>NC_044341.1:5745299-8577799 GCF_007399415.2 Gopherus evgoodei
GAGCACCGGGCTGGCATTCTGCACCCTCTGCACAAAGCCAGAGCTCCTGTGAGCTTCTCCTTCCCCCTCTCCCCCCCCCCCCCCGAGCTCAGGGCTGGAATATAGCTCCTGTCCCCTATTAGATTTGGCAAGAACTCACCCCAGAGTCACCCTGCAGCTCCTTTCTGCCTTCTACTCCCACCTCCACCCCAGCCCAGCAGCTTTGCTACCACATACAGAATCTGAAAAAACTTACTGGAAATCCTGTACATGCAAATTCTGTCCTCTCCGCGGTGCCAGGAATTTACGCTGCAGTCCCAAGAGGCAAATGGGCTCGAAGCACCCAGACCTCCTCACACTTAATCTACCAGGCCTTGGAGTCCCTCTTTAAAGTTTCATCATGGGAGGGGAGTTGGTGGAGAGAAAAGGGGGTGCAGCCAGACAGGGCTGGGGGAGAAATGGTGGTGAAATAGACGGTGGCGTGGACTGGCTTCCCGAAACCTTTGACAGTTCTGATGGATAGGTCAGTGCGATATTGATTGCAACTTCTGGCTCTTTCTCAAAGACGCAACCAACAAACCCTTTGCTCTAGAATCCATGAGGAGTTTCCACGTTCTGCTGAGGGCAACACACCGAGCTCTAAAAGCCAAGGCAAAGACACAGATGTTTGGAGAGAGCCAGCCCTTCTTCAAGCAATGCCAGCTCACGGTTTTACCAGTTCAGGCCCCCAGAGAGGTGCGTCTCCACAGTGATTTCACACACACACTGACCAGGAAAACACCTGCAAGAGCAGCGCATCTCCATTAGTTTAGTAACCTGGGTAAATAAACATACGATTGATTTCCAGAGAAAAGAACCCCAAGGAGAGAGCTAAGATTGAAAATATACCTTAAATAGATGCTGCCAGGGGAGTTTAAACCCCAGATGTATGTTTGATAAATAAGACTTTAAATAGCCCAGGATCAATACCAATTTACTCAAAATAGAACTGGGCCCGGCTTGGGCTCTCTCACACCCTTTGTGATGTCTGCAACCCAACTACTGCAGCCTGGTGCTCCTGCCTGGAGTCAGCCAGGGGGACTTGAGCTGAAACTGAAGTGAAATTGACTAGTGATTCTTCTTTCAGGGCTCCTTAAACAAAGGGTGAGAAGTAGATTAATTTTTAAAAATTATTTCCCTTTTAATCGTCTCAGTTTTGGTTAACACATGGAAAGAGATTTGGGGCCTGATTTTTAGAGGCGAGATCAGAAGAGGCAAGAGCCTGAAAGTGGAGCGATGGGGTTGGGAAGGTCCTTTTAGTTAGATTGTTAGAAGCCCCTATTTATGTATGTATGTTGTGAGCAGTTTGGAGAAATGAGGCCTTTATTAACAATCCTCCCTGCCGGTGTTTCTCTGGGAAAACCAGGCTGGCCACTCCTGATCTAGATCAGGGGTAAAAACAAGAAGAATAAACAAACAAAACCCAACCCTCCAAGCCTTATTTTTACATTATAAAGATAACACCCAACTCCATTAAAAGTCCTTTGCAGGTCACCTTTAACTCTACCTCCACAACCCCTCATCCTTCCTGCAATCTGCTTTCATCATTTGCCACAGGAAACAGAAATCTGCCTCTAGTGAGTGCACTGAATGAACTGTTTTGAGGGTAGGCTGTTGTCAAATATCCCCCCCTCCACACACACACACAGTATATTGGGCACAGGGTCAGTCACTGCCACATAGGAAGAGCATTTCACTGGTGGATCTTTGTATTCCTAGGACACAAGCCTCCGAAGTTCGAGCTAGCTGTACCCCTCGGAGTGCTGAAGCAGATCCGTCCCATTTTATACCGATGATGAATAGCAACGTACTTTATCTTCCAGAGCGTCCTCCGCCCATATGCCTTACAGCAAGCAAGGAATTCCAGAATTATGTCATAGCTGCAGCATTCACATAAAGAGACAACAGCCATCAGGAATTCCACAGTTACATCCTCCTGGGGCAGGGTGGCTAAGTCACAGAGCAGCAGCTGGAGAGAAGACTTAGATTGTTGGGGGAAGATCTGCAGAGACTGAACCAGTTCCTGGGGAATAACAGCCAGCTGCTAAGAAGAAAGTGTCTTCTTATTGGCACATCGTCATGCCCAGTGGTGTTTGCATGACAATTTCCAGTGTATCTGTGGGAGATGACTGAACCAGGTGGGACAGACGAAATGTCTGGATAATAGGGGCTTAGAGGATGACTCCACTCTGCCCTTTAATTACCCATCCACCCTTCATGCCCCTATTCTTCTTGGCAACTTTAGACTTTGTATGACTCGTGTCATGTTGTGATGATGAAATCTGCCCCTAGAAAAATCGCTATCTTTTACCCTTTAACCCCAAAGACTCCTTTTCCAGCTCCTGTTCCACAGTGCTACCACCTAGTCAGCTATCCTATGGGGAGTAACTGGCTCGAGGGTGGAGGGGAGCAGCACCACCACGGAACAGGGGCTGAGGGTGATAGAGGATCACAAATTGAATAGGGGTCAACCATGGGATGCAGTTGCAAAAAAGGCTAATATCATTCTAGGGTGTGGTGTAGGTAAGAAGTGGATAGCAATTGTCCCGCTTTGCTCATCCCTGATGAGGTCTCAGCTGGAGTCCTATATCCCATTCTGGGGGCCACACTTTAGGAAACCTGGGTAAATTGGAGAGAGTCCAGAGCAGAGCAACAAAAATGCTAAAAGCTTTAGAAAATCGGACCAACGAGGAAAGGTTAAAAACACTGGGCACATTTAACCTTGAGAAAAGAAGACCGAGGGGAGTCTTGATAAGTCTTCCAAATATGTGAAGGGCTGTTGTAAAGAGGACTGTGATCAATTGTTCTCTGTGTCCCCTGAAAGTAGGACAAGAAGTAATTGGCTTTATCTTCAGCAAGGGAGTTTTACGTTAAATAGTGGGAAAAAACTTTCTAACTCTAAGCTCTGGGACAGGCTTCCAAGGGAGGTTGTGGAATCTCCATCATTGGAGGATTTTTAAGTACAGGCTGGACAAACCCCTGTCAGGGCTGCCTAGGTTTACTTGGTCCTGCCTCAGTGCTGGGGGCTGGACTTGGTGATCTCTTCAGGTCCCTTCCAGATTTCTATGAGTCTCTGAATACACGAGGAGACTAGCTGGTTGCCCTTGAATTCTCCAGCCTACAGTAACTGCACTGGGATTCACCTGCCCAGCTGTTAAATTTAACCTGGCCCATTGATTGTTCCCTGAGCCTGAGGAAGTAAGACCCAATCCACAAAGGTTATTAAACTCCTTCCCTCCATTAATAGCCATGTAAGTTAGGAGCCTAAATACCTTCCTAGATCTGGGTTTCATCACCTCTCCTGCCTTTTCTGGATGGGAAGAGATTCATTCTGCTTCGCTCTCCATGTTGCAGCTTTCCCAAGTGTGCAAGCAGCTTGGGCGTGGGGGCAAATCCTTCGTGGGGGAAAGTATTAAGTGGCAAATGTATTATCTAGTCATTTATTTATTGCACGGGTTTCCAAAGCACCCGCACATGCGGATGCTCCCTGGGGCCAGGCGCTTGGGCCAGGATCCTCAGCCACCCTGATAAATAATTCACTAATCTAAGCCTTTAATTTTCACTCACGCTACTTCTCTTTCAGCACCGTAGGCCCTGGGGTGCACTTGGGGGAAACTGGCTTTGAAAATAAAACCAGCTTCTTTAAACCCTTGGAGAGGAAATGCAGCTGGGGCAGGGGAGAGGAGCTAGGCCTGTGGCACATGCTGCTGACCCTCCCCCCCCGCATCACGTAGGGTAAATGGTTTAATCACTCTGTGCCTCAGTTTCCCCTTCTAAATCAGCAATCGTACCTGCCTCTCAGCGTCAGGGGGCTGTGAGGCTTAAGTTAAACATTCACAGATGGCTGACGGCTGGGGCCAGTGGCAGATGATGCATTCCCCACAGCCTGGTGAACCTTCAGGGAGTCAGTTTCCTTCGGCTGCAAGCCACGTGGGGTCTCTCTCTGGGATTCAGATTAGAACAGGCTGCCCGAAAGGCAAAGTGAAACTTGGTTGAAAGCGCCAAGTTATATGTAAGTTACCCCATAGTCCAGTGTGCGTATCTCCTCCGCTGGGCCTCATGCAGAGGATGGAGTCTGTTCCAACTCCTGGCCATAGGCAGGGCAGGCTCTAGGGGTTTTGCCGCCCCAAGCAGCCAAAAAAAAAAAAGCCGTGATCGTGATCTGCGGCAGTTCAGCGGGAGGTCCTTTGCTCTGAGCGGGAGTGAGGGACCCTCCGCCGAATTGCTGCTGAATACCTGAAAGTGCCGCCCCCTCCGGAATTGCCGCCCCAAGCACCTGCTTGATAAGCTAGTGCCTGGAGCCGGCCCTGGCCATAGGACACAATCTTTTAGCTCTAGTGGAGAGGCTGATGCTTTTAGGTCCAGAGGTCCCCAGTGTTGGCCAGGATTGACCGTGTTTATATGTGTTTTCTAAGCCTTGCATGGCTCTGACATGGGTGCTCAGCTGGTTTCAGGGCTCAATGCAAGTCAGCCCAGATCTTCTGCACTATCCCAGCCCTTTCCAGCCAGCCTTGGTCTTGGTGGAGGGAGCTGCGAGGGTAGGGCGGTGTTGGGCTTTTGGGGCAAGGTGGTGGAATTTAGTGGGTTTTGACCGAATTTTTTTTTTGATGGAGTTTGTTGAACCTCAAAAAGAAACTCAAGATTGTGGCCAAAGCTGAACGGCTGCAAAGCCCCTTCGGGCAGGAGCCAAAGAAATGGAACCCAGGAGTTCCCCAGAGCTCTGCTTGACAGGTCACGGTGGGAAGGTGACAACTTAAAGCGACAAAGCTGCAAGCAGCTGCAGCCTCTTCCCTACTGCTGGGACCTTCAATTGGTCGGGTTTTTAACAAGCGTTGCCAGGCAGGCCCTCCCCTATTTGGAAACAGATTTTGATCCACTCCAGGTGAAGGCTGCCTGCTGCCATTAGAGAAAAACAGTGCCACAGATATTTAAAAAACAGGTTTCAGAGGGGCAGCTGTGTTAGTCTGTATCCGCAAAAACAACAAGGAGTGCTTGGGGCACCTTAGAGACTAACAAATGTTTTTGGGCATAAGAATATAAAAAAGAATCTGTCGCAATGGCCAGACCAGAGCATCCAGCCCCCTTCTCTGACAGTGGTCAGCACTTCTGAGGAAGATGCACAAGACCTTAAAATGCTGGATTATGGACCAAACTCTCTAGGGGGCGGTTCCTTCCTGACTACATGGGGTTTGTTTTGTGCCCTGAAGCATGAGTTTTTCTAACCCTGTTCATTCTTTACCTCCCCTCCGGGATCTGGCTGGAGGCCGATCAGCCCCAGAAGTACCTGACCGTTTACTGGTTTCAGAGTAGCAGCCATGTTAGTCTGTATCCGCAAAAAGAGGCACTTGCGCACCTTAGACACTACACAATTTATTTGTGCATAAGCTTTCGTGGGCTACAGCCCACTTCATCAGATGCGTGCAGTGGAAATACAGTAGGAAGATATAGATATAGATAGATATACACACACACAGAGAACATGAAACAATGGGTGTTACTATACACACACTAACAAATGATCAGTTATGGTGAGATTACCAGCAGAGAGAAAAAAGCGTTTTGTAGTGGTAATGAAAATGGCCCATTTCCAGCGGTTGACAAGAAGTTTGAGGAACAGTGTGTGTGGTGTGGAAATAAACACGGGAAATAGTTTTACTTTGTGTAATGACCCATCCACTCCCAGTCTTTATGCAAGCCTAATTTAAGGGTGTTCCTATTGCAAATTAATTCCAATTCAGCAGGCTCTCCTTGTCGTCTGTTTTTGGAGTTTTTTGCAATATGCGACCTTTAGGTCTGTAACTGAGTGACCAGGGAGGTTGAGGTGTCTCCCGCTGGTTTTTGAATGTTACAATTCTTGCTGTCTGATTTGTGTCCAGGTATAGGCCTGTCCGCTTTGGCCAATGTACATGGAGGGGCATTTCTGGTCTTTACAAACAAGCTCTGAGCGGTTTGGCTGTAGGATTTGGGGGAGGGGACCACAGCCCTGGGCTGCGAGACGCCGCCGGAGCAGGGGGATGGTGATGGAGCTGGGCCCTGAGCGAACAAGCCCCGGGCAGGTGGGGAAGCTGGGAAGCGCCTGAGTCCCCACCCCCTCCGGCCCAGTAAGTGGCTGGGAAAAGGCTGGGCCGCGGCGGGGAGGGGCTGGGGGTGGAGGCGAGGTGCCAGGCGAGTGTAAGCCGAAGGCAGGTGGACGATCCAGCGGCATGGAGAGGGGCCGGGCAGCGCTCCGGGCTGCCAGGGCGGCGGCGGCTCTGAGTCCTGCGCGATTCGCGGGCGCTTTGACACTAACCAGCCCCCCGGAGCGCCCTGCAAACTGCAACTCTTGGAAACTTCGGCCCGCTCTCCAGGCTTCGGCGCAGGAGCCCCGGGACGCGTCGGACCCCGCCGCCGAGCCGGGCAGCTGCGGGGGGGTCTCCCCGCGGCTCGAGAGGGAAGCTGCGTGTTGCCCCTCTAACTGCATCGCATGGGCTGAGGTTGCGGGGCGCCCCGGGCTCCTTTCCCGGCCTTCCGCGGAGAGCGCACCGGCCGCAGCCGGGCTCGGAGCCGGTCCATCTCGCAGGGGCGCGCGGTGCCCTCGCCGCCCGGGGCAGGAGCGCAGCGGAGGGCGCCAGGAGAGGGCTCCTTTGGGGAGCCAGGGGCGCGGAGCGCTCCCAGCCCCGGGCCCGGACTCGCCTGAAGCTCGGGCCATGCGGAGCCGGCCCGGCCCGGGGCCCCCCTCCGCGCCGTGAGCGCGCCATGGCCGGGCTGCAGCCGCCCGGCGACGGGGACCTCTCCATGCTCTCGCCGCCCCCGATCCCCGGCGAACCCCGGCGGGGGGAGTTCGTCGCCCTGACCGAGGTGCACACGGAGAAGAACGAGCCGCCCGCGGGCAGCCCCCGGCGCCTGGGTCTGCTGGGGACCCCGCGGCCAGCGCCGCCCGGCGGGGTAGCCGCCCGCTCCGCCGCGCACAAGCGTTACCGGCGCCTGCAGAACTGTCTGTACAACGTGCTGGAGAGACCCCGCGGCTGGGCGTTCATCTACCACGCCTTCATGTGAGTCCGCCGGGCCCCCGCCCGCCCCCGCCGGGGGGCGCCCATCCCCGTCCCCTCCAGCCTGGCATCTGGCCACCCGCCTTCATGTGAGTGCGCCCATCCCCGTCCCCTCCAGCCTGGCATCTGGCCACCCGCCTTCATGTGAGTCCGCCGGGCCCCCGCCCGCCCCCTCCGGGGTGCGCCCATCCCCGTCCCCTCCAGCCTGGCACCCGGCCACCCGCCTTCATGTGAGTGCGCCCATCCCCGTCCCCTCCAGCCTGGCATCTGGCCACCCGCCTTCATGTGAGTGCGCCCATCCCCGTCCCCTCCAGCCTGGCACCCGGCCACCCGCCTTCATGTGAGTCCGCCGGGCCCCCGCCCGCCCCCGCCGGGGGGCGTCCATCCCCGTCCCCTCCAGCCTGGCATCTGGCCACCCGCCTTCATGTGAGTCCGCCGGGCCCCCGCCCGCCCCCGCCTGGGGGCGCCCATCCCCGTCCCCTCCAGCCTGGCACCCGGCCACCCGCCTTCATGTGAGTGCGCCCATCCCCGTCCCGTCCAGCCTGGCATCTGGCCACCCGCCTTCATGTGAGTGCGCCCATCCCCGTCCCCTCCCGCCTGGCATCTGGCCACCCGCCTTCATGTGAGTGCGCCCATCCCCGTCCCCTCCCGCCTGGCACCCGGCCACCCGCCTTCATGTGAGTGTGCCCATCCCCGTCCCCTCCAGCCTGGCACCCGGCCACCCGCCTTCATGTGAGTGTGCCCATCCCCGTCCCCTCCCGCCTGGCACCCGGCCACCCGCCTTCATGTGAGTGCGCCCATCCCCGTCACCTCCAGCCTGGCATCTGGCCACCCGCCTTCATGTGAGTGCGCCCATCCCCGTCCCCTCCAGCCTGGCATCTGGCCACCCGCCTTCATGTGAGTGTGCCCATCCCCGTCCCCTCCAGCCTGGCATCTGGCCACCCGCCTTCATGTGAGTGCGCCCATCCCCGTCCCCTCCAGCCTGGTACCCGGCCACCCGCCTTCATGTGAGTGCGCCCATCCCCGTCCCCTCCGGCCTGGCACCCGGCCACCCGCCTTCATGTGAGTGTGCCCATCCCCGTCCCCTCCGGCCTGGCACCCGGCCACCCGCCTTCATGTGAGTGCGCCCATCCCCGTCCCCTCCAGCCTGGCACCCGGCCACCCGCCTTCATGTGAGTGCGCCCATCCCCGTCCCCTCCAGCCTGGCACCCCGCCACCCGCCTTCATGTGAGTGCGCCCATCCCCGTCCCCTCCAGCCTGGCACCCGGCCACCCGCCTTCATGTGAGTGCGCCCATCCCCGTCCCCTCCAGCCTGGCACCCGGCCACCCGCCTTCATGTGAGTGCGCCCATCCCCGTCCCCTCCAGCCTGGCACCCGGCCACCCGCCTTCATGTGAGTGCGCCCATCCCTGTCCCCTCCAGCCTGGCACCCGGCTACCCGCCTTCATGTGAGTGCGCCCATCCCCGTCCCCTCCAGCCTGGCACCTGGCCACCCGCCTTCATGTGAGTGCGCCCATCCCCGTCCCCTCCAGCCTGGCACCCGGCCACCCGCCTTCATGTGAGTGTGCCCATCCCCGTCCCCTCCAGCCTGGCACCCGGCCACCCGCCTTCATGTGAAGTGCGCCCATCCCCGTCCCCTCCAGCCTGGCACCCGGCCACCCGCCTTCATGTGAGTGCGCCCATCCCCGTCCCCTCCAGCCTGGCACCCGGCCACCCGCCTTCATGTGAGTGCGCCCATCCCCGTCCCCTCCTGCCTGGCACCCGGCCACCCGCCTTCATGTGAGTGTGCCCATCCCCGTCCCCTCCAGCCTGGCACCCGGCCACCCGCCTTCATGTGAGTTCGCCCATCCCCGTCCCCTCCAGCCTGGCACCCGGCCACCCGCCTTCATGTGAGTGTGCCCATCCCCGTCCCCTCCAGCCTGGCACCCAGCCACCCGCCTTCATGTGAGTGCCCCCATCCCCGTCCCCTCCCGCCTGTCACCCGGCCACCCGCCTTCATGTGAGTGTGCCCATCCCCGTCCCCTCCAGCCTGGCACCCGGCCACCTGCCTTCATGTGAGTGCCCCCATCCCCGTCCCCTCCCGCCTGGCACCCGGCCACCCGCCTTCATGTGAGTGTGCCCATCCCCGTCCCCTCCAGCCTGGCACCCGGCCACCTGCCTTCATGTGAGTGCGCCCATCCCCGTTCCCTCCAGCCTGGCACCCGGCCACCCGCCTTCATGTGAGTGTGCCCATCCCCTTCCCTTCCAGCCTGGCACCCGGCCACCCGCCTTCATGTGAGTGTGCCCATCCCCGTCCCCTCCAGCCTGGTACCCGGCCACCCGCCTTCATGTGAGTGCGCCCATCCCTGTCCGCTCGAGCCTGGCTCCCAGCTACCTGCCTTCATGTGAGTCCCAGGGGTGCCCATCCCCGTCCCCTCCAGCTGACACCCAGCTACCAGCCTTCAACTACCTGCCTGGGATGGGTTCCCATCTGTGGGCCTCCCAACCTGTCCTTGCCCCCTGGCCCCTGGGTGCCTCCTAGTTGCCATTCTTTGGGGTGCCCGCAGCCTGACACCCATCTACCCACCTTCATGTGGCCCTGTGTGACCCCTAGGTCCCCAACTGCACCACATCCCTGGGGTGGCAGGGCCCAACCTGTGAGTGGGGTTCCAGCCTGACCCTTCAGGAAAACCCCAACCTTAGAGCCACCCAGCCCTGCTCCCATCTACACACGTTCATCCCAGTACTGAGCCAGGCTGGCTCATCTATAGGGGTCCCATCAACTAGCCCCCCATCTCCATCCTGACCCCTAATCCCCCAAAGACCAGCCCATCAATCTAACCCCCAGGAGGTCCCTCATCCTCCTTTCCCAGGGGTCATGGATTGTGTGGCTCATGCATAACCCTGCGGTCCACATCCCACAACTACCAGGCTCTTGCCTGAGTTCTGGATAGGGGAGCATCCCTGGTCCCCATCCCAGTCCTCACTGCGCCACTCCAGTCTCCATAGACAGTGCCCGTCTCCCAGTGCCGGTCCCCATGGGGCTCCATTCTCAGGTTTCATCTCCACTCCTTTCCACCAGCCCCCCTGTTCTCCTTGCCCACTCCCTTTCTCTCAGGGCTGATTCCTACCCCAGCCTCTTTCCAGTCCTTCCTCTGCTCCATCCCTCTTCCACCAATGCCATCCCAACCCTGAAGTCCTTTCTTGAGCCAATATCCACTAGCTTCTACTCCTGATCCCCTTCCACCATTTCAGCCCACCTTTCACAAGCAGGCTCTTCCTCCCCGATGGCCTCTCTTGTCAATCCCTGTTCCACCTTAATCCCAGCCCCTCTAAAGAGTTCTGAACTGCCAGCAGAACCTGCCGGGGGAGGCCCCAGGGGTCCACCTTCCTCTGCCTTGTCCCCATGTGAATGTAAAGAATCCACTCCTGCTTGCATACAGCTTCAAAACTCTTCCAAAGTTTGCACTAGTTTCCCCTAATTCAGTTCACACCTTTCAAATCCGGGTACATATTGTTAAGAGCCTAAGTTATGTTCCGCTCCATTGATTAGTGTGTTGTGTTTTCTACTAACAGCTTATTTTGGGAGGAAGGAGGTTGGGTTACAAACAACTTCTGTGGCTTTAAAAAAAAGGGGGGGCTCCATTGTTTGTGTCAAGTCTCAGATGAGGTGAGAATGCCTCCCAGATCACTTCCTCTCAGTTTGTTTCTGTTTCAAGTTTGAGATGGTATCTTCTGCTTTGCATGACTTCAAATTAAAAAGGTGGGTTTTTTAGTCTTAAACAATATTGGTGAGAGTTTATTAGCTCCAAGCGCTGGAATGGACCCAGAACATAAACCCAGCTCGCTTTCTGGGTCTGTCTTCCCTAGATATCAACTGGGCTAGAGGTTCTGTTGCTGTCATGAACTATAACGGAGCTGTGATAATCCAGGAAAGCAAATGGAACCCCTGGGAAAAAAACCAACCCTTTCCCAGCATGGGAAATGATGGTTGTATTGTGGCCAAAGGGATATTGGTTGCTTAGTTTACCTTATTTCTGAAGAAACAAACGATTTGTGTTAATTCCCCTTCGGACTTTGTCCCTAAGGTTTTCATTGGACTGTTTGGAATTTTAAAATTTAAAAACCAAAGCAGCTTAAACATCATCATCATAATTAATAATAATAAAGACCTAGAAATGGGATGAGTTGCCCTCCATTCTCACTTGGGGAGAAAACATGAAATACCTTCATTTGTCTGACTATTTCTGTTTATTTTTCTTAAAATTCAAACCAAGGTTCTGTCCTGGAAAGAACTCGTACTTTCAGAAAGGCAGGAACAGTGATGCCTTGGTTCTACAGGGATGGGCGCTAGAAAAACATAATAATCATGTAACAGATCTCTGGTGGGTGAGCTGCCTAGTATGTACGTGAGTCTGTTAATTTCATTAACAAACTCCCAGTCTCAGGGATGGCAAAGGGGAGACAGCGTCATTTATCAAACAGTGACTTAGAAGGGAACGGACTTGTGTGTGCGTGCGCTGAGGAGACACGGAATGAAGAGTGATTGCGTTAGAGGACACCAGCTCAGCACCGGCTGTGACATAATTGGTTTTGTATAGAATGCAGGGCATTAACGATCAGTGTGTACCAGTGCTGTGCAGGCATTTCTTGGGTTCAGCAGAAAGGGTAATTATTGCAGAACGAAAGGGGGACCAGGAGGCCTCCGAACGTTGCGTCAGGTGGTGTTAATTTGGGGGGAATGGGGCTTGGCCACAGAAAATTAGAGAGTTGTCTTTCTGCCTAATTAGATAGCTTGTGATTTCTTTGTGCTTAAAACAGTTGCAATGGTGCTCTGGGTAAATAGAAGGTCCATAAATCAAGGAGCAGGTGTTCTGTGTCCCAGAGGCACATTTTTTCCTCTTTTAAGTGGGTTATTTCAGCCAGCATGCTCTTACCGTATTTCTCTTTAGTTGTGCAAAGGCAAAGGAAGAAAAGGCAGTAGGCAACTCCCTGCCCTGATCCCAGGGTGCTAGCTCCCTTGGCAGAAGTGTTAGGAACCTCTTTGCGTAGGTAGAATGAATTAGGAACCAATGTCTGTCCCGTGAAAGGGCCTTTCCATCCTCTCCCTGGGTGGAACACCATTGGAATTACGCAGATCGGAGTCCAGGGCTAAATCTGTAAGGGTGACTCAAACACTAGCCATTGCAACGCCCATTCTGTGTGCCTTGCTGCCTGGTGGAAGTCGCCCAGTCTCCCTGTTCCATGCTAGGGGAATGTTAAGTGCCTAAAAAAGGACCCACAAAAGTCAGTGGCTAGTGAGGACCTGCCTAAGCTAGCCAAGAGGAAATGCCAAGGAGAGGGATAGAGCAGAAGCCAAAGGGAGTTAGGCATCTAAGTCTGGGTGGGAGGGAGGATGCCTCCATCTGCTTTGGATTCACAGCCATGTTGGGCACCTGCACCTACTCTCCCTGGGGGTGTGCAGAAGGAGGAGTCCCTCTTGCCACATTTAGCTCAGCGGTTCAAACACTCGCCCAGGAAGTGGAGAAACCCAGAATCAAATCCACTCCCAGCCTTGTGTAGAGCAGGAACTTGGCTATCCCACCTTTCAAGTGAGTGCCCCAGCCACTGGGTGTAAGGAGCACTGGGGCAGGTCTCTCTCCGTCTCTCCTTGAAGCTGTGCCATGCGGCATAAATAGTCTATATTCCTTGGGACAGAGAGAGATCGAGAGATCTACTGTACGTCCTGGTGATTGGATGCTCCACAACGTCCTCCTCCAGCAGCTTGCACCTCCTCCTCCTTCCTCTGTGCAAAGTCTGATCTGCTGGTTTGCCACTGAAAACACCTCCAGGGTCAGGCCCCCCCAGGTGAAATATGTAGGGCAATGCCAAGTGGGAGGACTCAGAGTGAGTTGGGTGTCAGGACTGATGTGGCATCCGCATGCCTATCGGCAGAAATGTCACCCTGGGGACTTTGCGAGTTCGATGTCTAAGGGGTGTAGGTGCCCATGGGGTTAGGCAGCAACTGGGTGGAGGCTTTGAGGTGCCACATTTTGGGCTTAGGTGCCTGAAGAGGCATTTAGGTTCCTAATTCCCTTTGTGGATCTAGCCCTTGATGTGCAAAGCAAGAGAGCCGAAAAAACGCCGCAGAGAGATGAATGTGTGTGCAGAAGGGGAAGTGTGGTCAAGCGGTGAGAGCCCATGACTGGGCAGAAGCACGGCTAGATCCTCTTCTAGGTTGTACCACTGTTCGACTTTGTGCACCTTGCAGGGGAGCTGCATCTCTGTGCCACTCTTTTCCCCAGAAGCACAACCCGGCCTCGAAGAGAGGGCAGCAGCCTGCCTCATTCATCCCTGTAGGGTGTTGAACTCTTCGGCTGAATGGGGCGCTACGGGGGCCTATTCTTACACACCCTGGAAATCTGTGTGAAGGACACGCGTGTGTGTGAAGTGCAGAGTGCCTTAGACAGAAGATTCAGAGTTGCAGGTTTGCACATGTAAATAAATGTCTATTTAGAGCCTTTGTGACGGCAGGTCCCTTCCTCTTTCGTTTTTCATGATGCAAAATGTGGATTTCTCCCCCTGCACCCCCTGCCGTATTCTGATTTAAAGCTCACAGAGTCTGAATGTCTTAGGAGGAGCCGTAGAGTCTCCATGCTGCAGCACAAATGAGCTTCCAAAGCACCCGAAGGTTTGCCGAGGCTGCGTGGGTAGTGGGTAGACCAGGGGTTGGGGAGACCAGGATTCTAGTCCCAGGTCTAAGACTGACCTCCTGTATGACCTAGGGTGAACCTGTGCCCCTCTCTCTCCCTTTCCCCCTTTGTCTGGTCTATTTAGATTGTGAGCACTTCGGGGCAGGGACTGTCTCTTGTGCTGTGTATGCAGGCAGGAGAAGAAAGGAGGATTATGACTACCTAGATCTGCTCTTACCGGGGGGCGTTGCAGCATTTCTCTGCCCTTAGGAGAGACTTGAATGGGGAGACGCTCGCCTGCTCCTCTGGCCTCCTCCGACAGCAGCGGGGCCCAGTGCGGTGACACTGCTGGTTCCCCTGCTGGATGCCCTTGGGGCTGTGTCCAGGTCTATCGGCAGGTTCAGCCACAGGTGGGGCAAACCCTGCTGAGCAGTCTCGGGAGATTGCTCTGCTCCCAGGACAGTGCTAACACCCCGAGCTGCGGTTGGCTCTATTTTATGGAGGTGAAATAGGGAGAGTGGAGGGGAAACTCCCAAAGATGCTCCTTGTTCTGTGCCTGGCTAATTTTGGGTAGGGGGGCTCATATTTTGGCCTGCAGTGCCATTAACCCGCGGCTGAGTGTCTCCTGAGACCCAGCCAGGGCCTAATCAAAGAGGAGAGTTGAAGCAGCAGGAAGCTTCTCTCAGACCAACCAGGGGTTTGACTCGACGCATCCACTGGATCTTCAGGAGCAGGAATGTTTCTAGACAGGGCAGCGATTTGAACTCCCCTGGGGAAGCTTTTGCTATATTGGCATGTGGGCAGCGATTGGACTCTGGTCCCAAAGTGCCTGTCATCTCCCCAGGAGACTCGTCATGATTGAACAGGATGGGAGAAAGCGCCCCTGGATTTGAATCTGAGAAGAGGGAAAGGAAGTTGCTTGCTGCTGTCAGAATATCTCCAGAAAATTAGGAACTACATCAGGCTGGTGTCACGGAGTCACCGGGCGATGCTCTGGAACTGCTCCCCACCAGGCCAGTCAGGACTTTGGGAAGCCTCCTCTCCCTTGGAGCAGACTTGTTCAGGGCAAGAAGCTCACACGGCTTCACCTCCTGGGTCTCTCCTTGGAGCATTCAGCATCCTCTGCCCCTCCGTGCGCTTCCCACAGCGAGCCCGCCCCAGCGGGGTCCTGGGGAAGCCACAGGGTCCTGCACCCCCACTTTGCAGTCAGACGTGACTTTCAGCCAGCCAGTAAAACGGAGGTTTATTCGATGACAGGAACAGGGTCTAAAACAGAGCTTGTAGATACAGCGAACCGGACCCCTCAGCCGGGTCCATTCTGGGGGTCAGTGAGCCAGACCCCCATGTCTGCCCTCAGCCAGCTCCAGCCTCACCACCCCTCCCTCAGCCCCTCCCCTCTGCTCAGCTCCTTTCCCGGGACACGAGGTCACCTGATCCCTTTGTCTCCAACATCTTCAGCTGGCACCTTTGCAGAGGAGGGGCCCAGGCCATCAGTTGCTAGGAGACAGAGTGTCAGGCACTTAGGTACACTGGCCCTTTGCTCTGCCAGATACTTAAGAACTGCCATGGGGACACTGAGGCACCAACACAGTATTCAGAGAAAACATTAAGAACATTCCTAGTTCATCACAGTTGGGAATTGGGACAACTGCCTTCTGATCCTGGCTCTATCCATGACCTTGGGCAAAGTCAGTTCCCTCCCACCTCCTCTGGCCTCAGTTTCCCCATTTTACAGGAGGAAAGCATGGCATTTCCCTAGGCTTTTTTTTTAAAGCACATGGAGCTCTCCAGCTGGAAGAGCCCTGTGGAAGTGCCGAGTGTTATGTACCACTGATGTGCCTGTGCTGACCATGGGTCCTGCTGCACCATGCAGTTGGCTGCTCTATCTGCAGGCCCAGCTCATGTTCTTCAATCTGTACCATGCGCTCGATTGCTGTGGGCAGAGGAGGGAACCCAGCAGGCAGCCACCGGTGCATCTGTGCTCTCCCTGCTCCGGCTCGTTTCACAAGACAGTGTTATCCAGGCATGAGCTGTATTGCAGCCTGTATAAGTCACAGCTGGCAGGTACCTCTGTGGGGGCCAAAGTAGTGGGGCTGGATGTGGGGAATGGAAGACTGGAGTGGAGGGGGGTGAGTGGTTGGAGCTTCATGATTGGGAGAGGACAGGAGTGTTTAGCATCCGAGAGTGGGAGACACGTTCCCCCCCCCCTAAAAATAGCTAAGATCAGCACCAACCAGAAAGGGTAAGGCTGAGTGTGCAGGCTTCTGCCTATGCACATGTGTGTGCTAAGCATGGCCGTGCTGTGCGTGCATCCCATGCCTTTGGGCGTGTGGTTGTGTTTAGCTCTTGCTGCCAGAGCCTGAGCCATGCCGGTTTAGTGCCAGGATGTCACTACCGTGCTGCCCCATCCTGGTTCTGGGGAGCTGTAATGCAGTGGGAACAGAACGTAGGAACTGGGAACAGAATGTCTGAGTCAGAGCCTGTTAAGAGGGGAAGAAAGTGGGTCTGATTTAAGCTAGCCTGGTGAGATGGCAGGATGGATTTGTCACTTGATAACGGGGCATCTGCATTCCTGGGGGAGATCAGAGAGGAGCCGGTCTGCCATCTGTAACGCTTCTCGGGACCCTCAAAGTCGTTCGCTGGGGTGGCTGTTTTCTTTGTTTGTTGTTGTTGGGGTTTTTTTGTGTGTGCAAATGTTGAGCTAGAAACAGTGGAATTAATGGTGGCAGCTGGTGCTGAAGGGTTGGTAGTTGTGTATTACACAGGTTTTGCTGAGCTCTGAAAGAGGAAAGGGAAGGAGAATCTTGCTTTCAGAGAGTAATGAGAGTGGTGCGCGCGCACACGCCGTCCAGGCCCTCCTTCTCCCCCCGCCCTCCCCACAAAAATAACTCCAGCGGAACAAGACTATCCACTAGTTCCCCCAGTACAGTGCTGCCAAGCAAAGTCCTGTCCTCGGGGCGCTACCCACCTGTCCTTCCCAATTCCCGTTCTGTCCTTGAAGTCTAAACATGCCCTTCCTCGTATGGAAGCTGGAGAACGAGCTCCCCACTAGCTGGATCCTCCTCCTGCCGCATCCCACGTGGGGATCTGGAAGCCTTCAAACGAGACTCTCATCTGCTGGAAGAGGGACTGCGTTCTCTCTCTGTCTTTGCTCATCTGCACCACTTCCATGCCTGTGCGATAGCTTCTGTTTCCCCGCCAGGCCTTGCTGGGAAGGATTAGCGCCAGGGGACTCCTGTCGAATGTGCTCGCAAGGGGCGGAGGGGCAGAGCGTAGTGATCCACAATGAAACTCTCCGGGACACCTGGACCTGTGCGCACATACAGTAAGGTTCCCATCGCACCTGCCCCAGCAAAGGCTAATGGTCTGTGGCTGTGTCAGTTGCAGCTAGGACCCCTGGCTGTGACCTTTACCATGAGATGTGTTATTGCGTCACAAACTTGGCATTGAGACTGTGGTGTGGATTCAGGGAAAGGATTACACGCCCTGCCTTGGGAACTAGTTCTGTGCTGCTACCAGGTTTTTTTCTTGTTGGCCGTCTTGTCTTCTAGATTGCAAGTTCTTCGGGACAGGGACCAACTACCCTAAGAGCGTACAGCTCCTGGCCCCAACCCTGACTGCGACCGTAGGACGCTACCAGAGTACAAAGAACTAATAACTAGCAAACCTGGCAAGATACCACTTTTCTTCTCAAAGGGGGTTGGGGGAGGCAGTGGGGCTGATGTCGAAGGCAGGGAATGCTCTTGTAGCATGGGGCAGATCATGTCTCCAAAGCCCTGAGTTATGATTAATCCTGTTGATTAAGGTAGTGCCTCTGGGCCAGCCAGGAGTAGTGCCCCGCTGTGCTAGGGGCTGCACGAGCCCGGAGCAGTAGGCAATCCCTGCCCTGAATAGCTTGCACTCTGAATCTGGACAATCCTATCCCTCTTTATACATTGTTAGAGCTGGCCAGAAAGCTGTGTGCAGGGTCGGGGGAGCTCAGTGTGTCTCTTTCTGCCCTTTTCTTCACCTCCCAACATAAGCTCCGGTCTCTGGTCTCTCTTTTGGTGGACTTCTTTCTATAAATACCATCACCGCCTGGCGATCGATACAGGAAGTTGACACGGCTTCACCCCAATGCTGCAGCTCTCCACGCTGTGGAGAGCTCTCTTGGGACTGTGTTTCTGAGTGTTCTCGCAGACCTGCCTAATCTATGTGGCCCTCAAAGGGGAAACCTTATCATGGAACTTAGAGAAACCCTAAAAGTTGTTCTGTGTCCCCCAGCTATTTAAAATTCTGCAGGCTGAGAGCAGTGGGCTGAATCTGATCTCCACCCTCTGCTTGGGGGCTATGTTCAGATTGCGCACACGGGTCTGGAGGTGCCCTGGACAGGTGCAGAGGTGCTGGGTGGTCTGGTTGCTCTCCCCATCTGCCCCAGCACTGGGACACGGTGCACAGCTGTATCTAAGATCACAACAGCTTGATTGAGTTTGCTGATGGGCTGGGCTCATAAGCATCAGAGCCTTTATTGGTGGGTGGATTTGGACGTGGTTTTTGTGTTCAGGATGTTGAAGCCAGTAATTTAAAGGGTGCGATCAATTTAAGCTCTGTCTACCATGGTAGTGACCCTATCAAATCTCCAGGAAGTTACTCTCCAGTGGGAGAGCTGAGGACAAACGCTCGGCTTGTGACATAACCCTGGGTGCTGTCATGGTGGAGGACTGTGGAAATTGGGTATTAAATGGTACTATACACTGTGGAATGAAATGCTCCCCTCTGTTAAAACCGGGTTAAGATCCCAAATCCAGGTCTCAGATATGAGTCTCTCTGCATGAGGATCTAGGCTGTAGTCTCTGTAAATTGGGACAAAATTTCTTCTCTTGCCCTTAGGTCAGAGTCCATCTGGAGCAGGAATTGTATCTTGTTAGATGTATGTACACCACCTAACACAGTGGGGCCCCAATCTTTATTGAGGCTGTTTATATGTACTGAGGTCACACCTAAGAGCCCCAGTGTTGACTACGGCCCCACCGTGCTCGGTGTTGTATGACCACAGAACAAAAAGAACCCCAGAGGGCTTACGATCCGAACGGTCCATTGCAGCCCTTAGGCCTGGTCCACACTACAGCATTAAATCGATTTAAACAGCGTTACATCGATTTAACGCTGTACCCGTCCACACTACAAGGGACTTTAAAACGATTTTAAGGGCTCTTAAAATTGATTTCTGTACTCCTCCCCAACGAGAGGAGTAACCCTAAAATCGATATTACTATATCAATTTAGGGTTAGTGTGGACGGAAATCGAAGTTATTGGTCTCATTCTTTTACTGAGCTACCCAGAGTGCACCGCTCCGGAAATCGATGGTAGCCTAGGACCATGGATGCACACCACCGAATTAATGTGCCCTAGTGTGGACGCATAAAATCGATTTTATAAAACCAGTTTTATAAAACCGGTTTTAATAATTTCGATTTTATGCTGTAGTGTAGACGTGGCCTTAGTTGCTACCATAATAGAAATAAGAACCAGACTCCAAACGTATTTTGGGGGTGGGGAAAAACCGCCTGTAACTTTTTCGTTCCCACAACATCTCTCAGCAGCAGCTGCCACTGCGCTTCCTGGGCCAGAAATGTCAAAATTACCTGCAACTGCCTGGCATTCCCTGGCCACAAGCAGCCAAAGGCAGGGATTTGTTCTCTGTTTTCCCGCAAGCTTTCCAGTCCTGCTTTTTGCAAACTCCAGTAGTTTGGATAAGTTGCAGGTAGCAGCCTCCACCCTGACACACACACACACACACACGCACACACACACACAAAGTGTCCCCCCTCAGGTCCTCTTTTGCAGTTGACTAGTCACTTTCCATATTGCTGCTCTGAAAGAACCGGGTTCCTACTATCTTATATTAACAGTTATGAAACTGCCGGGCACTGAAAACTTGGCTCAGCAGAATTTGCTTTCCTAGAGGAGCATTTCATTAGAAGAACAATTTGACCAGGAGCAAATTACAGAACATTGAACCAATAACAATAACAAAACCAAACCCCTTAAATTTATAATTCTTCCCCCTCACACCGCTCAGCTGCAGTCCGCGGACATGTTCGCTTTGTTTCCCTTGTTAGTGTTGATTTGATGCATTTTACCTCCAGCCCTTCTTGTTAAAATCTCACCTGTGTGCCTGGAGTTCAGGACGTGATCAGAGGGAGAAGGCAAATGGGAGCCTACTAGGGATTGTTTGTGCATCTTGTACGCTGCTTAACGAAAGCCTGGCGCCCCAGAGAGCTGCTGCATTTGTGGATCCTGTCTCCTTGCTTCTGTACCTAGGAAGCGTTTTGTAAGTAATTCAGCTTCAACAAAGAAGATCAAGAATATGCAACAGAGCATTTCTCTCTCCCTTAGCTGGAGACGCTGGGCAAGTCCAGTCTCGTGGTAGCCTCCAAGTCATGAGTCCAAGTTCTAATCCTGCTTCTGACAGTGTCTTCCTTTGTGGCCTTGGGAATGTCACATAGCAGCTTTGTGCCTCAGACTCCCCCATCTATATTATGGGGGTAATATTGGCCTGTAGGGGAATTAGCTGGATTCACTCTTGCTGGTGCAGGGCAGTTTTCACACATGCCCCCAGCCCCATGGGGGATTCGCTCCTGAGTCTGGGGGAAGGCAGGGGTGGCCTACCCTGGAGCTTCACTCTGGAGCCAGGGCTCCATGAGATGAGGCCTCCTGGGAGATGCTCTGAATCAGAGGCATTGGCCACATACCTCCTCACTGATCAGCCCCATCCACTGTGCGGCTGCTAAGGTTGCAAACACCTTGTCCTACTACTGCCCCAATCCCCAGGTGGACTTTCCATCCCTGGGGGCTCCACTACTGTGTCCCCTGTCGCAGACGCTGCCAGGACCGGGGGATAAATCAAAGCCTGTGTCTGCCCAGTGCTTTGAAGATGAAGCCAGTTAGCAGCAAGCGAAAGGTTCTTCTTAACTTTGCTGATTTGAACTTTTGCCTCTGCAGCTCCTTGCACTGACACAAAGAATCATTTCCCCTATAGGCTGCAATTTCAGCCCGGCTGGGCATTGCCCAGAGCCAGCCCTAAACACCCCCCCATGTCGGTGGGAGCGTTGCCTGTGCACGGGCCATGCAGCTGGGCCAAGGAGCTGCTGATTCTCCTGGGGCTTGGTCTAGCTGGGATGTTACTGCCTGGCAAGCCAGGGTGTGAATCTACCGGGCCAGCAGGCTTCACAGTGAGAATCTTATGTCTCTTGCAGGTACAGTATGTCTCTTTTTGGACCCTGGAACTGCTCAGCAGCCTAGGTGAACATGGGGGATGAAACCAAGGCAGGCACCGATGTTAAGTGTTTCTGATCCCTCCTAGCAAATGCTGGCTGGGAACCAGGCTGCTGACAGCTGATATTTTTTGGTGGTTCTTTTTATTATTATTCCTTTGCATCCTATTCCTACAGAGACTTGCACAGAGCAGCAGCCGATTTCCTCTGCCCCAGCGGCTCGCTTTCCCGTGCAAGCCAGGCAGCAGGGGCTGAACTTGACGCTTAGCTGGGTGGGATGTGGATGGGGACCCTTGCCTGTTGGCCCTGGGCTGGTTGTGGTCCACGTGGCCTGGCTTGGGAGGTGGATGGGTGCAAGCTGCCTTTTCTCCAAAGGAGAGTCGGGGAGGATGCAGGGGAAAGAGAGCCCTGACATGAACATTTGCAAAATCAAACCAGCAACCAGTCAAAGAAAATCAGACGCAGACGGGGCCGGATGAGCCAACAGCTTTTGTGTTGCAATGTTTTGTCAGGCTGCTTTCTGAGGTTGGGATCTACTTGATTTCCCCCATGAATGAGCCCAAAGGGAAAGTCCCATAGAAATCTCACAACTGCACCTGGTTCTGAGTTGGAGCCGTGAATCTTTCAGCCACACAAATTGGGCTCAGCTTCACCCCAGAGACTTAGTTTGTCTCAATCAGCTAGAGATGGGGCAAAATGAGACCTAACTTCTCAGTGCAAACTGGGGGTGGCTTCAGCATCAGAGCTTGTGGGTGACCCGAATATCCCAGAGCTCTGGGCGGAAGTGATTTCTGAACTGGGGCCACACTCTGTAGCTGAGGCTGGTGTTTGCTGATGAGCTTCCTTGCACTCGGTTTGTCTAGGATTTGAAGCAAACCACCCAAAAGCAGGCCAGGTCTGCATGGCTCCTGGAGTTGCCTGGCCCTGCTGGTGACACAAACGGCCCTGGAGAGACTAACCAGTGAAGGGAGATCTTGTCCTGAGAGCCAGAACTGGACACTCAGGGGCTTTGTGCCTCCTTGGACAGAAGACAGTCCCCAGCCTCGGCTCCCTGCTCTGCGCTGACCCTTCCATCTCCCCCAGTCAGAGAGAACCCCCAAGCCAGGGAGGAAAGAGAACCCAGCCAGGGAGGACCCTGGTTTAGGGGTGGAAGTTGCCAATGATGGGTTCTGTTCCCAGTTCTGCCTCTGATGTGCTGGATGGGAGTCAAGTCCATTCCCTTCTCTATGCATCAGTTTACTCCTGGGTAAAACAGGTGAGTACCTGCTTCCCTTGTGCGTGTGAATGTGGCTGGCTTCATTAATAGCAGTCTCTTGCCGTGACGCCCCGAATGAAAGGGGCTGCTGGGGAAGGAGCATCGGTATGAGCTGCGCCGGCAGGACAGGCTGGGGTGGGAAATCCCGGACTCTGATGGCAGGTGGAGAGGGCGTGATGGGAGAAGATGTGCCCTCAAGCGTCCATGTGTGCCATGGGACCCCTGCCAACATCCCGAGGAACCCAGTGGCTGGAAGCTGCCGGCACGGTCAGTGGAAAGGCCTCAGAGGCACCTTGGGTGAGACGCTAGCTGGGCAGTATGCAGGCAGTACACCCACAGCACGAGCAATAGGCCTGGCGAGGCTGCTGTGAAATGGGCAGAATGTGGCAAACAGCCAGTCAAGGCCCTTGGGAAACAGAGCGTTACCAAAGTGACCAAGCCAGTGTGTCCGGCGTAACATCCGGCAGCCCTGTGTTCAGCGCCACGAGGGAGCTTAGAGGAGGAACAGCCTTGGGGTTAATGCACTGGCCTGGGACTCAGGAGATTGGGGCTCAATACACGGTTCTGCTATGGGCTTTCTGTGGGATTCAGTTACTCTCTCTGTGTCTCTATTTCCCCAGCTGGGAAATGGGAATAAAAGCACTTGTCTATTTAGATTGCAAGTTCTCAGCGGCAGGGCCCGTCTCTCGCTGCATCTGCTTTGCGTAGCACTGTGCAGCGCCTTGCACAGCTGGACCAGTAGGGGTGTGTCTACACTTCCTGAGCCCAGGTCTACGGGACCCAGACGTGGTGGTTCCAAGCCTGTGCTTGAGCGTCCACACTGCAGAGTGAAGCTGGGTTTATGGTTGCTGGACTCTGGTCTTGCAGCCCTGCTAATGTGTCCACACCACACAGCCCTTCTCGCTCAGGTCTGCAGCTTGACCTGGGTCCACTCTGCAAAATGACTGGGCTTGGACCCTCGTCAGAGCGGGACCAAGGCTCCGATCCCGCCTCCCTCCCCAGCAGGAGTCTAAGACCTGGGTCCTGAGTGCTGACTGACCTGAGTCAGACTGATTTGGGTGTGACTGGAAGAGGGTTAGCATGCAATGGAGACGTACCCGGAGATGCTGCCGTAACACTAATGAGAAGTCAGGCCCTGCTGTTCTTTAATAATGCCGCAGTACTTCACTTACTAGACAGGGAGGAATTGCACGTCAATGTGCCCTCCCCCCATGGACCGTCTGTGTGTTAGTCCCCCTATGGCTCCGCTAAATTGGCGCGGGACGTTGGCAAACAGATGGACTCCCCCTTCGCTCGTGGCTGCCATTCCGTACTGAAGAAGCTCTCTTAAGCGAGCGAGCAGGGGATTAAACATGCATAGGCTCCGGCATACCTCCAACCACCACTTAATGCACAGGCACAGCGGCTCCACTGAACCAGGCCAATGCTTTCCCCAGGTAGCAATAGCATAGTGTATTTAATGGGACCGGCGCACGCCCATTCAGTGACTTTATTCCCCAGTTTTTAAATCTGTTTTTTCAGGGGAGGTGTGGGGAACAGAAGAGGGAGAAAGCAGAGGGTTTGCCAGCCACATTCCACCTAATTTAGCTCACTAACGCTCATGAACAAACTCACTCTTGGGGCACTGTCTTTTATATGGTGCCTGACCATTAGTCCTGATGCTCTCAAAGCACAGCACATATGCAACAAATTCATCTCTAGTATCAGCACGCTGGCTCCCGCCTGTTAATTTGTTAGCCTTACCGCACTCCTGTGCAGCAGTGCCATTATCCCTGGATAGAAGGGAAACTGAGGCACAGAGTGACTACGTGACTGGCCCAAGGTCATGCAGGAAGTCTGTGGCAGAGGAGGGACACGAACCCCAAGTCCTAGAGTAGCGATCTAACTGTTAGGCTGTCTTCCTCTTCATTAAGGCTCACTACACCCTGTGAGCATTGTCCCTAAGAGGCTGAGGAGCAGAGAGCTTAAGGCCCCGTTTTGGGGTTACGCAGTGATTGGGTGCCCTCCCCCGACCCTGGGGCCGGATTTCCGGAGGTCATTGGGGGTTGCTCAGCGCCTGTGAAACTTACACCCTAGAGTTGCGGACCTAAGACACCTCCCCCCCCCCCCAAACCAGTGGTCACTCTTGCAGATCCTGGTCCGACGATTTGGCTAGCTCAGATGAGACATCCGTGGCCTCCTGCAGTCTGCAGCCCAGGCCTCCTGACTCCACAAAAGCAGACCTTGAGGTTTTAAAAATTGCAGAGAGGCACTCATCCCCTCCCACAGGAAGTGCATGCTCTCTGTCCCAGGGGCCTTGCTCTACAGAGAATGGGCCCAGGGGAGTGAGCCATGAAATATTTAGAGCGTCCTTCCTCAGACTGAGTTTCGGCAGTCCCTCTCCGTGCATTACTGTTAGGGTGCGTGGGATGATGGATGGACTCTGCGGATTGTGCTCTGCCACTGAAGGGTACGAGCGGGGAGGAGGATGGAGGCGTGGACTGGACGGCCTAGGGGAAGCCAGGAGTCTCCCCAGGAGATGATTCCTATCAACAGGGACTCTGATGGCGAGCAGCGGTTCCCATGTGATGGCAGGGCATGGCCAATACGCCCTGTCTAGTGTCAGAGGCTGTGCACGCAGCCTCTATCACAGAGTCCAGCACAGGCACTGCACACACCTAGGCAGCCCCTGTGCTGCCTGCCTTGGCCCCACACCTTGGGTGGTCCCTTATAGCCGTGCCAGGAGGATGTGAAATGCCGCTAGGTCAGAACGCTGCACTTTGTACATGCACGGGAGGTGCCAGGTGTGACGAACTGGGAATGTTCTTAATGTTTTCTCTGAATACTGTGTTGGTGCCTCAGTGTCCCCATGGCAGTTCTTCAGTATCTGGCAGAGCAAAGGGCCAGTGCACCTAAGTGCCTGACACTGTGTCTCCTAGCAACTGATGGCCTGGGCCCCTCCTCTGCAAAGGTGCCAGCTGAAGGTGTTGGAGACAAAGGGATCAGGTGACCTCCTGGCCCGGGAAAGGGGCTGAGCAGAGAGGAGGGGCTGGGAGGGGTTGTTAGTCTGGAGCTGGCTGGGGTCAGGGGTGGAGGGCAGACCTGGGGGTCCGGCTCACTGCCCCCCAGAATGGACCCGGCTGAGGGGTCCGGTTCGCTATATCTACAAGCTCTGTTTTAGACCCTGTTCCTGTCATCGAATAAACCTCTGTTTTACTGGCTGGCTGAGAGTCACGTCTGACTGCGAAGTGGGGGTGCAGGACCCTGTGGCTTCCCCAGGACCCCGCTGGGGTGGACTCGCTGTGGGAAGCGCACGGAGGGGCAGAGGATGCTGAATGCTCCAAGGAGAGACCCAGGAGGTGAAGCTGTGTGAGCTTCTTGCCCTGAACAAGTCTGCTCCAATGGAGAGGAGGCTCCCCAAAGTCCTGACTGGCTTGGTGGGGAGCAGTTAGAGAGCATCGCCCAGTGACTCCGTGACACCAGGCAGGGCCTCTAGCTTCTTGCTCTGTAAAGAGAGGGGATGTTGTTCCTGCTCACCAACTCCTGGGACTTATGAGTGCTGAGCTCTGCCACTGATTTGCTCCAAAACCTTGATCAAGTCACTTAATCTTCCCGTGTTGTGGCATCCTCAGCTGTAAAATGCAAGGATACTGAGCTGATCAGGAGGCAGCTGGGAGGCTTGCCTGATGTTTGTGGAGTATTCTGGTATCCTCGAGGGGGAAAGCCGCTGTGTGCAGTCAGGTTCTCCAGCGCTGGGAGGCCACGGGAGTTGTAGAGGTGGCTCTTTGGAGAGGCAGTGGGTGAGCCAACTGGCTGCCGGTTTGGCGTTTCAGAGGCCAAATGGAATGTTACTGGTTATTTACGGCCATGCCTGCTGGGCTGGCAGCCCCTATCCCTGGATCGTTCTGCAGCTTCTTACCACCTCTCCCTGGCTCCTGCGGTTTTGTGAGAAGAACCTGGGAAGTGGCAGCTTGAGGCTGGCACCTGCGTCTCTTGCATCATCTGGCAGAGATCACGGGGGACAGTTTCCATCCTCTGGAGCTCAAGCGTGTCTCTCTGTAATGTGCTACCTGGAATCCACCTGCCCAGGAGTGTGGGTAGTGGGTCCTCTCCAGAGCCACTCATTCCTGCAAGAGAAGGGGTGCACCCTTAAAGGTGTCCCACACTGCCTGCCCAGACACAACTGGCTCCAACATTGGCTGGGCAGTTTTCCCAGGGCGAGGAGAGGCCCAAAGTGTATGTAAAAGGAGCACTCAGCCAAGCGTGGTTGCCTTGTGCTGAGGGTGGATCCGTGACAGAGCACCGGGTGTTTGGGGAATGTACAGAAACTCTTGCCTGATACCAGACGCGTCCCAGAGAATCCAAACAGCTGGAGACAGTGTTTTGAAAAGGTTTTTAAGCTCCTGCCTTAGCGTGGGAGGGGCTGGACTAGAGGGCCTCTCGCAGTCCCTTCCTGCCGTACACTTCTGGGATTCAATGTGGGTCAGAGCCCATCTACAGGGCCGCTCCGCTCCCAGGTGGTGGATTTATCTTGCTGCGTGAGTGGGAGAGACCCGTCCCCGTGCCATCTCCCACATCTCGGGGGGGGGGGGGGGCAGGGCGGATAGGGGATGTGGCAGTTGCACTTCAAATGGGCTTGTGCTGAGCCTTGTCTTTGTGGGTTTCACTCACGTTTTAAAAAAATAGGTTTTGTTTGTTTCATTTGGAGTCGGAATGAACCAAAGGTAAAACTTAGCCCCCAGCCTCCTTTGTTTAAAAAATCCAGTTTTCACCCAAACCCACAGATCAAGAAACCCGTCTCTCTCCAAACTCGGCCATGGTTTGCACACCCCTCACTAAACTGGCCCCAAATTTCAGCTTGATTATAATCACCCCGCCAAATTGGGTGAGTCTCCTGGATCCCTCTCTGGGATGTCGATTCTCTGGTGGTGGTCATTGCGAGAACAGATTTACAGTTTCCCACGCCAAGCCTCCCTGAGCCAGGCAGCTGTCCTGTGACACTGTCCTGGCAGGTCAGCGGCCTTGAGAAAGGGATGGGCTGACGGGGACCCTACCACAAGGCAGGGAGTGGTGGGGATGCTGGTGGAAGGGGGAGAACTTGCCAGCTCTGCTTTCCAGCCCCAGGGGGCTGCTGGGAGAGACGTATGCAGAGTGGGGAGGTGATTTGGGATCGGATCGTTATCATTGAGTGTCTCTGAAAGCCTCTCATGCCCAGTACCCGTCTCTGCCAGGAAAGGCTCCCATTACAGCCGGCCGGTGTCCCATCAATCCTCTGCCTATCAAATGGCCGGGATGCTTTGGGTGCAATATTCTCTCTCTCAGGCATCTGGTCTCACAGGAGCCTTTTACTGTTGCTTTGTTTCCTAGCTGTCAGCCCCATATCTCAGCTCTTCTCTCCAAGGGTCTGTGGCCAGGAGCAGCAGCCTCTCTGCCTGGGTAGAAATCTCATACGAATACTTTGGTTTAGCATTTCTCTGGAGCCTTGTGCCCAAGCAGCTCAAATCTGCCCTTTGAGATGCTTGGGGGATCGGTTACAGTTTCTCAGAATATGTCTGCACAGTGAGAAACCCTCTGAGTCTCAGAGTCCAGGCCAGCTGATTCGGCCTCACGCTACAGGGCTAAAAAAAGACCTTGGAGTTGTTCCGGATCGGACTGGAGCCTGGGCTCTGAGCCCCTCCCCATGGCTCCAGGTTTCAGAGCTCGATCAGAACACCTACGCAGCTGTTTTTAGCCCCGAAGCATCAGCCTGAGTCAGTTGACCTGGGCTCCAAGCCTTGCTGCCCTGGGTGGTTTTTGCTGTGTCAACGTACCTTCAGTAACCTTCTCTAATTTACTTCCTTCTCTGTGCCTCACTCACCCCATCTATGAAGTGGAGAGAAGTTTGCTGATCCACATTCGAGAGACGGAGCTGCAGCCACCTCTGGGGTGAAAGTTGACAGCAGTTTATCAGCCACAAAACACTACCCAGCAATTCCGCCCTGGAAGTGAAGAGGAACAACGTATCCATTTGACAGTTCAGGGGGATTTTAGAAGGCAGAATATAATGACCGACTTGGAGTTTGGCCTCAGTTAACCCCCCCACTCCCCTAGGATCTTGGAGTGAAAAATATTATGAGGAAGGAACAACAACAAAAAAAAGGCCAATACTGCAGTTTCCCAGGCCTGACGCATCGCCACCAATGCGTAAAATTAAGTGACTAAGCCACAAAGTGAAACTGTGGATTGATTCCCCACCCCCCGCCTGCCTGCTTCCTTGTGCCGCTGGATTCCACTCTCCATGCCCAGCCTTTGCTAAGCTTCAGTGCAGGTAGCTACCACTTGCCTGAAACCCCCCAGGGCCCAGCCCACCACCCCGCGTGCAACAGGTGCCCCCGGCATTGCTCTTGCAGGACAAAGAGAACACTGCAGTTTACAACGGCCGGGGGGGATAGATCTCCCATTTGATTCCTCCCTACCGTTCCCAGCAGAGGCTTGGCGCTTAGACACACTTCGAGTTATATTTTAGTGCTAAGCCTAGATCCCCTGGGACTGAGTGCAAGGAAAATGGCTGAGTCAGCACAAGGACTCTGTTTTCTCTCGCTTCCTGTTCTTCTGTAATTGGGTCCCTCTGTGTTGAGGCCTGGCTTGCTCAGAGAGCGGCTGGACCCCGAGGGCAGCCTTTTGCCTCTAGGTCACCAGTTCAAATCCAACCCAGGTTGGCAGTGAGACCAGGCTGCATCTAATGGGAGCTCGCTGGCTCTCAGACCCGCCGGATCGTAGCCTTCCATGCTGGAACCATTCCGAGGTGCACCCTTTCCCTGCACCAATTACACCAACTGCCCTTCTGAAAGACTCCAGGCATTTCAGCCTTGTTCTCCGTTCTCACGCTCGCCAACCTTGCAGAAACTGCAGCCTTTGAATGCAGCTGCTTCGCGGATCGTTCTACTCCCGAATCCTCCATCCCGATGGGGCTGGCATTTTGGCAGCGTTCTTGTGCCCATTCCCTAGGACAGAGGGAATGTTCGGTCTCTGCTCCGTCCTTTCCCCATGCGCAGGCTTGAGGTGGGAGAGATTTAACGGGGCGCCGAGGAGGGGGGCAGGTTAGGGTTTGAGACACAGCAGCAGAGCTACATGGGGACAGAGGCTGTTGTGGCTTTGAATGAAGGTGTGTTAGCAGGACTGGAACAGCAGAAGGTCAAGACTGATGTGTGTGTGGGTAGAATTTTGGGTATGTAGTTTGCCAAGCATGTTCCTGCTCTGTGGAATATCCCCCCAATTAAGAGGAAAAGGCGATGGGAAATGGCCACGCTCCGGGCTCCTTTCTGCCCCACCAAACCCTTCTTCTAAGTGGCTGTCCTGTCATAGCAGTCTGCCACTGGTCCTCCCGGGCCCACCCTCACCTGGGTAACTTTGTTTGCAAGAGCCCTCTGCAATGTTACTTTTCCCCAGTGATCACTTTGTCCACTGGGCTCAGGCCAGGGAATGCGAGATGTCGCTTTATCCCGGAGCAGGCCAGAATCCCAAGATAGTGTAAGGTTACATGTTGCCCTCCCTAGCTGGTGCCTTTTCTGCTGTCCTGCCTGAGAGGAGCAGCAGGGTCTGCCCCTCTGACTACCGGCCACAGCCTGAGCTCCTTCCCACTGGAGCCCTCAGGGAATCTGGCTACGGCCCTCTGGATTTGGCTCTGCAGTTCGATGCAGTTGAACGGAGCCCGCCTGAGAGGCACAGCAACAACTCCCAGTCCCGGGTTGGGCTGGTTCTGCGCCAGCCCCTCGGAGGCGAAAGGCACTATATCCCGTTACGGCCACAGGTGGCCGGTCACCATCCCAGGATGGAAGCAGAAGGACGCTAAGCGGCACTCAGATCCGAGCACTAACCCCCGGTGCTCTCCCTCTCAAGACGCCCTGGCATAGGCTGCCTGGCGGAGCACGAGGCCTGCTTACGCTCACCCTATTTTTATGTATTTTGCTTGGCAGGTTTGGGCTGGCTTGGAAGGAGATCGGGGCTCTTGCCACACTGAGCGAATGCAGCTGTCTCTGCGTGTCCGGCTCGAGTCCTTTGTGTCTGGGAAGGAGCCTGATTCTTCCGGTGCCAGGGGCTTCTCTCCCGGGCAATCCAGGGAGCTGCTGGCAGCCCTAGCTCAGCTGCTGCACTCCCACTGCTAGGGCTTGCCCTGCCTGGAGATCACTGCCTCTATGCAGAGCTATTGAGATAAAGGCTGGCGAAAGCAGGTCGGGGAAGAGAGCGAGCAGGTTACTGCAAGAGACACCTGTGCTCCTCTGCAGCTCACAGAGTGGCCTCCCCCACTCTCCCGTGGGGACGTTCTCTGCCTCGTGCATTGGAAGTGGGAGCAAAGTCTGCTCCTCCTTGGGGCTGGGAAGTAGAACTGAGTGATGAACTTTTCCTCACTTGGCATTAGGTAGAGCAATGATGTCCCCAGTTCCTTGCAGATCCGGCCAGCTCTCCACGGAGCTTTGCCGGGGAACGTCTCCTCCACCTTGCTGCCTGCCATTGACCTCTTCCCCCGCCCAGCTCTCAGCGATCCTTCTCCAGCTAGTGGAGATGGGAGTCACGAGTAAAGTGTGCGGGGGTCGAGGGGGTTGGCTGAGCACCGTGGCAGTGAGTCCTGGACAACACCTGTCAGGATCCATCCAGGCACCCCTCCCCCACTGTAGGATGGTTGCTAAGGTCTCATCCAGTCTAATCTTAAATGTCCCAAGCGATGGGGCTTTCCCTGCTCCCTTGGAGCCACCGTCTCAGGAATGATGGGCTTGAGTTGCCCCAGCTGAGCCTGGGACTGGACCGCTCAGCCCTCCAGCTGGTTAATGGGCCCAGCTGGGCCAGGGCCACCCAGAGGATTCAGGGGTCCTGGGGAAAAGCGGGGGAGCTCTGGCGCTTGTACTCACTCGGTGGTGGTCTGGGTCTTCGGCGACATTTCGGTGGCAGGGGTGGTCCTTCAGTTGCTCTGCGTCTTTGGCAGCACTGAAAGGCCCCATGCCACCGAAGACCAGGAGCGACTGATGGAGCCCCTCACTGCTGAAGACCCGGATCGCTGCTGGGCCAGGGCTCGCGAGGCCCCTGCGGGGTCTGGGGCAAATTGCCCCACTTGTCCCCCCTCGGCGGCCCTGAGCTAGGCTGCTGCAGAATCTCCTGAGTGCAGCTCACTGGCCACTCAGGGCTTTTGCCCACAGCTACGCGCTGTCTTGTGCCTGACTAGTTCCTCTCTCGCGCTGATCCCTGGCCCGGCTTCTGACTCTAGCTCTGACCCTTGGCTGGTCTCCCAGTTCCTGGTTCTGACTCCCCGCTCCTGGTTCTAACTACCAGAGCAGACTGGCCACCTCCCAGTCCCTGACAACGGTTCTATATCTTAGTGCATCTCCCAGCGGAGAAGCTTTCCCTGGCGTTGCTCCTAAGTATTCGCTGCTTTGGTTTCATCTTTGATGCCTGCATCCTTGAGTGTTGTGAGCATTAGAAATACTTTGGATCCACTCCTAGTATTACTGGTATGTGCTACTCTTTCATCATAGTAGCAGCTGGAGGCCTCAACCTAAATCAAGGCCTCGTTGTGCTGGGGGCTGTATAAACCCATAGTGAGAGATGGTCCTTGCCCTGAAGAGGTTGCAGTCTCAAGAGAGGACAGTGTGGGTGGTGGCATGGCAGTAAAGCTAATTTAAGTCAGTGTGTTGGAAAGTTACAGGAGGTCTAGCAACCGCCAGATGGGAATTCTGCTAAACAGCCAGTGAAAAGACCAGCTTCTGATCTCTGTTACGTAGTGGTAAATCCATCGAAGTCGATGGAGTTAATCCAGGTTTACGCTCCTGGAACGGAGAGCAAAATGTAGCCCCAGAAGTTCTTGCTGATGCTGAGTTTTTAATGTATTAACTTACTTTGGTTTCTCTCTTGCTCTGTTTGGTCTCATCCCGCCCGTATCTGTTTGGACACCAAGATGGACCCTGACCAACTTACTTGACTTTAAACATGACGGCCATGCCTGGACTGAATGCTAAGTCATGTTTAATGTCCTGTAAGTAACCATGACTCCCTCTGGGCCATGTTCCAACATGATGTCACTCTGCAGCCTGGACAAGCCCTGCAAAGTAGCAAGGATTCTGAGATGCTTCGGGGTGTCTTTTGCAATAGCTTCTATTCAAACCTTACTGAGAAGTGCGCAATCCTCGAACTCGAGGCTCTAAGCCTTTCCAGGCCCGGAGAGAGGTCTCGGGAGGGTGGGAATGGAGAAGGCCTCCTGAAAGACCCCTCTACATCCTCTTCTAGGTCTGTACTAATTTGCGATTAGTGTGCACCTTGCCTGGTGTACTGGAGCTTTTAGCAATTGGGTAGGTATATACAGCTGTGAGTGAACTGACAATGGGCCAGGGCATCTGGACTCCTGGGTTCTACGAGGGCCTCTGCCACTGGCTTGCTGTTTGACTGTGGGGAGATGGTTTTGTGTTTTCGCTCCCCTCTTTCTTTAAAATAGAGGATAAGGATACTGGCCTTCCTTTGGAGAATGCTTTGAGCTCCACGGCTGGAAAGAGTTACGGATATCTCAAGCACTGTTGGGTGCAGTGGGCCAGATTCTGTGTGTCCACAATAACGCTGTGGATGCCGCGGGAGTCGGGCCAGGTTTGCCTGGAGAAGCTAGGAGTGGAATTTATCTCCAAGCGATTCCATTCCTCAGCAGGCCATGCAGTGAGCCTCAAGCACAGCATCCGTCAGAGCCCCTGCTTTGCATACCTCGCTGCCTGCGAAGTAGGGCTGGGTTTGTTTGGTGATATTAGCAGATGAGACGATAAAATAAGCACAAGAGCAGGTTTGGTGCCACTGCAGGTGGAAGGAAGCGACAGCTGCCCTGGGGCTGGGGGAGGGAGAACAGAGGGCTGAGCCCCAGTTTCATTCGATGGCTAATTCTCCCTGTAACCAGGGGCCATGATCCTGAGCCTCACGCTGTGCATTCAGAGCCTGATCCTGCGAAGCGAGGAACGCTTTGGCCCTGATCCTGCGAAGCAAGGAACGCTTTGGCCCTGATCCTGCGAAGCGAGGAACGCTTTGGCCCTGATTCTGCGAAGCGAGGAACGCTTTGGCCCTGATCCTGCGAACCGAGGAACGCTTTGGCCCTGATCCTGCGAAGCGAGGAACGCTTTGGCCCTGATCCTGCGAAGCGAGGAACGCTTTGGCCCTGATACTGCGAAGCGAGGAACGCTTTGGCCCTGATCCTGCGAAGCGAGGAACGCTTTGGCCCTGATCCTGCGAACCGAGGAACGCTTTGGCCCTGATCCTGCGAAGCAGGAACGCTTTGGCCCTGATCCTGCGAAGCGAGGAACGCTTTGGCCCTGATCCTGCGAACCGAGGAACGCTTTGGCCCTGATCCTGCGAAGCAGGAACGCTTTGGCCCTGATCCTGCGAAGCATGCCTGTCACTCCAGTGACGGTGACTGACCCGCTCTGTGCTGTGAGCGCAGCTGCACTGATCTCACAGCTCCGTGGTCTGGGGAAGCAGGTGGCAGGTTTGAGCTGGGTTCAGGTCCCTCCTGTATCCTGAATTGGCACGAACTCAAAGCAAAACTCGTTCCATCCTCCGGACTCTTGCATCCAAACTGCAGTGCAACCCGAACCTCCCACGCCCCATAAACTGGTCGGTGCAGCACTTATTTAACAGCTCCTGGATCCTCCTGATGTGGCAGGACGTGAGGTTCCCAGGTCGGAGCAAACCCCAGAACCAGGACTGTTTGGTGAGGCTGAAGAGCAGCTTAGAGGGAGAGTGAAAGGAGAGAGATGTGATCACCGTTGGCTTTGATTCAGAGCTGGGCACGGAGGGCTGAGCTGAGGTGTCTCCCAGCTCCCAGCGCGTTGCATACTGGGAGTTCTGTATCGGGTTTCTGCAGGTGTGAGGTTGTTATTTTTAACCAGTGCTTGTGGCTAAGGTGGGGCAGCCTCCCACTGCAGGCTGGCTGAAGTAGCGAGGGGTTCTCACTGCTCCTTGGCATTGCACTTAGCCGGCAGTCCCGTCTGTGCATGCCGGGCCCTTCTGGGGGATACTGGGCTCTATTACTCAGCTGGGAAGAGGTTTCTCTCTCTGTCCCTGGCAGCTTGGCACAGGGGTGCAATGCAGCGTGCACAGGGCTGTCTCTACCCCCACAGGCTGCAGAGTAGCAGCCAAGGCCCAGATCGGCAGTCCTACACCTTTGTGTGCAGGGGACTGGTGGAGCCCGGTAGTCAGAGATATGCAGGCCCTGCCAGCCAAGCCTCCCTCTGCACCCTGCCTCTTGTGGAACCCATGGGTCACTGAACTCTCCTCCTCTCTTGAGCTCACTCCCCCGCTGCTGTCCCAAGCCCATCGGGGATGGTACATAATTTCCTTCTCAACAGAAGTGAATCTGTTGGTATCCTAACACCACCAGGATTTGAACCTAAATCACTGGAGGCAGAAATCCAGCATGTCCCCTGAGTTCAGATATTGCAGTGCCAAGGTAACACACTAAGTGTCACATCCTCCAGCTCTGGTGGCAGGTCCACATGGGATAACAGCCTACTACTGCTGTCAGCTACCGGTGTTGCTCGGTTAGCTCAGACAGGCGAAGTTTGCTGAAGGTCCAGCGTGAAGAGGTGTGTTAATGGGAGCCCTCCCCAAGTGGCAGAGTGGCCTCCAGGTGCTGAGACCCCTGACTGCAGGTGGGTGCCAGTAGCAGGGAGCTTGGCGGCCTGGGAGAGCTTTGCCAGTGCAGGGACGAGGGCTGGAGTCTCTAACACAGAGCAGGATAAACACGGCTGCTGCCCTCGCCATGGTTACCGGGCCAAAACAATCTTGTTCCACATGCGATTATTTATAACCCTCCGAGCAGATCGGCTGCCGTCTCCTGCTCTCCTAAAAGGGCGGCAGAGCTCGGGACGGTGGATTTATAGGACATGCTGTTTATGTAAGAGCAGACAAGGCAGAGTGCTCATGGGAGCTGAATCCCCGTGCGGGAGGACTGGCAGCCTAGGGGGCTGGATGCTGAGATCGGATGCCCTCTGTTCCTGTGCAACGGATCAGGAGTGCTTGGCGCTCAGGTGTTTGGGACCTCAGTGGAAGGGCTGTTTCCCTGAAGCACAGGACTGCATTAGGGTCAGTGCCGACTTTGGGAGGGGGGAGCCCCTGGAATGAGTGACCTGCCCCCTGCAGCGCAGCTGGTGGGGTCAGCACTGACTTGGCAGGGAGAGTGTCCCCTACTGTATCCCCAGGGACCTTCCAAAACAACTTCTCTCTGCCCTCGACAGCCTGGAGACGGGACTGTGGATGCAAGCAGCAGAGCTCCTAGGTCGCTCTGAGGCCGAGAACCGTGAGGCAGGGCTGGGGACCTGGAGGTGCCAGGATGGATGGAGCCATGAGACAAGAGTGGCGTGCGACAGTGCAGGGCAGAGCCAGCACGGCCAGTTACCACTGGCTCAGCTGCCAGATCTATTAAGATAAAGTCCTGAGCTTGCTGGTAAAGCAGAAGGAAGCTGCTCTCAGCCAGGCAGAGTCTCCGCCGTGGGTCAGCGGGGGAGACGCTGCGGGGTGATCTTAGGGCAGCTAGGAGGGGAAGGAAAACAGGAAATTTCCGAAAGGGAGACCAGTCCCTGCGCTGACTTCTTACCCAGAGTGTGTGGCTTTGATTGGAAGCCGCCGTGTGGCCCCGGTGGCCCCGCTTCCTGTTTTGTGGCTTCTTACGTTGAGAAAAGTAATTTTGGGCCCCGTCTGTTTATTGGCTTCCCCTCGCTAGATCCTCCTGCGACGCCATCCCTGCTGCTGGGCACTAGGCCAGCCTCCGGCTCAGGCACTTCGGAGCTAGAATGTGGTGAATTTGGTTTGGGGTTTTTCTCCCCGTGGGGCAGGCATTTACTCCAGCAGCATGGAGGAGCTGGCGCAATGCAGCCCTCGTCTGTCTGCATAGGAGGCTGCCAAAGCATGGGTGGGGGGCAGCACCCACGGGTTGGCGGGTGGGATGGGGTTCTGGGGAGGACGTTCCCAGCAGCTCTCACCGAAGTTATACTCAGAACTGCATCCCTCTGAGGTGAGAGGCACGGGGTGATTTTGTCCTGAATTTCCGTCCGCATCGTGCCAGGCCCATGGTAGGTTAGCCCCTGTGACCATTACACCCTCACATCCCCGCCCCACCTACCCTGAGGCATCTTCTGTCAACAACCAGCAGCGACTGCTCGCCTCCAATCCGGCTTTGCAAGTGCGTCTGTGGCTAGGCAGACGGGCCAGACCCCTGCGTTTACCCAGCTCTGGCCCTTGTCCTGTGCGGGGGCTGAAAGCGAGGGTGTCCCATCAGTGCTCGCAGTGAAACCGTTCTCAGCAGCAGCGACCGGAGGGGACACCGCTGCGCCATGGCCAGCAATGCAGCCCTCTCCCAGCAGGCATGGTGGGGAGGGCACTGGCGTATTTCCCCATGGCAGGCAGAGAAGGCCCATAGTGCTCTGGTGCCACGGGCCGTGCCCTCTGCTCTGGGGAATTTGCCACAGCTAGTGCTTGGTGGGCCGGGGCTGGGCATGGCTCTCCCGATCCCAGCTTGCACATTATCTCTAGAAGAGCTTCTAGCAGAACTATTTGGTCATCACTGCAAGAGCATTCGGCCTGCTCCCAGCCCGCTCTAGGGTTAGGTGCACCTTGAGCCTGACTCTGTTCTCCCCCACCCAGACCTTCCCACCGCTTTGCTGATGCACTTTGCTCCTGACCGGCGGCCCTGGTTTTCCACTCCTGGGGCCCGTCTCCCTGCCAGCCCCTCCTGTCCCAGCTGGGGCAGGGTGGTGAATGGGGCCTGGGATGAGAGTCAACTGACTCCCTCACTCTGCTGGGGAGAGGGGCAGGTCGGAGGCCTGGGGGCACGGTGGGGCTAACGCAAACCCACAGGCTCAGTGCTGGGGTCACTGGAGACAAGACAGGAGGTAGGAACCCAGAAAAACCAAGCTCTCCTGCAAAGCCTCTGCTGGATGGGGAATCTCTCCTGCCACCACTGACCAAACTCACCTGCCTTGCTGTGACCCTGTTAGCCGGGGGGGGAAAACAGCTCTTCCTCGTTATCCCAGCCTCACTCAGTGCTTCCTCGCAACTGGCCAGCTTGTGCCATTCTCCCCCCACACCCGCCCCCCGCCACCCGTCCAGCTGCTTTTCCCCTGACTTAGCAGCTTTCAGCTCCCCGGCTCACCTGTTCCCATGCTGGTGCTGTGCGTGGACTCTGCCCTTCGGCTGCCGACGCTGCCCATGCAGACGGAGCATCTGGCGACAGCTGCTCTAATGAGGATGAACGCCAGGAGAGTCGCAACTTTCCAGCTCGGGCCCCACCCGTCTGTTCCCCTCTTAATTGTTCATTTGGGGGGAAACACCCCCTTTTGGGGAGGGGGAGCCGATGGGGCCGAAGACCTCTTATCGTGAGGGGGTTGGGCTCAGAAAGGGAATTCCAAGACACTTACATGGCTGTAGCGTCATACTCTTTAGTGAACATGCTGTACTGTGAGCATGGCAGTGCAGTACAGCCAAGGAAACTGAGGCACGGAGGCTAAGTAAGTCCGATGGAGCAGGAGGTTAGACTCAGGTCTCCCAACCCCCAGGCGAGTGCCCTAGCCACTGGTCTCTGTCATGTGGGTCCTGCTAGGGTTCCCCGCACACGTGGTCTCCCTGCAGCCCATCAGAGAGCAGACGAAGTTGCAGAAAGGTGAGTGCCATTCAAGGCAGCCCCCTTTACAATCAAGAAAAGCTGCTGCTCCTGTGCAAGGTTGGTGTGAGTGGCTGATTCCGGGCCAGGAGGAAATTCCTCTTTCAGTTCAGAAATGCTGAGGCCTACGGCTGGCTAGTGCACGTGCAGCGGCACCTTGTGCCTACTCGCACGCTCAAGGCTTGGGGTGCAGAAATCTGCAAGTGCAATCGGCCCTGATGAGGTGATTGGCTTCATTTCTCCTCCGGCTCCCAATCCGTGTCTCTGCCTTAGGGTGCCTCTCCCTGCTTTCTTCGCCCTCCCGGCGGAGACGGAGCGCTTGTGAAAAAGCAGAATTAACCCCAAAGGCCCCGGAGGTGCCTTGTCTTTGAGCTCCTGTGCTCGTCCTCTGACAGCTAGGAAGGCGAAAATCCTGCTCTGCCCAATGCACAGCAGGACCGAGTTGGGGGCAGGGGGATATTGTCCGGTTGGGGTCTCTGGATTTGTGCATGTGCTTTTGTAGTGCAGGCGAGCTGGACTGGACAGCAGCAGCAAGAAGAGACTCTCTGAGCAGAGGGGAGAGTCGAGTGACACTTCAGCTGGCCTGGAGAGGGGGTGAGGCTGTTCTCAGTGTGGTCTGGGCTGGTGTCTCATCCCAGTCGCCTCTCCCGTACCCCAGGTGTTGGGAGCTTTCTTCTGCGCTCCTCGACCCCCATCAAGCCTGATCTCCTCCCCGCTGCAGATGGGTCACACTGAACCTCCTCCCTGTTGCAAAGGCTCCTGCCCAGTGTCAGCTCAGCCATCGTGTGGCCTGGTGCCAGTTTCGGGAGCCCCGCAGCGCCCGAGTGACTCCAAGGAAAGCCCGGGCCCTGCTCTGGTGATGTGGCTTCCTCTGCCCCTCTCCCCCCAGCAGTCAGCTCACAGCTGTCCTCAGTCAGGGGAGCAACTCCTGATCCTCAGCCCGCCCTGCTATTCCAGCCCTGGCCTTCCCCAGCTCCTCTGGTGTCCCTCAGACCTGTCCTGCAGCCTTCGCCCACCCAACGTTGTGCTCCTGTCCTGCAGCTCAGCTTGGGTGCAACATGCTCAGTCTCTGGGGGCAAGTGTCCGCTGGGCCTGCTGAGCAGAACTGGAAAATCTCCCCTCCCTTCCTCCCAACAATCTCCCCTCGACACCTCCCTGATCTTTTCAGTTTGCATTTTCCTCACTGCAACGGGCCCCTTCCCAAAGTCGTTTCTCGAGCCGCCTGACTCTCCCTAAGCAGCTTAGACGCTCCGGGAACCCAGGCTTGGGTACTGGCCAAGCTTCAGATGTTAAGCCCTAGCGGGTGACCCGCTTTGGGGAGAGTTTTCCCAGTGCTGCCCCTTCGCACTCCTGTCGGCCCCTTCTGGGCCTCTCCTCCCCTGCTCCCAGATGCTGATCCCGCTTTCGGATCACAGGGCCGGTGTGGGAGCCGACTGAGGGAGTCAGGGTGGGTGAGGTGGGGAACAGTCTGCCCCAAAGGGGACAATGAGTTTGGAGAGGACCAGGGGACCCTCTGCCGGCAGTGGGAGCCAGCTGACTGGCTGAGGTGCTCCGTGTTCTCTGCACTGATGCTAGGTCAGCGCTGTCTTCGATCTTTCCTTCTGCCCCGGGACAGCTGCTGTGGCAAGTCCCTTCGGAGAGGGCCTGTGTCCCAACTCGCGACGGGGAGCTAGCTCTGCCAGGCCCTGGTGCCAGCTGGGCCCGGCTTCCTCTTGGAAGGTGGCACTGTGAGTTCTGTCCTGTGTGCCCAGTGTATTCCCCAGGGATCTCCATGGCCAGGTGTCCCAGAGTCCCTCTCTCTCAAGGCAATTGGGTGGGTTTAAATCCGCATTCCTGGGGCGTTTGTGTTGCTGACCAAACACACCCACCAGTTTTCAACAGCCTCTCCTATGTCTCCGGCCGCTGATTTGAGGGTGCAAAGCTGAGCGTCATTTAATTGTGGGCACAGTGGGGCGGCATTTTAGACTTCCCGGGGCCTGATGAGTCAAGGGGGGAGCTGGCTACATCCTAGACCTTCTGCTCCTTCCCCGCCCCTCCAGAGAACCTGATTCCAAGTTAGATGCTAGGGTGGGGCCCTGCTGAGAGACACAGAATTTGTTTTCTGTTTCCTTTTTAAATGTCTTCCCCCTTTCCCCACAATTCTCCTTCTGCTGTGACCTCCTCCTTCCATCTCTCCTCCTCTTCCTGCTGCCCCCGCTTCCCTTCTTGGCTTGTTCTCCCATTGGTATACCCCCCATCCTCTCGTCTCTTCCTTCCTCTCCTCCTCTTCCTTGCTGCCATGAACCTACCCAGGTGACCTCCCCTGGAACCAGACTGGCTGGGGAACACAGATGTCTGTAGAGAGGGTGATGGTCCATTCCAGCATCTTTGTGTCGCTTTGTTTCTCCGTTCTCAGTGCTCTGGAGTTGTTGCTCGTATAAACAATTCATGCTCCCTTAATGCATGTATTAAACAATTACACTCCTGCAATCCGCCTTCAGGTGCTCCTTAGCCATGGGCCCTTTGTCTGCTTCCTGGGCACAAGGCCAACAGACTCATTTTGCAGGAGCCTAAGTGGCAACACAGAAGAACTTTTCCATTCCAATCTCGGCCTCCGCCAGCCAGTGCTGTAAGCATCCCAGCCGTCCTGGGAAAAGGGCTTGTGATGGCGCTAGCACGCGTGGCTTGGAATTGAATGGGATTCCCTGGGCTGGGGCTGGAGGGGAAGACGATGCAGGAACATACTTGAGGAACAAAAAGTTTCCAGCCTACCTGAGGCTGGCCTCCCGCACACCTGCCCTACAGCAGCACCCCCCGCCAGGGTTCAAAGCACATCCACGCTGGCTGGGTTAGTGCTCCTGGGCCTTACCCTGTGCAGCTGAACCGCCCTGTGCACGGAGTGGGGATGGGTGAACCCGAAAGAGGCAGTGTTCACTTCCTACCCCAAAGTCTGATGCCCTAACTCAGTATCCAGCTAGCCGCATCCAGGCCTGAGTCGACCCTATAGAAACTCGGTTCTGTAGTCGTGAAACGGGAGGGGAGATACCATTTCCTGTCTTCACAATAAGCCCAGCATTAGGGAAGACAGGTCTTTCTGTGAGTCTGGAGGGGTTGGTCCTATCTGGCCATTGCAATGGCCTTGGGGATCGGTGCAGCCTATGACATGCAGTAGTTTAGTCTTCTGTGGGCTGAAATATTCTGGAGTCTAAAGGGCTCAGGGTAGGGGTAGCTGGGTGGTGGTAGCGGGCTGTGATCTGCAGGAGGTCAAACGCAATGATCTGATGGTCCCTTCTGGCCTTGAGCAATTTATCTGCAGCACAGGCTGCACCACCACGGGCACAGTGTGAGACTTCTCCCCATGTCACAGTCACGGTCTCCCCCACCAACCCTGCCTCTGACCATCCGGGGTCAATCCCACCTCTCTGGGATCCTTGGCAGATGTCTGCAGGGATGGGGATTGTCCCCAATTTTGGGTTGTGATCAGAAAGTGAAAGCTCTCAAATCCCATCTCCTTAGATTAATGAGAAGCTTTGCAGGGAGCTGACCTCGCCGAGAGATTTCTGCATTCTCATCTGCTTCATGCCTCATTACCCATGTAATTGCTTGTGAAATTCTGATTTTATAATCTCCATTGGTGATGCATCGACCAGAAAGGATCCAGCATCGGCCTCTTAGACAAATCTTCTTTTGCCTTTTAAACTGATTATATATGCTAGAGAGGCCTATTGTCCTGTCCCCCCAATCCCCCGCAGCCCCTGGCAATTTGGTGCCCTCCAAGTCCTAATTTTGGGCAAGGGTCATGAGATACCATGGTCTCGTGATGTGCTGGGGCAGGGTCATGTTGTGATGGGAATCTCTCTGTTGTGACTCACGTGGTTGTCCTGACGGAGGAATGGTTAAGTTGGCAGCTTTCTATGGAAACTGCCCAGAGAGGATAATCAAGTAACCAGATGAGACTTATGTGAGGGCTCTTAAAAAGGACATTCATTCTCCTGCTGCATTCCTAACTTGGCCTTTGCTACTAGGCTGCACACACCACTGGGTAGGTGCTGGAGGGACTGTGCCAGAACCTGTGGGAATTAGAGGCTTCCAGAGGCAAAGATCCTTCCTTCCTGCTCCCTCCGGCCTGCTTCCGGACTTGACTCCCACATGCTGAAGAAGTTTATTGCATAAATGCTGCATGGGAAGGAAGGGGTTTTGTTCATAATTCATAGGGAGAAAGACTGTCTGTGGCCCTTGGCCTTGCAATTTCTGGGAGGGTCTTGAAACCTCGTATGTGTGTGTGTTGTGTTGTGTTTGCGCACGTGTGTGTGCAGTGGAAAGCTTTAAGAGCTCTCTGTTTGGGTCACAGTGTAATTAATGAGCTCCAGAGCCCAGATATTTAAGTGCAAAGCTTCCAGGGACAAAGACCGCCGCTGAGTTTGTCTCTGCTGTTATCCCCTTGCTGGGAGCTTTGGGTCCACATCTGAGGCTCCGATCTGTCTTGGTACAACACCCTGCAAGAGGCTCGTTGTGGCCCAGGCATGACCACACTCATTGCAAACCTGAGACGCTAACTTTCTGGGCTGGGACCAGAGGCTGTGGATCAGCTTCTCCCTGCACCAGGCTGTGTGATGGTCACGTGACACTGCAGGCCAGGCCGAGACTCGGCACATCACTTAACCCAGCCCAGAACTCTGATGATCTAGTGTGACCATCCCCCCGCTTGGCACCATCCTGTGCCACTGCTCCATCAGTGACATGTTTGCAGCCCTGTTATTACTACTGCGATCTTCAACAGCACCCCAAGCACCTGGAGTGGGGGAGAGATGTTCTGTGCCATAGGGACAAAGTGTGACCCTAGTGAAAGGGTGAGGCTGGAGTCCCAGCCTTGTATGTGTGTGTGTGTGTTGGCATCATGCTTGGCACCTTTGAAAGTCAAGCCAGGAGTCCTTGATTAGTTCAGCCTGTTATGACAGTTTAATGGAGGAGGCCAGGCAAAGAGGAAATTCTCGATCAGTGTGTGTGTAGAGATGTACCTGCTTTTAGCTCGTGCATTAATATTGCAGGCTGGGAAGAGACCTCAGGAGATAAAGTGTCGTTCACAATCCCAGCGGCAGCCCCTGGTGACCTGGCTTAGCATATGTTGACCTCACAAGGACTCACGCTCGCATCAGTGTGGGAGTGAAGTACTGCCCAGTGGTTAGAGCAGGGGACTTGTGCACTCAGACCACCTGGGCTCCATTCCCAGTCCTGCCACATATGTGTGTGGTGACCTCAGGTGAGTGGCTTTCCAGTGCTGTGCCTCAGTTTCCCTTGTCAGTGAAAATGGGAGTGGTGATACCGATACTGTGGGGCTTAACATTCCCAAGCACTGGCTGGGAAATGCCAAGTGTGAGTAGCGTGATGTCCTCGGACCCCAGCCAACCGCCAGCACTGGGCTCTCTCATCCTTCTAACGCCTGCAGAAGGAGCCTGATTCCTTACAGCTCCTTCCCTCATCCCCTGCTGGATCCTGGCCACTGCCCTGTTTGCTTTGGTTTCTTCACCGTCAGCAGCCAGGTGTCTCCGCTTTCAACGTGCAGCAATTGCAAAGAGGGGAATCGTCCCCCCTCTAACTCCCATGTTTGTGTTTTAAACTTGTCCAGCTGTTTCCTTCTCTTTTTGGAATTTCTTTGGCTGGTTTCAGCCGCCATGGGGCCAGGCTGGGTTTCATGTTCTGCTGACAGGCTGGGAAAGTGGGGATTCAAGGCGCTGCCGTTCTTCCTTTGACCTTTGCAGGCGCTCAGCAGTTCTGCAAAAAAAACAAACCCCCAAACCCCCAGCAAGACGGAGGAGGTGGGGTCGTCATCCTGGAACTGGGCAATGTGGGACTTATTTGCATTTAGGCACCAGTGAGAACCCCTAGTGCAGCCTGGATTTACACCTGTGAAGATTTACCCTGGTTTCAAAGCCAGGTAAGTTGTACCTGTACAAATCACACTGCGCTGTGCAAAGCATGTCGATGTTAGGGGGTTGCCCTGGACGAGCCACCCCAGGGGCTCTCATCCCAGCATGGATATGGCTTCAATAAAGAGGAGAGCTCAATGCACCCCTCCTTGTTGCTCAGGTCAATGCAGCTCAACTAAGGTTGGGTTTCTGGCGATTGGTGATTTTGCTGCAAGTCCAAAAGAGCCTGGGGAAAGGTTGATGCTTGAAGCTGACGGGCCAGGCCGGAATTTTGGGAGGAGGGTTCTGCAAGGAAGGAGCTATTCTCCTTGCTTCCACCTTCTCATGGGCAAAGTTCAGCTCCACCTGGCTCGAGGAGATTACCCGTGCCCACTCGCCGGAAACGGAGCGTAGCTGGAGGAGCTCGGCTTCCAGGTACATTCCTTGCATTCCCAGCCGCCCGTGCCCACTTCTGCTCTTCTCTGCCCTCACCCCTAGCTGCTCTTCCCCAGCGAGGTACAAACCACCACCTACCACCTTCTGGCCAGGCAGAAGGGAGCATCTGGCCAAAAACCCAAGGTGTTGTAGCTGGCTGGGGGACCTGCCCGCCGCTGGCATCTGTGCTGCTGAGGCAGCGACGCAGGGAGCTCTAAAGGAAAAGATCCCCCTTGTTTTTCCTAGAGCCAAGCTTGCTGAAGAAAATGCCTGGGTTTGGTTTCAGGCCCCAGAGACTCGTTACAGCTGATTTGGCTTTAATGCCCCAAGTCAGCAGCAAAAGGAGACGAGAAATGCTACAGAGAGTCAATGTCAGTGAGGGGCAGCCTGCCCTCCCGCTGCCCTCCCTGCAAAGGGGGCTGAGACCCAATCCCCCCGGCGCTATCTTTAGCAGACTGATTGATTCGTCCTGGCGGGTTTTTATTTTGTCGGGGAAGCTGGTTTTGGAGCCATTTCAGCCAAAGGTGGGGAAAGAGCCGGTGTAGGTTGGGAGCCCCCTAAATGACCCACAGGGCGAGTGTCGAGCCCCATGTGCCATGCCGAGAGTGGCTGGTTTCCATTACTCTTATGATGAATTTGTTGTTTGGCTTGCAGTAGCATCCAGACACCCCGACGGTGCAGAAGACTCTCCCGTGCTCGGAGCTGCACGTCCTACAGGGAGGGCTGCTCCCTGCCCCAGAGAGTTCACGGTTTGCAGCGTTACACCATTTCCGTTCCCAAGCTGCCCCCGAAGCCTCTGCTGGGTTTGGTGTTCCAGGGGGAGGCACAGCACCGAGTGGATAGTGGCACTGGGATCTCAGAGGAGCTCATGGAAGAACCAGTGTGGCCCTGTTTTGGGGACTATGGGACTCAGCTCCTCATGGGGACGACGGGCCAGCGTGAGAAAACGACACCCGTTGTGCCAATGGAGGAGAAGGGAGGTCATTGCCCTCCCATGTCCCTTCCACAGGGCTTCGTTCCATGAGTGGTCAGCTGCACGCGGGGCCCGGGTCTACACACTTGCTGGGACACCAAGTGAGTTCTCAGCAGGGCTTTAAGTTTTCCTTCTTCTGGAGTCAGTATAGAAGGATCAGGTGTAACAAAGCCACCAGGGAAAGATGGACACCCAGCCCGGAGCGACGCTGGCACCAGATCCACAGCTGGTGTGAACCCAATGCAGCTCTCTTGACTGTTCAGTGGAGTTCAGCGGATTTACACTGGCCGGGGATCTGGCCCTGGGGAATTTTGGCCAAAACTTCCAACTCCCACAGTACCAGTCCTGTCACTTCTGTGCTTTGCGCACTTCGGTCTCCAGGGTGGCGCTTCCTGCTCCAAGACAAGCCAGCGGGGAGGGAGTGGGGAGCTTGGTCGACCGCCTTGTGCTGTTAACACAAGCCCAGCTCCTGCAGATTGATGGCCCTTTGTACGTGGTCACGTGAGCCAGCGGCACGAGCCTTCCACTTTCCATATTTAGAATCGCTGGATCAGGGGAAAAAATGTATTTTTGGAGAGTTCCATTCGCTACGTCTCCAGATTCTGGGCTTTTTTTCTTCTTCTTCTTTTAAATGTGCCAAAGCCCCTTTCGTTTTAACGGAGCCCAGGGCTCACCTGGGCGAACGGCCTCCAAGCAGCCATGAGTGCTTCTGTGCTAGCGCTTTGGCAGGCCCCGTTGTGATCGATCGAGGCTCTGGTGTTCTCAGTCACGGCTGGTTCCTGGTCCCCCACCCCCTTCACTTGCCATGGAAGGCCCTTGCTTAGGAAGCAGTGTGTGTGTGTATTTAAAGAGCCATGTGAAACGTTCATTCCAGCTTTTGTGCTGGGTTACCCAGCTCTTCCCCCGTTGTAACTACTGCCAGCGTTTGCCTGGGAACATGGAGCGGCAGCCTCACCACTAGCCTGTAGGAAGCAATCTTGCACCAGTGTGACCGAGGTTAGATCCCCTTGATGTGTCTCTTTTTGCAATCCAGCCTCTCTCTAGAGCGCCACCCACAGGCGGAGAGGAGAGCTGGTCCTCACTGCCAGGAATGGCCAGTCCTCGGTCAGTCTGGGGCGTAGGAGAAGGGACATGGATTGTGTGTTGGCTCCTCTTCGAGGAGAGACAGATAACAAGGAGGCTGGTGCTACTTTGCCTCTGTACCATTAGCTTCAGATGGAGAAACTGAGATTCAGGGAGGTGAGTCTCCCAAGGTCCCTGCTATAGCTGGGACTAGAACCCAGGTCTCCATCAGACGTCTGGCAGTGCTCTCGCCGCTAGGCCACACTGCCTTAGAAGGGCTATTGCTGGGCTGCTGCATGCCCATCCCCTCCAGCGTGTGAGGCAGGGGGCTGGGAGAAGCGAGCTGCCCCAGGGAGAGAGCTGGCCTAGCCAGCGTCCCCTAGTGAGCAAGGGGACTCAGGGAGCAGCAGATTATGCTCATTTGCTGCGGTTCAGCCCCTGCTCTGCTGTTCTGTTTGCACGGCTCCTGGGACAGAGCACATTGCAAGGGCCGGTCTAGCCCTCAGCAGGATCCACCTGCATTCGGTGTTTGTCTCCTTCTCTGGCTTGCTCGCTCTCTCTTCACCCAGCCATTTCTTTTAGAAGTGATCCAAGGTGGCCGGCTTCAGACTCAGGGAGCCCCGGGGTGAGTTTTGGATCCTGGCAGTGCTTTCAAGTGGACTGGAGCAGGTGTATTGGGGCAGAAGCCAGAAGCCCAGCGCCCGCAGCTGAATCTAAGCCCCTGGCAGAGCCGGCTCAGTGCGAGCTCTCTCAAAACCTGCTGCTGGACTCACTCCGATAGGGTGATCACATGTCCCAATTTTATAGGGACAGTCCCGATTTTTGGGTCTTTTTCTTATAAAGGCTCCTATTACCCCCCACCCCCGTCCCAATTTTTCACATTTGCTGTCTGGTCACCCTACATTCCGATAACAGTAACTCAGGCTTATAAACACCATCTTTTAACCTATCTTTCCCAGAGAGGAAAAGCCCGCAGGGCTCCTGGCAGCCCCTGGCTGTGATATGGGACCGGTGCCCTCACCTTCCTGCCCTTAGGGAAAAGTCCTCTGCTCCTGAATCGAAAACGCTCCCCTTTCTATCAGCGTGTTGTCCTAGAGAATCCCACTCCATAGGGGGTGCTAACAGAACCCCACAGAGAGACTCTTCTTCTCTCTTGGCTTCTGTAGGCATTCAGCTGCTTTCTAGAGACAGCTGTTTGGTGTCGGGCCTAATACAGACTTTTCCATAAGGGGGAGAGGAAACCCAACCAAATCCAAAAGCTTGAGGGGGAGATTCCCATGAGCCCTTCACTCTGCTGTCACCGAAGCCAACAGGAGTTAAACAGGTTGGGAAATTCCATCCGCAGGGACCAGGCAGGTGAACGCAGAAAGGTGCTTTCTGTCTCTGCCTCTCCTTCGCACCCATCACAGGCATCTTGACTCCCAGATGCTCGTAACGAGCCAACAGGTGAACGGCTATGGTGCGCGCGAATGCTGTCTACACAGGCCAGATCTGCAGGCACAGAATCAGCTCCCGGCTTGGCTGGCTGAACGGAGCCTGAACTGCCTGTGCGAGGCCAATGCGGGGGCAGAGGCTCGAGGTGGGTGGAGTAATTCGGTCTGCCTGCGCTGACTCTCCCGTGGGGAATTCTGTCCTCACCTGAAACACCCCCATCCTCCTGCACGGGAGGAGACACTTACTCATGAAGGAAGTGGTTGGAGGCCAGGTCTGCTCATCAGGACTCCTGGGTTCCATTGCCAGCTCCGTAGCTGACTTGGCCCTTGTGACTCTGGGAAAGCAGCTTCATCTCCCTGCGCCTAGGTCTGTGAAACTCACCTGGGGTCAGACGACACTTTGAATCCTCCAGCGACAGAGCGATAGACAGGCAAAGTAGCGCTTCCCCCAAACATGGCCAGGGATTCTATCCATGCACGCCTGCAAGCCCGGGCGTGCCCTAGGCTCCCCTCTCTGCTTCCCCCTGCCCTGACCCCCAAGGAAATCAGGGGATTGTACAGCCCAGTAATGCTGCTCAGTGCACTGTTTTACACACAAACGCACGCAAGCCTGTCTTTGACCCAGATTGCACGATAAAGGAGAATCCCAGGGTTGTGGTAAGATTAAGTCCCCTCTGCCCACAGGGCCGCCCCCCTCACACCCTCTCTTCCTCTCTGCTACGGGCTTGGTTCACCCTCCTCCCCCGGCACGCGCTCTCGTTTGCCCAGGGATGGTGTGAGAAGCATGTTACCACAGTGCAGGGGGATTGTTAGGGCCCTCCCCAGGGGACGCCGGAAAGTCTTTCTTGTGATTAACATACTGGCCTGACTCTGGCAGTTTTACAAAGCCAGAATATTATTGGCTGGTTTCATTCTTTGTTGGCGCTCAGCGCTTTCCTCGGCCGCCATTTGGGGTAATGATTTGAGGATTCCCTGGGCTGTTTTGTGTTAGGCTGCTCAGAGAGTGTGGGACTGCAGGGTCCGGCTTCCTGAGACCCCCAAGATCCAAGGTGAGTGACTGCACGGCAAATGTGGCTGCAGGAAGTTAAAAAGATGTGGGATTTGTCTTTGTTTTAAACATAAGCTACTTTGGAGAACTTTTTGTTTACAGCTAGTGGTGTCTAGTGGGTACAGCAAGGGACTCCGGACTCCTGGGTTCTTTCCCCAGGTTTGGGATGAGAATGTGGTCTAGGGGTCAGAGAAAGCGGCTAGGAGGTGAGACTCCTGTGTTTGCCCCAGCTCTGGGGAGGAAGTGTTGTCTAGGGGTTAGCGCAGGGAGCTGGGAGTCAGGACTGCTCAGTTCTGTTGTGTGTTCTGCTGCGGATCCATTGCGTGATCCTGGGGAAGTCCTTTCCCCGCCCATGCCTCAGCCCTTCTGTAAAACCAGGATAATGTTTATCTGCAGTGCAGGGTAGTTTGTGAAGCTTAATTAATGTTCATAAAGCACCCCTCCCCCCACCAATTAGTGCTCTAGAAAATGCAAAGCGTTATTCCAGTGGAAAGAAGCTACGCTTTAAAACAGTGAAAGGGAGGGCACCCAGGTCCCTTCCCCCCCACCAGCTAAAGTTCTCTCCCTCGCTCAAGGGACAGCGTGTGTCCCGGGAACCCCATGGGCGAAGGATGCCTAGAAAGGCAGATAGAGATCGAAGGGGCAGCTGAAGGGTGCCACCTGGCTAGGACCCCACATTTAGGATGCAAAGGCCCCCAGGCCCCAGTGTTAAATGCTGAGCTTCTCCTTGTATAAAGCTCAGGATATTTGGAGCTCTGGTCCCCACAGCCAGGAGAGGGAAAGCAGAACTGCTGGGGCCATGCAATGGCAAACTCGAGTTGGTCCATTTCACAGGCTTTCACTGCCTTTCAGGCCCTGGTTTTGCTAGTGCTCATCGGCCACACCTAGGTGTTTCTCCCTTTGGTGGACCTGCTGCTGTTTACATCTGCTCTGAACTTGGCCCCGCGTCATTGCTTAGAAACCAGATTTGTTTCCCCCCCAAACACAACCCCCCGGGTGCCATGGTGATAGGTGTATTGGAACACGGGCATCGGACTGCCGGCTACAATCTGAAGGGGGTGGAAGAGTTGACCAGGGAGGCCTAGCCAGGGCATGTTCCGAAGGGGGAAATCCAGGCTGAATGCAGTTTACAAACTTCCCAGCAGTGAGATCTGCCGGACGCAATGTCCCAAAGGCAACGATGGAAAATTCCCCCCCGGTCCCTTGAGACTCTTTGGCCTGGAGAACATGTTGCAGGGAATGATTCTGGGCTAGCCCTGAGGAAGGACTCAGGGAGGGAACGGGCCTTTCCCACTTCTGTCTTCATTGGGTCCTTGCCCAGGGCATGTTTCAGATTGGAAAAGGAGCCACAGTTGAGTTACCGAAGAACAGAACATCTGGAGCATGTCTCGGCGCCCCACGCCCCACCCAGATTCCTCGGAAGAGGCCAGACGGAATCTCTTACTGCTCCCTTGCTTTGCGCTCTGGCTCCGCTGCTCAGCAGCAGCACCCCAAAGCCCCAGCCTGGGTCCCTTGGTCCATCTGCTGTAGCTTTCAGAAGCAGCCTCCCGTTTTCCCCCTGCGGCCCACCAGCTCCCCTGCTCTCTGCTGCCATCTCGGGGCCACGCGTGGCCCCTGCAGGTCAGGCCGGTTTGTAGAAGTTTTGCTGGGGCCACTGTTCGGCAGGCAGCTTGGTGGGGTCCCTGACGAGCCCATCAAAGCAAAGGAGAGGTCTGAGAGGGGCCCGTTCTCCTTGGTAGCTTGAATTAAGGGCAGACACCCACCTCAGCCGCCTGGGATGCCTGTCTCGTACAATGAGGATTTTATTCCTTCAGTTGACGTCGTGTCTAGCAGCTCCTGCCATGGACCATGCTCCATGCTGCACAAACGCAGAGCGAAAGACAGTCCCTGCCCCGGACAGCTTCCAAGCCCAGTATTTTAGCTAAGGATGGTAAAATCTTGCAGCTCAGATTAGCATTTGGGGTTGAAATTCCCTCCTCCTTCCCCTCCCCCTGTAGTACGAAAGAAGTGAAGCCTTGAACCATTTGGAGCCAGTATTCAGCCCCCAGCCCCAAATCACCTACAGCACCTGTCCCTTGCTGTTTTCCCCCGGCACCTTCCCCCCGAGTGGGGGAGCTGCTGTTCACAGGGACAGCTTTGGTAGCTTGTCCTTGAGGTCCTTATTCCAGCCCTGGTGGCGTGTGCCTTTGGCGGGCACCTTACTGTGGGTGAGAAGGTAGAATGATGCTGCCATATGTTGGAGCTGGAGTAAGCCAGGCCAGGGGTCAGCTGTGAGGGGTTGGGTCTCTCGATCCCTGGGGTCCTGAGCAGGGCACCTGGCAGGAAGAAACAATGTGTTGGTTCTGAACCAGAATCGAGGCGTCGGATTACACCCCTCTGATTTTGGATTGCATCCCACTGATTTTGCCCGTGCTCAGCTCCAGAAGCCATGCTGTTGGCAGGTGAAGATCCTGCCAGTCTTACGCGGGTGCTGCTACGTGCTAGTGATTTGATAAGCCTCAGCTGTCCTGGGTCTAATTCGGGATGCCCTGGTCTTGCAGGTGTTACCAAAGTCTGGCTGGACGATGCAGCTGGTTCTGGCACACTTGATATCAGCTGGGCATTTGGGAAAGCTGGTGCCCATGTGGGACTGGTGATTAGGTTGGGTGGCTCAGCTGTTTGCATCTGCCTGAAATGCCAGAATGCCCTCTCGCCTCAGCAGTATCCAGTCACCCCAGAACGAAGGCAGAGCAGGGTAAGGTCTGGCCATGGGAAGCTGACAGCTATGGTGGGCACCGGGGCTGGAATGGACTCTGTCTCACTGCACCTGCTATAGTGCCAAGCTGATGAATCAGTGCCTGCTAATCTGTTCTAATCATTTGTTATTTCAGATTCCTCCTCGTCTTCAGCTGCTTGGTGCTGTCCGTTTTCTCCACCATCCCAGAGCATCAGAAACTAGCCAACCAATGTCTGTTCATCCTGGTAAGGAGGGGACTTTATAAACCTCTCTAACCTCATCTCCTAACTAGCCGTGTGCTCTCAGTTTACACACCACGGCTATAGCCATGATGCCCTAGGGAATTCTTTCATGTCCCATTAGGAGTGGATGTGAACTGAGGCCAGCGTCAGCATACAGGAGGGGAACTACGGTCTCTCCTATGCTCAGCAATTGCACCAGTTTAGCTCCAGGGATGATTTTAAATTTGTTCAACTTTGCATGTGGACACTCTTATCTGATCACTTGAAACCTGGCTTTCCTTACTGGTGTAACTTGCACATGTGAATTACAAGTGACGTGGTTTGCCCAAGATCTGCAGCCCAACTGGGGCTCGAGCCCGGGAGAACCCACTCTGCAGCCTCCTCCATTAGGCCAAGCAGCCACTGCTCTCATCGCTGTGAGATGTTTGCAGGAGTGAGTCAAAAGCAGCACTGTGTAGCTGCACAATCTCCTGGAGGATTTTTAAACGGAGACGCTCCAGTGGAATGTGTCTGGGAAGCCTATAGCCAAATGTACGGACATGCAAAAAAACAACGGGAAAGGGAGGGGGAAAGAAACCTAAAAAAAGCAACTTTCCCCCAAACTGTCAGAAACAGCTGACTTTGGATTTCTCCCGACTGTGATGGAGACTAAATTAGAAAGGTCCTTGTGACTTTCTCACTAGTAAGCAAAATAGGGGCTGGTGTGTACAAAAGGTAGGAGGCAAAGCAGTACAATGCTGACAGCGGGGGAAAATTACCCATATATATTTAAGCTGGCAACATGCAGGAGGAGCAGGGCAGCTCCGAAAGGCTCCACAGTTGAGGGCTTCTGGCTCATCTCCTTGACTTTCACTTGAACAAGGAAGCGTGGAGAGGTTTGCTTAGCTGCTCAGCATTGAAGCTCTGATTTTCGAAGGACCTGAGCCAAAACCCAGTGAAGTCCCTGGGAATCTCTGCATTGATTGGCATGAGTTTGAGGTTGGGCCCTGGTAAGGAGGGGACTTTATAAACCTCTCTATTCTTATCTCCTAGCTAGCCGGCTACTCCCAGTTTCCCCCTCTTCTCACACCAGGGCTATAGCCACAGTGACTTAGAGAATTCTTTCATGTCCCATTCACACTCTTTCTCCGAGAGGCCAGCACTTATCACTCAAGAGTGAACCATAGATCATGTTTCTCGGAGGCCCCTGTGCAATCGGATCTGGGGTTTTGCTCTGGTCACGTTTCCAGCTCCCTCCAGCCAGAGATGTTCTAAAAAGAGGATCTCGCTGCTGCTCAGTGGCTCCATTATCCAGCATTAACCCTGTGGAGTCCCTGTAAAAACTGCATGCTCTGCAGCTGATTTCAGTCCACACTCGTGCTGAGGGTGCCTGAGAACCACCCAGGCAGGGGAAGACTTGAATCCAGCACCAAGCCTTGCAGCAAACACCCACGTCCTCCTCCTCCTCCTCCTGAGAGAGTCTTTGCTGCAAACATGGGACCAGTGGGGCCGGCAGGGCTGGCCCTAGCACCGAGAGGGATCAGTTATTTATGGGAAGGGATTTTAAATTTAGGAGGCAGGTCCCCGGGTGTCTCTGCCCTCTGCAGGCTCCTGTTTCTGGCTGCAAGGTCTGTTTGGGTTTGTCTAGCCAGGCAGGGTCACCTGGAGGATGCCTCTCCGCAAAAGGAGTAAGGAGCCAGCTGACCCCATCAGGCATGACTCAAATGAAGGTTCACACACAGTTCCAGAGACTTTTACAGGCAGCCGCACTCCGGGCCCTTCCAGATTAACCAACCCAGTCTCTCTCTCTCTCTCTCTCTCTCTCTCTCCCCCCCCCTCCCCGGCAGGAATTTGTCATGATTGTGGTGTTCGGCATGGAGTACATCATCCGCATCTGGGCAGCTGGCTGCTGCTGCCGTTACCGGGGCTGGCAGGGACGGTTCCGCTTTGCCAGGAAACCCTTCTGCGTAATAGGTATGTGTTGGCAAGGAAAGCTGCCTGATGCACCCTGTGATCCTCCCCATGGGGCACCCAGGGGTGCACCGTAGGGAATTGCTCTCTGCACCCATCTCTAGGTCTCCCTGGTTATCAAAGGAACTAGAGATGGGAAGGGCATCCTAGGTCTCTTGGGGCCACTTGGAGGCCATGGTGATGGGCACATCAGCAGAGCCCTGATACACAGGAGAGCCCCCTAGTCCAATTCCTTGCAAGCTTTCACGGTTACCAGGCCAGACAGTCCCATGGCACCCTCAGGAGCAAAGCCGAAAGGAGATGGGATCAGAATAGATTATGCCCAGGTTTATGGAAGGACCCAAAAGGACGGAGGTGCCCAGGAATATGCTGAATTTTGGAGCCTTAGACTCCTTGGAAAATCCCGCCCTAAGAGTAAAGCGCCCCAAATTCAACCCCCACCCCCTCAAATCAGGGTGTGGCGGGGGCCGGGGTTAGGGGTGGGAAGGGAGGGCAAGAAGGAGCAGAATCCAAATGTCCCAATCAGGGGCACCTGGATCCAGAACTTCTGGGAAGTCCAAGTTCAAGTCCACATTTTTCCCCAGCCTAGTTAAACGCTGTGTATGAGTGTCCTGCTCAGTGATGGGGTGTGGGGAGACCTCAGAGCGGCTGGAACCCAGGCTGCGTTTGGGGAAGGACCTGATGTGGATACTTCTCTGTTCAGGGCCAGCTGGGAGTGGAGTGGAGCCTTTTCTCTGGGGCTCCTGGGGCTTATCCCAGTGTTTCGGGAGCTGGCAGCAGGTCTGAGTTGGGCCAAGTTCTAGAGAAGAGCAGTGGTTCTAGGACCTGACTGGGGCTCAGATTTCAACTTGAGCTGGGCTTGGGGCAGGGGGGTTCCCATTCCTGCCCCATCCATGCCCCTTCAGGGTGGTGCTGGTCGCTGTTCGAGGGCAGGCAGGGAAGGATCGGTGGCTTTGATCAATGTAATTGGAGGGACACAGAGTCACGTCCGGATGGGGAGGGAGATGCAAAAGCGGAGAACTTCTGAAGAGGGCAGCGGGATGGTCCCTCTCCCCAAAACGCCTGGTGGAGAGAGCTCCTCCAGCCCAGAGAATAGAGCAAGGCACCGTCACTGCCCTACGCTAAGTGACCAGGGCGAGGGGACCAGCCAAGGAGGATATTCTTGATGGACCCAGTGGCCTTTCCCCTCACTCTGGGGTATTATCAGCTGTGCAGTCTGGGCTCTTGGAGGCTGACCCTCTTTCAAAGGGCAAATGGCCATGCCAGGGCAGTCTGGGCAGAATGGAAACCTCAGGGCATATGCAGGGGGAGGAACCAGTGATAGACTCCCCTGCCCGCTAGCCTCAGAAGTGGTCTGGGGAGATGTCTCCTTGGCAGATGTGATGCTCTGGGGTTGAGACCCATGCGAGCTCCTAGGCAGATGGGCTGGGATGTATCCTGTGCTGGGCAAAGCTGGGATCATAGAACATCTGGGTTGGAAGGGACCTCAGGAGGGATCTAGTCCAAGCCCCAGACAGATTTTTGCTCCAGATCCCTAAACGCTCCCTCAAGAATTGAACACACAACGCTGGGTTGCTATCCCTGCCACCCTGCTAGCTAGCTAACCCCCCATCCCTGCCACCCTGCTAGCCAGCTAACCCCTCCCCTGTCCCTGCCACCCTGCTAGCCAGCTAACCCCCATCCCTGCCACCCTGCTAGCCAGCTAACCCCCGTCCCTGGCACCCTGCTAGCCAGCTAAACCCTGTCCCTGGCACCCTGCTAGCCAGCAAACCCCCGTCCCTGCCACCCTGCTAGCCAGCTAACCCCCGTCCCTGCCACCCTGCTAGCCAGCTAACCCCCGTCCCTGGCACCCTGCTAGCCAGCTAACCCCTCGCCCATCCCTGCCACCCTGCTAGCCAGCTAACCCCCGTCCCTGGCACCCTGCTAGCCAGCTAACTCCTCCCCTGTCCCTGCCACCCTGCTAGCCAGCTAATCCCCGTCCCTGGCACCCTGCTAGCCAGCTAACCCCTCCCCCATCTCTGCCACCCTGCTAGCCAGCTAACCCCTCCCCTGTCCCTGCCACTTTGCTAGCCAGCTAACCCCTCCCCCATTCCTGCCACCCTGCTAGCCAGCTAACCCCCGTCCCTGCCATCCTGCTAGCCAGCTAACTCCTCCCCTGTCCCTGCCACCCTGCTAGCCAGCTAACCCCCGTCCCTGGCACCCTGCTAGCCAGCTAACCCCTCCCCTGTCCCTGCCACCCTGCTAGCCAGCTAACCCCCGTCCCTGCCATCCTGCTAGCCAGCTAACTCCTCCCCTGTCCCTGCCACCCTGCTAGCCAGCTAACCCCCGTCCCTGCCACCCTGCTAGCTAGCTAACCCCCGTCCCTGGCACCTTGCTAGCCAGCTAACCCCCGTCCCTGGCACCCTGCTAGCCAGCTAACCCCCGTCCCTGCCACCCTGCTAGCCAGCTAACCCCCGTCCCTGGCACTCTGCTAGCCAGCTAACCCCTCGCCCATCTCCCTGTGCTCTGGGTCGCAGATTTGATCGTGTTCGTCGCCTCGCTGGCCGTTATTGCCGCCGGCACGCAGGGGAACATCTTTGCCACCTCGGCGCTGCGCAGCATGCGCTTCCTGCAGATCCTGCGGATGGTGCGCATGGACCGCAGGGGGGGCACCTGGAAGCTCCTGGGCTCAGTGGTCTATGCCCACAGCAAGGTGAGCTGGAGGAGGGTGCTGGCCCAGGGGCAGGGCTGGGTTCAGCGTCGGTGCCACGGGAGGTGGGCAGGGATCAAACAGGGCAGAGCTGGGCACAGCATGGACTGGTGCATCCAGCTCTGCCACTGCCACTCCATCCTGGCTGAGAGCCCCCTGCTCTGCCCAGGCCTGGGCTCCCCATTGCCCTGACCTGTGGCACCCCTGCTAGTCCAGTGCTCCCCCTTTAGCCCCGCACGGTGCAGGTAGGTCTGGACTGGCTCCTTCTATGGCCCCCGTTACTAGTAGCTGAACACCTCACAGGCTTGACTGTGTTTCACCTCACAGCAGGGCTATGAGCCCCATAGTCCCAAGGGAGAAACTGAGGCACAGAGTGACTTGTCCAGGATTGCACGAGGGTGTCTATGATAGAGTAGAGACTTGAGCCCAGCGGTCTCCCTAGTCCTAGGAGGGCACCCTCACCATGAGCCATCCTTCCGCTTTTCCCCTGTTAACCTCCTACCTCTCCCCATTCATTTCGAAACTGACCCAGCCCCCCTCTCCCCCATGGGCTCGCCCCAGTCAACCACGTGGAACGTTTCCCTCCAGTCACTTAGCACCGGCGGCCTCTCTGTGCCTCCCCAACGTGTGCACAGGAGCCTTCTCCTCTGCAGCTGCTGCTGGGTGAGATCAGCTCCACGTACCTGGTCCCTAGGAGCTCAGGCTGGCAGTCTACCCACCCCCCTCCAGTGCTCCCTGCCATTGGATCCTCTCTGCCCTTTGCCAGTAGCGAGTGGGGCTGCGTCTGGGGCACTCTGCAGAGGGGACACTGCATTGTGTTGTGTCGTGTATTGGGCCTTCACCTCCCTCCTCCCCATCTTGGCTTTCGTCCCCTCTCCTCCTCGTCTGCCTGTGGCAGGAGCTAATCACAGCCTGGTACATCGGCTTCCTGGTGCTCATCTTCGCCTCCTTCCTTGTCTACCTGGCCGAGAAAGACGCCAACACGGAGTTCGCCACCTACGCTGACTCGCTCTGGTGGGGCACGGTAAGTGTGGCTGCAGAGCCCCCTCTCTCACTGGGGGGGGGCATGGGCTGGGGGCGAGGGGGGGCGAGGAGAGCTCCGTCAAGGCCTCTCTGTGTTCTCTTCCCCTGCAGATCACGCTCACCACCATCGGCTACGGGGACAAGACCCCCAATACGTGGCTGGGCAGGGTGCTGGCGGCCGGCTTCGCACTCCTGGGCATCTCCTTCTTCGCTCTGCCTGCCGTGAGTAGCCCCTTGTGGCATCCTGGTAACACCCGGTGCTGCCAGGGGGAGGGAGAGCCAGGCCTCGGGGACCTTAGGAGCTCAGGCTGGCAGCCGGGGCTGCTCCGGAGAGGGCAGACAGCTGGAAGTACCCTCCCCGCCTCAGTGCTCCTTAAAGGGTCACTGCCCTGTGGGTAAGACTCCAGAACAGACCCTGCCATGGAGATGTCATTGGTCATTCTCGTCCTTCATTTTCTTTTCACTTTCCTTCTTTTCTTTCTTCTCTTCCTTCCTATTTTCTCTTTTTGTCCCCTTTTTCCTCCTTCTGTCTCTCTCCCTCCCTTCCCTCAAGAGAAGAGCAATGCCCTACCACGGCATGCAGGGATGGTGGCACCCCATACCCCTCCTGCCTCAGTGTCTCCAGCGAGGGACTGCGGGCTCCCAGCTGATCTCTGGAGCTGCCAGGCCCCTGTGGGAGGAGAGATGGTCTGGCAAAGCCAACAGAGTCCTACTTTGGGTGGGGGGGAGACATCTTTGCTCCCTCCCAAAGAGTGGATCGTCCTGTTAGCCAGACAGAGGGCGTTGGCGAGTTTGGGCTCTGAGCGGTCTGTGCTCATGCCGGGGTGACAGAGGGATGCTTCCTTAGGACCCCGCAGGCCTGTGGGGATCAGACTGTGTCGTTGCAGTTTGTCTAGCTGGTGCACGGGGCCAGACAGGTTCTGGGTCCTGTTTCATGCACACTGGCCCCTTTCTCCTGCAGGGAATTCTGGGCTCCGGCTTTGCCCTGAAAGTCCAGGAGCAGCATCGCCAGAAACACTTTGAGAAGAGGCGGACGCCGGCAGCGAACCTGATCCAGGTACCGTGGGACACCTGCACCTCTCCCTGGGGAAACCCCACCTTCCACCTCGGTCTGGAGTCACTCCACAGCTCTGCGGATGGCCCTCGAGCTCAGTCTGCAAGTCGTCCCCAGCTCTCCCAGTACAGCTCTGTGGATGCCCCTCAATCCACACATGCGGCCTGGCCCCTCTGCTATTCCAGACTTCCTCTCCCCCATATACACACAACTCCGCCAATGCCCCTCAATCTGAGCATTCAGCCCAGCACTGCCTGCTATCCCAATCTGGTGCCCCAGCCCCCACACCTCTGCAGATCCCCCTCAGCCCAGTCTGCAGCTCCACAGCTATCCCAATCCTGCATTCCCCCCTCTCTGCCCTGGCCAGTACGGCTCTGCAGACACCCCTCAATCTGCAGCCCCCCTGCTCTTCCAGCCTTGGGCTCTCCATGCACACAGCTCTGCCAGAGCCCCTCCATCCGCATTTGCACGCTTCTGCACATCTGACATCTACCTTGGCGAGGGTCCGCCATGCCTGTAGCCAAGCCCTTGCGCTTGTGGAGGGGAGTCCTGGCAAATCAGTCCTCTTGTCTAGATCAGCTTGCTAGAGAAGTGAAGCTTTAGAATCCCTCCTTATCTCGCCAGTTCAGAGAACAGGCGCACAGAAGGAAGCCCCCGATGCCCCTTGTCTATCTGCAACTGCCAGCCAGTCAGCTGGCCCCGGCTTTCACAGCTCCCCGGCCCTCTGAATGCAGCCCTGCTCCTCCTTTCATCTCGGCAGCGAGGAAGGAAAAAGCCTGACATTAATTAATGGAGCTGGGCATGGAGCGAGACAAAGGGCCCCACCTGCCTGTCTCCCCGCAGTACAAAGCAAGCACCGGGACACATCACAACCCCCCTGCCCCAATAACCCATCGCTGCCCGGCATTCATCAGGCGCTGATGTGCCATGGGTGCAGATGGGAGGCCGCGAGGTCTCCAATAAGGCTCCCCATTGTGATCACTCCTTAATTAATGGCACCAGCTTCTTGGGAGTGTTACCTGAAGCCTCAGCGAGAGGCTAGCCTGGGGGGCAGGTGAGAAGAACGGGGGGCTTGGTTCTCCACTCCAGCCACGCCAGTTTCACGTCAGCATGTCTGGCGCGGGCAGAGCTGCTGCGGGGACTATGCAGGGCTGCCCGGGGGGGACGGGGACACAAGTGGGGCAATTTGCCCCAGGCCCTGCAGGGGCCCCCATGAGAATATAGTATTCTATAGTATTGCAACTTATTTTTATGGAAGGGGCCCCCAAAATTGCTTTGCCCCAGGCCCCCTGAATCCTCTGGGAGGCCCTGCGGCTATGTCCTGCGCTGTCCCCAACTTGTGCCCAGTGAAGCCCCAGGAGAGCTTCCCACTGGCTCTGCTTTCCTGGCAGTCCCCGCAGTGCCCCTGGGAGGGAGCGGAATTTGCCCAACCCTAGTATTATAATGACCAGGGGAATTCCCCCCCAGACCCCACTCTTTCCTGTGCTGCCCTCTGATTGGCTGAGACACAGACCCCCCAAAAGGCCTCCGGGTCTGTGCTTGGTCCATCTGATCTGAGCCAGTTCGATTGTTCCCCAGCCCACAGCCTGGGCATCCGGCTGGGGCAGAGGCATTTGCACCGTCTAAGGACAGGGGGTGCTGCACTAGCAGCAGGAATGGGGTCTGTGGCTCAGTGGGCTCCGGGTGGCAGCAGGAGGTGCTGACTCGCGGCCTGCAGCTGCTGTTTGCTGCTCGGGCAGAACTGGATCCCTGCATCGAGGTCTGTTCAAGGGAGTGGGGTGGAGCTGGGACTGAATTTTGATGCCCTCAGAGGGCCTGTGGGGCCAAGCGCAGCTCAGGACAAGGCTGCTGTGAGATGCCAGGATGAGAACTCCTGCCTGCAGCAGCCGACCTAGATCCTGCGAGCTCCCACGTACACAGCTGTGCCCAGCCACCTCTGGCCTGACCCTGCAGCATTCACTACTATTCCAGTCCTGGGCTCCCCGTTCACTTACCCACCAACCCCTTAGCATCCCTTGGCACAGCCCTGCCAGTGCCCCTCGGTCCTGCCAACAGCACCTCGCTCTGCCCTGCCAGTTCCTGCTGTCTCCTCCCTGGACACCACCAGCTGTGCCATGTCTACCACACCATCCCTCTCTCTCTGGTGCAGGCTGCCTGGCGCCTGTATTCGACAGACGGGAGACGAGCCTACCTGACCGCCACCTGGTGTTACTATGACAGCATTCTCCCATCCTTCAGGTAGGCGCCACGCCACGCGGGTGACCACAGACCGAGTGCTGTGGGGGGAAGGGGAAAGGGTGGTCCCTGCCATGTAGCAGTCGTCTCCTCCCAGAGCAGTGGTGTATGCAGGGCTCTGAAGGTAAATTGCCTCCGTGTCTGTTGAGGGCAGGTGGGAGCAGGATTCGGCCCTGGCCACTGGATGACCCAGCAGGGCTTGGGAGCAGCGTGGATGTGAGCAGCTTTGCCCCAGGAACTGGGTACGTAGCCTGGTGTTGCTCATCACCACCTTCCCCGCCAGCCTTCTGGCTGCCGGGCACAGCAGAGGTGGTGGAGATGCCTTGTGCTGCTACAGAGGCTGGATTCCCATTGCTCTCCCCAGAAAAGCTGGGGGGTCACTGAGGCAGGGTGCAGAATTATCCACCACGGGCGTTGATGCAGGGAGAGGGACGAGTCCTGGGTTAGCTGATGGGGTTAACTCTTTCAGCGTCATGACAGATCAAAATTCCAGAGCCAGTGCACCCCGGTCGCTCTCTGGAGATGCAGTCTCTCTAGAGACAGCCGTGTGGGAGAACGCAGGAACCTCTGCGCCTTGACAAGTGGTCACGTGACCGTGATGCTCAGCTGAACTTCCAGAGAGCGCAGTTTATCAGAGCAGGTGCCATCAGGCATGTATGCCACAGCCTAACGAGGCCTGACCCCGCCGGCTCACCCGAAGCATGTGCTGTGGGCTTCTAGCAGTAGAATTCCTAGCATCCTTTTTGGGGAGGAGAGTGGGGAAGTGGGGCCCAGGCTGGATCCTGGTCTATGATTCCAGACTTCGAGGCACCCCTGGAGCTGAGATGTCAAACACTGCAAGCCAGTGTCGGTACTCCCCCGTTTAGACTGGAGTTGAATGGGAGCCGTCCTGCTGAAGTTGGTGTCATTGCTCTGGAGTAACCCGGGTGTAGGTGCGATCAGAACCGGGCTCAAGGCCCCTATGTTGGCTTAATGGTCCGATACCTGTAACGCAGTCAGGCTGAGATTTCTGTTAACCCTTCCTGTGACAGCCTGCCAGCCCATCGAATCTGTATACACAGCCCTGAGGACCAGAATTCCTTTGGACAGGAATTAACTTAATGGTGGGGCGGGAGGGGGAGGAATAGGGGTGCTTGGGTTGCCAAATGAAGGTTTTGCAGTTAATAGCTTCCCCAGGATGGAGTCCCTTCTCATCAAGATTGATTGGGAGTGGGAGGTGGAGCTGGACTTTCTATCCAGCCCATCCGTATAGGGCGAAATCAGTTTTGCTCTCCCGCATCATCCTCTGTCTTCTGCAGGGCACGCGTGGGATGGAGCGGCTGCTAAAATTCCTGATTTCCTCCTCCATCATCCTCCATCACCCCCAGGGGCCACTCCCTTTGGAGACCCGTGGCCGCTGCATCCATTCCAGCCCTGCCCGCTCTGTCTCTATCCCCCCTCCCATAACGTTTCCCAGATAAGCTGGAGCCCTGCTGGTGATGGGACCGAAGTGGACGGATTCCTCTGGTGGCTGCTGTTGAAATTAGCTGGAGCCAGGAGGATTGCTCAGCGCTCTGAGACCTGGGCTTGACTGGCTGCAGGCCAGCCCCATGTGTCACCTGTGGGGAGGTGGGAGGGCAGAGTAGGAAAGACAATGTCTGCGTAAGGGAGGAAGGAGGTGAAGACCCTTTGGGTATCCATGGACGCTGCCTCCCCTGTTAAATTGACCCACTTCCTTTGCTCTTCCTCCTGCATCCCCTAGGAATACATTGTTGGAAGGGGAATTCCAGAGGCCTCTGACGCTAAGAAATAGTGTTGTGTAGGGAGACAACACCCAGAATCGTCGTTGCATCTGGATTGTCCAGTTGTGTCCATCCACCACGTATCTGTGTTGCTGATCTGTACAGGGCAGGGTTTCGCTCTGTGTTGCCAATTGTACAGTGCCAAGCACACTGATATTAGGCAAATAATGAAATGGCCCCACTTTACACCAGCATGCTTGAGTCAGGGAAGGAAACATCCCCCCTCCTGCCCCCGAGCTTGACCCCCTCCCTTTCTGCTGCTGACAATGGATTTAGGTTTGTCTGCTTTGTACTACAGTGGGTGGTTTTGTTTCTTTGCCATCACCCTTGGTTTTATTTTACAAAGACAGAATTCTTCGCAGCCTGAAACACAAATCCCTCAATTCCCAGCAGCACCACGACTCAGAAATGAACCCGAGGTGCCGAGCTGCGAAGAACTGCCATCCGTTAGAATCCCCATTAGCTTCTCTGTCACTTCTGAGCCCGTCCCGTTCAGAAGACTCTCTAGTGTGGGGGTTGTTTTTAAAGTAAACAACAGCGGCGAAGCCCAGAGTTGGATCCAAACTTCCCCAGAGTTCAGCATCTCTCAGGCATAGGCGTCTTTTAAAGGGGCCAGGGGAGGTGTTGTATCCCCCACAACTGCAAGCTTCAGGCAGGCACAGAATTTGTCCTCCAACATGAGGCCCCATTGGCCTGACTGGAGCTGCCCCCCAAAATATAGAAGTCAAACTATACCTATGCTGTCATGCTATTTCGCAGTTTGAGAGAGAGAGAATGGCCCTGTGACAGGATAGTTCAAATCCCTGCTCTGCCACAGACTTCCTGTGTGAGCTTTTGGCATGTTCCTTAGCTTCCCTGTGCCTCGGTTTCCCATCTCTACCATAGCACTGTGGTGTGGTGAGGATAAATATCTGGAAGATTGGGAGCAACTCAAGTACCTAAGAGAGACAGCCTACAGAAGGAAGATGCAAAATGCTGCCAGGTCTGCCAGTCATTCAGTTAGTGGCATTAAGACACCCGGGGGCCTGACCAAAACCCTTTCGAGATCAATGGGAGTCATTCCATCGCTTTCAATGGGCTTTGGATCAAGGCTAGAGACTGTAACGTCAGCTGTATCATGTTAAAACGAGATCTTGCCTTGCAAGCTCAGCTTTGTGCTCCAGTGATGTGCCCCCCTCACAGGCATAAGCGGGGCCAGAATTCTACCTCGGGTCGGTTGCAGGAGAGAGTATTAGAAACAGGGGGGCTGCCCCCCCCACTCCCCGATGCTGGATTTCCAGCAGTGCAGCTGCTTCTGATTTACAGCTGTGGTGAGCAAGAGCCGCATCAGGCCCGTTTGTTTCATTGCACGATTGACATCTCTGTGCAAAGAGTCTTCTCAGACATGCAGCATGAGCAACATGTCACGGTCATCTGAGTTTGTGCAGAGCACTGAAAAATCGGGACAGACCCAACTGTGTCTGCCTGCAGCCAAACCCCTGAAAACATGGTGGTACTTTCCAACCTCTGCCCACTCGTGACAACACGAGACGCCACTCACTGTAGATTGTGAAAATCTTTGTGACTAGATAATTCCTCTTCTTTCTTGTGATATACTTAACAAAGGTGACATTTAAACTGCTATCACTAGGCTTCAGAATAAACAATTCATTGAGCTAGATAGGGAAGCTCTCTCAAAGCTATTGTTTTAGGCTGTCTGCAGACTCAGGCAGACATGGAATCATATTCCTTCATGTCACATTTTGAGGGATATCTTCACCGCCATAAGGCTAGAGGCTTAATTTTTTTTTAAATGAAAGCTGAGATGGTGGAGCACAGGAATGTACCAGCCCCCCACTCCTCCCCAAGCTATCATGAGCTGGCCCAGTTTGACCTCTGCAAAGGCCTGGTGGAAGCTGCTAAGAAACTGTCTTTAAAGTCGGGGAGGGGGGTTGCTTTAAGCCTGCCTGGTTCCCTGCTTTGTTCATTAATGTGGCTTTGATTTCTTTTTGCCTTGGAAGGTTTAATTTCTCCATGTTTTTATTTGAACCCACCCCCAGAGAGCTGGTCCTTATGTTTGAGCATTTGCACCGAGTCCGCAACGGAGGAGTTAGGAATTCAGAGGTGAAAAGGTTGCCTGACGGAGCCCCACCGCCATATCACTCCTTCACCTCTGGCCAGAAAACCGTCGCCCCTGCTTTTTGCTCTGGGGAAAGGTAGGGTGCCCCCGGCTACCGCTCCTTGGTGTGTCCTTTGTCTCTCCCCCCCCAGTGTTGGCCCTGTGCGTGTGTGTGTCGCCAGCACTGCTGCTCTCCTCCTGTCTCCTGAGCGTGGTTTGGCTTTTGTCCGTGTTGGTGGCAGGTGTACCCCCGGCTGGCTTCTGGTTTCCCTGTAGTGGCTGGACCATGTATAGAGGTTTGTGTGTCTGCTGATGGATCTAGTCATTCAGTGCAGTCACTAGAGACTTGTGCTTTTCAGATTCGAAGGTCACAGGTTCAGTCCTCACAGACAACTCACACAGGAGTGTTACATACCCTCGTGCACAGATCACCCCAAATCCACCTGGCTGTGTTCTGTGTTCCCAGGGGCTCTCCAGCACCCTGGGGGGAATCCAGAATCCAAATCCAATGCCTGAGGTGCTAGGATCCCAGTGGCCCAAAATAACTAGTATTCCCAACGCTCTTAGGGTAAGTCTATGCTACTGCGATTGCAGCTTGGATAGACACACATCCTGGGTGCTCCAAGCTCAGCGCACCCACAGAGTCGGCGCCCATGGGTACTCGAGCTGCTGAAGCCCATGCCCACGCATCTTGCAGTTAAAACTAGCGTAGGTCTGTCTGCTCCAGCTGCAGCCACACCTCAGACGGACTCTGAGGGTCTGTGCAGCGTCATACAATCAGAATCGCTCACAACGTTCGAACCGACCTCGTGTGCAGTAACATCACTCGGGACATTTTAAACTGGTGACCCGAGCATACGTCCAGGTGCACACCCTGAATAAATGTGTGTTACATGTGATACATCCTAGCTAACTCCAGGAACTGTATGTGTCAACGCAGTGGAACAGACAGCTGGCCCTTCTGCTCCCTTATCCATGGCCAACACCTGATGCTGGGGAAAAAGCAAATGCCCCACATTGCCTTTCCATGTCACTGAGTGCCTCCTTGCCCAGGCATTATGGGAAAGGGTAAATTGCACTGCCCTCTGCACTATGCTGGTCTGTACTTTCTTTACCACTCACGTATCTCCCCTTGCTTGTGTCCTTTCCAAACGTCTCTTCAGCCTCTCTTCGAAGAGGCTCCTAGTGTCAGATACCAAGGCAGGTCAGCTCCCGTGTGCTGTAGAACGGAACCTGCATTTGAAACTCCCAGTGGAGAGGGAGGGCGGTGCAGAGATTAGGGCACTAGAGGGTGGCTTGAGAGACCTCGTTCAAGTCCCTGCTATGTCTCAGGCTTCCTGTGTGATCTTGGGCAAGTCACATAGTCTCTCTGTGCCTCAGTTTCCCATCCGGGAAATGGGGCTAAGTGGGAAGGACTATCTCACAGGGGGACCATGAGGATAAATACATTGAAAGATTATGAAGTGCTCTGAGATCTCCTGATGAAACGTGCTAGGTGGTATTAGTGCTAGGTATTAAAAATGCTAGGTATTCATGGTTTGTGATGTCTCCATGACCCCCCAGTGGAATTGCAGCCTGGGATTAATTGGTTGCTTATGTATTATTGTTAGTACATTGTGTAATGGTGTGTACATAGATAGGGATGCTCTGTGGAGGTTAATTCGTGAGCAGGAGTGGTCTCTTGAGGGATGCTAGGAAGGAAGGAAGGAAGGAAGGAGGCTCTCCTGCTCTGGCGACATGGCTTCCCCTTGGGTTAGGAGTTGCGTGGGTACTGAGGTAGGGCCTGAAGTGCTGTGGTAATCGCAGCAGGAAGGAGGTAAAGCTGGCACTGTGGAGTGAGAGGCAGCTAGCTGTGATGACCAGCGGCTCCATGGGATGGAGGAGAAGGGTACCTGCTGGGCTCAGAGCACCGAGTTGGTAGGCCAGGCGCACAGGCTGGAGGACAAGCCGGCAGGGATTTTCAGGAGCACTCGGCATTGGCCTAACTCTGCTCCCATTGAAATTGGGGGCGGGGGGGGGGCTGAGTGCTCTATGGAGCCCCTCCCTGTGTGACTGGAGGTGCTGTTCCCTGGGAACAAGGAAATCTCTTCTCCCAAGTGTTCTGAGCTGGTTTGGTCTTGGGGGAGCAGGTCAGCTGCGAGGTGGTTTCATCCCCATGCGCAGGGTACGAGGGTTAGGTTGCACAGATCCCGAGCATGTGATTCCCCTGCTGTTCTCTAGCGGCCTCACAGGGTAATGGACACTCCCGTGGGCTTTACTCCTATCGGTCCTAATTCCTCTCCTAGTTTTCTTCCCCGACTCCGGCTGACCTGCTGGGCCGACAGAGGGGAACGTTCTTTGCCAGGCCTTCTCCCTTTACTCATCTGAGGCAGGCTTTGGTTAAAGCGGGCAGGGGCCTTTCTCTAGAAAGCACCATTAGGAGTGGGGCATTTGATGAGCATAAATCCAGAGTCCGCAGAAGGAGTGGGGAGATCAGGAGAGCTAGACGGTCTATTAACTCCATTAGTGTCATGAAGTGGAATCAGGTTAAAGATGGAGACTTGTGCGTTTGTTTTGGGGCCCAGCTAAGTGGCACTCTGAGCTTCCAGAGTGTCCCCTGGCCATCTCTAGTAAATACCAGCACTGCAGAGCCCTGGGCTAGGATGAAAATGAATTTAAAAGCTGGTGAATGGAAGATTTTCCTGCAGACTTTCCTTTGACTCCGGGGGTTAAGGAGCTGGAAGAAACCCATCCACAGAATTTCCATATTGGAACTTTCTCCTGGGCAACAGGAGGTTCAGGGAGATGCACCATGGAGGACGCTGGCCAGCGGTTGCTCAGCTGGATGGGAGAGAATGGAGCAGGAGGCCCTGGCCTGTGAGAACCGAGCACTATTTTGGCCAATACACAGCCTGTCTACGATGCTTGTGAAGCACCCAGGTATGTGTCAAACAGCCTGTGAAATCCCAGCCGGTTCTTGGGTTTGGCCCCTTGGCGGATGCGTTGGCTGGATGGTGCGAAGTGTTCGTCCATTGCTGCTCCCGGTGCATCATGATGTCCCAAAGGGATTCGTGGGACTCTGAGGAATGGGGGCAAATGGTGAAACAAAGAGAAGCTGACTCAGCTCTCAGAGCACCGGACTGCTCTGGTGTTCATTAGAGCTGATGCATGATGCCAGGAATAGGGGGAAGAAGACTATCCCAACCGCTTAGCTCCCGCAGCTGTCACCTTTCTGAGCTTGTGGGCTCAGCTAACTCTGTTCTGGTTTCTTCGGTGAGCCATAATTGCAAGGTCTTGCTTCACCTTCAGCTACTCCTTAGTCGTGTCGTGCTTCTGCAGCAGGCTGGTCAGCTGTGCTTAGCAGGGATCTGAGCGAAACCGCCTGGAAACCGGCCCTCCCTCCAGCTCCAAATTGGAGAAAACCCTGAAGGATCCTTCTAGGAAGTGTCCTGCAAAGACAGAAATTGCCTTGTGGTGACACCGAATGGGCCCACTTTTGCATTCCTGTCGTGGGGGTGTGGTGAATGCAGAATCAGGCCCTAACAGTGACGTAATGACCCTGGGGCTTTGTGACCAGGAGCTGCCGTAGAGGAGACAGCGGGGGCTCATGATGAGGTCTGCATGCCGGGGCTTGGCCTTGCCCTCTGCCCCACGTGCTCAGTTGCAGCAGATGCAGTGTCTGAAGGTAGCATCCAGGAAACCTGCGGTCCCAGGGTAATGCTGTGTTTGGAAGAATACAAAAAGAACTAAGTAGCCCCAGGCAAAGCCCACAGCAGTGGTTCAAACTGGCTTAGCAGCCTGTATTTCAGAGAGGTCTGCAAAGTGAGATGGAAACCTAACAAGAACTGGTTTTTCCTTTGGGAAAAGCTTCCGGGAGGCAGCCCGGTGTAGTTAGAGCCCAAGGCTGGGGGCTGGACAAAAGGAATTCTGCATTGCCTTTAGCCTCAGTCCCCCCATCTGGAAAATGGGGGGAATGACACTGACCCCCAACATCTGTGAAGAGCATCGAGATCTTGGGGTGCAAAGGGCTGAGTCCTGGGATGTTCATTGCACCCTGCTTCCGTTCAGGCTGGAGACACCCAGGTTAGAACCTCTCCAGCACCTGCTGACGCTCCCTCCCTCTTCACCAGGCCGGGAACACACGGCGAATATGAACAATTACTCAACATTGAAAAATGGAACTTCGGTCAAACCCCCCAGAAGGTTCATTTGCGAGTCTCTGGAGATGCTGCGAGTCCGTTCCTGTTCCTACGGAGCCAGCTCCCTGGGCCCTAGGGCAAAATGCAGGATGAATCTCTCTCCTTGTCCATGCGGTCATCCAGAGAAGATGCCATCCAGCTTTCCCCCATTCCTGGCCTGCTTCCCTGGAGGCAATGCACAGGAACGGAGCATGGCACTGCGATCACACAAGCCTGGATGCTTTTGGCTGCCGAAGCAAAGGGGGCCAGGAGGCACTGAGTCAATTGCTGTCCACCCCACGGGTGCTGAGATGAGAATCATGTGTGGTTATGCCCCATCAATATAACAGCAGCGTTCCCAGTGCCTGGCCCAGCGGTGGGGCCTCAGGCTGGGGCATACTAGAGGGTATCTGGAAGTCTGCAGGTATTGCAGTCTCGATGGGCCAGACCAACATAGCATATGGCCACCTGATTGGACTGGGCCTAAGGTGAGATGCTGTTGGAAGGGTCCATGTATCCCCCACCTGGTCCTATCGTCTCCTGTGCTAACATCACCTCTCATGACATTATCATCTTCTTTTTCTCTCCTCCCCCTCTCCACCTCCCTGCCATTCCTCTTGCATCCCCATTCATTCCCGGAAGCTGGAAAGAGGAAGATGCACCGCCCCCCAGGTGTTTACGTCTCAGGTAACCTTCCTCTTAAAGCCACAGTGCCTGTATTATTTTTTTCCCCACCCAAAGAGTCACCATACGGTAGGTTCCTTCCAGAGGGTTTGATGTTCTTCAGCTGCTGCTCCATGAAATGTACTCGGGGTCAGGCAACCCATTTGGGAGGATGAGTGGAAAATAATCTGTGTAGTGTTGAAAGAGATGCTGCCAAGTAGTTGCGATCAAAATTTTGATCTGTCCTAATATTGCTACAGTAGCTTGGAGGTTGGGGCGGGTGGTGGTGGTGGTGGAATTGCTCAGAATCAAAATGTTTTTGTTTTTATTTAATATCTGTCTAATGACCTGTTTTTATTTAATATCCATCTAACGACCTGTTTTTACAGAGAGATGAAATTTGACACACCCCCTCCCTTCTTCCTGAGGGGGAAATGTGGTGGTGTTTATGTAGGACCTAAACAAACTACAGTGCTTTGTGCTCCTTGCCTCTTACACACCATGGGTGCAGTTTAGCCGGTTCCGAACTGTACCACAGGACCTTCCCAGCACACCTTAGGGGGCCCTGGTCACTCGACACTATCAGTAAGATCTTGGCTTGAAATAAAATCTAGGGAACTGCCATGATGCCCCCCTCAGGGTAAGGTTAGAAGGGAAAGTCTCTCCTCGGAGCAATCACCGGTGGGTTCACTCCCGCCCCAAACACCTCGGGGTCACGGTGTCTGTGGGTCGCTTGGCTGTAGTGCGGGTGCTTTGCCACGCCTGCCTCGGAAGGCCAGAGGTCTCTGTGTGGCCTCTCATGGGGGTGAGGAGAGGTGTGCCCGAGCTAGTGCCCGCTGTTCGGCCCTCTCTCCTCGGATGGTGTTTAACCTTGGCTTAGGGCTCTTCCCGCCAGTCAAACTGGCCAGCAGCGTTTTGTTTCGATAAATGGGGCTCTTTAGGGGAGATGCATCAAACCATGACAAGGGTATGGGCAGGGCCCTCGAGGGCTCTGAGCCCACCACTGACACCATTTTGAAGAGCTCAGAGGAGACAGCTGCACTGGAGAATCTGTTTGGCTGGGCTATATAGGATCAGACTCTGCCATGTATTCCTGAGTGCCACCTGCTGGCACCTTCTCTGTTAACTTCCACGTACACAGCCCTCTCTCGTCGACAGAGCACCCTCCCGACACTCTGCTTAGCCATGTGAGCCTGCGTGGAACAGGACTCTCAGGGTCCAGCTTTACTTTTTCAGTCTTTCTGCCACACCGTGCTTTGTGGCTTTACTGCCGGGGGATGTTTCTCGCTGGACGCTGCTCTCCTTTTCCCAGCCTGGGATGTCCACACCCAATGCCACTGCTCCAGGCCTCAGCAAAGCCGGGTTCCAAGGCCACCACCCCCCGCACCACACCCCTTTTGTCTCACTAACTTTCTCTTTCTTTTCTTCTGTATCTTTTATTCTCAACCCTCTAGCCAGTTCTTTAGTAGTAAGCGGAATTTCTTTCGGATTCCCGCCGTCTGGAAACAGAGGTATCACGTGCTTGGATACGCTTCCCATGACTTGTTTGGGGACCAGGTGTTGGGGGTTCTTTTTGCTTTGGGGGCAGAGCCCGTGTGGAATGCAGCAGATTGCCGGGGATGTGCATGATGGTCCCTCTGTGCCTTGCAACAAGGGCTGAGGTAGTGGAGATATGCCTGCTCTCCTGTATGTAGACTGGTGCATCTCCAGTGCAGCTGTGTGGGGGAATTAAGTGTATGGGTAGAGATGGAGCAAAACTTTCAGCATTATAACAGAAGAGGCTTGTGGTCTAGTGATCAGAGTACAAGGTAGGCTCTGATGCTGGCCCTTTCTGTGGTCTTGGACTAGTCACTTCACTGCTTTGTGCCTCAGTTTCTCCATCTGAAAAATGGGGACGCTGCTTACTGGCATCATGACAGTGGATAAGCTGAATGTGTTGAAAGCACTGTGTAAGTGTTTATCCAACCCCCATAATACAGCTTGGGCGTCTGGATAAAACCTGGCTCTGCACCCCAACCATCTTGGGGTTTTGTTCTGCAAAAGATCAAAATCTGATGGAGGAAGTTCTGCAAATTCCAAACCTGTCTGGGTGTGTTCTCCATCTTTGCCTATAACCCCATGAAATGCTGTGCTGAAAATCTACCCCGCAGCGGCTCTCTGGGTGCCTGAATACAAACTATTTCTGGAATGACTCTTAGCTATTCTAGATTGCTTCATTCAACTGCTTGGGGAGGAAATGAGAACCCAGAGCCCTCGCTCTCTGCAATCTGCCCCTCTACTACAGCCCCTTGAATTCCATCTCCCATCACACTCCCTCGTGGATTAGCAAATGGACACTCAGAAGCACAGCCAGTGGGAAATTTTCCAGTGGAATCGGTTTCCATTGGAAAACGCTGGGTCAGCGGAACAGACCCATTCTGTGGGAACGTTATTGATTCCGTCGACCTTTCAGCAGGAAAATCTCCAGACCTTTTATTTAGACATATGCGGTTTTATGTTAATAATTCATGATCGGCGAGAAAAGTCAAAACAATGAAGTGGCAATGAAACATTTTCACCTGGTGGAAATGAAACTTTTTGGAACGTTTTCTTGGGTGAAAAATTCCAAGATTTCAGCTTCTCATCCCGCTTTGAAATGAAAGCATGTTTCCAAATCTCAGAATTTCCAGTGATGGAAATTCTGCTTTGGAGCCAACTTTGCTTGTGAGGTTTTAGGCTCCCCAGAGCAGCCATATTAACCCCAGTTTCTCCCCTTCCCCACCCATCTGGGAGCTACTTCCCGGGCAATGACCAGAAGAGTGTACACTGCCCTATCCAGTTACTGTATGAGCTGAGCCACCCGGCTGATGCTAGGCCAAAAACCAGCCCCCTTCCCTCATTTGGTGGAAGAACGCGGGTTGGTGGATAGAGTTCCAGCAATGGAGCTGCCTGCAGTTTGTAGCGTAGGGGAAGGAGGAGCTGCCAGAACTGCTGGATGCAGCAAAACAGCCTGCAACGCAACCCCCAAAGAGGGGCGGCTTCCCCGGCCACGTCAGAGTCTACAAGCATACAGAGTAGCCCTTTGAGCTGGCTTCTCCTGAGAGCAAGGATGGCCGTGCTGGCCTAGCACTGGCTTGTCGTGTAACGTAGGGTGAGTCAGCTCGCGTCCAAGTATAACGGTGACGTTAGCTTATTGTCAGGACGGTGGAGAAGCTGGGGGAGAGGTTGCCACGCCCTGGGCCACCAGCGTCTCTTTGGCTGGCTTATTCCATGCTAGCAGAGTGGCTACTGAACTGTGTATGTGCAATAACTTCGCCTGCCTGGCTATAGGCCCGCTCCTGGTCACTGTTCGGGGGTTGTCTGGCCTGAGACAGAGGTCAGGCCATTGCTAGTAGGAACCCCATGCCCTGGGGCCAGATGCTGCCATTTGGAAGGTTAGTGAATCACCCATCGAGCCCTGGCCAAATCCATGATGAATCTGAACAGGGGTGGTTAATCTCCGCTGGGCTGAGGGTGCTCTGTCCCATGTTTAATCCAGACTCCTGTCTGGGGATCAAGCCGCTCTTGAGGAGTGGGGGAGAACTGAAGTCCTGGGGCCTTTGGGCAGAGGGCTTGGAGACGCAACCTTGATATTTTATCTTAACTCCCATTTGCTGGGCTCTTGGAGGAGTAGATGCTCCAACCACCAGGGCTCAGCTGTCCCTCCTTTCAGAAGGTTAGTGGAGTAAAGAGCGGGTCAGGACACCTGGGCTCTATTCCCAGCCCTGATTTGTTCTGTAACCTTGACCAGGCTGTTTAATGGCTCTGTGCCTCAGTTCCTCCATCTGTAATAAATCTTTCCCACTTCTAGGGGGAGAGATGAGGTTAAGTTAACAGTAGAGTGCTTTGAGATCCTCGGATGAAAAGTGCTGGGGAGGGCACAGTGGCGGTGAATGTCGCAAACTTTATTTGTATGTGTGTGCGCAAAATGATTTATTTTCCCCAAGAATGATCAGGACCCTCCACCCCCTCCCCGATCGGGATGAAAACCTGAAAATGTTTTTCTGTGAGCTGCAGAATCCTGCAGTGGGCCATGCTCTGACATGTTCTGGGGTTGGGGGATGTTTAGGGTTGTCTCTCATCTCTGGCTCAGACTTAGTGTCCCTCCCCCTGCCTTTCCATTCGAAAGAGACCGAAGCGGAAATGGTCATGTTGTTCTCTCCACAGCGAAAGGGCCGATCGAGAGACCGAACCGATCGCTGATGACAAACCACCAGGCCCCGCCCCTCCTGTTCAGTATTGATTATGGGCTGTAGGGCTCTCCTCCGTTTTTGCATGGTATGTGGCGGTCGTGCTTGCTGGCATGCTGGGGATCTGCCCGCCACGCGATGGCAGAACTCGGACAGGTTTGGGTGGGTGGGGAAAGGGAGTCAAGAGAGGTTCTAGAACTGGGCCGGGCTTTTGGAGGTTTACGACCCAGCGAGAGCGTCTAGAACTTTGTGTCTCCGTCTCTCTCTCCGCTCCCCGATCCCAGAGCAGAACCGGAGCCTCCCAAAGTTCTAAAAGGTTCTAGGTTCTGAACCTGACAAAATGCCACGTGGTCCAGAAGCTGCAGTTGATGCCTGCGGGGTGTTGGTCGGTCGTCCACTCAGCTTTCTCTACCGGCTTGTGGGAGAGGGATGCAAGCTTCAGTTAAAGCTCTGCATTGTGAGCCAGATCCCAAGCCCGCTGCGGTCCAGATGGGCTTGGGATCCCGGCCTGCTGCACACTGCTCCCTGTGACGGATGTTCTGTGCGCCGGGGAGCCAGCTGCTTGGAGTCAGAACGTGATGCTGCTCATGGGAAGATTTGTTTGATTTGGGCCCCCGGTGGCTGGGCCAGGCCTGCTCCCCCAAACCTACACATCCAAACACCTCCTCGCCATGTTTCCAGTGGCCTGGCACGCCTGTCCCCTTCCATGTCACATGCATCTGTCGCCATTCCCATCCTTCCCTTTGTTTTCAGCCTGTGCAGTAAGTACTAAGGTTGTGTCTGGGGCTTAGAGACCAGCTGTGTTGCAAATACCCGTTGTCCCTTAGCACCTCCAAGTTCTTTCCCCTTCCCGATTCTGACGATGTTTTTGTCTTACAAGCAAACCCCAGACGTAAGCCTTTCTGAGGTTCTGCTCACTCTGCCTTCATGGGCTCTGCCCCCTGCTTTCCTCTTGCTCCATCCTCGGGCCCCGATTCAGCAAAGCACGTAAGCACATGCTTAAGTATCTTGCTGAATTGAGGCCTGGTTGACTTCCCCCCCATACTTGCCTCCACTGCTGTCTTTACTACCCCACCTCCCTTCTGGCCCCGCTGGATTTTATGCGGATGCCGCTGCAGTCTGGAAACCCACCAGAATGATAATTCCAGACATCGGCCACGTAAATTATAAAGGCCACCATTAGGCATAGGCAGCGCCTGACACTGTTGGGCCCTGGGCTCCTAGGAGCTACCGCAGTACAAACAATGAGAAATAATAAAACCAGAAAGACTTAGGCCCTGATTCTCCTCTTGTGTGTGCTGGGGTGGGGGGGAATCAGCTGACTTCAGCAGCTGATCTAACCCTGTGTCAGAGACAAGAATCAGACTCCTTGTCTCCGCCCTCCATTGTCTGCCAACACCCTCTCTGGGCTGTGTTTTCTTATTGATCTGTGTCTCTTTTTCAACCCTCGGTTTGGCCTTTTATTAATTTTCCATCTCTGTGGCAACAAGCCTAAGTCTCTCTTGTTGTATTTCCTCATTTGTCCGTGGCCATCAGGACTGTGTGGGTGAGCTAACTGCTGTGGCTCTCCAGCCACAAGGGGTGAGCACAGAACATTGTTTTGGTGTAGGTCCTACATAAACGAAGTCTATTTTTAATACATACCTTCCGTGGAGGGGCGGATTTAAAAAACAACCACAAAAGGGTTGAGAATTTGGACGATCGTTCCAATGGAGGGAAATGAGGGCCTGACCCACCTAAATAATGAATTGTCAAAGGGTCTCTTTCCCGCTTCGGAGGCTGGGCAGAGTTTAGCCATCGGCACAGGGTGTTGTTTTATCTAATCCTCTGCTGAGAGCCTGACCCGGCCTCTCAGTCCACGGTGAGAGGTGGGAAGGTGGAGACAAGAGAATCAGCTGGATATTGTAGGCTGCAAGACCCTGGTTGAGTGAGGCAGTGGGGAAGGTTATTTACCCCATTGGACATGTGTGGTGGGGTGACGATTCATGGCATGGCGCCTCCTGCTGGTCGTCCAGGGAATTAGCACCCCAGCCTCCGGAGCGCCCTCTGCAGGCTGGCTGATGTCTCACCTGCCGCTGGCCCCCATGTCCCTCCCGGACCCCAGTGCCCTTTCTCTCGGGGTTCTGCCCTCTGCAGTACCCCCACAGTCTCTGGGTCTCACCACCCAGGGGAACCCCCAATCCTCTATCCCCACCTTGCCTCAGTGGCTACTGCCAGTCACCATCTAGCCCCCGTTCCCTGGGGCAGACAGCAGTCTGTAAACCACTCATCATCGGCAACGGGGAGTTGGACCAACCACCTCTGCCTATATCTGGGCTGCCCCTCTGCAGCCATAGTACCCTCTTTTGAGCCCTTAGCTTGTCCTGCAGCCTGGGGCTATGCTAGGCTGGAGCTCCCTCTGCCCTTCCCCAGCACTGCTCCACCTCAGGTACCCTGCTCAGCTTTCCAAGCAGCCGGGTCCTTCTCTCTCATGCAGCTAGAGAGAGTCTCTGTCTCTGGCCCTCAACCCTCTTATAGGGCCAGCCGTGGCCTGACTGGGGCGTGGCCCCACCTGTGGCTGCTTCCCCAGTGAGCCATTCTTTTCCCCTCTGCAGCTCTCTCCAGGGCTGGTTTAACCCCTCCGGGTAGGAGGGGGGTGACTACTCCACTACAACGCACTTCTGGGCATTGGCGGGGCGGGTGTCACTACTGATAGCCCAAGGCCACTGCTTCCCCAGGCTGCTTACATCCAAGAGACAAGGATCTTCCCTGTGCCCTCGGGACTCGGCTCGCTATCTCAGCGAAGCCGAAGCCGTGTGCCGAAAGCCCAGCCAGAAGCAGGGGTTTGTCTGTCTCCTCCCCTCCCTGCTGTCTCTGGTCTGGCTTCATTTCATCCCAGGTGGTTTCTGTCCCAGCTACCATGTGCTCTGTCTGTGTCTCTCTCCACCCTCCACCCCATCCGCTGTCCCCGCCCCACTGGCACTCTCTTTGCTGTCAGAAAAATGTTTCAGGTAGAATACCCAGGCGCCCTTCCCCCTATTAGATAATCAGGGTCAATCATTGCTTCAGTTCAGTGCATACAGGCACCATAAACCATCTGCATTCAGAAAGGCCCCTTATCCAGTGCAGCCCTGAAGCACGAGGCTTCCAGTCCCATTAAATTCAATGGGACTTAAGCACTTGCTAAAGTGCTTTTTTGAATCACGCTCATATAAACACACACGTGCACACGCACACACACACACATGCAAACACTTCCCAGCTAGTCGAGGCAGCACCATGGCGTCTAATTGCGCCAGCTACTGGAGTCTGCACTCGAGCTGCAAAGTTTGCACCAAAGATCCAACTTCCCCGCCCAACTCCAAGCTCTTTGGATCTAGGGATTCTCACTTGTGCCAGGCCGGGGCCAGCTCCAGGCGAGCCCCATTCACAAGCCCCCAAAACTAGGGCAAAGCCTGAGCTCTTCCTCTGGGCAAACTCCATGTGCCTTCACTGGAGAGGGCCAGAGCAAGGAGCTCAGGGTCTGGCCCATTCTAGTAGGAAGAAGCCGCATGTGCCTCTCCAGGTTCCCGGCCTCCGCACTGCCTCCCTCCCTGCTGAGCGGCAGCTCCTCGTCCCCGGGCTAATGCTGGCTGTCCTCCCCACTCCCACCCCAGCAACAAAATGGGCATCAAGGACCGCATCCGCCTCAACAACTCGCAGAGGCAGGGCAGCCGGGGAAAGCAGCACCTGGCACCGCCCATGCGCCGCTCCCCCAGCACCGAGAATGTGCAGGAGGCTACCAGCCCCACCAAGGTGCAGAAGAGCTGGAGCTTCAACGACCGCACCAGGTTCCGGGCATCGCTGAGGCTCAAACCTCGGCCACCGGTGGAGGGTAAGTCCCATTTCCCCCTCCCCATTTCTATTTTGCACCCTAGTCTTTTGAATGTGAGTTGCCCTGCAGAATGGACTCTCCCCCCCTCCCCCGCCTCCTCCGTGGGCAGTTGTGTAGCTAGAGCGCAGGAGTGGGAACCAGGATGCCAGGTTTCTCTGCCACTGACCCGCTGCGCAACTTCAGGAAAGTCACCTGCTGCTCTGTGCCTCAGTTTCCCCCTCTGGATTGGGGATGGGCCTGCCCAAGAGGGGGATGGAAAGCCTGTGAAGATGCTGAAATGCTGGGAGATCATCAGTTGGGAGGAGCTAGAGAGGAGCCTGGTGGTAAATGCCACAGGACACACAGCTGAACCATGTGGAGCCCATGTTATTCATGGTGAACCAAAGGAGACCTCGAACCCAGACCCGTGCATGTGCGGAGAGAGGACTGAGGTGACAATCACTCTAAGGGAGGTTTGCACCCCATGTAACACACCTGAATTGGGAAGGGGGAAGCACCTCCCCAGCCCTTTATGGGAATTCCCTGTTTTCTGTCCTCAGTTGATGGCCTGGTGGAGGAGAGCTCCGAGGAGAAGGGCTACCAGTGCGACCTGACCTTTGAGGACATCATGCCAGCTGTGAAAACACTCATTCGGGCTGTCAGGTGAGCCCAGCTCACCAGCCATCCCTGCACCTGCCCGCCCACCCGTACCAGTTCTCAGCCCATGGCAGGGAGCAGGCCTGGCAATCGTTGGCCACCTCCATCCTGCAGGAGGTTTGGGTTGGGGCTTCTCCTAGGCAGCTGCCCCTGGGTGTCTCTCGGAGGTTCTTCATTAGGTTTTTGGCTGCTGCGGTGGGGAAACTAGGTCTTGGGCTGGTCCGGGCAGCCAGCAAGTGGGGAGGGTGACAGGGAGGAGAGCAGGCAAGCTCTGTGCCATCCTCTGAGGCCGTGCTAACAATTTGCTCTGAAACCCTCAAATGATAGAGTGGCCCATTCCACAATCCATGCACCAGACCTCTGCAGCGTCCAGCTCTTCTTGCTCCAGGCCAGGCCCTCTTTACTCCAGCCCAGGCCCCTTTTCAGCCAGACCCTGGGAATTTGGAGCCAGGGTGGTATCCAGTGTGTGCCGACAGCAAATGGCATTTCCCCTCGTCTCCATGCCAGCCTGACCATTGCTTCTTCCAAGCCTCAGAGGGTCGAGGTTCTGGCAGGGACGGGAAGGCTCAGGTTCTTGCCCAGGTGGGCTCTGCCATCCTCAGAACTCCCTGTACCTGCGTGCCAGAGCTGCAGCATCCGTGCACGCTGAGGGCTGGCCAGTCTCGCCTCCTTTTTCTGTTTCAGTGATTTGCCAACAGTTTTGTTCCCCGGTAAGGATCCCTCACACAAATGAATGGCTCTGCTAAGCAGGCGTGTTTTGGTTTCAGCGTAGCCATGTGGGTCTGGGGAGCTGAGCTATCCAGCACCCAGGATTGAAAGGGGCAGGCGGAGGGGGAGCAGGGTGGGTGGAGATGCTGGTTTGGTTGCAGGAGCCTTCCTGCTTTTATGTGTCTGGGTTAATTCTTTTTCTGGTCTGCATGTGCCCTATTGCAGACACAAGCCCAGGCTCCCTGGCCGCTCCCCACCCATCTGAAGAGACTGTCCTGAACAGAGCCATTGTTAACATTGGAACAGGAACCTTGCTATCTCTAGCCACCTCTTCTGGTTGGGTTGGGGCACCAAGGCTGTAGCAATGCTGCTGTAGCTGCAGAGAGCAGGGAGGGGGGAGACTGGGAGAAGGGGTAGGGGAAGAGAGGTTGAAATATCCCCCATACAATATGTTGGCTCTCTAATGGGGAGGTGAAGTGGGGCATTAAGAGGAATGAAGTAGATGCAGTGAGAACTGAACACATCATAGAAGATTAGGGTTGGAAGGGACCTCAGGTCGTCATCTAGTCCAATCCCCTGCTCAAAGCAGGACCAACACCAACTAAATCACCCCAGCCAGGGCTTTGACAAGCCGGGCCTTAAAAACCTCAAAGGATGGAGATTCCACCACCGGTAACTCATTCCAGTGCTTCATCACCCTCCTAGTGAAATAGCGTTTCCTAGTATCCAACCTAAACCTCCCCCACTGCAACTTGAGACCATTGCTCCTTGTTCCGTCATCTGCCACCACTGAGAACAACCGAGCTCCATCCTCTTTGGAACCCCCCTTCAGGTAGTTGAAGGCTTCTATCAAATCCCCCCTCACTCTTCTCTTCTGCAGGCTAAATAACCCCAGTTCCCTCAGCCTCTCCTCATAAGTTGTGTGCCCCAGCCCTGTAATCATTTTCATTGCCCTCTGCTGGACTGTCTCCAATTTGTCCACATCCCTTCTGTAGTGGGGGACCAATACTGGACACAGTACTCCAGATGAGGCCTCACCAATGCCAAATAGAGGGGAATGATCGCGTCCCTCAGTCTGCTGGCAATGCTCCTACTTATACAGCCCAAAATGCTGTTAGCCTTCTTGGCAACAAGGGCACACTGCTGACTCATATCCAGCTTCTCGTCCACTGTAATCCCCAGGTCCTTTTCTGCAGAACTGCTGCTTAGCCACTCGGTCCCTAGTCTGTAGCTGTGCATGGGATTCTTCCGTTTTAAGTGCAGCCTCTGCACTTGTCTTTGTTGAACCTCATCAGATTTCTTTTGGCCCAATACTCCAATTTGTCTAGGTTACTCTGGACCCTATCCCTACCCTCCAGCGTAGTGTCATCTGCGAACTTGCTGAGGGTACAATTCATTCCATCATCCAGATCATTAATGATCGGATCAGAGGCCTGGACACCTGGATTCTACTGCCAGCTCTGGAAGGAGAGTGAGGTCTAGGGTTAGAGCGGGGAGGAGGCAGGACTCCTGGGTTCTATCATGGATGCAAACAGTTGCAGGTGCAATTCTGTCTGCATTTTTCAAGATCAGCTGCTGTGACCGTCCCATCCCAATAGTTCTTTGCACCCACAGACCGGGCACTTACCTGCCTGCTGACAGTTCTTGTGCCAGCAGTTTGCTGGCACTGAACAGGGGGGCAGCTTTGGAGAAATCTAACCCTGGCCTTTTCTCTTTTCCTGAGTTAGCAGCAGGCGCTCCTCCATGCTGTGACATGTCCTAGCCCTGGCCAGTCCGTGCCACCATCCCTTCCCGCAGCGCCGGCCTTTGGTCCTGCAGCGTATGCGTGTCTAACATCACCAGCTAATTGAAGCCATTTAACACAAGCTGGAAGAGCTCAAGCTTGAGGTTCCCAAGTGGCTTGTGCTAGCTCACGATGCCTGCTTGCACAAGAGATGCTTCCCCCCCCACCACCGTGTCTGTGGAGTTATGAAATCCTCCATCACGGCCCTGCTAATGAGCCCTCTCTGCCGGCATCTCTCCCTCCGCTGCGTTAGCAGCATTGCTGCTAGTCGTTTGACAAGGAGCCGCTGACTAGAGCCAGGGTGCGGGGAGCCAGTTAGAGGCTGGGTTATTCTCTTCCCCTCTGCTTCCTTCCCAGGGCAGGTTTCACTGTCATGGAAAACAGGCAGGCAGGTTATTTCCCATGGCAAGAGGGGAGCAGAGCAGCATGCAGAGATCCGGTAACTGCTCTTGACATCTTGCAAAGGCCAGAGAGATGGTCTCCCCTCCTGCCCCAGCACCTGCAGTGTGCCTGTTTGTTCCCAGGCTCTGAAAATGGTGCGGCTGGGACAGACACGGCTGGCTGCACAGCGCACCTCTTGGCATCAGGGGTGCAATTGTGTCACTTCAGCGAGTGTAACTTGCACCCTGAGGGAGCTGGAACAGGTGACAGACCAGTCTGTAGTCACGGTCTCCAAGGGGAAAGCCCTTGTGCCAAGAGGTCGCTCTTACACTGACGGTGGTAAGGCCTGGGGGGGTCATCCAAACATCCAGTGGTGGGGAGTTCCACAGGTGAGAGTCTGTCCCATCTGCTGAGGACTTGTTGGACTTCAGCTGTCCCGGTGGGTCCTAGGGCCTCTGAGATAGCTGGGCCGTGACCTGTGTTGCATCTGTTGCTCAGACCCGTCCCCACAACCCCTCTCTGAGGCAACCCCTTGTGCCCTGGCAGGATCCTGAAGTTCCTGGTTGCGAAGAGGAAGTTCAAGGAGACCTTGCGGCCCTACGACGTCAAGGACGTCATCGAGCAGTATTCAGCCGGCCACCTCGACATGCTGGGCCGCATCAAGAGCCTCCAGTCACGGTGAGCTAGCACACGAGGTCCCGCTGCCCAGCCCACAGGGACCCGTCCCATGGCTGCTTCCACAGCCCCGGCCAGGCAGGACGCGGTGCCGCATAATTCAATAGCTGACATCACGCACGCTGGGAGAGTGGCTCTGTGACACCCCCCATGCACCCAGTGCAGGGCAGGGCCAGAGAAGAGGTTTGACTCTGCTCCCAGCCTGGCCTGGCCCAAAGCCCTTTGAAATCAGTGGGGAAAGGCCACCCACTGTGAGTGAGTTTTGGATTGAGCCCTTAGGCCCAACCATTGAAAGGTATCTGCATTTCGGCATTGGCAGTTAGGAGTCAAGAGCCCACTGACAGCCCATGGGATTGAGGCTCCTTGGTACCTAAAGCATGTTGAAAGTGAGACTTGGGCGCCTAAATCACTTAGGCAGTGCAGTGCTGGAACACCGTCAAAAATCTGGGCCTTCACCCTTTAGCGTAACCAGCAGAAGCTGGTGCTTTGAGACGCGAAGGGCCCACGTCCGAACCTCACTAAAGGCCGAGAAGGCCTGTGTTTTCTCTGATGAGATGGCCCATCTGGGGAGCCAGCAACAGCTGGCAAAGGGTCAGATTTGCATCCCGTGCCCTTTTCTGAGAGTATCCCGAGCACAGGGGTGTAGCTGGGGCCCCCGAGGGGGACTGCGGTCAGGAGAACACTTTGTGTTTGATTCCAACTGGAAAATGCCTCTCCCTGGCGCGGTTCAAATTGGTGCCATCTTGCCGGCACGAACCCAGCCAGCCTGGTGAGGCAGGCAATGCCTTGGGTCAAGCAAGAGACAGCAAGTGGGTGGGGGACGGGCAAGCCCAGAAAGTCGCAGGAGAGGGTGGCAGGGTGAAGGGGAGTCGTTCACATTGGGCTTAGAAGTGAGCGAGCAAAACTGCAGATTGTACGATAAGAATCATGCTTCCAATATTAACCTCCCCTTCCACCCTAGACCCCAATGCAGACACCCCTAAACCCAGACACTGACTCCCTTGTATCCCTAAACCCCGATGCAGACACCCCTAAAACCCAGACACTGACCCCCTTGTATCCCTAAACCCCAAAACAGTCATCCCTAAACCCTGACACTGACCCCCTAAACCCTGACAGTGACCCCTTCTGCCCTAAACCTAACAGACACCCCTAAACCCAGACATTGACCCTCTAAACCCTGACATTGATCCCCTTGCACCCCTAAACCCAACATGGACACCCCTAAACCCTGACATTGACCCCCCTTGTATCTCTAAACACTGACACCCCAGAACCCAATACTGCCCTCCCCTTCCACCCTGAGCCCCTACTCTGACCCCACTTCTGCCACCAAACCCCTGCACTGATACCCCTTCTACCCCTAAAGCCACAACCACCCCTACCCCAAAAAAAGGATAAAATCAAAACCAAACCCTCTGCTTCAAGCAGAATTTTGGCCCCAGAAAGGGAGATGTGCAGAGGCTCCAGGGAGTCCCAACCTGTAGTGACAGTGACTAGGAGGCCAGGCGGCCCAAACCCTCCAAGGTACGTACGGGCCGAACTCCCATTGATTTCTGGGTCTTACTTCTCCGGGCCTGATTCTCGCTGGCAATAAGGCCCCTTCACTCTGAGCTCCTGCTCCCCCCCATCCCACCCCTCTGTCCTTTCTTCTCGCCCACAGCGTGGACCAGATCGTGGGAAGAGGAGCCATCGCTGTCGATAAGAAGACCCGGGAGAAGGGAGAAAAGTCCCTGGAGGCCGACCTGGTGGACGAGCTCAGCATGATGGGCCGAGTGGTCAAAGTGGAGAAACAAGTAAGGCTGAGGTCGGGGGGCATGTGCAGCACCGTGCATGCACCCGAACACGCGACGCGGCCCCTACTCTTGCTGTGCCTGTGTGTGTGTGTGTCAGCCGGAGAGAAACCCACTGGCTGCCTGTCTGGCCATCCACGTCCTGGAGTTATTACGGTTGAAAGAGAAGCTAGATCATAGAGCACGTTACTTTCTTTTTCTTTAACAGTCTAGTGGTAAGAGCAGAGGGGCTGGGAGCCAGGACTCCTGGGTTCTATGCCCAGCTCCAGGAGGGGAGTGCGGGGTCCAATGGACAGAGAAGAGGACTGGGAGTTGGGACTCCTGGGGCGGACAGGCAGTTTCTTTATAGAAGTTGCTCACATGAACAAAACCCTCAGGTCCTGTTCCTGTGTCACAGACTCACCAGGTGACCCTGGGAGAGTCACTTAATCTCTGTTTACCCAGCTATGAAATGGGCCCCCTCTTTACCTACACAGGTTCAGTTCATCGTGTTAGTAAAATGCTTTCACATGTGACTTGACCGGGATTTGGACCCAAACTGGCTAGAAGTGAAAAGCTGCTGCGCTCTCCAGCCCCCTCTTCTGCTGCACCAGGCAACCTGCTCCCCCCTTAATCTGGGGAGCTCCTGCTTCCCCACACGCTGAGTCCCTATTCCGATTACACCAGGCCTGGCTCAATCCCCCTCCTCTTCTTCCCCGTCCCCTCCAGGTGCAATCCATAGAGCACAAGTTGGACTTGTTACTGGGCCTCTATTCCCAGTGCCTGCAGAAAGGCTCCACGAACTCCTTTGCCCTGGCTGCCATGCAGACCCCCAGCTTTGACCCGGACATCACCTCCGACTACCACAGCCCCGCAGAGCACGAGGACATCTCAGTGTCCGCGCAGACCTTAAACATCTCCAGGTCAGCCAGCACCAACATGGACTGAGAGGGGTTCCCAGCACAGGTCCCGGGGAAGAGCTGGGGGGACCGGTCGTGAGCCTGGTGGTGAATGTTCTTGTACACAGACACACTGATAACTAGCAGGCAAGGAGACCGACCTGGGAACCCAGCCAGATTCTGGGCTGGGGACCACGTGGCCTCGTCTAATGCGTCCTGATGCACTATGAGCCTCACCTTGATTTTACTTGAACAAGTCTTCCTTCTGACCGTGCACAAGCAGGAATTATTGAGCAACTAGTATTCAGCACCTGGGAGCCAGCTGCGGCCAGGACCCCAGGGGATGCAGCATTGAGAGTTTCTTGAAGCGTTAAACCTACAACACCGAGGAGAGAAATGCCTGGTATCTAAGAAGCTCTTTTATTTATAGGATCAGCCTCGCTAGACTTTGTCCTCTGCAGGCAGTCTTCTCCGCAGAGAAAATCCCCCTCTCCCAGCACATCCCTGGTTGGGGTGGCGCTGCTCCAGGGCAGTGGGAGGGCGAGTTGGCCAGGGATGCAATGGGCCAGCACACCTTGTCACTCGGTCTTTCTTCTGAGAGCCTCTCTGGGAACTGTCCTCGGAATGAGCTTTGACCCAGGGTGTGGAATGATTGAGAGCTTCTGAACTCCAAGGCTGGCAGTTCTGATCTCTTCACCCTGCAGCTTTACGCCATTGCCCCTCCTGGGAGCCGGAGCAGGGTTCTTACTACCAGCTATGCAAGGCTAGATAACCCTTTACTGTCCAGTGCTAAACAAGGGGCACTGTGACTCGACTGAATGTGCTTTCTTCCGGACCTAGGAAAGAGCTGGGGAATGGCTGGGTTTTGCCTCCTTGGGGGGCGTTACCACGTTTCCTGTCTCCCAGCAAGCAGGGGGCTCCAAATCCTGCTGCCGGGACTGTAACTCAATGCGCACAGTGGAACCGTCTGCGCGGCAGCGTTTCGATATGCAACCTTCAATCCCGACGGGTGGGGCGGACGAGTCGCCCGTCGGCCTAGGCAATACCCCGCGCCCCTGGGGCCGGATCCGGGGCTGCTCGAGTCAGTGGGGTTTCACGGGGCGAACGCTGCGCCTTTGGAGCCTGGCGGACGGACTCGGATGAACTTTGGATCAGGCCCTTGACTTGAAAGGGGGTAACTGGCCCATTGGACCAAATGCAGCCCTGTTGCATGAGTCCGTGGAGTTAACAGCAGGCCTGGATCTGGTCCATTGCACGTGGCTGCTGGGAAGAGGGGTGCATAGGTGGGTGTGGGCACAGCCAGGAGGAGGGTAAGGATGCTGTAGCTTAGCGTTAGCTCTTCTTTCCCCCACCATGGCTAGTCTGGCCAGCTCAGGCAGCCCGGCTTGCCCGCTGTGGCTTCCGTACATCTAGTGGCACGGGAGGCACTGGTAGCTTAGGGTACCCAATATCTCCAGACCTCGTTTTCCCAGAGGTGGTTCCCCAACTGGATCGCTTCTCTCCCCTGTCCCCTTCTACAGCCTCACCCGCCAGAGCCGGGCACGGGGCTTCACTTGGGTACCTGCTGTCCTTAGTCATCCAGCTCAAGTGTTCTCAGCACCATAGACCCTGCCCTCCCCCGCTCCCCATTGATAGCCCATTCATTTCAAACCCTGGGCCCCGATCCCCCGTGGGCGCCGTAAGGGAGTTCACTGCAGGATGGGGGCCTTAGCCCCCACTCTGGCTCCCCAAAGAGCCCTGATTTCCCTTGCACATCCTCTGCGGTCAGGAATATTCAGTATCAGTTGGAGCTGCCTGGGTCAGGCCTGGACTCGGAACCCCTTCCCCGGCCTGTTTTCTGGTGGGGATGCGAGTGTGACTGAAACCCATCAGGATAAGAGGGATATTTTTGGCCCAAGGTGGCCAAAGCCCTGAGATTTCAGTGTTGGCAAATCCATCTTGGAACGGATTTGGCTTTGAACCCGGGGCCCTCTTCCCAATCTGAACACCACTGTTTCCCCACATCTGCTGGTGCTCCCGTGGGGGTGGGTAGGTAGGGCTGGTGGGGGACAGATCTCCCCTAACGCAGGATCTCTGCCTGGAAGGAGAGGTGGGATGTTTTTCTCATGCCTGCGCATTACTCCTCCTATGCAGTTAAATGTCTTCCAGCATCACCAGGCACGCTCTGTGCCCCTGCCCCTCGGTCCGAGGCAAATCCCTGCATGTCTGGGCAGCGCTGCCCCGTCCTGCAGTTCAGTTGCATCAGGCACCAGCCTTCCGGGGTGGCCAAGAGCAGCTCTTGAATTTCGACATGAAGGGTTTGCATCTTGCCTTCTCCCCCTACTCCCCACCAGCAGCTTTCCCTGCTGGAGAGGGATGGAGGGAGGGGGCGGGGCTGCTGAGGGCCAGCCCTGTCCTGCAAGGAGGCTAGAACAAGGGGTGTCTCTTGGGAATGGCTGGGCGATTGTCCAGCCTGCAAGTGCTCAGCTGAGAGCCTGGCTCTGGAACGTGCCCTCCCACGCACGCGTGCTGCTGTGCCATTCCCTGGCAGAGCGGGGGGCCTCGCCAGCCCCTGGCCCCACCAATGTCTCCTTTCGCCACCCTTGGGGGCTCCCTGACCTTCAGAGCCCTTCTTGTGATGGTGGAGGCATAGGTCAGGTCAAAAGGACCTCCCACTCCCTTCACCCACCCCAGCAGGTATCTAAAGGTGTGGATGTTGGAGGAGTATAACCTCCCTCCCCCAGCTCCCAGCCAACTCCCCGGATCTACCGGCGGCGGGGTGGGAGAGGCACCTGCTGTAGGGCTGTGCACTGGAGCTAGGGCATGGGGGGCACCCTCCCCGCTCAGCTGCGTCCTGCTTGCATTCCATGCCTAGGCAGTGCATGTCGGCCGCCCCTGCGGAGACCCCTGCCCGGAGCCAGTCTCATCCCAACCTGCTTGCATGCTCCAGCATGTGTCTTGACTTGTGCGTCGAGACCCTCCGCCCCAGGCCCCTGCCCCGAGCATGGTGCCCATCACGCTGCGGCGTGGGAGGGCAGACGCCGGCCCCCCTCTCCGAAGCAGACGTGTCTCGTGTCTGTATGGGTTGGGGATGCAGTCGGGGGCGGGGGCAGGGGGCCAAGGCTTCGGCCAAAGGCGACGAAGTAGGAAACCCCTCCAGGTGATTCCCAGCAACCCTTGTTGCCGAGACGAAGATAGTTACCTCACTTTACTAACTTATTAACTTATTTGTTTCATTAAAGTTTTAGGTAGACGGCTGCTTGCCTGCCTCCTCCTTCCTCTTCGAGCCCTCCACAGGCGGCTCCCGACCGTAAGGGACCTGGGGTGGACTCCCCTCGGTCACGTTTTCACTGCCCCAGTAGGTGGCGCCCCAGACCCACGCCAGAGTCACTGCGGCCCTCTACTGCTTCTGGACAGTGATGCTAGTGGGGCCACCCTGGAGGGCAACATTTCGGGGTCCCAGGCCCGCTCCATCCCGCCCCGCAGGGTATCAGTCACTCAGCTCAAGGGAAGTCACAGGTAGCCTGAGCTGGTGGAGAATCAGGCCCCAGGTCTTGAGCTGCTCCCAGCCCCCGTCTCCATAGGAAGGTGTATTTATTAGCTAATAGCCCCTTCCACCTGGGGCACTGAAAGCCCTTTGCCGACGCTGATTTAACCAGCCAAGCCCCTCCCCTGTGGGGCATCCGTCCCCTGAGCTACAGATGGGGAAACTGAGGCACAGAGAGTCACTCACCCAAAGTCACAGAGAAAGTGGTAGAACAGAGCCCAAGACCCCTGCTCTAACCCCTAACTATTAACCTCCTCTGCCCTAGAGCTGGGTATGGAACCCAGGAGTCCTGCCTCACAGTTCCCTGCTCTGGCAGGCCACCCTTTCTCCTAGGGGTGACGCACCGGGTGGCAAAGTTGAGGGGTCGGCCAGCTGCGCCATCAGGGTATTTCTAGCACTGGCAGGGGAGTGAAATCATGGAGCCAGTGACGCCCACGGGGGGACCCTCACCATTGCCAGGATTGGGACACCGTCACCGCTGGCTCTGTGGTAGGGGGGCAGCGCCCAGCTGAGGAGCTGGTGCCGTAACTCGGAGCTGCCAGGAGCCCCTCGTGCAGCGCACAGAAGGCTCCAAACCCATCCCCTGGGGCTCGCAGGCAGCTGAGCAACCAGCCACAAGGGAGCTGCGCTGGGCCGAGGAATCTCAAGAATGTGACCCCCACCCTCCCCAGGCACCTGGACCAATTCTCCCCACCCCATCCCCGCCACCTCCTGGTATCAGCAGCTTCCCAGCCTCCCCTGCTGCAGTCACTGGGCCCTTGGCATTCCCCGGCTGCCCGAGGGCGCCGCCTGGTCCCAGCAGGACCACGCCACGTCTCAAGTAGGCGGCTCACCCGCACGCCCCCCCCTCTTCTCTGGCTTGCCCTGGCACGTAACAGCGGGGGTCAGGGACACTCATCCTGCCGGAGAGGGTGTTGCACAAGTGCCAGGCTGGCTTGTGTCACGCACAACGTGTTCAGCCCCTGGGGGCTGCCTTGCCTCCAGCTGCTGGGCAAGTTCGACCGTCTCATCAGGTCTTTGGGGACCAGCCAGCAAAGGCTTGGGGTCCGTGCCCACTGGGAGAGTGAGCACATGGGCAGGGTGGGCTGAGGAAAGTATGGGCATGCTGCAGGCTGGGGTTATGCAGCCTCATACCTGGAGCCTACCTGGGTCCGAATCGCTAGCTAATGTTCAGAGAGGGAGTGGAGGATACTTGGGAACTGGGGTCAGGGAAGGAGCAGGAGACTGCACAGCCTGCTCTCCCCAGAGCACAACACCGCACGACAGACCCAGCATCATGGCCTTGCACAATGTCACGTGTGCAATGCTCTGCCATGCGAGTGAGCGGTGCACACCACAGTGAGGTGGAATGCAAGTCCCTGCAGCTCCCTGATGGGCCATGCAACACCCAGCAACACCGCGCCAAGCAATGCAATACTATGCAATGCAACACCCCACTGTCCGACTCAATGCTACACAATGCAACACCCAGCAACACAGCGCTGAGCAACGCAATGCTACACAATGTAACACCCAGCAACACATCACTGTATGACTCAATGCTACACAATGCAACACCCCACTATGCGACTCAATGCTACACAATGCAACACCCAGCAACACGGCGCTGAGCAACGCAATGCTACACAATGCAACACCCCACTGTGCAACTCAATGCTATGTAATGCAACACCCAGCAACACCGCACTGAGCAATGCAATGCTACACAATGTAACACTCAGCAACACCGCACCGAGCAATACAATACGACACAATGCAACACCCCACTGTCCGACTCAATGCTACACAATGCAACACCCAGCAACACAGCGCTGAGCAACGCAATGCTACACAATGTAACACCCAGCAACACCTCACTGTATGACTCAATGCTACACAATGCAACACCCCACTATGCGACTCAATGCTACACAATGCAACACCCAGCAACACGGCGCTGAGCAACGCAATGCTACACAATGTAACACCCAGCAACACGTCACTGTATGACTCAATGCTACACAATGCAACACCCAGCAACACCGCACTGAGCAATGCAATGCTACACAATGTAACACTCAGCAACACCGCACCGAGCAATACAATACGACACAATGCAGCACATCACTGTATGACTCAATGCTACACAATGCAACACCCCACTATGCGACTCAATGCTACACAATGCAACACCCAGCAACACGGCGCTGAGCAACGCAATGCTACACAATGCAACACCCCACTGTGCAACTCAATGCTATGTAATGCAACACCCAGCAACACCGCACTGAGCAATGCAATGCTACACAATGTAACACTCAGCAACACCGCACCAAGCAACACAATACGACACAATGCAACACCTCACTGTGCGACTCAATGCTATGCAATGCAACACCCAGCAACACAGCGCTGAGCAACGCAATGCTACACAATGTAACACCCAGCAACACCTCAGTGTGGGACTTAATGTTACGCAATGCAACATGTCACTGAGCAACGCAATGCTACACAATGCAACACCCCACTGTGCGACTCAATGCTATACAATGCAACACCCAGCAACACTGCACTGAGCAACGCAATGCTACACAATGTAACACCCAGCAACGCCACACTGGGCAACGCAATGTGACACATTGTAACAGTGTGCAAGGCAGCATGCATGGGGCAGTGCACAGCCCATTGGCACCATGCACCAAAATGGTGCGATCCTGGGACAGCTTTACAAACAGGACGTCCCTCCCCCTTGTGTCTCTCCCTCCCTCCTGCCTGGTAGTCCCAGAGCTGGCTGCTGGTGAGGGAGATAGCGCCTGGGGCCGACGAGCTGAGTGGCTCTGCTGCATGTCCAGACTGGCAAACGGCAGCATGGCCCCACCACAGGGCCCTGGACCAGCAGGATCAATCAGCCGGGGTAGGGGCAGTTGTTCTTAGCATGGAGTCTTGGAAGCTCCTTTCCAGGTGTGCTCAGACTCCTGCGCCTCCCCACCCTCCTGCCTTGCCAGGGGGCTCCAGTTTAAAGGGTCATTCAGACAGGTGCAGATGGAATCCCCCCCACCAAACAATGGAGAGATGCAGAGCTGCTGCTGCACAGGAACGGGGCCGGACGCGTGCAGCCTGGCTGACTTTTGGATGGGTGTGACGGGGTGGAGGTCTCCATCCGCAGGTCTGGACAACCAGCCCAGAGCTTAACACAGGGCAGAAGGCTCTGCACGGCTGATCAGGCCTCATGAATTGTTTGCCCCATCGGTTGCGTCGGAGAGACACCTGCTTCTCGCACGGCACGGGCGTCCCTCGCAGCCCCTGTCCCGGGGGCAACCCCCAGGACTGTCGTAGAGTGCCAAGCCCCCAGCTTCTGTCAACCAGGCGCTTTGCTTGGACAGCTGCACAGAGGCCCAGATTTCCCACCCCCCCCCCCATTGGGAATTAGGCACTGAAATACCTTTGAGCATCTGGGCCAGAGGTACTGCAAATTCCTTACCCCTCCCTCTCCCAGCCTCCTCCTGGCTTGCACCAACGCCTGTCAAGCCCAAGAGCAGGCGGCTGCTCTGGGGGTAGGACAGGAAACATCCCTTCCCTTTGGTTGGCTCGCAAAGGGGAACCAGTCCAGGGCAATACCCTGCCCGCCCTGTCCTTGGCCGTGTGTCCAGCCAGCTAACATGTTCCCCACTTGTTTAGGAATGAGTCTGCCACATGCCAAGTCCTTCACATTCCAGCAATGTTCTTTCCTGCACTTGCTAAACTATTTCCACCTCCATCCCCCACAGGCCACGGATCTGCCGGGGGCAGGGACAATAGCCGCCTTTGACGAGCCCGCTGGGGGCGCTGGGGCCGTGAACTTTTGCCGGGGCTCTGGGAAGAGCCCAGGGTTGTTTTCCGGCAGCGCTCAGCAAATCTGCGGGATGCCCCAGAGCTTCTGGAACAGCTGGGCATGAGCACTAGTGCCTGGGCCTTTGGGGGACACCCTCCTTCTGCACCCCAACCAGGACCGCAGGGTCCAGAGTGAGAGACACACCCGTCCGTCCCGCTTGGCTGGAGCCAAGCCCACTGCGGAGCCAGAGCTTTGAAGGGGGAGCCAGGGGTGATCAAGTACCAAACCCTGCCAATCGGTCTCTTTTCTGCTTATTGTAAGCGGCCCAGTCGGAAAAATAACGGGCTTCGTGGCTGAATTCAACTACAGGAGCAGGGCAGTTCAGGCTCTTTCCCCCACAGCGCCCCCAGGAGGACACGGTGTGATATTGCACCCAACCTGCATGATGTCAGAACAAGCCGAATAGGGTCAGAGAGCTGGGGTGCTAGATGCTCCCGAGAGCCAAGTCACCTTGTCGTGGGGCTCAGCCACATGGGGCTGCCCTCTGGGGGAGAGGCGGGGAGAGATTGGGCAGGTAAATTGTCCCTAGGGGATAAGCTCCTAGGGGCACAACCTGTAATATTCCCTCTAGATCCGGGACCAGGACTTTGGAGCAGCCAGCCTGGGGGGCTGCCTGAGACGCTCCACCCCAGATTTTATAGGGAGCGCAGGGCATGCTGGGATGGGAGTTTAGCCAGGGCTGGTCAGAGCCCTGCTGTGCAGGTGTGATCAATAAAGCGCCTCCCTCCATGTGGGCCTGTCTCCTCTCCGTGCCTTGCTTGAAGGGGACCGTATCTGACCTGCCCAAGGACCAAACGACACACCCAGGCTGAGGACCCGGCCGGCACCCCGCTGGGCACTTTTCAGACCCCCTCCCAAGGCAGGTGGCGAGTTGCTTCCCCACCAGAGCGGGTGGCCATGCTGCCCTCACATACGTTGGCTGGCCTGGGGTCTGGAGCTTGTGGAGTGCTGGAAATCCGGGATGGTCTGGCTCAGCTTCCGTCCTGCGGCTTCTGGTCCACGCCACGGGAGCTGACCCCGCATGCGGCTGCAAAAGGCTGAGGTGGAAGCAGAGTGGGGTCCGTGCCACGGCAAGCAGTGCACAGGAGACGGCCCGTTGGAGAGGCAAGTCCGGGGTGATTTTGGATGAGGACAAAGCCCTCCCCTCTGCCCCCCTCCCCTTGAGAGCCTTTGCAGGCCACTGGCTCAAGCCATTTCCGAGAGCCTCTCCCGAAAGCAGCGAGTCCCCGCACCCAGCGTTCTTTGGCCACAGCCTGTCCGCCCGCCCGCCCAGGTGCTCGGTGCGTGCAGAGATTATGATCCCTATCTCGCCCGTGGGTGGGGAGAAAAGGCTGCCTGATTGCGCCACAGGCAGCACCCAGCGCATGGCGGGGAGTGACCTTTGCTTGCCCACTCAGGATGAGTCTGCTTGCGGGGGGAGAGATACGGGACAGCAGCGTTTGGCTGGGATATAGATGGGGTGTCTGGCCCCCAAGTTCACTCGGGACAGGGCGCATGGGGGGCAGAGAGGAGATCTCCACCTACCAGCATTCATTGCACCCCATACACACACACTTTCTCTCTTTTCCCATGTACATTTGTCTGTCTGTCTGTCCCCAGCTGTCCTCCTCTATCCACCCACCATCAAAGGGCTTGGTCCCGTATTCTCTGGCCTCACCTAGGAGGCCAGGCTGGAAGATCATAGTTGTCTTTCTGCCCACCCCTCTGTTCCTCGCTCACACTCTCTCTCGTACCCGCCACGTGCCCATCACGTGCTCCCTGTTGCACTCTCAGGGCCTCCCCAGAAAAGCTGGCGGGATAGAAGCGACTCGTAAAGACCCTTTGTTAGCCCAGAGTCACCCTGGATCAGCCAGCTTCAATTCAGGGGGTGCGTCGGTCTCCTGGGGTCCTTGTCCTTTGGCTGAGGCTCTCCTGCCTCAGTTTCCCTCTGACTGTTACCCTCTTCACCGACTCTTGGGACAGGAGGACTGAGGGGAGATTAGAGACTAGATCTTCACTGAGGCCATTCGGTGTTTCTGTGTCAGATGGAGGGATCGCTGTTGAGATTCCCTCCTCTGTGCTGGCCAGGGGAGTGAGAGGTTGGGATCAGGCACCGGGTCAGACCTGCACCTCACTGATAGGCTGTGTGGGGAAATAGATGAGGGGGGGTCTTGTTCTGAGGCAGAGGCCCCAGGGCACCCAGGGACCCCCAGCAGCACAGATCTAGCTGACAGTCCAGAAAACACCAGGAAGCGTTACTCACCCTGCCCCTGCCCAGAGTACTGTGCCCTGCCCAGCTGTCACCCCCATTCACACCCCTCCAGGGACAGTGGTATCTGGGCTGATCGCTGCACTGGACACAAACGCAGGAAGAGGCTGGGAAAGAGCCAAAATACTTTGGAGATGCCTCAACTTTCTTCAGCAGGAACTCCAGCACCCGGCCTCTTCTGCAGGAGTCATTAACCTGTCCACCCCCAGCACACACAGGGGCCGAATCGCGAGCCTGCTGCGTCCCAGCTGGCATTTGCTGTAAACGCCAGGTAACACTTTCTGCAACACGCCGACGGAGGCAGTGGTATTGGTGATTCAGTGGGGGGCGCTCTGCCCTCGCAGTCACTCTTGCTGCAATGCCCCAGGGTGGTGGCGCTGTGTTACCAGAGGTGTTGCCTTTCCAATGAGAAGGAAAACAAAGATCCTGAGCGTGTGTGACCGTTAAGGTCCCAAGTCACGTCTCACCAGGATAACTGCGTCCATCTCCCAGTGTCCTGCTGTTTCACTTCAGTTCAATTCTTCTTCCTTTTCTTTCCTGGCCTGTAACACAGCCATGCTGTATGCTGTGAAACAGCTGCTACCTTCCACCCCAGAGGCGGCTGCATTTCAGTGGTGGATGAAATGAGCCGATCCAGTGAGTCAGTGGATGAATGTGGCTTTCTGAAGGCAAGGCTGTTATTGCAATGGGATGTGTGAGTGTGGATCAAATGGCTCCTGTTCGCTCCTGTTGAGAACCGGACAGGGAACTCCAGATTGCGGGTCTCGGGAAAATGAGGAATTCTGGAAGCGAAGCCTTGGTCACTGGGGGAAGGTGCTGACCCTAAAGCTATTCTGGTAACAGGCTTTGGGAACGTCCTGAGTCTGGAGACTATAAATCCAACTTGGCCAGCCAAGGAAAATTCCTTGTTAAAACTGTTTAACCCCCTGTGTGCCGGATGATCTCCCACACGCACCCCCACTTCCCCCCAACCGATGTCAGACAGGGAACCACCATGGGGTTCAGCCCAGCAGCAATGAAAGGGTTAAAATAAAACAAAGCCAGGGGTGTCCTTGGAGTCAGGGACTGCTCTGGCTCCCCAGGGGCGCCTGGAAAGACATGACTCACCATGGATTCCCATCCCTTCCTTGTCATGGAGAAAGTATGCGCAGTGGAGCCTGCGGGTCTCGACCTAGCCTGCCATGCCTTCCTGTGGCACATCCCATCAGTATCACCCCATCCCTTCCCTGAGCTGTGTCCTGGGCCATTGCTGGTGCAGCGGGGAGGGACCGGGAAGTGCTCATCACAGGCAGTCACTTCAAGGAGCTGCTGTGGTGCAGGAAAGCACAGTGGGCCAAGGTCAGGCCTGGGCAGTTGTGCTGCATCCCACTGGGCCCTGTTTGGCCCGTAGCTGAGCAGGTCCCCTCTCAAACACAGGGACTCAACCCGGACCAGCTCCTGCAGGGCAGTGCCTGGAGTGGCTGCCTCAGGCAGGCAGGGCTGTGCCTAAATCTGGGAGTGGGTTGAGCCCAGAGCTGTGTGTCAGGACTTATTTGGGGCTAAGAGTTTAGCAGGATTCCCCGGTGGGACTGGCCAGTTATGTAGCTGAGAGTCACGAGATTGAGGGTTAAAAAAAAATAGCCAGGAGTTTGGGAAGGGATCTAAACCTTCATGCTTCAGGGCATGAACGAATCTCTAATTCAGAAGGTCAGGAGGAAACTTCCCTGGAGGGCACAATATCCGCTAACTCCAGGGGATCCTCATCAGGGCTGGACGGACCCACTGGTCTGATCCAGGTGGCAATTCCAGTGTCCTGCTCCTGGCTGTGCGACTGACTGGCCGTGCGACCTCAGAGAAGTCACATCGCTGCTCTGTACCTCAGTTTCCCTCATGCCACTGTCCTGTCCTTTGTAAAGCACTTGGAGATCTGTGGCTGAGACATGCCTGTATAAGCGCTAAGGCCCAGATCCTGAAATCGGCGAGAGTTAAGCGTCTCAATATCTTTGCAGATCTGGGCCTGTGTGCTGTCACATGCAAGCAGGACTGGGCAAGTGAATGACACAGGACTGTTGAGCTCATGCTCCTGATACGAAGCATGCAACTTCCTCCCAGGGTGGAGACGCCTTTATACGCACAGCCCAAAAGCACACCGAGGCACGAACAGACTGCAGGCCCATCTAACCTGGTACCTAGCATGCCGCTGCAGAGAAAGGGCTGACATTCCCACGAGGCATCTCATTGTGCAATACTGTCCCAGGAGCAGGCCGTTTCCTCCTGCCCACATAGGGCGATCTGCTTTTGCCCTGAAGCATGCCCATGGTGTGGTCTTTCATGTACGTTTTCCCAGAGCTGGCATCATTGCAGGTACCTCCTGTTGGGATAATGCCATATTAGTGTGGCCATACTGAATGGCTGGTGTGAGCATAACCTGACATACCTTAAACATGGCTGCAGAGGATCCTAGGAGCAGGTTCTCCTTAAGCAGAAGCAAAGTCAATAAAGAACTGGCAAAGTCTGTGTGTACGATTGGTATTGGACCTATCGGTCAGCAAATAGGGACCCATGCAAAAGTAACTATCACATGTATAAAGTTCCAGCATGGAGCACAGGTTGACCTGGTTATAGCCTTACAGCAAGGGTGTCACGCAGAGAGAGCGAGCGAATAATTAATAACAGGTTTCAGAGTAGCAGCCGTGGTCTGTATCCGCAAAAAGAACAGGAGTCCTTGTGGCACCTTTGGGCTGGTCTACACTGAGGTGGGGGAACAATGTAAGATACGCCACTTCAGCTATGGGAATAGCGTAGCTGAAGTCGACGTATCTTATTTCGACTTACCTCCCATCCTCATGGTGTGGGTTCGACGCCCGCGGCTCCCCTGTCAATTTCACTTCCGCCTCTCGCCCTGGTGGAGTTCCAGAGTTGATGGGAGCGTGTTCGGGGATCGATATATCGCATCTAGACACAATATATCGATCCCCGATAGATCGATCGCTACCCACTGATGCGGCAGGTAGTCTGGAAGTACCCTTAGAAACTAACAAATGTATCTGGGCATAACTTTCATGGGCTACAGCCCACTTCATTGGATGGATAATTAATAAGCGAGTAAACGTAGGGCGATCTTCGTTCAGTACCACACACACACACACCAGCCCCTTCTAAAACACGAATCAAGTAAAAATTAGTAACCACACACCCACTGGGCAGGCTTTTGAGACACGTAACTCCTTTTAAAAAAATATATATATAAAAATCAAGCAAAGTAAATTACTGTGGTTGGAGTTACTGTGGTGGGAACCCTGCTCTGTGGGCTCAAGGAGGATTGTAAACGAGGGGTCAGAAGGTGACCAAGGCCTTGCTTCGGGGGAATCCAAAACAGACCAGAGGGTTTAAAAAAACTAAAAAAACTAACAAGGAGAGAAGCCACCGCCTATAAAATTGGTAGCCACCTTCTCTGTTTGCCAGGCAGAAACTGCGTGAGGCTAGCGCAGGACCCATTTGTGTATGTTTGTAAAAAAACACAGCTTGTTAAAAAATGTCTAGCTCTTAATGTCTAACGTAGAAGTTACGTGCTTAATATAACCCTTTACAGCTTGTGTAATTCCTTCTCAATAAACTGCTGTGTGTTGAAGATAATTCCTGGGAACCTCTTTCACCAGTATAATAGTAAGCGGCTCCACCGGTAGCCAGTTAAAAATCCATTTCTGGGGTCGTTGCACCCCCTGTTGTCAACCCCTCCGCTAGTCAGCTAAAGCCCTGGTCCTTTCTGGAGCCTTTGCCTTTCTAATCTCCCGTAGCAGCACACTTTGCAGGTTAATTACACGTTGTCTAACAGCAGTTCCTCCGAGGAGCCAGCTGTCTTTAGCTCAGGGCACGGGAGTGGGCCTCTCAGGTCTGAACTGGCCTGGGCATGTCTGCCAGCTGCTTAGCCCACCGAGGGCCCCCATCACTGTAGTACCTGAGTACCTCCCAAGCGTTCACCCTCTGTCCCTTTCCCCCATATCCCCATGAGGCAGGGAAGGGTTATTATGCCCCTTTTACACAAGGGGAAATGGAGGCACAGAGACATTTAAGGGCCAGATTTTCTAAAGGGCTCCACGCCCAGCCGTTGCCCTGTTGGCATCTAAATGAGGAGGCCAGGGAAGAGTGGGAGCTGCTTTTGAAAATCTGGCCAACAGCGAGTTGGCCAAGGTTACGCAGGGAGTCAGTGGCCGACACAAGGTTGAACCCAGATGTCCTGAGTCCCAGTCCAGTGCTTTAGTCACAGGTTGGGATCCCCAATAAGACTCTGGATTTGTTCCTCCCATCAGCCGTGGCACGTGGACAACTGAGTGTTCATTACAGGGTTCAGCAGGGCAGGATGGTGAGAAAATGGAGAAGCTGGTATTATTATTATTGTTATTATTTTGGTCTCAGCCATCTTTTCCATCCTGTAGGCTTGTCTACCATTCATTCATCTGCTTCTTATCCCAGGCCCCTCCCAGTAGCAGCAAAGAGCAATGCCTGGAAATGGCCCTAGTCACCCTGCCGCTAAACTCCCCCAGACCACTCGCTACCCAGCCATTCCGTCACCAGCTCCAAACACAGACCCTGTCCACCCAGCTCACCGGAGCCGCTGGGCCTCTGACCCAGCTGCCTTGCGCTGGAGGGCTGACAGTCTGGTTCAGTGTCCCCCGGAAGTGACACACTGGGGTACTGAGTGCAGCTTGTTCTCATCCAGCCTACAGGCCTTGGCTGACCCACACACCAGCTGACAGGGCATTGTGCCCCCCGCATGCCGGTGTGACTCAGCGTGGCATTTTGCAAACTCACTGGGTGGAGGAGACGTTGGCACGGGATGATTCAGCCTCGTCTTTTTGCTTCCCTTGCCGTCTCGGGGACCCTTGGGTCACCCCTGATCTTTACAGAGGGCCTCTGTGGTCTCAGTTTCACGTCACCTTCTTTATTCCACAGCAACACCCCCCGCGAAGGGTGAATGACCCGTTGTACAACAGCTGCCCCACGGCGCAGGCTGGGGCAGCCGCTCCAGTGACTTGGCGGTTATGTGATGGCTCCTGGGGGTGCGAGAGGGGGTCAGCCCAAGTGCAGGGCAGGCAGGAGGGTTCCTGAGCGGATGAGAGACAGGGCTGCAGGGGAGTCTGGTCTCTGTACCAAGAAACCCAGCACAGCTGATTATCATCCAGGCCGGAGTGGGCTCCTTGCACCCCTCCACCCATACCCTCACCCCCGCATCTCCTTTCAGAGCTCATCAGAGACCAGCCATCTGAAGGAGGCCTCCAGCGAGTGCTGTCATGGAGAGGGGTGTGTAGCAGGTGCAGGAGGGGCTGAATCCTGAGTCCCCACCCCTTTTAGACGCTGCATTTATTTGGGAATAAGGCAGCCCCCCTGCAAGGGGCATGAGGCTCACTCCTCAGTGGTGTGTGTGTCACCTCCACTCACCCCAGCATAATCTCTCAGCATTGCTCGTTTCAGAAGCTGACGCCTACCCCCAGCTCCTCTCTTGTCGCATTTTATTCCCTAAAGCGCCCTACAGTGACGCAGCTGCTACACGCCCAGCAAAATGAAGTTGCATCGCTGTGCACACGAGATCCGGTGTGTGTCGCTCAGGGTTGTGAACTGGCAGTGAGGCTGTCCCAATTCACGGCCTAGGGGCTTGTGCATCATGTGGCCAGCTTTTTTCATTGGCTCTGTCAAGGGTGGGTTAGCTTTCCTGTCAGGGTGTGCCATCAAGAGACCCCAGCAGGTTTTGTGAGCGGAACAGTCTTCTGTTCTACTCTGACTTTACCAGGGCTGCCTAGAGGATTCAGGGGGCCGGGGCAAAGCAATTTTGGGGGCCCCTTCCATAAAAAAAAGTTACAATAGTACAGAATACTATATTCTCGTGCGGGCCCTGCAGGGTCTGGGGCAAATTGACCCACTTGCCCTACCCCCGGGCAGCCCTGGACTTTACCCTGCAGCTCCGGTACCTGCTGGGTGCAGCTCAGTGAACCCCACACTGCCACACATCACCACTGGGAAGTGGGGGAGCCCTCTGGGATTTTGTAGAGATGGCTCCCCCCTCCCCCAAAACTGACAGGAATTCCAAATTCAAAATAGGTCCAGGTCTGAATGTCCGAAATGCAAGCGCAGCGCGGAGTGCAAACAGCAATGCATTGTGGGTGATGGCATGATGGTGCCCTGTGGGAGAGATGTGTCTAGGGAGGTGTATGTAGGATTACTTGTATGGGGCCATACCTCAGGGTCTCCTGTGGCTGCGAAGTTCGTAGGCTGACAACAGCGTTCCAACAAGGCACTACTAAGGTTTCATGAGGGGTTCAATTCCCATGGTGAGGACGGGTGTGATGGCAGTGTAAGCAGAGTCTGAATGAGCTCTCCCCGATATCTAGTGGTGAGCTGTGGAAAAGAGTTCAGAAGCTGCTCTTGTTTGCATGGGCACACCCACCCTGCCTAGGTGCTCAGCATGATGGGATTGCTTGCCCAAATGATCAGTTGTGGCTGGGGTTGGATCCCCAGTCTCTTTGTTATTGGGGCAGGAGTTATAAAGGGTTGTTATCTGTGTGTGAACCGAGGACAGCAGAACTGTACCTGGCATACCCCAGTGGAGGGACTCACCCTCAACTGAATGGCACTTGCTAGGCCTGGGACATGGGTTTCAAAGCCCAGTGAGCTGAGAGAGGGCTAAGAGGTCCTGAAGGTGTCCTGGTAGGTCGTTAGCAGGGGGACCGATGGAGAGATGTGGTAAGTGGCTAGCAGTGGGGCTGGTGAAGAGGGCCAGAGCAGAGTCTTGTGCAGTGTGTAAGGTGCCTCCTTACTCTTCCATACAGGGTGGGAGGTGAACTCTGTGGATGATCCTCTGAAGTTTGGTGCTGCCCGGGCCAAGGACAGCAACTGTGAGTGGGGTACAGAGAAGGGATGGACATGTTAAAAGGACTTTTGGGTTGCTGGACTTAAGATCCTGAGAGGAAAAGGACACTGCTCAACTTACTTGGGATGGGTCTTTTGCTCATGGTTTGTGTTTATGAACCCTGGTTGTGGTGTTTTCCCAAATTAATGCTGAGTTACTTCCCTTCTTTAATTAAAAGTTTTTGCTACACTCAGACTCTGTGCTTGCGACTGGGGAATTGTCCCAGGTCACTGGGTGGTTGCCTGAGCCACGTTTGTGTTGTATTGTTCAAAAGGAACCCCTAGACACTGAACCCGGCCCTTGTAGCTGCTGGCTGCACCTGGCAGAAAGGTCACATAAAGACACAAGTAGAACTAATCTGCACATCTCCGTAGCTTGCATCACCTCCTGGCCAGACTCAGCCAGACTGAACCCACTGGCTTCCTTGCCTTCAGCAATTATCACTGAAAGTGAAACCCAGCAGCTGCGGCCACGGAAGGCTAAGATAGCAGTGCACCGCCCCTCTGTGACGTCCCACCCATGCCCAAAAGTTGCTAAACCGGGGGATTTAATGCACGAGCCTTTGGCATCTAGAGGCCGGGGTTGCGAAGGAGCTGGGCCACCTTGCCATTGGGATGAGCTTCCCAATATTGGCCCTGCACCAGCAGATCTGAGTTCCTTTCATAGCACAAGGGGCAGGGTATGCCCATGATATGCTGAAACTGAACTAGCAGGGGCTGCTGCAGGTCAGGGTTGGGGTACATCGGATGAGCTGAGTTGGGGGAGTCCAGGATTGGAATAGCAGGGGTTACAGGTCGGGATTGGTGCATTGGCAGCATTACCTTCTGGAAGCCAGCATGGTTCCTGCCCGCACTGTGCCTGGTTCCAACTAGTTCTTTGAGTCCCTCACTTTCAGAGCCAGCCGCATTCCATCTCCGCCTCAAGGACAGAGTTTATTTCTAAGGTCAAGTTCCCTCTCGCTGCGGTTAATTCTATTACAATGGAATCTGATTCAGACAAGCAGTGCCCTTGCGTTATGCACGCACTCCCCTGAACCTTGCAACCCGAGACTGGCACTGAAAGCAGCCAGGTAGGGGGATGGTGGCAAAGTGGCTGGAGCAGGCAGGCAGGCGAGCTGGGGTCGAGAGGAATCCCTGCCTCAGAACCACAGCTTTCTGGATCCTTGGGGGGGTGGGCTGTTATTGGATCTAGCAGTCCTCCACCCCAAACCCCTCAGGAGGGCCAAGGGCAATGTGTTACTAGGGAGCAAGCCAGTGGGGATGCAGGAGTGACTTTAACATGTGCTGATAACAATACCTAACTCTCATATAGTGCTTTTCCTTCATAGATCTCTAAGCCCTTGATCAAGGTGGTCAATATCATTATCCCCATTTTACAGATGGGGAAAACTGAGGCACAGAGAGAGGCGTGACTTGCCCAAGGTCACCCAGCAGGCTTGTGGCAGAGGTGGGACTGAAGCCCAGGTCTCCTAAGTCCTAAGACCCTAGGTTGTAGTTTCAACACGTTAGCTAGTTGAGGAAAACCCTAGGCTGCCCCCTAAACTCTAACTTGACCATGACAAAGCCTTGTCTACACTGGCCTGTTTTAGCATGTTAGTTAACACCTGCTGCCATTATGCCATTTATCCTTGGACACAGGCTAAGAGGCTGGGAGCGAATGGGGACCATTCACAGCTGCCTTGGCGATCGCCTGCTGCTTAGCAGGGGCCATGGCTTAACAGTCTGTAAGGGTGGTCTAGTGAAAGATGCTGAAGGCATGTGTAAGGGAGGAAGTTACCTGCTGATATCTGAGCCTAAGGGATGCTAGGAGCCAGATTTTCAAAGGTTCTTCGCTCCCAATGTACTGAATGTTCCTGAAAATCTGCCCCTTTATGTGGAGCCTCAGTAGGATCTGAGCTGGTCTGAAAATCAGTCCATGTAATTTACAGCAAGCAGCTGGAAGGATTTAAAATGCATGAGCCCTTCCTTCCATATCCCCTCTGACCTGAGCGCCCACGCTCAGCTCACACCCCTCAGCCTGACAAGAGCTATAGACGCTACTCACTCTAATTGTGAGCAGTGTCTCGTTAAGGGCAGGTCACTTTGTCACTGACATGCCCTGACATCTCTTCTAGGCCAGCTGGCCTGCTTCCCGGTCTGTTTCATCTGGGGGTGTTGGAGTGTTTTACCAAGGTGGGTAAATAAATACAATATCCCTGTTTCACAACGGAGGGGAAACTGAGCCACGGAGCAAGGAAGTGACTTGCCCAAGGTGATGCAGTGAGTCAGTGGCAGAGACATAGAACTTAGACATCTGGACTTCCAGTCCCCGGCTCTAACAACTAAACATGGCCGTGTCCCCACTTGGAGACTGGACTACCCCCATCTTTGCAGGGGCCCTGTACAAGTGGGGACACCCCGTTCGGTTGTTGGTGCATTTGGGAGCCTGGGATGTAGCTGGACAGATGGAGGCTGCTCCCTCTGCTCTGTTGATTGATGTCCCAAGCAGTCTGGACATGAACTACCACTTCAGCCCTCCTGGGCCTACTCACATACGCTAGTGTAAATCAGAAGTAACCCCAGCGCAGGCAATGGGTTTACACTGGTAGAAGGCGCCTTGCTCCTTCTCACAAGGGGCTTCTTTCTTAACCAGGCCCTGGTCTACACTTTACAATCTTGATCGCCCTATTTGCATCACTTGAGGCATAAAAAATGTGTATACTTGCTACCGCGGCTCAGGAGAGGTGTGGATTATTTACATTGATTGGAAAAACCTTCTGTCAATATAGGAAGTGTCTGCGCTCTGGGGGCTACTGCAGTGTATGTGCAGCAGTCCCCTGGTAGCGCCCAGAGCACAGACGTATCCTGGGATCACTGCAGGATCCTTAGGCTTGGTGGGATTTGATTTTTCCTGGTAAATGTCGATAAACGTCGATTTCGCTGCCCATACCCAGACTGACAAATAATATCAAAATCTACAGACTATTACAGTCAGAGAAATGCTGCTAGAGTCCCGATCCCACCATGTAGACGTCTGACCTAGGCTTGTTATAAAAGGACCAGCGACTGAACAGTAAAACCAGGGACGATTTGTCCCTTTTGGGGTATTTGCTGGGCGTGTGATCCTGACCGTTTGTGTTTGAGCAGTTTATAAAGCTTTCACATTTGGAGCCATTCACTAGTTGTCTGAGCCCCTCCATAATTTTTCACGACTATGGGAATTTAAATCAATAAAAAGAGGAAAAATGCCTAAAAATAAACACCTACATTAGCCATCGAAATTCTGCCAACCCTACGTATTGTCTAGGAACAAGCTGCAGCACAGTCGCGCCCTGGGGCGTTATTTTGGGTGCCAGAGTATTGCGATATGGCAGGGCAGTGTAGCTTTTGGGGAATGTGCCTGGTACAGAGGGGGTGCACCGTTTGGGGTTGGTTCTCATGCAGGCTGCAGCTGGGCTAGATGAAGCGTGGTTCTGATCCGTTCTGGCGATTGCTCTGCGTCGGTGTTGGCGAGGGTTAATTGGGGTGTGAAGAGGGGAAGAAAGAGTGCTGGGATTGGGACATAAATCTCCCTGTGCAGCTACCATCCCTTAAGCCAAGCTGAAGTGTCAGTGAGCTCCCCGAAACCCCGTCCCTTGGCCGGGAATGTGGAGCCCTGTGAACACTGCAGCCAGGGGAGGCTGGCTGACAGCGGAGGAGTGGAGGTGGGAAGGCGGGTGCTTCATAAGGAGTGCCCGGGCCCCTTTGCACCAGTGTGTGCGAGAGAGCCAGGCCCAGAGGAGTGGCTCCGCTGCTCTGCCTGTGGTAGGATTTCTGTCCTGCAGGGGGACGACAGGACTTTTGCTGGCGAGTCCAGACTGCTGCTGTGCTGGGACAAGCACGGTTCAGGTAAAACCTTCTTCTTTCCTGGCAGGGAGCTGGGCTCTAGTGGGCTTTGCCTCCTCCCTGTGGGTTTTGCTGGAGCTGTGGGTGGCCGATTTCTGCATGGAGCAGCCAGAGGAGAGGGAAGGAATCAGCTTCATGGATTTCTCACTGCTTTAGGGGAACGGGAGAGACATTGTTTTGTTTCTTCAAGACCTGGATTCAGCTTCTGAGTTAGGTTCGAAGCTGGTTGCAATCCAGGAGGATCAGCTGCCAGCCGGTCCCAGCCCAGAGGGGCTGGCTTAGCTGGGGTGAACATTGGGAGGCCTTGCAAATATTTCATACCTTCCTGGGGAGATGCACTATCGATGGGGGTTGTGTGTAGTGGGAAGGTTGGAGGGGAGGACTTTTACTGGGAGGGACTGGGACAGCTTATCCCTGGTGTGTGTAACAGAGGTGCAGCCGGGAGGAAGGAGCCAGCTGCTAAGCTCTGAAGGCAGCAGGGTGTGTTTGGGCTGGTGCTGGAAAGCAGAATTCCGCTAGCGTTTCCTTGCTGCACTGCCGGGGGGAGCTGATTTCCCCTTTTTGCAGGCTTTCTTTCCCACCAGGGGATATGCACCATGCTTTACAGACCGGGGGCAAGATCTGCCCTCATGTTACACCTCGTACTTGACTTCAGCAGGGTTGCAAGCACGGGAATGGGATCCAGATTTGGCCCCGCATTTGCAGGGATGACTTCGCCCAATACTGAAATGCAACATTCTCCGGGGTGGGACCTAACGGCTGTTTTACAGTCACACAGCAATGCTGCCGGGGGAACACTCGCCCAGCAGTGAAATGCAGCCACCTCTAGGTGTTGTACAGTCGCCCAGCAATGCTACTGTATGCGGGAGTTTAAATACCACCAGATTCCAAGCATTTTCCTGAGCCCACTTCAGCTTTGCTGCTCCGGGATTTATGCCCCATGCTGCTTGTTTCCAGGATGTCCCAGACCTAGGTCAGAGGGTTAAGCTAACAAAATGAAGGCAGCTTGCTTACCTTGCAGTAAGCACAGGGGTTGGCAAAGACAGATTGAAATTCCTTTGCTGTCTTTTGACCTTCGTTCCCCTCCCCTTCCCCATCTAAGTTAGCTGCTGAGCCCTGGAAACTCATCACATTGTATAAATCCTAGATCACAGCACTGGTCATTCAGCTGCACATTCAAACTCACTATCAGAAGGCCAGGCCAGGGAGTTACAGGCAAGGCTGCTATAACTCAAGTGAATATGAAAGAGAGGGAAGGATTGAACGCAGGCTGGAGCCGTACTGGACTAATTTCCCCTTCATAGTTCTGCTGCTTTCCCCTCAGTCCTGTCCTGCAATGCTCTGCTATTCCCACAGCCCCCTGCTGCCACAGCTCAGGCCTCCCCACCTGCCACAGCTCAGCCGGTGCCCCTCAATTCTGCCCTGCCGTGAGTTCAGTCCTGCAGTCTGGGATACCATACTGGCCCTTGCAGATCAAAGAGACAGAGAGAGGAAAGCTCTGTTCTGACATGTCCCTGAACAATACTGAGAGGAAGACGAATAAAACCTCTGGGCAGGGATTGGTGTGAGGGGAAGAGCTGCAGGGAAGGTCCCTGGGATGGTGCATTGCAGGGCAAAAAGACACACACACTTCCAATTATTTTCACTCTTGGTGGGCGGGTAGATCCCACCCTTGGGCCAGATCCACCCTCAAGCGGCCACTGAAAGAACAAAATCGATTTAATCCTCCGCTTTGGCAATGCTGGTGCAAACGGGGGCTGGATGCTCTGGTTTCAGATTAAAAACATCATAATTTTGAGTGAGTTGAAGGGCAACAGTTTCAAAAGTGCCCAAGTGACTTCGGAGCCTAAATCTGATTGATCCTGAGTTGTTTAGTTTTTAATGTTTTAAGCTTTAAAAAAAAAGATTCAAGCTACTGTGAAACGAGACACTCTGAATCCGAAACCAGCATGTTCCGGGCACAGACTTGCACAGAAATAACAGCCTCTGTTTTTGGTGTAGCCTGGCTCGCAATTGCAGAGATGTCGGTAGGCTAAGGGCTTGTCTGAAGGGCTCGCTGCACTGGTTTAACAAAAGGGGCGATTTTTAAACTGGTTTAACTGACCTCGTGCACGAGCATGTGGACAATGATTTCAGTTACAACCAGGCTTTTTTGAGTTTAGCCGCAGGATTAAGGGGTAGGAAGATCCAGTGGTTAGGGCAAGAGGCTAGGCTGTAAGAGACCTGGGTTCAAGTCCCTGCTCTGCCCCAGACCTCGTAGGTGTACTTGAACAAATCACTTAGTTGCTTTGTGCCTCAGTTTCCCCATAGTGCTGCCCTGCCTCACAGGGAGTTGGGATAAATCCATTAAAGATTGTGAGGACCTCAGAGACGAGAGTGATGGGGGGGGGGGGCAGATAAGTCCCAGAGATGGATAGGAATAAGCTGCTCTTCCACCAGATTCAGAGCATCCCCCAGGAGCTCGCGCCCATTTAACTAAACCAGTGCCAAGTCTTGTGTCGACGCCTGGGTCACTGCAGGCAGGGGCTGCAATGGTGCAGCAATGCCCATGCAAAGCGCTCGTGTAGCTCGGGTGCTGCCGCGTGGAAAGAGGCTTGCGTTGGGCACATCTCAGCCTTTACCCCAGTGCAGCAGCTGGATGCCTGCTTCTCCAGCGTCCAGTCCCTTGTGCTGTCACTTACAGGCGTGCGGAGTGAGTGTGAGACACTGCCTCTCACGGGGGTGTTGATTCCCACCCACTCTGCACTGGTGGACGTGCCTGCACGAGGTCCGTGTGTTGCAGGATTGGGCCCCGGCGTTACATTGGGGCAAAACGCCCTAGTGCAGGCAGGCCACCAGAACAGGAGCGCTGGATGAGTCCAGGGGAGGGGGGATTCCGGATGCAAGATTGGGCCCCTCCGGCCCCAGCCCCACACAAACGCCACACAGAGGGCCAGACTCCCCCTTTGCTTGCACCACTGGAGTCCATGGGGCGGTGCAGGGCAAAGCGTCGGCATGTAGGGCCCGATTCTGCTCTGAGCCTGTGTCGCTGCAGAGGAGTGTGCGAGAAAGCCTTGGTCCGTGTAGTGCAGGCCAGTGCATACGGGGGGCAGGATGGGGGTAGGGGTCAGGGGAGGACATGCCCAGCCACATGCCCGGCAGCCCCCTCCCTTTAGAACTGAACCCCCCGAGTGCAGGTGAGCTGCTGCATGGAGCTCACCAAGCTGCGATCAGACAGGGCCCCGAGACTGGTCCCCACCCCGTGCCCTGGTAACAGCAATGCTGCGGCAGTGTGAGTGGTGCAAACACATGGCCTGGCCCAGCCATGGGGTGTCTCATAGGCTGCAGCCCGCCAGGCCGCTCTCACCCCCTTTCAGAGGCTGCCCTGACCTGCCCGGCGCTGGAGACGAAGGCCGTGCTGGCTGCGTTGATAAGTTCTTGCTTTCTTTCTCCCGTCTGAGGGGATTAAACAGGAACACGCTTCTATACGTTCCTGGCAGCTTCTCGCTTCTCCCCTCTGAGCCCTTAGCCCAACCCTAGGAATGAAGCCGTGGGCCAGGAGATGCCTGCGTCCACTCTGGACCCTGCCTTCCTCACGTCCCATCCTTCTCTCCCCTGCAGAGCCAGGGACGTTGGCCCAGAGATGAGGCTGCTGTGGACTCTCCCGACCCTCTGGCTGTTGGCAGCAGAGGATCTCTCTGCCCACAGGGCCCGGACCCGCAGGGAGCTGGCACCGGGCTTGCATGAGCGGGGGATCCGTGACGCCGGCGGCTCGTACTGTGAGAGGAATGATGCCTGCTGCGCCGGCAGGGACGATGCCTGCACCGTGCCCTACCTGGATACCATCTGCTACTGCGACCTCTTCTGCAACCGCACCGTCTCTGACTGCTGCCCTGACTTCTGGGAGTACTGCCTGGGCATCCCACCCCCTGTGGTTGTGCTCAAAGGTAGATGGGGAAGACCCCCTCCAGCAGCTCGCTCTGGCCTGGCCCAGGGCCTCTGGATATCCACCTGGGGTCAGCAGCAATGCAAGCACCATCCCTCACATCCACCCAGCTCCCGCCCATCCTCCTGCCCCAGAGCGACCCCCATAACTCAGTCCCCAGGGCCTGGCTGCCAATGATAGACCAATCATTCCAGTGGAGTTTGTGTAGGTCAAATCTGTCCCCTAGGAACTAGGCTGAGACCCACCTCGCCACCCAGATATCTATCAAATGGATTTCAACCTGCAATCTCAGGGTTTCCTGGCCCTCAGTGACCCCCCACCTCTCTGTTCTCCTTTGGAGTCAACAGCAACTCCACTCAACTGGGCCTCTGTTCCCTCTTCTGCCCACTTGGCTGCTGTCCAGCAGCCATCCCCCTGTCCCATCCAAAAAGGGACCACCCCAGGGTCAAATCCCCAGACATGGGGAGGCATCTCCTTCTGCCTCGTGCTGATCTGCTTGGCATTGGGCTGCCTTTGGATCCTTCCAGGGGACATTGCCAGTCATCGGTCTCTCCCGCCAGCACCCTTATCGCAGATCCCACTTAAGATGTGATCATTTCCTTGGCAGCTGCGAGAGCTCAGCTCGACAGCGGCTGGGAATGTGTGCACTTCACACGCGTCATAGCGGCTTTCCTCTGGCCCTGGGCTGCAGAGGGGAGGAGGGACACTGCCAGCAGCTTTTCCTAGAGCTCTGCCCGCCTCTTGAGCAAAGAGTCGTAACCCCAGAGGTGTCAGGCGCTGGAAAACCAATGGGCGGGGAAGGGAGACCTCGGATCTTGCTCCTGGGCAAACCCAATCCTGGCTTAAGAGGTTTAAATGCCACTGGAGACAATGGAGGTTTGGCTTCCTAATGCCCAGTCTGACTTTGCCCTGGGGGGTAACGGAGAGCAGAATTTGGCCCAGTACATTCCAGTTCCATTTCTAGGAACAAAGTCAGAGCCTCAGCTGGTGTAAATCAGTGTAAATGCACTGGAGCCCTGGTGACTTCCACCAGTGGAGAATCTGGCTCACATTAGTCAGTGACCATTCCTTAGCACCCTTTGTCTGCAGGCCCTGCAGCGCAGGGCACCTTGTGGGCTGTATTCTGTGTGCCGTTACGCCAGAGTAAATCCAGATAACACTTTGGTCTTCAACGGACTCACTCCAGAAGGTCGCCTGGTGCAGCTGGACGGAGAATCTGACCCTCTGTAGATAAATGGGGCTGCCCGGGGCTGAAATGTGGCAGCTATCGCCTAGTAACGCTGCCCAGCCAGCTGGGATGGGAGAATGAAGGAGACTTTCATGTCTGCTTCAACCCTGCCAGGGGAATTCCAGGATAAGGAGCCAGGCTGGAGTTTGGCCAGTTCCATGCATTACATCCCGACGCTTGAAAATGGGACCTTTCATGGTCCAGTGCTCAGGGCCTTGCGTTGATGCTGCTGTCGCTGGGATCAGAATCTGATCAGTCAAGATCATGGCCCTCAGAGCCATGTATGTTTCTCTGTCATGTTAACCCTGACATGCCGTGCTGGGGAGGCTGCATCCGCTGGGCTGCGTGTCCCTCCCTCAGATGCGTGTCACAAAACTCTTTCTAAGAAGCCATTGAGGAACCAGCCGGCGTATAAAGATGAATAAAACGTTTGTAACTCAGGCCCTTATCAGAAATGTTTCCAATCCACATGGGCGTGGGCGGCGAGTCTCTCGCATGATCTCACCCTGTGAATGCCGCTCTCTGGGAATGACTCCTGCCCTCCCCAGTGCAGGGTCCCACAGTTGTGGCACAACCACCAGGCGCTCTTTACGACATCCTGATCAGGGGGCCAGTGTGAACCCTTTTCGGAGTCGCGGAGGGGTTGGCCTGAGGGGGGGAGTGCTCTGTGGCAGCCATGCTGGGACACGAGGGTCCCATGCTGGGAGTGTGGGAAGCCGACCCCTAAGCCAGGGGGGCAGGTTGTGATCTGTTATGCCGGTGGGAATTCAGTTATTCTGGATTTACACCTGTGCAGCTGAGAGCAAAGCCTGGAAACCCCAGTGACTGAGCTGTGGGGAGCAATGAGGAAAGCCTGGGGCATGTTTACATCAGCGGTTGCAGGGCATGCGTCACACCTGGGACACGCTTCGCTTGTCTGGCACCGAACCCAAAACCGCACAAACAGCCTCCTCTGCACCACAGCACATGCCCTGAGCCAATGAGTCAGAGGGTGACAAGTCAGCCTTCCCGCCCCCTGTCTCCAATTGCACTTTGTCCAGGTGCCTTTGCACAGCTCCCGGCTGGGAGACAGCAAGGGGAGGAGTGAGTTAAAGGCTGGCAGGGCAGTTCAGTTCAGTTCTAGCAGAAGCTGCACAACCTATTGGACCCCAGGATAGTTGGAAGGACCTGGCTCCTCCTCCCATGAGACCGAATTTAACCCTTTCATGTCCTGAGAAGCAAGAGCTGTACCCCCCGAGTACAGCTCAGGTAGGCCTGGAAAACCTGTCAGATTGGCTGTGATGCAGAGGGGTACAGAATATTTCCAAGGCAGACCCCAAACCATTCTAAATGGGTGGACGGATTAGTTGGGAAGGGTGGCCCAGGGTTTGGGCGCTCACTTGGGATCAATTCCCTGCTCTGCCACAGACTCCCTATTTGACTCTGAGCGACTCACTTAGTCTCTCTGTGACCACGGCTCCTTATTCTGCGTGGGCTGGTGGTGTGGCTTATGGTCCTAGTGCTGCTCCTTTGAAGTCAGTGGAAAGATCCTCACAGACTGGACGGGGAGTTGCTTTGTGGTAGCCGTGATCTAACTAGTCTCATGTGCACGCTTGTTCAAAAGTTCCTCACTGTGGTCTGTTCTTCACCTCTCTCCTGTCCAGGTTGTGATCGTAGTGGACAGAAATACCCAACTGGAGCCACCTACAGAGAAAACTGCAACCTCTGGTGAGTGCTTTGGCTTTCTGATCAGGGTTCTTGCTGTCGCCAAGCGTTGCTAATTATTTCCTCAGCTGCTAATGAGCTGTTTGCCGTCAGCTAAGTCAGATGACTCAGGTTTCTCTTTCAACCATTCAAAATGTATTGTTCCTTAGCGGAACCCCCTCCCCAAGATTTCTGACTCCTCCCCTGACAGAGAGATCTCACAAGGCTGTGGAATAGCGTCCTAGTGTGCTCAGCGGGAGGCCCATCACTTATAAAATGAGACTGCATAGAGCATCCCAAAATGTGTTGTAGGGGCCATCTGTACTGGCAGGAGAGTGGGGCCAGAGGCATGACCCGCCACAGATTCCAGCGTTCTCTGATGCCAATCCATGGGGATTTGGCTGGCTTTGAGATTTGGGTGCCAGTCTCCTTGGGAACTGCCAGCTTTTCCCTGGGCCTGCAATGGAACGGCACAGGCTGCCCAGAATTTCCACTGCAGAGCCATAACGCAGCCGGGGGGGGGGGGGGGGAGTTTCTGGAAACTGGGCCTGCATGTTTAATGACCCACAGCGAATCCTTCGACTTGCCCAGTGTTAAATTGGTGATGAAATCCCAGATTGGGTCAGTTTCGGCTTCATCACTGTTTCCTGCAGAGGTGTCACCAAGACCAAATTCTGCCCTGATAACCTCACTGTGGCTTAGAAATGTAGCTCTGGAAGGGACCTCAAGAGGTCATCTAGTCAAACCCCTCAGGCTGCAGCCCCAGCACAGGCAATGGTTTGCCTCAAAGCTGGCTACGGTTGCATCACGAATGAACCTCTTTTCTCAGTAGCTGCTGAGAGCCAATTCCAATCTTTACAGCTGTTTCCAAAGTATTTCTGGAATTCTAGAAATCAAGATGGGAAAGACAGATTGGGCTGTTATGTCTCTCCATGTGCAAAGAGCAAACAGATGATTTAGGTGCGAATGGCATTTATTTTAGATGAGGAGAACAGCGCAGAACAAAAGAAGTCTCTATGAGAGAGCGCAGTGTGTGCAGTATGTGTCGCCTAACAGTCTGTGCTGAACTGAGCACAAAATGGCTGCCCACCGCTACAGAGAGCAGGATCCCTATAGATTTAAAGGGGCAGGATACAGAAAACGAAGGCATAAAAACATCAGAGCTAAATATACCAACTGAGCCTTACTGTAGATCAGGGATATCCCTGCATGCTAATAATGGGCTGGATGCTTGTCTGAGTTACACTGCTGTGAATCAGGAGTGACTCCACTGATTTTTTGTGTAGCTGCTCCAGATTTATACGGACATTAGTGCAGCACCCTGTATCAGCTGGTAGGAAGCTTGCCCGAGAGGCCAGCACCTGTCTGAGACCATGCAGCCCAGCATTGAGTTGGGAGGATATCGAGTGTATGACAATCACAGCAGAGCATCTCTGGAAATGCCCAGCCCCACCCCTTCCTCCTCCCACCCCCCCCCACCCCCGGCCACAATTGTCTGTCTGAGGAGCCAACTCTGGCTGGTGTTTTATCAGCAGGAATGCGGGGGTGGGATGCACTCCATCAGTGTTGAAGCAAACTCTTCCCTGACCAGTTCCCAAACTCCTGGGGCCGCAGGGGTCAGACCCTTCCCAGGGCGGGGGCTTTAATAAGGGCTGAAGGTTCCCAAGATTAACCGTCTGCCTTTCCTGCAGAAGGGGAGTGTCTTCCAGCAGGGCTGGGCCTTTGCGGGCTGAACATGCCTAATGCCAAAATATTCCCAGTCCTGACCCCACGTAGGACTTAATAAGCAATTCCCCTTTCAGCTCTTACTCCAGATGCATCTGCATCTTGTGTGACCCCCCAGCTACTCATACTCAGTTATCTCTCCCCGTCCTCCCCCCTAGACCCCCCAGGTCGATCCAACCCTGCATCGGCCCAGAGTTAGAGGCCATTAGGTCTCTCTCCAGCCATAAGGAGGCCCCTGCTGCTCCCCCTCCCAGCCTCCAGCACAGCAGCATGCTAGGGCTGGTGGGAAGGGCCACCGGTGACCTGGTATGGTTGCCAACCCGTAAGGGGCTGCTCTAACTTACACAAGGGGCCGCTCCAGCCCCCAGAGCAGCCTAGAGTCTAGGAGGCAGAGGTGCAAACGTCTGTTTACTTCGTGCCATGGGACTGTTGGGCACCTTACACACGAACACTCCTCCCCCACCGTTTTTAACAGGGCCTGCTCTTCTCCTTGTTTTAGTTCCTGCGAGCGATGCAGTGTCTGCACCCTGTGGATTGCAGCGGGGTGAGACCCTCTCCCCAGGGGTTAATAACAAGATGCTCCAGCAGCCAGGGCACCGCCGTGTGTGCAGTGGCCAAACAGCAAGGAGGGGGGAGCGAAGGGCTTGGAAAGCATCTGGGAGGCTGTGGAATTTGAACTCTGGCTTTTTCCATTGCCTCACGGGCGCAAGGCAGCAGCGCGATCGCCAGGCAGAGGGGAGGGAAGGTCCCCCAGGGTTATAACACACACAAGGAATGTTAGGCCTGAGAGAGGAGCCTGCGACCCCTGGCCCCAGGGAGGCTACCGTGGTTGTTTCTGTTTCGGGTGAGCCCTTTCCCCACTGAACAGTGATGTGCTTCCCTCCCGGCTGGACTGTGGGCTCACCTAGACTCACGTGGGCTGTCAGGACCTGGCTGCCGCGTTCGGGGGGAGTGGGGTGGGAAGGGTTAATTGGATGTGACTGTCTTGCTTTTTTATAGCACTATCCGTGCAAAGGTCTGAAATAGTTTAATACAAGAGTCATTGGTGAAGTGATCCCTTCCTCCCAAGAGTCCGGGGAGCGGGAGGCTTTTCTCCATTTCAGATGGGAAACTGAGGCTCAGGGAGGACAGGTTGCACAGCAAGTCAGTGTCAGAGCCAGGAATGGAACCCAGGAGTCCTGAGGCCCTGGCTACTGCTTTCAGTGCTGGCGAGTGCAGAGGAACAGCCAGTTTCTGATGAGTCAGGGCGGGACAGAATTCATGTACCCCAGGACCAGGGGAGAGGAGCAGCCCGGGGCTTGGGCAGTCACATTCAGCCCTGTGCCCCTGTCGCCCGGCTCAGATGCTGACACCCTTCCGGCAGCCCTTCCACGAGCAGAGATGCTTCTCTCTGCTGCCTGGGGACTCAGGGAAGGGAGGGATGGCTCCTGTGAGCCCTGGGAGGGATGGCTGGTTACTCTTCAAACCACTGATGGTTTCTAGCAGGTTATAAACTGTCCCCTCCCTCCGCCTGGTTTCTGAGAGCTCCCTTGAGCCAGGGGGCAGGATGCAGGAGCACACAGCTCTCCATTGGTCCTGGGCAGCTGGTGGGGAGTGGGAAGCCAAGGAGCAAGTGCTCCCTTCTCCCTCCACCTCCACCCCCTGACCTCCCTGGGGTGGCCCACAGCCATCAGCTGGAATACAGAAGCCTGCATGTTTAGCACCCATTTGGCCCCAGAACCGGTCCAGGCAGCTGGTGTAGGGAGCCCGGTGTGGGATGGAGGGAGGGGATCACTGTTTGGCCAAGGGAGGGGAGGGGTGGGATGGGAGGGAGCAGTCACCCCCTCCCCCAGCTCCTTTCTTCACCTCCCTTCATTGCCCAGGGAGGGGGGGAATATCTCCTCTCCCCCACCCCGGCTGTGTTCCCACCCTCTCTCCTCTGCGGTGTGGCGGGGTCGGGAGGGTGTCGCTATCCACACCCCAGTGCAACACCTGCCTCCATCTGCCCAGCGGTGCCCGCCCAGACTGTCCATGCAGCCCCGTTCACCTAGGGTGACCAGACAGCAAGTGTGAAAAATCGGGACGGGGGTGGGGGGTTATAGGATCCTATATAAGAAAAAGACTCGGGACTGTCCCTATAAAATCAGGACATCTGGTCACTCTACGTGCACCCAGTGGCGGGAGCCTGGCAGCAGGGTTGCAGGAGCACTGGACATCCACTGCCCCCCCGAGGGGCAGTCGTCCCCTGCTGGGAGGAAGGCAGGGTGAGATCTCCCACTCAGCGTCCTGGGAAGGGAAGAGTTAAGGCCGGGCCCGGGTCTGCAGTGCTGCTCTGCTCTCAGCTCTGGCTATCCTTGAGAGCCCGGCCTGGCAGCTCCTTCGCCTTAAAAGGAAGTGCAGCCTGTCTGGGCTGGAAAAGGAGCAAAAACCAGCGGGGCTCTTGGAGAAAATACCAAGCATTGCTTGGAGCTTGGTTAATGCTGGAGAAGGCTTGTGTGAGCTCCCCGTGGGTGCCAGGGGACTGGAGGTGCTGGAATGGTGTGTGTAGGGGGGTGGGAGGGATGGGTTTTGTTTGGTGCCTATGGGAGTGAGGGGGCTCAGAGGCCTGCTTCATGCTTCCCACCCACCCACCAGCACGCCACAGCTCTGCTGCTGCACCCTGATCCAGAGCTGCAGCCCCCCCCTCCAGCCCCACGGATCCCCTGCCCCGTAGGGCACAGGACACTTGCTGGGCTGAACTAGAGTCAGTGGTGGCTGCTCTGTAACTTGGAGTCTTGCAGTTGAATCTGAGGATTTCAGTGACTCAGCCAGAGGCTCTGGGCCTGCGGCAGGAGCTGGTGGGCAACCCGGTTCTCTAGCCTGTGCTGTGCAGGAGGTCAAAGATGATCAGGATGGTTCCTTCTGGCCTGAAACTCTCTAAGCAGGGCCTGTTCTTCCTTTCCTCCCCAGCTCTTCTAATGCATCCCAGGCCTGGTCTCCACAGAGAAGTGATTTCAGGGTGATTACGTCAGGGAGGGGTGTGAAAAACCCACACCCTGGAGCTCTGTAGATGCAGCTAGAGCGATGGAAGAATGGTGCCTTTGAAGGGGAAGGCAGGAGTTCCTGCCACGATGGAGAAACCCCTTCTGTCGCTGCTGTCTGTGCCATGGGGATACAGCGTAGTGTCACTGCCGAACCCGTAATGCAGACATGGGCTGGCTAGGTTTCCCCGAAGGTTTAGTACAGACTCTCGTGTTCCCAGGTTTTAACACGGGTTGCTGAACTAATGGAAAGGCAGCAATAGCTGCTCTGAACCTTCCCCCAGCTCCAGAGTTTATTGATGTTTGCAAAAGCCTGACTAACTTTCAGCCTCATTAGTTTTCATCCCATGCTCTTTTGCCCTTCCAAGCTCCAGCAGGGACCAGCAGGGGAACGGGTCACAGTCTCATGCCAAGGACTGATTTCAAGGGCTTTCTGGCTCAGTTTTGAAGACCCACGTGGCTCCAAAGGTGCAGAGAAGTGAGTTTAGTTGCTTCTCTGAAGGCAGCATCCAACCCTTTAAGTGCTGGCTTTCAAACGGAGCAGAGTGTAGGCAGATGGGCTGCTGGGGGTTGGAGGGAGTCCTTGGTGGGTTGTGGGAAGGCGCAGGAGCTGAGGCCGATAGCTAAATCACAACTCTGGAGCAACAATGGATGCAGCTTCCCTCGAGATCCAGTATTGGCTGCCACCTAGGGTAGCTCCCCCAACTTGTGCTGTGGGCAGTGAGTGGGTGAGGTGGCTTTGGGTGCCGTTGGGGAGTGAGTGAGAGGTCCCAGCCTCACACGACAGATCTCTAGCGCTGGCAGACATGTAGCGGTTCTGTCCTGCGCCGATGGCAAGGCCTTGTCCCACAGTTCCCCAGTGGACCTGCTTCCCTGGCTGACCCTTCTCTTATCTCCTTCTCTTCCCAGCACCTGCAGCGGGAACGGGAAGTGGGACTGCGAGCAGCACGCCTGCCTCATCGATGGCGAGATGATTGATGCCATCAACAGAGGGAATTATGGGTAAGAGCTCTTTGCCAGGAGGGCGGGGCGAACGAATTGCCATGGCCTTTGAAAGCCTGAAGGTTGGAGGTGTTGGCATTCCACTGTGGGTCCATGGGGCAGCCCCATGCTCTGAGAAACCTGCAAAATGCTGGGCCGGGTTCGCTGGGAGTGTTTGGGTCCTGGTAGCACAGAGAGCCCTCAGCTGAGATCACGACTCCATTGTGCTCGGTGCTGTACAGACACCCAGAGAGAGAGAGTGCTTGCCCCGCAGAGCTTACAGTCTATACAGACAAGCCGGACGCAAGGCGGGAGGAAGGAAGAGTTCATTACAGAGGGAGAAACGGTGGGCAAGCGAGGGTTAACGTTCTGCCCTGTGCCTCCAAGCCTGGTTTTCGTAAATGAAAAGTCCTGACAACTGTTCTGAGGATGTTTACAGTACCAGTGGCCCCCAAAAAGGCAGGACGTTTGGTGGTTTGTTTGTTTTTTTGCAAAAAATGAAAAATTCCACCCGCCGACCAATTTTGAATGAAAATTTTCAGTTTAGAAAAAAGCCATTTCTGGTTAGAAAAATGTAGCCCCATTCTGGCCTACAGCCCCTGTGCCCCACTGCGTTGGCACATCAGGGCCGGGGCGGGGGATGGAACCTCTCCTGAGGCGTGTGAGCATCTGGTAACCAAACTCTTCCCTTAAAATGCTGTTAGATGATTGTTAGCACCTTGGGAGCACGGCTGGATTTGCGGTTAAGGCACTGGCCGGACACCTGGGTTCCGTACCAACCACTAGAGTGACCTTGGTCAAGTCCCTTAGCCTGTCTGTGGCTTCATTCCCCATCTGTACATTGGGGATAATAGCACTGCCCTCCCCTGCCTCTCCGGGGTCCTGAGAGAGTGAATATTAAAATGCTGATGCCACAGTAACAGGGCACAGATAGGTGCCTAGAACGGTGTGGCTAAGCTCCCGCTCTGTGTCAGGGACCAAACCAAAGCCCTGTGAACATCTCTGAATGGGCCACACTGACCCTGGCGGGGAGGAATCTGGCGATGACCCTGCCCAAGTACTGAGGTGCCCAGACATGGGCCCTGCAGCCTAGGCCCATCTCTGTGTTAAACACTCTCATGCCCCCAACTAGCACTTCCAGGGGTGGAGCTGGTCAACGCTCCACATCTTCAGACTGAGCCATGTAGTGCTTTCCACGGCTGGGGTCGTGGGCGTGTCGTGGGTGCTTTGCCCTCTAATCGGACCTGTGCCTGTCCCTCGCTAGCTGGAGAGCTGCCAACTACAGCCATTTCTGGGGGATGACGCTGGACGAAGGGATCCGCTACCGGCTGGGGACCATCAAACCACCCCCCCTGGTCATGCACATGAATGAGCTGCAGGTGAGTCTGTCTTGCCTGGCCCAGTCCTTGAATGGGGTGGGGGTTGGGTTACATCCTGGGCTGTTTAGTTCCTGTCCACTCGAGACCAACTCTCCCATCCCAGGCTGCAGCTGGGATTTGATCCCGGGGGGGGGGCATTATCCCCATTATACAGATAAGTACTGAGGCACGGGGCAGATTAAGTGACTGGACCAAGGTCATACTGGGTGTCTGTGCCTGAGCTGGGAATTGGCCCAGTCCCGGCAGGGCCTTCCCCTTTGTGCTCGAAAAGGCTCCATGCTTTGGCTCAGGGCTGCTGCTCTCTGCTGTTGATTATTGCCGAGCTGCAGAAGCTCCAGGCGGTCCCGATTCGATTTCATGCACCGGCAGCCTTTTGCCACACGGGCTTCCAAGGCAAGTTCCTGAGCTGCAGCTAACGCCCGTGAGGATCCATGTGGCAGGGAGCACTATCAGGGCCTGCCTGCCCACAATGCTCGCCTGCGTGCGGACGTGCCCAGAAGCATGCACACACCCGTGCACAAGCGTGCTGCTCACCTGCAGTGATGCTGTACAGGGGGCTTTGTGGGGATCTCATTAGGCCTCTTCCTCTGGAAACCCCAGCTCAGAACCTTCAGCCTTGCAGTCCCTGGATTCTTTTCCTTTCCTTCATCTGTTTGTTTCCCATCGGAAAGCGAGGTCTGCGCCGGCCCCCAGGCCCCTGCTGTGCCACTGCTGAGTCTGCAAAGCCGGCCTGCTGCACGGTGCATTACCCCGGACACATTCTGTCCCCAAAGGCTCCTGCTAGAACAAACACATGTACAGGGACTGCCAGGGCACGACACTGACATCGCCTGGGCTCTGCTCCCATCCAGTTTACCGTGGAGGGTGGCCCCTGCCGGTGTGTGTGGAAAAGTGACGGGCGCTGCTCAGACTCATTCTTTTCCAAGCACATTCTTGGAGAGCAAGATGCTATTTTTCCAGTGGGGGCTGGGGGGAAGTCAGCTGGCTGAGCCAGGCAGGAAACCCAGGCTGTCAGCGGATGGGACAGGCCGTTATTCCAGCTTGCGCTATTGTTCGCCTGCTGCACTTTTATTTTATTTTATTTTTTTGTCTCTTGGCACTTCTGCTTGACCTGGGACTCGGGGGTGGTCTGAGCCAGGGCGGGAAGAGGTGTGAATGGGGGGAAAGGCCAATTTTCATTTTGCTTTCCCATTCTCGGGGATTCCCTGTATTCATCTGAGCCAGGTGCGGGGGCTGCATCCCCTTGAGTGGGGGCAGCCCCTGCCCAACACATGTTGCCATGACTTGGGGGTGGTAAAGGTCGGGGTGGTCAGGCAGTAGCATGCTCAGATTCCATTAATGACCTCGGGCAGCATCCCCAACAGCGCCTGGTGGTGCCGGCAGGCAGCAGTGCAGCAACCCCAAACCCAGGCCAGGGTGTGGGTAGCACCCTGGCCAAGCATGCTAGGCAGTTGATCCGCACCCTGCCCTGCTCTCGCTGGATAGAGCTTTAGAGGCCCGTACTTTGGGGTCAGAGACCTTGGGTGCGATCCTGGCTGGGTACTCTCTTGCTGCATGGCAGGGATGGGGCAAGTCTGTACGGTCAAGGTGTTTACACGATGCCCCGGTGTCTCCACACCTTTCCACCAAGGAAGGAAGGAAACACCAAGGCCAGACCAGAGTCCTGAAATAGTCTTGTGCTGACCCCAGTCCCAGCAGTTCATATTTATCCGGCCTCCTGCTGGGGACCTTGAAATCATCAAGGTGTGGGGGATTGAGAAAAGGGTCCCCGTTGTTATGACCTGGCTTTGTTTTTCTTGGAGCGCCCCTACTGTTGGCATGAGATCGCTGAGGAGAGAACATACCGCAAACATCAGCGTACCCTCCCCTCTGAGCTCGGCGGCAATGGCGGACCACTGTCCGAGGCCGCAGTGTCCTTCACTCCCTGACCATGGGTATTTTTAGAGCCATTTCCTGATCACACATAAACGCTCCGCATTTGAATTGCATCCGGCCCGGTGCATGGCTGGCAGCTGGCCGGGGGCTGGGCAGTGTTGCCCAGGAATTCACTCCAAAACGAAAGGCAGCCATTTGTTCCGCAGTTGGAGGGTGACCCAGGGACCTTTGCAGTTCAGCTGGGTTTCAAGAAAGCCTGTTGTTCCAGTAGCCCAAGAAGCCAGACCCTGAGCTCAGGGCGCCCTGGTGCACACACCCAGGGAGAGACAGCCCTGCCCCAAGGCGCTGGCAGTGTCACTAGACGAGACAGAAGAAGGATTCATGGCCCCATTTTACAGCTGGGGAACAAAGCTGCAGAGGGTGAAAATTTCCAAAGAACCCAAGTCAATTTGGAGCCCAAAGCCCATTGACTTCCAAAGAGACTTAGACTCTTATGCACCTGCCCCTTTTGAAGAAGGGACTTAGGCACTTTGAAAACTTACCCAAGCCAATGGGAGTTAAGCACCTACATATCTCTGAGCCCAAGTGACCGGCGCAGAGTCAGTGGCAAAGCCAGGAGCTGGCCCAGACCTCCCGAGTCCCAGCCCAGTGTCTTTACCATAAGCCCATCTTCAGTTTAACGTCCACCGAGTGGGTCGGGGTTGATTGCCTGCTTGGGGGAGGTTTGGATCCTGCAGGAGGTTTTTGGTGCTGGGGGAGAGCAAAGGCTCCTGGGGAAAGGGGAAGAGGCCGGGCTCTCAGCTGGCCCTGGGGTATCTTCTCTAGAAGGGCTCCTCTCTTGAATGCAGCCTGGAAATCCAGCCGCCCTCGGCCGTGGTGTCCCTGGTGCTCTGGCACTGAGCCCCTGTGGCCCGCTGAGGCTCCCTGTCTCTGCCTCTGCAGATGAGCATGGACACCAACGAGCAGCTCCCCAGCCATTTCAACGCAGCTGACAAGTGGCCCGGGTTGGTCCTCGAGCCCCTGGACCAGGGCAATTGCGCCGGCTCCTGGGCTTTCTCCACGGCAGGTAAGACGCCCGTCGGGCAGGAGTGCCAGGCCGTGTGTCCCGGCAGGAGGTGGCTGGTGCAGAGAGAAGGAGCCCTTCGTGTCCGCTCACTGGAAAACCCCTGCCATGCCCTCCCCTTGCTGCCATGGTTCTGCCCATTGGCATGGTGCATAGAACGGGTCCGTCCTTAGTGCCAAGTGCCAGCTGCTCCCTGACCCGGCTTGGACCCCTGGGGCTGAGGCTGATTGGCTGGGGGAAGGGAGAAAAGTTGTACCTGCTACGTTAGGAACCTCCTAACCACGTGAGTTTCCTCCAAGCGGTGGCATCGGACAGGATCTCCATCCATTCCATGGGGCACATGACGCCTGCCCTGTCCCCCCAGAACCTGATCTCGTGCGACACCCGGAACCAGCAGGGCTGCAGCGGGGGCCGGATCGACCGGGCCTGGTGGTATCTGCGCAGGAGAGGGTGAGTGTGGTACAAAGGATGGAAGGGGATGACCAGAGCTTTGGGCACGGGAGGGATCCCCGGAGTGGGACTGCAGGGCAGAGGTGGAATAAATCAGCCAAGCTGCATCTGGGGGTTCAGGGCTCGGAGAGTGGGAGGGCTGTGGAGATGGAGAGCTGTGTGTGGCGGGGGGCAGGAATATAGCAGTGGGGCTGAGAGGCACTGGCAAAGCTGCAGCGGGATGGGGAAGCCCAGGGCGGGAACAGAAGAAGAGCAATGGGTTGGGATCGAGGGGCATTGGCAAAACCAGGGGGGGAGAGAGAGGGCAGGACTTGTTGCACTGGCCCAAGAACAGGCTGGCATTGCCCAGAGAATGATCCATCCCCTGGCATGGTCACCTCCAATCTGAGATGGGGCCAGCATCGGTCAAGCTATCCTGGAGCTGCATCGGGCATCCCAGCCCTCCCTGGCCCATCGTTCCTGTGCTGGGGGCCAGCCTGTGGGCCGGGCCTGGTGCTTGGTCCCACCTACCGCTGTGCATCCCTCTCTTACTCCCCACTCTTGCCTCCCAGGGTCGTGACTGACAGCTGCTACCCCTTCACCAGCCGGGAGAAGGACAGCTCCCCCGCAGGCCGGCCCTGCATGATGCAAAGTCGTTCCACGGGCAGAGGGAAGAGACAAGCCACCCAGCGGTGCCCTAACCCCCAGACCCACTCCAACGAGATCTACCAGTCGACCCCCGCCTACCGCCTCTCCTCCAGCGTAAGTGCCACTGCCCTGCCCGGAGCCCGAGGGGTTAATGCTGGCTGGACCTGGGCTGGCCCAGGAGGCAGGAGATTAATCCCACTTGCTCAGGGCCAGCAGGAGGGCATTGGAGGGGTGGGGTGAGGGCCAGGTCGAGATTAAAGCCCAGGGTCTCCCAGCTGCCACCGCCACCCCGCCCCGGGTGTGACCCAACCCTGCTCTGTGTTTGCAGGAGAAGGAGATCATGAAGGAGCTGATGGAGAATGGGCCCGTGCAAGGTAAGGGATGCGCCAGCTGGACTGTATCCACCCACCACCTGCTGCAGGGAATCCCCTCCCCATCTGACTCTGGCACAGACCCCACTACCCTTCCAGCCCCAGGGAGCCCCCTCCCTCTCCCGCAGACCCTGTTACCAGTCTCTGGCTAATGCAGAGGAGGGGGACTAGGTGATTGGCTTCTATTTGGGCTGCTCCTTCTCCCCCCGGGAGTGGGGTAAAGGGGGCATGTCCCTCTGGTGGCTGCCCCTCTGTTGCTATCCCTGGCCAAATCCAGTACCTGTCTCCAGGACCTCAGGGTAGAGCTGGCAGGGGAGAGACATTAACCTCAAGTGCTGGGCTTTGAGGATCCCATCAGGGCTTAGACACAGAGCAGCTCAGCGACGCCAGGGGGCTGTGCGTGCCGGCCAACTGATAAATAGGGGACTTTCCTGGTGAAAACATGGGTTAGGCAGCAGCTCAGTAAGGTTTTGAGGGTCTAAATTTTGGGAATAGGTGCTTTGTGAATCCAGCCCTCAGGTGCTGTGGTGGGGAGCGTGGTGTGAGAACTGGCCCTTTCGGCATGGGCTAGCATCCTGAGTGTTAGCTGCCTGAGGCCACGCTTCATACCATGTGCTTCCCAATGGGATAGCAAATGGGGTCCGTTCCTGATTCACGGATCAGGATCCCATCATGTAGAAAGAGGGGGCAAGAATTAGACGCAGCCTGGGTGTGAGTCTAGGGCAAGAACCATCTCTTTGTACTGTGTTTGTACAGCTCCTAGCGCAACGCAGTCCTGGTCTGTCACTCAGGGCCCCACAATTGTCCCACAATACAAATTATAATAAATAACAATAGAGAAGGCCAAATCCAAGATGATGCCCAGGTATGGGCCTGAGCGACCTATTAGTAATCATGTTCGTTAAGGGCTAGCCAAAATGCCATTGTTCTAGGCAGCATACAGATGCAGAGCAGCCGCTGTATGGCATTTTGTCTTTGCAAGTGTTCATTTCAACGGTTTAAAAAAATTGTCCGTCTGTATTTCAATCTGCTGTGAGTCCATTTCATGGAATATACCAAAGGCCGTTGGTTTTCGGTTTTTATTTTTCTTTACAATTTCCCAGGATTGTCTTAGTGTTTATTACAAACATTTTAAAAAAGGATCAAAAATCCGTGGCAAAAAATTAGCTTCACAGTTTTCTGGGTCAATACAAGGATTACTATTGGGAGACGGGAGGACAGAAGCAGCAGCAAATTGAGAAAAGTAAGAGCATTGAAAGTAAAAGCTGCTGCGTCCTGTGGGTTAGTTCATGAATTGCGCATTAACGGGTCACACGCACTCCGTGGTCTTACTTTAACAGCCTCCCGGGTACACTTTGTCTAACCTATTACAACCTAAACACAACTCTGCTGTACTGGATTTTCTTAACATCGTTGTTTTTTTCCTGTAATTGAGTGGTCCAAAACTCGGGTGAAAACTCACTAAAAGCCCAATACTAGCTTTTGTAAAACCCGGGACATTTTCAATAAAAATCAGTAAAAAGGGAAAACCAAGGGCCTCAAATGTCCTACCAAGCTAGCTAGTGGCCTCCCCTCCCCATCTCAGCGCCACAGGATACCCACACTGGTACACCCCTCCTTTGGCAGGCAGGGCCAGGCTGGTTAACGTTTAACAAGCTGTGTGATTGGTAAAGCTGCAGTTAAGCTGATTAATGGTCTCTGGTGCTGGGGCACCCATCCTGCTCTCTTGTCACACATGGGGGCTGCGCATCACTCGGACCATGTTCAATTATTAACTGCAGGGAACTGATCTCAAATTCCAGGGCTGCCCAGGGGGGCAAGTGGGGCAATTTGCACCAGGCCCCACAGCCTCCCCACCCCAAGAATATAATATTCTATAGTATTGCAACTTTTTTTATGGAAGGGGCCCCCAAAATTGCTTTGCCCAGGCTCCCTGAATCCTCTGGGCGGCCTTGTCAAATTCCCGTTGGTTTGATTTTTAATCGGTGTGATAATAAATTTTGTAAAAGCTCCCTCGACGAGGGTAGTCCAAAGGGGAGGGAGAAATCCTGCTCGAAAACCCAGCTGTGTTCGCCCCATCTGCACTAGACTCCCCTATATGTTCAGCCTGGCTGACTTTCCATTTAAACCAAACAACAAAGAACAAAAGTCAAGTCTGCTTGGGGGAGAGAGCACAGTGTGTGCGTCTCTGCCGAGCATGCTGCATTAAAGCATGCTGCATTAACTCCACCTCTCACAAAATGGCTCAGGAAATTTAAAGGTGCAGTACACACAACCTCCCTCCACCTAGCTATCAACACCAGATGATAGAGGGGCATCACCTGGGAAAGAAATTTGGCTTGAAGAGGGCAGCATGGGCCGTGCACTCCCAGATGACATGTAGCTGTCCCCTCACCCCGTGGTGACACCCTCTTTCTTCCCTGTCTGCAGCCATCATGGAGGTTCACGAGGATTTCTTTGTGTACAAGAGTGGAGTGTATCGGCACACGCCGGTGATGGCTGGGAAGCCGGAGCACCACCGGAGACACGGCACCCACTCAGTGAAAATCACAGGGTAAAGAAGGACTCTTGTGCCATAGCAATTTTGTGTCTGCGCCCGCGTGCCAGAGGTGTCGGGCAGAGTTATGTGGGTGTTTGAGAAGGTGTCGGGGAGGGAGTGGGGGAGTGAAATTAGTGGGGTGTCTAGGACGGGTTTGGTGTTTGCAAGGGCGGCATGCGGGTGTGTGCACTGAGGCCAGAGCGAGGGGGTGTTGGTGGGAGGCGGTTGGCTGGCTGGGTGTATCGGGGGGGGGGGGATGTCACACTGAGGCCCTGGGCTGTTTGCTGAAGGGGCAGGGCACTGTGTATTTGGAGGGAGGGGGGCCGTGGTGAGTGGCATTGAACGCGTGCCAGGCCGGCGCTCTCCCTGGAATGAGGAACCAAAGTACATTACGGGGCCCTGTAGGGAGGGCGGAGGCCGGAGGAAGGATGGCAGCCAGACAGGGCCACTCCCCTCTGGGGGGAGGAGATTGAGAGTTTTTCCTCCGGCGGTGTCCTGGGAATGGGCAGCTTGTCTCTGGGAACCACTGAACTCTGTGGAGTGGGGGCTGCATGGCAGAACAGTCTCCCAAGAGACCCCTGGCCTGAGCCAGCCTGACAAATTGCAGCCCAGCATTTCCAGCAGCCTGGTCCGGCCCTGGTGCCTCCCATCTGCGGCCCCGGTGCCCTCTCTGGGCCAGTTCAAGCCAAGAAGAGAAACAGACACGTTTCCTTTGCTTTAAGGAAAACACAGGCTGGGTTTAGTTCTCGTGCGAACAGGAGGCTGCCAGAGCCTGGTCCAGGCTGGAATAGTTGTACCAGCCTGCCCTGCCCTTTGCTCTTCCCATCCTGGGGCCCCGTGTGCAGCTCTGGTGGTGCCCCGCAACCCCGCTGCACCCCGAGCTTCTGCGCTGAGTGCAGAGCGCCAGGCTGCGGGGCTCGGTTGCAGGCCGGGAGTTGGATTTGTGCTTAAAAGCAGCCGGGGCTGCAGCTGTGAAAAGCTGGTGCAGCCTGGGAGGCTGTGACCAGAATCCTGCCCCTAAGGCAGTTAATGGCAAAAGGCCCCTTGGCCCCTCGTGGGTGCAGGATCGGGGGTGGAGTAATGGTCAGAGGGGCGAGGGGTATGGAGTAACTCCAGCACGCCATGCGCCTGGGGAAGCAGCTCTGGCTGTACGGACCCTGGTACCTGTCTGGTGGGTGGTGTATGCGCTGACAGCCCTCTCCGCCTGCCTTGTTCTCAATATTACACCAAATGATTGTCCCCCCTGTTGGCACCACCCATCCGTGTCCCCAGGATGGCACAGATGGCCCAGCTGGGAGCACATCCCGCCCTGACTCCTGGTCCTGCCCGAGCCCTCCACTGAGTCAGTTCTGGGTGCCGCTCGTGGGAAAAGCTCCCTTTGTCTGCGAAGACATTTTCCCTGCGGTGGAGGAAGGGAGTTCCCCTTCCTTGGGCTGGAGAGGAAGTGCGTGAGGGGGGGAGATGAAAGGAGGGGGAAGCGGGTCCTGTGCTTTGGGCCCAGCCTGCGATGAGTCACGCTCCGGCGCTTTGCGGCGCTCAGAGAGGAGTGGGTCGAACCCCAGGTTTGCACCGATCGAGCCGCCGGGGATGCAGAGATCGGGCAAGCCGCACTGGAGGCCAGCTGTGCCCGCAGAGGAAGGTGGTGTGGTCTACAGCGCCCCCTAGTGATGGGGCTCCCGCTGGGACACCCACTACTGCCGCTAGCTAGCTCAGCTCCCCTGCAGCCCCGGGCTACTGCCTGCTGGTCAGGCACCTTCTTCCGGGGAAGGCAGCGGCAAATGGGATGGGTTCGGGCTGGGGAGCGGACAGCAGGCTGGCCTGTCTAGTGTGGCCAGGAGGCGGGAGGCAGCCAGCTCAGATGGTCAGATACCAGGCGGGTGAGCAGTTATCGAGAGTGGGGCGGAGGGGTTGGAGGAGGGGTGAGGGGCTGGCATGAAGGAGGGTAGCATGGGGGTCAGGAGAGAGCGGTGTTTATAGTTTATGCTGCAGAAGCACTGAGCTGCCCGAGGTGAGATCTGAGCCCATTGTGCCAGGCGCAGCCAGAGCGGGAGCCGATCCAAGCAGACAAAGGAAGGATTTTGACCCCATTTCACAGATGGGGAACTGAGGCTCGGAGAGACTGAAGCATGTGTCCAAGATCGCACAGGGAGTCTGTAGCATTAACCCCTTAGCCACAGCCCTTCCAGGGAGGATTGTTAAGCTGTGAAACAGGCGCCCCAGCCAGCATGCAGGACATGCAGAACAAGACCGGGCTGAGCCCTGGGGATGGTGGAATGTCCTGTTTCTAGCAGGGTTTGAGCCAGCTCAGCAGGTAGGGCCAAGAATAGCATGTCAGCCTCCGCCACCTGCTCGGGGCGCTGCCAGGCAGACACAAAGGACACAAGCCCGCTGTGTTTGCACCTCTGGGTAGCTGCCCTGGCTTGTCCGCTTCCTGGGCCCGCAAGCCGCTTGGCCCGGGCTTGGGCTGATGTGCTGCTGCCACAGGATGACTTGGCCCCTGGCACTGGGGCCCTTGGAACAAGCGCTTGGAAATGTTCCAGGTCCCTTTCCAGCCGTGTCTGCCCGTATCTGCCTGGTTTCTTGCAGGTAGGCCAGGCAGCGGGGCCAAAAGGTTGCAGGGTGGGGGCCGATAGCCACGCCCCTACAGCTGGAGTTAGACCCCTCAACCTAAGCAAGTCTGGTTCCTGCAGCTCCCTCAGCAGGCACTGGGGGTGCACAGCACCCTGGAACTCAGCTCCTGCCCGAGCAGGATAAAGGCAGCTGCACCAGGAGCGGCGCCAGGGATTTTGGCGCCCTAGGTGGGGGTCCTTCCATGCTCCCGGTCTTTGGGGCACTTCAGTGGCGGGTCCCGGAGCGAGTGAAGCACCCGCCGCAGAATTGCCACCGAAGACCCGGAGTGCGGAAGGACCCCCCACCGCTGAATTGCCACCGAGAGCCGCAAAATGCCACCCTCGCAAATCCTGGCGCCCTAGGCGACCGTGTAGGTCTCCTAAATGGAAAGGCCGGCCCTGAGCTGCACCTGTATATTCTGGCCCAGCTGCAGTACCAAGGGAGCGTGAGAAACCCAAGGTGGAGAGAGTTAATGCAGCCACCTTCCCCCTTGGAGTGACAGAGTGAAGGGCAAATGAACGGCTTCTCTAGTACCTGTATCAGCCAGGCCAGGGCCAGCAATGGGGGCTGTAGATAAGGGCTGAGGTGCATTGGCACACTTGGCTGCAGGACTGGAATAGCAGGAAAACTATGGGCTGGGGTTGGAGAGGGGTTGAGCCTGGGGCTTGGATAGTAATGCGGCGGGCTGAGGGCTGGGAGTGAGGGGCACTGGCAGAGCTACAGGGTGCAAGGGGCACCCAGGACTGGTGCAGCAGGGGGCTGGGAGTAAGGGGCACCGGCAGAGCTGTGCGGGGCTCAGGACTGGTGCAGCAGGGGGCTGGGAGTGAGGGGCACCGGCAGAGCTGTGTGGGGCTCAGGACTGGTGCAGCAGGGGGCTGGGAGTGAGGGGCACTGGCAGAGCTGTGTGGGGCTCAGGACTGGCGCAACAGGGGGCTGGGAGTAAGGGGCACCGGCAGAGCTGTGTGGGGCTTAGGACTGGCGCAGCAGGGGGCTGGGAGTGAGGGGCACCGGCAGAGCTGTGCGGGGCTCAGGACTGGCGCAGGGGGCTGGGAGTAAGGGGCACTGGCAGAGCTGTGTGGGGCTTAGGACTGGAGCAGCAGGGGGCTGGGAGTGAGGGGCACCGGCAAAGCTGTGCGGGGCTCAGGACTGGTGCAGCAGGGGGCTGGGAGTAAGGGGCACCGGCAGAGCTGTGTGGGGCTTAGGACTGGTGCAGCAGGGGGCTGGGAGTGAGGGGCACTGGCAGAGCTGTGTGGGGCTTAGGACTGGAGCAGCAGGGGGCTGGGAGTAAGGGGCACCGGCAGAGCTGTGCGGGGCTCAGGACTGGCGCAGCAGGGGGCTGGGAGTGAGGGGCACCGGCAGATCTGTGCGGGGCTCAGGACTGGCGCAGCAGGGGGCTGGGAGTGAGGGGCACCAGCAGAGCTGTGCGGGGCTCAGGACTGGTGCAGCAGGGGGCTGGGAGTGAGGGGCACCGGCAGATCTGTGCGGGGCTCAGGACTGGTGCAGCAGGGGGCTGGGAGTGAGGGGCACCGGCAGAGCTGTGCGGGGCTCAGGACTGGCGCAGCAGGGGGCTGGGAGTGAGAGGCACCGGCAGAGCTGTGCGGGGCTCAGGACTGGCGCAGCAGGGGGCTGGGAGTGAGGGGCACCGGCAGAGCTGTGCGGGGCTCAGGACTGGCGCATCAGGGGGCTGGGAGTGAGGGGCACCGGCAGAGCTGTGTGGGGCTCAGGACTGGCGCAGCAGGGGGCTGGAAGTGAGGGGCACTGTCAGAGCTGTGCGGGGCTCAGGACTGGTGCAGCAGGGGGCTGGGAGTGAGGGGCACCGGCAGATCTGTGCGGGGCTCAGGACTGGTGCAGCAGGGGGCTGGGAGTGAGGGGCACCGGCAGAGCTGTGCGGGGCTCAGGACTGGTGCAGCAGGGGGCTGGGAGTGAGGGGCACCGGCAGAGCTGTGCGGGGCTCAGGACTGGCGCAGCAGGGGGCTGGAAGTGAGGGGCACTGGCAGAGCTGTGCGGGGCTCAGGACTGGTGCAGTAGGGGGCTGGGAGTGAGGGGCACCGGCAGAGCTGTGCGGGGCTCAGGACTGGTGCAGCAGGGGGCTGGGAGTGAGGGGCACCGGCAGAGCTGTGCGGGGCTCAGGACTGGTGCAGCAGGGGGCTGGGAGTGAGGGGCACTGGCAGAGCTGTGCGGGGCTCAGGACTGGTGCAGCAGGGGGCTGGGAGTGAGGGGCACTGGCAGAGCTGTGTGGGGCTCAGGACTGGCGCAACAGGGGGCTGGGAGTAAGGGGCACCGGCAGAGCTGTGTGGGGCTTAGGACTGGCGCAGCAGGGGGCTGGGAGTGAGGGGCACCGGCAGAGCTGTGCGGGGCTCAGGACTGGCGCAGCAGGGGGCTGGGAGTAAGGGGCACTGGCAGAGCTGTGTGGGGCTTAGGACTGGAGCAGCAGGGGGCTGGGAGTGAGGGGCACCGGCAAAGCTGTGCGGGGCTCAGGACTGGTGCAGCAGGGGGCTGGGAGTAAGGGGCACCGGCAGAGCTGTGTGGGGCTTAGGACTGGTGCAGCAGGGAGCTGGGAGTGAGGGGCACTGGCAGAGCTGTGTGGGGCTCAGGACTGGAGCAGCAGGGGGCTGGGAGTAAGGGGCACCGGCAGAGCTGTGCGGGGCTCAGGACTGGCGCAGCAGGGGGCTGGGAGTGAGGGGCACCGGCAGATCTGTGCGGGGCTCAGGACTGGCGCAGCAGGGGGCTGGGAGTGAGGGGCACCGGCAGAGCTGTGCGGGGCTCAGGACTGGTGCAGCAGGGGGCTGGGAGTGAGGGGCACCGGCAGATCTGTGCGGGGCTCAGGACTGGTGCAGCAGGGGGCTGGGAGTGAGGGGCACCGGCAGAGCTGTGCGGGGCTCAGGACTGGCGCAGCAGGGGGCTGGGAGTGAGAGGCACCGGCAGAGCTGTGCGGGGCTCAGGACTGGCGCAGCAGGGGGCTGGGAGTGAGGGGCACCGGCAGAGCTGTGCGGGGCTCAGGACTGGCGCAGCAGGGGGCTGGGAGTGAGGGGCACCGGCAGAGCTGTGTGGGGCTCAGGACTGGCGCAGCAGGGGGCTGGAAGTGAGGGGCACTGTCAGAGCTGTGCGGGGCTCAGGACTGGTGCAGCAGGGGGCTGGGAGTGAGGGGCACCGGCAGATCTGTGCGGGGCTCAGGACTGGTGCAGCAGGGGGCTGGGAGTGAGGGGCACCGGCAGAGCTGTGCGGGGCTCAGGACTGGTGCAGCAGGGGGCTGGGAGTGAGGGGCACCGGCAGATCTGTGCGGGGCTCAGGACTGGTGCAGCAGGGGGCTGGAAGTGAGGGGCACTGGCAGAGCTGTGCGGGGCTCAGGACTGGTGCAGTAGGGGGCTGGGAGTGAGGGGCACCGGCAGAGCTGTGCGGGGCTCAGGACTGGTGCAGCAGGGGGCTGGGAGTGAGGGGCACCGGCAGAGCTGTGCGGGGCTCAGGACTGGTGCAGCAGGGGGCTGGGAGTGAGGGGCACTGGCAGAGCTGTGCGGGGCTCAGGACTGGTGCAGCAGGGGGCTGGGAGTGAGGGGCACCGGCAGAGCTGTGCGGGGCTCAGGACTGGTGCAGCAGGGGGCTGGGAGTGAGGGGCACCGGCAGAGCTGTGCGGGGCTCAGGACTGGTGCAGCAGGGGGCTGGGAGTGAGGGGCACCGGCAGATCTGTGCGGGGCTCAGGACTGGTGCAGCAGGGGGCTGGGAGTGAGGGGCACCGGCAGAGCTGTGCGGGGCTCAGGACTGGTGCAGCAGGGGGCTGGGAGTGAGGGGCACCGGCAGAGCTGTGCGGGGCTCAGGACTGGTGCAGCAGGGGGCTGGGAGTGAGGGGCACTGGCAGAGCTGTGCGGGGCTCAGGACTGGTGCAGCAGGGGGCTGGGAGTGAGGGGCACCGGCAGAGTTGTGCAGGGGAAGTTTGCCCAGCACTTGCCCCCTCTGTTCCTGGCTCTCACATCCCTTAGCACTTGACACCCGCCCCCCCGCTACCTCTGCCTGGCTGGGCTCCAGGAGCGAGCTTGGTCCTTGGGCGGGAGCCGTGAGCTCAGGGCCCTGTGCCATCTCCGCGAGCCAGGAAACCGGCAAAGCTAAACAAACTCCTGGCCCCAGGCCCCCTCCAGCCTGCTCCCCAACCCGGTGAACTGACAGTAAACCGAGCGTCGCTGTGGTTACCCGTTCCAACACCAGGAGCAAAACAGACCCGCAGGCAACAGCCCAGCTGGGGACTGAAGGAAAAACCTGACGCCCCGAGCAAGCCCCGGGCAGGCAGGTGAGGAGCGGGAGGCTCCTTCCCCCTTGTTTTCTCTCCATCTGCTCATGGGAGAGTCGCAGACGGCAGCTTGTGAAAACGAACCAGCCGGCCAGGTCCTGAGCCCCACGCTGGGGGGCAGAGTGGAGCAGCGCCAGGTTTCCACGCAGTTCAGAACCACGACCGAGCACGTGATGGGAGAGGGGCTCCCGAGTGGGGTCGCCTCTGGCTCGCCCTGGGGCACAAGGCAAGGGTTGGACGGGTCCAGGGGACTGGACCAAGTCTTCAATCTCCTCCCCTTGGGTTTGCTCAAGGGTGGGAGCACATGAAAAGGAAGGACTCAGATGAGCTGGATCCGCTGGGGCTGGGGCTGTGCAGGTCGTGGCCTGACCCAGAACCAGACCCCCACCTTGCCTCTAACCATCTGTTCCTTTCGATCCTGCCGCAGATGGGGAGAAGTGAGGACGCCCCAGGGGCAGACTCAGAAGTACTGGGTGAGTATTGCGCTGGCAATGAAACCCCTTTGTAATCGCTGCCCCCCTGCGCTGGGGGCTGCATGGGTAAGGTGGAGAGTGATGCGAGGGTTAGCGTCCCGCCGGTGCTGCCTGGTTTCACGAGTCCTGGTGACGCTGCAGAGGTGCCATCAACCCCCCCTCGGGCCATGTGCCCTCAGCGTGGGGCCAGTCCTTGAGCTACGGTCCTGAAACTGGCTGCAGATCTCACACATGGACAGGGAGGTTTGTTGTGTTCTGGGGCACTAGAAACAGACATGGACACGCTAAGGCTCAGGATTCAGATCAGGAGTCAGCAGCTTTATTCAGCGTGTGTGACTGGGCTGCGGGTCTCCCCAGGACAGACCGGCGATTCCCAGCTGGCATGGGCTGCAACTGGCGCAGAACCAGAGATGGAGCCATTACAGGGCAACCTCTTCAGTTGTTCCAAAATTTGGGTCAGAACCAGGGAAGGGAAGGGTGCTTTCCAGGTTACTGCTGCATGCGTGTGCAGCTGTGCAGCTGTCTGTGCACGAGTGCGTGTCTGTGCGTGAGTGCGTCTGGCTGGCTGCATGGCTGTGTGTGTGTCTGCATGGCTGTGTCCTTGTACACACGTGCTACCCACAGACTCGGCTGCTAACATCTTCTAATGTCTTTTTCTGGCCTCCCTGCAGGTGGCTGCGAACTCCTGGGGCAAGCACTGGGGAGAGGGCGGCTACTTCCGCATCGCACGGGGTGCCAACGAGTGCGAGATCGAGACCTTCGTGGTGGGCGTCTGGGGCCGCGTCAGCATGGAGGACATGAGGCGCCGGAAGTGAGCCAGCCGGGTGGCCCTGTGTGGCACGGGGAGGCCGTTCCTCCCACAGCCCCGACGTGCTCCGTGTGTGATCTGGACCCAGCCACAGGCAGCTGCAGCAGACTCTGGCTCCGTCGCTACCCCCAAGGGACCCCGAAGGATCCCCAGCTGGCTGCCAGCCTCTCCCAGGACTACGTAGGGCTCTGGGAGGCCTGGCACCCCGGGGACCTGGGTGGATCCCTGAGGACTCATGGAGCTGCCACCAAGGAATGTCTTCCTAACATGGGCCACACCCTCTCCTGGTAACGGACCCTCGGCCCTGAGCAGTCCCTAGCAGGAGACATGCTGGGACCCTCTGGGGTGCTCCTTAGTGAGGACTGGGGGCTGTTTATGCTACTCAGACGGGGTTTGGGGCTGTGGGGCTGGGGTGCCTTGGGCCCCGCCATGTGGAAATCAGATCGGTCTGTTGCCCCACCCTTTTGGGAATGCTGCCGCCACCCTTGGGACCCCTGTTGCCCCAGCCCCGTCACCCATCGCTGGGCTTTTCCCCAGAGATCCAGAGGGGGCCCTAGGGCTTCCTGGACCCCCAGCTCTCCAGAGACCAACCTGTAGTTAACCCTTTCATCTCCCCGGGGGCAGAATGCCAGGAGTGCCAGTAAGCCACGCCCTTGTCACCGCAGTGGCAGGGGGTTTGCCCCTTCTCTCCATGCCACTGGGCGAGGAGATGGCACAGCCTTTCCTGAGAGCCTCCCGTGTTATCAAGGAGCCCGGTTTCCAGGGGTTACCACCAGCCATGCTGCCTGGATGGAGCTGGGCTGGGGCAGGGGAGTAACTGACATGCTGCCATTCTTCACCGTGGTCATCCCTAGCTTTCTCTTCATCCTAGAGGTCCCCACTCCACACCCCTGGAAGCCCACTCTGGTCTCCCACCCAGTCTCACTCCAGTCCCCACGGGATCTCCAACCACCCTCCCAATTTCCCACACGCCCTGTCCCCCGCAGCCTTTCCGCAGTCCTCTGCTCTGCTTCTCAGCGTCTCACCTCCAAACAACCCCTGTCTCGCGTGGAGCCCCGTTGGGACCCGGCAAGGCTGGCTTTCTGCTGACACTGAGGCCACGGTGCACTGGCCCGTATCTTATATGTACTCAGCTCTTGAAAGTGCGTCCCCAGCCCCCTGGCTTTTAACCACGGCCTCATGCTTTGTACCGGCCGGCAGGGTCTTAGTGCCTAATCCCGGCCTGGCTAAACAGGCTATTGTTGGGAGCCTGAGGTCGCTCGGGTGTTTGCACTTGATGCCCTTGCTGGCGCTGTCAGCGGCGCGGCCCGAGTCGTGACAGTAAGCTGCAGCCTTTCATGTCAAAGAGGCAGAGGATTGTTAAAACAGCCCAGTGCTTCCGCCTGACCGGAGCGGCGGGACGGGGAGGGGGCTTAGACTGCCTGCTCCAGCAGAGAAGCCAGGCACCGCTCCAAGAGTGGGAACCTGGGGGGCCAGAGAGATCAAAGCAAAGGCTGAGATGGAGAGCTGTGCTGGGGTGGGCGGGGGCAGGATGGAGGGGGGACGCAGAGCCCTCCTGCACTGGTCTCTGGGGCAGGCCTGGGAGGAGAGGTGGCTGGGTGGGATTCTGGTTCCTCCCTGGGGTGGACACTCTACTAGCAAAGTAACCAGTTAGGAAACCTTCCCCCACTCCCTGCTGGAAGCTTCTGCTGCCATACATCCCACCCGGCTGCTGCTCCAGTTCCCCGCGGGCTGCTCTCTGGCCCAGCTGGGCAGCCCTGGAATTGCTGTTTGGCTCCAAAGGGCTCTGAGCATGTAGAGGTGAGACTCCGTGAACAGGCAGCTCTCTGCACTGATGCAGGGCAGCAGGTGCCTATCAGCATCAGGGGTGTTTGGATCCAGGGCCCCCTGGCTTGACCCAGGGCAGAAACCCAGTGTCTGACACGCGGCATTTCTGTGGCAAACTCTCTCCCAGGTCCTGGTGCGGGTTTCCTCTCCCCTCCGTGATGCTCCCCAGGCTGGATGGCTTGTCCTGCCTAGGCCTCCTTACTCACTGGGATTTATTTTTCCCTCTCCACCCAGCTGCAGCCCCTTTTCAGCAAATCCCCATTGTCCAGCTCAGAGCTTAGCTGCAAAAAACATTAAAAACTGTGAAGTCCTCCTCCCCTCTCTGTGCCCATCCCTCCAGCTTCCTGGCTGCACTGGGATCTGTTTCTCCTTGTTCAAGAAGCGGCGTTAAACTTAAGGGCAGAGCCAGCTCATCTCTCAAAAGCCTTGAGCCTTTAAAGAGCGCCGTGTGAGAGCACGTGCAACACCCCCTCCCCGTGTGCAGACGTGTGTTTGCACAGCCAATTGTGCCTTTGTGTTGTGCACAAGTGGGTGTTGCTCACTAGGGGATGGAATTTGCCCTTGTGCAGACTTGGTAGCTTACAGCCTCTAGTCACTTGAGCCTGCCCTCCACCCTTGCGCTGGCCTGGAGTGAATTTCACACAAGGGGCATTTGTGCTTTTACCGCCTGTGTGTTAGTTAGGGATCCAGCTAACACAGGGCCCCAAAGGAATGGTGTTCTTCCACCGGCCGTGCAGCTGGCTTCAGGCCAGGAGTCTCTTCCAGGGGCAGCTCTGCACTGCGCCCAGCTGGGAGATGTCTCAGCGTAAAGCCATACGACTCAGGCGCGTAATCTAAACTTCTCCCCAGCCTGTCACTTTCCAGGACAGGCAAGGAATCTGCCTTTTCCCTATGGTGCTAAAGGGCCCAGCACAGGAAAATGTCCATTACCAAGGGCCTTGATTTGGGGAATTTATCCTTCTATTGATGTCAGTGGCAAAGCACCATCCCGCCACACACACACACCCCCCCTTTGACTTCAGTGGGAGCTGGATCAGGGCCACTGGTAGATAATGTTACACATTGCAATATTTGCTGCTGTACTCACAGCTTCGGCCGGGAGCAGGGGAGGGAGGCACTCTGTGTGTCTCTCGCTCCTGATCCAAAAGGTAATTGCTCTCAGACCAACGTCCCCGTCCACACGTCAGAGAGGAGAGCTGGTGTCCGAGATGTGGCAGACTGTGCATTGGCCAGGCTGTGAGTTTGTATCTAAAGACAAAACAAGCCTTCAAACTACCTGCCTAGCTAGCGGTCGGGCTGTCCGGAGGGGTTATATTTTAAGAATCTTTTGTATTTATTGTGCTTTTTATTATTTGTACATAAATTTATTGAAGCCTCCCACCAGCACACTGTGTCTTTCTTGCCCACAAAGTGGGCCTGTTTTCCATTGGTTACCGCTGGCTATCCCTGGGGGTCATTAGCCAGCTCCGTCCTGGCTGAGCCATCGATTCAGAGGTGTTAAAGGCAGAAGGGACCATTATGAGCAGCTAGTCTGAGTGTTAAAGAGTTTGGGGGAGACAAGGCCCTCCACCCCCGGCTTTCTGTGATTTACCAGGACTCTCAGTCAGCCAGTAAAACAGAAGGTTTATTTAGACGACAGGAACACCGTCCAAGACAGGTTTTGCAGGTACAGACAACAGGTTCCCCGCAGTCAGGTCCATCTTGGGGGGCCCCAGGGAGGCCAGAGCCCCATCTGAAATCCCCTCAATTTTCCCCGCCAGCTCCAAACTGAAAACTCTTCGGCCCCTCCTCTCCCTTTGTCTTCTTCCCAGGCCAGGAGGCCACCTGATCTTTTTGTTCTCCGACACCTTTAGTTGGCACCTTTGCAGCAGTGGGGCCCAGGCCATCAGTTGCCAGGAGACTGGGTGTTGGCCATTCTCTATGCAGACACCATCACACTGTCCCCCTAGGGCTCTGCAACAATCACACACCCCTAGACATTTGAGAAATGCATAGGGGAAACTGAGGCACCCACACAGCACTCAGAGAAAGCATGAAGACTGTTCACACTTCATCACACTGAACTGTGTAGTCCATCCCACAGAGCTCACCTGATGATGACTGAATCAAGGTCATATCTCACAGCTGAGCTACAGCACGTTTTAGAAACGCTCCCATGTTTGATGTAAAGCCTACAAGCAATGGAGCCTCCCCTCTGTCCCCTGGTACATTCCATTGGTTAATCACCTTTGGTGTCTGGCTTCATCTTCCAGCCGGTGCATCTCGTTCCACCTCTATTTGCTTCAATATCGGGCACAAGCCTACCTCAGACTTGCAACAGTCAGTTCCTCTAAAGCCAGAATTGTCCATCAGGATGGTTCCTTGTTCTTTCCTTTGACCCAGCTGGTACTGGTGTCACGGAGCCCCTGGGCGATGCTCGGGAACTGCGCCCTACAAGGCCACTCAGGACTCTAGTGAAGCCTCCTCTCTGTGAGCAGACTGTCTCCAGGGCAAGAAGCTCACACGGCTTCCACTTTCCTGGGTCTGACCTTTGGAGCATTCAGCATCCTCTGCCCCTCCGTGGGCTTCCCACAGCGAGCCCGCCCCAGTGGGGTCCTGGGGAAGCCCCAGGGTCCTGCACCCCCACTTCGCAGTCAGACGTGACTCAGCCAGCCAGTAAAACAGAGGTTTATTCAATGACAGGAACAGGGTCTAAAACAGAGCTTGTAGATACAGCGAACGGGACCCCTCGGCTGGGTCCATTCTGGGGGGCAGTGAGCCAGACCCCCACATCTGCCCTCACTTCCCATCCCCCTCCAGCCCCTTCTTCTCTGGCTTTGTCTCTTTCCCGGGCCAGGAGGTCTCTGATCTCTTTGTTCTCCCACACCTTTAGCATCCCCTTGCAGAGGGGAAGGGCCCCGGCCGTTAGCTGCCAGGAGATAGAACACTGGCCATTTATGTGCACTGGCCCTTTGCTCTGCAACAATCTCACCCCCTAGAGACTTAAGAAATGCATAGGGGAAACTGAGGCAGCCACACAGTATTCAGAGGAAACATTAAGAACAGTCCTACTTTGTCACAACTGGCTACTATTAGCAACGAAATACCAGTGTGGTTGCCCCCTGGCCCCCAGTCTGACAAGGCATGTCCCTCGATTAGCTGGGACACAGGCATTCTTGGATCAAGGAACCAGGCCATGGTTTTGCTGGGCGCTGCTCTCAGGGCTCGACACTGGCTGGTGCTGTGAACGGCTGCAGGGCTGTAGGCGGTGAGAAGCAGCTGCTGAGCACGGAGTAGACAGCGGGCTTGGCCTACCCTGCAGGGGGGACGCTGCATGCGGGGTGAGGCGGAGGAGGGAAGAGCCTTGTTTAACCATCGTGGCTGGTGGGAAGCCTGGTATTAGGACAGCCCCATGGGGAGCTCAAAGGTGCCAGGGGGAGACTGGAAAGTTTTCTTTTCTCCCTTGCTCCCCTTACCCCTGGGGTGAAGGAGTGTCTGGCTCTACCCGTCCCATGACATGGCACCATGTGCTTTCCCTGTGGGCCAAGCTCCAGCTGCTCAAGCCCAGGCGTGGGCAGGCACAGGGTCTGCCCTCTGTGCAGCCATGCGGGAGCCCTCTCCCCAGGATCTGAGCCCTCACTACCCATCAGTGGAGCGCAGTCCCTCACCGGGGCCTCGCGCCGCCCTGCCACACCACTGAGCAGTGTTTCCTTTTGCAGATCCTGCTCTGTCCGTGGATTTTCCACTCCCCTCTCCCCTGGTTCCTGGCCGTGATTGTTCTCCGAGGCTTGGCAAGCGCCCCAGGCCTGACACAGGGAATTCTTCACATGGCTGCATGCTACCCCACCAGGGCTTATGAAGGCAAAGCTGCTGGCTTTCTGCCTCATTAACCCCCCCTGCAGGGGGCGGAACCCCCCCTCAGTGTGCTGGAAGCTGGTCCTGGCTGAAGCCACCAGAATCGGAGACCTCCTGGACTACGGTGGGGGACTGTGTGGGGCTCTCCACCCTTCAGCTCCCACCCCCCACCCCCACGCGTGGTCCAGGAGGGCTGCCTTAACACCCACCTCTTGGGTTTTCCTTGAGCCGGTCCTGCGACAGGATGCTCCCCACTCGCCCTCACCCCACGCCCTCCGGACTTTGTCATCGGGCCCCTGCCCCACGAGTCGTTTCCCATGCCCCCCACCCCGTAACCCCCCCCACCTTCCATAACCCAAGCTGGCTGTGTGCCCTGCAGCCACTTTGTTTCCAACCCACACCAAGGGAACAACATTACACGCTCATGCTCCACACATTTCACTTCCTCACCCTCGTGTCGTGGCCCCGCTACCAAGGGGTGGGACCTACTCCCACACTCATTGGGGGAGGAACCCCGGTGGGCCCAGGAAAAAAACCCAACCCCCCCCCCCGCCAAAAAAAACCTGTTTGCTGGAGTGAGAGAGAAAGAGAGAGAGAGTGTGTGTGTGCCAGCAGATGCTCACAACTCAGCCCAAAAGTCTTCGGGGCCCAGGGATGAGGCACATGGGCTGCGGCTGAGTTTGGGCTGTTGGATTGAAGCCACCTGTAGCTAAGCACCTGCGCTGAGCCCGCCCCACCCAGTGTCCCAGGGGGCTGCCATGTGCTGGCGAGGGGTGTTTTGTGGCACCAGGTGGCGGGCCGAGTTCACCGGGGTTTTAGAGCCAGCTCCATTGTGGCACAGCCCAGCTCTTCACACTCGTGTGCTGCTGGTTCGTTGTGCTCACGTGGCACTTGTGGGGCGGGGGATCTGGGGGGTTTGACCCTTGGCCTGGGAGGGGCACATTGTGCAGCCACCTGAGCAGACAGGGCCAGCACCACCCTCCCCACCCTGGCCTGCTGGGGCAGGGAGCAGCACTGGCATTGCGATGGGCACACGAGGCGCCCAGCCCTGCTTGGTGGCACCCCCCCCGGGGCAGCGCTGAGGGCGCATGGCTGCCGTTGCCAGCAGGGGAGCTGTCAGCCCGCAGCACACCCCAGGAGCAGGCCCAGCCTGATGGGCTTGGTCCTGAAGCAACACCATCACCTACCCACACCCACACACACCAGGTCACTCGTCCCAGGGCCAGGAGCTCACGGGCTGGCTGTTTGCAGGGTCATGGCAGCTTCATGCACACGGCCTTCATCACATGCCTGCTTGGGGGTGGGCAGGGCCATGCAATGCATGAGACACTGGTGCGACGTGCTGGTGCAGGGACATGGCTGCGCCCATCAACAGGCTGGCTCTGCCAAGGCGGAGTGTGCGGCAGGGCCATGGGGCAGGGGCTCCCCAAGCCGCCAGAGCGCGGCTCCTCGGGCTCAATCCTCTGCCACGGAAAGCAAAGCAGCAGCTGAACAGGTGCCATGCCTCCCCCCCCCCGAAACACCCCCCCACACACCCTTGCCTGTCATTCTCCCCCACACACGAGGGGGCAAAGGGGAGGGCCCTGCTGTCCTCACCTTGCCCCTCACCCCTCCTCCTCCCACATGAGGTCAGCACCTAGACCAAATGTGCTGGCGAGATAAAGGGCCTGTCATTGTCTTGCTTCCTGTTTTGCCAGGACACGGTGACCGCTGGAAAACCCTGATCCGACGCACACGCGGCGCCCGTGCCAGGAACGTGCGGCCAGATTTGCTAGTGGGTGGAGAGGGGAGCGTGTCCATGCTAGCTCCAGTTGTTAGATGGTGTCAACACACAGCCATGCTACACTAGGTGTGCCGACACCTCCCCCCCAGCCCCCGCAGGAGAGACACCTGCGCACACCTGGTCCCACAGCCTGAACACTCACATGCCCTGGCCGCACTATGCAGATGAGCTGCATGCTGCACTAGCCTTCTCCCTGGGCCAGCGCACACCTGTCCAGCCACACCTGGGGCAGGAGCCCGGCACCCCATTGGTGCACAGTTCTGTAGGTATGGGCCTGCTGCAGCCCCCCCCCTGCCCTGCCTACCCCCCGCCAACACCCATGGCCCTACCCTCTGTAGGCGTTAGCAACATTAGGACTAAAGGCAATGACCACATGTTACACGCCTAGGCTGGACCTGGCAGAGAGAGAGAGAGTGTGTGTGTGTGTGTGCGCACGCGCACTCTGTAGCTCTGCAGGCAGTGCAGATATTTGTGGCGGGGGGGCGGTTACAGGTGCACTGCTGGAGCTGTGCACTGTGTGTGCCTAAGTGTGTGTGTGTGTGTGTGCGCATGCTGGGGGTGTGGAGGGGTGGGGTGTTGTCTGCATTCGTGCTGTGGCTGCAGCAACACTGTGGGGCCCGATGCACCAACTGGCAACAGGACGCCCGGGGAACCTCCTTATTCTTCCTGCAGCTGCCTGGTTAGCAATTCCCAAAGACACACCTGGCCTGGCAGGTATCTCACTGCCCCCCGCCCCCCAAATGAGCAATGCCGGGAGAGGCCTGAAGGGGGCGGGGCACTCAGCGGCAAGGCCGTGGTGGGACCAGGCCAGCCCCAGCCCCAGCCCCATGGAGCAGCCAGTGGTTTATCTACCGTGCCCCCCCGACCCCCCCTCGTTCATACTTCTGCAGCAGCAAGGCAGCAAGAGGCGAGTGCCACCTGGTGGCTGCACGCTGCATGCGCATGGGCCCAAGCTGCCCCAGCACCCAAGGGAGGAGCGTGTGTGAGGTGGGGGCTGTGTCGGGCGGCGTGGCTGGTCCCACACAGCACCCTGCACCATGGAGCCATGGCCCAAAGCCGGCAGGGCCCCCTGCAAAGCCCGGGAGAGGAGGAGCTAATGGCCTGACCATCTGCCAGGCTTGAGGCTTCCCACGTGCCATAACCGAGGAGCTGGCGCTCCCCGGCCCACGTGACCGCCAAAGAGTAGGACACGCCCGGCGGTGCGGTGCTGTGCGTCACATGGGGACTGTGTGGTGACGCCTTAGCTGGAACCGGGGTGGGGGGGGGGTCTGTGCTGGCCTGTCTCCTGGTGGGTGCTGGGTTAAAGCCCTGCCTGAGGGCACAGCTGTTTGGGGGAGCCGGGCAGGGGTGGGCCTCGGACACAGTGGGGAATGGCTGGGCTCACAACAGCTGCTGGCCTCAGTCTCTCTCTCTCTCTCTCTCTCTCACACACACACACACACACACACACACATCCATCCCTAAACTATAATGAGTTACACACACACACACACACACACACACACACACACACACACACACACATCCCTAAACTATAATGAGTTACACACACACACACACACACACACACACACACACACCATCCCTAGACTATAAAGAGTTACAGAGCGAGTCGCTCTCTCTCCCTTGCGCTCTCTCTCTCTCTCTCTCTCTCTCTCTCACACACACACACACACACACACACACACACACACACACACACCCCTAGACTATAATGAGTTACAGAGAGAGAGAGTGCGACACACACACACACACACACACACACACACACACACCCCTAGACTATAATGAGTTACAGAGCGAGTCTCACACGCACACGCGCACACACGCGCACAAACACACACACCCCAGACTATAATGAATTACAGAGCGAGTCTCTCTCTCTCTCTCTCTCTCTCACACACACACACACACACACACACACACCCCCCTAGACTATAATGAATTACAGAGCGAGTCTCTCTCACACACACACACACACAGACACACACGGCCGGCTTTAGGCAGTGCGGGGGCCCAATTTGAACATTTTTGGCAGGGCCCTGGTAGGGATGACTTAAAAAAAAAGAAAGAAGGTGTTAAACAAGCCTTTCATTTCTTCCATGTGTTAGTTACTTTCCATAAGTATATAAATCATACAATTATATATTATGTACATTGCATCATACATGCTGTTGATTGGTTAGTAATGACCGCCGTTTCACATGTGTTGGTCCCCGCCACCCCCCTGCGGGTGTGCACACTTGTGGGTCCCAGCTGCTCCCTGCTCCCCTCATTGAAGCAGGCGTGCAGGGTTACTGCCCTGGGAACTGCAGGGCAGCAGTGGACATGGGGCTGGCTGGAGGCAGGGCAGGGGCTGACTGGCAGTAGTGTCTGGCTGCAGGCAGGGCAGGGTGTGCAGAGCTGGTGCGGGCAGGGGTGTGTGGAGGGGAAGCTGGCTGGCTTTGGGCAGGGACACAGGGGTGTGTGGCAGGGGTTGGCTGGAGACAGGGCAGGGGGTTTGGAAGGGGCTGGCTGTGGGCACGGGGTGCAGAGCTGGCTGCAGGAGGCGGGGGCGGGGCTGGTGTGGGCAAGGCAGGGGGTGCAGCAGAGGCAGCTGGAGCCCTGGCCCTTTAAATAGCCACCAAGTGTCCTGCTATCCCAGGGCTCTGGAGGCTATTTAAAGGGCCTGGAGCTCCAGGCTGGAGAGCGGGGCTGCAGGTTAGGGCTTGCCACGCTCCGGCCGGAGTGCCAGCCAGGAGAATGGGGCCGTGGGGCTTGCCGCGCTCCAGCCAGAGCTCCAGCTGGGGCCGCGGGGCAGCTTGCCATGCTCCGGCCAGAGCTCCAGCTGGGAGAGTGGGGCTGTGGGGCAGCCGCGCTCCCACCGGCGCTTTGGTCAGGGGAGAGGCGCCATGGAAGACCCCGGAACAGACTTCAGTCAGGGTAAGTAAAAAAAATTTAAAAGGCGCCTAAGGCACGGGGCCCGATTCCCGGGAATCGGCTGAGTTGGCGTAAAGCCGGCCCTGCACACACAGACACACACAGACACACACATCCCTAGACTATAATGAGTTACAGAGCTAGTCTCACACACACACACACCTCATCCCTGGACTATAATGAGTTACGGAGCGAGTCTCTCTCTCTCTCTCACACACACACGCACACACACACACACACACACCCTTGCACATGGCGTAGTCCTGGCGGTGCAGCAGGCCAGATGTGGGGCGCTGCACTGGCTGGCGGAGGAGGCAGGCAGGAGGGCCCAGTGGGGAGGGGCTCCCTGGCTTTATGATTTGGTGGCCCCACAGAGTCCATGGGCAGCTCTGGGCAAACCCCTGCGCTCCGGGTCTGAGAGGTGTTCAGGCCCCTCAGTGCCACTAAGAGGTGAGTCTCACTGGTGCCCACCATGGGCCTGCCTGGGGTGAGGGGAACTCGCAGACGGCGAGGGGCTGCATCCTGCAGTAAGAGGAGGCCAGCAAAGGTGCTTAGCTAGCAGGACAAGGCGTGCTGTTTGCAGGGCCTGATGTGCCCCCCCCCCAGGCGTGCTGCTGCTCAGGCTGCAGTGCACGGGGGGTTGCACAGCGCCTGCTGGCTTCACTGCAGCCGCTGCAAAGCTGGGGGTGAAGGACAGCGGGCACGGCCTAGTGCAGTGTCCACCAGGTGGCGCCACAGGCATAGAAATGGCTGAGGGCCTGGTGCAGTGTCCCTGGGTGTCTGGAGCAGCAGGCCAGTGATGCTGGTTTTGGCTAGGGCTAGCGCAGATAACGCTCGCCATTAACGCACACAAAAAATTAATCGCACTTAAAAGAACCCGCTCACGATTCATTGCAGTTTTAATCGCACTATTAAACAATAGGAAACCAATTGAAGTGTATTAATAGTTCTGGATGTTTTTTCTACCCTTTCGAATAGATTGAGTTCAGTCACGACACGGAATACAAAGTGTCCAGTGCTCACGTCGTTTTATTTTTTATTACAAACATTTGCCCTGTAAAAAACGCTGAACAAAAGAAATGGTATTTGTCACTGCGCCCCATACAAGTAGGGTAGTGCAAGCTCTTTGGCATGAGACTCTGGATTTTTTTTGTTACATACCTGCAGTCAAAAAACAAAACAGTGTGAAACCTTACAGCCTACAAGTCCACTCAGTCCTATAGCTCATTCAGCCAATCGCTAAGACAAACAAGTCTGTTTACATTTACAGGCGATAATGCTGCCCACGTCTGATTTATAACGTCACCAGAAAGTGAGAACAGGCATTTGCATGGCACTGTTGTAGCCGATATTGCGAGGTATTCACGTGCCAGATATGCTAAACGTTCGTATGCCTCTTCATGCTTCAACCACCATTCCAGAGGACATGCTTCCACGCTGACTGCGCTCGTTAAAAAACTGAGTGTTAATTCAATTGTAACTGAACTCCTTGGGGGAGAATTGTACATAGAATCATAGAATATCAGGGTTGGAAGGGACCTCAGGAAGTCATCTAGTCCAACCCCCTGCTCCTGCTCTGTTTTACCCACATTCTGCCATATATCTATTGCATGTTATAGCAGTCTTGGATGATGACCCAGCACACGTTGGTCCTGCTTCTGCCAGTGTCTGGCCATGGAGGCCTTGGGTACCCATACCCAGGCTGTGTCACCCATAGTCATGGCCATAGACACCCATCCCCTCCATGAGCACACTCGCCATGTGGGACAGACTCCATACACGTCAGCACAAATGTTTCCAACTTTCTGATCACACAAACCAGAACATCCGCTGCCCTGCCCCCCCTGCCCGGCTCCCTCCATTCCCCCCCCCTTCTGCCGTTCGCTCTCCCCCACCCCCAACCCTTTCACCAGGCTGGGATACTAGAGGGTGAGGGCTCCGGCTGGGGGGTGTGGGCTCTGGGTGGGGCTGATGATGAGGGGTTTGGGTGAAGGAGGGGGTTCCTGGCTGGGGCAGGGGGTTGTGGTGTTGTGGGGTGCAGGCTCTGGGAGGGAGTTTGGGTCCAGGAGAGGACTCTGGGCTGCAACATAGGGTTGGGGTGCAGGAAAGGGCTCAGGGTGTGAGGTCCTGGTGTCACTTACCGCAGCTCCCGGGATGTGGCCGCCAGCTCCCTGCAGCCCCTAGGCACAGCCGGGGAGGCTTCATGCACTGCCCTCATGCCTGCAGATGCCACCTCTGCAGATCCCATTGGTCGCGGTTCCTGGCCAATGGGATCTGCGGAGCCAGCACTAGGGGAGGACGCAGTGCGCAGATACCTCTCTAGCAGCCCATGCACTTAGGGCCTCAAGGACCTGGCAGCTATTTCTGGGAGCCGCGCAGAGCACGGGCAGGCAAGGAGTCCTGGATCTTTTCGACCGGGTGTTCTGGTTCAAATCCGGACGCCTGGGAACTCGAACATGAGTCAAACTCCAGCTCCCCTTACTAGGACAGGCTGCGCTTGGCTCAGCCAGACCATGTGTTCCCTGCCTTCACTCCCCAAATAGCTGCTCTAATTAGCCCCCATTGCAGCCTTTGCAGATCTTTGTGTTAATTACTATTGTCGGGGTTTGTGTATGTCTGGCTGCTCAGCCCAGGCAGTTAGCAAGAGGCACGACAAAGCAAAGCACGTGACAGGCTCTGCCAGATCAATGGTGCAGAGCAAACTGGAAATGGGGGCTGGAGGAAGGGGCCTGCACACAAGGCTGGGCTGGCAGAGAAATGGAGTAACAGGCTCAGTCACTGTAGCAATCCTAGGCAATAGACACTGCCCCCAGGGTTCCTGTTAACAGCATGTGTGTGGCCCAGAGCTGCAGCTCCAGTAAGGAGCTCAGGCTGCTGGATCGAGGCAGGACCTGGCTGCAGGGCTGCACCTGCATCAGCAAAGCGCACAGTCCTGCTCGTTCGCCAGGCCAGGGCAAGCACCCAACAGGTGCAGTTGAGTTGATGAGCAGTCACAGAAGGGCCTGGCTACCTGGATTTCTGGGTCCTATGCCTGACATGAGAAATTACTTGAAACAATGTGCCTGAGCAATCTTGTGCCTCAGTTTCCCCATCTGTAAAATAGGGCTAATAGCATTGATCTATCTCATAGGGGGACAGGCCTTGACAATGAATTGTTTGCATGCTAATCTGGCAGAGCCTGGACCTCCAGAACAGGCCGCATAACTTGAAAGTGCCAATCCATGAAAGACGCTCCCCCTTGACTGTGAAGGGTTGCCGCTGATGCCAAGCCTGGGTCTTTCATTGCTCCCCTTCAGATCTAGCACTTCCCTGAGCCCTGGCCGTGGCCTGACTTCAGCAGAGATAAATTGCCTTTTATTTGCTAGTCGTGGTAACAACAAAAAATCCCAGCTAGGCCGAGGCTGTTCGAGAACTAAACCAGCAAAGAGACAAGAGATGCTGGTGTCTGGGCATTCAGCTGAGCAGCTGGCAAAAGGCCCTAGCGGGAGAGTGCAGGCCGTAGCCTGGAGATAGTAATCCATCCTTTGGCTGCTTAGATGGGACGCCTTTCGGGGCAGGAACTGGCTCTTGCTATGTGAACACATAGGGAGAGATTTTTCAGAAGAGTTCTGCTCATTTAGGCACCCAGCTAAGAGCTATATTTCCCAGCGCTACCCTTATGGCATGTGAGGTGAAAATCTGGCCCACAGCCCCCCGAAAAAATGAGGTCTGATCTCAGTCGGAGCCTCTAGCTGCTCCTGCAATACACAGAACAGTGTTTTGCTTTTAGCTCTTTGGTTTCTCATGCTCAGAATGATGCAAAACCAACCTCTTTGGGGGCTGACATTTGCCCTGCTTGGTCTCTGCCCAAAGGCTGAGCTAAATTCCTCTTGCTGTTTTCCAACTAGGGGAGAGTGTATGAGGGTGGAGGTGGGGTGCAAATACACTTTTCCTACTATAAAAAAAAATGTAAGCACACACTTTCTAACAAAGAGTTACAGCAACCCCCCAAGTCAGACACTGGTAACTCAGCACGGGCCCCGTCCAGGTTGAAGTCTTGCGCTGACATGACCTACGGAATCAAAGATCTGCTGGAAAGGAAGCAGTTATTAAAGATGACAATGCGAGATCCAGATACAAGCTCCCACACAGATTAAGCTCCAGCTCTGTCTCCTGTGTTTACCACGTCTGGAATGCCATTGAGCACACAGCAACACCTACTGGCTGACTAATGTGCTGCAAGAAAACCTAGCAACACAATCCCCTTTCATTAACTGGGAGAAGAGAGTAAAATATTAAACAAAAGAAGTCACTGAAAAATGTTCCCGGAGAAGCTTTAACTCCCGGAGACAGGTTCCACTGTGACCAGCAGGCAGATGGTTTCAAAAAAGAAATTCTTATCACTTGGGCAAGAAAGTTGGTGGTGACCTGGCTACGGTAACTGTACAAGGAAAAGCAAAGAGCAGGTAAAAGCCAATCACCATGGAGAAAAAACTGAGTTTTCTACCTCAGTTTCTTCAAAGTACAAGCAAGATCACACAAGCATTTATACGTTTTAGTGGCATTAATGGATTAATTAAAAACATTTGCAGTTTGTTTATGTTATGTCCTGCCCATGTTTGTATTTTCTTACTTCTGTTTTTAAACCATTGCTATCTCCGGGCTGGGTCATGCTGACTCCACTGTTTCTTATTTGCTTCTGACGTAAGCCTTTATTTTACAGGTCTCGCAATATTAGGCTAAGACTTAGCATGACAGAAACAATGAAGGAATGTGCAAGAGGAGACCCAATGTTGCTTTTCTGTTAGCCCAGGGGACTAGGGAATCCACAGTCCTGGGTTCTAGTCCCGGTCCTGCCACTGACTCACCATGTGACCAAATCATTTGGTGTCTCAGTTTGTTCCTCTAAAATAAGAATCATCACCGGGCAGGGATAGTGTGAGGCGTAAAAGTACATTGGGCTACTCTGATGCAAGGCAAAGTTATCCTCTTCATCATCAACAAAGAACTAACTCCACAGCTGAAAGGGAGCTATCCCTTACCCCCAGGCACAATGTTCCCTGCCAGTCAGGCTGCAGGAAGCATTCGTAACGGCATGGGCCACCCTCCACCTTCTGTACAGTACAGATATTGCTGCAGGATAGGATTGTATCTCGCCCACTGCAGCTCTGGTCTTTCTCTGGGGCAGCTGCCTGTGCGTGACCTCTCTTCTGTTTGTGGGGTATCAGGCAGAGCCCCCCACAGCAGGGAGCTTAGCAAATAATACAGAAAACTGCAGGTCCATTTCTGTCTCCAACTCCATTTTGCAGCAACAGAGGAATAAAGCCTCAGTTTCTGTTTTTCCAGTAAGCCGGATGCTTCTGTCTAAAGGGCTGAGATCTGGAACGAGCTAACTGATGTGGAAGGCGGCTGCGCTGGCACATGAACGGAGGGAGGTAAATGTCAGGGGAGCATCTGACCAAAAATAAGGGCCAATTACCACTGTAAAAACGCAATGGCACTTCATCCTGAGCTGCAGCCTCTCCTCCAGATGGCAACTGAGTGTCTCAGCATAGTGCTAACGAGGCACAAATAAACCATCCAACTTCATGAAAAGAGCCACAATCATGGGCCAGTTACAGTCTGAAATGAATTAGAAACACTGCACCATAATCTAATTGTAAAACACCACAGCAGCCCTGCACGGCTCTTCCGTAAGGACTAGTTAGTGATGGCCAGAAAAGTGACTATGGATAATGCAGCACTTTCGGAGGGCTTGGCTGGACTGGAGAAGTTTGTCCCAGTGTAATGACATCAATGGGGCGACACTCGTGTAACTCAAATTCAGATACTGCACTGGTGCCAAATGGGGCTTGCACGAGAGGGTGACTTGCCCTGATATGCACCAGTGCAAGGCCCATCTTACCCCAGCCCTGCATGCCTACGCATCAGTGCAACTACATTGGTGCTAAAATACTCCAGCATGGCCAGGGCCCGGCTTTATGCAGCCACTCAACAGCTCTAGGTCGCTGTTGTTCCACTCCCCAACATCATGGCTGTTACCTATCAAAGGGAAGCGATTCCCCAGTGGTCCCCCTTTCAGGCTGACAAACAGCCTAGAAGCCCCGGATGGTGTCATGCTGGCGGTGACTCGGGCCAGCAATACCAGAGTTTTTTCCATCCCATGTCACTGTCCCAGTGTTTCCTTGGACATTTTGGAAATGGGTGTAGGAGCTTCCCTTCGAGTGCACTTCACCCCTGCCGAGGGCAAGCAGCACAAACCTGCCCCACTGCCTAGGTCCTAGTCCAGAACGTGGGACTTCCCTCAGGCACTGGGCTCAGGGTGCCTGTGTTTGCAGAGGTGACAGCTGCCTTCTTGGCCAACACCTCGGGGCCTGAACGAGGGCCCTCCAGAGCTAGAAGCATGAGCTAAGGAGTCAAGTGCAGGGCACAGCAATGGGCCAGTGGCCCTTTAAACAGTTTGGGAGCCAGCTAATGGGCAGCTGTGGGTATGTCTACACTGCAGCAAATGCCCTGAATTGCAGAGCCTGGGTCAGCTGACTCAGTTCCCTGGGCTCGGATTGTGGGGTGATAAAATTGCAGGGTGGGAGGGTCCCAAAGCCTGGACTCCAGCCTGAGCCCAATTCTATAGCCCCAAGCCCATCAGTTGGCCAGGCCAGCCACAGCCACGCCGCAGTTCTTTTATCTCAGCAGAGACGTACCCTGTGTGTCTATGTAGCTAGGCCTTGCCTGCTTGTATGTAGCTACTAAACATGGTTATTTGGAGCCCAGCTGCACCCGGGGGGTTCCTCATATTCGTAATGTCACATAGAGCGAAGATGCACCAGCAAGGCTCCTGGACTAGGGCTGTAACAGCCTCTGGCGATCAGGCGCAGAGCTGGACCCGTGACCCAGGTGAGACCTTGCCCCCTACGCTGGAGCGAAGTGCTCTCATGCTGAGGCTGCCTTGCCCAGACCACTTTGTGGAGGGGCAGCACGTTGGCTAAGCCAGAGCCTCCTGCGGATTGCTCAGGGTGACCTACATGCAGCTGGCAGAGACCGTTAAAGGCAATAAACTGGAAGAGGAAGGAAATGACTTCTGAAGAGTTCTCTGCCAGCTGGACAGTTTTGATGGATTGCCCCAGGCTTTGCCTTCAGAATCTCACTTTGCTCCAGGCTCCCTGGTCAGCGAGGGGGATGGGGAAGGAGGGGGGATTAATTGCTTTGCGTTAAAGTCAGATGCAAATACCAGAATCCGCTGAGGGGCCCAGGACCACAGAGAGATTTTGAAGATGCTGAATTCTCCATTACACTGGTTTCTTCTCATCCTGCGGATCTTACGGCAGGAGAGAAGCCACATCTCACAGCAAGACCCTGTCGCTCCCAGGTACAGCTGGATGATGTTCTCTGGCCTGTGCTGTGCAGGGCAAATGGCACGATCAGAACAGGCCAGTCTGACCTCAGTCTCTTTGCAAAATGAGGAGGAACTCGGTAGCAAACAGCTCTGAGAGTCGCACCTGGAGTTGGCTTTTGCTATTTTATCAACTTATACATCAATGACAACCTTTAGCTCAGCCCCAGCCAGGCACAGAGCGATCCAGGAGAGACTAATGGCACCTGAAACAATTCTCGCTGTGAGTAACCCAACAGTCAGAATTAGGGCTTCTTTCTCTGCTACTTTAAACAGAACCTAACTGAGCACAGGATGGGAGTGATGAATGATGCAACCCCTAGAACAGGTTCTGGAGCTCTGTGGATGCTGCAGATATTTGCTGGAGTTTTTAAACAGCTGTGTTTCCAGGGTGTTTTCAGGTGGGCTCTCCCCAGATGTTTTAGCAAATGGATCAGCCGGCAGGAATGGCTGCTAAGACCCCTATTCAGCAAAGCATTTGTACACATGCCCATCTCTAAGCACGTGAGCAGTTCCATGCACCAGATCATCAACCAATTGAAATCTGTGTAGCTTCCCTGACATCACATGAGCTAGGTTGACATCCGGTCTGCTGACTGTGACGAGACGGCTCACCTGCTCAACATTCCTCACTCACTTTGCTGGAACAGCGCCTTTTAAGCACAAGTTTGTACTGGAGTCATCACAGTAAATGTTAAAACAAACAAGAGCTTAAACCCACATGCTCCAGGGCGCAAGCCAACCTTTCACGAACAGGGGCCAGGAAGAAATTCCCCCTGGGGACAGATTGTCCCAGAACTACCCATTGCAGGATTTTTTGCCCATTCCTCTGCAGATGGTTCTAGTTACTGTCAGAGACAGGCTACCAGTCTAGAGGGAGCCCTGGTTTGATCTGGTAGTGCAATTCCTATAGACTGACATCATTTAAATAGCTGAAATCATAAAATTTACAGTTTTTAAAATCCTATGTCTGAAATTGACCAAAATGGACCAGGAATTTGGTAGGGCCCTACTGATGGAGACTCCATCGTGATCCTTGGTAAATTGCTGCAGTGGTTATTTATATTCAGCATTAAAAATTTATACCTTATTGCCAATCTGAATTTGTCTAGCCTCAACGTCCAGCCACTGGATGGTGTTATATTTTCCTCTGCTAGATTGAAAAGCCTATTATTAAAATATCTGTTCCCCATGTGGGTGCTTATGGACTGTGATCAAGTCACCTCTCAACCTTCTCTTTGATACACTAAATAGATAAGTCTCTCTCGCTATAAGGCAGGTTTTCTAATCATTCTTGGGGTTGTTCTCTGAACACTCCTCAATGAATCAAAAACCTTCCATGGGCATCAGAACCAGATACAATATTTCAGCAGAGCTAACACAGCGCCACATACAGATGTAAAATAACCTCGCCACTCCTGCTTGAGAGTCCCCTGTTTATGCATCCCAGGATCGCATCAGCTCTTTTGGCCACGGCATCACATTGGGCGCTCATGCTCCGCTGATTATCCATCAGTGATATATAAATAATCTTCATTCTTAATGCCACAGGGAGGGAAACAAAATGTGACTGAAAAGTTCTCCTCCCTCAGCAGTGTGTGTGTAGGAGGTCGTTTTCTTGCTTCATTCAACATCCATCTGCAGGACCTTCCAACTCCCACTCCCACTCTGAAACTTGAAATCCAGCTGCGATCGACACAGCACGGGAGCTGGGAAGAGCCACAGCTAGACACAACAGGTAGCAACGCAGCAACATGAATCCTGCCAGCACTAGACCTCAGCAGCCGGTTTAACAAGGCAGGCAGAGCGGTTTGCAGAAGCTATAATTAGCTCAAGGGCACTAGGGCAACATTAAAGTTCTACGAGGCTCTGAACGTTTGGGAGGAAAGGGAAGGAAGGAAGGATGCTACTGAGCAGCAGCCAGACACTAATTTTGCCGCATATGGAACTATTGCTGGGCTGCAGGTAGGATCCACTTCTATCCACTAACTTCCTGACTCTCTTTGATTGTATGTTCACGAAACCAGGCAGGCTGCACTCTGAGGTTAACAGCAGATGAACTGGGGAGAATTCCAAGGCAGTAGCAAGCCTTCTTCAGGACTTGGGACAGAGGTGTTTGGTTAAAATGAGGAACAGGTGCTCTTTGGCTGAAACACACAGGCCATCCAACCAGAACTGCTTCAACTCCAGAAGCCAAAATAATGTCCCTTGAAGCCTCCTCAGGGACACAATCCTGCCAGGAACAGTTGCAGTGCAATGCATACAGGACTCAAGCGGACTCAATCCATCTAGAGAGAACAGGACAATTCAGGACATGCCCAGTGGGGGAGGCAGGAAGATGAGGGCTCTTTGAGAACAGCTTTGCCACGTGTCAGAGACTACGGCTCATGCTTTACATTGCCAGAGTCATTTTAACGTTTCCCCCAGCTGCCCGACAGGCTTGGGACACACGAGCGATATCCGAATTCACCTCTGAACTATGGGAAATGCAGCAACGGGAGAGATTACGCCAGTTACACATGTAACAGGCACAAGCACCCTGCGGTATATTTCGATTGGTCACGCCTATTTAAATCCAAAGGGGTTCCCATGATTTGAGCAGATGTCACTGAGATTAGAACCAGAACCTGAGATCCTCATGTACCCGGCATTAGCTGGGCAATCTCCTTCGAATCTAAGGGCTTGTCTCCATCTCCAGTGCAACACCCCTGTAACGCTGCAGTGAAGATGCTATTACGCTGACGGGAGAGCTTCTCCCATCAGCGCCCCTGAGACCCTCTCTCATAGGCTTAGTTCTGTCTACACAGGGGGTTAGGTTGGCATAGCTACATCACTCAGGGGTGTGTAGCTTTCACACCCCAAGTGACACAGTTATACTGACATAGGTCTGCAGTGTAGGCCTGACCTTAGAGTGATCCACAGCGTGCTCCGCTCTGATCACACAACAGTGTGAATCAGGCATGACTAGAGTCATACTGGTGTGAAAGTGGAGTTAGGCCCAACACACTTTCAGGTCATTTACCTGACTCAAGCAGAGAGTTTATTATTCCTTGTGGTAAATATAAAAAGGTGTTAAGCAATTGGATTTTAATTTAAACCATTAAGAGAAGGAGCCTGACACGGTTCGGGGTCTGTCTTCCTGACCATGGTTTGCCTCCTTACTAGATGCTTTCCATGGCTTAGAGCAATGAATTGAGCTTACAAAATGTTTCTGATGAAAATAAGTGTTTTTTTTTTTGACCTTGCATCACCTCCACTAGTTCTCTGGAGGCTATAAAATGTTAACATCGTGGATATCCTTTGTATTAAATGGGAACTTTTTATAAAACTACTTATAAATGTTAATAGATTCCATACGAATATGACATTCAGGAGTTAAATGTGGCACAGATGGCTATTAGAACATCAGCAGATGTTATTCTGGATGGTTATAAACCACCCGTTGGACTCTAGCAGTTGACTAGCTAGGCATGAAGACATCTGTCAATCATTTGTTAACCCCTTAGAAATGCAATTTGACTATAAGATGACCAGTATCGGTTTGCACCCAATAAACTGCTTTGCATCCAAGGTCGCAAAACTAGCACCCAAGACTCCTGGCTAAGTGTGATGTCTCTTTCACATCGCTGCGAACAATCAAACAGCAGGATTTCAGTCTCCAGGCAGAGACAAAACATTAGATGAATAAACTCTCCCCACAGACTTTATTTTAAATTATGCTCAATCATAAGACGATTGAGGCTGTTGGGATGGATGGGCAGCCCCACAGCAACAGCGCTGCCTGGGACAAGAGACCCCTTTGATGGCTTGTTACAAACGTGGTGTTCTGTATAGACTTAAAAAACCTCTGTTGTAGCATTTGACGGCGTGAGGCGCCCTCTGTAGTCAACGGGAGAAATCCCATTGCTTCATTTTACACAGAGCTAGAACCATCTGTGCCCCTTGGATGGAGATTGCTACGAAATCACCCACCTTCTCTCTAATACCTGGGGCCCAACAACTCTGCACCTGACTGGGAACAGACAGTCACATCCCGGGGCTTCACAAACGTCTCACGCTACCAGTTTCAACAGGTGCAGAAGATGCTTCCATTGCAAACTCTCTCTGCTCGGGGAGTGGGCAGGTGGAGCAGACCCTTTGCTTTCATTATTACTGGGGTCTTGTCTATTTTGATCGTAAGCTCTTGCAAAGATTCAGGAAAGGAGTCAACATTTCTACAGCTAGCAAAAATATTCAGAGTTGGAATAACTGATGCTAACAAATGTTTTGGATGGGATATTAAACCTTGTGCTTCAGAGCTTAAGTGGATTGCTAATTGTTATAGGCCAAGATGAGTGCTGTGGGGGGGGGGAGCGGGTAGGGGGGAATAGAACATAAGAACGGCCATACTGGGTCAGACCAAAGGTCCATTTAGCCCAGTATCTTGTCTACTGACATGGCCAGTGCCTGGTGCCCCAGAGGGAATGAACAGAACAGGTAATCATCAAATGATCCATCCCGTCACCCATTCCCAGCTTCTGGCAAACAGAGGCTAGGGCCACCATCCCTGCCCATCCTGGCTAATAGCTATTGATGGACCTAGCCTCCAGGAACTGATCTAGTCCTTTTGTGATCCCTGTTATAGTCTTGGACCTTCACAACATCCTCTGGCAGGTTGACTGTGCGTTGTATAAAGAAATACATCTTTTTGCTTGTTTTAAACTGGCTACCTATTAATTTCTTTTGGTGACCCCTAGTTCTTGTGTTATGAGGAGTAAACAACACCTTCTTATTTACTTCTCCAAACCAGTCATGATTTTATAGACCTCTATCACATCCCCCCTTAGTCGTCTCTTTTCCAGGCCAAACCGTCTCTTTAATCTCGTCTCATATAGAAGCCGTTCCACACCCCTGATCGTTTAAGTTACTCTTTTTTGTATCTTTTCCACTTCCAATAGAAGTGTGAAAAATCGGGGCGAGGGGTGGGGGGTAATAGGTGCCACTGAAGACCCGGAGCGCCACCAGGTGAGTAAAAATTAAAAAGGTGCCTCTAGCCAGGGAAGGGATTCTCGGCCAGGGCTCGTTGGGCCCCTGTGGGGCCCAGGGCAAATTGCCCCACTTTCCCCCCCTCTGGGCGGCCCTGACTGCGCACAGTACTCAAGGTGTGGGCGTATTTGTGATGCATCCGATGAAGTGGGCTGTAGCCCAGGAAAGCTTATGCTCATGTAAATTTGTGAGTCTCTAAGGTGCCACAAGGACTTCTGTGCTTTTTCCATAGTCTCTAAGACCTCGATCCAGCAAAGCACATGCTTAAAGTGAAGGCAATGGGACCACATTTGGGACTGATCCTCTGCCCACTGACGTCCATGAACAGCCTGCCATTCATTTCGTCTGTCTTTGGACCATGCACAATGTGCCTAAAACGGAGCGCTGGATCAGAGCCCAAGCAAAACATTAGTCCTTCAGATTTATAGCGTCAAATACAGCCGAGGGGATTTGCCCAGCTCAGGGGCTAAATATTTTATGTCCAGGACCAGCTGTTTTCATAACCAAGAACAGCTATTTTTGAAAGATTAAATCAATTAGAGAAACTATTAGGTTAGGTTTAAATTAAAATCATATCTAGTCGAAATCCCTCCATTGTGCGGCATGTCCTACAGATGTCACCTGAATATTTTACACTCCGCTATGACAGCGCTCTGTACATTTGCACACTCTCAAAGCACGAGCCCCTTGATAAATATGCAATTCAGCCAGCGCTGGAAATGGAATTTGGGCATGAAATTAATTGCAACAGATTGCATCAAAGTCAGCCCCTGCCGTTAGCATCCTACCTGAAATAGGAGATAAGCAAAGCAGTTCCCTTCTCTCTGATGCAGCTTTTGGCAGAGAGCCCCATGCTGGGGAAAGCACCGTGCCTCAGTGCAGCCTGGTTAAACATGACACGACGGCTAATCCGAAACAAAAATCTATACTCGTTTGGGTTGCATTGAGTCTTCTGTGCTGCATTCATATCGATAAGGCGATCAACTCGGCAGCCCCTTGACTCAGCAAGGACTCTGCTCAGTTGGGTCAGAAAGGGTGGCTTCATTTAAAGTCATAATGGAGCTGTGGCCATAGCTGGGAAGATATTTACTTCACCAAGATATTTACTACACAGGAGAAAGGCATCTTGATGATGATAAGCCAAATTCAACCATAGGGTAAGCAGGGAAAGTTATTTTCTTCATTCAGCTAAATTGGAACTCTATGGACCCAACTGGGTAAGGCAGTGGACTGGGATATGGGAGAACGGGGTTCATTCCTGGCTTTGCCACTGGCCTGCTGGGGACCTTGGGCTCCCTCTGCCTCAGTTTCCCCATCTGTACAATGGGGATAATGATACTGACCCTCCTTTGTAAAGCACTTTGAGATCTATGGATGAAAAGCCGGAGATGAGAGCTAGGGATTATCAACACTAGACTGAAGTTGAATTCGACACCATGTAACATGACACTCTGGGTAGGTTGTCAGCAATAGGGATTGACTCCACTCCCAATCAAGGTGATAGTCTGAGGCCAGGTCTGCACAAGGAACTGTTGCCAGTGTAGTAATGCCAGTTTGCGGGAGGATGTGATTTTTTTTTAAATGACATTTTTCTACTGGCCAAAGCCCAAGAACAGACGGAATCCAGCTTACTGGGTGTAGGGAAAGCAGTAGAAGCTAGAATAGCAATAGCACTCGTCAATATATGCAACAGCCCCATTAGAGCTAGTGGGGAATTTTTCAACCACCTGTTTTTTCATTGGAAAATGCTGATTCCTCAAAAACAAAACTCAAAAATTTTTTGAAAACAAGTCTGGACATTGCCAAGACGTTTCCATGTTTTCCAAACCAGAAAAATTCCAGTTTTTCAGTTTCAAAACCAGCTTTAATAAAAATGGTCAGAATGAAAAAGCCACTTTTTTGATGGACCCGAATGGAATTTTTTTTGGGGGGGGGGGGAGGAGGGTGGATTTTTGGTTTGTGAACAGTTCTGGAGATTTCATCTTTTCATCCCAATTTAGAACAGGGGAAAATGTGTTCCTCCCCCTCCCCGCCAGTATCTTAAAAATGGTCCTGGCCCGGGAAAAGTGTTTTCTGCACAGCTCTCTCCTCCACTAGGACAGCGGCAGTCCAATGCCACCGGCTTAGTTCTCCCAGCAAACCATTCCCAGCGTAAACGAGGCCTGACCTACCATCTCCTCCAAGAGCAACAATTCCAGCCTGGTTCTTAACTTGACCCCTCACCCTGCTTTTGGAAAAAGTGATTAATGCAGCAGAGGCTGGGCTGAGCCGGGCCAAAGGATGACACAGTCTTGTACTCAAAAACTTGGGAATAATTTAGAGTGGTCCCTTACAGGACGGCTTCTGATGGAGCATGTCTGAGCACAGACAGTCTGGAGCATCAGAGCACATCACTTTGCAAGGAGGAGGCTGCCTAAGAAGTGTTTTGATTCAGTAACCATAAGATGTCTGCTACATCCCATTCCACAGCAGCTACAGTTCTTCAGTGAGAATCCACATTCACTTTCTTCTTTGCTTCAGTCAGGCTTTCCACATATGCTAGCATAGCATCCACTCTTCTGGACCATCACTGACCCACAAGCCCATTCTTCCTCCAAGGGCCGTGAACTGCCGAGAAGCATCACCAACACCCAGTAAAAGTAATAAGACCAGAACCCCCATAACTTGACTTCCAGCACAGTGCACCTTTCCCTAGCTTAAAGGGTACTCTGTGGGGCTACGTATCTCCCCCGTATACCCTTTAAACCTGGCCCAGGGATTTAATCAGATGGTGTGAGGTCGGTGTTCACCATCAAGGACTCTAGAAGAATGAGAAAGCAGTGAGCTCAAGCCAGCCAAGGAGTCCTCCTAGGGGAGCATGTTTCTGCTGCGTGTAAATCTGGAGTAACCCCGTTAGCGCCAAGGGAGTCACACACATGCCAGGCAGAGGAGCATGCGGCTCAGTGGTTTTCAGTGGGGATGCTCCTAACTTTACAGATTTGGAACCAGGAGTTAACTGTTTCCCCCCTTTTGGCAGCTAGGAAGACTCCTTTTTTCCAAAACGGATACCAGGCGACAGCCGTCCGGCACACTTTATCGGGAATGACTCTTTCCCTGCAGAGAAGTGTCAGAACAGTCCCCTGGCAGAGACATCCAAACTACTTTTCTATCCATTATTAAACAGCCCGAGTCAAAAGCCGTGCGCGTGTGACAGAAATGTCGATAAATCTCCACTGATGACCCAGGCTGCTGCTGCCAATCCACTGGGCACAAAGGATGTAAAGGAATGATTAGTTAGAGACCCTTTGGCTTCCTGGCTTGCTTTGCCATGAAGGCCAAGGCTGGGGAGGGAGAGGGGGATCTGAAAGCCCGCTGGCAGAAGCAGCTAATGCCTTATACTGAACCGTCTCCCCTACGCCACTCTGATATAAATGCCCTCTGAATAGCAGGGGGTATGAGAGTTAATCAGTACCAAGGGCTCTCCTTTGCTCACAGAAAGCCACCTTATTAAAAGGTAAAAAAAAAAAAAAAAAAAAATCAAGGACATGCTCCATCAGCGCCTCCATTAAGCCTTGAGAATGATTCTGGGATTCCTGAATCCAGGCTTGGAACCCCATTAAAACTCATTCAAGCCTGTACCTGCTCTGCCTCCAAGGAGAGATTAATTGATTCTTTAATGTTCTAGTAACTGGATTTGAGTCAGGCGGCTCCATGGCCCACCACAAGCCCCACTTAGATCTAAGCCCAAATGTAAAGTACTTACCTGGACTTGGTGGTAGTTTGCAGGGTTAACCTTCCTTTGTCTCCAGTGTCCTCGGTCTCTGAGATGCACAGCAGGATCTGGGATAGAGGTGAGGTTTCAGTGGATCTCTCTGGGTCAAACAGCACCCGCTCAGTGGCAGGGCGCTATTCCTAATGCCAGCACCCCAGATCTGATGAGACAGCTGGCTCCGTCCAGGGACTATGATGGCTTACCCACAGGGGCCAGAACTACGGGTGCAGAGGGAGCTTCCGCACCCCCTGGCTTGAAGTGGTTTCCATTATAGACAAGATTTAGAGTTTGGTACAATGACTCACTATAAAACTTGTTCCAGTGCCCCTGGGCACACTCCTCCATTACCTCTGAACAGGCTCCTTGTACCCCAAGCTCTGCCAATGAGTGATTACAGCTGGCTATGCTGTTGTGTTCATTGCAGCGTTCATTGGGAACTTGCTGGGTGGCTTCACTCTCCAGGAGCCCACTCTCTGCAGCAATACGCCCACTCCTAGTGCAACATACCACAGCCACTGGTGTCTGCACCCCACACTCTTTCCTAGCAAGAGCCACATTAAACAGGGATCTTCATACTGGGGGGCTTTGGGGCCAAGTTTCCCACTCTTCCACTAGCAGGTCACTGGGAACCCTAGCGGAGACAGAGTGTCAGCGGCCAACAACATTTTACTCACCGTGTCATCTAATGGTTGAGTGTCTTGGCCAAGGCTACACAGCGAAGGAGAGGCAGAGCTGGGAATGGGACTGGGGTCCTGGCCCGCAGAGCACGACTCCGAACAAACACACTGCTCTCAGCCCAAGAGGACATCGACTCCTGCAAGGGCTGACTGCTGTTCCCCTAATCTAACCACCGACGCTGCTGAGGGTGCTGTTCATGCCCTCCACCCCTCCTGCAGCACTCGCTTGGTTCCAGCCGCCACATCCCACACCTCTTCCATTCGGTGTCAGTATTGGTGCTGACTCCGAGCACCGTTCTGAATCATCGGTACGCCCAGCGCCACCGATGCTCAAAAGCACCACTGAGCGGCCCCCTGGCTCCTCCCCCTCCTTATGAGCTGGTCAACAGGACACCGTTCTTCTCCATCTGTGAAGAGCAGTGGATGGGCAGGGCTCTGTCCCTGTGGGATTCAGTGCAGGATTTGGGGGGATGCAGAGGACAATTCCCTAGCCAGGGCCCTTGTCGGACAAGCTCCCTTCCTTCTCCACACAACTAGACGGGCCAAGAGGCTTTTTCTCCCAGCCACGTTAGCAAAACCATTCAGCAGCAACCGTGGGTGGATGTAGCACCCTGAGCTGGGTGCAAATCCAGCAAGATGGAGCAATGCTTCATTGCACATAGGTGCCTCTATGGTCCACATCACTGCAATATCTGAGTGCCTCACACTCTCCAACGGGGAGCCGGCAATGGGGTTTTCCCCCAACCTGCAGGTGAGTTAAGGGAACATCCCCATTGCACAGATGGGGAATTGATGCACATGGGGGTTAACGAGGTGTCTACACTGCAATCAGAGGTGTGAGTGTAGATGTACCCGAGCCAGCTTTGATCACCTGAGGCTTTCTGCTCTTGTTCCCCCAGCCAGCTAGCTCAGGTCTGTCTACACCCGCTGCAATCACACCTCTCAGTTGAAGTGTAGAAACCCCCAAAGCGACTTGCACAAAGGCAAGGTCTGTTTGCAGAGCCAGGGACCAAACCCAGGTCTTGAGTGACAGCCCATTGCCTTAACCACAAGGCCACCCTTCTTCCCCCTGCTGGCCAGGAGCTACAAGAGCTGAGTGGTTCACAGATTTCTGCCCCCAACTACCCCAAATTCTTTCCCGTCTTTATAGAGCCTCAGCAGACCCCCAGGCGAAGGGTCAGGGGGCTCCTGCCACCTCCGCTAACTTCAGAAGCCTAGTCGATATCTCCGCCCTGGCTGAACAGTGTGCGGGCTCGTTCTTTCAGAGGACGCTCACCTCAAAATACACCAGAACTGCTTCCTTGTCACCACCTACCTGGCTCCGCTGTGCCTGGTGGTCGTGGCCTGGCACAGACAGGTGAGGACCAGCATTGGGGCGATGGAACAGGGCACTCTGCACAGGTGCTACTTGGGACTCAGCAATTTAAAGCTAATTGTGGGGGGAAAAAGTTCTCCAAAATTAATGCAGATGGTAGAAGGGGGGGGGGGAAGAAACGGTGGGCAGAGCCTGACTAAAGAGTCGTCGCTCTGAGCGGTGAGCCAGGCATCAGGTGGGCTCTGGCTAAGCATCTATCTCGACCTGCAGCCACTTCACCTGCTACTCCAGGCTGGGAAACCCCCTGCAGTTGTGCCAATGCAGCTCAGTCCTGACCCACAGCTTCCCATGGAGCTCTTGTCTTGGACTGCCACACGACTCTACCAATCAACCTGGACTTTCAGTAGCCAAGGTGCTGCCAGTCCCAAACCTATACAGGATTCTGTCACAGCACCTCAATTCCTACCAGCAGCGCCCTCCGTCAAAGCTCCTCAGTCCTGCTGGGATACGCACACAGCTCCACCAAGCCACCTCGGTCCCCTTCTGCTGTCGCCTCTCTCTCAAGCAAGGGCTACGAAGCTGAGCAGTCACCATTCAAGACTTGCAGTTGAACAGCTTCCCATTAGCACTGGACTGAAACCACATTGCACTGGGTTTTACTCCCATCTTTACATTTACAGGAACTGGGGAATCAAAAAGCGTTTGAGGGACTCAGCAGCCTGAGCTTTCAGGAGGACAGAATCCCAGGGGCTGGGAATCAGGACTCCTGGGTTCTAGTCCCAGCTCTGCTACCAAATTCCCACAGCAAGACACACTTAGGGTGACCAGATGTCCCGATTTTATAGGGACAGTCCCAATATTTGGGGCTTTTTCTTATACAGGCACCTATTACCCCCCACCCCTCGCCCCGATTTTTCACACTTCCTATCTGATCACCCTAGACACACTTCATCGCCTCATGCCTCAGTTTCCCCCATGACTCAAGTGCTACATGAGAGGAATTGTTAGTTATGTGGCTCCTGCTGCTGCTCTTGGTACAGACGGTTTGCCAAGGAAAAGGTGGGGAGGGAACCAGGCAGTGGCCCAGGCGACAAGAGCATCTCCAATATGTTGCAAGGGGAAGTGGAGATAAACAAGCCACGGCTGGCCAAACCAAATGTAAATACCCACAAATTCTCCGGAGTGATTTACTCCTCCGCTAAGGTGGTGATTTGATGCTAAAAGCGCTCTCTGGAACGAGCGGAAAATCAAAAGCCAGCAGCCTCACCAGCCTGACTTTCGTTGCTGGAGTCATGCTCCACGTCTAATGGGGAAGCAGCTCATCTGCAGCAGCACTTTGCCAGGAGCAATGAGGGTAATTAGCAGCCCATTTTCTTCCAAAGCTAAAAGTTAATCTCATAATTTGTGTGGCTTCCCCCGCCCCCAGCCCCTGCTTTTGGAAGATAAATTCCAGGAACAGTCTAAGGCTGCTTTTTCCTGCTGCTTCTATTCAGAGCCTGGGAAACCGTCCCTTCGGGCATAGCAAGAACTCCCAGTCAAAAGTCTGCAACCCTGCAGAGCAATGGCAACGCAGCCGAAGATCTCATAGCAGGCGGTGCAACCGAGGGTCACCACAGCCTTGCTGTGAATACTAGAGGGGAGAAGACTCCCTTTTTAAAAGGGGTGGCCCTGTCCTCAGACTGCGGTGGTCGAACACCTCTCTGCTGCAAACCCTTGAACAATGGCCGGTTGGAGGAGACAACCTCTCTCCTCTAAGGTTGAAGGCAGCAGAGTTTTCAGGACGGGACTGGGCTTTTCTGTTAGAAGACTCCACGCATACAATAGAAATGGACAAGCATTCAGGTTTCAACGGCTAAGAAGGCCTGACGCCCACTCACTCCTGCAGCTGAGAGAGCTGGGGGCATTCCGCTTGGCATCCTTCAGCTGCTGTGCCGAGGAAGCGCTTCATGGCCTGCACCAGACCCACCAGCTTGCATTTAAGAGTTTCATTAAGATACTAAGTTTCCTGCTGGTGGCCATTAAACAAAAAAAAAAGTGATGTGTTAGAGACAGATGGGAGAAGGGCGGGAATCTAAATTCAGACCATATCCTAGTCTCCATCCTCCTCCAATACTGGCGAAACCATCAGAGGCTCTTTACCTCGGTTAGACGTCAAGGCAGAGGGAACATGGCAGACAAAGGTAACTGGGAGCGACTTCCACAAATTCCTCACCTACCGCTGAACACCAACAGGGCTTGTGCAGAGATCACAGAGTTTTGGTGCCTAAAGCAGGATCAACGGAGCTGGCTTACAGCCCCCCACAGGCTCGGTGTTAGATGCAAGCCATCGGCCACTTGCAAACTAGCTTTCTTTGAACACAATGGAGGGAAATCATATCCCCGCCCAAGCCTTGTTGGCTTGAATCAAATTGTAGCTTACGACCAAGACTAAGCGTGTCTGGGACCTTCGGAGCACAGAGTGCTGCCTGCTCCCACCAGCGCACGGATCTGCTTGATGCCATCTCACAGGTGTGTCTAAGCCAGTGCCGCTGTTTAACATGCTACCCACAGGAAGTGACGTGGGCAACGAAACTGTCTCTTTCAGACAGATGATCTGGTCTTTCGACCAACAGGGGATGGTAAGGAGCTCCTGGCTCCGTGGCTCAAGATCCAAGTGCAATTTCCTCCTTCAAGAGCTAACATTCCTCTCTGCCCCACAGCAAACTAGCTATCCCCAGGAAGCGAGAGATGCTTTTCCCATCCACTTTCCTTAGAGTACTTCGGCAGCTCTTTCATACACCACATGTATCTTGTAAATCCCAAGCAAGTTTCACAGCACAACCTTCAGCTATTCTAACAAGAGCCTCCCTCCCCCGGCACTGGCAATGGGAAATAGCACAGATGAGTTCCTAACACCAGCTTATCTGCTGGCCCTATTTGTTTTAAGGCTGTCTTTGTAACCCCAGTAACACAGACCCTCCCTCCATCCACTGCAATGCTGCTGGGCTCGTGGGACTCACCCCCATCTCTAAACCTCAGGTAACTGCTAACCAACCGCAGCACGGTCGCTCCTGAAATGGTCACGCTTGTAGAGTATCACTGGAGTTGGTGTCATGCGGAGGCTACAGCCACTAGAGGGTGTCATCATCCCACATTTGATCGGGGTCTGCTGTCCCAGTCAGCAGAGGGGCAGTGGTATGAACAGATATGGAGTATTCTCCTGTAACTAGGATATGTTGCTGTAGCCGTGATGTCAAACACATGATGGTGGCTCAATCCAGATCCACCACAGCAAGCTGGGCCCTCTGCCACTCCGCTGGAAGGCAGCTGTGCATAACACCCTTCTTGCACATCGGCAGCCACCACCGTGGACGCGTGGCTGGCAGAAGGCCCCAGCCGAAGGATGCTCAAATGAAGTGGGGATGCAGGCAACGGGCACCCCTGCCTGCAGTGTTCTACAGTGCAGTGCTGTCAGCCAGTGCCTCAGTTTACCTGTCTGTGAAAGAGGGATAGTACCTACCTCACATGATTGTTAGGACTCATTTCTTCATTGAAGATGAAAAGCACCATATAAATGGCAAATATTTTATCCGCTGCCTTGCAGTCCTGCCCTCAATGCAGGAAATAAAGGAGAGACTGCCATTTTCAGTGTCTTTCAGTTCATTGGCCCATAAAGGCAGGGACTGTGCTATCTATTCAGTTCAGCTCCCCTATGGCACATTTCCATAGCACCATACAAAAGCTATCGGACATCTAGAATCTGAGGGGCATGGAAAAAAGCTTCCTTTGCAGACAGACAACCCCTTGTGAGCTCACAAGGTGTATTACCAACCCTCGTCAATTTCATTTTAAACCAATGCTGGGAGAGTATTTTAAAGAGCACAGTAGGAGAGAACTGTGCTGCACTGCAAGGAGGCCATTCCTTCAGCAGGGAGGAGCAGGGGGTTTTGGGCAGAGAGTAGCACAGGTATAGAAAGTCTTCACAAAATCTAATGGTATCTTTTCCCAGACAGATTTCTCCTCTCCTCGCTATAATTTGTGCAATTTGGGGCATTCCTAAGGACAAATAATTGCTCCTCAGAAGTATTTTTTATGTCCCAGGGCTAAGAAGCAGGCAAGCCAGAGACAGTAATAGCATCCAGAGGAGAATAAACTGCACACCCCAATCCCCATCAGTTTGAACCCTGCCACCACATAGATCTCGAGGTCTGTCTACACTTGAAGGTTAAACTGAATTAAGGAAGGGTGTAAAGTGCAATAACTCCTCGTGAACTGCTCACTACGTGAGAAGGCCCAGATATGGAGTTAATCAGAAGAGTGAATAAGAAGCAATTCCAGGCATAGAAAAGCCCTTAGTCTCAGGCCTAGTCTATGCACACAAGTTGACCACTAACTGTGCTGGTACAGTTAAAACAGTACAGCCCCATTAGTATGGTTGTAGTTCTAGTAAGAGACAGTCATACTGGCATAAGCTATACCAGTTTAAGAACCTTCACAGGACTCGGGAAGGAGAATAAATGACACTGGTATAAGGCACCTTTCCACCAGTATAACTGCATCCACACGAGGGGTTGTCCTCGTAAAACTGTATCTGTTAAAAAAAAAATCACACTCCCTAGGAGACCTAGGAAGACCAGTGTGCAAATTGTGCAGGGCAGGCTTTCCTGCTGGAAAAGAGTCCCCCAATCCCGCAAGTTCTCTTGACATCTTTGGGAGGTGACGGTACTCAGACCTTCCCAGCTGAAGGCCCTACCTTTGAAATGATGACTGTTTTGGGGGTAGTTCCAGGCCCCAGGAGCCACCACAGACACTAAATGGCAGGAGTGGCGTTGAAAAGCGCTTTGTTCTGTGCTTGTGCAGCGCGTGGCACAACAGGTCCTAGCTCCTAGGCACTCCTGCAACAAACAACAACTATGCTAATGCACATGGTATTTTATTGCAATGATCTTTCAAAGTATAAACTGTTCACTGAAGCTTAAAGCCCTTCATGATTTTGGCCCCTACAAATGAAAACAAAAATTCAAACATACTGGCAAGAAAAGGGAGCTAATTATCCCGTTTGTCACTCAAGTCAAGTGGCCCAATTTCACGTTGTGCAGGAACCATGCACTGGATAGGACTGAGACGTCAAGCTACGCAGCACAAAAGAACAGGACCCCACAGTGAGGGAAAGGAAGTGCGTGCAATGGTTCTGTTAAATGCTTAATCTTTGGCAAGGGAGTCAGGTTTGAAATGCCAGCACTCGGGCACAGGAATCGGAACAGCTGTCAATACAAAAGCTGCATCACTTGCTACTTTGGATATTAAGGATCATACGAGGTAAGATGTCACTAAGCTACTGTGGGGAAACAAGGAAACAAGCCCCATAAGGCCGCCTGAGGAGGAATAAACATTTTCAGATGCCTGACAACCAGGACAGCATCCTCCCAGGGCGGCAGGAGAGCACAGTTTGGGGACTGAAGTACAGTTTTATCAACCGGAAACAAGAGCAGCCATAGCTGTTTTGCTGGGAAGGGCAGAAAACATTTTTGGTGCCTCCTGAATGACAGAGGGAAAAACGGTGGCCAATCAGAGCTGAACAGCACAGCAGGGCAGTCTTCCCCCCGCCCTCCAAAAAAAGTTGGTGCCTAGGGTAACCACCCTTGTCATCCTCCCCTAGAACTGGCCCTGACCCCGGCAGGTGGTGAGGGGCAGAGGACACTTGTTCTCCTGAAAAAGAGAGTTACCATACAGTGTAATTTACAATGCTGGCCTTCCTTTGATGTGGGGTGCACCCTGGTGGCAATATAATGTAACCAATGTTTTTGGCAGGGACATCTAAATTGTTTTGTGGACTGGAGACTGAAATCAAAGCGACTGACAGCAGGGCTTCTGCCACACATGTTCACAGCCTGATTCCACCTGTCCATGTTGCTCCCTCGTTCTCAGGCACTTCACGATGGTTACACAGCGGGGAGAGGAAATGGAATGGGTTTATCCTTTCTGTCGGAGGACATACATATCCAGGCGAGAGGGGCTGATCAATCACTCCCGGTGACTCGTTTCCAGCCTTCCCTCATTACCCTCAGGCAAAGAAACGTCCCAAGGCGTCACAACATGCGAGTCGCAGCCATAGTGAGGAAGTCTTCATAGCTGAGCCGCACGCTGCCTACCCTGCCGGTATCCTTCTCCTGGAAAGCTTCGGTGATGCTCTGGAGCTGGGTGCAGAGCTGAATGAAGCTATCCAACTGGATGGTGGAGTTGGAAGCCCTCTGAGAGAAACGGGCCAGCAGCAGCTGGGTGAACTGGGGGCTCAGGTTGTATCCCATCTGGGACAGAGCTGGGAGTAAAGAAATCAAGATAAAATAAACCCCTCTGGCGACGGACCCCTTCCCCTGGGGAGATCAGTCCATCCTCCCCTCTCAGAATATGCAGAGGCACTTCCTCTCTGCTTTATGAGTACTAGCAATATAAACTGAAGTGCAAATTCTAGATCCTTCCCTTGCCTCCCACAGACAGTTAAATCTCAGCAGCTCATCAGACAAAGTGAGTCTTTAGCTATGTGCCATCCAGGCAGAGTTATTCTGGGGAGGTGGAAGGGGGCAGAGCCTTTCCTGGAAAAAAAAGAAGCTAGCTTGCTCTGACACCTACAGCCTCCAGACTAATGCACACACCTGACAGGTAAGAGTCGTGGCAAAAGGTGAGTGGCTGCACAGCATCAGCACACCGTCTCTGCAGCCATGACTTCAGAGTGGGAGCCTCTCCACGTATCAGAGGCAGGAGCACAGGGATCTGCTGTAACAACTCCTGCTTTCCAAGCACTGGGAAGTGTTAGCCACAGAAGGTGTAACTGCACCACTTCCATGGAGTCCACTTAAAGCTAAGCAAGCACAGAGCATTCATAAACAGCGGTTCCACAAGTTTAGAATGCAGCTGTCACACTGCAGGAGGGGACAGCTGTAATTATTTAAGTGGGAGACAACTGAGCCAGCACCGACCTGTTGATTCGTCCACCATTGCCTTTCCTGACGCAACCGAAGCAGCTGTCATATAGGTTTGGTCACAGCCCCCTGAACAGACACCATATGGTTTCAGAGAGCAGCTAGTCGGGACAGGAACCACAATGGGTACTGTGCTGTCACGCCTGAGGATGCCACCTGCTTGCTCTCTACAATCTGCCACATTCACTCTCGTCTCACCTTGCTGCAGCTCACTGAAGTTGATGGAACCTGACCGGTCTCTGTCGTACTGCTGAAAGAGGTTCTTCCACTGCTGGATGAAGCGCCACAAGGCCGAGAACGCAAAGACATCGATGCGTCCCGACTTCGTTCTATCAAACATGTCTGCCGAGGAACCAACAGCAAGAGCAGGGCTGTGAGGCGTGATCCAGAAAGAGCGCCAGGCACGTCTACAGTGCCTCCCATCAGAAGCTCTCAAAGAGCTTTACAAACATGCTACAGACCAGGGAAGTCTGTCATTCCACATTGTTCAGATGGGGTTTGGGAACTTGCCTAAACGCAAGTCTACATTACGGGGCTTAATCGACCTAATTTACGCAACTCCAGCTATGTGAATAACGAAGCTGGAGTTAATGTAGGCTGACCTTTTGCAGTGTCTACACTGCGCTGGGTCGACGGGAGAGACTCTCCCATCAACTTACCTTACACGTCTCGTTTCGGTGAAGTACCGGAGTCGATGGGAGAGTGATCTGCCGTCGATTTAGTGGGTCTTCACTAAGACCCGCTAGATCGACTGCCCATGAATCAATCACTGCAGCGTAGATCCTCAGTAAGCGTAGCCATGCCCTGAGATACAGAACCCAGGTATCTCGACTCCTAGTCCCCTGCTCTAGCCATGACACCACACTGCCACCTCCCAAAGCTCTCCCCGTTAGGAGCTATAGAGCAAATCTAATCACAGGAACAGAATTCATAATGGGAAAGCACTACACTGATCAAAATGGGGCCTTCAGGCAATGGCATCAAAACCTTTACTCTCGGGGTATCGCAGCAAGCGTGGAAACTGTCAGGAATTCAGTTTGCCATAGCAAGCAGTTTGGATTTTTCTGTCTATCCTTTGCTCGCTGCCCTCCTTAGAAAGAGGAGCTAGACACACAGGACAACAGGCAGGGACTATCCTCAGCTGTCATGCAGCACTCAGCTGGTAGAAGTGCTAAACAATCAGCTAGCTCAGGGCATTACAAAAAGCTGCTGGGGAAATTCCAGCTTCCAAGACTGCATAAGTTGTTGCACTGTGAGCTTCGGCTCCACCATCTTACTCCTCTTCTGCTCTTCCAGTCCCTACCAAGTGGGGCATGAAGGTTTGCCCAGTCCTTCACAGCTGCCATCCCTAATCTGAAACCATCAGCCAGCCTGCCATTCACATCCTTTCTTGTGAAGTAAATGCTTTGCCAAGGGGGGGAAATACATGGCAGCTGTACACTTGACCTAGGATTCACCCTCTTAGATCCAAATTCAATGCACAAAGAGCTGGATTTTTTCCCAACGTTACAAAACAACCCCTGCAGAGTTCAGCGCGATACGCAATGTCTCTGCTAGTACAGATTGCAGCTCGTGAGCAATTTAAAGGGGAAAAACACATCTGGACTCACTTATCATCATAAGGCAGGTCTCATCATTAAACGCAGACCAGTTGGAGTTGACCAGGGCCTGCTTGAGCTCTTTGATGGAGATGTAGCCACTGTGATCCGCATCCACTGTCTGGAACCAAGAAAAGGCCTCCGGGTCCACACCGGGTGGCATGTTACCTGTCAGGAGGAACAGGATGAGGGCTCCCACAATCCACTAGAGAAATGACAGCTTGCTAGTCACTAAGCAAAGCAGCGTTTGTCTGGACCTAGCGAGACCCTCTTCATCATTAACAGCTGGGAGTCAGCACAGGAAGCCTGCAAAAAGCCAGACAGCAACCAGTGTGCCGAGGGACTGGTTACAGCTGATCGGCCTCAAGGAGAGGCTGAGTCAGATTTTCCAGTCTAAATGCGTTTTTATGGCCACGTGATCTAGCCTGTGGAAGCAGGTTCATAATGGCTGGAACTTGGCACGCAAGGTCTTATGAAAATAGAGAGAAGCAAATTAGATCTCTTCAGATGGTTTATAAATGGAACGCGAACAAATGGAAGCTGGGTCCTTTCAGCAGGATAAACAACCCATTTCAGGGAGACAGATGTGCGACTATAAAGTTTTATTTCTACCATTTGGGGTTGCAGCTTCTTCAGCATTTTTCCTCCATGTTGGAGCCTTAAATAATGAACGGGAATGTTTTTCTGAACAGCAGTTTAATTGAAATGAACGATTCAGTTAAATGCCACAGCTCCCATTCTGCTGGGCAAGGTGTATTGTTCACGTGGCCCCTATATTCCCCAGAACTCGGAATGGCAGTTAGCACATGTCTAGGCCTTTTCATCTGAAATATTCTTTACAAACAATAAAGAACAAGCCCTGGGAGTTTGGTTATTACCCTCATTTTATAGCTGGGGAAACTGAGGTACATAGCTGTGGAAGGCTATTCCCTTGGCCAACTGGATGTCAGGAGCTGAGCTGGTATTTGGAGTCAGGAGTCTCTGGATCCCTGTCCTGTGCTCAGATCATAACTCTCAGCTAAAGGAAAGTGCCATGGCAGCACTGGTGTCAACATCTTCATTTAAAAACAGCCTCAAGTGTTTACTTAAAGATAACAGCAAGGCAGCTAGCACTTGGGAATCCTGGCAGCAGACTCAGCCCAGCAACCGGCTGCCTGGCCAATGGGAAAGGAATACTCATCCTGGAAACCTCTCAAGAACCCAAAGGATGGCAGCTTGCACCAAAGGCAGGGCTCTTTCTCCACCCTGTATCCCACATGCACACAGCCTTCCTCCATCACTGAAGGCAGTCAACTAGCATTGCGAGACGCTCTTCCAGCCCTGATATTCTATAAGCAAGTTTGCGTGAAGGAACAAACTGCTCCGCCAGCACAATGGGGAACTCGTGCAGGGAGGCAGGATCATTCCATCACACACTTTTCTACTCACCAGCAGGAGCCCCGGCTCCATAGGGTCCTGGCTGAGGGGCACCATAGGGATTGGTGGATGGCTGCCCATAAGGCCCTCCTGGGGCTGGGCCTCCTGCATAAGGTCCCCCAGGAGCTCCAGATGGTGCCCCGCCCGAGGTGGGATGCCCATAAGCCCCTCCGCCAGATGGTGGCCCATAGGGGCCTCCAGGTGCTGGGCCACCATAAGAACCACCAGGAGGCAGCCCACCTCCATACTGGCCTCCGGAATAGTAACCACCCTGCGGGGCGCCTGGGGCTGGTCCTGCTGATCCGGGGTAACCCTGTGGGAGGAGAAGGGGGAAAATAAAGGACAGGTTGACAGTCCAATAAGAGCAGAACACACTAGAAAGCACAAACAGCCACTGCAAGGGGCCAAGCCCCTAGAGTCCCCAGTACAGCTGCACATACAACCAGCAATGCTCCAGACTGCTCGCAGCACCCCCGCCGCTTGGCTATACAGCGTGCCAGCAACTCTGGATTACCAGAGTTTATAACTAAAATCCTCGAAGACACAGACTCCCCCTACCCAGCTTCAATTTAACCCAAAGGGAAGTTTTTGAAACAAACCCTGTTGAGCAGGGTAGGGAGGGGGAGAGAGCACTTGGCAAACACCAAGCAATCAGCTAAGTACCTGAAGGGACCTTGAAGGGTTAAACTGGATTATCCGAGGCCTACACTCCCACTGGGCATTATTTTAGGGCATTTGGGGAGTGTAAAGCATAGAACGAACCAGGCCAGCAGCTTTTCCTGCTCTGGCTTTTCACCCAAGAAATACCAGATTGAATGGTCTGCACTGGCATGACGTTCTCTGTAACAAACCGTAGCTGCTGTCCCATTCAGTACAGGGCACTGCACTCCTGGGAAACCAGCTACCCATGAGTCCTGCCATCCTAGGTTCCCTGCACAACCTGACAACAGGCAGCTACCAGGACTGTAAATTGGCCTTCTCAGAGCATCATCCGACAAATACTTCACACAACACCAACAGGCATGAAGTAGTGTTATGAACACCACACAGTGGGTCATACTAGAAAACTGCCGGAGGCCAGTTGGTAAGAATACTGCACAGCATGAGAGAGTTTGGATTGTCAGAAGCTCCTAAGACGGCGAGATGTCTCGCTCCCACTGATGTTCCCAATGCCCTTCAGCACCATTGAAAATGCCAGTTGTCATGTTTGTGACAGTCGGTGGCCTGGTGGCCATGGACACTGAACCCACAGAACTGGTACAACAAGCCTAACACATCCTGCTCTTCCACCCACAGACTGTAGCTGTGACCTGCAGGAGTTTCCTACAGGGAGGAGAGCTGAATTTAGTCTCCAGGGTCTAATTCAGTCCTTGGTTTCTCGTCCACCTGGGGAGCTAATCAGTGCTGGTTTTGTGATGCAGCCACCTGCCCATCAGGCCCTGGGCAGAGACCACAACAGAAGGGTTTGTACCTGTAATCCTAGCTGAGAAAGGCTCACAGAACAAATGCCCTCGCACTTATGTAAACAACAAGGACCTTGCACCTTCATGGGAAAGGTGAATCCTTTTAAAGCAGCCAAAAGTAAACCCCCTTCCTTTCAGCAATGAATCTTCACTGCTGTTAAGCCAGACTCTTACCTAGGTTTGTCCACACACAAAAACCCTTGACCAGGGCTTGGAGGTGCTTTGAATGTGGACTAGCTTACCTGGGTGGGGGCATAGATTAGAGCCCAGGTTCTGCTTTAACTCAGGCTGTAACCCACCCTCTACACTTCTCCAATGCCTTCCCAGAATTCCCTCAGGACCATATTTTCCTGCCCTTCTACCTACTCCCTCCTGCATCAGAAGCCATCTGAGTTTTTAAATACACCAGTTCACATTTAAACCCCACATCCTCCACACCCTGCTTCATTTCTACATGGCACTTGAAGAGAGATGCCATCCTGGAGAGCCTCATCTCAATGCATTATTAGCCGGACACAGGATCACACAACAGTGCTGCATAAACAACATAGGCTGTGCCCCTGATGCCCAAGCACTTCACCTGACTTAGAGCTACAGTATTCCAGCGTGGACACAGCTAGGTGGGTACGACCCTAGTGTGGATGCTCACAGCCAGGCTAGTCTCCAGTGAAGATACACCTGTAAGTCAAATACAGTCGCCTGACTCCCCATTCAGAGCATTACTCCTTGGATCACACTGCCTCCCCAATGAGGGGCAGCCGAGACAGCGTAAGGATACAAACCCTAGGCAGCCTGAGGTGGGGGTGTTCAGCCTATTCCCAAAAGAAGCAACCCCAGCCAGTAAGGGAAGAGGAACAAGACTCAACAGAGCCCCACCCCCTTCAGAGCCAAGCTTTATCCCCACCCCACCCACATCCTTGTGAATTCACTGTTTAGGGCTGTAAACGGCTGACATCAGAAAAGGGAACTCACAACTGAGATTACAGGAAACATTGTACACTTTAGCACCGCACAGTTTCATGTCTTCGGAAAACCATGTAAGGAGCCTGATTTCAGAGTGCAGGTGGTCAGGTCCCTTTAACGTGTTTCAACCTGAGACCCCCAAAATGGAGGCAGCCAAAATCATATGCACCAGGCACCAACTAGGTGCTGCTGTCCATGCCAAAGGTGGCTGCATTTTAGTGGCACTGTTGGAGTGTGTAAAGCCCTTGGGATCTTTTGGGGCAAACAGCAATTGGGAATTTCAGTGGAAGGCGCCAGGAATGCGAGCTATCACAACATTTACACCGAGGAGACCTTTAACGGGGAAGCCTGTGAAACAACATTGTGGTGCTGTGTTGTGACAGTCTGACAGGCAATTGCCCAGAGCCACTTGGGGGCCTGTTGAGTTCTGTGACAGATCCAGTTGGGGAGTGGAGGAAGAGACAGGGGAGCAGACATGTTAAATGGTGCTGACATCTGAATCATCACGCCCTCCACCTCCGCCCACTTGCCCAAGCACCTTGGTGCCAATACACCCTGTGGTGCCCCCAGAGCCACCCTATCAGTCCCCACTCTGCCTCTGGTGATGGCACCCCCTTGACACCAGCCTGGAGTCACCCTGCCACCACACCCTGCGATGCCATCTGGGTGACACCCTGCCATTGGGGCTCCACTGTTCCCCAGGATACCCCGCTTCATCACCAGCCCCCTTCTGCACAGGCATCCACGACTGCCCCAGTGCCACCCCCCAGCACCAGCCTCACATGCCATCACCGCCCCCCAGCGCCACCAGTGGCACCTCCATCACAACCCCACCCCCAGCCCCTCCCGCACCGCCCCCAGCCCCACCAATGGCACCTCCATCACAACCCCACCCCCAGCCCCTCCCGCACCGCCCCAGCCCCACCAATGGCACCTCCATCACAACCCCCCCCACCCCTCCCGCACCGCCCCCAGACCCACCAATGGCACCTCCACCACAACCCCACCCCCAGCCCCTCCCGCACCGCCCCCAGCCCCACCAATGATACCTCCACCACAACCCCACCCCCAGCCCCTCCCGCACCGCCCCCCAGCCCCACCAATGGCACCTCCATCACAACCCCACCCCCAGCCCCTCCCGCACCACCCCCAGCCCCACCAATGGCACCTCCACCACAACCCCACCCCCAGCCCCTCCCGCACCGCCCCCCAGCCCCACCAATGGCACCTCCACCACAACCCCACCCCCAGCCCCTCCCGCACCGCCCCCCAGCCCCACCAATGGTACCTCCACCACAACCCCACCCCCAGCCCCTCCCGCACCGCCCCCCAGCCCCACCAATGGTACCTCCACCACAACCCCACCCCCAGCCCCTCCCGCACCGCCCCAGCCCCACCAATGGCACCTCCACCACAACCCCACCCCCAGCCCCTCCCGCACCCCCCCAGCCCCCCCTGGCGCCCCGCCGCCCCAGAGGCTCCCAGCCGCAGGGCGGGGGCTCCCCGGGGCCGGGCCTAGCCGCAGAGCCCCGCCCCGCCCCGCGCGCTCACCTGCCCGTACGGGTATCCGGCCATGGCGCTCTCGGACCGGGGAATCTTGCCGTCTCCGCCCCGCCCGCGCTGTGAGAGCAACTTCCCTCCCCGCCCTCCGGCTCCACTGATTGGTTGCCGGTCTCTTAGAAGAGCGTCGACTGGCTTCTACTGATGTCAGTCAGGGAGCTCCGCCCAGAGGGAGATCATGTGACTGGGGGCGTGGGAGGGGCTCTTAAAGGGCCAGCACAGAGTGCGCCCTTAGGCCTAGCAAGAGAGAGTGTGTGGGTCCCCTCCCCACCGCTGAACTGTCTGCCATTGGCCCCGCCCCCTCAAGCCACGCCCCTGCGCCGTTCCGTCCCCCGTCTCTGGCCCTGCCTCCTGCCCCTCCCCCATCTCCGGCCCCATGGCCCTGCCCCTCAGCCCCGCCCCCTGTCTCTGGCCCCATGGCCCTGCCCCTCTGCCCCGCCCCCTGTCTCTGGCCCCATGGCCCTGCCCCTCAGCCCCGCCCCCTGTCTCTGGCCCCATGGCCCTGCCTCCTGCCCCGTCCCCATCTCTGGCCCCATGGCCCTGCCCCTCTGCCCCGTCCCCATCTCTGGCCCCATGGCCCTGCCCCTCTGCCCCGCCTCCTGGCGCTTACCCCATACTCTGTCATCCCTGGCCCAGGCCCTCACCCCAAACCATGGCTTCCTGAAGGGATCCTCCCTCCTCTCTGAGTTAATGGAGGAACTGGGTGGTGGGGGGCAAGGATGGCTCAAGCTGGGAGGGTGTCTCCATTCGGTGTGTTCCCTCCTCTCCTGCTCACCCCACCCCACTCTTGGCTCTGCTGCTCTTACACCCTCGCTCCCTCTGGCAGCATCCGATCCCAGCTTCTCATCCTCATTCTGGGACTAGCCTGCGGCTGGGCAGAGCTCCTTAGCGGGGTGCTGAATAATCCCAATCGCAAGCTGGGGAGAGGGCTAAGGCCCGAGAGCCAGTGTTCTGCAGGGAACAAACGGTTCCCCGTTAGCCTCAAGCAGAGAGTGGAGGATCTCCATTTCTAACAGCAGTGATTCTTAGGGTTGGCCTTAAAGCCATTTCCCCCCTCCCGAGGGGCAGGATGAGCATGTTTCGTTCTTGGTACCGTATTACAATATCAGCGCTGGCTTCAGCAGGCTGCCAGCCCTCAGCAGATTGCAATGGATAATGTGTTGTTGAAATAAGTTGCTGGCACTCACTCCTAGCTCAGTGATGGAGTAATAGCCCATGGGCTGTCAGTCACTGCTCTGAGATACCTAGAGAGATGTGTAAGCTTCCACAGTAACCCCCCTTCCCCGCCCTAGCCATGCCTGCTGACCCATGCCAAAGGGCACCACTGCTTCCAAGCTGGTTGCTTAGAAATGATGAATGCCTGTTAGAACTAGATCAAATCCAGAACTCTAAATTTGAGCTGGGGAGCTGAGCGCAGGCTGCAGCTTTAACTAAAGGAAACACAAAGAGACAGTTCTGCTGCAGCTCTGGCCTTCCCTATTTGAAGTGGGGCAAGTAGCCAATTTAAGCACTGTTTATCAAGACCATTAGTGACACGAAGACACTGTCTCCCAGACATGTAAGAAATGAGCAGCTGACATTTGGAAGGCAGTGGCTGAGAGAGACATGCTAGGTTCGATTTTAAATACTGTGCCTCAGGAAATTGCTCCTGTTACAGCTAATGAGAGTAATGGGAATTCTGCTGGGCTCTGGGCTGTTCATTTACTCAAGCACATCAATACTCAACAACCTTAGTTTGTTCACCTCACCTTATGGAACAGTAAATATGCAGACTCTGGGCTCTTTCCACAGGGGACAGCAATCTGGCTAATGGAGCTCCTAAGACCCACTCTTCCTATGTGCTTGTTACCTATTTGGATTCTGGCTTAGCAGCTCGATGGATGCTGCTGGGCAGAAGTTTGGGCTATTCTGGGAACTAGATACTAACAAAGGACAGCAAGGACCAACGGTAACCATGTATCCTTTATGCAGAGTTGGAGAAACTTCCCCTTACGGTCTTGCACACACTATGGTTGCAAACCTATACACACAGCCATTGCTGGGGCCAGTTTGGCTCCCTCCATCTTCCTAACCAGGGGGTCCTGGGACTCTTGTGTTCCCCATTGTTACCAGTTTATAAAACTACCTTCAACAACTCTGCTAGGGTTAGGTTATTGCCCGGTTCTTAGGAAAAAAAGTCATTGCTACTTGAAACCATAGTACATTGCTATATGAAACAGCATTTTGTTATGCTGGTGAAACCAATGGCCATTAAGAGCCTACATACTTTTGAGGATCTAGGCCTGACTTCTTATTCATGACAGACAACTGTTGATGGATGGTACAAATGATTTTCTTATATACTTAAGAGAAGATGACAAATACTAACAGGAAGGGAATACATCAGTACACAGATGCACTGGTCCAGATGCCAGATATTCCATTGAGAATACAAACTGTCGGGGTGTCTTCCAACCTTTTGAGCTCCACCTACTTCTAGTACATACTCGGGGCAAGTTTTATCTATGGTCGAGGGAAGGACAACCGGGTAGAATTTAAGCTGTTACTGTCCCCAGGGTGATAGACAAAAGTGTTCAAGATTTATATATATATAGTTGCTTTAAAAATGCAGACAAAGCTTGGACAGGAATGTTTTATTATTTTCTGTTTGTTTGCTCACCAGATTCAACCTGCCTCAGGGAGGAAAGCAGCCGCCTCTTTCGCACACTGACCTGAAAAGTGGTAACTGACTGCTTAGACGTTGTATTTTAATATTTGGAAACTGGTTTAGCACTTAGCAACCCAGTCGTGGTTTTTAGATTAGACGCTTGTTTTTCCACCAAATGAAAATGTTGGGCTTTGAGTTAAAGGCCAGCACGACTGCTCCACTTTATGGCTATGAGAAGATGCACAGAGGCCTGCTGCAGATGCTGAAAAAGGGCTTGGTGATCCAGCTTCCTTGGTCTTATTTTTCCCTAGAATGACTCTATGCTGAGGGCCAAAATGTTGTGCAGGAGCGTTCTCTAACGGAAGAGCGACATTAGCACCACGACAAGGAAATGGCTGATGGCACATATGATGCTGGCACGTTACAAATGAAAGGAGTGGCAGAGCATGCACTGCAACACAAACGAAAGGCACACGGAGGCAGAGGGAGAGTTGTCTCGGTAGTGTGAACGGGGATATGTCATTTCACAAACAATGGAGGTGGGAGCTGGAATCTTGCCTGAAGTTCCCACCCGTAACAGCTGAGGCTGCTTAGAGGTGTGACAGTTAAAAATACCCTTCCTTCCCTCACCCTCCTCTCTTTGTCTGCCTCAGTGCCCAAAGTGCTGGTGATGAGCAGGCATTGAAAGAAAGACAGAAGAAGCTAGAGAAGACACAGGAAAGTGCAGGCTTGGCCAGGGCGATGATAAGTGAAGACACCATCATGAAATGGATTTTGGCTGGCCACAGCTGGCAGCGTCCAATTCCCTTTATAAACACAAGAAGAGATGCTCTCTCTCTCTCTCTCTCTCTCTCTCTCTCTCTCACACACACACGCCATCACGAGAGACTTAACCCACTGGAAATCGAAAGAAAAAAATATTAACAGCAATAAAAAAATCATTCACGACCAGTCGCCAGGCCCGAGCTTTGGTCATTCCCAATGGAGTCCTTTGTGAAAATGCCCTGCAGGTCCACTCATCCTAGGGGTCCTTTCATACTTTTGGGCTCGTATATAGGCTGCTCAAGGGGCATCATGCTGAAGCAATCGGAAGGGTTACAATGCCCGGTCTTTCCAGGCTGCCCTGTAGCTCCTGGTGGTCCAGGAACGCCTGGGATGCCTTGCTGTCCCACAGGCCCAGGCGGACCCAGCTTGCCATAACCTGGTGGCCCTTGAGGACCTGAAGAGGAGAAACAAGAAAGGGAAGACAGGAGCTGAGAAGGCTGACTGTGCAAAGCCAAACCCAGATGCTTGGCTGGCTGGTTCTTGCACACGTGCTCAGGGTCTAACTGATCGCTATTTTCTCCAGGTCAGCTTGGCAGTGAGCTTTGGTGTTTCCCCCCTCTCCTCTGCAGTGTGTGGGTGCGGGTCACTGGCCAGGATTATCTGGGTCTGTCTCACTTGCTCATTTCCCTGCCATTGTGGGGGCCTCGGACATCAGGGCACCTCGGTCCCTCCCATTCTCTGCCTGTGGCACAAACAGCTACGTCTCCTGTGGGCGGTGATGCATTGGTCTGATTTCAGTTGTTGGGTTCAGTGCTGGTGGCCTGTGAGATCCAGGTCAGACTAGAGGATCTGGTGATCCCGTCTGACCTTAAACTCTCTGACTCCGTTAAAGCCGACCCACCGCAGTTCAGAGGGTTTGGATGGAGAGGCTTTGGTCTGAGACCCTCAATCTGTCTCACATTGTTAGGAAAAGCTGAATCAGTAGGAGATTTCCCCCTGAAGCACCAGGCGTCTATTGCCATCCATGTCCCTGCAGCAGGAAGGGCTAACGAGTTGACCTTAAAAATGCTGACCCAATTGGGTCCCTGTTGTGACACGTGCAGGGGTCTTACCGGGCGCCCCTGGCGGGCCGCTTTCTCCCGCAAGGCCAATGCCTTTCTCTCCCTTTTCTCCTTTGGCGCCGGGCTCACCTGGAATGCGAGAGTGCAGTAAGAAACCCCCCCCCCGCAGAGCGCAATGCGCATGAGTGACAGAGGGGGAGGAAAGGACGATTCCATGGGGCTGAGCAAGAAAGCGAGCGCGTACAAGACCACCAGGGGAAAGAGAAGGCGCGAACCACACACACGGGTTGGCAGGAGCCCCCTTAGGTCAGTGGCTCTGGAGTTCCCTTAACTTGCTTTGCAGTCCCGCAGCGGAGAATTCCAGCTGCTGCCACCACGCGATTAAAAATCTCCTGACTCTGGAGGCCATTTCTGAAACTCTGTGGAAATGTCAGGGAAGAGGAGATGCAAATAAAGGGCTTCCAGGAGAACGACCTACCTCTCATGCCTGGCACACCTTGCCGCCCTTCTCTCCCGATCTGTCCTGGTAACCCAGGGGATCCAGGAGGCCCTGGCCGCCCTGGCGCTCCATCTTTACCAGGGTGACCTGGTCGTCCTGGGGAGGCAGCCATCTCCACCGGGAACTGCATCCTGGAGGCATAGTACACCATCCTCTCTGCAGAGAGACAGGGAGCCAATGATTGCACCAGCCAGGGGTTATTAACCCCAAACTCTTGCTATCGGGTGTAGGAAGCCTACAGTAATGGGGACTTATCTGCAGACCCTGCGGGGTGTAGAAGTGCACAGGAAACGCCAGCTTGGGAAGTAACAACTGGCTCAAAGAACACAGTGCGGTGCTGGAAAGAAGCAGGAGCCCGGGCCAAACACCATGTGCTTATTCAAAGGGCTCTGAGATGTAATGCACACCCAGATCGTCCGCTCCCATCTCGGCACACCCTACACTAGGTAGTGGTACGGTGATCTCCTTGGGAAGGATGAAGGGCAGCGCTAACCCTTCCGGGATTTGGACACATGGACCCAGAGACTGGTGCAGCTCTTTCAGCCAGTATGCGCCAAGCACTAAGCCGTTACTTGCAGCTCAGCCCAGCCCTCCAGCCTCCCGTTCCCACCGCGGCGCTTACCATCAAACATTTTGTTCAGCTCTTGCCGGATGAACCGCTTGATTTCATCGTAATTCACCATGTCTCCCTAGAGAAGGGGGACAGAAAAAACCACAAAGCAAATCTCACCCTGGGAAAAGGCAGCAGGAGGACATGCCTCGCCCATGGCCACATAGTGAGTCAGTAGCAGAGCTAGGAATAGAACTCACGAGTCCTGATGCTCAGAGCCAGATTATGAACCCTTGCTCAGGCTGCTTTGTTCTGCGAGAACCCCCCCATCCCACCCCCAGCAGCAGGCACTTACCCCTTCTCCCCCCTTACCATTGTGCCTGGGAGTCCTGGCGTCCCCGGGCTGCCAGCAGGTCCTGGGGAGCCCGGGTGGCCTCTCTCTCCTGGAGACCCACGTGGTCCCACGGGGCCCATGGAGCCACTTTTCCCTGGTCCTCCAGGCATGCCAGCTCTCCCCTTCTCTCCAGGGTACCCTCTCTCCCCTGCAGGGCCAGCTTCACCCTGGAATACACAAGAAGAAGCCAGATACAGTCAGAGGCAGAAATCTCTCCAGTTCCTTGTCACCTTTCCCCACCCAGACAAGAGATGGGCATCTCTCTTCAGTACAGCAGCTCTCAGGGCAACTTAGCATGGGCTGGCCCCTCCAGGAATCCCAGGCAGCAGGACCGCAGCTGGGGAAACATTCACCTCGGCAGCCACTTCTGCTCAGCAACAGAGCCCCAGTGTAGCAGCTGTCCAGAGCATTTGGCTCAGTGTCATGGAGCAAAGCCAAACTGCTCTTACCTTCTGGCCAGCTGGTCCTGATGGTCCAGGCTTCCCCGGTGGGCCCTAGAAGGAGGCAGAAGGGAGCAGTGATCACGGGAAGTTCTGCTCTGAAATGATTTCTAGACTTAGGGCTGGTGGCCCCTGCCCGTCTTGGTGCCAGGGTCTAAGCCTGTGTGAAGGCGGTATACTGGAGAGGCAGCAGTGGCTAGGGAGGGCTCTCTCTCTCTCTCAGACTCCGAGGATCAGGAAGCTTAAAGCTAAACAAAGAGGTTTCCTCTAGTCTGACCTCCTGCGTAGCAAAGGCCACAGATCCCACCCAGTCACTCCAGCGTCAAGCCCATAACTTGTGCTTTCAGCTCTCTCTTCCTCTCATGCCAAAGAGCCTCCTTTATGAACCTGGCTGGATCCCTGCCTCGTCAGACCAACCCTGCCTGGGTGCAGGAAGCAGGAACGTGGAAGCAAGGAGTTTAGCCCCTGCCAATACCCTGTGGGATATGAACACGTGCTTGTTGGTACACTGCCTTTTATCCTCCAGGCACTGGCCTCTATTCTGGAGATTCTGCCAGGGCTCAAGGAGCAAGACAGACATGCTAAGGCCCCGCTTACCCATGTCGCTGGTACACCCTTTCTAAGGTACCACCGCGTGGGGTGACACTAGGGAACTGTCACTTCCTCCACTCTGATGGCAAACCAGGAAGTCCCACCTTCCAGGAAGCCTGGGATGGGATGCTGCCCCTGGTGGCAGGGAGTGGGCAATGCATGAATCTCTGTGGAGTGGGGCGCCACTTCCCGCTAGGGATCCAGCTCTAGATCACAAAAGCAGCTCGACACGTTAGGACGGTGCAGTCCGGGGTCAAGGGAAAACCAGGCCTGAGCATTGTCCCCTAGGCTGTAGTTATTTATCCTCAGCTAGGCCCCTATGGGGCACTCAGCACTGCGGGGCAAGACATCGCTGATGCTCAAGGGAGTTTTGCCTGAGTAAGGGCTGTGGGTCCAGGGTCAGCAGCGGCACTGACCGCAAACACGATCCTATTGCAATACGGTCCAGGATAAGGAGGGGGCAGAGAGCACAGCGTGAACCTGCCACCCTCACTGCCGTGGAACAGAGCATGCGAGGGGGGAGCCATCATGGCCAGCATCACAATACCTCTTTCCCAGCTGCTCCATCTGCTCCCATCTCGCCCTGGGAAATCAAAGACGGACACATGAAACATTCCAGAGCCCTCCTTTCTCCAACCCATGCTCCCAAGGAAAGGGACCTGGACAGCCCAAACCCGCCTGAGATGCTGTGGCTGAGAACACATCTCAGGCTCAGACCCTGTCAGCACTCTCCAAGGGTTCGCACCATGCAGCGGAATAAAGAATTCCCAACACCCACCGGGGAGGTCACCAGGGCAGCCCCTGCAGTTGCAGTGCCCAGCGTGCGCCAAGCACCCAGCGGTGCACGTGCTGTCGTACGGATGGATGTTGCCGAATCCACACCGCATGGAGCGAACGATGGATGGGCTAAGCCTGGCAGGGCCCAGACCGGCACGCCATAACTGGCAAACCTGGCACCAGAGAGAGGAACTTGGCAACCTCAGAGCATGCCGGCGTGCTTTGTTCTCCATCCTTCCCACAGTGCAGTGTCAACCAGGGCTCAGTGTTTGATGTCTAAGCCTCTCCCACAGACACTGTGCGCTCCAGGCTCTGGCATTGCCCTAGTCCGTGTCACGTCTCCATTGACATGCAGCACTCACGGGTGGTCCAGGGTGGCCTGGGGGCCCGGGTTGTCCCGGCATCCCTGCGAGACCTCTTTCCCCTGAAGATCCTCTCTCGCCCTTCAATCCCTGGAGAATGGGGAAAAGGAGAGTGCTGATTTCAGACGTTATTTCAAAAGTGAGAATGAAGCCATCAGTAGATGCCCAGGTGTGGACCCAGGCACTCAAACATGCAGTCGTGATCAGAACAGGCAAGGTATGGGAGCTCAACTGCTAAGCCAGTTCTCAAATGTGGATGCCCTCATTGGAAACCAGGCCCTACACTACCTCGCCTGGCCCCTGATCCAAGCGAGACTGGTGAACTGGATCCTGAATCAGAGCCCAGCCGACCTCCCAAGTGCCATCGGCCACGTTCGCTCCCAAGCATGGCCCTGGCACGGCACGGTACGGCACGGCACGGCACAGCTTCGCGTGCCACCAGCCCGCCAACGTGGCTTGGCAAAGGCAGTTCAGCTGGTGCTGCATGGCTGGACATGCACCGCCTCTGCCTGGGGGATGGTGGCCGCTGGGAACATTTCTTATGATGCTGGCAGAGTGAAGCTGGTAACAAGGCTGGGGTGAGACCCCCAGGTTGGGGTCCGCTCTCCCCATCTGACCCACGCTGAAACCCACTCTGGGAAGAATGAGGCTGTAGGAGACTAAACATGCTCCTATGGATCTGTGCCAATGGGGAGGCCTCTGGGACAGGGACAGCACTTACCATTCCTGTGATTCCAGCTGGGCCCGGCTGGCCTGGGCTTCCTGGGGGACCCTAATGAGTGAGAAGAGATTAGGACATTTTAACAGAGTAACAATTAACCTGGACGCAGGAGCCGAAGCCAGCCCTAGGAAAAGGCCGATCAACTCCTACCATGCAGTGCACCGTGCAGTGTCCACTATACCCGTCAGCTTGCTTCTTTAAACTGGGGGAACCAATGGGTGATTGAACAGGAGCGCCGTGGTCAGAACAGCCATAGCACCTCCCACCAGACACTGTCCTGTCAAGCAGCCTTGCCTGCTTGCACAGCCTTAGTCATTTTATTTAGGGGCAAGTAAAATAGCATCATTCCGTACAGCGCCTCCTGCTGGGAGAGGCTGGGACTGCAGTAGCTGAGAGTTCCCCCCACCAATCAACTCCCTTGAAGTGCTTGCTGCTGGGACTGGCATTGGTGAGAGTTCCCCTACAGCCAATGCCCCTGCATCATCCCCTACAGCGCCTCCTGCTGGGCGAGGCTAGGGCGGGAGTGAGGTCACACAGCCCTGTGTTTTCCCCCATTGGTGCCGGATTAAACCAGTGCAATTGGGATGTTGTCACTTCTTCTCAACGAGAGCAAAAATTCAACTTACTAAATGGCCTGGAGGCCCCTGTCTGCCTTGGGGTCCCATCGGACCAGGTTCCCCCTGCAAAAGACAGAGCGATTATATACAATTGCAGCTCATACAGTACACACCCCTCCTCACCCAGCTGACCTGTATGCAAGAGCATGAGAACAGCCAGTGGGAACCGGGCCCCCTCCCTGGGAACCTGGGTGTGTGTTTGCATTCCAGGCCAGATCCTCAGCGGCTGTAACCCAAGGTAGCTCCATTGACTTCACCAGAGCAGCTGCACTCATTTGCCCCATGGAGAGCCTGGCCCTATGGCAACAGGGCTGCTGAAGTGCTCCTGTGAGTCGCTCAGGGTTTGTCTACATGCAATTAAACACCTGCAGCTGGCTGGTGTCAGCTAACTTGGGCTATGGGGCTGCTGAATGGGGCTAGGGCTGGAGCTTGAGCTCTGGGACCTCGCGAGGGGGAAGGGGCTTGGGACTAGTGGTCAGGGAGCAGAAGCACAATCATGGCTGGTGCTCACATCCAGTGTCGCTGGTGGTGGGTCACTGCCGGGAACCGCACATGGTGCCCTGAGCATTAAACACCCCGTCCTTCCACGCCGCACTGACTCACCTCTGCCCCTGGCCGGCCCGTGCTTCCGGGGGGTCCAGGTTTGCCACAGTCACCCTGGAAAGAAGAACACACAGCATGGAGCATCATGCATGCGCCATGTGTAGACGGAGAGCAAGGGAGCATGAACTCTGGCCTGCATTGGGTTTGTCACACCAGATCCAGTCACTGGGCCAGCCAAGCTGGCATCTTGCCTCTCACAGTGCAGAGGAACATGACAGCCTCCCATTACACATGCCAGCCACATGGGCAGTGCCATGAGCAACGACCATCACATCCTCTTAGCTTGCATGGCTGCCAACTTCAGTGGATCTACACTAGCTTATTCCAGCTGGGCACATGGCCCCATTGGGATCATAAAATTATCCAGCCCTTTAAAATCAGGTACCCAGCCTCTGCCGCCATCTGACCGAGCAATCCCACGTCGGCACTCAGTGATGAAAAGGTCCCACCCTAGGGGGGAATGGCCTGGCTTGACCAGAAGAGGAAGCCACTGCCACGCCTGTATGTCACAAGTACATCACTGCCCAGCCCTGGCACCGCTACAAGCCAGGCTGGTTCATCTCCGTCTCTGGAAGCCTGGCTTGGTCCCTTTGGAGGGGGCTTGCAGCGGAGGAATGCTGAATGCTGGTGGACACTGGGGCCTGCTCTCTGCACTAGTCGGGGTGGGTGTGAGACTCCTGGGGTGCACTAGCTCTGAATGATGGTGTCGGGGAATGACGGGGTGCTGAATACGCCGAGGGGCCCGCTGCGGATTCCCTGAGGCTGTAACAGCAGCAAACCAGCTCACCTTCTGGCCTGGGAGACCCGGGTGGCCAGGTTTGCCCTTGAAGCCCTGGTGGGGAAAAGAAGAGAAGAATTACTCTCCAGCATCAAGTGAGCAGGGCCTTCCCGGCAGGCTCTGCGGAGTTCCCCTGCCTCCCTCCCTCAGGCATGGAGACACCACCCACACCAGCCGCCAAGGAGCTCTCCCTGCCATAACAAACCCACCGGGAGCCCCCGGAGTGAGCCGAGGGCAGGCAGCTCTCAAGCTCCTGACAAATTACCTCTGCCTCCGGTGGAGATGGGGCCGCTTTCGCCAGCTCTGGAATCTATCACTTCTCCTTCCTCTTCAACAATAATCTATCTCCCCTCCCTCTGAAATTCAGTGCAACCCCCACTTACAAGGCAGTGGAGGTGCTGTCTCCCAGGGAGAGGGCCAGAGCTGCACTTTGGGGGGAACTCAAGGAAAGCCCAGCTACCGGTTAAGCTCTCGCCGTCTGAATCTTTGTCAGGACCTAGCAGTCAGCAGCGCGGGAGGTGGTGGGTAAGGGTGAGAGTCTGGCAAGGAAAGACCCAAACACCCCCCGACAAGGGACACCTGGTGCTATGCACCAGGAAGCTATTCAGGAGTCCAGCCATGACTTACCGGAATCCCCATCATCCCTGGGGGCCCTGCAGGACCCGGGTCGCCCTAAGGAAAGAGGCAAAGGACACAGAATTAGGTTCGCTGTGGCAGGAAGTTTCAGGTGTGTTTGACATCCCGCCTGGGAGAGGAACTCCAGGAGTGGGACCCAGCTCCCTACTTTCCGACGAGAGGGAGAATAGCCTCTACCTCTGCTCCCCCTCCGAGCTGGCCAACAGCTTGGGATGAAGGCCAAGCTCCCCCCGTCTGGGCTTCCGGTACGAGCCTCGGCCCAGGCTCAGCAGAAGGTCAGCGAATCCTTCATGCCAGCAGGGGCCCAGTTCTGAGCAGAACTGTGAGAAAATAGGTACGAAACCCCATCCTGTTTTCTTACCCGAATCCCTGGCTTCCCGTCCTTCCCATCCAGTCCTTCCAAGCCGGCTGGGCCCTGGGACATCACGGGGAAAGCGAGACTGAGAAAACTCATGAGAGGCCTGTTCATTCACACCACCCTGCTCAATGGCCTGCCTGGCTGATCTCAGGTGTGGGACACTACTACTAAGATAATGCTGCTACATGGAAACACGTCAGCTCCGTGAGGGGCTGGGAATTGGTGCTCAGTATGGCAGCTGGATCCCTCCCTCGCCATCTGGATTGTAACCTTGGAACGTCCCAGCAATGACCTTTCAGCTGTAACCATCCCATGACCACCCAGGACTTCGGTCGCTAGCTTTTCCACCCACCACGACCACCTGGGCAGGGATGGAACTCGTAACCGTCTGAGCCCTAACCGGATTTCTGCCACAGGAGCCAATGGAGAACCTCCAGGAGCTGCAGCTGTGTTAGTGCTCATATCCAGATGCAAGAGGGCAGCACAGCCACATCTGGGGTAGGCTGCACATCCCAGCCAGCAACAAGCAGCAATACATGGGCCCGCTAATCAGTGCATTACACGCAGCAAGTGTGGAAACAGGATGGCCAGTAAACAGGAAGAGGGACCATTGGGTGGATAGTGGTGATCTAATATCTATTCCACCCCACCCAGGCACTTATCTCCCTGGTTCCAACCAAGGCCAATTCATTTTCAGATTTGCAGATTTTAAGGCTAGAAGAGACTATTATGCCCATCTCATCTGATCGCCTGCATAGCACAAGGCAGAGAATTTCACCCAACGGTCCTGCATCTAACCCAGTAACTTCTGCCTGGGCAAGCACGCGTCCCTGTGTTTGAAATATAGGCTCCAAGACACCCGTTCCTTATTCAGAACCAGCACCAAGATTCTGGTCCCACACTTTTGGATCCAACGAAAAGCAACTGGCGCCTCTCCCAATCTGTGGCCCAGGACAATGCAGCAGCCCATTGGATGAAATAAAACGTGTTGCAGACTTTCCCCGAAGATCATTCTGAACGAGACATTCAAGCAGCCATGCGGCATCACCTGTGTGTGCCGTGACATAGCATCGGTGATGCTGCATTGCGGCATCAGGGCAGGATCCCTCTGGCCCGAGGCACAAATGCAGAGAGGTGAGAAGCCCTCGGCTTGGGCCCAGGGATGGCATCGTAGCTTGGTGGGGTCAGTTTTGGATTCTCATCTCTCGTAGAGGGGGGAGGGATGGGCAAGTCCCATCTGCTGGTACCCACCAACCTGCCAGGTCTTTGTTCTGTATTGAGCTCCTTGTCCACACTCACAAAGGTCTGTACTGCCCAGCTGCTGCCCAGTGTCCCTCACAGCTCCTGCCACCATGATCCTGAGGCCTCCTTTCCCGTGCAATCCGTGTCCCCACAGCCTGGAACCCCCTGAGCACTTCCCCCCACATAGAGACCCCCACTCCTTCCATGCAGTCAGGAATTGAGCTGGGAAAGAGAAACACTCACCTGTATTCCAGGAGGCCCTGGAGGCCCCATTGGCCCTGGCATCCCCGTGGGGCCGCGCATCCCTTCGCTGCCCTGCAAAAGTCATATTGGGAGCAATGAACCTGCTGCCCTCTGCCATGCTAACGCACTGGTCCAGAGAGCCACGGGAGAGGATGCCCATAGTCACTGCCGGGCTACTCCAGAGACTTCCCTTCGCTCTCAGCTTCTCCACTTGCCCTCTCCATATGTCCCTGCCCCCTGTGATCCAAGGGGTGAAGGAGGCTGAGTGGCAAATCTCCTGGAAGCGGCGCTAGCCAGCTGGACGAGGCCAGTTCACACGAGGAGGAACACTTGCCTCTTGCTAAGGAATGGGTGAGGTGCTAGCTGTGCCTGGAGTGTGCCAGCTGTGCCCTGGGCATGCTGCAGATGTGCCCCAGCTTTGCACGCTCCATGGACTGCATTTTACCTGTGTGCTAAACGGCTGCAGTTTCTCCTTTCTCCCCTTTCTGGGCCCTATAGGGGACAGAGCAGTGCTGCTGGGCAGGCAGGTCCTGAACCCCAGGTAGCTGGGACCTGTCAGCACTCACGGGATACTCAGTCATCATCCAGGCCCCAGGGGATGTTTCCATGATGGATCCACCATTGGAAATCAGCCAGAAAGGGGGTGGATTGTGTATGGAGAGCAGAGCTAACATTCCCGGGGGGTCCATGTGGCCAAGCACTGCTTCTGGTCTGCACCGCAGGGAGTAGTTGCCAAGTGGCCCTTTGGCAAGAGTTCGGGGCCCAGATCACGCAGTGCAGGGCCCCCGTCTCCTCCCAGCACATGTCCGGCTGCCGCACAGTGCTCAGCTCAGACTCTGTTTGCCCCAAACACCGTCCGTCCCCATTCTGCACCCCCTGGCCCTGGAGGGGTTTGCAGTTCCCACGAGCTTCTCGCCGAGCTGTCTCTGAGGCTGTGCCAAAATCACAATCCCATGACCTCAGCCACCTAGACCCAAACTGTGTATCTGAAACCAAGTGGCCTATTCTCCCTGCCATTCCGGGCTTCTTGAGAGCCTCCCTTCCTCACAGTGGCCAGCAGGTGTCAACAGAGCCCTGAGAATGACAAAGGGGCTCTCTCCCCTAGGCTGCGGGGAGCGGGTGGGCGCTTGCGAGAGCTCCTTGGGAAGTTGCTTGTGCCTCTTTGGAAATGGTGGGCTCATTAAAGGGATCTAGAAACAGGACCCTGGTCAGTGCCCAGCGCTGGCCCTGGATCGGATCCACTTGCAGAACCAGCCCAGATGTGGGAGCGCAGCCTGTTTGGTCCTGAGCAGAGGCCGGAGCCCCAAACCCCGCCAGCAGCAGGAACCTCTCTTCAGGCCTGTGGATGCTCAGAGACCTCCACAAGCAAGGATCCCCTGCAATCAGCAGGCAAAGAGAAGCCCCTCTCTCTTGGGACTTCCAGCACCACAGCCTGCCCGCCCTGCAGCACTCACCTTCTCGGCTGCAGGCCCTGGCGGCCCGGCTGGTCCGGCTTTCCCTGGGAAACCAGGAGGCCCCTAAAACGACAAGGATTTTGCAATCTTTGAAGGGCTAATCAAGTCGCCCTGCATCGGGGTCTGTAATGAAATGAGCCAGGCGGGACACTGACTCAGAAAGAGCCTCCAGCCCCAGCTGTCTGTTACAGACGAGGTGCGTACACAGCTCCCAGAGCCCCAGTGTGGGGGCCATAGGGGGCTATTTTAGGAACATCAGTCCAGCCCAGACAAGGCAGATCGCACCATTTCTGCAAGTGCAGCCTACTTATGCCAGCCACAGGCATGCTCCCCAGGCGCCGTCTCTGCCGGCTGCGCTGAGCCCGGCTAGCCCCAGGCGTGGTCTCTGCTAACTCTGTTTGGCAGCTGCCACTAAACACGCCAGCAGCTCAGGTAGTTCTGCTCCTGCTGTGAACGGGGCTAGTGATGACTGAAATTCAAACCAGAAGAAAACTCCTTTGGCCCAAGAGACTGTCCCTGGGCTTCTGCTCTGCCTCCCTTACCCCCCGCCCCCACATCCCCTGGCCTGTCCTCAGCTCCGTTAACAAGGCTCCATCCCAAAACAAATGTACAGACAAAGCTCCCCGCCCCCGCTCGATTCCTGGCTGCAAATCCCTGCCCTCAGTTAATCCCCCGATAATCAGACAAAGGTAGTTTGGTGCCTTTATTGTCTCAGAAAATATGCCCAGGAAATAATCCCCATTGACCCCCTACTCGCTCACTCTGCCTCTGCAAAGCTAGCACTGTTCAGCCATTTGCATACCGCTCCCCCATAATGCTCCTTTCTGGCTCCCTGAGCTTGTCATGAACAAGTGCACCCCTGTTAAGGGAACACCTTTCCTCTCTTCCGTCTCCTCTGCCAGGCTAAACACGTACTGAGTCCCCCAGTGCTTGAAACTTCCCTCGGGGTGTACTTACGGCTGGCCCTGGGAAGCCTGGTTGCCCCTGAAAGCCCTGTGAATACAGGAAAATATCAGTCATTGGTTTACAGCGCACCCTTGTTCAAGGGGCCAGCCAAAGTCAGCCCCCCTAGCAGAGGCAGCTCTTTCGGTGGACAGCGTGAGATCCTCCAGAGTAGGGGGTTGGTTCCCTGTGGGATCTGGGGTCCACAGGGCAGCATTTGCAGCATCTGTCTGACTTCACAGCAGAGCCTGCAGCACCATGCACGCTGTTGGACAGGCTGGGTGGGCAGCCAAGCTGCTGCGTTGCAGCCTTCCCCCAAAGCAGAGATCTGCTAGCGCAGGGAGCCCTGGGGGCAAGGCTCCGTGCAGCAGCATGACCCCAGTCCCTGGTGGCTTAGCAAGGCTGCAGGCCTAGCCACCATTTGGGCACCTTGGGGTCATCTCATGGGGTTCCTCTGCTTGCTTTGGGGCAGGGCTTCTTCAGCCCCAGCCTGGTCACAGGGCTGAGGAGGGGTGGGGAATGCGGAGCCCCGGTCTATTCCAAGGGGCAGTGCCCACAAAGCAGGGGCAGCTGTGCCACCATCTCCCTCTGAGAAGCTTTGGAGCGGACAGGGCCAACGATTCCTCCCTCCAGGGAGAGGAAGGGGCAGAGGAAGCAGGAGGGTCTCACCTGATCTCCTTTCTCCCCAGAGTTGCCCTGAGCTCCACGCTCTCCTCTCGGACCCTAGTGCAGAGACAGAACAAAGCAGAAGGGCTGAAATTTCTGTGCTGCTGGTACTCCCGAGACAGACAGGAGAACCGGGGCCAGCCCAACCACACATTCAGGGCCTCTTCCCTCCCTGCCTGTCAGCCAAGTGCCGATCCAGAGGCACCAGTGGGGGCAGGACGGGAGCCTTTAAAGCAGTTTCAGCAGACAGATCTTAGCTGTGAACTTACCGCTGGCCCCGCAGGACCTGGGACGCCATCAGAACCGGGGGGGCCCTGGGGAGACACCAAGGGAACAGGAATCAGCTGTGCTGCCCGGGGAGGGAGGGGTACTTACTGCATCACGGGCGAGCCTGCTGGCAGTAGCCCTGGTTTTAGCGGAGGGGCCCAGGGGGCAGCTCAGCTCTGCTCTGGCCCCATCGGCGGGTCTCAGTGACCCTGCATCCTGTGAGCTCCCGCAGGTGCAGCCATGGGGCTGCCTGGTGAGACGTGGTGTCGGCGCCATTAACCTGGATTATTTCTCTTGGGGTAGCACCCAGATGTCCAGTCAGGATCCAGGCCCCAGTGCTCCCACCCCCTCCCGCTGCCTTGCTTCCCCCCATGGAAAGCTGGGGACCCATCCCGGGAGGTATTTGCTGGAGTTGAGCGATGAACTTACGTAGTACAAGCCTGTGGCTTGACAGGGCCACATCGCCCATTGTGTCTTGGGCTGCAGGCTGCTCACCCACCCCAATCCAAGAGGCTGCGTCTGCCCAATCTCCCTGCTGCATGTTCTCAGACGTAGCTTTATGGGGATGGGCTTGGATGCCCCATGGAAGCAAATAAAACCCAGCAGCACCCCCAAGCCCAGCCACCAGGCTCCTCTCCTAGCTGGGGGGATGGATTCCCTTCACCCCCATCAAATGGCGAGTGACAAATGGCCCAGAGGCATCAAGCTGGCACAGGGTCAGGTCCGTGGCACTCACCGATTCCCCTTTCTCTCCAGGGGGTCCCAAGTAGCCTCGTTCTCCTTTGACGCCCTGGGGAAGAAGGTGGGGGAATGAGATGAGCTTTGCACAGCAGCTGCAGGGGCAGGGGGTGGGGGCTAGTAACCGGTGGGGAGGTAGCTGACGGTGGAAGAGCGGAACCATCTTGGTGGTGGCTAACATCTGGGCCTGTGAGACCTTCCTCTGCTAATCTGCACGTCACCACTGCCTCTTTCTTGGCAGGGGTGTGGCAAGTTCTAGTGACTGCCAGGGCCCGTGACCGCCAGGCTCACCCTCCATCTCAGCACAGCAGTGTCCCTCCCCCCTGCACTGCTTGATCGTACCCTCCTTCCCAACACGGCAGCCCGCTTGCCATGGCAGGTCACGCTCAGCTGTCTCGCCTCTCCGCCAGGCGTCTCCACTCCCAGCTGCATGTACCGCCCAGGACCCCCCCCCGGCTCTCAGCACCGTTGGGCCTATGAATTTACCCTGTTGTGAGCTTGGCTGGAGGAAGCTAGTGAAAGCGCATCAAATGACACAATCCCTGATAACAACAAATGCTGACAGGAAAAAGGTGCAACAGCGAGACAGACTGAACTGGTCCAAACAAAGAGAACTCAAGGGCTGTGTTATAATCATGCCTGGTAACCAAGACAAGTGTGGGGCCGGAAATCAATGGACCCAAACTGGTGTCAAAAATGAGGTCTAACTGGTGGACAAAATAATGAGGGAACTGGCTATTCCAGCCACCCCTTCTGGGTCCTTAAAGAGAGACTTTGGGAAGAAAAATTGGATCCAGGAGCAAACGTCACCATCACAGCTCTCCCTCTCCCCCCAGCCCTCTCCTGGGACCCTGGACCTTTTTCACTCCAATCCTGAGAGATGTCCTGACCAGACTGGGCAGAGAGGGACCCAGCCGGGGGTGTAAGACTTTGGGTTTGTCTCTGGTGGAACCTTGCATCGGCAAAGCTGCGCCAATGCAGCATTTCTGAAGATGCTCCCAGCTGATGAGAGAAGCCCTCCCACCGACATAGCTCTGTCTGCACCAGCGATCGGGTCGGGAGAACTGTGTTGCTCAGGGGTTCAGATTATTCACACCTTGAGTGACCAAAGTCATTCTGTAGTGTAGACCAGTGCTAAGTCCCCACCACCCGGATGTCCTTTACCTTCCCCACCTAAAAGCTCGCCTTCTCTTTCCTATCCCTCTCCTTTTGCCTTCTGTCCAATCAGTGTCTGGCGTAGCTGGCCAAGACTGTATATTTTGCAACACTGCTGTGAGCCTGCAACCAAGAAGAGGCAGCTCAAAGCAATGCCCTGAACAGCCTGATGCTGGGACACGCTTGCCAGGGCTCGGCGTGGCTGATAGACCGCGTCACGTGCCTGTGATTTCCAGCAGGGAGGTTGCAAGCGAGAGTCAACACCGGCGCCGTAAGCTGGATTTTCTCTCGGTGTTTTTCTCTCTCCCCTCGTGTGCGTGTTCTGTTTTGTCGTCTAGGAAACGGGTTCAGGCTTTAATAGCAGCAGCAAGGCCAAGCACTCCCGCTTCTCTTCCCCCCAGAGCAATGTTCATAGCTCTGACGCTATCTAAGAGGCAGGAGAGGGGAGTGCTTCTAAACACGATCTCCAGCTAAAGGGAACAAGTAACTCGCCTTCTTCCTCTGCTGTATCCTTAAGGCAAGGTGCTCGCACGCTAAGGACTCTGTGTTCCAAACCCCGAGCCGTGTTTAACTCTGGTTGACAGTGAGTGGGCGACCTTAATCCCCATGTCCCAAATATTCCATCTAAACACAACGGTACTCACGTGCAGCCCAGGGGGGCCAATTGCACCAGGGTATCCGGGTTGACCGGGAGGGCCCTGAAGAGAAGAACATTGGGGATCAGACATACCAGGCTCAAGGTTTGGGCTCCTGCACCCTGTGCTACGCACCAGTGCCTCTTTCCGCTGGGCCGGCCTGGTGCGCATGGATGTAAACCACCCGCTAATGGGTTGATCTGGCAGGTAAATGTGCCGAGCCCCTGCTGCCCCCAAGCCGGGGCCAGGCAGTCAAGGCAGGTCCCTCTGGGGCAGAGCTGGGATCATTGGCCAGAGAGCCTGGCAGCAGAACCTGGGGCGGCAGGACCTCAGGTTCCAGCTCTGTCCATGTTGCAGCCCCTCTGAACCGAGGTGTTGTCTCCCCTTCATATAGTGATGGGTGGGTTTCTCCAGCAGGAAACCAGCATCCCGCTAGCCCCTCTCCCCCATGGGGCAGCAAAACCCACTGGCGCTCGGGGAGTCGGCAGCCAGGTCTATCACTCACCAGTTCCCCTTTCGCGCCGGTGAGCCCAGGTGGTCCACGCTCGCCCTGGAGACCCTTTGGAGAAAAAACATGAGGTTCTGCCAGGGCATTTCCACCCTGAACCCCATTCCCACCTTGCCGCTGGCACAACCAGCTGCACGCAGCACGGCAGGGCAGCAGAGGGTGGGATGGCGCTACCAGACACAAACACAATTCCCACACCTGGAGCCGAGCGCTTCAGTTCACACTCCCTCCATTGCCACTGGAGGCTCTAAGGGCTATTGGCACTGTGAAAACTTGTCCTGCCACCTAGCCACAGGGCTGGCTTTTCTGAGCCGGCCCTGCCTCCAGGGAGCCTCGGAATATTGCCACCCCTGCTAGCTGGCTCCGGCACTTCATAGGTCGAGGGGCAGTGCCTGCATTTGTCTGATGGAACAAAGGCCAGAGGACCCTAAAAAAAACCAGGTTGAAGACAAGCCCCGCCCTGCTCCTTAGCAGGCATCGCGTCCAGGGGGCTCAATGGGTCGGATCTCCAGCCAGGGTGGGGATCAGCCCAGCTCCGTTGCCTTCAGTAGAAACCTGTCAATTTGCAGCAACTGGGGACGTCTGTGCACATAGCTGGGTAGACACACCCTGGCTGGGAGACAGGGGCTTACCTGGCCCATCTCCAAAGGAACAGAGGCAACCGTCTTGGATGCTGTGATTTCTGAAGCCCACCCCACCCCCCTGGCCCCTCACCCCAAACGCTCCTCCCAGACGTGACGTCCCAGCACAGGCCGGCGCTGACTGGCCGACACGTTGGAAGGCAGCTCCTCGGCAGCCCTGCTTTCTGAAGCAGGTTCTTTGGACCATGGTGGATGGGTGCTGCATATCCCTTCAGTAGGGGGGGACTTGGGGCTAGCAGGGGCACTAGGCTGGACACGTGCCCCACAGATGGCTCATCGCTGCTGGTAGCCCATGAGCAGAAGTTACAGCTGCCCGTTTCCTGGGACCTTGTTCACACCCAAGGGCTCCCAGTCGCCTTTCCCCTCCTGCCGCGCCCCCAGGTGAAGCACACGAGCGTGCACACAGGACGGGCTGCACCACCCCCAGCGCGCGGGAAACAGACGAGAAACACACGAGTTCTCACTGGGCGTTCCAAGGCATGACTGACAGGTGAAGCTATGGAGTGGGAGGGGCTAAGGAGGCCCCACCCCTGGTCCCTACAGTTTCCAGGTGAACCTGGGCGGGGATCGGCATAGCAACAAGGAGCGACTAGGATGGGGGTTAGTTTCGGTTACATGGCACCTACGTGGTGGAGAGTGATGCTGTTTCATAGGACACACCGGTGAGGACGTGAACACTGTGTAGCAATCACACAGACAGACCGTGGGGTTACTGTGACATTAGTGGAAGATGCCAGATATGAGATTAGGACATGAATGGGGGCTGCGGGGGGATGAGTCCTGTGAGAAAAACCACAGTTCAGGCGCCATCTCCCAGGCCTGGCAACTGAGAGTCAGCAGGGGTTTGGGGAGTGGGGCACAGGAGGATCCATTCGTTTTGAGTGCAGGATTGGGGCTTTGCTGAGAGAGATTCTGTGCGCTCAGCCGGGCGCTGAGGCAGGAGGAAGAGGAGACGAGAGAGTGAATGAAGAGAAAGGGGAAACGAAGTGGAATCGATTCAGTTTTTTTCTCGACTGAGTCTGACTTTAACACAATGGGGCCCTGGACCAGAATGTCTAGTGTGTGGCAGCAGGTTCCGCTTGCCGCGCACCATCTCTGTGTGGATAAGCCCTGGGTCAGAGCAGCTCCATTGGAGTGACACGAGGTTTTCACGTGGATTGCAGAAGCAGCTTCAAGCCCCAGCAGAGATCAAAGGCCCCACTGTGCCGGGTGCTGCACAGACACACAGCGAGAGACAGTCCCAGCCCCAAGGAGCTCACAACTGAAGCAGCCAAAGGGGAGGAGAAAGGAAGAATCACACCCATTTTACAGATGGGGAACTGAGGTCCAGAGAGATTCCAAGGTCACCCAGTGGGTCTGGGTCAGAGCCAGGAAATGAACGCAGGGCTCCCAAGTCCCAAGCCAGTTGCCTGGGCCCACTGACTGAGAAGCTGGCTCCATTGAGTTCAATGGAGTTACTTCTGATTTACTCCCATGTAAATGGGAGGAGAATCAGGCCCACTGAGAGGGAGATGAGTGGCAAGGAAAGGAGAGATGAGGACAGGAGGGATGCAGAGGAGACAGGGCAGGAGATTAACCAAAATGAGGCTCTTCCTCCCGGGGCCTGGAGAAGTCTCTGACTCGGGGTACCGCTGTGCATGGGGCCTATCTGGGTGATCAGGCGCAGAACCTGGAGGAGAGGAATGGAGGGGAACAAAGCCAAACAAGCATCAGCAACAAAGGACCGCACAGAGCACGTGCAGTGCTGGATTCTTACAGGCAATCCGGGTGCGCCAGGCGTTCCAGGAAAACCTGGAGGGCCCTAAGGGAAGAAACAGTGAGATCACACCTTGGAAATCACATTCAGGAGGCTGACAGGGCTGGACCTGCGGCTGGTGGGGACGGGACCCTCAGCAGAGAAGCCAAGGGGCTGGGTTTTCCGACACCGGCTTGTTTCAGACTCTTGTTCTGAGCGGGATCTCTCCTCTTCTGGTTTCCGAAACAGCTCTGGAGACTCACCCATCCTTCACTGTCAATGGTAACTTCGCCCCCATCTAGAGAAGGCAGCTCTGTCCAGAAGCACTTACCCCCCTCCACCTCTCACCGTGGCTTCAGGGCTGGCCTGGGATTCGCCGCTGGGTTGGCAGAACGCATGGCCACTCCTACCACGCTCAGCCATTCCCAGCCCAGGCTCTCGGAGGGAAATCCAGGCTTGCTGAAGTCAGTGGGAATTTGGCCATTGACTGCAGTGGGGTTAGGATTTCAGCCTGGGATTTTTGGAGGGGCCACAGAGCTGTAGCGAGTCCCCAACGTGCAGCGATCTGTCATCCCAGGGCCCACTGCCCCAACACAGGGAGCGACAGATAACTCTTCTCTGGAGAGTGCTCACAGCACACAGCTGTCCCATACAGAGCAGGACGGGGCTAGGAAGGGGCAGCACCCTGCCCTACATACAAAGAGCAGGAGAACCCCAAGTCTACAGAGTATGCTCTTTGCAAGGGTTACTCACAGTCGGTCCAGGGGGTCCTGGAGATCCTCTCGTCCCTGGTGGGCCCTGCAAAGAGACCGGCACAGAGTTAGATGCTTGATACAGGAGCCGTAAAGCAGAGCATCATGTCTGGCCATTGCAATGGGTGTGTGAGGTCAAGACAGAGCCCAAAGAGGAGCGTGTATTACAGCTCCCTTCTGTGCCTGAGCCACAGAGATTGTGAGTCTGCTACAGCCGCCAGCTCATGCTTGTAGGTCAGGAGCTTCCCAGTTCAATCCCCATCACAAATTCACATAACGAGCAGGTGGAAACCCCAGCGACTGCTGTCACGAGAGACGGGAAATACAGAACAGAGCAAAGGGAGAGAGAGAACGGAGCCGGGTTCCCACTGATCGGGAACAGCAGAGTTCACCTCCAGGACCTGGAGTTCAGTGGCCTGGCGCTGGCTCTGGCCTGGGGGTTTTTGCCCTGTGCCCCAGGCTCTCCCTGGGGGGATGCGGTGAGGGGCGGGAAGAAGGTGATGCTGGTGGGGGAGGGTATCTAAGGGCCATGCTGTGGGGACGGAAATCTCAATCAATTGCTAGAAACGTCACCCATGAACTGAAACTCTCAGGGGGCCAAAGCCGGAGAGTTGGAAACCCGCCATCTGGTGGAGCCGACCCTAATGCTGGACATACCTGATCCCCCCTCTCTCCAGGTAAGCCGGGCATCCCTGGCAGCCCAGGCCCTCCAGCACAGTCACCGTCACTTTCTGCTTGGTCACCCTGGGGGGGAATATGAAATCCATTTCAGGAGATGCTTCTGATCAATCCCCTCCTTCCCAGGCCATGAAACTCAGCAGGCCGCCCAGCTGAACCAAGCCAACGTGTTCCTGGCCGTCACAGGCAGAGAGTGGAGGTTGGCCCCTTGAAAACCCTGTCTGCCCTGGCGGGCTGTAAAACTGTCCCGGAGCCTCGTCGTGCTCAGGGAACCGCCGTCCGAGTAATGTGGCTGCCCGTCATGTGCTCTGGGCAGGCGAGTCCCCCATGCTGCGCCCCCGCCAGTCCCAATGCCCTGTCATTAGACAGCCAAGGTGTGGATTCATCTGGCGGGGTTCTCGGGTCACCAGGAAACAGAGCAGAGTCTTCTCCCCAGGCCCCCTCACCCATCCCATGACCAGCTCCGAGTTCGCAGGTCTCTACTCACCCGGGGCTCCTCCGCTCTGGGGAACTGAGCGAAGCACTGAAAGAGGAAGAGACACAGACAGTTTATTCCTGCTGGGGTTTGCTCCACGTTCCTGCCTCGCTTGGGGAAGAGGCGCTGTGAGGCTGGCAGTGTCCCCAGTGGAGGCATGGAGAAAAGGGATCAGCATCTTCTGATCACCTAGAGGGGGACCCTGCTAGGTACTGGGGAGACACCTTGGAGGATTGGGCCCATACAGCACAGACCCAGTTTCCACAGTGCAGGGTAACCCCAACCCCCAACAGCCACACTCCTTCAGAGACTTTGTGCCCCCACCGATCTAGTGCCAAGCGAGCCACGGGTCGGCATCAGTGAGCACCATTTGGATTTCGTGCCCATGTTGCACTGGTGGCACAATGGGCAGTACCAGGGAGAATGGGGTGTGCAAGGGGGCATGAATCAGGAGCTGCACAAGGCCGGGGGTAGGCAAGGGGCTACTGGGTGCAGGTGGGGATTATGCACCCGGGCATGTCCCTGCATTGGACTGATGTTTATCTGTGCAAGGGGGAGCTTAAGAACATACGTGCCAGTGTGGACAGGAGATGCATGTGCACACGCGTGCACGGGGCCGTGCCCCTGGCTGTGCGGAGCTGTGCATCCACAGGGTGGGGCCGTTGTGCCAGTGAACATGAGAGTGCTCGGGGGTGTAATGCACTCCGGGACCTGGCTACCATTGAGGCATGGAGATTCCCCTGTGTTTGAGTCCCAATTGCCAAGTACCCGCTGCAGGAGATGGTGGTTGGGTACTCACCCGTGCGCAGTTGTCTATGCCGGGGGCACCGGGCATACCCTGGTCGCCCTTCTCCCCTTTGACTCCGCTGGGCGTGTGGGAGCCAGTCTGCACCTGGGCACAATCCCCGCAGATATTCTAGCGAGAGAGGGGAAGAGCAGGGAAGGCACGAGGTGGGATCTGCCCAGTGGCCAGCTGGCTGAGTGCATTGACTATTGTTTGCATCACGACGGGACTGACAGGGCCCAGCCGGAGATTGGATCCCCACGAAGCTAGGTGCTGCACCGGCAGAGCAATACAACAGCCCCACCCCATGGAGTTTATGAAGATGGGATTGTGTCATCCTCTAGTGGCCAGCCCATGTGGCTACAACAGCCTCCTTCTGAGCGGATGCAGTCTCTGGACCAGAGCAGGCTCCCTCGGGCTCTGACAGGGCCCAGTGCCAGATGCTACAGGAGGAGGATCCGCCCACCCAGAGTAACCTGCTGCCTAGCCCCTGTGAGCCAGAGGCTGGCTCAGGTCCAGATGTGCCGCCTCCGGCTACAGCTGCCTCTGATCCTTGGCGCACTTACTTTGAGCACCTCGATGTTCCTCTCCGCTACGACAGCGAGCGGCCCCTGCAAAGACACACACAGAAAGAGAGGGCAGCCCTCTGGGAAACGGTCCTTATCGCCGGAGGCTCATCTTGCTCAGGGCGACCGCCAAAGCAATGAAAAGCATGATGGGTAACAGGCTGTACGTTAACATGTGCTTTGCCTGGGAGGACTTAGGCGCTTGGGAAATAACTCGGCAAGAGCTACCGGCAGAAGAGCGCTAAGCACACACCTGGGGCAGACGGAGACACGGACACATCAGCTCCTATACCTACCACATCTCCTGCTGGCCCAGGCAGTCCTGGCAAACCATTGTGTCCTGGGATGCCCTAAAGCCAAGGAGAGAGCTTGAATATTCAAATCCTTCTGCACGGCCTTCTCCTGACACCCTGCTGCCTTCTCCCACTCTCGCACTCGCACTCTTCTTTCCTCTCCACCTAGCGCTGCTCTTGGAAGGTCCTGGGGCCCAAACTTGGTTCTGCCTTAAAGGTGCTCTGATCGGACACCACTAACACTCAGCTCTGTGCATCTGTAGCTCTCAAAGAGCTTTACCCAGGAAGGGCGGTGTCATTCTCCTTGTTTTTACAGATGGGGAAACCGAGGCACAGACAAGCGAAAGTGATGTGGCCCAGCAGCAGGGCCGGGAATAGAACCCAGGTCTCCTAACTCCCCGCCCAGGATTCACTGTGGAGGGGGGAGTTTTTCAGAAACTAATCATTCTGGGGCAAATACTGTAGGGCTTTATTATTACACACAGTTCTAAAGTGCCCATCACTGAAGCCTCAGGGCCCTGCTGAGGCAAAACCGTCACTGACTGTAGCAGGATTGGTGCCTGAGTAGGGACTGAAAGCTGCAGCACTGGGGTTAGTTTTTAAATATATAATTTCACGGTCAAGAAATAATACTCTTTTTTTGTGGGATCCACAAAATTGTTTGGTGTCCCCCCCGCCGCCCCACACACACGCTGGGTAGGCCGCAGAACTGCACGAAGATGCTGTTCTCTGAGCTGGATTCATGCCGGCAGCACCAACACAGACGTTTAGGCAAGACAACGGTGCTACATGAACGGCTGGGGATCCCTCGTCGATCACAGCTCCAGTCCAAGGGACAGGGAATAGTCTCTTTAAGGCTGAAGACGTTTGCACGGAAGAGGGCAAGGTCTCCCTGAGGCTGGGAGGCTGTGAAATACCAGTCGCAGGATGGCTACAGGGACTCAGCTCCCCTCTGAGTTGGGTGGAGGTTATCTTGGGCCTCTCTGGGTTGCCTCAGCCGGGCCGGCCAGCGATCAGCCCAGCACATGGGCATTACTTTTAACCACTGACAATGAAACGTCCCATAAAGGCGCGGCGAGCAGCTCTAACTGGAGAGCGCTTGGCCAGATTGGCTAATGAGCCTCGGGGTGGGCAGGGGCCATCAGTGTTCTCTGGTGCCCGCCAAGGCAGGGGTCCCGCAGAGATACGAGGGGGTTAGAAATAGCCCAAAGGGGCTGGCGGGAGGGTTATGGGATGCCCTGCTGGCTGCTCATGCCCTGATCAGAGCAGCTGGGCTCCCCAAGAGTCTGGGGGTGACTGGAGATCATGCACACGCACACATGGCCAGGCCTGCTCCTGCCGCAGGCAACTCAAGCTTCATCATCGGCCCCCAATGGAGCAGGATCGGGGCCTCAACTTGCCCCCAGCCATGTCCTGCAATAGAGAGCCCACCTCATTCTCTTCTCCCTCACTCACCTGTCTCCCCGGAGCTCCTGGGGGGCCCGGCGGGCCTGGGACACCTGGCGGACCCTGCAACATCCCAAAGCAAACAGAGAGAGGGGCCATTAGGACGGTGCTGGGTGAGTGGCTGGGAGTAGGCGCAGGGGGACCCAGGCTGCCGTGCGGACAGAGAGGAAAGCGCACACACCTGCGGGCCAGGCTGAGGCTGCCAGGATGTCCCGATCCATAGTCCTGGGGCTCCCTGCGAGTCCAAGAGAAGGGGAGAGCGTTTAGCGAAGGCGAAGCAGAGCCCAGGGCGCATGTGTCACAGCTCCACCTGCCCAGCCACCGAGGCAGGAAAGCAGCTGGGCGGCGGGGGAGGGCAGCGCAGGATGTGGGGGCAGGTGGCCTGCCCTAGACCATCACCCAGCTGGAGAAGGAGGCCAGGAATAGGCAGACTCAGGGCTTACCGGCATCCCTGAGTAGTTGGGGTCCACGCGGGGGCCAGGCTGGCAGGTGCATTCGCCGGGGTCCCCCTGAAAACACAAGAACAATCAGCACTGGGAGCCCCCTGGCTGGGGGCTGGGGGGGGCATGGCGGTCAGAGCTGGGAGCCCCATGGTGGGGGGCCAGAGGGGGGCAGGTTGGTCAGAGCTGGGAGCCCCCTGACTGGGGGCCGGCAGGAAGCAGGGTGGTCAGAGCTGGGAGCCCCCTGACTGGGGGCCAGCGGAAAGCAGGGCGGTCAGTTCAGGGAGCCCCCTGGTTGAGTCACAAGGGCCAGGGCTGTAGGCCCCGGTGTGCAGTGACACCTTACTGCTTGGTCTCTGCATCGTCGGCATGGCAGGGAGGGGACAGCCCTACTCTGCAGAGCAAGGGGAAGAGTGCCAGGGGCAGGAGGAACCCCTCATCCGTGGCTTGGCTGCAACACCAAGTACACAGCAGCGAGTGGACACTGCAGGCAGGGACGCAGGTGCCAATCGGCTGCAGCCTCGCCATGGGCTGCGGGCACATGCTCAGCGCCAAGGGAGGTGACGGGCCCAGCCGGCAATCAGGGATGCAGAGGAAACCAGCTCACCTTCTCACCCCGTGCCCCCTTCTCTCCCTGCAGGGAAGAAGCCGAGAGAAATGTGTTAGAGGCCAACGTCAAATGGGTCAAGAGCAAGAGATTGTGTTGCAGGTTCTGTCTGGGTCCCGGAACCAGAACCGGAGAAGTGCAGGGCAGGGTCTGCATTCGCCCTTTCAGCCTGGGAACAGCTGTTCACTTCTGCCATGCTTGTGCCCCTACATCCACTGTTCACCAACCATTGTGCAAACAAGTCTGTGTTGGTGTGAGCGACTGGGGAACACCTGCTCTTTGCACAAATACCCAAATTCACAAAAGCATCTGCTATTGGCCTGTCTCCTGTTCCAAAACGTCCAGTCCTCCAATCAGAAACAATAGCATGTGGCTTAGGCGACCATTCACACACCAGCACTAACCCGCCGTGAACAGGTGGCATGAGACAAAGGAACCAACTGGGAATGCATCTGAAGAAGTGGGTTTTTACCCACGAAGGCTTATGCCCAAATAAATCTGTTAGTCTTTAGGGTGCCACTGGACTCTTTGTTGTTTCTTTAACAACTGGGAATAGCCTTTGTTCCAGTCCAGCTCTGCTTCCAGCCAGAGAAAGGGCTCCATTCATCTCCTAGATTACTCACAATGGAGAACTCCCCCGGCTCGGAGCAGAACCCAGACAGCTGGAGGGAATGCGCGCAACGGCTGTTGGACTTCAATAGCTGAAAGGACCACAGCCAAGAGAGGAATCATCTCCAGAAAATTCCACTTCTGTTACTACCCACGCCAGAGAGGGCTCGGAGGAAAAGCCTCTAACCTTCATGTCCCCTCAGCACTACTTCCAGCTTGTCTCCGTCTGAGCTTCAACCTTTCTAGGGCACCTACCAGCCAAGTATCTCAACCTGCTTTACAAGGGACAGTGACGATCCCCATCCTATAGGCAGGGAGGCAATGATCCCATACCCTGGGCCTGAGCCGAAGCTCACGGACATCAATGGAAAGGTTCCCGTGGACCAGTGAAGAACAGAACCCCGGTCCCCCTGCCTCCCAGACCCATGTCCCCTGCCCCCTCAATGGCCACATGGCTAATGGCTAAGCAGCAAAACTAGAGCGTCTGCCTCACTTTCTCCTGGTCAGTTTCCCTTACTGGTTCCGCTCTGGGCGGGGGAGGAGGGTAAAACAAGAGGGAAAATACCTGGTTTCACCAAATGAATGAACATTTCTATTCATACCCAAAGGTTATTTTTCTCCCCCTTCTACTTAAATCTAGATTTTGGGGGCCTAACAAGACTACATTGACGATGTCCCTTTCACAGCTCCCAAGGCAATGCTGGATCAGTTCCCAGTGAAGTCCAGAGATGCCTGGAGCAGGGGTGAGCTTTCCTGGGGACCCCTCTTTTGTTACTTCCCCCTGGAGGGCAGGGTTTGCTGATGAGTGGTTCTCCGGACCAATCTTCTTTCTACAGGGCTTAGGTCCTTATCTGGCCCCCCAAGCGCAGCATCTGAGCACCTCACCAACTTTACCATCTTTACCCTCACAACGGCCCCGTGAGGTAGGGAGTGGTGTTCTCCCCTCTGCAGAGATGGGAAACTGAGGCACCGAACCGGTAGTGGAGCAGGATTGCCAGAGCACCAGTTCCCGGGGAGGAGAGCTGGTCCAGCGGGGAAATGCAGGGATGGACCCATCCCTCCCCCCATCAAAAAATCCTTCTCTTTCAGCAAATAAGGCCCCAGTGGGCTGCGGGCGAAGTGATGGGTGAGGGTGATGGACACCAAGGTGATGGAGGTGACATGGAGAGAGAATGGGCTAATGCCATTACCTCGTTTAACAAGGTATCCGTCCACTTCTCTGTCACCGGGGTCGAATCAGGGACAGGGAGCCCTCAGGGCGAGGGGAGGAGCTTGCTCCCGCCTCTCCCGACATGGAGGCCGCCTGCATCAAAGCGCAAAACACTGTCAAAGACGCAGCCCTTCCCAACAGGCCAGATCCTCGGCCGGTGTGAATCGGCGTGTCTCCATCACGGCCAGCGGAGTCTGGCCCACTCGCGCCGGCCCAGGAGCTGGCCCGGCGGCTCTAGCAGCGTCACCAGGCCCGACGTTCCGGGGCGGCACCGTTGCGCCACGACATCTCCGGTGCCTGGGGAATGCCGTGTGGCAGTGTCGCCAGGGAAGGTCGCGTGGGGTGAGGCCTGTCAGCGGGGGAGCGGGAGCACAGTCAGTCTGCTGTTGCTGCTGCACTGCCTGGTCTCAAGGGATCGAACACCCGGCGCAGCCCGATTCTAGCCTGGTGGTTTCGAGAACACCCTCCAACAGACGCAGGGCTGCATCTTACGTACCGTCAGCCCGTTGGATCCAGGCACTCCTGGCATTCCCCGCTGCCCTTCGCGGCCCTAGGGAGAGAGCAAACAGCAGAGATGTGAGGCAGGCGAAGCATCACTCTGGCTTTACAGATGGGGAAACCGAGGCACGGAGCAACTTGGCCACCTTCCCAGAATTGCCCAACAGATCAGGGAACAGAACCCAGGAGTCCTGCCTCGCCCACCCCTGCTCTGACTAGCAGATGCATTCTGGTTAATACAAGGCACTGAGGGTTCATAACTAGGTACAGAACTATGAGTGGCATTGATCCTGCCAGTATCCTGGCATTGCAGTGACTGCATGTGCCTGGGCCCTGTTGTAGGGTCAGTAGCCGCCCCAGCTGTGACTCTTCCACCCAGGCTAGGACTTAGGGAGATCCCGGACCGTGACACCAGCCAGCTCAGGCTGGGCCAGTTGGTCTGGAGACCCAGGGATAACCACGGCATCTGTGTGAGTCCAGCAGCCCCAAGAGTGGATCCTCTTTCTAATGCTTACAGCCAGGTCTGGTCTCTTCTCACCTGGCACTGAGAGGCCTCGGGCGGTAGCACAGTCCAGCGGGAGGATCTAAGCCCCGCACTGAACTAGGGACCTGGAGAGGATTATGATGGGCTGTTCCCTTTCCTCTCCCATCCTCCACCCAAGCAGCCAGACTCTGGGGTCCACAGGCACCACAACATCTGAGGCTCGCTGGCTAGCAGCCCAGCAGCAGGGCCTAGGCGGGGGGCTGTGCACATGGGGGTGATTGCTCCGGGTAACACGCTGAGGAGGGTGAGGTCCTGGCATCCCCAGGAAGCCACTGTAACATCCCTGAAGCCACAGAGCTAACGGGGTCCAGCGCTGTGGCTGGTACGGGGTACTTACCGGTGGCCCAGTGATGCTCATCCCTGGAGGTCCGGGAGGACCCTCCGCCCCTTTAAGGCCAGGGGATCCCTGCAGGAAAAAAAAAAGTCACACCTGGCCCGGCCCCAGGGTTGGGGGGAATCTACCCCTACTGCAGGGATGGGATGGAGTCCTCATGGGACTGTGGCTCAGCTCCCCGGGGTCTCCTGGCTTTGACCACTAAGCCACAAAGTCCCCTCCCCTTTCCCAGCATCTCCAGGGAAGTCTCCACTGCAGGGGAAGCACCCAGCCGCTGCAGCTGACTCAACACCAGGTGCAGCCGTTAAACCTTCCGGCCCATGGTGAGAGGAGAGGCCATTCTTGGAACAGAGCATGGGGCCATAAAGGCACAAGCTGGCCCAGACAGCCACCAGCAACACCCCTCACTGCCGGAAATGGCCCACGGTGCCGCAAGATGCCAGGGCTGGATCCCAAGGTCTGAGCGTGCCATGCCCAGAGCTCTGGGGGACGCATTGTGCCAGGTGCTTCCCAGGGGATGCTTTCACCCCAGTAGGAGGCAGATTGTCCCCCTGCTTCTGTGTGACTGTTGCCCGCCCACTTCCATCCACATGGGCTCCCTGCTGGGAAGAAGCCTCATTCCCTTGCTCTGAGATCATTGTGTTCCCAAGTGCCCCCGACCCTGGGGGAATCCACAGGCAGCATGGCTGGCCCTACAGGGCAATGATGACTGGCCAGCACTAGCCAGTGAGATGCACAATGTCCTGTGTCCTGCGCAGGCCCAGGGCTAGCCCAGCAGGGCTGGACTGCAGAGCCTTGGCAGAGCTGGTGGGGGGGTGGCAAGGGCTGGAAAAGCAGGAGCAGCTGCTGATTAGGAGCTGCGTGAGCCCAATGCCCAGCCTAGCCGGCGGCTCCTCGGACTGGAGGTAGCCAGCACACACATCCCCTGCTGGTACTAGGCAGGCTGCAGCCAGCCACTGCAGTCACTCCAGGTACGGAGCGTGACATCCCCCCTGATGTGTACACAAAAGCCCTCCACGAGGCACGGGGCTGCAGCAGAGCTGCAGTATCAGGGCCCTCAGGCTGAGGGCAGCAGGGGGCAAATAATAGGGACACAGCCCCAGCCCCGAAACTCACCCCATCCCGTTCCCAACAGGGCCGGGAGCTGGACTCCAGCAGCCCTGCAGCCGTCTGGCAGGATCCCCGGCCAACTCCTGGCTTATCCTGCATGCTAAACCCCAGCTACACCATTGCGTCTGGCCACTCGCTGGAGCCCCCTGCCTCGTGGCTTTGCCCGGTGCCATTCAGCAGCCACACGTGGAGGATATCAGTGCTAACGGCTGCAGCCTGCATGGTTAACAGCCGGAGCAGGGCTGGCTGGGGGCCAGATCACCGTCAGGCAGCGTGCCAGCAGGATGGGCTCCACAGGCAGGGAACAGGCTGGAGTCCCGTCACCCTGCCCAACAGACAACAGCTCCTGGCCGGGGATCTGTCACTGCCAGATTGTAGAACAAATCCCGCAGTCACCCACAGGTGCTAGGGGAGGGCTCAGTGCCAGGCCAGGGGCTCTCACCTTGGCACCTTTCTCTCCCACGGCGCCTACCGGCCCTCGAGGTCCAGAGTGTCCCTGGGGGGCGAAAGACGACAATCAGCAACTCCCTTTGCTTTTCCTCCAGAGCGCCTGACGCCACCTGCTTTAGGAGGAGAATCACTGGCTGCCTCTAGTGGCTGGTCCGTGTCATAGGTTAAGGAGTCTACTACTGCTGCCCGCTAACAGGTATTTGCAAAGACAACTAAAGGAGTTCAGCTGCCATCTCCCACTGGAATTCCATGTGACATGGGCTCCCAAGGGCATCAGCTCAGGCGAGCCCGTTAGCTGGCAGCAGCCGTAGACTCGTTAACCTCCTACGTGGCCCAACCTCAGTTCTTACCTCATGCAGGAGAGGCTCATGCTGTTAGATGTGAAGGGGCCTGGTTCAAACCTTGCTAATGGCCCAAGCAGGGTGAGTTTAAGCTTCCTCATGCAGATGTCAGTGGGGGCTGAGGGAAGAGCTCAGGACTTGGCCCAGCACATGGGACCCTCAGGCCCCCTCCCCTCTTGAGGGGCAGCATGTTCCTGGAATGGCTGGGCCACAGCTCCGGCTTCCTCCAGTGACCCAGCATGTCTCCAAGCGAGCATGACTCTGAGAACATCACGTTGTGTAGCGAGTTGTGTGGCACCATGTGCACCGGTGCAGCATAATGCTGGGAGACGCTATTGTGCATCGCACGAGTGGTCCAGACTGGCATTGTGTGGTGGAGTGGCTTGCAGAGTAACACAGCACCGTGCCATGCTTCCACACCACTGCCCATGCCGCACAGTGTAACCTGTAGCAGCGTTGTGATGTTACACAGAGTAATGTTGTGTAACCTTGGCGACAACATCCTATCCAACAACAGGTAACACAGCTCGGTGTGACACTATGCAGTGCAGGGCTGTGTCTGGTCTTGTGGAACCCTGCATGGCGTAACACTGCGTACCGATGTTGTGCGACACTGCAGAGCCTCACCACTCATTGGCACGCGGGCCCCAGCACAGCAGGGAGAAGGTTAGATAATATATGGGTGATACTGGGAAATTGGCCCCTTTTCAGGACGTATAAATGCTCAGTGGTGACAAAGCATCTCTCAATTATATGATATGCCAGGCAGGATATACGGGGCCACTCCAGGGACCTGAAACGGCAGCAAAACTCTCAGTTTTGGTCATATTTTTACGTGTCTGCACAATATGGTTTATGCTGCACGTAACAAATCCCCTTCCCAGGCACCCAACCGGCCCTGGACTCCTCTCCCTTTGCAAGGGAGGCTGGTCCTTTGAAAGGGATACTTGATGGAGGAGAAGTCTGCACCTTCTGTGCCCCCCACCCATGGAGGGACGGGCAGGGGCCTATTTCTCTTGTCAGCACGTTGGAAGGGGAGGAATGAAGGCATACTCACAGTAGAACCGGGCAGGCCTGTCTCCCCGGGCTCCCCCTAAAAGACAGGGAGAATTGGTTGAGTCTCACTCTAGGAGTTGGTTCCAGCACGAAGATAGAGGCGCCAGTGGGGGTTTCCATCAGAAAATGGGGGGGATGGCAAGATGCCACCCTCCCTGCTCCCTTTGCAGGGCAGCGATCAAACCGAACCTGATACTTGACTTTCAACTCTTGTCTTTCCACTCAGGGTTATCCCTGATTCGGGCCATTGGCCTCAGCTGTGTTGGCATCTCCTCTGCCCACCTCGCCCCTAAATGCTTCCCCAGGTTCAATGATGTGGCGCAGCAGCAGAAGCAGGGGGAGACCCAGAGCTCCAGGCAACCTTCCCAGCAAACGCCTGGGACGGGATGAGGCTCTTCTGCAAGGGTGGGGGCTGCAGAGAAGCGTCTTGTGCCCACAGGGGGCAGGCGAGCAGGGACCTGCGCTGCCTGCGCAGAGCACTCCAGGAGGAGACAGACACAGAGGAGCCCGGCCAGCGTGAGCCGCAGCGAGGTGGTTGGTTTCGAACCAAGTAGGCAGATTAGAAGCGGATCCTGCCATGCACGGGGAGACCCTGGCACTGTCCGAGGAAAGTAATACCAGCCGAGCTCTGCTGGGCCATGGGAAGTGGGCAGCCACGCTCGCTCGGGGGGTGCCAGAGCCCCGGGACTCAGGGAGGCTGCAGGAGCCAGGATGGGAGGTGTCGTGGAAGCAGTGGCACCACCGGGCAGTGCCAGAGACGAGGTGAAAGGCAGGGCTGGAGATAGCAGGGGCTTTGGGGGAGGGGGTGGCGACACGCTGCTCCTTGGGGGATGGTGCTGATGGAGCAGACCCTGGGGTACCAGCTTGTGCTGAGACTCACCTGCGGACCCTGGGCGCCGATCCCGGGGGGGCCTGGCTCACCCTAGAAAGACAACAGACACCGGTGGATGGAACAGCCCCAGCTTTTGGCAATCCCCATATGACAAACCCCGCTTCTGCCCACACTCACCTGCAGCCCCTTCAGACCGGGGGGCCCCTGAATCCCAGGGAGTCCAGGTTTACCCTAAAAAACACCCCCCCCCACAGAAACGTTAGCTTAGGTGTTCAGCAGGCAGCGGACATCTCTTTGATCAGGGATCTCGCCGGTGCAGGGAGCACTCACGGGTTTCCCAGGCTGTCCAATGCCCGGCAGGCCACGGTCCCCTTTGGCGCCGGGTTTTCCTGGCACCCCAACCACATCCGAGAACTCTCCCTGGAGAGTGGGGCAGGCGTCGCAGGCATCTCCCTGTGCAAGGGGGATGGAGAAGGGGGCCTGGGTCAGTACACAGGAAACGGAGACCAGTGCGGCAGCTGGGGACCGAGGGAGGTGGAGGCACAGACAGCCCCTCCTCACCCCAGAGAGTCCCATCCAGGTTCAGCCAGAGGGAGATTTGAACTTGCCACCCTTGGCTTCAGAAAGCACATGCCTTGCTAACTGGGATAGAGGCACAGGGGCAGCACTGCCAGGGGCCACTAGAGTGTGGCACGCAGCACCCCTGGCAATGGCTGAGAGCCACTGTGCTAGGGAGGCACGTGGCTGGGGGGAGGACCGCGACCAGCTGTTTGTTCTGCACAGTGGACGACTTGCAAAGATGAAGATTCCCCTTTATGGAAAGGACACGAGGAATGTGTATGTGTGTGGTGGGGGTAGGAACATGGGAACAGGAAAGCTAACAGCATGGGAGGGTCTCCTTGCTTGGGGGTGCCCCAGAACAGAGGGCTACTTGACCAGCTCACAACAGACACCGCCAGGAGAAGAGACACTGGCTCCACAGGGCAGTGCCAGCTCCCAAGAAGGCACAAATTGGGCAGAGGGTGTAGGGGGGTGGGTGTCTTTTGATAGTGGGGGCCAGTACTCACCCATAGCTTAATCCCAGGTTAGACCCTTAGCGACCTGGGCTCTGGCTGCACCGATCAGCAGAGCTAGCTTTGTGGGAGGGGGGCACTCACCTTTTCACCTTTGGGCCCTGTCGGACCCCTGACGCCAGGGTCACCTGAAAGCCCTGGCAGCCCCACTGAGCCCGGTGTGCCAGGGTCCCCTGGATTTCCTGCATCGCCCTGGACAGGAGAGCAGACAAACAGGATGTGACCCAGAGGATCACAGGAATCCTGGCTCCCTGCCTCCCCGGGGTCTCTGCCCCACTCTCCTTGGAGAGCTGGGTGCCAGCATCAGAGTGAGTGCTAACGGCCTGGCAGCACCACTCATGTGATGAGTTGGGACAGGGCGACAGTGCTCATTGGCCGGACCCAGCAGCCCCAGTGACTCCGATTCCCCAAGAGCTGGGCGCTCAGCCCAGCCCATGCAAAGGGAAGCCCCCATGCTTTGGGGGCAGGGCTGGGAGATTCCCACAGCTAGTGACCACAGGAAGCAGGAGGGGCAGGCAGCTGTTCAGCGACACCCTTCCCCTCCCTCTCACCTTCTGTCCTTTCAGTCCAGGCTCCCCAGGTTTGCCCTGGGGGAACAAAACACACAAGGGAGGAAGAAACAAGCCAATCAGAAGGGAAGGAATGGAGCCAGCTCCCCCCCAGAGCCCCCCCACATTCCCAGGGCAATGACGGCACCCCTTAACAGAGAGGCCCCGAGGATGCATACCAGGAGGGAATCAGGGAATATGCCCACAACCCCCAGCCCCACACCCAGCCCCTGCCCCCTGAGCACCAGCGGAAGGAGCAAAAGGCCAGGTGGACAGATGCTGGCACTCGGCAGGGCCTGCCAGTTTGGATTAACCATTTCATTGCTGGTTCATTCTGCACCTTCAGTGCCCCTCACAGGCCCCTGGCACATCAGGCAGCATTACAATCCCCTCCCTGCACGCCATGCCCCCCTTTCCTATCCCTCCTCCTCTCTCTTACCTTCACCTCTTCCCTGCCCTCCCTGCCCCCCATATGCCCCACTGACTCACCGCTCTGCCAGGCGCCCCAATGCCAGGCAGGCCTGGCTCACCCTTCTCCCCCGGAGCACCAGGCACGGACACCCCGATCACCTCCCCTTCGAGCGCCTCTGGAGGAGCAAGGCACTGGCCACAAGGCTCTCCCTGCGAGGGACAGGCACCAGGGTCAGAGCCGGGTGGGGGCTGGGCCCAGTGCAACCTCCCTGAGTCCCCAGGCTCCTTATTGACCGTGGAGACTTTAGCAAACTCCGTATGGGCCATTTCAGCCCTGTAGGTCCTTGTACAGCCCCTGGGGAAGGGGGACGGAGCGCGGCACCCGGCACCCATCAGTCCAGAGGGGAACGCTGCTTCGGGCCCAGATCAGCAGGGAGCAGAGGCAGTTCTCATGCAATGGCTCTTCAGCGAGACGAGTTTAGAGGTCTCAGGCCGCTTCCCAGTGCCCACAGCTCGCAAGAGCCACCGTGGTAAGTGGCTGCCTCCGGAGCAGCGCCTGGAACCGGAGCTCCTCGCTCAGCCCTGCAGCTAAGGAGTTGTGGGGGACACTCGTCCCTGTGGGCCTTGCTCTGTGGCTGGAGGGAGTCCAGGAGGTATCAGCTGGCTTGGAGCGCCACGGAGCTCACAGGACAGAGGGATTTCATCCTAGCTCCACTGCTGTCACCCCAGAAAGTGCTGGAGATCCCACCCCGCCTTATACAAAATGGGTCTGTCCACGCCTGGGCGGCGGGCGCCTGGCCACCCAAGCAGAGCTGCCCACTCTCACCACGGGTCACACACACTGTGCACAGGTGGAGATGGGGCCCTGGCCCCAGGTTTTGCTGGTGGGGAAGGTGAGCCAGGCCAGCCCGGCTTTATGTTCTGGCCAAGGCGCCAGTCTCACGCACCAGCTGCGGGGGTTTTGAGTTACATCAAGTGGCTGCAACATCTGTGCTGGCGATGCACCATCACGGAGGAGCGGTGGGGGGGGGCGCTCGGATGAGAGAGGGGACTCTCAGGAGACACCCTCTCACCTCAGAAGAGCTGCCGGAAAGGAGTTTCCATAAGAGGCTCAACAAGGGCACAGCTCTAGGGGTGACCACTGGATGGGGGAGCATCCCTGGCCACCCCAGCCCTTCTCCTTCTGGAGCAAGGGCTTCCAGGATCTCACCTTCTCTCCTTTCAGTCCTGCAGGCCCAGTGTTCCCTCTGTCACCTGGAATTCCCTGCACAGAGAAGCAGCAGCTGAGGTGAGACAGGTGCCTGTAAAGCTCTGCTCATATATGTACACACCCCTACATACACACGCAACAGACCCCTGCAAACCCACATGTGTACATACACACACCTACGTGCATACACAACAGGCCCCTGCAAACCCACTGTCACGGAGTGTGGGGAGTCCGGCCCTGCACCCCTCTTCCTGGGACCCACAGTGACTCTCAGCCAGCCAGTAAAACAGAAGGTTTATTGGACAACAGGAACACCGGTTACAGCAGAGCTTGCAGGCACAGTCAGGACCCCTCCACCGAGTCCTTTTGGGCTTTCAGGGTGCTTGGATCCTAGCTAGGATACCCTGAATTCCGCCCACACAGCCCCAAGCCCAAACTCAAACTGCTTCCCTCCTGCCACTCCCTTCCTTTGTCCCCTTCCCGGGCAAAGGTGTTGACCTTTCCCCTCCCTTACCTAGCTCAGGTTACAGGCTCTGGCATCGTCCATCCCCTAAAGTCCTCCCCTGCTCTCCCACTCCCCACACAGACAGTCCCTACTCCATCACATCTCTCCCCCCTTCGAGACTGAACTGAGCGGGGTCACTCTGCCCAGTGACCTGGGGAAGTTCAGGGTCCCCTCTCCGGGACAACGCATCCGCTGTCAGGTTGGCACTTCCCTTCACATGGACCACGTCCATGTCATAGTCCTGCAGGAGCAGGCTCCACCTCAGGAGCTTGGCGTTGGCTCCTTTCATCTGGTGCAGCCAGGTCAGGGGAGAGTGGTCGGTGTACACGGTGAAGTGTCGCCCAAAGAGATATGGCTCTAGCTTCTTAAGGGCCCACACCATGGCCAGGCATTCCTTCTCGATGGCCGCGTAGCTTTGTTCCCGGGGTAGCAGCTTCTTACTCAGGTACACGATGGGGTGTCTCTCCCCCTTTTCATCCTCCTGCATTAACACTGCCCCCAGTCCCGTGTCTGAGGCATCAGTGAACACCATAAAGGGTTTGTCAAAATCTGGGTTTGCCAGAACTGGGCCACTAACCAGAGCCTCCTTCAGCGCCCGGAAAGCCTCCTGGCACTGCTCAGTCCAAATCACCTTGTTTGACTTCCCCTTTTTGCACAGTTCAGTGATGGGGCCGGCTATGGCACTAAAGTGGGGCACGAACCTTCGATAGTACCCCGCCATCCCAATAAAGGCCTGGACCTGCTTTTTGGTTTGGGGAGCAGGCCAGTCTCTGATCACCTCCACCTTGGCTGGTTCCGGCTTTAGGCAGCCGCTCCCCACCCGATGGCCCAGGTAAGATACTTCAGCCATCCCCACCTTGCACTTCTCCGCCTTTACTGTTAACCCAGCCTTTTGGAGTCGGTCTAGGACTTGTTTAACCTGGGATATGTGGTCCTCCCAGGTCTGGCTGAAGACGCAGATGTCGTCAATATACGCCACGGCAAAACTCTCCATCCCCCTCAGTAGCTGATCCACCAGGCGCTGGAAGGTGGCCGGCGCTTCCTTGAGGCCGAAGGGCAGGGTCAGAAACTCATAGAGCCCCAGAGGGGTGATAAAGGCCGATTTCAGCCTGGCATTTGCGTCCAGCGGCACTTGCCAGTAGCCTTTGGTAAGATCCATAGTGGTGAGGTACCGAGCACCTCCCAGCTTGTCTAGGAGCTCGTCAGGCCTGGGCATAGGGTAGGCATCAGATACGGTGATGGCATTGAGCTTTCGATAGTCCACACAGAACCGGATTGACCCGTCCTTTTTGGGGACTAGCACCACTGGCGAGGCCCAAGGGCTGGAAGACGGCTGGATTACCCCCAAAGCCAGCATGTCCCTGACCTCTCTTTCAAGATCCTGGGCAGTTTTCCCAGTGACCCGAAAAGGGGAGCATTTTATAGGGGGATGTGACCCGGTCTCCACCCGGTGGACAGTCAAATTAGTGCGTCCAGGCTGGTTGGAAAACAGCTGTCGGTACAGATGCAGCACCCCCCTGATCTCAGCGTGCTGGCCCGGGGTCAGTTGATCAGAGAGGGGAATTGCCTCCAGGGAGGAACCAGCCTTTGTCCCAGGGAATAGATCTACTAAGGGGTCATCTCCCTGCCCCTCCCAATGTCCACACACGGCCAACACCACATTCCCCCTGTTATAGTATGGTTTCATCATGTTCACATGGTACACCCGACGGTGATGTGCCCGGTTTGACAGCTCCACCACATAGTTTACCTCATTCAGTTGCTTGATAACCTTGAAGGGCCCTTCCCAGGCAGCCTGGAGTTTGTTTCTCCTCACGGGGATAAGAACCATCACCTGATTCCCGGTGGCGAAGGCACGGGCTCGTGCTGTGCGGTCATACCAGACCTTCTGCCTCCTCTGGGCTCGGGCCAGATTTTCCCTGGCCAGGCCCATGAGCTCGGCCAGTCTTTCCCGGAAGGTCAGGACATACTCCACCACTGACTCTCCCTCGGGAGCGGCCTTCCCCTCCCATTCGTCCCTCATCAGGTCTAGGGGCCCCCTCACCCGCCTTTCATACAACAGTTCGAAAGGTGAAAACCCGGTAGATTCCTGGGGCACCTCCCTGTACGCAAACAGCAGGTGAGGTAAGTACTTGTCCCAATCTTGCGGATGCTGGTTCATAAATGTTTTTAGCATCATCTTCAGCGTCCCGTTGAACCTTTCTACCAGCCCGTTGGACTGGGGGTGATACGCTGAGGCCCAGTTGTGCTGGACCCCACATTTCTGCCATAAGGACCGGAGCAGGGCCGACATGAAGTTGGACCCCTGGTCCGTTAAGACCTCCTTGGGGAACCCCACCCGGCTGAAAATTGTCAGCAGCGCATCTGCCACTGTGTCTGCTTCAATAGAGGACAAGGCCACCGCCTCGGGGTAGCGAGTGGCAAAATCCACCACCACCAGGATGTATTTCTTCCCTGACCGGGTCGTCTTGCTGAGGGGTCCCACTATGTCCATGGCCACCTTCTGGAAAGGTTCTTCTATGATGGGTAAAGGCCTCAATGCCGCTTTTCCCTTGTCCCGGGCCTTCCCCACCCTCTGGCAGGGGTCACAGGATTGGCAGTACTGTCGGACATGGGTAAAGACCCCAGGCCAGTAAAAGTTCTGTAGCAGCCTCTGCCTGGTGCGCCGGATTCCCTGGTGCCCTGCGAGAGGGATGTCATGAGCCAGGTACAACAGCTTGCGACGGAACTTCTGGGGAACCACCAGCTGCCTTCTGATCCCCCATGACTCTACTTCCCCTGGGGGAGCCCATTCTTGGTACAGGAACCCCTTCTCCCACAGGAACCTCTCCTTGCAACCTCTCCTCATGGTCTGTACCGCACTAAGGTCAGCCCGGTCCCGGTGCTTCCGCAAGGAGGGATCTTTCTGTAACTCGGCCTGGAACTCAGCAGCTGGGACAGGAATGGGGACTGGCTCTCTCTTGCTGGCTGGGTCTGAGGCCGCAGCCTCTCTGCACCGTGCCCCTGGGCGTTCCCCGTTCCCTGAGTTAGGGTCCTGCACCTCAGGTCGAGTACCTTCCCCGTTGTCGGGGAGCAGTGCCATTTGCCGACTCTGACTACGAGTCACGACCAGGGCACTCTGGGTGTTACTAGGCCAGTCCTCAAGGTCCCCTCCCATTAACACGTCAGTGGGCAAATATTGGTGTACCCCCACATCCTTGGGGCCCTCCTTGGCCCCCCATTTCAGGTGTACCCTTGCCACGGGTACCTTGAATGGGGTCCCGCCCACGCCCATCAGGGTCAGGTAGGTGTCGGGCACCATCCGATCTGAGGCCACCACCTCGGGCCGGGCCAGCGTCACCTCTGCGCCTGTGTCCCAGTACCCAGTGACCTTCCTCCCATCCACTTCCAGGGAAACAATGCACTTTTTCCGGAGGGGCAGCCCTGCGCCCACCCGGTAAACCAAAAACCCGGAGCCTGGAGCATCCACAGGTGGTATGTTGCCAACCCCCCTTTCCTGGGAATGTAGCCCCTCCTCCAATTGGGTTTTTACCCAGTCCACCCTCTGTGGGTTGGGTCTGCTTGGTCTGTCCCTGAGCTTGGGGCACTGGGCCCGTATGTGACCTCGTTGGCCACAGCGATAGCAGCCCATATCTCGTGGGTCCCCTTGAGTGGGTCGGAGGGACCTGCCGCTGGATGTTCCCCTTTTGGGGGGGTTCTCCATAGGCCCCCTTTGGGAGGTCCCAGGATGACTCTCTCTCTGCGTTGAGGCAGGCCTGCTCCTTCGAGACTCCTTCCTGCCATCCCCTGCCCGACTGTCCACAAATTGGTCAGCCAGCTGGCCTGCGTGCTGTGGGTTCTCCGGCTTCTGGTCCATCAACCACAGCCTCAGGTCGGACGGGCACTGCTCGTACAGGTGCTCCAGTATGAATAGGTCAAGCAGGTCCTCTTTAGTTTGGGCCCCAGCTGTCCACTTGCGGGCATACCCCTGCGCCCGGTTGACCAGTTGTAGGTATGTGACCTCACGGGTTTTACGCTGGCTCCTGAACTTTTTTCGGTACATCTCAGGAGTCAGCCCAAACTCGCGGAGCAGGGCCTGTTTGAACAGTTCGTAGTCCCCTGCCTCCGCCCCTTTCAGTCGGCTGTACACCTCCACGGCTGTGGAGTCCAGTAAGGGGGTGAGAACTGCGATCCTGTCTGCAGGGTCAACCCTGTGCAGCTCGCAGGCATTCTCAAAGGCCGTCAGGAAGGTATCTATGTCCTCCCCCTCCTTACGCCGGGGCAGCAAGTGCTTATCAAAGCTCTTTGTAGGCTTGGGCCCCGCCTCACTTACCGCAGCCGGGGCCTCACTGCTCCTCAGCCGGGCCAGGTCCAGCTCATGTTTACGCTGTTTCTCCTTCTCCTCCCGCTCATGTTTACGCTGGTTCTCCTCATGTTCACGCTGTTTCGCCTTCTCCTCCAGCTCTTGCCTCTTTAACTCGAGCTCCTCCCATTTTAGCTCCCTTTCATATTCCAGCCGCCTCCACTCCACGGATGCCGAGCGTTGCCGGGAGGATCCCCTGCTGGGGGGTGAGCTTCGCCGGGCGGATCCCCTGCTGGCCGGGGGTGTCACGGTGCCCTCGGTATACACTGGGCTCCTTCCCGCCCTTCCCCTACGCCTAGGAAGGGGGGGTCTCGGGAAGCCCTCGTCCGCCAGCTGACCGCTCCCAGCGGGGACAGACACTGGTGCCTGAGCTGCATCTGCTCGGCTGCTTCCCTCAGAGACAGGGCTCCGTTCATTCATGCGGTCTCCCTGCTCCAGCTGGGCAATCAGCTGGTCCTTGCTGAGCCTCCCCGGGCGCAACCCCCTCTGCTTGCACAGCTCCACCAGGTCACACTTGCGCCGCTTGGCATACATCTTCCTGCTGGCCACTCACAGGCCGGGGCGCTCGCCGCTCCCCACGGTTTCCAGGGGGACCCCTAGTGCACCAGCCCTTCGTGAGGTCACCACCTCTCTGCCAGGGTCGAGCTGCAGACTCCTCCACCCTTGGACCGCTTGCTGCAATCCCCCGGGGGACCCTGTTACTGCAAAGTCCTTCTTACTGGGCACACACTCCCAGGGGTTAATCACCCCTTCGTTTTACTGCTCCCCAGTCACTTACTGCAGGAAGCGCCGTCCACGGGGTGCAGTATGTCCCGCCGCTGCCACCAGTTGTCACGGAGAGTGGGGAGTCCGGCCCTGCACCCCTCTTCCTGGGACCCACAGTGACTCTCAGCCAGCCAGTAAAACAGAAGGTTTATTGGACAACAGGAACACCGGTTACAGCAGAGCTTGCAGGCACAGTCAGGACCCCTCCACCGAGTCCTTTTGGGCTTTCAGGGTGCTTGGATCCTAGCTAGGATACCCTGAATTCCGCCCACACAGCCCCAAGCCCAAACTCAAACTGCTTCCCTCCTGCCACTCCCTTCCTTTGTCCCCTTCCCGGGCAAAGGTGTTGACCTTTCCCCTCCCTTACCTAGCTCAGGTTACAGGCTCTGGCATCGTCCATCCCCTAAAGTCCTCCCCTGCTCTCCCACTCCCCACACAGACAGTCCCTACTCCATCACACCCACACATGTACACACACACACACACACACACCAGGCCCTTGCAATCCCATTAGTACACACACCTATGTGCACACACAACTGGCCCCTGTAAACCCACATGTGTACATACACACACCCCTATGTGCATACACAACAGGCCCCTGCAAACCCACACACACACACATACACACACACACACGACAGGCCCCTGCAAACCCACACATGTACACACACACACACACACACACACACACACACACACACACACACACACACACACACACACACACACGACAGGCCACTACAAACTCACACAACAGGCCCTTGCAATCCCATAAGTACACACACCTATGTGCACACACAACAGGCCCCTGCAAACCCACACGGGTACACACAGCCTTATACACACACGCGACAGGCCCCGGCAATCCCATATGCACACATTCTCTGTGCATGCCCACGGGACCTCCCTGGGATCCGATCCATGTCTCTGTTACCCCTCGCCCTGCACTGATTCGCTGATTCCCACCACGTTACTGACACTGCGCTCACTTGCCTCGGGAGCCTCTGCTGTTGTTGCCAGTGGGGAAACGACTAGTTCCTCACAAGAAGGTGCCCCACCCAGCCCCAGGGCATCCAGCTTCCCTACTCACAGGTTTGCCGGCCGGTCCCGTCTTTCCGACCTCTCCCTAGGAAGCAAAGCAGAGAGTGCAGGGGGTCAGGCCCAGAGGAAAGGAGAGGGAGGAAGACAGTGACCACACGGACCCAGCGCTGCAAATGAGCGCAGGGCCAAGAGGTTCACAATGCCATGAGTTTAGCTTCGGTGTGTCCTCAGCCTGGCTCAGGGTGTCATCGGAAAGCCAGGTAGGGGAGGCCCAGCCAGCAGAGTCCTCACCCCAGCAGGGAGATGGGGCTCCTCGCTACTGCCAGCATGGGGCAAAGGGAGCAGGGCAGGGGGCCAGGGTAGTGCCCGAGAAGTCTGGGGGTAGCAGTGAAGGAACGTTGTTATCCCCAGCGCAGAGAGGCTCTGGTGAGAGCTACGGGGAAGGGCCAGGCAGGGTTTACTGTAACCGCTCCAACCTCCCACCTCCAAGATTTAACCCTTCAAGTTCAGAAACCCTCCACCCCCAGGGGGAGCCGCAGGCAGAAGGATGAGGGGACTCACCTGCTGCCCCTTGGCTCCAGCCAGCCCAGGGGTCCCAACTTTACCCTGCAAGACAAGCAAAGGATCCAAGTTACCCATCCAGCAGGAGGATCCCAAGGAGCCCAGCAGAGCCCTCCAGACAGCCCCCTGCAAACCTGGAGAGTGGAGAGCCCCTGGGAACAAACCGGGAAGGGAGCAAGGAGTTCATCCCAGCATCAGCTGGGCCGAGGCAGCAGGGAGGGGAGGGGAGAAAAGGGGCATCAGGTGTGTGATGCAGTAGGGAGTGTTGTCTGGGGGTGGGAGAGCAGGGAATGACTTTAGGTGATGGACAGGACCTGAGCCTGTAACCTGAGCCACGAAGGAGGGTGTGGAAGCTGGACAAAGGAAGAGAGCCTGCGTGAGGGGTTTTTTAGTTTCAGTTTGGGGCTGGCTGGGAAGAGGCAGGGAACCTCAAGTCTGCGGTCTAAGATCCTGACTGAGGGGTCCTGGCTGTACCTACAATCCCTGCTTGGGACTGTGTTCCTGTCGTCTAATAAACCTGTTTTACTGGCTGGCTGAGAGTCCCCGTGAATTGCAGGAAGTGGGGGGTGCAGGGCCCTGACTCCCCCACACTCTGTGACAAGGTGCCAGGCTTCTTAAGGCATCAGGGAGAAGAGGAAAGGACAAGAGGTGAAGGGGGGGGGGGCAAAGGCCCTAGGGGGCTGGAGCAGATATGGGGGTAGCAGCCAGGTTTGGATAGGAGGCTCTCTGGGGTTGGATTTAGGCCCATCTTTGCAAGGGAGGAAGCTCAAACTTTTCCCTGAGCTCAGACCTCGCCATGGGCATGACCCGCCCCGGAGGACCGGCCTGCGTCCTGCTCTAGTGGCTGCTCCATGTTCTCTCCGGCTGCTTGCCGGGGACTCCCTCCTTTGGCTCCAGCAGTCAGAGGCCCAAGATCTGAGCACAGATGGTTGGCGGGATCTGACCCCACTGGGAGACCATCCAGGAGGCTGGCCAGGGGCTCAGATCCAGTGGGCTAGTGCAGGTAGGGAGAGCTGGGAAAGCTCTTGGCCTAGTATGCTGCATGTCCCTGGGGAGGATGGGCCATCTGGGCTGAGAGGAGCCTTCTAATGACCTCTGTGGAGCAGTGTGGGCAGGGCCCCTCGCGCTGTTTGAATGCTGGGGCGCTGGGTCCCTTCCCTCCCTCCCGGCAGGTGGGGCCTGGCAGCTTTTACCATCTGGCTCTGCTCCCCTTCTCCCATCCCTTGCTGCACACCAGAGCAGGGAGTCAGATCTGCCTTCCACGCCCCACTCAGACTGTCCCCAGCGCAGTGCCGGCGTGAGCACATGCACACGCCCCGGGGACCCTGCCCGGCACAGCCTCTAGCCTGCCCATCTTCACGCTCGAGACCCAAGGAGCAGGGCACGTACTCACCGGCAGCCCGGGCAGCCCAATCCCTGGGGACCCCGGCTCCCCTTTGGGCCCCTCCTTCCCCGGGAGCTGGTCGGAGCTCTGCAGCATGGAGGCGAGAGTGACTGGATTGCACGACACGCAGGGGGCACCCTAGGGAAGGAACCAAACGGTGCAGGGTCAGACAGGCTCCCAGTGCCTCGGCGAGCCATAACAGGGTAACGGCTGCAGGCCAGACTCGGGGCTCCTCTTCAGAGAGGTGGCAACCATCGACGGGGCCTGCGAGCCGAGAGGAGAAGGGGGCCGAGGACACTAAGGATGAGCAGGAGATTTAAGGGACCCGGGCACTCACCTTCTCTCCTTTTATTCCATTGATGCCAGGGTCTCCCTGAAAGAAACAAACACAGACAGGGTGTCAGAGGCAGGATGCAAATCCCGACGCTTGCTGCCTTCAGAACATTCTTCAGCCAGCGTGGGACACTGCGGGAGAGGAAGCTGGAGGGCATGACAGCAAACTGGAGGGTTGGGATGTGCACACACTGCTCCCCTCTACTGGACAGAATACGAAGCGTTCAACTGTGTGTGACATAGATCCTATAGTGCTAACAGATGTGGGCGATTCTCCTGTAGCTCACACGGTAGGGAAGCAGGAAGATCTGCCTTAGCCAACGACAGCAGGGCAGCAGCTGCTGACTTGACTGCTGTCCTGCAGCTGGTGGGGAGCAGGATCAGTCCCAGTGTAACAGCGCTCTGCCCTTCTCCCAGACCAGCACAGTTGTGCACTCACCCTGGACTATTATAGACAAATCAAAGGCTTCCTCAGACTAGGGAAACATGCCCAAGGTAACTAGAGTGATGTGGCTGCGTTGCTGGTGCAGATGTGCTGCCTTGGTGCAAGAAGGGAGTTGGCGTCAGAATGACTTTCCTCCGTAACTTGCCGGGGGTGCATTGGTGGAGCTGCATCAGTGCAAAACCCCTCCAGTATAGAGGGAACCTTAGTTTCCGATTCTCCCTTTCACTGTGGGAGGGGTGGAGAAAGACCATTCTGAATCCCCCCACGTCCACTGCCCCCCTCTTGGGGGAAACCTGGCAGTGCCCCACTCCCATCCTTCTGAGAATAGAGCCAGAGGGACAAAATGCCCAGGGTCCCACTGACTGCCAGCTTTGGGGTCGGAAAGGAATTTTCCTGCAGACCCTGGGGGTTTTTCCACCTTCCTCTGCAGCATGGGGCATGGGTGACTTGCAGGGGTGGATTCTCTGTAACCTGAAGTCTTTAAATCCTGATTGGAGGATGTCAGTGACTCAGCCAGAGGGTCTGTGTCTGTTACAGGAGTGGGTGGAGGAGGTTCTGCAGCGGGCCACGTGCAGGAAGTCAGAGGAGATCATCATGAGGCTCCTTCTGGCCATTAAGTCTCTGAGTGGCAGCCACCGCCCAGGGGGCCAGAGCCCTGCTGGATCAGAGGGGCCACCAGCGCACCCCTCACTGCTCTCAATGGGCAGACAGGGAATTCTGCAACAGCACGGCTAGAACCAATGCGTCAACTCTCTGAGGCACTCACCCTGTCACCCTTGGGTCCGGGGGGCCCTGCCTTGTCCTGCAGGGGAAAAAACAAACAGGTGAGACCAACAGAAACACCCCGTGGCTGCACCTTGGCCGGGACTGGCCCCTCGCTCCTGGAGGGGAGCCAAGGGGATGCCCCAGGGGCGCATCGCTGGTGCAGGATCAGGAAGGACCCTGGGGGTGGGGGAGGGAACCTGAATGGATAATAGGATGGCTAGAGTTGGGGGTTGGGAAGATTAAGAAGTGGGATCCCAGCTACTGCCCCCTGAGTCTGACTCTGCCTTTGTGGCATCAGCTCTGGGATGGGTCGCAAACCAGGAGGGCTGATTCCCTGGGTCCTGCTGACTTGGGAGCCCAAGAGCTGAGAACAGGCAGGAAGGTTCGGGCCCGATCCTGCCTCTAACCCAGACCCAAGCACAACCTCCTCACCTCAACCCCATTGCCAGGGAGAGCGGGGTTGGAGGCAGCTGGGTGCAAGGCCTATCCAAAGTCCTAGGTGACAGTGTGGGGCAGGGAGAGGGGTGTGCAGGGCCATCGGGGGGTGAGGGGTGTGCAGGGGGCCTTGTTTTGCATGAGGACGTGCTCTAGTTAGGCAGCCAAGCAGGGCGAGGTAGCGTCCCCTGCAATTCAGTGTAGGTGCAAACACCACCTCCTTCCACCACCTTCACTTTGCCCCCTCCCTTGTTTCAGCCCTCTGCTCCCCAGGCACGGAGGTGGGGATGGACGCCTGGCTCCCCGCAGAGAGGGCGTGTGGGTTCTCCTCTCAGGGGCACGGCAGCATGTTCGAACTCACCGATTTCCCCGCTTTCCCCGGCACTCCGGGCTCTCCTTTGGGTCCCGGCTTTCCCGGGAGGCCGACAGCATGGGTCATCCCCTCGGGGATGCTGGGGCAAACTTCGCACGGATCCCCCTGTGGGAGAGAGGAGATGGTGAGACGTGGGCCGCGGCCCTGGGGACCCTCGACTTTTGTCTTTGGGAGCTGCCATTGGGTCTGTGTGGGGTGGTGACCCCACGACTCCAGAGCGCAACTGACGTGACAATGGACCTGGCCCAAACCACCCTGAACTTTGGACCCAGATCCCGACCTTGGACCAGCAGCAGGCGAGCCAATCAGGATCCCCCAATAGCCCCAGGCTAGGGGATAATCGAACATAGGCCAGAGCAGGGTTGGAGGATGGGGCAGAGAGTCAGGCTCTGAGGGGTCTTTCTCGGCTCAGGGCTGAATGGGGTGGAGAACCTAGGCAGGGCTCAGAGAAGCTGGCTCTCGAGTTCCTGGTCCTTGCTGCTGCCTGCATCCACTTCATCTCGCCCTCCTCCCCCAGCAAGGGCCTGGAGCCGGGAGGCAGCTCCGTGGAAAGTCTCCTGCTTCTCAGCTTTCCTGAGCAGGCAGCTGTGAGGAGGCCCCACCTTGACCCCGGAGGCCTGCCTAATCTGCGGAGCCCCATGGTGCACAGAACAGAAACCAGGACAGAGCACGCCCAGCGCCAGGCCCCCACGTGGTACCCACCTTGTCTCCCTTCAGGCCTGGGACCCCTGGCTTGCCCTGTGGGGGGAGGGAAGATGCTGGTTAGCTTAGGCCGAGCAAACCCAGTCCCAAGGCCTGGGCTGCAATGGGATAGAGGGCAGCAGCCAGACCCTGCCCCGGATCAGCCCAGTAATCCTGACCCACAGCCCCCTGCTATCCCAGCCCTGGGCTCACCCCACCCCCTCCCCAGCCAGTGCCCCTCAGTCCTGACCCACAGCCCCCTGCTATCCCAGCCCTGGGCTCACCCCACCCACTCCCCAGCCAGCACCCCTCAGTCCTGACCCACAGCCCCCTGCTATCCCAGCCCTGGGCTCACCCCACCCACTCCTCAGCCAGGGTCTCTCAATCCTGACATGCAGCCCTGGGCTCCCCCCACCCCGCTCTGACCGGCAGCACTCCATTGTTTCGCCCTGAGCCCCCAACCCACCCCCAGTGCACTTCCCTCCTATGCCACAAACCTGCGTCCTCTCCACACGGCTCTGCTGATGCCCCTCGCTCCTGACCTGCACCCCCTCTCCTTGCCACAGCGGTGCTGGGCCGGCCCCAAGCAGAGCCCCCCCGTGACATGCAGGAATGTGTGCAGAACAGGCAACCCCCAGAGGGGGCCCGGGCTGGGGTCAGACGTTCTGGCCTTCCAGGCCTAACAGCTAAACTTGAAGCCAGCTCTCCAGAGGAGACGCCAGGGTGAGAGTAGCAAAGCTCCGGCCAGGGCGTCACCAGCCCCATGTCTCACAGCCAGGGAAGGCCACAGCCGTGGGGCCTCTGCACCCCCCACCCTCGGGCTGGGCTCACAGCCCATTTCTGCTTTCCCCACCCAGCTAGGGCAGGCAGCCACACACCGCCCCCCGGCCCTCCAATGCCCACCCCACCTCCATGGAGAGGAGCCTGCTACTTACGGGCTTCCCGGTTAAACCTCCCGGTCCAGGAGATCCGGAGTTACCCTAGAAACAGGCCACCAGAGAAACACAAACAAACTGAGCCCGGGACAGGTCCGACACCAGTGAGCACAGGAGAAATGGGCTTTGTCCGATGGGACCAGGGTCCTGGGCTCTGCCCAAGAGAGGTGTAAATACCCCTGGATCCTACCCTATCCCCTGATAGTTCAGCCCCAGGGCCCCTGTCCACAGCCCTGCTGATGTCCCTTAGTCCAGCCCTGGGCCCTCTATCCACAGCCCTGCCCCGGGCCCCCTAGCCACAGCGGTGCCCATGCCTCAGACCCCCTACCCACAGCCCTGCCCTGCCCCAGATCCCCTACCCACAGTCCTGCCCATGCCCTAGATCCCCTACCCAAAGCCCTGCCATGCCCCAGACCCCTTATCCACAGCCCTGCCCCAGACCCCACCCATAGCCCTGCCCTGCCCCAGACCCCCTATCCACAGCCCTGCCCATGCCCCAGTCCCCCTACCCAAAGCCCTGCCTTGCCCCAGACCCCCTATCCACAGCCCTGCCCTGCCCCAGACCCCCTACCCACAGCCCTGCCCCGGGCCCCCTACCCACAGCCCTGCCCATGCCCCAGATCCCCTACCCACAGTCCTGCCCATGTCCCAGACCCCCTACCCACAGCCCTGCCCCGGGCCCCCTACCCACAGCCCTGCCCTGCCCCAGATCCCCTACCCACAGTCCTGCCCATGCCCTAGATCCCCTACCCAAAGCCCTGCCATGCCCCAGACCCCTTATCCACAGCCCTGCCCCAGACCCCACCCATAGCCCTGCCCTGCCCCAGACCCCCTATCCACAGCCCTGCCCATGCCCCAGTCCCCCTACCCAAAGCCCTGCCTTGCCCCAGACCCCCTATCCACAGCCCTGCCCTGCCCCAGACCCCCTACCCACAGCCCTGCCCTGCCCCAGACCCCCTACCCACAGCCCTGCCCATGCCCCAGATCCCCTACCCACAGTCCTGCCCATGTCCCAGACCCCCTACCCACAGTTGTGCCGATGGCCGTCAGGCCTGCCCCGGGCTCCCTGCCCAAAGCCCTGCCCTGTGCACACTAGACATGCCCTGCTGTTGATCAAAGTGAAGAACGAGCTCATTACGCTACATATATCACCAAGCCCCCGCATGCCTTCTGGCGTCACCATGGAGACATGCCAATCACAGCCTGACGATGGAGCACGGGCCTCAGGCTCATTTGAGGTCAGGGAGCAATGATGGGCAGCAAGGTTCCCTGGAGAGGAGCCAGAATCCAATTTCCACCCCATCAGCAATCGCTCTGGGACCCCAGAAGCCCTGCCTAACCCCGAGGGGGCACCCCAGAGCATCGATCAAAGCAGCTGCCCAGTTACTCCGGAAACAGCCCTTTCCCCCGTGGCAGGATGGGGAGGGATCCATTGCGCAGCATCACATGCACTGCCAGGACACCCCCCCGACCTAATGCAGGCAAAGGCCTGAGCCACTGCACCCCACAGGGAACATCCTGCCCAGCCAGGCTCGTGCACTGGGACAGCGAGAAGATAAACCTGCCTCCACCGGGCCTCTCGGACAGACAACAATCCCTGTAAGAAACACGTCCCACAAGTCTCTGCAAGAACATGGGGGGCAGGGGGGAGGAACAGGCAGCAAGGTCGACGTTTTAAACCAGAGATAGGCCCCGCTCAGGCCGACTCTCCTGAGCTGGGAGAAGGTCAGAGGCGGCTCCAGACTTAGCAGCTGTGGCTGTCTGGAGTTCAAGCTCATGCCCACGTCAGACCTGACCCCATGGGCAGGCTGGGTCACTAGATGCAGCTGCACTTACTTTTTCTCCTTTAGGACCTGGAGGGCCACCGGGGTCACCCTGAAATTAACGAGAGAGAGAGCGGTCAGCGCGTTGTCTCCCAGATGGAACTGGCACACCCCACAGGAACGGCCTGGCCTCCCCGCGACCCACTGAGTGGGTCGTCCGCAAGGCACTGAGATGCCCTCAACTACCAAATCCAAACAGTTTGTCCATACGGCGAGAGAACGACCTGAAATTCCACACAGCCCATTGACCGACAGGATTGCTGAGGCCCAGCTCACTCTTCCAAGAGGCCAGCAGCCGTGAACAGCAGACATGCATGCCCAAGGAGGGGCGCTAGGAAGTGAGGAGAAGCAATGGAACCAAATCCCTACCGTTTTCCCTGGAAGTCCTATCCCTGGAGGACCTGGTGACCCCGGGGGGCCTGGCTCACCGGCTAGCCCCTCGGGTCCAACGAGCCCTGGATCACCCTAAAACACAAACATGGCTGTGAGCCTGGCTTCTCCATCAGCACAGCCTTCAAATCCCCGACAATTCCCCCCACCCTGAGCCTGCAGGACGGTACCTTCTGTCCCTTCGGCCCCACCACACAGATCTCTCCAGGCCGGCCCTAGCAGGAGAAGGAAAGCAGGATTAGAACATTGTAAGCTCTTTGGGCACTGTCTTTCTCTGCTGTTTGTACAGCACCTTGCACAATGGGGCTGTGGGCCGTGACTGGGACTCCTAGGTGCTACCATAATACATCTCATCAATAATCACAACAATGGACTCCCAAAAGGTTTCCCATGGGCACCAAGCAGTGCACGGCCCCGGCATAGATCACAGCCTGCAGCTGTCTTGGTCCTTTGCCATTAAAAAATACAGGTTGATCTGTTTTCTAGGGCATCTGTGGATCCCAGAGAAATGCATCAAGCTGATCCTAAAAGGAAGAAGGAGCCATTGTATCCGCCCACATTTACACAGCCCCCCTATCCTGAGGGATCTCAAATCTCTTTGCCATATTGCATAAGAATCCCTTGGCCACTCGTGGAATGCAGCCACCTCTGGGGTGGACCGTGGCATCTGTCTTGCAGCACCCAGCAACACCGCTCGGCAGTGTGGATCGGGACATGAAGAATCTCTCCCCCAGCTGAGATGACGGGGAATTTAGGGAGATGGAATATGACTAGGCAGCTGGGAATTTGTGGAATTTTGATTGAACACAGGCACTCAGGGCTGCAGATTCTCCTCTGCAGGGAGCGGCCTTTTGTGCCTGAGCTCAGTGGTGACTCAGCGGGGTGTTCGAGCCCTGCTGCATTGCTGGGTTGGGACATCGTCACTAGCTAGAACAGGGAGCGGATGCAGCGGAGACGGTAGGAATCTGAACGTCTCTCCAAGGCTAACAGGGAACTGGGAAAACACGAGGAAGCGCCTGGGAAAGCGCCAGCGAGCGCTGGATCCTGCAGCCCCAGGGCAGATTGAATAGAAGGAGAGAGGGGACATACGTTGCAATGAACGACTTACGTCACGCCCCGGCAACCCGGGATTCCCTTGGACTCCTCCATCTCCCTTCTCGCCTTTCTGCCCCTTGAGAAGCAAACCAGAAAACCGCCCGTCAGAGGAGAACCCAGGGCCCCGGCTGTCCCCGCTCCTCAGACCCACCACCACCTGTAATGGCTCCAGACTCTTCTCACCCGCATTGGGAGACGACAGCCTCCAGGCCCCTCAGGGCCAAGCTCACGGAAAGCACCGTTAACACATGAAGCATCCCTGTTCCCTCCCTCACGGCGCCCTCCCTGCTCCGCTCCCCCAGGTCCAGACCTTGCTTTTCCCAACCCCTTTTCGACTCCTAGGCTACTCTCCCAGGCAGGAGGAGATGCCTTCCTGAACAGACGAGCTACCCCTGCAAAGCGGGGAGAAGCCTCCACCGGGACCTTCCCTCCTGGGCTCTTGCCCTGCAGACTGGGAGAGCGAGTTACCTTTTGCCCATCAGCACCGGTCGCTCCTGCTAGGCCCTGTTTGCAATAGAAACAAGGTGGTTAACCCAGCCTTTGCCTCCGCTTGGCCATTAACGCCCAGCTCCGTGCAGGATTCAGTGATGCGCCCCCTGGGTGCACAGAGAGTTTCACCACAGCCCCCCGCACAGGATCTGGCTAATAAAGATTTAAATCCCACAAGATAAACTTGGCCACCGCAGAGCGCAGCATCTGAGCGGCATTCAGTGGGATACGGGAGGATATTAAGCCTTGGCAGGCCTGAGAGCCGGAGGGAGCAGGGGATCTCCCTGCTGCAAAGAGAGGGAGCGTCACAAGGACCTGGGGTTCAGAGCTGAACCCCTGGAGGAGGTAAAGGAGGTGCCAGACAAGCAGGTTGTGATGTTCAGGGTCAGATCCCGAGCTGGGGCTAATGGCCCAGCTCTGCACAAGTAAGTGGGAGCGGTGCTGGCTGGAGTTGGTTTTTTGACTCCAATGAAGTTGCAAGCAGCATTTGGCCCAGTGCCATTTCTAGGCGCTTTGCCCATTTACACCCGCGGGATCTACCACTGGCTTTCAAGACCTCATCTGGGCCTAGGTGGTCCCAGTCAAGCCCGTAGGGGGAGCAGGCTCCCCCAAACGGTGGCCGAGCTGGAGGCACTGCACCCCTGGTAGGTCTGAGCGGTGGGAGCTGCGTGCAGTGGTGCTGTGGGGAGCCCATGGGCAGCACAACAGAGAGAGGCCGACGGGCACAATGCTGACCCTGTGTTGCCATGAGGGAGGAGAGATGGCACTGGGGGGGTGCAGCGGGGTGGGGGTGGAGTTTCAGATGAGCTTTACTCACCAAGTCTCCTCGCTCCCCCTTCTCTCCCTTTGGCCCCTCCGTGCACTTTGGAGAGAAAAGGAACACGGGGCGGGTTAGAGGAGGGTGGCACAAGGCAGCGTGAGGTGCCAGGGGTGGCCAAGCCCCACGGGAGATGCCTCCCCCAGGGGCCTGCCCAGAAAGGACAGAGGTGCCTCACCTGCAAGGGGCCATCGGGGGAGCTCTGGATGCAGTCTGCGCCCTGTGGGAGGAAGGGAGATGCTCAGAGGGAGGAAGGAGATGGGGCTGCCTGGGGCTGGGTTCGGGAGGGGTGCAGAAGGCAGAAACAGGCCCTGCACGGCCAGGAAGTCCCTTCGCCACTGGCATGATAATGGGCCAAGCTGCCAGGCTTCGCAGCTTAGGCCCATCCCTGGCTGCAGCCCCTCTTTGCCGGTCGTGGGTGGAGGCTGGGCTTTCCCTCCCCTGCACTGGGAGAGACCCCCCACCCCATCTCTGGAGCAGGCCCAGGCCCCGCATTGGAGTCACATACAGACCAGCTCATACTGCTCATGTCACCAGACCCTCTAATGGTTAGAGAGAGCTGGGAAGCGGGGACCATGGGAGTCAGGGCTGGGGGGGCATGGGGTGGAGACCCAGAGCCATCCCATCCAGCCGTCCTGCACAGGAGAGCATCACCAAGGCACCGGGCCCAGCCAGCCAGCGCAGGAGGCACCCGGGGAAGTTCCCGACATGGCCGTGACGCAGGATTCCCAGTGTGCATGTGGCAGCCATCTCCCCAGATGGGCCCATCGCCCCCGCAAGCTGGGCGGCTGTGTCTCCTCGTGCCGGGCACATCAACACCACTCACACGCTCGCCTCGCTCCCCCTTCGAGCCGGATGTCCCAGGGAGTCCGCGTTCTCCTTTGCCCCCCTGCAGGAGAGAGGAAGAGTCCCATGAGAGGCACCTGTGTTGCAGAGGGGAATACACGCCCCCTGCAAGTGCACATGGCCCCAGACGCACACGGACGAACCCTCACCGCAGCATGTATGGACACACGTGGACACACACGGATGAACACACGTGAATACCTCTGCACGCTCGTGCACTCACTACCAACTGCAAGCGGGTGACGCTGTGTGCCTTTGCGCGAGCAGGACGGAGCTGGGCTCTGTCTGTCAGTCAGGGCGAGGACAAACTTACCTTGGGGCCGGGGGGACCAAGCGTGACCTGTACAAAGCAAAATGAGACACGTCAGTGCAACCTAGTCGGCTCTGCAGCTGAGCCATTCGCGAGGAGGGGGAGAAGAGGGGTGGGAGCAAATGGGTGGAAGGAGCAGGACAAGTTCCGTGTCCTTTTAAAATCTTTCAGGGCGACAGTTCAGATGGAGCTCTGGCTCCAACCTCCTGTCCCAGAAGCACAGGTGACCCAAGGTGTCCCAGGCCACCCTGCCAGCACACAGAAAGGCTTGTGCTTTTTGTCGCATGCCCCCTTCTGCCCCAGTTCAAATCCCCACTCCACTGGACTCTGGCTGCCGTGCTAAGGGCAGCAGATAAAGGGGACTAAGAAAAGACACAAAACTGCTCTGGGTTTTGTTATCAGCCCCGTGTCCTCCGTAAAATCCTACAGCCGGCTCACAGCGCCCACGCTGGCCTGTCACACAGGCATGGAGGGCAAATATCGAACAGCTGTGAGCTCTGATCCCTTCTTCATTCCCTCCATCAGAGCCCCCTGTGCCCACGCAGCTGCTGCAGGAACCTTGCAAACATCTGGAAGCCATCAGCGCTCTCCCCTGGCCGTCCAGCTGTTCCAGGGGATGTCAGCCAGAGAAAAAAGGAGGAGGGTGAGTTCTTTGGAGAAGGCAAAGGGGCCAGAGCGAGCTGAAGCTCCAGGCACCTGAGGAAGGTACAGTCAGGTCCCGGGGGAGCTTTTGGGGGGTGCATGGCAGGCTGGGTTCCAACGGAGCCAGATGCTGCCGGGAAGAATGAAATTCAGTCTGGTTTTGGGGCTGCATCTTCCAAAGCGAAGCTGTGACTCTGCAGGGGCTGGGAGCCAATGGGGAGCGAGGGATCTGAGGAGATAGCCCTGCCCCGTCACAGCCCCACTGGTGGGAGATGGGCCAGAGCCCTCCTAGCCTAGGGCCTCCATCCCCACCCACCCTCCTCCGGCAGGCTGGCCTGCAGCACTATGAAGGAGATGGGCCTGCTCCAAGCCCTGCCTCTGTGCAAACCTCAGGTCACTCCTCGGAGGGTCCTTCCTGGGCCCTGTTCTCTGGCCACTGTCCTAGAGACGTAAACCCCTTGGAAGAAACACCAGCCCTGCAGCTACCAGCCTGGGCTGAGCGCCTGGGGCTGGGCATTCCCTTCCATGCTGAGGTGGTCTGGGGGGGGGGTCAGCTACAATGCATGGGCTGCTTTTCTCTGCTGTGGAGGCCTGGCAGGCTGGGGTATCCTGTGGAGGAGCTTTGCACACACACTAATCCTGCTGGGTTCTGGGCATGTGGCACCAGGCCTCTCACACAGAGAAGCAGAGCTGTAACTCAGCCAGAGCGCCACTGTAGGGCGGTATCCGTCCGTTGGCTCTCAGCATTCAGGGCAGCTCAGCCCTGGCTGGGGCAGATTTTCTGTGTTACTCAGAAACGTACAGAATCCAGTGGGACAGCCGCAATATGGAGCGATGGAGAGGCTAAGAGACTTGCCTAAGGTCATACAGGGAGTCTGTGGCGGAACAGGGAACTGAACCGGGATCTCTTAAGTCCTAGGCTACTACCCAACACCCTGGGCCATGCTTCACGTCTCCAAAACGTGTGTGTGTGTGTGTGTGTGTGTGTGTGTGTGTGTGTGAGAGAGAGAGAGAGAGAGAGAGAGAGAGAGAGAGAGAGAGAGAGAGAGCGCACGCTCTTCTTGCCACTAGACACTGCTGTGAGACAGCTGCCACTGAAACGCCCCCGTCACCCAAGCCCAAAGCCCACTGGAAAGCTCCAAGAAGCAGCAGGCCCTTGACTTACGTTGGCGTGTGGGGCTCTCTGGGGGCAGGATGCACACTGCAAGAGAAGAAGAGATGACACCGGCAGTCAGGAAGCAGGAGAAACTGTTCCGAACAGCAATGGGGATTTTTACTAGAGGTGGGTTGAGGAGGGCCGACCCCGCTAGCAACCTGGGAAAGCGTCCTGCAAATCACCGCCTCTCACGTCCCGCCCCCCTTGCTGCACCTAGCTGCGCTCTCCGTGGCATCAGCCGGTCTAAAACCTGCCGCCCTGGATCTGTTTGGAAACTGGCATCCAGACAGCTCCCCACAGGGCTGTTGTGGGTGTCCAGGTCAAACAGGCCCCCAGCCCAGATCCCATGCGGTGCTGGGATCTGCCACTGCTGCCAGCCAGGGGGACTCAGGAAAAACAGCACCATGGGGATAGATAGAATCTCCTATTTCCTCTCCCGGCTGGCGAGGATCCGGGAGCTGCCAGCCCAGGCCCCACAAGAGGGTTGTACATGTGGGTTTGTGGCTCCCCACATTTCTTCAGCCAAACCAGTGGCTGCAAAATGTTCCCTCTGGGCTGGCCAGCTCCTGCCGGGAAGCAGCTGGTTCTAAGCCAGGCAAACACCGGCAGCGGAGGTCCCTGGTCCCAGCCCGCTCAGAGCCCAGCCCAGCCGGAGTCTCCTTCTCAGTTCTCACTCGGACGGGCGCCGGTGCGCAGGCAGCGACGAGAACGGGTCAGAGCTCACCACAGACGTCCCCTGCAGCCTGCACCTAGCTGGAGCATTGCACAGCTCTGAAAAGCCTCAACTTACCTCATTGCGAGGCTGGCTGCGAGCCTGGCCGCGTGGGTCTTGGTAGCCCTGCAGGGGAGCGACCCAGAGAGGAAAGAGGTGTGAAAATGAACCAGGCTGCCTGTTCCCCTTCTTTCCAGCTGGGGGGCTAATGCCGGGAGGAGGGGGGAATGCACCAGTTCTAGTGGCTGCAGCCGCGTCTCTAACACAGATGTATTGGTGCTGCTTCTCCACCAGCATTTCCAAGGCCTAAGGGGCTGGAGTAACACAACCTGGGGCCCGCTCCTGGTACCCTCATTCTCCTCCTGCTCACCTCGGTGTGACCTCAGTGCAGTTACTCCTGAGCTGGCATAAGCGAGAGGAGAATTGGCCAACTGCAGTCGGCCCCGAGGAGACCAGGCCACGGTCTCCCGTTACTAATGCTCAGCTGGGAATGCCAAGTGAGGGGTGGCCCCTGGGGCTCCCAGCCATTGACCCCAGCAGCAGGAACGGCGAGTCAAGGAGTTGTGCTGGCACAGTGGGGCAGGGCACGTCAGACTCCAGAGGCAGGGCCGGCCCTAGGATTTATGGGGCCATATGCAGTATTATTAAACTGGTGCCCAAACACCGGCGCATTTGACTCTGTGAATACTGGTGATCCTACACTGCCCCTATGCTGGTGCCCCTATGCTGGTGCAACTGGCGCCCTTACACTGGTGCTGTGAAAATGGCCCCTGCCTTCTGCATAGTAAGCAGACTGCAGCGTGTGCTGGATGTGCGGGAGACGACCCCACTCTGACCTGCTGTCCCAGTCACAGGCGTGGACTCCGGGGGTGGGTGCTCTGCACCCACAGGGAAAATGTAGCACCACGCTCCCCCCCTCTGCCCCCTCCCCCCACGCCTCTCGCTCGTGGGTGGTCCCACGCTTACCAACTCCTCCCCGCCCTCCCAGAGCCAGGAGGGAGGGGGAGTAGGTGGGGAAGAGGCAGGGTGGGAGTGAAGCAGGGGCAGGAAGAGGCAGGATGGTGGGGGCTTGGGGGAAGGGATGGAGTGGGGGCGGGGCCTGGAGCAGAGGAGGGTGTTGAGCATCCCCTGGCAAGATGAGAAGTCAGTGCCTATGGTCCTGGTGGTGCCCCAAATTTTCGGGTGCCCTACACAGCCGCATATGCTGCGTATGCCTAAGGACGGCCCTGGCTGGAGTGCCAGGATCCACTCTTGCCCACCGTTCGGATGTGCTTGCTCGTTCCAGCCAATGCTCAGGCAATGCTGGAATAAGGAGGTGCTGAGATGCTGCTGGGCTCCCTCCAAGAGGAACTTAGACTGAGCGCGGTGAATCTGGACAGACTGGGGGCTGATTCAGCCTGTAGCCTTGGCAGGGAGAGATGAGGCCAGAGGGCAGTGGGAGGGCAATGGAGCAAGACACGTCCACCCCCAGTCCAGAGCCCTCAGGGCTTCCCACCGTCCAGGCCTGGCTGAGGAATCCAGCACGAGCAAACGAGCCCTTGGGTGCCAAGAAAAGGCAGGGAGGTGAGGCAGCTCCCGATGCAGAGCTGTGGTCCAGGCCTCGTGGCTAGGAGCCGCCGCACTGTGGGGCTGGCAACCACCTGGCTAGCCCTGGAGATCAAGGTGTTTGGTGTGCATGAGATGAGACCATCTCATAGCATCTCATGGCAACCGGGAGGATGACTATTAGGGAGCCGGTGGGGGTCAGTCTGGGAGCAGCTGCCCAGGGGCTGCAAAACTGGATGGATCCCAGCAGGATTTCATCCCAGCCCACCCCGGCCAGGCAGCAGGACCCGCCCAGACTCCTGACTGCCCCCAGCACCTCACCTTTCCTTCTGGCTGGCCCTCCACGCTGACCTGCCCAGATGCCTTCGCCTCCTGGGGAGAGAGCAAAGCAATGGGCAAATTATTGAGCCTCCTTCCTCCCACGCTCCCGGCCTCCCGCTGGTGGGAAGCCAGGATCAAGCTCCTTTCAAGGCCCTCGCTTAATTAAGGGCAGCTGCTGGGATTGGTCAGCCCCTCGCCTGGCACAAGAGCAAGGCCCTGTCTCGCACAAAGGAATGGCCACCTTGCCAGGTAACTCAGCGTCCTGCTGCGCCTGCAGACATGGAAGGAGAATGGGGGAGGGGGAGGGCTGCTCCTCGCTCAAATCTTGGAGGAGGATGCTAACAAAACCTGGCCCTAGCCTGCTGGTCTGGGGACAAGCCCTGAGCCCTGCTTCCGTCCAGGAGGGGATGGAGGCTCAGAGTCACAGCAAGAAAGAAGCTCCGGCAACGTCTGTTCGCTTATGCAGTTCAAAGCCCTGTCTTGGCAATACAGATTCCCTGACCCTGCACCCCTGGCTCTGGCTGCCCACCCCCCCCCAGCTCCAGTTGATGCCTACCCCGACAATGGGGCATTGACAGGGAATTGCTCGCTTGCACACCATGCTGGTGTTTACCGGGACAGACGGCAGGGATAGAGGAAAATGGCAGCACCCCATGCCCTGCCCTCCAGCCTCTGTACTGTAACCCAATCCCCCCAGGAGGCATCATCTCCAGACAATGGCATTCCTGGAAATGGATGCCGGCAACATGGCACAGCAGCCACTGGGCACCGGGGCCAAGTGGGGGCAGTGCCAGATGGACCTGGGCATTATTTCACTGGCTTCTTTGTACTGAGAGCAGGTTACTGTCAGCTCCATCCAGACCCCTACGCCAGCCTCTTCTCTCCTCACACTGGGCTTTGCCACCAGAATTCAGCCATCGCCGTGTCTGGCTGGAGAAAGCCGGGCCAGACACTTGGACGGACCCTCGTGTGGGCAGACACCCCCTTTGTTTCCCTGCCAGCCCGTCTCTCTCCACCGGCTCTGCAGGAAACAGCCAAGGCCCAGAACATGCTGCTCCGCAGGAACAGACTCTGCACTTGTCTGCAGAGGGATGTTTTCCTCCTCTCCTCCTTTTCACCGCTCCCTCCCTGGCTTCGGCCACTGCTCCTCCTGCCAGCAGTTACGCTGCTCTGCCTGGACGAGCTGCCCCAGCCCCCTCCTCTTCCCGAGCTGCCCCGCCCTCCCCGAACCTAGTGGCCCCCTCGCTGCTAACTCTTCTGGACAGTGGAAAATGTGATGCAGGGTTTTCGGGGGGTGAATCAGTGCAGCTGGGATCTGCTCAACGGGAGCGTGGGCACTGTCTGCGGAACGTCAGGGAGGCCCCGGCGCGGGGAGAGGCCTGTCTGAAGCGCTAGCGACGGCAGGACTGGAATTCACTGCTCGGACCGTTTGTATTTCAGAGCCCACTGCAGGCTGCAACGGGTTCTGCGTCTGGGGACGTTTGTTAGGGAATTAACGGCTGAGAGGTGCAATATGCCCCATACCTGAATGGGCTGGTCACTCCGCCAGCCCTTTTCCCCACTCTGTGCCCATTCCTGCTTCACACCCAAATGCCCCAGGCTCAGGGATTCATGCCCAAATTTCCACCCCAGAGCATCTGCCCAACTCCCCTGCTCCCACCCAGAGCAGGTGTATTTGGCACTCTGGCGCCCCCGGGTGGAGGCAGGGCCACACTTGGAAGTTGGTCCTCCCTCAGCACAAGGGACTTTTCGAGGCCCCATCCAGCCCTACATTCCCATGAGCCTGCTCCAGCCGAGGCTAGCAACACGGCGCCCTTTAAGCTCACTCAACAGGGGCTTGTGCCTTAAGGCCCAGAGTTCTCAGGTTCAACCCTCGCTGGCAGCGACCCAGCCAGGGTCCGGCGCTCCCTGCACTGTGTGCCACTCAGCCGTGGGACAGAGCAGAGGTGCCCTGTCTGGGAGCGTTCCCAGGCCCAGACTTGTCCATTTGCATCTCCTCCGTCTGCTCAGCTGCCTGGCGCTAAATCCAGATTTACTTCCTTGAGCTGGGTTATGGGGGGGAAATACCATTTTCCAGCTGTCTCAGTAGGTCAGGCCTTGAAACCAGCGTTACATAAAGCAGCAAGTCAGACACCAACCTCCATTCTTCCTCCACCTAACGGGTAGGGCAGGGTGCTTCCCAGACACGAGGAGCAACAGAGGCAGCTGAGAGCCGTGGCCTGTGACCCTAGCAGAGCCATGGACAGACTGGGCACTCCGAGGCGATTCAAGGGATTGACACACATAGTGACCGCATGGGCTGAAACTCAGGGCCGGCCCCTCATCTGGTGTAAATCAGCCCAGCTCCAGGGACTGCAAGAAAGCTTTACACCAGCTGGGGAATTGGCCTGTTAGACTTGCAGGAGTCACGGTGCTGGATAAGACTATTGGTCCACCCAGGCCGATGTTCTTCCTCCAGTACTGCTGGGGTCTCAGGTTCAAACAGGGGGAATTTCCCCTGCAACGCGCACACATCCTTCCACAAAGCACATCAGCTGTGGCCCATTCAGCCCTCTGCCTCCAAGCCCATACCAGTGCGATGGGGTGATGGTGGGGCTGGGACCCGGGGTTCTCAATTTGTTTTCATTTTCAGTCTCTGCAGCGCTGAGCCATCCCGAGTCCAAGCAGCACCCGGTCCTAATTCCCTCCGACACTGCTTTGCACGGGTGCCGCTCCAGATTCTGGGTGGACCAAGGAGGAACCAGGCCTGCTTCTCCCTTCCCAAGGTGAGGCAGGGGGCGGGGTGGGGCAGGCGTTTCACTCAGATCCAGGCAAACCAGCAGCAGAGCTGGGCTGGAAAGCAGCTGGGCCAGGACAAGGACAGGAAAAGCCAAATGCCGGAAAAATGCACCCTATTAGAGATCAGGCAACCGGAGTGAACTGCTGCAGCACAGCCACCTGCCCAGCGAGCGGTTGTAATCCGCACACCAGCTGGGTGAGGTGTTCTGGCCCAGCCAGGGGCACTGAGATCACTTTGAGAGAATTACCTGAGTCTGTTCTACAGCCTTCGCCAAAGGCAAGTTTTAGCTCATGCAATAGAGGCTCGTGCACTAAACTCCAGAGGTCCCCGGTTCGATCCCACTCACTGATAACCGGGGTCTGTCAGCGTTACACGGTGACCTAAACAAAAGGCTCCTGCGGGGTTCTGAGTGCTTCAAGCCCCATGAGTGCCTGCTCCCCGGCCCACGCCGTACAGCGCTGGCACCAGGGAAGGATACGGACCCCGTGGCTGGCCACATCGTGCCTGGGGCCAGAGCTCACGCCCCTGGCTATGTGAGCTGGGCTCCGCACCCATCTTACATGGCTGCTGCAGTGCAGTTTCCTAGTGTGCTTGGCAGCTGTTTGGGGCAGGGACTGTCTCTTTGTTCTGTTTTTGCGCAGCGCCTGGCACCATGAGGCCATGCTACTGCAATACAAAGAAATAAGAAGTGACTAGAGCAAGCAAAGAATGCCCCCCTTCCCACCCCAGTACTCTTACCTCTGTTTCCTCCACTGTCCCCTGCTGGGAGACGCTGGGAATGGAGCAGCTCTGAACTCCTCACCCAGCCCGTGCTCCTGCCCTGCTCCCTACAGCACCCCCTCCCTGGAATAGGTCTGAGCTACCCCGCAGCCAGGATTCCTGCCCCGCTCCCTACAGTGCCCCCTGCTGGGAGAGGCTGGGACCAGAGCAGCGTGGGGCTCCATTCACGGCCAAGGCTTCAGCCTCGTGCACCGCAGCGTCCCCTGCTGGGAGGGGCTGAGATGATTTCAGCCCCACTGACAGGGTCAGATTTTCTATCGGCACGGTGGCTGCAGCTCCGTAAGTGAGTCAGGAGGCCAGGACGGCGAGCGCCAAGGGCACATCCCCCGCCTGCCAATGTTCCCAACACATTTGTTACTAATTTAGGGATTGTTTCTGCCAACGGCGCCTACTGAGAAGTGACGTACTTCAAAGGCCCTATCCAAGCCGGACCCCTTTCACAGACGTGAGAACACTGGAGGAGCTCAACAAGCCGCTGGGCCTGTCCCGTCTCCCCCCTTCTACTGCCAGGCCAGGGAAAACTTTAGTCCGTGCTGTGGTTTACATCAGCCCCAGTCTGGTGATGCTCCCCTTGATTTCAACCCCGAAACCAGCCTCATGCACGGGAGAGGCAGGGCTCGGGTGGGGGGCAGACAAGGCTTGCTGGGACACCAGCACTATGGAGGGACGGGGGGGTAGGGCTCTGGGGAACAGCTTGGGCCAGCCACGGGCAGGGAGGGGAGCTCAGGCTAGCCCCACGTGGTGTTCCATTTTCCCTTTGGGAAATATGGGTCACCCTATGGTGCCCAGAAATCAATGCAATATTTCAGTTGGGGCACCCTAGAGAGAGGGACCTTCACCTCCCAGCTACCTGCCTGCTCTGCACCGGTTGCCCCAAGCAGCACTGGCTTTCCCTGCTGCCATGGGGCGTAGCACACTCTTGGCTAGCTGGCTACCAGCACCCAGCGCCTCTGCTTCCTCCTCTGCAGAGAGGATCAGGTGTTCTGGGGCATGGGCCTGTCCTGCCCAGGATGTGCTCCCCTCGGCGATGCCCCTTGTCTCTCACCTGAGTCTCCTGCAGGCAGAAGCAGCGGGTGTACACCTTGCCATCCGTCTGCGGGTTGATCTCAATCAGGTTGCTGGTCTGCGTGCCCTCTGCCTGCCGCCGGGTTTTGGAGGCTTCGGAAAGGCACTAATCGAAGGAAAGTGGGGGCTGGTTACACCCCGGGGCCTGGGCAGACACCACCCCTCTGAGGCGGGGAGCTGAAGACAGTCACAGGCACAGCCCCAGCTCCCGGCCAGTGCCAGACAAATTGCTCAGTGCATTTCTGGCAGCGCTGCCGATTCAGGCCACCTACTGACTCTGCCCCCCTCCAGATCTTGGTGCCACTGGCCGATCAAACCCACGATCCACCTAGTCTGACAGCCGATGTCCAGCTAATGGATTCCCTCTCCTGTGCTGCATCTTTTGTGGCAATTCCCCCCATAGGCACCTGGGGGGTTTCCCGGGCCCGGCCGGCTATGGCCCTTTCCCCGCAGCACAGGGGTTTGCAGCTCTGCTGGGTTTCACCCTCGATGGGTCACTGAGGAGGCGATGTCTGATCCTCGACATAAACCAGGCTGTTTGCTGCGTTTGTGAATGTCACTGGCACAGAGGCCAGCGGAGCTCCTCAATCTGCTCCCAGAGGCTCTGCTCACCCCACCCTGCACAGCCCCAGGGGGTCCAGCCAACCAAGCCCTAGGTAGGCAGCTCTGGAGAACACGGCCTGGTTGCTGGGGCAGGGGAGAGGAATATTAGCAAGGGGCCTGCCCCGCTGTGTGTGGACAGGGTCAGGCAGCAGAGGAGCAGAGCAAATCCTCAAGATCCTGTCTATGCATCCTGGGCACCCAAGGAGCCGGCCTCCCTGAGCAGCTTCAGCATTTCTAGGGTAGAAGGACGGGCTCGGGACCCTGGGCAAGTCACAGAGTTTCTTTGTGCCTCCGTTCCCACCTGTACAATGGGCAGAATCCCTGACCCATAGGATGATGCGAGGATGCAATCCAGACACATGGCGACGGGGGCCGGCGATGTACCAGGATGGACAGCGCATGGGCTCCGTGAGCCCCGAGGGCGTGAACAGAGACCCGCTAGCTCCAGGAGCTGCTGGATGGGAGGGGCATTAACCCCCCCGCACCACTGCAGAGAGCACATGCATAACTCACCCCGCCGGCCGAGATCTCGCAGCAGCCTTCCTGCATCACCATCTCTGGGTCGCAGTAGATGTGGGCCTGCTGGATGTCAAACTGCAGTGGGGGGAGGCAGACACAGTCAGAACACAAAGGGGCACCCTGACCCTCCTGGGGGGCAGGGAGCAGCCAGTTAGCACGGCACCAGGCCCCCAAGGGCTTGGCAAAGAATCCCCTTGAAGGTGCAGTGAACCCAGCCCCTGGGCCTATGCAGGGGTCAGAGGAGGAGTGGGAGTAGGACAGGCTCTGGAGTCCCTCTTCTCAGCCAGGACAGTCCAGCCCCCAGGGGTTCCTGCCACCAGCGAGGGAGGAGTCTGAGTTTTCCCTGAGCACTGGCTCAGGGACAGCAAGGAAGGGCCAGAGGTGGCCTCGCCTGCCCGTGCGCACACACGCATGTGCACACAGACACACACTCACACAGAGGCTTTCCCTCTCCCTCTGCCACTCCGCCCCTCCCTTGCCAGGCTGACCACCATTTATACTGTCCTCTCTGAGCCAGTTCTCAGAGATCCCACCTGCCCTCGCCTTTTCCAGCCCCCTCCTAGTGCCTCGCTTGTCCCACCAGCCCTTCAAGGCAGGAGCATTTATCTCACACACACACACACACACACACAACACACACACACACACACACACACACACACACACCCACACCTGGGCAACCTGTCCATTAGGTCCTCGAGGCTACTCAACTGACCAGGAGAGGTCGCTGCTAAGCAAAGCCAGGTGGCAGCTGTACCCATCAGCCAGGAACCTGTGACCCACAATTCCCCCCTGGGCCACGCAGGGCATGGCCCTTCAGCCGCTGGGCCAGCTCTCAGCACCTCCCTCCCTCCCCCCCCTTGCTGACTGAGGCAAGGGGTGCCACCACTGCAAACGGGCCCGGGCCACGAGTGCACATGGCCGGCGCGTGCCCAGAGAGGCCGGGGCGACCTCACCGGGACAGGCGTGCCGTGCACGGGTCCAGGCCGATGAAGGTGTTGCCTCGCTCGCTATGCCCCGCCGGGACTCCAGGGGCTTGGAGGAGATGTAGCTGCAGTCCACGTGGACGGAGACCCGCCAGCTCTGCACGCTCAGAGCCACCTTGTGCCACTTCTGGTCAAAGAGGGAGGAAACCCCCTTCCCGGCGAAGATGCTGCTCACAAACTCCTTCTCCTGGGCCCAGGCCTGGAACTCCAAGCTCCTCTCTTGGCCGTTGACCCCCAGCGAGAGCTAGGCACAAAGAGGTGCTCTGGCTTAGGATGCTTTCAGGGCGAGCGAGAGAGGAGACAGACAGATGCACAGGTGGGCGCGGGAACTGGGCCGAGCTAACGCCAGCCACTGTGGCCTCCAGGCAGAGGGGGGGCTCCTTGCCTGTTGGGTTTGGAGAGACCTGTCTTGGCAATGAGGGGTCTGGGCAGCCCCCACACCCACTGCTATCAGCTCTGCTAACCCCACCCCACCTGGGGCAATGGGGGCAGGGCCATCCCTCCTCCTTGAGGGCACGTCTTCTGGCACCAGCAGGGCGTCGGAAGCCTCCAAGGGTGCATCGGAGGCCGACAGCAGCAGCAGGAGGCTGGCATGGGTGGCAGAGGGGGCGTGCGCCCCACCCCAGCAATATTAGAGCCTGGGCAGGAATGGGTGCAATTGGCTTCATCTGCCAGCAGTGAAGCACCAGAGGCAGCAGGGTGGATATGGTGACCCGAGCCTCTTTGATCTGTAGCCTCCAAGACTAAAGGGGCCTGGTGGGACCCCAGCACTCTATGAGCCAGCAATGACTTCCCACAACATGTGTTAGCAGCTCCTAGGGGACACCCTGGCTGGGATAGCCCCTGTACCACATGGCGCTTTACTGCTCTGTGTGTCGGGCTGCTCCAAGGAGCTCTTGTTCCTGGGGAGCAGCAATCGTGGTGGGGAAAAACACGGCAGCAGGAGCGAGAAAGGAGAGAAGGGAAGCAGGTGAGGCAGAGGTACCTGGGGGTAGCCCTGCCGGTCGGTGACCTGGAAAAGGTACCAGTTCTCCTTGCAGCTCTGTTTCTTCAGGAGCAAAGTGAACACCAGGGTGAACTCATCAGGCAAGCCGTGGGGGAACACCTGTCTGGGGGGCGGGGGAGAGAGGAGGAAAAGTGACATAAGAGGAGGTAAAGACGCAGCCCTGGGGGCCCCAGGGCATAGCGTGTGTGTGTGTGTGTGTGTGTGCGCGCGCACAACGCAGATTGCATGGAACTGAGTGTGAGGCCCCGACACAGGTTTCCATGTGTGTGTGTGAATGCATGTGGCTCTGTGCAAATGAGACAGACACAGACACGTTGTTTCCCCCTGTGATGCCCCCGAGGGTGCCCAGGGTTGTGGGGAATCTCGCTAGCCCCTGCTCTTGGCATGAGTGCGCCCTGTTGGTACCTGCCGGGGGCAGCTCCCTGATAAGCCTGGCCACAGACAGCACAGGAACTCCCCTCCCATCCCCTGCGGGCACTGCTGTCCCTTGGCAGCAGACAGACAGACACCCACCCCCAAGCCCTCCAGGGTGCCCAGTCCCAGATCCATTGTACATGCCAAAGGAACAGTGCACCCCAGCTGACTGGTTGTACCCATCCCCTTCCAGTGACCTGCCTTAATTCACAGACCTCGAGAACATAACTAACTGTGATACACAACTCCACGCACATCTTGCACTGAGGACCCTGGCCCGTGAAACACAGGCTTTCAGCCAGACCTCACATGGCAAACGGATCTGCAGATCCCAGACCCAGGGCCCTGTAACCGTCTTCCCCCTGCACCCTCTGCTAGTGGGCAGAGAGGTCCTTGGCTCATGCCCCCCATGGAGGGAATAGCCCTCAGCTGGAGCAGACACAAACAGAGGCAAGGCAGCTGGCAGTGCCAGCTCCATCCCCGTCTCTCCTTGTCTAGTCACAGCTGAGCAAAGCTGGTCCGAGACTTGGGAGAAAGGCCCCTGTGCCTCCTCCATCCCACGACAGCTCCCTGCACTCCTGGGGCCAGGGAAGCAATGCCCAACCCGATTCCTCCCAAACCCAGCTCCGCGCAGGGCACCAGCCCTGCAGGGCACCGGGGTGTTGTGGAGATGGGGGAACCTCAGCTCTCCTGAGAAGGCAGCATGGTGGCTGCTGTTTCCATCTGTGTCGGGGGCCGCAGAGCCGGACGAAGCGCAAACACAAGAGTTTAGATCAAACAGGAAGCGCCCGCGTGCTGGGGGAGCGGGATCTGTTTTTGTCTCCAGCAGGGAATGTCAGGGCTCTGTGCTGCACTGAGGTGCCAGCGCTATGAAACAGGAGATCAGTGAGAGGCAGCCAGCCTGCCAGCCGGCCTCACATCATGTGGAAGGGTCTGTCTGTCCTCAAAGCCTGGGCCAGCATTGGCTAATGCATGCCAAAACCACACAACGATTCCCAGTGCACCGAAACAGCCCCCCTCCCAGACACCCTGACACACAAACACCCCCAACGCGTGCATCCCACACTCATCCCCAAACATCTCCCAGCACACACACACACACACACACACACACTCCTCCCAGACAGGCAGCCAAATACCGACACCTCAACACTCACCCCCCGCCACACCCAAACAGATGCACAAACACCCCCAACACATGCATCCAAACCCCCCCAAACATCTCCCAACACACACACTCCTAGACACTGAAACACCCACACCACCACCAACCCCCCAACCCAGTAGCACAACCCCCCCTGCCACACACCCCCCACACACACACACCTTCAGGACCTCAAGCCGAAATTCTAACGCAATGCCCAAAGCTGAGTAAGCCCTTCGTACCCAAGCCAGCCCCCACTCTTTCCCATGGATTCCTTCCTAGCTAAAAGGCCAGTCACTTCCCATTTTCCACTCCCCTTGACCCAGCTCCAACCAAAATAACAGAAAAATGGCCCAGAAGTTCCTTCTCTTTTCTAAGCAAAGAAAAAGTAAAGTGCAGAGAGCAGAGGCTCAAAATCCAAAAACCTCTTCCTCTTCACTGCAGCAGCTGCCACATCTGTCAGAGTCAGAGCAGACAGCGCGCGTGTGTGTGGAGGTTCCACGGGTGGATTAACTCCAGCGCTGGTCAATTCAGCTGCCGAATGTTCCCACTGTCACAAGAACATTGCCCAGCAGTGAGCACAAATCTACAGAGGATATCGCCCAGGTTATTCTGTTTCCATGCTGTGCAGATCCTGCCAGTAGCTCTCTCAGAGGTGTGGATGGGACGGTCCCTGTATCTATCCTGGGGGAAGGCCTAGGGATAAGGTCCCATCCTACTGGGCACTGCACATACAGTCCCTGCCTCAATAGGCAAGGCGGCAAAGGAAGGATTCTCAACTCCACTTGACAGATCGGGAGCTGAGCCCCGGAAAGATGGAGGGACTTGCCCAGGGTCACAGAGGGAGTCAGTGGCAGTGCAGAGACTCGACCCCAGATCTCCCGAATCCCAGTCCAGCACCTTCGCCACAGTGTCCTCTCTCAGAGCTCCCAGAGCAAAGCAGCTGGGAAAGGCAGATGGTTGTCACCCAGGTTTATAAAAGTGTCCATCGCCATTGCCTCTGGTCTCTCTTTGTGTCACTTTGGTTAGGAGAACAACATCCAGAGCAGAGGAAGCCCCCAGAGCCCAGAAGCACTCCCCGGTGGTGCCAGTTGGGGTGGGCACTGGGGAGGCCAGAGGGGTGAGAAACAGCACCCTGAATGCAGCCAAAGTCGGCTCACGCTGGGGAGGAATCAGCCCCATTCATGTTATTGACAGGTACAAGGCTCGGCTGCCTGCCTCGAATGCTGCCTGATGAGAATAACCCTCCTTCCACCATCCAGTCCACTGCAGGAGCTGGGTGAAGGACAGCAAGACGAACCACAGATCTCTGCCCCGCTCCTGTGGGAGGGGAGAGAGCAGCAGGCGCTGGCTGCTGTTAATGGGGCCGGTGAGTGAAACCAGCCTGCTGAGAAGAGACAATATGACACACAGCACCTGGCAAGGGGTGGGAGGGTGTTAGCCCCAGAGTCCTGGCCAGTTCCTTCTGCCTTCTGAAGTTCCCCTGCAGTTTCACTTTAAGTCACAGAATTCTTCACTGGCTGGCCTAAGCTGCTGCCACGTTCCACCCCAGAGGGGGCTGCATTTCAACAGTGGGTGACACGATTCCTATCTGCATATTACAGAGGATGCAGCAGATACCCAAGGGGTTGTGGAGAGGAGCCCGGGCAGGAGCTAACCCTGTTCAGATGGTTCCCTTGCCTATCCCTGTTCAGCTGCGTACAAAAGCCTGAGGTGAATGGAGATGTTTCCCACCCAAGGGGTGAGACATGCTAACAATTTTGGCATGGTGCAATCGCTCCTTAGGCATCAACTAACCGGCCTGCTCCCATCCTCGCCACAGAGACAAGCTCCAGGTTACCTGCCTGTCCTGGCCGGTTCCTCATTTGCTTTCCCACTGCATACCTGATGCATGACTCAGCCCGGGAAGTGAGCACCTACAGGAGGGGCTGGCAATGGTGCATGCACCCCAAGATACAGATGAACCCAACGCTCCCCACCCCGAACAGCCACTGAGGGCCCGGGCCCACCCCCAAGCTGCAATCGCTTTAGCAGCCAGCTAAAGGAGTGAATGAAAAAAGAGAGGAGGGGAAACCAAGGGGACTGAAAGCAGCCATGGAAAGAGGAAATGGCAGTAATGCTTTGTGAGCCAGCCACCCTCCAGCAGCTCAGGCAGAGGGCGTAGGCTCAACACCTTTGTCTTCCACACTACAGGGACCTCTGGGCCATGGCTGCCTAGCATGTAGCACCACTGATCCGCTGGTCGGAACCCTGCAGCCAAAACAGGAAAGTCACCTACCACCACTCTCAGGGTTCAGCTTCATTAACAGAGAGAAACATCCACTCCAGCCTTCTCCCTAGGCTGGGCTGCCTCTAGCGCTCCTCCCTCAGGACAGCTCAGCCCACCCCCTCGGTCCTTTCTCTTCAGAAAACCTCTCTCACCTCCATTACATCCAAGTAAAGTAACAACCTACTTAACCCACTCACAGCAGGACTGACACCTATTAACAGGCTGGAGAGTTCCAGGCAAACCCCACCAGCCTAAAGAGTGACTTAGTCAAGGTCCTATCCAGCCCCAGATGGCTTTGAAGAGAGACCAGGCAGCTGGGACATTTTGACAATTTCAAAACTTGGGTGGGGGATGGGAGAGGTCACATTTTTTTCAAAAGGGAAAGTTCATCCAAACCGCCTCTTTCCTGCTAGCTGTTTCCGGCACAACAAATCAGCATTTTCCAATGAAAAAAAGACTGTCAGATATTCCTGACCAGCAATCCTGGATCTGACGCGATAGGGACCATGGAGGAGCCCAGGTAGACCCAGGGGTGGGGGACGTGATGAAACAGACAGGGGATCTGATTTTAGATTCATAAATTCCAAGAGACCATTATGATCCCCCAGTCAGACCTTCTGTACAGCCCAGGTCAGAGAACGTCCCCTGCAAAATCTCTAGAGCAGAACTTTCAGAAAACCCAGTGTGACGAACTGGGAATGTTCTTAATGTTTTCTCTGACTACTGTGTTAGTGCCTCAGTGTCCCCATGGCAGTTCTTAAGTATCTGGCAGAGCAAAGGGCCAGTGCACCTAAATGCCTGACACTCTGTCTCCTAGCAACTGATGGCCTGGGCCCCTCCTCTGCAAAGGTGCCAGCTGAAGGTGTTGGAGACAAAGGGATCAGGTGACCTCCTGGCCCGGGAAAGGAGCTGAGCAGAAAGGAGGGGCTGGAAGGGGTGGTTAGTCTGGAGCTGGCTGGGGTCGAGGAGTGAAGTGCAGATGTGAGGGGTCTGGCTCACTGCCCCTCAGAATGGACCCGGCTGAGGGGTCCAGTTCGCTGTATCTACAAGCTCTGTTTTAGACCCTGTTCCCGTCATCGAATAAACCTCTGTTTTACTGGCTGGCTTAGAGTCATGTCTGACTGCAAAGTGAGGGTGCAGGACCCTGTGGCTTCCCCAGGACCCCGCTGGGGCAGGCTCGCTGTGGGAAGCGCACGGAGGGGCAGAGGATGCTAAATGCTCCAAGGAGAGACCCAGGAGGTGAAGACGTGTGAGCTTTTTGCCCTGAACAAGTCTGCTCCGTGGGAGAGGAGGCTCCCCAAAGTCCTAACTGGCTTGGTGGGGAGCAGTTCCAGAGCATCGCCCGGTGACTCCATGACACCCAGACCTGACACAAACATCGCCAGGGGTAGAGAATCCACCATGGGCCTCGGTCAGCTGTTCCAATGGTTCCGTACTCTCACATTATTGCCAGTCTGAATTTGTCTAGCTTCAGCGTCCGGCAGTTAGATCAGGTTAGATTATTAGCTACAGCCTATTATCAAATATCTGTGCCCCATGTCAGGACTGTAACCTGGTCACCCCTGAACCTCCCGTCTATGAAGCTAAACAGACAGAGTTCCCTGAGTCTACCCCTAGAGGTGGGTTTTGCTCATCGCCATGTGGATCCCACTGTACAGAGCCACTCTCCGTGCTGGGGTCCACTCCACGGCCCTGGGGAAGGCACTTTTTCCAAGGCAGGAGGGAACTCAGCTGCAGCAGGAGACTGAGCAGTTCGCCCGAGGGCCAGTTAAAAGCAATTACAACTCGACCAACCCGCCACAGCCTGGCAGAATCCAATCCCTCCTTGCAGGACAGAGCATTGCTTCTCCGCTCGACTGTGACCCGAGGAGCCCAGGATTTCATGGGAGCCATTCCGTGTGTTATGACTGTTTGGGATTGAGGGGGGCAGGGATCCGTGTGGTTTGTATGACAATAGCAGTGCTAAGCGCTGCTCATATGTATAGTAAGAGACGGTCCCGGCTCTGAAGAGCTCACAAGACAGACCAGGCAGAAGTGTGACCTCACTTTACACAATGGAGGCACAGGGAGGTTAAGTGAGCGGCCCACAGTCACACAGACAGAACAGAACCCCGGTCTCCTGAGTTCCAGTCCAGTGTCTCAGCCAAGCAAGATGATGGGGGACAAGCCCAGGAGTTCTGGGCTCAGCTTGGAGAAGCAGCCACAGGTCTAGACACTGCTTCTCTCTGAATCCCTCAAGTCCAGGCTGGGACCTCCTGCGAGCAGAACTTTCCACTTGGAGACATTTCCACAAGCTCTCTCATTCCAGCACCTCCACCTCTGGCTGCAAGCCAGGCAAACACAAGCCATGGACAACACAACAGTCCTGATGTTCCGGCACCTGAATGGGGCGAAGGGTGGAAAATTCAAGGGCAGGAAACTCCTTTTATGGACCCAGTTTGCTCATCCCCAGCAGAAAGTCTCCCCCCCCCCCCCCCCCGCAATGCTGAGCTCCAGCACACTCGAGAACGAGTGATGCCGACCTTGCCAGCAGGATCTAGGCAGCTCCCGGCTGCCTCACCGCTGTGCCAACTCTTTCCCCAGGTTCCGCTTGGGAGTGGGATTAATGCTGTGGATGGGCAGAGTCTCTGCCAGGGCTGAGGCTGTGAGGAAGCCCTGCTGGGTGCAGACAGGACCCCAAAGCTCTCCCCCGGGCAGGAGCAGGTGGTTACTGGTGGCTCTCCAGGACCCTTCGCAATTCCCCACTGGTTTTTCTTGTAGGGTTCTTTATATAGCCAGGATGGAGGGGTGCAGGAGAAATCAGCAGACAGGGCTTTGGAGCTGTGCTCCAGCTCCGGTAAAAACCTGCAGCTCCGCTGCTCCGCACTGCAGCTCCGAGCTTCGCTCCAGTGCCCTGGCAGCAAAGGCTGAAAGCGACTAAGTAACTCAGCCAAGGTCACACAGGGAGTCAGTGGCAAAGCCAGGAATTCAGCCCAGATCTCCTGGGTCCCCAGAAGGGGCCCTAATGACCGGGCCAGGTAGCCTCTAACCTGGGGCTGCCCTGCACTGGGAGCTGGAGTTTGCTAGAGCTGGGTCAGGGACAGGGTGAGCTAGCTGGACGTGAGAGCTGTTTATACCACGTGCCGTTTGGGGCACAGGCCTAGCACCCAGCTTCCCACTCTGCCCACGGGGCAACCGATGCTGCAGCCCTGATCCTTACGCTCACACTCGGTCCTTCCCCGGCGCCGTGGGGGAGCGGCGAGTGCCTGGGAAAGAAGCCCGGGTTACACGGGATGACGGGAGAGGGTCCAGCGGGGCAGCGTCCGAGCGGCCAGACCCTGCTGAAAGGAACTGCCTGGCTAGTCACTGCTAAGCCTTTCAATCCGCCCGTCTAGACCCATCCTGCTGCTTGCCAAGACGGGGATAGAAAACACACGCACGGAGTGGCTATTGCATAAGGCCCTGGCCAGCGTCCCGGCTGAATTGCTTCACCACATGATTTACTTTCGAGGATTAGGACAGTCATCACCGCCCTCAGCCTGCAGCTGGGACACCTGCGCGCCCCCTGCCCAGGGATCCTCCAACCCACCTACTTGTGCTGGGTGAGCAGCCAGACCTGCTCTGCCACCCGAGCATGGCACACAATGGGTGCAGCTGCCAGCTGATCTGCAGCTCCCAGCGGGCAGCTCCCACACTGGAGAGGGGCCCTCCAGCCCAATCCTAAACATCCCACCCAGCCCCTGGAGGGTGCTGGGCCTGGCTCTGTGATCAGAATCTCGCCCCGGCTCTCTGCCGACACTGCTTTCCATAGCACAGAGTCAGGCTTTAACACGCCGCAGGAGGGCACCTGCTGCCAGGGTGCCTCCTTAGAAGGGGCCTGGGGGAGATCACAGGCAGGATCCTCATGGAGAGGTGACACAGTTTCCCCTCTCTGGGTTCAGATAAGGGCTCCTGCCCTAGGGCTGCGGGAGGCAGGCAGGAGAAGGAGCTGCAGGAGCCATGCTGCAAGCAGGCTCCGTGTCTGACCATCAGGGAGGGCAGCCGGAGATGGCAAAAAGCCCATTAGATGGGGAGGAAAGAGGGGCGTCGATTTGGGTGCCGGACTGACTGCAGCTCAAGCTCTGTAAGAGGACGCAGGCCAAGGCACAAGCCGGATGCTGAGGTAGGAGGGTCTCCTCACTGGCTCTGCAGGGCTCCCCATGCAGCAGCTGGAGGCCCCAAGGATGAGATTTCCCCTCCCCTCACAAACACGCCCTTCCCAGGCGTTGCAGCAGCCACATAATTCAGGTTTGAAATCACCATAGACACAGAGGCTCAACGCCAAGCAGGGTCCCTTCCCTGCCCTGTGTGACCTAAAAGACCCCAGGGGTTTGCCTAGTGCTATTGGGGAGAATGTCCCCTGGCCACCTGTGCTATGAATCCACCAGCTGCTACCCTCCACCCCAGAGGCAGCTGCGAGATCTGTAATCTGCGAGGTGCCAGGTGACGCTCTGGGCAGAGGGTGCATGCTCCAGGCATGGGAGTTGTGATTATTGCTGAATAAGCAGCTCCCTGCTCCACACGGGGGTGGCTGATTTGTGAGGGGGGCCAGCAAAGGTCCTGGCCCAGCGTCATTTGCCAAGCAGTTGCTGAAAGCAGAGCGCAGCGAGGAGCATGACCCTTCGCACCTGCCCGGAGGAGCTGCTGCTGAGAGAAGTGATTTGTGGGGTCTAATGAGTCTGACCTTGCCCCTTTAAGCAAAGCGAGTGGAGAAGCTAGTCCAACCGTTGCATCTTGCCAGCCTCGGAGACCCAGACGTTGCTGTCTCCTCTCTAATGCTTGGGGCTCAGAGCGAGAGAGGCAGTGCGCTGAGAAACCCTGGCTAAAAAACTACAGCCATATTCTAGAGCCACAGACCCTCACCCGCACTGGCGCAACCCCTTGTGCAAAGAACAACGAGGGTGCAGTGGGTCGAGAGGCCACAGCGAAGTCTGCATCAGAGTTCTCACAAAGCGACAGTACCACCAGTAATGGAGCCGTCACCCTGGATAACACTCTGGGGCCCCGATAACAGTGCAGTGCTCTGCATTAATGGTTCAGCTACCGTGGAGTGACACCCCGGTAACCCCAAAACACAGACAGCAGCGTTCCAGAGTGAGGATTCAAGACAGCAGAGGAATGCAGCCCTGTGTAGTCAGGCTCTAACATACCGCAGCGGCAGCTGGGAGATTGCCCATAGTTTGAACCACGACTGCAGGAGAGGGCTGCAGCAGGTGCTAGGGTGTTTGCCTGCCAGAGCTGTTTTTCCAGCAAGGCTGGGGCAGAGGAGACCAGAAACACAGGTGTCTGGCAGCTGCACCACCAAATCCACCTTCCGGCAAAGCTAGTCACCTCAGCCACGGGGGAGAGAGGAGTGAAGTCAGGCAATTTCCCCAGGCTCTGCCCCTACCCCTGCTCAATCCATCCTGAAGGGACCTCGAGCATCACGCCCCATTGAATCAGTGCTTCTCTCCCTGCAAAGGACCGAGTGGCCCAGCTGCCGGAGAGGAGCAGAGTGCCTGTTGGCTCCTGAGAGGGACAGTCAGCAGCGCAGCCCTGGGATTTCCAGGCCTGGCTGCCCGCCGGATCAATTGCCTCTGGCGAAAGACCTGCTGCATCCCTCCCCCGAGGAGAAGTGGAAATACAAGAAGCAGCATCTGGCCCAGAGTCTGAACTCCTATTTCATGGGTGTGAAGTGTCCAGGTTGCTATAAAATCACCACTGTATTCAGCCTTGCTCAGACTGCAGTTCTGTGTGTTGGCTGCTCCACTGTGCTGTGCCAGCCCACTGGAGGAAAGGCGAAGGATGCTCCTGTCACGGAGTCCCCGGGCAATGCTCTGGAACTGCTCCCCACAAAACCAGGCCGGACTTTGGGGAGCCTCCTTTCCCTTGGAGCAGACTGTCTCCAGGGCAAGGAGCTCACACGGCTTCCACCTTCCTGGGTCTCTTCTTGGAGCACTCAGCATCCCCTGCCCCTCCGTGCGCTTCCCACAGCGAGTCCGCCCAGGCGGGGTCCTGGGGAAGCCAGAGGGTCCTGCACCCCCACTTCGCAGTCAGACGTGAATCTCAGCCAGCCAGTAAAACAGAGGTTTATTTAGAGGACAGGAAGTCTGGGGGTCTGGGAGCCAAGAGCAGCCCCTTGTTGGAAAGGAACTCCCCTGTGCCTCTCAGTTAACCCTTCACCACCCAACTGTAACAGGCAGACCAGCTGGGTACTTACTGCATGGGGGCCTTGTCGGTACAGACAACAGGACCCCCTTTAGTTAGGTCCATCTGGGGGCCCCAGAAAGGCCACAGCCCCATCGGGAAGCCCAAGCCCCATCGGGGCACCCCTCTCCATTTCCCAGCCAGCTCCAAACTGCAAAACTCCCCCTAGCCTCTCACTCAGCCTCCCCCTGGCTCCTCCTCCGGCCTTTGTGTCCTTTGTTCGGTGTCTGGGCAGAGGTACCACCTGGCATTCAACCCCCCTCCTGGGTTCTCAGGTTACATGCTCAGGTCTCCTCCCTTCCCCAGTGCAGGCCGTCCCAGCACTACTCCCCTGCAACCTCCCCAGGTCAATACTCCCCACTCTGCATTCACAGAACACAGCAAGAACATCCCCACTTCGTCACAGCTCCAAACGCAGCACTAAAGTGTGTCTAATGGGTGGGACTACCTGCACCACTGGCTGCACAGACAAATACAGACGGTTCGAGAGCATGGGATTCAGCCACAGAGCAATGTTAAGTGTCACGATGTGAACAGAAGGCTTTCAACACGTCTCTAGAATGTGAGGGGAGAACGTGACTTTCCTACTGTCCCCGTAGTCTCACCCATATGACTGTCAATATATTTTGGATAAAATGGGAAAAAAACAACACCAGAAGAGCTTGGTTGTGAGAGGAGGCGAGTCATGACACACCAGCATGCAGGAGGAAGAGCAGGGCACTGGGCCGGAGAATCCGCAGTGCAACCCCAGCAGCTCCAGCCCAAATGGGACGGCTCACCTGGCCCCCGGTGACAGCACATGGATCATAGAAGCCCTCCCTTAGACCACGCTGCGCGGCCCAGGAGCAGGCTCAGAAGCACAGGGTGGGAGGTTCTGCCTGATCTCTTCAGGGCAGGGCTGTTTTGCACTGTGTGTCTGTACAGCGCCTAGCACCAAGGGCCCACATTCTCAGCAGGGGGAGGAGGGCAGGGTCCAGCCACTTCCTGCAATCAGTGGCTTCAAGTCTGGGGTCTGGAGCCAAGAGCAGCCCCTTGTTGGAAAGGAACGCCCCTGTGCCTCTCAGTTAACCCGTCACCACCCAACTGTAACAGGCGGACCAGCTGGGTACTTACTGCGTGGGTTGGACCAGGGGCGTGCTGCCGAGCCGGAGGATCAGAGGCCCTTTGGGATTGCGGATTTTCTTTACAGAGGGGGTCTTCAGAAGAGCAAACCGCTTGATAAGATTAAAACCTGCAGGGGAGAGCGGGGAGGGGAACACGGGTGAGACACAGGCTGCAAAGCTCCTGGCTTGCTGCAGGATGGATGGTCCCACTGAACCAGCCCGTCCAGGCCTTTTGGCACGCACACTCACCCGTTATATTTGCATGCTTGTCACTGGCCTGGTCTAGCTTCAGCCCCTCCTGCTGCAAACGTGGACATCGCTCGCCTGGAAGAGAGACCGCCGTCAGCGATGACAGGCACGCAGTGCTCAGGCTGCCAGGGTGAGTGGGAACCCCGGGGTCAGGTGTGGCAACGGGGCTTCTCCCACATCAGCAGCGTGCTCGCACACGGACCCCAGTCCGCAGGCACTTGAGCGTTAGTGCCCCCAAGGGGTGGGTCCCAGGAATGACTAATAAAAACAAACTCCCGGCTTCTCATGGAGCCGCGTGAAGGTAGCTTGGTCTGGGCATCGGGGTGCCAGGTTCTGAAGCTCCATCCGCTACTAGGTTGTCAGATCAGATTTGTACCAAGGGATCCGATATTGTCCCCGCCTGGCAGCTGCCGGGAAGCCTGGGTAAAACCAGCCTGGAGGGTCCCCGCACAGTTCAGAGCGCAGAGGCTCCTGCAGCCCAGCTGGCCGCTGTCTTGTCAATACCAGCAGAGACATTAAGGATCGCGCAACCCACGGGCCACTAATGCAGCCCCTGTCCTAGTAGGGGCCCCTTCTGCTCGAGGGGGAGGTACATGGGCAGGGCAGTGAGGGGGGGGACACTGCACCCCAACAGTCTGTGCTGACTCTGGTCTGGTGATACCCAGAGACCTTAGATCTCTAGGGCTTCTCAGCTGGCACTTTTTGATGGCATGTTTGGAGCAGGCTTTTTGCACCCGTTTATGGACTCGTATTTTCCCCTTACTCTGCCATGCTGGGTAGGTGATTAATTTGCTCCAGCCTGGGCAGAGTAGGGGGAGATATCTCCCGCCCCCCCCCCGAATTATGCCATAGCATGGCAGGCCCATACCACATCTTCCCTCAGACTCTCCGCTTCGGATCTAGCAGGGCACTGACATTTGGGGACTGATCGTATACCCCCCCCCCAAATCAATCACGCTTGTGGCTGACAGGCTGGGATCGTTTCCCCCGTCCCACCATTGGAATGATCAAACATGCCACGCCAAAGGGCCTCATTCAGTTTCACGTGCTCAGCCTGCCAGGCCGGAGCGGATTTAATGCAAAAAACATCCAGGGAAGGGCAGATCCCGGCTCCCCAGGAAATCCCTTTGTCCCAGGGCCCCCCAGGCCCCATTCCTGCTCTCAGAGTCGATGCTCTATCCCACCCCACTGCGCATGGACCACGCCCACTCGCGTGGCTGAAGAAAGCCATGAGCAGTGGGGACAGCCACAGGTGCCACCAGTCACTAGCGTGGTGACAGCCACAGACCAGCAGGGCTTGTGGTGTCCCCAGACTGGAGAACCACAGAGCTGCTGGCTAAGGAAAGCCAGTCACAAGCCTTTGCAAAGGGGTTTTCCCTGCTCCTGGAAATCACGCCCTGGGGGCGCTAAATCTCTCTCACACACGCCCCTTCTGCCCCTTTAAGCCCCTTGACGGCAGGAACCCAGAGATGGGTCTGAGCTGCAATACTGGATTTCAAACACCCCCCCAAAAGTCAGATTCCTTTAGGGCTCCTGGATTAATTACACTCCTCACCCCCAACCCACCTCCCCTGGTCCCCGATGTCAAGTCCTAGCATGCGTCAGCCCCCAAAGGCCCCCTGTTCTGCTACCTGGCCACAGCGGCTGCCAGGAAGGTGAGAGGCAAGCGGGAGGATGGGGAGCAAGGCAGCTGCGAAATGCGAGTCTCCCGCTGTTTACGGGAGTCTGGGCCAACTCCTGGGAAAAACAAGCTCCGAGTCAGGGTGATGGAATGTGCTCCCTGCTTGGCAGCAGGCAGGAGCACAGATAGCCAGAGACAGGGCCCCACGGGTCGTTGAAGGGCTCCGGCTCTCCAGACCTGAGCGGGTTCCTGGGGCTCGGGGGGCAGGGGGGATCTGCTCTGATGGGGAGGGGACTGTCTTCCTTTGTGGATTCGGAACGGCTCCCCATCCCAGCGGCTCCACCGGCACCATAACCCCAGGGAGAGTTCCTGGGGCACAGCAGGGCAGCGGGACGTGGAGGGCCTCCCAGGAGCTCTCCCAGCGAAAGGGGGAAGATACCAGCCTACTGCCCAGGGCGCAAACTGGGGAGCATGGCAGGCACCATGAGAGATGGGTGGAGCCACAGTGCTACAAGTTAGCAGAATGGGGGGGAAATAGGACCAGATGGCCCGAGTTTCACTTACACTACGGCCCCTCGGTGCTGCTCTGACCTTAATGGGGGAAATAGCCCCCTGAAAACCCGCTGGGCAAGGAGCCTCCCTGGACAGGCAGAGCTGGCACTAGGGCTCTACTCCTGCAGTCAGCATTGGCAGCCGGGCACATGTGCTACCAGCTGGGCATTAGGATTCTTTGCTTCCCAGGGCCCATAGGGGACCCGGGGGAAGCAGAGTGTACATCAGAGTCACCCATGGGCTGCTCTAATGCTCACTGGGGCCAGACAGACCCAGGAGCCCCAGGGGCAGCAAGGCAGCTCAGAGGCACCTTTCTGCCCTGCTCCGTGCCCGAGTCGAGTGCAGGGACAGAGTAACTGCCAAACTGGGCCAGAGAGAGACAGAGAAAGGCAATTGGAGAGGATGAGATCAAATGAAATTCAACAATGACAAATGTGAGGTGCTACACGTAGGGGAGAAAAACCAAATGCACCAATATGGCGCAGGGGGTAAGCGGCTGGCAGCAACACTGCTGGGAAGGAGCTGGGCATTGCGCTGGAGCCAACCACCATCTGAGTCTGCTGTTGCAAAAAGAAGCAAATGCAATTTTAGGTTGCATTAACAGAGGCACGGCAGGCAAGTTACAGGTGCTACTCGGCGCCGGTTGGGCCTCAGCTGGAGGACTGTGCCCAGCTTTGGTCACCAATGTATAGAAAGGATCCAGTGGCGAGCGACAGAGATGATCAGAGGCATGGAACACAAGCCATGCGAGCAAAGGCTGAAGGAACTGGGTATGTTTAGTTTGGAAAAGAGGAGATTAAGGGGGGACATGACAGCAGTCTTCAAATACTTGAATGGCTGCCGTAAAAAAGACGGAGAAAAGTTGTCCTCTCTTGCCAGAGAGGGCAGGACAAGAGGCAACGGGTTCAAACTACAGCAGAGCAGATTTAGATTAAAACTCAGGAAACTTCCTCCCGGTAAGACAATAGGACAGTGGAACAGACACCTTGGGAGGTGGTGGAAGCTCCTTCACTGGAGATTTTCCAAAGGAGGCTGGAGCCATCTGTCTTGGAGGGTTTAGACACAAGAAATCCTGCATCTTGGCAGGGGTTAGACTAGATGACAGACCCTTACTGTCCCTTCTAACCCTACGGTTCTATGATTCTATGGAAGAGGAGCCCGAGGGGAAGAGATGCCTGCAGCAGGGAGTCCACAGACAGGCCCGTGAGGACTCAGAGCTCTGGGGTGCAGCAGGGCCCCCGAAGAGGGATGGGACAAGCATCTCCTCTCCTCTCTCCAGCTAGCCCAGACCCAGGAGGCTTTGTTGCTTTCCAATGCCAGGTTCTGCTGGAAGCGTCTCCCGAAGCTCTGGCTGCACCCAGGCGCATTGAGCTAACCAACCCCGGGAGATACCGTGCCACAGCCCCCATCTGAACACCCCCTCACAGAGCTCACTGCCGGTGCCCCTGGGTTAAGGTTGCGCGGAGAAGGCAGCGGAGGCGCTGAGCAGAAGCCAGGAGGGGCAGAAGAAGAAAAGAGGAAAACTGCTGGCTGGGAGGAAAGACTCTGCGCTAGCTGGAGCCAAACGGTGCTTTGCCTGAAGCCACAACCTAGAACATTGGCTTCTCTGCTGCTTCCTGCAGATCCCCCAGTGCAGCGGGAAGAAACTCCCACAAACCCCAGGGAAAAAAGCAGAAGTAACAGGAGCGCTGGCTGTGAGCAAATGGGTCTGTCCCCAAGGCTAGGGTGGCACGAGGCCCCCTCTGGCCAGGACAGAGGGGTAACGGGTAGCTCCAGACTCCCCCGTGGAGGGCGCATGACAGCACAGGGCTCCTGGGTTCTGCCACGGACTCCGGGGCAGTCTTGGGCAAGGTGTGCAGCCGGGAGCCTGATTCTCATCTCATGCTGCCGTTTGCAGTCCCTGTTAGGCCCTGTGCCAGAGCAGGGTGGAACAGCCATAGCGTGCAGAAGCATCAGACGCGGCGGTTCTGACCTGGAGTCCATTGAGGCCAAAGGAAAGAAAGAGTCTGCCTGACTTCAGCCGGCTTTGGGTCAGGGCTCCAGGGCCCAAGTTTCAGAAATGGGAGCACTCGCAAACCCAGTCAAAGTCCCCGGATGCTCCAAAGCACAGGCCTCCCCCCTGAGCTAAAGGGCAGGCTCCTCAGCTGGGATCAGTAGCAGGTAGCTGCAGAGGGAGGCAAAGCTACGCTTGACCAGTGCGTAACACTGCTACGATCCTTTACCAGCTACGCATACAAGGGATCATTTCGCTCTCACTGATACGCAGCTTCTTCTGGGGTGGCAGCTGTTTAACAGCTCACAGCAACCCCAGCCATCAGCTGAGGAGAGCAAAAGGAGAATACTGCATCCAGCTGAATCCGTGGTGTGTGTGTGGGGGGAAATCACAAAACACAGATCTGGGCAAGGAACTGACGCAGGCATTGTCGGGGTCTGTTTCTGCGGGTAGCTGCTGGGGGTCTGCACATGAGCGAAGGCTGCAGAGGAATTGCTTGTGCTAGTTGAGGGAGAAGTTTCTGCAACGGTGCCGATTTCCTGGCCGCTTTCCTCTGCCTGCTCTCAGATGCAAGAGCAAAGTTGAATCTCAAAATATCCTTCCCGTGGAGTCAGCCTAAGCCAGGAAAAAGTGTGCATGGGGGGGGAAGAGGATATGCCAGGCCTGTCTTATTCCAGAATAGAGAGTCTGTTCAAAGAAGAATCCCCCTTTATCCGAGCAGGCAGAACCAAGGGAAACGGTCTGGAAAAATTCAGCTGGCTTTGCCCATGTCTGTGTTTCTTCGGAGCTCCAGCAAGTTGACTTGGCAGGATGGTTTGTGGTAGCAGGGAGCATTCCCCAGAGGCTGATTGGGAGTTTGTAACTACAGGCATACTCGAGGCAGGACGGCCCAGGGGCTAGGCCACTCTCCTTGTGCCCAGAACACCTGGGTTCTATTCCAGCTTGGACACCAAGCAGCTGCTGGCCTCTCTCCCTGCCTCTGTTTCCTCATCCGTCCTGTTTGGAGTGTGAGCTCTTTGAGGCAGGGCCTTCTCTCCCTACGTGCTGCGATGGGGGCTTGTTGGCGGGGCACCTCGACTTGCTACCAAAGTGCAAAGAATTATCCAGTCAGGGAACAGAAAAGGTAACACGTGGCCCTCCGGCTGGATTTTCAGAAGAGCGCCGTACCAACCTGGGCCCCTTCAATGCTTCTGAGTGGTTCTGCAAATCTGGCTACACGGGTCCAATCAAAGCAGCTAAGATTTCAGGAAACAAAGTCTCACCAGCGGGAGTTATTTGCAAAAGCTATTCTACAAATGAACTGGCAACAATCACAACGGCTCACAGGCAGCTGGCAAAGAGAGGAAGGGAAAATTCATGGGCGAAACCCTTTGATCTGCTAAATGCCATTCCCCTCCCAGGTACAGTGCGGATTGCTCACTAACAACCGATAGAACAAAAGCTTCGAATGGGACGACCTGAAACAGCTTCTCGGGTTTCCACATTCCTGTGGGGTGCTGGTACCGATGGGAGGAGAAAAGGGGAGAACCTGGGGCAGGAAAAGGGGCACACAAGACGGGCGGTAAACTGAAAGGAGTCTCGTGAGCGCTGTGCTCCCCTGGGGAATGCTTTCCCGTTCCTTTTATTTCAGAGTGAGCGCTCTTTGCTCTGGGGTCGCAGGAGCTCCTCTACTGAGCAGCAGCAGGTGACGGGGCCCTGCCAGTTGGCTTCCATGGGGAGGAGACATGGAGTCGGGGGTATATTCTAAGTGACTTGCCACTGCACTAGCCTCCGGCCAGTTTAATAGCATACAACCCTGCCTGGTCAGAGCACCAGGGCTCCTGTATTCAGATCCCAGCCCCCTGAGCCACTCCCGGATCCCAGCTTGCCGACCAAGTTACGCCACTTGGCCTTCCCAGCTAGCGTCCGAGTTTACTTCTGCAAGCCCCGTTTGGCTGGCCAGGTGCAGAGCCCACCGCTGCTGCAAGCGTTTCACATGCCCAGCTTGGCACATGCACACTGTGACGAACTGGGAAAGTTCTTAATGTTTTCTCTGAATACTGTATTGGTGCCTCAGTGTCCCCTGTGCAGTTCTTAAGTATCTGGCAGAGCAAATGGCCAGTGCACCTAAATGCCTGGCACTCTGTCTCCTAGCAACTGATGGCCTGGGCCCCTCCCCTGCAAAGGTGCCAGCTGAAGGTGTTGGAGACAAAGGGATCAGGTGACCTCCTGGCCCGGGAAAGGGGCTGAGCAGAGAGGAGGGGCTGGGAGGAGTTGTTAGTCTGGAGCTGGCTGGGGTCAAGGGTGGAGGGCAGACCTGGGGGTCTGGCTCACTGCCCCCCAGAATGGACCCAGCCGAGGGGTCCGGTTCGCTGTATCTACAAGCTCTGTTTTAGACCCTGTTCCTGTCATCGAATAAACCTCTGTTTTATTGGCTGGCTGAGAGTCACGTCTGACTGCAAAGTGGGGGTGCAGAACCCGGTGGCTTCCCCAGGACCCCGTTGGGGTGGACTCGCTGTGGGAAGCGCACAGAAGGGCAGAGGATGCTGAATGCTCCAAGGAGAGACCCAGGAGGTGAAGCTGTGTGAGCTTCTTGCCCTGAACAAGTCTGCTCCAAGGGAGAGGAGGCTCCCCAAAGTCCTGCCTGGCTTGGTGGGGAGCAGTTCCAGAGCATCGCCCGGTGACTCCGTGACACACACTGCAAGCTGGAGAGGTGTGACCCGGCCGAAGGAGCCCAGCAAGTCCAGGGGTCAGATCCCCAATGGGACAGCAGCTCTCTCCGTGGCCTGGGCAGAGACATCTCTCCACATTAGCCTCCCCATCTGCAAGGCGAGGGCATTGATTCCTCCAGCCTCAGGTGCATGCCAAGGCTGAATCAGTTGATATCGCCGAGTGCTTAGTGCTCTTCCTGGGGTCTCCCCACTGTATTTGCCCATGTCTCCTTTTGATCCCAGGCCTGAGACCTCTCGTAATAGAGAACACAACTGAACCCAGCTGGCGCCAAGTCCTCACACCCCCACGGGAAGCAGCCTGACTTGGCCATGGGCAGGCGCGCGATGATCTAATGAGCCTAAGAGCCAAGCTCCGGCACGTGCTCACGGGCAAAGGAGCCTGCTGGTGTCCAGCTGGCAGCAAGAGTCCCACTAATAGCAAGAGGGATCTGTGCCAAGCAGGAGGCCCCATGAGTGACCTCAGTGCAGGCTGCGGCCCCGCCTAGCTGGACAGCAAACTTCCCAGCCCCCTCTGCCTGTGATGATTCAAGGAGTCCCCACCCCAAGGGGGCTTTGGGAAAGCAGGGCCCCGGCTGCAGAGCGAGGCTCCTGATCATCACCAGCTGCAAGACTGCAGAGTGTTCATGCTCTGGTGCTCGGCTCAGCAGCCTGCCCAGCTCCAACTTCTCACGGCATCCGTCGGCAGAGCTGGCTCCGAAGCAAGCAGGGGTCCGGGCTGGGAAAGGGGAAGGAGCAGTGAGGACAGTGGTGGGAGCCCTACTGGGGTGTGGGGCTGCATCCTCGGCCTGTCCATACTAGCAAGGACTTGGGGCCAGGTCAGCAGTTTATGGGATGCTCGACTGAGCCGCCCCGATCCTCAGGGGCCAGAGGAGAAGGGAATTCATGCAAGGCGGCTACCGTCCTTTAACGTGCAGGCCTCCTCGGCTAGCAACACACCTCCGTGGCTCATCCCAGTCGCCAGAACCCCCCAGTCTCTCTCCAAATGACTGATTCCAAGGTTCCCGGCTTGACCCCCTCCCCACCCTCCCCTGTATCCTGAATGCGGATCTCCTGGCTCTGCTGATTCACAGGCAGGAACCTTGCCACTACTCCTGCCTGGCATATGTTCTGTAGAGACCGAGGGCCTGAATCTCCATGGCCCGGCCTCCCTCCACCACCCTTCCGATGGGCCATGCTCCGCATTCAGTCTGGGCGCTGGGGCAGGCCATGGAAAGTCAGGCCTAGAGAGGGCATGAAGGTTGGGGGAAGCCAGGAAACTCGGAGCTAGGACTCCTGGGTTCCATTTGCAGCTCAGACACTGGCTCTCAGTGTGAACCTGATCAAGCTGCTTAACCCTCTCTGTGCCTCAGTTTCCCTGTCTACACCTCAGGGATAATGCTGCTAAGCCGGGAGGCTGTACTTTGTGTGTTAGAGCCCATGGAGGGTCAAAGTGTGTTGATGCCGCAGTGCTGCAGTCTTGCTCATGGGCTGCATTATCCATCAGTCTCAGCCCCCTCTCCTAACGGATGGAGACACAGGAAGGGGAAGCACCAGACAGGCACTCAGCAATGGCTCCAGGCAGGGAGAAGAATTTTCCAACTTCCCAGGCCCCAATGAGCCTTTGACTATTGTGAATGGGGGTGGTGGGGACTGGCTCCCTACTCTGCAAGAAGAGCTCGGAGAGCCTCAGCTGGGAGGTGCAGCACGTGTGCATTTGATACCCAGCAACAGCGCTGATGTGCCAAGGGAAGCACCCAATGCAGGAATGAGTCGTTGGGATGCGATCGGCTACCGCGCTTTGCACACTGAGATCCCAGCTCCGAGTACGAAAAGCCCCGAGTCTCTGACAGCCACCTGAGCAGCTGCCTGGGAAAAGCAGCCCTCTCCCCATGCCCGCACGCAGCACCGCTCACAGCAACACGCTGGCACTGGGATTTGAACCCATCACCCCCTGGTACATGCACATAGAAACCTGACCCCTCCCTTCCTGCATGTGGCTCTGCCAGTGCACCTCAGTCCTGCCCTGCAGCCCCCCTGCTAGTCCAGCCCTGGACTCCCCAAACACAGATCAGCCAATGCCCCTAAATCCTGACCCACAGCCCTCCATGTTATCCCAGCCCTGGGCTCCCCAAACACAGCTCTGACGGTGCTCCTCAATCCCAGCCCCCACTGCTAGTCCCACTCTGGACTCCCTGCCAATCCCCTAAATCCCCCCCATCCCAGTCATGGGTCCCCCAGACAGAGCTGGGCCAGTGCCCTGCAGATGCAGCCCCCAGCTGTTCCATTCTGAGTGCCACTCTTACCAGCTTTGGGTACAAGGAGCTTCCCTCCTGTACAGGTGACCAGGAGGCCAGCTAGGCAGAGGGCAGAGACCCAGGCTCCCAGCATAATGCCCTCAGGTGGATCAGAGACCAGTGCTGCTGCTTCTAGAAGTGGAAGAAACCAGTCATAAGTAATATGCCCAGCGCAGATGGGCACAATCCTCTGCTTGGTGCCTGTGATCCTGGCCCTGCTGTCCCCACTAGGATCCACCCAGGTCCATAGCAGTGGGCAGGGGCATCAGGGGACGTAAAGGGCACAGGATGCGGCACATGCATAGTCTGCAGAGGTTCAGGCCCAAGGCATAACGCACGGGAATGTTGTGACCAAGGGAGGATGTTCTTGCTGTGTTCTGTGGATGATGAGTGGGGAGTATTGACCTGGGAAGGTTGCATTGGGGAAGGGAGGAGACCTGAGCATGTAACACGGGAACCCAGAAGGAGGGTTGGAGGCCAGGTGACACCTCTGCCCGGGAAACAGGACAAAGGACACAAAGGCTGGGGGAGGAGCAGGGGGGAGGCTGAGTGAGAGGCTGGGGGGAGTTTTGCAGTTTGGAGCTGGCTGGGAAATGGAGAGAGACGCCCTGACAGGGCTTGGGCCTCCCAACGGGGCTGTGGCCTCCCTGGGGCCCCCAGATGGACCCAACTAAAGGGGGTCCTGTTGTCTGTATCAGCAAGACCTGTCTTGGACTGTGTTCCTGTTGTCTAAATAAACCTTCTGCTTTACTGGCTGGCTGAGAGTCCTGGTGAATTGCAGGAAGCTGATGGTGCAGGGATTGGTCTCCCCCAAACTCCGTGACAAATGTTCCCTTGCTAACAGGTCCATTCATAAAGCCCCTGCTCAGCAGGGATGGGCCCAAACCAAATCCCAGATCTCTGGGAAGTCCAGATCCAGGATTGGCTGCTCTGAGCCAGCCAGCCCTGTAGTGAAGGGAATGGCAGAGATGTCAGCATCAAAACCTGCTCTTTCTCCCACCCCTGCTGTGAACGCCTGGGTGCGTATCATATCCAGGGTATCAAGCGCGCCGGCCGCCGCTCGCACTTGGGTCTACGGACGGCTGCCCCAGAGAGCAGGCCAAGAGACAAGCGCTGGCTAGGGAGAGCCTGGGGAGTCAGCAGGGGCTACAAGGAAACACTGAGACAAGACAGACACCACGTGGGGGAAGGAGCAGAACACAGCAGCAGAGCAATCACTGCGATAGCAGCAAACATCACAGTACCGCGCGCAAAGCCAATAAGCAGGAAAGGAGAATTCAGTCCCCTCCTGCTGCAGCTACTGCACAGCACAGGTTATTAAAGCGACCCCTTCACAAGCACCACAGCTCTCCTGACACCCACAAAATCACTCCAGGAGCAAGATACGGGATGGAGAAAAATCAAAGGTCTCGAGCTTGGAGAAACCTTTGGAGAGATTAAAAAAAACGAGGAGTCCTTGTAGCATCTTAGAGACTAACAAATGTATTTGGACATAAGCTTCCGTGGGCTAAAACCCACTTCACCAGATGCATGGAGTGGAAAATACAGGAGCAGGTATAAAGGCACCAACAGATGTGAGTTGCTTTACCAAGTGTGAGGTCAGCCTAACGAGACAATTCAATTGACAGCAGGATACCAAAGGAGGAAAAATAACTTTTCAAGTGGTAAGAGAGAGGCCTCGTTAGACTGACCGAACACTGGGTAAAGCACCCTCATCCTTTCATGTATTTATACCTGCTCCTGTATTTTTACTTCATACATCTGATGAAGTGGGTCTAGCCCACAAAAGCTTATGCCCAAATAAATTTGTTAGTTTCTAAGGTGCCACACTCCTTGGTTGTTTTTTTTTTCTGATACAGACTAACACGGCTACCCCGAAACCTGTCACCATGCAAGCAGTGCCAGCTCCAGGCCCCAGCACGCTAAGTGCGTGCTTGGGGTGGCATGCCGCGGGGAATGCTCTGCCGGTTGCCGGGAGGGCGACAGGCGGCTCCAGTGGACCTCCCGCAGGCGTGTCTGCAGAGGGTCCGCTGGTCCCACGGCTCCGGTGGAGCATCCGCAGGCAGGCCTGCGGGACGTCCACCGGAGCCGCGGGACCAGCGGACCCTCCGCAGCCAAGTCTGTGGGAGATCCACTGGAGCCGCGGGACAGGCGAGCGGCAGAATGTCCCCCATGGCATGCCGCTGTGCTTGGGGCGGCGAAATGGCTAGAGCCGGCCCTGCATGCAAGGCTTCGGAGAGATGTTCATCTGAGCCCCTTTATCTGGAAACCTCATCAGACTTCACTAAATCCACCAGGAACAGATTTTGACCAGCTGATCCCAGCAGGACATTTTTTAGATTAATTTTTTTAACATGCACTAAATAACCTCATCTAGATTTTTTTTTACATTCCCCCAGCGAAACTGAGCAATAATGGAACTAAAACCATCATCTGAAGAGACCGACCATCTGGGTGGCTTTTTTCTGGGGTTTTCTGGGACTGTTTTTAAGGTGCATTGAATTTATTCTATCGCTTGCTTTGGCCATGAGGCCCTAGCAAGGCGAAAATCTTGCCCTGATAAGAAACCGATGGGTGGGAAAGGATTTTTTTGTTGCTCAACCTCTCCGAGAAGAAAGGGAAATGCTGTTCTGATGACAATTTTCCTGCAGTAAACGCTGTAAAAGACCGTGGTGGAAACTTACCAACAATTTGCAAAACAAAAACAGGAGGGGAAGGAGGGGGGAGAAACGCTACTGCCAAGTTTTATGTTGGTCTCCTAGTTTTCTCCCAGGCACCTCATGCCTGATTCTTGCCTCTGAATTCATGTAAGAGCACCTCTTGCTGCCACACTTCAAAGGTTAAAATCTGGCAGTCCATGCTTTAAACTTCATCCCCGATGGAATCCCCCCCCCCCTTGACCTTCATGGTGTGAAAACTGCCTGTCTTACTGCCACCAGGCCAGATTGAACCCCACGCACTTTCAGAGGGTCCCACCAGGGGGCAGAGCACTGATAAAAAGAGGACCAGCCATTAACCCTAAGCTGGGTGATGTGTTAACATAGTGGCATTAAACCGTGATTGACACGGAAGGTAAAGGGGCAGGTAAAGAAACCTGTAAACTCGGAATAAATCAGCCTGCAAACCCAGAATAAATCAGAGCTTGCCCCATAAACCACATGTCATAACATCCTTTACTCACCCCATGCAGGAGCAGGGGCAGGGACAGGGGAAGCCCCAAATTATCAAACTGACCTACTGCATAGGACAGCCACCAACCCCCACCCAGCACCCACAAGGAACTTAAAAAGATCTCCTGGTTCCGGAGCAATTTTGTTTGGCCCTTAGGTAAAAATGACCTGATTCTTCATGGTCCCTTCGGTGACCCCTCAGCCAGGTTTCACCGTGTATAATACATGTAGGTGCATGCTGGGGATTGGGAGTAAAGGGCTACACAAGGCGACGCACATGCAGTGCTGCTCGCCGGACAGTGAGATCTTTGTTCCTTGAATGTTTCCCATCTCCCAGTAGTTTCCACTCTGGAACGCTGGGTCGATGCAAGCCAAGGGCTTGGACCGATCAGTTTCCAGACCCCCCTGTGCAGGCTGGGAATCACAGGCACTGCTGGATGCTGGAGCAGGTAATCATGAAAACAGCAGCCTCCACAAAGGGAAAATACAACCCGTCCTGAGCTTTGCAGCGTGCCCCAGCTGCACACTGCCCTCTGGCCGTGGTGACTCACTGCCTCTGCCTGTCGGGGACGGAGATACGTCCCCGTCCCCCAAGCATACCTCCCTGCCGGAGACGGACTCACGAAGGATGAAAAGTCCTGGGGGTTCCAAGCAGCTGTTAAGTCAGGCCCTGGCCTGAGTGAGAGGTCAGTTGCCCGCTTACCTGCCAAAGAATCGAGGCGCTTGTGGGGTTAGATGCAGTTCAGACGGGGAGCCGGCTGTGAGACCATGTCTGCAATTTGGGGAGCGTGAGGTCCCGGGTGGGAAACGCAGCGAGAGGACGCACGCGTCAGCAGGACACGCCGGCGGTCCCACAGAGCTGTTCCTGGCAGTTGTTCACTCCAACTTCTCGATTGTCGGGGAAGATTTATTCTGCAGGGGGAGATATTTCAAATCCTTGCGGCGGAGAAAGCGCAGCAGATCTCCTCAGAGCACCACTGACATCTTCTGGCCCTGGCCTCCTCTCAGCCCTCTCTCCTGCTCTCCCTTTCCCTCCCGAGAGCGAGCGCTGACTGCGCGCAGAGAACTTGCTTCTCTGCCAGGCCCCCGAGCTGGAAACGACAAGCCATTAAACGTGCTGGAATGCTGGAGCAGCTTAATCAAGCCCAGCTGGGACAGGCACAGCGCCGCGAGGCAGGGAAAGCCTCTTGCAGCTCGGCGGACGCTCCGTGCCACGGGAGCTCGCGTTTGACACATTGCCTCAAGGCAGGATTCGAACACACTACTGGCTCCCATTATCCCCTAGAACAGCTATCCCCACCCCTGGTGACTGAGGATCAGAACAATCCTGCCCTGGTGTGTTTAATGCGACACCTGGAGGCTCCTTGCTGATGGGTGGGGACAAATTGCCAGGGCCTTTTAAGAGTCGTGGGTGGGACAGATATACTTTAGCCTTCTCTCCACCTAGCCCTCTTGCTCCCCCACACTTGGACACAGGAGTCAGCGCAGGGCATCTGAAATGCTGGGCACTCTAATAATACCTGGCACATCCCACAGTGCTTTACAAGTGTGAATCCCCATTTTACAGAGAGGGAAATCTGAGGCAGAGAGAGGGCCACAGCTCAGAGGAAGGCTGGCCCAATGGGCAGGGAACTTAGGTCTGAGTACCAGGCTAATGAAGTCACTGCTCTGCCACAAACTCGCTGTGACTTGGGCAAGTCACTTACTGCCTCTGTGCCTCACTTTCCCATCTGTACAATGGGGATAAGGGCTCTGCCCTGCCTCCCAGGGGCGTGGTGAGGGCAGATACATTACAGACTGTGAGATCCCCTCAGATATTACAGTAAGGAGGGGGCAGATAAGTACTAGCCACCTAGACTTTAGCCACAGAACCAAGCTGTCTCTTCTACAATGCCAGAGGAGCCGTTTCCTTGGGCTACTTCCCCCGGCACAGTGACCGCCCTGCCAGGACATGCAGAACACGGCTGCCTTCCTGTCAGCACCATAATGCTGCATTTGCTCCTCTCTAGACAGCCTAAGTGGAGGCAGAGGGTGGCACCTTGCTTGGCTGCGGGGGGGAGTGCCAGAGTTCAGAGCACCGTGTCGACTCTCGGAGCAGAGCACTGTGGGTTTATATGGTTGGAAGCTTTTCTCCCATCGGAGCGATCGTGTCCAAATCTGGCGTTTGCTTCTCCATGTGCCGCGAGGCCGAGCTGCCGGCTTTCCGGACCAAAATAGCTTTTCTAAAACGCCTTGGTGCAGCCAGCCCCGCTGAGCCAAGATGGCTCCAGAGAGGGAGCCCGCTTTGATTCTGGCTCGCACATCAGCAGCATGGCTTCCAGATGCAGCCTCTCCTCCAAGGGGGCGGGATGCATCAGCCAGGAAGATCACAGCTCGGTTCCCACTGCCCAGGTGGGGTTTGCGGTGCTGGCACTGACAGGATCGCACAGATCTGACATCTGCACTGGGAAGGGAACAAACGCAGAACCTCACACTCGAATTGCCAGAATAAAACACCGCTTGGCAATATATTTATCACCAGGACAACTGCATCCACAGGATTCTCAGTTACACTAAGTCCCCTGTAGGAAACAGACCCTCAGCTCAGATATATGCTGGTGCAGGATCTATACCTGCCCTGCCCCCAGTCTCTGGTACAGTGGGTGGATTGGGGGCTTGGCTGGAGCACCCTGGATTACAGCTATTCTCTGCCCCCCATGGCCCAGACGGATCCAGGGAAGTGAGCATGTCAGTTAGAGCAGCCACAAGGCTGTTCTACTTGACATCACATTCCAAGCAGGCCCTTGCAAAGCCCTGCAATACAAACATGGAATGAGCCAGCCTTTCCCCTGTGGGATCCAGGCCAGCATCGGGCCCATGAGGGACACAAGAAGCTGCCAACAAGCAGAAAGTGGTTGTGGGGGGATGGGGGTAAATATGGCGAAATGCAAACAGCTCACACGCTGCAGGGGGCTGGCACGGAGGTCAGCAGAGTTCAGCGTCCATCTGTTCTTCCCCAACCACTGACCCAGGCACTAGATCCTCCTCTGGATCGTCTCTCGCTGCCCATTGCCATGGGCTGCCGTGCCTCCCCCCGCTGAGCACCCATCGCTGACGGAGCCAGCTCTCTCCACCACTCGCCCCCTCTGCCTCCCACAGGGCTTCCCGCCAAGGATGGAAAAGAAGAGCAAGGCGCAGATAGGGGCCACATTAATGACAAAACCACAGACAGCAAGCGGTTAGCAAGCCCCAGCCATGTTCTGCAAGACCAGCTGAGTCAGGCAAAATCGCAGCCTCAGTCTTTCCCATTTGAAACAAAGGCCGCCACTCAGAACTTGCCGGAATTTATTTTCCACCAGCAGGAGCTATTATCCTTGTCTGGGCTGAACAGGAAATCACTTAGCCAAGACAGGGAAGGGAGCGATCAGCATAGTCGAGGCAGTTGTGTCACACAGGAGTGTGTTCACACACGATACCTTTTCCAGGAGCCGAAGCAGCGCCGGCAGGATTCCGCTCCCAGGTCGCCCCATTGGCGCTGGGAGCTGCTACGGAGAGGGGTGTCTGCAGGAGGGTGCCCAGCCGTCGCACCTGGGCAGTGGAAAACGGTTGAAAGAAATACCTGATTGGGGATTAACACTTAAAAGGGAATTTCCCAAGGCTGGGAGATGGGATACTGACCCAACGGATACATCAGGCTGCTCCTTTGAGATGTGGGGCTGGGGAATCCAGAAAGCTGCTTGCATCACCTGCGCCTGTTCGCCTGCAGCACTATTCAACCTCACAATGCTCAGCCAGTGTCAACTGGCCTCGCGCACCATTGGGAATCCAGCCCACAGATGCCACATCAGATCAGACCACTGACTGAGCTGCTCCTGCATCCTGCCTCCTGCCTCCAACCTCAGAAGGTGACAGAAAACTCTATCATTGCCAACTGTGCAATGCTGCATGGGGGTTGGGAGGTAGGAATAACCCTTCCTGATCCCTGCAGCGATCAGCTCTGAAGCATGACGTTTCATGATCTCTGCAACGATAAGCAGGCCTACACTTGTTCAAACCTCTTAAAATCCCACCATGGTACTTACTCTTTGATCTGGAAAAGGGTAAATATAGTGCCCATCTACAAAAAGGGAAATAAAAACAACCCAGGAAACTACAGACCAGTTAGTTTAACTTCTGTGCCAGGGAAGATAATGCAGCAAGTAATTAAAGAAATCATCTGCAAACACTTGGAAGGTGGTAAGGTGATAGGGAATAGCCAGCATGGATTTGTAAAGAACAAATCGTGTCAAACCAATCTGATAGCTTTCTTTGATAGGATAATGAGCCTTGTGGATAAGGGAGAAGCAGTGGATGTGGTATACCTGGACTTTAGTAAGGCATTTGATACGGTCTCGCATGATATTCTTATAGATAAACTAGGCAAATACAATTTAGATGGGGCTACTATAAGGTGGGTGCATAACTGGCTGGATAACCGTACTCAAGAGAGTAGTTGTTAATGGCTCCCAATCCTGCTGGAAAGGTATATCAAGTGGGGTTCCGCAGGGGTCTGTTTTGGGACCGGCTCTGCTCAATATCTTCATCAACGATTTAGATGTTGGCATAGAAAGTACGCTTATTAAGTTTGCGGACGATACCAAACTGGGAGGGATTGCAACTGCTTTGGAGGACAGGGTCAAAATTCAAAATGATCTGAACAAATTGGAGAAATGGTCTGAGGTAAACCGGATGAAGTTCAATAAAGACAAATGCAAAGTGCTCCACTTAGGAAGGAACAATCAGTTTCACACATACAGAATGGGAAGAGGCTGTCTAGGAAGGAGTATGGCAGAAAGAGATCTAGGGGTCATAGCAGACCACAAGCTTAATATGAGTCAACAGTGTGATACTGTTGCAAAAAAAGCAAACATGATTCTGGGATGCATTAACAGGTGTGTTGTAAACAAGACACGAGAAGTCATTCTTCCGCTCTACTCTGCACTGGTTAGGCCTCAACTGGAGTATTGTGTCCAGTTCTGGGCACCGCATTTCAAGAAAGACGTGGAGAAATTGGAGAGGGTCCAGAGAAGAGCAGCAAGAATGATTAAAGGTCTTGAGAACATGACCTATGAAGGAAGGCTGAAAGAATTGGGTTTATTTAGTTTGGAAAAGAAAAGACTGAGTGGGGACATGATAGCAGTTTTCAGGTATCTAAAAGGGTGTCATCAGGAGGAAGGAGAAAACTTGTTCACCTTAGCCTCTAATGATAGAACAAGAAGCAATGGGCTTAAACTGCAGCAAGGGAGATTTAGGTTGGACATTAGGAAAAAGTTCCTAACTGTCAGGGTAGTTAAACACTGGAATAAATTGCCTAGGGAGGTTGTGGAATCTCCATCTCTGGAGATATTTAAGAGTAGGTTAGATAAATGTCTATCAGGGATGGTCTAGACAGTATTTGGCCCTGCCGTGAGGGCAGGGGACTGGACTCAATGACCTCTCGAGGTCCCTTCCAGTCCTAGAGTCTATGAATCTATGAATCTCCTGTGGCAATGAGTTCCACCAGGCAAAGCCTGGTCTATAATGAAGGATAGTCTTGTAGCGAGGGAGCTGACATGGGATTCTGGAGATCTGTATTCAATTCCCTGTGTGACCTTGGGTTTATTACAATACCAAAAAAAAATCTGTGCCTCAGTTTCCCCATCAGTAAAATGGGGGTAATAATTCTTCCTTTTCTCCCACCTCACATCTATTAGATCACAGGTTTTGGGGGCAGAGGCTGGCTCTCATTGTGTCTGTACAGTGCTTGGTGCAGTGGGGCCCTGCTCTCAGCTGGAGTTTCCAAGCATGACCAAAATACAAATAATTTCCTTGTATTTGTTCTACCCAATAAGGATGGCTGTGCCAGACTCCAATGCCCACAAACTTTGGGGACTGAGAAATTCAGCTCCTAACTGACCCATCCCTTGCTTTTCCATCCTTTCTCCCCCGCACAGTAGAGCATGGTAAGGACTGACTGCATTCAACTGGTTTCTTCTCTAACGATGACAAACCTATTTACACCGAGGCTTTACAAATGAGCATTAGAGATGCATGCATCTCAATAAACATGCTCCTCGTTAACAACTGGTATTTATTCAGTCCACAGTAAATAAGCCATCGTGAGTGAGCCAAATGGTGCAATCGGCGCTCAGTTCAAATCCTCCCCATTTATTCTGGCGACAGTCTCCAAAACAGGGTATTTATTCCTTAGCTAGTTACACACAGGGATAATTAAGGGGTAATTAAAGCAACTGGGTATGAAACATAACCAAACTTCTATCATTCCTTTTTATTGGACAATTATTTTCCCAAAGCTGCTCTTTGTTTAAACCAACCAAAGGCTATTAAATAAACAAGTTTAGGAATAAATGTGTAAAAATGACAGTGATTTGTGCATGTAGCATAATGGCTTCTATCTCAGCAGCGGGGAAATAGCAGCAGCAGAGACTGATCTGGTATCACGTCAAAGTGAAACATAAGGCATGAACGGATTAGATAATAAACTGTGCTTATTAGCTAGCCCCCTTCCTCCCTCTGACTTTCATTAATTGAGCCCCACGGCACCTGTGTACAGTGGGAGGTACAGTTACGGCAGGTGCAAACAGGTGGTGCTGTTACACTTAGTCTTACAAGTTCATTTTCTGAGCAGGCGAGCGCTGTTCAGTCTTTGAAGACTTGCCTTGTTGTTGTCCGTTTGACACTGCCATGTCTTGCTGGGGGAGCTGTTGCAAGCAGCAAGACTCTGCACCCATCTGGCTAATAGGGGTCAATTCTTGGGGCGGAGCGGAGTTGCTCCTTGAAAACTAGGGCTTGGTGTTGGGCTGAGATTCTTGAAAGAGAAGTTTGCTTGTGTGCTGTTTGTGACTACCTCTGTCCCTGGGCTGGCGCACTGAGGGAGAATAAACAAGCTACGCAAAGGAAGTACCCAGATCTCACTGATTTCCCCTCCACGGGGAGCTGCAAGGCCCAGACACCTACCACCATGTGCCCAAGGGGCGAGGCTGTTATATCCATTTGACAGATGAGGGAACCGAAGCACAGACAGATCAAGTCACTTGCTCATGGTCCCACAGGAAGGCACCATCAGGAATAGAACCCAGGAGTCCTGATTCCCAGTTCCCTTCTCTAACAACCATCAGCCAAGTCCCAGGTGTGAACCACACAAACATCCTTCTCGCAGGGGAAATACGCAGTAACCCTGCCCAGGTACCAGTGGAGATGGGCTGAACTGGTAGGATGCAGCCGCCACACCCAGCTGACCTGTGGAGTCCTCCCAAAACCCCCACTGGTCACCAATGGGGAGCGCCCGAGGTGGACGCCGAACCATAGAGAGAAACGCCACCTGGTGCTCTAGTTACAGAATATTCCACCTGGGCAACTGTCAAGTGTGTGGACCACTAAGTGAGGGAGCCCTGCCACTCCGTCCCTCCTTCCGGTGGACTGGCACGGCCAGCCCTAATTCAAGGCACAAACGCTGAAGCAGAGGTGAAGGACTTCCTGCTTAGATGGATTTAAGAGCCAGCTCCTGAACTGAAGTAACCAGAGAGGAGACAGGTTTATGTGAGCTGAGGATCTGACCTAGGACTTACTTTTTAAATAGCATGAACGATAACGTCACAAACGTCTGCCACGTAAAACGCACAGGAGGGAGATGGTCCCAGCTAACGTACTGATCTCAGCTGAGAACTCGACCACCTCCTAAACTTCCACTGGGTCCCAGTCGCAAGTCTGCAAATAATTACTACTGTACTCGTGATAGACGCAGGGAGTCCTATCCTCCAATTATTGGGAAATAGAAAGCCGTTGCACCAACCACTCTGGTATATTTTGCTGTCTTGTACTAGGATCTGGTGGTTAATGCAGGGCAGAGGTGGGAATTGGGAGCCAGGGCTCCTGGGTTCTGTGGTGATACTTCAGCACCAGCAGGCCTGGTTAGCCTCACTGGTAAAGTTCATGAATTGTTACAGCGATCTGGTATATAAAAGTGTTTAAGGAAAGAGGCAAGAAGGAGACAAAGGCTGACCTAATTTAGACAGACAGTGTCCACTGGTACCACTCAAAGGCTGAGTTAAGATTATGAAACAAGAGGAGCAGAGGATTGGAAATCAATGAATGAAAATTGGTGTGTCAGAAATTAGGCCTAACTGGTGGGCAGAAGTATGTGCATGGATGCTTCCGCCAAGCTCCATTTTGGGGCTCTTAAAAAAGACTTTAGGAGAGAGAGGAAAAAAGAAAACATCCGCAGTGGAACGACTGGTTGCCGTGACACCGGGCCTTGATGCTCATGGGGGGACCTGATCATCACTGCTGCACCGGAAAGGATCCCAACCTGATACATGTGAGATCCTGCTCTGTCTTCCTCCCCTCATGTGCTCCATTCTGCTTCCAGTCCCCTCTCTCTTGGTTTTTCATCCAATCTGGAAATCTGCTGCACTGCACGGCGAGCACAGTGAGATGAGGTGGCCCATCCAGCTCTGCCGGGCTTGAGAAGGGCCAGGAGGAAGGGACCTGAGCAGCCCAACCAGGTGAGCTGGGGCTAGAACAACAGCTGTTGAGGATAGGGTGACCAGATGTCCTGTTTTTAAAGGAACAGTCCTGTTTTTTAGGGACTTTTTCTAATATAGGCGCTTATTATCCATGTCCTGTTTTTTCACAGTTGCTATCTGATCATCTTAGTTGAGGATGACCCGTCAACCCAAAGAACCTGTCCATGACTGACCAGCCACCCTGTATCCTGAGACCACCACCAAGAGCCGTGTTTTCTTCTTCCCTATCACAACTCTCCTCTCTCTCCCGCGTCTGACTGTCGGTCTAAAGCAGGGACGTGACAGTCATTCCCAACTCAGAACTGAGTAGAACTAATCCCTTTCTCCCCCCACCCCGGCCAGGAGGGTTGTTTGACTGAATAAGAGACTTTAACAATATTCACTGTCTCCAAAAAAGGGTCTTTGATGGATTTTGATTGGTTTTGCACAACCCGTCAATTTCCATTTTGGTGCTGCTTACATCGTCTGGATTCTTCTCCTTTTGTGTGTTTCACTCAATAAGTTTCTAACCTTTGGCATGAATTGTATGGGGTGTTTCCCATGGTACTAAGCAGGCAGAGATCTGTATACCAACCCCTGAGCCTGGTTTAACGCTGTTTAATGTTGGACGGCGATGGAGTGATGTAAACATCTTTAACTCTTTGGGCCCATATATTCCATCTAAGTTAATTCACCATTGTTATCACTCAGCTCTGCCACTGCTTGCTGTGAGGAAGGAGGCAGATCGCTTGCATCTCTGGATGCCTCGGCTTCCCCACCAAGAAAACAGGAACACCACGTATTTCCATCACTGGGTTTGCCAAACTTAATTAATTAGCCTGGCACCCACTTTATTTAATGGATTCACCAATGACCTGCCAAACACCATCGTCAGGCGGCTCACGTACACCATCGACGTCTGCTTGGCCTAAGGGGACTGGGACTTCTGAGAGACTGAAAAGAACCTGCAGACACAACTGCCAAAAGTGACTATTGCAAGAAATGGAGAGTGAAACCAAGTGTATTGGAAGCCGAGTCAATGTGCTTCCACTTACACTGTGCTCATCTCCCCAAACTGAGCGTCACATCGCTTTGACCGGTCAGCAGCCGGCGCACAACCCAAAGCCAGCGTATCTACGGTCGCATTCATATACAAATACCATCTCAGTAAAGCAGCTCAAATGATCAAGAGCAGAAACTGTCCCGTGAACAAACTGGGTAGGAGCCACGTGGCGACCCAATGTGCAAATACCACGTCATTCAGGGCTCGCTTGCTGCTACTCACTGTGCGGATACGGTGCCCCCGTTTGGTTAAACTCCGTCCACACTAGACTAGTGATCACACAGCTTAATCCTACCAGGGGAATGATCACAGGCACATGAAAGCCAGCAAAACGTGTATGGTTACTAGTCCAAGCCGATACGCCTTCACCTAACAGCTGGTGTCAGCAAGCAACTAACAAACGGATCACGAAGGCACAGCAAATGCCACACGTGCCCCTGTTCAGGGATTTGGGGATGTACCCTGCCACTGACTGCACAGCAGAAATCCTGTCTGGACATGCCGCATGCTCTCCATCCAGCTGATAACATCACTCCCTGGGGGAGAGATTCTGCCACAACCAGGAGCTCCCCTTCCATCACCCTCCCCGATGCGTCCTGCCTGGCTGTGGGCTCACACCACACACCTGGCGCCAGCTGGACTGGTTCAGGTGTGGTGTGGTGTGCTGCCCCTCAATCCACCAGGCCTGGGGTATCCAGGACAGCCCACGACGCATCTGCAATGCGGTGCACAATGCTGCCCACATGCTGGATGGTTGCTACTGAAGTATTGGGCTCCCCAGAGGTCTGAACACTGCTGGCTCCAAGTCCATTGGCTGGCTCAGACCAGTTAGCTGAGTTTGGGTTTGCTTTCTGAACTCTTGCCCACACACAAATCCTAGATATCTAAAACCTCCAGAGTTCGTTGAGCACTTTGCAGTTCCCAGAAGGCCGCTGGTCCGCGCCTGCAAAGGATTATTAAACAGAAAACACCACACACAAGTGACGAGGCGCCGGCACACGTGAGCAGCATTGTCGATTGCTGCTCCGGGCCCGAAAGACAACTGATCGGCCATTTAACATGACTTTCGGGAGAGTTCACTCGAGGCTTGTCCTTAGGAAAAGCAAATGGACAAAGCAGATAAGGTGCTGTTTCTCCGAGGTCAGCTAATGATACATGGTCTGCACAGGTGCAGATATTGGCATTTAAGAGAACCGCAAGCTCAGCATCTACACGTGGAAATTCAGGCCGTGTGGGTGCTGAGGACTTGCCCCCGGCTCGGCCATCAGTAGGTCTGCACCGATGTCGCCGCCACTGTGGAGGGGCAGGATATTCCCAGTACAAACTGTGACCTATCGCAGCTCTGCCCATCGAGCCTCTAGACTGAGATACGTTCTGTATCAATCTGAGCACTCACCATCTGTAAATTCAGCCTCATAACACCCCGGTGAGGCGTTAGCTTCATCGTACAGGTGGGGAACTGAGGAACAGATAGTATCTTCCTCAAGGTCACACGGAGAGTCTGTGGCAGAGCAAGCGTTTGAACCTGGCTAGCACCATCCTACCCAGTAGGACACCGTTCCTAGGCTGTTTACGCCCATACAGTTACCCAATGGATAATGGATGACATCAGCGTAAATCCCCAGTGCCGATAAAAAGGGTCCCTGGAAACCCGTCACTCAGACATTGATTCTCTCCTGCCTCGCTCCTTCGGCTGCCGCATGCAGCTGTGCAAAGGTTTTGCACAAAGGGGCGAAAATGCTACTGCCGGGGCAATGGAGAATCCTGGTTCCAGCACACCGGTTCGACACCTGCTGCCCAGAGGTGTGAGTGCCCAAGTGCAGGGAGATCAGGCCCCAAACATCCATCACTTGCGCTTGGCAGGGGAAAGCAGGACATGGTGATGGAGAGTGTCACAGCAGGGGGTGGAGTTCATAAGACTTTCTTAAATTGCAAATAGAACTGCAATATTCTACTGCACTGGGCTGACACGCTAGCAGTGTGGTGCACGGGGCTGCTGGTGAAGAATCCTGGAGCATTCCCTTGTGCAAGACTAGTAGAGGGTAATCTTCATCCAGCTCCACTGCTTCATCAAACACCAGGAGGCAGGGTAGGGAGATGCTTAACACCCTTTCTAATTTTCACACACGCTGGCTCACTATCACGTGTACCAACATGCTCGGCACTGGCACTGCCACACACGCTACTTCCAGCCACCAGCACACACAGACAGCCGCACGCCAATGCACGGTTATTTGCACTACAGTAGTGCCCAGCTGAGATCGGTGCTTCATTGCACTGATCACAGAGAGTGAGAGACAGTCCGCCCCTCCGCCCAGCCCACTTACAATCTATAAAGACCGATGTTGGTAGGGGAATCAGGCCCAGAGTGGGGCAGGGACATGACCAAGGGCACACAGCAGGGCAGAGGCAGAGCCAGGACTAGAAGCCAAGTCTCATGACTCCCAGTCCAAAGCACGCGCCCACCACTTCAGCATCAACTCACTATACTATACTACCTTGCTCGTATCTAGCACCTTTCATCCATAGAGCTCAAAGCGCTTTACAAAGGAGGGTCAATAGCATTCTCTCCCTTTTGCAGCTGGGGAAACTGAGGCACAGAGAGCCAGTGACTTGCCCATGGTAACCCAGTAGCAGAAACAGAACCCAGGCCTCCAGAGTCTCAGTCTATCGCTCTCGCCACTATGCCATACTGCTCTCTATTGAGCCCTGCACACAAACACCCCCAGAGCCCTCCCGCGCTCTCACACGTACATTCAGGTACTGTCCGCTCTGGGCACGAAACCCTTCTATCTTCCCTGCCAGGGGCACCTTCACAGCGCACTGGCTCCGGGCTGGCAATCGTTTCCATTATAAATCTCTCTTTGTGGCAGGCCCATAATCAGCTTCCCATTTCTCAGGAGGAAACGTAGTACAGCCCAGATGTCACCGCTGGAAAGAATCCTGGATTCTCACAGACAGAAAAAACCCTCTGGTTTCGTGTCCATGGCCCTTAGCTGGACCAAGATGCTTTTTGAGTACCTCTGTAACCTGCCCCAAAAGGCTTTGAATGAAATAAACCACGATCTGGCAAGCGATTCCTTGCTCCGACAACCCCAGAGCCTTTATTCCTTTGAGAGGCGTGACGAAGCCCAGCCAAATCATGGAGCCAGCAGCACCACTGGTTCTGCTGCACACACGGTAAGAGACGAGTTTTAAACCCAGTGTTGGAGCGGGGTTAGTTCAAAGCCCACAGATGGGGAAGAAAGCACGCCCAGGGGGGATCCAGCCGGGAGACACAACCAGCTCCAAACACACATCTCATCGCGGATCTCACACTCCCAATGCAGGGGCTTTGGAGGGTCTCCAGCTGCCAGGTGAACAGCAACATCCCAGTGGGCAAATATGAGCAGACGCAGCAGCAAAGCATATACACGCGATACATGCCAATAACGTAACGTGCAGGGACAGTGGGAACCTTTATCCTAGCATCTGCATCGACACCTAGCGTGGGGGACAGCGCGAACGCCAGATCGGAGTCACTTCAATAGCAGGAAATGGTTAATGTCGAGATTTGAACGGTGCCGGCTACTTACAGCACTTGTCATCTCACAGGGATAAAAATCCTGACCCTGGGGAAATTTTACCCTTTCAGTGGGGCCAGGGTCTCACCCGCGGTGTTCTACACGTGCTAATCACGGCAGGATCCCCTGAACACCGGGCTAGAGCAGTGAAGCTGGGGAGAGGGTGGATTATTATTGGTAAGCGTTCAGAAAGCTCCAGCGTGCCCCTCTCTCAGTGCCAGACAAGTGGCATGCAGCCCAGCGTGCCCATCTCTCAGTGCCAGACAAGTGGCACGCAGGCATGAAGTTTTTCCCAGTGACACAATGCGGGACTGCCACAAACTCCATCATGGACCAGGCCCCATTGTGCCAGGTGCTGTCCAGAACAAAGAGACCGTCCCTGACTCACACAGAAGTGACAGCTCCTCACAGGCATGTTTGAGTTGCTTGTAGCGGTGGCTGGTTTTCCCTTACATCAAGCCACCTGAAGCTAAGATTTGATAAGGTACTTCTGCCGGCCTTTTGGGCTTTCCCAAACTCATGGGAACTTGGAGGTTGTGACGCAAACAAGGTAGCCCACGTCCACACCACAGAGGAGCCCCCCAGTTTTTGGGACGTTGGGTTCTATGGGCAAGACCAGCCTTGCAGTTAAAGCACAAGACGAGCAGGCAGGAGAGCTGGATTCTAATGCTTGCTAGGACCCCCTCGGGGAAGTCACATCCTCCCTCTATGCCTGACCACAACAGCAGCGGCTCACTTGGCAAGGGAGGGGAGGTTAGTCTGGAAGACTCTGGGAGATGCTCAAATGCATAGGATTAGTGAGTGTGAATGAACATTGGTATGTGAGGGAGTGGGGATGGGAGCGGGGGGGGGTGGGTAAGAGATGCGGGTCCCTCAAAACACACAGTGGAACAGGAACCCCTGGGCTCAGAAAGCCAGAGGTAGCCCCTAATCCCATTGGGGTTCTGGCTTGGGACCCCGGTGACTGGAGTGGTATTCCCAGCTCTGGCACAGGCTTCCCATGTGACCTTGAGCAAATTACTTCATTTCTTTGGGCCTCATTCCCCCCAGCTGTAAAATGGGAATTCGAGGGGATTTCTCCCACTCATTGCCTGTATTACTAAGAGTGTGTAAGCTCTCTGGGGGAGGAATTGTTTTCAATGTTGTGTTGTACAGCTCCTCACAAAAGCCTCGGCACTGCTGTAACACAAATAATAAAGAACAGAACATTAAAAGGACAGGAAAATTACCCCTCCTGCCCCACACCTAACAATTTAACATGGAAATTAAAAGGCAAGCTCATCTTCCAAGAAACCAAAGCTCCAGCAGCCAAGAACCACAAATCAAAGCTGAGCCTTTCAGTTGCTGGGCTTGTGACATTCAGGTTCTGAGACAAAATGTGGTGGAAAGGCAGTTTGCGGTGGGATATTTATCTCCCTGCTTCCCCCGCAAAAAGCTCTGTGCAGAGAATTAGATTCATTTCCCTGGAACAGAGGCAGAGGCCTGGCTTGGGGGTTAATGTTCCATCTGGTGCCTGGTGGAAGGGCTCCCAGCAGACCGCGTTTGTTTACACGTAATTAGATGCTGATGGAGAGAAGACACAAGGAGAGGCAGAGAACGAGGGTGTTGTGGAGAGTAGCAAAAGCAAGGCCCAGAAAGACAGGCACAACCCAGCTTACAGACTGAGAGTGCCCTGGTGCAGCTGTCCAGCTGCTTTTACACACACACACACACACACACACACACACACACACACCCTTACTCCCCTCCCCCACACCCTTGCCTACACACACACTTACCCCTCCACACACACACAGCCCCTTGCCTACACACACACACCCTTACCCCCCCACCCTCTTACCCCCCATACACTCAAACACAGATCCCAACCCACACACCCTTACTCCCCTCCCCCACACCCTTGCCTACACACACACACACACCCTTACCCCCTACATATACTCACACACAGATCCCCTTAGACGCGCACACACACACACACACCCTTACTTCCCTCCCCCACACCCTTGCCTACACACACACACACACACACACTCTGATCCCTCACATACACAGGGACACAAACACTCATGCATACACACACATGCCATGATCACTGTCCCCTGCATGCGCGCGCACACACACACACACCCCTCCCCACTGGCACACAACCTCAGATGAATTGAGGCCCACATACTGCAGCTGTGGGGAGGACAGAAATTCCATCTCCTAAAGGATTTTGAGATTTTGATGTTGGTCTTCGTTCCAATTTGGAACAAGACCGAAGCTTTTCCAAGTTCTCTGCATAAGACAATTCCAGAAAAAGACACTCGTTTTGGGCCCATCGCAACGCATAGTTTTGACAAAACTGAACCATCAGTTTCACCTTTCGGAAATCTAGGATGATACGACACAATCGCAAATTTAAAAATGAAAAGTCCTTTTAAAATCCAAACGGTCACACTTCAATGTTGCTGGAACCCATCCTCCCTCCTCCCCCTTCCCATTTCTTCTCCAAAACAAAATTTCAGCAAAGCCAATGTGGTTTCAGGAAGCATTTAGACTTTGACAGATTCGAATTTTCCCATGGAAAATGGGCCCATCAGAGCTTTTCTGACTTGCTCTCACACACTCTAACCCAGCGGCTGCTTGTCACTTAGGGGTTGGAGGGCTGGGGCGACAGGATGAGCCACCCCTGGGTGACAGCAGGGTGACCACCCTAGAAAGAGCAGCAGGAGGCTGCAATGAAGGGGGGACACTCAGGGAAGGGTGGAGCAACTGCAGAGCATGTTGGAAGGCATGACAGAGAGGAGCTGCAGTGAGCCAGAGTCTCCTGCTAGAGACCCCGACTGGGAGAAGGGCTTGGGGGCCTGGTAGCCAGAGAGCTGAGCTCCAGCCAGGTCCAGGCGTCGCTCACGGGGGTTAAACATCCACTCCTGAGCCGCACAGCGAAGCCAACCTAAACCCCGGTGTAGACAGCGCGAGGTCAGCGGCAGAATTCTTCCATTGATCTAGCTGCCCCCTCTCCGGGAGCTAGCTTACCTATGCCACAGGGCAAATCCCTCCCGCTGGCGTAGTGTCCACACTGACCCACACAAGCGGTCGTTTTAAGGGGAAACAAGTAAATGAGACCCTGGCACGGGAATGTTTTAATTACCTGTGAGTGTGAGTAATGAAGGGCCTGGAAGAGGTGAGAAATTGGTAGCGGGGAACCAGAGTGACCTCTGGCTACCAGGAGGCGCTCAGTCAGCAGCCACCCTGCCGCACACACTATGATCCCTCATACACACACGCCCCTCACGCACAAACACTGACACACGCGTGTGCTAACTCACCATGACCCTCCCTTCTCATCAGCAAACAGCCCCTTCCACACTGATACCCTCCGTGTAGGAAGCCACGGCCCCTCCCATGCTCACAAATTCGCCCGAGCACACAAAGTTCTTCGGGATCCTCCAAGACAAGGTGCCACCGCAGTGCCAGAGACCCGCTCACGCCCAGGCTCGCTCTGCCGGCTGCCTGTGGAGCTCAGCTCCTGGCAAAGTCGCCTTTCTTTCTGTCAGGCTCCAGAGCAGAGGCATCTTGTGCTGACTAGCCGGCCACCAGGGTCCCATCCGACACGGGGTTTGCTTCAACCTTTGCTGTAGCGCTGGGGAGGATCGCTACAGGACTCTGGAGCAGCAGGACATGGGCAGGTGCCTGGCTGTCCTGGAGAACCCGCTGGGCCCGCATGACAACGCTTTGTGCCAGGCACGTGGCTCGCACCTCCCCGGCTCCGGTGCAGCTGGCCCGCCGGGCCCTCCTGGCAGCAGCAAGGGATTTGAGATACTGGCCCCACTGTGTTGTGGGACATGGAAGAGCTCAGCGGAGCTGGTTGCTTCACATCCCTGCTGGGGAGAACTCTCCTGGGTTACTCCATTTCAACTGGGCCTGATCTAAAGGCCCTGTCCCTGGCATCACAACCAACCACCAGACCCAGTGCTGGTCAGATGCCTGGCCTGGTCGCGGGGTATGGACATGGGGTGCTGTATGGGCCAGTCTGTTCCAAGCAACACAGGGTAGCTAGGGCCTGGAGGGGCTTGTAGGAGAACATGTGTAGATGGACAAACTCTCCCGATCACCCCCGGGGGCACTGTTATTGTCCCCAGTACCACAAACACACACACTCCTATCACCCGGTCCAAGAACAGCCTCCGTCTCTCTTCCCTAACCAGGCTAGGAGCCGCTGAGCCCAAGCCCTCCTGGCTGCCCCCAGCCAGGCGCTGACCCACTGCGGCTCGCCGAACTGCCCGCTGCTTTTCCATCCGCTCTCCGACCATGGGGAAATGGCTATAAATCCCCGGATCCCTCCTCCCCGCGGGCGCCACGGCCTCGCCACATATGGAGTCGCTGGGAGGGAATAAAGGCTGTTAATTACCAACAGATGCCCTGGGAAATCTGTGAGCCGCAGCTTCCTTTCCACTGAGCCTGCAGCGAGGGGACCGGGTGTGCGTGGAGGCCCAGGGACAGTGAACCCCAGCAAGACGGTGTCCACCCCGGGACGCAGAGTCCCAGGGGACCCCCAGCGCTCAATGGCTGGAAGCAAGGGGAGGCTCGGGGCACTGTCATGGAGATGGTGATGGGGGCGATGCAATGTCCCAGGAGTGCCTGGCAGGAAAGGGCAGCAAGGGGGCTTCCCTGTTCTCAGCTACAGCTGGGAGCACCCGGACCCAAATGCAGCATGACTAAGGGGTGGCCTCAGAGGGTATAAGCAGCTAGTGGCCCCACTGCTCTCTGCTAACCTCAGCAGAATCCACCTGCCTGTGTGAGCAGGGGAAGGGCAGTGGGCAGACGACAGGGAACTCCCTCCCCAGCACCCTGTGCTGCCGGCAGTACTGGGCGAGGGTTGCCAACCCTCCAGGAATTAAAAATCCAACTTCAATTAAAGAAGACGTCATGCGGTGAAACCTCCAGGAATGCGTCCAACCAAACGGGGCCATCCTAATGGGGTTGCAGGCCTGGAGCAGGGGCTGGGCCAAGAGAGGCCAGACAGACAGACAGACAGACAAAGGCAAAGCCTCCCACGCAGGACATCAAAGAGAGGAGACGTGAACTGGAGCGAGATAATGCAGTGACTGTTCTTAGAAGAATCAGCCACAGGCCCAGAACAGCCAGTGGTTCCAGCCAAGGCTGCTTCTTTCTGGGCTGGGGAGAGACCGGCTCCACGCTGGGCCGCGGTCTGACCTGTCAGACAAGCACCGCTCTCATCGGCAGCCGGGCTCCAGCGGGCTCCCCGAGATGGGCAGCACGTGGCCAGGGACACAGGCGGCCCCCGCTTGCTGTGGCAGCGGGATGGGGCGCTGCCGCGACGGCCCCACACACCCAGGACTTAATTTGTAATGAAAGAGGTGCCAGGCTCAAGCATGGTTTTTACTTTGACAACTGACATGGCAAACCCAAGGGCGCTGGGGCCCTGAACTGCCAGGTCCAGGGGTGGCACAAATTAAGCATTGCATGCACCTCACTTTGCAATATACAAACCAGCATGCACCACCCTACCTCCAACACCCTCAGAGGGCCCCACACCTCCCTCTTGCCCCCACAGTGCTTCCCCACCCCAGCACGCCGCCTCCCTCTGGACCCACATGCACATGACCCGCTCGTGCCAGACCCCCCTGAACATATACCATCATCTCTGCTACCCACCCACCTACACTGACGCCTCTCAGCTGCCTCCCTCCCCCATCTCAGACACCTTTCCCCACCCCCCAAAGCCACCTCTGTGCCTGCTTCTGTCAGCATGTGGGATCCCCCGCTGGGCTCTCGGCACCCCCAGCCCAGCCCAGAAGGCAGCACTCAAGGGGAACACTGCTGAGTCCCCCGATGTCCCAGTGCTACCTTCACCCACAAATGTGCCATGGGGTGAGATTCTTTTAACGGCTGCTGCCTGTTTTTCCCCCGCCCGTGCCATGTACGCCAGCGGATTCAGTCCCTTAGGGACGGAGCTTGGGCCTCAGCATTTGTATCCCCAGAGTGCTGCTCCCCACAGAGTTCATGTCACAGGTTCACCAGCTTACCCCTCTATTCGCCTGCTAAACCTAGGGCTGTGAGTTCAATCCTTGAGGAGGCCATTTGGGGAACTAGAGTAAAAAAAAAAATCTGGGGATTGGTCCTGCTTTGAGCGGGGGTTGGACTAGATGACCTCCTGAGGTCCCTTCCAACCCTGATATTCTATGATTCTATGATTAAGCCCTCAGGAGCCTAACCCGCTGTGGGCCCCAGGGCTGACTGAGGTGCCCCCAGTGCCCACGCTCCCTGCAATGGCAGGGAACTGACTGAGGGCAACATGCCCATGGGGTCCCAGCAGGCAATCTCCACCCCATGCTGCAGAGGAAGGGCGTCCCTGCCAATCCCTGCTGGGGGCCAGTCCTTCCCAGCCCCAAATCTGGCCATCACTTTGACCCTGAGCGTGTGAGCAAGACCTGGGGCCCCAGGCCAGCAGTTATTGATAGCCGAGCCAGTGCCGGATGCTCCGCTAGCCCAAACTGGCTCCACTCCAACGGCTCTGGCTGCAGCCCCCGGCATCGCCGAGATCCCAACCCAGAAGGGGTCTTGGCTCAGTTGCCATGGAGTCCCCGGGCAATGCTCTGGAACTGCTCCCCACAAAGCCAGGCAGGACTTTGGGGAGCCTCCTCTCCCTTGGATCAGACTGTCTCCAGGGCAAGAAGCTCACACGGCTTCCACCTTCCTGGGTCTCTCTTTGGAGCACTCAGCATATGCCCCTCCGTGTGCTTCCCACAGCGAGTCCACCCAGGCAGGGTCCTGGGGAAGCCAGAGGGTCCTGCACCCCCACATCGCAGTCAGATGTGACTCTCAGCCAGCCAGTAAAACAGAGGTTTATTTAGATGACAGGAACACAGTCCAAAACAGGCCTTGTCGGTACCCTTTAGTTAGGTCCATTCGGGGTCCCCAGGGAGGCCACAGTCCCTCAGGAAGCTCAAGCCCCGTCAGGGCGCCCCTCTCCATTTCCCAGCCAGCTCCAAACTGCAAAACTCCCCCCAGCTTCTCACTCAGCCTCCCCCTGGCTCCTCCCCCAGCCTTTGCGTCCTTTGTTCAGTGTCCCAGGCAGAGGTGTCACCTGGCCTCCAACCCCCCTCCTGGGTTCTCAAGTTACATACTCAGGTGTGCTCCCTTCCCCAGTGCAGGCCATCCCAGCACAACTACCCTGCAACCTTCCCAGATCAATACTCCCCACTCAGCATTCACAGAACACAGCAAGAACATTCCCACTTTGTCATACCCCCGGCATCACCGAGATCCCAACCCAGAGGGGGTCTTGGTTCCCCGCAGGCCCTGGAGACTTGCGTCAGGAATGGGTCGATTTTCTCGCTGCTCCGAGGCTTGACATTTAACAAGCCGGTTATTTACACTCGCCTTGATTTGTGGCAGGCCCTAACTCAGCCGCTGGCGCTGAGCTGGTCCCTACCACTGTCGAGCCTCCCCCACAACTGTGAGAGTCATCCTTCCCCCCCAGCGGTGTCTCTGCCAATTTCCTGCAGTCTGGGCTAAGCGCTAAGCCAAAGGGACAGGCTCCACTCTAGGGTGACCAGACAGCAAATGTGAAAAGTCGGGACAGAGACTGGGGGGCAATAGGAGCCTATATAAGAAAAAGACCCAAAAATCGGGACATCTGGTCACCCTATCCACCTCGCTCATCTCTCCCCTCCAGCTTTTGGTCGCTCCCCTCACTGCCCTGGTGCTCCGACACTTCTGTCCTGCCCAACAAGCAGTTAAACGTGGCAGCCACAGCCCCAAGCCAGGGGGGAGGAGGGGAGAATGTGGAACAGACAGCAGGACCCTCTGCAAGGGCCCCGAGTTGCACCCACCACAGGGGGTGCTCTCCCTGGGTGAAGTTATAGGGTTAGTATTCTTTGGAGCAGCTGGCCTGGCTGAACGTTCAGGAGCCGTTCTGGGGGTTTTGTCAGAAAAGTGACAGAAGAAATCCCCTCGCCACCCTGCTCCCGGCACCCAAAGGCAGGCAGAGCACACGTCTGAAAGTGGTGGAACAGGGTACGGTGCAGGTGCCGTGCCCTTGAGCCACTGGGGGAGCGCAGGAAAAGGGGCAGTAAGATGCTGGTCCATTCTGCGGCAGGGGCTGGGACCAAGAGGCCAGCAATAGAGTCCTGCTGCCCACGTGCTGGCTGGAGTGGAGACAAGGCCCAGTCTTGACCCTGCTCAGTCCAACCTGGAAGGCACCAGAGCCGTGCTGGCTGAGGAGCCGTTGTGCTGCTCTGTGAATGAGTTTCTCCTCCTGGCAGGGGCTTCCCCCTTCCCTCTCCTTGTGCGGGGATCGGGGAGCCCACGCGGGCAAGTGGGTTTCACTTGGAGCTGGAGTCGAGTGTGGAGGGACTTACTCCTCTTCACAGGCCAAAAGGACTTTGAAGTTAAGTGTCCCTCCCCACCACCAGCTCCGTAGGGCCGTGCCCAACCCAGCCGCCTTCCTCGCAGGATGATCCCACCACGAGGACTGAAGCCTCCGTTCCAGCCATTTATCTTTGCCAAGTGATTGCATGAGTCGCTCTAAACCCAAACCAGATGATGTTGGGAACGGCTGGGTTACGTAATTAGCACTTGGGTCTTAAAGGGGCAGCATAGGGGGCAAGAGATAACTCAGGAGGACTTCAGCCTGGATGCATTGCCAGACATGAGGCCCCATCCTCCTCCTCCGTGCTGACCCTGTCCATCTCCCTAGGTGGGAATCTGCTGGACTACAAGGTCAGGCCCCCTTAATACTGCTCCTATTCTCAATGCAGGGCGAGCACATCTGCTGATCCGGCTCAGCTCCCTGGCTCAGATATGCCCAGTCCCACTAGACCGGAACTGCATGGAAAGGGCAAGCCAGCCACTCAGCTTGGCCTCTTTTCCATCAGGAGATGGGGGAGCTGAATCTTCCTTGAATCGTTCAGCTCCTCAGTCAGCCGCGGTTGGCGGTGCCAGTGGCGGCCGGGTGATTTGGCGCTAGAGATAAATGGGAAGGAAGGAATCAGAGAGGATTGTGGGAGCAGAGGGGAGAATCCTCAGCATCAGCCCCATCTGGCCCTCACCCTGGTCATGCCAGGATGCAACGCGGGTGCAGGGACTCGGGCCCCAATAGCAGATCTGGGGAGCCAGGGAACTCAATGCCGAGTGGGGGGGGGTACGCAAGGCACTTGGAGCCCTGGCTCTGAACAGCCCAACTGATCTCACCATGCAGCAAAACAGCAAGAAGGGCCCAGGGCTGAGCCAAGGGTGGGTGCTCAAACCGCAATTGCTGGGAGGGTCAGAGAGGAGGCAGTGTCAGCTAGGGGCACACGAGAGAAATGCACGTCAAAGGGAGATGGGACAGCCAGGCCTCTGGCTGCATCCCACCACACCAGTGAGCTAGGGAGAGAGATCAGAGACCCATTCCGTCTCCCCACCCGAGGAGCACCCCAAACCTCCAGACGAGCTGCATGGGTTGGTGCTGCAGCACTTCCTTGGGAGCTGAAACATCCTCCCAGCCAGCCTCAGCCACGCCACGCTCCAGCGTGCTGGGTCCCAAAGCTCTCAGGGGCTTCAGGAGGGGGCCAGCCAGCCATGAACCCAACCGACCAAGGAGGATGGGGGCAACTTCTAGAAACAAAAGCCAGACCCAGCCAATCTCCCAACAAGACAGCTTGCATCAGCACCAGGTGCAGCTCACCTTGTTCCCAGCTCCCTGTCACCCGGCTGGGTCCCCCCGGCCCTCCGAGGCAGCGCCATGCTGCTGCGTCCAGACAGGAACATGGCCCTAGCCGAGTCCCCACGGCGTCTTCACACTGCACAGCTCATTCTCTCTCATGCACAAAAATTCCACTCACTGTGGCAGTGTCTTTCTGGGATCGAAATCAGCCCGGACCGAGAGGGGCAGAAAACAACAAGGACCCACTGCAGAAATTAGCTCCCAGTTTATCAGCTCATCAAATTAATGCTGCTCCCTGTTCAAGGGGGTGTGGGGACGGGGAGGGGAAACAAGGGCTTTCAGCGGCCATTTAGCCAACAGAGAACGGAGACTCAGAGAGCAGGTGATTCACCCAGGGTTACGGTTAGGCAGAGTAGGGGTCTGAACCTTGGCCTCCTGCATCCCAGCCCCATGCCTGGACCAGAAGGGGAATCATGGGCTGCTAAAGCAAATTCCCCTTCTCCCACTTTCTGGTGCCCTGGCTGGCAGCGCTGCCCTGCCCTGGCTCGTCCCCAGAGGGGACACTCCATTTCCTTCCCCCCAGCTTGACTGACAGGGCCGAGTCTCCCACAAAATGAGGCCAAAAAAGCAGCACGCACCAGAACTTATTTGCAGTCCTGCTGACCCCATCAGACTCTGTTTGCTGCTGCTGGGGACAGGGGGGGGACCCTGCCCAGGAGAAAGGAAACGGAGACTGCCCTGTGCTGCTAGCCCAATGGCGGTGGAGAAGGGGGAGGCAGCTGCCTAGGGGCAGGAAGGAGGGGGACTTGATAGCCGGACATCCTGGCTTCACCTAGCCACCCAGTACCTAGAAGGAGCTCCCCAGCTCCTCCTTAGCGTGACGGGCTTTGCAGCAGAACTGGATTCTCTGCCAGTCACCACTGGGCTCTGGAACACCAGCCGGGACTGTCTGTTGTGACGGGGGCATGTTCTCAACCCAGCACCACTGGGGGCTGGGATTTGGGAGGAGAGCAGCTTCCAGTAGCTCTGGAAACAGTCACACACTGTGTCCTGCCCCCACAGTGGACATGGCAGCCTGTACACCCAGGGACCCCACAGCAGCTCCTACACCCGCAGACATCAAGCTGAGGGAGCGACTCCCTTTGACTGAGTAGCAGGTTGTCATCATCACCAGGACTGGCCACTAGAGGGAGACAAAATCTTATGCACGAAACCCTCGAATCGCACCTGGCTGGCTTGTGGGGCTGCCCGTGCCCCAGAACTCCCCCTGCAGGGAGATCCCAGCAGGCAGCAATCTCCTTCCAGCCCTAGGATTGCCTAGGGAAACCTGGCAGGGGGGACAACGGGGGTCACGGCCCTCTCGCAAACAGTGGGGCCTTCCGAAAGGCGAGAACAAGGCGACAGTCCCGCATAATGAGCTGCAGACAAGTGAAGCAAGTGACAACATGGAACATGAAGAACTGGGAGGAAGGGCGGAGCAGCGCGGCTAGCAATGAGGCCAAATACCTCATCAGTGAGACGGTCTAAAATCAAAGCCAGCCGAGGCCCATCATACCATGAGTGCGTCCTCTCATATCAACGAAAATAGCCCGCCTTGCGCATACAACAGTTGCCTGCTGGGAGAGGAGTGGAGAAACAACAGAGCCTGGACTCCTGGGTTCCACTCCTGGCTCTGCCACTGGCTCACTAGGCAACTGCTGCATGCCTCAGTTTCCCCAGCTGTATGGCAGAGAAAGTAAATCCTTGCTGGCCTTAGGCAGGACGGCACTTAATTCATTAGGGTCTGAACTCCAGAGATCCTCCAAGGACAGCATAGTCTTTGTTCCCTGTTGGTCCAGGACAGTGTGTGTCCCAGGAAGAGGGCCATCTCACGAGGCAGCCATTTGGAGGATGCATCTTGCAAACAGCTCATGGCGGAAGTGGGAACAGAAGGCAGCCAGGAAGCCACGTTTCTGCCCCAGAAAGAGAGACAGCACAGGCCAGAGGCTGGAAGGCATGTTTGCACCTGTGTGCGTGCACTGGTACGCTCCTTAGAAACCCGAACCCTAGGGTGGGAAGCCCTACCCAGAGGAACCCTAACCCTAGCTCCAAGGGCCCTACCCAGAGGAACCCTAACCCTAGGGTGGGAATCCCTACCCAGAGGAACCCTAACCCTAGCTCCACGTGCCCTACCCAGAGGAACCCTAACCCTAGCTCCAAGGGCCCTACCCTTACGTATTACAGGGCTGCTAACAAAGACAGGAAGCTGCAAGCACCGGCAAAGTAGGAATAGGTCCAAGCTCCCCGAGAGGCTGACTCCTCCAGTCCTTGCACCAACCTCTCTGGGCCGTTAGCCTGAGCCGCCCGCCCCGCCCTCCAGAAGGTACAGGACAGACCCGCCAGCGAGCTGCGCAGCTCATCTAATGCAGCCAGTTCTTGTGGCACCATCTAGTGGAGATCTGCAACCCACATTGCAGGCCCCACAGGCAGAAGGCAGAACAGAACGGGGTCCAGGCACAGCCCCCGCTGCCAGGGGTGCAGCTCTGTTCAGGTCAGGGGGGTGACAGCTGCTTGCCCCAGGGCTGAGTCTGGCCTGCACCTCCCTACCCAGTAACCCCAGTGAGTTCAGCCAGAGGACGGGCTGTGCCCACCTGGCTGACTGCACAGCGTGGGGATCGGCACAGTCTGCGCTGCCAGCTGAGGGCAAATACAGGGGTCTGCTTTGCACCAAGAAGGGGCCACGTAGCTGCCTGGGTTGCAGGGGGAATGCACGGGTTTCTGTTCCCCCCCAGATCCTCTATCACATAAGCTGCACACCCCCCATCGCAGCTGGGGCCTGGACGATGGGGAATGTGATACGGCTGTTAAAAAAGCAAATGCGATTTTAGGATGCATCAGGCGAGGTATTTCCAGCAAGGATAAGGAGGTGTTAGTACCGTTATATAAGGCGCTGGTGAGACCCCATCTGGAATACTGTGTGCAGTTCTGGTGTCCCATGTTCAAGAAGGATGAATTCAAACTGGAACAGGTCCAGAGACGGGCTACTAGGATGAACCGAGGAATGGAAAACCTGCCTTATGAAAGGAGACTCAAAGAGCTTGGCTTGTTTAGCCTGGCCAAAAGAAGGCTGCGGGAGGATATGCTTGCTCTATATAAATATATCAGGGGGGTTAACGTTAGGGAGGGAGAGGAATTATTTAAGTTTAGTACTAATGTAGGCACGAGGACGAATGGGTACAAACTGGATATTAGGAGGTTTAGACTTGAAATTAGATGAAGGTTTCTAACCATTAGGGTAGTGAAATTCTGGAACAGCCTTCCGAGGGAAGTAGTGGGGGCAAAAGACTTATCTAGCTTTAAGACTAAGCTTGATAAGTATATGGAGGGGATGTTATGATAGGATAGTTTAATTTGGGCAATTGATCTTGGATTATCACCAGATAAGTCAGCTCAATGGTCTGCGGGGAGATGTTGGATGGGATGGGAACTGAGTTACTGCAGAGAATTCCTTCTTGGGTGCTGGCTGGTGAGTCTTGCCCACATGCTCAGGGTTTAGCTGATCGCCATATTTGGGGTCGGGAAGGAATTTTCCTCAAGGGCGGATTGGCAGGGGCCCTGGAGATTTTTCGCCTTCCCCTGCAGCGTGGGGCATGGGTCGCTTGCTGGTGGATTCTCTGCAGCTTGAGGTCTTCAAACCAATTTTGAGGATTTCAATAACTCAGTCATGGGTTAGGGGTTGTTATAAAAGTGGACGGGTAGGGTTCTGTGGCCTGCCTTGTGCAGGAGGTCAGACTAGATGATCATATTGGTCCCTTCTGACCTATGAGTCTATGAGTAATCTTGGGAGCTGCCCCTGCAAATCCAGCCCCTTCCGCTCCCTTCTTTGCTTGCAGGGCGGGGAAGCTGCAGGGAAAAAACCACGGGCAGCAGAAGGATGAAGCAAAGCCAGGCTGTGCAAACCTGTTTCCAAGCCACGAATCAGATGCAAAGGGGCTATTCATATCCCTGAGCCACCTGGGCACAGGCTGCGGAGACCCTGCCTCCCCAGCGCTGACAGAGCACGGCGGAGAGGCAGCGACCACCGGTTCGGAGGAAAGGCCTGGCTGTCCCTTCTCATCTTCCAGGGGGGGCACCACGGCCCAAAGGGGCAGCTCCCCTCCGGGTGTAAACGGAGGCAGCTCCATTTGCTTCAGTGTCCGCTCAATGGAACGATGCTCATTTACACCACTCGGCTTGACAGTCGCTGCACCAGAAGGGGAAGTACTGAAGGGTAAATGCAGGACCAGGCTGGGATCCCTACAACCCCTGTGGGACAGAGACAGAAGCACACAGACCCCCCTGCCCCGGCCAGTCAGCCTCCCTCTCCTCCTTGCTGTTCCCGGGTACCCAGTCCTGGATCACGTCTAACACAGGCCATGCCACGGGTGCCTAGCTGGGACCAGGATGCAGGGATGCCCCATGTGGTGACTGTAGCTCTGCAGGCTGCAGCTGCTGTCAGGCGGGGTTGGATGGCGCCCGTGCCCCCAGCCGGGACCCGTACACACGTCCGTCACAGCACGTTCACCAAAGTCGGAGCTAGGATCTGCACTGAGCCATTGCATGTGTATCCCTGAGTTGGCACCAGGGAGGGCTAGTGCCCACTATGCCAGGCTGCAGCTGTGCCCTGCTCCCTACACCTGGGGCCAGGCAGGGGCTGGGCAAACTTAGCCCTCTTTCTTTAGTGACCCCACCCTTGAACAGATGGGAGTTTCGCCCACATGGGTGCTTGGCACGGAGCTGCTGCAAACCCCCGTCAGCCAGGGATTAGCGTGCCAGCGAGTCACCAAGCCCATCCATCAGGGTGTGATCCGGGAGGATGCACAAGGCAGCACAGGGGCCTAGGGCCCAGGAAGAACTCCAGGGTGGGTGGGTGCGTGTGTCCAGCAACCTCCCCAGAGAGCCCCCTGGACATTCATCACAGCCAGGCCCTGTCTCCTGGGGCTGCGCCATCCCTGCTTGGGCGACCGATGGCCTTGACGATGGGCCTCTGCCCAAACGGAGCCTCATGTGGCCATGCAGCGAACACGCCACTGCCAGCTCCAAGCCTGGCCTTCGCTCACTGCCCCCATTCGCGTGAACCCCACTGGGCAGCCGCGAGTGCCCATGAAAGAAAAAAATCACCCTCCCTTGGAAACATGGCTGGGGGGGTTGTGATGTTCTGACTCGTCCCACCCGATTAGCCACTAGGCGGCTCTAGCTGCCTGCTGTTGCTATCCGGGGGCGGGGAGGGGGAAGGGAAGGGAAGGGAAGGGATGGGGTGGGGGGGGGACACTGACAAGCCAGGACCCACTGCTGGAGAGTGGCAAGGCTGCTCAGTTCCCGCAGTCTAGTCCACATGGACCTCCCCTCTGCTACCGCTCATTCCTCTGCGTCCTGCCTGCTCTGCAGCCCGGGACTGATTCCTTGCAGCATCCTGAAGGCTGATCGCATCTCCCGAGGTTTCCCTTCGCCAATGGAAGCCGGGGCAGTGTGGGGTTGTGGGTTAGGCACAGCATGGGGGACTTGGCACTTGTGAAATCTACCCCCGGCTCTGCTGTGGGGCAGCTGTGTGATGCTGCGCAAGTCACTGCCCCATGCCATGCCTCAGTTTCCCCCGTAAAACAGGAAGAACAAGCCTTATCTTTGGTTTTGTAAAGTCCCTCGAGAGTCTCAGATCGAAAGTGCTACAGGTGCAGAGCGTTAGTAGAAATTAGCATGATCTGTTATATCCTGGCTTCTGCCTGGCAGAGGAGATGGCGGCTCGGGGGTACCCTGGGCCTCCAGCCTTTAAACAGCATCAGGCAGGTGCTGCCTGGGTCTGCCCCAGAGCTCTGGATTCATGCTACCCGCAGCCAGGGTCATCCCCAACCACAGGACTCCCCACTCCCCTGGAAGCTGGGATAAGCCTCCTGGAGCTCTCATCAGTGTCCACACATGGCAAGTGCTACGCTTCGCTCTCATCTCATTACACCGGTAAGCGAATTTCATGCTCAGGCAGCGACTGGCACTGGGGAGAGTTGCAGTATGGGGAGGCACCTCGCTTCCCAGCTCACCTCCGCTCTGCCAACAGCACTGGGCCCACGGCACAGCTCTGCCCACGCACCTCAGCCCTCCGTTACTCCTGCCCGTTTCCCCCCCTACAACTCTACCAATGCACCTCCACCCACTCCTCCTCCGACACCCATTTGTCATTTCCAGCCTGATCCTCTCTTAAGCACGAGCAGCAGCCATTAGCCACGTGCCGTGGTTCCAAACTGGGCACAAATGAAGGGTTCAAAGTAAGGCCACCAAGTCTATATTGCTCTTCTGACCCGAGAGGGATCTGTAATAACCGGGCCCCCAGAGAGGCAACAGCCTCACTCACCCAGCTGCTGGATTCATCATCTCCCTGTGCTGGTCAGGGGGAGGGTCGGCTGCCATTGCTCGTAAGAACGTGCCATCCCTTATTAAGCACACGTGCCCCATAAATTGTTAAAACAGTGTCAATATCTGATTATATGCTTTGTAACAGCCTGCCAAGGCCTCATCAGGGAATAATTTACAGCCAATGCATTTTGTAAGATGCACTATAATAAGTTATTAGAGAAAGTGGCTGCGTTTCATAATCTTTCCTTAAATATTAATAAAGCATTCGTCAGTGGAGCTGCCATTTCTAGCGTCACCACCGAATCCATGCCCTCTCTCTCTCCTCTGCCCCACAAGGAGTGCTCTCAAAAGGGCCCAGGCTGGGCTGCAGAGGCGGGTCCCTAAATATCAGACCTCAGAAGCAGTGTCCAGCCTTTGTCCTAATTGCAGCCAACTAGTTTTGGCTCCACTCATCTTCAGCTCAAGAGCATGGCCAGTGGAGACTGCGTTTCCCAGAATGCACACTGGAGGTACTGCCACAATGCATGCTGGGAGGCAGCAGGTAGTCTGCACTGGCCACACCCCCATATAAAAGAGAAGGGGCATGACTGGAGATTTCTGCTTAGTACCCCCTGGGCTGCAACTGGTACAGGGCATTCAGGTGATCAGTGAGACAGGTGCCCCCTAGGGCGATGTCTTGCCTGCGTCCCGTTGCCCTTTATGTCCCATACCCGGATCCTGGTTTTGGTTTGGTTCTTGGTTCATTAATGCAGTTTGTTCATGGACTGAGTGTTCATGAAAGTCATGGACTAATTACACTGGGCCAGAGCCAAGAGCAATGCAGGCAAGTGCTGGGTGTCTTTCCCTGCACACAGCTCTGCCAGTTCACCTTGCTCCTGCCCCACAGCTGCCCTCCAACTCCAAACCTAGACTCTCCACGCACAGCTCTGCTGGTGCCCCTTACTCCTGACCTGCACCCCCCCCCAACTTATTCTAGGTCCCAGCCTCACTCGCATCCCTTCTGATGCCTTTCGCTCCAAACTGCCCCTCCACTCCCACTGCTACTCCAGGCCACGCTCTTTTGGGAGCCCCACGTCTCTTACTAGGCCAGCAATGCTCGATTTCTCTGGCCAGGACAGGAGTTGTGAGAAAAGGCAAATCACCTCCAATGTCCCTCCCCCCTTGGGAGCTCAGGATCCCCACAAAGAGCCAGGCTGGCCACCAGGAGCCCTGCAGCAGCCCAAGACTGCTGGACCAGATCCCCAGCTGGTGTCCCACAGTGTCGCTCCACCAGAGCCACAGCAGGTGTAAATGGGGGTAGCTCATTGGAGTCAATGGCACAGACCCCAGCTGGCATAAACCCGCGCAGCTCCAGTGATGTTAACAGAAGCACGCCCGTTTTGAGCAGCTGGGGATCTGGCCCCTTGACCCTAACATGACTCTCGTGAGAACAGGGGTGGAGAGGCAGGCACGTTTTCACTGCAAGGGCCTGATCCTGTGAAAGGCTGGTCCCCAAGTCACCCTGCTGCTGACCCTGGGTTGGGCCAAACCCTGAAGGGCCTCTGGGTCTCTCAGCTGGACCGAAGATGCCACCCCTCCCTCCCCTCGCTGTGCTGTGTCAGCCTGTTCTCTAGCAGGAAAGAGTTTATGCCAGTGACTCCCCTGCTGGAAGCACTGGGCTCGGGAGGCTAAGGAGCCAAGGGCAGCGCAGGTCTGTGCAGAGCTGAGGGAGCCTGCAAACAGCCACCTACAGGCTGCAGCTCGTGCATGTGAAGGATGGGGGATGAGATGCAAGGAGCTGGGAGGCTGAAAGGCATCCCATCGACTCCCCACCCCACCCACACGCGCTCCCCTGGCCCTGCAGGAGAGGCCTGACAGCAAAAGCAGAGAGATCCGCGGAGCTCAGGAGAGGCTTAAGCCAAGGCCACTGGCCTTTCTCGCTGGGCTCGGGTGCTGGCTGAGATCCCACAAGGAAGGAGTCAGCACTGGAGCTGTCTGGGGAGGCAGGGCTGGTATAGCTGGGGCTGTGGCGGAGCTGCTGGTTTGATGGGGTGCATTGGAGTAGCAGAGGGTGCTGCAGATGAGGCCAGAGGCATACAGAGGAGGGAGCCCAGGACTGGAGCAGCAGATGGATCGTGGGGAAGGAGTGAGAGGTCTCATCAGAGCTGTGTGCACGTCAGGCTAGGACAGGGATAGCAGGGGGGCTGCAGGCTGGAACTGAGGTGCATCGGCCGAGCTGGGCACACGCAAAAATCTCTGCTGGACTTGCCCACGGTATGGGCAGCTCTCTCTGCCGTGAAACGCGAGCCACCAAATTCACCCCCATGCGCCTGCTGCAGAAAAACAGCTACTGGCATGCATGGCTGGAGAGAAATGGGCCAAAGCAACATCCATCAGCAAAACTTCCTTTGTCTCCTACTGCGCAAGGAGAACCGGGCGCTCCCACCATTAACCAAAGACGTGCCCGGCTCGGAGCTGTTCGGCGGGGGTTTGTTGTTCGGGGTGCTACTACGCTTCCTCAAGTCATGGCCACCACCCACCGAGGGTCAAGGAGTAATTAAAAAAAACCCAAGGGAAAGGTCCAGCTGTCACACGAAAGGCAGCGCGCCCGAGAACGCGGCACTAATTGCAGCCAAATGCAAAAGGAGGGGCCAGAGAACGGCAAGTGCAAATGCCACTTGTTGGCATTAAAGATCCCCCGCGCTCGTCTGTGAGCGGAGGAGATGAGACAAGGGATGTTTGCACCAGAGCCTGCGCAGCAGCTAATGAGCAAAGAGCCAGCGAACATGTCACCTCAAGGGACACACGTCCCCGTGCATTAGTCGCGTTAATTCACTTCCGTCATTTGTCAAGCCCTTGATGAAGCCGAGAACGGCACAACCCTCCCTCCGGCTCCCCGATAATTCCAAAGCGGGTTGTTTTAAATTCTGAGCCACAGGGGAAAGTCACGCTGGCCCATTAAAATCCCCACACTATTCAATGAACTTCGCCCAGCTAGAATTTTAACAGGCTGGGATCTCAGACCCTCATGCCAACCTGCTGTGTCCCTCCCACCTTGACCTGGAGCCAGGGGCAGCAGGTATCAAAGGCAAGGGGAGGTTAAGCCAGGTGTGGCCCTGTCCACACTCCATCTCACAGCCCCTCAGGGGCTGAGGCTAGGGTGGGCCAGGACTTGAAGCAGCTGGGGCCAGTGCTTCAGGGCTGGGGGGTGGCAGCCTGGGCTGCTCAGGACTCAGGGCGACTGGGGTAGGGTCCTCGGGGCTCTGGCAGGGGAGAGGGAAGAAGGAGTGGGGCCTCAGGCAGAAGGGGTAGGGCTAGCCTCCCTGAATGGGGGTTCACCCGCTGCCCATGCCTGGAGCCATGGTGTCACAATCCAGCATGCATTTCGCAGCTCTCTGGGGAGCTGCTTTGTTGGGAGAGACTTATGAAAACATGGCATCTTGTGGGGCATCAGAGCAGCATGGGGGCCGTGAAGGAGCCTAGTACTATTGTCTTTCCCCAGTCAGAGGTTGGCGTTAATGACCATGCTGCTGCTAACAGGGCCATGACTTTGGAAGAAGTTCCACTGCAGGAACCTACCATATGATCAAAAGCGCCTTGCAATGTATGAGCCCATCCCCAGATCAGAGGCTGCAGGGAAGAACGTATCCAGCTGGAGGTCTACATCCCCTAGTAGGAAGCTGACCAGCCAGAAGACAAGCTCTGCCTGGTGCACCAAAGAACACATCCTGGTCTGACCTGCCCAAGTGCTGCTTGAAGTGCCACAAGCACAGTGATCTAGTCCCCGTGGCAGATCCTACTGACACCCAACTGGAAGGAGCAACCTGTTGTGTCGATGTCCCAAAGTGCACCAACTTCCAGAACTGCATCAGCTGGACCCTCCCGAGCTCCAGGTGTTTGCAAACTACCAGCCCCAATGGGGGTTGAAGGCCGGATTCTATGGTCTCCACAGGATGCTGCTGGTAAAAGAGGCACCTCCAGAGCCCTGGGGTGCCAACATGGCGGTGGCATGATGGAGTCGTCCTTTCCACTCCGACGACCACGCCAAGGAAGAGCTGTCGGCTGCCAAAGGAGGATTGATCGGATTTGACACATCACCTTTCTTAAGCACATCAAACCGGGATGGGAGAACGCAACAGCCTTTCACGAAAGCTGACAGGAGTCTAATTAATGAGGGGAACAGCTGACAGCTGAGAAAGCTAGGATGGAAATAACCTCAGTTGGGTTCTGTTTGTCCAGCTCCAATCAGCACAACAGAAGGAAAGGCAGTTTCTCGTGGCCACAGAGTGCTCATTTATTTGGCCAGTGAGGCAGGATTCTGGGGAGCCGGGGGGTCCACAAGGCAAGGAAGCTTTAAGCCAGGGAAGCTTTAAGTATTAAATGAAGCAATAATAAAACTATCGGCAGCTGTGAAACGAGGCCTAGAGAGGGGGAAATGACTTGTCTAATCTCAGAGTATTAGTTGCCCAGTCGGAGGAGAAAACAGAAATTTGCAGTGGGGAGGGGGCTGGGGGGTGGTCCCTTCTGCCTTGGTTCCAAACACTGGTTAAACACCACAGCGGGTAGCAGACAAATGGGCAACCTAAGGGTATGTTTGCATGGCAGCTGGGCGTGAGCCTCCCAGCCAGTGAAGACAGACTCGCTCAAGCAGAGTTCAAGCTAGTGCACCAAAAACAGTGTGGACACTGCAGCTTAGGCTGTCAAGCCTAGGGGGCGGGTGGGCTCGAGCCCCCCAGCCCCAATGCAGACTCACTCCCAGCAGCGACATCCCCAGTGAGGCTACGCTGCAAACTCTGCAGCTTGGCCCCCTCAGCCCCTTCTGCAGGGATCCTCGCTCCCGGCGCACTCTTCTGACATTGGAGACTGTCGATATCCGTCTCAGGACACGCCAATCCCAGCCACGGCCACGCTTTTCTGAGCACAGGGATCCAATCCAAAGCCCAGGGGAGGCCAATGGAAAGTCTCCCCTTGACAGGAGCGGACTGGGGATCAGACTGTGAGCATCTGGAGATAGGCCTGAGCCACAATATAGCCATTGAGATTTGTGCCATTCTCCCATCCCTCCAGTGTCTGGGTCAAGGTCAGAACCATAAGGGGGCTGGGACCTGTGTCTGGGTTGGAACTTTCCCCCCAGCTGCTGCATACAGAGGTTCCTAAGATCAGCCAGCTAGTCCCAGAAAGCCCTGACTTGCAACTAAGCATGCCTTGATGTCTCTAGCGTGTGCATGATATTAGCATGAGGCACAACCTGGGTGGCTGCTAGGAAGAGAAGTGGCTGCAGCTACCACTGGGGAATTTTAGCAGTCCGTTCCCATTTGCTCCCCAATAAATCTTCATTCATTTGTATTTGTATAACACCCTCCAGGCTAGCTGGAGAAAACCCACTCCGGAACGGCAGAGGAATCCCAGCTGCTTTCCTCTCCCACGTCCAGGGAGCTGTGTAAAATATTGGTATCCCCAGCAAAGCCAGCGCGGAGAGGCAGGGCAGGGAGGAAGAAATCAGTTTGATAGTTTCTAGAAAAATGGAACGTATCCCAGAGTTTCCCCTTGTGTTTTGGCTCCTTCCACAAAAAGGGGATTTTTTTTCCCGCAGGTGGAAAAAGAAACAAGCCCAGGCCGAGGTGATGAAAACGGTGTAGAGGAGGCAGGATGCTGTGCTGGTGTGTTCCCGGGTGGCCTGCCATTGGTGTGCCTGCAAACTGCTGCTTACGAACAGAAAAGGGGAACTGTTCCCCATGGTGATGGCTGCGGTTTTGCACTGGGGGCCCTCTCAGGAGTAGAGGCTTGTTAAGTGCACACAGAGTCTGGCCCATTCTGGGGGCGTCTAGCACTGCAGTAAGACACCCGTGGCTGGCTCGGGCCGGCTGACTCAGACTGACGGGGCTTGAACTGTGGGGCTCTCCCATTGCAGGGTAAAGGCTCAGACTGGAGCCTGGGCTCGGAGACCCTGCAAGACTCCAGCTCAAGCCTGACATCTGGAGATGTACAGCTGGGAGATTTCAGTGCCAATCTCCCCAATCCTACTGTTGGGGCAGGCTGGGTAGCCCCCCCGGCACTGAGACGGGCAGACACTCTCCTCTTTAGACAGGCCCCAGCCTGTCTGGTTGTGTCCAACAGCAACTGCCTGTAAATCCAACTTGCCTTAACAAGGACGTCTCCATCATTAGCAGCGCAGAGGCGCTCCAGGGTGAGATCACTGGCATGCTCTGACAGCGGCTGCTTGAGGATCACACTGACCCGGCTACATCTCTCCAGCTCATTAGCTGCATGAACCCCCTCTTCTTTTAGCAGCCCGCTGCGCGGACAGGTTAACCCTTTCATGCCTCGAGTTTTCCTCGGCAGGAGGGAAGCAGGGCAAGCTGAGAACTAGAAAGCACAGCCTAGTGTCACAAAGATGAGTCCCCCTCCACCGCCACCCCATACTAGGCACATAACTCCACCGCTGTGTCCTCTGCTTGCCACTCCCCCCCACCCTCCATCCTTCCACCAGCAAACGCCACATCCCCACCCGCTGTCAGATCACACGCCAGCAAGAGCCGGGCAGGATCGATGCTATTTAATACGCTGGCAGAAATTAAATATTGACTTGCTTTTTGTTGGGCCGAGGCAGAACTTTGCATTGATCTGCCGTGGAGCTCTGCTTCCCTCGCTGGCAGCATTAGCAGGGAGCGGCGCGCCGGCTACCCACGGAGGAGCCCCATGCTAAGTTGGGGTCGGAGGGGAGACATGCTGAACCGCTCGGTCCCCCTCTAGGAAAGGAAAATGCAGACAGGTCCTGGCCCATCCCTGCTCCCCTGCCCATGCACCCTTGGTCCATCCTTGCTCTCCCATCCTGCCCATGTCTCCTTTCCAATCCTAGATGTCTCAGGCCATTTGCACAGTGCACCCCACTCTTCAGACTGCATCCCCGCCGATCAGACCTGCCGACCTGCATCTTAGTGTCTCAATACACCATGGACCTCTCACTAGGTCCCTCTTGCCCCCAGTATCCCCCTTCCAGGCTCAGCCCCACGGTGCTGAGCACACAAGAGGGGCAGTGACAATTGCCCTGAGAAGCGTCCACACTCAGCATAATGAGTGACCATGAACCAGCGTGTTGCCCCTGGCAAGCCGACACCCGGACTCCGCACAAGAGCTGGAGGGAGGAGATGGTTTTCCCATCCTGCAAACATTTCTCAGGGTTTTTTCCACTGTGGGACAAAACTGAGACTGGTCCGAATTTTTCATGAAAAACTAGATGATGGAGGAGCACCCCAGAACAGCCTGGGGTTAGGGCATTCACCTGGGATGTGGGAGACACAGGCGCAAGGCCCTGCTCTACCTGTTCAGTCGGGTGAGTCCCTAACCAGGGGGCTATTGGTTATTTTGGGTGAGTCTCTGTCTGGTTTTGACCAGAAGTTCCACCCTGCACCTGAGAAAATAGCCTAACATTGAGCCAAAAAAATCCCCCCTCCCCTCAGCTCTGTTCACAAACTGCTGGGTTTCTATGGGGATCTCTTCACCCGGGTGGCTCTGGGGAGGAGGCTGGTAGCTCCTTTTACCAGCTTGCCGCAACACAGCGGCCGCAGAGGATCAGGGCCTCCAGCGGAAGCAGTGGACTTTAGGATGGTTGAATGTCACTACTCTGATGGAAGTGGGTCAGGATGTGTCATCACCCCTCCTCCCCCCCCACCACCACACCTGACTTGCAGAAAGCGCCGGGGGTTGCTCAGCGACTGCAACGTGGTCTGGTTTAACCGCCGGCGAGTCCAGCTGCACAGAGCGCCCCGACGCGTGCGCTGGGACAGCCAGCAAGGTGGGAGTGTGTCCGGAGCAGGCTCATTTCACAGAGGTCACTCACAGGCCGGCAGCCATTTGTTCTAGCTGCAGTTACCTGGGGTTGGATTTTAACTGGTGCTGAAAGCACCCACGACCCCTTTACCAAGCCCCTCAGCCATCCCCAGCTGCAAACAAGCCTGGAAATGAAAGGGGATTTCACCAGAACAACAGGGCATTGCCTCTTACAAAAAGAGCCCAGGATGTAGAACAGACCAGCAGGGCCCCAGACTCTGGTCACCTCCCCTGATTTGTGGCACCAGCTGCACCACTGCCATATCACAGGACCAGCTCCTCCAGCAAGTACGGGCCTTACCAGTCTCCCATGCAAGTACTGAACAGGTCTGAGCCTGCTTAGCTTGGAAGAGCTGACAAGGAATCAGCAGAGCAAACACCTTCCTTGGGCTCAGACCCAGCCTACCGAGAAGCTGGGCTATGGGGCGCTTGACCTCTGGATCCCCATTCCCTAGCTGGGCCCATCGCAGCTCCAGGCATTTCAAAGGGTGACTCAGGCCCACACAATCAGGAGAGTCACTTTTTTTTTTTTTAAAGTGAGATTTGGGGGCTCTCTCTTTCCAGCTGGCTTTTGACCCAGTGGGGAGGGGGAATCTCAGGTCACATTTACCAGCTTGTTTCAGCACCTGTGAGATAAAGAAACTTACCTAAAAAACAAATAGGAAGCTGAGATTCTCCCATAATCCCATGACTCCAGGAGCTGTGACTTACACTAACTGTTGAATATCGTAAGAATGGAGGCAGGTGGGAGAAGAAAGCGTGATCCCAGAGCAGAGAGGCGGAGTCGGCAGAGTGAACACCAAGCCATCGGGGTTCAGGGCACAGCCATTTGCTGCATCCACAAACCCATCCCTCCAGCCTCAAGTAAGCGGAAACGTCAGCAGGGCTCGGGCGAGGAACCCCGCCTCGCATCCCAACACGGGCAGCTGGAGCTGCAGCACGCTGACTTGATTGGAAGTGGCAGGGCTGCTAAAAGGCAGCTGTTACCAGTTGGAAAGGACAAGTGTTAAGGGCCTGGCCTGCCATCCCCTTGCCTGCACTGGCACGAGGCTGATGAGTTTATTACACACCGGCCAGCGGATCTCAATGGAGAAAGTGACCATCGGGGTGCATGGGCATGGGGGGGGGTCTTCTCTATAACCCCAATGAGTGGGGACCTAGTGCTGCATTCTACCCCTTCTGCAGGGGGGAATTTGCTATGGGGTACTGGAGGCAGTTGCCTCCCCCTCCCCCCAGACCTTTCATAGGTCTGTACACTCCACTTCCTCCACTCTGCCTTTGCACAGTATAATCTAATCGCATTTCATGGCACAACTTCACCCCTGCCCACCCGAATGTTTCCTGCCTTGCTGTATAACTCTCATGGCCCAGCTCATCAGACCAAGCCAGCTGCGATTCCTACCTGCCTGGGAGCATGGCCCACACCCCTCTCAGCCAGAGCGAGCTCCACACGGGCCGAGGGGCTGCCAGGGGGCGGAGGGAAGAAGAGGGCATTAAGGGCATGGTGCTGGCAGAATGAGACCCAGCGGGGGTTACAGAGCAGGATCGGCATCTCAGCTCCCTCTAGCTTCTCCCTGCAAAACCACACGAGCAACAGGGGACACGTCAGCTGGGGGGCGCAGCTCATCTTCAAAGGCCCGTCTGCGCCATGCCAGAGAGGTGGCTGCTGCTCTGCGTGCAAAAGATGCCGCCTACGCTGCCTCCTCCTGCCCGAGTCACCCCTTGATCTCAGCCCCACACGGTCTGTGCGCGGTGCCATGACTCGGCTCTGTGATCTCCCGTGGCCTTTCACAGAGAAATGTTTGCATGTGCAATTAGCTCCTGAGCCTACGCTGTGTCTCGCAGGCAGGGGCCGTGTGCAAAGGGCAGGGCTCTCCCACATCCCGTCAAGACATCACACCCCTTGGCCCAGCGCTCTTGACCTCTGCCTGAGTTAATCTGTTCTGCGCCCACTTAGCCAGTGCACAAGTGGCCCACTGGGATTTCTTGTTCCCATTCCAACAGCTGCTTAACTAAGGCAGGAAACGCCAATTAGCCAGGCACCAGTCTCGCCCTAATTACCAGGGGATGTTCATGTCTGGGTTAGTTGGGGAAGGGTTTCACAGTTCGCAGATCGATCCCCATAGCAACCACTCAGGCCTGCAAGAGCTGGGAGGGACAGAGGTTGCTGGGTGCACCCTTGAAGGAATCACACGTGAAAAGAGGCGCAGAGGTCCAGGCAGCGGCCTGCGTTCCAGCCTCCCCCATCTCCAGGCACTGGCAGCAAAGATGGAGGCCCTCGCAGGCAACACTGCTGGAGCCAGCTGCTGCTCTGGGCTAAGGTCCTGGGGCTGGTCATTCAGGAGATCAGAGGTCAATACTCAGTCTTGCCTCTTTGTGTGAGCTGGGCCAAGTCACCACGTGTCTTGGGGGGGTGGGATCACATCTCCCTCTGCGCGTGGCTGCTGACTGGGCTTTGGACATGACCATGATACAAACGATCACCAGCCCGCAGGCCAGGCAGGGGGCTATAGGCACCGGTAGAGACATGCAGCAGAGGGCTGCCATGGGGCAGGTGTGGAATGAAGCCAGTCAGGGCTCTGCTTAGGGGCAGCTGCTAAGCAGCCTGTAGCAGGATCCACCCAGGGCTAAAGGAAACAGACAGCAACTAGGACTGCCTTCCTCAGCAGCACGAGACAGCAGCCTTCTCCACCTGAGGCTGTGCCGGGGTCTCTCACAAACGATCCTCCTCCTTTTCTCCATCCAGGTGCTCCGGCATCTCCCCCCAGTCTCTTCCTTCCACTCCCACCCCCTGCCTGCAGCGATCACAGAGCGCCTGGCTTCTCTGCTCTCGCAGTGCAGGAAGGACCCAGGCTGGGTGGCTTCCCCCTGCCTTCAGCTACAGGTTCTTCCAGCGAAGGGAGATTTAGGGTGACCAGATGTCCTGATTTTGGGGACTTTTTCTTATATATGTGCCTATTACCCCCACCCCCTCCTGATTTTTCACATTTGCTGGCTGGTCACTCTAGGGAGATTGCAATGCAGAGGCGCATAGGATGACTTGTAACGTGCATGGCAGTACATGTTGCAACGCCCTGAGGGAGGCCGTGCTGTGGGCACCTCGGCCCTGTCCTGCCACCAGGCAGCATTCAGAGCCTTCCCCAGAGGGATGGGCAAGGGGGTTTCCCTGCCATGCTGAGCTGCTGCTGCATTGGCTGTGAAGGGCCCTTAGAGGCTCTGCCTAGCCCTGGGCCCCCGAGAGGGAGCCTGTTGTCCCTCTGTATTGCAGGGTGGGGATTTTACCCTGCTCCTAGGAGCTGATTCACAGTCTACTTCTGCTGCCAGCGAATGGACTTCGCCACGTAGCACTGGCTTTTAGCTCTGCACGGGCCTGCTCTTAAGGCCCACCGCCAGCCCCGGCAGGGGCTTTTCCATGTGTGTCTCCTCTGCATTACAGTCACCCTCCCCTCACAGAGCCCTGCAGGGCGCCTGGTGTAATGGAGTCACCGGGCGATGCTCTGGAACTGCTCCCCACCAAGCCAGTCAGGACTTTGGGGAGCCTCCTCTCCCTTGGAGCAGACTTGTTCAGGGCAAGAAGCTCACACAGCTTCACCTCCTGGGTCTCTCCTTGGAGCATTCAGCATCCTCTGCCCCTCCGTGGCTTCCCACAGCGAGTCCACCCCAGCGGGGTCCTGGGGAAGCCACCGGGTTCTGCACCCCCACTTTGCAGTCAGACGTGACTCTCAGCCAGCCAGTAAAACAGAGGTTTATTCGATGACAGGAACAGGGTCTAAAACAGAGCTTGTAGATACAGCGAACCGGACCCCTCGGCTGGGTCCATTCTGGGGGGCAGTGAGCCAGACCCCCAGGTCTGCCCTCCACCCTTGACCCCAGCCAGCTCCAGACTAACAACCCCTCCCAGCCCCTCCTCTCTGCTCAGCCCCTTTCCCGGGCCAGGAGGTCACCTGATCCCTTTGTCTCCAACACCTTCAGCTGGCACCTTTGCAGGGGAGGGGCCCAGGCCATCAGTTTCTAGGAGACAGAGTGTCAGGCATTTAGGTGCACTGGCCCTTTGCTCTGCCAGATACTTAAGAACTGCCATGGGGACACTGAGGCACCAATACAGTATTCAGAGAAAACATTAAGAACTTTCCCAGTTCATCCCACCTGGCACCGCTCCAACCCACCTCACCCTGCAAGTCAGAGACCCCCCAACCCATCCCGAGAGCATGTCCCTGGGAGCCAAGCAACAACCCTGTTCATCCCGGCTCCTCCATTGTCTCTGTGGTCCCAGGCACATCCCCCAGCCCCGCCTGACAGAGCTTTTGTCTCCAGCGGCGTTAGTGGCTGCCTCTCCCTCACTCTTAGGGAAGTTTGAAGTTAATAATGCTCCGTTATCATTTCTCATTCCGTGCCTATTCTTGTAATCCTTGTACGTGTCCCCAGCTCCCCACTGAGTAGGACTAATTAACGCCAAGGCGGGAGGAACTGCAGCTGGCTGGGTCACCGGGTTGCTGGCATGCTCATTAGAGAGGCAAGCAAATGCACAGGGACACCACCATTCTTAACACCCACCGTCGCAGAGCAGCAAGGCGGGCCAGGTGGAACTATACCTCCGGCATGAAAAATCCTTCCTTTGCAGTGAGGACGGGCCCTGAGAACTGCTAGGAGCAGAGGGGTCAAGCAGAAGAGACAGGGAACAAATCCAGTACTCTAGATTCTGTTCCCAGCTCTGGAAGGGGAGTTTTGTCCAGTCATTGAGGCAGGGAGAGAGGGTGTCAGGATGTGACAAAGTGGGAATGTTCTTAATGTTTTGTCTGAATGCTGTGTAGGTGCCTCAGTTTCCCCTATGCATTTCTTAGGTATCTAGGTGAAGGGGATCAGGGTGTATGATTGTTGTAGAGCCCAAGAATGCCCCTGTGATACTGTCTGCAGAGACAATGGCCAACCCTCTGTCTCCTGGCAACTAATGGCCTGGGCCCTTCCTCTACAAAGGTGCCAACTGAAGGTCTTGGAGAACAAAGAGAATAGGTGGCCTGCTGGCCCAGGAAAGAGACAAAGGCCAGAGAGGAGGGGCTGGAGAGGATCAATTTAAAGCTGTCTGGAGGAAATGGAGGGGAGCCCATACGGGGCTCTGGCCTCTCTGGGCCCGCCCCCCGCAAGATGGACCTGAGGGGGTCCTGTTGTCTGTACCTGCAAGACCTGTCTTCAACTGTGTTCCTGTCATCTAAATAAACCTTCTGTTTTACTGGCTAGCTGAGAGTCCTGGTGAACTGCAGGAAGCCAGGGGTGCAGGGCCTTGTCTCCCCCACACTCCGTGACACAGGACACCTGGGTTCTATTCTCGACTCTAGGAGGAGAGTGATGCCCACTGGTTTGAGCAGGGCGCTGGGAGTCCAGACTCCTGGGTTCTCCTGGAGGATCTGTTCAGCTAAGATGAGTTATCTACCCTCTGTCCCCCAGTGAACGCAAACTCAGAAAGAAATGGGACACCTGTGGAGTCTAGACAAGCCCATAGGTGCCCCTTTTCTGTCAGACTTTGAGCTGGTTTCACTGAGGGTAAATAACTCACATATGGTTGAGCAGACCCTGAAACAGAACCCAGGAAGCCAGACTACCCACACCTTGCTCGAACCACAAGACCACATTCCTTCCCGGAGTCAAGACTAGAGCCCAGGGGCCCTAGCACCAGTTCGCTGAACAATCTATGACCAATGGAGGATTGGTGTGGATGACAACCCAAGAATTCAGCGCCCACTGCAGCCTTGCTAGGCTGACCTCTGTGACAGGGGGAGCGGGGCTGGTCAGCGTAGAGAAGGAAAGACTTCTCCTTGCGCCCCCTCCCTTCTTTCACCGTGTGTCTTTCAGCTGCTGCACACTGAGTGTTCACTTTCAGAAACAGCCCCTGGCTGGGATGCTTCTTGTGGGTCGGTACTGAAGGTATCAAGGAGGAGGAGCTCTGTGGGCTCATTTCATTTGTCCCCTCTTCATCCTGGATGTCAGGCCAGCCGGCAAAGTCTTATTTGTTCTGTGTCTGTACAGCGCCTAGCGCGAAGGAGGCCTGGTCCAGGACTGTGGCTCCTAGGTGCCACAGCGATACAAATTACTCTCCTCTCAACGGATTACACGGTTCCTCACTCCCTGTCCCAAAGGAGCTGGCAGGGTTGCTCAGCACCGCTGCACAGAGGTGGCTGCATTTCAGAGGTGAACGCAATGGCTGGGTAGACTGGAGTGGAGCTTGGAGATGAACAGGTGTCATTGTGTGTACACGGCCTACACCATCCCTGCTCGTGGAGGAGTGGAACCGAGACAAGGTTGGGAGCCAGAAAGGCTGGAGCGGCTGTGGTGGTCCTGGGCCAGAGAACAGGCTGGAATTCCTGGGACCCTCCTTCCTAGCCTGGAGCCGGCTGCTTCCCCCACAAGGCTCAGTAGCTCCCCTCCCTCTCTCTCCACTCCCCCATTCACAGGGAGCTTCCACCTGCCTGGTTCTCCCCCTATCTGATGTGGGGAGGGGGTTTTATCTGCTCCCTGTTCAGCACACCCCTGGCAATTGATGCAAGCCCCACCCACTTCTGAAATCCACTAATTAAATCCAATGGTCACTGAAACAACACCTCCCACTGCAGAAATGTGTCAGACTCGTCAATTTCACTCTTCTGCCCCAGCAGACAGTACCAAGGGGCAGGTTTTCAAAGACATTTGGGGTCTCAAGAGGCAGATAGGCACCTCATGGGATGCTGAAAGCACCTAGAAAGCTATGGGAGTTCGGTGTATCTGACAATCCCATTGCCTATTGACATCAGCGGGCATAGGGGCTGGAGCACCCACAGAAATTGGTGCAAGAAAAAGAGCAGCCAAGGAGCTTAACCCTAACCCCTGATTGGCCAGGCAAGATGTGACTTCTAGCTTCAACTGCTAGAAGACACAGGATAGCTGCCTAAGAACTGCGGGTTTTGCACGTTTTCACTCTTGACTCCTGCAGATAAAGTTATCAGAGAGAGGAAATCAGGAGCTCTCTTCTTCTGCAGAGACACAGTATAAATATTTATACTGACATAAGGAGGGGATGAGGTGTGGAGAACAAGACTAGACTTTAATTAAAGATATTAAAAGTCTGGCCTTTACTGCTTCAAGAAGGGTGGGTTTTAAATGTTACTTTTAATAATGCTTTGCATGCCTAATAAGCCTCTTTTTGAGGCTCTCACAATGACTCTCACACTCCGAGCTTTTCGGTCAGAGTTCACAAAACACTTTCCCATGGCGGGTCAATATAATTATCCCCATTTTACAGATGGTGAATCAGGAGCACCGTCATACCCCAATTCTATTTACTGTTTAGTGACATAATATCCAGCTGGGGGTGGGGGGGTGGAGGTGGTGAGAGCTGTTGTCCCATTGGTTAGGTTTACTTGTTTGAATGTTAAGAACAATAGTTTACGGTTTTTCTACTGTTGGTATGAGGCTAAGTTCCAAGGTTAGATCCAGCCCAACTCAGGGCCCCATCTTTACAAGCTGCTCTCATTGCTATTCATATTAAAAGAATCTACGTACCACGCCCGGGCCTCCGGCTTTCACCAGAGCTGCCCCAGCATTTCTCAAGCTCCCATGAAATCCAAACAATCCTCAACCCAAACTTTGCCCAGGCAGTCAGACAGCAGCACCAGGAAATATTGCCTGAAGGTTAAAATGGTTTGACATTGTGCACCATTGCCAGGAGGAGTCAATGAAACAATCGAAGGAACTGTTTGACTGACTGCTGTGTCTCAGTGCTATTATTGTAGGCCCTGGTCAATATTTGTACAAGAGAAACTCATGCACCTGCAGAAAACTGAAATCCTGAACTCCATTAACGTCACCGGGGCTGGACTTTCATTTACACCACACTTACACACTTCCCAGCTGAATAACTATTCCCACCAGGCACTTCCAGACAGCTAGGCTTATTTCCAAGTATTCAGCAGATACTAGCCCTGCAGCATCAGCAGAATGCTGCTTTCAGAGAAAGAAGGGTGGGTCTGTTCACACAGGCACCGCTTGGCTAGATCTGAACTGCCTCGAGCTGAACCGTGCTCGAGCCAGTACCACGTGTGCCCTACCGAACAGCAGAGATGCACAGATGCACGGGAGGGGAAGGAAGATGAAGGTTAGTTTACTGGAGGGATCCGGAAAGCTGCCATCGAGCCAACTTGCCGGGCCAATGAATCATGACTGCAATTTTTTTTTTTAGTGTTCTGCTGGTTCAGAGTTGCCAGGAGTAAATTAAATCTGCCACTCTGTTATTGTTGTTGCTCTTGATGTTAATTATAGGGAAGTCGAATTCTGTGCAGGCCACGTGGCCAGACGGGTACAGATACATCTCTATTCTGCCAGGCATATATTAAAGGATATTGACTGGCACAGAAACAAGCTCATGCGGCAAAGCACATATTAAAGGCTATTGATCGACACAGTTACTTAGCTAATCCCCTCCCCCATGAAACTGGCATTGGCCACCATCCCATTGTTCACTCTGTGGGTGTTATATTCCCTCCCCCGCCTTGTGCATTTAGATTGTGAACTGTCAGGGCAGGGACCATCTACACCACCTAGCCCCAGAGGGGCCTGTTCTCAGAAGTCCCCTGAGCAGCACCATAACAAAGATGATTATGAATAATAATAAATAAATAATAATAATAATACAAACTTGTGTTGAAAGGCCCCTTTTGAAGGATACTGACCAGCACAGACACACTGCCATGTTCCATGGTTGCTCATGCCACCTCAAGGGTTCGAATCCTGTGCGGTGGGGAAGCCTGGAGAGCATTCTAAGTTCTTGGCTAGATTTTTAACAAGAGCAGGAAAAGCTTGTGCCAGGGCCTCTCCCTCACAACAGGCACCCAGCTCCTGATGGAAGCCAGGGGCTTCTCTTCGGCCTCAGATGTTAAGGCAGCAGGGCATGCAATATCTCTGGGGAAGCCCAGAGTCTAGCCTCACTGGTATTGCTCCTCTCAGTGTGTGAGAAGCATTGATGGTCTCCAGAAGACTCCGGGAGAGCAGGACAGGAGGTTTTCACTGGGGTGGAAGGGAGGGAATGGTGGGGGGGGTCTCCAATTCCTGGCGTTACCCCAGGGATAACAGGGGACAATGTGGGAAGAGGACACAAAGTTTCCTGGCAGGGAGGGCACCTGTTTGAATGTAGCCTGGATCAACAGGACAGTGGCCGCTGTGATGCTTATAAGGAATGAGCCGAGGGGCGCAGGAGAATCCTATGAAGAGGCACCGAGGGCCCGATGGACTCAGGCTGACTCATCCCTGCTGAGCCGCATGTGGGGGCCAGGGCAGCTGCTGTCAGTGCCGTGTCTGTTCTCACCTGGATCCTGCAAGCTGCTGAGTGCAGTCAATAGGAAATCGAGGGGCTTCACCCCTTGCAGGACCAGAGCTCTCTGGGCACGGGTGGAGGACGTTGGTCACCCTGGAAGGCTGTATCTGACTCTAGCGCCACTGCAGGCAGGGCAGTCCAGGGATTTCAGGGCCATTAACCAGCTCCCATTGCATGGGGCATGCCAAGATTTAACCCCGTGGTGGGGGAGTTAGCCGGGGTGCTCTCTCCGCTCCCCTGATTGGCACTCCTAACGCTCACACCGCGAGGTCAGGACAGAGAGAAAGAGCATAGCGCCCTGTGTCAGCGTCGCTCCAGGGATTGCCATCTGTCCCAGGGCGGGCTGGCCCAAGGGCATTGGGCTCCATCTTGCATCTGCGCGTTAGCTACTTCCCAGGGGGTGAGTTCTGGGGCTGGCAAAAGTTCCCCAAATCCTCTAGTCAGGATTTAAAGTTCCAGAGAATCCCCAGAGCCGTCCCAGCAGCAGAGTCGTGCAGGGCCAAAGGTGCCTCAACCAGACAGTTTGTAGCATCACCCTCAAGTCCAGGCCGGGCTGGACAGAAATGTAGTTGCTATGGTGACAAGACAGCGCACCACAGGCGCCTCCCCGTGATAACGAAAAGGCATCACAAGCCAGGGGCAGCTCCAGGCAAAGGGCAGCAAAGCCCATGGACTCTGCTCCCCATAGGTCTAGGGCTTGTTTTGTGCAAAGGGGGCTGGATGTGGGGGCGGGGGGGGGAGAATTGCACAGCACCATCTTGTGGACTTTGTGGGTCTCTCTCAGGACGTAGGCGAGAGAGCGACATGGAGGCAGACGAAACGGCAGCACATTCTGCATGTGCGTCTTTTGTGCAGAAACAACACAGGCTCAGTTAGGTCCCAAATGACCATATTTCCAAACTCTGCCAAAAGATGCCGGGGCTGGCTATAGACATGGCTCCTCTGGCTGCTTCCAAAACACAGAGCCCAGGGAGTGCCGCTAGAGAGCTCGCTGACTATTTAGAGAGAGACCACCCGGCTCCTCCCATCACACGCACCCTGTGCATCCATTTATGCTGCAGACACAATTGCTAAACTGAAGCACGAAACCCCCTGCTTCCTGGAGGAGGCGATGGGGGGTGGGGGGCCATATTCAGCTTGGGTGGAAGGAGAACGGAATAAGAGAAAAAAAACATGAACAGGGCTTGGCTTGCAGCTGTTCCATATTTTAATACTGATCGGATCCGAATGCCTCCACACACTACCAGAGCGGCAGCGTTTATTTAACACACTGTAACTGACCTGGTAAACCCAAAGAGAGCAGCAGTTTTGCTGACTGTTAAATGTGTGTTTAACAAGGCTCCCAGGAGAGCCAAACGGCAGGTGCTCTAGAGGGTTGTGCTTCTGGGAGGGGAAGGCTGAGCATCTCCCCACCTGCCCCAGAACATTCAAGGTAATGCCGACAGGGCCCCGAGGAAAGGTTACTGTGGGGCAGGACTGGTGAAGTACTTTTGGAAATGCTGACAGACCGGGAAAGTACTCAGAGATCAGCACTAGGGTGAGGACGAGCGGGAATAGATTCAATTAGCTAATGCAGGCTGAGCCGCAGCAGCCATTAAGGGAAAGGATGCACGTGGTTTTACTGGTGTGCTCAGTTCATTCAGCTAGGCCCTTAGCATGGAGCTCACTTTAAGCTCACGAGGAATCCTACCAAAGTTAAGGCCTCTCTCTGTGCTTTGTTAAGGGGCTGGGCTTGGCACAGATGAGCCATCGGGCTTGGCTGCTGAGCTCCCACAAGGGAAACGCGAGTGAGGATGGATGCTAAGACCAGGCCCATGACTTTCCGCTAGAACAGAGTCGCTCAGCTGGTTGGGTTGGGTGTGTAAAGGGATCCTGAGGCTTTGAGAACGTTATTACAATCTAAAGCAAAGAAAATCTTGGTCCTTCGCCTCCCCACACATCCACTCCTTCACTGCAGGCTCCAACAATCCCCGTCAACCTCTCACACGCAAATACATGCTAGCTGCTTAGCAGTGCACTCGTCTCTCCACTGCTGACTCTGGCCGCTACAGTACATATAACAGGATCGGGAATATTTGTGGCCTTGAAGAAGGGGCTGTGGAGCTGAGGAGGTCACAAGAACTGCCTATGGCGCAGGTGTGATCTCATCCCCGGGGTGAAATCCTTGGTGTTTAAGTCCTGAAAATATTGAGGCTGTGCAGAGGGGGGGCGGGGAGTCTGCTCCATTTCTCTCCTCCCTTCCTAAGTCTGGCAGTTTCTGTTATTTTGGTAAGTAATATTCCAGCAGCCGCAAAGAAATGAAATTCTCTGACTTCACTGCACCTGAATCCTTAGGGAAGCATTATCAAGCACACAGCACCTTGTCAGACATCATCTTTCGTGCCTCTAGCAGCAATCTCTATGTTAAATGCCAGGCAATGGGAACACATTATACCATCAAATCCAGGTTAAAGAAAAGGGCTCCACTAGAAGAAAGCCACATGGGAAGGGAAGGCTGTGTGTGCAAAAACCTGGCACTCCACCCCAGAAAGATGCTAGGATCAAGCAGGAAAATAGATTACTGTAAACCTCCTACGCTACAGACTGGGCACAGATTTCAGTTCTATGTGTGCACGTACACCCTTCCCTTTGTGAACAGCAGTCAGCAAACAGACAGACGGGGAGTGAGCCATCAGGCAACACTGGTGCGATGTCCCTGCCATAGTGTGTCATGTTGTACGTGCGCTGGGCGGAATGGGAAGGAGCCTGGGCCTGTTACTTCACTAGCCCTCTGAGGCAGGCAGGGCAGGAGTGCAAGGCCGACCCCCACGGCCTCTGAAAGCCTCATGTGCTCTTGTAGATGGCTAAGCCGCATGCTCCTATGAGAATGGGACACCCCCCCATGCGGCCCCTGAGATGAGGCAGCGGCTGTGGTGCACCATTCCCACCAGCTCTCCCAGCGCTGGCTGACCAGCCACCAGGCCATTTTCAAAAGGGGAAACGAAGGCCCAGAGAGGTTAAGGTTCCTAGTGACTAGTGTTAGATGCCTTGATTTCAAGGTGCTCTCCTGAGCTGTGCGAACGAGGCCCAATCTTCGGGAAGTGCCAAGTGCCCACACTGGGGGGATTAATCCCATTTCAAGTTGCTTAGGCCTGGGGCACCCAAAATCCCTTCTGGAAAGCTTGGCCTGCAGGACGTGCCCAAAGCCACAAAGGAAGCCTCGGACAGAGGCTTGGAACCCAGGCATCCTGATGTCCAGGCCTCGGCTTCTGCCGCTACCCCACCTTGCCTCAGAGCAAGTGGGTGAGGGAGAGTCATTTCCTGCTGAGATGTCTCTTCCTGAGTAGGGTGCTGTTGCTTGGCAGCCCCTTCTGAGCAGCTTCGGCTGCATGTCAAAGGTTGTGAAAGGAAGAACCCATCTTACTGAACAGGAAGCTGCAGCTTTTCCCTCTCCAGGGCTTCTCTCCTCTTTAGTACTTAACAGATCCCTTCAGAAGTGCTGGATCCATTACCATGGCAGGGGCCAGGCCACTTCCCACCCAAGACGGGTGGTGATTTAGCTAGGTGATAACGGGAACTTTGTGCTGCTTTGCAGGAATCAAGTCACTGAGCAGATAGAGCCAAGCGGCCGGGGGTTATCCTGATAGCAGCAGCAGGGTACTGCTAATCAATGCGTTGCAGGCATGCCCCTGTCCCCGTGAGCTGCAAGCTGCCGAGTGCTAGAGCGTATGCCGCATAAGCTTAACATTTAACCAACGGGCAGGAGGGAGGTTGCCACAGTCCAGGTCCCAGGGATCCCTGCAGACTGGTGAGGGAATTTGGCTAGAATGGCACTATTCAGAGGGCACTGGGTCAGGGAGCCCTAACCCCAAATGCCAAGTGTTTTGGGAAGAGGGAGGGGATGTTGTAATATTTGGTAGGTGAAGGCTCAGCACCACAGACCCTGGACAGTGACAGCAGGGCCTGGCCGTTGTCATGGGCACAAGCTGGGATTCAGCCCCATGGCCAATGCCACAGATGCCCAGGCTGGAGGTATTTATGCCATGTTATGGGCAGGGATAAATCCGCCGACCCAAATCACTTCCCCATCTTCACTGCTGTGGCCACTGGTCAGAAGGCGCAGAGCAGGACTGACAATGCAGGTGGGGGTGTCCCCATGATGCTCTGAGCTGGATCAGAACAGGATGGGCCAATGTCAGGTCAGCCCGTTTCTGAAGAGATGTACATCCCAGCTTCCCAGGCTGAGGCCTGGGTAAGCACCTAGCCCCACCCTCCCGAGCAAGCTTCCATCACTCACAGGTAGGGTGGCTCCGGGCCCCAGCACGCCAAGCTCGTGCTTGGGGCAGCATGTCGCGGGGGGTGCTCTGCCGGTCACTGAGAGGGCGGCAGGCGGCTCCGGTGGACCTCCCGCAGGTGTGCCTACGGAGGGTCTGCTGGTCCTGCGGCTTTGGTGGAGCATCCGCAGGCACGCTTGCAGGAGGTCCACTGGAGCCGCGGGACCGGCGACTGGCAGAGTGCCACCCACGGCGTGCCACCGTGCTTGGGATAGCGAAATGGCTAGAGCCGCCCCTGCTCCCAGAGACTCAAAGGTGGGTGCATTTCCCCAGTGCTACCCCCATGTACTAGTCAGAGGCACCCTGCTCTCTAGCAGCAATGGCCCAGCATCTCCAACCCAGCTAGCAAATCACAAAGCCTCGGCAGCCAGCCAGCCACATGGGGGCTCAAGGCCCCGGCTCTGGGAAAGGCTGGATCAGGCCTTTCCAGGCAGTGAAGATAACAAGCTGCTCAGACACACAGCTTAATTAAACCATGTACAGCAGAGAAATGCCTTTCCGAGGTGAGTGCAGAGGTGCTCCCCTTCCCTGGCTTGGACAGGAAAGGCTCAGCTCAGATCCCATCCCCACATGTACCGCAGAGAGGATTCTGCATCATGTCGGCACCCAGGCTGCATCTGTCTTCATTAACATGTATTTATTTAAACAACCCATCGAAACCTGGGTAATGAAGACAGGGGCTGTGTGCCACCTGGCTCCCTGGTTATAAGTGGCCCACAACATTAAATCACACACGCTCCTTTCCTGTAATGGGCTCATTAGCACAACACAAATGAGCACACCCGGGAACACCATGGCTCATTCAAGGAGACACGCCTTGCAGCACAGCCACTACTCCCAGGGCAGGGCTGAATCCTGCTGCCGAGGATGCAGATCCCCATCTTCCCTTGGAAATGCCCAGTTCCATTCACTTGCTATCCACAGCCAGTCCCCCCCACAGAAAGCCTAGAGACCACTGAATCCCAGAAAATTCTCCAGCCTGTTGGCTACATTTGGGAGCTACATTTGCTCCTGACCCCTTATTTGCTGGAAGTGGCTCATACCCTGAAGCAGGAGGGTTTCGATCTCTTCCCAAACACTTGGTTATTCCCCCGCCCCCACTTCAACATTTACTGTCTAGATTCTTTTTATCCATAGAAATGTCTATTTGTTTTGAACCCTGCAAAGCTCTGATTGCTAGAATGTATCACGGAGGCTGACTCCCACAGGCTCATTCGGCATTGTGCAGAAAAAGTATTTCCTTTGGACACACCGAGCTGTCCACTCAGACTCGCGTACCTCAAAAGGGTCAATCAGAATTTCGGGGGAAGGCTGGGGTCAGCTCCCAGCCCTAACAGAGTCCTGGCTCGCTGGGCCATGCGAGGGCAGAGGTGCTGCTAACACAACCCAACACAGCAGAGCCCTGGGATTACAAACAGCCCCTCAGCGTGCCATCCCTCAGAGCTAGGAAGCTTTCTGTTCCATTAGTAAATGGCTTCTTCTGCTCTGCACAAACTGCTCCCCAATCCCCCGGGCTCTACCTCCAAGTCTTATTTATAAATCAAACTCCAGCCAAAAAACCCCACTATGTCAGGACCAATCAGTCCCTGGGAGCTGTGAATGGTACTTTACTGACCCAGAATTAATCATAACAGAAAGAGCTTAATGGAAAATTTCCTAAGTGCTCGTTTATTAAACATATTTATGCACCTTGACTAGTTTAGGGGCCAGAGAGGGAAAAAAAGCGTTGTTGCTTTTTCCTTTTCTTTATAAGTTTCTTCTTTCCATAGGGAGAGCCCTGGGAAATTCTAAACACACATTGGTGAGAGACAGGTTGCTCCATGGCACTGATCCAGGAAATCACCACCATGACTTGCCAGGCCTTCCTGAATTCTGATGGCCAACTGCCCAGCTGGACTCTTGAGTCCTTTCTGATTCTAGGGGTCTGATTTAAGACACCTTAAAGGGACCTGGCTACTGGTGATGGTTGCACACCCAGCCTCAGAGATGCAGGCTGCTTTTAAGGCATCTCCAGTTGGGTGCCCAAAAATGCAGATACCCATAATCTGTAAGGAAAAGTGTAGCTGTCTTGCCACTCATCAGCCCCAGCATTCCTGACAGGTGGCTCTATATGATTTTATGAAAATATGCTAATGGGTGTGAATATAATGTAACTGGAATATGCTTCATGCAAAAGGTCTCTTGTAAGGCATCATTACAAAACTTATCTGCTGAGTGTGTTGATCCTATTTGTATAAATGTATCATTCTTGTATCTAAAGCTAGACATATGAAATACAACTCTGAGGGCCTATTGTAATTATGCAAAGCGTGGGCCATTAATGGTGGTTTGGAATCTTAATGGCTCCCATTAACCAGGACAACGGACTGTCGATGGCTCTGTTTTACTTGCAAGTCTTCCTGTAGACGTGTGTGCTGCCAAGTGGGTAATGAAGTCTTCCAGTGACACGTGATCATGTCTCCTGAACTGGAATCCATCTTTAACCTGGTGCTTTTCCATTTAGAAGGGGAGGGGGACCCAGAGACACAAAAGATTCCTGCCTTGTGCCAAAGCTATATAATGGAGTGGAACAGAATGAAGGAGGCTGCAATCATTAAGAAAAATCTTACCATCACCTGAGCTGGAACATGGGCTGAACCAGGGGAAAGGCTTGTGCCCAGACGAGGAAGGCATCCAGTCTGTGAGAGAAGCTTATTGAAACACCTCTGAGGGTGAGATTTCATCTGTATTCCGTTTTCTTACTGGATTAGGCTCAGTTTTGCATGTTTTATTTTATTTTGCTTGATAATTCACTTTGTTCTGTTTGTTACTACTTAGAACCACTTAAATCTTCAGCCACCCCCGACAAGGAGGCCGTGCTGCTTGCACCGTGTCAATGAAACAAGGCCCCAGTCCTGGCTCTGCACAGACTTAGCTTTAAAGCATTGCCCTGTGCGGCGGCTTTCCATCCCCTCTGGATACAGGCCCCACCTGGCCTTTGGCTGGGCTCACCAGGAATTCCCAGGGTCCTCTCCCAGCAGGGACCCTGCTCAGCCGAGGGGTGAGCTGGTATCTCCTGGCAGACTCACCCCCCTGCCTTCCAGCAGATCCATTTCCTCCTGTGCCCCACAGACACAAGAGTCATAGGGGCCACTAGCCATCAAAAGCAAAACCAAACCCAGGCGAACGACCGCTGATCGGGGCAGGGTTCTCTTCCTTCAGAGAGTCACTGGTGGGCCGTAGCCCAGCGTGGTGCCCACAGACACACCTCTGGTAGTAGCCCCAAAGCAACAGCCTGGTGCTGGGCCCCCTCTTCTCCCAGAGGGGTCTCGGCAGGCAGCGATCGCCCAGGCAACTGTGGCCTTCATCTGCCGAGGACTGAGGTTTGCTCTTCTCCCAGGCTGCCACCATCTGAGCTGGGGCTCTCCCTTTTACATCTTCCCTCCCGGCCTGACTCTCCTGCTTGAGCCCAGAGCAGCGCATTAACCCTCGGGGGGGCTAGCGTGGGTTATACACCCCGTCACCAGGCTGCCGGGGGCTGCCTTGCTCCTCGCCCCCGGGATGGGCCCTCGGTGAGCGTCTCCAGAGCCAGGGGCTGAGAACGTAGACCCTCTCCCTGCTGGGGAGGACACGGGCACCAGCAGCCTATGTGCAATGAAAGGAAACTCTGCCTCCCCCTGCTCCTGCCTGTTACAACAGCCTAACTGAAGAGAGCCCCAAGCCAACCCCTTCAAGCCAGACAGCCCTGCGCCTGGGCTGGGGCATTTGAGAACCTCTTCTCCGATCCAGGGCCAAGTCTCCAAATGGACCAAAAAAAAAAAAAAAAAAGAAAGAAATCAAGATTTCCACCGAAGGTCTCCCATCCAAGGGCCAAAAAGAGCCAGCACTGCTTAGCTCAGGAAGGGCTGGCTAGAGACGAACCCAGCTGGTACCCTCTGAGATATAGGGCTGCATGCACAGCAGAGGGCCGAGGGTGTTCAAAGCTCAGGCAGTACGGACATGGGAGAAGGAGGCTGGGTCCATGCCCATTGATACTGAGAGCATTGGACACCAGCTGATGGGGTAGGGGGGGCAGGCCAGGGGAGTAGGGGCTCTGTGCCAACTTGCACTCGAAGCAATTGTGTTCGAGGAGCAGGCAGGCTGCCAGCCCAATGAGGGATGTGAAGAAGCGTAATAGGAAGGTAATGAGCCTGCGGAAGACGGAGGGGCCCTGGCGCATGTGTCTGTAACACTCTCCTTGTGCCACACACCCAGCGTATACATAGTCCCCCATGTCTGCCGCGTCCCTGCCCGCCCTACACATAGAGCCTCGCCAGCTGGGGACAGAGGGGGGAGCGGGTGTCGGGCCACCTGGTGCAGCCTAGCGTGCCTCTCATACAGGGTCAGCACAAGCCCTCCTGGCCCCGCTGTGAGAGAGAGGTACTAATCCCTGTCACCAAAGAGGGGAAACTGAGGCACAGACACTGAGAGGCTTCCACCACAGGTCATACAGTGCCCAAGGAATAGGTCCCCCGAGTCCTGACTCCTAGGCCCCTGCTCTGAACCAACAAACCCCACTTCCTGCCTAGAGCCAGACATAGAACCCAGGAGTCCTGACCCCCAGTTTCCTGCTCTGACCAGTTGACCTCACTCCACTCCCTTTATCCCAGCCCAGGAAATTCTCACACACTCCGCAGGGGAGGCTCCTGGAGGGAAGGGGCAGGCCATGTTCCCCAGCCCCCTAAAAACTCCCCTGCAGCTCTGTCTTCACCAGATGACAATGTCCTTGCATGAGACACCTGCCTGCTTCTCATTCCACCCCCACGGCCCCTCCCTGAGCAGCCAGTCACTCTCCCCAGCTCCGGGATGGGACATTGATGGCGGGTGGAGCATGGAGCCACAGGGATGTGAATCCCACAGCTATGGCTAGGATGCTGGCAGCACAGTGGGAGGATGCCAGAGCCATCTGGGGATCAGGGAAGGGAGGCTGCAGCCAGCCCTTGGATCAAGGCAGAATTGGAGGGGGCAGAGCTCCCTCAGGGCCAGGTGGTGGCAAGGCCTGGCTTCCCCTGGTCCATTTCTGCCCCCCCACCAGGTTTCTCCATCCCCAGCCCCACAGAGGATTAAAGGACACCCTGAAAGTGGGAGGTTCTGTTTCTGCAGCAGCCACTGGGCCCAGACCTCACGCGCCCACCAGGCTGGCTGAGACACCAAATGACTTCACACCTCCGGCTGGCACTGGCATGGCCTACTTTCCTCAGGCGTTTCCTCGCTAGCGCAAACTCTGGGTGCAGAGGGCTTGGTCTCAGCCGGCGACACCCCTTCAAAGCGTTCCATGATTTTAACAACCCTCCCCGGACTCGCTCCGGCCAACCACACAGACCAGCTCGTGTCTCTGATCCCTGGTGGCGAGAGCACCTTCTCCCCTGCAGCTCCTGCCATCTGAAACAGCCCCATTCCAAAGCCCCGTCTCTTCCTTACCTCGCTTGTATCTCAATTTCTGATCCCTATGGCTGAACATTTCCACGGGCGGGTCTCAGGTCTCCAAGAGCAGGTGGCACTGGCAGCCCACCTCCCAAACGACCTGTGATTCCCTGGGAGGAGAGGACAGAATCGCTGGCCTGTGTCCCAGCCAGCAGCTAGAGATACCCCAGGGGCTGCCAAGCCAGGCACCATACTCCTGCATGTGTCTGCAGATTATAAAGAAACTGCATCTGATGTCACTAATTTGCTCATAGATTAATTACCATGTGATCTGCAGTGTTTAGCTCCTGTGAAAAGGCGGAAATAACCAGTGAGTGTCTCCTTGCCATTTGCACAGCCTTGGCCCTTGGATCCTTTGCCGCAGCCTGGGAAGCGAAGGGGAGCCGGGCAGAGAGGGCTGAGTCCACTGCCGGCATTCACTTAAATGCAGCTGTGACAGGCACAGGGCCAGATGCCCTGCTGGGGTCACTCTGCGCTGCTCTGTTGAAGGCCGTGGAGCTGTGCCCTTTCCACCCGCAGGAAGCAGCGCGCTCCCGGATCATTACCCCAGGCTGCAGAAGGATAATGCAGCACTGATATGGATCCTGCTACCTATCTGAACTCCAGGCATCCCTAGAGCCAAACCCCAACCCAGCGCAGGGATTTCCCATCCTGCAAATCCAATGGGAGTCTCCAAAGACTTCCAAGGCCAAGAGCCAGAACCCATTGGGAATCCACCCATCACCTTCTGGAGCGACAGGCCAGGTTCTCTAATGGGTTGTGTTCCCCGTCCCCCCATGTCATCAAGAGATCCATCACCTGCACCCTTCCCCTCACTAACTCAGGACCCCAAGCTCCCCCTCATCACCAGGAACCCCGTCCCCACCCAAGCCTCTGCTCCCTCCAACATTATCTGGGGGAGGGCCCAGTTCCAGCCACACAGCTCCTTGAGCCTGTCTCCTGAGTCTCCCTGTTCCACCCGCCTTCCCCTCTCATCAGCTCTGGCCTCAGCATCCTCTCTCCCCATTATTCTCCTTCAGTGCCAGCTTATTCATCGCAGCCCCATTACGGAGCTGAAAGCCAACGCGGCTGCACCACCTGACTGCAAATTGGCTCCTTTTTTCAGTCCAGATGCTAATCTAATTGCTCTTCGGCAAAGAAACTTTAATGCAAAGGGGATGAGTTTTGAATGCAGGAGGAGGGAGCTGTGGGTGGATCGTGTTTTCTGAGAGCTCAAGCTCTGCTCTGTACAGGGGGGAAGAGCCAGCCAGCCACTCCTGCAAGCCAGAGACAAGTCTGTGCATTTGGGGGGGTCCCAAAATGCCTGGTGCTCTGAGCTGCCCCCAGTTGCAGAGAGCCCTGCAGAGGCCAGATGAGCAGTGTGCAATGTCGGGGGAGGGGGGACACAGGAGGGGAAGGGAAATAACTGGCTGCTGCAGCAGAGCTGCCAGGGGCTCATGTCAGAGATGAACATCCATTGTCCAAATCTGACAGTAAGGAGCGGCTATTCCCAAGGGGCACCATCCTGCATTCACTCATGTCTACAGGGGCCACATGTCCAGCAGAGGGTGGGGGGAAAGAGGGGCTTGTGATCAAGGCACTGGAAGGATCTCAGGTGAACCTGGGCTCTGGGGCCAGCTTGGCCACAGATTTCCTGAGGCTCTGGGCCTCAGCTCCCCCTCGAGGATCTCAGGCCAGTCCTTCCTTCAGCTTTAGACTGTAACCACTTTGCAGCGGGGCCCCTCTGGCTGGCTGGGGCCTCCAGTCACAACTGCAGTACACACACCTAGTGCCCCAAGATACAAGGGAATTTGTAACTAGGGCTGCAGAGGGGGGACCTCTGCCCTAATTAAACTAAACTAGGAATTAGGCTCTTCCCCTAAACTTCAGCGTCAAGGGAAATTCCAAGACGGGGGCTCTCTAAGGCCATGTCTACACAGCTGTGCCGGAGCAGACACGCTTCCTACGGCACAGGAAAAGAGGGGGAGATCCCCCTCCCTGCAGAAACTTCACCTCTCCAAGGATGGTAGCCACAGGGGCAGGCATTCTTCCCCCAGCCCAGCTGCCTCTACCCTGGGTGGGGAGCGGCGTAGCGAGGGTGCAAGAGTTTTGGAATTTGCACACCTCTGACGGCCACAGCTAAGCCAACCTCACCTATAAGCAGAAAGCACCAGGGCTACTTGTAGGACAGCCATTAAAGGGGAGAACCAGACAGACCTGTGGGGCCATCACAGGGACCTTCCATCAGCGGATGGGACAAAGCCCTAGAACCAAGAGCGGATGGAAGGGCCTGGAGCTGGCCAGAGAGAGCTCGGGCCTCGCTGGTTTTGGAGCTCTGATACCCGTGGGGAATAACTTGGTGCACAGCCTTGTGCTGTCCGCTAACCCCAGGGGTCCCTTTGGAACTGCTCAGGATTTCCTACAGCACTTCGAGTCTAAGCCGAGACAGAGAACGCAACAGGGCAGCAGCTTTATACCGATACAGGGAGGTGCAGCTCTGTCCACACAAGGCTCCCGTGCTAATCTCAGCTCTTCCGTTTCGGCCTGCCATGTACATTTAGGTGACAGCTATAAGCTGCAGCAGAAGTGTGTTGTTGGGGTGAACGTGCAGGCTATGGATTCTGTATGCCAGCTCCATGTAGTGCATGACGTGCTCCAAGGGAAGGACACCAGTTTACGACATGAGAGACAGGGGTTCGATTCCTTGCTCTGCCACTTCCTGTGTGACCTTGGGCAAGTCACTTAGCCTCTGTTCCCATGGTGATGTGCTCAGACATTACCGTGATGGGGACCAGCTATTGACATCTCTGCAGTAAATGGCAGCTGCTGTAGAGTGAGTTTGTGCAGGCAGCCTCGGACGGGTATTCAGCATGGCATCATCCTGTGCCTGGCCCAAGCCCCACTGCACCCACCAGGAGCAGGCAGTTCCAGGAGCTTTGGACCAGGTGGCAGAGGCTTGCCAAGATGAGCCATTATCCAGGCTGGAGCTGGCCTTGCAGCAGGCAGACACCTTCTCCCCCCAGCTCTGAAGTAAAATCCCTTCCCTTTCTTTAAAAGAAACAGCCCAACAAAAGCAACACGGTTCCAGGCCTCTTGTCCCTTTCTATTCCAGAACCCTCTGAAATATTCAACAATGCAATTATATCTCAAGGCGCAAAATGCACTTATGTTTCTTTAGATAACGAGCCGGGACAAGCCCCTCAGCCGACCTGTCCATTACTGCTGAGTTCGAGCTGCTGGCTCCTCTGCCATTTGAGAGGGGTCAGCGCTTTCCCTGGGCAATGACCTGCAACTGCATTTCCCAGCAACGCGCTCAGCCTGGCTCTGTAGTTGGACAGGGACCCGCCAGCCCTGCAAGGGCCCCCCGGGGTGAGGGGAGACGGGGGCCAGGGATGGAAAGTTAAAGTGCTAGGGAGGAAAAAAGAAATGGAGGGGGGGCATGGGGAAACTTGCTGAGGGGCTGATCCTGTGGAGATGTTAGCCTGACTGTGCAACAGGGACTGCAACCTCAGAGCGCACTGGCTTGAGCTCTTCCCCGTCTCTGGGCTAAACCCTGTGCAGGTCACTCTCCCAATCCGCATAGGGGCTACTGCAGTTGAGCTGGGGACCCTCCTGAGAGCTTTGCACCTGGATAAGAACCGGGTCCCCTTGGGGTGGGCTTGTCTATATGGCAGAGGGGAGCTTGGAGCTGAGCCCTGCAGAGGCGGGAGCCAGGCATGCTCTGGGGCAGACAGCAGGTGAGGGGGAAATGCAGAGGGGGTCAGCACTTCAGCTGCACACCTAGAAACAGGCTCCTGAGGAGCTGCCAAGCTGCTCTGGAGACCGCCTGAGGGCAGGCACCATTCAGGAGCTTGCCACAGCATCCAGCTTGAGGCCAGGCCGCAGACGCTGCCAGGGTGGGCTGGTCGGTGCTTTGGCCCCTGCACAGAGCTAGGGAAGTGCAAGGGAGAGGGAGGAAATGGAAAATGCTGACGTGCCCCAGCCCTCAACGTGGTAAGCAGAGTTCAGGTCAAAGGCCCGGGTCAGTTCTTGAGACATCCAGGCCCATCTCCTCCAGGCAAGGTCCCATGCGACTCCTGTCGGCATCAGAGCTGGAGATCAGAGCTAGACCCCCGGGTCCAAACACCCCCAAAGTTTGGCTCTGCCTCTGGATATGGCTACCTGCTCTAGCCACAGCCAGCAGAGGCATGGCTGGAGCTGGCAGCACCTACCAAGCACAGCCAGCTCATGAGACCAACATAGACTCCCCTCAGTGGGTCTCAGCCCCTTCCCCAGTGGGGCAGATGTCCCCCTAAAATGCCACAGCCACAACTGGCCCCATTTGGCAGCCTGAGAAGGGGAGCTAGGGACTATACCGGCCATGGGGACAGGCTGACTGACACCTCAGGGAGGGGCTGGGCAGCCTATGGGGAGGCTCACGTTGGTGCTGAGCTCTGCTCTGTGGCTAGACAAGGAGCCTGCTGCCTCCAGAGGTGCCAGCCTGGCCTGGAGAGCTCCAGCTGGTGGCGTTGGTGACTAGAGGGTGCACGTCCTTCTGTATCTGTATCAGCCCGTGCTTAGGAACAAGGAGACTGGAGAATCAGGGGCCCCTTGACTCTGCCCTGGCACCTAACAGGGCCCCCTGCACATTCCCCTCCTGAGCAGGTGGTCTCCCCAGCTGGCATATGGTCTGTCCCGTGGCCTTACATCCAGGACCAGGGCTGTGTCCAGATCACAGCGCTCACTGGGGTTGTTATTGGCCTCCCAGGGCTTGGGGAGCAGAACGACACCAGGAAATTAGATCCACTTAGCTGTGTCTCCATGGAGACAGCGCTAGGGCAAGGGAAGAATTCTTCCGGCAGCCTAGCTCCCACCTCCGGGGGAGGCGGATTAACTCCAGCCTGGGAGAGCCTCTCCCAGCTCTGTAGTGAGCGTCTATAGAAGCACTAGAGTGGCACAGCTACAGTACCACAGTTGGGCCACTGTACCTAGCCTACATTAGAGCAGCCCTGAGGCGGTTCTAAGTGACACTGGGGGCTGTGCAGGGCCCTGCAATGTAGAGAGCACAGAAGTGGTTTAAACAATTTATTCCCCTGCCCCCAATCCCTGCCCTAAGTGCTGGGACAGAGTTGCTGGCAAAGGACAGAGGGGCCACCCAGCAAACCCTGCTCACGTTGGGGGCTGCTTCCCACCCCCTTTCTCAAATGTCCCGATTGGGCAGCAGTATCACTGCCAACTTCCTTAAAGGAAATATTCCCCTTCCGTCTCCATGGTGCTGTGGGCAATTTCCCCTGGCTCGCTGCCAGGATCAGAGCCGGGAGTGAATTGGCCAAGGCCTTTTCATGCACCTGGCCGCTCGCTTCTGGCTCCATGTCCATCTCCATCTAGCCATCGGCAGTGGAGCCAACCCCCTCCCCGGCCCAGCCCTATTTAACATTCATAAATGATCTGGGGAAAAGGGGTAAATAGTGAGGCGGCAAAATTTGCAGATGATACAAAACTATTCAAGATAGTTAAGTCCCAGGCAAACTGCAAAGATCTACAAAAGGATCTCACAAACCTGGGTGACTAGGCAACAAAATGGCAGATGAAATACAATGTTGATAAATGCAAAGTAATGCACATTGGAAAACATGATTCCCAACTATGCCTACAAAATGAAGTGGTTTTAAATTAGCTGTTACCACTCAAGGAGGAGATCCTGGAGTCACTGTGGATAGTTCTCTGAAAACACCCACTCAGTGTGCAATGGCAGTCAAAAAAGCAAACAGAATGCTGGGAATCCTTAGGAAAGGGAGAGATAAGACAGAAAATATCATATTGCTTCTACACTAGATCAATTGAACTTGGAAAAGGTTCAGAAAAGAGCAACAAAAATGATTGGGGGATGGAACAGCTGCCATATGAAGAGAGATTAAGATTGCTTTTCCAAGCTGAAAAGTCCCAATCTAATGGGGGACATGATAGAGGTCTATAAAATCATGACTGGTGTGGAAAAAAAGATAACTAAGGATGTGTCATTCACTCCTTCTCATAACCCAAGAACTAGGGGTCACCAAATGAAATAGGCAGGTTTAAAACAAACAAAAGGAAGTATTTTTTCTATATAACACAGTCAACCTGTAGAATTCCTTGCTAGAGGATGTTGTGAAGGCCAAGACTATAACAGGAATCAAAAAAGAACTAGATAAGTTCCTGAAGGATAGGTCCATCAATGGCTACTAGCTAGGCTGGGCAGGGATGGTGTCCCTAGCCTGGGAATTGGCAACAGGAGATGGATTCCCTGTTCTGATCATTCCCTCTGGAGCACCTCGTATTGGCAGATCAGAAGACAGGATACTGGGCTGGAGGGACCTTTGGTCTGACCCAGTCTGGCTGTTCTGTTCTCACAGCTCACCAATCCATGGGTGCAATAAGGCAGCTGGAGACCTGCAGCTTCCCTGAACACTTGCAAGCTAAGGAAGGCTAACAGGGCACTGAGGGTACAATGACAACCCAACAGAGGCTGAGAAATTGTAACAGCTGGATTGGAGCCTGAACTGGGACATTTTCAGTCAGGGAGTTTCCACACCTTAATGTGTCCCCTGCCTTAATTTCACTCACCACTGACACAGCAGCATGGCAGTCAGGGGTGAGTGTGCCATCGGATTAGGAGCGTGGCCTCTGCGGTTTGGAGGAGGAGCTGCTGGGCTTTGATGGGATGCAGCTTGATCTCTGTCCCTGCAGCTAGTAAGACAGACACTAAGCGGTGGGGTAGATCAGCATGAGCAGCTGGCCCAATGTGTTACCATGTACGTACAGCTCAGTGCCCTGGATGCAAACAGAGAAGGAATTTAGACTGTGAACTCCGTGGCTGGGAGCTCTCTAGGTTGAGCGGAGCCCAAACCCCAGCTGGGAATGCACCAGAACTTGGGGCCCACTTGTAACTGCTGTGGGATGCAGTGCTCCATACCAGGGCGTGCTCCCTCAGACCCTGGCTCGCTCCCGATGAAACTGAAGGGTTTGGACAAACATAAGCCGCTGCAAAGATTTGCTGTGTGTGAAATCAAACATCCGGCAATGGCTGGTCACAGAGCAGGGCAGATCCCAGTGCAAGTTGGCAGCTGGGGATGGGCACCGTCATGCAAAGTTGAGATGCCAATGCAGTCCAAGGCTGCGCTCCCTCTCCTCCCTGGTTTGTAGATGATCTTATACAGCAGGTGCCCAGATTTCTGCCCAAGGGAGGACGCCAGCTCTGCATTGCAGTGCTCAGATTGGCACCCATGTGCTCACTGAAAGCGCCTACCTGACAATCTGAAGAAGGGAGGGATGAGGCAGGGCTCCGTATCCCCTCCCCTACGGAGCCTCCCTTGGGTACAGCGTTAAGAGACAGTAACTGAGCACGCACAGAGGAGCAGGGGACAGCACCGTAGGAACAAAGGGAATCGCCCTTGGCTCTGCTTATCGCCCATTTCAGCCCTGCATGGTGGAGGGAGCGATCGCTGTCTGCTTTGAAGCTCGCTGCTCCCATGGGGATACGTGCGGGGCGCTCTCAAAAAGCATCACAGAGCAGAGGAAACCAGGCAACCCAGCCTAGGGCCTCGTGGGCATCTGGCTTGGTCTGTCTTTCACCTCTCTGCTCGGACTGCCATCCACGGGCAAGCGACAGGGGAAAATCATCTACCAGAAACGGACTGAGCAAGGACCAGCTCGTTATGGGGGCAGCTAGCAGCCCTGGCACTAATTCGGAGCCATCCTAATGAGCTGGGACCTCTCCATCTCAGCCCGCTGGCTTCAGCACGCAGCCCCAAGTGTTGTGTCACCCCCTGAACTTCACCCCGCTGCCCGCTGAGCTCCTGGCTCCTCTGCTGTGTAGCTGGAGTAAGATCTGGTTGGAGGCCCGCCGGGGCTGGTAGCAAACATGATGTCCTCTGACAGGCCCTAGTGTTTCCTTGGTAATTAGCACTTCCTCATTACTTCCTCTGCCTGGGTTACATCTCCCGGTGCTTCAGGCAGCCAGGCACTGAGAAAGGCCTTTGTCAACACTTTAAGGCCCCGTTTAGCAAACCGAAGCTTATTAACTTGTCAGCACAGGGGTTGGAGTCATGCCCACCCCAACCCTGCTCTTCACTTCATGCTATTTTTGTCTGTGTGGGGGGTAAGGATATTCGTTAGGCTCCTGTTGAACTGGGGGCCAAACGAGCCGAGAAGAGCAGCAGCAGGGCCGGCGGGAAGCTCCTGCATTCAGAGGAGGCGAGATTTGGCTGGCGGCGCCTGGAGTTGGCGAGGGGATTGTGCTGCACACACTGAGCTCCGAGCTCGAGCAGAATCAAGTGCTCAAGCAGACGCTGGGCAAGCGCCAGATTTATACCCGGGGCCACCAGAGCGGAGCCCTGAGAGCTCACGAAAGAGTCCCCCACCCTCCCCCTGCACAGACACCCTTGGAAAAATCATCCACTCCTGCACCATCACCAAGACCCTAGCCCTGCCCCACCAGCCACCTTTCGAGAGTCCCTGGCTGGTGGCAGATCGCCTCCCCAGCACAGCCAGGCAGCCCCAGGGAGCCTTTGTACCTATGGGACCCATCGATGCTGGGAAGAGAAGGGAAGCCAGGGTGAAGTTAATGAGCAGCCAGAGTCCCCAAGAGGTGGGCTCGGGAGCCAGCGTTCACTTGGGCTGGCTGTAGGCAGGGCTGCAATTAGCCCGTCTCCATCCACATCCAGGCCTGGGCTGATCCACCCGTACCCTCTACTCCTGCAGAGGTTGCTGGGGAGAGAGAGACCCGCGGCTCAGGCTCAGCTCTGTGGGGCTGGCCAGCTGGAACGTGACAGTTCAGGCCCCTGAGATGTGGGTCTGCGACATGCAACGCCCTCTCTGTACCCTTCCCTGCTGCACCAAGCCTGCATGGGTAGCACATGGAAAGAGCTAGGGACCCTGCACAGAGACCAGAAGGGACCCCATGGCTTTAGCAGGCCACCAGTTCACATCATGCCTGGCAACCAGGGCCCCCTCCCCCTTGCACCCAGAAAGTAACTTCATGCACCAGCCAGTACTTTCAGGGGGTCACCTCACAACATGGGCATGACAGAACCCTATAGGGGAGGATAAAGCCTTATTATGGCTAGCGGCTGAGGGGGAATCTCCTCTAGCTCAGCTGAAGAGTCCTGCATGGTGAGTTCTCACCAGTTTTGCAGTTGACTTGCCATGCAGTTTTGTTGGGCCACCAAACCCGCCCTCTGTGCCTCAGTTTCCCCATGTGCAAAGAGAGCTTACAGCAGTTGGTGGCATGTTGCTGTGAGGAGCACCTGCAATTCATCATGCTGGAGGGCGAGGAGAGCATTTGTAAGGAGGCCCTGGACCCAAACATCATCTCATCGGGAGGCAACCCCTGCAGACAGATGGAAGACCTGTAGTTTGCCAGCCAGGCCCACGAGTGATGGCTTAGCAGGGCTGCAGGCATCAGCTGCCTCCTGATCCGGCCAGCCAGAGGGAAACAGGCTGAGGGGCTTTGGCCTAGCCGCGTTCCAAAGGGCGAGCGCCAAGGAGGCGTTCGTACTGTTATTTGCAGCTAGGTTAACCCTTGAGCTCCTGGGACGACCTGCTTCATGGGACAGCAGAGTGGATACACCAAGCTGGCCCCCTTGGGAGCCTTCATTTCGCTGGTGAAGGCTGTTGTGCCGGGGAGCTAGGGATCAAGGACAGTTTGGGATGGGTGGATTCAGAGAGGGGAAATAATGATGCTAATTAAGGTGTGGCAGATGCATTGAGATCCTTGGCTATAAATCACTAGACACAATGGAAGGTTTATTTAAGCACCAACCTTACAACTAATGATGGGAAAACCGAGGCACAGACTGGTGAAGTGACTTGGCCAGGGTCACCCAGGAGGTCATAGAGAACTTGGATAGAACCCAGGAGTCCTGGCTCCCAGCTCCCTCCTCTCACCCATCCTCAGATAGCACCGAGGGGTTTCTCTGGGGTGGAGGTACTGCAATCCCAGTCGCTTCAGCTGCCCTCAGGGAATTGTGTAAAGAACACGGGCCGTAGGAAGTGCGGGGAATGGGGGAGGTTGACGGAAGGGATGGTCCAACCTCTCAGCCAGAGCCACGTTTCTGTCACACCCTTCCAGCAGGTCACACGTACACTGCAGCTTGCTCCCACCTACGTCAAGCCAAGATGGGAACAACAAATGGCTTGTTATGAACGCTCCATTTCCCATCAGATTGCCAGCAGCACAGCGCTATTCTAGAACCTTCCATCTGTGCCAAGCTTGGCTGATCGGTTCTCCACAGACACACTCAGCCCCCTCCACACACCGGGGAGGCATTGCTCACTTTTTGCTGATGGGGAAACCGAGGCAGGGGAAGTGACTTGCCCGAGGGCGCAGAAGACATTGACACCAGACCAGGGAGTAGCCCTCAGAGGGGGTCCTGGCACCCAGACCTTGTACTTGATGGCGTTTCTCGGTGTCTAGCACGTGATCCCTTTGGAGCCCTGCATGTGACCAATTCCTAAATTCCAGGGGCCGCTCTGGGAACTGATGAGCTGAAGGGTGTTGATTCGGGGGAGAGGGCAATCAGAAAACCATGGGGGGGCCTACAGGGTCCCCTGCCATCAGATTAGCACAGCCAGTGCTTCATGTGCCTCTGAAACAATTTATAGAGTCACGAATGCCGCCCAGCATAACAATAGCTCTGCTCAGGCTCTCAAGAGTGGAAACCCTGAATGACTAATTTCCTAGGCAAAAATAACTGTGGGGGGGGCAGAGTGGCAAAAGGGGACCCTACTATGGCAGAGGAAGGGGGTGCACAGAGCCCCTGGTATCACAGAGGAAGGGGAGCTATGGAGGGGAGGCACATAGAACCTCTCATGTCGGGGGGGGGGATTTGGGGACACAGGTGTGAGGTTAGCAAGGCATAGGGGTGCAGCAAAGCCCCAGCCATGGGGACACAGCACACAGAACCCGTGAAGAGGTAGAAATGGGGGGGAAAGGACAATGGGGGGGACTGGGGGAGCTGTAGGGAGCCAGGAGGATGGTACCCAGAGAGCTCATTTGAGGAACAGAGGGGTGCAAGGAGCCCAGGCACGTTCAACCAGCTCAGGCAACAGAAGCTACAAAGCCTGCAGCCCTCAAGCCTCACTCCACTGCAGGAGTTACTCTCCTTGTAACTCATCACATGGGACATTTCACCCGCCGTTCCAGCCCAGCCTCTCGCTTACCTGCAGCTTCCACCCAGAGCTGTCTGCTCTGCTGGATCGTCTGCATTTCACCCAGTTTGGGGGTCAAGGCACTTTAAAGAGACCATTTGCTCATCAGCACAGACAGGAAGGACTAGTAGGGAGAGAGAGAGAGAACCTTAACTGCTATCCTTTTATCCAGGCAGCATTGCAAAAGCTCCGCCTATTAGGGTGGAGCTTGGAGCAGGCCATCCAATAGAAAACTAAAACAGGCAGATTCTTTGATCCTATTGGCTAGAAGAGGCAGGGACAGCTACCCACCATGTTTAAAAGACACAGGTGGGGAGAGACTGGGGTATTGACCAGCTACAATGTCATAGGAAGGCAATGGGAGGCTGGCATGGCTGGAAAAATTAGGCCCTGGCTTCCCAGCTGCATAGAGTGCTTGCCCACCGAGGCCTGCGTTGCCTCTCGTGTGACCCAGCTGGCTTCGAGGCAGTTAGTTTTGATTTACACCAGTGTCAATAAGATCAGAATCAGGACCCCAGTCTTTAAAGAGACAGCAGGGCATCAATACTGCTGGGACCGGGGTGTCTCCCTTGTGGATGTATCGCTGGGGGGTTAGTTATTGAAGAGTCTCTGGTCTATTTGGGGGTTTCTATATAAAAAGAGCTCTCATCTCCATTTGGGGAGTGGGTTTCCCATTCCCCCCCCCCCAATTGTGCTGCCCTGTGCCACTGCTGAGCGTCTGTCTGTCTAGCCTATGTAGTCATAGCATGCCCATCATTCTGGTATTAGGCCTGTAAAGTTTGTCAGGCCAATAGAACATCATTGACTGGAGCTGATTACTTAGGCATCTGTCTGTTTGAGGTGCTTATATAGCCTTCATGCTCTGAGCCTCTCACATTTACCCTCACCGTGCCCCTGGGAGCCCGGGCAGTGCTGTTATCCCCACTGTACAGATGGGGAAACTGAGGCATGTAGTAGAGATGTGATTTGCCCAAGGTCACACAGGACATGTGGGGCAGCGTAGGGACTTGAAGCAGAGCCCTAACCACTGGGCCGGTCTTCCTCCACTCAAACACACGACGGCACTGCCAGAGGGATGGAGGGAGTGGGGAAGGGGAGGTTCTGCACCAGCACTGAGAATCCTGAGATGTCAGCCTAGACGGTCAGGACTGACCCCAATGGCCCAGTGCCGTGCTGGAGTGCTGTTGGGGGGGCTCTCCCCTCAGCCAGTGCTGACCCCAATGCCCTCTTGTAGTGCTAGCTGGCACAGTAGCGCAGGTGTGACGGATGATTCAGCAGGAGGCGCCTTCCCCCAGGTCGGTACCAGACCCACTGCTCCAGCATGGCACCGGACGTGCCACCTTGCCCGAAGAGCCGTCTTTCCCGGGAGGCCCTGCCCACTCATGGCAATCCTAGGGACATGGACTATATCTCCAAAGGAAGCAAAGGGCCCACTGAGAGCATTGGTGGAATGCCCGGCTGCTCACTGGTGCCGTCCCCACAATCGGGCTCAGGTGGGGCACTATCAGGGGGGCAGCACCCCTGCGTGGGGGCTGACAACATCCCTCTGTCCCCCGCATGCCTCAGCCACAACCTCCCCAGTCTCAGCTCCAGGCCCCAAGCTGGGAGTTCCCTCGCTCTCCCCTTTGGCAAGATGCCGTTGGGCTCCGCAGGCAGGCAGGGGGTGTCCAGCGTGGTCCCTGCGCCCACCCTCAGCAGCCGTAGGTGGAGCTGGATGCGCCTGGGCCTGCCTGCTGCTGGACAGCCTGGGACTGACCCCAGCAGAGGCAGCTGGAAATGAGTGTGGGCTGCAAGGTGACACGTGCCATGAGCTGTTTCCTGCCAGGCTAAGGCTGCAGAAAGCAGCGCTGCCCTCTCACGTGAGCACCAGGAGGCATCTCCCCTTCCCACGCCAGCCCTTGGGCCTTTACGGGGGGTGGATGCAGAGCAGCCTGTGGAAGCAAAAGGTGGCAGGCCAGCAGCAGGCCACGTGCCCCATGAAGCCCCTGCAGTTGGATTGCAGGCGGGAGCACGTGCAGGTCACCCTCCACCCATGCAGCAGGCCACCCTCCACCCAGCCGGGCAGGGGCTCCCTGAGCAGGGAACCGGGGCTGTGCTCCCCCCCACCCCTGCCTGGCACTGCATGAGGCGGGCGTGTTGCAGGAGGGAAAACAGCCTCAGCAGCAGCACCTGCTCCACCCCGTGCAGTGCCCAACGAACTGGTGCAGGCACCTGCCCCTTCCCCCCAGCACGGCAGATGATGCCCCACAGTGAGCAAAGGAGGCCAGTGCCCCCCAGCAGCAGAGATCCACAGAGAGTGAACTTTTATTTTCAACAAAGACAGTGCCTGCCCCATGAGATAGAAAGGGGAGGAAGGGGACGGGGAGGGAAGGGGCCACCCCCAAGGTGGGCTCCGGAGTCTAGGGGATGGAAAGGGCCCCCTCCCGCCTTGGGGGAGCAGGGTGGGCAGAGGTGTGAAGAGGAAGAACAGTGCCGGGGGCAGCGAGCGGCAGGGTGGGTGCCCCCCGCGGCAGGCAGGAGGTGGGGCTGCGGCGAAGGGCGTGGGCGTCGTTCCCAGGTGCACACGGTGCACTGCGTGAAGAGATGCCCAGCTACAAAAGAGTTCCAAGCCGGCCACCATGACAAGACGCGCTGCACACACGCCGAGAGTGGGGCTGGCGGGAGGCTGGCTGGCGTGCGCATGTCCAGGGGTGCGTGACCCTACATCCGCAGGCATGTGGGGGTGGCTCCAGGGGTGCGTGCGTCCCGGTGGTGACGACATCAGAAGGGAAGAGAAGAAAAGAAAGCCCACAACAAAAGGCGAAAGGAGGGGGTGCGCCAGGGAGGGCACCGGCCCCCCTGGCAGGGGGAGCAGAGTCCGATGGCCGAACGAGGAAAACAAACTCCCCCACAAAAGGGAAACAAAATCTGATTGTCCTTTCGTTTGCTTTTCCCTTCTGCAGCGTGGGGCTGCCTGGGCCAGGCCCAGCTCCCCCCGGCTCACACCTCCGTCTGGAAATCCCCCTCTGACACGTCCAGGTTCATGCATGGGGGCTCCCAGTTGGCGCAGCGCAGCTCCAGCTTCTCCCGCCTCTTGAGGGGCAGGGAGCTGAGCGTCATGGCCTTGAAGGTGCTCCAGTTCTTCTGCTGCTGCTGCTCCTCAGGACTGGTCACTTCCTGCATGGGGTGGAGGAAAGAGACGCATCGGGGATGTATCGGAGCCAAAGCACTGGTCCCGCTGGGGCTCCGCTCCCCCTCTGGGCCTGGGGAGAAAGGGAGCTCCGTTCTCCCACCCTTGGCCTGCTCTCCGCAGGCTGTGATGGCTGCGGGGCTGGGCCAGGCTGTCTCCCTGGGACTTACTGTGCTACAGTCACCTTTACTAATAGTGTGGCTACTCAGCCTGCAGTACCTGCAACAGAGAACTCGGGGGCAGGTCCCCTGTGCCAGCCTGGCAGTGTAAAGGGGCCTTAGGCTGGGTGGGAGCCCAGAGAGCCACCCAGGGCAGGGCAGGGCAGGGCACGGCACAGCACGGCTGGCATAAGGGCTCTGCACTAGCACAGGCCCCCGTGCAGGGTTGCCGTAAGAGTGCACCGCACCACAGCCACAGGGAGCTCTGAGAGGCAGCGTGGCCCTGCGCAGAGAGGGAGTGAAATGCTGCCAGCAGAATGTTTTGCACCCATTTTGCGCAGCTTCGAGGGGACACATAAGGGGCAGGAAGGCGGGGACCCAGGGCTGGGCAAGAGGAGGCTGGAAAGTCCCCCGCTCCCCCAGTGTTCCTGTTCCCTGCGCAAAGACCAGCTAGCAGGCTCAGGGCCAGAGAGCAGATGCTTTGGAAGCCACCTGGAGAGAAGGGCAGGCAGCCGGGGTGCACGGCCAGAGGGCGGGTGGGTGGAAGGCCTGGGCGTAGCCAGAGGGCAGGTGGACAGGCAGCCGGGGTGCGTGGCCAGAAGGTGGGTGGGTGGAAGGCCTGGGCATGGCCAGGGGGCGGTTGGGTGGTCGAGACACACAGAACAGCCAGAGGATGGACAGGAGGCTGGGGTGTGCAGCCAGAGGGTGGGCAGGACAGAGAGTGTAACCAAGGGTAGCTGGGCAGGACGAGGTGCATGCCTGAGGGTGGCTGGGCAAGAAGGGGCACGCAAAGGCAAGCCGACAGGCATGATGAATGGGGTGCATGCCTGAGGCTGGGCGGGCAGGACAAGGCACATGGCCATGAGTGGGTGGGCAGGATGTGCCCGAGGGTGAGCAGGCAGGATGGACGGGGCACATGCCCGAGGGAGAGCGGGCAGGATGGGGCGCATGCCTGAGGGCGAGCGGGCAGGACTGGGCGTGTGCCTGAAGGCGGCCAGGCAGGATGGGGTGTGTGCCTGAGGGTGGGCGGGCAGGACAGGGCGTGTGCCTGATGGTGGGTGGGCAGGATGGACGGGGCACATGCCTGAGGGCAGACATGTAGGACAGGGCGTGTGCCTGAAGGTGGGCGGGCAGGATGGACGGGGCGCGTATCTGAGGCCGAGTGGGCAGGATGGATGGAGCATATGCCTGAGGGCAGGAGGGCAGGATGGATGGGGCACATGCCTGAGGGTGGGCGGGCAGGACGGGGCATGCGCCTGAGGATGGGCGGGCAGTACTGGGCATGTGCCTGAGGGTGGGCGGGGGGCTGGGAGCAAACTGTGGGACAACAGCATGTATCTCTGAGCCTGAGGCACATTAGAACGAGATGAAGATGGAGCCTGGGGAGGGCCCCTGGACAAGAGCCAGGAGGCTGCAGGGGCAGCATGCGAGGGGAGGGGAGGACAGGACACTTACGAGGGGGTGAAGACAGGGTGGGGGGCAAGGAGGATGGACAGAGAAGCTGGGAGGCTTTGCATGAACTACAGGGTCACGCGGGCGGGAGGCCTTCATCCTCCAAGGGACAGCGCGAGGATGAGGTCGAGATGCCGACATGCCAGGATCCCTGCGAGCAGATGTGACGACTCCACGGGGGGCACAGGGCTCCTGAGGGGCAGCAGCTCCACACTAGCCCGCTCACCCCAGGAAACCCTCCTCCCGCGGCTGGGGTGTCCAGGCACTTACGCTGGATGTGCTCTTCTCCCCGCCGCCGGAAGAGACGCTCCACCGCTTCTCTCTCTGGGGGGACGGACAGGAAAGGCAGCGTCAGACACTAAGGTACAGGCCCCCTCATCCCCCAGCTCAGCCCTATGGCACCGGCTATCGGTCGTCACCCATCCAGGTGCCTTATGGGTGGTATGGGCCCCCAGGCAGCCCCTCGGCTTGGGGTGGGGTGGGAGGGCTGTGAAGCACAACAATACTGACCTGTCGATTTGACCATCTGCCTAAGCCCATTGCAAAGGGGTCCCTCGCAGCAGGGGGAGATGAAGGGAACAGGGTGAGGTGCCCCAGGAAGACCCCCCAGCCTCTGCAGTCCCAGCCTTCCCAGAAGGGAATGGCCTGGCAGCACTGGCTGCGGTGAAACGACTCCGGCCAGCAGGAGGCGCTGCGTATGTGCAGTGGATGCAGAGCGGGCTCACAGGTGCCCTAGCCTCCACAATAAATGCAGTGGGGGTGTTTTAAATGCACTAGTTCCGTGAGAGCGCCAAGGTTTCCCCCAGCAGGAGGCGCTGTGCAGCATGGCTAACTGTGCGCCATCAAGGTATGGCTGACCACGGTGCCGTCCGTGCGAGACAGCAAACGCCAGCCGCGGAGCGACAGCCAAGGGCTTCCGCAAAGGACGAGTGGCAGCTGCCTCGGTTGGTAACGCAGCTCTGTGCCCATCCCACTCGCTGCTGTGCAGGGACGTAGGAACAGCTCAGCCCTGCCCAACACTGACAGCCTTACCTTGGCAGCATTGGTAGCAGGTGCCCGGTACCGATCCATCGTGTGGAATTTCTGGTTCAGCTCATGGTAGAGTTCGGAGTGGCGCTTCCTCGTGTGCATGACTTTCTGCAAAGGGATTGGAGCGGAGGGGGGAACATACGTACTTCTAGTCAGTGCCGCTTCACGGACACACAGCATCATCCCCTGCCCCCCGCGGCCTGCTCCTGGGCTATGGGAATAATGGTTGTTACTTGCTACAGCAGGGGGAGCTCACACACTGAATTTCTGTAGGACCCACAAGAAACAGTAGTTATCATTGGTTGGTGTCTGACATTTCTTGGTAACAGAGTGGTGGGAGGGACTCCAGCCCCCCTTCAAAATTTCCTCCGTCACCAGCCCAGTAGATTGAAACAATCACACACGTGCAGCAGGGCAAAATTTAGGGGCTTAAATGACTCGGCGGTTCTCCCTTCCCACCAGCTGAAATGACACTGCCTGTTTGGGAGCATCAGCTCCCGCCATGAACCTGGTGAAAATATTCCCAGCAGCCCTTCGGCATTTTAATCAACTGTGATCGCTCTTTATTCCCTAGTATAAAACTCCTCGGAGCTCAGCTCTGCTTAAATCAGGCCAGGGATGCGGTTGCAGGAGAGAAATAAATAGAGGAAATTTTATTCCCCAAACCCGGACAAGCTCCTTGCAGGGCTCCTCCCCAGCCCCCATCTCTCTGCAGAGACCAAGCACCAGCCACCCTCAATCCCTCTCTGCTTCGGGCCGGGTGGCGCTTACGATACTGCGAGTCCCCTGGAGTCCCCGTCACTGTGCTGGTGCCAAGGCACCAGGAACCACCGCACCAACCGCAGAAGTGGGGAGGGTCTCGGCGGTGCTTACCTCGAAATCCAGATCTGAGTATCGTAACCGCTTCCTCTGGGGGTGAAATATACGCGCCGGCCAAAGAAAACCAAAAAGGGGGAGGGGGAAAAAAGAAAGATCTTTATTGGTTTATCCGGCGAAGAGGGGGAAAAGCACATGCCGCAGTGCTGGGGCGAGGGGCTGGGAGAAGGACACCAAATGAGACCTGACCGAAGTGGGCGCTATTCTCACGGACTTCAGCAGGAGACACCCCAGCCTGCAAAAACTCGATCCCAGGAGCGGAGGGCAGCCAAGCTCCCCCTTTTGGCTGGATTTCCCATAGCTGCTCCCTCTGCGCGATGGCCCCTCTGCACTGTGCTGTCGAGGCTCCTCCCCTGCCCTTATCTGCATATGTTAATTAGCCACAGCCCTGGTAGGCTAGCTGATGCCTGGGCTGCCCAAAGTGTTAGGGGGTGGGTACCACTGCTATGGCAACCGTTACTATAGCACCTAACCATCTTTGAATGCAGTTAGCCTCCCAAGCCCACTCTGATGTGGGTATGTGGGTAACGGCTACTACCTCATTTTAGGGCTGGGGATTGAGTGACTGGCCCCAGGTCACGCCCCTAGTCTGCAGCAGAGCCGGGACGACCCAGCCTGGTGCCCAAAGCACGTGCCCTGTGCTGGGGTGAGGATTACTCGGGGCTTTGTGATTCCTCGTTACTAGCTGGGAGAGACGCTAGGGACCTGGGCAGGCCCCACATTGGACCTGCTTTAAGAGAGAATCCAGCGGGGAAATGTCCTCCAGCCGCACGGCTTCTGTCTCTCTTTGGCATCAGTCACTCTGTCACCAAGAAGTTGAAAGCGATACTAACCCGGTACTCACACCGTGCTGGTGCCTGTCCTTGGTGGAGGTGAAAGCACCAGCCAGGTATTAACCGAACCTCCCCAGCCAGGCCAGGAACATTATCCCCACTTTGCAGCCGGGTAAACCGTGCAGTGAAGTGGCCAGCACAGAAAAATTAGTGGCGGAGCCAGGACTAGAAGCCAGAAGCCCTGACTCCTGCAGACCCCACTCCCAGCAGCAAACAGCCGCCATCATTTTGACGTGTCACACAGAAAAGGGATGTGCAAGCGCCCCCTGGTGCTTTGCGGCCAGCAGTTAATTAACACACACTATTCCCAGAGTGGGCCTTTGTTCGAGGGGGGACACCAGCCATGGGACGGGGGCTTAGCCAGGGAAACGCACTGGCTCCTTCTCCTGCTCAGACATACGTTGGGGAAAAGAAGTGAGCTAAAGGGAAAGTAAATGCAGCAAGAGACAAGCGCTGCATCTGGGCTCCTCCCCAGGGGTGAGACACAGCCCAGAGCTGGCAAGGAAGTGCTTGAAGCCAGGTCACCGCAGGGATGTGTGCTGGGCGGGACAGTCCTGGGTGCAAACGAATCCCAGTGAGAGAAAGAACGAGGCCCCCTGCGCGTCACAGCACTATCAGCCCCCGAGACGCAGCTTCGCACACCCTGCTGTGCACTCGCTCACTCTCACACACACCTTTGCAGGTGGCCTCTCACACGCTCGTGCATGCGGTCAGTCACACGTGCTCACCAACACTCACTATCTCTCTCACATACTCTTTGCTGTCTTGCACATGCAGTTACCACTTGTGCACTTGCACACCTACACCTTCTTTTGCACATACACACGTACTCGCACGCACTTTCTCAAACACACACGCTTGTGCAGCCCCTTGCATGCACACACCCCACTACATGTGCGCACTTTCGCACAGTCCCTGGCCCACCCGCTCCCCCTCAGCCATCCAGGGCAGCGGGCTCTGGGCTCACCTCAAGCGACCCCACTTTCATGGCGGAGCCCGGCACCGTGCGTGGCATGGTGCGGCTTCGCTCCGTGAGCTCCGAGGCCAGGATCTGCCGGACTGTGGGGTGCTGCTTGAACTGAAGGCCGTACGGGTGCTTCACCGTCCCGTAGGGCTGGTTTAAGTTCACATTGATGTGGTCCACTGAGACAAAGCCGGGGTAGGCCTCCGCCTCGGCCCCACAGCGACCCCTGCCCACGTGTGGCACCTCATCCACCTTGATGTTGAGCCTGCCCTCCTCCCTGCCGAAGGGCTTGAGGCTCACAGTCCGGCGGGGCAGCACCATGTAGTCGCTCTCTAGTGCCGGCTCCGGCGCCCGCATCCAGCCGTAGTCGGCCTGCTGCAGGTTGCTGTCCGTGCACAGGTAGACGGGTCCCCGGCTGTCCAGGTTAACGTCCTTCTTGGCGGGCGGGTCGCTGAGTTCGTTCAGGCCCTTGTGCATCAGCGTGGGCACCTGCACCAGGATGCCAGTGGGCGGGATGTTCCCCGGGAGGCTGGAGAAGCCCAGGCTTCCCTCGGAGCCGGGGTGGAGCTTGGGATCCTCGTCGCCATCCAGGGAGATGCGTGACAAGGTGCCCGTGATGGTGGCGGGGTTGCACGCGTTCACCTCCTTGAAGAGGACTGGTCGGGGTGGGGAGAAGAGGAGACGTGGGTCAGAGGTGGACAGTCAATGTGCAGGTATCTCCCAACCTCCAGGGACTCTGGGATGGGGTCAGGCTGGGAAGGGGACTACCTCTGCCCTAAGTGGCGTGAAAACCAGGCTGTTAGCCCCATACGGGGGGATACCCACACCCACAGCGCCCCACTGGTGCTTCCTCACTTAGCTCCTCCCACTTGATGCTAAGCCCCACCCCTTCTGTTAAAAGGATGGCTTGGATCTGTGGTGATTCCTGGCTTGGAGGGGTGGGAGAGGGGACATAGCACTGCCCTCCTGGCCTCCCTCCCAAACCCCCCCAGGGAAGCGGGACCAGGCCTCACCTGTCTGACATGCCAGATCAACGTCCTTTTCAAAGTCTGTCTATAAGAACAGAGAAAGAGGGGGAGAGAGACAAAGGGTGGGGGGAGAGAGGGAGACCCGGAGGGATGAATGTATCACAGGTGGCAAGCAGGGTTAAAGGGGCCACGCAGCAGGGGCCCAGGGGGTCTGGCTACACTGCAGCTGGGAGGGGCGATTCCCAGTGTGGGCTGACAGACACACGCTCGCAGTGTGGATGTCACAGGCCTGGCGGTGGCACGGGCTAGCCATTGAGTCCGAGCCCTCCCGACTCGCTGAGAACAAGCTTGGGTGGCCAGTCTGAGCTACCGCCTAAGCCCGGGTCTCAGGCCGCCCGCTTGCCCCGTACTGCCCCAGCCCGAGCCCCGTGATGCCCGTTCGCTCCGTGCCACCTGCTCGCCCCATGCCGCCCCATCCCGGGCCATCTGCTGGCCTGGTGCTGCCTGCTCGCCCAGTGCCACCTGGCTGACGTTCACTCACCATGATCTGCACCTGTCCGTTCTTGCAGGAGTCGGGAGAGTTCTCGTTTTCGTTGCTCTTGCACACCCCGATCTGGCACTTCACAACATCCTGCACCTGGGCGAGGCAGAGGCTGCGGTTACTGCCCTGGGGGTTGGCAGCGAGGGGGGGGCCCCTGCTGCCCTGCCTCTCACAAATGATTACTGGGGTCCGTAAGCCATCTGGATCTGCCCAGCCAAGCCTCACACCCTGCTGGGATCCAGCCTACCCCCTTCCAATCCTCACACCCTGCCCAGATCCACCGTGCCCCCATCCAATCCCTGCGTCCTGCCGGGATCCACTCCACCAATCCTCACACCCCGCCCAGATCCACCCTGCCCCCATCCAATCCCTGCGTCCTGCCGGGATCCACTCCACCAATCCTCACGCCCCGCCCAGATCCACCCTGCCCCTATCCAATCCCTGCGTCCTGCCGGGATCCACTCCACCAATCCTCACACCCCACCTAGATCCACCCTGCCTCCATCCAATCCCTGCGTCCTGCCAGGATCCATTCCACCAATCCTCACACCCCACCTAGATCCACCCTGCCTCCATCCAATCCCTGCGTCCTGCCGGGATCCACTCCACCAATCCTCACGCCCCGCCCAGATCCACCCTGCCCCCATCCAATCCCTGCGTCCTGCCAGGATCCATTCCACCAATCCTCACGCCCTGCCCCGATCTGCCCATCTGATCCCCTAGCCGGGTGCTGGGCAGTAACTGGGGGCGAGGGCAGGTCAGTCTCCATCTGCTCTTTGAGGCCTTGGACCCTGGCTGGAGCTGACAGCACAGCGTCAGCTCAGGATCCAGGGGCGTGGACACTTGAGCCCCACCCCCTGCAGAGGAGCCAGCGTGAGGGCAGGGCCCCCTTAGCCCCTCTATGCAGAGGGAACTTCACCCCAGGCCACCGCCAAGCCCTCACAGGTCCCTCTCACTCTCCTGCATCTTGTGGGACCTCTGCCCTGGCACTGCCATGAGCATCTTTCCTATGACCTCCTGGCACCTGGGCAGTGCCAGCCGCTGGGCCCCCGCTCTGATGGGAACCTTCAGCCAGCAGCCGGCCACAATCTCTCCCTTCCTAGCTCTGTGCCCATCTGTAACGCTCTAACCAGCGCCTGCCGCCATGTGAGCTGTTACCTCCGAGATATTTATAGACTGGCCCCGTCTCTCCAGAGGCTCCTCTTTACTAGACTCTATAAATCCTACGTCCCTCGGCTTGTCCTCCCGACCCTCCGCTCCGGCCACCCTGCTTGGCATTCCAATGCGAGGCTGCTGTTGCTAACTTTCCCAGGCGGTTGCAAGGACGGAGCCATCGGGCGCTCCCTGGTTTGCGACAGGATGGGCCAGAAGCTCGTAACGATGGACCTTGCATACGCGCTCTGTGTTTATAGAGCTGCCATTCGCAGTGCATCACGCTAAGATAAACGAGCGCCCAAGGGAGCTCCGGAATGCAGAGGGATGGGCTCGGAGGGACGCGGTTCTCTCCAGATGGGTGATGGACAGAACTCCATCCCCTCCCACTCTCCAGGGCTGGGCGACTCCATTAAGATTTAGTGTTCCATCTGGAGTTTAAAGCTGCAATTTGGGCTGGTCTGTGCTAGCCGCCTCCAGCCAGGACCGTGGGCTTTGATTACGAGGTGCATTCGCTTTGCCTACCATCTCCACAACAGCGCGTCGTGCTCTACACGCAAAGGGCCTCCTTTCCACAGTGGGACCCCGTCCCGCCCCTGCATTCCCACCCGCTGTTTTGCACAGGCAGCGAAGTGGGTGTGAAAACCCTCACTCCCTGGCAACAGGGTGTGCAAAGAGCGCAGGGCTACTTGTTCCACCAAGTGTGTAGGGGCAGACCCACTGAGACCCCTTTCTCTGCAGAAAGAGTGGAAACTAGTGCGCAGCCCCTGGCATGTAGAAATCCGGGGGCAGGCTGAGCCACAGACAGCTGGAGGAAGAGAAGGGCAGATGGAACCTCAGCCCTTGGATCAGACCAGCAGCACGGATCAGGGCTGTGCGCGTGAGCTCTGGGGGCAGGGCAGGGCAGGGCAGGAGCGTGGGGCCCCACCTCTCGGCGTAGGAAGCAGTGCACGGTGATGATGACGAAGCCCTGCACCGAGTTGAAGACGGCGAAGAGGACCTGGAAGAGGATGGAGCGCCGGTCGGTCATGGCGAGCACGGCCGACATCCAGGTGAGCGCCAGCAGGGGCAGGACAACGCAGGAGCTCCACAGCGATGCCCTGGGAGGGGAGAGGGAGGGACAAGGGTGAGACAGACGGGCCCCAGAGCCAATCAGGGGGGAGGCTGCTGTTTAAAAGGAACGCTCGCTTGTCCAAGGGAGCTGTGGGAGCCCAGTTGCCAGCGCTCTGGGGTGCTGAGCCAGTGTCCACAGGGCTAGGAAAACAAGCCAGTGCTTTCCGCCTGCCCTCACTGTGGTACTGCTTGTGAGAGCTGAGAGATCCGGCCTGTCGCCTGACAGATCTCCTGCTCGCATACACAGCCCCCCAGAACCGCCCCTTCAGGCACAGCCCGGCCAGTTCCTGGCCTCTCTGCCAAGGCTACCAGACTGCATGATGGGGGCACAGAAGAGAGACCCAGCAAACTCGTTTCAGGTAGGACATCACCACCGTTCTCAGACTGACCTGGATTTGATCCAGGCTCTGAATCCCACTCCCCTGAGCTGTTCAGCACTGCATTCCCAAACTGCATTAAGGCCAGTGCTTTAAAGGTATTTAGGTCTAAATCCTATTGACCGTCAAAGGGATTTTGGCTCCTCAGTGCCTAAATCCCTTCTGAAAAGGAGCCTGAGACTCCTAAATCAATCAGTTAGGTGTTGCAATGCTGAGTGCAGCAATGCTTAAACATCTTTAAAAATCTGGGCCTAAGAGCCCGTCACCTCTGAGGTGAGAAAGACCTGCATCAACTGATGAAGCTTGTAGCTTTGCCTAGCCCACGCCCCAGCTTGTGTGGATGAAGCATGCAAATTCCTGCAGAAGTGAGCCAGGCTGTGCATGCAGAGGAAATGGAGGCAGGGAGAAAGGCTCAGGCACTCGGCTCATTAGATTTAAGGATCTTCTCATTCGAACCTCTCCTCTTGCTGCTCCGTTCAGCAGCTGAAAGCTCATTAAGTGACAGGCAGAAGGCAAAGCCTCCCGAAGATTTAAGGAAGAGAAGTTGCAGAGCTGTGGACGGAGCGCCTGGCCTGCCTTGCCATGATCCGGGTCTCGGCTAGCTCCAGGGCTGCATACGGCCCAAGGTACTCAAATCCTGGGCTTGGATTACAGCTAAAAGGTCCTTCTCCTCCAGTTTTAGGGGGAAGCGGAGCTAGCGGGAGGAGAATGAAACCTGAGGGCCGGGTCTGATCTCAAACGTGCTGGGCTCCAATTCCCAACTGCTCTGCACCTTGGGCCCGATGTGCAAGGAAGCGCTCAGCGCTCGGCGCACGTCAATGAGCTGAGTCATCATTTATACCAGTGCAAAATGGGCACAAAAATGCTGTTTGCGCCAATGCAAAACCATGGGTAAGGTGCAGGGCAGGGCTGTATGAGACCCACTGCATTTACACTGGTGTGGCTACTGGTTTGAGTGGAGTCACTCCTGATTTGCACCAGCATGCGAGAGAATCAGGCCCGCTGGGGAAACCCGCAGGAGCCTCCCTCCCCATTTCGGGTGTAGGGATTCCCCCAAGTGACAGTGACCCCCCCAGATTCACCAAGTACAAAAATCTTTTACGTTCTTATGTTAAAACTTGTAAGCTCCTGTCTGCAGAAAACACTGATTGTATCTGTCCTGTGAAAGATACTCTATTACTATGTAAAACTTACAAACAAGTTAATTGACTTTTTTCTTGAAGTAAACACTATGCTACCACCCCTGCTGTGAGCCTTAAGCTGTAATTGATACAATGTAAACAAACAGACACCCACCCTCTGTGATTACAGGACCGGGAATCTCATAGGAATTAACACACACCCCAAAAGTGGTGGAGACAGTAAATTAAAATATGGTTAAGATAGGGAATGTATGTTGATGAATGTTTGATGTACGTGAATGGTTAGGGCAGTGCCAGCCTGGAAAGGATCCATCCGCCGAATAATGTATCAAGTGGACCACCAGACAACCCCCGGAGGGTAAACTGGAATCCACCCCAATCACCTGGAAGGAATGTGCCACTTCAGACAGTGTGGTGCCACCAGGAATGTGCCATCTGCTAATTGAGCCAACAACAGCAGGATGAAACGGTTCCCATAGACTAACATAGGAATTAATTCCTATAAAAATGGACTCTAAAAACTGAGGACTTTGAGTCCTTGGTTCTGCTGCCAGCCTCCAGGAGCATCAGGTGCATCTGACACAGACTCGGCACCATCCTCATGACCAAGATACCTGGCCAGTAACTTGGCATGAGCAACTTCTAAGCTGGTAACTATAACACCTATACAGAACCTGAATGAATGATTGTGTGAATGAATATATACGTGTGTGTGTGTGTGTGTGTGTGTGTGTGTGTGTGTGTGTGTGTGTGTGTGTGTGTGTGTGTGTAAGGAATAAGTAGTGATAGGAATAAGTAGTAAAACAACGTTGTTTGCATTTATCTTTTGCCTTATAATTCTATTTACAATCAATGTGGCATCTTTGCCTTATCCCTCTTAATAAGATCCTGCTGGTTTTTATTATATTGGTATAACACGGGTGGCTATTGGCCTTTCTTCCACTGAGCTCTGTATTCCTGAGACAACGTTCCAGCCGGAACGCTGATGCCAGATGCTGTTAGCAGAGTGATGCAAGATAAGCCAGGGGCCGGCACAGAGTGGGTGCACGTGCCTCTCTCTCTCGCCGTGAATAGCAGCAGAATAATGAGAAAGGATTCTGGGGGAGGATGCGGGGGAACGAGATGACAGAACGCAGACAGATTAACCACGCGAGCAGCCTCCGACATGGAGATAGCCAGCTAGAAGTTCCCCTGCACCCCAGCCACGCACACGGACTGACGGTCGCAGAGCACCCTCCAGCCCCGCGCGGGGAGTCTCCAGGGGTTCACGTCAGGCCTCTCCTGAAAGGCTGCCAGGGCTGCACTGGGGCTGGGCTGGGATCCCACAAGCACTATGAGGATTTTGGATCAGTGGGTACAGAGAGGAGCCCAATGTGAGAGGGTGACGCATGAGTTAGAACGTGTGTGAGGGGGAGTGTGTGGGGGGCTGCAGGGTGCATGATGCATGGGGAAGTGCAGGGGGCTATGGGAGGTGTATGGGGGCGCACGTGGATGCAATGTAGGTTTGAGAGCCTGAACTCCGCCTGTCCCCGCCAATTCCTGCATTCTCTGCCCAAGCACAAGGATTTTGGTCTTTAAAAAATGGATTTTTAAAATTGTGCTTTTGGGGGATTTTCCCAACGGTGTGGCTGTGCCGCTCCCCAGGGTCTCTGGCTGCTGTCAGCACCATCGTCACCAGCGTTAGGGGTAGTGGCACCAGCAGCCCTGCCCCGGGGCCTGGCTGGGAACATTCTCATCAGCTGCTGGGTTCCACCTCCAGTCACGGAAAGCGAGGGCCCCCTCCCGCTGGGGTGGCTGGAACCAGCCCGCATCCCAGCAGAGCCAGCCTGGACTCAGCTTCCCTGGGTTCCCCACCTGCTGCCCTCCCTCAGAGGGCAGCCAGGCCCCCCATGGGACTTGCCCGCAGCCACCTCTCTGCTGTGATTGCCAAGGACACATCACCCTGGGGATTCTGGTGGCAGGAACCACTCGGCTTCTGGACTGTGACCCACCAATCCCCAGAAACTGACCATCTGCTGCCATGGGCAGGACTCAAAGCAGCAGTGGAGAGGGGAATGGCTCTGTAAGGCACTGCCAGCCCTGCTGAGCCATGGAAAAGGAACTTGCCTAGCCCCCCTTGAACCCCATGTCCTGCTACCACCTGGGGTACAGGTTCCCTGTAGCAAGGACAGAGATGTGCAGAATATCAGTCCCCCCACCCAGCTTTTTAGCTCTTTGCTAACTTCCCAGACTGGCTGCTCTCTTCCACTCGCCCCCAGCTGGTCCTGGCTCCCTGCCCCTGCTCATCTCCTCATCCCCTCTTCCCCCTCACTGATCCCTCTTGCCCCACAATCTGTGCCTTCCTCGGGGCCTGGGATCCCACCCTGCAAAGTCCCAACATACGGAACACAGAGCAACGCAGTCTGGGGAGCTGGCTGCTAATGGCTGCAGAACCAGCGTTCCCCCATTCCCACCCCCACGAGGGACCTGCCCCAGGCAATGTGTTATTTGACGAGCGGCAGTGAACGGGCAGGAGTGACGGGTCTCACACACACACACACACACACACACACGGCCCCACGCCAGCCTGTGCGAGACACAACCCCAGACACAGAGCTGAGCCTGGGAGCGCTGCAGACGCCGGACCCAGAACAGCTCTGAGCACACGGCATTCTCCAGCCCCGGGTAGGGAGTTGAAAGGCTGAGTGCCCATTAGGCAATGCCCCCTTCCTCCTGCTCCCGGTGCCCCGGCCGGCGGGAGAATGCTGCACTCTCAAGTCCTGGGCACCACAGCCACACACGACAGCGCGAGTGAGCACCAAGGGCGCAGGCTGAGAGACTAACATGGCGCTGCTGGTGGTGGCAGAGGTCAGGGCGGTGCTGGACACCACGCCGCATTTGGTGCATTTCAGCAGCAGGCGGCCGCAGGTGGGCTGCTTCCAGCTGAGCACCCCAACCCCCATGGGAGAGCCACACGCCAGCCAGGGTGTGGGGAGGGGCGGGAAGCGAGGGCACGAGGCATAAGACAGGCGGGAGGGTACGGACAGACACAGAAACCAAGCAAATGAGAAAAACAGAGAAAGAGAGAGAGAGAGATTGTTAGTTGCAAGCCGGTACGCTGGGTAGTTAGTGACTAGCATGGGGTCCGACAGCTCTCGCTGGGGGCTGGAGGCTTGGCCCCTTGTCTGGGGGGCTCTGCAGTAGGGCTCTGCAGTAGGATCCCCTCCTTCCCTGTATGACGGGCATGCCCCTCTCTGGTCTGAGTGCAGCTCTGTGACAATGACAATCCCAGCACTGGGCGTGGGGGAGAGGTTCAGGAGCCTGGTTACCCCGCTGGTAATGGGTGCAAGGCCTGGGCAGGGGCCATGGGCACTTCTGGGTAACAATGGGGCACAAGCTTCCCCCTTGCTGCAGAAATCAGCTCAGCACCAACCGCCCATTCTGTTTCCCCAGGCCTCCAGCTAAGCCTGCTGGACGTGGCTGGGGTACAGGGTGCCAACAGGTGGCTGGGGTGTGTCTCATCTGGTGGGGGATGTCTCTCTAGATGGAGGGACGGCTCATCTGCAGGGTGGGGATGGTGTGTTGCTGGAGCTGGGGGCACCCCCGGGAAATCCATACTCCACCACCACTCCCCTCTTAGCTATATGACCTGGGAGCCTGCTGAGGACTGGGCAGACTTCACTTCACTTGTGAATGGCTGGAGCTGAGCCCAGGTGCAGCCGGGGGGTGCATTGACACAGCCAAGGTGAGATTGGGGGGCTCTTAACACCCTGAGCCTGCAGCCTCCTCGAGCCAATGAGACATGGACTGCCTGGCACTGCCACAGCTCCTCCGGACTGCACCTGGGTCGCCAAGGAGCAGAGGGTATTATCTGCCTGCGTATGCCCTCCCGCTCGCCCGCCCCACATGGGGGCAGCCCCAGGGGGCACTTACCCGGCCCGCTGCTTTTTGGACTTATCTGAAATGCCGTCCCGAGACATGAGCTTGTTGAAGACAATGATCCCAATGAGCATGTTCACCTTAGTTGGGAGGGAGAGAGAGAGACAGAGCCCGGGTGAGGGACGGGGTGGTGACCCCACACAGGGGACCCAGCGCTGGGCAGCGCCCTCCCCTCCTGCTCCACCCCCACCCTGGGGGCAGGGAGGGACCGGGCTTTGTGGGGAGTTCAGAGAGATTGTGGGGAGATTGCAGCAGCAGGCTCTGGGCTAGGAACAGGCTGGGGTCAGGGGAGGAGAAACAGGGTTGTGGGGTGCGAGGGGGAGGGGCTCCCCAGGGCCGGGGGGCACCAGGGCCCGAGGGAGAGACGGCAACAGACAGGGGTTGGCCCTTGTCTTCAGCCAAAGACGTGCTCCTGAAGGGCAAACACCTACCAGCACAATGACGGCAGCGGGGCCGACGAAGGCATAGAGCAACCCGCCTTCCAGGGAGAGCCAGCAGCTGCAGAGAGAACACGGCGCCATGAGGGGAGATGGGCAGACGGAATCCCCTCCCTGTCTCCCCACACTGACCATGGCCCATCTCCTACCAGGGAGCCTGGCTCCTCGCCCCGTAGCCCCCAGCCAAGTCTGGTGTGCAGGGGAATCCCTGGGGCCCCAGCCCCCCGTGCACCCCAGCCGGGCTTCATTCCAACACTCACTAGCTGGCTGTTCCGTAGCCTTTGGTCCGAGTGAAGCCGACAGAGACTGCAACCACCAGGGCCGGCAAACCTGGCGGGGGAGACGAGACAATGGCCAGGATCTGCAGAGGGGCTCAGCACCCACCTGCCCCACAGACACCGGGGGGAACCTCCCTCCATTTCCTCCCCACTGACACCAGTGCAGCATCCTTCCCCCGTGGCAAACAACGGAGAGTGCCCGGCTGCCCCCCTGAACAGTAAGAGCTGCTGGGATCGGAGCCCGGGGGAAGAGCTGCCCCTGCCTCCCCACAGGTCAGCAGGGGCCATGTCTATAGACCCAGGGCAGCAGCTGGAGAGCAGAGACACAGCATGCAGTGATTGATGCATCAGCAGGGGGGCCCAAGCCACCGAGCATCACATCTAGACAAGAAACAGTGCAGCGACCCACACGCTTCTGGGTTCCCTCTGCCCTGATGAGAGCGGGGCTCATCACACGGCTCAGGGGCTGGGATGAGGGTCAAAGCAGGGACTCCTGGCTTCTATTCCCAGCTCTGGCACTGAGGCAAGTCACTGTCCTGCTCTGTGCCTCAGTTTTCCCACCTGTGAAATGGGGGTGATAATCCTTAGCTCGCCTGGAGGCGGGGTCTGAGTGTGACCACCATTAACTCACGCATGCAAGGTGCTTCCCTCTGTTCTGACCACTAGACCCTGCCCATTCCTTGAGCTGGACCCACTGCTCACGGGGGAGGCGAGCGAGGCCTCTTACCCCATCCCAGGCACAGGAAGCGCTTCCTGACCAGGCGTGTGCGGATCCTGCCGATCACGGCCAGGTAAGACTGCCAGGCCTCGGTCAGCACCCAGCAGAAGGACGAGAGGAAGAAGAAATGCAGAAATGCGGCTGTCATGGTGCACACGCCCTGCAAGGAGAGAGAGATGGCAATCAACACAGGCGTGCCGCACGGAGGCCTGGGGTGCTTGGCACCTCTCGGGATCGGGCCCTAGCAGAGCCCTCGGGCATCCCACACTCCCTGGCATTGTTAATAAAGGGCCGGATTCCCCCTGAATTAGATGGTGTAAATCAGGAACAACTCCACTGAACCTAATGGGTAGGAGCGGCGTAAGCCAGAGGGGAGCCCAGCCCAGTGCTCTTATGCCTTGGATGCATCGTGCACGTCAATCTCTGGGAAGAGGCATGCCACTGGCAGACGAGGTGCCAGCTCCTGGCAAGGCTCCCATGTCGAACGCTGACAGCTACAGAGCCGGACACCGTCTGGTTCACCTGCGTGTTAGCAGGGCCCAAACAGATATTAGATTGTAAGAAAGCCTGTAAGTCGTTGCCTGAATTAACCTCACTTATAACATCCGTATCCCACGCTATATAAGGTAATTATCTGTATTCTGAGCCTATGAGACTGTGTAAATCACGAGACAGGAGAGAGACATTAACTAGTGTGACATTAATTAGGCCGATCTTCCCGAAAGGGGAGGTCCAGCGATACCAGATGGATCACTGGGGGATGGTGCACCTGGCGTCTCCCTGCCTACCCTCTGCAAGAGAACAGAAGAGTTTTGTTGCTCTGCTCTCCTTCTCCTCCCCAGGAAGATGAGTCATGTTTACAGCTCAGGGCACGTGGCAGGAGGGCGATAAAACCCCCAGACAAAAGGAACTTGGTCTCTCTGTGCTGCTTGGAATCTGGGGACCAAACGTTTCTAGGCACATGCAAGGGATCCCCAGCGACTCGGCCTGGGTTAGCCATAAGGGATGAGCAGAACATGCTCATGATAGAAGCTTTTATTGCCTTTTGAAACTTAAGATTGTAACTCATTTGTGTGTCTGTTTAACCTCGTCAATGCCGCTCTGGTTTCCTTTTCTGAGCTCATAAACCTTTAGCTAGTTTCTTACAGGACTGGCTACAAGCGTCGTCTTTGGCATGAGATCTGGGGTGCAACAGGGATCCTGCGGCAGCTACATCCCAGGCCTGCAAGGGCGTTGTGTTTATGGTGGAGTAGATGGTGCATTCCTAATCCCTGTGGGCCACCTCTTTGGTGATGCCATAAACACACACTGGAGCATTCAGCCACAAGGAAGCGCAGTCCACCCTTTGAGTAGAGACCAGGGGCTGCTCTCTGGCCCCCATCGCGGCAGTGTCTGAGACCCTCATGGATTTATCCTCATACTCCTTGTGCAGGGAAGGATTATCCCCGTTTGGGGAAACTGAGGCATGAAGCAGGGCAGTGATTCAGCCAAGGCCCCACAGCAACCCAGTGGCAGATCTGGGGACAAAAAACAGTTCCTCTGAGTCCCAAACCAGCGATGGGGACCGGGGATGGGTCCTTTCACTTCTCTGCTGCACGTTGTCCCTCTATCCCTCTCTCTGTCCCTGTAAGCAGCAGCCAGATTCGCGCTAACTGTGCTCCCACAGGCGGGGGGCCAGCAAATATCACAATCCCACGAGCAGACACACCACAGTGCGACTCATCCCCACTCCACTGCCGCTTGCTTTCATTGTTCCCAGGAGCACAGCAGGGCACTGCCCCACAGAACGCCGCTACACCTGGCGACCCATGCAGCAGGCACTGCCCAGCTAGTGCAGCCAGCAGAGCTGGGGGATGGGGGACGGGTGGGGGATTGGATCATTCATGCTGCAGGAATTTGGGGCTGGGGCCTCATCTGCCCTTTCCTCAATATTTATATCCATGAATTCACTGATGCAGAGTCACCTGGGGTGGCCAAGCAAGCTACTGTATCCTCTGGGCCACAGGACAACAGAGAGCTCTGTATCTAGAGCCCAGAGGATCCCAGAGCACTTCACCAGCTCTACTGGTCCAGGAGAGACTTCAGTCAGCACTGAAATGCAGCCATCTCTGGGACAGAGCACAGCAGCTGTTCTAACAGCACGCAGCAACACTGCAAAGCAATTCAGAACAGGGAACTGTTCAGCCGAAACAGCAGGATGCATCGATTTAAAGGCCATATCCTGCCATTCCAGGCTGTTCTGCCCACAGCTCTCTGGCTGTAACGTCCCAAGGAAATGTCCATCCGGTGCCTGTCTCTCTCCCGTTCTCCCTGACCTCTTCAAGGAACACAGTGTCACAGAGTCTGGGGGAGTCAGGGCCCTGCACCCCCCACTTCCTGCAATTCACCCTGACTCTCAGCCAGGCAGTAAAACAGAAGGTATATTAGACGACAGGAACACAGTCCCAAGCAGGGCTTGTAGGTACAACCAGGACCCCTCAGTCAGGTCCCTCTAGGGGGCAAGGATCTTAGACTGCAGACGTGGGGTTCCCTGCCTCTTCCCAGCCAGCTCAAAACTGAAACCAAAACCCCCTCCAGCAGGCTCTGCCCCCTCCTCTTCTCCCCCTCTCCCTTTGTCCAGTTTCCTGGGCAAAGGCATGGACTCACCCCCCCACCTGCCTGGCTCAGGTTACAGGCTCAGGTACCGTCCCTCACCTACTAAAGTCATCCCCTGCTCTCCCAACCCCCATGCAGACAGCCCCAGTAAAATTGGACGACATTCCCAGGTCAATCCGCCGTTCCCTACTGTGTCACACCTGGCTTGTCCCCACTGGGTGCCCAGCCGGGCAACGCCCCTTGGCAGCTGTAATGGGGCAGAAGCCCAGGAAGCCCTAGGCCAGATTCTCACCTTACTGAGCATATGGGACTGGCCCACCAGGATCAGCACATTGGAAGCCAGGATGGAGACGCAGAAATTCAGCAGGATGATGGAGCGCTCTGACTTGATGAACCTGCAGGGAGGGCAGAGGGAGGCAGGTTGAAGGGATCCTGGGGCTGGGCCCCGTGCAAACATTCTGGCCTGGTTTCTCTCTAGACCTAAGGTGGAGAATGCAGGAGATGCTATGACACAATAAACTAATGGCCTAATCAGTCTGGTAGCCCGTCTCCAACAGTGGCCAATGGGGCTATGTTAGAGGGCAACACAGACCTTCATATAGTGCATGGAGTGTGTTAGCAGGCAGAGGATGCCTTCCTGACCCCCGGCTGGGGATCAGTTTATGCCCTGAAGCATGAGGATGGAGTTTATTTTATTCCAGAGAGTGTGACTCCAGGGGCTACCCCATTCATATAACAAATACCAACACTGGGATGAAACACCTGCACTTCCACAGCACTTGGGGAACACAACATGCTACACAAATGTGAACTAGTTAGGCCTTCCGACATCCCCGTGAGGTATGTGAGGTAGGTCTCTGCTACAAAGCGAAGGTATGACTGCAGCACAGCTAGGCATACCTGGGCCAGGCTTTAATATAGACAGTGCCTAGGGTCTCTGGTGGGCTTGTACTCCAATTACTAGCCTGTGCCACCCCATCTACACTGCTACAGGCATCCATGCTAGCGAGATTAAAGCTAACATGGGTATGCCTGCCCCTGCTACCACCACAACTTCCCTTTGCAGTGATGACGTACCCTGAGGGATACAGGGACTGCTTCACCTCTGGCAGAACGTGGCAGCCAGGTGAGGGTGCCCACCAACACGGCTCAGAGGCGATTTAGGGAAGCAGCCTATAAAATTTCCCTGAACTGAGATGTAAAACCGTTAAATATTAATTTCAGCTCTTTGACTTGATAGCATCCAGCAGCAAAGAGTCCCACAGGTGAACAATCCATCTTGAGGGGAAGAAACAAATTCCTTTCCCCCCCATTTCAGATGTGTTGAGCCCTTTTACTTTCAATTCCAGGACAGAGCAGCGAACCCCACAGATCTTCTCTGCGCCGGGCGTTGTTTGTTGATAAACCTCCACCCTAACCGTCTCTTCCTCTCTTCCTTCGCAGACCGAGGTGCTCCTCCTGCAGACACTTCCATGCATGCTTCCTGGTGCACCCAGGATCCATCGCATTCCCTAGCAGGGGTGTATGTGTGCGGAGAGGACTGCAGGATTGGGAGCTAACCTGCCCTAGGTGGAGCTTGCAAAGCTGACGAAGGGTTTTGGACTCCTGGTTCCCACTGCAGGGAATGGCATCAGCACTGAAAGCCTCATGCCCGTACAGCTCCTAGCACAACGGGGCCTCGAGCCCTGCCCAAGGTTGTTTGGTGCCACTGTACATTAACAGCCCTCTGATTCTCTCCTTGGGTGAACCCTCCCTCCACATCTCTGATGCATCTCGCCAGGGGATCTCAGACCTTTTCATGCCTCTGCAGCAAGGGAGGGCCTGATTCTGCTGTCCCTCTTGCTGGTGTAAATCGGGAGTGACTCCACTGAGTGGCACTGATGCCAGAGAGGCAGGATCAGGCCTTGCAGAGCCTTCCTGTCTGTGCCTCGTGCTTGTGGCAGCAAGAGGATAGCAGCCCCAGCAGGGCACTACCATGCCCACCATTGTCTTTAATGCTCTAAGAGCTTTGTTCTTTTCCTGGAACAATACAGTCAATCACGCAGCGGCTAAGCTATCGCCTGTTTCCTCCCCACTCCTGACTTCTCTTCCTCCCTCTGCTCTCGGCACACGCTTCCTGGCTGCCCAACCCTGGCCTCTTCCCCTCCTGCTGCACGTGCCTTCCTGCCAGCGCGGCCTCTCTCCCACTGCGCACGCGGGGAGCAAAGAGGAGCCGGCAGCCTGGGACTCACCAGCTGCCCAGGGCCCCGCTCGAGGAGCATGGCCCTGGTCCTTGCTGGCACCCATCTCTGGGCCTTGCTCCGCCCCCAGGATGCCCGTGGTGACGTTTGGATCCACGTCCCGGCAGGTTATGGCTGACTTGGCCACTATAGAAAACCTTGACATGAGCTCAGAGACTGACACTGCTCCGGTGCCCCCAGCTCAGCTGGCATCTACCGAACAAAAAGCTGCCAACCGTTCCCCCCAGCCACCCGGCTGGTGAGGAGGAATGACGCCCTGGCCTCTGGGCTGGTGCCAAAGGGACCGAGGAAGAAGGTGGGTCCGGGGATGGGGCAGACCTACCTCCAGAAAGTGGCGTAGATCACCAGCAGGGTCAGCAGGGCCATACAGGAGACGGCACAGCCGATCATGAGCGGGACGGAGGGAGTGCCGGAGGGGTCCATGGCCTGCCCGAGAGGAGAGAGGTGCTGAAAACGGGTGGAGGGGGGGCTCAGCAGCTGGAAGGAGGGAGCTCCCCCGAGCCACAGGGGGTGTAGCTGGCCAATGGGGGGCAGTGGAGGGAGGGGAGAAGGATGGATTCGTTGCTGCCATTGTCTCAGTGCTGCCCCAGGGCTGTATCACTCACGTGCACAGCCAGTGTCCCTGGGACCCCGGAGGCTGCTCCCTCCCCACCCCAATCCCCGGAAATCCCCCGTGCCCCATCACACACCTCAAAAGCTCCACCCCCAGTGAGCGGGGCAGAGCCCAAGGCCCCCTGGCACCAGGCCTCTCTTCCCTCCCCCCCACCCAGGGGCCCACTGGCCTGCGTGCTGGAGTTTTCGGGAGTGGGGTGGGGGTGGGGGCTTGACTGCAGCCTCTGGGCTGCCAAGGCACGTTCCTGGGGGCACCTCTCCATCGTCCTGCCAACTGGGCACGCTCCCAGAATACCAACGGCCCGGCGCGGCCGCAGGGAGCTGGGTGGCACTCGGCTTCGGGGGGGAGGGAGAACGCCCCGTCTGTGAGCGCTGGCGGGGGGAGCAGGACTCCCAGACATGAGGCAAGATGGCTCCTTTCACATCCCCTCCCACCCCTTCCCTCCTCCTGCCTTGCCGCCTGGAAGATCTGCTAATGAGCCTTATAAATCCCACCAGGCAGCCTGCCCGTGACTGCTGCAGAGCCCTGAGCTCAGCACACACTGCAGTGCGGGGGGGGCTCCAAGGGGAGATGAGAAGAGCGGGGGGGGAAGAGTGGGGCACTTCCCCACTCACTGCACAGCCACCCCTGTGCCGGGGAGGGATCTATTCATGGGGGGAGGGGGCCAGGCTTTGCATGATGGGAAATCTCCAGGCAGCCGGGCATGGGACCCCTTCACCTAGCTGGCCCCCCTCTCGCTACGGCCCTCACCACCACGACAGGGCAATGCTCCTTGGCTTGAATTCCAGTGCCCCAGTGTCCTGCCCCACCCCTGGGCTCGCCCTCTGTGCCAAGGCTCACACTCAGCCGGCAAAGGAGAGATCAACGTTCAGGGCCTCGGCTTGAGAGACAGCACCTGGCCCTAGGGCGAGCAAAGCCATCGGCACAGAGCCAAGAAGGACTCCGTACCCATAACCCCGGGGAGGACAGGAATACAATGGTCTGCCCCCTACCCTGTACCCATAACCCAGGGGAGAACAGGGACACAATGCCCCCCTCCATCCTGTACCCATAACCCCGGGAAGGACAGGGACACAACGCCCCACCCCCTCCCATCCTGTACCCATAACCCAGCAGAGACAGGGACACAATGCCCTGCCCCCCCCCGTACCCATAACCCCGGGGAAGACAGGGACACAATGCCCCCCCATCTTGTACCCATAACCCCGGGGAGGACAGGGACACAATGCCCTGCCCCCTACCCTGTACCCACAATCCAGGGGAGGTCAGGGACACAATGCCCTGCCCCCCGCCATCCTGTACTCGTAACCCCGGAGAGAACAGGGACACAATGCCCCCCCCATCCTGTATCCATAACCCCGGGGAGGGCAGGGACACAATGCCCTGCCCCTGCTACCATTTGCGCATTACCCTAGGAGAAGACAGGGCCAGAATGCACCCACAACCCCTGTACCCATAGCCCTGGGGGGGGGCTGAGCAGCAGCAGGTGCACTTTGTGGGTGCCGCACCCCCACCAATGGGTTCCTGGGTGCCACACAGCTTGGGCCCATCGCTCTCAGCACAGGATCAAGCAGCGCGGGCTGGGGACAGGCGGGGGCCTGCGAGGAGCACCAAGCTCAGTCCCAGATTCTCCACCAGCTCCTGGCACAGGTAGAGAGCCAGAGCTGGGGAATGTGAGAGCCGCAGGGGGAGAGGAGAGGAGAATGGGAAAGCATCAGTGGAGGAGAGGCAGAGAGATGGAGGGGGGGATCTCGGGAGCCCGGCACAAGCAGCAGCTGTCTCCTTCCCAAGCTCTTCCCTCAGGCACGACTCCAACCTGTCATGAGGAACGGGGGAACCCCCATCTCACCCCATCTCCAGCCAGAGCATCAGCTGCCGCCAGAGCCTCCCCCAGGCCCTGGCAGACAGCCCCCTCCCGGCCCCCGCAGCATCAAAAAGCCCACTGGGGTGGGGATGGCTGGTGGAGTTTGTACACGTCCCACCCGCGCTCTCCAAGCAGGGAGGGGTTATTGTTACAGAACCCCAGAGATCAGCGCTGGGTCCCGACTCTCAGCGTGGCCGTGTCCCGTGACGCCTCGGGACCACCCCCATGATCAGGCCCCCTCCAGCTGGCATTCCCCGCCCTGCAATCCCACCTTGCTCCTGCTACTGGTTCCCATTCGGCTCGGGCCCAGCGACAGCCAAAGACAAGAAGGGAAACTGGAGGGCACTGGGCTGGTGCCACCTACCAGTTCCTTGGGCAGCTGAGCGAGCACGGCGTAGGTGGAGAGGTAGCTGCACAGGCATTTGGTGTGAGCCGGGAGGGTCTCCAGCGTTTGGCAGCTCTCGGTGTCCCAGTTTCCAGAGCCCACATCCCTGATTAATGGAATGGGAGAGGAGAGAGAGTGATTTAAAATGATCAAACACAGAGCGCCCCCAGCCCCTCGGCTTCTGTGCCGACTTAACCCTTCGCTGGCGCTGCCCACCCAAAGGCCACATAGGGTCCTCGGGGGGGAGGGTCTGAGCGGCACCGGGGCAGGGTCTGGGCGGCTGCTTTAGCGCGTGACCCAGATGCTGGGGCAGAACCCTGCCCTTCCCCACTCCTTGCCCCAGGCTGCACTGTCGAAAGCCAGCTCAGCTCCATCCCCCCCTACCCTGCTCTCCCTCCCCCAGACACTGATCCCTGGGGGGCTGAACACTGCACACAGTCCTGATTTAATCTGAAGGCTCAGGCTGCTGGCTGGGGTCGGGGGTTAAACTCCAGCGAGGAAGGGAGGGGAGCCTGGTCCCAGGAAGGGTGGATGGAGGCCAGCCAGGGGTCAGAGCCAGCTCTCATCCATGGGCTCTCTACCACTCCACCTGGCTTTGGCCTCTTTTTTGTTCAACCCACATGTACTGAACGCTAACGAGAACCGGGGGGAATTAAATGAGCCAGGCCAGGATCCAGGCAACTGAGCCCTGAGTGATACAGCCCAGGACGGGGAGCACCCGTGCAACAAGGCATTACAGCAACTGCACATGGAACAGCACACCTGCGAGGCTGGGCACGTGTGTGATCCGGGGCACTATTCCCCGCACACGCAGGCTCACGGACACGTGGCTGACTGCATGCCAGGTCAAACAAAGGTGTGTGAAGCTGCCACTCCCAGCCAACCGGGGACACCCCTATACCTCAGATCAGCCCAGAGTTCACCCCTGGAAAACCCAACTGTGGCCTGAGCAAGGCTCACTCATTCTGGTTACCTTAGCCCAGTGGTTCCAAAACTTTAACAACCCGTGAATCCCTTTCATTAAAATGACAAGTCTCGCAAACCCCCTCCTAAAAATGAATATTTCCAGGGATTTTCTCCTTTACCTGAGTATAAATTATAAAAGCAGAGATCTTGGAAATATAAAATTTATTTTTAAGACATGCTTCTTACACACAATTTATTATTAATTATTATTTATCATTACAGTATTTTTATTACATTATGAAAATGGCAACACTCTTCCAAGGTCTCACTTTCGTAGCTTGTGTCACTTTGAATAAGCCTGTTATAAGACAAGGCTCCTATATTTCATCAAGGAGTATCAGATGTGAAACAGCAGGAAGGTATTTAAGAAGCCAACTCAAAGAGTTCCTCCTACACAGGTATTCAGGTCTTGAGCAGTCCAGGCAAACAACGCACGTTACAACAAAGCTTAAACTTGCTCTTCATAATAATTTTAAAAACAAGACTAGCTGCCTATTTAATTTTAAAAACAGCAAAATATATCCACCTCCCTTTTCATTTCTTACAAGGAGTCTTGAAGTTTAATTCTCCTCAGTGTGATAGAGATGCTTGCTTTGATCTGCTTAGCTCTTGGAAGTCCAGGGGCTCCAAGCTGCTGGCCCCAGGCTGCCCAGGGTCCCTAGGACAGCTTTGTCTGCCATTAGGGAATTTTCTTCCGAGAACCCCCTGTAACATTTCACGAACCCCAGTTTGGGAACCACTGTCTTAGCCGATGGCACACCTGGCATTGCCCTCCCGTGGAACTGCAGAGGGTGGGGCACCCTGCGCTGAGTTAGCCAGCCACCAATGCAGCCAGCTGGCCCGGGAGATGCCCTTTCACCCCCCTCCCTTCCTTGCCCCCTGACCTTGCTCTGCTGTTTGGAAAGGAAATGGGAGGGAATGGAGCCAGCTGTACCAGGCCTTTCCCAGCTCTCTGGGCCGAGGAGTCTGCCCACCCTACTCACTTTCCTGCCTTGCATGTGCTGCCAGGGCCAGTCGCAGGCTCAAGAGTGCTGGCGCTATTGAGGGTGGGGCTGTTTCTGGCAGATACATTTTGAATGTACCCTCCTTCCTGCAAGCACTACTCTGCCTGGAGGGGCCATTGCACAGGGTCTCCTGGTGACCAGGCCACGCCTTGGTGCCCAGGCAGAAATGTGCTATAGCATCAGCTTTGAACCACAGGACACCAAGGGCCCGCGGGCCCATGTGTCAGGCGGGTGTGCAAAGCCGTGCATCTGGGCATGCAAAGTCAGCAGTGAGGGGCACTCTGAGCCACACCCTACCATGCCTAGGGCTGGAGCCCCCAGGCTCACCCACTCCCAGAACCCACTGCTGGCATTTGCACAGATGCCAGGTGACCGCAGTGCCCATTCATTTCTACTGACATGGCGGGTGCCTAGCCCCTCCAGGGACCAAGCTCTGTGACAGCAGGCACCACGGACGGGCACCGGGCCTGACTGCCCCTCACGCCGCAGCAAGGCACAGCCACATGGTAACGGGGGGTTCACTGTGGTTCGGGGCTGGGGCAGCTGAATTCAGCTGGGGTAAAATAAAGGCACAGAGCTACCCAGGGCTGCTGGGTTAAGTGGCACCCGGGCACCAAGCACTATCATGGCAATGGCTGGGGAAGATTTTACCCTCCTCCAGCCAGGTATCCCCGCCTGGAAGCCTGTGACAATGGGCCCTTTGTTACTGCTTCCGGACGGGAGTGCAGGCAGCCGGAGCTGTGGGATTTCCTGGCAGCTAGGGCAGGTTCTGGGCTTTCTGAGCTGGTACCAAGGCTCCCACCCCACTGGCAGCCCAGCCCCCCTGCCACGTCAAGGTATTGGCAACTACCCACTCTGGGCATTGGAGAGACCTTCCTGGGTGCTCATTAGCAAAGGTCCTGGCCCATCACTTCAGAGATGCCAGCAATACCCGCTGCTTGGGATGGCGGTGGTTCTGTCTGCGGCTCCCAACGTCAAAGGGCAGGAGCTGCTTACCCAGGGTGTCAATGGAACAGGCTTGCGTCCCCGAGAACTGGCTGTGCCCCACCCTCTTTGCTGCACAGCGCGTGCCAACTCCGAGCCGGGGAGACCGGAACCGAAAGCTCAGCCCCAGATTTTGGTCAAGTCCAGCCTTTGGCCCATCTCGAGTCCCTCCCCAGAAGGGCTGCACGGGAACCAGTAACCCAGAGGGGGAAAGGCTCTGTCACCCACCCCTGAGCTGCATGCCCTCAGGGCCCCGGCAGTGGCCTCAGGGGTGTGTGAGGGGTGTCGGAGCATCACAGCCGACATGGCCTGTCTACAGGGGGCAGCTGGAGTGGGACTGTATATCATGGAAGGTGGGGGAGCGCGAGCCGTGGCTGCTGCAACGTGCCATGGCTAACAGAGCTACAGTGAAGTTGCTCTGGCAACCCGAAGGGAGGCTGCAGGGCCAGGAGGCTGTGCTTGGCTAGATCCGGAGTTTGCAAGGCCAGAAGGGACCACCGGGATCGTCCCGCCCGACCCGCTGTCACGCAGGCCACCGAACTCCCCCCACAACCACTCCAACAGGGAGAGAAAGGAGCAGATAATAATGAGGTGCTAAGGCCAAGAGCACCCCTCACCCCTTGGCACGGCCCTACTGGCCCCCAGCCCAGGCAGCACTGCTGTCAGAGCACACGGCTAGGACCACTGGAGTCCACTGCCCCCCACCCGCGCCTCCCCCACACCACAGCAATCTGCCCCATTTTATCACTCTCCCGCCCGAGCGCTGCATGGCCCTGGCTCTCTGCTCCAGCCCATTGCTAACAACCTGCGTCTGGCAAGCTGCAGGCATCAATCTCCGGCTTCAAGCGGGTGCTAATCAATACCAGTATTAGCAAAATTAACCCACGGCCACAGGGGGCTTGGCCTCGTTCTGGTCTCCTCGCTCTTTAAATGCGGACGTGACCGCCTGGCCAGGGTGGGGAGAGGAGACCATTAGATCTCTCCTTGCTGTATAACAACCCGTGCGCCAAGGATAACGAGATGGGGAGCTTGGCTTGGGGCTCTGCCTGGGATAACGGGAGCTTTCAGCTCAGGGGAGCGGACAGCACCACACAGGGCCCCGCCATCTGGCTCGCTGGCTCCCTCCAGCCAACAGCCAGTCCCCTCCCTGAACACTAGTGAGGCTGCGGCGGGGAAAGCGCCAGAGCAGCAGAGGCATTTACACTCCGTTAACCCTCCCAGTGTGGGGGTGTGGGGGTCCCCTTCTCATCCTCCTCTCTCCCTGTCAAGAAACCACAGGCTTGCCTGGCTCACCCACGACCTCCCTCGCCCGGTCAACCTGTCTCTTTGCATGGGGCCCTGCAGCCAAGGTGGGTGGGTGGGCAGTGCCCGTGGGGCAGCTGGGGGCCTGGGCAGTGTGTGGCGCAGGGGGATCGGGGAAGGTTTGCAGCAGCGGCAGGGAGGCTGGGCACCTGCCCTCTCCATGTCACCAGCCGTTCCACAGCCCAGCTGACACTGCAGGGAGGGGAGGCGGGTGGCTCTCATCACCCCAGAGGTGCATCCATCTCCCATGCTCTGCAGCGGGAGGACAGCATGTAGTGAACGCCCTGCAGAGAGCCCGGCCTCTGCCACAGAGCCCTCAGCTACCCAGGAAAGGCAGGTGGGTGCCAGCTCCAGACCCTGCAGGGGACCAGGCCCAGGTCCTGGTGCATGTGCCTGCCAGAGGCTGGAGAGCAGAGGGGCTGCACCATGGAAAGCAAGGGGATAGTAAACCCCAGGGGTCACCCTGACAGAGCCCAGGGCAGACTGGCATACAGCCCAGCTGGCAGCGGCTGGAGGGGAAGGAACAGCCTGTGCCTCTGCTCTCCATCCCCTGCTGGCTGCAAGGGTGGGCAGGCTCCTGTTTCCAGGCAGAGGGTGCTGCTGCGGGGCAGGCCAGGGATGGGGAGGGCAGCACACCGGGCCCAATGCACCTGCTCCATAGGCCCCAGCTCTGGCGCCAGTGAGCGGCAGGCTCTCCTCCATGGCACTGAGCCGGCCCCCTTCTTTGAGGCCTCACCACTATCCAGGGAGCCCCCCAAGAGACACGCCGGGCCCAGAGCTGCACTCACGCTTTGGAGTAGTCCCAGGTGACGCACTGCGGGTGTGAGGTGCCCTGAAGACAGACAGAACTGGGTTAGTGGACACCCGGGGCAGGGACAGGGACCCTCCTTCTCTCCCTGGCCCCCGCTCTCACCCGCCTCTCTCTGGCTCTGGCCATGGCGGGCAGGAGATGGTCTCCGATCTGAGCATGGCCTGCTGCCCCCGTTAGCCTCATGACTACCTGCCCGCCACAGCACGGGCCCCTAGAAAGTGGCATAAGGGAGGGCACCAGCAGGAGCCGCGGCATCTGGTGTCTCTGCAGCACTGAAGCCAGGCAGACTGGGAACACGTGGCCATGGAAACGTCCCCCGCAGCCCCCAGCCAGGGGAAGCGGCAGCAGCTCTGGGCTGAGCCCCACTCGCCCAAGGTCAAGCCAGCCTCTGTGGGTGGGGACTGAGGGGCACTGAGGACTGGCATAGCAGGGGGTATGGGTTTGGATGGCAGGGCACTTGCACGGCTGTGAGGAAGGGTGGGCACACAGGACTGGGACAGCAGGAAGGCTAGGCATGGAGCAGGGGCCCGCAATAGCAGGGCATGCAGGGGTGGGCGATGGGTGAACATTTCTCTGCCCTCACGACGGGGCCCGGCGGATGTCTGAGACCCCCCTCGAAATGCACAGCACTTACATTGAGCATGTGGGACAGCTCCACTGAGATCAGGGGCTCCGTGGGCTTGGTCGGCGGGCGCACAGTCACGGTGAGCACTCGGGATGTGACAGCCAAGGGGCTCCTGTGGAGACGAGGGAACACGCTGGAGACAGGACGCAGCGCAGGACGTTACAGGTGTCAGGACAGGGCTCTCTGGGTGCTGGCACGTCCTGCTGTTGGTCACAGGCGTGTTGTGTGTGTGTGCGTGAGCGTGTGTGTGCACACAGCGCTGCAGGACTGTCTGCTCACGCATCAGGTTTTATGATCTGAGTGTGCATCCCCTTAACACAGTGTGTATAAATGATAAACAGTGAAGGGACCTGACCTCTGGCATAACTCCGGCCCTGGAACTTCCCCGAATGTAATTCCTGTTTGATCTAGAACGCACGTTTAAGAAAAACTTCCCAGTTTGATTTTAAAATTGCCGAGCACAGAGAATCCACCAGCAGCCTGGTAAGTCGTTAATTACCCTCACTGCTTTCCGGTCGGAATTTGTCTCGCTTCAGCTTCCAGCCATTGGACCTTGTTCGATCTTTGTCTGCTAGACAGAAGGGCCCATTATCAAATTTCTGCTCCCGGCAGAGGTACCTCCCGACGGCGACTGAGTCGCCCCTTCCCATTCTCTTGGTTAGGCCAAACAGGTCAAGGGCCGGGAGTCTACCCTGTAAAGCATGTTTTCCAATCCTCTTGCCATGTTGCTGCATATACACAACTGGAGATGGTTTTGCTTGTGCCTGGGCATTGGGTATGAATGTTTGACCCCTTGACCGCGCACATGTGCGTGGATACACCACCCCTCTCTGTATGTCGGGGGTGGAGAGTGTGCACAGGAGCAGGTTTGTTTGTGCATGGGTGAAGTGTGTCTGTGTATAGGGGTGTGTACACACACACACACACACACACACACACACACACACACGGCCCTCTCAGCTGTCCCACATTTCAGATCTGAACTTTCCCCTTTCCACACAAACCTGCTGCTTCTCCCCCTTTCTCCCTCCTGTTTTCAGCTACTGACAGCAGACACAGGTTGGAGGAACCGTGGTTTGAGTGGCACTGGCTCCCTGCCTTGCATCTCACCCCATTCTCCTGCCTATGCTTGTACAGCAGCAGGCTAAGACATGGGCTGCGGGGAGGCGTTGCCTGGGGATGCTAAGCTACAGAAACCCAGACAGGTGCCTGCTCTCATCTGCTGCCCCCTCGCACCTCCAGCGTCCACCCTCCTCCAGGAACCAAACCTCTGCCCACATAGGGCACCATCTGTGCTGTCTTGTACCCTCCCCCAGCCTGGTCTCCCAGCCCCAATAGGGTCCACTCTCTCCCTTACCCACACTTGATCCTGAATCCAGGAACCAGATCTGCCCAGTGCTCAGTTCCTCCCCTCTCCCCACACACGCTAAGGACATGTAGCAATAACTGCTGCAGGGTCACAGATCAGGGCACACGGCTGTGGATCGCCCCCATGCAGGGCCCAGGCTTGTCTCCTCCCTGCCCCGATGGCTGCATTTCAATGTAACGAGCGACATCATCCCCTGCCCCATTCGGAAGCCCTGGTTACTGCCCCCACGCCCCAGCCAGCCACCCACCTGGGGGGAGGTAAGATGAGCCCCAGTGTGCGGTACAGGATGGCCCCGATCACAAAATACGACGACTCGTCCATTTCTGCAGAGAGAGGGGAAGGGGGCAGAGCAACGGTGAACAGGGGCTGGCATCCGTCCCTGGGGCCCGGCTCCGCTCATACCCCACCCTGGGGATGGGGACACATGGCCCTCCTGGAAAGGGCTGCAAGTCGTTACGTGCCCCCCTCTTCCAATGCGCACCTGCCCCGTAGCCTGGGGATGCAAACAGGCCTCTTCCCCTGCCCTCCCGGAGTTGGGGGTGGCTCCATCCAGAGGAAGAGGTTACATTGGGGGAGTGGAATCTAGGAGTCCTGGGTTCTATTCCCTTCCTGCTGTGACTTGCTGGGGTACGTTGCTGAATGGCTCTGTGCCTCTGTTTCCTCACCTGTAAACGGGGGTTAATGGTGCCGACCCACAGCTGGGAAGGGGAAGGGGAAGGGCTTTGGGAGCCCTGCTAAAGCACCACCATGCAGAGGGAACAGCAGCCGGCCCCAGCGCATGCCAATCCCGCCATGTCTGTGTCCCAGAGTGCACCTGGCTACTCAGCCTGCCTTTCTTCCAGTGGCCCATCTCACAGCCCAGCCAGCAGGGTCTCAAACCCAAGTCCAGCCCGGGGCGTGTCCCCCCATGGAAAGAGAGAGAGGGCCACAGGCGTCCCAGGTCCACGTCCCAGGACGGCCGCAAAGCCCAGGTCGAGGGCAGCCTGCGGTCATCCCCCAGCTGCTGCCACTCAGATTTTTAATCAACATTAACAGCTAATTGAAAGATTAAAACCTTCGCAGGCTCCATGCGCTGGGCTGGGAACCACTGTTTGCACCTCTTTACAGAGCAGCCATGGAGATAACGGCAAATCAACTGCAGCCGCTGGTCTGCATCCACGTTCATCCGCATCCAAACAACCGTCCCAGTGACCAAAACAGCTTGCACGCACACGGACACACACAAATATACACGCGCACACACACAATCACGTGACCATGCACACATGTGCATTTGCTCCCATGAGAACTTTGCAAATGTGCCTTCATAAACATACCCGCACACACATGGAGATGCAGACACACGTGCATTTGCACACCTGCATGCAAACACACACCTCACCCATGTGCATACCCAAACCAACACACGTAATCACATGGAACAGACATGCAGACACAGCCGCCCCTGCTGCTCTCCTCCCCAGGGGTCCCGGCCCCACCTTACCAGAGGAGGAGAGGCTCAGCACCGACTTGGGGATGAAGAGCTTGTCCTCCGAATGGCGGGCCCAGTCCTTCATGCCCCGGCGCCCCTTCATAGGGAAGTTGATGTCACTGGAGACGGCCGAGACGGGCTCTCTCTGGATGCTGATCACTGCCAGGGCGGCAACAGGGACAAAGGGTCACTTTCAGCTCACCCCTGCCTGGGCCCATTGGCCAAGCTCAGGCTGCCCCGGCATTCCTGCCCATGGGCCTCCTGGGAGCCCACCTGGCGCAGCCCTGCAGGGGCCACGTGCCTCCTGCCACTTCCACTCCCCAGGGCTCCCAGCCTCTCTGATGCTGCACTGCTCAGCACTGCACTGGCCTGGGACCCCTCATACCCCCCTCAGAATAAAGCAGCCCCAGGCCATGCCGCCACCGCGGGGCCATCCCAGCCCGGCCACTCACCCAGGTTGTCGGTAACCACGAGGGAGCTCTGGAAGGCCTTCAGCGCGTCCCCCACCAGGTGGATGAAATCTTCCACCACCTTCATGAGGTGCACGGAGCCGGGGGACACCTGCGGGCACAGAGAAGGTGAGAGGCTACCACAGGGCCTCAGGCATGGCAGGGGAAGGGGGCTAAAACAGGGGCCCAGGTGTGGCATGGGGGAGAGTAGCTCCTTGCCACATGCCCCCACTGACAGGGCATGGGGCAGGAAGGACCTGGATGGTTCCAAAGGGTCCCCCCAAGTGATCTTCAGGGGACCCCCCCAAACTTCCCAGAGCATGGGGGAGGGCGGAGAACAAGAGCTAGCGCTGATCCAGGCCATGCTTAGCCTTAGGGGAAGGGGTAGATGCTGTGGGGAGGGGGTTCCATGCTCAGGCACCAGCCCCAACCCTTTCATCCAGAGCCACCTCCCCCTCAGCAGTGCCAGACCTGCCTCCTACTGCTCCCAGCGCACCCCGGTCGCTCTGACCTTCCAGGAGTCTCCAGCCACCCACAGGCAGGGAGCTGGGCTCCCCCAATTCCACGGGGCCACTGAGTCGATACTGGCAGAGACAGCCTACTCCCAATCGCCTCTCCCCCGCGTACAGCTATTCGGAGACCCAGCCCCACGGGCTTCCTCTCTAGCACCAAAGCCTGGACCCCTTTGGTCTGCACGGTCCCGGCTGCGGGGTGATCAATGACCCTGCTGAGCCACGGCTCCCCCTCAGCCTGCCCCACCTCCCCAAGGCCACTCAAGCCAGAGACCCCTCCCCACAGCCCATACCTCCACAGCAGCAGACAAGGTCCCAGAAAAGCTCCAAGACCTCATCTGCTGATGGGGGCTCCTCCTTGTCCCTCTAGCCTGGGCAGGGTACTGGAAAGGCAGCCCCACAAGCTGGGCTGGCAGCATTGGCACCATGCCGCCCCCTGCTCTGTCGAGAGCCTGTCATGGCCACAGTCGCGCTGCGCCAGCCGAGTGCCTGTCTCCTTGGCCGGCTGGCGCTCATCCTGGAGCGGCCGGCTCACCTGCTGGGCGTCCTCCCACTTGTCTCTGTTCTCCGAGTCCACCATGTAGCTGACCACCTGGAAGAAGCGCTGCAGGGAGAGGAGGAGAGGAGAGGAGAGGAGAGGGGGTTTGAAGGGGTGGCTCTGTGACGCACGGGGGGCATGGGACAGGGGGCTTCCCTCAGGCACGTCCGGGAGCCTCGAAATTCCACTGCCCTGAGAGTACCTGCATCTGCACCCAGGAAGCCCTGTCACACACCCACCTAGACAGGACCCCACCACCACCACCCCAGCTCCAGCTGGGATTCTTCCTGGCCCTGCTACGACCACCTTGGTTACTCCCAACCGAGGGTCACCCAACTCCCCTGGTGGAAGCTGAGCATCTACACAGCTCCCCCGGCCACCAGCTCGGATCCAGGCCAGCTTCGGCTGCTGTTTGTTAGCCAGGCAGCACCAGCCTGGGGACAGAGTGACACCCATGCACATGGGTCCAGAGATGGCAGGTGAAACCTCAGAGCCAGACACCAAAGGGGTCGTGCCAAGACACTAGGGCTGAGTCCCACCCCAGCAATGCCAGAGAGAGGGCAGGGAAAGGCAGCCAGCAAAGACCCTTTCCATGGTGCCTCGGCCTCCCTCACAGGACCGTGCGGGGTCCCCAGCTCGTCACAGGGGCTGGCTGGCGGTACCTGCACGTCCTCGGAGGAGGGGACGTAGGTGGCCCTCTTGAAGGTGTCGGTGACGTTGCGCAGGATCTCCACTGAGAAGAGCAGGTCTCCGCTGTAGTACGTCCTGCGGGCCATCAGCTCCAGCAGGCTGCGCACCACCTGTGACATGCCCTCGCCCGCCAGCATGCGCTGCCCCTTGGCCAGGTGCTCCCGCAGCTTTCCGCACAGAGATGGGGTGGGGGTAGGGGAAAGATTACCCAGCAGCAGAGGGTTCCCCAGGTCCCTCTCCCAACCCACCCTGAGGCAGCAACCAGACAGGATTCCTGTCTGGGAATAGCACAAGCATCCACAGGAGCCCCCCACCATGGCCCCCCCGGGGAAATTCCCCATGTCCCATACCATCTCAGGAGCCACCAATGCAGGGCCTAGGGCCTCACTCCTCTTCCCTCAGGCAGGAAGGTGGCATACCCACACCAACCCCTCTCCTGGCCCCACACCATAGCCCCTGAGCCCCCGTGGCCCCCCAAAGGTGGGCTTGGGGTCGGTGGATTACAGTAGGGGTCAAGGAAAGCAGGAACATTGGGTTCTAGTCCAGCTTCACCATTGAGTCGCTGTTCAGGGTGAGACACTCCCCTATCCTGTGCCTCAGTTTCCCCATATGTCATAAGGGGATAACGCTAGTTAAGGCAGCTCCTTGATCTACCTCAGCAGAGCGCTTGGCCTTGCCAGGGAATGGGACAGACAGTGAGAACAGGAAAGATGGCAACACAGAGGGATAATTAGCATCAGCCCCCTCTCCGAACCCAGGGCGGGCGGGGGAAGGAGCCGGGGGCAAGGATGTTAATTAGGTCTCATTGTGAGGAAATACTCATGCAAAGCAGCATTTTAGCTGGTGGCTGGGGGGAGTCATGGGCTGCTTGGCTGCTCTGTACTGAGGGAGCCTGTGCCTGCCAATCCTGAGGGCCACCCGGCTTCAAAGCCCCACCCTCCGCCAGCCACTTCAAACCAGGCCCCCAAACCCCCTGCAGGACAAGCTCCACTGCAAGGCCTGTTAGCCCCCAGCTGGCCAAGAAACCGGAGTCCTCCCAGGAAATGGCCCCTGCACCCGGGTAGAGAGGAGCTGGGGCTGGCACTGGGCACAGAGCTGGCAAGACGGGGGCAAGGGGCTGGCTGGGCTCTGCCCCTGCGCGAGGGACTCTCAAAGCATCACAGCCACCGGCACTGCCAAGGCCGTCGGGGTGAAAGGCAGCGAAGGCGGCGCCGGCGAGAGAGGAGGGGTGGGAGAGAGCGTGTGGGCCCGCTGGAGTGTGCACCTACTGAGAGATGTAAGTATCTGTACTCATGGGAGATGCACCGGGCAAAGCTGGGCACGCCCCAGTACGCCACCCCGTGGGCGTTCAGCAGGCACCGGCGGCTGGCGGATCCTAGACAGAGAGGGGAAAAGAAGCATGGAGCACCCAGCCTGTGCAGCCCGAGCGTCTGCAGCCCCTGCCCCCATGCCGCTCCCCAGCCCCAGCCCCAGCTCCAGCCCCCCAGCCCCAGTGCCCGCAGCCCCCAGGCCCAGCTCCAGCCCCCCAGCCCCAGAGCCCACAGCCCCCAGGCCCAGCTCCAGTGCCTGCAGCCCCAGAGACCGCAGCCCCCAGGCCCAGCTCCAGCCCCCGCAGCCTCCAGGTAGAGCTCCAGCCCAGAAACCACATGCAGTCCTTGGCCCCCAGTGCTCACAGCCCCCAGGCCCAGCTCCAGAACCCACAGCCCCCAGGTAGAGCTCCAGCCCCAGAATCCACATGCAGTCCCTGCCCCCAGTGCCCGCAGCACCCAGGCCCAGCTCCAGCCCCAGTGCCTGCAGCCCCCGCAAGCCAACACCCACAGGTTCCCCCAAGTCCCAGCACCTGCCCCCAGGCTCCGAGCCCCAGCAGCAGCCTGCAGCCACCCAAACCCCACCCAACAAGGTGCCATGGGGAAGCTGGGGTGCAAAGCCGGGCCGGGGAATCAATGCTTCTAAGAAGGCAGCAGAATTACTCGGGGGCCCAGTAGCCTTAACTTAGCTCATCCTGGGGAGTGCGAGGGGGTCCCGGGGAGCAGGCAGGGGCACGACAGAAAAGAGCCTGCTGGCAAGTGAATCCTATAGCCCACATGCCTCGCCGCCCTCCCCGCTTGGCTCTCAGCCCGGGTGGGAGCTGGGGCAGGGACGGTGCCTCGGCCACTCACCAGTGGCATTGGGTGGGCATTTGTTGTAGATGATCTCGCCAGCGGCCGTCTTCTTCCAGGTCATCAGCATGAGGTACTCATCCTTGCACATTTCGTGGTAGGCTGCCAAGGGAATGCGAGGGTGAGACGGGCCCCCAGGTGGCTGCTCTGCATGGATGGGCGGGGAGGGGGGTGCTGGGCGGGACTAGCAGGCGTGTAGCAGGTCAGCCTGGGTGGAGGGAGGACTGGCTTGTGTCAGGCAGACTGGCTTGAGAGAGGAGCTGGATGGATGGCAGGAGAGTGGAAGGACGGAGGGAAGGAATGCAGGAGGGTAGGCGGAATGATGGACAGACAGACAGCAGGCGGGTGGAAGGACAGACGGACAGATGGATGGAAGGACAGCGGGCAGGTGGAAGGACGGATGGACAGACGGAGAGACAGCAGGTGGGTGGAAGGATGGATAGAAGGTGGGTAGGTAGAAGGACAGATGGCTAGAGGGAATGCAGATGGGTGGAAGGACAGACAGACGGAGAGACAGCAGGTGAGTGGAAGGATGGACAGAAGGTGGGTAGGTAGAAGGACAGATGGGCTAAAGGGACAGCAGGTGGATGAAAGGACAGACAGAGAGACAGCAGGTGGGTGGAAGGACGGACAGAAGGTGGGTAGGTAGAAGGACAGATGGGCTAAAGGGACAGCAGGTGGATGAAAGGACAGACGGACAGACGGAGAGACAGCAGGTGGGTGGAAGGACGGACAGAAGGTGGGTAGGTAGAAGGACAGATGGCTAGAGGGAGTGCAGGTGGGTGGAGGGACAGATAGACAGACAGAGAGACAGCAGGTGGGTGGAAGGACAGATGGAGAGACACAGGTGGGTGGAAGGACAGACGGAGAGACAGCGGGTGGGTGGAAGGACAAACGGACAGATGGAGAGACAGCAGGTGGGTGGAAGGACAGATGGACAGACGGAGAGACAGCAGGTGGGTGGAAGGACAGACGGAGAGACAGCGGGTGGGTGGAAGGACAGACGGAGAGACAGCGGGTGGGTGGAAGGACAAACGGACAGATGGAGAGACAGCAGGTGGGTGGAAGGACAGACGGACAGATGGAGAGACAGCAGGTGGGTGGAAGGACAGATGGACAGATGGAGAGACAGCAGGTGGGTGGAAGGACAGATGGATGGCTTGCTGGGTGGGTGTCAGGGCAGGATAGGAGGAGGAGGAGCTGGCTGGACGGAAGGGTATCAAACCCGCTGGCCAGAGAGAGGCAGAGTCCCTGGGTCCCATCGCGGTGACAGGCCGAGGCGGGGGAGCCCGTGTGCTGGCCTGGAGGCTGAGCAGGAGTCGGCAGACTCTCTGCCAAGTACCTGGGCACTTCTTCTCATTGCACGTCTTGACCTCCTCTCCGGAGCCCTCGCACGGGTAGCCTTGCATGCCCGTGCCCTGGCACATCCGGAAACGTCTCTGCCAGCCCGTGTCGCACGTCTTGGAGCATAAGCTCCAGTGGTTCCACGGGCCCCACTTGCCGTCGGCTGCCGGGGGAGCAAGAGACGCATGTTAAGGCCCTGCTCTGGGTGGCGGGGGCAGCAGACAGATAGACGAGTGAGAGGGACTGCCAGAGACCAGGACACGGCTGCGCCAGCCCATAATGACTTTAATCAAATATTCTACAGATTATTAAACCCATTAATCAATCGTTTCAGCCCCATTTCAACCAAACAAGACAAATGTCCCCTCATGTCTCAGGGTGTCCTCGGCTAATTAGAGCCATCCCCGGTATTCCTGTTCTTTCAGCCCCAAAACACCCAGCCACCCCCCAGCCCAGGCCCAGACTCCTGCCCTCTGCCTGCCAATCCAGGGGGGCCCAGACAGAGCCTGCCTGCCCTCCCCAGGACCCCCTCTGTCCACTGCCAGGCCCCTGTGTGCAGGGCTCCAGTCACCTATGCAGATCCCCACCCCCCTGCCTCCCCTCCCAATGCTCCCTTGGTCAGTCCATTTGCTGCACCCTTGCAGGGCTAGGGGGACCCCCACCCCAATGGGTCAGAGTCCGATGCCACCGCAGAGTCCAGGGAGACACCGCTGAGGTTCGAGGCATTGGCCTCCCAGCACTGCACAACGGTGGGTCAGTATCGCTGGGGAAACCAAGCCACGGAGCAGGGAAGTGACGCGCCCCAGGACTCTCAGCAGAGGCGGAGAACAAGCCAGGCTTCCTGCCTGCTAGCTCAGTGCCCCATCCATTGGGTCATGTCACCCAGCCTCGCCACTCGCACCCAGATCCAGGCGGGGGAGCAGGTGCCCTTCGAACTGGCCCAGAGAGTGGCAGGTTTGCAGCACTGCACGCTGATCTCGGACCCTTGGGGGGCTCCGGTCTCTGCAAGGGAGGAGCCCCTCCCCAGATTTTCTCTCCTCTCTCCACTGAGGTGGCACAGCGGCCTGGATGAGCCGCGTGACCTGCCAGGAGCCAGCACCCCCGACCTTTCCAGGCAGCTCACGGCAGCCAAGTGACATTTAAAGGTCAGCAGGCGCGTGACAGCGTCTGCCACTGCTTCGCACTGGGCCGAACACCCGCCCTCTCTCGAGGGCTGTGTGCACAGGGCCTGGCTGGAACCACCCAAGGGGCCAGGACTGACTGGGGATGGGGGAAGGATCAGAAGACCTGTCTGCCCCCATCCCAAGGCTGCCTCGCGCAGACTCGCTTGCCCTGCACTGGCTGTCAGGTGCAGGCCGGCAGGAAAGGACCATCCTTAGCACTGAAGGGCCACCAAGGTTCGGGAAAGGTCCTTGGCTCCCTCCATGTGCATGAGAGTCTATGAGCCAGCTCCACCCTGCGCTAGTGCTCGCTTGTGAACACTCTCGTGCACTTCCCCAGGCTGCATTTGCACGTACTGACTGCACTGAAGCACACGCACACAGACCACGGGCGTGGCAGTGGGAGAGAACCCCGGGTCTTTGGCTCTGCCCGCTGAACTGACAGCAAACCTGCCCTGGCTAGCGGCACGGCTCGGGGTTAAACCTCTGCGTGGGAGCCAGGACGGCATCTCCTTGGATGTGTGCTTGGTCCTGGCAGCAACTGACCAGCCACGGGGCCTCAGCAGGGCATCTGTCCCTGCGTGCGCACACGAGCGGTTCTGAGGGGTTGTGAAGATTCACGCCTACGTGCTCAGTTCCCGATGCTGCCGGGAGTGCTCGTGCATGGACGCATTCCCAGAGCTGCGTCCCAAGTCTGTGCACGTGGGTCGCCTAGCTCCTGGTGCCATCACGAGCGCTTGCACAGATGCTTGTGAACCCCCCTGCCTGAGAGCCATGGCCCCACAACTCCGCCGTGCCCCGGGGCTAGCGCTTGAGCCCAGTGGGGAGCCACAAACGTCACCAAGCACGCAGGCGATGAAGGGCAGCGATTCCCGCACAGGGACCTGCAGCCTTCCCACCATCCTGGGGCACAGATCACGGATGCTCAGACCCTGGGGAAGCACATGTGAACGTGTAGCACCATGGCAGCATGTCTGAGCTCAGCCCACGTGAGCGGGAGCCCCTAGTGCCCAGGAGACAGTGCCCCCAGCTCTGGACGTACCCTGTCCTCCAGCTCCTCTGCTTTCGTTATCCTAAAAGCTGACAGATTAGCTCTATGGCAGGGAGAGGTGACCGGGGCCCATGTCACCGTCGCCTGCTGACGGGCAGGTCTGTCCCCGCTGCTTGGGGATTAGCGTTCCTATGGAGAGCAGCTGGCACCCCAGATGGGTTCACGGGGCCTGTCTGTGGCTCAGTTTAAATGTGTTTACGCTGAGTCTGGGCCCCGGCCCGGAGCCTGCCATGGAGCAGAGATGCCCCCTGCTGCAGTGCCATCAGGCTACGCGGGACAGCCAGAGCTCCTGGATGCAGAGATCCCGAGAGAGCAGCTGAGACTGGGCTCAGAGACCCAGGACCCAGCACAGCAACTGCCACCTGGCTCAGTGAGCAGGACAGAGCCCACTCCATAGCGAGCCCCACACAAAGCTGGAGACAGGGCACGCTGCACAGAAGGGTCAGGCAGCCATGGGCAGCGCCAGCTCCTCTCACTGCACATCAGCTGGGGGCAGCTGCACTGAACAAACCCCCATTCACTAGGCAAACCCGGTCAAGTGCGAGGGCACAGGGACCCCCCCAACCCAGGCATAGCATCACCGCTCACACCCACAGCGACGCACGGGGATCCCCCGACACGGCATCACCGCTCACACCCACAGCGAAGCACGGAGATCCCCCAACACGGCATCACCGCTCACACCCACAGCGAAGCACGGAGATCCCCCAACACGGCATCACCGCTCACATCCACAGCGATGCACGGAGATCCCCCGACACGGCACCACCGCTCACATCCACAGCGACGCACGGGGATCCCCTCGACTCCGGCATAGCATCACAGCTCACACCCACAGCGAAGCACGGGGATCCCCTCGACTCCGGCATAGCATCACAGCTCACACCCACAGCAAAGCACGGAGATCCCCCGACACGGCACCGCCGCTCACACCCACAGCGACGCACGGGGATCCCCTCGACTCCGGCATAGCATCACAGCTCACACCCACAGCGACGCACGGAGATCCCCTCGACTCCGGCATAGCATCACAGCTCACACCCACAGCAAAGCACGGAGATCCCCCGACACGGCACCGCCGCTCACACTCACAGCGACGCACGGAGATCCCCCGACACGGCATCACCGCTCACACCCACAGCGAAGCACGGAGATCCCCCAACACAGCACCGCCGCTCACACTCACAGCGACGCACGGAGATCCCCCGACACGGCATCACTGCTCACACTCACAGCGACGCACGGAGATCCCCCGACACGGCACCGCCGCTCACATCCACAGCGACGCACGGAGATCCCCCGACACGGCACCGCCGCTCACATCCACAGCGACACACGGAGATCCCCCGACACGGCATCACTGCTCACACTCACAGCGACGCACGGAGATCCCCCAACACGGCACCGCCGCTCACATCCACAGCGATGCACGGAGATCCCCCGACACGGCATCACTGCTCACACTCACAGCGACGCACGGAGATCCCCCAACACGGCACCGCCGCTCACATCCACAGCGATGCACGGGGATCCCCGACACGGCATCACCGCTCACACCCACAGCGACGCACGGAGATCCCCCAACACGGCATCACCGCTCACACCCACAGCGACGCACGGAGATCCCCCGACACGGCATCACCGCTCACACCCACAGCGACGCACGGAGATCCCCTGACATGGCATCACCGCTCACACCCACAGTGATGCACAGGGATCCCCCGACACGGCATAGCATTACCACTCACACCCATAGTGACACATGGGGATCCCCCTGACTCCAGCATAGCATCACCGCTCACACTCACAGTGATGTACGGGGATCCCCCGACACGGCACCGCCGCTCACACTCACAGCGATGCACGGGGATCCCCTTGACCCCGGCATAGCATCACCGCTCACACCCATAGTGACACATGGGGATTCCCTCGACCCCGGCATAGCATTACCGCTCACACCCACAGCGATGCATGGGGATCCCCCCGACTCCGGCATAGCATCACCGCTCACACCCATAGTGACACATGGGGATCCCCCCTGACCCCAGCATAGCATCATCGCTCACACCCATAGTGACACATGGGATTCCCCCGACTCCGGCATAGCATCCCTGCTCACACCCAAAGGGACGCACGGGGATCCCCCGATACGGCACCCTTTCTCACACCCACAGGGACGCATGGGGATCCCCCGACACGGCGCCCCTGCTCACACTCATTTACTGCAAGGGGGCATTTACCCTCCCAGAGGTGCTCCTGCTCTCCCGCTAGAGTCCCTGTGCAGGGGTTGGGCCCCAACATGCCAGCACCTGCCACATGTGGCCTAGTCTGTGCCAGAGCAATGCCCAGCACCGTGTCCCCAACCTCTCGGAGCTCTTCACCCTCCCTGTGGCCTCTCCCAGATCCGCCCGAGCCCTCTGCCCCCATACAGCGTAAGAAGCGAGTGTGAGCCTTACTTGGGCAGTCAGGGCTGGTGCACTCCCTGGCGTCGGCGTGGGCTCCTTTGCACTCCGCCCAGCTGTGACCCGAGACACTGCATTTGCGCGTGCGCTGCTGGGTCCCATTGGAACACGACACCGAGCACCGGCTCCACGAGCCCCACTCCAGCCACTGACCTTCCACTGCCAGGGAAAGCACAGGAGAGAAGGTGGTTAGTGCAAACAGGAGCTGGGCAGATGGGGGGGTGGGCAGAGGCCATTACTCTTGGCCCCAGTTTCCAAATCCAGACACGAACCTCGTCCTCCCTTATCCACAGTTATGGGCTTCGGCAACACATTGGCAAAGTGTGCATCATGTCGCCTCTAGTGGCTGGCCGGTTAGAGGGTAACAGCCTACTACTGCTACCAGCTACCAGCTGCACCTAGAGCTGAAACGCTAGCTGCCTGTGTTATGATGCTCAGGGTTCTGGGTTTGCATCCTGCCTCTCCACAGTGGTTACGGCAGTGCCGCCCAGGCAGGTGTCACCAGGACTTGGCCCACTCTGAACAGCAGGGGTGGTGGTTACTGTTCCCCGTGCACCAGTAGTGCTACAGATCTGCACAATGCTACTGGGTAACAGCCTGGCGCTTACGGTGAGAGGGCACCAGGCTCCTCCCAGGCTGCAGCCATGGGGGCACGTGTCGTAGGGGGACTATCTGCCTTAGCTCCATGAGTGGTCCTGCTGCAGAGGCTCAGTGGATAGCAGGTCATGGCACGGTTCAGCCTGCTGCCGGCAGCTTCCTGTACAGGAAACGTGGAGGAGAGGCTGGAATGTAGGGGAGGGGTGTCTGTGGGAATCGGCACAGCTGTGCCTGGGGACCCCGGGCTGAGACAGGTGAGCAGCACCTCAGCTCTGCCGTGCAGCAGGAGAGCGGAAGGATCCTGCCCTGACTATGCCCCCTACACCAGATGAGCAATGAATCCTCCTGCTAGCCCTTAGCAGGGACCTTGCTGGGGATGCACGGCAGCCACCTGCACTGGCATCCCAGTGGCTCCACGAGCTCTGAGCCAGCCTGGATCTTGCCCAGGCCCATCGGGGAGGGAGCGTTAAAGAGCCGCCCTGTGCCATGCAGCACCTGGGAGAGCTCCCAGAGCAGCAGGCTGGCTCTGTAGGAGCACAGGCAGGCTATCTCGCCCCCGTCCGCCTTTGGCTGATGTGAGCAGGAACTAATGTGGGGCTCAGGGATGGCCTCAGAGGACGGGCAGCCGGGGGTTGGATCTGGGAGACAGGCCTGGCTCCTACACGGGGCAGCGTGCAGGCTCAGAAACAAGCAAATATGTTTCCTCCCCTTGATGTACTCCTGGCCCCAGACCCCTGTCGGGATAACACCACTATTCCCCCACCCCACAGGCTGGTAGCAGCCTGTCTGGCCAGTCAGCCGCCCAATGGGGCAGGAAAGAGTCAGCTGGTAACCTGCTGCCGCAGAATCAGTAACTGAATGCGAGAGAGAGCGCGCTCTCGGCCAGATCTGCAGCTGGTGCGGCCATCACCGCTCGACTGCAAGGGGATCCAGCCCACTCACTCCCTTCGACACCAGCTGGGGCAGTTGCTCTCTGCCTCCCCTCATTCCCAATTCCCCTGCAGGCTCCTGGCGGGCACCATGGGGCTCTGGGAGGGTTCTCACCCTGGCACGCCATCCCCCGCCCCGGGTCACTGCCAGCTCTGCCCCAGAGGGAATTGCTTGTTAGCCCTCAACACAAAGCTACTTACAAACGACCTGCCTGCAGCCTGCCTGGTGCCGCTACTTGTCAGTTCCCTCCCAACAGAGCTGGGCGACACCCGCCCATCACGCTGGGTCAAAGACACAGCCCGGAGTGACCCGCTGGCAGCCCAGGTACTGTGGGGTGGCAACCCTCCGCCCCAGGCCTCTGAGCTAGGGAGACACCCAGGAGAAATGACAACGTGCAGGGGGAAGAGCCCCCACGTCCCTGACCTCTCGGGGGAGTTCCCAAGGGCCCATGTCAGGACTCAGCACAGAGGTGGGGTTCCACAGAAAGGGGGAGTCCCTCGTCCTCTGCTCCCCCCGGCCAGCAACGGGGCGGGCTGGAGTCACCGCTGACGGAGCTACTCACTGCCCCTGCTTTAAAGCAGCAGATACAGATGGGGCGGCTGTGGCAATTTCACACCTTGGCTACTCTGCCTGCAGCCCCCGCCCGCTGGGAAGCTCTGGCTGCCAAAAGGGAACTGACAGCAAAGCCCCCTGACGGGACAGGCCCGGCACCTCCCCATGCCTGGCACTGCCCCCAGAGGGGCTCTATTTACAATCTCAGCTGACCCACAGCATGTTCTTGCCCCTATGGGGCCCTTTCTCTGATACCCCACCCCCCACAGCTCCTGTCCCATGCATCCCCCTTACTCTGCCCTATAGTCCCCACTCGCCCCATCCCACAACTCCATTCTTGCCCATGGAGCTCTGCCTACCCACGTCTCGTGCCTCACTACAGACCCATCACATCACCCTCCTTTGCCCCCACAGGTCCCTCCTCCAGCGCCCCAGGGCCCTGTGTGCTCACAATGCGCCACCCAGACGTCACAGTCCTGCCTTCTCCTGTTCCTCCTCCCCAGCCCCCGGGGGCTGGAATCAAGGCTACCCCCTGGGGATGCTCACTGCACATCACGTGCATCCCGCGCGCCCACAGAAATGCCACTTGCTGAGCCCGCCAGGGCCTCGGCCAAGCGGCGACATCTAGTGAGACAGCAGCATTTGCTACCAGCCCCCGGATCACAGGCACCGGCCCAGTCGGGAGCTGGACACAGGCCGTTCAGCCCCAGAGCTGGGGAACCTGGGCTTTAATGTAGGGGGGTGTCTGTCTAAGCTGGACTCATGTACTCCCCCCCAGTCACCCCCGCTGCTCCCTTCTGGCTCACACCTGGGTCACACCCCGCCGGCCTCATTCTGACCAATCTCCCGGCTGAGTCCCCTTCCAACCCGCTCTGCTAGCTCCGGGGAGGGAACAAAGGGGCATGCCTCATCTGCTCCCCAAACCATCCCTCTCCAGCACAACACCTGCATCCCGTGCCACAGCCCCATCAGTCTGCCCCCCACAATCCACCCCCAACACACGCACTGCTCCCTGTGCTCTGAGCCGGCTAGCAGATAGCCAAGGGGGAGCTGGGGGACGGACAATGACCTCCGTATCAGTCTCTCTAGGCTGTTCCTAGGGCTCCCAGCCCTGTGGGAACCTAATGCACAGAACATCAAAATCTTTGCCTTTGGTTTCAGGCAAGCTGGGATCCTAAATACCGTTGAGGATCGGAGCCTAAGTGCCCTGAGACCGCCCAGGGAGGAGGGCTGCCTTTTCTGAGCATGGCGTGGGGCTGCTGCCGAGGGCGAGGCTTCGAGGGACGGCCAGGGAAGGCAGGCAAGCAAGAAAGCCGAGCGGAAAAGCGCGGAGGAGAGCCAAGGCGCGAGTTACTAACCAGGGCAGATTGCGATATTGCAGGGCTTAGTCTGCACCTCGGGGCCCTCGCAGGCCTTCCCGCCGTGCTGCGGGGCTACACACTGCCGCGTTCTCGTCCTGGCCCCTCGCCCGCAGGTCACGGAGCACAGACTCCACGGGGACCACTCCTCCCACAGGCCGTGCACTGCAACACAGCACACAGCAATCATGCCTCCGGCCCAGCCCGGGCCCAGGCCACGCGCAGCATACAGCATGGCGGGGGGGGGGGAAATCGGGGGCGCTCCATCCCAGCAGTGCAGCCCCACACCCAAAGCAGAGGGGAGGGCTGAGCTGCTGCGCAGAAGACCTGGAAGCAAGCATTTGTGATACAGGGCTCAAATCCCACCGCGGCCTGGGAGGCATCACAACCCTCATTCTACGGGTGGGGAAACCGAGGCACAGAGTGGCAAGGTGACTCCTCCAAGGCTACACAGTGGCAGTGCTGGGAACAGAACCCAGGAGTCCTGACTCCCACTTCCCTGCTCTGTCCACTGGACCTCTCCTCCCTCCCCGGGGTGGAGGCTTGCCTAAGTCCCACCCTCCACCCCGAGGCCTCAGCAAGCAAATCAGAAGCCGCCACCTACCATCCCAGCCCCTTGCTGCACCACTCAGCAGATCCAAGGCGGGGAGGGTGTTATTCAGCTCTGCCCCCTATAACAGAGCATCCTCACTTCGGATCTATGGGGCAGGGACAACAGGAGGCAGAAACGTTCTCGAAGATTGAAAGAAAAGTTAAGGTGGCAGGGGGGACACAGAGACAGCAGAGGAGAGAGGATCTGTCTCCCACACAGCCAGGTCCGACTCCCCTCCAGTCCCTAGTCTCACCCTCACCCCTAGCCCCATTACCGGACACCCCCTAGTATAACCTCCTAGCCAGAGCAGGTTAACCAAAGGCAGCCTTATCCTTAGGGCTGATTTCAAAGGGCGTTTTGGCTGCGGTGGCAGCGAGGTGGGGCCAAGCGTGATTAAAAGATACCGACGAACACGCGACATGGTGGGAGAGCAGCAGAACCCAAGGCCCAGGGGATCTTTGGGTGATGGCTGCCACACCAGCGGTTGAACCTCCTGAGCTAACCACACGAGCTACCAAAGCTGAAGTCAGGACTCCTGGGTTCCATTCCCAGCACTGCCACTGACTCGCCATACAACTTGGGAGGAGTCACTTCACCTCTCTGTGCCTCAGTTTCTCTAGCTGAGCCTATAACAGACCCACATTCTCTGGGGACAATGCACAGGGGTGGAGCTGTAAAACGCACCCCACTGGGTTACAATGGGCACCCAACGCCCTTCGGGCCTGTCTACACAAGAAACTAATTTAACCTAAGGTGTGAACCAAAACCAATTTAGTGCAAACCCCTCTGCAGACGCCTTTAGTCCAGTTTCGCGTAAGTCGATTAGGAACAGGTTTAGTTGCACCAGAATAACCTGAAATCAGAACATCCACATGTGGCTTGCTCCAGTTTAACTAAACTGGTTTCAGAACCTATTTAGATGAATAAAGTCTCAGGCTAGAGGGGACCTCTGTGATCCTCTAGTCGGCCCTCCTGTGTAGTACCAGCCAGAGAAGTTCCCTGAAATAAGTCGAGCTAGTGGCACCTTCCCCTGTAGACAAGGCCTTGAAAAACTGCACATGAATGTCCAGCTGCAATCCGATGCATGCGGATGGATCCACGTGGGACCCCAATGGCTACCCCTGCCTGGCTGTGGGAATCCAGCCACAGACTCCGATGGCAGGTCCAGACACTAATCGGGCTACAAGGTCATGGGCCGCTTGGGAATTATAAAAAAAACTGGTTAATTTTCAAAATTCCAATTTCTGATTTTTAAAAAGAATTCAGGTTTGTTAAAAATCAAATAGTCAGTAACGGAACTATTGCACTGGTGGGTGGGGGGTGCTCCTGCTCCTCCACTGATGTTTTTAGGGGTCTTGCCAACCACGGTGAAACTGATGAACCATGGAGGGGAAAACAGCAAAACTGACTAGCTGCAAAGGGCCAAGTTTCCTCTGGCTCAGCACCTGGAGTCAGAGCCAAATTCTCAAAAGCCCTCAGCCCTGTTCATCCCCTCACTCACCATGTCAGTGAGTGCCGGTCCCTTTGGAAAATCTGGCCTGAAGTGCACAGGTTAAACAAGCTGGTCTAAAGAGAGAGATGTCCCCACCCTGCAGCGATCTCCGGTGTTCCCTGGGACTAGCAGGCTCAGCATTTTCAGACAGAAATGGGATTTCTGGGGGGTTGATGCTGTCCCTTCACCACCTTGCCCTCGCCTGAGCCCAGTGCTAATAGAAACACTCCTGCCTCTTCCACCTCTTTGCTCTGAGGAACCAAAAAGTATTTCGGGAAGGTGGACTTCCCAAGGCCCTGAGCGGGGAGTTGGGGAAACCGAGTCACAGCGAGGCAACGTGACTCGCCCAAGGTGGCAGAGGGAGCCAGTGGCAGAGCTGCGAATAGAACCCAGGAGTCCTGGTTCCTGCTCCTGGCAGACGTGGGAAATAAGCACAGCTCTCTCAGCCCGCCGAGCTCTAACTGCGAGGCAACGCTCTCCTAATGCTGCGTGAGCCAAGAAACACGATACCGCGGCGGGGTGCGGGGAGGAGGGCAGCCCTCATGCTTTAAATGTCCTTGGCTCTGCCTGCAATGTCAACATCTCGCCCATCCTCAAGCCTTTGCGAAGCACCTTTAGCCCTGAGGGAAGCCCAGAGCTTTCTGAGGATCAAATGGCCGCTCGGAGGGATAACCCGAAAGCGCCGGGAAGATGAGGAAAAGACGAAGGCGACCGAGCCATCACTGAGATAAAAGCCTTCGGCCTGGAGAAAAATCTCGTCCTGGACTGGGGGAGGCGACACAGCCAGCATCAGCCCGTGGCTGGGGAGTGCAGAGGGGAGTTATGACATCACAAGCAGATTCCTTCTGCCCACGCTGTCATGTTGTGACAGCTGACAAGCTGCACAGAAGCAAAGGCCCCGATCCTGTAATGACCTTGGCTTCCTGAGCCCACCCGCAGCTCGTCCTGGGACCGAGGCCTTGGCATAGGAAGAGGCCAACTCTCATCGCAGCTCCTACCCCTGCCCCCCCGTTGCCTCCGCTTGCTTTTGGGGACTGAGCCTATGACAAGGCTGTTGGGGTTTTTATTTCACTAGCACAGAAAACCTTGCAATGAAATGAAGCCAGGCTTGGCAATCAGACTGGGAAGATCAGGAAGGGCCAGAAGGGGAGAAGAGGGGGAGGCCCCCGCTGGCTATGACCCTGTCTGGCCTAGGATTCAAGGCGCGGTCTTAGCACACATACTAATGCACATGACAATCTAGGGAGGACCATAAAAATAATCCCGAGCCCTTTTCGGCCCTAGCTCCCATCATTATCCCCTCTGTATCGAGGGGGAAACCGAGGCAGAGAGCTGGGAAGTGACTTGCCCAGGGTCACCCAGCAGCAGAGCTGGGAATAAAATGAAGGTCTCCTACATCTCAGCCCAGGGTTCTACCCACTGGGCCGCACGTGCCAGGCCGGCTGAATTAAAGGCCAGGCTCCTCACCCAGTTTAGCACGTGTTAAAGGCCCTCGCTTGTAAGGTCACACCTCAGATGCTGGCCTGGACAAGGCCCCTGGGCAGGCAAGCACCACATCAGCCACAGGGCTGCAGTGGGACCAGAGTGGTGCCTGGGTCTCGTGCTGCCCCCTCACCCCAGCGCGCTTCCCAGCCTTGGAGCCCCAGACCAGCGCCATGCTGGGCCCAATCCCACATGGTGCCCAGCATCCCCAGCTCTCAGCTGACGTCCATGGGAGTGGAAGATGCCCAGGGCCTGGTCTGCCATCCCTGGCAGTTCAAGGGGCTGCCTGCACCGCTGGCCGCTGAGCCCGAACCGAGGGTGAGCACTGAGCTGGCTGGGACAGGGGGCCTGGGTGCATGCCAGGCAAGGAGACTTACCCCCACTCGGGAGCAGTTGCCTATCTCCTGAGCTCTCAAAGACAACAGCACCCCGGGTGGCAGCTGTGCAAGCCCAGTACGTAGCCAGGGGGTCGGGTGGGTCTGTACTCGGACGGCCAGGACACAGCGCAGTTTTTCACACGCTCGCTCAAGTAGAGCATGCCCGGGTACCTCTGCCCAAGCAGGGAGTCACCTTCCAGGCTGCTGTGTAGACATACCCTGAGTGTAACAGCACAATGCACAGCTCCGAGATATCCCCAGCAGCCAGGAAACCTGCTCCCAACAGGCTGGCCATGCACAGCCAGCACTCCAAGCTTAACATGCTGGCTAGCTGAGCTCTAACCATGCAAGCTGGTGCCAGGGACATGGGAACTACAGGCACCGACCTTCCATACTACTGCACACACCATCTCTGGGATCCAGGCAGGTGCTGTCCTCTCCCGATTGAACCCTTCCTTCTACCCAGGCAAACACTCGTTCCTACCCTAAAATGCCTTCCTCCCTGCTGGGAGCCTGAGCGGAGCATTTCCAGCAACAAGAAGAAACAACCTGGCAGGGGACTGCTGAGCGCTTTGGCCGGGTCGCCAGCGCTGGGAGTTTCAGTCTGTGCCCAGGTTCAGCAGGGGAGGATCAGGGCACGCTTGTCCCCTGCCCCACTCCCCACTTGCAGGTTTGGTTCTGCCCTGTAGGTGAAGGGAGCTTGGCCCCATAGCACTGCCTGAGCCTGTGCGCAAGTGTTGCGATGGTTTTTGTGGGTGCCTGTCTCCACTCGGAGCTGGGCTGAGAACCCACCTAACTCATCACACCAATGTCATCATCAGGATCATTGGCTTAGAACAGGGGTCAGCAGCCTGTCAGAAGTGATGTGCCGAGTCTTCATATATTCACTCTAACGTAAGGTTTCGTGTGCCAGTGATGTTTTTAGAAGGTCTCTTTCTATACGTCTATAATATATACCTAAACTATTGTTGTATGGAAAGTAAATAAGGTTTTTAAAATGTTTAAGAGCTTCATTTAAAATTAAATTAAAATGCAGAGCCCCCCGGACCAGTGGCCAGGACCCAGAACGTGTGAGTGCCACTGAAAATCAGCTCGTGTGCCACCTTCGGCACGAGTGCCATAAATTGCCTACCCCTAGCTAAGAATATCAAGATCCCGGCGGGTCAGCATAACATTAGAGATAAATACATCCCACTCACACACATCAGCGCCTCATGCATGAGGCCAACGTTCAATCATACAGAGGTGTCCCCTGGGGGACAGTCTATGGGCTACATCGCACGCCCTGCACATCCCTCACTCAGGCCACAGGATTAACTAATCTGGTGTAAATGAGAAATAACTTCTCCTGATCGCGACAGAGTCACTCCAACATCAGCATGACACAGCTCAAAGCCCAGTTCCGCATCCCTTTTGACAGCTGGATCAGGATCTATCCCCACCCACTCTGCATTGCCCCAGGATAGAATCTCTGCCCCGTGCCAGCACCTCATGAGGGGCCCCAGAGCCGGGGTCCGGTCTCACATGCCCCAGCTCAAGTGGCTGTCCTGGAGCCAGTGGCGTTTCACCCCCTTTCCAGCTGAGACCAGGATCCAGTGGGTGGATCCCAGAGCAGGAAACCAGGCGTAGAAAGGACTGGAGTTTCTCACTTGGCCCTTAGGACGCCCTGCCCCTGCACCCCCAGGGGGGATAGGAACAGCTTACGGGGCGGGTGGGTCCCCACGGGGAGGGAGACAATCACTCCAGCTCAGGAAGAAGGGCAGAGAAGCCTAGGGCCACCCCATCCCTACCACCAATTCATCATCAGGGTCCTGATCCCCACATCTCGCCTGCCGCACAAGCTGGGTGCTCACTGGGAGCCCTGGGGTCACCCTGCAGCCTGGGACGGGCACCTTTGCTCCTCCTAGAAATGCAGCAACTCTGCACCGCCATGGGGCCAGTTTGTGCCCGTGGCACAGCCGGGTGAGGGGTGGGGGCAGGGAACCCTCGTTATGAAATGGAACAAAGCTCCACAACTCCCCCCTCCACACTCTCTGCCCCCCCGTACCTGGGCAGGTGGCAGTGTTATTGCAGATCCGCGTCTCCCGCAGCAGCCCGCTGCACAGCGTCCCGTAGGGAGACGAGACGCAGGAGCGTGTGCGCACCTGGGAGCCCTGCCCACACGTCAGGGAGCAGACGCTCCACTGGGACCACTCCTCCGCGGCGGGGTCTCCTGGGGGAGAGAGGGAGAGACGTGTTGGCCAACCGGCCTCCTTCAAAACGCAGCGCACCCCCCGCCAGACACACACACACGCAATGCACAACTGGCCTGCGGAACTCACTGCTACATGAGGTCACTGAGCTGAGCAGGGTTAAAAATAAAGGGACTGGACACTGATCTGGAGAGCGAGAGGAGCCAGGTTTACACTGGGGAGGCTCAATAAAACACAGAAGCTTTGGGAAGGGCTCAAAGCCCTCCTGCCCCAGGGCTTGACCTAACCTCCAACGGTTCTAAACTAATAGGAATCAGGAGGGAATTTCTCAGGGGGCAGGTTATCCTGTAGCTGCAGGGTTTATTGCACCTTCCTCTGAAGCAGCTGCTGTGGGCCAGTCAGGAGCAGGACACTGGGCCCGGATTGGATCCAGTCTGGTTTGGTTCCTGGGAAAGCTCCATGGGCAGTGGGGGTTGGGCTGGCAGGCCCAGCAGCTGTTTAGCTGTGCGGGCCCAGGGCTCCATCTCTCTTTCTCCCATGAGCAGGTGTGATATTGACATTTACAACAGTCTGGCTCTTATTAAGCTTGATGATCCGTTTGAAGACATTGGATGGGCCAGCTGTAGGGATATCAGTTTCAATTAAGAGGGACGTCTGCAGGAGGCATGGGAAGGGGATTATTATTTGCTGGAGACAGAGAGAGCAGAGATTAGCTGGAACGGGCCCCCCAGCGAGGTGCTCACGTACTTAGTCAAAAATTAAAGGGTGGGATTGAATTCTAGGCAGTTATTACTCATAACAGGCTGGGATCTGCTCTCAGCTCCACCAGTGGAAATCAGAAGTAACGTCACTGAAGCCAGTGGACTCAGCTAGTGAAAATCAGCATAAATACTGACCTCCATGGAGCTGCGCTGATTTACACCAAGTGGGGATCTGGCAACTTACGCCAGCTGGGGATCTGGCCCTCTAAATGCAGGGCAGCATGGGGTCCGGCACACCACCTGTTTTGCTCCATGGTACGTGCACGCTGGCGTATTATCTGGAGTGGTTTATTGTCGTAGGGTTGCTGGCGAACAGTGGGGCTGCGCCCTCAATTTACAACAACTGTTACAATCCATGGCCCCTAGGCAGAATTTTTAATCCATGTATCTCAGGGCCCATCGGGTTGACTTGTTATTGTAAGGTTGCGCATATGAACCACTTCATTGCTATGAAGCTTCTTGGCAGGAGCACTGGGGCCGACCGCAACACTGCAGGGCTGGATGGTTTGTTATCGTAGGGTTGCCAGGGCTGCAAACACTCCTGTAGTGCTGCGGAGGTTCCAGTCCCAAACCGGGAGCTTTCACTTACCCACAGTTCAGTGCATGTTCGCTCAGCATCTGGGTCTGTCCAGGTCTCACAGCCAGCGAGACACCCGGACAGGATAATAAGGGCCCGATCCTGCTCCCAGGAAAGTCACTGAGAGTTTGGCTGCTGTCTTCCCTGGGGACAGGATCCAAAGGGGCCAGGAGGTGTCCGCTATAGGACAGCAGGGCTCAGCTGCGGGCCCAGCCGGTTGGCAGGCATTGATCTCACTGGCAGGGGAGGAGGGCTCGTTAACGCCTGTGATGAACTGGGAACGTTCTTAATGTTTTCTCTGGCCTGGTCCACACTACACAGTTAAATCGATTTAAGCAGCGTTAAATCAATTTAATTCTGTACCCGTCCACACTACAAGGCACTTTAAATCGATTTTAAGGGCTCTTAAAATCGATTTCTGTACTCCTCCCCAATGAGAGGAGAAACCCTAAAATCGATATTACTATATCGATTTAGGGTTAGTGTGGACGGAAATTGAAGTTATTGGTCTCATTCCTTTAATGTAGCTACCCAGAGTGCACTGCTCCGGAAATCGATGGTAGCCTAGGACCATGGACGCACAGCACCGAATTAATGTGCCCTAGTGTGGACGCATAAAATCGATTTTATAATATCTGTTTTATAAAACCGGTTTTAGTAATTTCGATTTTATGCTGTAGTGTAGACGTAGCCTCTGAATATTGTCTTGGTGCCTCAGTGTCACCTAGGCAGTTCTTAAGTATCTGGCAGAGCAAAAGGCCAGTGCACCTAAATGCCTGACCCTCTGTCTCCTAGCAACTGATGGCCTGGGCCCCTCCCCTGCAAAGGTGCCAGCTGAAGGTGTTGGAGACAAAGGGATCAGGTGACCTCCTGGCCCGGGAATGGGGCTGAGCAGAGAGGAGGGGCTGGGAGGGGTTGTTAGTCTGGTGCTGGCTGGGGACGAGGAGTGAAGGGCAGACATGGGGGTCTGGCACACTGCACCCAAGAATGGACCCACCCGAGGGATCCGGTTCACTGTATCTGCAAGCTCTGTTTTAGACCGTTCCTTTCATCGAATAAACCTCTGTGTTACTGACTGGCTGAGAGTCACGTCTGACTGCAAAGTGGGAGTGCAGGACCCTGTGGCTTCCCCAGGACCCCGCTGGGGTGGACTCGCTGTGGGAAGCACACGGAGGGGCAGAGGATGCTGAATGCTCCAAGGAGAGACCCAGGAGGTGAAGCTGTGTGAGCTTCTTGCCCTGAACAAGTCTGCTCCAAGGGAGATGAGGCTCCCCAAAGTCCTGCCTGGCTTGGTGGGGAGCAGTTCCAGAGCATCGCCTGGTGACTCCGTGACAACGCCAACCTGGGTACCAGGAGGACGAGCAGGAGCCGGGACAGAGGAAGTCCTGCAAGGGAAAGCTGATCCTGCTCCCTACCAAAACCAGCTGCAAAACCCCCTTGGATTTCAACAGGAACAGGATCGGACCCCTACACGGGAGCGACCTCCAAGCCAGGGGCATGGCAGTATCCGAGATCCGCAAGCCAGACTCACTGCACTCTGATCACTCCTGCCAATTCAGGCTCCATCCACCTTGCCAGGCACGGAGCAGCTCACAACCCATAAATCAGGGAGTGGGGAGCAAGAGGCTCTCAAATGACTCAATTGAATTAGCTAAATAAATACGTTTGAACTAAACAATTAATAGATTTTTTTTAATCCTCTAAGGAAGGTGCAAAGAAAATACAGACATGGATCAAATTAAGTAGGTGCACGGGCTGGGAACAAAGGACTTCGCTCCATCTCCATCACGGGTGCTGCTGCTCCAGAGACAGCGCAGGGCACGTGTAAATGGAAGCCAGGCAGTTGTTTTTAAACCGTCAGGGTTTTCTTCTTAATTAAAATGCACAGAACTATTATCATCCCTGGGCTGATTTATGGGACAACCCAGTGGAGAACTGGCTTCCCGTCACACGTAGCCTGCTGCAGAGTGCTGCTGAGGCTGGTCTTTTGCTCCTGCTCCACCCCAGAGGTGGCTGCCTTACGACATTTAGCATTCTGAGAGCACCTTAATGTTCAAAGAGCTGTGCAGACATGAGCTAATTATACCTCACCTCAGCCCTGGGAGAGTGGAAGAAAAACAGTATCGCCCCCTGGCTATTTTTTGTTTTTACACATGGGGAACTGAGGCAGAGGGGCAACGGCCCAGATCCCCAAAGGTACTGAGGTGCCTAACTCAGAGTGAAGTGACAAGGCCACATAGTAAGTCAGTGGCAGAGCTGGGATTAGACCTCAGGGCCTCCTGCATTTTTAGAACCACTAGTGGATCCCAATCAACAACAAGGCCCCATTGTGCTGTACCTATTATTATTCATCATGTTTATTGTGGTAGGGCCCTGGGACCATCCAAACTCAGCGTGGTAGGTGCTGTACATACGTACGGTGAGATATGGATAGAACATACAAGAAGCTGACGGGAAACCGAGGTGCAAAGAGATGAGGTGACTTGGCCAGGTCACTCAGGGAGTCAGGGGCAGAAAAGGAACTGAAGCCAGGCCTGCTGGAGCGCAATCCAGTGCCCCAGCACACTGGGGCCCTGGTCTCTGACTGGGACTCCTAGTAATACAAATAAATCATCATCATCAACCCCAACTCCCCCCCGCTATCCCTCGGGGCAGGGTGGGTGGGGCCCTGGCCCTACCGTCTGGCTAGAGAAGTCCCACCGCGCTTGGCTCTGGGCCAAGCCTCTTCCACTCCCAGCAAGCACCACCGGCAGTTGCTGTGTTTGTTCGGGGGCTGGCAGGACTCAGGAAGGGCCGATGATGCTGGAACGTCTTCCCCAGCCTGCAGGTAGATTTGTTGCCTCCAGGGGAGGCTGCAAGTCTATTTACCCCGGATTTCCTGAGGGGAGCACACGCCTGTGTGTGCCCGGCATGATGCCTTACAGGGACTGGCTACCATTGCTTCTCCAGCCAGCATTGGGGAGGGTGTGGTACCTCCCCAAGGAGCTCGCGCCCAAGCTACCCATCCCCGGTTTTAAACACCACCTCACCCACCACCATTACCTGTCTGGGCCATATAAACCCCAGGTTCGTCCGCCGACCTCGGCCACTGAGTTTTTCACCTTCTGGTCTCTTCCACATCGTCGCCTGAAAGGAGGAGAGTGAGACTCTGGTGAGAAAGCGAGGGAGGGTGTCTGTGCCCTGGCCTACAGGAGTCTGGGGCTGCCAGAGGGGTCTGTGAGGGCCACTCATGGCAGCCCTACACTGGGGGAATCCTCCCGCCCCCCGTCACTTGTGGGTCCTTCACGCCATGGGACTGGGGGCCAGAATCATATTATTATCCTCATTTTACAGACGGGACACAGGCACAGAGAGATTTCCACAATTCGTCCATGGTCACAGTGAACTGGGGGCAGGGCTGGGAAGAGAACCCAGGAGTCCTGACTGCCAGGTCTGTGCTCTCACCACTAGACCAAAGCCCCATGTACTTCCCTTAATTGCCCCTACCAGCTCCTCCCTCCCCCAGCACACACACCTCGCACTCAGGGCCAGGCTGGAGAAGGGCAGACAGGCGGGGAGCAGGCTAAGCCACCTCCAGATCTCCAAGGAACGTTCCTGTCCCCAGCCGCAGACATCACAGCTTTTGCCCTGGCCAAGGAATTTCAGTGACGTGTGAGCCTCTAATACACAGCAGCACACTGCGTTCTGCCTCTGACCGAACTGCCTCACTGCAGGGCAGTGCCCACTGCTGCAGCATCACTGCACTCTGCCTCTGACAGAACTGCCTCACTGCAGGGCACTGCCCACTGCTGGAGCGTCACTGCGCTCTGCCTCTGACCAAACTATCCCACTGCAGGGCACTGCCCACTGCTGCTGCGTCACTGTGCTCTGCCTCTGACCAAACTGCTCCACTGCAGGGCACTGCCCCCTGCTGCAGCGTCACTGCGCTCTGCTTCTGACCGAACTGCCGGGCGCTGCCCCCTGTTGCAGCATCACTGCCCTCAGCCTCCGACCTCCCTGTCTCCCTGCAGGGCACTGCCCTCTGCTGCATCGTCACTGCACTCTGCCTCTGACCGAACTATCCCACTGCATGGCACTGCCCCTGCTGCAGCTTCACTGCCCTCAGCTTCCGACCTCACTGCCTCACTGCAGGGCACTTCCCCCTGCTGCAGCGTCACTGCGCTCTGCTTCTGACCGCACTGCCCCATCACAGCATCACTGCACTCTGCTTCTGCCCCACTATTCGAGGCATACAGCCTGCGTCTCAGTACCTCACCCACTGCCTTGTGTTGCCATTGAGCAGCATTCACAGCATCCCAATCCATCAACTCAGTGCAGGATTGCGCCGCGTGCTGCTCACTGGCACCCTCTCGCTCCATCCAGCTCTGAGCTGGCACCACGTCAGGACCAAGCAGCATGAGTTCAGGCCAGACAGGGCTGGGTTAGCGGAACACAAGGGGGATGGGCACAGATGCAGCGACAGAGCTAGAGGTGTGAGGGAGGACGAGGCCCGGAATAGCAGGGGGAGCTGTGGGGCCTGACTGTGATGTATTGGAAGAGTTGGGGGCCAGCACTGCAAGGTGCTGCTACAGGGCAGGTCTGAGATGCACTGACGCAGCCGCACGGGAGGATGCTTACCCAGCCCCTACACCCACCGAGCCTGACTCCGGGCAAGAGCGCTAGTCTCTTGACACTTAGGAGACCCCATGTTAAAATAAACTCTCCAGGAGAAGGCTGATCTTGCCTGTGCAGAGCTGGGCTCCCTTCCCCCATAGGGTGATTCGACCCTTTTGCACCATCTAGTTCGCTGCAAAATCGCTTTGCGGATCCCTGCGATTTCATCTGGTTTGCACGCTTCCCTCTGGAGGCCAGGCAGCCGGCAACGCTCATTGCCCCCACGACCCAGAGCCCCCCGTGCAATGGATCTGAGGTGCTCCCGTAACCACATCCACTCCAGAAAGTGGGTGCACCAAGGTCCGTTCTCCAGGTGCTAACCCCACGGCCAGCCTGCTGCATGCTCGCAGTACTTCACTATGGTAGCACACTGCGCAGCGCAGCGCGGCCCTGGGCCTTCGCCACCCATCCCGGCTGCTCTGCCCAGGCCCCCCATGTGCCACACTGACTTGGTAGCCGAGAAGGGGGCCGCGCCCGCCTGCCGGGGTTTGATTTGATGGCGGTGTTCTTCACTCGCCACCTAACAGATTGCTGCAGCGAGGTGCCACAAATTGATGGCTCGGCTCACCAAAAATAACAAGAGATCCATCAAGGGTGCTTAGCGTGAAATTAACAGGCACGTGGATGTGCTCATCAAAGACACATGCCAGCCATGGGTGGGGGAGGCGCCTTTTACTCCTAGCACCCCCTCCCAGCTCTCCCACCCTCCCCACAACTCATCTTCCTCCCCTCACACCTTCCTCCTCAGTCCACTCCCTCCCCTACCCATAGGACGACAGCAGACATCTTGGGGAAATAATCTCCCCTCTGTGCCACGGCTGGTGGATCCCTGTGCCAGCCTACAGTGGGGGAGCACGCAGACAGGACCACGTTCCCAGTGCAGGACTCCCTTGACCGCAGGCCTCAGTGCCAGGAGCTCTGCTGAGCTGATCCCCTGAGCTACGCGTGTGACGCCACAAGCTGGCAGCGGTAGTAGGCTGTTACATTCCTTTGTGGAGCAGCTGATGAAGAGCGACGTGGCACTCAGCCAGCGTGCAGCATGGTCCTTTCCCAGCAGAGGCCTGCCTGTGTAGCTACTGCCAGATGTAGCACACAGAGCCCCCCAGCTTCTCCCCTGGGTGTTCCCCGAGCAGGATGCTTCCCTCTGTGCAGCCGCAGGGGGGAGGGTGATATTAAAAAGGAGCCCTCCGTGAACACACACACACACGAAGCACATGCAGACACACACGCACAGACATGCCAGGACATGCACTGCTACATGCACTGCTGCATGCACGGACACACACACATGAACACACACACAGACGCTCATACAAATGTGCAGGTCGGCATACTGGCTCTAACAATCTCCTCCACTCCCACCCCGAACAGATGCAAAGCCGTTCCCTGCACTACCCAGCCGGCTAATAGGAATCAGGCAGTGCCTGGAGTTTTTACTCAGTGCATAAAGCGAAGCTAAGCCCTGTCTGTCAAGGGGGGCATGCGGGTTGCTCCGCTCCTGTTATCCCATCTGGCCCAGTGCCGGGTGGTTCGGGGAGGCTCTCCGGCAGTGGCTATTGCTTTCTGCTGTGTGTACCTTCCCATCTGCGGCGCTCCCGGCACACTGCTCTGTCGCTGGCCTGCCGGTGCTTCACACCACAGGAAACAAACAGCAGGGAGTGCCGGCGATGACACTGACTGGCACGGATATCCCGGATAATGGTCCTGGGCAGAGACGCTTGGAAAGTGGAGGAACCCCCCGCTCCAGAACTGTTGGGCTCCCAGCTGCTGCCAGTGACGGCCCCAGGGCCACCACCCTGGAAAAGCTGGTTTCCAGCAGCAAGAGCTTCCCCCTAGCACTGCCCTGGCAAGGCCAGCTGGGAGTGGAGTGGTGCGAGCTTCCTCGCAGCAGTGCCCCAGCAATGGCAGCTGAGATTAGGGTAACGTGAACTTCCTCCCAGCAGTGCCCTGTGAGAACGAGGCAGCAATGGAGGGCAGAACTGGGAGTGAATCCGTTTCAGAGGCCCCACCACTACCACCAAAACTGGACTTGCCAGATGCTCATTCCAGTGCCTGCCCTATACTCACATGAGAGGGACCCTTGGCCTCCCCCACCCTGCCTCCCCGTGGGGCAGATGCTGCCACTAGGTAGATTAGGCACCTGCCCTGACAGTATCTCTGCTGTGCATGAAACACATGCAGTCCACTGACCTGAGCGCTGACTGTGCTGACACTTATTGGTGCTATAAAGGGAACAAAATGTACTGACTTTGGCTTCCGACTCAATCTAATCCGCGCCCGAAGGGCTCCTTGGAGCCGCAGGACACAAGAGTGGGGAGCCCGCGAAGATCTGCCCAGCTCTGGGGAGACTGGAAGGTGGATAAAGCCACCAGCAGAGTGCGGGTCAGACTGGGGGAGTACCGCTGCGCAGAGCCGCCTGCCTCCCCACTCGAAACGCTCAGGAATTATGAACAGCACAGCGAGTGCCCAGAACAAATAATAAATTCACAAGATATACGAAGGCACTTTCCACACTTACGTTCGACTAAGAAACCAAATTAAATTTCCTTCGGAAAGTACTAAATCCCAGGCTGTCGCTCTGCAGAGCCTCCTGCACCAGGAAACCAGCCCAGCCTCTCCCCGCCCTCTCGGGTCCCTCCCCTGCCACATCCTGGCTCTGCTCCCCTTCACTCGGGCTTTTCCCGGCAGAGTCTGTACCTCGAGTCTCTGGCTAATGGCTCTCTGCGGAGCCGCCTCTCTCCTCTGCTGCTCTGCCCTCAGTGCCCCGGGGTTGGGAACTGGGAGTGAAGGAGGGAGCAGTACCGAGGACAGCACTGGAAAGAAAGAAAGAAAGACCGGGATGAGGGAGGAAGACCAAGCAAGATGGACCATGCCTAGAGTCATCTGCTGGGGCCCTAATTTCTTCACCGGGTGTGAGTAACAAGCAGGAAGCTGAAGAGGAGGCCCAGGGGAGCTGGCAGGAGGCCCTGGCACAGGAGCACGTGGCGACCCCACGGCAGAGCCTCGTCCCGTGGGCAGCACAAGGCGAGGAGCAGAAGGGACAAGGTCTCATGGGAGACGATTGGCTCCCAAGTTAGGAAACGGCATCAGATTCCCTCCCCAAATCACGAGCGAAGTGACCCAGCCGCCTCCGCCAGGGCTGGCACCACAGCCTGGGAGCAGGCACCTTGCATCGGGGCCGCCAAGACAGAACTGATTGGCCATAGGAGCCGCCGTGCTCACGAGCCAGAGGAACTACCAGAAACACGGCGGTGGTGGGTCTCCGTCATTTTGATCTAAATAGTTTAACATGCAGGTAAATCACCCCACCCCAATGACCTCGGCTAAGTTCATCCAGCCTCGCAAATCCCTTCTGTGGGCCCCACTGGATATTTGGACTCTTCACATCCTATCCTAAAGCAATGGGACTGTTAAATAGCTACTGCGCTCTGCTCCAGAGGTGGCTGCATTTCAGTGGCGGGAGAAGCCAATAGATTTGGATTTGTCTATAGATTAGAATGGACAGACAGAGGGGAGTTCTAGTATGCTACCCTGAATTGATGGGTGTTGTGGGGTGTATTGCAGGGCAGAAGTTGGCCATGGTGTATAAGGAGCGAGAAAACATCAAGCAGAGGCAAAGGAAGGTAAAACAGTGCAAAGGGGGAGCAATCCCCCAGGACTCTCCAGCCGCGGCGCCCCGAAACAGGGGGCGGAACAAACAAACTGTGACCGTGATTGTCCACATTTGCTTACCGAACCCCGGCCAGGCAAGAGCTGCGAAAACCCTCCCGCCATGAACAGCCAGGGCTGTGATTGGGAGAAACACAATAATGCACCCACAGAGCGCCCCCAACCTCCATGCAGCCTATTAGCCTCCCAAAAACTGTCCCCCAAAGTCCTCCCAGACAGGGGCCCCAGAGCTCCCCCAGACAAGGGCCCCCAATGCACCCTGCAAAACTCCCGACTCCAATTGCCCTGCACACACCCCACACTGAGTGCCAAGCAGCCCGCTCCAGCTGGGCCCACTTGGCTCCCCGCAGGCAGGCCAATTCAGACACCTTTCACACCAGGCCCCCGTGTGAAGTGCTGGAGCCCAGAGGTCTCTGCCTGTCCCCCGTTATCTCATCTGCCCCTCCTGGCTCGCTCAGCCTGGGGCTTTCTTTAGTTCTCAGCCTCCAGGGAAATCCGCTCACTTTTCACCTCTGGCACTAAGGGGTGTGATCACCTGAACGAGCTGCTCCACCGTGCGTGTAGCTGGGAGTACCTCCCCCAGCCCTGCAGACCAGCTCTGGGTGGCTCAAAAGCTGGTCTCTCCCACCCGCAGAAGTGGGTCCAAGAGAAGATCTTGCTTCCCCCACCCATCTCTGCTCAGGGGAAGGCAGAGAAGCACTTAATGCTGACACCAGAGTGATCCCACAGGGAAGAAGGCAAGTCAAACACACACCCTGTGCTCCCCCCACCCTCTCCACTGGCTAATGCTCCCCCAGGAAGAGGGGGACTGTCCTAGGGCAGTCAGAGATATTAAGACCCAGAGGCCCCACCGCTCTGAGCATCTAGCCTGGCTACCCAGGTGACACAGGCCAGAGCATTTCACCCGGTGGCGACTCCTACCACCCAGGCAATGACCCTCTGCAGTGATGTACACGATGGACAGAGACAAGCTCACCCGGCCAGCCTAGCAGGAGATCTGTTTGCTACCTGATCCAGCCTGCTGTGGGGTATCTGAGCCCCTCCTGCCTAGCACTGCAGGTATCCTCACATCCCCTCTGAGACAAGCAGTAGCATTACCTCCTATTTTACTGATGGGGAAACTGAGGCAGACATCGAGCAAAGAACTGTACCCGGTCAACATGTCCCAGCCCACAGCCTTGCCCACATAGCTATTCTTCCACAAGTAACATGGCTCTGGCCACTTCCTGGGGATTGCACCTAGCCCACCCCTCCAGGATACGTCTCCCTTTGGTCCGTTGCGTCTCGATCATCCACCCACTGTGCCCGGCTGCCAACCTGCCCAAATCTCACACGCTTCCCTTTCTTGTTCATCGCCCTGCCGAAGCAGCTCCCCAGCCAGCGCGGCGGTTGCCATGGCTACCCAACAGCTTTCAGCCACCTCTGTTGTATCCTGCTTGGCAGCGCTGCGATCTCCCGCGTGGGGGGTGGTGCTGGGCTTGGGGGCGGGAGGACAATCACAGCCAGCTTCTTCTGCCCAGCAGGATTCACACTCAGCGCTCCGCCCCCCCAGCATGCTGGCCCGCAGGCGCGTGGGGAAGTTTGGTCTCCCGCCGAGACGAAGAGCTTCACGTCTGTGACAAAGTGGGGGCTTTTTTGTGTTTTCCTTGGTTTCCAGTGGGTTGCATGCAGAGGGGTAGGATCAGCGTCTCTGGGTGTTATGGTTTAATGAGGTGAGGGGAGAGGGAGTTTGCTGTTACAGAGGACCGGCACGGGAACTCAGGACCCCAGCCGATGGCCTGGAGGATGGATACCCCAGCGACTGGTGACCTGACGACCCGGGAGACCCAGCTCAGGAGTTGCAGCCAGTTCTGGCCAGAGGGAGGACAATGGCTGTAAAGAGAGGACCTCAGTGACCTAACCAGCTGGTTCCAGCCAGAGGGGCCAGAGGACAGAAGAGAGCAGAGGAGGTCCAGGGACCCAGTTTAGGACCCTGCTTACCTGGAGAGAAGACAATGGACAGAGGCAGAGCTTGGGGCCATTGATATCAGATGCCCAGCTGGGAAGCAGCGGTGCTTGGGGCTGGAGAGGGAGAGCAGGCAGGGCCCACCTGGATGCAGGGAGACTGGGATGTGCTGTGCTGAGGGAGGCCAGGCCTGAGACCCTGAGAGTTTCCTGAGCTGTGTTCAGTGCTCAGTAAACCCTCCTGTTTTACGCTGGCTGGGAGTCACTACGATCTAGAGAACAGGGTTCCATCAAGCCCTTTAGGGGTGGAGACCCTGGGGGGTTCCAGAGCGAGTGGACTCCCTGAGGGGGCCCACAGCAAGAAACAGGTGTGCTAAGGCTCAGAGAGGTGCAGCTCCAGTAGGCGGAGGGCCTGACCCTGGGAGAGAGTGGACCCCCCAGAAGGGCTGTCTCACTGAAAGGGGCACCCCCCACGGACCACACAGGGCCAAGCAGGGCATGATCTGTGAGTCCGTGACAACGTCCCAGGCTGCTGGGAGCACACGGCCCATCTGTGAGCCTGGACCTACAGAGGAGGTAGCTGTGGGGTAGACAAGGCCCGTCGTGGCCATTCACCCTGCCGGGAGCTGCCATGTGGCTCCCACTCCAGCATCCTCTCCATCACACCTCGCCGCCCGCCCCTTCTATGCCTCCAGATCGGTGCCTCCCCATTTCAGCAGCAAGTGAACCCAAAATTCAGAGCAAACTCGAAGCAGAATGTGCCGTGCTCAGCTGGCTCTGACGTGGAGCCGCCAGAAACACACCGATCCATGTGCCTGGGTGGCTTAACTAGATCCTGGCCCAGGCTCGCTCCACGGAGCCCTGGTCCGTGAGCCCTCCAGGATTAGCAAACCCAGCTCCTGTTCTACCTGGGCTCAGCTTCCACCCAGGGAACTGCTGGGCTTCGGTTCCCATGAGGACTTTTCCAGCCCCTGTGCAGCTCTTTGCAGATCGGGGCTGCTGCAGAGGGCAGGGCTGGGGTCCCTTGGCAGCCCCTTCCCCCATGCCCCCCGCATGTGATGCTTCCTTTGCAAGCACCAATGTTTTCTCACCATGGCCCAAGATCCTGACTGTGTTCTGGAGGGAGCCGGCTGTGACAGGCTCCAGGCGTGATCACAGCTAAAATGCCCGCCCCCCCCCCCCACAGCTTCTCCTCCAATCTCCCACTCACACTCGCCCACAGCCTCTGGGATGGCACAGAATTTGCCAGGTTCCTACGGATGATTAAAGCTCCATGCAACGTGGGCAGCGCACGGGGCCGGAAGGAAGCGTGTGTGGTGCGCAGCGCAAGCAGGGTGAGACAGCAGAGTGAGAGAGAGAGAGAGAGGAGAGAGAGAGAGAGAGGTGCGGGCGGGTGGGTGGGGGCGTGCACGCCCCCGTGCAGGGAAGGCTGGCTGAGTGCATGTGCGCGTGTCTTTGTGCTTGCCCAGGAAATGAAGGCCTGCAGCAGATCCTCCACCGAGAGCCTTCTGCCCTGGCACAACAGCCCAGACCTGTCCAGGGACAGGGCACAACCAAGTAACGACGCGACAGGCAAGCTGCACGCTCACCACCAAGCACCACCCCAAAGAGCTCCCTGTACAGATGCTCCAACACCCCTGGGGGCTGGTAGCCAGGGTGATGGGCCTCACAGCTCTTGGAAGCCGGTTTCAACCCCCGGAGGAGCAGGCTTGGTCCCATTGGGAGCATGCAGGAGCGGGCAATGATCCCCCCACAGCCCCAGGAGGAATGTGTGGCTTCAGGTCCCTGGAGGAGGCCTGATGAGATCCCGGCTGGGCGTCTGCCAATGCAGAATCAAAGCCCAGCATTCAGCCTCCCGGCCCAGCCTGCCATGGAGAACTGAAAGACAAACAGGGGGCTTTTCTTAGCGGCGTCTCCATGCAGACAGGACTTGGGGGGATGCCAGGTGTGAGTCCCGGCTGGGGAAGGCTAGCGGTTACAGCCCCCAACCCACCACCCTTCAGCTATACCCCAGCATTCAGGAACATGAACATCCTCTGTCCTCTCGTCTGCCGGGATTGACCGATGCTTCATCAGCCAGGACCAGGCAGGCTTCCCGCTGCAGAGCACTGGAGTGAGGCCGGATCTCTGTCACCAGCCGTGGCCTCACACGCACTGCACACATACTCATTACCACACACACACACACACACACACCCGGCACACACACACCCTTTTCACACGCTTGCTGACACTCTAAAACAAGCTGGAGGTATATCAGCCCTAGCATGTCAGTAGCTCTTCTCTCCCCAGATTAACCCACGTCTCTGTCAGTTCCGGATGTGCTGCCCGCTGCTCTCTGCTTGTGCATAGAGAGACTCCATGCATTTGTGTTTGTGTCCAGCCTCCAGGTGTGCCTAAGTGCACAAAAACGTGCCCAGCCATGAGTTGTCTGAGTGTGCATGAGGACCGTGCACTAGCATACAGCCATGAAAGGAACGTGCAGAAGGCAGAGGAGAAGATGCACAAGCACATGGGAATACAAATACGTGCAGGAGCAAGCCAAAGAACACCCATGGGCAAACTGGAATGTGTGTGACAATGTGCACAAGTGTGCAGCTATGCAAGGTTGAAGAACGTGCACGAGAAGTGAGGGAGCCATAGCACGCACAAGTGTGTAAATGTGAAAATGATGCATTGCATGCAATGTGAGCAAGAGTGAAGGATGTATAAATGTCAGCGTGCCATGCCACGGGCATGTGTACAAATGTAAAAGACAGTGTGAAAGCATGTGAGAATGAAGAGTGCATGTGAGTGTGCAAGAATTGTAAGCACACACACACACACGTGAACGTGCAGGACCATGCGGCGCTCCTAGAAAGGTGGGGAAAGCTGATCTGTCCATGGGATCTGTATAGCAGAGGGGCCTCTGAGCTGCGTGACATGAGAAGACAAGGGTCACAAACAGGGGGCTCAGGACAGGCGTGCGAGGGAGGCAGTGGCACTACATGCCAATGCCCAGCGATATGCCAGTCCAGTCGTTGTCCCAATCCGGCAGCCGATCCCACGAGCAAAGTTGATCGGTCCGGGCACCATGTGCTGGCACCCCAGCTCAGCCCAGGCTGTTGCATGCTCTGTGGTGCGAGCCGTCAATGTGCTCCCAAGGCCCATGGCTGTCTCCAGCAATCCCTGCCAACCCTGCCCGTGATGATCCTGCCAATAAAATGAATTACCCCTGCGACTTCATCTCTACAATAACATTTTACATCCAGGTGCCTTGTGGGTTTAATTGAATGTCAAACATAATTTGGCGAAGGTAACCGAGTTTCAGGCAACTGCCCTTCCAGAACCAATCTCTGCTCGGGCACTCACAGAGACAGGGCGCTGCTCAGAACAGCAGCCTCAGAGATCCCCAGGGGGACGGGAACGGGCGATCGCGCATGCAGCTCTGCCAGGCACCCCTCCCCTCGAGACCCGCCCACCTGCATCTGGCCAAGACAGTGCTGGCTTGCTGGGGAGCTGGCCTGTAGTGGTTTGGAGGGGTCTCTGCTCACATGGCCACACTGCAAAGCCCTTCCCACAACAGGCACAGGCGGCAGCGAGAGACCAAGGACAGCTGCACTGTGGAGACGTCTCACCGAACTCCAGCCTGCCCTGGGACCGGAGAGCTCTGGCCCATTGAACAATGGCCATGCTGCGTAATACCCATTGTATTACAGCAGCAGCTGTAGCCTCAGGACAGAGCAGGACCCCACTGTACCGGGCTCTGCACAACACACCAGAGAGAGACAGCCCCTGCCCTGCTCTCTGATCTACACGGACAACCAAGGGATGGGAGAGAAGGGCATATCGCCCTCCCCAGATGCAGAACCTGAACCCCGAGAGATACAGCGACTTACCCCCTGTCACCCAAGAAGCCTGAACTTTTACTGCCTCTAAGTAATTACTGCCTGACCCACCCCCCCTCCAATGTCCCACAACTGTGAACACTTCTATCCATACACGTGTAAAAACCCCTTCTTACAAATAAACACGGACAGTCTCCATTGAAATTATCAACACATGCAAGCAGAATTCTGCCCAAGTCAGCTACCCAACAGGACAGCCGATAGCTCGCCAGCCTCTTCTCACAGGGAGCCCCAGGGCACCTTTCTGCTGCAAAAAAAACTCATAAACAAACACCGGGCAGCAAGTCTCCGAGCCTGGGGCAGCTGACTCAGGCTTGTGGTACAGGGCCAAAACTAGCAGTGTCGCCGTTCCTGCTTGGTCTGGAGCCTGGACACTGAGACACCCCCACCTTGCCAGCTCTCGGAGCCCAGCAGGAATGTCTACGTCTCTGTTTAGCTCCGTAGCACAAGCCCAAGCCTGGTGATCCAGACTCAGAGACCCACAGGGGTTGTTTTTGGCTGGGGTTTGGGAGGGCTTTTTGCACTGTGGATGTGTCACGGAGTCCCCGGGCAATGCTTTGGAACTGCTCCCCACCAAGCCAGTCAGGACTTTGGGGAGCCTCCTCTCCCTTGGAGCAGACTGTCTTCAGGGCAAGGAGCTCACACAGCTTCCACCTTCCTGGGTCTCTCCTTGGAGCATTCAGCATATGCCCCTCCATGCGCTTCCCCCAGCAAGTCCGCCCAGGTGGGGTCCAGAGGGTGCTGCACCCACCCCCACTTCGCAGTCAGACGTGAATCTGAGCCAGCCAGTAAAACAGGTTTATTAGATGACAGGATCATGGTCTAAAACAGAGCTTGTAGATCCAGAGAACGGGACCCCTCAGCCGGGTCCATTCTGGGGGCAGTGAGCCAGACCCCGACATCTGCCCTCACTTCCCAACCCCCTCCAGCCGCTTCTTCTCTGGCTTTGTCTCTTTCCCAGGCCAGGAGGTCTCTGATCTCTTTGTTCTCCCACAGCTTTAGCCTCCCCTTTCAGGGGGGAAGGGCCCTGGCCATTAGCTGCCACAGAAACAGAGTGTCGGCCAGAAACTGAGGCACCCACCCAGTATTCAGAGGAAACATTAAGAACAGCCCCACTTCGTCACATCTCGTAACCCTAGACAACAGGGCATCAGCGTCCACTCCTGGAACCCCGTACTGTCCCAGGGCAGCCCAAAGCCAACCGCGGCAGAACTGCGCAGACAGCCTACGGTCCCCAGTACTAACACACAGAGGTCAAGGCAGCCTGCTCCAAGGACACACCGGGGGTGCTGGCTCTCCCAAGCCCTGCAGGGACCTGTCCCCTACCTGTGGGCTCTGCAGGGCTCCAAGCGCGGATTCGCTCAGGGAAAGCATCTGCGCCAGGCCACCGGCTCCTAGCCTTCCATCTAAATTTGCATTTGAAAAAAGCACACTGAGATCTCCCTTGGAAGGAAGCAGTTTATAACCACGTGGCTGGAAGAGAGCAGGGATTATTCAGAGGGATTTGCCTAGGAAGACATTTAGCTCCGGATAGAAATGCTGAAGCCCAGGAAAGAGCCAGTAATGCCACAGGCCTGAGCCGATGAGAACAGCAGGAAGCAGAGCCTCAGATAAGGACAGGTCCCTGCCAAACTGCTCTGCTGCCCGCCCAGCTAGCCCCAGCTCCCGTCAGGCTGGGGGAACATCTGCACTGGCCCACGGGACGGCTACTCCTGGCCACAGCTCCCAATTCTGGCACCAATTCGGATCTCGCACGGTTCGATTTACACACTGCTGCTGATCCCCCCAAACACACAGAGCCTTTGTCAGCCCGATGGTTCCTACCCCTTAAAAAGCAAGCACGCAGCTGAGTGCATGAGCCAGTAGGGCCACTGGCCAGAGGGCTCCGGGGCCCAAAGGGTTGATGGACCAGCCACTGAAGAGCTTGGCAGGGGAAACAAGGAGTCAAGAGTCTGAAGAATGTGTGGGTCGGGATCAAGATGCACTAGCAGAGCAGCGGAGAGGCCCAGGGCTGGAAGACCAGGGGGCACTGTGGGTCCAGACCGAGATGCACTGGCAGAGCAGCGGGGGTGGGTGGCCCAGGGCTGGAAGTGCAGGGGGAGCTGTGGGTCCAGACCAAGATGCGCTAGAGGAGCTAGGGGGTGGCCCAGGGCTGGAAGAACAGGGGTGCTGTGGGTCCGGACCAAGATGCGCTAGAGGAGCTAGGGGGTGGCCCAGGGCTGGAAGAACAAGGGGAGCTGTGGGTCCGGACCAAGATGCACTAGAGGAGCTAGGGGGTGGCCCAGGGCTGGAAGAACAGGGGGTGCTGTGGGTCCGGACCAAGATGCGCTAGAGGAGCTAGGGGGTGGCCCAGGGCTGGAAGAACAGGGGGTGCTGTGGGTCCGGACCAAGATGCACTAGAGGAGCTAGGGGGTGGCCCAGGGCTGGAAGAACAAGGGGAGCTGTGGGTCCGGACTGAGATGCACTGGCAGAGCTGGGGGGTGGCCCAGGACTGGAAGTGCAGGGAGGCGCTGTGGGTCCGGACCAAGATGCACTAGAGGAGCTGTGGGGTGGCCCAGGACTGGAAGAGCAGGGGGTGCTGTGGGTCCAGCCTGAGATGCACTGGCGGAGCTGGTTGGGGGTGGCCCAGGGCTGGAAGAGCCGGGGGCGCTGTGGGTCCGGCCCGAGATGCACTGGTGGAGCTGCCCCGCCTGGCTCGAAGGGTGGGGGCCGTGGCAGATGCTGACTGGCCCTGGCAGAGCCGGGCACACGCATCCCCTCACACGTCTCTGCGGAGTGGCTCAAAGCAGCAGGCATCCCACAGCGCGGGCCACCCAGCCCTGCTTTGCCAGGGCCGTGAGAACCAGCCCAGCCATCCAGCAGGGACACTCTGGAGCTTTAATTTCACTTTAGGTTCATGAGATTCTATAACAAGCAAATGGCCTCATTCCTCCTGGTTAATAGCCCGCAGAGCTCTGCCGCACGCCTTTCCAGCCTGGCTGGAATAACAGGCACCTGCCGTGCTGCAGTCAGGGGTAATTTGTCACAGGAACGGGTCATTTTACCTGTCAATTGTTTGCTGCGTCTCCACCAGTGCGGGATGACAGGGCTCCTGCCCAGGTGCTTCACTCATCAGGCAGCCGCGGCAGCAGGAAGGAGCTGGGGAGAAGCCCCAGCCTCAGGAGGGAGGGCAGGGGCTGTGCTAACTGGCTGGGGACGTGGGGCAGGATCAACAGGGAAAGGCTCTAATTTACTTTCCCATTGCCGGGGGGAGGTGAGGAGAAGAAATCTCCATGGCTTGAATTCACCCATCCCAGGGGTAAGTTGGGGAGAGGGCGCAGAATTCTGGGGCCTGACCCAAGCCCTTGGATTCCCATCTTTCCATTGACTCCAGTGAATGATGCAGCTGCCGGCTGGGTGCAGGGTGGATCCCCTCACCCACAGCCTCTCCCCCCCCCCTGTGGCTTTTCCATGCCTTCTCTCGGTGTGCCAGATGATGTCCTGGATCCACCCGCGTGAGGGAGCTCAGAAGAGATGGGCAAAACTCCAGCCCCCTTTAGGGATGCAGCTGCCTCGTGGGGCCTTTCACTCTCTCCTCCTCGCAGCTGAGCACCAGCCTCAAGCCTCCCGCAAAGGCCGCTGGACGGGACTGTTGTGATGAGGGTTCCAAGGCCTGGGATTCAGGAGAGGCTGCTGGGTCTGGACTGGGAGCTCACATCAGCCAGGTGGTGGGATGCAGGTCTCAGCACAGCAGAGACGGATGGGAAATCAGCTGCTGATCACGCCCACCGACGCTCAGCCAGAGAGAAGATGGTGCCAATGAGATCCCCTGCCAATGCCCCCATGCCATGGATTGGGAGGGCGGGGGGTAAATACAGCATGTGAACTGCAAACTCCTCCCCAGCTCTAACCTTGGGCAAGCACCCCAGGGTAACCTGCTCTGGGAGCTCCCCAGCCCTGAAGTCCATTCTGCCCCCTGCTGGATTTCGCACCACACTGCACATGGCCTTCCCCCTTCCACGCCCCCTCCCCCGACCATCCCAGAATCCAGCTGCCAAAGGGGACAGGGGAGCCGCTCCCCCCCCCGCTCTAGAATGGACGGCACCCGGAGCAGCCTGTGCAGCCCGCGCTAGGCACAAGCAGCGCTGGGGAAGGTGCCTGGGGTCTGTTCTAAGCAGCCTTCGGGTCGGTATGTTCGATGCGCCCTGGGGGAAGCGCACGGAGCCATCTGCATCCAAGAGAAGGCCTCAGAGCCAGCCCCAGAGCCAGGAAACCGCAACGGGTGAAGAAAGCTGGCGGAGCACTGCAAACCGACGTGCTCAATGCAGCCCAACCATCAAACCTTTCCCCTTCGCCAGCTTGACGCCAGGCAGCTCCGCACAGCCAGAGCGCAGGGCTGCCGCCAGGGCCGTCTGGGCAGACTCACCATGCCCCAGTGCACCCCAAAGCTGCCGGGTCCCATCACGCTACAACCTCACAACCCAACCAGAGCATCGCAAAGCAACACATCGCACCCGGCTGGCGGTGCAGCGGCTCCCCTGCACACACCCCCTGCACACACACCTGCTCGGGGAGCCGGGGGAGAAGACTGGAATGGGACTTGAGCTGGATTCCTTCCAGGCCAAGCGGCAACATGAACTCGCAGCAAACCAAGGGCAGGATGCTAACAGGCCAAACGCCATTGTGGGCATCCCTCGGGGGGAATGGAGCTGAGCGCTCTGGTTATAAACCAACTCCACTAGCTCCCGTCTCCGCTCAGCACAGACTGGAGCCAGACGGGTCACTTTGCCCCATCCCATGCACTAGCCCAGGGCTGTAATCACTATACATAACGACTAGCGTGCACGAGAGCCGCTGCCCTCTACTGGATGGCGTTAGAATTGCCCGCGCTGGGCAATCTGCGCCCCAGAGTGCTAACAGGGAAAGCAGATTCCCGGAGGCGGAAGGGGCCAAATTCCTTCCCCCTCTCAGCACCCAGTGATCAAATGCAGCCCGTGCCGGCTGTGGCTCTGTTACTCTGAACCCCCTGCCCTTCTCCAGAGCCCGGCGCCCCCTTACCGTATTTAATCTCTGACGCGTATAAATCATTCGCATTCCCAGAATGCAGCTCGGTCACGCAGCACTGGCTGCTGCTCGTGGCGGCCGGGGCGTCGGCAGACGGCAGGGCATTGGAGAGCGTCTCGTTTTGCCGGGGCACCGGCGGGACCTCGGCCTGGCAGCTGCAGCCCGCCTGGGTGAGGCTGCAGCGCCGCGCCCCCCGCTCCCCCAGCCGCAGACACTCCTCGAACCAGCGGCACAGCACCCCACAGGTGAACTGGCTGGAGTTGTTGTTGTTGATGAGCAGCACCTCCACGAAGCGGAACTCCAGGGCGTCGGGGGCCAGCAGCCGGGGCGCGGCCTCGGGCTCGGCGGCCAGGCACAGCTGCACAAAGTTCTTGTCGAAGTGCAGGAAGGTGATGGGGCTGGCACCCTGGCACAGCTCCAGTCGGGCCTCCCCTTCCTCCTCTCTGTCCTCCTGGCCCCGGGGGGGCGGCCCCGCGTCTCCCTGCGGGCCGCAGGTGTAGTTGGCGAGGTAATGGTCAAGTGGCAGCACCATGGGGGAGAAGTGGGTGCACACCTGCTCCTCCCGGTTGAACTTGAGGTACAGGGAGTACTTGGTGGGGTCGGGGTTCTCCAGGGTCCACGAGCAGCCGGTGGCGATGGTGGGGAAGAGGTCCTGGAGCGAGAACGAGCCGTAGAGAACCCCGGAGGCCAGAGCTGAGCAGGCGCTGGGAGCTGGGTCGAAGCCCCACGTTAGCCACAAGAGAGACGATATCACAGACAGTAAGAGGGGGACCAGCAGGGGTCATCCTATGTCATTTGCCCTGCAGGAGGAGAGACAGACAGACAGACAGAGCCTTACTGAGCTGCAGCAGAACAAGGAGCCATTATCGCAGCAGAAGCACCAGCGCTCCGCAGTTAGGGCAGTCTCTTCCAAGTGCTCTAAGATCCATACCTTACCCATATTGCTTTGAAACTTGGGGTGCCTCGTGGGCGCATGCGGTAGGGCTAGTGAACTAAATTTGGGGACATTTGAGCAAGGGATTCCTGAGAAACAGCCCTCCCCAGATATATACATTACAGCAGTCTGAGCCTGGAGCTATGCTCGATGTTGCACAGGCCGGTAACACAGGGGATGGCCTTGCCCAGGGCGCGCAGAATCTGCTCTGCTGGCAGGTAGCGCAGACAGACAGCCTGGGGGAGGACAAAGGAGAATTGGGCAGGGGAGCGGTAGAGCATCCAATCCTGAGCAATGCCAGGCAGCCGCATCTGCGGGCGTCACTGCACCAGTGGGATTGAAGGAGTTAAAGGGGGTGGAGCTTTATGACTCTTGAGGGGGGTGATTCCCATCCAAGGCCCCCCCAAGTCTGTCCATCCCAGTCTCCGTCTCCACCTCCCGCCCAAGTCACACACCCTGCCATCCCCCACCCAAGAATCCAGCAGCTCATGTGGCAGCGGGGGGTGCGAGAGCTGGGGAACAAGGGGATTTCCCACAGCTCCCCCTTCGCCCCAGGCTGGCCAGGGAGCATGGAGCTACGGAGGGCGCCTGGCACTGACAAGAGGTGCCAACTGGGGGCTTCCTAGGGGCTATGGGGCAGGGACTTTGGGTTTGCTCTGTGCAGCACCGAGAATGACCAGGACCTGGGCCGTGGCTGGGGCTGAGGAGTGAGGGCAATACAAATAACAAATCCTGCTCCCACTGGGTTCTAGCCCTGACTCTGCAGGGATGTGGGCGGACACCTGGGTTTCCCGTCTGGGGCCGGTCTCACCGTTTCCCCACCTGCAATGGGGCAGATGCCGCAAGGCGCCTGGGAGGGCAGCTCATGTTTGCCAAGCCCTTGGTTAACCCTTCGCGGGAGGAGGGTGGAGGACAGCCATGCTTTCCTCTGAGAGCAGGAGAACACCGGCCATATTTCCCCAGCGCTAATCCCAAACCACAAACCAAACCGCTGTGGCTTGGCCAGATGCCCGCTGCTGAAGGGCTGGCATTTCCCTGCAGCACCCAGCCCGGCACAACTGACACAGACGGTGACAGACCCCCTTCTCCAGGGCCATAGCCTCTGCCCACCAGCCTTCACAGACCCTGCTTTACCAGCTCACAGATCATCCCATCTGAGCCCTTGCTAAGCACAGGTCAGAGACCCCCAGCCACTTTCAACTCCTCGGTGCCAGCCCCATGGAAGTGTGGGGCTCGCCCTGCTCCAGCAGCTCTTTCTGCTCCTCTGCGGGCAGGGAAACAGAGATAATTCACACTTTATGCCCACTATGGACACGCGTGCCCACATGTTGGCGTGGTTTGTAATGTGGTAGCACCAGGCCTTCGGGAGCCCTGTGGGATCATGGCACTGCTCCAAGGGGGCTAGGAAGCAGAGAGAGATTCTCCATGGCAGAGAGGCTCTGAGATAATCCCAGCAGAAACCCCCGCCAGCACAAGCAGGCAAGGAAGCGTCCTTCATCCAGATTCACACTGGCTTTCCCTGCCCTCCACACCAGATTCCTGGCGCTGCCAATGGCCTTCCTGGGGTGTGAATGCCAATCGCCTGCCCGCAGGCCAAAGGGCAGCTGATGGGAGAGACCAGAGTGTCAGGGACTGGGAAGGATCCCAGTCTGACAGCCCAGCAAACAAAGTGCTCCTGCCCAGAGTGAGTGCTGGTACCTCAGGCTCCCACTGGGTCCCCAGGGCTGTTGTGCCCCTGGCATGGAGGCAGGCAGTGCCAGAGGCCCAGTGTCTTGTTGGAGAGTCTCTGTGAATGACTGGAGCTTCCCCACTCATCTCCCAGAGGGAAAACTTACCCTGGGATCTCTGCTCTGCATCTGCATCTACTGGAGTGTCCCAAGAGAGGTTTTCTATCCACTGGGACATTCACAGTCCTTCCCCACAAATGCAGCTTCCCCAGCCCAGAGGCAGGACCGAATCAGAGGCTGCCCGATGCTCGCCTAACGCAGAACTGCCCAGCCCATGCCATGGCAGAGCCTGATGCAGCTTTCTCCTGCCCCATCACCGATTTAGCTAATGTCATACAGAGTACACTTATTAAGTCTGCAGATGATACCAGGCTGGGAGAGGTTGCAAGTGCTTTGGAGGATCGGATTAAAATTCAAAATGATCTGAACAAACTGGAGAAATGGTCTGAAGTAAATAGGATGAAATTCAATAAGGACAAATGCAAAGTCCTCCATTTAGGAAGGAACGATCAGTTGCACACATACAAAACAGGAACTGACTGCCTAGGCAGGAGAACTGTGGAAAGGGATCTAGGGGTCATGGTGCACCACAAGCTAAATATAAGTCAACAGTGTAACGCTGTTGCAGAAAAAGCGAACATCATTCTGGGCTGTATTAGCAGGAGAGTTGTACCACACAAGAAGTAATTCTTCCGCTCTACTCTGTGCTGATTAGACCTCAACTGCAGTATTGGGTCCAGTTCTGGGCGCCACATTTCAGAAAAGATGTGGACAAATTCAAGAAAGTCCAGAGAAGAGCAACAAAAATGATTAAAGGTCTAGAAAACATGACCTAGGTTGAAAAAATTGGGTTTGTTTAGTCTGGAAAAGAGAAGACCTAGGGGGGAAATGATAAGAGTTTTCAAGTACATAAACAGTTGTTACAAGGAGGATGGAGAAAAATTGTTCTCATTAACCTCTGAGTACAAGACAAGAAGCAATGGGCTTAAATTGCAGCAAGGGAGGTTTATGTTGGACATTAGGAAAAACTTCCTAACTCTCAGGGTGATTAAGCACTGGTATAAATTGCCTAGGGAGGTTGTGGAATCTCCATCACTGGGGATTTTTAAGAGCAGGTTAGACAAACACCTGTCAGGGATGGTCTAGATACGTAGTGCTGCCATGAGTGCAGGGGACTGGACTTGATCACCTCTCAATGTCCCTTTCAGTCCTGTGATTCTATGATCCAGGGGTGCTGTACCGGTGTCAGGGATCGCAGGGATGGTATAATGGCCGTGGGGAGAGGATCCTGATTGGCTGATTTAAGATCTAGTATAAGAGGCAGTGATGACAGCCCTGGAGAATTGGGGGCTTTATGCACATAGTGCCATGCAGGCCGTGACAGCGCTAGCCTATCCCACGTCCCAGTGGGCACTGCCCACACAACAGGCATCAGCTCAGTGCTGGAGGACCCAGCTGTCTCCTCTGCTGAGCTTGGCTAGCACCAGCCAGGCTGCTGGCATCTCTCACGAACCGTGGCCAGCTCTGAACTGGGAGGTTAACAGGCTCCCAAACCACCCAGCGTCATCACCAGAGCCACCTGGCACCAACTATAGCAGCACGGCCCTGGGGGAAAGAAGTGAGAGAGCCAGGCGATCACTGAGAACAGTCCCCCAAAAATCAGAGACCAAAGGCGCGTCCCCCTGCTAAATACAGAACAAAGGAGGCAGCATCTGCTTGGCAGAGGAACAAGCCAGGACCTGGGATGCAGTCCCTCCCCCCCAGATGCAACAGGTACCAGATCAGCAAGACAGTTCTGGGTCAGAATGTCCTTAGCTTCTGGGGCCATGGCAACACACATGGACACCCCCACCCCGTCTGAACACACCCCACCTGCACACACACACACACTGCCCCTGCCTGCAAACACGCTGCATGCACACACCCGCATTCACACACATGGCCATGGACGGACAGCAGAAAGCCCCCTCCCCACAGCCCTGGGACGGACAGCAGAAAGTCCCCTCCCCACAGCCCTGGGACGGACAGCAGAAAGTCCCCTCCCCACAGCCCTTGGTTTGCTCCAAACTGCTGCCCATGACATAATCACCACAGCCTGTTAAATGTTCACAGGGTGGCTTTAGCTGGGGTTTCACTAGCTCTGTCAGATGCTCCCCGGGACAATGCTCAGGAATCAATGCAACACACTGGCTGCATCTCTCCAGCCCCCCTCTGTCCCTTCCACTGACCTTCTGCAAAGATCACAAGTGACAGGTTAATTTGGGGAGAGAAGCAGGTGAGCAAGTGCCCCCACCCCATTCAGCAATGTAATAAACTGGGGCAAGAGCCCTTTTAATTAATAGCTGACATTGGCACAGGGATCAGGGACACCGTGACGAGCCTGTTATCCTGAGCTGCACTTCGCAAGCTGCCATGGCCGTGCAGGAGGAAACGAGTAAACTCGTCCCCCTCGCCATCCCAGCAACCTTGCTGCTGCTAGGTCGCTGGTTCAAATCCAGCCCATGGCAGCCGGGTTGCTGGTGAGCAGCCCACGTGCAATGAGGCTGCTGGGTCTCAGTCCCGTTCACATCACGGTTGGTGCAAATTCCCCGCCTTGATGGACTGGGTGAGCTAGAGAGACCTGAACTCCTGGCAGCGAGGCGCTCAGATACAGCGCTCACAGGGGAGCCAACGGGCTGTCCACAGAGTCTAAGACCCCTCCCCATGGGAGAGCAGGGAGGGGGTTTCAGCTCCTCTCGCTGGAGTGGAGAGGGGGAGAAAATGTAGCCAGTATCCCTACAGGTCTCAAGCAGATAGCCACATGGGGCTTGTGATAAGCTAGGGGGAGAACAGACCGAATGCTACCGACTTTCCCGGCTACTCCCCACGTCCTGTCCCGAGTGAGCACAGCAGGGACTGATGGATCGAAACCTTCTACCAAAGGCATTGGGGCCAAGACGGCGTGGGGGACTCTCTGGAGTCAGGACGACACTTCATCAGAGCGGGACTCTGCGAGGACATGGAGGCTCCTGTGGACACCTGTTGTACATTAACTAGGAACCAACAGATCATTAAAAACATATTTCTTGGGAATGATCCTAGAGCTGCAGCTGCTTCACCTCAAACGGGATTTTAATAACTTATTAATAAAATAACGGATGGCAGCTGCCTTATTAAATCAGGGCAGAAGAGTCACTTTTAAGAGAGGCTTTGCATCTGCCATGTGAGCTGGGCTGACCTCGGAGGCTGCAGCAGGAGCCCACGTGTGATCTGAGATACAGCCAGAGTAGCAGGTAGAACGCTAAAGGTGGGAGATCCGGGAGGGAGGGGATCCGGGAGAGGAGGTCAGGGCAAGGCGGGTGAAAGTCACGCCCGTGTGAGGATGAAGGTTTGCTCTATCTGTGCTAGCGTAGCGCTCTCAGAGCAGAGAACAGGGACCATTTCCAGGATCCGATCACACAAGAACCACCAGCGTGAGCCCCACGTTGCAAAAGAGATGCCAGCTCTCTGGTGGCATGACGCACCTGCCTGTAACATGCAGGACAGGAATGGGGAAGCCAGCATGATTGCTGCAGCATTGTGGTTTGCAGCGCCAAGGGCTCAAAGCTAGCTGGAGTCCAAGGAGCTCTGGTGGGACTGGAAACCGCTGCCAAGCACAGGGCCTGGAGCACAGGACCAAACCCAGCATGCTGGAGTCCTCAGCTTGTGGGTAGATGGGAAGGAGCTGGATCTGACTGGAGGTGGGAGGGAGTGGGAAAGTGCCCTGGAAGGCTGGCTGGTTTGGTGAAGCTTTGCAGAAGGATGTGAGACTTGTGACTTCATGGAAGAACTGGTGGGCAAGATGGGGAGCAAAAACAACAGACGGTTTTGCAGAATCTGGGTAGCTGGGGACTCTTCCTGCAAGGTGCTGGCCCCATCAGCGCCTGGTGATTTCAAAAGGAGAGGGGGCCACATAGCACCATGCAGGATAGGGCTGGGGGGCTGCAAAAACACTAGCAGGGGAGGTCTAGATGTGGGTCCCATGGGATCCAAGGCCCCCTAGAAGAGAGGAAACAGACTTACTGGTTACATGACCCTAGGGAATGCATCTATCAAGGGCTCACCAGCAGCAGCCACATGAATCCCAAAGGAACTCTGCTTTGGAGCCCTAGATTGCGCCTCTCCCCTACATCCTTTGTATTCATGCAGCTCAGCAGCTCCCCCTAAGACAGGGTCCCTGCATGGGGAAAGAGGATCCTGGTCTCCATAGTACACTGGTTGGCATCAGAGTGCTACCAGAGCTCTCGTAACTCACTCATGTCCACAGACCTTCCCGCTGGGCAACAGCATTACCCCAGCTGGACATGTGGAGAAACTGAGGCACAGAGGGGCAATGTGACTCCCCCAAGGTCACAGACAAGCTCAGTGGCAAGAGAACTCAAGAATCCCTTTGAGACATACGTCCGTGCACCCATCCAAACTCAACCCCAGCCGCCACCATTTGAGACTTAAACCCCAGCCAGCGGCTGGCTGCTCACAGGCCTCAGTGAAATGCGCTAACGAGTGCACGGCACAGCAATACTATTATGAATTATTTGTACTGCTGGAGCACGTAGTGGCGCTAGTCACTGGCCAGGAGCCTGCAGTGCTAGACTTTGTACAAACACAGAACACAGATGGTTCCTGCCCCAAAGAGAACAGAACCCAGGAGTCCTGCCCACAGCACCCACCTCTAACCACCCCATAGTAACTTCTAGGGAGAGTCACAGAAACCACAAGTCCTGACTCGCAGCCCGAGATGCCAGCCACTAGATTGAACTGTCTTCCAGAGAGCAACAGAACCCAGCCGTCCTGATGCCCAGCCTCCTACCCACACTCCTGAGGGGCCGGAGGTTCAGCTGTGCACAACGGAGCCCCCATCCGCCTGGCACACGTCCTCGTCAGCCTCCACGCAGCTCTGACTGCAACTTTGCTGCTGTGGTTTCCACAGGAACAAAACCTTTTGTTCTCCGGTGTTGTCCTCGCTGTCTCTGCACCAGCCAGGAATGTGGGGGAGACGGCACCACCTCTAGGGAGCAAATCAACTCCATTCCCTCGCCTGGTCTCCAGAACCACTGCTGGGTGGGCAGATGCCAGCCAGCTCTCGCCAGCTCCTTCTCCCCACCCACCCACCAGGCCTATTTCTTGGCCTCGCAGCCTGTTTGCCCAGGCCAGTCTTCCGCTGGCTCCTCCCTCCCAGCTGGACCCCGGGGAAAGGGACACAGTTGGAGGCAATACCCCTTGCTTGGCCATCGGGATGGGAAAGACACCTCCCTGAGGGAGAAAACACACTGGAATAAAAGCTCCCCGAGCTGCATTATAAGGGTCATTCGCCAGTGCCAGCCATCCCAATGGAGGAGCGAACCTGTCCACGGCTCAGCAGGGCAGTCCCCACCCTCGCCCAAGGGACCCCACCGAAGTGACCTCTGGTTCAGCCAATGACTGGACCCTGTGCGCTGTCAGGGCAGCGCAATACCAGCTGCTGCGGGAAGAGGCTCGGTCCACAGCAGCCTTCGCACTGGGATTGTAACCGATCACTAGTGGCTGCTGCTCCCACCCAGCGCACGGCTGAAACCAGGATGTTCCATCCTGTCACATAGCAGCACGCACACCCCAAGACGAGGGTTCTGGGCCACATGACCCCTGCGTCCATTTGTGTCATGACACGAGGATACTGCATCACGCTACCCCTGCATTGCAGCAGCCGGACGGTGCCCCGCATGACCCTGCATCATGCGACGACGGCATGACCGCTGCTAGTGACAGTGCTCCTGCTTGTGAACGTGACGAGGCATCGCACGACTCATCCCCCTGGCTTCGCAAGACCCTGCCGTGTCACGCAGCTGCATCACGACACAAGGCTGCTGCCTTACGCAGCGCTGCAAGAGGAGACATCGCCATGGTGTGATGCTGGCACACCGGGAGAGGAGAAGGCCACGCCACACAACGCCACGCCCCAATGCACCCATCACATGCCATGTGTTTGCCCCATCAGGCAATGGCCGGGCAGGCCCCTTGCCACCCCGATGGCTGGGGCTTCAGGCAAGAGCAGCTCAGGATAGGCAGAGCCTTGGAGTCTCCTGTCCCAGGTTGTGCAGTAGGCAGAGGGAACCTCCATGCGAGAGCTAACGAGGCAGTGATGTAGCCAGCTCCTCGTCCGACAGGCAGGCCGGCGCTCGGCCCCACGTGCAGGGAGAAAAGTGCTCCCTCAGGGGCATGATTCTCCAGCTTCCCAGCTCTTCGTTTTCATTAGCTCCAGCACAGTGAGCCCTGAACGTTTATTCTTCCTGACATCTCCGTATTGGCACTGCCAGGGCCGATCCTGTAGGCCCGGCGTGAGGCACAGGGTCCCGGTGCAGGAGGCGGTGGGCCCCACCCCCATCACCATGAGGGAGGATGGGCAGAAGGGGGAGCCAGCCATGCTAGAAGAGCTGGGAGGGCGTTCATCAGGATGGCCGCCTGAGAGCAGCAGCTGGAGATCTACCAAGCGCCCCTCCCCAGAGGACCATGTGCACAAGTCCTGGCCCTGTGCACACTCAGCTGCCTGGAGCGGGGACGGGGGTATCACGGAGTCCCTGGGCGATGCTCTGGAACTGCTCCCCACAAAGCCAGGTAGGACTTTGGGGAGCCTCCTTTTCCTTGGAGCAGACTGTCTTCAGGGCAAGAAGCTCACACAGCTTCACCTCCTGGGTCTCTCCTTGGAGCATTCAGCATCCTCTGCCCCTCCGTGTGCCTCCCACAGCGAGCCCGCCCCCTCGGGGTCCTGGGAAAGCCACCGGGTTCTGCACCCCCACTTCGCAGTCAGACGTGACTTTCAGCCAGCCAGTAAAACAGAGGTTTATTTGATTACAGGAACAGGGTCCAAAACAGAGCTTGTAGGTACTGCGAACCGGACCCCTCAGCCGGGTCCATTCTGGGGGCAGTGAGCCAGACCCCCACGTCTGCGTTTCACTCCTCGTCCCCAGCCAGCTCCAGACTAACCACCCCCTCCCTCTCTGCTCAGTTCCTTTCCCGGGCCAGGAGGTCACCTGATCTCTTTGTCTTTAGTTGACACCTTTGCAGGGGAGGGGCCCAGGCCATCAGTTGCTAGGAGACAGAGTGCCAGGCATTTAGGTGCACTGGCCCCTTCCTCTGCAGCAATCACACACCCTTATCCCACCACCTAGATATTAAGAACTGCCATGGGACACTGAGGCACCAACACAGTATTCAGAGAAAACATTAAGTACATTCCCAGTTCGTCACAGGGGGTCAGCAGGGGCGCTCCCCCCTCCGCCCGTGCTGGCCCAATGCAGCGCCGGGGGTGTTCTGCTGCAAGGAGTGGGAAGGGGAGCTCAGCAGGAGGCGCTGTCCCCTTCGAGTTAGTGCTGACCCAATACTCCAGAAGAGCAGTAGGGGGTGCTGTGCTGATGGAGGCGTCATCTACCTGGGAAGCACGCCCAAGCTCTGGGGTCTGCTGGGGCTGTTGGCTCTTCACGGAGCAGCACAACGGCTGCCTCCAGGCTGCATGCGGAGGGGGTGGGCGCTGCAGGCAGAACCCCCAGGAAGGGAGCCAGGCCGGGCGGGCTGGGAGGACACACAGGAGGAGGCAGGAGCAGATATTAAGTGAGCCACTAACGCAAACCTGCCCCCCCCCCCGGTAAGGGGGCTCTGCCAGGAGAGCGCAGCAGTTTTCTCACAGGCAAGCAGCACAAGGCAGCAGCCAGGCCCCTCCTCGATGCCACGGGGCCTGGCGTACCCCGGCCAAGGGTGCTGCACAGAACAAACCACCCGGGAACAAATTCCTCTCCCGCGTCTGGTGTCTCAGCTGGGAAAGCGGCACAAGATGCCCGCAGCGAGCCGGTGCCCCTCCTGCACCAGTTGTGAAGCCTCCCAGCCCTCGCTGCCGTCTGGCAGGACTAGAGACTGGCTGACCATGCTTTGGCCACTGGAGCTGAGATACGGTCCTGGGGGGAGATCACGCTGGCTGCGGCTCAGCCCAGACAAGACAGAGCTGGCCCAGGGGAGACAGGTCTGGGGGGCAGGAAATGAGGCATTCAGGCAGGAGGGCTCCTCCTTGGATTTTATTTCTCTGGAGACCCATGGTGGGCACCTTATAAATCTAAAAATAACCCAGCTATTGAGCAACGGCCTCTCGCTGGCTGGCATCTCTCCTTGTTAGCAGCAACAGGTTTGTGGTTGTCAGCACAAGCACACACATGACACTCTGCAAAGCAGAACAGCTTCCACAGCAGGGATTAGGAGACTGACCCCAGTACAAACAACAGCCTGGGGTCACGTCCCACCTCCAGGGCAGTGATTCGAACCCAAGTCTCCCAAATCCCAGGGAAGAGGCCCAGGCACTGGGCCAACGGTTTTCAGGCAGCGCCTCCTCCTTAGTTTTGCAAATCAAGCCTGGAAAGTTTTTGTTTGGCAATATCCAAATGGTTCATTTTCACAGTTCTGAAATGTTTTCTTTTTTCATTGCGGCCAAAACAGTTTGGTGACATCGACACGAGTTGGTGAAATGGTTCGGCCAAAAACCAATGTGCATTTTGCTGCACAAAAAAAATTAAAGATTTTAGCCAAAAAAAATGTGCCCTGCTCTAGTGAGGAGCCAGTATGAGAAACCATGCAGAACACAACACAACACAACACACACAAATCCAACCACCCTCACACAAACACACATCCTCCCACCCACTACAAACACTAACATAAGCACACTTCTCCACCCCTCCCCACACACCCATGAGCACACACTTCTGTGTGTACTCCAACACATACACCCAGTGCAACACAACCTGGGCAGCCCAATCTACAACTGCAACCAACACAAGTGTGCAGGAAGCGCTCTACCATTACTTCTGGAACATCAGTTCACAGCTGCGCTGGCCACAATGCTTTATTTAAAAGGAAGAATTTACTTTGGCACCTTTTAGGATTTGCCAATTCCCCGTGTTTTAGCAGAAGAAAGCTAATCCTTCCCAGCCCAGTCTGAATCAAAGCTAACAGCGTCCTCATTTGGAAGTACCAAGAAAGGAGAAGCCCATGGAGAGGTGCCAGCCTCATTCGCCAAAACCTCAGCATTTTCTCTCTACACAAGGCTTGCTGGAAGTTGAACCCACAACCACTAGCATGAGGGGCAGGAAGGGCCATGCCCCCAGGCCAACCATGACTAAGGGCTTGGTCACATGATTAATCTTACTAGCATAGCTCTAGTGCAATGAACTATTCTGCGAGAGCTATTCTGGAATATCTCCCCATGTGGACGCTCTACTCCAAAATAATTACAGTACAGCTTAAGTATTAGACAGCCGTTACTTGTAATCCACTAATGGTGATCTCCAAGGAGAGGGGAGGAAAAATCCTTTTGCATTTGATCTCGCTCTACTGTTGACAGCACCTGCGATATCTGGCGTGTTTCTTCAAGCCCCAGCTCCTGGAGCTCCGGGATCGCATCAGAACCTCAACTTAACTTCCATTTACAAGACAAAAACCAACAAAACAAAGTTTGAAATGTGTGTATTTCAAACCGAATAACTCTTTTGGTACCTGCAGCCGACAGCACAGGCTGATGGGGAAACAGGTGGGCAGGACGCTAGTTTTAGATTGTAGACTCTTTGGGGCATTGGCTGTACCATTTACCATATGTCCGTACAGTGGAGCTGAGGGACTGGCACCTCGCAGGTTCCTACAGCCCAGGCTCCAGCCCGAGCCCAGACGTCTACACGTAATGACTCAGCCCCACAGTCCAAGCCCCATGAGCCCAAGTCGGCTGGCGTGGGCCGGCTGTGGGTGTCTAGTTGTGTAGACCTGCCCCAAGCCAGCTGCAATACTCCAATGTTAATAACAACAGTGGGTAGGAAGGAGCCTCAGCAAGATTTGCACATTTTTGCCCACACATGCGCACCCTCCCCACCTGCACCCCCTTCCCCAACGTGCTAAGGAGAGTACAACTGCGAAGGGGGGACCTCACTTTTGTGGGGGAAAGCTGTCCCCGCAATTTAATTGGGTTGCCAAGTCCAGCGCTCGCATCTTCTGCCACCGAGCAGAGGGTGCCAATCAGGTGGCTGGAGATGCGATCCCTTGCATCTGCAATTCAACCCTCAAGATTCAACAGGCACCCCTCCTTCTCAAGTCCCCCACTTCTCTTTAAGCCTCTACCTCTCTGGACCAGACACTAGCAGCAGGCAAGGGAACGGGAGCCCAGCCCGGCATGGCTATGGAAGCGCCAGCTTTATAGCGATAATGGGAAGCGAACTCACAGGGTGGAATGTGGGGCACAGGAGATTCATTTTCTCTTTATATTTTTAAATAATCCATTAAGGACCTGGCAGGATGATTTCCCATCTTCACTCCATGGAGCGGCAGAGAGCCTGAGGACGAGCAAGTCAGACGGGGACACGCTATATACACCTCTAGCTCAATATAACGCGACCCGCTATAACACGAATTCGGATATAATGTGGTAAAGCAGCGCTCCGGGGGGGGGGGGGGGGCTGCACACTCCGGTGGGTCAAAGAAAGTTCAATATAACACGGTTTCACCTATAACGCGGTAGGATTTTTTGGCTCCCAAGGACAGCGTTATATCGAGTTAGAGGTGTACTTCGCAGAGGGCTTCCCTGGCCTCCATACTGCATAGAAGCATTCCTGCATCCTGGCAGGGCAGACCCCCCTTGGCCCCAATGCCCCTTCCCAGAATAATACTGGTGTACAGTCTGAAGCAGCACAGAGCCACTCTCCGAAAGTACCTGACCCTGCCTCGATACAGCCCCTGTCAGTCACTCAGTGCCTTGCAAACTGCACCGGCTGCTCACATGTGCATATGTCACACACTTGCTTCTCCCATCACGGAAATGCAGCGACCTCTGGGGTGGGACGTGGCAGCTCTAACAGCAATGCTACCCACCCATTTAAGGCAGGAAGGGAGAGGAAAACGGTCTCTCTTTGAAATCACGCTAGCAATTTTGACAACCAGGGTGTAGTTATTCAAACCGGCCATCATGGCTCACACAACCTGCTCCTGCCAAGTGCATCAAGGGCTCTTTAAATCATCTTAGCATTACCTTGGGTTTAGGTCCCTCCCAAACTGACAGCACAGTATCTCTGAGCAATGGGCTGGGGCACAGGGTCATAGATTCATAGATTCATAGACTCTAGGACTGGAAGGGACCTCGAGAGGTCATTGAGTCCAGTCCCCTGCCCTCACGGCAGGACCAAATACTGTCTAGACCATCCCTGATAGACATTGATCTAATCTACTCTTAAATATCTCCAGAGATGGAGATTCCACAACCTCCCTATGCAATTTATTCCAGTGTTTAACCACCCTGACAGTTAGGAACTTTTTCCTAATGTCCAACCTAAATCTCCCTTGCTGCAGTTTAAACCCACTGCTTCTTGTTCTATCATTAGAGGCTAAGATGAACAAGTTTTCTCCCTCCTCCTGATGACACCCTTTTAGATACCTGAAAACTGCTATCATGTCCCCTCTCAGTCTTCTCTTTTCCAAACTAAATAAGCCCAATTCTTTCAGCCTTCCTTCATAGGTCATGTTCTCAAGACCTTTAATCATTCTTGTTGCTCCTCTCTGGACCCTCTCCAATTTCTCCATCTCTTTCTTGAAATGCGGAGCCCAGAACTGGACACAATACTCCAGTTGAGGCCTAACCAGCGCAGAGTAAAGCGGAAGAATGACTTCTCATGTCTTGTTTACAACACGCCTGTTAATGCATCCCAGAATCACGTTTGCTTTTTTTGCAACAGTATCACACTGTTGACTCATATTTAGCCTGTGGTCCACTATGACCCCTAGATCTCTTTCTGCCATACTCCTTCCTAGACAGTCTCTTCCCATTCTGTATGTGTGAAACTGATTGTTCCTTCCTAAGTGGAGCACTTTGCATTTGTTAGCAATGACGCAGAGGAGAGCGTCCCCTGCTGACTCGCTCACCCCACTCCCCTGCAGCACAGCGCCCCCGAGCACCACACTAGGGCCTGGTGCTTACGACTGACTCCAAGGAGAGGGTGACCCTCGCCAAGCCACCCACATCATCTTTGCAGAAGCTGGTCTCCCTGATCTAAAGCATAGACTCATAGACTCATAGAAATTCAGGGTTGGAAGGGACCTCAGGAGGTATCTGGTCCAACCCCTTGCTCAAAGCAGGACCAATCCCCAACTAAATCCCTGTTCAGCTTGTAACATTGGAGGAAACTGCAGCTGGAGGTGGAACAGCAGCAGCTAAAGCACAGACAAAGGCCAAAGATCAGAGAGCCCAAGCAGGGCAGCTGGAGATCACCCCACCCAGGGATACGCTGCCCGATCCACACCCAGGACCCTGGTCGGGAGCCTACAAGGCAGCAGGGGAAGCAGAGGATCTCTGGAGCACCAAGCTGCCCCTTATTTCTGGGGTTTCCTTGGCAGCCCCACAGCATATGCACAGTGGCACTGGAGGGGTCGCCAGGGCCATGGAAGGCCCAGCTGGAAGGGGGAGGGGAGCAAACCAAAGGGTGTTTTACCACGCGATGCCGTGAACTGTAACGAGAGACTATCCCATTAGTGGGGACGACAGGCTGCTGGGGAAATCAGCTGCACAGTGGCCCGGAGATCTGGGCAAGGGCCTTGGCAGGAGGGACCCATGCACTGGAGGGAGGGAGGCCTGTCCCTTTAAGGCGTCCAAAGTGAGGGGCCAGCTAAAAAGCCACCCAAAGCCCTTTCCCGGAGGAAACCGACCAGCAATCAACTCAGATGCTGCATGAAAGTTCCCAGTCGCTTCCAAACGCTCTAACTGGGCCAGAATCAGGCCAGGCGTAAGTGGACACAAGTCTGCTGACCTCCAGGAGCCAGACCCTCCCGTTGGTGTAAATCAGAGGCAGCGCCAATCATTTCACTGGAGTTACACTCATTTACCCCAGCTGAGGATCCTGCACCTGCACGTTTGTGAGTCTCTCTCCATGCTGCCATCTATTAAACCGGCCCAGCCTGCAGACCGACCAGAGCAGCAACAATCTGAAACTGCTGCCAACCTTCCTGACCTCCGACATCCCAGTAGCATGAAAATCGACGCTCTCTCTGTCCTCTCGATGCTGTAATGCTGAGTGGCTCAGACGGCCACCAAAGCCGGCTCCTTCCTGGAATCGGGAGGAGTTCCCAAACATCGGTGGCTCCTCACTGAAGTGCCGGCGAACTTGCTGGCTGCCTCGTGGTCGCAATTCATCTCAGATCTTTCATTCTGCTTCTGCCTCTCTCATTCCCCATTGTGCTACAGAGCCAGTTTAGGGTTTGGGGAGGTAATTAAAAAAACCATTTAAAGAGTCAAGAAAGAAATTGTGTAAAACTGGCTTCCTGGGGTTTCTACTTTTATCCTCGCGCTCTGGCAATTTCAGAGCAAATCAGTAGCACACAGTTTGCAGATCAAAAAGGTGATTTTTTTTTTGTTGCTGTCGCAAACTCAGCCGGACACCTGGATTCTTTCCACCTCCTATGACGTCGCCACTGACACAGGCTCTGCCGTCAGAAGCTGGCTGCCCCTCCCTCAATGATGCACAAAGCAAACGCCCAAAAACTGTGCTGGGAGCCTTGCAGCACACACAGCAAGACCAGGTTACCTGCCCAGAGTTTATGAATTATTTCTATTCGCAAAAGATCCAGACATTCCAGCCGGGATCAAGGCCCCACGGTGCTGGCTGCTGCATACAGAATATCCAACCCAGATAAGCGGTGTGAGCGCCTCGCAGCTACCCCAGCCACCGCTTTCAATCCTGGATGCCCACAGTCCATACTGAGCCACTGGGCCTGCCCCTCTACTTCAGGGCCTAAAGACGTGTCTGTAGCTCATGGATCGGTGCAGCCGGTAGCTAGCGCAGGACTTGACGGCACAGGGGAACATGATGCTGGAGGAGAAGATTCTTGTTTGACCTCGATAGGGCTGCTTGGGTGTAACAGACGGGCTGAATGTGGCCCCTTCAACACCCCTTCGCTGTGGGGCTCTGTCCCTCCCGCTCCTAGCCTGCGGGCTCCATTCTAGGGACGCTACATGGCTGAGGTTTGACCCAACACAGCCTCTCAGCAGCCTCATCATCCCTTCACCGATCTGTCCCGTAAAGATGGCAGGTCCCAGGAGGCTGAGTGCTGCTAGCCCGGCTGGCCAGAATCATTACCAACCATTAAAAGCCTTGCTTCTAACCCCCACTCTCCAGCTCTGCTACACGACCCCCGGTCTGCGCATCGAAAAGGATGGTGGTAAATCGCCTGTTAAAACATTGTGCCCTTGTGCAGCCCCCAGGATCTCAGCGGCTGCCCCTCTTTAAACCCATTTCAAAGAAACCAAGGCACACGGGGCAGTGATTTGCCCAAGGTCACGCTGCAGCTCAGTGGCAGAGCCGAGCGCAGCCCTCAGGAGCCCTGACATGCCGTGCCCTCCGCTAGGCCATGAGAAGTTACTCGCCCAGACAAAGGACACCCCACACAAAACACAAGAGCCTCATCTGCACACACAAAGTCTTCCTTGGCCAGGGCACCGCACACGGCGCCTCGGCAGGCTGCACACAAGGTGGGTGCAGAGAAGGGGCTGCCAAGGGGCTGCCTGCCACGTTGTGACATGAAAGGCAGCTGTAGCAGGACCTACCCGTCAGCTGGTGCAGAATTTGTACCTCGCGGCCGTATCCTAGTGCAGCGCCCTCCTCTGGAGTCTGCATGCAGCACAGAGAACCCCCCTGCATTTGTCTCAATGAGGCGTTCGCACCAGCCCGCCCCAGTTTCACCGCTGCAGGCAGTGATACAGCAGGTCATGGACTCCTCAAATCACAGCACTGCAGGAGCTAAATACTCTCCCCCACTCCAAACCCCATGTGAGCTCCAAGCACGAGGAAGGGCAGGGGGTTGTCGGGCCATGGCTGGGCAGATGTTTCTCCCCTCAGCTCTGGGCACGGGGGCTGAAATTCATCCCCACGCAGGGGGCAGCACCAGGGTTAGGCCCAACGTACATCACCCTAGCCAGGCTTACGTGGGCAGTAAGAGGTGCACAGGCCTCATACTGGCCCCGTGCCTGGGGTGAATCCTTTCCTCAGAGTCTGCAGCAAAGCTGCGAAGGCCCCCTGCATGCTAAAGTCTCAGTGATTCTCCACTTGGATGAGAAGCTGCCTGGGCCCTCTCCAGAAGCACAGCAAGAATCACAGCACATTATGGCCTGCAGCAGTCACCATCATCCGCCTCGTCAGCACTCAGCTCCGAGGAGAACTGGGTGGATCGCCTCACGGCCAGCAATTCAGGAGGGGACTCTCTGCCCCGGAGAGTCCATGCTGCTGACCCCAGTACATTGCCAGGTGGCACTCGATGGCACGGAGCGGAACTTATGTCTTATGTCAGTACTACCACTACCCAGAGCAGTGCTATGAGGCGTGGTGCAGCTAGAGGCATCTTCTGGATGAGACACAAAACAGACGTCCTGACTAATCCGAGCCGTTAAAGCTATCACTGCATTTTTTCCCCCAAGCATCACGGTGCCCTGGCCAAACGCCTACTTCTAGCTGTCTATGTTGTCCTTGCCGAAGCTCTGCATCAGGAATGCATCCTTCCCTAAAATCCTGGAGGGAAATGCAACCTTCTACAGGAGTGAATTAGGAGGCAAGATGCCAAACTGAAATCTCAGCAGCAAGGTAAAAGGATCAGGGGATGATTCTGTTTACACACAAGTCTCTTGAATATCAGGCCCATACTGCACTTACATTGGTGTAAATCCAGAGTAACTCTACTGATATCGGGAGAGGTTCAGCAGCGTAAGTATGATCAGAATCTGGCTCCCGATCTTTTAATTACATAGTATAATTATCTTCAGTGACATAGTATCTTACATCCCAATGGATCCCAAAGCTCTTTTCAGACTAAGGAATTTCATTACCTGCTCCTGAAATGCAGCCACCTCTGGGGTGGAATGCAACAGCTGTTTTATAGGATGTTAACTGGGGTTTTAACATAGAAAGTGCAAAAGAGTCTATCCACCTGAAACTGCCTGGTGGCTTTACGGAGGCACAATGTAATTACCTAGGAGAGTGAAAACCCCAACGCCAGCAAAAAGTGTCATGGGATCTTTAACGACCGCAAGTGGTCAGGTCGGCCATATAAATCTCATCTTTAAACAAAAATGAACCACAATTCTAGCAGCGTCACGCAGGGCTGACTCAGACAGAAGAATGCATCATCAAACTATTTGTCATGCAGGTGCATTATCTCTCCAGAGATCTCCTTCCAGGAGGAGAGAAACCCAGCCCTTCTGAAACCAGTTAAAAGTCTCTGGGGTTCATCTCTCTTGAGGGAAGATGTTAAATACCTGCCTCACACATGATTATTCCCAGCTGCAGCATGGGGAGCAGAGAAGATGGTTTCTTCCGGCTCAGACTGCACAGAGGTTTCCTAATGCTTCCCAATAAGAGATGACGCCTTCCTCCCATGTAGGGGCAGTTATGACTACAGAGGCCTCAGTCAGGGTTTGTTACTCACGAGGTTGTTGGGAGAAAAAAATGTAAAACATCCACAGGAAACCCAAAGTTAACTCAGCAGCAATGAACCTTCAGCTTGTTGGGATTCCCCCGAACCCAGGGACTTGGATCTGGCTGTGCATGGAGCCTCTGGGTTCATTTTGATTTTTCTGGACTAAGGCCGCAGTCAGCACTCTGGGTGCCTCTGACAGTCTTTGAAAAACACAGGTACAAACAAACAGACCCATCAAAATCAAATCACATCGATATAGAAAAATTAATTGCCCCCCCCCCCCCCAAGCTGCCCCACTGTCACTCCCCAGATCTACCCATCCCGTCAGGGGTCAGAAAGAAAAGGTGAATCGTGCAGTGCACCTCACCAGCTAACACACTCAGAATAAGAATCCATCTCTCTCGCCATTTTCCGGGGTTCAGCGCAACTGATAGGAGGGGCTGGGGCATTCCAAATACGTGCCTAGGGCTTTGGACAGGATAGTGTTCCAGGCAGCCAGTCCCCCCCACCACTGCCACTCAAGCTTCCATGGCTGCACTGCTATTTTTAGCTCAAAAGCTCAATCAGAGCCAGCACTGCTGCGTCCCTTGGAGCTGGGAATCAGACACCCAGCTCCAAGTGGATCAGGAGAGAAGGGGCAGGTAGGAGGGGATGTTTGTACTGTGAGCGTCACCCTCCTTATAGCAAAAGAATTTGTCAAGGAGGAAGGTTCTGCAGCATTTCCTGAAGACAGACAAATTTCCGATTCCCTCATTCCACAGCCAGATGCCCCGGAAGAAGGATGCTTCGTGCCCAGCTTTCATGCCCTTCATCCCGTGCTATAAATGTTTGACCAAAGCGAAGACCAACAGAAATGCATCCAGGATGTTTTGCTTTAAAAAGTCCAGTGGGAACAATTTAAGGAGATGTCAGCAATGTGAGAGTCTGGGGTTTCCTCTTGTTACCAGTGGCTCCAGAGAGAGGGGAGGAATTGGGTAGAGCAAATCTCACTCCATGTTGTTTATTTGTGCACGGGTCAAGTCAGATTCACTGCACAGGCCCCACATCTGCAAACAAATGAGTAACTTTACATGAGTGAGTTGCCCCAGTGATCTCAAGGACACAAGTCATGTGTTACAGGCCTGCATACTGACAATGAACAGCACCTCGCTCCACTATTTGGCTGACCAAAGTCAATGGGACCAAGTGAGTAAGACGCTACTTATGACATCAGAAACATTTGAAGGATCGGGGTCAGAGTCAGCTAGAAAGGGAGACCTGGATAACTAAAAGAGGCCCATGCAAACATCTCCACGAGGAGCAGAAAAACTCTTATAATAAAAATGAAGGATTTAAAAAAAAAAATCAGGACAGACTGTGTCCAAGAGGTTGAGTCAGACACTGGGATTTTTTTTAGATGAGTCAATTTGGGAGGGAAAAAACCCCCAACGCTTATTTCAACAGTGCCCTTTGAAAGCAAACCCTGTCCTGCAGTGACTACAATCCAAACACTGCCTTATTATTAATTATTTTATATTGCAGTCTAAGTCATGGCCCTTTGTGCTAGGCGCTGCGCAAACACAGAACGCAAAGATGGTCTCTGCCCCAAAGAGCGATAGCCCCGGCGACTCAGCAGGGGCCTTCCCAAAGATTTCAGTGGGAGATGAATTGGCTCCTGTATGGAGCAGAGGAGACCCTGAAAGTGAAACTGACTAGCAACAAAAGGGAAACTGACCAGTGGGTTCTCATTCAGCAAAGCAAAAAGCTTTTAACCTGACACTGTTCTTTTTAAAGTGCATATAAAATATATGGCCCATGACACTTCCTAACATGGAGACCACTAGGGACCAAGGCATAAGTTGCAGGAGATAATTAATAGTCCTTTCACATTTACACCGAGCCTTTCATCCTGATGGATCCCAAACTGCCTTGGCAGAAATTTCTTCCTCCTCCCCAATGAATGCAGCCTCCTGGGGTGGAGCACTTCGGCTGTTAAACACTTCACAACACTACCACAAGACAGGAAGTGAACGTGCTTTTAGGGGGCAAGAAGTGCAACTCCCTAGGTGCTAGGAAAGCACCTGGCACCGTCGTCCTGGCTGTCCAAAGGTAACGGCCCATACATACCAGCCTTCCCTACAGGGCTGAGTTTCCAACCCCCTGATTTTCCCTCCCTCCAGCACAACTGAAAAAATCCCCCTTCCCAATTGTACGAGTACCACAGATGGACCTAACAACTCTCTGCCCAGACCTGATGCTGTGTGCAGTCTCCACTTCCACACCTTGGCCTGGATACTGTCAATCAGGGCCCCATTCTGTACACACACACTCACACTCCTTGGTCCTTAAAGGTCAAGATGACCCCCACTCAGGAGAAATGGCTCATGCATCAGATACTTTCGTAGAATCGGGACGCTCGGCTGTAAGCTGTTGGTGCAAGGGGCAGACTCTCACCCCCACAGCCTGTCTAACGTGGTAAAGAGCTGCTCTATGACATAATTACTGGTGAATCAAATCCACCTCTGGTGTGACTCCATTGAAACCAGTGGCGAACCTGGCCTGGTGTCTCCAATTCTCAGTGCCTGAAACCACCCCTAGAACTGCAACATCCTTCCCTGGGGAGAGCATGTGTGCGTGCTTGTGGCAGGGAACAACACCTGCGGTGGCGGTTCCAGCAGGAACTGCAGTATCTCCATGGTGCCTGGAGACAAGCGCCTGCTTCCCCTCTCTCTCCCTCTTTCATCCCTTCCGTTCTCACTCCCCCACTCCCTCTGGTTTCCCAGGCACGCTGCCACCACCTTTCCTGAGCAACGCATCCCAGCAGCGAAGCCAAGCGGTAATTAATGGCGCTGTTTTGCCAATCACTGGATCAGACTTGCTACCACTGGCAAGCACAGGCCTTCTTATTTATTTTACTCAATGGCTGTTGGTAAAACTCCACTGCAAGTGCGAGGCTGGGAACTGGAGCGACGAAATCCCCTCCAGGCTTCAGGATTACTCTGGGCCACAGAACACACCATTCATCCCTGCCTCCTGCCTGGTGTAATTTACAGGAGGAGGTAGGGGGTCCATCTAACCAAGAGTCCGTAGCAGGGATATAGGCTAGCAGGAACTGTATGAAATGTGGCTATTCTCTTTGCTACACAGGAGCTAGATAATCTCTCTCTCTCTCTGTGTCTCCAAAACACCCCTCCTTTGGAAATCTTCCAAGCCTTCTTCACCACTCCAGGAGCTCGGGACACGGTACTGAGGACTTGATCCAAAGGCCACAGAAGTTGTTGGAAAGAATCCCATTGACTGTAGACCCCGGACTAGTGGAACCTGCTTGCTGCATCAGAGTCATTCCGAAGCTACTAGCTGATCTCTGGGCTAACCATTCCTGGAGCGGACCAACCCCCAAGCTGAGCTGCAGAAGAGAAGAGCACCCACAGCACCCCTTGGATTCAGCCAGGGTATATTTTGTAGACGGCTCCGCATTCCACAACCCAGTTTGGTCACAGCACTGACCAAAAGTCCCTCTGATGAGCTATTCAGTGGCCTGCACGAAACAGGCTATACCCAGCTGTTTGGTCAAGTTCTGACAGGACGTCAAGAAAGCAGAAGAGAGCAAAGGGACAAAGTGGTGAGGCTCTTGCTCTGCCCTTGGCTTGCTGCGTAACCTTGGGCAAGTGGCTTTGCATTTCCTGTGCCTCAGTTTCCCCACCTGTAAAATGGGAATCATGAATGAGACTGACATCCTTTGTAAAGTGAGACTGATCCAAAGCACTCTGTAAGAGGCAGGTATTATTACTATTAATAAGTTGACAGCTCAGATGCAGTCCTATTCCCATCCGATGTCTGTCTGGTGGCTGATACGAAATGGGTTTGCAAGGCTTCAATCCACATTGCCCATGGCGAGATGTCTCCATCAGAAGAAACACCACCAAAGAAGACCAAGGGCCAAATGAGCCCTGGAGGCTGCACCACCCTCTCACCCTGAATGGGGTCCCCCTCAGGAAGGAGTTGGGGGGGAGGGCTAGGGTTGCAGAAGCTCCTCACTACTTTTAGGAATTAACCCCTAAAACTATCAGTCCGGCAGAGGCGGAGAGAAACCCTCACTGTCCCATCCAGGACTAACACCCCCCAGCACCTCTGTAGTCATTCTCCTCACCCCAAAATCGCACCATTAAAGTCATGCCTCACCAGAGTCTCGGAACCCTCATTTTCTTTGCAGGTTTCTACTAGGGCCAGATGCCAAGGCAATGGGCACGTGCCCACTGCATTCTCCCACTCACCTTGTCAGCCGAACAATCCCCCAGCTCATGCCCAGCTCGGGAAACAAGCACACACACATCTTAGGACAACACCCCACTGGGCTGTGAGGGGAGACAAATCGCAGAGCCAGAGGTCTGCTGCCACCAGCCTCCAGTCAAACCCACCCCAGCCAATCACAACTGCCACTCTGGGACAAGGGTAGGAAAACCAGCCAGCCAAGTCCCTGGTGGTTTGGGTATCCCCACGCAGCAGGGTCACGAACCACATTCGTAATCCAGGCCACACGCTCAGTCACATCGCAAGGCTTCTGCGAGCGTCACAGCTCTGGGCGAGGAAGCCACACTCGATGTGACCACATCGGGAGATGCTGCCTGCCAGGCTGGATTCCGGCTGCGCTTCGTGTCCACCCCACTCCTCTGGATCTCCGCATCCCCCATCCCAATCGATTCCAGAGCCATGCTGCACAGATGGCGCATTTTTGCCAAGATGTTGCTACTGCCAAGGGGGGAAGGGTTGGTTTAAAACATTCACACACCCACCCCGAACCTTTCAGCGATGGGGTTTCAGCCTCCCATGCTCTGGCACTGCACTTTAGCTGGGCTGCATGCTTCACAGAGTAGAGCATCGTTAATTCCATGTCCCCTTATCTGTGCAGGGTGCAACGATCTACTAAGAAGCACCGAACAGGAGCCTGAAGATGCGACTAACGAACTGCCTTTACCTATGACAGCGTCCCTCCTTTGGGAAGAATTCCCCCTCCCCACCCCGCGTGGAGGGGACGTCCTCTCCAAGGGCGATACCGAGGTGCACGAGCGTCCTTTCCCTGACTGCACAATTACACGGCACGTCCCAAGACACGTCAGGGACTCCAGTGAGCTCGCAGCAGGCTGGGAAGCGCTGGCACAGAGAGCATTCAAATCTGGCCTAGAAAACCAAAGGGTCGCTCAGGCAAGACGTTAGTGAGCATCCCTGCCGCAAAGCAAGCGGGAGCAGCGAGTGGTCACGGTCGTCACCCTCTCACCACAGGCATGGCTCAGGCTGGAGGGAATACAATCATCTGACACTGCAACAAGTTACTGTCTTGAAAGCAAACAGTGATGGATCTGCACACATGTCCAACCGCTCCTGGAACAAGAACTCACTCTCCCCTGGCCATCCCTGCCCCCTCTTTATACTGCTCACACAAATCCACCACACACGTACGCACACTCGGACATACACACCATGCATGCACATGGCAATATGCCCGCATCCACACCTGACACCATGCCCACTCCTGGTAACACATATGCCCATGGTGCCCAGCGAAACAGATCCAGCTTTACACACCCAGTACTCACAAACCCAGGAATGCATGCCCCTGACACACGTACCGGCCAGACTGAGCCAGGCACTCACACCCTGACGCTAGTGCAAAGGGACCCAAACATACCTGCCACATCCAACAGAAAGGCTCTAAGCTCATTCTACAATACACTTACTCAGATACACCTACACCCTGGTGCTAGTACAGACCCTGCAAAGCACACTTACACACTACAGCAGTGCAAACAGCCCCAGCAGCACACCTGCCTGCCAGTGCCTCTGCACCCAGCAACCTACGCGCATGAGAGCAGAACCCACAAATCCAACACACAGGCTGCAAAGGACATAGACCCAGCATCGCAAAGACATTACCTGCCGACAGAAAATTAGTTGCACATGCTAATTCAGCCCTGGCTGGAACCTAGTTCCAAGCCCTTACACAGGGCTGACCTTGTCTCATCTTGTGCCAGGACATTAAGAGCAATTCCAGCACACTTTCAGCCTCGCTACAACTCATGTCTACACACATGCAGTGGGACATGGGTGCCACACACCAAAGCACGCCGCATCAACGCACACCTCCCTGCCGTACAAGCACAAGCATCCAGAGAACTCCCAATTCAAGCTGTGTCAAAACTCTGCCCTCTCTTATTCCGGGTGACGTGCCATGGATTGTTCCTCTGGATCGGCCACGCACACTCCCATATGTCTGGCTTTCAAAACAGAAAATGTATCCGATTAATACTTCTAATGAGAGCCCTTCCAGATGGGCGGTTATGGACAGCAAGGAAAAAATAGAATACCCTTGCAGAGCTGAGTGTGTCCTCTCTCTGGTCGCCTCTAGCAGGAGCCAGAGAACACTCTTCTAAACAAAATTCCTCCACCGCATTTTGATGTTTATGCTGCACAGAAGGTTTAGTGTCTCTTGCACTTCTGATGCACTGTCCATTAAATCCCTTCTCTCCACCTCTTTACTTCCCATCTGCTTGAAAGCTGCCCCCTCCGTGTTCTGCCCCCGATCGGAAACAAACAAAAACCAAATGAAAAAAACCGGGAAAGCATCTCACCCGCTTCTTCATCGGAAAAGGCCAATATGTATATTTCAGCCTCCAAAGTGAACCAATTACACTACTGGGGCTGCTTAATCCAATTAAAACTTAGCCAGCTAATGAGGCAGCCATCGGCCCTCAGTGAAAGGGGGGGAGGGACTGTCGCTGAGCAACGCAATAAGCAAGAATCCTTCCTTGTCTCCCAGCTACACCGGAATTTCCAAAATTCGCCGAAGAAAATCAGCTCGGCAGAACATGCAAACTATGAAGGTGCGTCCCCAAAATGCAACCCCGGGGGAGTTCTCTGCGTGGTTAAACACACCGATTCCCCTCGCATTCTGTTTGCATTAAGAGATCGACCCCCCACAGTCTCCCCTTCCCCCCCCCCGAGTCATTACAAATAAAAATCAGGACTGTTTTTTCGCGTTGCATGAAAACGCGGGGGGGGGAGGCGGTTTGCTGATGCGAAGAGGACGGGGACGCAAAGAACTGAGGTGGTGCCTCACTCCGGCACAAGGCAAATGCAGCAGAACCAGCCAGGAAGACCCGAGCCAGCTGCAACCTTCGCCTTCTGGGACAAGCAGGGGGGACCACCCCAGGGGAGTGTTTATTACCCTCAGCCCCCTCCTCTAAACCGATCGGCCAGTCCTGCAATGAACCAGAGCGGAAAACTTCCATCGCTCCAGGGAGCCCACTGAACACGCAGCAATTGATTGGGGGGGGGCGGTTAACACGGAAAGGAAAAATCAGCCCCCTCTATCCAAGGCGAAGGGGATTTTGGAAGTAAACTTGGGGGCTCCCGCTCTCTGCACGCCGCGAGCTCTGCGCATCCCGTGCCCAGCGAGTCCCGCGGAAGGGGGGCGGTGGAGAGCAGCGGGGGGGGGGCAGCTTTATTCCGCAATAAATCACGGCAGCCTCTCATTGCGATCGTTACGAAGTTGAGTAGTGGGCGTGATGGCGGCCGCCTGCTGTCTGGGGGTTGGGGGGGGAGGCGGACAGTTTGGTGGCATGCCACTGAGGGTTAACTCTTTGCAGCCCGCGCCCCCCGCGGGCCCCCCCACGCGCGCTCCCCCCTCTCTCACCTGATCTCTGCTAGCAGTACTTTAAGCCCTTGCAAGACGAGGCGCCCGAGCAGCTGAAGTTTGCCATCCCTGGGAGCCGGCCTGTGGCTGGGGAAGGGGGGAGAACGCGCCCCCGGCCGTGCGGGGAGGGCTCCGTGCGACGCAGCGGCTCGCTCCGATCTTCTCCCCCCCAGTGTGAAATGAGGGGGGCACGATTAAAAACCCCTCCTCCGCACAGCGTCCCCACGCTACTGGCCGCGCGCCCCCCCGCTCCGGGGGGCTCCACGCTGGAGGCGGCTGCAGCCGGTGTCGTCGCCCGGAGCCCGGGGTTGCATCCTCCGGCGGGCGGGCTCCGGGTCCCGGCCCTGCTGCGCCCCTGGCCCCGGCTCCCTGCAGCAGGGCTGGGGCGGCTGGCGGCATGCGGCTCGCGCCGGGCTGTGTGACAGCGGCAGCGCCGGGCATGGGGCTGGGGAGCTTGCGCGGAAAGGGGGGGAGGGTTGGGGAGGCGAGTCCCAGGCTTTAAGGAGGCCCCGGGCAGCTCAGCGCAGAGCCGGGGGGTGCCCGGGGCGCAGGGGAGGCTGGGCGCGGGGGAGATGCCGGGGCCTGGCTGGTGCATCTCTGCTCCTCCTCTTCCCCTGCTCCCGGGCTGCAGAGTTCGCTCCCTGCCCTGCTAAGGGGGCAGCAGGATTTAAGGTGACCCTGGCATGTTCGCTGCAGGGACTATAGCCGCTGGGGGGGGAGGGGGTCCTTTCCCCATCCCTCCCCAGCCTGATTGCTGACAGGTTCTGCTCCTAGGTGGGGCGGAGGGCGTGTACACGGGCACCGCTGTGTTGTAGGAGCCGAGGGGGTGTGCCCAGGTGTGTTGCATGGATGTCTGTGCATATAAAGAGGAGGCATCTCTAGGTGTGCAGAAGTTTGCAGTGCACAGGCGTGTGTGCACGCACACGCACATAAGTGTGCATGGAGCTGTGCCCAGGTATGGAGAGCTTTGTGGGGCACAGGTGTGTTGGGGGGGGTGCACGGTTGTAGTATGTGCACACATCCATGTGTCTAGGCTTGTGCCTTTGCTTGGCCACGTGTTGGGGGGGGGGGGGGTGAAGGTAACTGTATGAATGGCCCAGATCAATGTAGGCAGATTATGTATGGACACATGAGGTCTGGAGCATGTGTGGTTATGCAAGTAGAATGCCTGTGCCCATAGTTTTTTTGGGGGGCGCTGTGGGGCACAGATGTGTTGACATGTGCTGCGCACAGGTGAGTAAATGTGAACTGCGCAGAGCTGGTGTGCTGAGTGCTTAGATGGGCACACAGGTGTTGTATCACGTGTGTAGGTGTGCAAGGGTGAAATGTGTGCACACATAGAGTGTGTGCATGCCCGGAGTTGTGTGCACATGTACTGAACATCTCCGTGTGCATCAGTGTGATGTCTAGGTGCACATTTGTGTTGTGTGATCATTCTAAATCCGATCCCCTGACAAAGACACGGCCCTGCAGCGGGGATGCTGACAAGGGTCACAGAGTTCTGGCTGCCAGGAATTAGCCTGGAGTCGGGAAGCTTGTTTCTAGGTGGGTGCCAGGAATTGTGCCTGGGCCACTCAGCACAGACCACATGGAGCGACAGAAGTCACATTGCAGCAGGGCCCAAAACCTCTCAAGCATCAACAGCATCATTGGAGAGCAGCCTGGCTTTAAACTAGACTGATTCCCATTCCTTATCCCCAGCCAGATCCCCATCATCTCCAAGGACTTCCTCAGCTGGCAGCTTCCCAGCCCTCCATCTCCTCTGCCGGGCTTGCTACCCAGCCGATGCTATTCAAACCCTGTTGATTATTCACGGCACACAGCTGGATGGTTTTGCGGTGAGAGCGATTCTCCCCCAGCGGATTGAAACCGCTTTCATTTGTGACCTCGGCCCAACAGCAACAGGTCACTCAGACGACTGGGCAAGGGGAAATGCTCAGTAATTTCACAGGCAGCGGGAGGATGAACAGTAAAACTGCACTCCCTCTGTGGCATGTCACACCCCGTGCACCGCTATTAAGGTATGGCGTACAGAAACAGCTGGGATTTCTGGGCACTGCTGCCCTCTACTGGAGAATATCCAAACTGATCAATAGTATCATGGTCCCTGTACTGGCAAGAGACAGGCTGGGACAGTGGTTAGAGTGCTAGGCAGGGACTCAAGATTCTTTTCTCCCTCCACCAGCTTCCTGTGTGATCTGGAGCTAGTCAAGTTCTGTGCCCCAGCTCCCCATGGGGATAACTGTACTTCTCCACTTCACAGGGTGCAATCAACCATTTAAATCCTTCAAACAGCATTTAGAGCAGGAGCCAGGCCTCCTTCCTCCCGGTCGAGCCTGCTGGCTGATGAGAGGCCACACTGGTGGGTTTCTCTAACTTAACATTTTGACAGGGAGAGGTTCTTGGCCTATTGTGCACCTGGTCGTCTCTCCCCTTTGGACCTGTCCAGCTTTGGGAGCCCTACCCAGGGTTTGGTCTTTCTCAACGTCTGCACAATGTGCCCAGTCATTTGATGGTGTTGGCGTCAGCCAGGTGGAGAGCCTGTAGCCCGCCGTCGAAGTAAGTCAGAGGGCGCACATCAGGGATCTGTGACAGTCTGACGCTGACCGCAGCTGCATCGCGGGTCATTCGAAAAACCCCATTTAGAGAGATTGGCCACACAGCTGCCCTGCCCTGTTCAGAGATGACACCAGGTGCCTTGGCAGATCAAAAGCTGGTTGGGTCAGTGACAAGGGAGTGATTAACCACTGTCGTCACTGGCCACTCTTTGCGCCAAGCAGATTCCCCCATCATGGTGGCATAAAGGGTGTCTAGAAGACAGGAGAGCCGGCGGGTGGGTGAAGAGGTCTGTGTACAAAGGACAGGTCACTACTAGAATAATAGAATATCAGGGTTGCAAGGGATCTCAGGAGGTAACTAGTCCACCCCCCTGCTTAAAGCAGGACCAATCCCCAACTAAATCAGTTTTTTCACAGATCTTGGCTAGCAGCATGGCGGAGACCCATCTAGCTCAGGATCACTAGAGGACAAAGCTGCCAAAGGTGCACGCCGCAGGGAAGGAAAGGTTGTGAGGTCCTTCAAGTCCTAGGAGGCAGCTAACTACGATGAACTGACTGGGGGCAGGGAAGGTTATGCTTTCTTTTGCATTGATGAGAAAGTCATTAAGATGGGAAATACTCCATAACAAATATACCCAAATACAGATCATTGCAATTAATATAATTGTACGTGGGAATATCCCGGAAGAAATACGCTTTCACACAGATAATTGCAGCTTGCCTTCACCATTAATGATCCCTCAGTCAAGGTACAAGGGTCTTTGCTCATTTGATGCACATTCTGTACTGAAAAAAGCATCCATCCGTAAGTAGGCGTTATGACACCACAGCAGGCAATGCCTGTGATTGTACAGCGTGGTCTGTGTGTGCTCCACTCCAGGGCTGCAGCTGGGAGCTGACGGCACGGCCCAGTGGATTGGGATTCTTGTCCCTGATCCATGCTCACATTCACCCCCTTAGCACCCTGGTCCTACGAAGGCAGAGCACCCTCCCCTCTTACTGACTGTGGTGCAAGGCCAGGGAGCTCAGCACCATTCAGGATCAGGCCCTTACTCCATGCATTCCTGGAGGGAAGTGCTGAGCCTTTGGGCATGAGGATAGCACAAAGCCTTCGCTTTTGCCTCTAGCACAATGCCCCGCATGTACATAGAAATACAGCACAAGAAGAGACCAGGGACCAAATTCCCTGTTGGTGCAAACTGGCACAAGGATGTCAATGGACCTGGTCCAGCTTGCACCAGCAGAGAATTGGGCCTCAGATCTCAGGCTCCTCCCTTTGGTTCTTAGACGTGGAGGCTAATTTCTGCCTCCTGACACTCCCCCGCCCTCCCCTAGCCAGGCAGAGGAGGGACCCGTGGCTTTTGGCGCGGGAAGGGCCCTGCGCTATCCTCACTGTTACCAGGATAATGGGGTGCTTGCTCCAGAGTCCCAGCTTGGTTCCAGAACCATTGCAAACCCCTCTCCTAGGACCAGCCATGGAGGGAATTTCTCGCTCCTGGCAGGCCAACTGCAGAGACCAACATCCTCTCTTCCTACAGAGCAAGGGAAGCAGAGGCAGCAGGGAAATCACCCTCACCACCTCCTCCTGGTGTGACTAGCTTGATGGGGACACTGCCAAGTGCGGCCTGAAATCCCACAAATTCATTTCCTAGGAGCTGCTGGTCACACAGCTTGTTAGACAATGACTAGAACCTGCCAGGCTGCATCAGACGCGTGGGCCCACCTAGCATAGTGTCTTGCCTTCGACTTTGAGCAGCTCCAGGAAATTCCCAGGGAAGGAATATCTCCTGCCTGGAGGGAGAGCATCTCTCACCCTCCAGGCTCCATCCTGACAGAGCAGCAGCTTGAATTCCCACTAGTGACCTAGACAGGAAAGGCTCAGTAACCTTCCCAGCCCCTGTCAACTCATCCATTCCTCTCCCCTCCTAAAATTAAAGTTCTCAGCAGCACACGATGAACAAATTAATGCAAATTGTAAGGTACCGTACAGCCAGTGTAACCAGAGAGGCACAAAGGGCATAATTAGAGCAGCAGCCGAGATTATGAAGGTTGTAACATCAGGGCTTTGTGGGACTAATGGAAATTGGACCTGTCCATTAAGGCAGTAATCACTAGCCAGGTTTACACAGGTCCCCTCGGTGCCTGGGCATTTCTTACTGATTTTATTGTTAGTCATTGCACTTGTTTCAAAAGCACTCATCACCGGATGACGCGGGCGCTCCTAGACGGACGCAGACGTGAGATGTAGCAGTGTCCCCCCGATGCCGCTGGTCTGAGGGATTTTTGCCCCCACCCTGCTTTGTTCCCGTATCACCACCCAAATTCCACGCAATGCTCTGCTATTAACGTGTGCCACTTACTTGCCACCCAGGCTCTCTCAGACAGAAGGACGAGCCAGGATTTTCAGCACCAGAGCTGGTCAGGATTGTTTGGACATAAGAAAATGCTGACTGGTTGAAACCCAGTCTGGTCATGGGAACGTCCTAGATTCAATCCCACTTCGGTGAGGAAGGCTTCACGGGGCCAGGATGGAATTTCTGGTCAAACCAGAGAGAGACCAATCAACAGCCCTGCTGACATGTTGGACAGCCAGGTTCGGGTCGCTGTTCCGAATCACACGAAGCAGGGACTTGCACCTGGGTTTCCTACCTTGCAGGCGAGTGTCTGGCCCACTGGGCTATTGGTTATTCTGGGGCTCAGATCTCTCTGGTTTTTCTTGACAGCTTTCAGAATATCTTGGTTTCCTCCCTGTGCAAACCAGAATTTTTCAAAATCTGAGAAATTGCCATGGAACTGGAAACCCATTTCTTCTCCCTCCAACTCTGGTCAGCACCCAGGAAGGGGCCAGGTTTTCCTAAGAGCTCAGCACACTGGATACTAAGTTCTTTTAAAAATCCAACCCTCATTTAGCTGCCCACCTCCACGGGAGCTGAGCTGATGGAAATCCTGGCTCGTTGGGGCCAGGTTTCAAGAACTCAGGCCTAGATCCGCAAAGATAGGTAGGCTCCTAACTTCCACTGATTACCTACCTTTGCAGATCTGGGACTCAGCCCCCTTTTAGACACTGCAATAAGCAGCCAGATTTTCAGAAGAGGTCAGCATCTAACAAACTGGGGTCTCGCTCTCCGATGGGACCTCTCTGCTCTCTACTGCAGTTGACGTAACAATAATGGGGCAGACCCCAAGAACCTCTCCACCCGCTAACAATTGCAACCTCCTCTTCGTATCTCTTTTCATAAACTTTGCTCCACATAGCACGGATGAAGAAACAAACACAGCAATAAAAGGGAGATTTGTTTTGCAAGATTATCTGTTTTAATGGAAAAAGGTAATAAGGACCCAATGAAGGTGTCCTGCAAGGCACCTTAAAGAAATTTACAATGCCCAGTCACTACCACTCCCCTGCCTGTTGGTGCATACAAATTGGTGCATCTCCTCCATGCAGTGCTCTACACTTTGGGCCACAAGTCAGCTGAAAGGCGATTTAAAGCTTTGTTTTTTCCAGTGGGGGAGGGGGAATATGAAGGGAAACAAAGGCATTTAAGTGCAAGTGTGCACATTAAACAGAGGAGCAGTAATATGAAAATATCCTAGAATAAACTTCAATTTATGGGTTTGTCAAGGATCAGGGAACACTGCTGCAGTTCTCGATCCAACCGCAGTATCCCCAGTGGTTCCAGAGTAACATAAATACCGTCATTTAAGCCAGGAAAGTACATGTCAGCGGGGGGGAGGGTTTATTTCCTTTCCAAGTGCAGCATGACCAGAAGAACTGGCTGCTGTTGAAGCTGCCGCCCTCTGTGCTGAAGGGGAAAGAAACAAACAGCGCAAGAACGGGCCTGAAGGGAATTATTCACGCCTCCGGGCCAGATCCTCTGCTGGTGGAAATCAGCAATGCCCTGCTGAAGCCAGCGCTTTTCCCTGGCATTAAAGTCAGAGCTCTGCCGATTTACATCAGCGGGGAGACTGGACCCCTCCGTTTATGTCGTACGCCTGCTTAGCTAGGATAAAATATCAACCATGACATACATTTCTACAGCACCTTTCACCCCAGCACTTCCCAAGTGGTTTGCCTCACTCGAGGGTCAGCTTGCCGAGCGCGTGGCTGGCTAGGATAAGAATAACAATTCACGTAGCGATAACAGCTTGTGTGTTGCAGGCGCTGCAGCACAGAGGATCTAAAGTGTTTGGAAAACTTTTTGAACAGACACACACACAAATGTACAGAGGAGTCCCATAACCCGCTATTGGTGTGCATCCCCCTCTGGCATGAAGGCGGGCGGCTGATGAAGGTGCCAATTCACTAAAGCACATGCTTAAGGTCTGTTGATGTCACTGGGACTTAAACACATGTTTAGTTCTTCCCTGAAGTGTGGCCTAAGAGCACATGGCAAGGCTACAAGAGAACCCTGTATGCAAATAAATCTGCATATGGAGACAAGGTGCAATTACTCCAATTGCAATAAGTCCCGGACCCCAGGTTTGCACTCCTGCTCTTGCAAAAAGTGCCTTCAGCCTCCTGAATTATTTCCCGCAGACAGAACTTGCTTTACGTCTCATCTGAAAGGCTGCCCCTCCCACATTACAGCCTCCCACCTTGTGTCTTCCTTCCCCCCCCCCCCGCTCATTGGTTTCCCCCAACCACTTTCACATTGTCTCAGCGGGGCAGTGCTGGGAAACCGCAATTCAGATTTTAAATGAAGAGCTGGGACCGTGAAACGGGCTAATGCAGATGGACATGGAGGCAGTTACGCTACAGACTGGGCTGGACCGGGCTCAAATGACAGAGCTATCGGTAGCACATTCCCTCTATTTACAGCCGAGGCTTCCTTGGTGCCAGAGAGATTGCAGCTAACCACAGCCACAAGCCACAGAGATGACTAACAGGCTGGCAGTACTTAGCAAGCAGGTGAAATGAAAAGAATGAGATATGTACAGCATGGGGGATGGGTGCACACAGGATGGAGGGGATTTTTTTTCCAGGCATTGCCAGCAAGGATGAGCCATGGAGGAAGAGAAATTAATCAGGATCAGGCCCTTAGTAAGACCCAGAGGCATCCCCTTCTTGCTCTGTTTGTTACCTTATGAGCCCAATGCTGGTGCCACTGAAGGCCACGGAAAAGGCCCCTGGTGTCTGCTGGAGCAGGCACAGGGTGGCCACCGTGGGCATGTCTGCTACTCATCCTCACTCTAGCAGTGGGTCCAGCCTTTTCCATACCAGGACCCCTCTCCCAGCAGCCAGGACACCCCCTAAAATCCCATTTAGCAATACGGGCAGGGCAGGGGGGGTCCCAACTCCCCCCATCCTTGTCTGCAACCCCAGGGTTCATGACTCCTGGATTGAGAATCCCTGCAGACTTCAGTGGAACCTGGATTTCATCCCTAGTGCCTGGGTGTCTGGCAATGGATCATTTTGCTGCCCCAACAGTTCCTCCCCCGAGCAAGGCCATTATACAGGATCCTGTCTTTCCAAACCCAAGTGGCTTGTCTATCAAAGCAAGAATGTTTCTTCAAGCTTGATGGAAAAGGAGCTATTTTGCCTGGTCATAGGGAGTGGGACACAGCGGCGCAGAGACACTAAGTGTGAACGCGGAGGGATTCTAGCAGCCTCATTCAGGCATGGGCAGAGCTCCTGCTATTAAAGGAAATCGGGGGGGCAGTCAGGCTAACAAATCCCTACTGTGCTATCCAGGAAGGTGCAGATAATACCTAGAGGGGGAGGAGGGTCTACTGGTTAGGGCACTGGCCAGAGGCCCTGTCTGGCCTTGAGTAGATCACCTCATCCATCCATACCTCAAATCCCCATTTGGAAAGGGGAGATAATGGCACTGCTCTCTCTCCCGAGAGCCTGCGGTGCCAAGGCCCCTGGGCCGCGTAAATAGCTACGATCGCTGGCAGCAAGAAGGGGGGGATTTATGAAGCCTTCGGTGCTGGCGCCGCGCTTTCGGCTGGGTGTGGGGAGATTGTTATCCCAAGTGGTGCCCAACTTCACCCGTCACCTTTGCTCCCGCTTGTCACGATTCATTTGCCTTAATTCCCTGGAGCCATTCCAGGGTTTAAGAACATCTCGCTGTCTTGGTTTGCCATGTTGTGGTAGCCGCCTTTTAATCTTGTGTTTAGCTGTGACACTCTGGTTGGAAGCTTGGGAGCTTGGTCCTTTTCCTCCCACTGAAGTTGCTTCAATACAAGACGTTACCTCACTCGCCTTCTCTCTCTCATATCACCGTCTCTCACCTAAGGATCAAGGACTATTTTACCAACCTCAGCTATGCCACAGCACCCCCAGGGAGCAGGATGGTGTTATCATCCCATTTTACAGACAAGAAAACCAAGGCACAGAGAGAGAAGTGATTCCCCCCAAACCCCCACAACAAGTCAGTGGCAGAAGGAACCCAGGAGTCTTGATACCCATTTCTCTGCTCTAACACTCTAGTAACCCCCTCCCTTTTTATTTTCCCCCAGCTCCTTTTCTCATTCCCCTGCTTCTCTCTCTTCAGCTTGTCCCGGAGCCCACAACACACCTATTTCCAGCGGTCCAAAATGCAACAGACCAGGAGCGCCTAGCCTCTAAGGGAAGAAATCCAACCTCGCACCTGGACATCTGAGCCTTCCTCTCGCCCGTGCTAGGAACGAATCGTTCAAATAAAGAACATGCTTGCAACACAAGCCACTGCTCGAGAACAGGAAATGTTGCATAAATATTCATCTCAATTAATATACATGAAGGCTGCAGCAAGCACCGCTTAAGCCTTCGGTGGGAAGTGTTATCTTTTCAGCTCTGTGTTGCTGGAGCTGTACATTTAAGGCAGAAATCCAACAGATTTTCAAAGCAATAAACCAAAGCTTTAGCTGCTCCAGTGTTTGGGAGGAGCAGCCTTTCCCTTCCCCCTGCAGCCCAGAGCTCACCGCTGGGGGAAAATGCACCTTCAAGCCTCCAACTGAAGGGATTTCTTTCAGAGAAACCTTCCTGTGACCGTTTCCCAGGTACACCAAAGCCTGGATTCTCTCCAGCTCTGTTCCAGCCCGCATCAAAGTGGGACAGGCCTGATCTGGGTGCCGGCTGGGACAGAGTAATACAGTCCTAGGCACCGGTTTGCTCAATCGCAAGGTGGCCCACTGATTTCCTTAGGAACCCCCCCTTATTGTCAGCATGGGGCTGTATCTGCATCTAGGGACTGGATCACAGGATGCGTCTATGGGCCTGATTCTCTGTGGCCCAGAGCCTCATAGTCATTCCCGCCTGTGCAAAGTGGTTATAAAACGCTACCCGGGCATAAAACGCTACCTGCCTACCAAGAAGGGGTGTAAATCTAGACTGCATAAGGGTGCTGTGCACTACCTGGCCACTTGGTCCCTGCTACCACGCATTCAAACCTTGACCTACGCATACCTTGACCTACGCCCATCAAATCAGGCAAGAGTCAACTCAGCCTTCTTTCTTTCCAAGGCAGACAAGTCAGTGAGGTGAGCCCTTTGACCCTGTGTATCTAGGCTTCCTCGCTGCCCTCACTGATTAGTATCCAAGCATCTCATTGCTCATCAGCACCATTGTAGATGCAGCCTACAATGAAAGAGGCTTTTCCGTCGGTGTGGGAGCCCCACCTCCCCAAGCAACAATCGCTACATTGACAGAGCATTCTTCCGTGGACATAGCTGTGTCTACACTGGGGTTTGAGTTGGAATAGCTCCGGTGGGTTTTTCATACCCCTGACTGATGCAACTGTGTCAACCTACTTTTAAGTATAGACCAGGCACAAGGGAAATTAATCCAAATTAAATACAGGTATGAATTCAAAGTGGATTAGTGAAACTGCATTAAACTCGTGTGGAGTAGCTCATGCAGGATTGAAGTGCCCTTAATTTAGTTGCCTATTCCAAATTCTGAATAAGTGTCCACACAGCGGTTTCGCTAATCCATTTAAGTTCATTTGGATTGATTTTCCTGAGTGCCCACATGTAAACAAGCCCAAAGGGACTTACCCAATATCACACAGGGAGTCTGTGGCAGAGCTCAGAACTGAAATGAGGTCTCTGATGTTAACACCCTTGCCCTGTGCTCCTTTTGCAGTGTGTTGGTAGCCCAGAGGTGGCACATCTGGCTCTGGGATCCCCTCTCTGGAGTGGGCACCGAGCTGTGTCTCTGCTTAATGGAAATGCCAAATCCGTTACGGTTTAGAATTCAGGAGTCAGTGGAATCATGGAGGAAATGAGTCAAAGCGCAATGTCACCCGTGGGCTTTAACATGGTAGCTAGATGGGGGAAGGGGAAGGAGAAAAGCTCAGGCCCTGCTGTATCTCATGCAGAAATGCATCCCCGCAGGACGGCAGCAGTGTCATTCAGCCGGCAACCAAAAACCCAAACAAACTCTTGACATTTCAATATCCCTCCCAGGCCCCCTTGATAAATGGAGAACCTAACTAGCAACTTAACCAGGGGACCATCGCTGAGCATCTAACGGCTCGGAGGTGCCCTTAGCTCTGCGCGGGGCTGACCGTGCGCCACAATGCACGTGCCAGGCAGAGGAGGCTCCCGCCTGCTCTCAGCGCCGGTAAAAGGACGGATTCCCTGTTCTTAGAACCCTCCCTGATCTCACTCCAGCCTGCAGCCCAGCCCCGGGCCTGAGTACTCCCTGCCTCAGCCTGGCTGCATCATTCACGCCTGTGCAAAGTGGCTGCAAATGGTGTGAGTGCAGAGCTGTGACGGGGGAGCATTTCACACCCACGCTGCACAGGCCTGACCGCCACACACGCACATCCCCAGTGCCAGGCGGGGAGAGCCCCAGAAAACCTGCCTGCTGCAGAGCCAGGCACAGGGCTCCTCGCTGCCCCTTCCCTGAATAGCCTGCCAGCCAGAACGGCTTCCTCTGCTCCGGGCAAGCCCCCTCTCCCTCCTCTTATTTAACCCTAATTGCACTACAGGATCAAAGAACCTGGAGGGCCAGAGACAGAGGAGTATAGAGAGCTGGTCCCCCAGGAGGAGCAGAGAGGGGACAGCAGATATAAAAGCCGCACTCCACTCGATTGTCTCAAAGGCTGTTTCAGCTCCAGAGAGCACTTCTTGGAAAGACACTACATGAACCAAAGTCCTTTTACGAGGAGAGGGATTTGGGTTTCATCTAGCACCTTGGGAACTCTCTCCACATCTCAGGCCTAATGTGTTTGCAAAAGCACTTAGGTCCCCCTGAAATGCCCTTGACTAACGCAGGCACAGTAACCGTAAGACCTGAGCAAGGAGAGGCTGGTTCAGTCGGTGTTATTTCCATTGCCTGCCCTTGGCTTGTCTGAATTTCCTGTAGGCGACTTGGGAAGGTGGCCTCGGGCCGACATTTAAGGCTTGTAATTAAACAGCGTCGTTTTTGCAATAGAAACACTCCCACGAGTCTCCTTCAATCCGACAACTGGGCTCAGTAGAGAGGTAACTGAGGAAAGTTCCCTGGCCTGTGTTATATGGGGGTCAGACTAGATGGTCAGAATGGTTTTTTTCCAGCCTTAGACTCTAGGAACAAAGACCACTGTGTTTCCATTAAACGCCCCTCACTCCCGAAAAGTTTCTATCCTAAATGTTGCAAAAGTTACTCCAAGCAGAAGTGGGGAAGGCTGGTCTTGTGGCTAAGGCACCGGGCTAAGAGTCGGGGGTCTGGGCTCAGTTTGTGCTTCTTCCACATGCTTGGGGTGTGCCACGTCATAGCTCTGTGCCTCAGTTTCCCCACCTGTAAAACAGGGGTAATGCTTTCCCAGCTGGCCAAGAGAAATGCACCTATTTGCTTATATTCTGGTAGCATGTAGGCCCAGATCCTCAAAGGTACTTAGGCACTTAATTCCCATTAATTTCAATGGGAGTTAGGCAGCTAAACTTTGTGAATCTGGGCCCTAGAAATCCCCTAGCTGACTTCAGGCCCCATTGTGCCAGGCGCTGTACAGACATCTAGTAAGAGATGGTCCCTGCCCCAGCTTGCAATCTAAATAGACCAGACAGCTAAAGGATGGGAGAAATGGCTGGAATACACACACAGAAGATTGGGGACAATGATTTGCCCAAGGTCACACAGGGAAGCACTGGCAGAGCCGGGAACTGAATGCTGATCTCCTGGATCCCAGTGCTCTAGCTACAGGGAGCTTTAGACCATGGAGACCACCACTCTGCTGCAGAGGATGTGTACAACGCTCTCCTTCACTGCCCAGCACATTTGGCTGGCTGGCCTTGCTGGGCATTGGGAGATACTGAGGCAAGAGGCTAAGCCATGCAGACTGCGCCTGTCTTGCTGGCTGATGCTGTCAAGGCTGAATCCCCACTCTGTCCTTCTGAGCGCAGAAGTAGGGGCCCGCAAGGATTTTAAAAATTAATACTGGCCACTCCAGACTCATATTAAACTCCCAAGGTTGCAGCTTTTCTCTGACCTTGGCTTGGTAAAAGCTGCCACCACCCAAATACAACCCCCCCCCAAAAAAAAAACCCTTTGAACCCAGGAAGGAGCACTTGGGAATTCCTCCCTGTGGGGTACCCTCAAGCCCTTTCACCCCCCCCCCGGGGAAGAGCTGAGAAAGGAAACAAAGGATATTAGCCGTGGCTACCAGCTAATTAAACAACAGGCACAAACCTCTTAGGACACCAAAAATCCAATCCTGTTCTTAAAAAAGGTAAATTTTATTAAAAACAAAAAGGAAAAAATTACATCTGGAACTTAGGCTTTTTGCTAGATCTTAAAAGAAACTATTCCAAAAATTAAGCGCCAAAACTAGCTTGGCGGGGAGGGTTTCAACTTAAAGGTTACAAGCAAACAAAAGCACCTGGGGTTAGCATAGAGGAGATCCACAACCCAAAGTAAAAAAATAAACTGATTGTGTCTAACTAACCATTCCCTATCCAAATCATTTCTGCTAGGTATGGAAGGTGAATTTTCATACCTGGTTCAAACCTTATACAGCATGGCCGCTCCATCCCTGCAGCCCAGAGAACAACAGACAAAGGGAAAGTTTCTTTCTCAATTTTAAAAAGTCCTACCTTCCCATTGGCTCTTTTGGTCAGGTGTCCACTCCTTTTCTTTTACCTGTGGGCTTGTTAACCCTTTACAGGTTAAGCAAGCAGAGAAATGTCCCCCTGCCAGGGCGGGGTGGGGGCCTCATAAGAACGGCCATACTGGGTCAGAGCAATGGTCCATCCAGCCCAGTGCCTGTCTCCTAACAGCGGCCAATGCCAAGTGTCCCAGAGGAAATGAACAGAACTGGTAATCAAGTGATCTATTCCCTGTTGCCCATTGCCCGCTTCTGGCGGTTGGAGGTTAGAGACACCCAGAGCCTGGCGTTGCATCCTTGACCATCTTGGTTAATAGCCATTGATGGACCAATCCTCCATCCACTCATCTAATTCTTTTTTGACCTCAGCTCTATATTTGGCCTTCACAACATCCCCTGGCAAGGAGTTCCACAGGTTGACTGTGCATGGTGCGAGAACTTACTTCTGCTTGTTTTCAACCTGCCACCTATTAACAGTGCCCAGCTGGCAGTGTGCCCCATTTCCATCCTGTCGGATTCTGGTGGGAAGGTGTGAGGAGACAGCACCCTCCAGTGCGGGACAGAGAGAACAAAGCACTGACCGTGGAAAATTCCACCCTGGAAAGGGTCCCCCGCCCTCTCGGCGCCAGGCATGGAGGAGGAGGGATGCCCTAGCTCAAAAAGAAGGAATAACTGGCGATATTTCACACTCCATCAGGAGCTCAGATATGAAATAGCTCCACCCCCTCAAAGGGCAGAGCCTTCCTACAGTAATGAGACCATTGCAAACCACGCATTGGAGCAAATGTGCATGCAGCTTATTAGGTTCCCTGCAAATACAGGCAAACCTAATTCAAACACATTTTAGTGATAAAATGATATTGACTCCGAGTAATTAAAGATCATTTCCATATTCAAATAGGCTGATTGAGGAGAAATGGCTTCGTCTTAATTGCTTGAAGGGGAAATTATTGACTCTCCACGTTAGCAGCCTAGCAAACAGCTCTTTGCTCCCTGGCACGTGTGGTGCTGAATTCGAGGAGGAGGAGGGGAAGGTCGGGGCTGGGGAAGGAGGGAGGATGGAGGGGGAATCAGGGAAGATGGAGCCGTGGGGAGCTGCAGGGGCGGAGGTGTAAATGGAAAGCAGCGATGGGTCTGAAAATGAAACTTACCTTCCCACTCAGACGGACTGAATTAGAGCAGGAATCCCTCCTGAGTGAGAAGGGAGCAGAGCTACCAGAGCCTATAGATAAACTGAACGAACAGCATGAGCCCGACTAAACTTGAGCATAGCCAGTGCCACGTGCAGACCTGGTCCACAGCCCTGCCTAGCCACGGCCAACACCAGCGTGGTCCTAATCCCAGGCTCAGCACGTTTTCCCACTGACTGTCTATGGTATTTATCTGTCCCCCATTATCGCAGGAGCTGAGCATCTTTAACTTGCTTACCCCGCCAACACCCTGTGAGGCAGGGCAGTGCTACTATCCCGGTTTTACAGGTGGGGAACTGAGGCACAGGGAGGCTAAATGACTTGCCTATGGTCGCCAGGAAGTCTGTGGCAGAGCAGAGACTCTAACCCATGTCTGCCTAGTGCCCTAACCACTGGACCACCCTTTTTTAGATCTCATCTGACTTTGGAGCAGGAAACTGTGCCTTTCTAGTGGTTCCCACTTTAACCAGCAATATTAAATCAATACTCAGCTGTCACCCAGGGTTTTTCCTCAGTGGAACCAAGAGCATTTTGCAGGGAGGACTGAGTGGTATCCTCAGATGGAGGCACACAAAGGGGCAAGTTGCCACATTACAACCCCACTGACGTGTCAGTCACTCAGCTGAAAGTCAGCCCTGAGCAGAACCCTGGGCTGCACACAACAGACAGAGATCAAAAGATTTGCACCGAAAATGTTAGTTTTACATAAACAGGGGGGAAAAATCAGCCATCACAGAACTGAAGACCAACAGCGTCACTTGTGGAATTTTAACGCCAAAACAAACTGCATAGATTTGGGGACACACACACACACACACACACACACACACACACACACACACACACACACCCCAAAGTGCATTGCTGCCAGAGTTGTTTTTTCTCTAAACCCAAGTACTTCATTTTCAAATGACCATCGAGCAGTCTCCAGACAACGGTTTCCCAACCAAACCCCGGTTCAAAAAAGCAGACGGTTTCTGCAAAAATATCATGATATCCAAAACTTCCATTTCCCATCGAAAAGAAGTTCTGCCTGAAGATGTTTGACCCGCCGGGGTTATCACCCGAACCTGGGCTGATCTGAACAGAAGGGGACGGTTACACAACAGCTCCAGCTGCAGCAACAAACCGCACAAGTTCGGCACAGCTCTGCTGTCTTTGTCCTTTGCACATAACCCATCACTGATGGGGCACTGCGCAGCCATGTCCAGCGAGCAGTAATATCTTCATGCCCACAGGGCTACTTTGCAGCGTGATTAATTCCATGCCAGGGTAGAAATACGGCTTTTTGTCTTTTTTTTAAACGTGGCAGATAAAAGGGTTCTGGAGCCTCTGGCTGACACGGTTCTACTCTCTCTCCTCTCTTTAATTATACCGATGCCTCTTAACAAACCACTTGGGAGCACTTGCACAGGCCCCAAAAATCAGCCAGTTTCCCGCAAGGAGCAACAGGTGCAAGTGGATTCCAAAGGGATGGGGCAAAGGCAAGAGACAGAAGGGAAACAGGGAACGCAATGGATTTACTCACTAGCAGAGTCCCGGATCCAGGGTTGGGAGCAGGAAGCTCTCTTCAATCACATGGTAACATCTGGCCATTTCCCAGAGGACAGAACCCTTCCCCCAGGAGCAGGGGGTGCGCCAGAGTGAGGTGCATTGGCAGAGCAGTGGGGAAGTCCAGGTCTGGGATACCAGCGAGGGCTGTAGTTAGGATTGGGGAGTTATTGGCAGAGTGGTGCAGAGAGTCCCAGGACTGGAATAGCAGAAGAGGGTCGCAGTGCCTGCCAGCCGCCGTACGAGATCAGACTCAGACTAAGACCAGAAGGGACCATCATGATCGAGTTTAACCTCCTGCACATCCCAGGCCTTAGAATCTCACACACCCGCCCGTTTCTGCAATCGGCCCAGAACCTCCGGCTGAGTTACCGACGTCCTCAAATCTCGATGTAAAGACTTCAAAGTTACCGAGAAGCTACCAGTGACTCAAGTTCAAACCCATGGCCCATGCTGCAGAGGCAGGCGAAACCCCCCAAGGTCTCTGCCAATCTGACCTGGGGGGAAATTCCTTCCCGACCCCCAAATACAGCGACCCTGAGCACATGGACGAGACCCAGCAGCCAGACGCCTGGGAAAGAATTTGTGCAGTAACTCAGAGCCCTCCCCAGTAGCATCCCCTCTCTGGCCAGTGGAGATATTTGCTCAAAGCAGTCACAGATGGGCCATATGCAATTGCAGGCAGTCCCATCGTCCCATCCCCTCTATAAACTATTGCCACCAACAACAGAAGCACGTGGATTAGCCTAGGAGCCCATGCACAGACTCAGGCTAGCCAAGATGTGCAAAGGAGGAAACAGGCAGCTTTTATTATCCAGCACTGCCAGCCCCAAACATTCAAAATCATGGCCTGACTGGCTTAAAAATCATGAGTGCTGGGTTGTGGCTATCGTCTGTCAGAGTTTGGAGCTTTTAAGGATCACATTTTCAAGCTTTTCTCTGCACCCACGAGGGCTAGAAACTTATTCTTTTTTTTTAACAAAAGCTGAGATTCTCCCCCCTAAATCCCGTGACTCCAGCAGCTGGAGTTTTCAGAAAAACACTAAATGTCACGAGACTGGTTTGACTCAGCAACGCTGATTCTAGAGCATCCTTTCTACTCTTAACTCCAGCCCCTGTGTTTCCCTTCAGGTCCCTATCCTGGTCCTGGGGAAGTTCCTGCCCAGACTCCTGGTTACTGAAATGAAAGCAGACCCTGGCCGGAAAACAGCAGCTCCCTGCTCTGTTCTGCCCTCACCCAGTGACTAGAGTCTCTTTGCCCAGCTTCTGTGTTATTGCCTGGCTCCTTATTAGCAGTGCACTTGCAGGGAGAGTCCTGAGCTATCCCCTAAAGCTTGATTTCCCCACTGGAATACCCTAAGGATCTGATCAGGTGAGGGGCTCCCACTGATGAACTCAGGGTGCTCAGCACCTTTCAGAATCAAGGCCTGCCATGACCTAGCTGAGATTTTGGTGCAAAGATTCAGACAATCGCAGAGCCCTGATCCTTATTCCCAAACCTTCCCCCAACCCGATGTCCCTCTCTTTCCTCCCCTGGGACGGCAGGCAGCCCACGCACCCTGCCACTCATGCCCTGAAGATGGCAGTCGTCACAACTCCCCTTCCTAGTGGCACACGGCACGCATTTCCAGCAGCGGGATCCGAGGGAGCTCATTTCCATGCTCCGCTGCCCTTTAAACAGATCAGGAAAATCGTGTTGCTTTGGTTTCATTAATTTATTTTTTGCACATAACAATATCGAGTTTTATTTCTGAGTTTCCCATGCGGGGGGGGGAGCATACCATGGGGCTCCTCCCCCTCACACATGCACCATGCACTAGGAGGACAGGGAGTGCAATGTGGGGCACACACACACACACAGCGGGGAGGATAAAACCAGCAAAGACCCACTTAGCTCCCATCCTAGGTATGTCCCACTGGCCATGGGTTCATCCACAATCTGTCAGGCCCTCCCCCATTCCCAACACACACACACAAACATACACATACAGACACACACACACACAACAACAGGTTGCTATACCCTGCCCACGAAGAGCTGAGACAAACCACAGGAACAAGAAGAGCGACCTGCCTGCAAACAGAAAGCAACGGACAACAAAAGCAGCCACCTGCATGGGTGCCAGGTGAGGCCCGGGGGCCAGTGTCGCTCTCCGGTGCCTGTCTGGTTTGATGTCCAGTCATCTAAGAGGGGAGTGGGGGAATAAATAACAAGACAAAACAAAGTCCGTTGTCTCCAGCTGGCTCCGGAAGCCACCATCCCAACCCATTGCAAATCAATTATCTCAGCTCTAACAAGGTTTCCTGATTTCCATTTGGTTCCATTCCAGCCCCTCCCAGCCCTGCTTGTAGAGGGTGACTGCAGCTGCACAGGGAAAGCAAAACTTCAGGAACAGAGATGAAACCCAGCTGCGTCTTCCTCCAAGCATCATCACCAGGCCTAGGCCTCAAAGACTTCTGCTCCCAGAGACAGCCTGGATCAAATGCACAGATCCAAACAGTCCTGCCCCACAGGCACTGGGCAGCTGAGGTTCAGAGCTGGCTCCTGCCATTACAATGGGTCACACCTCCCTTCCCACCAAGCTAAACTTCTCTTCTTCAAAAACCTTCACAAACTTCAGACTCAGCTCTGTTGCAAAAACTACGGGTACAATACTTAACACGATGGGGCCCCTACTAATTAATACCCCACCGTTGTCTAGCGTAGGTAGTCTATGGTGATAAAATGGTCCGCTGGTAGCCTGGCAGTGTGGGCTTGATTGCTGGTTCTGCCCTAGACTGCCTGTGTGAGCCTCTCTGTCCCTCCGTTCGCCATCAGCTCCTTTCTCTCACCCTGTGTCTGTCTGATCTATTTAGACTGAACAGAGATCGTCTCTTGCGTGCATGTACAGTGCCCAGCCCAGTACAGCTCACATCTCCGCTGGAGCCTGCTGGTGCCTCTAGGAGAAATAACCTACAGCAGCTACCACTGAAAAATAAAAGCACATATCAGGGGTGTTTGCAAAAGGACTAAGTGGCCGAGGAGCAGAAGTCAATGGGATTTGTGCTCATAACACTGACCTCCTTTCTAAGCGCCTTGATATCCATGGAGCGAGGCAGGGTTTATTAACTCACTTAGGGACCAGTGGGCGAAATTTTCAAAAGGCACCAAAGTGACTTTAGAGTAAAACCTCTCTCTTCGTTAGCACTTGGCATCAGTAGATCTCAAAGCACTTTACAAAGAGGCCAGTATTAAGCACACAAAGGCCACCGGACTCATGCTCCTAAATCACTTTGGGGCTTTTTGACAATTCCACCCATTTACCTAACTGAAATACCAGCTGCCAGCTTTGAGACCCAGCTCGCTCCTTGCTTAGAGCTAGAATTTCCTATTCTGTGTGTGTGATAGAGCAGAGGACACAGTGCCATTCCCAGCTATTGCCATTACACAGCTCCTGAGCCAATGAATTACTTCTAGATCAGATCGTTTGAATGAACCCTTGTAGCTGGTCTCGTTAGGTTCCCATTTACATGTAACTTAGATTTGTGCAACACACTGCTGTGCAGGGAATGCAAAAATCAAAAATCTGACCTACCTTACAACTGTTATCACCCAACCCTGCAACATCTAACTCGGCTGCTCTGGGATGGGGATCAAAAGTGGGAAGGTATGAGGCACCGTGCAAGATTGCCAAGCCCACGGCTACAAAAATCATGTCCCAGGCACCTCAAAAAACATGCAATTTTTTTTCAATGGTGTTGGGGTGGTTTTTCTGTCTCTTCTGATTTTTGAGCCTTTAGGATTCATGTTTTCAAGCTTTTCTCTACAACAATGGGCCCTAATAATTTTTGTTTTAAATGCAACTGAGATGCTGACATAATAGTATCAGTCCAGGAGCTGGGGCTTTAAGACACCAAATATCGCAGGACACCCAATAAAATAATGAGAGTTGGTAGCACAGGGTGTGGCCCTTTAAGGGGAAAGAGGCCAGTGCATCCTGCCCCCAAATTAGGCTGAGAAGAGGGCTCCTGGGCCCTAGAGAGGGTGGGTCCCTGAAGGAGTGTCTGACAGACTGGGTGAGTTAGGGGATGGCCAGCGAACAGGAGACTGGAGAAGATCTCTGGGGAAACCTGCTCAGAGCAAAAAGCTTTTCAGGCCCTCCCTGGAAAGAGAGAGGTACCTGGTAACACTGAGCCAGAGAGCTGAAGCCAGAGGATCAGAGATGGCTGAAGGATGGGACACAGTGAGATGCTGGGTGGGGCCTGTTATGATTTATATGCAGGGGACTTTTGTAATAAGCTAACCCTACAAGGATATCCATCCATCCATCCATCTACACACACAGAGAGAGGTTTTAAGCACCATTTTTGGGGACCTTGAAGGGGAAACTGAGACAGGTGTGCCTGTCATGCTGCAGCCTGCCATTGAAGGGCGCCCCAGGCAGGGCTTCTCTATGATCATCAGCAATTCTGATAGCTCCGTAGAGCCCTTCTGAGATTTCTGACCTCCATATCTCTGGGCCGGCTTTCTCCCAGCCTTCATAGTTCTTGTCCATTTAGAGCGTTACATTTTCTAGAGCAAGAGCTGTCGTGCGTACAGCTCCAACCACAATGGGGCTCGGATCCTGACTTGGGCCTGTGAGCATGGCTGTAAGGAATGTCATTCTGTCACCTTCCAGCAGCACAAAATTCAAACAGCAGGGAAAAGAGAACAAAATATTTTTCAAGACCAAGTCTAATTCTGAGGAATTATAGAACCATAATTGGAGAAAACGTCGCCGCGTGTTAACGACAGAATACGATCATTGTATTTGCCTCCCACGTTCCAGATGGATGCCTGAGCACTGACGCCGAAGTAGGAGTGTGTCTGTACAGTGTGAAAGAGAAACGGAGACTGGGGATGTGTGTGCGGAGAAATTGAATTTTTTATCTGTTTCTATGTAGATTGTGTTTATTCATCTGTCTCCTCTCCATCTCCTCTCCTGCATCTCCTGGTATCTTTTACAAAATGACTTTCCTCCTTTGCCCTAATTTTGTTTGTACAGAGAGCAGCTGCTTTCTTCCATTTCAGCATTAAAAAAGAATATCATCTTAAATGATGTGTTATAGAGCCCTGGTCAAAGTTTTAGCAGCTACCTAGCCAACATTAGCCTTTTGCTCTCTCCTGCTTGGCTGCATTTCCACCAGACAGAGCTAATGTTTCCTGTCTCCCCTTGCTGAAGAAGTGGCTGACACGTTAGCCAGAGTTTGCCGAGGATTGTGGGTGGGTAGAAAGAACAGCCCCTAAGGTCGTTAGGCAAGGGATGCCTCACACACACAGACTGGGGCCTGCAGGTGTCTCTGTTTCTAGTGGCCCAACTTGAGATGACTTAAAGGTCCCTGATTTTCCAGTGGATGGAGGCTCAGCCCTTTCTAGGCCCCTTTAAGAGTCTCCAGTTGGGCATCATTCCCCACTTTTAAGGATTTGGGCCATCGGGGCTGGGCCAAGAAGTTGTGTCTCTCTAGGGCACAGGTTCTGAAATGGGGTCAGGACCCCTGAGGAGCAGGATCATGAGATTTCCACCACTCTGGATGGGAAGGAAGGTCCTGAAGCTTTTGGCTGAACTGGGTATGGGAGAGCTCAGGGAGAACATCTCTGCTTGGGATTCAAGCAACCCAGGCAGCTGCACGAACGCAAACTCTGAGCGGAACTACCCTGGTATGCTTGCTTGAAACTGGGACAGATTCAGCTGGTGTGAATGCAGCTTTCCTTGCCTACACTTGGAGTGGGCACTGATGGCTGTTACGGTGACCGCCGCTGGCTGAACTGGGGCTGGTTCAGGGGCCAAACCAGACCCATGTGTACTACATAAAGAGAGTGGCTGCAGGTACCTTTGGGCAGTCAGCCAGGAAACATCTACACCACGCTGCCGGGGCTGTAACGTCCATGTAAGCCTTGTGCATTGGGATGACAGGCAGCCAGGGGCGAAGCTAGCACTATCCCAGGTGCCTTTCCCTGCAGCTGGGCAGTGATCATGTGAGAACTCCTAAGCTAAGGAGGGCAAAGCCAGGATTGTTAGTGGATGAGAGACCAAGTCTTAGGGTAGAAGCTTCTCCTTAACTCAAAGCACGAGGGCCCAGATCCTCAAAGGTATCGGGGTGTCCATGGGAGTTAGGCACTGCGATGCCTCTGAGGATCTGGACCAGAGACTCCTGGTGAGGTGAATAAGAAAGAGCTTTATTTGCAACATGCCTGCACTGCCTGGGGAACCACTCCACATTCCCAGCACCTGGCCTCAGCCTGCGCTGGGCTCAGTGTGAAACCAGCGACAGAGGCTCTCCTGGAGTCTGGTGAGGAGCTGGAGAGAGGATGTGCTCCCAAGGCATTTCAGAGACCTCCAAAGGAAATGCCAGGAGGAGGGCGCTGACTCAGAAGGGTGTGATCTTACCAACGGTACACCAGGGTAGTGCTGTCCCAGCACAGGACACAGAAATCCGAGGTCCTCAATATTTTTGGCCATTTATAGGGGGCATTTTCATGCCAGTTAGTGACATTATAAACCCAGTGGGTCCTGGCCTAGTTCCAGCTCAGGCGATTCCAGCCTGGCGTGAGCACTTCCCCCTGGATCCAATGTTCTTCATGTTCTGTTGTGTAGAGTTCACACATGCTGCTGCAGAGCGCCACCATTCTACCCCAGAGGTGTCCGCTTTCCAGCGCAGCAATAGAAGACACGATCCATATATATCCCTTCCCTCGCGCCAAGGGTTTCACAAGGCTTAGCTAATATTTATTAAGTGTTCTGATCCCCTTCCATGAATGGAGCTGGCAGTGGACAGAATACCAATCAGTCCCCTTTCAAAGCTATTTCTAGAAATTCCCATCACTGTGTCCCTCTCTCCAGAGCTGTGAGTGGAGCCGGGCTGACATTTGAGCAGCATTTCAGGGCAGAATCTGATTGAGCCGCAAAAGATTCCAGCCCCTTGGGGAACTGAAATCTCCTGGCGTTTCAGTTCACAACGGCCGGACTGAAACTGGATCCAGCCCCATTCCTAGATGGTTACAATCAAAAGGGATCATGTGATCATCTTGTCTGAGCTCCTCCTTAACGCAGGCCCGAGGGGGCAGGGGATCCTCAGAGATTCCTGTACCGAGCCCAACGCCTCGTGGGTGAAGCTGATATTTTAGACCGACAGCCATTCTGAATGGAAAGGTTGCCATCTCATTCTTTGGGACCCTGCTCCAGTAGCGACCCTCACTCTTAAATAATGCAAGTCTTTCTGGCTGATTTATAGGGCTGGCCAGAAACCAAGAATTCCGTGCAATGAGAAATTTTGAGCTTTCGAAATGTACTTTCGTTCTGATGTGGAATGAAAATGAGACCTTTTGTGCCAAAAAACACAAAAACAAGAGCAAGAGACACCCACCCTAGAATAGCTGCTTGCCCCTTATGCAGAGCACTCTCTGATGAGGTGAAAGACCCAGGTTCAAATCCCTGCTCTGCCCAATCTGGGCTTGAAGCTGCATCTCCCACATCCTAGGTAAATGCCTGGACTGCTGTGAAATAGAGTTGCTCTCTCTTTCTTTGCCCCCAGGAATATTTAATTATTTATACAAAGTGGACAAGCTCCGGCGAATGGGCATTTCCTGAAAAAAAAACATTTCATTAAAAACCTCTCAGTCGTCTTGAGTGCTTTCTTCCAGCCCTGCGTCCCAGGCTGGCATCCTTCAGCCTCAAATGGATGGCGCAAATACCCCCTACGCTCCACTGCCCATAACCAGTTCTCCCATCAGGTGCTGTCTCTCACCAGCCCTTGGCCCCTCCCTTTATCCCCTGCCCCCCTCCCCGACCGCCACCCCCCTTGCAGCGCTGTTAGCCCCCTGCCTTGGGGAGCAGCTGTTCGGAACGGCGTGTTCTTAAATGAAATCGCATCATGTTCGGGAAACTCAAAGGCACGGCCTGATTGATTTCGCTCTAAGGGCTGCTATTAAAAATGGATGGAATTACTCATGCACAATCCCACTTACACATGGGGCCTGGGCGAGGAGATTAAAATCCTAGCGTTTGTCACTCACTTCCCCTCTATTTGTAATTTGCTCATTTATTACTGGGAGCAAACCGGCACTGGGTCTGTGTGGCTCCTTATGTGTCACGCTGGGTTTCTCATCTTAGTCAGGGGGAGTGGATGCTTGAGATGGCATGGCTCACAGCTACTCTCAGCTCTGCCACTAACCTGCTATGGGACCTTGGGCAAGTCATTTAATCGCTCTGTGCCTCAGTTTCCCCACATTACGCCAGGATAATGATCCACACCTTCTGGAAGGGAGGTGTTGTGAGGTTTAATTGATTAAATGGCTTGACATTCTTGCTTGGAAGGGAAAGACTCAGACTCACTTCACCTTGCTTCAATTTCTCTCTGCCACAGCCTTCCAGCGTGACCCTGGCCATGTCATTTAGCCACTTTGTGCCACACCCATCTATAATGCTTCCCTTCTCCCAACCTTTGTCTGGCTTGTAGACTGTCAGGATTTTCTCTCACTATGTGTTTGTACAGCCGTAGCCCAAAGGTCCCCAATCCCAGCAGGGGTGTCTAAAGGCTACAGAAATACAAGAATGGGCTCTAGAAATGCAATATTGCAGCATTACATATTTTTATGTGGAGGAAGGAGGATTAGATCATGCCAAGTTTCTCCAGCTCCTGGCTTTCAAACCCTGTCAGCTTTTAATGTAATTTCCCTCTGCACTAGCACCCATAAAGCAAATTTCCCAAGTCTGATCAGATCAATGGCTTCCCATTTGAGTTATTGGCCACGTTCCCAAAACAGCTACAGTCTTGGAAGCAGACTTCGCCCTCTCATACCCATCCGCCTCACTGCTGCCCAGTGGACGTTGACACTTTTACCAGCCGCCCCTCCCGTTACCACAGCGCAAATCCAGAGCAACACCATTGACAACACAGGGGCTTATCCAGAGCCCAATGGAATCTAGAGGAGTCTTTATATTCCAGAAGTGCCCAGAGGCCCAGCTGAGTTCTGGGCACCATTGTGCCAGCTGCTGTCCAAAGACCGTGAGAGCCTCTGCCCCGAAGAAAGTCCCAATCGAAACAGAGTGGACATGGAGCCAGCGTTGCCAACTCTCGTGGTGTTTGGTTTTGATCTTCAAGTCTCAGGCTTCTGCAGTCCTGAGGTTATGTCCTATTTTTACATGCAAGACAAGATTTTAAGTGTCTGTTTTTAACCCTCATGGTGGCTGAAAAAAACCTGGAAAACGTGAACCTGAAGATTTGAAAAACAGAAGGCATATTTAAAAAAAAATAGCATTTTTAAAGTCTCAAGAGTTTTAAGCCAATCGCCATATCAGGGGATCCTGGCGTGTGATTTTGGCGTATTTGGGGTTGACTTGGCTTCATCTCTCCATGCCTCGGTCCCCTGCCCAAGGTCACTCGGGGAGTCAGTGGTGAAGCCCTGGTCTCCGAATCCAGCACTTTGACAAGACCAATTCTTCCTCTCAAGCCAGCCAGGAACTCAGCACTGGTGAAGCAGCCGGTGGGCAGACTTGTGCATACAGGCGCCTGGTCGGCCACACTGCCTTTGTCTCACGCCTGGAGGCTTGCTGCGCTTTGGCCAGGATTTCAACAACAGTGTGTTAGTGTCGCAAGAAGTGCTCTCAAACGTCTGGCCAATGGTTGTTCCACCACATTGGTCAGTCATTGCAGCTCCCACACAACTTGCTCTGCAGCTTAGGAGCCAATACATTATTTCTTTACCTTGTAATGACACGGCACGTTCCCCTGACGCTGTTGCATGTTACTTAACGTGTAATTAAACAGCCGTCCCTTCCAGTGCAGGAAAACGTTGCCGTGCCAGCCACCCACCTGCAGCTCCAGGCCTGCCGAGAAAGACTGCAGGACAGCGAGCAACTGACCAGCCAGAAGATGCTGAAGGAATCTGGGAGACAGATGATTTAGGCTTGAGCATTGGCCTGCTAAACCCAGGGTTGCGAGTTCAATCCTTGAGGGGGCCATTTGGGGATTTAGTTGGGGATTGGTCCTGCTTTGAGCAGGGGGTTGGACTAGATACCTCCTGAGGTCCCTTCCAACCCTGATATTCTGTGATTAGGCCTCTGGGAGAGCACAGATTGTTTCCCTTCATGGCCAGCTCACTTTCTGGGCTGAAATGGTCATTCTGCCCAGTAACTATTGCTCAGGAATTATTTTGATTTTAATGAGCACCGTTCTAGGTTGCACCCTATGAGACACTTAGAACGTTAGGGCCTTAATGGCCAGATCAGGGCAGTGGGGTGGAGGAGTAGCCAGCAGCACATGGGTGGGGTTAAGGGGGGGGGCGATCTGGTCTCTCTCAGCTGCCCCAGCCCTGTTTCATAGACAGGGCCAACCTCCAAGCACGTTTATGGTAATCAGCCTGGAGAGCTGTGCTCCTCTGGGACACAGTTGGGCCTAGGATCTCAGGGAGGGAAAGGTTAATTTGAAATGCGTCTCTCACTCACTCAGTGGCAGCTGGGCCTGTTTAGAGGGAGGGTGGAGATCCAGGGCTTGGATTTCTCCCAGCTCAGCAGAAAAAGCCTGAGAACCATGTAAATTTCACGCTTTAATAACCCAGGTGAGAGCTACATCACCTCAAGAAAAGCAGCAAGCGCATCAACTCAGCCTCTTGAGGGGAGAGCAGAGCTGGTGGATTTGCAATTAACTCAGCCGTGGTTAGGAACATACATAAGAGCCTAAGAACTGGGTCAGACCAAAGGCCCATCTAGCCCAGTATCCTGTCTGCCGACAGTGGCCAATGCCACGTACCCCAGAGGGAATGAACAGAACAGGGGATCCTCAAGTGATCCATCCCCCTTTCTTGTACGGATGAGCTGGGATCAGCCCTCCTCCTATGCTAGACCTGAGATGCCAGCAGACACCTCACTGTGGTCTTTGGCCTGGCAGTTCTGTTCTCAGCTGTGGAACTACTTAACCTGTCCATGCCTCAGTTTCTCCTCCCACTCTTTGTCCATGTAGAACAATCTCTTCAGGGCAAGGGACCATCTCTCAGTGTCTTTTACAGCACCTACCACAATGGGGTAAACAGACCCAGACAGCTGAAGAGTCTTGCCCAGGATCGAATCAGATGCAGAGCCAGGAATAGAACCCAGAAGTCCTGGACCTCACTTTCTTCTCCAGTCACCAGACAATGTTGCCTTTTAAAGCAGCAGTACAACACTCGTGGCTAAGAATGGGAAAACGAGCACCAGCTTCGCTATCAGGTGAGTCAATGGTTATAAACCACCTTCAAGTCTTTGGGGAAGTACAAACAATGGAGCTCGCCATACCCACTCGACACCAAATATAATTAAAGCTGGGCAGGAAATCGTTTTCCAGCTCTGGGAGAAACTGAGATTTAAAAAACTTCCTGTCCAAAATGAGGACAAAGAGCCAAAGTCCCGAAAGTGTTTGTAATTGGGACATCCAAAAAAGGTTTGGATTGGGGTCAATCGAATCATTTCATTTTGATTTCAAGCTTCAATATTTTTTTTAAACTCTAAATGAACTCAAATTTTCAAACAAAAATTGTTTTGACCTGAAATTTATTTATTTATTCATTTTAAAAATGTCAAAACAGGACACTGACCAGTTCAAAAAAATTTCCTACAACTTTTTGGAAGTGGGAAATGCATCCAAAGCAACCCTCTCCCCCAGGAGCACTCCCCTCTCCCCCAGGAGCACCTCATGGTTTGGCAAATGGGAATCTTCCACCAAAACGCTTCATCAAAAACTTCCCAACCCAGTCTCATAGTACTTCGCTATCCTGTAGCATCTGCCCTCCAAGCACCTCAAAGCACTGTACCGACACTAACTCACCTTCCCAGCCCCCTTGCAAGACAGGCCCAGGTGAGCTTCCCCTTCCAGCGTTGGCCAAGGTCCCCAGCTAGTCAGCAACAAGACTGGAAGAGAAGCCAGGTTAAGGTCCTGACCTCAGGGCCGGCGCTACCACTTAGGCAGCCTAGGCTATCGCCTAGGGCGCCAGAATAATTGGTGGGTGCCGTTTTGCCGGAGGGGGCGGCAGGCGGCTTCGGTTGACCTGCCGCAGTGGTGCCTGCAGAGGGTCTGCTGGTCCGTGACTCCGGTGGAGCTGCCGCAGTTGTGCCTGCGGGCGGTCTGCTCCTCGCGGGGCTCCGGTGGACCTCCCGCAGGCACGACTGCGGCAGCTCCACTGGAGCCGTGGAGTACCGGACCCTCCGCAGGCACCACTGCAGCAGCTCCATCGGAGCCATGGGACCAGCACATGGGGTGCCGAAATTGCCGGCCACCTAGGGCGCTCAAACCCCTAGAGCCGGTCCTGCCTGACCTCATCATCTTCCTGAAAAGATCCATTGCAACTCAGCACTGATTAAAAGATCCAGGTGATTAAAACATTCACTGTCCTTTAGCCCTCAGCCGTTGCCAGACAGAGCTCTCTAGGGTGACCAGATGTCCAGATTTTATAGGGACAGTCTCGATTTTTGGAGCTTTTACTTACATAGGCACCTATTACCCCCCACCCCCTGTCCTGATTTTTCACACTTGCTGTCTGGTCAGCCTAGAGCTCTCCTGGTTGGAGATGCTAAGATCTATCAGTTTGTCTGCATGTACATTGCTGCCTTTGCCTGGAAAAATGACAGGCCCACTCAGGTGTAACGTTTCACTCAGGCAGCTGCAGCTACCGGAGCTGATTTTTCTGCTTACACCAGGTATTATTGGCTACACTGGGTCTGACCCATAAACCCCAGGATAAAATTCTGGCCTTTATCTTGGTCACTTACAAAAAACATTTGTTCAGGAGCAAAGATTGCCGCTGCATAGCAGCACCTTCTGCTCTCCCTATACTCCCGAAACATAGAGACTCAAGTGTTACAAAGCTAGAAACCTCGGTTAAGGTCTCACCCCTGGAAAGAATGCGGGAGACAAGGGGCACAACAACCCAAATCCCCCACAAGTGATGCAGCCTCCATGCACTTTCTGCACAGCCACCTTAACGCTGCAGCCTGCCACAGCTGGTTTTTCAGGAGCATGGAACATTTGCTGGAAGGGCAGTCCGCTTGTTGCAGGAAATCCCCTAAGAGCGCTGGTGCAGCTGGGAGCACGGAGGAGGCAGAGCAAGTTCAACATGAGCTTTGAACCCTTCTGGCTTTATTCATGAAACCCTAATGTGAAGTGGTGGAGGAAACGCGACATGCCTGCTGGAATGGCTGAGTGCGAAGGGAAACGTCTTGCAGAGAACAAGTCACTTGGAGCGTCGCCATGCAATGAGCAGAGCCATTCAGAACCTGGAACATTCATCCCAGGGGAAATTAGGACATGATTCCATTCCCAGTCGGAAACTCATCTTTTTTCTCACAAAATGAAAAAAAAAATCTAGAAAGTTTTGAATTGGAAACTTCAAAGCAAAAAGCGTCAAAGTTTTGTTTTTTTGTTTTTTGCAAACGCAATGAAACAATTCAAGCTGCCAAACTGGAAAACATCCTCTCCGTGAAGTCATCCTAAAACAATACCGTTCACTTTGATTCCTCTGATCGGGAACAGTGAAATGTTTCGTGGCAATAGAAATTTCCCTGAAGGCAGAAAACAAATTCCGCCGTCTCTAGAGATTGGTGTGTGGGGACAGGCACAGGAGACCAAGATGGCATGGGGATCTTTGAGCCAACTGGCAGAAGAAAACACCCCCTTTCCACCAAAACTTCCAATGTTAACCCACAGATCGCATCAGGGAAAGAAGCCACGTGGCCTGGGAGGCAGGCTAATGGTGCTTGGGGGAGATATATTGATCAACATCCCTTTTCTTTTCATTCCTCCACCTCCTGCCTCGCTGGAGAAGAGACAACGGGAAGGCAGGAGGAGCTGGTGGGATCCTGCACAGTATAAAGTAAATTGTTCAAGGCAAAAGATGAAATGAAAGCGCCCGATCCAGTGCACGGGAGCTCTCATTCCCGTGCATCACAATGTGGCGGGAAGGCGTGGCGGGGAGCTGCTCCCTCTATCAATCAGGAGGCTGGGATCCGAAGAGACATTTGCACACTGCCGCTCAGTCGCCCCCGTTCTTACAGGCCACACCACGGGGAGGCAGGCAGTGCAGCAGCGCAGAATCTAACAGGGGCGATCGCTCCAAAACGGACCCCCTGCCCTCCCCTCTTTTGGAGTGCTGGGGCCTGCGGAAAGGCTGAGAACAAACAGGCCGTGTGAGCGCTGCCTCGGCTCCTGGTGATTCATCTGTGTCCTGGGCAGGGAGCCGCCCCACCACACAGTCCCGGAACGCTTTAGAAACTGGACATTTTCCACTTACAGAACGAAGGAGGAACTGGGAAAGGGTTGGAACATGGGAAGGAACTTTGATATTATTTGGTGAATAGGCAAGTGCCAGATTCAGCTGCAATGGTGTAACGCCATCTAAGGCAGCGGAGTTACTCCGGATTTACACCATGGTGATGGTGAGTAAAGTTTATGCCTGTGTGTAGGTCCCTGCGTTGGACACAATACACCTGTCTCTGTTCTGGGGAGTGAGGAAGGATATGTGGTTTGATTCTGGCTCTCACGCTAGTGTAAATCAGGAGTAATGCCACTAACACCAACCATCCTGATTTTGACCCCACTTCATTAGTTTTGCATCAGTGTCCTAGGTTGCTCCTGATTTGCACCAGGAGTAAGTGATGCACATCAGCCTCTTTAACTACAATGGAAACGCTTCCGGTTTCCATCTGGGGTGAGAGGCGAATCAGACCCAGCGTGGATGCGTGGGTAGGCGGGCTCCTTTCTTCCGACTTGCAGGTGGCAGAAATCAGAAGAAACTCCCCGGAACTCACTGACGTAAAACAAGCAGAACGTGAGAGAAGAATTGGGCCCTTTGAATACTGAGAGAGTGTCGTGTCTCCTGCTGGCAACTAAGGGAGTTACTCCTTTACCTCAAATGCACCCTGAGGTTGGCTGTGGGACAGAGAAGGCAGAGCCTGGGGTGCCCAGAGCACAGCTCGGGATAGATGCCCCCCGCGGCGTATCTCAGTAACTCCTTCCCCTCCTGTTCCCACCCCGTATAGCCAAGCTGCTCCTCGATGCTGCACACTCAGCTGGCCCTTCTCTTTAGCTCGCAGAATAAAGGCCCAATTTTGGCTTCAAGGCAGCTAATCAATCCCTGCGCTTCCCGCGTCTTCCGATGGCCGTCACAGGACGCCGGCCAACCTGCTGCGGCCCTGCCACTCAGGGAGAGCCACTCCAGGCCCAGGTCCCTTTTAAGGCCATTTTTAAAGCCCCGCTGCCCCTCCTGCCATGATGGACGGAGCCACGAATCTCCCGGCTCTGGGCTGCGGGGTCTGATCCAAAGTCCAGCTCCGACAAGCCTGGGGTGGGGTGGACGTCTCTCCAAACTGGGAGGGGTCCACCCAGGAAGGAGGAAGGGGCAGCATTTGAGGAGACCCAGGGATAAGCTCAGGAGCTGGGGGGCTGCTTAGGAAGCTGGGGAGGTGGGTTTTGGTCGATCCAGGTTACCGCTTCTCTGGGGTCACAGCACTGAGCAAGCAGGGCTTTGCTCTGTTTAGGAAACCCAGAAGTTCCCAGCCGAGGCCGTTCCTAGAACCCTGCAGAGCCAGAGCCCAACAGAGCCCCCGGCCTTCCTAGTGCCAGACATGGGCTTCCCTCTTATCCCCAAATCAACCCACCTGCTTCACACCCACTCCACTCACCCACCCCTGCCTGTGTGTAAACACACACACACACACTGCTAACTGCCCCCTGTCCGTGTGTGCGTGCACACACACACACAGCTAACTGAACCTGCCCATGTACACACACATACACACACACTGCTAACTGCCTCTGCCTGTGTACACACACACACACACAGAGCTAACTGCCTCTGCCCGTGTGTACACACACACACAGCTAACTGCCGCTGCCTGTGCGCACACACACTGCTAACTGCTTCTGCCAGTGTGCACACACCACACACACACAGAGCTAACTACCCCTGCCAGTGTGTACACACACACACACACACTAACTGCCTCTGCCAGTGTGTACACACACACACACACACACACACTGCTAACTGCCTCTGCCAGTGTGTACACACACACACACACAACTAACTGCCTTTGCCAGTGTGTACACACACACACACACACACACACTAACTGCCTCTGCCAGTGTACACACACACACACACTGCTAAATGCCTCTACCAGTGTGTACACACACACACACAACTAACTGCCTTTGCCAGTGTGTACACACACACACTGCTAACTGCCCCTCCAGTACACTTAGAGCCCTGCTATGTTCAAGACCTTCTCCTCTCTCCCTGGATACATTTCAAATGCTCCTCTCTCCCCACCAAATCCCATCTCCTGCCTTTTACATGTTGTGAATAAACAGGCAGCTGGCATCTGATGGTTATGAACCTGGGAGAATTTCATTTCACATTCCCTCTATTTCCTCCTGCCTTATCTCTCTCCGGGCAGCCGAGTTGCGTGGAACAATGGTGAACGCAGAACCTCTGCTGCTCAATAAAACATTAAAAAATAAGAGAGGGGGAAAAAGCATCTTTTTTTCCTCCCTTGACCAAAATTTATCGGCCGGGAGACAGACCAGCCAGGGCCCTTCTCTTCCAAGCTATCAGCTGGTTTTGCATCTGCTCTCCAATGGGACGGCTGATGATTCAGACATTTTATGCATCAAAGAAACAGTTTGATTTATAGGAGTATGAAAGCGCTGGTGGGAGATGACTGACACTTGCCAAAGTGGGACGTTAACTAGCCATAGAATGGGACAACGTCTCTCCTGTTGTATTCAACAACTGGGTCTATTTAGCACGGACGGGGCTTTCAGTTTTACAAGCTGAAGCACTGACCGTTTTTCTCATCTTTGTCCCTCAGAAAGCCTCAGCTGGCGTAAATCAGCGCCATGCCAATGACTTCAATGGAGCTACGCCAATTTACGCTGCATGAGACTCTGGCTCCCATTTCCAAGGAGCCTCTCTGCCTCCTACACATCCCTATCTGTAGCTTTCAGCCTTCAGCAGCTATTCACCCACTGCATCTGCACGCAGCCTACGAACTACAGAGCTGGGTGGGTTTGCGTTAAATCCCTGGCATTGACATTTAAATCCTGACAAGGCTTTGTTCCCAATCCGCCCCCTCGCTTACATTTACTTTGTATTGGTTTTACCATCAAATAATATAACCTCGTTCCAGAGAGACGCGAGATACAGGCAGGCGGCTTAAAACCCTGGACTGCCTCTTACTTACTGTTGTGTAATGGAGTGTCGCTCTGTGGCCTCCCCATCTGATCACAGAGCTGGGAGCCAGCAATGCCTGGCTCCTAGTCCCAGGGCTGACACTAGTTTCCCTCTGTGGCAAAACACTTCACCGCTGTGCCTCAGTTTCCTGAACTTATGAAGCAGGGCTAAGACTTCCGTGCCTAACTCATCAGAGAGTTTAATTAGTTAATCTGCAATTTGTTGATTAATTAGTTTGGAAAGTGCTTTGAAGACAGATGAAGTGTCTGGGGTAGCTGCTGCATACCCCATAGCTGCATTGACCTGTGGACCGATATCACAGCTGTGCAGCCATGGACACTGTGGGCTACCAATGCAGGCATGAGTTGGAATCGCATCAGACCATTATACCTGGGTTGTGTGGTAAGACGCACTGGAACATGCAAGTGCCAGCTGCTGGAGTGGGTATCTCTGAGCACTCAAAAGCTGTGGCATTTGGTATAAGCTCCACTCTGTGATGGTTTATCCAGAGAACCATGTGCCAGCTGCTGAGATCAAAACGCAGCCAGCACCGGCCACTGTACCCGGTACGGCCTCTGGGCAGGGCTCTGTATTCCACCGCGACACTGCCACGCGGCAGCCCTCCACGGCACAGCCCCTGCCAGGCACCCCCCAGACCCCGTGGAACCTCAGACCCTGAGGAAGCCTCTTGGATCTGCTCCTGTTCAATGGCTCCCTCCGTTGGCAAGTTTGAGAATTGCAGCTGAAGCAGTACAACCGCCGCCAGGACACCTGGATCCTATATTCTAGACTCAGGCTCTGCAGGCAAGTCACTTAATCTCTCCGTGCACCTGTTTTCCCTCCTGGAAAGTGGGAGGGCAGCAATGCTCGCGGAGGTGAGCCGCAAGGCTCCCGCAACACTTCTCTCTGTCCTGCCACGAGGCTCAATGAGGGTTTATAAAGTGCTTTGAGAACCTCCGCCCAAAGGCACTAGGCAGGATTATTAATTACTCTGCTCATTAGTTAAGGCCTGCAGCGGCTCCCAGCTCAAATCCCACCACCTCCTTTGGATGCCCCAATAGGCAGGAACCAGTCGCTCCACGATCAGGCCTGAGAGCTCCATTCCTGAGGCTTAAATCCTCAAACTCGCTTCTGACGTGCATCTGGGAAGGTGGAGTCCCTACCAGATTTCAGGGTAAAAAAAAAACATATTTTATATTGGCTTACTCTGTGATGGGCTGCCTTGCAGATGCTGATTTCCTGTGGGCCCGGCGCATTCAGCTCTTTCCTGCTACGCTGTGCCTCCAGCCGGCCTAACGCTGTGCTGTGCTCTCTGCACGGCCCCAGAGGTGTGCGGGGGAGCAATCCCTGCACACCTGTACAGCACAAAGGGGGTCCCGACCCTGCTAAGGACTCCACAGTGTTACGGGTAACAGGAATAAATAAAATAATAAACTCACCAATGACCACCTAGTGAATAACACACTGAACTGGAACTCCCCAGCTCTGGCACTAGCCTTCTGAGTAACTTTAGGCCAGTTGCTGCCACTCTGTGCCTCAGTTTCCCCCTCTGTAAGATGGAGCTGACAATACTGCTGTCCTTGGTAAAGCATTGGAGACATGAGGAAGACGGTTATGTAAGATCTTGGGATTATAATTCTGATCATAACACACATTTGGATGCTAATAGCGCATCTCCTTTGGCTCGAGTGGCAGGGAAGGGCCTACACCGCTGGAGCGGGAGGAGCTGAGCTCCATCCTTCACTGCCCCTGCGAAGGGTGATGTCCCAAGTAGCCACAGGACAGTTACAACATTCACACAGGAGCCAGGAGCCGAGGTGGAGGCTTGGGCTGGAGGCAACATTGGGAAGATCAAGGCAATGTGTGAGCTGGTGGTGATCGATGGGAGATGCCTGCCGGAATCCAGTGGAGACCCAGTAAAAGGGCAGGTGCATCAGACTCTCCTGCCACAGTCGGCAGTTTGTTGCTGTTTGAGCAGTTGGCTTCCAAGCCCCTTTCCTGACATTTCTCCCAGGAGAGAGTGGGGGAGGAGGAAATACAACGTCATGTTTCCCTGCCTCTGATAAGCCAAATGCACAGCCAATCTCTCTTGCAGGTGGGCCAGACTCCCCAGGGGTGTAAACTCTGTGGGCTGGCTGCAGGTGGGACACTCAGCATTTGACAGGGAATTTGTTACATTAATTCCATGCCACTCATTCCCAGTCAGCCCCAGGCCCGGCTGTTTGCTCTCTCCGGTCTCTGACAGCACCCCGACTCTGGCTATGTTGCAGCGTCCGTCCTTGGGGGACAAAGGACATATGGTGATTGACACGTCCCATTTACACAGGCAGGATCCAGGCAGACATGTGGGTAGATTCCCCAAGGACAGCACAATCCAAAGCGAGTGGGTGAGAGGGCTCCTAGCAAGGGTATATCCCAGGCACTGCCATCCATAACAAAGCAGTACCACCTGGCCTGGGATTATCACACACACACCTGCCCTGTTGGCCAAGAGGGACTTTTTACCCTAACTCGGTGGCAGCCAATGGAATTTACCCTCTTGAGGCCGGAGGAAGTAGGAGGCTCAGGACTCCGTTCTCAGCTGTCGCACATGACGCCGGGATGCAGCGAACCCGGATGGTGGTTTCTCCGGCCAATCTGCAACCCGGGAGAGGAGGAGGCTGTTTGGACAATAGGAAACAGCCCTGCCTAGAAAGGAAGCTCCCTGCATCCAAGAGGCAGCAAGTAGTCTCAGCGGCTCATGTGAATGACCAAAGAGGGGGCCTGGCTTCCAATTGCTCCACGAGCCCCCTTCCTCTCTGCCCAAGTGTGGCCGATGGGGAGAGGCTCAGAGAGGCTAAGGGCTATTTTTGAAGCCTCATCCCTAAAGCTCAGAGGCAGGGACAGGCCCAAACTGAAGCCCTTGCTCAGAAGCTTCCTAGATTCCTGGGGGGGGAGAGGAGGAGTTTGGCCCCCAGGCTCTGGCTCTGCTCACTATGAATGCGTGCCAGATCTGAGCACTTACTACAGGCCAGCAGCAGGGTTTGAACTCCGGGCAACACAGCCCAGACCCCTACCACCTGAGCTAAAGGAATAACCTGCTTTAGCTGCCAGCAGTAGTAGGCTGTTCACCTCTAGGTGGACCAGCATCTAGGAAGAGGATTCGTCACACATTGCACATCTGACATCTGAATTCCTAGCCTTGGACATCCCGACTTGGAAATTCCCTGTCCACACTGCAACTACAACACCAGCTGCAACACCCTATGAAGTGTTTAGGGCCCCTGGCAGGCCACCTCCCATCGTGAGCCATCATCTCCAAGAGGGGCACATGCAAACATCAAGCAGAGAAGGCCAAGCCCGGCTGCCCATGCTTGAGATTCATTCTCGAAGAAATCTGGTGAGGGAGGGCCCGCAATGAGTTAATTAATTATCGAGACGACACGGAGATTCCATAGCTCGGAGCTGTCACATCAACAAGGTTTTGTCAACGGAGATGACGACTGGTAGAATGATTATTGCAGCGTGGGGACTGAAAAGACTTGGAGGGAGAGGAAAGGCTACAAATGGCAAAGGAGGAGATAGCGGAGAACAAGATAAGTGTTTTTGTTGCTAAATGGGAGCTGGCACAGGGACAGAATCTAAACTATTAGAAGACAATGCACAGTACAGTACTAGCAGTTTTGAATAATCCATTTAATTAGCAATCCTTTCCGTGCTCTAAAAACAGAACAACTTTGAGTTCTGCAGGGAACGTGCATCTGCTCAACAGAGAGCACTCACCAAGCTGCGTACAACGGGTGTGTGGAACTCAGCTATGGGCCCCGGTGAAACTCAGTAGGGAGGTTAGAGGGCCATGGACCACTCTGCCGAAAAGGAGACAGAAAACGAACAGGCACTGTGGGGAGATTCCTGGTGCTTCCAGCTGACTCAGCACCAGACCAGAGCTTTAAGACCAACTCTCAGCTTTCCTCATCCTGCACTTGGAGCAGGATTGGAGTTTAAGGTGACTACAACACCTATGCACTCTGGACATGTTTAGGGCCCTATCTTTCTCCAGTGTCAGAGCAGCCTCAGGGCTACTCTAACTTATGCTCTACTGCCTACAGCCCCTGGGAAGCAGCAAACAGCTGTAGAGCAGTGTGCTCCAGCTACACCCCCTCTCCTACCCCCTGCCTCCTCTGCTGGGACATTGGGGTAAGGCCAGTGCCCTATCAGCCAGGGAGATAGAGCGTCATGGGGCTTAGTGGAAGACAAAAATCAGACCCCACCACCAGAACCCCCCAAAAATAAGCCTCGGCCCAAAGATCTTACAGTTTCTCAGGGTACGACCCTGCCTGGAGTTCAGGCTGCTGTGGTTTCACTGCTCGGGGACCCAAGTTAGCTAGATTAAAGCTACTTTAGATATCCCTACCTGAGCGGTGCTTGCAGCACAGACATGCCCAGAAACGAGGTGTAGGAGAAAGGAAGCATCATTAGCCCAAAGTGACAGATGGAGAATCTGGGCAGAAGGCAGATGGAGTGACTCACTTTGAGCCAGGCTGTGAGTTTGTGGCAGATATGGGGCTTTAATGTACTTTTTTGAGTCCAGGTCCAGGGCTTTATCCACAATTCCATCTCCTCTCTCAAGCACCAGTCACACTGGATGCTTTGCTGTCAAGAGGCAGCACACACTGCATTTCCCCTCCAGCCAAAGCCCCACACCTCCAGCCACGTTCATGGAGCACTTTATTTCTGTGGGTACCAATTTGCGGGTCCCAATGCCCATTTTTCTCCGAGCGCTAGCATGTTTCTATGCTGCTGGGAGGTGACTGCATGAGAAAACAGTTTTCTTGCACAGATTAAGGGCTAATCTGCAAGAAAGCAACTCTTCTTTCTCTTTGGCACAGATACTTGGGGTTAATACTTCAGAAATTAAAAGGACGTTAGGTAGTTTAGCCTCACATTTTGCAAGATCTGGCATTAGCGGGAGCTTTTCATTATTTTCTCATTTTTATTAACTGTAGTCGGTATTGTTTTTTTAAACATTCTCCAGTGGCCTCAGAAACTCAAATCCCACAAAAATCCCTCAGAGTATTTGAGGATAGGGCCAGTCTCTCTGTGTGTTTGTTCTGTAGCTAGCAGAATGGGGCTATTATAAATAGTAATACCTAGTTCTTATGGCGCAGGTTTTCTCAGCAGATCTCAAACTGTTGCACAAAGGCGGCCTGTCTGATTGTTTTAAGATAGGGAAACTGAGGCACAGAGGGGACGCGACATACCCAAAGCCACCCAGCAGCCCAGTAACAGAACTGAGAATAGAACCTAGGTCTCTTCTGAGTCCCAGTCCAGCTACCTGTTAAACTACACTGCCTCCCTCATCCTAACTGGGCTGGTGAATGAGAGTCATGCCTCTCTACAATTGCTACCATGCCAGTTCCCTCAAGGGAACACGAGTAGAGGGGAAATGAGGGCCTATATTGATAGCGAGCACTCTGATAAAGCACTGGGACACCAAAATGAGGCGTGCAGTATTAAATGTCCCTGGGGAACAAGGAAGCGAAATTGATTATAAACATGAAAATGAAACTGACCAGCCCAATTTCACTACCCAGGAGGCACGAAGCGCCACAAGGGAACAGGCACCGCTAGCAAAGAGGAAACCAAGTGTTTGCAGTTATCTCCAGTCTCATGACCCCGGGTGTCACCGTGAGCAGGGGAGGGACTTTTAAACTGGCTGGTGAGGGAGCTCAGCACAGCTGAGAAGGAGGCGGCAGAACAGGGCACAAGACCTGCTCTGGTTTACCGTGGCATGTAATGCCCCCCTTTAAGGACATTATTCTTGTGACGGGTTGGACCACAGAAACCCTCTTGGTGCTGCCAACTGATGTGCTGAGACTACTTCTAACCCGCTTTCCCTGCCAGCGTGGGACTCCAGAAACTTGCCTTGTTTGAGTCAGACACACTAGCCTACTGCAAACACAGGTCCAAGTCTGAACCACGTCCCCCAAAAGCTGAAGGCTTAACTGGAAACAGCTTAAGAAGTGTTCCTGTCTCCAACACCCAGCGGCCCAGTTCCCAATGGGGTCCAACCCCAAATAAATCCATTTTACCCTGTATAAAGCTTATACAGGGTAAACTCCCAAATTGTTCACCCTCTAGAACACTGACAGAGAGAGATGCACAGCTGTTTGCCGCCCCCCCAGGTATTACTACATACTCTGGGTTAATTAATAAGTAAAAAGTGATTGTATTAAATACAAAAAGTAGGATTTAAGTGGTTCCAAGTAATGACAGACAGAACAAAGTGAATTACGAAGCAAAATAAAATGAAACACGCAAATCTAAACCTAATCCAGTAAGAAAACTGAATACAGATGAAATCTCACCCTCAGAGGTGTTTCAATAAGCTTCTATCACAGACTAGACGCCTTCCTAGTCCAGGCCCCATCCTCTCCCCTAGTATAGCCCTTGTTCCAGCTCAGGTGGTAGCTAGGGGATTTCTCATGATTGCAGCCTCCCTTGTTCTGTTCCACCCACTCATATATCTTTTGCATAAGGCGGGAATCTTTTGTCCCTCTCTGGGTTCCCACCCCTCCTTCTAAATGGAAAAGCACCAGGTTAAAGATGGATTTCAGTTCAGGTGACATGATCACGGGTCACCGTAAGACTTCATTACCCACTTGGCAGCACACACGCCTACAGGAAGACTTGCAAGTAAAACAGAGCCATCGACAGTCAGTTGTCCTGGTTAATGGGAGCCATCAAGATTCCAAATCACCATTAATGACCCACACTTTGCATAATTACAATAAGCCCTCAGAGTTATAATTCATATTTCTAGTTTCAGATACAAGAGTGATACATACATACAAATAGGATGAACACACTCAGTAGATTATAAGCTTTGTATATTTTACAAGAGACCTTTTGCATGAAGCATATTCCGGTTACATTATATTCACACTCATTAGCATATTTTCATAAAATCATAGAGTGCAACGTCACAATTCTATCAATGATTAGCCAGAGGACACAGTGCTCTAGCACCACCCCCGTGTGCTGAGGTGGGTCAGCTTTACATGGCCCCAGGATTCCTCTACACCAGCAGAACAGTTCATCCCAGCCTCTTCCGCTCACCAGCACCACTGATCAACAGGGGATTGTGTGACGGAGGGGAAATCCCCCTGGAATCACTCTGACCCAGGGCTGGGCTGGCTAAGGAACAGCTCAGCTCTCCCTGACACACGACTGCTCCGCCTGCTGGGCTCCCACGCCCTCAAAATCAAAGCTCCCTGTAATGCTCAGAAGCCTTTGTGGTCTCCAGCCGGGGAAGCCCAATTTTCCTAGTAGCTGCTGATTGCCAATAAAGCCAAAAACCCAGAGAGAGAGAGTGTGTGTGTGTAAACAGAGCGTTAGGAAACTCGGCCAGCGCATGAGTCATGTCGGCATTTCTCTCTCAGGTTCTGCCTGGCTCTCTCTTTACTTTGAACCACCCCAGTGCATGCACCAGAGGTAAAAACAACGAGGAGCCCTTGTGGCACCGTAGAGACTAACGGATTTATTTGGGCATAAGCTTTCGTGGGCTAAAACCCACTTCATCAGATGCATGGAGCAGAAAATACAGGAGCAGGTATAAATACATGAAAGGATGGGGGTTGCTTTACCAAGTGTGAGGTCAGTCTAACGAGACAATTCAATTGACAGCAGGATATCAAGGGAGGAAAAATAACTTTTGAAGTGGTAATGAGAGTGACCCATTACAGACAGTTGACAAGAAGGTGTGAGTAACAGTAGGGGAAATTAGTACTGGGGAAATTAGCTTTAGGTTTTGATTTAAGGGATATTGGATGATCACTAAATGGTAGGACCTGCTAAAATGCTTATAGTAAACAGTGGATTGACAGGAGGTTTGAGTGCCTTTGGGGGGCACACATTTTCCCCCTGCCCCCCCCCCACACACACATTCCCATTTTCACATTATTTCTAATGGTTGTCACTGCTGGATTTTCTCTTCCAGACCTTCCTCCCTGAACGCAAACCCACCAGGAGAACGGCTGGACCTAATCATGTGAGAGCCGGTTCCAAACCCAGCCGAAAGCCCGCTGAGGCAGCCGGACTTGTGACTATATTTTTAGGCCATTGGTATCCAGGAGCAGGGCAGAGAGGTTGCAGCTGAATGCTGTTGACAGAAAGGCTTATGTAAATTATTAATAATAATCCTTTGCACTTCAAATAGCGCCTTTTAGCGGAGGATCTCAGAGCTTTACAAACAATAATTAATTAAGTAGAAAACAGCTAGAAAGCTGATCAAAGGCAAGTCCCTGACAGGGATGTTCAAAACACTGTACAGTCCACCGTCTGCATCCTGCATTCGCCGTCTCTGAGCCTCCTCAGTCTGTGAAGTTACCCACACACCTGGTTAGATCAGCAAACTCCCCACCCCCCACCCCACCCCCGGAAGTCACTGGTGCTTATTCCAATTGACAGCAGCTGAGGATCTGGCCCATAGAATTCCGATATAGAGGCAGATAGGAGAGTTTCTCAGGAAGGAAAGTTACATGGTCGCCAGCTAAAAAGTGGATGGTTCGGGGGAGGGAATATTTCAGGGCATTATGGGATATATTTGCTGGGAGTTTTGGCGTCGCTGTAGTTTCGACAGTTAAAAGAGAATCCAGAGATCTGTCTTTCTCCTTTATGCTACTGGAGAATAACTTCATAAAGTGACTAGCCAACAGGGGACACTATTGTGCCACCAAAACACACCTGTCCTGTGCATTATCTGCCTGCTGCGTGCGATAGGGCATGCGGGACGCAACCCGTAATACTCAATAAGAGGAAAGTGCTGAAACGGAGGACGTGCTGAGAAGCCTTCATGGTTCAGGGTGCTGCAAGGGACATCAGGGCTTGCCACGGGCTCGAGCAGCCGGGTTACCCGGCTGAATTAAAGGCCATGTGCACCAAGACATCCCATCTCTCTCAGCAGGGAGGGCAGCCCTCCTCTATAGGCCCAACGCTCATTGAAGTTGAGGGGCTGAGCCTGCACCACGGCCGTTCTGCACTCTGTGGTGGCCATTGCGACGGGGGAACATGTTGCCCCCACTCTGCCACGCAGGGGAGGTACAAAACTGCCTCTTCACTATCTCTGCCCCGGTGCCAGCCCAGCGGTGAGTCTGGCTCCTGGCTTGCAAGGAACCATGTATCGTGTACACCTAGCTAGGGGGCAGCTTGGGGGGGATAGAGCTCCCCTTTCCACAGCCCCAGCCTGGTTGGCACAACCAGGTGCCCTAGGCAGTTTCAGACCACCAGGCCTTTAACAATGCTTCTCGTCCCCTCCTCGCTCCGTAAGCCCAGGGGTGTCCGTTTTCCACCCGGCCGGCCTGTGCTGGGGATTGGGAACCTCGAGACCAGAAAGGTGGGGCCCATCGAAGGGCACGAAGAGCAGAACAGAACAAATCGAAGGGTCTGAGCTCAATTTAGCAGCAGGCAGTGGGGGTGGGGAAGAGGAGACCTGCTACCTACCTTCACATCCTCCAAGGGTGTAGACCCTAGAGCGCAGGGAGATTGCCCGGGGGTTAGAACCTGACCGGGAGAACACTGAGCAATCTCAGCCTAGCTAGCCCATGATGTCCTATGGTTCAGTGAAAACCTCCCAAGGCAAAGGAGGGGAGCCCCATGGAGAGATCTGCCTGTTACTAGATTGGACAGTTCATTAGAGAAAACCTGCCACCTCAGGAGATGGCTACAGTTTGAGACAGCTTGAGAAGATATCCGTGCTCGCTAGCACGCTGAGAACACAGCCACGGTGGCATAAGGGGCTAGCTGCCCCACGTACGCACCTAGCATCTCGGAGGGGTACATACCGCGAGCAGCCAGCCCGGACCACTGCAACTACACGCTCTCTTGAGCGCATCAACTCGACCAGAGCTAGCGCGGGTATGTCTCCTCGAGTGGGGAATCACATCCTCACCTTGAAGCACAGAGCACTCTAGGCTGTCCACAGGAAACACCTCACCGAGATGAATGGATTTATTGTTACACCTCCCACAAAGTGGGGGGTCACTAGCCCCACATTACAAATGGAGGGCCAGGGCACCAAGAGATTTGCCCCAGGTCACACCATCCGGGACAGAGCTGAGAATCAAAGCCAGATCTCCTGAGTCCAAGAGGGATCCAGGGTGCTTAGATTTTCAGAAAGCCTTTGACAAAGTCCCTCACCAAAGGCTCTTAAGCAAAGGCAGCTGTCAGTGACCCAGTGCTGGAGCCCAGTCTCACAGGCATTGAGGCCCCGTGGCCGACCCTTTAGTAAGAGTGGGACCTCTTGGGGGGTCTGGCCCATTGAAGGGGTTTCTGCAAGGGACTGTTTAACACTGGGGCAGAGCACAGATCATGTGGATCCGTGACAAGAGTCCACACCGGAGTTTAATGCAGCAATCCACTTTAATAGTGAATTCAGATGAATTTTCCTGATGACCCTGTGGGGACAAGCTCTGAAATAACTATTTAGGCTCATTTCATTTCTGATCATACGGCAAAGGGTTACAGCACAAAGCAGAGCATGCGAATAAAGCAGGAGGCTTGATGCTGGCAGGCCAGATGCCCGCTCTTGCCTAGGCTGCAGGTGTTAGCTGAGAACTGGCAACCTCCTAGTTGGAGCCTGGATCAGGTCACCTGCATGTTAGTTTTGCTCAAACTAGGTATTAGTGCGATAAGAACGTATTTAGTGCTTATGAAACGCTTGTCTAACTTGCTGCATGCCCTGATCTCACTTGTAATGTCGGCATTCCAGGCCATAAAAAAATACCCAAGTTCTGCTTCATAACTTTAAACATGTTTGCAAACTCAGGCACGGGAATCATCTCCTCCTTCCCCCAGCCCATCCAGAAGAACTATGAACCTCAGATGGGCCATCAAGAATCACCCCATCCAAAGGGCTGGTTGATGGTCCTATTGCATCTGAGAAATGCTACTTGGCCTGTGAGCTTGGAAGCTGAAAGAAGGAAATAAAATAAGTCACAGGAAAATTTTACATCCCTTTGGGTGTTTGAGCTCTGAAGGGACAGAGACTGTGAACTGAAGTCAGAGATCCCTGGGGGCTGCCTCCTGGGGCTGCCCTGAAAGACACTTCGAATTGACAGATCACTACAACTCTGTCACTCTTAGGGTTTAGATCAGGGACAGGCAAACTTTTTGGCCTGAGGGCTGCATCTGGTTTCCAAAATTGTATGGAGGGCCTGTTAGTGGAGGCTGTGCCTCCCCAAACAGCCAGGCGTGGCCCGGCCCTGCCCCCTATCCAACCCCTCCTGACGGCCCGCCCAAAACTCCTGCCCCATCCTATCCCCCCATTCCCTGTCCCCTAACAGCCCCCGGAACCCCTGTCCCCGACTGCCCCCTGCCACCCCCTCTCCTTCCTGACTGTCCTCCCCAGAACTCCTGCCCCCATTCAACCACCCCTTCTCCCTGTCCCCTGACCGCCCCCAGAACCCCTGCTCCTGACTGTCCCCTGCCATCCCCCTCTCCTTCCTGACTGCCCCCCCAGGACCCCTGCCTCATCCAGCCACCCCTTCTCCCTGTCCCCTGACTCCCTCCAGAACCCCTGCCCCTGGTTGCTCCCCGCAGCCCCCTTCTCCTTCCTGACCGCACCCCCAGGAACCCTGCCTCATCCAGCCACCCCTTCTCCCTGAGTGCCTCCAGAACCCCCACCCCTGACTGCCCCCCCCACCCCATCCAACCCCGCTCTCCTTCCTGACTGCCCCCTCAGACCCCTGCCCCCATTCAACCCCCCTGTTCTCTGCCCTCTGAGCACCCTGACCCCTATCCTCACACCCCCCCTGACCACCACCCCGAACTCCGCCGCTCCCTGCCCCCTTACCGCGCTGCCTGGAGCATTGGTGGCTGGCAGCACTACAGCTGCACAGCCCAGAGTACCAGGACAGGCAGCCGTGCCGCCCGGCTGGAGCCAGCCACGGCACCACACAGCACAGAGCACCGAGTCAGGCCGGCTCTGTAGCTGCGCTGCCCAGGAGCTCGCAGCCCCACCGCCCAGAGCATTGCGCCAGCGGTGGAGCAGGCGAGCTGAGGCTGTGTAGGAGGGGGGACAGCAGGGGAGGGGCCAGGGGTGAGCCTCCCGGGCAGAAGCTCAGGGTCCAGGCAGGAGGGTCCCACAGGCTGGATGTGGCCTGCAGGCCGTAGTTTGCCCACCTCTGATTTAGATGGTAACTCATTGGTGTGTGTATGTTCGCTTGCTTTAACCTGTAAATAATTCCATTTCTTTTTCCTAATTAATAAACCTTGAGATGGTTTCTTACAGGAGTGGCTACAGGCGTTGTGTTTGGTGTAAGACCTAAGGTACCAATTGACTGATCTCTTGGGACTAGAAGCAACCTGAGTGTGGTGTGGTTTGGGGAACTGGCATAAGCTAACCTGGTATAAACACAGTTATACCCGTGTAAGCGTGTAACTGTGTCCACCCTAGGGCTTATACTGGTATAGCTATAGCCATAAAAACCATCGTCCCCCGAACAGATAGCTATACCGGCCAAACCTTCTAGGCCTCAGAGGACACCACTGCAGTGGTGTTCACAGCACTCATATACAGTTTCTCCAGACACAAAGAGCAAGCATGTACTTGTCTTCTTCTAGGTAAGAACAAAATAAGGATGAACAGAAGGGAAGGCTCCAGGAGAGAGCACACTGTGTGTCTCTTCCCTCTAACAGTCTGCTCTGGAGAGGAGCCACAGTGGCCATGCCCACCAGTCGCTGCAGAAAGCAGAGTGCGTAGAGCTTTAAGGGCCCAGCACATGGAAAGTCTTTGTAGCTCTGTACAGAGGCACCCAACCAACCGAGTCCTGTTGGGAGGAGCCCCCCAGTGCTGGACCCCATAGGACAGGCTCCAACAATGAGCTTTGACAGCTGGGTGTCAAAACATCCCATGAGCTCCCACTAGGGACATGCGATGGGGAGAAAAAACTAACAGATACGAGACAGTTTACCAGGCTGCCGCAGAGCCAGGACTGGGGGGGCTCCCGGCTGCTCATCAGCATGCACTCCTTGCCGTTCCCTAAAGCTCTGAGGCTGCTGATAAAGTCTCTCTCTTTCTCTCCCAGAAATCTCCGAGAATCCCTCAGGAAACTGCTAATCCTGGCTGAGCTGGGAGCTGATTACGTGCCTTGCCTTTGTGAGACGCGATAACGACCCTGATGCAAACCAAATCCGTTTTTCCTGTCCCTCTCCCGCTCACTCATCCTCACATGCTCTCCCCCCGCCATTCGCAGCAGGCCCCAGTGAGGGCTCCCGGCGTCACATCTCCCACCCACCTGTTCAGCACTGCAGGGCTGCTCTGGCGTTTGAGTCCCCTGGTGTTCGGGACGCACGTCCCCAGTCCATTACCACAGCACTTTGCCACGACAGGACCTTCCTTCCTGATGCCGAGAGATGGGCTTTTTACTCCCCAGCCTGCTGTGCTCTCAAAGCACCCCCGAGCAATCGCAACATCGAATCTAACTTTAATCCCAGCCCCAACAACTCACTCCGCTCCGCTCTGCCCTCCCATGCCTCGGGGATGCTTCTATCAGCCTCCTTCAATTAGGAAGATAAAGAACAAAGAATATAAGAATGGCCAGACTGGGTCAGACCAAAGGTCCATCTAGCCTAGTGTCCTGTCTGCCGACAGTGGCCAATGCCAGGTGCTCCAGAGGAAATTAACAGAACAGGTAATCGTCAAGTAATTTGTCCCCTGATGCCCATTCCCAGCTTCTGGCAAAGAGAGGCTAGGGACACCATCCCTGCCCAGGCAAGCTGGAGAGTGGGTCCGTCATCTTCTTTCCCAAACAAGCCACTGCCCACTAAGTATCCCACTGCCCACTCCATGGATACAGAAGCTGTGCTGACTAGTAATACCCCAAGTCCCTTGTATATGGTACAGGGCCTTTAGCACAGATGAGCTGCTCCAATTCCATCCAACAGATGCCAGCTGTGCAGAATGAGGGAATTATGGGTAGTATTTTTATAGGACCCTCAGATTATTTGTGTGATACTAACAATAATACCAAGTTCTTACGCAGGGCATTTCATCCGTAGAGCTCAGCGTGCTTTACAAAGAAGGGCGATATCATTATTCCCATTTCACAGATGAGGAAACTGAGGCACCACACAGGGCAGTGACTTGCCCACAGTCATTCAGAAGGCCGGTGGCTGAGCTGGGAAAAAGAACAGATGTCATGAGTTGTAGTCCAGCGCTCTCCCCACTAGCCCACACTGCCTCCCTTTTAGCCAGCCTGACTGCCAGGAGTTACATCAAAAGAAGCTTTGAAGAGGGAAGCAAAGAGGAACCAAAACAATGCAAAATAAGGCTCCTTAAGGGAAGTGGGGGGGAGCTATTAAGGGGGGAATGGCCCCACCAGGCTGGCATGGTTGACACTCCCCTAGGATCAAAGGGAATTTAACCTGTAAAGATGCTGGCCTGGGGCAGGTGGCGGTGTGCCCAGGAAGGGTCAGTGAGAGCTGATAGGCAGGCAAGGAGACGCACAGACCATGTAAGCAGGACAGTCTGCTTCTCCAGCCAGAGACGGAGGTAACTGGGCTAGATGGAACGCACCAACGCTTCAAGGAAAGAGTAGAGGTGAAATATGCATCCAGACCCGTATTACTTTTACCCTTTGCTCTGCGCGCTTTGTACCTCTGGGTGAGTAAATGAATAATGCTTTGTTCTGAAGAGGCTGTTTGGGTGTCACTGCAAACTTGTATTGTAACAGGCTCACCGGTGCCAAACCCATTTGGGAAACCCAGAGGGCTGCTGCCCAGAAATCCAGCGCTGGGGGGTTAACTGCATGGTTCTGCCCAGAGAGGGGTGAGAGTGGCAAGGTCGATATTCTAAAATGCAGCTCACCTGGTCACCACGATAGCGGCAATGCGCATACCTGTATACACTAGCCACTTCGCTAGAGGCTTAAGCTACTCCACGCTCTGCTGCCCTGTCTATTTGATTATCCTACAGCAGCTTCTCAATCAGCAGAGCCAGCCCCAGGTTTGCCAGGTCGCGGTACCTAGCAATCGCAGCAGAGATCAAGGCCTCGTTGTGCTGGGTCCTGCATGTACGCTCAGGCCTGGGCTACACTAGAGAGCTTTACCCACAAAACTCTTCTTGTGTGTTGCTACAGCCTGATGCAGGTTCCCCTCTTGACTGTGTGTCCGGCCAAGCCAACCCTCCACTGCTGCCAGCACATTGACAATACAAACAAAACACTGAACCAAGGACCCCACTGTGCCGGACAGCGTACAATTCCCCTTTTCAGAGGGACCAACCCCCCCTCAGCACAGATCCATCAGCACAGGGCCAGTGACAGCTGTGCACCTACCAGTACCAGTGACCGCAGTCCTCCAGCAACAATGCCACGACGCAATGTTCCCTTCAGCAAGGACCTGTCTGGTAAAAGTTTTGAACTCCACTGCCCAGAGGTGCAGCGTCCTGCCATTGAAAATGCCCTGCCCCAAAGAGTTTGCAGCCTCAGCAGGCGGGATGGGGAAGCTGGCGCAGCACACAGCAGGTCAGCGCCGGGCCTGGAATAGAACACGAAGTTCTCCTTACTCCCAGCTGTCACGGAGTCACCGGGCGATGCTCTGGAACTGCTCCCCACCAAGCCAGTCAGGACTTTGGGGAGCCTCCTCTCCCTTGGAGCAGACTTGTTCAGGGCAAGAAGCTCACACAGCTTCACCTCCTGGGTCTCTCCTTGGAGCATTCAGCATCCTCTGCCCCTCCGTGTGCTTCCCACAGCGAGTCCACCCCAGCGGGGTCCTGGGGAAGCCACCGGGTTCTGCACCCCCACTTTGCAGTCAGATGTGACTCTCAGCCAGCCAGTAAAACAGAGGTTTATTCGATGACAGGAACAGGGTCTAAAACAGAGCTTGTAGATACAGCGAACTGGACCCCTCGGCTGGGTCCATTCTGGGGGGCAGTGAGCCAGACCCCCAAGTCTGCCCTCCACCCTTGACCCCAGCCAGCTCCAGACTAACAACCCCTCCCAGCCCCTCCTCTCTGCTCAGCCCCTTTCCCGGGCCAGGAGGCCACCTGATCCCTTTGTCTCCAACACCTTCAGCTGGCACCTTTGCAGAGGAGGGGCCCAGGCCATCAGTTGCTAGGAGACAGAGTGTCAGGCATTTAGGTGCACTGGCCCTTTGCTCTGCCAGAGACTTAAGAACTGCCATGGGGACACTGAGGCACCAATACAGTATTCAGAGAAAACATTAAGAACTTTCCCAGTTCGTCACACCAGCACAGTGCCCTCTCCATTAGACCTTGGCGGTCTCACGCCGCATCGGAATCGGGGCACCTCCCCAACCAGACCCAGGGCAGTGACGGCCCACGGGCAAGCGACATCCCCTGCCGGTTACAAGTGGAGGCACCTGCACCGGGTACAAGCACCAGAGAAAGATGTCCCCGTCGTAATATGATGATAATGAAGAGAAAGATTGGCCGGGGGGGGGGGGGGGGGGGGAGAAGAAGTGTCTCAGTGGACAGTTGGCTTCTAGGCCCAGCAGAAAACCATCCCTGGAGGGGGGAGACGAGAGAGAGGAGGTGGAATTATTTCCCTGAGAGCCGTTTAGACACAAAGCAAATAGCTTGGGCTTCATTTCCCAGCCCCTGCCGCCTCTCCCTCTCATTTCCGAGGCCCGATTTAAGCTCTATTTCCAATCCTACGTAAAATAACTCACTGCCTTCCCACTTAGAAACTGATTCTTTCACTCCCCTGCCCAGCACTGGCTTTAAATAGCCTTATTTAAATGCAGATTTCACTGTCTCCAAGCTGTAGCCCTGCTGCCATGAGGGGCAGGCTCACCGGGAGCTGGGGGAGACCAGAGGCTGCAGATTGCTGATGGGGGTGGGGGGCTCAGTTTGTACTGGTACCTCTGGCCTCTTTGCTCCCCCCACCCCTTACAAGAAGCCAGGATGAGGCCTCAGCTCTGCCTTCTGGGATCACAGCTGTTAGTGTAGGGATCCAGGGACTGGCCTGCTGCAAAGGAGAGTGTGTCCTGCAAGCCAACTGCCCACACCCAGCCACCAGTGGCTGGAGCCAACCCGCTCACCCAGCCACCTTGAGCCCCATGCTGCCCATGCTGAGACCCAGGCTGGTGCCCCAGAGCCTGGCATGCGATACTCGGAGTGCCACGCTAGCTCGTCGAGGCCCTGCCTGAGGGTACCCGTCCATGGCACAGTAACGCTAGTGGCACAAGGCTCTGAACACAGATCCCCACAGTGAGGGTGAGAGCCAGTTCCCTGCACCCTAGTTTATCTTTCTGCCCTGCCTGGCATTGCCCACCCTCCAGTGGGCTGGGAGCAGCTTCCCAGCTGTGCTGGTCAGATCCCCATCCACACTGTGCGCTCTGGTCAGGCGACGTCTCCCAGTGCCCAGCCAGTGACGCCGGGGAGTCGGTTAGAGAGGCGACAGCTTTCCTAACTGCGGGATCAACAAGGGGCACGCACCCTGGAGAGAATCTCCAGAGGCTGCCCTCCAGCAAAGGGAAAACTGCCCCCTGGCAAGCCATCACCCTGGCCTGCCGAGTCTATTCACCTCCCCTGCTGCCAGAACGTGACCCCTGCATTACAACAGAGCCCTGGGAGCTGGCAGGCAAAGCAGACCCACAAGGATAATCAGCAGTAAAGCCCACAACATTCAGCTGACTCCACATCGGGCAGGCAGAGCCCACGTCACGCACCGAGAGGGTGAGTCACTTCCCTGGGGTCTTGGGGTCTCCCCATCCCATTTATGAAAGGGAGATGATAACCCTTCCTTTGTGAGTCTTGTCTGTGTCAGTGGCCATGGGTTGGGGGGGAAGAGACAGGGCCTGGTACAGTTAACTCTGCTGACCTCCACCATTGTAACACCAACAATGAGACAGAAGTTCTCATCTGACCAGTGCAGGCTGGACATTGGTGAAATTCCCCAGGGGGCAGGTACGTGCCAGCGCCAAGTACTCTGATCTTGGGACAGATCTCTAAAGATGTTTAGGCCTTTGCAGATGCAGACCGGTGACGAGGGGGATTTACTAAGGCAACTGGCAGTTGGGCATCAAAGGGATTTTGTCAATCTCACGAGGCACCTGCTGCATCCTTAGGCCCTGACATACCATTGCAAAGCTGTCCTCTAGGTCCTGCTGCTGCTGGACTTACTGCCTGAGATTTCCCAAGCCTCTGGCAGCACTAAACTCCCCGCTCAGCCGGAGTTGAAATGCAGTCGAACGCTGTCTGCACAGAAGGCCACATCGGCTGACCCAAGACGTTTTCCATACCCTAAAGCAGAAGACGTTTCAGAAGCAGCTGAGGCCTCTTGTGCTGATCCCTTCTTATAGGGCAGGCGCTCCCAAAAGGAGGCCGCGTGGGGGGAAACAAGGTGGTCTCTGTATAAGGTTAGGGTTGTGCAGTTTTACTGCACATGGTGCCCCACGGCTAGGGGACTGTTGAGTATTAGCAGACAGAGGGGCAAGGGAGGAATAGGGGCTCCACCTGGCATCAAGATCAAAGGGTTTGGATGAGGACACATCCTGGAGGTCATGTAACCTCCTCTGTGCTGCTGGCTGGGATTGAACCTGGGACCTCTAGCTTTAAAAGCATGAGCCTTGACTGTCCGAGCTAACAGACCCGCCTCTGTTAGGCAAGGCTAACATCGGCCACGGTGCGCAGCCCTGGTGCCAGTGGAGGCAGACAGAGCATCATCCGGGGGACGGGGGTTACATTTGCTTATCATAAGAGTTTCCGGACATTTTACCAGTTACACGGGGTCTGACACACTCCCCTCTGCACTCAGCGGAGGATGTTCTATTGATTCATGCGGCGCTGGATGAGGGCCATGGGCTGCAGTATCCAGAAGGCGGAGCTAGGGAGTGGGACCCCCCTCAGCGTGGCCGGGGAGATCTCCGCAGGTTGAGTGACAGCTTCAAAGCGCTGACATCCCTGAGCCTCGGAGGGACTTGTCTGTGTGTCTATTAACCTTCCTTATCCGACTCTCACGGCCTGTCAGTGGGCAGCAAAGGACACCTGCTCTGCGCTCTCCCCTCCCAGCTGGTGAGATAAACCAGGCTGTGTGGGGAAGGAGCTGCTGGGAAGAGGGGGCTTAGTTGTTCACCTGAGCGTCTCTGTGAATCCGAGCAGTGTACGTACGTGTGTGTGTGTTCATGGGTTTGGGCATAGGGCCATGCATGTGTTTGGAGGGGTGTGTCTGCACGTGCATGTGTGTGTGAACATAACTACACATCACCTCCCAACACAACATGGCCCAACATTTACTTTTAAATTCCAAGGCATTTTTCTGCCATAGGAGCGGCAGATCAAGGGAAGTCAGTTACCATGGTGCTAAGACGATGGGGGCAGAGCCGGCAAAGCCCTGTGGCTGAAGAGCCAGCAGTTGGCAAGGAAAATGGGGGGCATCGGGGAGGGTGTGCAGGCCTGGAGGAGGAGGACTGAGAAAAGCCAAAATGACTGCCCCTGCCAGAAATATAAACTCCCAAGGGCCAGTGAGTGGGAACCTTTGCAAGAGCAATGAGGGAGCAGATCCCCCAGAACTGACAGGTGCTGTCACTGGCAGACAGGCAGTCACTGCAATTTTTAATTTTTTATGGGGGGTGGGGAGATAGATTTGAAAGAGTCCCCAGAAGGGTTCCCAGATGAACCTTTGCCAGCTTTTCAGAGCACTTAATTCCTTCTCTGTCTCTCTGCCTCCTTGACATCAGCCAGAGATTTGTGACAGCGTTTCTGAAACACCCCCTCCTTTCCGGAACAAAGTGAAATCAACCACAGGTTTGGGGGGTTTTAAGATCCAAAAAGGGACCTTCCTTGTTTGAATCTATATTCTGAAGAGCCACTTGTTTTCTGTCCTTATACAGAAATCCATCAAGAAGTTGCAAGCTTTTAAACTCCACTTTTTTTTTGGTAGGACCCACAGAAAGCCCCTCTTTTAGGCTCTCCCTGCTGGCCCTGAAGCATCAGTTCTAGGGCCAGTAAATATGACATGCTGACTTCTGATCACTCCGCCCTCTAGTGGTAGGCCAAGGCATCTACAACAGCCTGCTGCTTACAACTAACAGAATCCTATAGCACACAAGAAACCTATGTGATTAGTGCTAAAATTCCTGGGTTCTTACCAAGCAGTGACCAACACTTTTCTATGACTTTGCTTATTGTTCGCTGCATACAGACATAGCTGTTTGGGCACAAGAAAGCACTCTGCAGTTGCTGTGAAAGGAAAACACTCCGCAGGCTAATTTCACGTCTCTATGAAATATGCTCTCTCACACTGGCTTCAGTGGAGGAGTTTGAGCATTGACCGCAGGATCAGGTCTAAAGCCTGTGTTTATAGGAACTTCTGGGAATAAATTCCTCAATGCTGTTCTGATCTGTGAGATGAGCCTGGTGACTAACACAACTCGCTAATCCAAGAAACATCGTTCCTCATTCCCCTCTGCACTGCCCGGGTGCTGTGCCCTTGCATTTCTTAGTCGTCAATATCCTTCGTAGGAAGGCAATTGGGAAGAAAGCCTCTTTCTGCTGAAATTAAGCAGGCAGCAGGGCAAGCCCAAACTGTGTTTTACCTATTCAGCACCTTAATTCTATTTTAGCATCTCTTTAGCTATTTTTAACCCCAGCAGAAATTCAACAGAAAGACAAAGGCAGTGAAAGGGCAAGAAACATCCATGCAATGTGGGGCAAAGGGGGAACATCTGGTCTTGGGACACAGCATCTGAGAGAATTTGGAGAGCTACCACTCGCAGTACATGTCGGAGGCCATGGAGACTAGCAAGGCGGAGGGCTGTGGAAAATCCCCTCCACTAGGAATTTAACTTTCCACTGTCTGTGCTGTATTCATGCATTTTAGAACAGGAATGTATTGATTTGGCCATTCTGTTTTCTCTCATTTCTTCTCTTTTATGCTAAGGAATGGAGCAACAATATACAAAAAGGACAGTATAACAAACAAACGGGCAGAGATTCTGCAGAAGTAACTAGTGATTTGGAGTATCCAGCTTCAGACATTTTAAAAGGGACCTGATTTTCAGAAAGAGCTTAAAATCCCCCTCTGAAAATCAAGCTTGTTTTAATTGTCAGGTTGGACACAGAGATGCTGAGATAAGGGTGACTAGATAGCAAGTGTGAAAAATCAGGACGGGGGCAGGGGTAATAGGCGCCTATATAAGACAAAGCCCCAAATATCGGGACTATCCCTATAAAATTGAAACATCTGGTCACCCTGAGATCCCCCCAAAGCACTTGTCACTTTTGAAAACTGCGGCCTAATGTTGGAGCCTGATTTGCATTAAAAAAAGTGCATGATGGGCACTCAGCACTTTTGAAAATCCGGGCACAAGGGTCACAGCTGGGTGCTGAACTCTGGAAAATCTGGTCCAGCCGTGACAGTAAAAAACCAACATCTCACGTTTATGGGGCCCTTCATCCCACAGAATCTCAAAGCACTCTGCAGCCTGGAGAGCCATGGGACTCAGTTCCCTCAGCACTGAAATGCAGCTACTTCTGAATGCGAGACGGCTGCTGTTTTAGTGGCGCACTGCAACAGCTTAAGGCAGGAGGTGAAAAAAACAGGGCAGCCGACCAGAACTGCGAGAGACACCTTGGGAGGCAGAGGGTAGCAGAGATGCATATTCATTGCAACACACAGCGAACACCAAAAACACGGTAGTAATGAATCTGGCTAATTATTAGGATAAAGTAAGTTCAATTTGATGTCTGAGCTTTTCTTATTCCTGTTACACCAGGGACGTGAGAAGGAAAGGGGGTGGGTAGAAGGAGGAGCAGAGGGGAGAACATATGTCAGAAAAATTCTTGTACTGCAGAACATCACAGGACTATGAATACCCAACTTCACAGGCGGAATGTGCATTTTGTATGGAAGACGAACTGCCAAGGCCCTACCAAAAACACAGGCGGCGAAGGGAGGGATCGGGTGATGGAGATTTGCCCTTGTTCTGTGTGTATTCAATAGCATCCATCCATCTTAATGAGTTTCCCGGAGAACAGCACAACCTTCCACCAGCCTGTTGATTTCTCATGACTGTAGCCTCCCCCGACCCCCGCCATTAATTTTTGCTGTGTAACAGGGGGAATCTTTAAAAGAAAATAAAACACAAATGCACCAGATCTAAGCGGCCTGCTTATAGACAGCAAATAAGCCTCAGTGGCAGCGTGAACTGCGAAACGCATCATTGGTAGCCTGCAGAACCACTGTCTGACCTGATGTTCGGCCCCTAGGTGCATGGAGCACAGAGCCCATGCCTGCAGAAGCTGGCTGCCTCTCCCCGGGGTGGGTTGCTATTCTGAAGAGCAGCACCGTTGCTTCAGCTGAGCTCCTCCCCTGCCAGTCGGGACAGAAGAACCTCAAGCTGCTTCTTCTCAATGGCAGCGAAGGATCGGAAACTGAGTTGGGAAAATAACTGAGTTTAAATAAGAGCTGAACTAGAGGAATATTCTGAGTGTCCACCCAACCCAAGCGATGAGGTCCAAGCTATCAGCCCAAATCTGGTCACCCCCGAGCTTTGGGAAAGTTGGAGCCAGATTCCAGAACCCAGCATGGACTGGTCCCAGAGCCCACTCTAAACTTTAGCAAAGTTCAGCACTGCTGAGGCCCTCAGCCAATTAGACACCAAGTCAGCAGCATTACATCACCAGAACAACCTCTCGTTGAGTGATCAGGGCCACCCACCATTGCAAAAAGTCACCCTTTTGTGGGTGTCATGAACGCCACAGTCACGACGGAACTGCTCATTCCTGTGTATTTATCACCGGATAGAGATTCAGTAAAAAGGAGCAGCTGCCTCGACTTCACGGCCAGGTGTACATTAGCTTCAGTGAAGGCACACCCAGTTCAGAGCAGCTGAAGCTCTCTTCCTTAGCACACTGTATCATTAGTAACAGAGCTAGTCGGGAATTTTTCAAAGAAATGGTTTTTTTTATTGTCAAATGCTGATTTGTCAAAACCCAAACAGTTTGTGAAACAAGATCGGTTTCCACACAGCTTCCAATTTGAAAAAAAAAGGTTGAATTTTTTTTTTTGGAAATTGCCACAACATTTTGTTTTGACATTTTTGAAATGAAACAATGTCCAGGTCGAAACAACTTTTCATTTAGAAATTTCTGCTAATTAAACTAAAAATAGGTTTAAAAAGGGGGACGGGGAGTTGAAATCAAAATGAAACATTTCAAAATGATCAAAATAAACCCGCTTGATGGACCCAAACTGAAAACGCTTTCTGGGCTTTTTGGTGGGACAAGAAAACCACTTCCTGCCCAGCTTTAATTCTTAACCTTCGGAGAGGTGGCCACATGCTTGGCACTCACAATCTTAATAGGAGACCAGCCCTCTACTGCATGAAGTTTCCTATCTCGGCCTGACTCAGACCTTGAGGAAGCTCTGATCCAGATCACATTGCAGTAGCCTTGCCCAATGTGGATAAAAATGGAACCTTTCAGACACGTATAACGCAGTGGGGGCAGCCCTGAATTTGGGCCGTGTGGTTACACCTTACTGAGGGAATTGCTAAAAGCCTTGTCAGAAGGAGGGATTGGAAAGGATAGGTGGGGGCCGTTCCAAGCATCAGGGAGTCATGGAGGGGGAACAGGGGCAAAGGAAGGTGGCAAGGACGGAGAAGAACTGCCCCAGTTCTGAGTATCTGTGTGCAGAAGTTGATTGCACCGCCAGCATTCGGGGGATTTGACCCATTCCATGGTCAGGCTTTGCCCCTTTCCAACAGCACTGGCTTTTTGATACAAAAAGGGAGAGACTTGTCCGCCCTTGGGCATGACCGAGCTGGAGAAGCACCATTCTGGCAGTCAACCCGGCACCGGGAGTGAGCTGCTGCTCCATCCAAGCGACTGACCTCTGCCCCTGCAGCCGAGGGTCTCCGGAGCAGCGGTGATGAGTGCAGAGTGAATGCCAGAGAGAATCGGTGATTTATTTGCTGGTGCTGCTGGCAGCCTGAATGTCCGTTTTAAACATGAAGTGCAATCCGTGCTGGTGGAAAGACGTCCGCTGTCAGCCTTGGATCTTGAGGTCCTCTCTCTGGCTCAGGTCAGCCAAACCTCTCGGCACGGGCCCCTCTTCCAGCACAAGCTGCCTTGAAGTTAATGGGGACCTCAGTGCCCAGAACAGTACAGCACAGACGGGTCAAGACACATACTGCCCCACCAGTGGCTATCGCCCCTCGACCTGGAGGTCCAATGGGGTAAATTCAACTTCAGGACCTACTCAGTCAAGGAGAGATTTTCAAAAGCACCCAAAGACTTTCCCTGGGATGTACGTTCCTAAATCCTTTAGGCTCTTTTGGAAATAACCGTCCCGGCCTTTCTCCTGAGCCCTCTCGCTAAGGATACCACTGCTGCCAGATATGCCGGTGTCTTTCTACCACGTAGACACACATCCACTAGGAACTGCTCTGAGACCCACCAAACTCAACTCAGGTAGGCCAGCGAGCAGCCGCAAGGTGGTGACAATTTGCTCCGTACCTAGGATCAGGCATCACATTGAATCTCCCAGTGGCCCAGCAGGCAAAGGGAGTTGCAATGGGACGTTTTGCTGTGCAAAGGGACAGGCTCCTGCTGTCTGCAGACGTGTTCTGCCTGGCCTGGGGGAAGCTTCTTCAGTGGATGGTCCTTTGACTTGGGGCTAATTAGAGAACAGGGGCTGGGAAAGGCATGTCAGCGCCACACACAGTGGATTTATCCAAGGGGGTTTTTAATTGTGTGTGGAGGGGGGAAGGGGTAGTTCCCCAAATGAGTGCAATTTGAACATCTGTTCACCCCTGGCTTTGAACTGGCTCTTTCAATGCTGGTGCTGAAGCCTGCCCTAAATCGCAGGTGCTCGGATGCAGGAGAAATGCGGCCGGAGGGCTGGAGGAGGAATGCATTTTAATAAAGGGGAGAAAGGATGAATTCTTTAGATCAGGACACTTGTTATCCAGTTTTGGCTACACCAGTTTGGACCTGGGCTTGGAAAAGGATCCATAGCAGCTAATAATAACTAAGGACAATATTACTAATTCATCATTATTCTTACCACTCGGGGCTCCAGGCAGGGAGCTGGGCTACACACACTGATTACAAAGGACAGGTCCTTGCCCCCAAAGCATTTACCACCTGGGGGCAAATCCTGCAGGCCTTACTCACGAAATAAGTCCCATCGGCTCCAGGGCCACGACTTGCTCACGATGATGCCAGGATCACTGCTGTCAGTTGCACTCCATGCTAGACAGCTTTGGCAAAATGGGCACTAAGGTACAGGGGCCAAGGTGCATTCAAGTACAGATGCTGCCCGAGAGGAAGCAATCGCCGAGCAGCAGCCAGGAGCAAGAGGGGGTGTTGCGGCAGGGCAGGGCACGAGACAGGTGAAACAGCATTTGGGATTCCACAGATCTGTAGAATGTCTCAGTTTTCCTGCAAAGAAATAACAGCCCAGCCAAGCTGCATCCTCCGTGTCTCTTTAATACCCCAGGCCCTGCCTTCCCTAATTACTATTGTTATTCATTATGTGGCTCTCTTAAGCCCCAGAAGTGCCTATGGAAAACGGCTTAATGATGACAGCCAGGCAGGTGGCTTGCTAGTGATTATTTCATGTCTCTTCTGGACTCATCACATGTGTATCCAGCAACGTACGGAGCCCCCAAAGAGCACTCTTAGCTCATTTATGGACTTCTCGCTCCACATTTTAAAAACCCAGCTATGCACCATTTAGCATCCTCCCTGCCCCAGCCCTTTAGTGTTTGTACATCCACCTGTCACGCCTTGGCTAGACGGGAGGTTCCAGCTGCGGTGTGTTCTTAACTGGGGTTAAAATAGCTGTGAAGACCTGGCAAGTAGGTTTGAACTCGGCTTAGCCACTTGAGTTGAAGCCTGTGGGTCTACCCTGCATCGTAAACCTGGGCTCAGACGCAGGTGTAAGCCCAAGCCCTGCACCCATTCACGCACAAATCTGTCTGAACTGGGCCTGCGGACCCACGCCTGTATCCCACTGTGATGCAGGTCCAACCCCTGGCATTTCACAGTCTGGACACAGCTCAAACCCAGGTCTCCAGATACGCCTCAGAAGAGTCCACCAATGCTATCCCACAATCCCCTGTGCCTTTCTTTCCCAGCCCTACTGGAAACAACCTCCTGGCTCAAAACACAGCTGCTCAACACGGAACCCTTCCTTTCCCCACAAACTCCTCATGTGCAGAAGCTATGGCCAGCACGAACAAGAACTCCGCCAGCAAGCGTGCTGCTAGCCGGCCAGAGGAACACAGCCAGCTTCCGGTTCATCTCTGGTGCGAGGCAACCAAGTCACGCAGCTTTGGCCAGCACAAGCAATGATCCAGGTTACAAAGCTATCCTGCAGCAGCTGGTGGAGCTGAGGATCAACCAGACCGGCGATCAATGCAAGAGCAAGTCACGCGACTCGGGACTAAGTCCCAGAAGGCTGCTCCTCAGAGCACCTCTGGGAACGCCCCCTCTCCCTGCCCCTTTTACGAGGAATCCCACAGAGCCAGGTTTACTAGGCAGTGTATACCCACCCTCTACTGGAGCCCGGGGTTGCCACCCCCAAGTTAAAAGGTGAGTTGCTGTGTCTCCGCTGCTCTTTTAAGGCAGGTGAAGAACACGCTGTTTATTGCATTGAAGCTACACCTTGAACTGAGATCTCATAGTGCTCTTATAATACAAATAACAATTAACACACGTCACTGTACACATGGCACCAAAGCACCTGGGTGCTGGAGAACAGAATAAACCCAAATGCAATGTAAAAATCACACACTCTTCAAACACATCTGAGCAAACAAGGAAGGGAACAGTGATAAATACACAGCAAAGGAGGCTCTTTAAAGGCCCCGGGGGGGCTGAAGAGAACAAGCTTTCAGGGGCTTTTTAAAACTGCAGAGGGAGGGAATGAGATGAATTTGGGGCAGGGGACTTCCATGCCACTGGACCCGCAGCAGCCAACAGCCACCCGCCCCTGACTTCAGACAGGAGTGTCGGGTTCAGAGATCAGCCAAGTTGTGGCTAGTGACCTCGATGGCAGGGCAGGAACCTAGGTGAAAAAAGATTGAGAGGGGACGAGTGGAGCTTCAGGGTGCACGCTTCCCGCATGGCTTGAGAACACAGTCAAGGTTTCAAACCTGCCTAGGCAACATGCCTTGCTGAGGGTTGTAGTCAGAGCAGAGACCATGCCAGGGTTTCTGTCCCATGCCCCGGCCTCCTCCCACCAGTGCTGACCTGCACCGTGCCAATTTATCTTCACTGCTTCTCTCCTCCACGACTCAGCAGCGCCACCCCGCCCAGGTGACAGACACAGGGGACGTCTGCACCGAGGGCTCTTTGCCCACCACTTGGAACCAAGCCCACCAAACAACCCAGAAATTTGCCAGGGGTTTGTTCACTAGGGGAGACCAACATCTCCTGCTTGGGCGAACCATTTATCGTTACTCTTTGTACTACCACCACACCTAGCCACCCTGATTGAAATCATGGCCCCACTGGCAAACCCGGTTTCAGCGACCAGGCCTCAGAGGGCTCACGAGCAAAGTAGACAAGACAGAAAGAAATCCATTGTATAGATGGGGAAACTGAGGCACGGAACGACTCACCAGCTTGCCCAAGGTCACATAAGGAGACGGTGACAGAGCAGGGAATTGAAGGCCAATTCCTGTGTCCCAGGATACCCTTCAGCAGGGAAAGGACAAAGGGAAGCAAAGCCAACGAGCCAGCTCCCAACTCCAGCAATGCACCAGGCTACAGAGCCCCAACCCAACACACGGCAGTGGCTTGTCGTCCAGTGGCTGATGCTGCTGCTGTCAGCATGTCATTCGCTCTTCTAATCAGACTGGGTGAGGGGGAAGAGAGGGCATCCAGGCGTGGACAAGGTGGGCTGCCTAGGCTTCCGAGAGTTGATTTTCCCCCAAGCAGACGGGTTTATTAATGACAAGAATTTCCAGCTTGGCAATAAAGGTACAGCTTCATTTCCTTGCCAGGGTGCCATGGCAACCTCGCACGACTTTCTTTAATTACAAAGACAGATCGCAGCCCTTGGAGCTGTTGGCTCCCCAGGGCCTGCCCGATGGGGAGAGAGAGAAAAAAAAGGAGCAACTCCCAGCTTGCTAAGAATAACGGCTCCAGAGGGAAGGAGGGAAAGGCTGCAAAGCCCCTTCCTGTGCCGTGGAAGAACTTGCTGTCGGAAGTTTGCTGGAGAACTAGAGGCTACAGAAGACGGTCCCGCAGCCAGCCCTATGCTGAAGGGCAGCACTAGCTTAGCATTCTGAGTGGGGCAGGGATTGCTGGTCTAGCCAACCCAGTGTCCTGCCTCCAGTAATGGCTAAAAGCTGATGCTTCAGGGGAAGGTGCTATCCCACCCCCTTTCCCATAACGCATCTGGCCCTCCATGCAATACGGTACATGGCTCCTCCTGACCAACATGGTGATCAGCTGGCGCCCTGGAGCATGAGGGTGGTTCACCGTACCAGGAAGGGTGGGGTCTTCTGTTGACCCCGCCTTGTCAGCAGCTGTTGGAGCCTGGCATGGAAGTGCTGATGGGTTTCTGCCTGACTCACTGCAGCAGGTGCAGCTCATTAATCCCCACCCGAGGTACAAGGAAGGTGCCAGCCATAGCCTGGGCTGGGGGAACTAGGATCTGGACAGAAATTCTGCAGGGAAATCCTAGGCACAAGTTCAGTTGGGGGAGGAAGTGTAGACTGAGCTTTATGCTGCCCTGTTGTTATTTCAGCGGCTGCTAACAAAGAGGGCCGGGAAGAGGGGGAGCTTGGGTGCTCGCCCAGAGTGTAGGTGGTCTGATCTGGAAGCAGAGTAAGGAGGTCTCAGCCTGTTTGCATTTACCCTCCTCTTGGCTTGTAGCAACATTACCGAGTTGCCTGCAACTTACCATATTGGCAGGTCTTGCTCATGAGACTTTCCAGCCTAGCTCCCATCTGTGTATTGATTGCACTTTGCATAACTGCAGGGGGATTGCCTCAGTGACCACACTCCACACTTCCCATCTTCCCAGCCTCTAGCTGTGGTGCAGCGTGCCCCCTCCCATCCCAGAGGAGGCTGCATTTCAATGCTGCTTTGAGGTGAAAGGTGGCTTGGAAGCATGTGGCATCATTGCTATAATACCCATGTTGTTACCAGTCATGAAATGATCCAGCCTTGTTACAAAACCAGCTATCTGAATTTCCGCCGGAGGATCCCTCCAGCAATGAATCGCTGCACAGGCTACAGAGGTGATGTTGATCTCAGTCACTCCTGTGCAAATCTGGAGCCATTCCACTGAAGTCAATGGGGTGACTCTGGATTTACACCAGTGCAGCTAAGAACAGAGACTAAGGAATTCCCTTTCATGCATTGTAAAGTTACCAGCCCTTAATTCTGTCAACTGGTTTTTCACTCGGAGCACCGGAGACAGATGCTAGTGCTGAATCACACCCATTCACCTCAGCCAACTTTGTGCCTACCTCCAAACTCAGCGGTGAATCCATAACTAGCAATGAGGGGCTGACTCCATGTAGGCACTGAAAACTTGGTAACACACACGCACACACACAGCCCTTCCTCCATCTAGATCTTCCCCACAGCCTGCTGGATAAGACCAGAGGCTAGATTCTGCTCTCAGCCACGCTGGTGTAAATCCAGCATAACTCCATCAAAGCCAGTGAGGTTAGTCCCAAATTTACAGCAGTGTAAACGAGAGCAGCGTAGCACCATGGCAGCGCCCATGTGGGCGAGGGTGGGTGTGACTGGCGTTGGTAGGAAAAATGCTGCACATTTTTAACAAGCTTTCACACACGCCATGAAGAAGTCGAACGGGGCAGCATTTCGCAGCATGTGTCGCCAATTTCCAACTCGATAATCGTTTCTCAAACCTCCAGGCCACTGTGTTTTCAACTTTGCCATTTGCGGGAGAATTAGCAGGGGAGGAGAAATGCTTCTTTTCTTCTGCGGGTTGTGGGTGGGCAGCAACCGTGACAGCAGGGAGCCATTTCGCTGTGGGATTCAGGCGACTGAAGAATCTCTTTTAAATTGTTAGCCCTCAACAAACAGTAAATACAAATAGCAGGCGAACGCTGGGCCAGTCACTGTGATGGAGGACGTGGGAGGGTGGCCACCAGAAGGATCAGTTTAAAATAAACGATGAAGACAGCGGGATTTAAACTCTCTGGGGATCCAATCACACTGACTTTTGTCCCCAGCGGAGGAGAAAAAACAAACATAAGCTGGACTCTGACAGCCCGGATGGTTTCCTGCTACTCTGATGGCCAGAGATGGGCAGGAAAGTTTATTTGGCAGCAAATTAATCATTAATGATTATAAACACTTATCCTCCCATAGACACTGACCCCATCCTTGTGTCTAGATAGAACCTACCCTGAGATGGCCCGATGGAGATAGGCCATGTATTGGTGGTGGAGAATTTAATATCCTTATTGATCCACCCGGCAATCCAAAGCAACACAGACTCTCCTCCTGAAGCTTAACGGCTAATTAAGTGTTCGCTGTCTGAGCTCTGTCTCTCAGACCTGTCTGACCGGTGGAAAGAATTCACTTTTCATTCTGCACCACGTGAGGTCCATTCTGGAATTGATTATTTTCTTGCATCTTAGAAGCCATTCCAAGGAGTTCAATCACTGGTCCTGTAAACTCCCCAAACACAGTCGGTCTGCCCGTTTCTGTGACACTTCTCCTCTCCTGAGAAGTGCAAGGAAGGGGGAGAGTTAGCCCTTTCTTGCCCCAGAAAGGCCCTAGACCTTGTGCCCAGGAGGCAATAATTTATTGATGTGCCTGCTACAGAGAGCATCCCCCCCGCCCGACCCTCTGTGGAGGCACCACTCCCAGCCACCTTCATGCTCCGTGGGCATGAATGGTTCAGGTCTCATTCAGAACAATGGAGAATCTCCAACCCTCACCGTGAGAGCAGTAGCTGCTGGGACCTGGGCCATTTTGAACATCTAGCCCCACATCTCAGGGGCTTGAGTGGGAGTTGTGGATCCTTCCCCCCCTGCCAGCAAATCTGTCTGAATCCAGCCCAAGGTGGATGCGTTAATAGTGTGAAATGAGCAGGGGAAGGTGGGGAGAGGGCCACGGCCTAGCTCCCAAACCACAAGTGTTCCCATCGCAGACCCCTCCCTCTTTGCTGCATACTGGCACCACCAGCAAAGAGGCCAAGGGGTGGGCTGACGTGGGGGCTGGCTCCAGCCGGGTGGACCCAGCAGCTCCTGCCACGTTGGTTGGGTGGGGTAAGGGTAGCTGGTGCCACACCGGCTCTGTGGTTAAAGGGGCCTGGGGTCTCCAGGCTGTTAGCAGGCACTGAATTCCCATTCAAAGGACAGAGAGAGGGGAAGAGGGATGGCTGGTACTGTTGGAACCTGACCAGCTCCCTCTCTTGGCTAGGCTGTGGTGCAAAGGGGAATACAGACATGATTATTCTGCTCCCTTAGCTCAGAGCAGAGTCTGATGGCTTTGTATGCAAAGGTCACGGAGTTCTGTTTCCAGTGACACCCCATGTGTCTCTCCATGGCTCATATCCCATGTGTGCTGCCCATGTCTCATGTGTGCATCATTGGGTCACATGCTCCATGTCTCACATGTGCATCGTCATGTCACGTCTCACGTGTGCATCCTTGTGTCACATGCTCCATATCTCACGTGTGCATCCTCGTGCCACGTGTGCTTCCCCGTGTCACGGGCTCCATGCATACTTGCCCCATGTCTCATGGGTGCAGCACCACTGGTGCCCATGGCCCCTCGGTGTGACTGCTGCCATGAATCACTCCAGGGAGTGCCAGGAGCTGGCTTTAAGCCCGGGTGAGCAGTGCGGGGCAGAGTGCCCCAGTACCCGTCTGTTCTCTCACCTGTCTGTTGACTGGCATAGCCAGGTAAAATGCCAGTGAAACTCACCAGCCATTCTTGAGGGACAGCAGCCAGCCCAGGGGCTGGAGGAAGTAGATGACTGGGGCACCAACAGGACTGCCCCAGGCAAGAGGGATCGGGCCAATCCGGGTCCACAGCCTGCTCACTTGGTCTCAGTTCCGTCTGCACCTGTGTTATCAGCATTCCTGGCAGTGCTGCAGCAGCTACTCTGCCACCTTGGGCCCTCACCTCTGCCCCTTGGCCTGTCGAGCACCATCCTGGGCACAGCTCAGAGCAGTGGCCAGCTGAGCGGAGAGGGAAGATGGTGGGACAGGTTGACACCCAGTCGGGAACGCTGGCTGGGAATCAAATCCTCCCACCCCACCTTAGGGTGATCAGATGTCCCGATTTTATAGGGACAGTCCCGATTTTTGGGTCTTTTTCTTATATAGACTGCTATTACCACCCACCCCGTCCCGATTTTTCACATTTGCTTTCTGGTCACCCTACCCCACCTCGAGCCCTGCCAAGTGCTCTGGATGCAGAAGGGGGCTGGCAAGGGGGAGAAATGGAGGAATCAGAGCTAAATGCCTTTGGAGAAAGGCAATTTAGTCACATTTTAGAAAGAGAACGCAATAAACAAGATCTTCAGAAAGGGGGGAAGAAAAAACTCAGCCCAGTGCACACAGATCAGGTTTTCAAAGGTCATCTGTTCTTATGAATTTTAATTTCCACACATTGGTTAATAGTTGTTGGAAGAAAAGGGAGATATTCCTGGAGCAGGCCGAGGGAAGGGGCTAAAGACACATTTGAATTTCAAGGACAAGCTGTTTGCAGAATAAACCAGAGAGACAATAACCTCCAGCAGCGAGAGGGGCTGTGCAGAGTTGTGGAACACCCTTCCTCCCACCCTCACGTGGCCTCTTTCCTCCTGCAGGGGCCACCTGTGGGATGGGCAAAGCGGACACAGAACGCACTGTAGCAATGGCCTTTTCCCTTCTCCAGGGCTGGCCCAGGATGCCCAGTGGTGTCATGGAAAGAAAGACACTCATCCACCAGCAGGGGTGCAGCCTGGCCCGTCCCAGGAATGCTCTGGACGAGATGTCATCTCTGACAATGGCGTTTCTTCTGTCATGGCTTCCACCCATCACCAGGGTGCTGCTTGGACTCTGGTGGGCACTGCCCACTGCACTCTAGGCAGCATGCCCGTGGTCCTAAATCCACTTTGGGGAGTACCCCAGGGGATGCCCCTGCAGCCATCATCTGTTTAAACAGTTAGAATCCTAGACCCCATAAACCCAGGCCCTGTGTGCTGCCTACAGAACAGGGATAGATAGAGGCCATCTATCTATCTATCAAAGTCAAACACATTCTTTCTCTCTCCGCTCTGCATTTCAAAGGAGGTAGAAATGCTGCCAGCAGAACTATGCCCTGGTGACAGTGGTAAGGCCCCCCGGATGTGGGGAGAGCCTGGCTCAGACGGGCTGGGCTGGAGATCTGAAGCTGCTACGCCCTTCTCTTGTTTTTGATGACTGACTGCCAGATTCTGCTCCGATCTAATCTCAGGAGTGATCTGGATTTAATGGTGTGAAATTGGGGGCGGCTGGCTTCACACAAGCACACATCCAGGATGGGCCCAGGTCATTATCCCAGAGGGGGGAATTTCCCCACCCTGCCACCCTTGGGGATGTTTGAAATCTGGATCTAGGCCTAAGCGTTGTTGCTTGACACCAGCCAATCTCTCTCTGACACACGTATATACCCAGATACTCGTATACCATGAGACATATACGCAGGCACATATAGACCTGCATATACAAGCTGATACAGACATACAGAGATATAACCCCCCCACACCTCTCCATACACCTACACAGCACTATACACACAGGCACAAATAAAGAAATGCACACATGCAAATAGAGACACACAGATACAAATCCATACACACACACACGCCCCCACTGTACTCACATGTACACAGAATTTCATAGCTACAAACATTCAAACACAATCAGAGAAACACGCTGGCAGGATCAGGTCTGAACCACCCTGGCTATTAAGTCCAAACGTCCTGAAGCGTCACCCCAGTGATACACACACACACACACACACACACACACACACACACACACACACACACACACACACACCTGTGAGCATGCAGCTCAGCCTGCCCCAGGCGGGCTCCCAGCTCCCATTTGCTGAATGCACGGAGCAATAGCTGACCTCGTCCTGGGGAAGCGAAGGGAAATTTTGCACCCCCCTTCGCCCTAACCCAGGGACTGAGGCTAAAACACTGCTCAGGCCAAAGGGCGTCAGTCTCCGGTAGCCAGGCCCTGGACGGGGATAAGCCACGTGTGCTCTGTGTGCAGCGGGCAGCTAGTGAGGCATGAACGCTCACCCATGCTGCAGCACTGCGAGGAGAAGGAAGGGAAGGGAACAGGGGGAGTTTCTTGGGGGCAGGGGACGGAGGAGAGGGTCCCTGGCTGGGAAGAACAGCAGGAGCCGCAGAGGGTGAAGGTGGGGACTTTAGCAGTTCTCATGCCACCTCCAAATTCACGAGTCTCATGCAAAACATGCTTGGTCTAGATAGGGCCCAGGGCACCAAATCCAGGAGCCCAGGACAGCCCCATCCCCCACCCTTTGGAGAGGGGGAGGCAGCCAGCAAGGAGCTTTCTAGAGCCCCTTTTCTCAGCCACCTGAGTTGTGAGCAAAGCCCCTGACCAGAGGGTCTCCCATGTGCAATCCTCCCCACTCTGCCTCCAGAGACAGGAGCCGGGACGTTTGGGGGCTGCTCGCAGTTGTAGCCTGGGGCAAAATAACCATTTTGTTCTGTGAGGTGGGTCACAGCGACAGGTCAGGCTCATCTGAGCGGCTTCACGTTCACCAGGGCTGGGGCTGGAGAGCAGTGGAGGCACTCCAAAGCTGAAGTGCCAATAAACATTTCTTACCAAAGTGTTTACAGGAATAAGGGAATGGAGTTTTGAAATGTATCTTTCCCTTGTGACTGTAATTCCAGTGGTACACCTGTCTGGTTTTATCAGCAGCTTCTGGTATGGTGGCCTTGAGGGGTGTCCCTGCACACCGCAGAACACCTGACCCTGATGAGACAGAGAACTCCATGGTCCCTAAACCCCACAATGTACCATGTGGCAGCATAGGGGGGATCTATACCCCGACTACTCCACACCAGGGGACAGCAAGGAAAACCACAGCTTCATCTACGCTGATCTGTGAGAACCACTGATGGTTTGCATAGCTACAACGCACTATGTGTTTGTGCAGTGAAATGGACAGAAATGTTTCCTTCCTTCCTAATTTGAAATTTTCACTTTGTTAAGTTATGTTAACAATGCATGTAACATTGCCTGGGGGGATTGGCTGTTTGGTTTTGGTTTTTTTACACATTGATTTTCTGCACTGTTTTTTCCCACTCAATAAGTGTTCTGTTTTTGGAGAATCCAATTATCTTTCTTAGTTCACTACAAACACTGCAGAATGCAGAGCAGTTATCAAAGCAAACAGTAGCTGTAATTGCACACCAAGCACCGCAGAACACACAACTTGAGAAAAATACCCAGTAGTGTCTATAAACGTGCTGCATGCACTACCCAAGTCCCAGCAGCACCCAAAGATCCAGGCCCAGAGAACACTCCAGCACACAACACTTCTGTGGCTGACTGTTAAAGTGCTTTTTCAAAGCCTCCCTCAACCAAATAGTTCCAAGTTGAAATCTTCTATCTGGCTGTTCAAAGGCAGCAGACAGCTGCTCCACCATGGCAGCAACTTGCACCCCTTTGCCTCACACATATGATGCAGGACACAAAAGGCAGCTATAACCGTAGGGATATTTTTCTCACTGAGATCCAAGCTAGGGAGTAAACACCGCCAGCGTCCCTTCAATCTACTGAAAGCCATTCAACTGTCATTCTGCACCCACTGAGCTGGTAGCTGAATTAGCTTTGTGCTGTTTGGACGGCTTCATGAGCCGGGGGACAAGTAGCTGGCTGGGTCCTCCAGGATCACTACTGGCGTTTCAATATTGCCAGTGGTAATCCACCAACTGGGAAAGAATATCCCTGCTTACAGCTCTCTGAACAGTCCTGTGTTCTCAAATATGCAAGCACCATGCACCTTCCCTGACCAGCCCACACTGATACCGGTGAAGCATCCCCAGTGATCCACCAACATTCGGGTAGCCAGGGAGAGGTAGCCCTTTCTGTTGAGGTACTCTGTGGCAAGGTAGGCTGGTGCCAAACAGGGACATGGGTGCTGTCTATCACCCCACTGCAGTTTAGGAACCCCAGAGCTGCAAATCCATCCACTATTTCCTGCACATTTCTGCGCGTCACACTCTTGCGTAACAGGAGACATTTAATGGCTATGCAAACCTGCCCCTCTGTGGGTTTTCCAACTCCAAAAGAATTTCCCACTGACCGGCAGCAAATCAGTGTGAGATCGCCCCTCAGGTAGATGGCAGACCTACCCCCTTATTTATAACACTGTAATCTCTAGCACCATTTGAGGTCCAAATGGCTTATTGTGGTTCTGTCCCAGAGACCTCTCAGAAAACAGAATCTCTGTTAGGAACTGACAATGTACCTCTGACCCTAGTGGTTGCTCTGTTCGCATACTCAGTCACTAAGATAAGGAAAAGGCAAGTAGCACAATCATCTATGGTTTCACGGCGTATAACCTTTTAAATCTTTATTTATAAGAATTTTAGCATTTTATAATTTTAGATTTCGCTCTAAGTTTCATGGTAATACGTTTTGTTTTCTTCCCAAGGCTGTAGTCACCACACATGTCTCCACTGTCAGGGCAGCTCTCATTCTGGTGGCCCTGTGCTGGCAGGCTGGGGCAAGCTCCACACAGGTCCAGGAACGTGGCCTGTTGCATCCAAAAGTCTTGCAGCCACTGTTCGTTGTCCCACACCTGCATTACAATGTAATCCCTCCACTCAGTGCCCAGAAGCAATGCTCTACCCTCTGCAGCTGCTCCATGAATGCCAACCAACACCTCAAACTGTTTTACTCTATGTCTCTCAGAAAACTGTCCTCCAAGAAACTCTCATGTTCCCCGGTTGCTGGGGTATTTCCAGCAGGTCTGCAAATACAGGAGAATCGCGCATCCTGTATTTGCAACATTCATGGGGGCTCCAGGCTTCTGTCAGAGATGGCGGACACAGAAAAGTGTTGTGTGGGTTTGTGGGATTTTTCTTTAAAGATGCGACAATTATAGGATATGGATGGCATTGTGGGATGGAGAAAGTTGCATGCTGGGAACTTGACCCATCTCCCCCTTGACCCCTGGGCAAGTCATTACCCTCACACAACAAAACATTGCAGAAAGATTCCAAAGGGCCTTGTGCTGGATGGCAGCCTGGGGCATGCTGGGATAGCTGCCTCAGTGCACTGCACTTCACATGGACACAAGCCCTCCTGGGGAGTACACCCAGGGCCGACACAAGCAGCCAAGCAGGCACCTGCCCGAGTGATACACACACGTCAGCGGCTGTACACGGACATAACTTGCATCAGTCATAAATATGGCCTGGAAAAGCAGTAGGAGAAGAAGGGTCCCAAGCTCCCACACTGCTGGTCTTGCTAAGCCAGCTGCCTTCCTCAGGGGCCCCGGGCAGCAATTCTTCACCTGGCCGGTTATTAATATCCCAGCAGGAGGGACGCACACAGCTGCCTGCAACTGTCAGTACCTGTTCTGTCTGCAGCTTTGCCTGCAGCTGTCACTTGGCCATGGCCGGCCCGAAAAGGAAAGGAAAAAAATAGCCCGTACTTCCCTCCCCACTCCTTTCTGTGTGTCTATTCAAAGCTCCTAGCCCTCCAGTGGGCCCGATTCCCCATAGCCCATACAGTCATTTACACCAGTGCAGAGCAGGTGGGAAAGGCCACGGGCCAGATTCTCAGCTGGTGAAAAAGCTCCACTGAAGGGAACGGAGACAGGCTGAGAATCATCTCAGAATCTGGCCCTGCCATTCTGAGGGGGTGGCATTTTCCAGACATTTTGTGCCAATGTGAATGACAGTACAAGGCGAATGGCAGCTACTGGGGGAAGCCAGGCCTCCCAGGACTCAATGGCAAAGCTCCCAGTCTGCCCACTAGAGACTGGCTCAGTGCTAGGTGCAGGGAAGCTGATACCGAGGGACCTCTAGGGAGGAAAAGCCCTCTAGGAAGGCAGGGGGATATTACTATGTATTGCTTGTAGGTGTCTCCCAGCACAGCAGTCCACCACTGACTGTCCATTCTTTCTTCCTTCCCAACGAATCTCCAAGGTTCTCTACCCCCACCCCATCTCGCCTTCACTCCCCCCCTGCATACCTACTTCATCTCCCTGTCCTAGCGTCGTGGGGTGAGATCCTGGCCAGTGGGAGTTTTGCCGTTGACATCAGTGGGGCCAGGATTTCCCCCGTGGTCTCTGTTTTCTGGTCTCACATTAGGGAAGTACAAGCCCCATTTTGCCAACGGGGAAAGTGAGGCTCAAAAAAAGGGAAGTGACTTGCCCAAGGTCCCACAGCCAATCAGTGCCATGGCTGGGAGCAGGACCCTGGCGCCCTGGCTCATAGCTCTCTGCTCGGTCCCCCAGATCATCCTACCTCGCTCCCTCCCTTTCCGTCTCTCTCTCCCGTTCTGCAGATTCACCCATCCACGTTGCCCTGCCAATAGACACTTGTCCAGCAATCTGCAGCTCACCCACCTTTGCCTCGATTTCCCTCTCCACCCTGCCTGCTCCCTACCAATCCTCCTCCATATTCATCCCAGCGTCCATCTCCTGGCCTCTCCTCCATGCACTTCTCCGGGTGATACAGCAGCATGCGCCTGCCTCTTATTGCTCATTCGGAGCAGCAGCTGGTTCTCCTTGACAGACAGACCAGTCTGGCTGTGCTGAGAGAGAGGTTGCTTTATCTTGTATGTCTTCCAGCCTGGTTTCCCCTCTCTGCATTCCTGCCCGTTAAGCTCCGGGCATACCCACTCAATAAGGCAGCACGGCAAGGCAGAGTTTTCCCAGGTTTGTGCTAATTAAGTGTTCAGAACATGCTCTGCAGCCCTGGCTGAGGAATTGAATCCCATTAAAAAGCCAAGTCGAGCAGGCAGTGTCTAGCTTGTCATTACAAGCACTGGAGCAATGTAGATTTCCATTGGAAAATCAATAGATCCCAGCCAGGAAGGGTCAATGAATGGAGATGGATGCAGGAGCTCAGGGAGCGTGGCCTCTGGCTGGGACCCGTCCCCGAGGCCAGGAGTAAAGAGCTGCTGCCGAGAGCAAGCGATCTCGGGCAGAGGGAGCTGGGGCGAGGATCTTCCAGTGGGTGAACACAAAGCCAGGACCCTCTAGCAAATCTCTGCACAGCTGCAGCATGTGCCCAGCCCAGGAAGCAGCTGCTCTGTTTCGGGCACAGGATGGAGGGCTACTGTACAGGATGGAGGGGGTGGATTTGGTCTCCTGCTTTGCTTCCCCTGTTCCCTCCCATCATGCCCATTCCCCCCCTCGCACCCTGCACCGCCTAGAGCCTCACGGTTCCTGGGAGAGCTCCTTCGTTCTTAGCCAGCTGCACTCCCTGGTCAGCCTAGCGCTTGGGCCTAGCTGGACAGGGAGGGTACTGGGTTTCTTGCTGCTCTGTAATCTATTGCTCTTCCTCTTTGCATCCCTATTTCACTGCCTCTTCCTCCCCACTTTGCCCCCTGACCCCTTCCCTTAGGGAGGGAATGAGCCTGGGGTGGCCCAATGGATCTTGTCCCTGCAAAATACCTATGACTCTTTCCTCCAACCCACGCCCCAATCTCTGTTGCCTCCTTGCTCTTCATGCACTTTGTCCCCCCTCTCTGCTGGCCCCTGTGGCCCCACTGCTCAGAAGCCCCGTGCTCTCTGTGCATGGGGCTGCAGGGTGAAACTTACTTACAACCTGGGGCTGCAGGGTGAAACTTTGTCTCTGTGGCCAAGGGCGGAAGTTCACAGAGCAGAGGGCAGAGCCGGGCTCCGCTCCCCATGCCAGTTGCTGTGGATCTTACCAGCCCAGGGGCAGGAGGAAAGAAGCCAGGAAGCAGGGGGAGCTGGCTGGATCCACGCAGGAGGGAGAATGGAAGGCACTGACCACTGGGAAAGAAATTCACGAGAGGTGTGAGCTCCCCACCCAAGGCAGGAGCCTGAATGCAGAGGGCAGACCCCAAAGGTGACTCTAAATGCACATCTACACCATAGCATGGGCCTCATTTCCAGCCACAGGTGACACACAGATGCTAATTGAACCGATCCCAGGCCAGTGAAGGCTCCTGGGTGGATAATTTCCCCGACGAGGTTTGGTTTAGGATGAGAGAGATCTCGCCGGCTCTCCTCTCCAACCAGGCTCAGGGGACAGGGTTGCTTAGTGCAGATGGCAGGCTGCGGGTTCCCATCCAACCCCTCTCCAGCTCACTGCCCCCTTCCTGGTTTGGGCAATGGTGTAGCACCAGCTGGAGGTGAGAACCGAGCATCAGTGCCATGCAGGCCCTGGCTGAAATCCAGATTAAGGGGACAGAACAATCCAAGACAGGAATTCACTTCACCTCAAGGAGCTATATGGAAGTCTCTGAGCTTCTGATTATCAGGCATGGCCAGGGCTCCCTGGTCTGCTCACTTTGCTAATGAATGAATTCGTCTAAGAACCATCTTCGCCTGGGGGCATCACAGGACGGGGATCCCAGCGGCTCAGGAACGGGCAGCAGCCCTGCTTGGTACCACGGATGCATCGGGAGGGGCCCAATTCCCCATTGCCCTGCAGTGGGTAAGTAGCACGTGGAAACAAATGTGAGACTGGCTCTCTCCACCCACCATGCGAAGCGGGGAGATGCTATCCCTGTTTTCACAGCTGGGAAACTGAGGCACGGTCAGACCTTCCAACGTGATTCACACACCCCGAGAATGCTGGGAGCTGCTGCTGAGCTTCCAGTGCCAGCACAGGAGCCACTGAGTGCTGGGCTCTTTTGAAAATCTGGCCTCCCTCCCGTGACACACCCAGCAACACCCTGGAAGCCTTTGGCACAGCCAGGAATTGAACCCAGAAGTCCTGAATGCCAACCCTCTGCCAGAGCCCCAAGGGGAGCCTGTCTGGCTGAAGAGACGCTAACACCCAGCCATGGAATGCGCCAGAAAAGGAGGTAGAGAGAGAACTTTAGGGTAATCCACAGCGACAGATACAGATGGGAGGAGAAATGGAGGCAGAGATGAAGTGAACCTCCTGCTACCTCTGGGTTTATTAAGGCAGACTTTGGCTTTTTATGGACTCCGAGGCCCTGTGAGAATCCAAGTGCATTACAGATAAAACAAAACCAGATGCATTAAAAATCCAGAGAGAGAAGCACACGCATTCTTACCAGCAAATAACCCATCACCAGGCTCTCTGCTGCCAGGATGCGCCGTCCTGCTCCTCCAGATTGAGCCAGCAGCCTGGTGCCATCGAGGGAAGGGGCCGGGAAGAACTGACAAGAGATGGATCTGGGGTCGGAGTTCTGCTCTGGGAATGGGTTGGCAGCCAGAGGAGAGCGCCAGGAAGATGGAGCTGGTGCGTTGGAGAATCCAATAAAGAACAATTGGCTCGATCGATAAGAGTCTCTCTCTCTACCTGCCCCTGTAGGTAGTTGACAGATACTAAATCGGATCAGTGGGTGGCTTTTATTCCTCTTTCTGTAGTTCTCGCTTTCCACGCGAGTCGGGCAAGGCACTTCCACAAGGCAAGCACAGCTGGCGGCCACTGGAGAAAGGTCGCCCCGCTGGCACTAACTGGGTGCAGCTCCGTGGAGACGTACGCTGCTGCAGCCTGCTCTTTGGAGGAGCCCAGCCCTGGACACTCAGGTGGCCCCAGCAGGGCACTGCTGTGAGAAAGCTCACACGGCTGGAGTACTCGCTGGCACTACTGGGGCATTTCTCTGGGGAAGCGCCAGGCTTGTGCCTTAGCTGGCTTTGGTGAGCCCTTCCCAGCACCAGCCCCGCTGGCGCAGAGGGCACAGGGCGTTTGGCGGGCTCTGGGCGAGCATGCAGGTGGGGGGAAGGAGGCACTTTCCTGCCTGTTGGATGGTGGCCTGCCAGCTATATGGAACGAGGGAGAGAAGTCTAGGGCCAGCTCCTCAGCCAGTGTCGATGAATGTCACCCCACGGAGCTCCACCAGTTGAGGATCTGGCCCTTTCTCGCCTTACATATAACGAAGGCACAGACCCAGCGCCAAGTCCTGCTCTTCTAGTACAAGCAAAATGCCCCTCTAGACTGGAGGATTGGGCCCATGGGGAGTCTGTGTCCCTGGTGACATCGATGTACCCTTTGGGAGACTCCAGCCGGGCTCAGGATCAGGCCTTAATAGCAAACGCTTTCCTGGCCTGGTCAGGGGAATGCCCCAGGGGATGGGGTCCCTGGCTGTTCAGCAGGACCATCCTGCCTGCCTCTCCCATCCAAGGATGCTCTACACAAGCTCCATCCCTGCTTGGGGCTGTCTTCCACACAAGCCAGCGATGAGGGGTCTGTGCGAGCCCAACGTGGACTAATTAAAGCCTCCTCTTCCCCTGATACATTGACGTCCTCATTTCAAGGCTCTGGTGCCGCTCTTCGCTTTATTGCCGGCACGTGTCTGACCCCCCACCCCATCCCCCCCGCCTCCCTTGGTGCGTGCCAATGCAGTGAGGAATTATCCCCTGTCATCCATTATGAATAGGGCACCCTATCCTGTCTGGTTCAATCAGCACCAAGTGTAATTTCCATAGGCTTGATCTGCATCGGAAGGCTTCAGATGCAGGCAAGCCAGTGCAAGCCGGGAGACAGCGCCCGCAGGTGGAATTGCACTAGCTTAATAATCTTCCAGGGAGACAGCGCAGACAGGGCCAGGGGGTTATGATTATTAGTTGATGCTCCTCTCTATTTATTTAATTTAAATTGCACTTGAAAAGCTGCGCTGAACCGCTGTTCTGCTCCCGATCGCTGCAATCAATCACCCGTCCCTGCTTCGCTTCCCATTCCCCTCCATTGCATCCTTCTCCCCAAACAGGCGCTGCCCTCTACAGCTTCCTCTCTCTCCCCACCCCTGAGATTTATCCGCTCCTGGGTGGGAAGGAGGCAGATGCATCAGAGTGGCAGCACCACCCAATCATGGCCTGCAACAAGGGCTCTCAAAGCCAGATTCATCCCAGGTCCAGGATCAGGGCTAAGGCAGGCCCGGGGGTTGAGGGGCTGCCAGGAGCTAGTTCAAAGGGGTAAATTCTGCCCCCCACAGCACCCAGGAGATCCAGCCTCGCACCTGCTCTGCACAGACGTAAATGACAAGACATGCTGTAGTAACACAAGGGCCCAGACCATCTATGTAGGGCAGCGTTTGTACCACACTAGTCACTAGAGGACACTGGGAGCCTCGCAGAGTCACGCCCGTGATCCGAACGCCTGCACCGAGACGAGCTACCTCAGAGATAGCTGGGATTTGCAAACCGTCTGGGGATCCACCTGCCCAAACTCCACTTGGATACTGACTGAGACTTTCAAACTCTAGTGCTTGATGATATTTATATGGCTCCTGAGTATCTGAGCACCTAGTCATCTTTCCAGAGTTTAGCCCCACAGCGCTGTGGTCCCCAGTTCACAGAGGGGAAACTGAGGCACAGAGATTAATGGACTTGCCCACAGTCACGCAGGAAGTCGGTGGCAGGGCAGGGAACTGAAGCCTAGTCTCAGGAATCCTAGGCTACTACCCCAATACTGCCCCATACTTCCACACCACAAGGCCATTATTGTTACAAGTCAGAGCATGCAGCTAGCGGGGGGACTCCCACACAATAATTATTCAGAAAAACCCATTCCCAACAGGCCCCTTAATGCCTGGGAGTGGGGGGGGGCTCTCCCCCAGCCCCCAACAAGGGCTGTGAAAAGCTTTAATCTAGTCACTCTCCCATTCTCCCTCTCTCTCTAATCATGCTGCATCATTATTCTCCCTAAAGAGGCGTCGCTCCCAGATCCTAGCGCCGGCTAATGTCTTTTTTGCTTTCATTAATAACCCCGAATGGCTTTACAGGTGAAGGGAGGGGCGAGGGTAATTGAAACCATCTATTTCGCTTCCCGGTTCCTTCTGCGAGGCCCCACAGCTACAAGGGCTGTCTGGCTTGCTGTGTCTCTTCCTCCGCTGCTGACGAGGCGAGGGTGCAGGGAAGAAGGATGAAACTTCTGCAAGGGAGGCTGAGCCCAGGGTCAAATGGGAAGAATATGGAACATTTACAACCATCCTGGGGAGGTTTAGCCAATAGCCCGATTCCTCACCTCCCAGGCCAGCCCTGCGCTGAGCCCTTTGCAAGGGCTGGTGGTAACCCCACTGCCTTGGCACGTCATATTCTGCCCCTAGCAGCATCAGTCGGCTCAGTCCGACACTCCCCATCTCGTACTGCAGCTTGATGTTGCTGTGTGCTCTGTCTGCTGCCTTGTTCCACCTCAGCAGTGGCTGCATTCCCGTGGTGATTTTTCTGCGTGTACGTTTAGCCATGCGTGCTACATAAGTACTGTAGGTAGCTGGCTACTGTGGACTGGATGGAGAGGCAGGTGGAGAGATGGAGGGGTGTGCATGGGGACAGGCAGATATCGACGCACCTACTGTGCATTAGATAAAGATTTTTTTGAAAGGGCTTGGAGATCCTTGAAGATGAAGGTGCCTATAATAACAAGTGTTGCTGCAAACTGTCCACAGCAAAGAATAATTGCAGTAAAATATTACACTGCAATGAAAAGGGCAACACAATCACAACCCAGCAGCTGAACTGCAAGCCGGAGGGAAACAGCGGGCTCAGCGCACACAAGAGGGAAGGGAAGTGTTTGCACAAGATTGCTGACAGCACTCATGATGTACCACACCTTTGGAAAAGACAGGCCTTCAGGGGTTTCTATGAGAGGGGAGGGAGAGGCAGCGATGAACGCCAAGGGCAGGGCCACCCGGAGGGAGCGGGGGAAGGGGGCATTTGGCCCCTGGTCCCCTGTTTGAGAGGGCCCCCCCAACCAAGTGGGGTTGCAGCCTGCCACACAGAGTCACAGTACCAGTCAAACTGGGCCCGGACAGACCGGCGGCCAAGCCAAACATGGACGGCGCTGCGACTCCGTGCTCCAGTTTGCAATGCTCTGGCCAGGGCCTGGCCCAGCTCTGGGGAACAAGAACAGCTGCTGTAGGGTGGGCTCACTCTCCAACACACACACTGGATGTCCGTCCGTCCCCCCCACCACACACACACACACACACACACAGGTCATTTTTTTGGCAGGGTGAGGGTCCTCGGTTTCAGATTTTGCCCCAGGCTCCCAAAAACCTCTGTGCAGCCCTGCTCAAAAGGAGCTGTGGGGCCACACAATAGACCCAGTGGCCTGCTGACCTACATCAAGGTAATTGGACCTGTGTGTGGCCTATATAGCCACATGGGCTGGGATTTTCAAAGGGCACAGGGGATTTAGGCACCTTAGGCTTCTTTGGAAATCCCAGCCATCACTATCCTGGCTTTCTTTCTGTGCCCTGCAACTTTCAGTCTCACAGGATTCTGTTGTCCGCAGAGCCTGTCAGTGCAGACTGTCCCAGGTGAGACACACACCCTGTGCTCTCCCCGGAAGAGTCATTTTGTTTTGCTTAGCTGCTCTTTTAATCTGAGGGCAAAGTCACTGCACCTGAGCGCGTGCATGGAGGAAGGTAGCGCATCACAAACACAGGTGCATGAGAGCACAGATCTGCAAAGAGCTTTTGAGTATAGCCAGAACCTAGGGCCAGATCCTCAGCTGATGTAAACCAGCATAGCTCCACTGAACTAGATGGACACCAGTTGAAAAGCTGGCCCCAGGGCTTTATAGAGCAGCAGGGTCAACTTCAAATCAATGCAGCGCTCGATAGGCAGCCAGCGCACAGAGCCCCGGGCAGGTGTGACACATGGCAGTAGCTCAAGCGGATGATCAGCGGGGTCAGTGCAGCCCGCGGCACACACAGGACATCTCCCTGTGAGATATTACTATTAATGCTGGACTCATTTCCCCTACACAACCCTCTTCCTGGCTTGCCCACCATAAATGAGAGGAGAGCAGCTTGGCCGGAACACAGAGCAGCAGCTTGGAAACAAAGCAGAGGCCAGAGGAGAGGAGGTGATGTTCTCAGAGAGAGGCAGCAGCTGCATCACTAGGAGGTGGTTGGGAGTTTTTCAGTGCCACTTTTTTTGGTGTGTATCTGAAAAGGCCACTTTGGCAAAACGGGCACTTTTCATGGGCTGGGGGCTGTGTTGACAAATTTCTCGACTCTAAACAACATCTGGAGGGGGGTGGGGGGGAAGAAAGGTTTTGAAATTGCCCGAACATCCCATTCTGGCATTTTCAAAAGAGAAAAATTCTGGTTTTCCAGTTTGTGACAACTGCTTGTTTTGAAATTTAAGCAAATTATGTTTAAAACAAACCAAAACCGAAAGAAAAATTATTGATATCAAAAGGAAATCTTTCCCAATTGATATTTTGGGAGATTTTTGGTGGTTTTTTTGTTTGTTTGTTTTTTAATTTTCATTGCCAAGGAGAAGGGAAAAATTTTCAAATCTCAAAAATTTTCACAGGGTGGGAAACGGTTCCCCCCTGCCCCAACTCCAGTCACTGCGCAGAAGGAAACGGGCAGCTCATTAGCACAGGGCAGAGAGGTACAGGGGAGAAACGCTAGCGGGACACACTGAGATGGGAAGCGGGGTACATGGAGAACATGCTTGGCTTTGGGGGGTACCAGGCGAAAGAGGGTGTTTGTGAGAGAGGGATCAGAGAGGAAGGCAACATACAGGTGCTGGATGGGGTTGGTGGCCTGCTACATACAGGAGGCTAGACTATAATATATGGGTGTTCTCTTCTGGCCTTAAATTCTATGACTCAAGAGGGGCCTGGTCCTGCACAGGGGCCTCAGGGCCGGTTTCCAGAGTGCCAGTCCTATTGAGGCACTGAAGTAAGGAAGGCGCCGGGCCAGCTTTTCAGAAGAGAGCAGTGTAAGGTACACACTAGGAATTGAGCTGATTGCAAAGGCCTGGCTGCAGGGGGTCGCCCCAGGGGCCACCGAGGACTTGCAAAAACCTGGCCTGATTGGGGGTCCTTGGAAAACTGGCCTGAAATGCAGCCACCTCTGGGGTGGAACACCGCAACTGCAGCCCTGCAAAATCAGGGCCAAGAGCATAAAGGCTGGCCCTGCTCTAAAGGGCCAGACAAGAACTAGGCCTGGACACGAGGCAACATTCTCTGCCTCCGAGCCCGAGACGCAGAGTGATGCAAAACACAAACTGAAGGCCCAGAGCGGCTCTTTTTCCGTGTCTGATTTTTACAGCTGAGCTATAAAACCCTAGCAATGAGCCCCCTGGAAGTGCTGACATGCACTATCTCGGCAATTGTGGCTGAGTGGCACTGGGGTAATATATAGCGTATAAATATTTATACCTCCACGGGGTTACTCGCCTGCTCAAAATAAATAGGGCTATTTTTCTGCTGCTGAAATAAATGTTTCCACTCTTCAAAGAAATTTATTTTATTCTCCTAACACTAGGGAGACAATGCTCCTCAGGCCTGGGAAGAGACGACTGTGCTATTGGCCGGGACGGCTGCCCGTCAAGTCACGTCCAAGCAATAGGAAAGTGAATGGCTAAAGGCGGATGACTGGACAGAGCAGCTATTGGACTCAGAGCAAGCCAGTTAAACCTGGACTCGCTGCATTAGAGCTCAATGAGTCAAGCGAAGGCAGCCAGGGGCTCTGTCTGTTAATCTAGTTCTGTGGCTCTCTCTCGCCTAAGTGCCGACAAAAATGAATTGGTTCTTTGGGGACGAACCTCTTGGCCAAATGACCTCAAATTAGTGCCATCAACTCTCCCCATGGGTCCGCGGGCTTGACAGCGCCTGTGCCAATAATCTGATTATACAGGTGGATTTTAAAGCACTTAAAAAAGAAAAAATCAGCTTTAAACAGAAATGGCAACCCAGCCTAAACTATGGTGCAATTATGGCACTGCTCCATACTCTGTCTCTATGTCCCCTCACACACCTTAATCGAAGGCATCCCTCTTGTCCTACCACCATAGTATCAAAGCACCGGACACTAGGATTTATAGTGAATCTTTATGGTCTTACTCCTGACTTTGCCACTGGTGCAAGAGATGTCGGGCAAATCAATCTTGACTATAAGTGCGTATAAAGAAAGCCTGTGCCTCAGTTTTCCCATCTGTAAAATGGGAATAGAGGCACTTCTCCACTATGGCAAAGTGCTTTGTGACCTGTGGTTGAAAAGACCCCTCTGAATGCTAAGTTTTCTTGCTGTGCAGGCAGAATGGCCCATCCTCGCTGGGAATTTTGCCTGTACTGGGAAGGCTGGTTGGAATAGAGGAGAGAATAATTTTAGCCAGGGGTCTGCTCATCCTTATGTTTCTAATGTGGATTTTAGTGGACCCCAGACTGACAGTCCCTGTAAACTGATGCCCTTTGTCAAACCAAAGCCCAGGTACAACAGAGACAAGCTGCTTCTCATGCCCCCACCACGAATCCTCAGGAGTGTTGCTCTGGAGGAATCACCCACTGGAGTGAGAGGAGATTTCACTCTCCAAGGACCTTTCCTGCACCAAGCCCACCCTTAGAAGTGACACTTTTGGGGATGGAGGCATTTGCCAACTGGGAGCGGGATGGAGATCCCCAGGCTCACAGCACCTCTCTTCCACTTAAGTTATAACAGGCCACCAGACATACAAACATTCACTCAGGACCAACCTGGCGGCGGATCCAATTCCTAATCAAGTCAATGGGAGCCTTCCATTGACTGGAGAGGCAGCAGAACCTGTCCCTTGCAGTCGATCCAACAGCCTAAGGGGAAAAGAGCACCATAGCTAGTTACCAATCCCCTGAGCAGCTCCCAGGTAAAAGTGCCATTTATCTGAGTCTTGTCGCTGAGGAGGGGTTATATATGTCCCTGGGCAGTTCAGAAAAATGGAGTGTGCATAACTACAACCCTATGTGCACATTATGTATTCAGGGGCTCTGCCATGATAACAGAGAAGACAGGAGATTTATTTCCCTGAGATAAAAGTGCCTTCATCACTCAGACGTTGCCACCAATGGGGACAGGTCTCCTTCTCACCGCTGGGAGATGGAGCCTGTGATCTAATGCAAGTCCTGGATAGGCCCAAACCACCAGGCTTGGACCCAGATTCAGATCCGGGCCCAAAATTCAGGGACGTTCAGATCCAGTTTAGTCCAGTGAGAAAGATTCCATCCATCCTCTCCCACTCAGCCTTATTCCCATTAGAGTTATGCCATAGACTTCCTAATAGATAGGGCATTGGGCTGGAACTCAGGAGACCAGGGTTCTATTCCTGGCTATGCCGCTGAGTTATCTTGGGCAAGTCACTTCTGTGCTCCATACCTTGGTTTTCCTATCTGTAATAGCAGGATACTGATACCAACCTCCTTTCTAAAGTGTTTTGAAATCTGCAGATGAAAAGTGCTAGATAAGGGCCAGGTATTTATTATTCAATAGGACCAAATCTGGACCCAAGGATTCATCATCATTTTTCTTATTAATTCATTCCATCCTGCTTTTGAAGCTACCAATGTTTTCTCTTTAGCCACTCTGCACAGCCCAGGGTTCCTGCCTTTCCAAAGCGAAATGGGACTCAGACTTCATCGGCACAGAGTTCCCCTCTGATCTCGTAAGGTTAGCTGTATGAATGCACAGTGTATAATTAGACTGTGGAACTCCTAGACACAGGACGGCACTAAGGCCAAGAGTTTAGCAAGGTCCCAAGCAAAGAGACATTAATATGAATAATAAAAGAGCGTCGCCCACATTTCTGTTGGTTTGAATAAAAATATATAAGAGATGTAAACCCTCCTGCTTCAGGCCATAAGGCAACACTAACTGCCTGGGATTAGGAAGTAGATTTCTCCAGGACAAGTTATGACATTATTGTCTATTATGGAGGTTGGAAGTGTCTGGTATTGGCCTGTGTAGGAAACAGGATCCCAGGCATCTGGACCATTGCTCTGATCTGGTGCAGCAATTCCAGGGTCCCTCTGACTCCTTTCAGAGCAGCATTGGGCCAGAGTGCTCCTGAAATGTGGCCATGTCTGGGGTAAAACACAACAACTGTTAAACAGCACACACTGCAAAAAGTGCAGGATCTGGGTTTGGAAGAAAAGTTTTCAAGCGTTGCTTTGGGGTTTTTTTTTGCACATAGAAGCTGATTTGGCATTACACAAAGGCCCCCTGTGCAGGAGGTCTGCCTCTCCATCCAGTGTAAGACTGATGGCATTCATCAGTTAAAGGCACATGTCAAGGGCACACCCGGGTGTGACCAGAACATGCTGCTCTATGGCTAGTCTCTGCTTCCCAGGGCCATTAAAAACCAAAGCAGCCTTGAGACTGCTCTAATTTCCACTGGGAGCTGGGATACTACTGCTCACCACCACTTTGAGACCTATGCCTGCCTGAGTCTGTTGAGAGCCTGAAATAACTGAGAGCTGCCTCCCTCCTTTCTCAGTGAGGCAGTGTGACAATTTAAAATCCAGCGGGTCTCATTCTGATTGTACATACAATAGTGTAAGATCAAGGGTTACACCCCTATGCCTTCTATTCGTGGGAGCAGAATCAGACCCAGTGCTTAACTACTTTACTGCTGATCCTTTTTGCAGAAACATCTAATTATTCTGGGATTGTCGGCAGAAACTGCTAGGCCAGAGTGACCTGCCCACACGGTATGTTTAGCCAATGAGAGTTGCTCTGGTGCTACAATGCCTCCAGCTCACAGCCAATTGGCTGAGCATCCTATTGAAGGCGGAGTCTGTTGTGGTGATTAGACAGGAGTCTGCTCTGATTGAATAGTTGAACCAAACAGTTTATAAAGCCATTGCTGGTTTTCCAGTCCCCCCTGGGCTCTTACTAATGAGACAGCAGTACAATGACCAAGGTATTAATAAAGCTAAATTGTTCTAAGCCCAGCCTTTTGGATAGATCAGTTTTCACTTTTTGCAAGACGCAAGCACAAAAGTGAAGTTCAAATCGATACACACCAGCAAGCCAGACAGCATTTAAATAGCCACAGCATGGTCTGGTGACTAGGAGCCAGACAACATGGGTTTTATTCCCAGATGGGCAAGTCACTTCACCTCTCTGTACCTCAGTTTCCCCTCCTCCTTTAAATAGGAAATAATGATACTGACCCCGCCTGCATAAATCACAGAGCTCGGTTGGTGAAAAGTGCTATGGAAGTGTTTCATTATTACTGTCCCATTCATTTCAACCAGCTTATGGGAAGACCCATTTTCAAATTTGTGGACTAGATTGGGGCACCCAATTCCACATGAAGCAAGTGTGGCTTGAGCCGGCCTGACTGAGCTGCCCCAGGTTGAAAATTGGACCCAGCACTTTAAATATTTAATTAGACACACCTTTAAAATTATTTCACGTTGCAATTTACACTGTCCACTGAAGTCAATGGAAAGACAGCCATGGATTCCACTAGACATCGGGTTGGGCCCCTAATGAATATAGTGCTTAGAGAGAAATCTAGTTTGTTGGAGGAGAGGAGGAGACAATGGGGCAGATTCTGGCTTCTGTAATAGGGATGTAAATCTGGAGTGAGTACGCTGGAGTCACTCCAGATTGACAGTAGCATTGCAGCAATCAGAATCTGGCTTAGTGTGAGGAAGTGAGAGAAATAGGGTCAGATCGTATTCTGTTCTGTATAGGTTCTTATACCTCCATCATCTCTGTAGTATCAACATGTCTGCCAATCATGCACTAGGCAACATGACTAACGTCTGTCACGTGTGCCAGCAGAAAAGCTCAGCTGGTGTGAACGGGCATAGCTCATAGACTCCAACGGAGCTACATCGATTTACACTAAGGATCTGGTCCGTGGTCTTTAGCGAGAGAGGTCCTTTGACATGAGCCCATGACAGAATTCCAAGCTCTGGTGAATCATGCTTTCCCCTTCCATTTATCCAGAATTACAGGGAGTCCTTAATGATTTACTGAGATGCTCTGTGTTTCATGGGTCTACTAGAAAATACAGAGTGGAGTTTGAAAAGATTAGACACATTTAAATGCAAATTGTGTTATTTCAGTCTTGAAAAAATGTCATTAATACATTTACTGCAATTTGGGAAAATCAGTGGCAATTATTTTTCCAAAGTGAACCATTAGCCAACTTTAATTTGAAAGGGTTGGGGTGGGGGTAAGGGGGGGAAATCACATGACTGACGCGTATTCCTTCACAGGCCTCAGAACGGCAGAGTTACTTTCTTATATGCAGAATAATTACCATGTAAAGGAACCGGAAAGCCGTTCTGTGAGATGAATGTATACAAACCGTGAGATTGTTTCCTTTTAGCCGTTTGGAGATGTCATTCATACATCCACAGTATCCCCCTGCTCTGTCAGTGTACACGTTGCCATCAATAAACAAGATAAAGGCAACGCTAGAAAACTTCATGCCAACTACTCGATGTTGCAGTTGTGTGTCCCTGCTCATTACGTATCTCAGTTCACTAATAGCTTGTCCGCTGCCCATTCCCTTATCTGGCTCAGTTCTGATCCTATGATCAGCATTTGCATTGAAATCAACGAGAGTCCAGCAGGCGGGAAGTGATGAAATGAAGGAAAGGAAAATGTAGGCTGTGTATCAGGAAGGATGTCCCAACCTGTGAGATGGTCTAAGCTGGCGGGGGGTCTACCAGAGACACAGTAAAAGCTCCACCCCTAAGGACATTTAAAGTCAGACAGGACAAAGGGCTGGATAACATGCCAGAGGGAAACGATCCTGCCCTGGCTGACAAGGTCAGTGTCCTCATGGGTGGATTTCAATCCAGCTGACAGCTTTGCCCTCCCAGTCCATTTGCGGCATACAAAATACAGGTGCAACTGACAGCACTCAGATGTCAAACTGTTAGGGGTTACGACTGAGTGCCCAGCCCCCTAACATCTTAGCACCCTGCCATGGGAACCAGCCCCTAGCACAGCATGGCTGCAATCCACAGACCTCTGGTTACCTGGGCCAGCCACTCTGCTGCCTGCGCAGTCAGGTAGCTAGACGGCCATGGGCTGCTGTTTAGGCCTGCAGTTAATTGCTCTTGCAGTTTTCTTGCCGCTGGAGGCACAAAATAATGAAAAAAATTAATTGCAGGCCCAAGTAAGTCCTTTGCCGCAGAGACTGACTATTACTATACAGGACCGTTTGCACAATGGCGCCCTGACCTGGTGAGGCATCTAAGCACTACCACCATAGAAACGTTCATAATAAAAACCTGGCTGTCCGAGCACTCAAGAACATGCTCAAATCCTTCCCTACTAAGCCTGGCACTGAAACCTGTGGGTAGCTTGACGCACATGCTCAGCTTTCAGACCATGCTGAAGAACCTTTGACTTCAGTGTAGAACGAGGCAAATTTTTTCTTTTTTTGGCCACAGCAAAATGTTTCATAAATTCATGTCAAACCAAATCTGACAAAAGTCAAAACATTTGGATTTTTCAATTCACTTTAAAAATATTTTAAAATGCTTTACACTGAAATGAAAACGTCCATCTTGGGTTGAACTAATGTTTCATTTGACCCAAAACAACCCGGTTTGGCATCTTTTTGATTTGCCACAAGTTCCAAAAAAGTTTTGACCTGAAACAATGTCGTTTGTTTTTTGTAATCACTAGTGAACCGACAAGTCTGTTATTCTCATAGCTCTGCTTCAATGGGATTTCAACACATGCGTAGAACTGAGCACACACTTAAGTGCTATCGTGACTCACGATGCTTCCCTGGATCAGGGCCCAAACCTGCAGGCTGATTTTATTAAGTCAGGCTCATAGATCTTTCCCATCTCTAACGCATCTGATCCACAGACCGAACCAACGGTAACACTCCCACTATATTGGTATTGACGCACTATGTATATATGGTTTTTAATTCCAACCTTTTGCTATGATCTGTCTGCTGCTAAGTGAAAAGAAAAAAGGGGGTGTGTGGAAGAAATTGAGATTGTCTTCACTGAGATTAAACAAAGAAGAACCTTAATCTTATTTGAGTCATCTAGGTGAGAGAAGAGCAAATTTACATAACACTGTAAGTGCTCATTAACTGATGTTAAATGACAGCCAAACACCTATAGGATAACTCGGGACTCGCAGCGAATACTAAAGGGGTCCCTTCATCCAGATCAGGGATATTCTACAAAGAGTCCACGCTACTGAGGAGATATTCAAAGCCACGGCAGCTCCCTGGAGGGATGCACGCTGGAGCAGCAGTCTCTCTGCCAACAGCACTGCAGAACTGATGAGAATGAGGACAAGACAAATTACTTGCTTCTCATCTCATTGGACTAACCTTTTGAAGGCCAAGGAGAGCGCTGTTGGCAGGACCCTTTTGGATTGGACCAGTCAGACCTGGTAAGCTAAGCAAACGGACCCCTCCCTCTCATCTTGGCAGAGAACTTCTGCGTCTTAATTCCCCAAACTCTCTGTGTGACCTCTAGGGTATCAGCTGCATGGGCCCTGTGTGCCTCCTCCCCAAGGTGCTAAGCCTGAGTGTTACAGGGACATCATGCATGCTATAAATATCAAATTGATGGGCCAAGAAGTGACCAAGGACTCAGTCATAACTGGAGCCTCATTGCGCTGGGTACTGTACAAATACATGGAGCCAAAGGGTTTACAAATGTTAAAAAATAATATACTACAGTACATAGATTGAGAAAAGAGTGTCTGTACATCTGGGTATAGTGCAGGGGTTCTCAAACCGGGGGTCGGGGTTACTACATGGGGAGTCGCGAGCTGTCAGTCTCCAACCCAAATCCTGCTTTGCCTCCAGCATTCATAAAGGTGTTAAATATATAAAATAGTGTTTTTAATGTATAAGGGGGGTTGCACTCAGAGGCTTGGTATGTGAAAGGGGTCACCAGTACAAAACTCTGAGAACCCCTAGTATAGTGCTTAGATTATCCACAAATACAAAGTTTGCTTTAAAAGTCGTAAGATATATATAGCGCATAATCAGCAATAACCCAAATTTAGGTGACTACATTTTAACAGTATTGGTCATTACAGAGTCGGCAAAGGTACCCAGAGGGTGTGTGCTGGCAGCTTGTCTGGCTTTGCTGGAGGCCAAACGCCTTCATTGTCCCCAGATCTGTGCTGTGCCAAGGAGGCTAGAGCAGGGCTGAGGTTGGGCTGGGCTGATCTGGGAGATTCCGTGAGCTGATCTCACGAGATTCTGGCTGCTGGCCCTGGAAATCTCCTGCCCTCACCTCAGCCTGGCAGACTTCCACTCTCCCAGGCTGAAATCTCCGTCCTTTGCACGGGACAGAGAGCAGAATTCAGCTGACAGTGGCTAATTCACCCTGGGATGGGTCTGGGAACCTCTCCAGAGAGCCAGATTTGTCCTTTCACCAGCCCCCAGTTCCTCCCAGACACACCTAGAGTCACCTACATCCTCACAATGCAGCTAGTTCTTGAAGAGAGCATCAGCACAATGAGGGGGTTGGGGTTGGGAGAGCTGCCTACAGGAAGGTCTTGCACAGTGTCCATTGATCTGGATTTCATTCCTGGGCTTTGTGTGAGTGACCTTGAGCAAGTCACTTAGCCCAGATCCTCAGAGGTAGGTCGGCAGCTAACTCCCACTGGGCCTTCGTCCTTCTCTGCCTCAGTTCCCCATTGGTCAAACCGAAATGATGTTAATACTTCCCCCCTCCTTCTCACAGGGCTGTCAGGTATCTAGACAATGGAAGCTATAGAAGTGGAAAGAGAGGATGTTGGGAAAAGGGCCTGATCCTTCTCTGAGCTCCCCATGGGCCCGGAGATGCAGGGAGGGACCCAGATTAGAGCCACTGACCTTTCCAAAAACCAAGCCAAAATTAGACCATTTCCACATGGGCCTTGGGAGCCCATTGATATCATCTAGAGGGGATCCCTCATTTCCTCCCCCCACCCCATGCATTACACTGCACAGCCCTTGAGAAGCAGTCGGTGCTGCTATAGCAAAGAACAGCCTTCTCCGGCTAGATCCTGTGGCTAGCTTAATCCTGTCTGTGGGTGCCCGCTCATTTTAATTAATCCTCAGTTAACTCACTGCTCTTTCCCACTCATCACCGGGCAAAGAGGAGTCTGTTGTTGCCTTTCAGGTGCTCCGTCTGCTGCTTAATAGCCACTGGCAATTAGCCACCCCAGGGATGGGATTCAAAGGCCTTTCCTCCTCTCCTCTGCAGCAATGGAGGCTCTGAACTGACGCCACTGCTCTCTTGGGGAGTGGCTCTGTGGAATGAGAGGGGGCTGCTTGGAGAGTCCCAAAGGGTTTTTTCAAGAGAACAAGATTCAAAGCCAGATTTCAAGCCTGACATTTCAGAGGCCATTCAGATCCAGGGGGTTTCTTTCAATCCCTTATGACAGGGCCCAGGTGTTAAATTTGGATCATGGCTCTGCTTCCAAACCTACCCAGTACTCAGCCATAATCTAGGACAGACTGGCTCTTGTCCCGGGTCAGATCTCTACAAACTATTGCACAGGAATCATGCCACCACCGGCTGACATGCAGACAGCTCTGGGGTGCAACACGGCACCAGCTAAACTGCAGTTGCTAGAGTTTAACCCATAAAGTGCTATCCCCCTTCCCTCCTCCTTTAGTTAATTGGCATCCCCAGCAGGATGGGTCTAGTTTAGATTGTAAATCTCCAAGATGGGTACCTGGCATTTGATTGGCCTATGAAGTGCCCCACCCACCGATGACACTGTATATATAATAGCAATAACAGCAGTAAAGATGAGATCTGGCATCCAACTGAAACTGCAGGGGGTAATGAGGAGTCTGCCTCGAGTGAGTTATGTTCCAGGCGCTCCTCTTTAGCTTTCAATTTAAAACGATAAAGACAGAACTATTCCTCTAATTTTATTGAAGCGAATAAACTGTGTAAAATCAAGGTTATTTGGCAGTGGAAGAATACGGGAAGATTAGCCCTTCATCACTTTCATTATGATTATCTAAGAGCCCGATCTACAGCAATCTTTTGCTGCTTCCCAGCAGCATTGCTTGGGAACGCCTAGATTCATGGATTTAAGACCAGAAGGGACAATTATGATCATCTAATCTGACCCCTTGCCTAGCATAGGCCAGACAATCTCCCAGTATAATTTCTGTAGCAAGCCCATCGCTTCTGGCTGGAGCTAAAGCATCGCCCTTAGAAATATATTCAGTCTTGATTTAAAGACGCACATGACAAAGAAACCACCACTTCCTTTGGTGAGTTGCTCCAAATTAATTACCCCGACAGTTCAGAATGTGCATCATATTTCTGGTCCAAATGTATGGAGCATCCGCTTCAAGGCATAACTGAGACATTGGCTGCTCAGAAGATGCAACTGCCATTTTTGCCATTTGATCCTAAATAATTTTAGTAAATAATCAATAATAGCTTTAATTCTTTAGCCCAAGCTTTAAGATCTAGAGCTTCCAGGCTCAACTCCTTCTGCTGACGATCTACCCAAGGGCGCAACGTTACATGTTTAACCAAGACAATTGAGGGGGGGGGAGCCCACGCCCACCCTGGAGTTCAAACCAGTCCATGAGCCTGAGTATGGAGCCTGACCTGATCAGCATTCAGAAAAGAAAGAAAGCCACAAGAGGAGTTTTTATTTATTTCCATTACCCCAGCCCCCAGGAGCGCCAGGTGAACAATGAACAAATATTACGACATTTCCATGATCCCACTGTCCGTAACCCATTGCTCATGGAGGTTCTTTCAGAACACGGCCCAGGTTTAGCCAGCGGGTGGGATGAACCCCAGGCCTCATCATTCCAACTGGAATGCCACACACTCAGCAGCTCTGTGCGGGGCTTGGTTTTGGGGTGTCCACCCAGAGCTCGCTGGGCTCAAACCTGGTGACGCACCTTTCCGAGGCTGGAGTTCAGTGACAGAAACGGGATGATTTTCCACGTGGTTGTCTGTCTCCGGTCGCAGCCGTCCCCACAGCCCTGCTATGCAGCATCCACAGCTGCTACAGCATTTTTAGGAGAAGACACAGAGCGATCGTGATTAAAAGGGCAGAAGAAATGGGAACAGATCTCGCTCGTCATGAAATGCCACAGTCCCCATTCTTCACCCAGGAGCGACCTTTCAGTGAAAATAGCTAACCTGGTGCTCGTAGCGGGAGCAAAAGGTGGAGTCAGATGTAATCAGTGCATTTCCAGATCTGCTCTGCAAGCCCTTTTTAATTCCTTTGCAAATGGAGAAGCATCCCCATCATTAGGGAATTAAGCCGCACACTGGAGTGGGTCACCAAAGCAGTGGGCTCCTGCTCTCTATGGGCAAAACTCCCATTGACCTCAAAGGTGTCGAATCATGCCTTATTACCCTGTCCGGCAGCCCAGAGTCTGACCTGGCAGCATTCACGGTTCTCTCCCCAGCTGGTTTATCTGATACTAGCACATCCACCTGCCCACCAGCAAACATGCCAGTGTCACCGATTTTTTTTGAAGCATAAATTCACGGCTCTGCTTGACAATCATGTGGTTTTCTGAACTATGACTCTGCTCTGAACACCAGAGTGCAGCAATAAATCCAGGGCTTCTTCGGGACTCGTATAACAGCCAATCACAAGGCTAGAGTTCACCTCTTCCTCCTCCAGAAAATCATGCCCCTACCGCCAGAGCTATAGGAAATTGTCAGTTCTCTAGTAGCTGTCTAGGGCCTACGCAGATGAGCAGTTCTGAATCTTTCCACCAGCGGGCACTGAGGACACCCACCCGTCTACACTGCCAAGAAACACCTGCACCACCAAGTCTCAGAGCCTGCTGGGTCAATGGACTCGGGTTCACGAGGCTCGAGCTGGGAGGCTGAAAATAGACTCTAAGACCGTCCCCCTTTGGCAGGCATCAGAACTCAGCCAGAGGTCATGGGCCCAGTGCTGGAGCTCAGGTTCTGGGGCCTGCAATGGGCTGGAGACCAGCTGATCATCGTCGTCCGTTCCGGCCTTAAAGTCTCGGAGCCTAGGTTCCTGCCCGAGTGGGAAGGTCTGCGCTGCTATTTTTAGCCCTGGGCGTCTGATCCACTTGACCCAGGCTCTGAGACTCGGCGCCATGGGGTTCTCTCTACAGTGCAGACGTCCCCAGTATGCATTTTCCAGAGCCAGGCCCTCCAAGGGATGGAAGTGAAATATCTGATGACAAAACTGCAACAAGAACTAGGGGCCAGATCCTCAGCTGGCATAAACTGGCGTAGCGGCACTGAGCTGAATGGAGCTGTGCCAGCTCCCACCAGCTCAGGAGCTGACCCTACAGCCCCCCATTCCAGGTGGGGGGAGTTGATCATCTATTGTGGATTGCAGAAACAGCTTTATTCTACATTAAGTTGAGTTCATTCCCTCTCCTCCCCGATCTTATTTAAAACCCATCCCAGGCAATGATTGATGTTTGGAAAATAGACCCACGCTTCAAGAGTGGCTGGAGAGGCTCTTTGGATTCCATAGAGATGACATTTGTGGGCCTGGAGGATTCGACGTGGCTTCTTTTTAACCAGCCAGCAGCATCCGCTGTCCAGTAGGGGAGGTGATCCCTCCTCCCTGCTGCAATGCTATCAATATACAGCTGCTGAGTTATCTCCCATGCTCCTGCAATCCGTGCCCTGCCATCTCCCAGCCTTGCCAGCAAGACCAACCCATAAATCTATGTCCCTTTAAACGGAGCACTCCTGTGAATTCCTGTGGTCTAATGACGGATCATTGCGGGAGAGGATCGCTCTGTCCAGCCAATGATTGCGCGAGCAAGAGGGAAGAAAGGCAGTGGGAGAAGAGGCACCTCCAGCCCCAGAGCGACCCTGACATGCGTACATGAACCCTGTCGCATTGGGGCTGATTTATGGGGTCTGAAGCTCTGGTTTGCAGCTCGCTCGTTTTGAATAAGTGTTGGCCATGAAAAGCCCGACTCGCCGCCTGACTCCTTGCTCTGGAGACGAATGGGGCCTGTCACTTTTGCCGTCTCTTTGCTATTGATTTTTTTATCCATCTAATGAACACTCCAGCGCGATGGGATGCAGTCGCCTCCCCTCCCCACCTCCATGCATCACCGGGGGCACGGAGGTGCCCGTACAATTACCTGTGTAGACAGAGGCAGGAGAGGGATTGCAAATGACCTTATCACACCCCACAACGTATGAGGATTGTAAACCAGGCCCCGACTGCCAAGATAAATGGTTCTTTCCCACCTGGTGATCTCACCCTTTTGAGCAGCATGCGACCAGGGCTGCTGGATACCTGCTCACAGCCCAAGGGCCCGTTTGGATGGCAGGGCAGAAAGGTGCGGGGAGGGGGCGAGGTGAGTCCTGGGTTTGCAGTAAGCAGAGGACGAGTCGTCTTCCAGCCTCTGGATCAGGTCCTCAGCAGGCATCGCCGGCGACCTCAGCGAGTGACAGCAGTGGAGCTGGGAACGCTCAGCTGCCGGGGAGGATAAGGGAGGTTGGACACCCACCTGCTTTGTTCATTCAGTGCTTAGCTTTTACACAAGCCAACAAGCTGCGATTCTGGTGCCCGCACCGGCCAGGCAGGAGGCTGGCAGCGTGCTGGGAGGTCATGTGAAAGCAGCACCCTGAAAACAGGGACCCCAACCTGCTCCTCCCTCCCAGCCTCTGCTGGAGCGGGGGGTAGGGCTGGCCAGCGTTGGCTTTCTTAGCTGTAGTAGGCATGGCTGCTTTTCTCTGGCACCCTCCTGCTCCAGCACTGCCGCCACCAGGCAGCTGGACGGTAGGACCACAGAGACCTGGCCCAGCTATCAGACCCTTCATCCAAGGAGCTCGCAGGATTAGCTAGTTAGGCCTCCCGCATGGCACGTATCACCCCCATTTTAAAGTTGTGGGGAAACTGAGTCACAGAGCAGCAGTACGGTTCCCATAAGGTCGCCCAGCTGTGGAGCTGGGAACAGAGGCTGGATTTTTCAAAGGAACCTAGGAAAAGGAGGTGGCCTGTTCAATGGGACCTGGGTGCTATTATTTATATGACAGTAGCCACTAGAGGCGCCCGTAAGAGATGGTCCTGGCTCCAAAGACCTGACAGTCTATATAGAGGCACGCTAGGTCACATGGCAGCCGAGCTAAGGGTAGAACCCAGTTCCCCTCAACGCCACGCTGCTGGCTGGCCCACTGGCAGGAGCGGCGGAAGCACCTTAAAAGTAGGAGGGCCACAGGCCCCTAAACCGTGGCCCCCCCACACCACGCCATTCCCCCAAAGCTCTGCCCTCGCACCGCCCCTTCTCCCCAAGACCCCACTCTCACGCTGTCCATTCCCCCTGAGGCCCAGCCCTCACACAGCCTCTTCCCCCAAGGCCCCACTCCTCTCTGCCCCCTCTACCTGTCGTGCCTCCTTACAGCCGGTAAAAGGTGGGGGGTCATGTCCTCCTGTCCCCCCCATCCACCGGACCACTCTACAAACATCTTAGGGGCCTACAAGTCCCAGACAGAAAGCCTCCAGCCAGACACCCCCCCCCCCCGGTATCCGCTCCATGCTGCCATTGGACTGTCACTGCACAGCCAGGAGTTGCTGGGGGGGTCACAAGGACACCCGGTTAAGACCTGTTCCACGGTGCTGTCTTTAATTATTCCTCTCGCTCTTCAGCTTCCCTTTGGATCCCCTCTCTCTGGCCACTTAATTAGCTGCTGCTGAATGACTTCTCAGTCTCCCAGCCCTGCACTGGCGCTCTCTGCCAGACACACGGAGAGTTATGTTAACGATCAATGGAATTATGCATGTAACTCCCTGCACATTACAAGGAAATGGATCCATTAGTGCCTCCCCACTCCGCCTGCCTTCAGCCAGGCCTGGCATGGCAGGCGAACCAGAGAGGACAGCTATAGAGACGGCACTCTCTCCACTTCTGCTGGAGGTAGTCCCAGCCCCACCACGCTCTGCTGACCCCGTCCCCATCAGCGGGGTGTGATCTGGGAGGGGCTGGAGTGAAATATGCATCGCTGATGGCCACAGGGTGGGGTTAGGTGCAGTTGTGATGGGAGACCATGATAAATGGATACTGTGGGTTTGACTAAGGGCGTCTAATTCTATTCCAAAATAGCTCAGGGTCCGAACTCCCTCGACCCAACTGGGGAAGCCCTGATGGGGTGACTGGTGCAAAACTGTCCCAGAGAGAGGTCAGGACGCCTAGTTCCCATCTCAGCTCCAAAGAGGGCCCGTGTGCTGGTGGGTCAGGTGAACCGGTGTGGTGCAAAGGCTGCCTCTTGCCCATGCGGTATTTCTCTGAGGTTTCACTCCGCAGCAGGAACGGGCCCAGATTTCAATGGAGGGTTTGTGCAAAAATATTGGTTCAAACAGCAAAACACCAGCTTGGGCCACAATCTCCGAGGATGGGGAGGGGGCGCCAGGGATGGTGTGGGGAGCTCCAGGGGTCCTAACACCTAGAGGAAAGATGTGGGGGGGCTGTCATTTTTCCCAGATCTGGACCTTAGCATCCAAAATCTGGGTGTTAGCATGAAAACCTCCAAGCTTAGTTACCAGCTTGGGCCTGATAACGGTGCCACCAGCCAGGGATTTATACAGTGCCTAGCTCACTGTGGTCTCCCCAAAACCTTCCCTGGGAGACCCCAAGACTCAGATTCCATGAGTCTCACAACAAAGGGGAATAAACCATTTCCCTTGAGCAGCTCACCAGGGAACTGGTGGGAGGAAGAAGTCAGGGGAAAAATCTCTCTCAGAGCCGAGAGGGTCAGACCCAAGACAAAGAACAAACAACTCACACCCAAAACTTCCCTCCACCCAGATTTGAAAAAAATCTTGTTTTCTGATTGGTCCTCTGGTCAGGTGTTTTAGGTCACTGCTTGTTAACCCTTTTTTAGGTGAAAGAGAAATTAACCCTTAGCTATCTGTTTATGACAGGGGCTCTACAGACACCTTCCCTGGCAGCCTTTCTGACAGTTGTCCTCGGTGTGATGGGAGATGCCGATTGGGTTGTCCGGCCCCTGCCCTATACATCGGTCTCAATTCCTACCAGGATATTAACCCCTTCCCTGCTGGGATCAGGCAGGGCCTCTGCACGTTGCACGTTCTCACAGATGTGTTTTGATGAAAAATTCCTTCGTACTCAGAAGTTGACTCCCCCTCCCCCTTCCCCAAGAAAAGGAACTAAATTCCCCAGGGAAAACTGTCCCATTGTGACCCAGATCCACAAGGATTCCACATGATGGAAAATCCATCGCCTCCCTTGGTTAGTTGCTCCAGTGCTTCATATCTGTTAAAAACGTTTCCCTTTATTTCCAAGCTCTGTGTGTCTGGCTTCAGTGTCCAGCCATTAGATCTCGTTCCCCCTTTCCATTGTGGTGCTTATTGACGGTGATTCACTCACTTCTTCATCTTCTCTTCGCATAAGAAGTGAAGTCGCAGGGGCACCCAATGGGACAGCATCCGTTGTCACACCAAAACCTTTCACCCCACTTTGGGGCGGGGATAAGAACGATGCCCCTGAGCAGAAGTAGGCTGGGGCTCCCTTGCTGCAACCCTCTTTAAGTTTTCATTTGTTTCTTGGCTACAATGAAACCGACTTGCTTTGAGGGAGATGTTTGTTGGAGCCAAATGCAATCCACGGTGCATCTGTTTAAGTGCCATAAATTATGCTTGGGTTGCCCGCTGAATGCCTAATCGGAAAAGCGTATTTCATCTGAGGGGATGACGGATTTCCTCTCCATGGTTAACAGCTTTTTTTCCATCCTCTTTTACGCCAATATGGATCCAATATCTCCTGCTGCCTCCGCAGCCATAAAAATAAAAAATGGGGTAATTGTAGTAAAAAAGTTTGTTGGGGGGAGGAAAAACAAATACACACACGTATACAAAACCCAGTAGACACTTGTGCGCAGATCGTCGGTGCTGATAGACCCTACGGAATGAATCGATTCATTCCCAGGGCAGGGATCTTGCATTTATAAATGTTTTCTTTGACATTTCCAATCGGGTGAACATGGCAGCAATCTCTGAAGATGGCAGCAAGTTTTGAATATTACAAGACTTGGGGGGTGGGGGAGAGGGGAATCACTATTTATGCCTAGAGTGGGGAAATAAATACAAATATTGTTTTCTTGAGAAGAACCGGGCAGTGCACAGGTCCCTGGGGAATGTGGGAATGAAGAACATTGGAGTTGGGATGAAATAAGTGAGGTTCAGTGATTTACAGTCAGCTGTATTTATAGGCATAAACATACCACCTTCCAAGTAGTCCTGACTCACATGCACAATACACACTCGCCTAAAATGACAGCTGACGCGTCACGCATGTGTAGGTTATAAAAGAGGGGGAAATGGGGGCTTTCTGATGTTGCTTTTTTTCCTCCCCACCAAGCCTGCCACCTTTGTGACTGATCAATGCCTGAAATTTCAATGGAGTAAGAGGACAAGGCGAGTTCAAACAATCCAGCAGTAAATTGAAGGCTGGAATCTGCTCCTCTTGGTGATTTCATCCACAGAACCCCTAGCCCAGGTTACCATCTTCTCAGGCATGCCTGCCCGGGAGGGCTGCACGCTAAGCTCTGCCTCAGGAAAAGTATCTTCGAGTTACCCCTGGGATGGCAGCTGCGTCTCTTTTTGGGCCACTCATCTTCCACCTTTTTTTCCTACTTTTTAGGCAATTTAATTTGCAACGCTTATGAAGCAGCCCCCTGTGCCTGTGCCCCCCTGCCCCCGAGGTCTGCGTCAGCCCCGAGAACCAAACCCTGACACCTTTCTCAAAGGCTGGGAGGAGGTCTTTGGAAAACAAAGCCCCTAGGCCCTGGGCGTTCCCAGTTCTGGTCAGGCCTGGAATGGGAGCTGCTGAGCTGACACAAGAAAGCCTAGTAATCTCCCACAGGCCTGCAGCCTGAAGAGATCTGGGCAGTTTTGACAGGCAGCCAAACCTCTCTCTCTCTCCAGGTCTGATCCAAGTCCACTGGTGGTCATGGGAGGGTTCCTTTCATGATGGTTATTAATTATAATAATTATTATTGATTTGCCTTGTGGTGGCACCAAGGAGTTCCACATGGACCAGGCCTGCCCCAAGGATCATTGGATCAGGCCTTTTTTTTAAATCAATGATAGATAGATAGATAGATAGATAGATAGATAGATAGATAGATAGATAGATAGATAGATAGATAGATAGATAGATAGATAGATAGATAGATAGATAGATAGATAGATAGATAGATAGATAGATAGATAGATAGATAGATAGAGTGTGTGAGGAGACAGAGAGAGAGAGGCCTGACTGAATGCTTCTTACACTGTAATCTTGCTAGCTAGCTAAATCTCTCTCTCAATATTTACCATATGCCCATCACCATCACACATAGCCACAGCTGTAGTATCCCAATACGCTTTTTCCAGCTGAGCCCAATCTCTCACCCTTGAGGGGTCCCCCCAGCATTCATTGTTTTCTTTTAAAGAAATATTTTTAGTCCTCCTGTTAGGCAGCTTTCCCCACTCCCGCACCCCATGCAGTGCCCAAGGACATGGGCTTTGGGCCGGGGGCGTCGGAATCCCCCGCAGAGAATCGAGGCACGCAGTACCCATGCAGTCACTCTGGGCGGTGGTATATCCAGTCCTCTAGGCGCCCCTTGGCAGGAGTTTTGAACAGTGGATTCACCTCGATGATAGATCTACACCCCCCCACATCTTCCTAGGTCTATATTCTCACAAGACCCACGGCGCTGGCACTTGGAAGACAGCTACTGCAGGGCAATAGGGTTCACAGCTTTCCCTTGTGACATCTCTTTGGCCTCCCCCCACCTAGGCCATCCTGAGTGTCTGCCTGAGAAGGGGGTGTGAGTGGGAGGGAGGAGACTGGATTTGCTCCTTAATTTCTAAAGCAACATGAAATGACACAAAAGAACGCCCAGCCCAGCCCCGCCCCACCCACTGCTCCCCACACCACTCAGCATCGCCAAGGCAACCCTTGGGAATAAAGCACTGGGGCTGTGCATGAAATTCAAATCTTAAAAGAGAATCAAGAGCCTGGAGCTGGCTTTCAATGTTGATTTAGCTGCTGCCTTAACTGTGCTGAGGCTTCCTTCCACAGCTCTGAGAGAAGCAGGGCAGTAAAGAGAACAAAAGATACAGGCACAGCAAAGGGAGAGGCATGGAGAGATAATTGAAGGAGGTGAGGTAGCAAACAGGTGGGTAATAAGGCCATGGCTGCACAGGGCTTTGAAGAGAAGGAGCGGTAAACCAGGCCATATCCAGGGCATAGGGCTGCTGGAGCCTACAGGAAGGTCAGTATCAGTATCCCCATTTTACAGATGGGGAAACTGAGGCACAGAATGCTGACGTGACTTACCCAAGGTCACCTACCAGGCCAAAGCCAGGAATAGAATCCAGTCACCTGAGCTCCTGTGTAGTTCTCTAGCCACTAAGCCCCACACTTGTCTGGAATAAGCATGTGTTCCTGACTGGAAGCCATACAGAGGAAGGCTGGACTCCTGGTTCAGTCCCTAGATAGGGACTCAGGACAGGGGGTTCAGTTCATAGCTCTGCCACAGACCTCCTGTGTGACCTTGAGCAAGTCCCTCCACCTCTCTGTGCCTTTACAACGGGAATAATGCTTCGTCTATTTCAATTGTAAGCTCTTCAGGTCAGGGATTGTCTCCACCTGGGCCCTGATCTCAGCTGGGGCATCTAAGTGCTCCTGTCATGCAGATCGTAATGCACGTGATGCTTAACAATTCTCCATCCTCACCGCTCCACAAAGATGGGTAAGATTCATTCTCCTTTTTTTTAAAAAAAAAAACACTAGGGAAACCAAAATGCAGCAAGAGGCAGTGACCCAGATTTCCTGATTTTTTTTTAAATGGTTGTTACAAAGACTAAAAATGTCTTGCACCATAACAGCTCTCAGGGGTTAATAACACAGTAGACAAATCCCTGTAGAAAAAGCCTTAAAATAATTCACAGCAAAACACAGCAGGGAAAAATAGTCCAACCCCCAAGTTAGCACATCAAAGGATAAACAAGGCCGACAACGCATTTCTCTTCTTGATCCTAGTTCTGCAAACCACACGGCACTAGCTGATCCCTCCACCCATACACAGCCCCAGTGACTTCACCATGACACCCTGCAGGACACAAAGTCTGCCAACATAAAGTAGTTCGTAGGACTGAGGGTTTGGATTGTAAGCCCCTAGGGGCAGAGAATGTCACTTCTGTGTCTGTCCAGCACCCAGGCCAATGAGAGCTTTATCTACAACACAGACCTCTACCACTTAAGCTAATAGAGGAGCCAGTAGCAATGGTAAGCTGTTTTCCTCCATGTGGACCAGCCATTAGAGGGCAGCGACAGTGGGTGCCACAGCTATTTACCAGACATCAGAGGAATATTGAGATTCAGGAATCCAGGGTTCAGATCTGGGTTCTGGAGGGGATTGTCCTCTCGTAGTTCCAGACATTTCTGTCCCTATCCTCCCTCTGCTTCTATCCCCCCCAACCAGCCTGTTCCTGTCCTATTCATCCCCTTCTCCCTCACCCGTCTGCCTGGGCATCAGCAAGGGGAGTGCTGAGAGCACAGGAAAGATTCTCAGCTCAGAGCCCTGCAGCTAAGAGAAGCCATTCCAGGTAAAGTCCTGCTCAGCCTCCCCAGTCCCGTGCAGCAGCAGCAGTGCTGACAGCATGGGCCGAGATTTTTGATGCCAGCTTCTAACAAAGCTCTGCTGAGCATGAAGAAACAGTGACATTCAGAGGCCAACAAGTAGTGCTTCTGATGTTACATTTTAATGGGTAAACACCGATAACACAGCCCTGCCACAAATCAATCCATCAACCCAGCGAATGAACTCCGGAAACGCTTCCTTCCATCCCCAGGCTTGTGATGCACACAACAGGGGTGCGATTTCTAAAGCGCGCTCACATGCGGTAGCTAATTGGTCTGCGTACACCCTGCTGGTGCGCACTCTAGGTTCCCTAGCGTGCTTTAACGGAGCGCTGTTTGAAAGAGAACTACCTTAAAGCGTACCAGTGGAAACTACCAAGATATTACTCATTGCAGGCTACACTACAGTAATTAACAATGTAGATAATACAGGACAGAACAAAGAGAAAGCCTCGGGGGAAAAAAACCCAAATTTTGGACACCTACATACAACTCAAAAGTTGCTAAAAATGCCTCCCCCTTGAAATTAATAAACCTCAAAATGCAGAAATCCAATCTATAACTTGACCAGATTTTGGTTAATTTTCATGGGCACAGCAAAAGACACTTCTCTGGTCTCACGGTAACTTCTATCCCCTGCTCCGCCACCAAATGCTGTACACATATAGAGGAAATGAAGCAATGGATTCATGCTACAGTGGCCCTTAGGGGTAATGTTGATCACTGATTTGGCTCCCGAACCACTGAGGTGTGAGCAACACCGATCGAATCAGATCTCCTGTATATCCCAGACCACAGAACACCATCCACCCACCTCCACACTCATCCCCACAGCCAGAATTACACCAAAGTATTACAGCCTTCAGGAGACTAAATTATTGCGTGCCACAAGCCGAGAACATGATGGACCAAGGTGCCCGAGACCCCTGCAACCACAGGGAATTCATCGATTCATTGATTCCCAGGCCAGAAGGGACCAGACTGACCTCGTGTGTAACACAGGCCATAGGACTTCCCCGAAATAATCCCTAGAGCAGTTCTTTCAGAAAAACATCCCGTCTTGATTTAACCATGGTCAGTGATGGAGAATCCACCGTGACCCTTGGTCAGTTCTTCTTGTGGTTAATTACTCTCGCTGTTAAAAATTGATGCCTCATCTCTGGTCTGAATTTGTCTAGCTTCAACTTCTAGCCATTGGACTGTAATGAGCCAATGATCATGAGAAAGTATCAGGCACCCTTAACTATAGGCTTGCTCCCAGCACTATGTGTAACAGCCGCTGTAATATCTGACTGCATTTTGCCAATAATCCCCTGCCCATCCTGATTACTGTCTCATCTGTGAAGTCATGGGGCGGCGGGGGGAGGCAGGTTGCTACTGATTCCTACAGGAGCAGCATCAGGCCCTGAAATGTTAGTTCCATTAGGAGGTACCTTGCCATTCTCGCCCGATTCCATTTAAATCAGTTTTGCATCTGCAACATTGACAGGTGACTATGCTCCAAAAACGGACTTGAAAAGGCATGTTGTAACAGTGTACAATTGCTCGCCCTGTGCTCCGTACCCACTCGCTTCCCTGATTAAAAAAACCCCAGTTATTATCGCTCAGCCGTGCTCTGGAGCTGATATAACTGCTGACCAGCAAGATGTATGCTCGTTCTGCTTCATGCATCAACAAAGAAGTTGCCAGCTAAGTTCCGATTCCCGGCTCTTTATTGTAAGCAATGATATAGGAGTCAGAAATAACCCAGCTCAGCTTCACAGGCAGCAGGATGGAGGCTAGAGGGATTTCTGATCTGTAAACATGGCAAATTTGCTGTGTTCGAGCTACTGATGGGAAATGGAGAGAGAACCCCGAGATGGGGTTTTCGGAGTGTCGCATTCCCAACTATCACTGCGCTTTTAAGTATATTGACAATAACAAAGAAAGAAAGAGCCACCATTACCCATCACTAATCAAAGCAGTCTTACTCATCTGGCCATTGTTCTCCCCTTCCCTTACCCTGGATCAGCTGCCAGCATCTACAATCAGGTATCTCTGCTCAGACTGTGCTTGGAGCCAGATGTCGGACTGACCTGAGTGGAGCTATGCTGCTTTTCACCAGCTGAAGGGGTTGGCCTTCGGGGGCTGAGAGTTAGCAGGGGTGAATGAATTCAAAGACTTGAGGGCTTCCCCCTTTCAAGAAGTAGGATGGTCCAATAGTTTGGATGCCGTCCTAGGACTTGGGAGACCTGCATTTAATTCCCTGCTGTGCCACAGATGTCCTGTACAACCTTGGGCATGTCATTTAGTCTCTCTGTACCTTAGTTTCCCAGCTGTACCTTGGAGATGGAAGCACTTACCTACCTCTCCGGGATGTTGAGAGGATAAATACATTAAGGATCGGGAGGTGCTCAGATGCTATGGTAATGAGGGCCATAAAAGTGCGTAAGGTAGATAAAAACTTAGCATATTTATTTCCTCTGTGATCCATGCCAAGGGATGGACAACAGAAATTCATCGCTCTTGCCATTTTGACACATACCAAACCTACATTGACTGTACTGGAAGCTACAGAGCCGTAAGAACGGCAGGATCAGACCAACAGAACTTAATAGAAAGCACTGTCCTAAGTACTCGTAGCCCATTTGTGCTTATGCGATGTACCGGCACATCCAATAGACGGTAACGCGATAGAAACTGCCATTCATTTAGTGCCAAGTCCTGGAGCTGGCTCACAGCCAGGGTGTGGGGCTGAGCACTAGGGATCACCCGTGGGGTGGGGGTGGGGGGCTGGGAATTGGCCACTGTAGTCAGCCCTGTAGCCTGTGTGCCATCTCCCTGAGTGGGGGGCGGGGGACAGCTCTGTGCTGCAGTCCTGGTGGAGCACCAGGCATGCACAGGCACCCCCAAATCCTGGCTGTGATTGGGCAAAGCCCTCTGCAAAGTGAAGGGGCTGGAGCAGCCGTTTTTCAAGTGACCGGTTTTGGCTCAGGATGGGGTAGAGTTTTTCCTAGGGCAAGATTCTCCTCCCATTTACACCCATGTGGCCCCGTTGGTTGGCCCAGAGCAAGTAAATGGAGAATGTGGACTCCAAACCCTGGTTTCAGATCATCCACACCCCCCCCCACACACACACACACCAGCTATGGCTGGCACCTTCCCGGCCCAGATCTTCTCCCTCCGGTGTGGAGTGGGAGACAGCCCTGATCCACTGCCCGTTGCTCCTCTGAGCCGTCTGCAGTTGACGGGGTCCCTGCAGGGGACCGGATGGGCTGGGGGAAGGAGTGGGCCAACTGATGGGGCAGGAGACTCTTTCCCACAGAGCCCTGGGGACATTGGGAACAGCCATAACCGCCACGAGACCCCGGCAACCTGCCTCCAGTGGCAGGTAGTGGGATGGGGGCTGCCAGACACAAGGCCCCCCAACACGATCTCTGGGGACCCAGAGATGGGGTATGGTTGCCAGCCTGTTACATGGAGGCAACCCCCCACACACACACACACACATATATATCCCCCACCCCGATGGGACACAGCTGGCTGAACCCTTTCCCCCAAGGTCTTCCCACAGGAGGGGGTGACCTGGCCTCTAAGCAGCTGATTGCATTCTCCCTGGTTAACTCTCAGGAAACAATTGCCTATCAAACCTACCTGATTCCCCCGCCTTCCTGGAGATGGCTGGCCTGCTGCGAACCTTTGCCTCATATCACCTTGCAGGGAGCTGTGATACAGGGAACGGTGCGTGTGAGGAGGGCACTTGGCTCACATTAATTTGCTGTTTACACACACAAGACCAGAGTTCAGCTTGTCAGATTCCTCTGAGATGAAAATCAAGCCATTCTGATGGGTTCCTCCAGGAGCCCTGCTGCATACTGATCAGCTGCGCTCTCCAGCTGAGGGACTTGTGCACAGTCTAGAAAGGGGACAGGGGACATGATCCTCAGCATTCAGAACAAGGCTGCTCATCCCTAAAGGACACTGCAAGCACTGGACCACCAGATCCACAGCTGGTGTAAGGGGAGCTCCAGGATCTGGCCTATGATGTCAGTCTCAGAGGGGCAAGTCCAGAAGACCGTTCTCTGTTTTTATTCCATCCTTGACCGTGGGCTGGATTCTGATCTCACTTACAGTGGTGTAAATTCACAGCAACTCCTTTGGGTTCAGTTGGTCTACTCCAGATTTGCACTGACGTAATTTAGATCAGGACCCAGACAAAGGGCTAGATGATGATCTCAGTTACACTGGTGTCAAACAAATCTTTCATTCCACAGCCTGGGCATTTCATTGCATGACTAAAGTTTTGGTTTCCATGTTAAACTGGAACAGTCAGAGTTTTCAGATCACACCTGTGGCCCATCAAACCCTGTCTGCTGTCTCTGACAGGGCTCAGCACCAGCTGCTGCAGAAGACAATAAATGAAACCCCATAATAGACAATTCTGGAATAATCTGCCCTTAGTCTGTTCATGGTGAAGCAGGAGGGTTTATATTCCTTAATACACCACAAAAATGATGTTAAAAGAATAAGAATACAAAGTTAAGAGCACAAAAGTTAGGAAATGACACAGTTAAGGTTGCCTGGATAACCTTAATTCATCCCTCTTGTGTGTACGCATCATGACACCATCTTTAATTACAGGATCACATTGTAAAAAATAAAATAAAATACTAATGACCCCTTCTTTTCCCCTCTGCTCCTGCCTCTCCTTCCCCAGGCCAAGCTCCTATCTCCTCCTGCCCTGAATCTCTTCCCCTTCCACATCCCACCCCTAGTTCCTTATCCTTCTGCATTCAAGTCAGGCTGTCTTTCTCCTCCACACTCCCTGGATTCCAGCCAGGGCAGCATTGAAAGCACAGGAGAGACAAGTTCCCAACACTCAGTTCTGGTGCCTCTGGGTGAAGGGAGGAACCATTTCAGAGAATCTCCTACACAACCCCTTTAGCCCCTGGATGGAGCATGCTCAGTGCAGAAAGAATCTTGGAAAACTAAAGCTACAAAACTCTAACAAGGCTTTACTGAACATGTGCTGACATTTTTCAGAGGCTCATAACTTGGCTAAATTTGGGCAGTTTGTCTTCATGGACATACACATCCCTGACAACACTCCCTCCCCCACAACCCACACACCAAATTTCAAGTCCTTCTCCAAAGCATTGAGGTGCAGGGGATTGCCAATGAAATGGTTTGAAGAACTTTTTAACATGGGCAAAACTCTGTATTTTTCCCTAATTTCATTCTCAGAAATGACTGAGCGATTTGTTTCATTTAAAGAGTAAATCAATCTGAGACAGATATTTGGTATGGAAAATATCAGCCCAAATGATAAATTTTCAGTTACAAGCAACTGAAAGCAGGGTCTTATAATGGAAAATGTCAGGCAATCTTATCTGTAGTGGAGGCTCGCTGTGTCACCTATATAAAACAATGTTTTCACCCACCTAATGTATCTGAATGTTCCCATTATACATATAAATATCCCATACTTTGTTAAGCTAGAATTTGTAAAGAGGGCAAAGGGAGTTAGATTTCCCTTCTTTTAGGTTCTCTTGAAAAGCCCAACCTTAAATTCTACTAAGTGTCAATGATCTCTCATGGCAATGATTTTCACAGGTTAATTAGCCACTTCTGTTAGCGTGCTGCCTTTTAATGCAATTGATTGGCCTTTGTTCTTAATTATAAGAAAATGCAAACACCACCTGCTTTACATTCTCCCTACTGTTCAGCTGTTTGTAGATAGATAGATAGATAGATATACACACACACACATTTTTTCATCATTCTGTAACATTTTCTCTTGACACTATATTTGAAAATATATAATATAGGCATTTAAGCACATGACAAGTCTCTAATTTATTTATTATTATTATGCCAAGAAGCCCCACGCAAGATCAGGGTCCCATTATGCTAGGCATTATACACGCATAGGAGAAAAAGATGATCTCTTTCCCAAAGAGCTTTGGGTCTAAGACACAGTGTCCCCTAACATCTTGCAGAGGCATTGATTCAGGTCACCACCACCAGTTTCTATACCTGTCCCACCTGATGTTTTTTCCTGGTACGATCAATTCAGGTTTTTCACATATTGTATCAGTGTTTTCTCAGCCCAAGGAAACGTTGCTCTTCTATTGTATGGTGCAATATTTTGATCGTAGAAATAATCCTATTTAGATGATCAACTATTACATTATTTGACACAAGGATCTGACAATGAAGGAGGTCCGAAAAGGCACCTTGCACGCACACAGAGCTGAGCCCTATGTTTTCAAGCGCTGCTCCAGAGATAAGGTGTGCTGCCAATTAAACTACAATTGAATACAGCCACATTGCAATTAAAAGACAATTACATGTGCAAATTGGCACTTAATTTAGCAGCAATGAATAAATACACTTTGTCACAGAGAAAGCAAAAAATGGTTCTCTCTAGCAATCCCTACCAGTTGACAAACACCCTCTGTCTCTTCGCGTCTTATTTAACAGGAGATCGGCGGCATATTTTTCTGCCAATCAAAGTCAGTTGAGGGAGGGATAGCTCAGTGGATGAGCATTGGCCTGCTAAACCCAGGGTTGTGAGCTCAGCCCTTGAGGGGCCCATCTGGGACAAAATCATTACTTGGTCCTGCTAGTGAAGGTGAAACATTTTTAGGGTAGAGGGATAGTTCAGTGCTTTGAGTAATCACCTACTAAATCCAGGGTGGTGAGTTCAATCCCTGAGGGGGCCAACTAGGGATTAGTCCCCCTTTGAGCAGGGGGTCGGACTAGATGAGATCCCTAATAATCAATGAGTCCAGGCATAATTTTGGGTTCTTCCATTTTTAGATGCCCAACTCTTCAGGAACTGCAAGACTGTCTCAGACCCCCGGTCCACCTACTCCAGTATCTGACAGTGACCAGTGCCAGATGTCTCAAAGGAAGGGATAAGAACCCCACACTAGCCAGATGTGGGATAATCTGTCCATCACATAGGTCTCACTCTGATCTCTAATTCTTAGGGATTGGCTTAAACTCTGATGTATAAGTTTTAATAGCTCATCCAAAGTTTTTATTGAGACCTTAAAAGGGACTGATTTTCAGAGGGCGGGTGCTCACTATAGCAGATTCAATAATGGGGAAGGTTTTAATGGAAAATTTGCAAAACAAAAATTTGGTTGTTTTCATTTTGCCTGGTTTGAAATGGACCCATTTCTCGCCATATTTTCTGTGACTTTGTGATTCTGTGACTTTTCACAAAACTTTTGACTAAAAATTGACATAGAGCTTTTGACTGAAATGATTTTCAAACCTTTTTGGTGACAGAAAACAACCTGGTTTCAGGACAAAGACGTGGTAAATGGAAAAATGCCAATAATGGAGTCACACATTTTTAGCAAAAATGTCGTAGAAAATTTCTAAAAAAAACCCCAGAAATTTTCCAACAATCTCTTTTTGAAAAAAGGCCATTTCTCTATCCTAAAGAAATACAATTTAAAAAACTTATTAGCACAAACTATATAGGTGTGCACCCAGTGTTCAACGCTTTCTGAAAATCAGCCCCTTTCAGGTGTCTCAATGTTGTCACGGCAAAATGGAGTAAAGTGCAATGACTAGTCACATATGAAAATCATGGACAATAATCATATTTTGTTATGTTTTTCACACCTTCCATGTAAGGATTTTTGAACCACTTCTGAAAGACTGGTGAGTTCAGCCTCACAATATGCATGGGGAGGGAAGTATTGTTATTAACCCTACTTTAAAGATGGGTAAACTGAGGCACAAAAGTGTGTGTGTGGCCTGTCTAGAGGGAAGCAGTGTGCTTGTGACAGTGTCAGGCATAGAAGCCAGGTGTTCTGATTCCTAGACCTACCTTATCTCTGCAGTAATAATATTACTCAGCTCTTCTATACTATCTTTTCATCCACAGATCTCAAATCACTTTACCGGGGAAGTTACCTGTGAGACCCATTTTACAGATGAAGAATCTGAAACAAACCCAAGGGAAGTGACATGGCCCAAGGTCATGCAGCAAAGCCAGCTGGGAAAAGAAACCCTATAGGCACAGCCCCTTTGAAAATCTGGCCCTGGGTCTTCCTTTACCACAAGACTCTCCTCCCTGCTAACGCAGTGCTGCACAGCAAGCTAGCAGGGGCATGTGTTTGGGGCCTTTTCCTCTGGCTTTCACTTGCTTGCAGCTGCTTTGTTTATCCATTTGACGCAACTCAAGAATTCCTGGGCAGGAAAATCAATTGTCTTTTTTCTTTTCTTTACAATGTGGTCAGCCACTTCCTGCTGTCCTTGATGCTGAACAATCTAGTGCCTCTCTGCGCGCACAAGACGGCAGCATCCAAGGCCATCAAAGCCCTAATGCACCATTCCTCTCCTGCAAAGACACTGGCGATCGTAAAAGCAAGGACAACGCTGGCTCAACACAGCTGGCAGCTTCTGCCGGTGTCCAAGGGTCCCCCAGAGTGCAACTTAATCAGCCTCGCAGCTCCACTAATGAGGCAATCAAGCTCTTCTGTCACAAGCAGTGTCTCAACTCCAGCCCACCCCACCCCCGGGAACTGGGATCTGCACTCATTATTAGGGTGGTATCGTCGCAGTACAAAGGCTAAGGGGATCCCCAGGGTGTGTTTCATGGGCAGTGTAGATCTGATTCAACGCCCATTCCCGTCAGCGGATAGACTCCCCTTGACTTGAAGGAGCAGTTGGACGTGGCACTGTATGAAGCTAATACAGACCAAATCGCACTGCCTGGTTTTGGGAGCCAAGGCACGTGTGTAACGAGGCACGCGTGAAACCAGCAGGTGTTCAGAACAGGCAGCCAGTGGCTAGAAAAAAGGCCGGGAATCAGATCTCCAGCATTTGTCCCTGGTTCTGCCATTCACTTCCTATGTGACTGTAGGCAAATCCGGTCTTCTGTGCCTCAGTTTCCCCTCCCCACCCTTTGGTTGTATTGGCTGATTAGAGTGGGAGTTCTTTCTGGCTGGCACAGTCTCTACCTATGCTCTTGTACAGAGCCCAGCACATCAGTAGATGTCCAAGTGCTTTGCAAAGGGTCATCATCTCCATTTTAAACATGAGGAAACCGAGGCACAGAGAAATGACTTGCCCACAGTCACCCAGTAGTCCAAGCCAGGAATAGATCCCAGATCTTGAGTCCCAGGCCAGTGGTCTATCCACTGAGCCACACTGCACTCTCCATGCAGGAAATGCAGCCCTCTGTGTGACAGGGCAGCCATTTCAGAGCGTTGCAGGACAAGTGACGAATGCTGTCTGTGGTCGTAATGCCGGGGGAGGCAGAACCTAACGACCCAAGTAGCCAGGTGGCTGGGATTAACCCCCTGAATCTTGAGGGGAGGGGCAAAATGCTAGGGGATCTTGAATAACCACATCATATCCAGCGGTACAGCACCTCCAATGCCATTCTGGGATTTGGGGATTGGTCCTGAAATGAAGAGTGCCCTCTATTGAATCACTGGTCCACTTCTTGCAAAGTAAGACTCATTCTCTCGCTCTCTCTGGGATATACATTTTTCTTGCACACAATTTAATTAAGCCTACTCTCCTTTTACTTGTTTTTCCCCTTTCCTTTCTGCCCAACACTCCTGTTAAGTACGGAGCTAGTTTATTTTTCCTTTGGAATTTCTAAACTCCTAACAACAGTGTTATTGCACTGATAATATCCAGTTACACTGTGCATGTCCATCTACTGGATCCCATCGCAGATGAAGGGATGAGGCAAAATCTTGGGCAGGAGGAAAGCAATAATGGGGTGGAGGGGAGCTGGGGTGGTGAACCCCCACAAGAGACAAACCCAGGTCTTTGTCAACAATCCCCATGGGAAGTCTCAGCTCTGTAACTACAGGGTCCAGTAAACTCAGCTGATGAACGCACAGATCTCCCCATGCAGAAAGCATACCCAGAGAAGCAATTTAAGGCTGGATCCTCAGGGACCAAATCCTGATCTCATTTACACCGGTGTGTAACACCCCCAAATGTGGTTAGCACAGGCACAGCAGAGATCAAAGTGTCTTTCCAGAGCCAGATCTTCCACTTGGCTGCACCATGTTCATAGAATCACAGAATATCAGGATTGGAAGGGACCTCAGGAGGTATCTAGTCCAACCCCTTGCTCAAAGCAGGACCAACTCCAACTAAATCATCCCAGCCAGGGCTTTGTCCAGCCTGACCTTAAAAACCTCTAAGGAAGGAGATCCACCATCTCCCTAGGGAACCCATTCCAGTGTTTCACCACCCTCCTAGTGAAAAAGTTTTTCCTAATATCCAACCTAAACCTCCCCCACTGCAACTTGAGACCATTACTCCTTGTTCTGTCAGCCTGTGGTTCCAGGACAGTTATAAGCCAAGCCGGCCTTTTGATGTGCTCCCAACAGCATGCCACCCTCCCTACCCCCTCGTCTTTTTCTCTGGAACCCCTTCTGGCCCAGCGCCCGTTTGCTGGCAGCATATCACACACAGGGAGGTGAAGGATGACTGGTGATACTCAGCCATAGTCAGATGAGACACTGAATTCTGGCTGTGAGGCCAGGCAATCCCCTGCTGAGTCTTCGCCCATCTGTCGGGGCTTTTACACTGGGAAGGGAGGTTTGTAGTGACAAGACGTGATGTGATGGGCAGCCTGGGGCAGCACAGAACAGATGTCAGGGGCCGCAACATGCCCTTCCCATATTGCTAACCGGGAGAGGGCTCCTGGCTAGCCCCCAGGTAGACGGGCAGTGGCGGGCACTGTGGTATGGGAAAGGCTGGTCCCCGCAGACTGGAGGAGTGACTGACGAGGTTCAGTATAAAGCTGCTCCTCTCCCAGCTCTCTTACCAGTGTCTGCGGTGAATGCCACAGTCTCAGCTGCGCGGGCCCAGATCTGGGGGATCCTCACACAGTCCTTACTCAATGGGAGCTTTGCCAGAGTAAGCTCAGAATAGATTCTGCCACCGTTACTCATGACAAGGAAATCGCTTGAGACAATAGTTGAGGGGGTGAGGTCCAGCTGCCATCCTCATCAGGGACCCAGACCATCTGCTGGGCTCTGTCCTGGACCAGCCTGCGGCTTGTAGCTCCCTGGGTTGGTCAGTCTGTCTGTCTCCTCCCATGCTGCCTGTCTCTCAGCTGGGCACCTCCTTTTTACAGACTCTTCCTCCAACAGGTGGGGTGGGGTGGGGCTGTCTAAGCCCCCAGCTGCTCTTTAACCCCTCCTGGCTGGTGCAGGGTATCTTTCCCCACGCCCTCCCCCCCAAGGAGTTCAAACCTTTCAGCAGGCTGAGCCAGGGGCCAGAACCAATGCCCCTCAATGCGGCCATTTCCATGCACTCCAGTGGACCACGAACCAGGCCCTCCATTCTGCAGACAGGTCCCTCTTCTAGGATGATCCCTCCAGCCAGAGGGAATAGGGAAGCCCTTTCAACAGCCAGTTGGCTCCAGGGAGGGATTTGAGTCCCTGGCTCCCTGGTTAACTGAATGAAACCAATCCCCATGGAGTGCAGCTTGCATTCATCCAGCACAGGTCTGCATTGTAGAGGTACCACACACCCAGAATGTCCACCACCATCACTGGGACCTGCAGGTGCCTCCGTGAGCCCCACTCTGGAGACGCCCTCTGGAGCAGGGCGGGCAGGAATGGCTCCCACAAACCTCTGAGCTCTTCAGTCAGCCTGGGTACAGCATGCTGGGGCTGACTACTACAGAGGCAGATCCAGCCTCCTTTGCCTTAGGGCAGGCTCTGCTCAGACGTGGACGTGCTTTATCCTTAGCCGACGTGACGGGAGCCCATCTCATGCTGATAAATCCACTGGCTCTTCCTCTGTGTCACACATCACTTTTGATATGTGTTGTTATTGAGTGAGACATTCTGCTGTGGGGTTGGGGGGGCTCTTTTTAGCCCCCCCCTCTACATATCAAGATGCCAATCCCATGTACACCAATGTGCCTTTATACTGATGTGCTCTGAAGTGGCATGACTGTCCTTTGAGTCCTCCCACCCCCACCCCACTCTGTAAAGGAGGAAGAATCCTGGAAACAGATGATCTCTTAGGCCAGGGTCTCAGCTGGCACCAGCTGATGTTGATGTCAGTAGAGCCGTGCCGACGGTCATAACCAGAGGAGCCGCCTTGCTGTTTTCATCCCCGGCATCCTGCTGTGTGCACGTCAGGCTGAGATCTGTCCGAAGCACGCACCCAGCTCAGCCTGGCCGGCTGCGGTTTGCCTGCCACCGCCCTGACCATAGACCCAGCATTCCCACTCAAGCCAGGGCAAGCTTCCTCTGTCCGAGGAGTGCAGGATCTGGCCCAGTGGGTCAGTTTGTCCCAGCTGATGTAAATCGACATAGCCCCCTCCACTGTAACAGAGCAGTGCCGACGTTCTCCAGGATTGGACCCTGGATCTTTAATCCCTCCCAGACCATCTGTGATGGAAGCATGGTGGCGAGTCCTGTGGATGCCGGATTTCTGGTCTATTTAAAGTGTGTGCATAAGAAAAGCTTTCCTGCTCCAAGCCCTACGGGGTATATATGGGACAAGGGCCAGGTAGAGTCCAGGTGTCCAGCTTGGCTGCCGCTCTGCTTTCTCTGGTTCTTTGATTTGATTTGATTTATCTGTTTCTTTGTAACACACCCTGTGAGCTGTTGAAACGCAGGGAAATGGAACCATAGCAAAGAAAGCGCGGACATGGGAGGATGGTTGAAACCTCAGTTCTCATCCCATCACGTCCAGGATGGGGGGGCGGGACCGTCTTCCTTCCCAAACTGTCTGTTTGGCTCAGTACGGAGCACGGCAGGGAGCTGCTCCGATCCAGAGAAATAAAAGCAGCTGCGATGGAAAATGCACACCTCTCCATACTACCTCTTCTGCTCCTCAAGGGCCCTTCCTAGCAACCTGTTCTATGGTTGGATCCCATGTGGGATCAATCCTCAGCCAGTGTCAATGGATGTGCTGCCATCAACTTCAATGGCTCGACACTGCTTTACGCCAGCTGCAGGTCTGGCCCTGTTTAGAACAAAGCACATTCACCTGGCGTTCTGTCCCCATCCCTGCTGAACATACAGCTTCAGACAGGGGCCAGATTCTCAGCTGGCGCCAACTGACTTCAATGGAGCTTTGCCGATTTACTCCAGCGGAGGGCTTGCCCAGAACATTCAAAGGGACAGCCTGGTGGGACCTGTGTCTGCGGATGCTGTGGCTTTCATGGCGCGGCCTCAGGCAGGCAATGAATTTGGTGGCCTCAGCGGAGAGACCAGTGCTGGTAAAAGTTGGAGCGACTCAGAGAAAATGAGGCAGAGCACACGAATTTCATACAAAGCCCCACCAATATTCCTGTGACTGGAACAAAAACAGGGGGTGGAATCCACTGTCCACATGTCATATATAACTCCCAGGTGGGAAGCCAGCCAGTCACGTGTGTGATTTGTAACTCCTATGTAACATGTATGTTGGTTACAGGTGGTATATCGAATTCCCATGCGAGGGGCATGTTGGTGATATGCACTTCATGAGGACTAGAGAGGATGCTGCAAGCCAGACCCACAGATCAAAGCCTTTCGCTCAGGCTTTTGGATTCAGAGGTCCCACGTTCAGGTCTACAGATGGCCCCAGCTGGGGGCATCGTTCTACGCATATGTATATGTGCATGTATTAGCCTCATTAAGGTTGACGAAGCTGCTCCTCCTCCACACCCAGTCTCTTATTTAAAAAAAAAAATCTCATCTCAAACCATCTCTTTCCCCTCCCTCGCTTGTGCCTCCAAGGTCCCCTCTCCCTCCGGTCATTGGCCCGATGCCAGAGCGCTTTGATTTATTCACCACGTGATGGCTTTACACCACAGCTGCCTGCCATTTACTCTTCCTGCTATTATTTATTTATTTCGACCCCTGTCAGCAGAGCATCTGGACGTGTTACGTGTTTTAAAGCACTCCTGCAAGAGAGAGAGCAAACAGCCCCAGCCCTGACACACTGATAACCGGCTCCTTTCCCCACAGGAGCACCCGCGGCCAAGCCAGTGTTTGCCACTTGTCGTGCCTTTGCCCTGGCAGCCAGGAGCCCAGGGGTTCTGGGGGGATCTCAGGAATGACTTCCACAGCTGAGCAATCAAGACCGACCTTGCCACCAGGGTCTCAAGGATTCAAATCTAGGGGCAGTCACTGAAGGTCAAATGCTGCAGCTGCTGAGGATCCAGTGAGTTTTATGATGCATCAGGTGGGGGTAAGATTCTCAGGGAAACGTGGATCCCCCCAAGGGCCTTCTACAACAGGCAGAGGCAGTAGCTGTGCTGTCACTGAATGGCTCTACAGCCTAGCGATGAGGATTTCTTCTTATGTCCTACAATGGAGCAGAGCTGTGCCCAGCCCAGGATTTGGGCCTGAGATCATCCCCCTAGTGAGCTCAGCATTTGCAATGGTATGAACATAACTTGCTACAATAATCCGGGTTATAATTCCTCTGGATGAAGCTGCCCTAAATAAAATGGCACTGCACAGCCTTGCGAAGCAGCGCATGAATCTGCATTCCCTTATCTTGCATTACGTTCAGTTGTACTGCATCGCATAGTATTCTGCTGCATGGTGTTGCATTATATTGCATTGCATTCCACCTCATTGCATTTAGTTACGTGTCAGGCCTGGACTGGGAATGCCCAGAACAGAGAGCAAGCAACACATTTCTGGTTTTGTGAGTGCAGAGAAGCCAGAAAAGACAAAATTATGGCAAATCCGCATTGTATCGGGATGCCAGCATTAACTCAGCTGTCACCAGTGACTGCCTCAGAGCAGCAAGCCGCTGGGAGCGTGTCACAGTCATTAGCTTTACAAGTTTGGCAGAATTCTCTCCAGGCTTCTCGCTGAAATGATTCAGGCTTGTTAAGTTCACAATTTTTATTCCGCGCACTCCTCCGGGATCCAATATTATCAACAATTTATCAAAACAATAGCCCGGGTCCCTTTCCCGGCCCATTAGGAGCCTCACATTCCATTACCCCACATATTCCCCGTGCGCCGCCCCCGGCTCTCCGACAGCACGTGGGTGGAGGCCGTTCAGTCGGATCAGGCAGGAATCAGATGGCCTTGCCCACTCTTTATGCTAATTCGGTTTGATCCCCTACTTTCGGCAGCCCCGGCAGACTGGCAAGGAGAGAATGAGTGCGTCAGACAGCCTCGCAAGGGGCCCCCGGTGATCAGAGGAGGAAAGGAGATTACAGGGGAGAGATGGTATCCAAGAGCGACTGAAACTGACAAGAGCCTCCCCGGAGAGGCGGGCTGTCTTTGCCAACAGAGATGTGGGTAGGAAGGAGGCAGGGAGAGTTAAAGTCTCATAATTAAAGCCCTCCTGTCAGGGTATTAACACCTAAACACAACCAGAGAGTACATTAGCCAGGATCCCATGGGGGTTGTGGCACTGCTTTATCTGATAACTCTAATTAATTTATTTCTCTGCAGGCAGCCAGTTCCCAACACATGCGCCTCACCCTCTTCCTCCTGCCCTGCCGCCGCTGCACGCTGCCCTGCGGCTGCCTCTTTCCTGACTTCTCCCCTTATCCCGTTGCCTCCCGCTACCCGCAGCTGATTTCCTGGTGACCGACACCCACAGGTGGAAGCCAGCTTCCTCCCGCACTGCACCACCATCCAGTTCTGGGGGGATCCCAACAAGACCGTCCGGTCTCCATGACCCACGCAGGCTTGACCTGTCCGCTGAGGCTGCTGGCGAAGTGGGTCGGTAGTGGGGTTAGACCCTGTTTTAAGGCAATTTTCCAAGTCATTGAAGGCCCAGCCGGGCTACAGCTGCAGGATGGAGAGCCTCGAGCATCTCCCAAGGTGCAAGGATGGGCTCAGGGACAGATACAGCAAGTGGTCACTTCAGGTCCAGCATCTCCAGGGGGTTCTCCATGGTCATCACGAGCTCTAACGCTTCCATGCTGACCCTCCGCTGGACCAGGGGAGAGATTTCCACTATTGGGATGGGGGGACAATTCTCTCCCCCTTCCTGCCTCCCCCGCAGGTGTGGAGAAAGCCCTCAGCTGCCTGCTTTTCCCCACAGCCTGGCAACAGCACCGGCACTGCCATGAGCGTGTTTGCAGTAGGGCCCCTGTCACAGTTCGAGACAACTGCACTGTATTCCCCCTCCGTGGTCCAGCAAGGGTCCTGCACCCTCAGCTCCCGGCCATCACCCCTCACGGGTGGAGACCCGTGTCTCTCTCCTTCTGGACTGGATATTTCCCAGACTGCACAGCTCCTTGCCTATCCCGTCACCGTTCCAGCAAAGTCAGGTTGCCTCCCCCTGCCTGCTTTACTTTCCTCCTCACAGCGTAACTGCCAGCAGATATAAGTCACTCCCCAGCTCTTTGCTCGGTCATTCTTCAGGTAGAAGCATTACAGAGAAAACATATGAAACCCCATAAAAACCTCCACTCCCGCTAAGAAGAGATCACTCCCTAAATCCAATAAGGCCTCTGGCCGGTGATTACTCCTTCAAACCCACACGGGGTTTTCCTATGGCTTCCAAGTGACAACAGCTTTCACTCAGAATTAGCTCCCCTCTCGTCCCGAATTATCCAGCATGGGCCTTTGAAGAAACTGTGACTAGGTAATCAGCCAGGTAGCGGATCTTTCAGGGGCAGCTTCCAGGGATGGTTCCGGAGATGAGGCGCTTGCATTCCCCTCTTCCCAAGTATTTCCTAGGAGCCCCACTCAACTGCAAGCTCCATCTCATGTGCTCCGTTATCGGGAGAGTCCTTTGAAGCATGTAACACGTCCCAGTGTTTCCATAAGTCACTTCCTCCTTAAAAGAAGTCATGGACCACCCCACCAATCTGCATTTTTAATAGTGACCTCCTAAAATCCTTAATTCAACACAGTTTGCCCAGGAGACTGTCACATCTGTCACAACCCCACTGAAGCTGGAGGCTCCAGGCATGGAAAGGGCCATGGGGGAGCCGTGTAGTGCCTTCCCTGGGAAGCAGAAGCCCTGCCCTGGGAGAAGATGGCCTGTTTCAGGCAGGAGGGCAAATGAGATTATCAAAATGCTCCCCTCTGGCCTTAAAATCTAGACACTGAAATGGAATTGCCACAAAGGAGCCCGAAAGTGCCTGTCAGCTGCAGTGTGAGTGAAAATAACATTTTTACAACCAGATGACTTAAAAAAAAAAACAGTTAGTCCAATGGATAGGTAACTCTGCTAGGGCTGTAGATGCCTGGGTTCTATTCCAGCTGTGGCAGACTCCCTGTGTGACCCTGAGTGAGTCACTTTGTCACTCCATGCCTCAGTTTCTCCATCTGTAAAATGAGAGTAATACTACATGCTCACCTTTGCAAAATACTTTGAGATCTCTGAGTGAAAAGTGCAAGCTAGGACCAGTTTCCAGCAAGCCTCCATTTCAAAAATCTGCCTGCCAAATCGCTGACCATCCAGAGCTCACATTTGTGGGCACACTGCTTACCAGTGCCAATTCCTACCCTAGTGGGTGCACTCACAAATCCTTTAGGGTCATCTGCAGAGGCCACCCGGAATGCTGAACTCCGAAAACCTAGTTTGCAAAGAGTTGGATTCAGGGCTCAATCCTGAAAACACTCACACCCGTGATCAACTTTACTCAAACGAGTAGACCCATCAGAGTCAACTGAACAACTCCCAGGAGTAAAGCTACCCACGTGTGCAAGAGTTAGCAGGATTGGGGTCTGTGCTAAATATTAGCAGGGAGCCGGATTTCAGAAGCCCTGAGCATCCGCAGCTCCCACAGATTTCAGCCAGAATTGCAGGAACTCAGCACCTTTGAAAAATCAGGTTTTAAGGTCTGCCCCCCCCCCATTCCCACATTTCCTCGGAGTTCATATAAATTTCACCTCCGATCACAGCAAGAGGTGGCTTTGTTTAGAAACATGCAAGGTGGAATGAAATAAAAATGAATTCTCTGCAGGCTGCAGAGGTTTAATATCCAGCAGTTGGGACCAGGCAATCTCCTTTTATCTTGAGGGAAATAAAGCGACCTGCTGCGAGGTTCATATGAGAGGATTGATAGTGTCTAGGCTTATTGTCTGGGATAGAGCTAAAGCAATGGAGCTCTCTGGTAACAATTTACAGCCGGAGTAAATTTGGGCAACAGACATATGGAAGGGAGGGGAGGGCAGGAGGCAAGTTTAGAAGGTCACTTATTCCAGGGGGCTCAGGGTAGAGAGCGGACAGCAGACTGGAGGTTAAAAGGGACTTATGGAGGAGAGAGAAGCATCTCTATGCCCAGTGGAGACGAGCAGCAAAAGGCCTACGCACCTGAGGGACATAAGTGGTGCCTGGACCTTGAGTTGGCCCCTCTCCAGAGTGGGCAGTGCGATGCTGGCTGGCATGAGGGGGGCAGTCCAGGGCATTGTTCCCTGCTCTGGCTTTCCCCAGGCAGTGCGGGCGGGGGAAGCGGGGGATTGGCTGTGCTGAGGCTATGAAGGGAAGAGGTGAAATGGAGACACACGCGCGAACGCGGCATGTGTAGACACAGGAGTGAAGCTGCAGCAGCACGGCCTGCTGTCTGAATATGCGCCCCGGTGCCCTGCTGGCAGACTGTCCCTCAGGTGACTGTCCCATGCTGCCACGGGGCCTGCCGCAGCTTCACTGCTATGGGTACTTGCACTGGCTAGCTTGGGTACGTCTCCACAGGCCATCGACAGACCTCCGATGGCAGTGCCGATGTCCCTATGAGGAGTGGGGGGAGAGGTGTAAGGGCCAGTAGGCTGGGTGTCAAAGGCCAGACCAGGTGTTTTGGAGCCCGAGTCAGAAAATGCCCCTTCCCCCTGCCCCCAAAGCAACCGAACAGCAACAAAAAGAACAACCCAAATCAGCTGAGCAATCTGACACCCCACTGGAGACTGACTTGGCACCCCAGGAGCTGGTGCCCAGGCCGTCCACCCTGATCTCCCACCCCAAGGCTGACCCTGGTCAACGGGGCTAAGCTTGGGAAGAAGGGTGCTCGAGTGCCATGTTTCTTAGACTTCTCAGGTTGGCCATCCCTTCCTCGAAGCCAGAGACTTTAGCAATCCCCTTCTGTGCACTACAGAAGTACGAGAAACAAACCTATCACTGAAAGCAATGAGCCGACATAACCCAACTGCTGCCTCAGCTACTGCCAGTGACCTCACAGACTTGGAAGGTTTTGGCCACCCCGGGGCTGTTCTGGACATTTTCTTTTCTTTGCTATCAAACAGTAATAAAATTTTCAATGCCCCCTTGATAGTCCCCACACACACACACACCCTCAACCAGCCCGGGGTCATAACCCACCAGCTGATAAACAGTGGGCTAGCGGACAGGACTCCAGGGATGTGGGTTCAATCCCCATCTCTTACACAGACTCCCTGTGTGACCTGGGGCAAGTCACTGAATCTAGCCTGTGGTTTCATTTTCCCCTGCTGCACAACAGAATAATAGCACTGCCCTGCACCACAGGGGCGTGGGTGAGGATGAATCTATTGAAGATTATGAGGTGCTCACACTCTCTCGCAAGGTGGGGCCTTTAGAAGAGCGACTCACTGGCCAGCACGGTGTAGCAGGCTCTCCGTCTCTGGCACCCCTCTTGAGAACCATTCCAGCCCTGCAATCGTTTGCTTCTTCTCAGGACTTGGCCCTCTGGCCAGGCCATGTTCAGTCCAACCCCTGTAGGGTAACTGAGCCCCACAAACAGCTGCCTAGTGACCTTATGCCAGGTCTTTGGCCCGATATTGAGCTCACTGGTCCTCACACCCATTATCTCAGGGACCTTTTATGCCACCTTCCTTTAGGGGCCAGTACAGGAGCCCACGTCCTCCCTCGCTCTGGGTTCCAGCCCAGGGACCCTGTAGCAACAGGCTATGGTCTGCTCCATTAGATCTCCAATCCACCGACCTGAGCCTGTCTCTAGGCCCTTTCCCCTGACTCCTTACTGGGTGCACTCCTCCTCTGGCTCTTCACCCATCCCCGGCTCTGCAGAACTCGTTCTAGCAGCCGAGCTCCTGTCTGCCTCTCCCAAGGCTCTATGGGTACGTCAATACTACACCGTATGGGTCTGTGGGACTTGCTGCGTCCGAGCATCTATGTTGTATTGTGAAACCTGGGGTTACACTTGCTGAACCCAGGTCTCACAACCATGCTAATCATAGAAATATAGGACAGGAAGGGACTCCGAGAGGTCATCTAGTCCAGTCCCCTGCACTCAGGGCAGGACTAAGTATTATCTAAACCATCCCTGACAGGTGTCTGTCCAACCTGCTCTTAAAAACCTTCAATGACGGAGATTCCACAACCTCCCTAGGGAATTTGTTCCAGTGCTTAACCACCCTGATAGTGAGGAAGTTTTTCCTAATGTCCAATTTAAGCCACTCTTGCTGCAATTTAAGCCCCTAACTCTTTGTCCTGCCCTAGGCAAGCGTGGAGAGCAACTATCACACTCCTCTTTCTAACAACCCTTTACGCACTCGAAGAGTTTTTTCATGTCCCCCCCTCGGTCCCGCTAATGTTTCCACACTGCACCCCGCAGACCTTCTGCTCTGAGTCGGCAGCCTTTCCTCTAGAACTGTCTTTCCCTTGGCTCTCCACGGGAACTCGCTTCACCCCTGTGACTTCCCAGCATCTCCCCGGCCCTTTGCCAGCACACCCATCTCAGGAGCCTCCGACCACTCCGCCAGAGTCCTGGGGTGCTTCCTTTTATGAAGCCGACCCGGCTGTGTTTGATCACACGTTGAGCCTGGCCCACTCTCCGGGTGCAGCTGGCTCCAGTTAACCTTTCCACTGCCAGTGTGGGGGCTACACCCCATCATGGGATCCCAGAAGCATAATGTGTGGGAGTGACAGATCCAGCTGGGCCTGGTGCAGAGAGAAGAGGGAACTCACACTAGGAGACTGTGAGGGCCATTGGCCTCGTCGAGGGGCCACATAAAAGGTTCACAAGTTGGCTCCAGATGGCAGATTAGATTTAGGGCTAGGAGATTTGGCCACCTGATTTCCATTATTTTAACAGGAGCTGGGTGCTCACATCAGGGCCGGCTCTTGCCATTTCACTGCCCTAAGTACGGCGGCACGCCACAGGGGGCGCTCTGCCGCTCGCTGGTCCCGCGGCTCTGGTGGACCTCCCACAGACGTCCCTGCGGAGGGTCCGCTGGTCCCATGGCTCCGGTGGACCTCCTGCAGGCATGCCTGCAGACGCTCCACCAGAGCAGCGGGACCAGTGGACCCTGTGCAGGGACATCTGCAGGAGGTCCACCAGAGCTGCCAGCCACCCTCCTGGAAACCGGCAGAGCGCCCCCCACGGCATGCCGCCCCAAGCACGTGCTTGGTGCACTGGGGCCTGGAGCCGGCTCTGCCTCACATCCCCTGGGAAGTTTTAAACAGCTCAACCCTGCAGTAGCTGGGGCATTTAGACATGAAAGTCCCAGGTTCAAACCCCCTTGTCAGCCCAAGCAGAGTCAAATATGCTAGCTTCCCCCATGCCTCTGTCAAAGCACCCCAGGGCTGGAGCCAGGGTTTACGGAGCTGAAAAGCCAGACATTAGCTCACTGCACTGCTATCTGCATACACATCTGTCCATCCAGCCAACTTTAAAGCATCCATCACACTTTCACCAGCGTGTCCACCCAGCTCTGATTTGCAGTTACTTGCGTTGGGAACCAAATCTTACTGAATCAGGCAACTATCAATCTGGAGGGTGATTGGGGGTGCAGGTTGCTTCAATTCACTGCTGTTTTGAAGGATCCTGCTTTGGCTTCTCAGTTATCCCCACCCATCTGAGAGGCCAGGGAAATGCCAGAGTGAATTAGCAGCAGGACTCTCCTTTCTGCAGGTTCCCATGTTGGGTTAGAGACTATAAATATGCATTAAGCAAGGAAAGAGAGGCCCCCTTCTCAAGGGAGAGTCAGCAGGGTTTGGATCCAGAGACACGTGTTTAAGACACTAGCACTTGGAAAAGCAAACTGGTTCTCTTTGATCTGCATGTCCTTGACAAAAGCAAAGCAGAGCCAGACTCACTCAATGTGTGGCTGTTGCATCAAATATGAAGGAAAATCTTGGCAGAGGGTGAATTCCTAGTGACCCTGTGGGCCCACAGTGATAAGCGAATAGATAGACAGATAGACAGATAGTGTGAATGGGGATAGATCGATAGATAGATAGATGGGGTGTATGAAGATAGATAGATAGATCAATAGATAGATGTTCAGAACTGGATTTGGCAACACTCTCCTAGTGCCAGGAAAGTAACTCAGAAGACCTGACTCCCCGCACAAGTCTAGAACCGCTAGAAAACACCTCCCAACTCAGCCAAAGGTCTAGGACCCAGGAGTCGCGGCTCACAGCCCTGTGCTCTAGCTACTAGACTGTCCAACCTCCAAGAGCAGTGAATAGATCTCCCTAGTCCTGATTCTCAGCCCCCCTAGACAGCCAATAGACACTGCCCCATCCCTTCCGGGCGCACTGTGACAATCCACTCGGCATACTACTGCGCTGGACTGGTACTTAAACCTGGCTCTTCCCCAGCTCTGCATCAGCTTCTCTCAGGCTGCTGCCTTCTAGTTCCCTCTTCTCTGCGCCACTTTGCATGGGGTGGGCAGAGTCGCCCCACATTCCTTCTCCCCTTTTCCTCCAACCCCTCCTGCTCCCCACCCCTGCCGTCACTGCTAGGGATCTGTCAGTCACGTTCTGACCCAGGACGCTCAGGAGATTCCACACCAATGGCTGGAGGCTGCCGTCAGGAAAACGAATTCCCTGAGCTAGGAATACCTGAGCATCGAGAGCCAAGGAGCAGCGCTTTCCCTGGCTTTCCACCCATAAATAAACCACTGGCCAGTGACCGCTCGGGCTCCTCACTCCCAGCGCCTGCCCCAGCCGTTCCTTACATGTGTGACCTGGGGGTTCAGATACCATGGCAGCGGGCAGGATATAAAAGCCAGAATAGTATCGACATCTCTCCAGATGCTCAGGATGTTATTACATATTCCCATCAAGGCAGCTTCGCTCTTCTGGAAGTGCTGTCATTTTTCCCCATCCTCCTCCCTTCCCTCCCGAAATGGATGTCATCATAAAGATCAGGCTGCATTACTGATTGCGCCAGATACCTCCAAACTGGAAGGCTCGAGTCTATAAACCATACAGGGATCTGGCATCCATAATCAAAGCGAGAAAGTGGGGGGAGTGGCAAGGGGGGGCGAACTTCAGAGAGAGGCGTGTAGATTTATATTTATGCTACACCAGCAAGGAAATAAAAGCCATCAATAAATTACATTATTTCTCCAGCCGTCCCAGTAACATGAGCAAGACGGCTGCCGCTGACAGCAGGAGCCTCTGAAATGCCAAACTGAATGACAAACTTCAGTTCCAAGTGCATTGTGCAGTTTTGTTGGTGATGGAAAGTGCCTCTAGCTGACTGGGTGGGGAGGCGAGGCGGTTAACACTGCGTTGAGCCGGTTTCCCTTCCAGCCCCAGCCCGCCCCACCCCAATCCTTCATCCTCCTGGAGTTTCTCTTCCTGAGTATCAGACACACCATCTCTCCAGCCAGCCAGCAGTCTTCCCATGTGCTCCTCACAGACCTCCAGGTCTCTGCATATCTCTGCTCCCATACCCAGCCCCAGATCCCTCCTTTCTCCTTACATCATTTATTAATTATTATTATTATTATATGGCAGTAGCGCCAAATCCTGGACCAGGACCCCATTGTGCTAGGTGCTGTAGGGACCTACAACAAATCAATGGCTCCCACCCAAAAGGGTCAACAATCTAAGTATCAGACAAGAGACAACAGATGGAGTCAGACAGGCAGGGGAGCGCAAGGACGCAATAAGATGATACGGGTCAGCATGGGAGGGGCGGTCTGTGGTCCCAGCACACTAGCACCCTAACGGTTGTCAGTTTTTTTTCAGATATCCTGGGAAAGGAGAATTTTAAAAAGGGATTTGATGGGGGACACTGTTCTCCTTAACCTCTCTCCTAGCTCCTCCCCTGAGCCTTGAATCTCTAACCGGTCTCAGCCAGATGTCCAGTTTGGCAGCCATCATTTGGACCCTGCAGGTAACGATGTTGCATTTTGACACCTTGGTGACTCATGGGCACAAGTATTAGTGTCTGTGATCTGGGTGTCACCCTTCCTGTGCCCTCCACCTGAGGCACGTTGGGCCTGGTTTCCCAAGCATCCTCTGCTCCTCTTGCCATGTAGCAGAAAAGTGGGTACTCGGCCCTTCTGAAAACCAGGACCTGAGTGCCCAAAATGTAGCCCCCCGGAATTAGTGGGGACCATTAAATACATTGATCCTAATTACTCCACACCATAGCGGTCTCAAAATCACAGGCACTGTCACACGCAGGGGACAAATGGTTCATGCAAAAACTGGGGCCTGATGGGATGTAGAGTAGAGTTGTCACAAAGTAATCAGCCTGGAGCCCCCGCACCCCTCCCCGCACGGATCCTTCAGACTCTCCCCCACCCAGGGCATTTTTTTTCAGGAAAAAAAGCCCAGCAAACATAAAGCCAACCATCAGGTTGAGAATTCTACAGCCTGACTCCAAACCCACAGCTGTTCTGCACGTAGGGTGACCAGATGTCCCGATTTTATAGGGACAGTCCTGATTTTTGGAGCTTTTTCCTACATAGACACCTATTAGCCCCCCACCTCGTCCCGATTTTTCACACTTGCTGTCTGGTCACCCTATCTGCACGTTAATTACCTATTACCACCGTCCGGGCCCCCTTCTTCTTCCTGCATGAGTGCCCCTGGCATGGGGATTTGAGGGGAAGGAACGAGACAAGAGGCTATGTTCTGCCGCGGACGTTGGCATCATATGGCACAGCTCAGCTAGAAATGCTGCAATTTCATCAGCAGAAAAAGGGAACTCCTTTGCTAGGGGGATTTTGCTGGAGAAGGGTAATTGGAAGCATGAACCCTGGCCTGATAAGCATTTACACTCTGGTTTTTAAATCCAGATTAAAAGCAAGTAAGAGGTAAGGGGCTTGGGTGTGATCTGTGCATTGCTACAACTTAGCTCCATGGTAACCCACCCTGGAGTTGTTACTCAGCTAGGAGGAGGCGTTGTCTGCCTAAGGATTGCACCGTTTGATTGTTCTGATGAATGCGTCCCTTGATTTCAAGGCAGCTCTGCGTCTCTTTTACTGGGCGAGTTTTCAGAACACTGCACACCCAAAAACATGTGCACACCCAAAACCAGGCACCCTCACAATGACTGCACTGGTGCGAGCTGTCGTGGGAGATGCACAAGCGGATTGCCCCTGACTGGAGATGTGCACATGCCGGTACCCCTGTCGCATGCATGATTCTGCAGACGCAGGACTGTGAGAAGCTGCTCTGTGAACTCTTGTCCGCTTTGGAGGCATTGCATTCCTACGGCACCTTTCATCCAGATGCAGCTCAGAGAGCTTTGCGAGCTACCTTCCCTACCTATAAGAATTGCTTTGCTGTGGAAATGCCACCACCTCTGGTGTGGAGGGCAGCAGCCAACTGGACAAATCAAGCACAGCACGCCACGCCGCAGTGCAAAAATTTGACCAAGAGCTATTCTTATGGCAATGGCAGTTGGATCTTTAATGTATCCCCACGTGGCGTGACCAGACAGCAAGTGTGAAAAATCAGGACAGCGGGTGGGGAGTAATAGACATCTATATAAGAAAAAGCCCCAAATACCAGGACTGTCCCTAGAAAATCGGGACATCTGGTCACCCTATTCCCCAGAGAAAGCAGAACATTGGCTAAAAGACAGGAACACCACAAACTGCATGGAGTTCTGTTTATCTGTCTAGGAAGGGGCTGCGACCTCCCTGCTGAGATTCATACCGCTGCACTTCAGCTCTGCCACACCAATGCACCATCCCTGTGCCTCTTCAGATACCAGATTGGGGCATGGGGGGTCTGACTGGCACAGCCAGAAATCTTAACAAGCGTCAAGCCTTTACCGAGCGTTGGCTGGGCCTGGCTCTCCCCGGGAGCCAAAGACAGGGAAACAGAGCCAAGGCTGGATTGCTGGGTCAAGTGATTGATGGAAGGAATAAAGACAAAGGTCCCCGTGTCATCTCTTCCCAGTGGAGATGAGTATCGTGGAGTTTATTTATGGCGCCATTCTTTGTACACCAGAAGCTGTTACCTAAGGGCACAATCAGTACAGACAGGTTTAACAGCCTGATAAATCAGCAGCTTCCAAAAGTGACACATTATAGACAGCTGGACCTATCATCTTCCCATCCCCACTGACTGCTAACGCACACAGCACATGCTGAGTAATGCATCACACACACACACACACAAACACACACACACACACACACACACACACACACACACACACACCCCTTCTAAGGATCTGCTGTGGCTTTACTGCCTGTTCCCCCGTCCCAGCCCCTGCACTCAGTGACACAGTGAGGTGAGGAAGACCAAAAGACCCCGGCATGCCCCAGAGCTCCTTCTCTGCTTCCCTTCCTCCCTGTCTTTGAAACACAGGAGCAAGCAGCTGTTTTCTCCATGACAATCTGCATCTTCTGCTGGATTCGATGATAATATCAATTACCCCCCGTCGCCCCACCAGGCCTTTCTTCCAAGGAGCTCAAGGCACTTGGTAATGGAGTGAGCCTGTGCATAGCCATGGTAGGGCAGTGCCACAGGCCTCATTCAATGGCAGGGAAACTGATGCACAAAGAAGGGAAATTACAACCAACTAGTGGCAGAAATGGGAGCTAGAACCCAGGAGCCCTGGCTCCCAGCTCCCTGCTTCAACCAGTAGAACCCTCTCCGCAGCAGTGTTAGGAAAAGGTCCAAGGAGTCCTGGGCCCCAGTCAAAAAAGCAAACGGCCTAGAAATCACCCACAAAGATATAGGACCCAGGAGTGCTGACTCCCAGTCCCCTGTTAGCTTCCACTCCTTCCCTGTGCCAGGTGCTCTGACTCCAAGTCCCTGCTCTAGCCAGTACACCATGCTCCTTTCCAGGAAAAAGAACCCAGGAGACCTAGGTTCTAGGACTTTCTAGAAAACACCCACTCCCGAGTGGGGCCCGTTCTATAAATAAACAGCCAGAGCACTTCACTATGGCCCCTTTTGCCAGCCAACAGCTGTGGGGGAGGCGTGGGTGCCACTGGCCCCATCTCCTGAATAATTACGCAGCGGTCTATCTGCAGCACACCGTCAATAGCCTAGTGATTGTTCAAGCATTTGGTTCCAAAGGGTTTTTCCTTTTCCTTCTTCCTTCTCCTTTTGGCAGGATTTTGCTTCCACACTTATTCAAGCCATTCAAGTAGCGCCTCCTGTCAGAGTTTATTGAACTCCACTGGTGCACAAAGCCCGGAGCAGAATGAAGGGAAATTGCTACCACCCCATGGAACGGGGCTGCTGATAACCCTTCTGCCACACCTTTCACCCCAGGGTCTCCAACAGCAGCCCAAACAGTAATTAATACAAACACCAGATTGCCTGCAGCCTGCGTGCCTGGCTTCTGACTGCCAAGGGACAGCTCTGTCTCCATCCGCTGATCAGGCTTTGGTCTCTCTGCAGAGGCGATCAAGAAAGGGGCCAATTAGAAACAGTTGGGTTGATGTTTTGATCCCTTATTATGAGGCAGACCAATTATATAAGAATTAATCAGCTAGCTACACAGTGCCTGGTGCCACATGAATGCCACGGATCATCAAAAGATATGATAGGTAGCTAGAGGGGTATATATGCAGATTAGATGACTGATGGAGAGATCCCGTAATTAATATATTGATGTTTATTATTTCTCAAACTCTGGCCAGCACTGATCTGTGGACACGCCGCAGGTTTAATATGAACAAGAGGAAATTCTTTTTCATGCAACGCACAACCAACCTGTGACACTCATTGCCAGGGGATGTTGTATGGTCAAAAGTACAAATGGGTTCAAAAGAGTTCCTGGAGGATGGGTGCATCCATAGTTATTAGCCAAAATGGTCATGGACACAGCCCCATGCTCTGAACCCTCCGACTGCCAGAAGCCAGGAGTGGAGGAGAGGTGAGTTACTCCATACCTGTCCTGTTCTGTACATGCCCCCTGAGGCTCTGGAATGGACCACTGTCAGAAACAGGACACTGGGCAAGATAGACCATGATCTGACCCAGCATGCCAGCTTTTATGTTCTGATTCCTGACCTGCTACAAAACTCACCAAACTCATTTCATATAGGCCACCAAACGTCCGTCAATGAGAACGACTGTCACTGTCCTGGGCCCAGTTAAAGCTCATATCCTAGAAGCGTGAGGGCCTCCGCCATCTCATCATGCTGTGATCATTTGCTGATGCCTGATTTACCCCTCCAGGCCTAGGAAACAGGTATGGGGCATTAAAAGGTCATTTGTATTTAACAATTTTAATAGTGAGTCAGTCCATTTGGTACCGTATGACTATTAGCTGCAGCCGTCCAGTGCCATGCTCCCTAAGATATGGGAAATCAGCAGGAAACAATAGTCGTTGACTGTCTCATGGAGAAGATTTGTCATAGAAACGACGTTTCTGAGAAAACCTTGGTGACAGAAGAGAGGAAGACAAAGAACCCACTAACAGCCCACCTGCTCCCACGCTCACTCAGATGAATTGCAGTGGGTGGGGGGTGTAGGTGTGTGAGGAGGCCCAGGTCTGGAGTGGCAAAGGGCACTGTGGGACAAGACTGAGGGACAGATCCAGGACTGGAAGAGCAGGGGGTGCTGCAGAGCCGTACTGAGGCGCAGTGGCCAAGCTGTGTAGCAGAAGCTGGCAGTGCACTCGCTTGCCCGCTGCCTATGTGCGATTAGTCTGTCCCTTTCCTGAGCACGCTGCCTGTCCCAATTGCCCCCGCACATCCACGCAGGTAGGCAGCCCTCATCTGTCTGCTCTGTCGTTCACAGGAGCCCTTCCCCAGGTCAGGCTATGTCAACTGCATCTCCGTGACAGCCTGTTCTGCTCTCCCGCATCCCAGCGGGTCCCCTCTGCCATCCCTTCTCCCCACCCTGACCTGCAGCACCAGGCATGCACCCAATGACTCAATCCCCACCCTTTTCCCTCCCTCACCCCCGGGAGCAGGCCGACTGGGTCCGCCAAGCACCAGACTGGAGTCGGCTGAGGTTTTATTTTTTATTATTTTGGCAGCTTTGGTGCCAAGTAGCTCAATTAAGCAATAACTGCCTCTATACAGCCGCCCACACAGACCGTGGTAAATAATTAAACGCTGGAATAATACAGCAGATGGAAAGCAGCACGGATAGGTATCCACAGGACCAAAAGGAATCCAAATTAATCCTTCTTAGCTGCTGCATCCGGCTCCACCTCTCTGCCTGAAGCAACTCACGCGGCCGAAGCAAATATCCTTCTACAGGTATTTACCCAGGCTAAGATACCTTCCCATTTGGCAGAAGCCCAAACGCATGAGACTGGGGTGGTCTGGTGTCTGTTGGAAACTGAAGGATGATTGTCTGTAGGTGCTCAGATACCACAGTCGCCTTATCGAAACAGACAGGTCTGTAGAAACTAGAGAGAGAGAGAGAGAGAGAGAGGAGGTGTATGAGGATAGATAGATAGATAGATAGATAGATAGATAGATAGATAGATAGATAGATAGATAGATAGATAGATAGATAGATAGATAGATAGATAGATAGATAGATGAACATTTCTTTCTATCTAAAATGTAGCAATTTCAAATGATCTCTAACATTAAAAGAGATTTGATGGGGGGAAGAGAATGAGCGGGAACACAAAGCCAGTAATATGGAAGGTTCTGGTGCAATCCAGTTCAGGTGGGTAGTAATCACTAGTCATCATTGCCTAGTCATCTATGAGTCCAGCTGGGTCTCAGTCCAGTTCCCAGTAGCAACCATCTGCCTCACTCAAACACATGGTCCTAGCCGGCACTAATTAGCTCCCTTGTTGGCTGGTCCCAGTGCAGGGAGCAAGGGAAGAGAGGTCCTTCCCCATCAACCTTCCTTGGGGCAGGGTTCCAATCAAACACATACTTACAGTGTGAAATATCATCTGATTTCCGCAAATATAAACCAATGGGCCTGACTCTCATTTATAGTAAGGCCCTGTTACACCCCTCTGGCAACATGAAGGACCCTACCAGAGCTGAACAAAAATTTTTAGATGAATCTCTTTTGGCCAAAAAATGTAGATTTGGGTGGACCAAAATGTTTCATGAATTCGTGTCAAATTCTCCAGATTGTTCGGTCCAGGAGGGTGGGGGTGGGGGGGGGTGGGGGGTGAAGCAAAACAGTTGGTTTTAGGAACCATTTCCATTTCTCAATTCCAAATGACATTTCTTTTCAAAATTTACTTCAATTTTGTTTTTGTTTTTGTTTTTAAAATAAGGTTTAAAAAAGACCCAAACCAAAATGAAATGTTTTGTTCAACCAAAAACAACATTTTTTTGGACTTTTTTTGGTTTGCTGAAACACTTGAAATTTTTCCTTTTCTTGTCAACCTAAAATGCAAAAAATACATTTTAAAAAAAATCTATTTTTCCATTCTGCTAGAAACTGAAAAATCAGTTCTTCGCCCACCTTTAGTCATGGGGGTGGAAATCAAACCACATTCACACCTACTTTACAGTCCCTTTTCAGTGCCAGAGGGGCCAAAAGGGCCTTGAAGAAAATTAATTAGGCCCAATGGTATTGCCTTGTTTTCTTAATTAGAATAAAATATAGACATACACACTTAGTAGTAGCAAGAACTATGGTCCTTACACATAGAAACTCCCACGTTGGTCCTTACAGTGACCACGCTACTCCAATTACCTATGGTAAGAAAAGAAAGAAATCTTGGAATCATTGTGGATAGTTCTTTGAAAACATCCACTCAAGGTGCAGCGGCAGTCAAAAAAGAGAACAGAATGCTGGGAATAATTAAGAAAGAGATAGATAATAGGACAGAAAATATCATATTGCCTCTATATAAATCCATGGTACGCTCACATCTTAAATACTGTGTGCAGATTTGGTTACCCCATCTCAAGAAAGGTATTTTGGAATAGGAAGAGATGCAGAAAATGGCAACAGAAATGACTAGGGGTATGGAACAGCTTCCATATGGAGGAGAGATTAATGAGACTGGGACTTTTCAGTATGGAGACAACTAAGGGGGGATATGATAGAGGTCTATAAAATCATGACGGGTGTGGAGAAAGTAAATAAGAAAGTGTTATTTACTCTTTCTTATAATACAAGAACTAGGGGTCACCAAAATGAAAACTAATAGGCAGCAGTTTCAAACAAACAAAAGGAAGTATTTTTTCACACAACACACAGTGAACTTGTGGAACTCCTTGCCAGAGGATGTTGTGAAGGGCAAGACTATAATAGGGCCTTCAAAAAAGAACTAGATCAGTTCCTGGAGAAGAGGTCCATCAATGGCTATTAGCCAGGATGGGCAGAGATGCAAAACCATGCTCTGAAATGTCACTAGCGACCGGGGGTGGGGGGTGTGATGGAGTGAGGGGTGGGCTCAAAGAAGAGGAGGGCAAGGATGTTTGTTTTTGTGCAATTAGAAAGTTGGCAACCCTACCAGGTGACTTGTCTTATGATAAGCACATGTAATTAGAAGACCAAACCCCCTACCCCTTCGCAACCTGGAACTTTGGGGTGCTTTGGATCCGCACCCAAATCTACATCTGAACTTGGCTTGCCCATCTCCAGCTTACATTGGCAAAACAGCCATCTAGCCCCACGTCATCAGTCAACGCCACATTCCGTCCAGGGCACTTATATGGCCCCCATGGCTGCGGTATAGAAGCACCCGTGGGGCAGGCGAGAGATATGAACCCCATTGTACAGGTGGAGAACTGAGGCACAGAGGGGCTAAGGGACTTGCTCAAGGTCACAGTGGAAAGCCGTGTCAGAGCAGGGAATTGAATGCAGATCTGCCAAGTTCTAAGCGAATGCTCTAACCACTGCTCCTCCTTTTCCTCATCCAGATTCCACTACCTCATGGTGGACAGCACCTTACCTGCAATGCTCCCCCGGTCTAAGGTGCTCTCCAATGGAGTCAAAGGAGCACAAAGTGGACTTAAATGTGAACTTTATAATAATTCCCTTGCCATCCACTAACCCAGTTTGGCTTCAGGTGCGAGAGTCTTTGCCCTGTGTCAGCAGCCTTCCTTCCCAATGTCGGGAGGTGTACCTCAGGGCAGTGCAAAGCCCCATCTTGACTCCAGTGGCTCTGATGGCACAGGGCAGCCTGCCGTTAATTAATATCGCCAGCCAGGAGCCACCGTGGGATGCCGCCAGCGCAGGCTGATTCATTAACAATAACGATAGAAAAAATAATTCAGATTAATAAGTCAGTTGAACACGTCGCGGGAATTTTTTTTTTACTTCGCTGCTAATTAACAGATGACTTTGCCGGAGTGACAAATGGGTTTCCAGTTAGGAAGCTGATCCGTTATATGGTGTTGGGACTGCGCACTCCCAGCAAGGTCTAGACAGGAGAAAAATCAAGACCATAATGACTCAGCTCAAGAATGAGTTAGTGTGTTGAGCAATTTTTCCCCCCGTCTGACTCCTTTCCCTGCTAGTGAAGCTACCCCAGGATACGCCTCCATTGTACCTTGGGAAAGGGGATATAGATACACGGTCTGTGCACCTGCTTCCTCTGCCCCAGAGACACGGAAAGAAAACACAACCCCGCCAGAATCCCAACCCCTCGGTGATTCCGCCAGGCCTCTAATGAGCCTTGAAAGCAGTGCCTGCCACCTTGACAACATTTATGCTAATAGCCGGATCTGGGTCAGTGGCCATGGACTGTTTTTTTATTAAGATCTCCGTGGGCAGGGGTGTTAGGCGGGAGGAGAAGCAGACAAGGCATCATTTCCATAGTCTCATTTCTAGCACATCCTGCTCAGACAACACTGGCTGCTTTGCCGACTTCCGCTCCTTCCATCTGTTTAAATGCCACCTCCGTAAGGGATTGGCTCAAAACACCTTCTCCTTCTCAATATTTTCTCTTCCCCGCCTTAGAGCGACTCCTGTTTGATCCTGGTAGCTTGTGAAGCACTCAGACCTCATGTTTGACCCTCTGATCTCCCAGACACAGGGCTAGGAGAGGGCTGTGAAGGTGCCCTCTGATAGGACATTGCTTATTGCCTTCATTTAGCATCACTCAGCAGCAGCACCTTTCCCAGCCAACACATTGGGTGTATCTTGCTTTGTCAGGGCCCTGGGCCGTTGATGCCCCTCGATCTTTCCCATTCTCCGCCAGTGGCACATAACCACGTAGTCTCTGGAGGGCTGTAATGCATGGGCCTCATTTCAGGTGCTGGGTCTAGTGTGAGGGTAGCTGGTGCTATTGGTGAGATCAGGTGAGATGATCAGGTCGGCCCTTCTGGCCTTGCACTCCATGGCTTTGGAAGACTGCAGCATTAACTTCCATTAATGTCCCAGAACTCTGCCCGTTCGGTTACGTCATGATTTTAGCAGAGCTCTGTGGGTTTAAATGAGGGTGACGATCGGGCCAACGGTTTGCTTCAAAATGAGCTTCCTGGCTAACCCTAATCCTACAATATCTTGGCATTCTTGCCTACATGGGTATAATCAGGAGGCACCAGCCCAACACCTAAAATAATTCAGTCAGTGAGAACTGCAGTGATGATGATGTTCATCTTGTGAAAGGATTTGCACCATAGCAGACAAGAGGCATTTCTCCAAGATATTACTGCCTATATAGTCTGTGAAAAACAGAATTTGTAAGACTATTGGTAAAACTAGCACAAATATCTCCCAATTTTGTTCCCAATTCTAACCCAACTTACTCTTCACTCCCCGGTCAATTTTAACCCTAACCCCTGGGTAATATTAGTTTTAATTTCTAGGCTAATCCTAATTGTTACAACTCTAATCGTAACACCCAGGCTAATTCTAACCCACAGGCCAACCCTGCTCCTAACTCCGGGTCTTGCACTAAATGGAAGATATTTAAGTCTAAACTAAGAGAGATGATTTAATGTAAAATGTTTTCTGCAAAAATGGGGGATATTCCCAGCCAGGACTTTCTGAAGGGAGTGAATGAAAGGTCCAGCTCTCCAGGGTAACCCAATTCTACAGGAGTGGAGTCATACAAGGGCAAAGTACAATGTGCTGTGCAGCCACATAGGGCACATATCAGGGTGCTGGCCATGGGTGGTGTGTATAAAACCCTGCACGCCCTGTCCAGAGACCTGTCCCGTATTTAACGACATATGCAGGCATGCGATGCTCTCCCCGCAGACACACACATACAGATCAGTATTAAAAAAAAAAAGATCTGGTGGCGCCTTGGGTCTCAATCTGCTGCCTTCATCTGTTATTCAGAGCAAAGGTTATTCTGGGTGATTTTCTCTCCTCCTTTGTATTGCAACTGCCCCCGTCCCGCCTCTACCCAGCCCCAGCCCAACTGCTGTGAAACGGACAAAATCTCCAGGCTGACACAGCAAATGGAGAGTGAACCTGGCGGCAAGGAAGCAGCCTGTAACCTATTCCCTGCACACACCGATTGGATGCACGCCAGCTGAAACGGAAAGCAGAGTCGACACCGAACTTTCTTCCCCTTAGCGGCCCAATAAGAGACAGCAATGAAGTTCAGCCCTCCTTCCCCATATCTTTGTTTGGCATGCACAGGTGCCCGTGTACATAGCCAGACACACATCCACTGCCATGCAATGGCCTGCGTACACATGCACTGACACGCCTATGTACAGACGAACATGCACACGTATGCACTGCATGCACACACACACACACACACATATTGACCCACCCGTGCAGCAACAGGCACACGCACTGCCACACGTGGGTGCACCCTAACGTTGGAGAGGGAGGGGGGTGGTTAGAGCCGGGCGGTGGGGTTGTGCGGTGCTCGGCGGGATGTGACAATGTGTTAGAATACATCGCTTCCTGTGCTTTGTCAGGGAGCATTTTCCCTGGAAGATGTTGAATAATTTACATTCGCTGAGATGCAATTTCTGTGCAGTGTTTGTCAAAGTCATTCTGTGGCTTGCTGCCTCTGGGGACTCTAACATGATAGTGATATAAGCCTTAATGGCACGCACAGCGAGTCCAGCCTTCAGAGCGCGTTGGGCACACCCACCCTGCCACCGGTCTCTCTTTACTTCTCTGTACCTCTGGCTACCTGTTCCCCAGGCAGATGGCCCTTACAAACCCTGTGCCTGCGGGGGAAGTCAGCCATCAGGTGTGGCTGCTGAATTAATAGGGCCTGGGCGTAATGAATTCGTCCACTCCACTGGGCTATCTTTGATCAGGGAGGTCTGTTCTGGATCTCACACCTGGCTAACCTTTAGGAGATGATGCACAGGAGACTCTACAAGAGCTTCGCCTCCCCAGGACATTCAGCATCAGGACCACCAAGAGGAGATGTAGGGTTCATGGACTAGCTTCCTCAGCCCAGGATACTTGGTTTAAAATCATGCAGATTGCAGCCAAAAAATCTGGGCCCAAGTCTGAAAAGTGCTGAGGGCCTTTAACACCACCTGGAGGCAGCAAATGCGGCAGGCACTGAGCACCTTGTCAGATCAGGCCCTGAAGTTTGGAGACTGCATCTCAAACCCAAAGACATATCCCTCTGCAGCCCAAAGCCCCTCTGGAACTTAGCACGATGGGCTGGAGTTGTCCCAAGGAGCCTGGGGCTGCAAGGCTCTGGGATAGGACAAGGGTGCTGGATGTTAGGACTGAGGGGCACTGGCAGAGCTGGGTGAGGGGTGTGGAGTGGGTCAGTTTGGAGCAGCACCTGCCTTGACTATTTATTCCTCGTTTGAGCTGTCAGGCTCCTCTCAATTCCATTATTAAATCTGGTCCATGGGCCAGGATGTACAGTCAGGACTCCCTCGACCCCTCACTCTCCCAGTGATGTCCAGGTTACTCACAGACGCACAGCTACAACAGGGCTGGCCTGTAGTAACTAGCTTTCAGCTATCATCCTGCTTAATTGTTACAATGCAGTCAGCACAAGGCTGTGGAACTATAGTCTCCCCTTTAAGACCCCTGCTATTTCTCCCATGTTTCACTTCCTTCCTTGTCCACCTTTCTCTGTTTCTCATCCCCATCTCTGTGGCTCCTGTATTCCCTCTGCATTTCCCTTCCAACCCCGTCTTCTTCTCATAACACAAGAACTAGGGGTCACCAAATGAAATTAATAGGCAGAGGTTTAAAAGAAACACAAGGAAGTATTTCTTCACACAATGCACTGTCAACCTGTGGAACTCCTTGCCAGAGGATGTTGTGAAGGCCAAGACTACAACATGGTTCAAAAAAAAACCAAATAAGGAGGATAGATCCATCAACGGCTATTAGCTAGGAAGGATAGAGATGGTGTCCCTAACCTCTGTTTGCCAGAAGCTGGGAATGGGCGACAGGGGATGGATTACTTGATGATTATCTGTTCTGTTCATTCCCTCTGGGGCACCTGGCATTGGCCACTGCCAGAAGACAGGACATTGGGCTAGATGGACCTTTGGTCTGACCCAGTCTGACCGTTTTTATGTTCTTGTAGTATGCTATTCAGTCAGTAGATATCACGATGTATTGGGCAGCATTCCAGACAGGGTTTGGACCCTGGTAAACAAGAGAGACAATGCTGGGTTGAGAGCTGTGTGGAAGCCTTTTTGTTCTCCAGTGTTAAGTTGTTTTGTTTAACACCCTCTGTTTAAGGAGACCTGTGATTCCATGATTCCACACATCAGGACCTTCCCCCTCATGGGGGTGACTGCCACACAAGGCCATAAGAATACATCATGGAGGCTGACACCTCTACTTTAGTTAGTGTAATTAGTAGCCTTCTACTCTCAATGTCACCAGGCCAGTAACAAGCAAGCAACAAGAACCCCTTCCCATCGACCCAGCCTGGACATTTGCATCCCTCGACCTGATGGGCCTGTCTGCAAGTCCCTTGCTGTGTTGGTTTCTGAGCTGGTTTCAGATGCTACCAGCAGGGGGTGCTGCTTCTAGTGCAAACTCCAATTCCACAGCTAATCCCAGAGGGAGAGAAAAGCAATGGGAGGAGCATTTAAAAAAACTTGAAAATGACCAGATGGGGGTTGGGGGGTTAAGGTGACAGGAGAGAGCAGACACCGATGGGCTTGCAAGGGAGGGGGAAAGACAGGGCTATGGAGAGACAGAGAAGAAGGTGAGAGAAGAGGCAAAGGAGAAAGGAAGAGGGACGGGAGTATCAACACTGAGAAAAAGGAATAGACTCACTGGGGCTGAGTGAGTCTCCCCTGCCCGGCAACCTTGTGGAGTCATGTGCCTGGAGGAAAAGGGGCTGTAGTGTTAGTAGTATTACCTAGTGGAACCCGCTGAGATCAGGGTCTCCCTGTACTAGACACTGCCTAGACCCATAGAGAGAGACGCTCCTTGCCCCAGAGACAAGACTTTGTGGGCTCATCTGCACCTGGGCAATGCAGATGCAACCCTGATGTTATCTAGAGATTATTATATCGGTTGCACAGAGGGAGCCCCGAGACAGAGCAATTCACCCCCAGGGACCCACAGCAAGTCTCTCGGGGCACGACCCCACTGCAATAAAATGCCCGGGGCTGGCCGCTATCAGCCGACAGGGGCTGGCCTGTATCAGCCGACTGGGGCTGGTGAGGCTATAAAATTGAGTGTCAATTCCCAGGCTCAGGGACCCTCCCACTTCACAGGGTCCAGGCTCCAACCCAAACATTCCCACAGCAATTTTAGGTCCCTGAAGTCCGAGCCCGATGACATGGCCCAGCCGCAGGTGTTTTATTGCAGCATAGACATGGGAGCCAGGAATTGAACCTACGACTGAGGAGGCTTAGGTCAGTGCCTTAATGACAAGCCCATCCTTCCTCTCAACGCGAACTGCTACCGGATAAGACGTCTCCACTGACTCGCGCTGAGGGCTCCCTTTGCTCAGGTGTACATAACTCCGGGAATCAGGCTCAGAGCATTTCTCCAGTGAGCAAATCAGCTGCCACAGTTTGAAACTTCGATTGAGCTGCTTCTGCTCCGTTCTTTCCCGTTTCGCTTTGTGCGGGGTCCTCTCCCCCAGGCACTGGCTTGGGCACTGGGAGTGATGCAAACACTGTGACCTGCACGGCCAGTGCCCAAATCACTTTGCAAAAGGACAGTCACCGTAACGAGGATGACAAATGAACTGCAATTCTCCAAAATCCAGCAAGGCCATGGGAACCAAGTGCATGGGACACTCGGGTACCAGAGGGAAGCGGTTTCCTAGCAGAAACCTCAGGAAAGCAATCAAGAAAGCTCCTCCCTTAGCATCTTTTCCTTATTTTTAGTAGTTTGGTGATCGCCCCCCTTTCCCTAGAGCCAACTTGAGGGGATCCCATTCAGGGAAGCAGACAACACACCCTGCGCCAGGCGTACCCCCGAACAGCCAGGCCTTCTTGCAAGCACCAGAGGTGAAGTGCTTCTTGAAAAGGGACTTGATAAATGAGGATGGAGCAGTTGCAATCATCTGTTTTCTCTGCACTAACCCGAAGGACGTTTCAGAAGCCAGCCCTCTCATGTGCAATTTTATCATGTTTCAACTGTGCTTGGTTTGAAAAGCCGCAGGGGAGGAAATGAAAGACAGATCTTTATGGCTCAGCCCTACCCTCTTACCCTCGGCAGATTCCACATGGCCCAGAATCTGGGCCAGCACATCTGGGAATGCAATTAAATCTCAGCAGGTGGCTTCACTCCACATCCCAGACTTTGGATCGGGACTTGGCCTTCGTAATAACAATACATTCGGGGGTGCCAGGAGATCTCGTTGCGCTAGATGCTGTACAAGCACATAGTCAGAGACAGGCCTTGCCCCTTGCTTCCAATCTAAACACACAAAGGGCAGGCTGGCGCAATATTAATTTTGCCCATGGGTAAATGAGCTACAGCAAGATTAAGGGACTTGCTCCAGGCCACCCAGTGAGTCAGCAGCAGAGCCAGAAATTAGACCCAGATCTCCTGAGTCCCCACCCAGTGCTTGAACTGCAAGAACATTCAGAGGGCTCTTTGATTCACACAGCAGGGTTGAGGAAGGGAGGAGAAAGCTTCCATTTATTCTATCCATTTCCCTGAATTGTTAACCTGATTGAGATAAAAGAATTATGACAGATGTTAGCTCTGTGCACTGCTGGAAGGCGCTCGGATACGACAGGGAGGAGAGCGTACAGAGCCCATAGAGAATAGAATAGCAAATAAACCGAGAACTGGCTTCCTTGGTTCTTTTTTTTTTTTTTTTAAATCAAGTTAATGGGCATAAAGGTACAAAATATTTTGCCCCGAGTAAAAATAGAAAAGCTGATTCTCTGCTCACTCACCCTTGCTTCCCGCCCCCCACCTAGATCCACCGACTGCAGTGGAGTTACTCCCAATTTACACCAGTGTAAACGAGATGAGAATTGGTCCCTCAAATTCCAGGAGAGCAAAGCGCTCCACGGCTGTAGACAAATATCCGGTTGACTCTCGCTGAAAAAAGTGAAGAAGAAAGTGTTAAGCACTGTCATTAGAATGTATTATGATGTATGCCTGGCAGGACAAGACCGCAATGGGGGTTTAATTGGGTCTGTACTAACGGACTGGTTAAAGAAAAAGTCCGGGCTTCTGTTCTCAGTCACTCCAGCATAAATCTTCACTAGCTCCACTGTGTGCAAGAGAATTACTCTGGATTTATACTGGTGTGAGAACCGAACCTGGCCCAGTGCTTCTAATCCCCCTCCCACCTGAAATCAATGGGAGTTAGGTGCCTAGATGCCTCTGAGGATGTGGGACTCAGATACCAAGGTGCTTGGGCCACACAGACAGATTCTTGTCACTTAGGGCTGGCCATGTGGGTATGTCAATGGGAACGTAGCTTGCATAGGCAAGGATCTGATCCCGAAAGGCGCTGAGCATGCATCCCGAGGGAAGTTAATGGGTCTCCTTCCCAGCTGGTGTAAATAAAACAACTTTAGGGCGGCGGAAGATCTGCCCCACCATAGGATAAATGCTGAGGTGCGGTGGGTCCCCCAGGAGTTTCACTGACAAAGCACAACCACAAGGATCCAGCTCATTGCATCAGGCGTTTTGTCTTTGAACGAGACCAGTGTTGAGGGGATCCCGTCCCAGCTGGCTGCCCAGCTTCTTGGCAACTGCTGTGGGACCTGGCGAGAGTTGACCAGTCTCCCCATGGACCAATGACAAACATCGAGGCACCTGCCTTGAGGAAGTGGCTGAGTTTGGAGCTATTCAGGTTGCAGGCTCGTCAGGGCGGAGACTGTCTGCTGCTCCAAGTCCATACAGCACCTAGCACAATGCAGGCCCGTTCGTGGTCGGCCCTTATGCACTACTGTCATAAATGGGATTAATATGGAGTTTGCAGGACTCCGGACACTAACAGGGCCCTGAAAGCCAAGATGGCAGGTTAGCCCTGGTATGACAAGCTTTGCAGCCTGGTGCTTCCTTTGGGGTTCAGGGTCCAGAACCCAAACCTTTCATTTTCCAGTCCTTTAGACTTTCCAACATGAGTCTGCTCCTAGGTTCTGCTGTCAAACAGCCCCACCCTATATCTCTGAGATGGAGCTAGAGCAATTCACTTCTCTCCTGCAGGGCTGCCTCCGTCCATCATCCTGACTGAGGGAGCTATGGAAAAGGGGGAGAACAGATATGAAAGGCAGCTCCCTGAGAGGACATTTTCTCCAGTGACAGCTGCAGATTCCTGCCTGCGATAGGATTCTATTAACTCAGGAAGCAGCATTGTTGTAGGGACAAAGGGAAGCAGCAGAAGAAAAGGAGATAGGAAAGAGAAAGGAGTGCTCTTCGCAATGCAAAAGGATGCAGCTCATCACAGAGCCAGCTGTGCTGATAACATGGCCAGGTCATCTGAAAGCCCCAAACCGTGGGGGCTGGGACATGGGAGCTGAGTCTTGGGAAAGGTCTGATCCAGATCCAGGCTCCACAGCTGGTCCCTTTTCAGCCCCCGATTACATATTTTGCACAGCGCTGCTTCGCCAAGGTCTCTTCTAGGAAGCCGCACTGTGTCTCCTTTCCCAGCACGGTGACAGAGAAAGCGTGAGGCCTCATCTCCCATCAAGTCAACATCTTCAGAGGAAAGTGAGGGACGGGTTGAATACCCAAACGTTGGGCCTGATTCTGTAGTAGCTTAGGCTGAGGTAAATCTGGCATGGCTCCCATAACATCAGTGGTGGAAGGAAGAGGGCAGTCCTGCCCTGTATGACTGGAGATGGAGCGTGTAGAAACCAGGGAAGTATCCCTTTAAAGAGCTTGTGAGCCCTCCAACGGTGCTTACCATGTGCTATGGTTTAGAAGCTGCCAGAGCCCAACCACAGCAGCAGCGGGGGGGGGGGGGAGGGATGTAACTAGGCTGCCCCTTTTGTGTCTATTCAGCAAACATGGTGATTTGGACCCCATGTGATTCCTCCCTATTGTGTGTGTTGAACAGAGAGCAAAAGACAGGAGGGCGAAAACTCCTGCCTTTTAGCCACCCCCCTTTCATCACTCCCCACTGCTGGATATCCTGTAACTCATATCTAATGGGCCTCGGAGTCCAGCTGCTGCCTGCTTTGGGTGTTCAAAGCCCAGTTTATCATCCAACCTCCGCAGCCTATCTCCTGCTGCATGGTATCTGAGGTCACCCTTTCCACCAGCGAATCCAGGGGGGCTGGTGCTCTGGTGCTTCCCTCTGTTCTGCTATCCCTGCCCGGCCGCTGCGCGCTGGAGCGTTTTACCGTGATCCATCTTTTGTAACTCACCTTGAGAGGTCTTGGTAGGGCAGGCCTATTGTCCAGGTGATGTCCTCGGGGAGCCAGGAATCAATTCAGCCTGCTATGAAGTAGGGGTGCCTTTGAAATGGGGCTGCGCTCCCCACCCCCAGCTCCTGACTGCACCAGTGGGGAGCACAGCTCCATCTGCTGCAGCTCTGGGGGTGAATCAGAACTGGAACTAATGGTTCCCAGGGAGTTGTACAATGCAGAGTTGTTTGCTCAGCGGGAGCTTCACTTTCTGGAGTAATTCATTTCTATTGAACAGAGGCACTGGACCACACAGCCTATTTGTTGGCATTTTATAGTGCAGTTTCCTAACCACCCAAGAAATCAATCATGAATCTCCTCTGAGAAATTTGTGGGGAATCTGCTACTCGCCAGCGTGAGAGAGAGGGCTCAGGGGCAATGTGTAAAGCCAAGATTAGGCAGAAATCACAGCGGTTGTGTGAGTTTCCTCATCTCTCGCTAGGCACCTCAAATGTGACCTGCAGCCCCTCTACTCCCCCAGCTCTGGGCTTCCCACACTCACAGCTCTGCCAAAGCATCTCAGTCTTGCCCTGCAGCCCCTTGCTATTTCCTTCCTGGGCTCCCCTATACAGCAATGTCAATTCACTCAGCCATGACCTGCTAGTCCAGCCCAGGGCCGCTCCGTAGCAAACACATGCAATCACTCTAACAACCAACAGTTTTACAACATTCCCAAATATCCACTCAAGGCCAGGCTGAGACCACCCAAACCACTGGGGCAGTGGATGTGAACTCAGGTTCTCCAGAGATGTATTGTCTAGGACTTCCGTTTGGAGATCCCCTGTTGCCACTCCATCTAATCCCAAAGGCTCTGATCATGAGCATTCCAGCACCCACCTGTGTGCGCCAGAAGGAGCCAATTCCCCAACAAGATTATAGCTCTCTGCATGTTTTCGCCCTTGCCTGCAAACTTCCACCAATTCGTTATGACTTGCCTGAAAAACGTATCCCTCCAGCACTCAGCCCTGATGTCCAACAGCAAAATTAATGATAAATCCCAATCACCTCTTCACACTGGGCTCCCAGCCTCTTCCCTGCCTATTAGGTAACAAATTATCAGGGCAGAATAGCACCTTAATCTGTGGATGGGGCTCTCTGGTTCCAGTACGGCGGGGCCACCTCACCTGATGGGGATGTCCCCGTGAGATAACAGAAGGCCAATTCTTACAGCGTATTACTGTTTTTATCACAGAAGAGGTTCCCATCCTTTGATGGGCTCCCTCCTCTCATCTTTTGCAAGTTATACGCGTTTAAAAATGTAATTGACTCCTTCGTATTTTCAGCCTCTTCCATTTCTCACACACTCTCTCCTGCCCAGTGTAAATTACGGAGCATCTATCTCATGAATTGCAACGAATCAATTGGAATCCAAACCTCCATTAGCCTTTCGTCAAAGTGTAGTTTATGTCTCTTTTGTTTCAAAGATTCAAAAAGTACCTATTCCAAGGAGGGTTTTCCCCCCCTTTTGTGTTTTCAGTCTCACATTTCTATCTATAGCCCCATCTATACCTCTATATAGAGAGCGCTCTATCTCCTAGCCAAATCTCTTTGTAATCATAAAACCATTAAATTAATTAGCCAAGGAAGAAAGGGGAAGCCGGGTAGTCCCTGAAGAATGCACAATCATTTTACATTTATTTATACCAGAGGTAAAAATATGCCAGCCCCAGCAATTCTTCCAATTAATTTATATTCTGAAGGCTGCTGTTTCTGTACTTGGGTCATTAACCCAGCTATCTGCCCAGCGCGGCTCTCGTGGGAATCTCTGAGTCGGAGTTCATGGACTGGGGCTGTTAATACGGTAACACTGGCCTCTCGAAGGATCGGATCTAGTGGGAGTCTTTCAATTGATTTTAACGGGCTTTGCATGAGACCCTTAGAGTATAGTTCCCAAAACGTGAGTCTCATTACTCTAATATCTGAGTGTCTCACATTCCTTAATGCGTTTATCCTCACCACACCTCTGCAAGGCAGGCCAGTGCGAATCCCCATTGTACAGATGGGGACCTGAGGTACAGAGAGACTAAGGTTCTTGCCCAAGATCACACAAAGTCTGTGGAGGAGCAGGGGATCAAACGCAGATCTCCCAACGGCCAGCTTAGCATCCTGACCACAGGATCAGCCTTCCCAAGGTCTTATCATCATCCTACTGTACTTTCCTCCTCCCATTCTATACCCCCTTTTCCTGGAGCTTTGAGATCCCCAACCTTTTATCCACAGGGCAGTTTAAATACAGACCACAAGGTTACTGGTTTGTAGCAGTGTTGCCTGCATGGCAATGTAGCGCAGAACAAACCCGGGGTGACTCTCCAGCGCCGGGCACTAAAATCCTGGGTGGGCACAGCTACAGTGCCCTGAGAAGTCCCAGAGTGGCGCAGACCATACGGGAGGCTAGCGAGTAGCCAGCTGGCCACTGCAGAGTCACATCCTAGCTTGCCGTGCACTAAACTCACCGCAGAGAGAGGCCCAGAGAGAGGCATTTGTACTGGGAGTGGGGAGCAGGAGAGAATCATTGGAGCACATCCAGCTAAAAGTCAATGGCCACAAATTTTCAAAACCAGCCACAGAGTTTGGGTGCCCTAAGGGGACACCAGAGGCGTTCCAAGCTGGGCACCCAAGATCAGCAGCCATTGTGGTCTAACTATGTATTAAAAGACAACCACCAGCTGCTATCAGCATTTCCATAGAAAGGGGGCCCGCATCCAACGTCCAGATCTAGCTCTAGGTTCAGATCAGAGCTCCAGCCTTGGAACGACCCCTGTAAGGAGCTAAATTTTAAACACCGGAACTATTGGGAGAGCTCTGCTCCAGCTCCATTTTGGATCCAGATCCAGAGTTTCATCCAGACCCAGAGGATATATTTGATCCAACCTCATCTCGTAACATTAATATTTGAATGTGCTTTTCACTGGTTGTGCCGTTTGCTTCCCCTTTTTCCCCACTTCACTCTGCTGGGACACACTGATCAGTTTCATTTCCTAATTTGTTTTCCCCTCTCTGGTTCCAATACATCAGCCTGATTATGCATTATTAATTATTATAATCAATTATGTATATAACAGTAGCACCAGACATACCAACCAGGATCAGGAGTCCCATTGTGCTAGGTGCTATTCAAACACATACAGGTGTTGCACTCACTTACACCAGTCTTCCAATAGTTACTGGTTTTTCTTAAAGCACCTGCTCCTGGAGTCATGTGATTAGGTGAGAGTCTCAAAAAAGTCTCTACCCTATTACTATTCATTGCCATGGTGAGTAGCAGCCCCAATGGGACCAGGACCCATTGTGCTAGGCCCTGTACAAAACATAGAACAAAAGGGTGCTCTCTGCTCCAAAAAGCTTCCAGTCTAAGTAGTAAGTGACCTGAGTGCACCCTAAAGGCTTATAAACCCAAACATATTTTTAAAGAACCTATTATTTTGGATCTCATGATTGTTAAGACAGATTTCATGATTTTTCAGTGATTGGCTCATGATTCCCCCCCCCCCCCCCCACACACACACACACAAGGGCTGGCAATACTATGCATTGGCAAAGCCAGCCCTTGCTCTGAAGAACTTAGTTTCAAGGCTCTTTCCAGCCACATAGAGAAAACTATTTTTTAAAACTAAAGGTTTTTCCATTACCATGTAAAATGTCATTTCTATTCCTTTGGGGGTTTAGCTATTTTACAGTGTCTGTTGAAGCCATAGAATTATAGACTCACAGGACAGGAAGGGACCTTGAGAGGTCACCTAGTCCAGTCCCCTGCACTCAGGGCAGGACTAAGTATTATCTAGACCTCCCCTGACAGGTGTTTGTCCAACCTGCTCTTAAAAATCTCCAATGATGGAAATTCCACCACCTCCCTAGGCAATTTATTCCAGTGCTTAACCATCCTGACAATTGGGAAGTTTTTCCTAACGTCCAACCTAAACCTCTCTTGCTGCAATTTAAGCCCATTGCTTCTTGTCCTATCCTCAGAGGTTAATGAGAACAATAATTTTTCTCCCTCCTCCTTGTAACGTTTTATGTACTTGAAAACTGTTATGATGTCCCCTCTCAGTCTTCTCTGCTCCAGACTAAACAAACCCAATTTTTTTTTCAATCTTCCCTCATAAGCTGTGTTTTCTAGACCTCTAATCGTTTTTTTTTTTTTGCTCTTCTCTGGACTCTGCCCAATTCGTCCAGATCTTTCCTGAAATGTGGCACCCAGAACTGGACACAATACTCCAGCTGAGGGCTAATCAGTACAGAATACAGTAAAAGAATTACTTTCTGTGTCTCACAACGCTCCTGCTAATAAATCCCAAAATAATGTTTGCTTTTTTTTGCAAGTGTTACACTGTTGACACATCTTTACCCCCAGATCCCTTTCAGCAGTGCTCCTTCCTTGGCAGTCATTTCTCATTTTGTATGTGTGCAGCTGATTGTTCCTTCCTGAGTGGAGGACTTTGCATTTGTCCTTATTGAATTTCATCCTATTTATTCCAGACCATTCCTCCAGTTTGTCCAGATTATTTTGAATTTTAATATAGTTTAAATATAATATAATGTCTGTGACAACATCCACTCAATGTGCAGCGGCAGCCAAAAAAGCGAACAGAATGTTAGAAATCATTAGGAAGAGATTGATAATATGACAGAAAATATCATACTGCCTCTGTATAAATCCATGGTACGCCCACATCTTGAACGCTGCGGGAGATGTGGTCGTCCCCATTTTAAAAAAGATATATTGGAATTGGAAAAGGTTCAGAAAAGGGCAACAAAAATTATTAGGGGATGGAACAGCTTCCATATGAGGAGAGATTAATAAGACTGGGACTTTTCAGCTTGGAAAAGAGACGACTAACGGGGGACATGATAGAGGTCTATAAAATCATGACTGGTGTGGAGAAAGTAAATCAGGAAGTGTTATTTACTCCCTTCTCACAACACAAGAACTACAGGTCACCTAATGAAAACTAATAGGCAGCGGGTTTAAAACAAACAAAAGGAAGTATTTCTTCACTTACTGCACAGTCAACCTGTGGAACTCCTTGCCAGAGGATGTTGTGAAGGCCAAGACTATAACAGGGTTCAGAAAATAAGATAAATTAATGCAGGATAAATCCATCAATGGATATTAGCCAGGATGAGCAGGAATGATGTCCCTAGCCTCTGTTTGCCAGAAGCTGGGAATGGGTGACAGGGGATGGATCACTTGATGGTTACCTGTTCTGTTCATTCCCTTTGGGGCACCTGGCATTGGCCACTGTCAGAAGACAAAATACTGGGCTAGATGGACGTTTGGTCTGACCCATATTCTTACAATAATCAACAATGTGTTCTCCTTCTTCTGGGTCATACATAAACACGGGATTAGGAATTCTCTGCAGATTGTGGGTGGCAAAAAGCTTTCCCTCAAACCATTTCAGTAATTAGCATAAATAGCAAAGAGAATGCAGATTGTTACAGGGAGGGAGTGTGGTCTAGTGGTTAGCTCAGAAGGCTGGGGCCAGGAGATCTGGGCCAAAATTTTAAAAAGTCACTAGTGCTTTTGGGCACCTCAGTCCTGGAGTCCTTAAAGAGACCTGTTTTTCAGGCAACACCGAGCACCTGGCCTCTCAACATCAGATCCCTCTGAGGCCTCTAACTTTGTGCAATTAAAAAAAAAAAGGACCAAAAATCACTAGTCACTTTTAAAAACATCCTTCCTGGGCTCTGTCACCTAGAGCTGTTGCTGACTTGCTGTGTGACCTTGCAAAGACACTTCCTCGCTGTGTGCCTCAGTTTCCACATCTGTAAAACGTCCCATTAAATGGGCGGCATTCTGGCTACGCTTTGGCCTTCCCTGGATAATCTTCTGGCCCCTCCTCACTTATACAACTTGGCTCCAAGCAGCTCGGTCTCTTTGATCTATATTTATTCTGTGGCTTTGCTCCCAGTAGAAAGGGCAGGCTCTGATAAGAGCAGCTTTCCTCTCTCCCATCTCCTCTAATGACTGATCGGCTGTCTCCGAGCAATCCCCAGCTGTCAGTCAAGCTCCAATCCTCAGACCTGATGCATTCTCTTCAGTGACAAGAAACTGACACAGTTTTCATTGCACTTAATCAGCTCTTTAGATTTAATACCCCAACCTGCCACAGCATCTGCCATAGCTGTTTGGCGTGCACTCGCTGGATGGCTGCGTGTCCCACCGAGGTGGGAGCAGAGATGGGAAACAAACAGCCTCAGCACCATTTAAAGGTCAGTGTCATGGTGGCGAAGCAGCCTTTTGCCTCTAGAAATCCTGGCACAGGGCCTGATCCAACAACCACTGCGGTCACTGGGCGTCTTCCCTTTGACTGCAGTGCTTTGGGCCCTCAGTACTCACGCTGCGTTTCTCTCGTCCGCATCCACACGGAGAGTGAGCAGTTCAGAAACGGTGTGCGGAGGTGGGGAATTATGGGGTGAAAAGAGACGATGTTGTGCATTTGACCTCTCCCTCTCCGAATTCCCCAGCAGGCATCCCACAGTGCACTGCCAATATTTCCCATAAGCCTGCAAGCAGCATGGGGGACATTGGCACACTGGCCCATGGCATGCCATGCTTTCCTCGATTTAGCTGGCTGCCGTATGGCAGGGTGCCCTGGTGTGTGCCACGCAGCACAAAGGCACTCCACCAAACAGCGGCAGTAGGGTTACCAGCTTGGTAATATTTAAAAACCAGGCACTCTAGCAGGAGTGCTGGAACCTCTCCTGCCCCGCCTCTTCCTCCGAGGGCCCATCTCTGCCCCTGAGAGTCCGCCCCCATCCATTACTCTTCCCCACCCTCTCCCCCCCGTTGCTCACTGCTTTTCCCCACGGCCACCCCTCCACCCAGGTTAGGAGGGACTTGTCTGCTTTGCGGGGACTGCGAGCTGCAGCCGCCTGGTGCAGGTAGGACGCGGCCCCAGCTGAGTACGGTGATGACCCAGCGCCTCTCCTACCCATAGTAACCAGCCTTCGGGTGTCCAGTCAGTCAAACTAACTGGACACCCTCAGGTTCCCTTTTAGACCGGACTTTCCGTTTGAAAACCAGGCACCTGGACATCCTAAGCAGCAGCCTCACTAACTCCTCCGGAAAGTCTCCAGTTGCTCATGTTAAATATCTGCCGAGATTGGCTGGTTCTTGCCAGAGATCCATATCTGTCCTTGCTGTGGGCTGGTGCAGTGCAGCTCAGAGCCTGACTGGGTGAGGTGCCGAGTATCCTCTAGTACTGCCAGCGTCCTTGGAAACTAAAGGCAGGATCAGCCCCGGCGTTCGTTGGCAATCCTTGCTCTCCGGAGCCTGCTGAGTGTTTTACAGACAGAGCTAGAGCTGCTGGCATCTGACGCTCTGCAGCTGGACAGCAGATTGGACTGGCCTCCTAGCTCACTCCTGAGAAACAAGGGGAACTGCTGCGAGCAATCACAGTCCATGGAGTTACTGCTTGTAGTGCCTGGTTTCGGGCCCAGGCACCAGGTCTCCAACAGCAACTCCCTGCCAGGGCAAAGATGTGCACCGTGCCTCTGCCAAAAACAGGTTAATGGCACAGATGCATCACTCCTAGCTCACAGGTTGGAGCTTCGGGAGGCAATGGGCTTGTCTACACAGGAAAGTTTTATCAGTTGTACCAATATAATTGTACCAGGATAACCCCTGCATGTGGATACTCTTACTCCAGAATAGCAGCTGTAAAGTCACACCATAAAATATACTGAAGGGACAAGCCACTAGCTGCAAACCCTCAGTTTAAAAAAGGCACCACTGTGGAGTTCCCTTCGTTGCAGAGGATATTCACCCATCTGCAGAGGGCCAGTTCAAGGCTTCCGTGCCACTTAAATTCCACAGGGCACAAGGAGTGCTAAGGTTTTGCTCTGGACTGGTGTGCAGGGGTGAATTTCACTCAGAAAAATACAACAATCTGCCCTTCTCTAGTGTCTTCCATCCAAGCAGAGATGTGCAACAACAGTTCGGATTATAACCCAGGAGCTCCTGGGGCGAAAGCCGCTGCTAACTAAACCCAGTTGCCTCTCATTAGGGGCCAATCCTGTGAGGTGCTGAGCTCCCACAGCTGCCAGTGGCAGTGGAGGCTAGCAAAGGAACTCAGCAGTCCAGGCAACTTTAATGCAGCAGCCTAGTAATCCCCCAGCCATGAGAGCCAATTAACTCATTGTCATGGCTCCCTCTGGCCGGGGGCTGCATCTGGCCCAGCCATGATATGGCCCTGCCACCTCCCACTACTGTGCATCCCTGCTACTAACAGCCTAGGCGCTTTGACAGCCTGCACGTGCCCCCAAAACAACTCATCAGCTAAGCAGCCAAGACAGGTCAATTAATCAATTAGCTCAGACCAAAAAGCCCAAAGTGGCTCCAGGACCTCGGACCTGCTGAGGCTGCTACACTCCAACTCTGTTCCCCTGGGATCCCTGCACAACGTGCTCTGCGGCTTCACGCCAGCAGTGCCATCTCCGCCGCATCCCGATCCCATCATGTCCCATTCAAAGGTGCCGGAAAGTAAGCCAACGCAATGGCGTGCCACTCGAGGGAAGTGGCACCGTATCGGGGAGAGATGAGACAGACAGACAGCAGCACAGCTGGCTGCCAAGTGCCTTGTGGTGCGGATGGGACCCAGTTTGCAAACTGCCCAATTATCTATGGTTGGTTGCATGCAGCTCAGCTTCAGATAGCAGCGTGGGTGAGGGGGGCAGCTAAGCACCCCACCAGCAGCACAATGCACCCCTCAGCGCAAGTCCCCATGCAATGTCCACAGGCTCAGGATCTACACGGCCAAGTAGGCTGGGTTAAGGCAGGATTATTGGGATACGGGTCCCAGGGCAGCAGAAGGGGCCTGGGTGGGATGGTGTGGTGGGGAACAGTGCCAGGCCCAGCTGATTGCTGAAGAGAGGTGAGCTGCCTGGGAGGAAGCCCAAGGACTCAGCAGGAGGGGGAGAATGGTCCATCTGGGGCTTGCAAAGAGTCAAAGTATCAGTCCAAGATGGGGACTGTCTTGTCTGAATCCTCCCCTCCCCGTCCCTAGCTCCAAATGCTAACAGCTCCTTCTCCGTGGGACACCTGCAGCTAGGATGGACCGGAGCCACACACCTCAGATCAGGGCTAGTGTCAAAGCCCCGCCCACAGCTGGGGTATGTTTGCATTTAGGGGGTTTCACTTCAGCTCATGACAGAGAGATGTTCTCCCCATGAAATCTGGGTTGGGGTCCAGATTCCCCTCCTGCTATTGGAGCAGAGGGTGCTCAGGGAGGAGGGGTTCCAACAGGAACCCAGTTCCGGTGTCTGTGTGGGCAGGGAGAGGGGAGTCATGTGGACAGACCACTTCCTGCAGAACCCCTACAGTTATCCAACCCTCCTGCCAAGCACGGAGCTCTGCAGGGGCCCCTTCCCCAGCACTGCTAGTCAACGCACAGTCACCTCCCTGCCTTATAGTCCTCTGCCAGCTGGGGCTGGTCATTCCCATGGCAGGGACAACAAGCCCTGCCGGGATCCCCCCTGCCCACAGCTGCAGAGGACACATGCCGTGGTTCCCTCTCCCCCTCCCCCTGCCCAACTTAAAAAAAACCCTGGTCTTTACATGGCAGTAGCCCTGAGCTATGGGCCCGATCCTCATCCTAAGTGCCATGGGAGTTGCAGGATTCAAGTGCCTGCTGGACAAAGAACACCAAGCTGGCAGCTCTCCAGCCTCCCCACACCACCAGCTGGACTCATTCCTTGCTTCAGAGACCAGGGGGATTAGGGAACAGGAGCAATTTTTCTCCCTCACCTTTCTTTGTACTTTTATGCTAATGGAGATAATAAGAATTTACCTTCCCCTGTGCAGGAGAACAAAGGCCTCTGCTGAGAGGAAATGACTACCACTGTTGGCCACACTGCCAAGCACAGAGGAGCTGGATAAAGAGCTTTCAACTGCTGGATCAGAAGAGCAGAGCATCCGGGTAGAGAGCTCCAGCTCCAGGTGCCCAGAAAGTCCCGCATTAGCATGAGAATGACTTGGGTTTTGCACATCCAGGGAACATTTGCTCAGTGAAGCCGCAATAGGCTCCCCACCACAGGCCCGGTGCAAAACCTGCTGAAACTGATGGCAAAGCTCGGATCAACTTTGACAGGCTTTGGACTGGGTCCCACAGGCATTTCGGCAGCAGCGGGGAAATAAGCCAACACACGTGCATGGACACACAAACACGCACGTGCCTGGATACACACACACATGCACACACAGATGCATGCACGTGTGAAAAACCACCCAGCCTCCTGTTTTACACTGCGAGCAAGAAGGTTGATGAAATATGGTTGACCTTTGCCCACACGTTCTGGTCACGAGAGCTCCATCCCTGCATGGCACAGAGAGAAGAAAGCTATGAAAATTCAATGGCCTTAAACGCTTAAGCATGCCCTAGATTCCTCCTAAATATAGCATCCCAGGTGCTGCATTTCACCAGCCAGAGGTAACTCTGAATCAAAAGAGGCTGGTAAGCGGGGCTGTATTATAACCACGTGCCTGCCCCGGGGTTCACACGGCCTCTCCCTGGAGCTGCTGTGCACCGAACTGAGCAAGGGGGAGCAGGGAGAGAAGGGTTAAAAAATAAACCCAGTGATAATAGCAGCGAAGGATGAAAGAGAGTCTGCTGTGCTGCTGACAGGTGCAGTCACAGCCAGCAGGGAAGGGAGGGAAAAAATAAAAGGCAGAGCGAGGTGAATGCGAGTGGAGCAATTTCACCTTCTGCTTTGCAAACTGCCAAGGAAAACACTGAAGCGCTGCCCAGCTGGAGAAGTGCGGGTGGAGGGAAGGCGCCGTTCGTTTTCTTTGCACTTCCCCAGGTGCCGCTTGTTATCGGCACTTTGAGACGTTCGAACAGAAATGAAAAAAAAAATAGAGAAAAGACAAGAGCCTGAATGAGCCCAGCTGAAGAAATACAATCCCCAGCCTTCCCGGAAGCCCTTGGCCTGCATGAAGCACCTGTCATTAGTCACTTAGCATTTGGCACCGATTTGATCCTCCTCCCGTTTACAAGCAGCCAGGCTCGCTCGACGGAAGCAGGCCTGACACGCGCAACCCGAGTTAATTTATTCCTTCAGTGAGCTCGTTTTGGCCGGGGACTCTCCACTACTCCGGTGCCTGCCAGCGCCGCTGTAGCTAAGGGTCTGTCAGTGTTTGAAATATTAACCTCCCCTTTCGTGGGTGTATGGATGTGTGTGTGGCGAGGGGTTTAGAACTCCCTCCTCCCTTGAACCAGAAAGACACAGCCTGGAAGTAACTAGCATCTTGACTTTTTTAAACTACTGTAATCATCACGCTCAGTTTGTTTCCAGAACCTAAAGACGCATAAAAAGAAAATGGCTTTCCCGGCCCCTCTCGAGTGCTTGGCTTTTACCTCTTCTCCAGGACCCCTGCAAGAAGTGGGGAAATGTTTCTAACCACGAAAATGTTGCCACTGCATTCCTTGGAGGCTGTGCCATATTCCTGGCTGAGGGTGGGTTGTTGCACCAAGGAGCAATCAGAACTCCTGGGTTCTAATTCCCAGCGGTGCCACTGACTCACCCTGTGACCTTGGGCAAGACACTTCACCCTGCAGGTTTTTCTTTGTATCGCCTGTCAGTTCAGGGCAGATCTATCATTACTATTATGGGGATCACAGCAGCACCTGGAGGCCCCAGCAGAGGTCAGGACCCCATTGTGACAGGTGCCGAGGACTCACAGTCACAGACTGGGGGTCTAGGACCCCATGGTACAGATCAAAGAACTGACACTTTACACAGATAAAGCCTCATTCTTCTCATTGCATGGATGGAGTTAGTCCTGCCGGTTAAATAGTTAAAGGCTCCACCCTTCCATTTTCCACTGTCCTCACCTGCCTGACAACAGTGCCAGTTCCTCAAAGCAATCAACCTCTTGTGCCCAAAGTGGATCTACCTCCTGGCAGCCCCAGGCAGACTCTTTCTTGCACTGGTGTTTGGGGCTTTGCTCCTGTGCCCAGGACTTCCAACGGAATGAAAGAAGCTCTTTCAGATCTGCCAGGCCTGAATTCCTCTCAGGTAAAGTTCCTTTAATGATCCCCTTTTTAACACAGCCCGTGGCCACCTTTCTCACTTGCCAGAGTCGCAGTACAGAAGGGGGGGACCCTTGGATTCATCTCTCTGCCGTGGTGCCTTTAATTAAACTTCCGTGCCCCGGGCCTCTCTTGTCCCTTTCTTCCCAGGGTTTGCTGGAGGCATCAACCTGAATCCCCCAGGTCCTAGAGCCTTCTCCAGCAGCAGGAGGACATCCCAGCGCATCACTGCCGCAGGAGGCAATAAGTGAAGATGTTCATAAGTCACCAGAGCATCGAGATTTGCTCACAAGTGTCCATTGGTGCAAAGAGTCACCCTGCTAAGTGCACCAGTCACCATGGCCCTGCCCACCATTCTGCTGGAAGAGTTCCAGCCACCCAATCAGGAGAAGAAACGTTATCATGTGACTGAGGTGCCAGCCACACCCCTGGCACAAGGCATCCCGGTGCCGAACGCTCGTACAAAGCCTGAATACCACTTACGCCCTCAGCACAGGCCTTTGTGGGAGCCAATGGGCACCGAGAGCTCAGGGCTAGCTACTTCGCACAGTGCTGAATTCAATGAACTTCACCCTCCAGGAATGGTGGTAGCAAGCCGCCTGCAGACAACCCCATGGTCTGAAAATTGTCCACCCAAACCATTCATGGAATATGTATGAACAATGAGAGCATTTGAATGGGATTGGGGTCCATTTGCATATGATGCATTAGCCAGAAACGAGGCTATGATGAATCCCAGATGCTCCATTCAGGAGCCAGATCCCACTGGAAGTGGTATTTTCCTCCCCTGTCCCGGCATCTCCCCAGACTTATGGGCCTCAGCTGATGGCTGGGTCTGGGAAGGCCAATTAAAGCAGTCTGGTCTACCTCTAGGATTTCCCCTCACTACCATGCAGCGTGGAGAGGCTCTGAGAAAGCAGTTGGGTTTTGCAGTTCCAGGTGTCTAGGGGAGGATCTGATAAACCTCTGAGCTTTTGAGTGCTAAATAAAACCTTTTGCGGTTTCCACATCACTAGCGGAGCTGTGAGGAACTCTTCACGTGTCAGACCCAAGAGCACCCCTACATCTCTATTTCCTCCTGGGTAACCTCCTCGGCACACAAGCCCCTCAGATTCAGGTTGGGCATTCACTGCCCAGCTCAAACATTGGCTCTGAGCAAGAGCAGGGCGCAGGTGATGAACAAGACCCTGGCTCTAACCTGTGATAACAGCAGCCACCGGCCCAGGCTAGGTGGTAAATTTGGTACAGCACCTGGCGCAATAAGGCAATAAGGCCCCAATCCTGACTGGTGCAACTGGAATGCGGATAGTAGATGAAGATAATAATCTTTGACTGGGCAAGCAACTGAACCTTTGGTAGATCCAGGCAATAGAGGGACAGGAGAGAGAGAAAGAGACAGAAGCAGAGAAAGACACAGGGGCTGGGTGAGGAGAGCGAGAACAGAAACAGAACAACATGTTTCTTTTGAAATCAGATATTAAACTGTCTCTTCCATGACTTCCTCCCTTCTCGGGACTCCTGTCCGGGGCTGTGTACGGACAGGCAGCCCACCCCCTCCAGGCTGGTACCTATTTTAAGGAACGGCTTTCCGACCTTCCCTTCCCCTGGGAGAGCCTCAAATTACAGCCTTGGGCTCTCTTGCACCTGCACAGGGCGCCCAGCTTGGCAGCGCCTAGCGTGCAGATGCTTGCGCTGCCTGGCAATTAACTGACATTGCTAACGCAGCCTGACACAGTTGCAGCGCCAAGCCTAATTACAGCCGTGTTGCACGATGGCAGGGTTAAATTAACCTCTTTGGGATTTTTTTCCTCCCCGCCTCTGTTCTCTGAATTATGCAGAAGGGATGTTTTCCCTTCCTTTAGGTAACTGGTTATTACATGACACAGGCAGAGTGGCCCTGCATTTAGCACTCAGCGCTGCGTTCGCTGCCATGTATATTTCATCAGCATTTTGCACATCAGAGATTTTAACTTGCAGCATCCCAGCAAAGACTTTTCATCTGCAGCCTTCCCGTCTCTGAGCAATTGCCTCTCTCTTCCTCAGGAAACTCACCTGATTTCCTCTTAGCACCCGGGGCAGGTGGACCGGACCACAGCCACATGCAGCACCTTGCGCTTACATGGCGCCTTTCCTCCAAAAGCATGGCAGTACCTTGCAGGGAGCTTTGAGAGGGATCGCGCTTTCGAGATGGGTTCTTTGAACTTATGGCTAGTCCCTAAACTCTCTGAGTTACAGGGTCAGCCACAGATCAAGCTGCCCAGCTACCTTAATCCTGCCTGCTCTACATGCAAGCAAACTAAGGCCCGGAAGGGTTCAATTACTTCCTCAAAGTCACACAGAGAGGCAGGGGCAGCCCTGGAGCCACAACTCAGGTGTCCTGACTCTTGCACCCCTTCTCCAACAAAAGCGCCCTTGCTGTAGTGTGGGGCCCACCCCGTCTACAAGCAGCTGGAGATGCACGTGGTGACAGTAGGGCTGGCTCCTAGAAGGCCTCACGCTGAGCTCTGATCCCAAGAGCTACAGATGGGCAGAGCCAGCTCAAGGGAACGCGGGTGGCACTGCCCTGGCGGACGTCCCCATGCCAAGCTCTAACGAGAGCCCAGGGGAAGGATGATGACACAGGCACAGGAGTAGGAGGCAGGAGACCTGGGCTCTTCTCCCACCTCTGACGCAGGCTCAGCCTGGGACCTTGGGCAAATCATTTTCTGTCCCTGGGCCTGAATCACCCCTGCTGTCCATCAGGGACAGCAATGCTTATACCTGGCTCACAAGGGGGAAGGCTGAACGCATTGACGGCTGCAAAGTGCTTTGAGACCCTCCCCTGAAAGCTGCTAGAGATAAGCACACAGCATTACTGCAGGAATAACTCCTCCCCAGCTCCTCTTCTCTCCCCCACATATTCCCAGTCCTCCCACAGAGACCCCGTGGCAAATGGAGGGTCTCACTCCCAGGGTATATTGGCACCACCCCGTAGAAGAGTTGAGTCAGCAGCTGGCCTGCCCCTTGTGGCTCAGCACCATGTCACACGCTCTCCTCATCTAACAATCCCTGCCCACAGTCACTGCTTCAGCCCTGGTCTGCATCTTCTCACGACTCAGCCCTCCAGCCAGGTCACTTGTAGGTGCCCCCCTTCTGGGGTAACACAGAGTCCAACCTAAAATAGTCCAAAGTCCGTACATCAGGTCATCACCCTCACGGTCCTGACACCCTCGTTTCAGGGCTTCCCAATGTCCTTATATTGGGGGCTTCACAGTGGCTGGTAGGGGAACCCGGCCCTCCCTCTCCTTTGGGTTCCAGCCCAGGGACCCTGGAGTGAGCAAGTGAGGTCTGGCTCTTCAGACCCACTCCCCAGGCTTCTACCCACAGCCCCTTCCTGGGCCCTCTGTGCACCTGTATCCCTCTCCAGCTCCATAGCATTTCTAGATTCGGGGCTGGTGCCCACAGGATCCCCCCGGAGTAGTCCAACAAACTCCAACTGAAAATACAAACTTACACCGATGTCTTGTCTTTCTCAGCGTTGGCCTTTCATCCCTCTTAGCTCTCTCCTCCTCTGTTCTTCAGCCGAACACCTCCCAGAACACCTCTCCCTGGAAGTCCACATCCTTCCCCAATGCTGATTAATCCACCTTGGTTGCTTCATATCACTCCTGACCATTCACCCCAGAGCTCTCACCTCAGGAGAGGACCCCACGTCCTACTGCCCCCAGACTGCCTCTTCAGCCCCACAGGGACTGCAAAGCTCTTCTCCTCAGCCACGCTGGGCCTGCTCCCTTTATAGCTCCAGCCAGCCGCTCCCGCAGCTGGGTCTTGTCTTTATTGGGTCTGGCCTGGCCTCCAGGTGCAACCAGGTGTCCTAACTGAACTCATTCAAGACCAGTATGGGGTATGCCCATCTCTTTTTCTCTCACACACACGCACATCCCTGAAAAATACCTACTCCAAACTACATTTTGCTCCTTGATTTCCTTGCACTGACAACTGCCTTTCCACACTCAGCCTGGCCTTTTCTGCACCCACAGAGCTGCCTGCATCCTTTATGACCAGGGCCAGCTTTAGGAAGTGTGGGGCCCAATTCGAACAGTTTCGACAGGGCTCTGGTAGGGATGACTAAAAAAAAAAAAAAATCTGTAAAAAAACACATGGGGCTTGTACTCACCGGGTGGTGCTCTGTGTCTTTGGTAGCACTTCGGCGGTGGGTCCTTCACTCGCTTCAGGTCTTCAGCGGCACTGAAGGACCCACCGCCGAAGCACCGCCAGGTGAGTAAAAATTAAAAAGGCATCTCTAGCCAGGGAAGGGCGTGGGGCCCAATTCGGGGAAACTGGTGGAATAGGCCTAAAACCGGCCCTGTTTATCACGATGTCAGTTTCTTATCCCCGCTTGGATCCAATCCCTGGGTAATGCAGCTCCGAGGGTTCATTTAGGTTTTGCTATCGGCCCGAGTTTAGCCGGTGTCAGCAGCATGGCTTGTAGCCATCACAGGGGCAGCTTTCCCCCCTCAGCTCACACGCAAAGCCTGTGTTGGAAATGTCACTCCTTCAACCGGTTTGATGGGAGAATCTGGGAACCAACAAAGAGACGGAAGGGGAAGGGGGGAACGGCTTTTGATCAAAGCGCAGTTACTGTACAGAGACAGTAATTTTAGGCACAGCAAATAGAGTGATCGTTTTTCCCCATTAGGAGAACAAGGAAAGGATGTAGCCCTGAGGATTAATCTGTTGGTATACATAAAATGTCTTTTTGATAAATTTAAGTATGTAACAGGCTTATAGATTTATAAAGCAATAGCTGAAATGCAAGATACCTACAGGTCAAACATCCTGTATGACACTATGGCAACTTTAGCACATTTTGAGGCCCTTACTCAGAAAAGTTATAATATGACAAAACACCTATGCAGATGTCTGGAGACCTTTAACTGAACCAATAACAGTAAAGGGTGGAAAAAGGGATTTTTGCCCACAAATCTAACAAGTACACCACAAATGCGTACATACCTGTCATTCATACGCACAGACATCTTAGCCTATAAGACAAGTGTACCCTAACATTTCTGTGGGGGAAAGATTAAATTTGGGCAAAAGGGGAAGGATTTCCGATAAATGCTCTATAAAAGGTGAAATAAATCATCATTAGAGAGGCGATACATCCATCTATCAGCTCCTGTCTACTCTTCATCACCTCCACCCCCATCTACGTATCGATGCTACCCATCTACAACGGCTATTAACTATTACTAGACCGTAGTATTATTTCTTTTCAAAACAGTAAGTGAAAAGGGATTTAATCTCCCTCATATTTCATTTTATTTAAAGCATTCAGTATATATAGTGTTAAACCAGAATGCACACCATAGCTTCCTCTGTCAGAGGTGTGGAAAATGCCCAAATTGCTCCTGCACTACACAGAGTGAGCTTATAACAGTTTATTATCATAAATCTCTCTCTCAAAGAACTGTGATATTTTGTAACTTTGTAATCTTGAACTGTTTTAATATTTGCTTATTGTTTCATTGATTTTAATAAAAGGTCTTTATGACTATATCTGTCTCAGTGTAAGCTCCTATCGTATACCCCGAAGTTCCTCTTATAAACTCCGTGAAGCCTGATTCAGGACGAACTTTATCTTCTGATCAAATATATTGGCGAGCCAAACCCATACTAATTAATATCCAATAATTATTATTAATAATTAATTAAAATTAATCAATCAAGTAAAATTAAATTAAGTGGATATATTACACCAACCCTACTAACCCACCCCAAATCAGGCTACAAAGAGAAGGAGCCGGGGTAGCTCAGGGTGGAAGCCGTGAAGGAAAAGCAGAAGTGCTGGGGAAATCAATGTGCCAGAGCCCACATCAGTGGTCAAGTCTTCAGGTTTAGAAGAGAGGGTGGACAGGTTGGACTCAGCTGTTGCAGCAGCATGTGGCAGTTGCCATCAGGGGGTGGCAGAATCTGTTGGCTAACGACCGCAATAATTAATGCTCTAATCACGAGGAAATGCAGGAAGCCCACATTAAAGGCAAGACATTGGCATTTCCCATTAAAGAGAGAGAGCAGCATGGCTGTGGGGCTCCAGCAAGGGCTGGTGATGGATTGCGAAGAGGGCACAAAGTTCTAAGATACACAAGGGGGTGAAGGGGGCCAGAAAAGACCCTCCGAGGGGACCTTCCCTTTGGCTCCCTACATGCTGTACTTGACATGAGAAGATGCTCTCGAGCAGGAGCCCCTCGGTATTAGAGAGGGGGGCTGCTAGCAGGACATTCTCCAGCAGGGGCTCCCACCCCAAAGCTGGCATGACTGCTACTGATTTGTGTTACTGTGGCCGCTTGAGGCCCCATGGGACCACAAGCCGCAAAAGAGACAGTGCCTGCCCCAAAGAACGTGCATTCTAAGAGACCAGGAAGGATCCTCATCACCACCACTGCACAGATGTCTCCAGGTGGAATGGCCTCTTGAGGCCAAACTCACTCACTTCTTAGAGTTATATCAAGGGCAAATTTGGCCCTTAGATACCTCCGCGTGGGAAACTAAATGTGCATGTTTATAAAACCCCCAAAACTGATCCGATTCACGCAGAATGTCCTAGTGGCAAATGCTCCCTCCTGGTGCAGCGCAATGGATGAGAGCTAAGAATGCATCTGTTTGCTCCGAAGGACAGAATATATCAACCTGTTGAGTTATCACCATGATAGTATTCGTACAAGGAAACGCAACTCAGGAGCTAGGCTCTTAGAGTGTAAGAGCCTGACATGACTTTCCGGGATGCTCATTTCTGGTGCATTATGCAGAGGCTGGAGCTAACATTTGCACTGAAGGGGGTCCATTATAGATATTTTCTTTGTCTGCCTTCCTCCATTTTAATGACTTGACATTTCGAGTGTGACAAGACGCTAAAGCTTTTTAACAGGAAGTAATTCATAAATCCAAAGATTCCGGATAACAATTGCCTTTTTCGAAACCGGACAGGCTCATAAATATGCATTTCCCACTTCGCTTTCTACAAATCTATTATTGTTTTTAACGACATTGGGAGACTGTGGTTTGCATTAGCAGAGCATGATGTACCATTAAAATGTAATTTATAACATATAGAGTGAAGTATAATATAATCTGGATCCGATGATAGATGGCAGGGAAGCATGTGTTTAAAGGGTATCTTGTTTACATTCTTGTAGGTCTGTACAGAAAGGGTAATGCAATTGTTTAAAAATAATTACTTCTGTGTTCTCAATTACCTTTTTGTTTTCACACTCTCCTCCACATCCTCGGCTCAGTGCTGTCCCTGAACCACTCTGGAAAATACCAAGAGGAATAACCTATTACGCCTATTTCCTAATGTCTTTGTAGCAAAGACAGACCTTTGGTGCACATTACAGCAGATTTATAAGCCAATAGATGCTGTGCCCTAATTAGCGAAGGGTGACCTCTATGCCTTGCACAAGGAATATCTGTGGTTCCTTTCATATGCAAAATCACAGGGAAAAGCACCATGAGTAAAGCCAAGCAACCTAGTGCTGTCATAAGCATTAAGGCTGAGTTTGCAATACCAGAAGGCGCCAGCTAAGAATTCCACTCCTTTGGCCATATGGCAATTTGCATAACATAACCCATCATTCTCTGCAGTGAGGTTTCAAGCTTGCCTCTGATAGTCATCCTAATCAGCGAGATCTGGGACAGAAAGGCACACGGGCACCCTGGGTGAAGCTCAGGTATGAGCTAACGGATAGATTAGATGAGATTAGACTGAATTTGGCTGCTGGCTTCCACTCATTCCTTGTGATGTATCATTATTATTCTTTCAGGCCACTACCCACAGTGCGCAGAAAAGGCTGGACACAGGGTCCAAGACAGGGAGGCCAGTAAGATTCCTGTAACTTGTGTTCCCCAAGCTCCCATCCCCTCTGTGCTCCAGACTGGCCATTACCTACTTCCCAGGCTGTCTGGCACCCACCCCTCACCTCCTCTATCCCATGTCCCTCCGCCTCCCATCTTCTCTGTTCCCATGTCATCCACTCTGTACCTTTGTGGCCATTTCCCAGCTATTCTCCCTCATATCCTCACATCTCCCATTTCCTGTGTCCCCACCCATTTCCCATCCCCTCTGCCCACCATGTCGCCAACTCTCATAACCTCTATCCCTATATCCCCCACTCTCTATACCCCATGTCCCATCCCTCACTGTCTATACCTCCTTGTCTGCATCTCCTCTCCACTATACCCATCTCCCACCCCCTCTACTCTCCATGTCCCTTCATCTCTCACCCTCCTACCTCCATCTTCCACCCCTCATCCTCCATGTCCCACCATATTCCCCTCTACCCCATCTTCCACCCCTCATCCCTCATGTCCCACCATCTCCCATCCCCTCTACACCCATCTCCCACCCCCCCTCCTCCATGTCCCCCTATTTCCCACCATCTTCCACCCCCATCCTCCATGTCCCTCCATCTCCCATCCCACTACCTCCATCTCCCTCCCCCATCCTCCATGTCCCCCCGTCTCCCATCCCCTCTACCCCCATCTTCCACCTCCCATCCTCCACGTCCCCCCATCTCCCACCCCCTCTATCCCCATCTTCCACCTCCCATCCTCCATGTCCCACCATCTCCCACCCCCTCTCATATCCCTCAATCTCTCACCCTCTCTACCCCATGCTCCCCCATCCCACCCCATCTACTCTCATGTCCTCCCATCTCCCATGTCCCCTCCCATCCCACACCTTCTACACTGTGTCCCTCTATCTCTCACTCCATGTCCCCCCCAAACATCTGCTCTGTGCCCATGTCCTCCCCCCACACCCTCTCTATCCCATGTCCCCATCTCCCACCCGCTCCATTCGCTTCCCTCCCCCTTGGAAGCCTTCCTCGGGGAAGGATAATTCATTGTATCTGCCTTGCTCCCAGACCTGCCAAGCACTACGAGGAGTCACACAGCAGAGCACTCAGAGCGCAGGGCACAGGCGAGCAGCCCCTCCGTAATGGTGTCACCTCTGCAGCCATCAGAATGGAACCTGCCCTCTCCTAGCCCATGGCTTGTCGCATGAACTACCGAGAGGCGAGGCCAGCAGCAAGCGGCAGCTGCAGGGCGGGGTGGCTCCTGCCAGGGCTGCAGACCGTGTTCCTCAAGCTGTTTACATGCAGGAAAAATAATTTTCTGCCTATTTTCATTTCTGCCGTGGAGAGAGGCAGACGGGTGCCTCCCGTGCGTGCTTGTAATGAATAAAACCTCCCTGCAGGAGGAGGCTGCTGCTGAATGAGGTGGGAACGGGAGGCACTGGGCATCCAGGGTCCTATATCCGTCCCCTGCATAACTGCCACTGAGGGCATGGTATGGAGGACGTGCCCATGCTCCAGCTTGTGCTTTTTAGCTTAGTCGTGGGTGTTAGCCAAGATGAACCATCTTACTCTGGGCACCTGCCTGTCTCTCCACTAAGATGGCCGCCGTCAGCACCGTAGGTCTCGTCAGGCGGGTTTCTGACCACGGCACGTGCTCCGTTGGGCTCCTGGAGATGCCCAGCCCCGCGGTGTTGAGCACTCCTTGCCACCATTGACTCTGGCGGGTGCCGAGGGCGCCCGGCAGCAGGCACAGGGCATGCAGCACCTTGCCCAGATGGGCTGGTGGTGAAGTAAATAGCGACATCATTTGCGCAGCCCGGAGCAGCTGCACCTCAAGCTGCAGTTTCACAACTTGATCCAGGGACTCCCAATCCTCGGACTCAAACACACACGTTTCTGAGGGAAAGGGGCATAGATCTGAATCTGCCCCAGAGCCAGAAGGGAACTGGTTTCCCACGTCCTGTAATCTCTGTGGGGCAGGGACCCTGTCTGTGTACAGCACCTAACACAATGAGGTCTTGGTCTACGTGACTGAGGTTCCTACATGCTACCGCCAAACAAATAAATAGTAACCCAGTTCCAGCGCCCTCTCAAAGGTGGCACAAAGCTCCTGGTGAAGCCAGGCTCTCCAGGGTGAACTGAAATCTCAACCCTGGGAGGAGTTGGGCCTAGCGGGGCCCTGGGGCCCAGCGCCGAACCCCCGGCCCAGCTTGGCTAGTCTCCCGGGCTCCACTCAGGCAGGATGCTGGAGGCAGAAGCTGAGAGAGCATTATGGGATAAGGCCCCTGTATCCCACCTTATCACCCATGCACCTGACCTTGGCACCTCTGTAGAAGGAAGGCACGGGGCTGGCTGTCAGCCCCTCTCTCCACGTCCCCGGTTTCAGTTACTCGGAAGAAGAGCTGGCCTGTTCTGCCCCTGCCCCAATGCTCACCCTTGACCCACAGGCCCCACTGACATAGCACGAGCACGTCCAATGGTGGGTGCTGCAAAGAGGTCGCTGGGAAGTTTCTGAGCTGACCTCGCATCTTGCCCCCTGCCATACTGCAGGACCTCACCAGGCACGCAGCTGGTGGACTGAGGAGCAATGATAATGCTCAGTTATGCCCCTCACTGCTTTAATTTAAGGGGCTCTCTCGAGACTTGGGATAAGCAGAGCACATCTCTCATTCACCCTCAGGAACGCACCTTTCCCCCTGCAGTCAGGTGAGACGAAAATGGTGCAGGATTCAGATGCCTCCGTGCTCAGATCCAGCACTGGCCAATGCAAAATAACTTCTTGGCTTGTGCTAAAAGTGAAACCTCACTGGGACTGGGGCGGAGGGAGGGGTGCTTTGGAAATGGAGGCCTACAGGGAGGAGCAGCTGACAGGTGTTCTTGGGACAATAATGAGGAGGGGCCCCGGGAAATTGGAGATTGGCTCTGGGGGAAGGGCAATGGGAGGAACTGGGGCCCTCAGGCAATATCATAATACACTTAATAATGATGATGATGGAATCAGTTCCTCATGGAGCCTACCAGAGACCCCAATTAATCAGGGAGAAGTGTCCGCAGGAGGCAGGGCCTTGATCAGAGCTATCAATTGCAACAAGGCCTTTCTCGTTCAGCGCAGTGCAAGCACAGGCCTGGGAGCCACAAACTGCTTGGTTCCAACTCCCTCTGCAACCTTAAGCGTGTCCCTGAACCTCTCTGAGCTTCCCTGATGCCATCTGCAAAGCCAAGATGGGGGAGAGGAGAGGACTTCTCCTGCACAGGTGTTGCTTCGTTGAAGACTAAGATCGCTGGGTATTTATAATGATTCAGCAATTTGAACCTAAGACCCTCAAGAGTACAGCACAGATCTCTACCACATGAGCTAAAGCAACAACTCCGTTAGCTGGTAGCAGTAGTAGTCTATTATCCTCCAGTGGAGCCACCATTAGAGGGGGAGGGGATGCACATTCTTCCAATGCGTCAGCCAGTCATGCACATCTCTCTCCCCGTAGCTTTTATTCAGTCTCTTCTCTTTTCCCGCAGGTTCCTCAATCCATCCTTTCCCTCCCAACCTCCTACGTCCTTTGGCCACTAATAAGATGCTCGCCCGGTCTCTCGGTCACTGGAGAAGCCTGCCATCACATCTCCACAGGACACGGACAGCATGCTGAGGAGAGTTGAGGTGCGGAGGTTTCAGCGGGTAGCAGTGAGCATTGACACACTCCGATTGCAAATTAGACTCTGCCTAGTAATGCGTTGATGCTCCTGCCGAGTTCCAGCGGCTACCGTGCCTGTCACATGAAGCACGGGTGCCTTCTGGATTTTAATTAATCAGGCTCTGTCTCAGTCCTGCTTCCTAGAAGGAGCCAAAAAGGTGCTCATCAGAAGTCCTGAAAAGGATGGTCAAGTCAAGGACAAAAGCTTTTCCTTTTTAATACAGAGTCAGAGTGTAAAATAACGATGTGGTGCTATCCAGCTACCTCCCTGTGTTACACTAAGAATGGATACTGGACAGACCGCTCAGTCTTTCACCAGCACTTGCCCTGATGCTACACCCCAAGCCGCCGCATCCTCAGTTTATCCACCAAGACTTAGTGTTAATGGAAGGGGCCAGCAGCTTTGCTGAATGCACAGTGGGCTGCAGAGGACTGTCCACTTGCTCCCAAGAACGGGTCTTGTGTCACCCACAGGACGGATATGTCGGAGAGTCTCTACGTTGCTTGTTCTGGAATCCAGGACACAGAGGGTACGTCCACACTGCGTTTCCAACCCCGCAGCAACCAGACCCTACAACTGTCTCAGGTTTGCAGGGTTCATGCTATGGCACTGAAAACAGCCGTGTAGACATTTGAGTTCAGGCTGAGGCACGCCTACGCTGCAGTTTTCAGTCTGTAGGCGCAGGCACTGTGTAGACACATCCCCTCGGACTCAAGTCAGTAAGCGCTCAGGACCCAGGACCCTACTGGGTGGGTCTGTGACTCAGGCCCAACCCCTGGCATTTTGCCCGGTGGATGCAGCTCAAGCCGCTGACCTGAGTCAGAAGGGCTGCGTCATGGGTGTTCCATGCATGGGTGAATGGCTGCAGGATTGGGCTCTGTCTGCACCATTAAAAGTCTTTTGACCTTCCCTGTGCTTTTAGATTTCTTCTGCTTAATGAAGAGTTCCTCTTGGCTTAAGCAGGGGTGCCTAGGTGCTGGCAGGGGGCAGGAACCTCTAAGAGATGAGGTTAGAGCTGGTTCTCCACTCCGGCACTGTGCAGGGGTTGCTAAAGCACCAGCTGGCCCGGGCAGAATTCCTCTTGCACAGGCCCCAACACAAGGCCCCTGTAAACTCAAGCCCCAGGAGAAGAGCTGTGCCAGACACAAGCCTACAGGGACTGATTCTAGGCTGCCCCATGGCCCATAGGCTACTTACTGTAAATCAGAGCTGCTGGAGAGGCTGCTCTGATGTCTGCTGAGGGCTGTTTCAGCTCAGAGTGGCCTGGGACACAACGGAGGTGTGAAGATGCACTTGCTCCCCGACCTGAGCAGCACAGAATGGGTCGCTCCAACTCAGCAGAGAACACCAGGACAATAATGTGTATCGACTAGCTACGTGCGTCCCACCCTGCACTGAACAAATAATGGTGGCAAAGAATCCTGTGGCACCTTATAGACTAACAGACGTTTTGGAGCATGAGCTTTCGTGGGTGAATACCCGCTTCCTCAGATGCATGTAATGGAAATTTCCCGGGGCAGGTATATATATGCTAGCAAGCAAGCTAGAGATAACGAGGTCAGTTCAATCAGGGAGGATGAGGCCCTGTTCTAGCAGTTGAGGTGTGAAAACCAAGAGAGGAGAAACTGGTTCTGTAATTGGCAAGCCATTCACAGTCCTGCAGCAAAAAAACTTCAGGACCAGACTTCAAAGAGAAACTGCTGAGCTTCAGTTCATCTGCAAATTTGACACCATCAGTTTAGGATTGAACAAAGACTGTGAATGGCTTGCCAACTACAGAACCAGTTTCTCCTCTCTTGGTTTTCACACCTCAACTGCTAGAACAGGGCCTCATCCTCCCTGATTGAACTGACCTCGTTATCTCTAGCTTGCTTGCTAGCATATATATACCTGCCCCTGGAAATTTCCATTACATGCATCTGAGGAAGTGGGTATTCACCCACGAAAGCTCATGCTCCAAAACATCTGTTAGTCTATAAGGTGCCACAGGATTCTTTGCTGCTTTTACAGATCCAGACTAACACGGCTACCCCTCTGATAAATAATGGTGGGTTTTTTTAAAGCACTTCAGATGTTTAACAGTTTTAACCAGCCCATGAGCTAAACTTGGGGGAAACGCTCTGAAATTCTGGCTTATGAAGCACTCAGAAAAAGGGCTTTGGGGGGCTGATTCTGCTCCCAGTGGGAGTCAGGAGTATCTCCTCTGGAGTCAACTGGGGGAGAGGGGGAGCTGTTGATGTAAATCGGAGCCAGGCTCAGTATGTCCCTGAGCAAACAGAAGGGCTGGCATGCATCTGTGTGTGGAGACCAGGCTTCCTGCATGCTTTACATTTTTTAAATCTACCAGGCCTGATTCTGATGTCGTTTGGCCAGGGTAGATCCAGAGCAACAACACTGGAGCCAGTGGAGTAATTGTGGCTTCAGACTCATGTCACTGGGAGCAGAATCTGGCCATTGTTTTCAATTTGTCTGCTTTCAAATTGTTCCTAAATAAGACAGTTTATCTCTGGCTGATTGAGTCTAGGAATTTTGCAATTACAGACATTCAGCCGCACATTTTATTTGCATTTTTAAGGACTATGAATTTTTGTTAATGATGTTTCAGTCAGCGGTGGAGATGTGTTATCTAAATCTCCCTCCTCCGTAAAGGGGCTGGATTGATTCTCTGCCACCTGGGATCATTTTCAGGGTTTGTTTATTCTTCATGTGACTATTATTGTTTGCATTGTGGTGGCTCCCAGGGACCCCAGCCAAACGCTGCACAAATACATAGGAAGACACAATCTCTGTCCCAAGCATCACATAGTCCAAGGTCAACCTAATCAGGGGGCAGTGTGACCCAGTGGCTAGAGCAGTGAACTGGGAGGCAGAGGACACCCGAGTGCTAGTCACAGATTCATAGATTCCAAGGCCAGAAGGAACCACTGTGATCATCCAGTCTGGTCTCCTGGGCCACACAACTTCCTGAGCTGCTGTGGACACTGAGCGAGTCATGCCCCCCAGTCTGTATCTTACGTGCCTGTTTTGACTGTAAGCACTTTGGAGCAGGAACTCTTTGTACAGCACCTAGCACAATGGCGAGGTTGGATATTAAGAAACACTATTTCCCTAGGAGGGTGGTGAAACACTGGAATGGGTTACCTAGGGAGGGGGTGGAATCTCCTTCCTTAGAAGTTTTTAAGGCCCAGCTTAACAAAGCCCTGGCTGGGATGATTTAGTTGGGGATTGGTCCTGCTTTGAGCAGGGGGTTGGACTAGATACCTCCTGAGGTCCCAGCCAACCCTGATATTCTATGATTCTAATGGGGCACAATCTTAGTTTGAGTGTCTATAATAACAATTCTGCCGCTCTCACTCACACCAAGTAGTGCTTTCCCTGAGGATCGACACTGGAATCAAACCAGGGCACCTGTGGTGCCTTGCCATTGTGCACACAGAAGTAAATTCCAGCTGCGCTTAGCACAGCTGTCAACGGCTCCACAGGGCATAAGGACATGAAGAACCAGGCCCTAAACTCATAACCAGCTTTACGGGGCCAGACACCTGGAATGGGCTACTCAGGATAGATCAAGCTCCAGCAGCAGCTGCGTGGAATAATAGACCATGATCCTGGTGCATCCCTCAATGCAGCCACAGAGCCATTTCTGACACCCTCCCAGGAGTTTGATCCTCCAGCGCAACTCTCACCCACGAAAGTCCTACGGCCTGGGATCAGATTAGCATTTTAAAGCAGACTGGTAGCAAGACAGCTCTTTGGGTAGAATTGTCCATGCAGAACTCCCTCCTTCCTCATCTCTGCTGCCAGCCCAGGTCCCAGAGATCAGCACGTAACAGCTTTAATCAGCTGAAGCAGACAGCTTGTCTCAGGCCAACATTCCTGACTGCAGTGTCTCGGCAGTAAATCACATGCCCATACAGGTCTCTGGGCAAAGAGATGCCCACTTAAACCGGGTGAAGTCCAGTCCCTTTCTCAGCCTGGTGCAGCATGTATGTGGATGAAAAGCCAACGTTCCATGCAACACCCTGGAGGCTGGCGGAGGGTCCTGCCTGCTGCAAAGGGAGTCTGTGGCACTCCAACCCCGGACCTCCTATGGAAGGTCAACAGTGAGATGGCACCAACTTGATTTAGCAGGTGCCCGCAGGGTGCTGCTTGCCATACTGCGCTGGTGCCAGGTGGCCAGGGCTGGCCTCTCCGTTTGCGGTTGCAAAGGCTCGAGGGAGGATTGGGTCTCAGCTCTCAAAGGGGAGTTCCACTCCAGCCCCGGGGTGGAGCTGGGAAGAGGGAGGGGTGTAAAGACTTGCTGCAAGAAGAGAAGATCAGGTCACAGATTCCTGGTCTTTATGCTCAAGTGGGCCACCTGCTTAGCCTGTGAGCTGCTGAGCCAGTATGGGGCCTAGAAAGTCTGCATTGCCAATGCTCAAGGCAGGGGAGAGGGGGACGGCACTCTGTGTTCACCCACCAGGCCAGGAGCTAGGTTTCCCCACCGTTAACTAGAACAACCCGAGGGCTGCTGTGAATTACACCAGCTGGCAGTGACTCCAAGTGGCTGACCAATCAAGCAGGGATCACAGAGGCACAGGGAAGCTGCGTCGGCGCCCCCTTCACCCCAGCCACAAGGGAAGTAGTGTCGGAGTTGCTACTACAGCGGCTCTGTGCCCTGACAGATTGTGTTGCGAAGAGGCAATCTTCTCCTGGCCGCCTGTGCTCGTTTTAGGGCCTCTTTGGGACGGCGGAACAGAAGGGTGGCTGGCGACCCAAGCAGAGGGGAGAACCCAGGCCCCCACTGGGTTGGCAGGCAGGTAGAAACAAGGAGCGTGGGTGCCAAAGCAGAACCAAAAGGGTGGACGCCACCCAAAAGATCGAACACAGAGGAGAGGGCCCGCTTTAGCAGTCTTTGAATTCTGCATGGAGGCAGCTCTGAACTCACAGCTTGAAAGAACCAGGGTGAGCCTGAGAGTTCAGAGTCTCTTCTCCACAGGGGATTTTTTTCACTCTCTCTTTTCCCCGGCATCAGATGCTGGCCGAGACCTGCCCGCTGCAACCTGCCAGGCCTGGCATTCCATTAGCCAAGGCTCATCTCTTGGCCCCTTTTTTCTGCTCTAATTACTTAAGCAGCACTCCCTTCTACAGCAGGCCTCATTGATCAGCTTGTCAAAAGTTTGCCTGCCGCTTGCTCAGGAGTGATTTCTTTTTATTTTTTTGGCATAAAGTGTTGCGGGGCAGCTGGAGAAGGAGCCAGGAATGCTGGGCTGCAGCACTGCAGGGAAATGGAAAAGCGAGAGAGAGAGAGGGGTGTAATTATTCCCTATAAACAATGCCAGGGTTCCCAGAGCTGGATGAATGATTAATCACTGCCATGCCGGTGCTGGAGCTAATGGACTGAGTTGTCTCCCTGCTTTCACTTAGGCTCAGCCCTGCAGGGAAATGGAGTCATGGGAAGACTTCATGGGCAAAGCCTGAAGCATCTGGGTGACTTGCAATTAGGGTGAAGTGTCCCGTCAGCAGCCACGCAGTGGGGCGGGGGGGAACCAGGTTCCAGTGCTACCTGTGTATGCTCTGTGCATGAGCTAACAAGCCCCCCATGAACACAGAAACATGCCTGGCTCCCTTAAAGAGTCCCCCTCCCTCCTCCCCCCCTCCCTAGCAGCTCTATGGACGCACGAGCCAGTGCGGTCATGCAGCAGAGCCCATGGCATGACGCAGAGTGACACTGGAAGCCACATTTAGGGGTCAGGGCTGGATGGGTATTTGGGGGGTAGGAGCGCCTGGGACGTGCTAGTCTTCCATAGGGTAGGGTAGAGGGGATGAAATTTGGCCCGGTTCCACAAGCATGTGGATGCCTTTCCTGAGCCAACTCCTCACCCCAAAGGGTAGGAGCAGTCCCACTGAGTCAGTGGAATCTCCTGTACACAAGATATCTTCAGGGCATACAGGGCAGGGTCCTTCATATGAAGCATCACAAAATGCATTACAAGGGAAGGGAGAAGGGTGAGCTAGAGACAGTTCCACAGAGTGGATACAGCAAATCTCCCACTGAGAAATGCACGTTAGGTGGTTCACAGAACAAGCAGAAAGGTCTGGTCCCAGCTGCGATAAGCTTCTTCTACTCAGGGAAACATCAAAGAAAGAAAGAACAAAAGTCAAGTCTCCAGGAGGGAGAGCACCATGTGCATGTCTCTTCTGCAACATGCTGCAGAAACTTCACCTCGCCAAAGAGCAGCTGCTGCGCAGGCAGGCAGGCCTCTTAGAAATGTAAAGGAGAAAATAAAGTCACCACCGTAGCATAGCGATACCTGCCAGCAGTGCAAGCCGACGTGTCTGCGGAGAGGCTGCAGTGAAGGGACGGTAGAAGGAGTCGCTGACTGGGGAAAGGAAGACAGAGGGCGTACAAGGCTACCTGGAACCCTGGGTAATTCCTGAGGTCCACTAGCCCATGCTGCCATGGCTTCCCTGCTCCAGTGCTCAAGCCACCTAGATCAAAGCTAGCTCAGGTCAGCCCATGTGACTGCAGTGTAGACGCACCATTAGTCCTTTTGTGCTTCACTTCCCCTGCCTGTAACATGGGGTTAATGATCTTTCCCTTCCAGCTTGTCTATTTGGAAAGTGAGCTCTGCAGGGCAGGAACGACCTCTGACCATGGGCATGTACAGCACCTGGCACAACGGGCCACAGATCGCAGCCAGGGCCTTTAGCTGCTACAGTAATATAAATTAGGGCTGTTGATTAATCACAGTTAACTCACGCTATTAACTCAAAAAAATTAACAGCGATTAAAAAAATAATCACGATTAATTGCACTTTTCAGACAATAGAATACCAGTTGAAATGTATTAAATATTTTTGGACGTTTTTCTACATTTTCAAATATGTTGATTTCTGTTGCAAAACAGAATACAAAGTGTACAGTGCTCACTTTATATTATTTTTTATTGCAAATATTTGCACTGTAAAAATGATAAACAAAAGAAATAGTATTTTTCAATTTACCTCATACAAGTACTGCAGTGCAATCTCTACTGTGAAAGTGTAATTTACAAATGTAGATTTGTTTTGTTACATAACTGCACTCAAAAACAAAACAATGGAAAGTTTTAGAGTCTACAAGTCCACTCAGTCCTACTTCTTGTTCAGCCAATCGCTAAGACAAACAAGTTTGTTTACATTTACAGGAGATAATGCTGCATGCTTCTTATTCACAATGTCATCTGAAAATGAGAACAGGTGTTCGCCTGGCACTTTTGTAGCTGGTGTTGCAAGGTGCCAGATATGCTAAACGTTCGTATGCCCCTTCAGGCTTCAATCACCATTCCAGAGGACATGCTTCCACGCTGATGATGTTTGTTAAAAAAATAGTGCGTTAATTAAATTTGTGACTGAACTCCTTGGGGGAGAATAATATGTCCCCTGCTCAGTTTTACCCACATCCTGCCATATATTTCATGTTATTTCAGTCTCAGATGATGACCCAGCACATGTTGTTTGATTTACCAACACTGTCACTGCAGATTTGACAAAATGCAAAGAAGGTACCAACGTGAGATTTCTAAAGATAGCCACAGCACTCGACCTAAGGTTTAAGAATCTGAAGTGCCTTCCAAAATCTGAGAGAGACGAGGTATGGAGTATGCTTTCAGGTGCAGAAACTACAGAACCCAAACCATCAAAAAAAAAAAGATCAACCTTCTGCTGGTGGCATCTGATTCAGATGATAAAAATGAACATGCGTTGGTCTGCTCTGCTTTGGATCATTATCGAGTAGGACCTGTCATCAGCAGGGATGCGTGTCCTCTGGAATGGTGGTTGAAGCATTAAGGAACATATGAATCTTTAGCGCATCCGGTATGTAAGTATCTTGCGATGCCGGTTACAACAGTGCTGTGCGAACGCCTATTCTCACTTTCAGGTGCCATTGTAAACAAGAAGCAAGCACCATTATCTCCTGCAAATGTAACCAAACTTCTTTGTCTGAGAGATTGGCTGAAGTAGGACTGAGAGGACTTGTAGGTTCTAAAGTTTTACATCGTTTTATTTTTGAAAGCGGTTATTTTTTTTGTACATAATTTGACATTTGTAAGTTCAACTTTCATGATAAAGAGATTGCACTACAGTACTTGTATTAGGTGAACTGAAATACACTATTTCTTTTGTTTTTTACAGTGCAAATATTTGTATTAAAATAAATAGAAAGTGAGCACTGTACACTTTGCTGTAATTGAAATCAATATATTTTAAAATGTAGAAATCATCCAAAAATATTTAAATAATTGGTATTCTATTATCAACAGTGCAATTAAGCGCGATTAATTTTTAATCGTTTGACAGCTATAATGTAAATAAGAACAGCAAGTCAGTGTATTTATTTCAAAACTCTCTTTCAAAGAGCACTCGACCAACTGCCTTCTGCAGGGAAACGCCTCCTGTCCTGGGGATTTGCAGAGTTCTGCAAAGGCCAGAGCAGTGTTTAATGTTCCCCCTTCCGTGCAATCCAGACATTTTAATGGAAACAAAAGAGACAAAGCTCACCTCGGCTCCCCACAGCAGGAGCACTGGCACAGGCACAGCCATCTTTTCTTTTCTGGTTTGTTTGGTTTTTTTAATCTTAAAGCAGAGGTGAAAGTTTAAAAATCAATTTCGAGGTCTGGGCAAAGTAATTAAAGACGGGACACAAGTCTGGGTAATTAAACTGTTTTAAATCATATCTATCGATCGCGAGGTCACCGGAGCCCAGCGCTGAGCTAAGAACTCGCTCTCTTAACGGTCCGCTAATAAAGCAAACTGGCAGGGCAGGTAGAGACAGAGCGACGCAGGTGGAGTCTCCTGCTGACATGATGGGGAGGATCAGACACCTTCCTGCTCACCCCCTCTTCCCCCATTGCTAATTTCTTCTGGATAGTTTTAACCTGTTTCTTTCTTTCCCCCCCCCCTTAACATCAGGCACAAATCTCTACAGCTGAGGAGGCAGCATCTTTCCAGTCTTTCTTTGTACAGCACCTAGCACCCTGGGATCCTGGTCCAAAAATAGCGGATCGGGCAGGAGCATGGAAGTCAGCAGACCAGGGTTCTATTCTTGGTTCTACCATGAACTCGCTCTGTGGCCCTGGATAAATTGCCTCCCCTGTCCCTGAACTGGTGCAAACCTCTAGTGTAAACAAGGCCTAGGGTGCAAGGCGAAAGGTGAAATCCATCTGCTCTTTGTTTCTCTATCATATAGGCTATATTGTCCAGTAGCTAGAACACCAGGTTGGGAGATGGGACACCCAGGTTCCATCCCCAGCTCTGCTACAGATTCACTTGGTGATCTTAGGGAAGTCACTTAGGCCCAGATCCGCAATATTTCAATGGGACTTAGGTGCCTAAATATCTTTGAGGATCTGGGATTTAGGACCATGTATCAGAGAGCAGCATCCCTTTTGAGGATGCAGCTTATGAGCACAACAATGGCAACAGCTGCTCCGGGCCTCAGTTTCCCCACCTGTCAGACACCTCCCCTCCACTGCAAAATGCTCTGAGATCCTACTGGGATATAAACTGCTGCTATTATGATGATCATCCCCCGGGGCATATGTCCTCCCCAGGTGCTGCTTATACCGTTGACATTTGCAAAGCACACCGGACCGGCCTGCGAAGGAGGCGCCATCGTATGAAACCCATCGGGCATCTCTGCTATTTAGAACACGGTGCGACACAAAGTCAAAGCCTAAACATGAAACCGACTCAGGAAAGCACCCACACTTTGCAGTTCGCTGTTCATACACATGCCAGCATGTGTGATGGCTTTAACAGACCCCTAACAAACGCAGGGAAGATGTTTTTCCATGCGGGGAAACAAAACGCTGTCCATTTCACTTCTCAAGTCCCTGGAGTCCCCAGGTTTCTCCTTCCTGAAGTAGTGGCAGCAGCTGTCAGATTCCTGGCCTTTTAGACAGAACGCTTGAGATAATAAGCTGGGCAGCTGGAAGACAAGATGAGTCACCGGGCTTTTCAGGACTCCCACTCAGAGCAGCTTTGATACCTCCTATGAACACACAGCCATGGTCGAGTTGTTACTGGCTGAACTCAGCAGCCAGGAGTAACTGTTCTGTTCTACAAATGAACCCGGCCACTCACTCCCTCGCTGCCGCCGCTCAAGGGTGCTCAGGTTCACCAGACCAGGCTGGCTGGATCAGGCAGCTCCGATATCCTTCACAGTGTGGGGAAAGCTAAGGGGTATGATTCAGAAAAAACGGGGCACAATCAATTGGTGAACTATGATGAATGGGGTCCTATCGTCATGCAACGGAAGCCATAGCCACCCACTTTGCTGTGCTGCAGAAAGAACCCATCCTCCTGCTCCAAAACCCACAGCCCCCAGCAGCTGAATTCAAGGAGAATCTCTTAACTCTTAGCAAGATAGGGCCTATGACACACAGCAGAGCAGTTCTGATTCCATCCAACAGAGGGCAGTGCTGTGCACCCCGGCCTACTGTTTAAAATGTGCGGTATTGTTAGAGAAGGGGACACGAACAAAGGGTCAGCCAGTGAAATGGAAAGGTGGCAAAATTCAAAACCAAGTCCACACACTGTGGGGTTAGACTGTGGAACTCACCGCCACAGAAGTCCTTGAGGCCAAGAATTTAGGAAAATTCAAGAAAAAATTGGCTGTTTCCATGGATAATATGGATCTCCAGAGTGATGATAGCCAATGCAAAGAAACATTTTGAAAGAGAAGTTAAAGCTTCTGCTTCAGATTTTAAGCTGATCACTTTCAGAGATCAGGATGAGACCTCATGAGGGGGCAGATTATCCCACCTCTGGCCACCGTCGGTTCTTTACATCTTCCTCTGAGACATCAGTATTGGTGCTGTCAGAGACAGGATGCTGGGCCGGATGGCCCTTAAGTCGGATCCAGTTTGGCCACCCCTATGTTCCTCTGTGACAAAACAAGGAGTAATGGTCTCAAGTTGCAGTGGGGGAGGTTTAGGTTGGATATTAGGAAAAACTTTTTCACTAGGAGGGTGGTGAAGCACTGGAATGGGTTACCTAGGGAGGTGGTGGAATCTCCTGCCTTAGAGGTTTTTAAGTCCTGGCTTGACAAAGCCCTGGCTAGGATGATTTAGTTGGGTTTCCTGCTTTGAGCAGGGGGTTGGACTAGATCAGTGGTTCCTAAACTCGAGTTCATGAACCCCTGGGGGTTCATGAAATGTTACAAGGGGTTCTCAGGAAAAAATTCCCTAATGGCAGACAGAGTTGTCCTTAGGGATCCCGGGCAGCCTGGGGCCAGCAGCCCGTAGCCCTTGGACTTCCAAGAGCTAAGCAGATCAAAGCAAGCATCTCTGTCACACTGGGGAAAATTAAACTTCAAGACTCCTTATAAGAAATGGAAAAGGAGGTGGATTTTTTTTTTGCTGTTTTTAAAATTAAATAGGCAGATAATATTGTTTTTTAAAAGTATTATATAGAACAAGTTTAAGCTTTGTTGTAACGTGCGTTGTTTGCCTAGACTGCTCAAGACCTGAATGCTTGTGTAAGAGGAACTCTTTGAGTTGGCTTCTTAATACCTTCCTGCTGTTCCACATCTGATACTCCTTGATGAAATATAGGAGCCTTGTCTTATAACAGGCTTATTCAAAGTGACACAAGCTACGAAAGTGAGACCTTGGAAGAGTGTTGCCATTTTCATAATGTAATAAAAATACTGTAATGATAAATAATAATAATAAATAGTGTGTAATAAGCATGTCATAAAAAACAAATTTTATATTTCCAAGATCACTGCTTTTATAATTTATACTCAGGTAAAGGAGAAAATCCCTGGAAACAATCATTTTTAGGAGGGAGTTTGCGAGACTTGACATTTTAGTGAAAATGGTTCACGGGTTGTTAACGTTTGGGAACCACTGGACTAGATGACCTCCGGAGGTCCCTTCCAACCCTGATATTCTATGATTCTATGGTTCACAGAGGAGGTGGGTCTTTTAGGGTTTGTCTACCCTGCCGCTGAGAATAAGCCTCCCAGCTGGAGCAGACAGACTTGAGGGAGTGTGCTAACAGCAGCAGCAAGGATGCTGCAGCTTGGGCAGTGGGCCAGGCTCTCAAGCCCGCCTGGCCCCCTCGGACTGACTTGCGTCTCAGCTGGAACTGCAACCTCATCACAGCTATTTTTAGCGCACTGGCTTGGTCCAAGCTAGCGTCCATCTGTCTAGCCGGGCTGGGTGGTTCACCCCCACCGGCAGCGTAGGCAAAGCTGGCTCTTTGGTGACTCCGGTGGTTAGCTCTAGAGGTTCCTGCTTGAGCCCTCTTACGCCCGGGCCAAGACGCAGGCTCCTAGGAGCTACAAATAACAATATCTCGCAGGGGATCTCCAAGCCGTCAGCCAGCACCTTGGGGAGGCTATTGCTCCCCATTATAAAGGGGTAATTCAAGTCTTCAGTTAATTCCTGTCACTACACAGTCCCTTGGAGGAGAGGTGGCAGAACCGGCTGTGCCAGAGAAAGTTGCCGGCTGGCTCTTGTTCACAGATTTGCCGGTGCCTGGCTTGGATGCTCCGCACAAAAGGAAGACGGATGAAGCTGTGGTCAGAGCTGATCGGGCCACAAGGTGGGACCCAGCTGGAAGGAGCAGGAGGGTTGGTGCGAGGCATCGCCTGGTTCTTAGTGAATCTCACAAGGGGCAGAGAGGAGGACCCCAGCCTCCGAGAGACAGGTCGAGGTGCATGCGTGGAGCCAGGACTGGAACAGGAGGTGCCGGTGGCTGGGGGCAGGGTGGCTGGACAGGGCTGTATGTGGGGCACCCTGAGAGGGTGCTGAGCACCGTGGAGGACAGAACCTTGCTGGCACAGCCCCTTCCTAGCCAAGAACTGGGCCGTTCCTCTGTAGAGCAGCCCTGTTGTACGGATCCAGTGCAGATAGCTGGCAATTAAGGGCTGCTGATGCTGCTGCCCTGGAATTGGGCTGATAATGAAGGGAACAACCAGAGAATGACAAGGCAGGGGAGTTTACTGTCCTAAAGAGGCATTTCAGGGAGACCTAAGTAGGCAATTACAGATGTCGATAAAGCATTCCTCAGCTATTACCAACAACCACCTTGCCCCTGACACAAAGGGAGGCCGTGGCCATTATCTGAATGAATCAGGGGGTCTGAGGCAGAGTAGGAGGTCAGAGGCCTGGGTGTAGACAACGGAGAGACAACCAAAACTGCAGGGACTGGCTGCATCAATAAAGGAGATGCTGAGTTTGGAACAGAAGCTCATTTATCTCACTTTTAAGTGGAAAGATTCAGCCACAGTAGAAACCTGCTCGTTAAAGGGATATTCACCAGCTCGTATCTTGTAATTCCACCCCCCACCCTGTAACAAACCCAGTTGTCCATGCCCAGAGGACGTGCTGCTTCAGCTGAGCAAGTGGCAGCCACAACAAGGATCAATGGTCTCTAGTTGCAGTGGGGGAGGTCTAGGTTGGATATTAGGAAACACTTTCTCACTAGGAGGGTGGTCAAGTGCTGGAATGTGTTACCTAGGGAGGTGGTGGAAATCTCCTCCCTTAAGAGGTTTTTAAGGTCAGGCTTGACAAAGCCCTGGCTGGGATGATTTAGCATGGGGCAGCCACCGGAGTATGTGCCCAGGGCACCAGGCAGGCTGGGACATGCCCTGCCACGGCTTCGCTCTCTCAGTACCCAAGCCCACGAGCTGGAGGCTAGCTCCGGTCTGGCTACAGATGCTGCAATCACACCTCCAATTGCAGAGGAGACGTACCCCTTGCTTCTCTGGACCAGAGCCTCAAAGGGATTTAGGCTCCTAATTCCCATTGATTTCAATCGATGTTAAGAGCCCAAACCCCTCTGGGGATTTGGGGGTCAGTTCCCCATCCTACCGATGGGGACAGCAGCATCCCCCTGCCTTGGAGTAAGTGGGGTGAGGATCAGTTTGTTAAAGAGCTGATGCACCGGGATACTATGGTAATGAAGGCCTGGCAAGCCCCTCACATGTGATCAGACTGACAGATCCACCACTCAGCTGACTTGTTTCTTTACCAATCCAGATCCAAGGGAAGTTGCTGTCTCCGCCAGGAAGAATGTCACCCTCTTGGTACGCTCCTGTGGGTCACTTCACTGAGCCCCCTGGGGATCTTGCCCTAGAGCTGACGGGGTAGGGGGGGCAAACACAGACATCAGCTCCCCCTCCCTGCTCCGTCTGGGGCAGTGGTGCGCCCACATACCCATGGGAACTGGAGGGACGGCCTGCCTGCATATTAAACACCTCCGCCACCATCAGGCCTAGCGCCATGAATATCTAATGAATCCCTAACGACAAGGTCGTTAAATCAAAGCCTTAGCTCATCTTTCTTCTCTTTTTTTATTTTTTTTAAATTTTATTAGGCTGTTTACATTGCTAAACGAGATTAATTACCGGTTCTGAGGCTGCAGAGAAAGGGAAGGGAGAGAAATCAGGCAGCGAGGGGCCTTAAACTCAATTACCACCACAGCCGGGGTTCGGTTCAGGCCCCTGCGTGCAATGAGATCCCTGCCTCCTAATCCTCCTGAGCCGGGGCGGGAAGGTTAATGTCAGCTCCTACGGATCTGGGGTGCACGCTGCTTTCGGGGGGCCACCCCCAACACACAGCCCATCCCCATGACTGATGCTAGGAACCCAGTGAAACGTACAGCAATGCCCGCCAGAATCGGAACCATCCATCAAGTTTCAAAGACACAGCATCATACCTCATTAAGCCGGCAGAGCAGAGCAGCGGGGTGCGCCTGTCCGTATCTGTTAGAAGGGAAGCTGGCTCGCCCATCTGGGAGGATGCCAGCAAGAGATGCACCTAGAACATCTTCATTAGCCACACAGACATGCCCATTCCTGGCCTTCGCACGTCACCACATGTAGCAAATCCGTGGGAGACTCAAACCCAGGTGAGAGTCAGCGGGCTTGAGCCCTGGGCTACTGGGAGCTCCTTAGAGCAGATCCGTGAGACCAGGGAGCAAGGTACAGAGCCAAGCTTCACTGAACCACACAGCACCCCCTCAACCCCCCAAGTCCCATCTCAGGGTATGTCTACATCTACAATTTTGCAGCGCTGGTTGTTACAGCTGTATTAGTACAGCTGTATAGGGCCAGCGCTGCAGAGTGGTCACACTTACAGCAACCAGCGCTGCAAGTGGTGTTAGATGTGGCCACACTGCAGCGCTGTTGGGCGGCTTCAAGGGGGGTTAGGGGAACGCGAGAGCAAACCGCGGGGAAGCAGGTCTCCTTCCCCACGGTTTGTTCTCGCTTCCCCGAACCCCCGTGCAAGCAGGTCTCCTTCCCAGCGGTTTGCTCCGGTGTTCCCCGAACCCCCCTGCAAGCAGGTCTCCTTCCCAGGGGTTTGCTCCGGTGTTCCCCGAACCCCCGTGCAAGCAGGTCTCCTTCCCAGCGGTTTGCTCCGGTGTTTTTTGAACCCCCGTGCAAGCAGATCTCCTTCCCCGCGGTGTGCTGTCGCGTTCCCCGAACCCCCCTGCAAACCGTGGGGAAGGAGATCTGCTTGCACGGGGGTTCGGGGAACGCGACAGCACACCGCGGGGAAGGAGATCTGCTTGCACGGGGGTTCAAAAAACACCGGAGCAAACCGCTGGGAAGGAGACCTGCTTGCACGGGGGTTCGGGGAACGCGAGAACAAACCGTGGGGAAGGAGACCTGCTTGATTACCAGAGAGGCTTCCTCTGGTTTGCTGGGATACCTGTTTATTCCACGGAGGTCAAGAAAAACGCTGGTGAGTGTTTACACCTGATGACCAGCGCTGGATCACCAGCGCTGGATCCTCTACACCCGAGTTTCAACGGGTGTAAGGCCAGCGCTGCAAACAGGGAGTTGCAGCGCTGGTGATGCCCTGCAGATGTGTACACCTCCTAAGTTGCAGCGCTATAACTCCCTCACCAGCGCTGCAACTTTGTGGTGTAGACAAGGCCTCAGCATGGGCTAGGCCCAACCTCGACCCGGCTGTTCTCTAGCTGGCTGGATCTCAAAGCAAGAGGGTGGTGGAGATGTGACCAACTGAGCTGTAGTGTGCGAAGCTACCAAAGGGGACCCTAGGCAGACCAAATCCATCGCCTCCCTACCCAGGGGGCAGAGCACATTCAGCAGCATTGGAGAAAGCCATGGAGAAATCAGCCTGGCTCAGGCAGCAAGGGGAGCCCACCCTGTCTCAGAAGCTGAGCAGCGAGAGCTGGCGAAAGTCTGTTAGGCCCCCCATGCACTGCTCAGTCTGCACTAGCTAGGACCCCAGCAGTGCCTGGCCCACACCTCACTGGGCACTAGCAGGGTACAGCCAGCTCTTACAGTGCTTTTCACGCCTTTGTAACTAGGACTTAAGCAGAACACATTCCCGCCCAGCAGCGCCCAATCTACGCCAGCCCTGATTCTAGCAGAGTTCCCTCCCATCCATAAGGGTATGCCAAGATACCCGCATTGCCTTGCCATGGGGACTCCGGAGAAAAGACCTCCTTAGGGCCCCATGCTCCAGGCGCTGTTCCTGGCCTGGCCTCTCGACGCTGAGGCTCTAATGGGCTCCTAAAAGCACCGTAATAACTTGGTGCTAATTTTAGTTCTCAGCGCCTGCCGTAATGAACAGCTCATGGAGGCTCACAGGCGTGTGCTTTCATGTGGTTCTGGAAGAAGGACCTAATTAAAAAGGGAAATGAGGATGACATCGTAAAATGGTCAATTAAGTTTATCTCATTACAGTTAATATTAGAAAGGAACTTTGGGCTTTTCATATTTTATTTCAAAATTCTTGGCTTGCATTTAAAGAGCAGCGGTTAATTGCACCCTATTCCTTAGGAGAGGAGTGGGGAAAAAAGACATTTAGTTAAACATGCACCTTATTAATGTTCATGGCTGCCAGCCTGACTAACATGAAATTTCAGTGATGTTAGCACAGCATGCATCTTCTCTGCAAGTCCCTAATGGTACAAGCAAAGCAACCGTATTTGATGCCTTTCTAAGTATCATCTGCCTCTTCTCCCCAGCTCATGCACAGGTGGCGTCTTCAGGTGAGGTGCTGAAGCCAGGGCATGGGGAAGCCACAGATCAATTAACCCCACGATAAATATCTAGCGCTGCTAGACATTGGCCAGATGTTCCCCCAACAGCTGGCTCTGCAGCACTGTTATCTCGGCGCAAAACTTGAAGGATTAAGAAAAATCTAGTCTCTGTTATTTTTCTGCTCATCAGGCTTCATGGTGAACTGCAACAAAGCAGCAGAAAAACACAGCAGTGTTTTGATCTAATTAACAGTAATTTATTTTATGCTCATCAGCCGTTCGCAGAGGTCTGTTGGGGGACGTTGTTATTTTCTTACATGCTAAGATATAAGCATGGGTGTCTGTAAGCTACAGTTCAGGTTACAGTAGATCTACCTACAGTATTGATATACAATACATCTATTAGTCTATAAGGTGCCACAGGACACTCTGTTGCTTTTTACAGATCCAGACTAACACGGCTACCCCTCTGATACCGCAGTTGTAGTTTACTTGCATAATTATATATCACTTTTCTTCCAGTTTGTAAAATGGGCCCCATCTAATGGATCCGGGTACTTATACAACAATTAACCTTCCAATCTAAGTATCAACAGCAAATATAACAGTGCAATTAACCATCCCGACATTTCAAAAAACGCCGTCGCTAATTCAATTAGAACTGTCAGACATTGCTTCCATGCCCTCAAACCAACTTCTTGACCGCTCGGGGGAAAGCCACAGAATATTTCCACACTCGTGCCACCTTTCAGACAGGGATTTGAGAGTCCTTGCAGGCAGTGATGTGAACTCCATGCAGCGATGGCCCTGGGTGAACCCTCCCATTCGTCTGGGAAAGGGGCAGGCGAGGCAGGGATGTGGATTCTCGGCACGGGCCAGCTGTGATGTCCCAATGCCCAGTGCAGCAGCACCTGCATTTCCAGGCGCTCAGAATCACGAATAGGCAGCAGGTTTAAAACAAACAAAAGGAAGTATTTCTTCACACAACACACAGTCAACCTGGGGAACTCCTTGCCAGAGGATGCTGTGCAGGCCAAAAGTTTTGGGCTCAAAAAAGAATTAGAGAAGTTCATGGAGGATAGGACTATCAATGGCTATTAGCCAGGATGGGCAGGGATGCAACCCCATGCCCTGGGTGTCCCTCAACCTCTCCTCCATGAACGTATCAAATTTTTTTTTTTAGCCATGTTATGCTTTTGACCCTCACAACATCCCTTGGCAAGGAGTTCCACAGGTTGACTGTGTTGTGTGCAGGAGGACTACTTCTTTATTTTTTTAAACCTGCTGCTTGTTCATTTCATTGGGTGACCCCTGGTTCTTGCGTTATGTGACCGGGTAAAGAACACGTCCTTATTCACTTTCTCCACACCCAACACGACTGTATTGTCCTCTATCAAACTCCCCTTTGTGGCCTCTTTTCCAAGCTGGACAGTCCCAGTCTTTTTAATCTCTCTTCAGACGGAAGCTGTTCCAGAGAGTTAGAGCCCTGTGCAACTCTGCTAACTGGCTGACACCTGCTACTCAGCTTACAAAGCGCCTACCTGCTTCACTATTCATTATTATTATTACCGTAGCTAGGGTTGCCAGTTGCGATTGGACATATTCCTGGAAGTGTCATCACATGATATAATCTTTAATTAAAAGATTAATTTTTAATTCCTGGAGATTCCAGGACAATCCTGGAGGCTTGGAAACCCTAGCAGTAGCACCTGGAGGGCCCTGGCCAAGATAAGGACCCAATGGTGCTAGGCACTTCACAGAGAGCAGGCGATAGTCCTAAGGGAGTTAGGTGCCGAAATACCTTTGCAGTCTGAACAAGAGAAGACAAGGGGTGGCAGGAAGTAGGAGTATCACTCCCATTTCACAGATGGGAAACTGAGGGAGGAAGTGGTTTACCAGGGATTCCGTGACAGAGCCAGAAATCATACCCAGCTCCCCCGAGTCCCATATCATCCTTCCTCCTGTCCTTTGATGGGCTGTTGGAGGGGAGATTGCTCCATTGTGACCTTTTCCGATTGTCTGAAAACTTTTTTCCACAGTTAATTTGGCTAAAGTGACAGCTGGGGGGGGGTGCACGAAGGGGAGATCTCGGTAATAATTAGCATCCAAGGGAGGCATGCAAATCTCTCAGGCTTTGCGGTGGCGACTTGCATGGGGCTTTGTTAGGGTGGATCCTCATAAATGTTTATACCCTCAATAAAGTTGCCTTCCCCCCCCCCATGGTATTTAGATTTTATATCCCACGTTTTACAAGTAATAAAACCACACTTGCTTTGGGGATTTCTTTTCTATTTTTCAACACAACCAATCACGAGGCACAGTGAACCAAGAATCCTCAACCTCTTCCTGTCACCCACAACCACTGGTGGGACCCCAGCTAACGAAGTACCCACGAGGGAGTGGGAAGACGAGGAGGGGATGCCCTGGAGTGCTATGCTATGATCACATAGCAGGGGGCTGGACTATGTCCCAGAAAGTCCCTTCCAGGCCTCTGTCACTAAATGGCAAAGGCCGGAGAAGGCTCCCCCCGTCCCCCAAGGAAATACATGAACATCTGTTCTGGGTGCATGGCATGGAGGGGTGGGGGGCAGTTCTTTTACAAGCTGCACTTCTAAGGAGGGCAAACAGATGTTGTTTTCTTCGCAGAGACTCTAATTGATGACTGTTCTCCAAACACCCTGAAGATGGAGAAGTGGTGTTTTCACAAAAGAGTTGGGGCCATTTGCTCAACCAGATGGTGCCGCTGCCTCTTCACGCCCACCCTATTCCTCCTCCTCTCCTTGGGCAGCAGAGACACGCCGTTTCCCCCCCTCCCCCCCGCCCCCGCACCCTGCTTCTGCCGATTGGCTCTGGGGAGAGAACGCGGGGATACGTGGGGACACGCCGTTTGGCCAGCATGGCCGGAATGATGCCGCATATCAGAGACTGAAGGTGCTGCGTATAGGAACTGGGGAGTATCCCTTCAAATTGTTTTGGAGACTACTAATGGGGCCTGCCTCTCTCCTATTGCAGAGGCCACCAGAAACTAACCTTGGCTAGCCATCAGGCCGTATCATTGTAAATATGATTCTTAATCAATACCAATAAAGTGTAAGTTCTTTGTGTCAGGGATTGTCTTTTGTTCTGTGTTTGTACAGCCCCTAGCACAAAGGGATCCGGGTGCATGACTGAGGTTCCTAGGGATTACACGAATACAAAATAAAGGGTGTAACTGCATCCCCGCCGGCATCACTGCAACCAGGCAGAATGGCACCATGTAGTGAGAATTTGACAAGGATACTGGCGTTAACACCCATCCACGCGTGGGACTTTGACAATCACAAGAGCTGTCACCAGCACAACATCACACTCAGGGGGAAGAGCGCCCCCCTGCTGAGTCACCCCCACCGCTCCCTGCAGCACAGCTCCTCCGAGCAGAGTGCCAAGGAGATCTACCCCAGACCGAGTCACTGACTCTCCACCCTGGGTTTCCCTGAAAGGTCTCCCACCCAGGTGCTGACACAGCATAAAGTTTGCTCAGCATGGGTGACCTGATGAGCAATTGGTGAGCTCCTCCCGCCGTGCTCTTGGGAGAAGTTAAACAGGGCCTTGCACAGGTGAGTTCTCCGTTCCCGGGATGGGCACGGGGTCTGAGCCACAGCCCAACCCTCCATGTGGAGCACGGACCCCCCATCACAGCCCCTTCTCGCGTCAAGGAACCGACGAGAGTCGAACAAGCCTCACAGCCTGCCGAGGGCTCAGTGCTGAATCAGTTCCCTTGTAAGATCAAACGAGAAGCTGCAGCCCCTGATTACAGGGACCGCTAACAAGTTCTCTCGGCTAGGAAGTAATTAAGGTGTTATTGTTTGTACTCCACCTGATAGGGCGCCGGAGATGCAGCAATTACTCCGATCGCGATTACAGTTCATTTGAAAACATGTAAATAAGCAGGAGGTGTTTGTGAAATGTCAGCAAAAAAACCAGCCCCCTGCGTTAACACCCAGATTGGCAATTTCAAGTGGAAATAAAAGGTGTAATTGCATGTCCGTCGGCTTCATTGCTTCTTTCTTCCCTATCGCCAGGACTAATTACATTTCATTCATTCCCTCTCACAAGCCAGCCTGCACTAGAAACCTGAACGGCTCCTTCCACGGCCTATGATGCTCCAGGTAACCCTGGAACGAGAGTGGCCCATTCACTGGCCCCGCTCAGATGGGAGGCCCCAACCCTCCCGCCACTCTGGCGATTCCTAGGCATCTGTATTAACCCCTGATTTGTGTGAACTCAGGTGGTCCTTCCTGAGCCCACGGCACTCACAGGCAAGACCAACGGCCATGACTGCTGCAGATTCCTCCCTGATGTAATGGAGTCACAGCTGGGGACTCAAGGGGTTCCCAGGAACCCAGGGGAGAGAGAAAAGTAACAAGTGAGTTTAGAGAAGGCCTGAACTCCACTGCACATCAGGGAACGAACATTTTACAGAGCTCTCCCCACTACGGCTTTCACAGGAGCTCAGTGGTTTGAGCATTGGCCTGCTAAACCCAGGGTTGTGAGTTCAATCCTTCAGGGGCCACTTTGGGATCTGGGGCAAAATCAGTACTTGGTCCTGCTAGTGAAGGCAGGGGACTGGACTCAATGACCTTTCAGGATCTCTTCCAGCTCTGTGAGATGGGTATATCTCCATATAAGAGCCCACCGTAGTGTGGAAACCTCTCTCCTCTTGGGCACTAGTGCAAATCCAGCCCAGGACAGGAGCAACTGAGGAGGCTGGTATTTGCTGAGCAGCACCTGGACAATGGATGGCCCTGCACCCTCAGTGAGCAGGGACACCAGTGTCAGCATTTGTCTCATTGTAGTTTTGAGAAGTGTGGCTTTAAGGGCTGAGCTTCCCAGATGGAGAGGCTGGGCAGGGCACTGGGAAGCCCTTGTCAGGCACAGCCAGCTGGACTCAGACACCAGATAAAGCAGAGCTCAAGCAAGCACCTTCAGCGCTGAGTGATCTCTGAACACCAAGCTTATGTCCAGCCTCTTTCATCCTTTTCTGAATTTCATCCCATTTCCCCTCATTCTCCTTTACTGTCCTCAACACTTCCTCTCCCCTCCTTGGGGCGAAATCTAGGTCCCATGACAGCCAATGGCAAAACTCCGACTGACTTCAGTGGGGGCAGCGTTTCACCCTGAGCATTTAAACCTTTCTTGCACTCACAGGCTGTGACCGCGTCCTGTCCTTTGCCCAGTTAGACATACAGGGCACGATCCTCCATCGCTCTGCACCTTGCACGGTTATTTACACTGGTGCAAAATGGGTGTGAAATGCCACCAGATCAGCAAGGCAATGCAGCCCCTCCCCTCTTCTTGCACTGGTGTAAAAACAGCACGGTGAAGGGCAACAGAGAAAAGAGAATCGGGCCTGTTTCGTTCTGTCTCTTTTTCACCATCAACCAACCCCACCAGCTGTCTGATCACTTTTGTTTCTTGCCTTCCGCTTGTCAATATCCTGCTGATAATGCGCTGCCCAGAACAGAACAAGGTGCCCGGGAGTGCTCGGACCTCACCCAACCGGGAAAGGACTGTCCGCTCCCTGTCCTGCGATGGGCGGCCTCGAGAGTTGAAGCCCAAACTTGTGCTGGCCTTTTTAGCTCTCATCCCACATCCTGTCTAATTCACTGTCCATTCCCAGCGTGAGGTTTCTCGGCACGACAGCCCAGCGCCGTCCTCACTCCCAGTGAAGATCTGTGATTTCCCCATGATGTTCATTTTGCTTTGTGGTGTTTTTCCATATTTAGTCCCCCCGTGGTATTTTCTGCCTCTCCCTCTCCCTCTCGCTCACTTTTTCCCTGCCCTTTGCAAGTCCTCTGCATTTAGAGTCAGAGGCAAACACCATGGACACGCTGCTCCCTCCCTCCCTTCCAGATAATTCATCAAAAGGCCAAATACAACCCAACTCTCCCGCTCCCTGGGCTGCCCCACTTGCCACCTCCCCACAACCTGCTCGCCGTTTAGTGGTACCCTTTGTTTACAGTCTTGCAGCCAATTTTTAATCCATATGACTTTTCGCCAAGGCAATTTGAATGCCATTTCTATCTAAGCATTCATGAGGCACAGCAGCAAATGCCTGAGTAAAATCCAAATAGATTACATCTACCATCAGTCCTCCATCCACTAGGGCCCCCAACCTGCACCCATGTACTCACTTAAGTAATTTTAAGACACACACAGGAAATCTTGTTGCAGTCAAGGGGACTGTTAACATGTGTTAAAGCTATTTTCACACATCAATCTTTGGGAGGGAAGAGCCTCGTTTTGCTGTTATCACCAATATTCTAATAGCACCTCGGGGCCCGTTGTGCCAGATACAGTACAGACGCATAGTGAGAGAAAGTCTCTGCTCCAAAGAGTCTCATAATCTCAGTGAACAAGACAGATGAAGGGGACATGATTTGCCCAAGGTCTAACAGCAGATCAGTGAGGATCTAGGAACTGAATCCCCATATCCTGGCTCCCAGTTTAGTGCCCTGTCCCCAGACCATGCTGCCGAACAAGCAGCCTGCTGTCACAAGGTTTATTCTTTCCTGCTTCATGATGGTTACATTATCCTTCAGATGTTTGGTGATTTTTTTCCCCTTTTCGTGAATGTTGCGCTATTTTAGCAGAATGTAGACTCACAGCACAATAATTATCAGGATCATGCTGCCTAGCCCTTTTTGGAAAACTAGTATTCCATTTGCTTTCCTCCTTCCTTGGGGCTTCTCCCTGGCTGTCCACGGTTTAAAAAAAATGCCTCTAAGCTATACTGTCAGGCTGCAATCTAGTAGATAGCACATTAGACTGGGATTCAGATGCGAGTTCTAATCCCCACTCTATCATCCGGGTGACTTCTGAAAAGTCCCTTCACTCTCTGTGCCTCAGTGTCTCCATCTGTAAAATGGAGACAATGATCCTAACCTTTGTAAAGCACTGCCAGCAGGGTGTTGATCCTCTCTCTCTGACACATACTCCCAGTGCCATCTAGAGCAATTCACTTCCTCTCTGCTTCTCTCCATTTTCCCCATCTATAACTTCCCTAGCCCCTAGCTGAGGTTTAACGGAGTGCTGTGGCAAGGCATTCTGAGCACTCTGCACAGCCCTGCAATGAAAGGTACTGCAGAAATATATGATGGTAATGCCCAGGATCACCAGGGAAGCAGGCAGCTTAGTTATGCCCCAATGCCCTCTTTGACATCCCATCGAAATGCTAGACCACACAGCCTCTTGTGCAGAGAGAGGAAGGAAGTGGGGCCCGTGAACCCAAAGAGGACTGGCTCAATGCACATCACTCACGCACACACCACACAGACAGCAAAGCAGAGAACAGGCTGAGTGGTGGGGCACATTGGAGCGTCAGCGCCCATGGAAACCATGCCGGGGATTTTTGATGCTCCATTCTGGCTCTCCATTTGCCGAGCACACACGGAGAACAGGATTTCAATGAATGTTTGATGTATCATATGTGAAATAAATACCCTTGATCCAGGAAAAGCTACAAAAGCAAATTACATCCATAAAATCATATTAACAAAGCAAATAATCCGCCTTCTCCTCCACTCTGGAGGCTCCGCTCCATCCCTCTCATCATGTTTAAAGCATCCCCACTGCTTCCTTCTAGCTCTCCCCAGCCCCACAGTCCCCAGCCTGCTGAGAACACCAGACTCCCAATTCATCTGCAGCTTCACGTAATGTTCCCTTGACTAGCCTCGGAGCATCTCCTGCCTCTGCTGTTCCTGGATCTTGCACATGTCTCTGCTCCACAGCTGTTTCAACATCTGGAAATTCTCCTCTCAAAGAGCAGCCTGTAAAGTATCTGCCCCACTCACCACACCCCCACCTGGCCTCACTCCTGTTTTCAGAAAGGCAGCGGGGGGCGGGGAAGAGGTAAGATCTTTTATTGGAGGAGAGACGCTTTCGAGCTTACACGTTCCTCTTCTTCAGGGCCCGTGTGAGCTCATAAGCGTCACCAACAGAAGTCGGTCTGGTAAAAGCTATGGCCTCACCCACCTTGTCTCTCTACTATCCTGGGACCTACATGGCTACCACAACACTTAAAATCTGAGGGACATTTCTATAGCGCAGGGGTGGCCAACCTGTGGTTCCAGAGTCACATGCGGCTGTTCAGAAATTAACATGCAACTCCTTGTATAGCAGGGGGGAGCAAACTTTTTGGCCCAAGGGCCACATCAGGGTTGCCCAACCGTATGGAGGGCCGGGTAGGGAAAGCTGTGCCTCCCCCAACAGCCTGGCCCCTGCCCCCATCCACTTCCTCCCACTTCATGCCCCCCTCAGAACCTCCCACCCATCCAACCCCCCCTGCTCCTTGTTCCCTGACCACCTCGACTCCTATCCACACCCCCACCCCCGACAGGCCCCCCGGACTCTCCCACGCCTACCCAACCCCCCCGTTCCCCGTCCCTAACCACCTGCCCCAAACCTCTGCTCCATCTAACTGTCCGCTGCTTCCTGTCCCCTGACTGCCCCCTGGAATCCCCTGCCCCTTATCCAACACCCCCCCTCCCCCTTACTGGCTGGAGCCAGCCGCGCTCCCCAGAGCATTGTGCCTGTGGCACAGTGAGCTGAGGCTGCGGGGGAGCGGGGACAGCAGGGAAGGGCTGGGGACAAGACTCCCTAGCTGGGAGCTCAAGAGCCGGGCAGGACGGTCCCGGGGGCCGGATGTGGCCCGCGGGCCGTAGTTTGTTCACCTCTGTTGTATAGGCACCGACTCCGGGGCTGGAGCTACAGGTGCCAACTTTCCAACGTGCCGGGGGGTGCTCACTGCTCAACCCCTGGCTCTGCCACAGACCCTGCCCCCACTCCACCCCTTCCCACCCCCTCTCCTGAGCCTGCCGTGCCCTCGCTCCTCCCGCCCCCAAGCCTCTTGCACCCCACAAAACAGGTGATTGGGAGGTGCAGGGAGGGAGGAGGAGGCAGGGCTGCCGGTGGTCAGGAGGCACTGGGAGCGGAGGGTGGGGTGCTGATGGGGGGGCTGCTGATGTATTACTGAGGCTCTTTGGCAACATGCACTGGTAAACCCTGGCTCCTTCTCCGGCTCAGGCTGGCCACCCCTGCTCTAGCGCCTGACAGCTAAAGAACCCAAGGGCTGTCAGCATGCACACTCTGGGCTCTATCACATCCTTCAGGTATTGACTTGTGATGGCGTCAAGCCAACAGGAGACACCGTGACCCTTTCCACCCTCTTTAGGATGGATACACAACTCATGGCAACCGCACTGTGCAGTCAATGCTCCCTGCACGGGGGGGTTGAAAGAGGCAAGGCCCCTTCTCCCTCGCCCCTGCATGCAGCGCCCAGGCACAATCAAGACCAGTCTACACAGGGCATCACATCACCTCTCGCTGAAACGCAGCCACCTCTGGGGCGAGACGCTACAGCAGCTCACTGCAACATATACAAGAGTTTAGGACAGAAAGTGACAGCTATCAATCGGCAGTAGAAATTGCAGAGAGGATTTGGAGACAGAATATAATCCTTGGCTGGAAACTGGCCAGGGCAAATGAATGCCCCAATTCTTACACAAATTGCCAGGACAGCTTTCAGGGCCTCAAGTGAACGGGGGGTCAATTTTACAGCTCACCCAACAGACAGTGCTTTCCTTCAGCACAGCGTCCCCTAGCACCACACTGGGCATTGGAATCAACCCCGCCGCAGAGGGCAGAACGCCCCTTATCATGGAATCACTCACGCTCCCTGCATCACGGCGCCCCCAGCCTCACCCTGCAGCATTGACTGCAAGGGCAGCATGCCCCACCTGAGTCACCCACGTGGTTCTTGGGCAGCACAGCACCACCACCACCACCCCCCCGCCATACACTATGCCAGGGCATCGCTTCCGCACCAACTTCAAGAGGAGAACATCACGAGTTAAAAAACAGAAAATCTAAAAACCCCAGGAGCAAGGTATTCTTCCATGAAATTCCCCCCACTGATTTGTGTGGAGCTCCTCACAGAGACCCCTAGCAGGAGGCAGCCATGGGGTTCCTGCACTCCAGCCCAGCGCCGCCATGAGTGGGTGGCGATGGATGCACGGCTGCTCCTGCCATCTCTCCGCTTCCCCAGCAGGGGAGGGGTGGGGGGGGCCGATCCTTCCTTTTTATCTTCCCCTCTGTTGAACTTTTCTCTTTCTTATAATCAGGGCTGATATTAATGATGCATAAAATTACCCCTGATTAAAGAACCCAGCGAAAGGGAGGTCGGTCTGCATTAGATCACAACAAGCAGCAGTGGCATAAACTCTCTCGCTCACATTAATTGGGCTTCCCTTGCTGCCACCCCGTCCCCTTCGTTAAGGCTGCCTGGGTCCCAGCCCTGTCACAGAGGCTGCTGGTAAGGAGCAAGATTAATGAAGATGCTTTTAGGCTCAGCTGCAATTTTATTTAGGAAATGGCAGCTCCATTCTGCAAATCCACTGGCTTCATTTGGGGGCTTAATTAAACCGTAAATGGACTCAGGAAGGGATCACTGGCTGCCTGCACCCCGTCACTCATCTCTCCAGAGTCGCTGGGACAGATGGAGGCAGCAGAGACGGGGGATTCTGCTCGCTGCAGGAGACAGGGTGTGAATCGCACTAAGTGTCAGCAAGGCTAAGGAAGGTCAGCCGGGCCGCAAGGCGGAGGAGGGAGGGCGGATTAGGATGAGCAGCCTGGAGCTGGGCATTGGGGCCTGGGGAAAGACATAAGAATGGCCACCCAGGGTCAGATCAATGGTCCATCTAGCCCAGTATCCTGTCTCTGAGAGTGGCCAGTACTAGAGCTTCGGGCGGGGAGTGTGCAGAACAGGGCAGTGATCCACCCTATCTTCTGCTTCTGGCAGTCCGAGGTTTAGCGTCGCCCAAACATCTTGGCTACTAGCCATTGATGGACCAATCCTCCATGAACACATCTAGGTCTCTTCGGTAACCAGTTATACTTTTGGCCATCACAACACCCCACCCCATCCAGCAGTGAGTTCTGCAGGTTAACTGTGCATCGTGTGAAAATGTACTTCCTCTTGTTTGTGTCAAACCTGCTGCCTTTTAGTTCCATGGGGTGACCCCTTGTTTCTGCACCATGGAAAACAGTAACTAACACCTCCCTATTCCCTTTGGCCACGCCACCAGGGATGTCATTACTAGGTCTGCAAACAGAAGGGGGTTTAGTTAGGTCCAGAATGATGCCCCATGGGAAAGGAGAGGGGAATCCAAGCGAAGCCACTCGTATCCTGCAAGGGGGGGCAATGGGCCCGGTCAAACACAGCTCCGAACAGCCCCAAACTCAGAGATGGACAGACAGAACCTCAACCGCAATCTCCCCAGCCCTAGCCCAAGCTTTGCTGCCACTCCCACAGGGGTGGATGGCGGAGGGCAGAGAGACTTGAACAGAAAACTGCTCAGTATCCAACACTGCCCAGCTAGGCGGCTGCCAGCAGCCTGAGAGAAGGACTCAACTGGAGTTCAAGGAGCAGCGCCTCTTTAGCGCAGCCGGGCAGCCTGTGGAGACTACAGATCCCAGTGTGCATCTTGAGCCAAGCAGCCTCCTGCCCAGGTTGAGGAGGAGTGCTGTGCATGCTGGGAGCTGTAGTCTCTGTATTAAAGGTGGGGCCCCCACGGGCTGGACTGTAGCACTCTTTTAGAAGGTGGCATAGTCCAGTGGCAACAGCACCAGGCTGGGCATCTTGAAACCTGTGTCCTAGTCTCTGTTCTGCCACAGGCCCACGGAGCGACCTTAGACAAGTCCATCTCGGCTTCCTCCATCACTAAGTTCTCTGCACGTACAGCACCAAGCGCCACGTGGCCCTGATCTCATTTGGGCCCTCCAGATGTTCATGTAATACAAACGCCAACGACATAGGCTCTCTCCAGCCCAGGCTTCGCTCCCTGGGGTCTTAAAGATCAAGTTCTCCCAATCATTAGGGAAGCTGTCACAAGTTCTGATCCGTCCATCCTCATCAGTCATAGTCTCTCCCCATCACTGGGGACATATCCCATTCTGCCTCCTCCTCTTATTCCTAAGCATATGGGAACAAACGTAGCTGGGCAGCAGAGCACGGCATGAAGTGGGTATCTTTCCCCCACAGCAGGGTACAGTGAAGTGAGCCGGAACGATTGCTGTCCCTTTACAAAAATGACACCTTGAATGAAAAATAGCTCGGGAGGGGGAGAGGGAGGTCATAACATTTTAAGTTAATGACATGGAAGTACAGCAAAAAACCTGATCAAAGCCCCTGTGATCTCCATGGCAGCATCAAAGGAGCCATTATTAGAATAAAGAATACCACAAGGATTGAAAAGAGTTTGTCTGCTTCCTGAAAAATGGCCTGTCCTTTATGTGTGACGAGAACTACCGGCCCAGGCTGGACAATGGAATATTTTGCTTCGATTGAGCTTGTCTGGCCCCAGTCACAGCAGTATCTGAGTGCCTCACAATCTGTACCATATTCACCTTCACAGCGCCCCCACGAGGCAGGGCAGAGTTATGATCCCCATTGTACAGATGGGGAACCGAGGCACAGAGAGGCTAAGGGATTTGCCCAGAGTCACACAGGAAGCCTGTGGCAGAGCAGGGACTTGACCCTCAAGTGCCAGGCTAGTGGCTATGCTTCCTCCCTAAGACTGTTGGGCATGACCTTGTGCCACCAGGGTTAATGACCCAAGAGCTCTCACCCATCTGTCATTCCACAATTCAGCCACAGTCCTGTGCCAGGCCCTAGGTAAGCAGCTTTGCATATCACTACTCCTGGCCTGTAGCAGAGCCTGGGCAAAGGTGGTCCCTTGCTCCCAGGCATGCCTTCCAGCGCATTCTGGGGGACATTTTAATCTTTCTTCAGAGCCATGGTAGCGAAAGAACACATTTGCATCATGGAGTCCTCAGATATTTTCTTTCCTCGCAGACGCTCCTGCTTCTGCATGGGGTGGGTTCCTGCCTTGCATCAGCCCTGAAATGTTAAGCTGCTAACACTCGTTATGAAAGAGGCATGGAGCCATGAAAAGAGGTAATGTCTGAGGACTGCTGAGCTGGGCCTCTTGCCGAATCCCAGCTGACCGGAATTGTTTACTTTTGAAAGTCCATCCATAATTCAACAGCTTCATTAACTCGCTCGCCGAGATCCTGAGCCGCTGACTTTCCAAAAGGCCGGGCTCTCGCTAATCACCTTCCATCCGTCCTGCTCCCTTTGTGAAAGAGCCGGGGATTTAAAAGGCGCCAGAGGCTGGGAGGGTGAGGCAAATGTGCTAACATCCACCCCACACATACGTCCCCTTAAAAAACCCCACCGCAAATAGGCAGCAGCAGAAGCGATTGAGTCAGAGGGGAGACCTCTGAGTGGACAAGATGATTTGACCCAAATCCACTGCAGTCAGTGGAAAAACTCCCACTGGTTTCAGTGGGTTTTGGATCAAGCCTGTAAGAGGAGACAAACCGCTCCCTCTTTGCACAGAAGAAACGCACTGTCGTCTGGAGTTCGGCGGCACTGCAGGGCAGGTGGATGGATAGATTGATCCATCGCCCATGGCATGTGATGGCCTCTGATCAGCTCTCTCAGTCCTGTTACCATTTCCCTGTCATCACAGATGCACGGGGCACTTGGCAGACTCCTTGACATCTGATTTAATCCTGTCACCTGTGGCAACATGTCCCATGAGACTAATCTAGCATGGGACGGGGAGTCAGGACACCGGGGTTCTCTTCGCCGCTCAGCCACCAACTCGCTGTGCAATAAGCCGCATCCCTTCTCTGTCTCTCAGTTTCCTCCATCTGGAAAACGGGACCAGCGACACTGATCTTTGCAGGGGCACCCTGCGGCCAATGGAATGTCTGGAAGGCAACATTTTCCAGTGGGGAAAGCACCAGCCTGGGGCCCGTAAGACCTGGGGTTTATGCCTGGCTCATTACTGGAGCTTGGGCAAGCCCTGTCCTTTCTCTGTGCCTCCACTCCCCTGGCTGGGGATAATGGCAGTAAGCTCTTTGGGATCGACAGATGAAGAGCTGCTGTGTAGGAGCTGGAGATGATGATTCACAATGCTTAGCACACGGATTCAGGCAGTGACTCTCACAGGGGCTTTTCCCTTGTTACTCGGGTTAAATTTGGGCATTTGATTGATTTTCCATTTTCCGCCCCACAGAACTGTGAACTGGACTGCTGCAAAGTCATCCAGAGACACAGTGATTGGGGACCAGGGGCCAAGGAATGCAACCACGCACGTTTGTATCATCCAGCCTGGGCAGCTGAGCACCTTTTTGCAGAGTTCTTATTTAAATTTTTCATTAAAATTTGTCTCTGGCTCCACAGGCCTCGAACAAAAGGCGGCCTGATTGGTTATGTTATTCCCCCTCTCTTCCCCATTCTCTGATCGCAGCCCTGTTCATTGGAGATGAATAGCTCTGCTTTGAGAGCCGCAAGAGAGATTTGTTGAAAGGATCACCTGTCAAGACACCTCAGGAGCGAGGACAGAGCGGCTCTCGCTGCCTTAAAAGTCTCTGGGAAGCAAGACAGTGAGAGGAGGATCCTGCCACACAGTGAAAGTGACAAAACTCTTATTTCACATAAATTACTCCAGGGTTCTTTATATTGCTTTTAAACAGCCATTTCTTTGTCCCACGGGCCTAGATTGATGAAGCCAGATTAACTCTGCAGAAGACATGCGATGGAATTAGGGACTCCACCCAGGGAAGGATCCACTGCTCTAACACCGATGGTTCCCAGTGAAACGGCCACCCAACTGCCCGTTCTTTGGGGGGGAGGGCATTTGCTCCTTTGGGAGACCTTCTGCAAATGTGGCCAGAACTTTAAAGCTGTGGGATAGAATCCACCAACCTCTTTAGCACTGAGACTGCGCTCGGCCACCTGGAGCACCGCGCATGCCCAGCGGCGCACACCGGTCACCGGGACCAGTGGGTGCGCCCAGTGACAGACACCCAGCCACCAAGGCTGCTGGCCACACCAGCAGTGGACACTCAGCTGCAGGTTCATTAATGAGCAGGGTTATCCATTGATAGGGATTTTTCTCCACCATCACCCCTAAACGAAGCTACCAGTCCTAATCATCCTACTGGATAAGTCACTTGAATGACCATTACAAGGAGAGTTGATTGGAATCCATGGTTTCCCCATGGGGGTCGATGCCTTGAATCCAGTCCAGCTGACCAGGGGACTCTTTCGAAATTTACCTCTGGGGCGTGTGGAACGACAGAGTCTGCTACCATGTCAGAGGGGCAGGGGACTCAGTCAGGCTTGGAAGAAGGCAAAGAATATCCTGAACTGGAGTTCGGTGCCCAGCTGGAATGGACTCTGAGTGCAGCCTCTGAGAGAAGAATAACTGCAACTGGATTTCCTATGTGCAGACAGAATAGAGTGTAGGTTGGATACCTGATGGCGGTAATAGAAATACAGGGGCTGCCAAATTGCAACAAAGCAACTAGCCATCTCCAACGGTGGCCAATATCATCTACTTGATCTCTCAGACACCCCAGCGCACCTCATTGTGCAATATTATCCATCCCATGGGGAAAGTCACCCGAAGAATATGGCATTGGGGACAGCTGGGGTTGGGCTTGTACTGAGCTGGGGCATGGAACAGCCACTACTGCTCCCATGATTAATCCAAGTGTTTATGGTTCTGGTTTTCTATGTATAGCCCTGGAACGAGACTGTGGAATGAAGGGGTTTCCCAGGGTGGTTCAGATTGTGGGGAACAGGGCAGGAGGCACTGGCCCTTAAGATTTTATTGCAATACCCAAGAAGAGCTGCTTGCACGGCATTTGTTTGGAGCAACATCCCCATCTGGTGGGTGCTTCAGTTGCTCGCACACGTGTCCTTTGGGGAGACACCGCACAGCAAGTGGTCCGCCCAGCCTAGGGACTGGGATGCACAAGTAGTAACAGAGGGTGCTTCTCACAAACACCAACATTGGCAGGGCAGGGCAGGGCAGGGCAGGGCTTGGCTTGCACCTGAGCCTCGTGCTTTAAACAGCTGCAATAAGGGATTCGGCCTCTAAGCAGAGGCAGCCGAGGGAGCTGACCTCATGGCAGCAGCGCAGGCCCCAGAGCTCTTCTCTGGCACTCTGTGGGTTTTGTAGGAAGAGCACAGGGACAAGGTGAGACAAAGCACCCAAAGAGATAGAACTTGCTGTGGAGTGAACCATCCACGACATGAATGACCAGGCTATGGCAGAGCCAGGTAGCACAGGAGGTCAGAGGCTCTAGGAGCTGCAGAGTATGTCTGTGAACAGTAGACTCATAGGAACCCTAATCCTAGCTCCAAGTGCCCTACCCTTAGGAACCCTAACCCTAGCTCCAAGTGCCCTACCCATAGGAACCCTAACCCTAGCTCCAAGTGCCCTACCCTTAGGAACCCTAACCCTAGCTCCAAGTGCCCTACCCTAAGGAACCCTAACCCTAGCTCCAAGTTCCCTACCCATAGGAACCCTAACCCTAGCTCCACGTGTCCTACCCATAAAAACCCTAACCCTAGCTCCAAGTTCCCTACCCATAGGAACCCTAACCCTAGCTCCAAGTGCCCTACCCTTAGGAACCCTAACCCTAGCTCCAAGTTCCCTACCCATAGGAACCCTAACCCTAGCTCCAAGTGCCCTACCCTTAGGAACCCTAACCCTAGCTCCACGTGCCCTACCCTTAGGAACCCTAACCCTAGGGCCGGAAGCCCTACCTATAGGAACCCTAACTCTAACTCCAAGTGCCCTATCCATAGGAACTCTAACCCTAGGACGGGAAGCCCTACCTATTGGAACCCTAACCCTAGCTCCAAGTGCCCTACCCTTAGGAACCCTAACCCTAGAGTGGGGCGCCCTACCCATAGGAACCCTAACCCTATGGCGGGAAGCCCTACTCATAGGAACCCTAACCCGAGCTCCAAGTGCCCTACCCATCAATACAGAATCCCCTTTATAATCACGATAACCAAGGACCCAGAGTAAGCGGATGGACAGATGAGAGTCCCGTCTCTACTCTATCACTAGGGCTGCGCCAGGACCCATTTTCTCCCTAGCGTAACTTCGGTGGAGTTACAGAGAGGATGGATTCTGCTCATAGAGGCCGGCAGCGCTAGCCACCGCCCAGGAAGCATTGCCCTGTGTCTCTGGCCTGCAATAGAAGGGACTGATCCTGACAGTTGCGAAGCTCCAGCAATTCCCAGGGACGTCAAAGGGCCCAGTTCTGAGATCCCTTTTCAGTTTTTACACTGACGTCAGTGGGAGCTTTGCCTACATAAGACAGATGCAGCTTAGCTCAGTAAAGCACGGGGTGGGGCGACGGGGAGGACGAGAAAGCCACGCCTGCACCTCCACCCTCAACTTGCGCTACGCCTGGGCCTCTCTTTTGTGGTTTTGCATGTTGCATCTACCCCTCTTCCTCTGAATCGTGTTCCTCTGAGTGAGTTTGGAGGAGGGCTTTGGGCACCTGGGCTATTCCAAAGGTCGAAGGACTTTAGTGGCTACTCACATTAGCAGCACTACCTGCATGCTGGGCTTTGAGGGAACCAGGCTACGAAGTGAGGTGCTGCTGTCGGGTTGCCTGGCCGAGTCCCCACTGGCTCCAGAACAGCTTCCATTTCTCCAGCATGCTCGCATGCCAAGCCTCTCTCCACACTTTACAGGAGTTCAATCATACGCTCTGGGCTGCCAGCTCCGGTGCCATCACAGAATACAAAGGGGAAGACACAGGAGACCTCAGCGGTGGGCGACAGAGTGACGCTGTCCCTCTCTGCGGGCACAGATCCTGGCATGAAAACCCACGAGCACAGAACTCTGCCCAGGTGCACTCGTAGGGAGCGCTGTGGAGAAGCGTCGCAATAATAGCTCACATTGCTGGACTATTAATCACTGAATGCCAAGGCGTGGTGGGCGCTGCACAGACACGGCCTCTGCTCTGAAGTGCTTGCAGAGGCCAGACAGCCAGAGGATTATTATCCTGGTTTTATAGATGAGGAGCTGAGACAAGGAGATCACGCCGTTTACCAGGGAGTCTGCGGCAGAGCAAGGGATAGAATCCAGATCTTTTGAGGCCCAGTGCATTAGCTACAAGGCTACCCTTCCTTTCATCCCTCTCTCTATTGATTTTCGTCACAAAGCCCTTTGCAAACTTCAGAGAGGAGAGGTTTCACAGGCTGAAATGCAGCCATCTCTGGGGGGCAGTGGGGCAGCTGTTTACCAGCACGCCACAGCGACAGGCAGCAATTTAGGCCAGGGAGTGATGAAGAATTTCGTGTCCAGCTAAAATTGCAGAGATGAATTTTAAACGGGGAGAACTGAGACAGGCCACCAGGCCTTGCAAAAGTTGCGCTGGGTTATTAATGACCACAAGGGGTCAGGAAATCTTATTGCCCGTCAACACCATGGTAAATGCAACCCTTTCTCAGGAGCACGTCACCAGAGCCACGGCTTTCACCACCATGGTTCTCCTTTGGAGCATCTTCCACCCAAAGGCAGACCAGGCCCAACCCTGCCCAGCGAGCATGAGAGTTGCCAGTAGATGACAGGTTATTGCAGAAGCTGCTTTTGAAATCTGACACCCTCCTATGACTGCCCATATCCCCAGAGAGAAATGAGCTCCAAGCAGGCTCACAAGCCATTAGCGTTTGGTCTGGAAGAAGTTAAGCAAGAACTGATTTTCTAGCTTCCCTCAGTACGTTATTTTCACTTTCGATTTCTCATTTGATTTTACGGAGGCTTTTCTGGCCCTAGCAAACCTGGTATCTGGTTTGGCCATTTGCTGCTTCGCTCACTAGGTAGCTTTCCCGACTCCCATATCCCCTCGTTGGGAAAGGCAGATGGTCCCCAGAATCCTGACTTCCAAACCAAATACAAAGTCACCAGACCTTGCCCCGTTGTTGGGGGCGAGGAAAACAGCCCAGCACAGAGAAGCTCTGCAGCGAAGCGGAGCGCCGTTCTTTAAGTGACAGTCACAAGCCTGGTCTGTTGCCTCGGATGCCTGACTCAGCACTCCCAAGGCAGCTGCTTTGTGTGGGCCCTGGAGCTGGGAGGAGCTGAGGATCTGGAAGGAGGCTGAGGGATGTACATGGGTCACTTGGCCTTCCCCAGTCATGAGGGTGAGGGCCCGGTTAATGGGTCACAAAGGACCCTAGATGTTTGGGGCCTCCCAGAAAATAATCAGGGGGGTGACTCCTCCTCCTACCCTGGGAGCCTGCTCCCAGGCCTGTCCAATGGACCCACTCTGGTGGTCCTATCTGAGCCCCGTTGACACAGAAACCGCAGCGCCTCACTTGCTCTCTGCCACACCCCGGCTCCTCTCTGCTGGGTGGGGGCAATGCTGAGAAGCCACGCAAGCCGCAGCGCCCCCCCCCAACTAATGTATGAACCTCCTGAGAGCGGGACACACGCGCTTTGGGGAGTGGAGCAGCCTGGGAAGGGATCAAACACCCACCCCACAGCAGGATCGAGTCCTCGTCTCACTTCTCCATCCCAGGACACGAGAGGCCAAGTCGTGGGCGACCAGAACGCAGATGGCAGCATGGATGCCTCCCAAAGGGGATACAGGATGTGCCCCAGCCATCAAGGGAGCCTAGCAGGTTACAATGTCCTTCAGTACAGCCAGCCACGACCCGCCCTCCCAGCTATAAATCCCCTGAGCGCTCTAACAAATAACAGGCCTTTAAGCCTCTGTCAGGGAAATTCATTGAGGAAACGGCTGAGATTTCAGGCTCCATTAACTTCATATTTACAACCCTCTTTTATAGGATTTGGGGCCCGGCTTTGCCTCCTGTCAGTCTGTCATATTACTCGCTGATGAAGGGCCCTCTCCCTCCTATGCCAGCCCTGAAGGCTGCCAAGCAAAGGACCGGGGAGCCGCTCCGGTGTTTCTTCGCAGGCCTCGGACCATCTGTCTGAGCCGCTCAATGGCCCAGGGGTGGGGAGCTGGAGCCGCTGCAGAGAGCATGGAAATTCCCGCGTTCTCACCCATTAATAAATATGAGCGTCGGCCCCGAGACGAGGGAGAGAACAGAGCAAACGCCTGCGTTCCTGTCAGTGGAGCCACGCCTGCCAGCCTTATTCATGGCCACAGGGCCGGACAGAGGCGGGGGGGACATAGAGAGAGGGGAAGGGGCCGTATTAAGCTGCTTAGGGGCCCTTCGTCACAGAGGACACCAGATGCCCATCTGTGGATGTGGAGCTGCAGTTCTAAAAGCAGAGCCCTGCATGGTTCTGCACCTGCCGCCTCGCCAGCAGCCTCACCAAAACGCTGCGTGTTGCAGGTTGCCAGCCTTCTACACCAGCTGCCGGTCTGCTCTCGGGCCTAGAAGATCATTGCCGCCACGGGACAGGCTGGTGGGGCCCTGGAAGAGCAGCGTGCCAGATGCCTCCAAGACTGGAATAGTGGGTGTTCTGCAGGTCAGGATTCAGAGCGTCAGCACAGCTGTGGGTCAGCTCCTAGTATTGGAATATGGGGGCAGGGGCTGTGGGTTGAGATTACGGGGCAGTGACAGAACTGTGTATGGGGTGGCCAGAGCTGGAGCAGCATAGTGGGCAGTAGGTCAGGACTGAGGGGCATTGGCAGAGCTGGGGAAGAGAGCCCAGGAGTGGGGGAGAGGAGGATACTTTAGATGAAGATGAAAAGTGCATGGTCAGAGCAGTTTGTAGGGGGAAGGAGGGTCTCCTTTCATTTGCACTCCCAGCATTACACTCAGTTGTAGGTCGTGCCCGTGCTCCTGCCCCATCACAAGCATGACCCCCTCCCGGTTCCCAGATTCCCTCTGCACCAGGCAGCGATGGGTCACTAAGATGGCCAACTGCTGCCCACAAGGAAATGACAGGAGACCCCCCTGCATCTCGGGCAAACAGCTGGGTAGGAGAACCGGCCCATGGCCCCTGCTGGCACATCGCGGCAGGGGTTGTTTCACTGCTCGGCAAGCCCACGCGCCCTCCTCACGAGCGCTCAGCCTGTAATCATGCAGGAGTAGCACAGAGCTGTCTCGTTTACACCCTGAAGCACTTGTCAGAGAGCCGCCCTGACAGGGCTGTTGCTTCATTCACAGCACACCTGAGACATTTGCTTTGCCTTGCACAACGCAGACATTTGTTGTCTACAAATGAGGGGCTCCCCAGATTCCATGCGGGCCAGGAACCGAAGCCGAGCGGCAGCCGATTTAGCAAAGCAATCCCGGCTCGACACAGATCCCTCTCCCCCTACTGCCGCCTTTCTCCACTACGCTCTATACCAGCGCTGTTTGCGAGTCGAGGCTCTCTGGCTGTACTTTCACAGCCCGTGACACATCATAAAATGACTCCAAAGTTTACCAGAGAAAGGCCAGGAGCAGTTGTGTAAGCGTCTATATATGAATCCCCAGGTGCAAGGCAGTGAGAGTAATTCAAGCCAATGGCACGGAACTGACGGCATGGCGGCACCAGACCGGCTCTAGCTCGGGAAGGAGGAACCAGGGCTGTGCTAGCTACAGACAGGAGACATGGCTGCCTCGCTGTTAGAGCAGGAGGTCATGGGGAAGTTGTAGTCCTGACCCTGCTGCAGCCTGTCACGTCAATACTCTGTTCCTCACCTGCCCGGGGTATAATAACCTCTGTAAGGAGCTGTGATTGAAGGTATCGTAGGAAGAGTCATTGTCACATTGCATCAGACCAGCATTCACCCAGCTGGTATCCTCTCTCCTACAGCATCCAGCACCAGCTGCTACAGAGGCCTTCCCAACCATGCGCTGGTACCCAGCTGAGCAGTGACTAGCCAAGGTAGCCGGTTCCCAAGGCGGGGAGATCCCCTGCTAATGCTTAGGTGCTGGTGTCCGGGTCAGCTCACCAAAGACACACAGGAAAGCCTCCTGCTGCAAGCCCTGCTGCTCCTGCCAGCTCTCCGGGACAGCTCAGCTTTGCTGGCATGCAGGCAGTTGTGGGGCCAACCCAAAAGAGGGTTCCACGCCCTGGAGTTCACTGCAAGGACCGCATGGCCGTCTGCCCCACCCCCTCCTTGTCCTGAGAGCAGAGGGGGCAGAAGGCCCTCACCAGCCCCAAATCCAGAGAGCACATGGGGCAGTGCTTCCTCCTGCTCCATGCTGCCCTCCTTCCAGACCCCATGGCCAGCTGGATCCAAAGTCCCAGACCCTTTCACCCACATAGCCCCTGCTACATAGACATGCAGAGAAGTCCTGCCAAACTTGTGCCAATCCCTCTCCACCCTGCTGCTTTCTCCCTCCCCCTCCCTCGTTGCTGCCAAAAAGGCCACTCCCAAAGGATGCTGGGAAGCAGGGGGCGGAGGGGGGAGAAAATGTTCTCCTGTCTTCTCTGCCCCTGGGCAGCAGCACTCAGGAATTCCATTGACTCCTTAATGAATCCATTACAATGCTGAGTCCAGCGCTCCCGGCTCCCTCAGGAGGTCGAGAGGCAGTGAAAAAAGCATTCGTTCTCCTCCAACCATCATCCCGAGGCCCCTACACTCCCTTCATGCTCTCCATCCCCTTCGGAGCTACCCAAGGTGACTGCAGATCCCGTCTCCCACTGCTCCATCCTGCCCGAGTAGAAGGTCTTTGGGCCTCGCTGAGCAGGCGATAGTCCAGTTCCACTGAGAAGCCACTGACCCGCTGGGCCTGGCCTGCGATACTTCGCCCGCAAATTCTGTCCATCATCATCCAGCCCCTCTGCAGCGGCACAGCACGAATGAAGGGAATGCAGCAGGGCTGGATGTGCCGAAGCCCAGGCCAGCACTAGCCACCTCTGCCAAACGCAGTAGAATTTATTGCTGACACGTCCCTAGCGCACATGCGCCATCATAAAACACTTAGAAAGCCCCGCTCAGGCTAACGAGAGAACGCAGCAAGGGAGGGGTGCTCAGAGTGGGTGATGGGCCCAGCGGGTAGAAAGAGTGAATCCTGGCTGCGGAGAGCCCCAGAACTGGTGCAGGCCCCAGGAATTCGTTCTTGGGTTCACAACAATGGATTCAGAGCTAGGCCCAAGGTGCAAACTGCAGAGACTAGTCGAGGCCCAGATCCCAGCCTCCCCGACGCGTAGGGCGGGGGTGGAACCCGGCTGGGGGCTCTCTTGGATTGTAACCTCACCCTAGTTTTTTCAAGCCGAAATAAGAAACCCAGATTCTCTAGTTAAAGCAAAAAAGGGGCAGCTTGGCCAAGGAGATTGGGCTGGGAACCAGGAGAATTGGAACTACCCCAAGCTTGAGTGAGTCACCTTCTCTCTCCACCCTGCCCGCACCTTCAGATTGCTGAGCTCAGGGCTGTCCCTCGCCACATCTCTGTACAGCCCCTGGCACAATGGGGCCCAGTTGTGGCTGGGGCCACTAGGTACTACTGTCATCCAAAAACTTAGCAACAACATCAGCAAGAGAGTCGCGATGAAGGTCACATCAGAGTCAAGCAAATCTGTGCAGAAGACATTTTGCATTCTTTGCTCAGGGAGGTTAAGTGAGGTGCCTGTAGCCTGCCCTCACACACTTAGTCAGTGACAAAGACAGACTGGCATCCCTGTCTCCTACCTAGCAGCACCTATATTGGCCACGTCACCATTGTATATTAGCACCATATTATTTGCACCAAGCATGCACATTAAGGGAGGTGCTGACCGCCTCCAATTCCCAGTGACCCACTGGAGTTGCAGGTCCAAATCTCCCGACTGCTAGCCCCACCAGCTCTAACCCCTGTATTTTGTGGCTGACTGGGAGAGTCAAATTCAAATCCTCCACTCCCCCGCAGTAAATAAATGTATCAGAGACAAGAAAGGTATTGCAGGGTCCCCTCTGGATGTTGGTATCAGTCACTCAGATACTATGGTATAAAACTAGCTAGACTGACACACAGATGGATGGAATGGACATTGAAGACAGACAGACAAACAGAGAGAAGTTGTATGTATGTGGAGATGGATGGATGGATAATTCATCCAACCAAAATGGGAACGTCTATATTGGTTAATAACTTACATTTCCTTCCCCACTCCCCTTTCCTTAGCCCTCTCCTCTGAAGGGCTTCACTGCCTGTCCAAGGATTTAGCATAATCCAGTGAGAAAAATGAAAGCCCCGGCCCTGCAGAATGGAATATGCTGTCTCGTGTAGAACTAATAGTTATTATCTACATTAAGCACCCTGGCTGTCAGGGCAGAATTAATTTCTGAGCAGCAAGAGATGAAAGTTCCCCATTTTTCAGGGAAATCTACACTACACAAGCTGGCTAAAAAAAAAAAATAACTTAAATGTGATTAAAAATGATCTCCATTTTATTAAAAATAATTCTAATTTATCTCTCCCTCCGGCTTCCGGTTTCATTGGAATAAATCCTGGTAACTGAAGGAGAGACAACTGCTGGGTATCAGAGTGTGTCCGACTTCTGCCAATATAGTCCATCATGTTAATGCCTGGATTACGCCAGTTCGTGGCAAAGAGGAAGCTGGGGCACCCTTAGTGCAATGCTGATATTACACCAGATTACAGACAGAATAAGGATGGAAGTGTCTTGGATTCCTCGGGATCCTTCCATTCTAGGCTTTGACAACATTCACTCATTCTCCTGGGACCCAGCGAGGCAGCAAAGAACTGCTGCCCCTCAGCTGAGCGGCTGCAGGTGTTGGGTCACTACAGGTTGGCTGCCTGTTAGTGGAGAATTCAATGATGCAGTATTCGCTTTGTGTAAGTCATTTATTGCCACACTGTACAGCAGTCCTTGGACAGATGTTATCACAAACAACATGCAAACAACTCCCTCTTTCAGGAATCTCAGAATACCACCAAAATAACAGAGTAAACTTTTCCACTCAGGCTTGAACCTGGGCTCAGAGACCCATTGAGGGTCTCGAGCTGGAGCCCAGGCTCTGAGACCCCTGCCCCTCACCGGGTCTCTGAGCCCAAGTGTGAATGTCTACATTGCTCTCTTTAGCCCTGGAGTGTGACCCCAAGTCAGGTGACCCGGGCTCCGAGACTCGCTGCCACAGGGCACTTTCTGCAGTGTTGACAGACCGTAACAGATTCCTTGGGACCAGGGTGAGTGGCATAAAGAACAGTAAACTCTCCTAAACCAGTCTCCTCCTGGCCCTCAGCACCGCAGGAAAGCACACGGGATCCTGCTGGAGATCAGCTCTGCTGGACCAGGATGTCAGCATGTTGACTTCAGGGGGAAAAGCAGAAAACTTCAGTTTAACTCCAATAGCTTATCTAAGGCTGACTTTGGACTTCCATGACTAGCACAGCGAGACCAAGCCATGTTTGGGCCCTGTGTGCAACGCGTGATACCACAGCAGCTGTGAGCATCCCCTAAACCTGGCTCTGCCACCAACACTTTGGGCAAGTCCCTTCCCCTCTGTGCGCCTTAGGTTCCCCATCTTTTTAAAGGGCACAATTCCTAAACCCTCTGGCATTGCATGCAGAGGTCCTTGCACGGATGAGGCTCCATATAAATTCAAATGATTGAGGATTGTTCTGAGAATCTTCCAGCCAAAGCAGGGGAGTCAGAGCGCCCACTTAGAGTGCCACAAAACCCTTGTGTTTATGACCTGGGGGTGGGGGGGAAGAGGGAGAGACCCATCACAGCATTATGCACATCAAAGAGGAAAGAGAGAGAACATTAAATCCTTGGGCGCAGACAGTGGGCTAACCTCGTTAAGTGAGGGCAGAACCACTGAAAATCAACGGAGTGACACCAGCAATCAATCTGGCCCAGTGACTTTGAAGATCTAAAGACCAATCCTCTCTCTTCCCCTCCCACCCTCCCTCTTTTTTTTTTTTAGGTTAATGCAGCAAGACAAAAATCCATTTCTCTCTCTCTTGGCTTTATTTATTTATTTAACACGCAGAAAAAACCCCACCGCCGGAGGGAATGCAGCTTCTAACGAACCGACTGCCACCAGCTCCCCAATTTAAAAGCATGTCACGTCCTCTGCTCGGCCACACACCCCCCGCGCCATCCACACCCCAAACCAGACAGAGAGCAGGCTGCCAGCTGGGGGCAGTCCCAGGGTGATGGACCAGGCGTAGAGAGGGACGGAGAACTTTGTTATGTATCCACACGCACAGTCCAGAGCTGGGGCAGGATAGAATTCAAGTAGACCCTGAGCTGAGCAACTCAGCAGGATCCTTCTAGGGGGGCTTTGTGGCAAAGGGAGAGTACGGTCGCCTGGTGCCATTTCCAATTCTCTGAGCCATCAACAGAAGGGCTCAGCCAGACATCACTGCAAAGCCAGGGGCACCAGATTTACTGCATCTACACCAGATCCCACAACATGCTGAGCACCCATGATTCCCCTGAGGATGCTCAGCACCTGGCTGGATCAGGCCCGGTGATGGGAGAGCGATGCAGGAGTGGGGAAGGATGCGAGGACGGGAAGGAGAAGCAGCGCATGAGAGAGTTGATCCAGGGCAGTTTGGACTCTGCCTGCCTCCCCTTTCTTTGTTCAGTCGGCTCAGGACTTTTCGGCATGCTGCTAGCAGGCCGGATGAGAAGCGACGGTGGTGATGGGCCCTCTAGGGAGCACTCTTCCTCTGGCGCCTGCCCTGCTCCCGCGGATCCCATCTGCAGGCACCCACAATTGATAGCGTTTATAAACTAAACTGGCAATGGAGAAACAAGCTTGTCTCCCCCAATTAGCGATACAGGGCTGAGATTCCACTGGCGCAAACTCCAGGGGACAGTCGGATCAATACTGACATGCAGGAGTCTCCAGGCATCCTCCAGCCACTGCTTTCTCTCCATCCTTAACCCCTCTGTGCTCAGCCTGCACACACGCAGGGAGCGGACAGAGCGTGCGGAGCTCCATCCAGGCCTGACCAGGGGACTGCAGCTGGGGCCAGAGCAAGCATGTCAGGAACACATAGGAGATGGTTTCCAGCACTTTCCTTCCTTCCTGAGGACCTGGTTTTCCATCCCAGGGAGCTCAGGCGCCTCAAGGGCTTGGGGAATGGGAGCTGCAGCCTTTTGGGCCCAGGTTGCTGGTTCTGCTCCTGCCCAAGGTGATAACGGCTGAACTCAAAGGCTACCAGTGAGTGTCAAGTTGGCTTGGTGAGTTTCAGCCTGGTTCCCCCACCTGGCATGAGCGGCCACTGCCACAATGACACTGGCAATCTCAGCAGTGGCAATTGGGCTCAAATGGGCCACGGGGACTGGACACCCCTAGCAGGGAGTCCAGCAGGCGAGGCGCGTGGGCATCGTGCTGCGAGGAAACCTGTCATGCTCCTGTGCTGTTTCTGGGGGAGAAAAGCAGGTCCCTCAGCACCAAAGCTGCACGGCACCCCCTCCCCAAGCACAGCTGACATTGCCAGCTGGTTCTCAGCCTGGCTCCTATGGGGTGTCTGTCCTGCTTGTCTGGCAGCCTCTGGAGAGATCCTGAACTAAACCAATCAGGGTGATTCTCTGGCTCTACCTAGGCAGTCACACGGCCCTCATCACCACAGTATCTGAGCATCTCCCCAGAGGGTTTTTTCCTCAATTTTTCACATGAACTGAGGTACAGGGCACATTGTGTGACTTGCCCAAGGCAGTCCATAGCTGGGTGCTGAACGCAGATCTCCTAAGTCCCAGTGCAGCAGCCATCCCACTAGGCCATGCTGCCTGCCAGCTACAAAACTTCTTACAGTGCTTCTTCACACAAAACGCTCTTGCTCCTTAGATTTCAAGTGGCCTGCAGTCCTGCTACATAAGAAGGGAATCGCTTTGGGACAGTCGGATTCTCAGCCTGCCGGTCAAGGCAACAGAAGAGCAAAGGGTGGGAAGCTTGGTTCTCATACTGCAATTCCCACCTTCCACCCAGCATTCACCATACAGAAAATCCTTCGGAACAATCATGATAAAATTTTGTCCTTCTCTGGCACCCTGTGGATCTCAGAGCACTTCATGAGTCCCCGGAGCCTCTCGCAAGGCTGGTCTGTACTGTTGCCCTCATTTTACACATGGGGAAGTTGAGGCACGGAGAGGGGAAGTAACTTGCCCAGAGTCACAGTCAGTCAGTAGCAGAGCCAGGCATAGAGACCAGGAGTCTTGACTCTCAATCCATTCTCGGGCCTTAAAAGGTGACCCGCAAAGGGGAGGAAAAAAAAAACACTGAATTTCTTTCCTTTTTTCTGGGGCCTGACACAGGATTTTTGTTTGTTTTTCAACCCAAAGAAGGCGGACGCGCTACAGGTTTTTTACATTGGACATTCATCTGTCATGACTTTCCAACAAGCCTGTGGAAGCCTGGAGAACTAAAAGTTTATGACATTACAAGAACTAGGCAAGTCCACCAGGTTTCATTCGGACTCTAAAAATGCCTCATGTTTGGTGTAGGGGTGGGGGGAGTGTTTGATGGTGGAGGTGGGTTTTTTGTTTTGAGCTTTTAACGCATCTAACTCATATGCCTGTGACCCGTCAAACACCTGGGAGGAAAGGTCTATGTCTTAAAAAATAACAAAACACACACCACCCTTGTCATAAACAGATAGCTAAGGGTTAATGTCTCTTTCACCTGGAAAGGAGTAACCTGAAACACCTGACCAGAGGACCAATCAGGAAACAAGACTTTTTCAAATCTGGGTGGAGGGAAGTTTGTGTCTGAGTTCTTTGTTCTAGTGTTCTTGTCTTGTGCCTGTCTCTCTCTCGGCTATGAGAGGATTTCTGTCTCTTGCTTTCTAATCTCCTGTTTCCCAGTTGTAAGTACAAAGAGATTGGGTTGTATTTTTTTTGTATTTACATGTGTGTAGTTGCTGGAGTGTTTTGAATTGTATTCTTTTTAAATAAGGCTGTTTATTCATATTTCTTTTAAGCAATTGACCCTGTATTTGTCACTTAATACAGAGAGACCATTTTTATGTATTTTTCTTTCTTTTTACATAAAGCTTTCTTTTTAAGACCTGTTGGAGTTTTTCTTTAGTGGGGAACTCCAGGGAACTGAGTCTGTGCTCACCAGGGAATTGGTGGGAGGAAGAAGTCAGGGGGAAATCTGTGTGTGTTAGATTTACTAGCCTGACTTTGCATTCCCTCTGGGTGAAGAGGGAAGTACTTGTGTTTCCAGGACTGGAAATAGGAGAGGGTGGAGTCCCTCTGTTTAGATTCACAGAGCTTGCTTCTGTGTATCTCTCCAGGAACCCAGGGAGGGAACACCTGGAGGGAGGAAGGGAAATGGTTTATTCCCCTTTGTTGTGAGACTCAAGGAATTTGGGTCTTGGGGTCCCCAAGGAAGGGTTTTGGGGGGACCGGAGTGCCCCAAAACACTCTAATGTTTTGGGTGGTGGCAGCTTTACCAGGTCCAAGCTGGTAACTAACCTTGGAGGTTTTCATGCTAACCCCCATATTTTGGACGCTAAGGTCCAAATCTGGGAATAGGTTATGACAACCCCACCACCACACCGCACCAAAAATGAGGTGCTCTCCAACTGCCTCTGGAAACTCCCTCGAATGCATTAAACCACTCTTTAAAAGATGGAGGCCACTGGGAGCGCGTGTCGCAGCAGGAATTCTCTCTGTGCTGCCACACAGCTAGGGCATGCGCACCCAGGGAGTTAAACTTGGCCTGAGAACAGAATTGAGTGCAGTCCCACAGCAGCAGAGGATATTAAAGAGGAAACGTGCCCCCACCCTCCTCTGCAGCTCAGCACTGATCTCCCAGGCCAGGCAGCCAGTGATTTGCTTCCCTTCCTAAGGCAGGTGAGGCCGCAGGCTCCTCGAGTGATATGGTGCAGTTTTCCTCCTCACCAGCAGGCCTGTGGAAAAGGTCAGTCCCTCAAACAGCTTCGCAGTTTCTTGACTGAGGCCTGAAACAGCAAAATAATTGAATGGCCCTAACAGAATGAATCACTCCAGAGAAGGGAGGCAGCAGGAGACGGCCCTGTGTTCCAGGAGACAGAGCCTCATGCACATCAGCTGGAGGCTCTCGCCCTAGCGAGGAGCATGGGCCAGATTCTGCTCACCCTGGCCCCCATCCAGACAGAATACATCCCCTGGATCATTAGGGGCTTAATTACAGTAGCATCTAGAGGCCACAGCTGGGTCAGGGCCCCGTTGTACATACACGCAGAGACAGTCCCTGCCCCAAAGGGACCACAGTCTAAGCCAGTGGTTCTCAACCCATGGGTTGTTTGCGGTCCAATCAGCACACAGCTGCAGTCCCCATGATATCCTCAGGGCCATGCAGACAGTATATATATTGTGCGGATGCAGCCCACATAACACAGAGAGCTGCATACCCACCCTGCCATGGACAATAGGTTGAGAAGCACTGATCTAAACAGACAGGACACAAGGCGGGAAGGGAAACAGCGAGGAAGTGACCCAGCAGATCAGCAATCCCACCCAGTTTCTCCTAGCCCTCAAGCCAGCGTCTTGGTCACCAGTTCGCATGGCTTCTCAATTTGCACGGCTGTAGCTGAGCTCCGCCTCCGACGCCATCTCGGCCCAGACGTCAGGGGAGAAGTGCCCAAAGCTCCAGAGAAGAGCACAGGAGGGAACTGGCAGCAAGTGCCTGAGGAACTACCCAGGGGACTGAGACCTCTGACGCCATCCTGAGCCTCTGTTGAACCCAGAGCTCTCGGCTGATCCTCTGCCGAGGAGATTAAGCCAGGAAAGCCGGGCTCGGAGCAGGCGGGTAAGGAGTCGACTTTGGAGTCGACTTCCACTAGATCAGCAGCTGGAGAGAGAGCTCCCTCCTGCGTATCTTGTGCAGACGCCGCTTTTCCCATGCAGCTCCTTCAAGGAGCCCCCCGAGCCCAGGCCCCGCGGGGTTTACTACAGGGACACCAAGGCAGTTTGCAGCTGAGGGCTGTTCCTAGCGGTCAATGTCTACATGATGAAAATGGCCATGGTCATGTCCCTTGACCCCATGTTGGCTGTTCCTGCAGAGACACTGTGGTCTAAATATGTCAGGGAGGCTGAAGCCCCTTCTCTCTCCAGCCAGGGTCAAGGCACATTGGCAGGGCAGTAAGGGGGGGACACTGCTCGGTTTCCTGAGCCTATTCCCAGCATGCATTTGGGGGAAAGCAAGGGCACTGTAGTGCTTAGAGCAGGCAGCAGAGTGCCAGGACCTCTGGGCTCCATGCCCACACCCCCACTGCTGACCCCCACCTTGAGCAGGTTGCCTCCCCGTTCTTTGCCTCAGTTTCCCCATCTGTAAAGTAGGGATAAAATCCTGACCTGCCTCCCAGAGAATCGTCCCTGGATTCTTGTATTGTAAACATGCCTAGAGATCTTTGCTATTGAGGAAGGGAAAAATAGAATATAATCATTGGCCAATCACCCTCTCTCTGCTCTGGGGGATTTGAGATGTTATATGCAGCACATCTGTGCTGACAGCCTGTTGATTTTTTTTAATGTATATATGCGTGTGTCTCTCTCTAGACACACACCCCCTAATTGTTTCTCTTCATCTTTTTATGGCTGTTAATTGCTCACTCCTCCGTTTGCTGTGTTATGCTGACTGTTGCTCTTAATTTGTCTCTCTTGCTGCAGGTGCTAGATGTATTATTAACTTTTAATATGGAGTGCTAGAGATCCATGCATTTGTTTTCCTCGTTACTGATGGATATTTAATTGGCGGGTTGTTGCTGGGGTGCCGGCGTCATCCAGCAGGAATCCACTGCACACACAATTTTGCATTCCTCTGCCGGCTCACTGGCTGCCAAATATTTTAAATAAACAAACCCGACTGCATCCATACGTCCCAGAGAGTCAGTTTATACATACACAGCCACGCAGCACACCCATGGAGGGGCTGCCTCGCCAGTCACTGGGTGAATAACAGAGATCACCAAGCTGCTCCACGCACCAGCCATGAATTAGTGACGTCGCACGATCATTTAAACAGAGAGGAGAATCGAGGAACAGCAGTGAAGTGATTTTACCAAGATCACCGGGTGGCAAAGGCTGGGAATGGAACCCAGGAGTCCTAGCTCCTCACTTGCACTCACCACTAAAAAATATGCTGCTTGCTCATCTCGATGACATTGATCAGGCCCAGTATGTTGCTGGCGCTGACTGCGCAGCTCAGAGGAGGGCAATAGCCGGGGAAGAATGCGCAGGGGACGGAGTAAGCAGCAGTGCTCAGCAGAGATCATCTCTCAGTCCCCTGTTCACACCACATGATTCCCAGCTGAAGGCTGGGAAAAACTGCAGTGTCTGTGGATAAAAATGGCAGTTATCTTAATTCTTTGCATGCTGCACCCGAGTCCTCGCTCGGGGGCTAAGACGTGGCACCTGACAGCTGGCTCCTTTTTCTCAGCTCATCCTCCCCCCACACTTTAGAAAGGGGAAATGAGCTCAAAACAAGCTCAAGCTGTCATTGATGCTGGGCCCTACTTAGCTATGAAATGGTAACGGTTTATTTCTTGTGCACTGTACCTTTAAATTTCCAAGAACTCCGGCAGTCTGCAAAGACAGCTGGCCTTTTGGTCTCACAGCAGCTGCAGCCTGTTACAGAGGAGAGGCACACGCTGTGCTCTCTCCTGGTGTCATGACCAGGACTTGGGTGGTCAGACCTAGTGGTCAGAGCAGGAGTCGGCCAAGAGTCAGAGCCAGACTTGGGATCAGAAACCAGAGAGTCAGCAATCAGGAGCAAGCCAGAGAGATGGAACCAGGGACAAGTCAGGAAAGCAGAGCTTGGAGTCAGGAGAGAAGCCCTGGTCCAATGTTACAGCCAGGCAGAAATGTACCTAATTGTATGGAGAACTTCTAGTGCCACCTCCTCACTTAAATAGCATGGCCGGACCAATCAGTGGAGCTGGGTGCTCCTCCAGTCAGGAGTCCTCAGGGTGGGACTAGGGTTTCCTTAGCCACTCCACCCACCAGTTACAAATGAGCTGCCAGATGGCAGCCAGGATGCAAAGGCCTCCTATGGAACTGCGTTCAAGACCTGTGGATCCTCACACTTGGAGACTTTACTTCTGTTCTTTCTTGTTGATTTCCCTTAACCTAAAATACAAAGCTGGGGTGTTCAAAGGTGCCTAAGGGAGTTAGGAGCCAACTTCCTACTGAACTGGAGGATCCTGTGTAAATCCAAGGACCAGCCATTGAAAGATGTCTGTTTGGTGAAAACCAGCAGGAACCTGCCCATTTAACATCAGCTGCTTCTGCCCCCACTGAGTAACCTGAGGCTGCTGTATCTTACCCACCTCCTCACACCTACCCATTCAGCCATCATCCCTACCCCAGAGAGAGAAACCAAGAGTTATTCACCCAGTGTCCTGCCCTCGGGAGCTTCGCAGAGTGAAACCAGGTCGTTTGTTTTCATTAGTTTAACCTAATTGCCTGCACTTTTAGAGGGGGAGGGCCAGGGGCGAGCTGATGCTTTCCGATCAATATGCCGCTGGCTCAGCTCGATGCCATTGATGATCAGGCCCAGTATGTTGCTGGCGCTCGGTGTGCAGCGATAGCCGGGGAAGAATTCGCAGGGGTCAGAGACGGAGTGAGCAGCAGTGCTCATCTGCTTCTCAGGCAAAGTCAATGGCAAATTACTCCTGTGTTCATCCACAGCCCATGCACAGCACAGGGTCTGCCAGTGCCGAGCGAACTAAGCCCCAGGCCACCCCTTCCGATCCCTGTTTTACAGGTCACAGACAGGGGAAGTGACGCAGGCCACCCAGAGACTCAGTCGCAGAGCTCGGAAGAGAACCCAGGAGTCTTGGCATTTAACCACGAGGCCACACTCGTTCATCCTTCCCATGCATGAATTTGCATAGGAAACTGCCTCTGTCAGTGGAGGGGTTGAAAAATATCAACCAGCTCTGCTAACCCCCCCCCCCAATTCATTTCATGTGGGCCATGGGATGGCTGGCAAAGGGAAAGCACTGATGAGAGGAAGGATGGCCCAGTGGTTAAATGACTTGGAAGACCTGGGCTCTGCCACAGACTCCGTGAGCGCCCTTGGGCCAGTCACCTAGGGCATGTCTACATTTGAGCTCGGAGGTGCAATTCCCAGCTCATGTAGATGTTCCCGCAGTAGCCTGAGGGGCCAGGGGTTGGGTGGGATCGCACTCAGACCACTAACCTGAGGGGCTCCCCGTGCCACCATGGACACACTGCTATTTTCAGGCGCAGATACGTCTACGTCACACCTCCCAGCTCCAATGCAGACGTATCCTTCATCTCTTGGGGCCTCATCTCCCAATCTATAATGGGGGGACCGCTGCTCCCAGGGGGCTTGTGGGGATAAGTACATTAGAGACTAAAAGAGGCACCGGTAGCATGGTAGCTAGATAAGAACTGAAGCTAGACAGCTGTGATGGACTCCAGGTGCCACTACCCATCTTCCCTTTTCTCCATGCCAGGCATCTCCCAGCCTCCCTGAGTCTCTCTGCCCAGCAATGAGGTCTGTGGACTCCCCTCTTAGCCACGGGAGCCGAATCCCAGGCAGCAGGAATCTGACTGCTTGGTTAAAAAGAATGCACATACAGCAGCACGTGCAGGTAAACAACTCATCAGCGCCCGACCAAAAAATATAGACAAATCAATGAACAGCAATCCCCACCCAGCGGAGGGGAGGGGAAGGCTGTTAAGTGCGTCCGGCAGAGCGATTGCTGGCTCCAGCAGTGGCAGGGCCAAGCCTGGCACAAGGCAAGGAGGATCCATCATCGGGCTTTGCTTTAATAAAACAGCTGTCTCATAGATCTTGGGAGCAGTCAATAGGCCTGTTATTCCCCATTTGTTTCCAAGGTGCTGCCAGCCTTCAAATACTCCCCAAGACAGGAGTGAAAGGAGGGGCGAGGAGGGAAAGCACGGATCTCTGGGCAGGGAGGGTGCAAAGGGGGGTGGGCTCACATGCCCATCTGCATTCCTGCATCTCCGGCCCGTCCTCAGCCTCTCCACCCCCTCCCCCAGACTGTATTTGGTCACCCCACTCCCACGTTGCTTCGTTGGTGCCAACAGCTGCCTGGCCTATGATAACCCCACCATGGTCGGGTTCTGGTAACACTTCACCACTACACACACACACACACAAATGTTGGGCCCCGTTGAGGGGCGGGGGCTCAGAGCCAAGAAGTGTGGCCCTGGGGACCTCTGAAATCTCAGGACTTTTCCAGGGGTACTTGCCATCCGAGAAGCCCAGCCGTGGCTGTAGCCGGAGGGCTCTGCGGTGCCCTGGCATTCTGGCCATCAATTTCTTTACTCTCTCCGGCCCACACCTGGCACCACGTGGCAAACAAGACTCCCACCCACCATTCCAGGAATCTGAGGTGGTGGGTGGACATTCATCCCTTCTTGGCCTGTTTTCCACTGACTGTGCATTGTCTAGGGCCCATGCATCAGTGTGGGGGCAAGAACCAACCAACATTTGCACACTCAGTGCCCATGCACACGTGCCCGGGGCACGAGCCCACCATTTGTAGACTCACTGCCCATGCACACGTGCCCGGGGCACGAGCCCACCATTTGCACACACCGCCCATGCACACGTGCCAGGGGCACGAGCCCACCATTTGCACACTCACTGCCGATGCACATGGCCAGAAAGAGGAAAGGACTGAATGACATTGAAGCCAAAGGCAAAAATCCCCAGTGGTCATTCAGGAGGGCGGGAGGAAGAGACATGTGCAGGAATCCCTCTCCCATTCCCTGCCTCTGCCCTTTTCCATGCCATGATGCGGAGACTAACACCTGTCACTCCGCTGCTTTCCAAGTGCTCTGCATCCCCTCCAGATGAATATTTATTTGTTTGTCAGCACAGCAGCGGAGGCTCCGGGGCCTCTCTGATGGGCACTCACTCCATTAAGTATTCATGGAATACGCCAGGCTAAAGACTAATTACTTTGGCAGATTGCAAGCTCGTTAAGAGCAGATTTCAAGCATTCCTCAGGTGAATATGGCGTGACAGCAAACCGTCAGGCCGCTTCTTGCCTTGCCCTCCTCTGGTCTGGTCTATGGAGAAGGGGAACCAGAGCAGATACAGACATGACCAGGGATGCTGGGGAAAAGGAGACAGAAAAGAGCCCTTTTCCCAGCACAGAGGTGGGCCATGGATAGACGGATTCAAGCTGGGGGGCACAGCAGGCCCAGAGTACCCTCTCTCACTGTGAGATTGCCTTATTCCCTGCTGCCCCTACACAGGGGGCTGTCCTAGCGTCCCTCCTCCAGCCCCATCATTCAGCTGCCTTCCCTCTGTGTCCTGAGGGCCAGGAAATCAGGCCCCGAGGACCCCACGCCAAGGGAATGCATTGGAAATGGCGCCAGATCATTCCATCATCAGCGGGGCATGGCAGGGCCCCAGCAGAGGCCAACAGGAGTTTGGTCCCTGGGAGCAGGATCCAGCTCATGCATGTTAAGATCCGACGGCCAGATCACACGCTTCGGAGCATCAGCCGAACCTCTGCAGTGGACCTGATGGGCTCTCCCGTCACGTTCCCCGTCGCCAGGCCTTCTGGCTTTGCACAGGTGGCTCCAGGCACCACAGGATGAACTCACCTCTGAGGTGTCAGATGCCAGCACTGCTAGGACAGGCATCCCCATCCTGGCATCCCCCAGGGCCAATGAGCGACACCCACTTCACCCTGCCAAGTCCTGGATTCTCCAGTCCTGCTCTGCAGCTGCCAGTCCCCTAGGTTGCCACTCCCTGCCCCACTCCATCCGCCCTGCCCAGATGGCTTGGAGACCTCAGAGCAGAGGTGCAGACCGAGTGGGCTATCGTGCCCAGCTAGGAGCATGGCAGAGGAGCCAACCTCATCATGCACCAGCACATATAAAACCTCAGCCCTGCCTGCACCAGAATCAATCAGGAAATTGTTACGCTCCATTGAGAGAGACATTAAAATAATGACAACATTCTTCTGGCACCAAATTCAGCTGCATTTTGCAGGGGAGCAGGAATGGAGTATGGTCTATGGGGTAGAACAGGGGGATCAGGACACCTGGGTTCTCTCCCCAGTTCTGCTACCACCTAGCTATGTGAGCTTGGGGGAGTCACTCTGACTCTCTTGCATGTCAATAATGCTTAGCCAACCTCACAGGGGTGTTTGAGAGGCTTAATTAATGCTTGCAAAGTGTTTGGAGAGCTTCTGCTGACAGGCTGAGTAGAAGTGCAAACAAAGAATTATTGTTAAAACAATGGAGCCCTCTTCAAATCAGGCCCGGGGAGAGCAGAAGCCCTGTTCAGAGAACAGCTTGGCTGCGGCCAAACGGCTGTTCCTTCTAAATGGTGACTTCAGCACCTCGAAGAAGGAGAAGAGACACCGAATGGGGTGACAGACGACATCACAGCTGGTGTTGGTAGCGTGGCTGACACCACTGCCTTCTCCTGCTTGGGTTCAGAACTACTCCACCTGTGGGTCATAGGACCTATACTACTGACACCTAACTGAAATTCCCTTAGCTCGAGACACCTGGCCTATCTGGAGCTACCCCTTTCTATCTCTGCTGGGAAGTCTGGTGTGCAGTACAGTAACTTGTTACCATATCCTGGGTATTTCCATAGCTGCTGGCACTATATACTATGGCCACATTTCCACAGTACCTCTCACCCAAAAGGTAGGTCGATGCCCCAGGTGGGGAAACTGAGGCATGGTGAGATGGAGTTATTTGGCCAAAGTCACACAACGGGTCAGCTGAAGAGACAGAACATAGGAGTCCTGACTCCCTGATTTAAACCCACACTCCATCAGTTTGGAGCGTGGCATCTTACCTCCCACCCCCAGCATCAGGAGGTCCAGCTGGAGCACCTAAAATGCAGTAACAGGGAGGCCTGGGAGTGTGATGTTTTATATGCACAAACGAAACCAGTGGTTCAATAATGACCCGACCCCAATACTTCTGCTCCCTTTGTCTTAAACACAACTCAGGGTCCTTGGAATTCTATTAACAAGAGTAGCCAAGATCATTAAATATCAGTTAGCGACACGCTAGGGGTGATAAAACAGTCTGCTAGCTACATTTTCCCCTCGTTCGCCTCTGTTTCCAGCCCCCTCTGGGAAGCCCGGTTCACAAGGGGTTTCTTAGGGCAGAATGAAGCAGATTGGAACAGCAAAACAGCAACCCACACCATTTGTCACACCACAATTTGTGCTGAGGTTTTAAAAAGCACCAGACTGCATGATCTCAATTCCCTCCCCCACCTTGTAAATCCTCTTCAGCTATACCTCGGAGCCCACTCACAAGCAGCCACGTGCACGTACACAAACACGTGTCATTGTGTACATGGGTGTGTGCTGTGTGTCAGTATGTAGGTGGCTCATCACACTGGGGTGCACACCCTGTGCTCACGTGAAGGGATGCACGTGTGTGTGCGCACACATGTCTTGGTGTGATGCTGGATGCATGTGTCCCCGCCACATTTGTGTGTCACCGTGAACACGGGTCCACGCTTTTGTGATGGGGCGCAGGTGTAAGCAAGCACATGTCTGGGGTGTATACACATGTGCACTGCATGACATGTCTGCACACAAGTGTGCGTGCCCGTGTGTGCCTTTGGGATGGTATGCAGGTGCCAACGTGCACTCATGTGCACGTGTCTATACACCCTTGCGTGTGATTGCAGCTGCTAAAGATCGCCAGGCAGGTGCACTAGGCCTGACAAAGGCACAGAGGGACGCCAGCCCCATTTAGGAGCTGGCTGAACCGCTCCAGTTTGGCCGTTGCTCCATGTGGCGATACGTTAATTTCACCAACCTGAAGAGCCCTCCCCTTATAACCGAGCCGTTACCCGGAGCTGTGCTGGTAGCTCTCCCACTGTGACCAGGCCTGAAGGGGAGCCAATTCTGTCACCAGGGAACCAAGCTACCGAGAGCTTTATGGCCACTTCGGCCCATTAATTAAAGGAAGAGGAGGCAGTAATAACAGGCAGCTGCACCTAGGGTCATTAGCAGCTCCATTCTGTGGATTTGGGGGCACCCATGGTGGGCGCAACTGATCCGCTCTCACTGTAACTTAGCATGGCATCTACACGGGCACCAGGCAAAGCCACCCAGCGCTCCCCCCAGCCCTCCTCTGTGCAGACACTCGTCTTCGCACAGCAGGTCTGGAGGCTGTCACTGAGCGAGTCCCAGGGGCAGAGTAGAGGGGACACAGGATGCAGGAAGTGAGGCAAGGCCAGGCAGGCCCCCAGGCGGGGAACCCTGGTGCAGGAGCCAGCCCCATGGCAGCAGTGAGGAGCAGCTGTGCAGGCCACCCCACTGCCCACTCTGGTTTGGATCTGCAGCCCCAGCCATCACAGCAGGGCCAAACCTGAGTGGGGCGGCCGGTACTACTGCTCCTCGCTGCTGCTGTTGGGCAGCTCCTGCACCCGTACCCGACCCAGACCAGCTGGAGCTCGGATTGCCGCCCACCACCACCACCGATTGGGCCCTCGACACGTGCCCAGGTTGCCTATGCCTTAATGCGGCCCTGGCAATGGCACGTACTGTACGTAAAGCTGTGGGCGCCACTAGAACTGACGGGAGTCTTCCCACTGCCTTCACTTTTCAAACCAGGGCAAGAACATCCACAGCCCCCACAAAAGGCGTGAAATGAGCCACAGTCCTGATTCTGGCTCCAAAGCGGGGCCCGCCTCAGTCGAGCCTCTTTGCCCTCTGGAAATCTTCCCAAAGAGCAGATTCATTTGGGCCAGCAAATACCACGCAGACCCAGAAGGAGGCGCGATGGCCAGGGCGACATTTCCCAGGGAGGAGCCTGAGCCCATCAAGGAGAGTTTATACCAATGCACTTTGGGGAGTGTGGGTCCTGCAGGCTGGGTACTAGGCATCCCTTGCCGTGGGCACCATGCTTTGGATTTAACTCTCCCCAAGGCCCACAGTCTAGTTTTCTTTGACCTCTAGACACCACCCATCAGGCAACCGAGCTTTCCTGGTCCCTCCGGTGGCAGCCTGAGGGTGGCTACACCGTACAGCTCTCTCCCACGGGCATCATGGGAGCTCTGCTTCCCCAGGACCGTCACCGAGTCACAATGCCTAAGCACCGGCAGCTACTCTCCAGTCCCACAGTTGCACCAGCCACTGTGACCCCCATGCTCCCATGTGTCAGCCCCCCTCCAAAATGCAGCAGGCAAACGATCTGGGTGCTTACGGTCCGAAACATCAGCTGTCACTCAACCAGCTCCCGTGCCGCCCTCACCTATAGGTCCCCTCTGACCACCCCCCCAACACCCTCACCATTTTCCCTTTCAACTTATTTTCTTAAAATAAGGATTTTGAAAGCAGAACCTGCTCTCCTCCCCCAACACTGGCAGAGGAATTCATGGCAGCTGGCTAAAGAACCCAGTGCAGGCAAGCACCCAGAGGCAGAACTCAGCACAAGTTCTGTGCAGCCCCCGTGAAAGTCATTGATGGCTATGCCAGGACCAGCTTTAGGATGTGGGGGGCTGCGGCATGGTTATTCTCGAGGGGCCTCCTCTTTCTCGCCCCAATCAATATGTGCAGGCCCCATGTTACGTATAAGACTGTCTGGGCCCGAAACGGCTGTGACCCCAGCAACTAGAGTCTCCGCTCAGCTTCCCAGGTCACCAAAGGCAGCTCGTTGCCTATCGCAGACTCCGAGCGCTGCCCATTCCCTGGCCAGTGCATCTCTCACCTGCTCCAGAATCCAGACAGCACCTGCCTTTGCCCCTGCTGACATCCTACAGAGGTGCCAGTCCACCCATACACAGAATGAGAGAGTCTTGCTGCTGGGTCTGGCCTCCCCTAGAAACAGGTCTCGCCCTGGCCCACCTGCCCTGGGCTCCACCTCCCTGGTTCTGCAGTGTTCCTATACCACCATGGTGCTGGCTTCCCAGAAGCCTTTGCAGAGAGAGATGTGCTCCACACCCTCTATTATTTCACATGCCTGGTAATATCCCACTCAGCATGGCTGCAGCACTCTCCTACCAGGTGCTGTCAATAACAAAAAGGGGCCAGGTTCAATTTTCTAGGCATTCCATCTAAAAACTGAAATCACACCAGCTTGAATCCCACCCAGAACCCTGTATGTATGCCCCCTTGGCAGCATTGAGACCAGGGGTTTTAAACAATGATAGCTTATGGGGGGAGTGGGGAAAGGAATGGGGAAAAACAGAATAAACTTGGGAAAACCAGCAATCCACACATTATCAATATCTATTTGGTAAGACTCCCACTCTCTTAATACTCCCAACCTCAGTCCTCCTCTTGCTGTCTCCAGTGGCTATTACAGTCTAACTCAGGGGTAGGCACCCTGCGTCACGTGTGCCAAAGGCGGCATGCAAGCTGATTTTCAGTGGCACTCACACTGCCCCGGTCCTGGCCACTGGTCTGGGGGGCTCTGCATTTCTATTTAAAATTAAATTAAGCTTCTTACACATTTTTAAAACCTTAATTTACTTTATATACAACAATAGTTTAGTTACATATTATAGACTTAAAGAAAGAGACCTTCTAAAAACATTAAAATGTATTACTGGCATGCGAAACCTGAAATTAGAGTGAATAAATGAAGACTCGGCATAGCACTTCTGAAAAGTTGCCAACTCCTGGTCTAACTGCTTCCCTCCCGCACAACTTCCCCACTCACGGTTTATTGTCCTGGATTAGTGGAAACTAGAATTCTGAAGATCCATCACCAGCCACACCAGGGCTCTGCTACCTGCCCCTGTTGAAGCAATTTTAACTTTAATTGCTGGATAAGGAGACCTGCATTAGCATCCTTGGCTGCTGCTGCTGCTCTCTGCATCTTCAGCCTAAGCAAGCTCCACATTATCACTTGACTCAGCACTACGTGGTCCTTCAAAAATTCTTACACAAAAAGTTTATAGAGATCAACCACTACTGTACACAACTCTAAACACAGTCACTGCCACCAACAAAGCACAATCAGCAGAGAACAAAAATTCATTGTTTTTTTTTGGTTTTCACTCCTCTACTCAGGCTTTCTTACCCAACTGTATCTAACTATGATCTTGCTCATGGTGACCCCCTTACCCTAGACATATTTGATGTATTTCTCTTGTCCTCTTATTTCTCAACTGGGATAATCGTGTTTTATTGCCCCCAAACTCAAAACCTAACTATATTTTAACCAAAATGCCCCAAATTGTCAGATAAGTAAAATGCAAATCATGCCTGGCCCAGTCAGTCATTTCCCCTTGCTCACCAACAGATGACAACTCTCCATCGGGAGTTCTCAAGTAGCCCTGGGCTACTCTTCTCCTTGTTCACCAATAGATGTCAATAGTGAATGCCCTACTCTTCAGGGCTTCAGGCCATGGGTCTGACACATTCTCTCTCCCAGTCCCATCTCCGCCCCAACCCTCACAGCTTGTTGCAAACACCTCAATTTGTTCCCACCCATTCCAGTTTTCCTGGCACTAGCTGACAGTGGCTGCGTCATCATGCAGAGAGATCGCTCCTTGCGAGGAAGGGGCGCTTCCTCCGCTGCTGCTTAATTGCCCTTAAAAATAAGCTTCCTCTCTCAGCTCAGGAAATCAATACAATTTAATATGAACTTTCAAGGTCTTAAGTGCGGAGTCCAAGGAATCTGCAGTAGAAACCAAAGGGCAAACCAGTTGGAGAGGAGCTAAACAAAAGGAGGAGGGCCAGTTTCAAGGCGCCCAGGTGAGATCTGCAGCCCTGTGATCCCCAGCTCAGTAGCCCCTGCAGACTCCTCACCAAGACCTCCCATTTCCTGATCCTGCAGACACTGAACAACTGCCTTGTCTGGTCAATTTCTATTTATCCGAGATATTTAGCTGGTCTCCATTACCTAGAGTTGCCACCCATCAGTTTTCACCCAGACAGTCTAGATTTCAGCTTGTGTGTCTGGGTGCCATTTGACAAGCTCTAGTGTCCAGCTTTTTTGACCAGGGAAGAGGCAGAGCAGGGGCTGAGCCTTGGGGGGGAAGAGGTGGAGCGAGGGTGGCATGGGGGGAAAGGAGGAGAAGGGGGCAGGGCCTCTGGGGTCCAGTCCCCAGCCATTAGAAAGGTGGCCACCCTATTGACAAATCACAATTTTTAGTGTATTTATCCACACCACACCCCATTGAGGTAGCCCAAGGCCTTTATCTTCATGGTACAGAGGGGAACTGAAGCACAGAAACCCTATGTATGGAGGCACCTAACCCCCATTAAAACCAGTAGGAGTTGGGCACCTAACCTAGAGAGATTAAGGATTTCACTGGAAGCCAGGAGCCTGAATACCTCTGAAGATCTGGGCCCCACTGCTTTGCCCATGGTCACAGAGGCAACCTGTGAGAGAGGAACCCTGGGCTCCTGAGTGAGAAGCAGCCACCCCAGCCCTGAACCATCCTTCCTCTCCCGTGCCTCAGTTCCATCCTTCAGCATGTGTGCTGTTAGTGCCAAGCATTGAGCTCCCCCAGGACAAAGGGAGGGGAGGTTGTCAGATGTTGTATCGAAGAGCTGGGCACAACGACAGTTACTGTAGAGAGGCTGATAGACAGAGGGCCTTTGCAGCTCCCTGCAGCCATCAGACCCAGAGCGTGGCGATCTTCAGGACACAGCACCATGGGCTCTGCTCACTCCTGGTTCTAACTTAGGTTTATTCATTACTTGCGCTCAAGGCCAGGGAGAGGGCTGGCTGAGGAACAAAGAAAGCAGGGTGACTCCCTATAGAGCGCTAAGACACAGCGGTCTTGGATGCAGGCCCTGGAATTAACTTCGACCTAGATGATACTTTGCAGTGCTTCTCTCTCCTGCATTGTACCACTTTCCAGGGGTCCTTCCTCCGGCAAAACTCCCGCTGAGGAGGGCACAGAGCAAGGGCCTGAGGATCTGAAGGAGCTCACCCTTTTCCATCACTCACCAGCTTGGGCCAGTTCTGTGAAGGATAGAGGGACCTGCCCAGCTGCCAGACTGCTTTTGCACAAGACAGTTCCCCAAAAGCCTTTGCCAAATGGAGGCACCTCAGAGATGCCGAGCGCCTACAAAGGCCAAGGTGACAGCTGCTTTGCACCCTCCTCTCCTTGTCTCCATCAGTCAAAGCCTGAAAATTTAATTCCAAGGCATCGTTGTGCAGCCGATTGGCCAAACCACACATTGGTGATAAGGCCAACAGCAGGCCACCTCTCCCCATGCCGTCCTCCTCTCCCGCTAATTGCTTCGTTAGCAGTATTTGTGAGGTAACTGCAGTTTAATTATCTGCAAAATAAACATATTTGGAAACTACCCTCCAGCTGGAGCAGCATGGGCCTAGAAATGATAAATCTGCAGCCGGCTCACTCCCCGCTCCTGTTACCGCCTGCCTCCTCCCACTGGAGTTAGTCTCATCACAGCCTTCTACATTGCCGTTGCTCGGCCCTCTTTTACCTCCACGTCCCTTTCTCTCTCCCTTGCTTTCACTTCCCATTTTCTCAGCCTTTTCTCTAGTCCCCTTAACCACTCACACACCCCTCCAGCCCTCACAGCTGTCATCCAGGAACAAGCAACGCCCTTGGAAAACAGGAGCCCACTGGCGGATCCAAAGGCGGTAGGAAGACAGACATGGTTAATGGCAGTGACCAGCAAAAGGATCCGTTCGGTACTGCTGTGAGCGGTATTGTCGTCAATGGGCGTGGGCTCTCCCTAGCCCACAAAGTACTTCTCAAAAACCAAGGGAGGGCATGGGGGGCCTTTTTCTCTACAATACATAAAGAAGGCCTCAGTGTTCTTGTTTTCAAAAAAGAGATTGAGGGGACAGAGGGTCCCACTTGGTTCTGTACCAGAGTCCAAGCAGTTAGCATCATGTGTAGTTTTCTCTAGCTCTTTGGGAAGACCTCAGGGAGACCCCTGGGATGCGCGTGAGGAACAGGAGGTGCAGTGGTGTTGGGTCTTTAGCAAAAACTTCCTTTCTCCAAAGAGTTTGTTGGGTGTTGGAATTAAATTAGACCTCCTCCAAAAGCGACACTTGTTTAAAAACAGCGGATAGAAATGTCTTCCATTCTCAACTTCCGGGCTTGTCTCTGGTGAAGTGATGACATCACCAATTCTCTGGTACTGACGGAATCTTCCAGGGTAGACAAGACTTGAACTTACGTAAAAAGCAAGCAGGAAAAAGGGGGGGGGGGCGCAGAATCCAATTTTTATGGCCTACTGTATTCGCCATGAAAAGAGAGACCCAAAAAATGGCAGACTCCCCCCCCCCCCCCGCCTTATAAGTCGCCTTTAAAACCTAGCACCTTTGGTTGGGAGTCTGGAATCCTCAGCACACCCCTGACTCCAGCAGGAACTGCAGTTCATACCCAGAGCCTTTCCCATCCCCGGCCTCCTTTTGCGATCGCAACTCTCGGCTTGTAATTCTGGACACCAGCAGCATCCCTGCTCCCTCTCCGCTCTCCCAGCCCCCAGCAAGGGATGCCAGCGCTGTGCTTAGCTTCAAACAGCAAAGATCTCCTTGCAAAAGCATACAGTAATGCTTCCATCTGGTGGACACAAGAAGGCCGGCTCCAGGTTAACACAGAAAGGGAGGACACTGAATACCCCTCTGAACCCCTCACATCCCCCGTACTGCCTCATCCCTTTAATGCAGCCCTGTCCCCTGCCGTCTCCTCAGTGCGCTGAGGGCAGAGAAGATTTTCACAGCAGCTTTGCAAGGGTGATTTAACAAGGGTCCCTGAGGCTACCAAAGTGGCAGAGTAGAGAGAGCCCACTCGTGCCACAGGAGCAGGGGGCCAGCCGGGGTCCCCACAGCAGGCCAAGGTTAATGTCCTCTGGGGCAAGGGGCAGTTCTTGTGGGGACAAGCAGGAGGGGTTATCGTCAGGCCTTTTCATTAATATCCTGCTGCTAGAGCTCGCTGTCTGTGTGTGCCTGCTGGCAAGGACCTGGGGGTGAGGATGGGGGGGTTTAGATACATGTACTAAGGCAGAAGCAGATCTGTTGTGAAGGACAGGTGCAATGTTGTTCTAATAAATCTCCTTGTTCAGTGTCAGAAGAAAGCAACTCTTTGTGGGCTGGGGAAATAGGTGGAGTACTAGCTACATCTCTGCACCGGAATGCCATTTCAGATGCTAACCCCCTATGTGTGTAACCCCTTCCAGTAATGTCAACACCAAGCATCCAGAAATAATGAATCAGACCTCAAAAACCATGTTTAAAATAAAAAGTTTGGGGTTCTTATTCTTTGACTTCTGAGTTTTTGGGTGTGCCCAGATCGCAGCTTCAAGCTTCTCTCTGCCACCAGGAAGGCTAGCTACTTACTTTTTTATTTTGAAAATTAAACGCCTAAGATTCTCCTGTAGTCACCTGACTCCAGGAGCTGGGGCTTTAAGTGGGACAAATATTGCAAAAGTCATTGTCACATTAGCAGAATTGGCAGTAGATCATAAGCTCTTTGGGGCAGCGACTCTCTTTTGTTTTGTTTGTACAGCACCTAGCACAATGGGAGACCTGGTCTATGAGTAGGGTTCCTAGGTGCTAGCACAATATACCACCACACTGCCCAGGCTGGCAAAATGGGCAGCGCTACTCTGCCCCACAGAACCACAGTCTCGTTTGCCCCCCTCCCACCCCCCAGACACCGATACAAACTAGTTCCTGCTTATTCCCATGTGGCAGGTGGGAGAAACAAAGGCAGAGAGGGACATTAAGTGACTCCCTCAAAGTCATACAATGAGTCAGTGTTGGAGCTGGGATCCATACCCAGAGTCCCTGGCTCCCAGGCCCATGCTCAGACCACACCGCAATCTCATTCACACACCCTCTTTGGCACCAACAGGATCCTGCATTTCTTATCTCTGTGGCAGCTGGCTCCTCTTCCTGCCCTTTAAAACAAAATCCACCCAGCTCTCAGCTCCGGTCCCCTGCCTGCAGGGAGGCTGAGTGCTTTCATACCTTCATATATTGCAGGGATCAGAAGGGACCGTTGTGATCATGTTGTGTGAACCCCTGTATAGCCCAGGCCACAGAACTGCCCCAAAATAACCCCTAAAGCAGGTCATTTAGAAAAACATCCCCTCTGGGTCTTAAAACGGTCAGCGATAGAGAATCCACTACCCCCCTGGGTAAATAGGTCCAATGGCAGATTACTCTCCCCATTAAAAATTGATGCCTTTTTTAAGAGGCTCATTTTATATTGCATGCGTCCAAGCCATTACATGAGTGAAATAAACAATCCACTCCGATGCTTCATTCTTTGCCTGGGGAATTACAACCCAGGACATATCTCCTGAATACTGACCATGGGCAGGGCATTTTGGACCAGCTAACAGTCCCGCTTGGAGCAAATAGGGGGTTATAAACAGACAGAACTCTGACCTTGCAGGGCCCAGAATGTGCTAACTGCGCAGACAACCCCCATCTGCTTTCCAGCTCTGCATTTTTAAGAGAGGCAGCAACCCCCTAATGGTACATGTGAGAGGCAGAAATCCCTGGAGTGAGGGAAAGTGCAGCAGAGAGACACTTGAAGAAAATGACAAGAGGTTGCTGCTGACTAGAAAATGGGGTGTTTAAAATCATTTCAGAAACCTCGCAAAAGCCCCATTCACCACGCAGCCAGCCCGCCCCGAAGGCAGAGAAGGAGAGAGGCTGCATTGACTTTGCATCTTTAAAAAGCTCCATTAGGAGTCTCAGAACTATAGGGGAAGTATCTTAAAAAGATCACATGGTAAAGAGGAAAGTCAGGTCAGTGTCTCCGGGAAGGGGGGTGCTGCTGGCTCATTGCTGGAGGGGGCAACAAGCAAGAGTTCTCCCGGCCAATCGGCCAAATCTGGGCCTTCTCTGGCTCCTCTTGAAGCCACTGGCAAGAGTGCCCCAGCTGTGCTCAGTTCCACCCCTGAGCAAGGACTGGCGTGGGTTAGCATCCTGACTGCAAACCGTCCTAGGTAAGAGAGGGGCAGAGGGAGCAAGGCCTAGTGGTGAAAACACAAGATGGTGAGCTCTTTGGTACAGGCACCATTTGCTACGCTGTGTCTGTACAGCACCTAGCATAACGGGACCCCGATCTTGGCTAGCCCTTAGGCACTGCCCTAAGAAACGGGACTAATAACAACCAGGCAGAGTTTGGAAACCTGTGTCCCAGCCCCAGCTCTGCCCCCGCACTCCCTGAGCAAGTCACTTTCCCCATCTGTTGGGAGGCCTCCGGCCCCACTCCGCACAGCCATCCAGAGCTGGGGGGACCGTCATTTGTTAAAAGGGGCCTCGCCCTTGAAGTTCTCCACCAAGGGTTATAGGAAGTGCAGAGGGGTTGGGGCAGGGGTGCTGATGAGCTTCCAGGCAGACCACTACATCTTTCAGAGCTCTGCTGTACCCCGGGGGTATGGGGCAGGCCTGAAAAAACATCCCTGACTCCTTCACAATTACCCTGGAAACACCCTACTAATCAAACAAAGACCACAGCACTGAGCCACCGCAGGATGCCAGGGTCCCATGCCTCCCCCCAGCCTGCCCAGGAACGAGGACCTGGCACACAGGCATGACAGAGACACCCCGACTAAAGCAAAGCAGCTGAGTTCAGAGAATAGGTCTCCTCCCCCTGCTTCTTCTCAACCTCACACTCCATCCTCAAAGCAGGTCTCCTGGAGGATTGATTTGTATTGCAAGAGGTTGGCTGGTTTCACACCTGTTTGACTCCCTGACCTTGGCTGGGGAGGATCTTTCTCCTCACCACTCCCTTCAACAAAATGCAGAGTCTTTACCTTTTACGAGTGCAATCAGTAATGTGTTTCTGGCTTCCCAAGAGCTCCCTTAACAGCTTAAGAGGGCTGCAATCATGGCTTCACTCAAGGAACCTTTCTCCTGCTCCAGAGAAGCCCATCAATTATGGCCTTATCGCTTAATTTACCCTCCTTGGCAAAGGTGCTTGAAAAGGGAGGGTCATGTCACAGAAGCTACAATCCCACCTGGGTAAATCATCCATACAGGAGCTTGAGGTCAGCCCCCTGGTATCACAGTCAGCTACCAGCACTTGCTGATATATGGGGTTGTTTTCGCTTACCCCAACCAAAAAAAAAAAATCTTGCCTTTGGAGGCAAAAACCTACAGCCTCTTGGTGGCTTCGTTACAAAAAGAACGTGAGTTTGTGTAAAATCAAAACAAAATGCAACAGGTACAGAACGTCCACACTCAGCTCTGGGGGTTTTCTGGTCTCTACCATAATGTACAGCCCCACACCGAATCCTAACATCTCCTGCAGGCGCAGATAGGAGTGTTCCTCGGGCTCAGCTGCTGCCGGGAACTCCGCTGCTGAGACTCTACATGCTCTTTGCATTACTGTCGAGCCTAGAAAGTCCAGCCAGGATCAGGGCCCCACAGTGCCAGGCGCTGCACAGACATGAGGAGAGATGAGGCTGTTTCTTCACTGCAAGAATAGAATAGGTGTATTAGCTAATGTAATGGGAAATCTTGCTGGAAAAGCCCAGTGGAGGAGGTTCTTTTTACCCTGATAAAGCCAGTCCAAGGAAGCCACAAGTGTGTGGAGGGGTGTAATATAGACCTCAACTAGCCACATCTGGGTAGAAACTCCCTGTGCCTTGTCTCCATTGGGCATATTCTTAGAGATAGCTACTTTGGTGTACAAACCACCTAGTTTAGCAATGAAGACAAAGCCAAAGGGTGGGTGGGGAAACTGAGGCACAAAGGGGGAAGTGACTTGCCCAAGACAGACGGGGCTTGAATTGTGCCTCACTTACACCATCTTTACACCAGCATAGCTCTACTGACTTCAATGGACCCATCACATGAGAATCAGACCCCACAGTGCTTTGATTCCCAGGAACCAGTCCCCGTACCTTCCCCTTCCCATCCAGCCCAGTTTAAGGGGCTTATCTGCTGAGAATTTGGTCTGAGCTTCATTTCGCATCCAGCCAGCTCAGAACCTGCTCCCCATTGAGTTTTCTGACCACATTGTCCAACCTCTAATTGATTTGCTCAGGTGTGGCGGCAGCTGCCGCAGCTCAGGCTGTTTTAATCAATTACCCACCCAATAAAATCTTGTCAGTTTCATTACTGCTTCCCCTGTGATACAGAGGAGCTCTCCGAAAGACTGCAGACCTGGCTTGCTGTAAATCAGGCTAAGGGGGCTCCCCCTTTAAGAGGGACTTTATAGGGCTATAACCAGGCCTGACAGGAGCGACTGCGCTGTGCGTTTGTCCTTTTAACCAGGCTGCTGGCCCTGATGTTTCCATGGGATCTGTATCCGTTTCACAAGTACAGGAATTCTTTGTAAAGTATTTCACGATGAGGTTAAGCCAGAGGAGCTTGTTGTGGGCTAGTCTGCATTAGCAATGCCCCTTTGGAGAGCTAGATCTTAGCTTAGGTCACCTGTGCAATGAGTTCAAAGGGCTCAGCCTAGTCCCTAGGGGACAATGCAGAATCTCTCCTCACAACGACATAGTGGCAAGCTCAGGTTTGACTCGAGGTCTCGTGTTTTCAGTCCCCAGGCAGGCTAGGAGAGGCGTCAGAGCACGTAGACAAGGCCAAGCTGCTAAAGAGGAACTGCAGAGAGCACTAATAATGAAAGGAAGCCGAAAGCCGCTGCCAGATCCTGGTCTGAATTACACTGATGTCAACCCGGAGTCACTTCACTGAGTGGTGGAATGATGCCAGACTTACACCATCGTAACACAGACGGGAAGCTGGCCACGGTGCTCCTGCTGTGAAAATTACCCATGTCTGCCACTCGTCCCTCCTGCTCCAGCTTCTGTTGCCACCTTGTCCAGCCAGTCACACCAATAGCGTCTCCAGATCACACTGCTAGAGAACTGTGCTATTGAAAGTTTCGTTCTTCTACGCGGTGGCACGTTTCATGCTCAAAGCTGGGCAGAGCTGGGGGAATGGAGGGGCGGCTCAATTTGGGGTAGATCCAAAGCAAGGGCAAGTCCAGCCCCCAGCTCTCCTGCCCAGAAAGCTCACACCTCAGTCTCTGCAATGAAAGACCCCTGAACCTCCTCTTAACTGCACAACCCTGCATGTGACAGGGGGGAGCATCTCCCCCTTCCAACTCCCACACCAATGGCCTGGCTACATAGTCCCCGTCCCACACACTGGGGTGAAGCAGCTTATGCCAAACCATGTAGTTCTTCCTATCTCAAGGGGGTCATTATCCGCCCATCCTTGGTACCTCCGCCGAAGTACGGAGGGAATGTCATGTGTATGGTCCCCCCCCCGTCCCTATGCATTATGGGAACAGCCACACGGAGGAGAGCTGATCTTGCCCCCTTTTCTTTGCTGCAAGGCTCTCTTGGTTTTATCTGCTGTACTGCTTGCTGGTCACTCCCCTCTGTAGCTGGCAGCATCCAGGAAGTCTCAAGCTGAGCCTCAGGAAGGAGGCAGAGGACTGTACCTGCTCCGTTAGTTTCTCAGAAGGGGCTTTTGCAAAGGCAAGTCATAAACACGGGCCTCTTGGTGCAGCGGGATAGCAGGGCTCCCCAGGGCGTTAGCCATCTAAATACCTTTGAGATTCCGGGCCCTCGTGTCCTCAGAGCCAGGTCCTTTCATTGGCTCGGGTCCCCTCCTAGCCCATCGGCTGAAATAAGTGGTCGATCTTTTCACTGTAGTCTGGGGACCAGCATGGGAGGGACAGAAGATGATTTTGGAGCCAGGGCTCTGAGCTGAGACCGGGAACAAATCCCCAGCTCTCTGCGTGACTGCTCCGACTCTTATAGCCGGATCACCACAAGAACTTAGCTGCTCCCCAACACGCCGGGCTGATATGGGAATGTGGCCCCTCGTTTCTCTGTTCCCGCAGGTCCCAATCAGTAAAATGAGGTTAAGATGAGCTCCTTGGTCTGTCGTGTCTATTTAATCTGTAGGCGCTTTGGAGCACTCAGGAACTGTCTTACTGAGCAGCTACCGAAGCTCTCCCCTGAGGCTTCTACCGTACAATCACAACAGTGTTACGCTCCCTGTGGCCCTGTCCGAGTGCCACTGCTTTGGGCGGCTCCCCCTCCTATTATAGCACGGCCACGGCTCCTTTCAAATTGGATCCCATTCACAACATTAACCTTTTTTGTTATTAACCAAACAGGGTGGACAGCTGTAGCCAGCAACTGAATTACCCCGCGACACCTGCCAGCAAGAGTCTAAACCGGTCAAAAGAAAGGATGGTGGTTGTGCAATTTTTAAAAGAAATGATTTGGTGCTGGACAGCTTGATCTGATTAAGCAGTGATTGAACAGAGCAGCCAGCTCGGTATCTTTCCAAGTAGGTGCTGATACCACACTCATCACCATGGTATTTGAGCATTCACTGAGCCAGTTATTTTCTGCCTATTCATCTCAGAGCCGCTGGCCCCTCTTAAATATTTCTCATGGTCCCTGTTACTCTGGTATCTGAGCACCTCACAATCTTGTGTGCATTTATCTTCACGACACCCCTGTGAGCCAGGCAGAGCTATTATTCCCATTGCACAGATGGGGACCTGAGGCACAGAAATTAAATGACTTGCCCAAGGTCCCACAGAAAGCCTGTGGCAGAGCAGAGACTGGAACACGGGTCAGCCAGTTCTCCGGCTAGCACCCAAACTGGTGGTTAAACTCCAAGACGAGGGAGGAGTCATCATGAGATGTGGTTTCTAGTCCCAACTCAGCCACTGAGCTTAGACACATCATCTCACCTCTCTCTGCCCGTTTCCCCATTCATCAAATAGGGATGATGACACTGACCTACCTCCAGTTGTCAGGCTGACTTCATTCATGTTTCTAAAGCACTTTGACAGGGTGAAAAGAATTGTCACAGCATCCCTGCCCATTAGCCTGCCTGTCTCCCATACACCCGCACCTTGCAGGCTGAACGACTGGACGCGTCACTCTGTTCTGTATGCTGTTTTCCTTCCATTCTCTTTGACTTATTGGTTAGGTTTCCCATCCCCTCCCCAAAAGCCGCCGTCCAGAATCGGGAGTCACAGCTGCTGCAGCCTTCACTCGACTCTGTAATTATATATCCCAATCTGTTGCTATGCAATACAAATGATTTCCAGCCATCTGTCCAGGCCCAGTTCCCGGTGGTAACTGGGGAGGAAGGCGACCTCCTGTGTGCGCCGGGACCGAAGCACGAAATCCATCCCTGCCCAGCTTCCCTCGCTGTGAATCCACTCCTGCCTCCGGTACAGTGACACTGGTGCTGAGAGAGGCTCAGTGAACACAGCTGAGATAATGGATCCTTAGGCAAGTTAGTCCAGGGAGCTTCCCCCCATTGAGTCAGGCGTTCCCGAAGGATCTCCTGGTTAAGTCAATTACCAGGAGCTGAGACGGAATGAATCTGGGACTGTCTGAATAGCAAGGCAGATGTCGTAACGGTCCCTAGAGCAAGGATGGAACCAGAGACCTTTGGCACCAAAAGCAAAGGCCTTGACCACTTGAATTAACAGTCAGCCTTGTTAGCTACCTCGGTATTAAGGCTGATAATCTTTTTGTAGGGCAGCCACTAGAGAGTGAGATAGTCACATGAAAGACCTTGCTCCCAGGGACCTTTAAGCAATTTGCAAATATTAACAGAGCCTCCCAGCAGCCCCTGTGCACTGGGGAACTGTACCAGCTTCCCTTTCCACGGAGAGTGAATCTAAGGCATGGAGAGGGTAACCCCCAGGCGCGTGCTCTAATCCAGGGGTTCTCAACCTTTTTCTTTCTGAGCCCCCCTCGCCCCGCAACATGCTTCAAAAACTCCAAGGCCCAGCTGTGCCACAACTGTTTTTCTGTATATAAAAGCCAGGCCAACATTAGGGGATAGCAAGCTTGGGAATTGCCTGGGGCCCCACGCCACATGGGGCCCTACAAAGCTACATTGCTCAGGCTTCAGCTTCTGCCCTGGGTGGTGGGGCACGCGGTCCCAGGCTGCAGTCCTGTGCAGTGGGGCTTTGGCTTTCTGTCATGGGCCCTAGCGAGTCTAACACTGGCCATGCTTGGCAGACCCCCGGAGACCTGCTCACGGTTCTCCGGAGCCCTGCTTGAGAACCACTACTCTAAATCACCTTCCTTTCAGGTACGCCATTCGCTCCATTTGGGGGTGCTGCTTATCACCGAGGATGGTGCTCTGTCCCCCTCTAGCGGTGGCAGGGCCAAGTATAGAGATTGACGAGTCTGCTACAACCTAGCTTAGCCAAGCTCTCACCTCAGGCTGCTCCTTTGAGATCAGACATCCCAGGTTGCATCTGTAGCTGACAACCCACCTGTGGGTGCAGCGTTACACCGAGAGGTCGTGGTTCTGTATCCGTGGGCTGCTGGTGCCTTACACCTGAGCTGGTCACCCCTATAAACGAGAGATGAATTATATTTGGGAAAGAGAGAGAGAAGATCTTTTACTGGGACAACTTGTGTTGGTGGAAGGGACGACGGTTTGGAGCTTTGCTGTGCTCTTCTTCAGGGCTGGAGAAAGAAGCTGCTAGAGTGTCCAAGCTAAATAGAAGGTCGGACATGAGTCGTTCACATATGTTGTAGAAGTCCATATTCCCTGCTCCCTGCAAAGATTTCCAGGCAACCTAAACAGGCTGAGCAAGCCACCAGAGAACAGCAAGTCGGAGCTTTGAAATGGGAGAGTGAGGGAGGAGGCCAAGATTACACCAAGATTATGGGGCTGGAAGACAGGGAGGAGAGAGGAGCTGTCAGTGCAAATAGGGATGGGTTCTTATTCATTGCATAGGAAGCCTGTAATTTAAAAGGGGAAAGTAATGGTATTATTGCAGCTTAACAAACTGGCAGACTGACTGCTGAATGTGCACCAGGATACCCTCACGCAATTCTGAGTTGGCAGCGGCTGGTCGGTGGGCAGAAACCCCACCCAGCAGCTCTGCACAGCAGTGGTAAAAGAGCGCCATCTCCAGGTGAAACTGCTGATGGAAGGATGCAGAATGCAGTTACCCAAGCTGGGGTTTAACAAGAACACTGGGCCTAACATCACTTACTGTATGAAAAGCACCAGGAAATCTTTAATGGCCATGAGTAGCTAAGATCTTGGTTATATGTATAATCCAAGCCAGCGCCCCGCAGCACAGCACCCCCTACTACCATGCTGGGGCACTGGGGTCAGCGCTGACCCAGAGCAGAGAGCACCTCTTACTGAGTCACCCATGCTGGTCCCCACCACATGGTGCTGTGCTGGGGTGAGCACGGACTCCACTAGATCTGTAATGAGATAGTAGGGTCAGTGATCAGGGGTGGGGGATGCCACTGAAAGAATGGGGGCCATGCTTGAGGAGATGAAGCATGAGTGGAGTGGCAGATTGTGCTGGAGAGATGGGGAGTGTGCACCTCTTTAGAGGGGGAGGGCACTGGTGGGGTGCCAGTTATATAGAGAATCTGGTTATGGGGCAAAGGGATTGGAGATAAATTGGCGATGTGGCTGCTGGAACATTGCTGAGAGCATCAGGGATGGCTGCTGAGATGCAGGGAGCGGTTCATGCTTTGGCAAAATGGCAGAGCTGCCCGCTGATACCAGAGGGGTCTGGGAAGCAGGATAGGGCTTGAGCACTCATGGTGTGGCCATGGCTCAGCCCCACACAACCGCCCCCTCCTTTTATTAGTTTAAACACACAGATGCATGAAAAATAAATGTTCCTAGAGAAAGACAGCAATGGAGGGCTGGAAAGCAATTAGCATCCAAAGAGACATAATTAGTGCTCAGAATGCAAGCGGCAGAGAAGAAATAAAGTAGCATTCGGATGCAATCAGGGTCGTGCCTGAATTACAAACTGTTAGCTGAATTGCTAATTAAATGCAGTGTGTGAATCACGTCTTAATAAGGGCACCGTTCAGGCTGGGAGAGCAGCAGCCATGGCAGGATGAAGAGTGTGAGGGATGGGGGAGATACGGAATGGCTGGGGATTGCCAGGGGTGATATTTACAATGATCTCGCCAGCCGCCTGGGCCCATAATGCTTGGTGCTTTGCCCAGCCAAATGACATAGTAACTTCAGCCAGACCACCGTCTCTGCCTCTGCCAGAGCGCCTTCTGGATGCAATGAATGTCAGCGCTCTAAGGGAACGGGCACATGTGCAGAGCTTAAAAACACCTGCTGGGCCACGTCTGTGTGCTCCCTCCCAGCTCTGCTCCAGCTCCTGTACCCGGAAGCTTTTGCTTGCCCTCCTCTCCGCCTGTCTTGGCCAGATCTGAAAACCCCTGATTTGGGCACAAAGAGGAGAGAGCAGGGCTTCCAAATCAACACGTGGTTTAATGTTGTGATTCAGATCTCTCGCTCTATCTCCATCTATGAAGTTCTGGGGTGCAATCCAGACCAGTGAAGGCTTGTGTCACCACCTGCCTTGCCACAATGGGTCCCTCACCATGCTTTGCTATTATCTCCCAAGCTGGGTCACTCGCAAACAGCCTGCCAGCATGCAGGTCACCCCCTGAGTGTCTGTGGATAGCTGCAGACCTGGTCCAGCAGCCACATCCACAGCAGCTGGTCAGCGACACCCACCAGCCTTGGGACCACTTGCAGGGTGACCCCAGTACACTCCCAGTCCTGAATGTTCCCAAAAACATGTTCTGCACTGTCCGGCCCTCTCCAGGCCAGTTCAGATATTAAAGGTCCGTTGTCCTGTAAACAGTCAGTATTCAGCAGTTTGCTACTTTAACTGGAGTTTTCAAGCAGTTCAGTTTAAACACAGCACTGGATTAATTTAGATTAAAAATAAAACCAGCTCATTTACCTACAAAGGGAGAGATTTGAAGCGAGTACAGGGATAAGGCATTAAAGTCAGAAATGGTTACGAGAGAAAGAAAGAGAAAAATGCTTCCTAGTAGCTAAGTCTTAACAAGCTAGACCTGGTTCAAGGTAAAATCAATCCTCACCACATGTTCTCAGCAATAGGGCTGACCCAATTCTCAGGTCAGGATCTCCCCCCAGCATAAATCCAGATTCCGGGGGTGCTCTGAGGCTAGAGCACCCATGGAAAAAAAAATAGGGGGTGCTCAGCAACTACCGGCAACCCTGTGGATCAGCTCCTTCCGTTCCCATCTGCCAGCAGGCCCTGCCAATCCGCTCCTCCCGCCTGCCGAAATCAGCTGTTCAGCGGCATGCAGGAGGCGCTGGGGAAGAGGAGCAGGGGCAGGAAGAAGCGGGGGAGAGGGCAGAACGGGGCAGGAAGGGACCAGGGAGGAGTGGGCGGGGCAGGGGGTTGAGCTCCTTCTGAGAACTGGGGAAGTCAGCATCTCTCTCCCCAAGAATCAAAGTTCCTTTGTCTGCTGAACTGAGCAAGCAATAACCTGAGGTGTTTTTACCCCTCACTTTTACAACCCAGTCACCCTCTGAAATGCACCTTCCTGAGGGTTTTCCCGAGGTCCAGTTCATTCCAGCCATGAGGAGGAAGACACGGAGTCTCGTGGTGAACGGTGCCATGTTGTCTGTTAAAATGCAGATCGCTCTGTTCCTGCCCCCCAGTACTGCCAAAGAACGGCCTCTTGTCAGGCAATAGCCCATCACCTTTGAGGACACCCGGCCAGAGGCAACAGTGTCTCCTTTGTCTTTGAGAAACCAATTTACCCCTGTCTCAGACATCGTGACACAGTGCAGTCATCATTTCAGCTTCTGTTCACAACTTAATACCCATTTTGTATGAGCATTGCACAAGAAAATTGGTGATGAATGCCATGTTTGTTTTGAAAGGATACCTCACAAGACATATTTTGCTCAGAGCTTATTAGAATAATGTGTAGGTGTGAATCCAGGGTTGCTTTCGGTCACACTGTCTGTCTGCTTATCCTGTGCGCATCACTCCAGTACCTGAGCACCAGCCTAGGTACCACCCAAACTGATTCTTTACGCAGCACCTCTGCATCCAACTGGTGTCTTCTCTTCCACTCCTCTCCCCTCGCTGCATCATTCACCTCATCTCCCTGCCCACAACAGTTTCCCTTCTCCTAGGAGGCCCTTCATCTCCCACACTCCCTCTTGCTGCAGGGATCTTCACCACTAGATACGGGCCTGACCTGAGACCCTGGCCTCTGAGTGGTCTAAGTTCTCTCCATGAGAGGATGAATGCAAAAACCTCCCAGACACTGGCTACCTTCTGATTAGAAATGCCCATGTATCTAGGAATGCTCAGATCATGGGGGATAGTCTGGCCCTTTGGAAAGAGACAGGGCTTGGAGATGGAATTCCCTCCCCTCCTTCCACTTTTCTCTATCCTGGAATATTTTCTTTCCCGCTCTTGCTGGGCCCATCTCTCATTACACATCTCAAATCCCTTGTTCCTTCCTGTGCTCCAATCTCCCATCGTCTCGGTCTCTCATTACCCAGAACAGTGAGCAGTCTCCTGGGATAACAATTAGATACAGCAGCCTGTGAAACATCCAGTTAAGCAAAGGTACTTACTACGCAGACAAGGGCAATTAACAGCAAACGTCCGGTTCCAAGAGTCTCATTAGCAGCCTTAAACATGCCTGTCATTATTAACCATCCGACATGAAGATTTAAAGCCTGTGCAAAATGAGACATTTTGCTGGCCATATGTCACTGGATGGAGCCTGCCACGCTGCCAGGACTAGACTCCAGCCAAAGCATGACCTGCCTTCACAGCACCACTCCCCATTCACCTTCCCTGTTCTCTCTCTTAGCTTCAGAAAGCAAATCTCCTTCCTCCCTGGCCTGGATCCTTTTTCAGCCAGAGTGGCTCGTCCAGACTTGGGGCCTGCCCCCTCAGGACTATGCGGAGGAATCCTTCCCCGGTGGGCCTAGCCAGACCTGGCGCGGTCAGAGCAGAGAGCAAGCCATGGAGTGAGGTGCAGCTTAGGATGCGTGTGACCCAGAGCTCGGTTTTCTAGAGCAAACAAAGAACCTCCCCCGCAGCGCTAACAAGGCAGCTTTGCTCCTCGAGGAATCAAGGGGAGTTCTCCGCTCTAAACACCGACAAGGCAGCGGTGGCGGGAGAAGGAGACTTCCTCAGCCTGATGCTCATTCCCTCCACCTTCTCCCGCCAGCTGCCTGAACCCACAGCTCTTGCGAGGCTGAGGCCTGCCTCCCAGCTCCTCCTGACTGTGGTGCGATCAGATGGATGCCTCATGTCGCCTGCCAGAGGACCCCGAAAGCACGGGAGGAAAACAGCGAATACGCAGAGAAATCTCTGTCCCAGCCCAGCACCAGAACTCTCTCCTCTCTGACCACTCTCCCCACAGCAACACCAGGGCCTTGGGCAATGGGACCCATCAAAGGAGCTTCCAAGAGAGAGAAATTAACTAGTTTGCTTTCCTGTGCGTGCAACCTGGGCCACTCACAATTACGAGGGCAAGCCCGTCTCTTCCTCCCAGAGCGTTATCCCACGTGCAGAGAAGAGCGACAAACCAAAAGCCATTTGGCTGTTTAATAGCAGCACTCTCCCGTCAATGGTGATGTGACCTTCTCCCTGCCCAGAGCAGCTTCCCCGGAGGGTTGAGAGGAATTCAGGCGACCTGGTTCAAAGGACGGCACTGCTCAGAGTTAGCCAAGTGTAATGATGTTAGTTCTGGTGGGACCCTGTGCCAATTCAGGACAAATTGCTTAAAGCAGGGCAGTTACAGCCCAAGGCTGGGGTTTTTCCACCTCTAAGGCAAACCAAACCAGCCAGCCAAAGAGGACTTTGGTCTCACCCCAATGGTTAACCACAAGTCACAGAAGCAATTCCCTTAGACACTCCAGTTTCCCAGTATCACTACCACTGCCACTCGTTATGGGGACATATGGTTATGAAAACCAATACCCCAGTAAAAGAAAAAAGGTTCTCTTGATCCCAGAGGACCACGCCACAGACCCAGGTCGATATACAAATCAGATCTTACCCACAAATCATGCTGTTGCCAATCCTTTAAAATCTAAAGGTTTATTCATAAAAGTAAAAAGATACAGATGAGAGCTAGAACTGGTTAAATGGAATCAATTACATACAGTAATGGCAAAGTCCTTGGTTCAGGCTTGTAGCAGTGATGGAATAAACTGCAGGTTCAAATCAAGTCTCTGGAGTCCATCCCCCACTGGGATGGGTCATTCAGTACCGTGTGTAGAGCTTCCGTTTGTAGCAAAGTCCCTCCAGAGGTAAGAAGCAGGATTGAAGAGAAGATGGAGATGAGGCATCAGCCTTTTATAGTCTTTTCGAGGTGTAATAACACCTCTTTGTTCTTACTGTGGAAAATTACAGCAAAATGGAGTCTGGAGTCACATGGGCAAGTCCCTGCATACTTTGCTGAGTCACAAGGCGTATCTGCCTTCTCTCAATGGGTCAATTGTGAAGCTGATGGTCCTTAATGGGCCATCAAGCAGGCTAGGCAGAGCTGACAGCAACTTGTCTGGGCTGTCACCCAGAAGCACAGCAGAAGTTTGAAATACAGACAGTATAGAGCCAATATTCATAACTTCAACTACAAAAATAATACACATATAGAGATCACATAACCATAACCAGCAAACCACAACCTTGTCTTAGACACTCTATTTTACCCCCTTTATATAGGATTTGGTGCCACTACAGGACTTTGGTTGCAACAATGATCTATATGGTTCCAGTTCATGTCAATAACGTCACACCAAGCCCACCTGATAAACAGATGGGACTGCAGGGGTCCCAGGGGGGCTGTCAGGGAACAGCAGGATTTGGATGGGACAGGAGTCCTGGAGGGGGCAGATAGGAAGTGCAGGCTGGGCCACGACCCCCTCCCCTAACCAGCCCTCCATACAATTTACGAAACCCGATGCGACCCTCGGACCAAAAAGTTTGCCCGCCCCGGGCTAGAGCATTGGATTAAGACTCAGGAGATCTGGATTCTATTCCCATCTCTGGCCTACTGGGTGACCTTCAGCAAGTCAATTCCCACTCTGCGCCTCAGTGTCCCCATCTGTAAAATGGGGACATTGATACTGACCTCATTGGTAAAGCACTTAGAGATCCACTCACAAAAGCCCTATAAGAGCTAAGTATTATTATCCTTCTTGATATAACTGGATGGTCTCAAGACACATAGATGTGTAATCAATCACACGTGATGCCATGATATTATCTTTGGATACGACGCACAGCCATACTGCAGGAATGCTGGTACCTGTCAGCTCTGTGTTCTTGGGGAACCAGGGCGCAGTATCCAGCCTGTCTGACTCACGAAGGACACCCGCCCCTTCCCCAGCCTCTGCTTGAACTAAAACCCATCAGAAGAAAGACTTAGGCCTGGTCTACACTAGGGGGTGGGGTCGATGAGAAATACGCAACTTCAGCTACGGGAATAGTGTAGCTGAAGTCGAAATATCTGATTTCGACTTACCTCCTGTCCTCACAGCGCGGGATTGATGTCCGCGGCTCCCCCGTCGACTCCACTACCACCACTCGCCCTAGTGGAGTTCCGGAGTCGAAGGGAGCGCGTTCGGGGATCGATATATCGATCCCTGATAAACCGATCGCTACCCGCCGATCCGGCGGGCAGTGTAGACATACCCTTACAAAGAGCAATGAAAAGGCCATAGGAGACACACTTAACCCCTCCAGACAAGGGTGACAGGATTAAGGCAACTCCCAGCCTCATTTGCATCAGAGATGGGACAGGGAGGCATCCCCGTTAGCTACAGAATGGAGAACGGAGATTCCAAGGCAAGAACCACTCTGAACTCTGGGACCAGAAATGCAGGGAAGCAGTGCATCCTGGGGGATCTCTGCTCCAGATGTTAATGAACCCACCTGCCCACCCCCAGCTCAGCAGTTATCAGATCTAGTAATAAATTTGAGTAATAAATCCTTTATTGGTATCCAAAAGACGGAAGCTGCCTAATTGCATTGCGAGCAACCTGGAAGGAACACCGCCCATAGTCAGGAATGATCAGTTCCCATTGTCTAACCTGAACAAAACAACTTTGGATACTCCCTTGAGCCACAAACAAATCTAGTGTTCGCCCTTAAACCATTATTTTTCCCTACAAAAAACCTCTACCCAAGCTCAAGTAAGTGTTCTGATGCCTGGATTCAAAATCTGCACCAGTTCCACTGGGATTTCATCTTCTCCTGACTGATCGTGCTGAGGGCTCTGCCTGTCTCCAGCACTCCAGACCCTCGGCCATCACCACCACCTGGGAACCCCGACCAGTTCAAGCTTCACGGAGCGGTGAGAACCCAACTCTCTCTCTCTCTCTCTCTCTCTCTCATGTTTTTGGCATCCCCATTCACTTTGCAGCAATGCTCTTCTTACTAAGCTAAAGATCCCTGTAGCGCCCCCAAATCCTGTGGGGTTTGCTCATCAAGTGGGCTACTCCCAGAACAATGGTAAAGTGATAGTGGGGACAGGGACGTGCTGAACCTGTGGCATAGGAGGGTGGCAGCCTGGAAGTGCTGCTCGACCCAGCCTGCGGAGTCCAAGGACATATAAGGGGTCAGCTTGGGAGTGCTGACTGACCCAGTCTGCTGAGACGCTCTCCGATTCTGGAGCTGGAGGAACCCAGCCCTGGGAAGCTAGGTCCTGCAGGATAGCTCCATTGGAAGGGAACTTGCAGAAGGGAGAAGTAGAGCTCCATATGAAAACACAAGTGACACACGAAGCACATTGATAGAATTATAGAAACCCCCACCCCCTGAGAAGAGTAACCCTAAAACATGAGTGTACCCCAAAGTAATAGGCAAATCTGGTAACGGTACCTAGGAGCCCCACTCATGGTCCTAGGTGCTGCACAAACATGGAACAAAAAGACAGCCCCTGCCCCAAAGAGTCAGCCTTGTTTTCTTCTTAAGTGCACGAAACTCTCGGCCTCTTCCAGCAGTGAGCTCCACAGGTATATAGTGTGCAACTTCACAGACAATCCGTAGGGATCTGCGTGGAGCAGGGAAGGAGGTAGAAGACTTTGAAGTTGGAAGTGTGGAAATTGAATAGACCAGCTTTAGGTATTGAGAGAGTGTGATAATGTCACCCCCTAGTGACAGGAACTAGAATAAGACGCCTACTATGAGCTAATGGAGGGGATTTCTCCTTGGGTTCAAGTGGGAAAGGCCCGTGAAGGAGCCGGGTTCCAGTCCCAGCTCTGGGGGCGATTTCTCTACTACCCATATCCGCTCTCTGCGGCTCCTGGATTCTTTCCACGCTGCACTGCAGAGGGGAGAAAGATCAGAGCCATGAAATGATGCTTCCTGTAAACAAGTAAAAGGAGTCAGTGTCTGCCACCGTAATCCCCATGCAGAGAAGGTGCTGTGCCGCCACGTGCTGGGATAATTAGCTGCCTGCTTGCCAAGTCACACTTCAATACAGGCCACACAGCTTTTCATCGGGAGCCGGCAAGCACAATCCGCTGACAATTAATTAGCTATAATTAGCAGGATTCACCTCGTTCTGAAAAACTGGGCAAATATTTTCCCAGGGAGTTCTGCACGGTGTCCTGCCCTGGCACACAGCCGGGCCTCCCTGTCCCGCTCTCAGCAAAAGGAGAGAAACTGAAACGCTAATAAGTGGCCCCGTTTCTCCTCCTCGCCAGATGCCTTCTTGGCCTCTTTGCAGCCCTGCCTCTCAGCCAGGCATGTCCCAGCTCACAGGTGGGTGAGAAGGCAGTTTGTCCCTTGCAGATTCCAAAGTTGGCACCAGGGGAGAGGGTTCCCTAGCGAGATCTATGCTAGTGCCAAAGAGGCAGGGTCCCTGCATCCTGCCTGGGACTGACTCAGAATGCTGTAAAGACATCTCCAGGCACTAGCTTTCTTTCTATGGGGCTGGGCCAGGTGTGGAGGGACAATGATGGGTGAATTTCTAGGGGGCTGGGGGGGAGGTGCATGCATCTGGAGGTAGAGGTGTGTGTGTGTAGGGACTCAGGTGGGTGTATTTCTATAGGACAGGTGTATGTAGGTGGGGGCTGGTGCATGGGTGTTGGGGACAAGTATGTTTGGCTGAGGGCGGGACGAGGCAGGTTTGTGGGGCTGGTTCATGTATATGGGGGTTGGGAGCAAGCGTATAGGGCTGACAGTGGGGCCATTTCTACATGGCCAGGGCATGTCTAATGGGTTTGGGACAGGTGCCCATAGGGGTGAGTTGGGTGCAGTGTTATATGGACAGGGCAGGTGCATGCAGGGGAATCTTTCTGTCGCTGGCCTTACAGGGCCCCAACAAACTTCACTCCTGATTATTTCTTCCGCTTTTAGCTCAAATTTGGATTTGGAAAGTAGAAAAAAAAACCACACACACAAGAAAGGGACTGCTTCTCCTTTGAAGGCAGCTTCTACCACAACCACTTTGTCTGGCTCAGGCAGCGGAGTGAGGCTCCGGGCACGGGCACAGGCCCCAGCTGCTTTCATGGCGCACACACAAAAAGTGCTCTGTGTCGCAGCTCCCTGGTTAATCAGATTAGCACAGCAGGCAGGTCAGCGCCCACAGGCGCACGCTCAGCAGCTAATACACAACAGCAGAATCCACAGGGGGCTGGATTCATTATTCAGATTTTAACAAATTCAGCCACGTCTCTTTAAAGGTCTAATAAGTTGTTTCTTTCCCACCAGGGACATTCTCCTCCTATCCTCTCTCCTTTTCCCTTGTATTCATTTTTCATTTTCACCATCTCACCTTCTTTTTTAAACCCTGGTGGCATTTACAGAAGAGGGTTTTGACCCTGTATCCCTGGGATCCCCCTCGCACCCCCCCCCATCACTGCCTACCCAGCTCCACCCCAAAGATGGCTGCATTTCTGCAGCGCTAGGTGAATCGTTTGTATCGCGCTTTGGGTGAAAAGCCCTGCATGAGTAGTAACGGTCCCTCAGCCCCTTCTGCCCCAGGGTTTCCTACCACTTTGCAAATACGCAATAAGGGATCCCTGGAGGGTCTCTCTGAGATGGAGAAGCAGATTTGCCTGAGGCTGCAGCAAGCCAGTGCAATGGTGGGGTAGAGGATGCAGGAGCCATTGGGTATCGAAGGGGAGAGAAGGAAGCAGTGAGGTTACGAGCAATGTGCACAGACAGGGGGCTGGTGCAGCGAGGTATCTGGGCATAAAGGGACAGGGACAGGTGGGTAGTGGGGCTAGTGAACAGTGAGGTATGGGACAGAGTGCAGGGCAGATAAGTTAGGGGCAGTGAAGCGAAGTGCCTGGGGGTGGGGACAGCTAGGGGCAAAGTGCAGGGCCAGAAGGATGAGGGGCAGTGGCATTGCCAGTCGTTAAGGGGAGGGACAGAGTAAAAGGGCTGTGGGGTCACGGAGCGCGGCCTAGAGCCTGCTTGGAGTGACTTCTCCCTCAGCCTTTCTAAATTCACCCTTCTTTCAGGGCGGGACTTAGCGGGCTCTGCCTTGGGATCCCCCAACTTTTCCCAAACCCAAAGCACAAACTTAACCCCACTTCTGCCCTCCTTGGGTTTGACCCTTCATCTGAACGCCACTCTGATCCTCCAGGCTTCACCACAGGAGCCTGCTCCTCCCCACTGGCTGCTCCATGTCTCTCCCATCCTGGCCTCGAGGCCGACCCTCCGTACTCAGGAGAGGACCCCAGAATCAACTCTCCCACAGGGCTTCCTTCTTGGCCTTGCCAGTCTCTCTACTGCTGACTGCAGAATCAGCTTCAGCTTTAATTAGGCCTGGCCTGCCTTCCAAGTGGGTTAACTGGTCTCCCAGGCCCAAATTAGCTCTTTCACCACCTGTGAAAAAACAGATTGACAGAGCCACAGGAGTAACTAGAAGTCACCTACTGCAAGACAGGCCCAACAAAGAAAATAACAGAAAGCCACTAGCCATTACCTTCAGCCCCCAACTAAAACCTCGTCAGCGCATCATCAAAGATCTACAACCTATCCCGAAAGATGATCCCTCACTCTCCCAGATCTTGGGAGACAGGCCAGTCCTCGCTTACAGACAGCCCCCTACCCTGAAGCAAATACTCACCAGCAACAGCACACCACTGAACAAAAACACTGACCCAGGAACCTATTCTTGCAACAAAGCCCAATGCCAACTCTGTCCACATATCTATTCAAGTGACACCATCATAGGACCTAATCACATCAGCCACGCCATCAGGGGCTCGTTCACCTGCACATCTACCAATGTGATATATGCCATCACGTGCCAGCAATGCCCCTCTGCCATGTGCATTGGCCAAACCGGACAGTCTCTACGCAAAAGAATAAACGGACACAGATCTGACATCAGGAATCATAACATTCGAAAACCAGTGGGAGAACACTTCAGCCTCTCTGGTCATTCAGTAACAGAGTTAAAGGTGGCAATTTTGCAACAGAAAAGCTTCAAAAACAGACTCCAGCGAGAAACTGCTGAACTTGAATTGATATGCAGACTAGATACAATCAATTTAGGCTTAAATAGAGACTGGGAATGGCTGAGCCATTATACACATTGAACCTATTTCTCCCATGTTAAGCATCTTGTCAAACTGTCTTAAATGGACTATCTTGATTATCACTACAAAAGTTTTTTTTCCCTCCTGCTGGCAACAGTTCATCTTAATTAATTAGCCTCTTAGAGGGTGTAGAGCAACTCCCACCTTTTCATGTTCTCTGTATGTATATACATCTCCTCACTATATGTTCCATTCTATGCATCCAATGAAGTGGGCTGTAGCCCACGAAAGCTTATGCTCAAATAAATTTGTTAGTCTCTAAGATGCCACAAGTACTTCTGTTCTTTTTGCGGATACAGACTAACACGGCTACCACTATGAAACCTGTCACCACTGTATGAGGTAGACCCCTCATTGCAGTCCCTGTGTAGCACATCTTTCCTGAGATTCCCAAAGGCGGGTACACATTCTCATCCTAGCTTGTTGGGTGACCTTAGACAAGTCACTGCCACTGGCCGTGCCTCAGTTTCCCCATCTGTACAGTGGGGATAACAATACTGACCTTTTCATAAACACACATTGTGTTCTAGTGATGAAAAATGCCCTAGAAGGACACGTTATTAGTTTACAGATGGGGAAACTGAGACATATTGCCCAAAGGATGCAATCCCATGCTCCTAGTGTCCCCAGCCTCTTTTTGCCAGAAGCTAGGAATGGGTGACAGGGGATGGATCACTTCATGATTCTCTCACAGACCTGCAGCTGGCACCAGGGAAATGCCATGCTGGAGTTTGGTGCCAACCTGCAGGAACAGTTCAGCGGTTTGAGTGTTAGCCTGCTAAACCCAGGGTTGTGAGTTCAATCCTTGAGGGGGCCATTTAGGGATCTGGGGCAAAAAATCTGTCTGTAGATTGGTCCTGCTTGGAGCAGGGTATTGGATTAGATGACCTTGTGAGGTCCCTTCTAACCCTGATATTCTGTGTTCTGTTCATTCCCTCTGGGGCACCTGGCACTGGCCACTGTTGGAAGACAGGATACTGGGCTAGATGGACCTTTGGTCTGACCTAGTATGGCTGTTCCTATGAAATGCCACCCAGCGAATCAGTAGCAGTAAGGGATGGACGAGAACATTGGGCAGGCTCTGCAGGAAAGGTTGGCACACTTCAGCCCAGACCCTAGTGACTGAGGAAATCCCATGACAACCAGCATTGACTGGTGTCTAGAGTTGACTAGGCCACTGACAAGCAAGCACAGGGGTAGTCCCTCCAGGGTCAGACACAAGGCACATGGGTGAGAACCGATGCAGGGGGAAGTTAGTGCCAATCCTTCCCATGCTACCCTGGGCCTGTGCACAGACCACATCAGTCTGCAGAGTTTCCACCAGCAACGCCATTCGCACCCACAAGCAGTTAGGGAGGAGGGAACAGCTGAGAGCCCCAGTCTGAGCCTCTCCCACACAGCTCCAGCTTCCAGGAGCCAGACTTTCAAGAGAGCTCAGCCCCCAGGCAGGGTCCCCCCGGCCTGCTGAGAACCAAGTGAAAAACTGCAAGTTTAGGTCAGTGCCCCAGTGTGAACTGAGCCCATCTGAAAAGCCAGCCCGGATCCCGGGGGCTGAGCACTTGGGAAGCTGGCCTTGAGCTCTTTGGAGAATCTGGCTTAACGCGCAGGGCTGCAGCTCCTCACGGGAGTGGAAAGTTCTGCAGTGAGAGGACCAGGCCGTGAAGGCTGACTCGGAGCAGCGCCTAATCCGGGCCCTGCCTTCGTCCCAGAATCTCACATGCACTCGCTGAAGCTCCTCAGCATTACCGCGAGGAAGGGCAGGCAGCCTCTGCTGGAGGCCAGCAGCAGGGAGAGGCCTTGCGAGCACTGAGCAGGATCAAAGGGAGTTCTTCATCTATTTTAATACGTCTCAGTCAACCAAGACATCTGAGTCAGTCTTACCTGGGGAAGGGGCCTTCCAGACGACATCAAAAGCCCTATTTGAACGGCATGGGGGGCAGGGGCAAGAAGAGGAGGAAGGACGAGAGGAGATGGAAGAAAGCGAGAGATGAAGAGGCAGATACCATGGCGAGCGACAGCTATTTTGAAACTAGACTTACCACAGTTTTACAAGCATCCGGGGCAAGAGCGAGTGGCCTAAGATACAGAGGATGAGAAGGAGCTAAGTGCAGACTGATTCTCACTCTCTCTGGCCATCAAAGGAGCCTTTCAGAATCAAACGCCGGCGCCTGACACTCGGCTCCACACTTGCTCCTGCTCACAGCACTCCTCTGCAATGCTGGGGTGCGGAGTTCACGCCCCGAGGGACCTGGAACTCGCTGGCGCCAGATGAGGGTGCGTGGCAGGCACCTAGCTTGCAGCCAGGAGGCTGGCGAAGTTGCAGGATCTTTCCTCTCAGGTCACCCTGCTGGGATGCCCTCCTCTCTAGAGATCAGGGGCAGGCCAAGGACAGACCTGCAGATCCAAAATCTGGCGGCTCCCCTGCTGCGGCCGTCACCCTCTGTCTGCAACTCCCATCCTGACTCTGGGCCTTACCCAGCCACTGACCAAGACGCTGGGGAGAATTTATCAGGGAATCCCATTTCCCATCACCAGGGCAGAGGAGAGAGAACCAGGGTCTATTGCCATGTTGGAGTTTAGTGCCAACCTGCATTTCCTTGGTGCCAGCTGCAGGTTTTTGTTACTGGAAGGAACCAGGTCTTCCCTGCACCTGTATAGGGCCATGGGCAGCTCTGGCACCCAATCAACAATGAGGATAATTAACTTGCCCAGCTATTCATCACCATTACCTGCTGCAGTGCCACTCAGACAGCACCACAATCTGCCATGCGCAGACTGGAGGCAGGTCAGCTGTCAGTCGTCGTGGGTAAGTCCCAGGAAACTGAAGTATTTAAAGGGATCTTGGCATGCTTGTTTTTATGCACAAGTTAACCAAAGAGGCACTGAGCTGCCACCTGCGGGAATGTCATTTGCCCACGTGCTGCTGGTGCCCATGGCCAGCAAGGAAAGCCCAGGAGTCTATCTGGGTGCCATGAAACAAGGTGGATCTGATGGTTTATGCCACAGTCAGATGAGGAGGCGACGCCCTGGGGCTGGGGAGAGTCACCAAAAGCTCTTAAGCAAACTAAGTCGTCCCGGCAGAGGTCCTCTCCTGGATCAGTAATTGGTTAATAGATAAGAAACAAAGGGCCAGACTAAATGGTCCGTTTTCAGAATGGAGAGCGGGAAATACCAGGGACCCCCAAGGATCTGTACTGGGACCTGTGCTGTTCAACATATTAACTGATGATCTAGAAAAGGGGGAGAACGGTGAGGTGGCAAAATTTGCAGATGATCTTAAGTTACTCAAGATAGTTACGTCCAAAAATGACCTGGAAGAGTTACAAAGGGGTCTCACTAAACTGGGTGACTGGGCAACAAAATGGCAGATGAAATTCACTGTGGATTAGTGCAAAGTAATGCACATTGAAAAAAACAACAATCCCAACTATACATACAAGATGATGGCGTCTAAATTAGCTCCAGAACGAGATCTCAGCCTCATTGTGAGTAGTTCTCTGAAAAAAATCTGCTTAATGTGCAGCGGCAGCCAAAAAAGCTAATAGAGTATTAGGAACCATTAGAAAAGAGATCGATAATAAGACAGAATCCATCATACTACCTCTATATAAATCCACGTTACGGCCACACCTGGAATACGGCGTGCAGATGTGGTCACCCCATCTCAAAAAGGATGTATTAGAATTTGAAAAGGTGCAGCAAATGGCAGTGAAAATGATGAAGGGTATGGAACAGCTTCCATAGAAGGAGACATTAAACAGACTGGAAGTGTTCAATTTAGAAAAGAGACGACTAAGGGAGAAGTGGGGACATGACAGAGGTCTGTAAAATCATGAATGATGCAGAGATAGTGAATAGGAAAAGGTTATTTACCCTTTCACATAACATAAGAACTTGGGGTCCCCCCAGTTAAATTAATAGGCAGCGGGTTTAATACAAAAGGAAATACTGCTTCACACAATGAACAGTCAACCTGCGGAACTCATTGCCAGGGGATGTTGTGAAGGCCAAAGGTATAATTGGGTTAAAAAGAGAATGAGATAAATTGGAGGAGGATAGGTCCGTCAATGGCTATTAGCCAAGATGGTCAGGGACGCAACTGCATATTCTGGGATTTCTCTAAACCTCCAACTGCCAGAAGCTGGGACTGGATGACAGGGGATGGATCACACAAAATTGCCCTGTCTTGTTCATTCCCTGTGAAGAATCTGGGACAGGCCACTGGCAGAAGACAGGATACTGGGCTAGATGGACCATTGACCTGACCCATTTAGGGCTGTTCTTATGAATGTACCGGGATCAGGTGGACACGGGTTCCCTGGGTCTGGGGGCCAGGCAGGTAATAGGATCTGTACTGGTGTAGAGGGCTCCCTCCATCTGCTCTTTACCATGGAATCAGGAGAAGGGCACTGGCTTGCTCTGCTTTGTCCAAGCAGATTTTCCCACAGTGTCTAGGGGCCCAGGATGTGCCCCAGGCCAGCACTGCCCAGTCTGTCCCTGGGATCAGCGGGCCCTTGCTTTTCACTGCTCAGAGACACCATCCCAGCCCTCCTGCATCACACAAAACCCCTCCCTGTCCATCCCCAGCTGTTCCAGTGCAGAGCGAGAACGGTGCCCCCAGGAAGATGACCACCACTGCATCATACACAAGCAGTCGCCGTGACGCTCATGGGGGCATCCGGAGACCTGCAGAGTGTGGTCTAACGGGCGCAAGGGCAGATCCAGCTGTTTCCGATACAAACAGGCCACATGCACACAGAGGCGAATACGTCCATCCCTGGCTGCAGAATCTGTAGTGAGTGAAGGAACATTTCTCACCCATCGGCTCCGAGCCAGCCCCTCTGGAGATGAAAATGCTTTGCCTTTTATGAAGGGTTGATCTAGTTTTGTTTTTAGAAAAAAAAAAATCACCAAGGAAGATTTCATACTCGAATAAACCTCCTGCTCACACTGGATTAATTCGCTGAGCTCGGGACTCTCAATTGCCTTGGAACCAGATCATGGGAGAACGCAAGTTCAGAGATAAAGCCGTGCACAGCCCAGGAGAAGCACTCTCCCTTGACTCAGGCACTAATTTGAATAATACAGACTATGCTAAGGCAGGCAGGATTTCAGAGAGCAGATAAGGCTGAATTATTTGCGGGACAGAGCCTGCTTCGCGTTAATCTGGCTCCAGTTTTGTAGAGAAAAGTGCTTAGCTCAAATCTCCTCTTATCTCTGAAAGGGCCTGTACCAGACAAGAAATTCCTTGCAATGACATTGCCCTCACCGCGTGCGCCCTGGTTTGTGATCGTGGGGTTGCTTACAAGGCCTGGGCAGTGCATCCCAGTTTGTTATTATATCATAAGGTCACTAGGGAGCTCTGGGCTTTGCAAACAGGTTGTTTATTGTAGAGTTACTTATGAGTGGTGGGCTGCAGAGCCTGCAGTTTCTGCTGATTCAAGAGTGGCACATGCTGTGTTATTGTAGAGTGGCCTGTGTTGGGATGCACGCGGCTGCTTTACGATTCCCATCGGTTGCCTGGCTGCACACACTGGTTTGTTCTTATAGGGTCACTCAAGACAGTCTGGAGCATTTGTTGTTTGTTTTATAAATGAAAAAATGAGGATGGGGGGGAAGTGTTTTTAAAATGTGGCTTTTGCAATCAGAGATAAGGACACAGGTGGTAACATTCCCGGCCTGCCCAGTCAATTGGTCTCCTTTTCAGGCACTGAGCATAGAGGTGCTGGAACTGAGGGTGCTGGGGGGCTGCCACACACCCTGGCTTGAAATGGTTTCCGTCATATCCAGGGTTTACAGTTTGGTTCGATGGCTCTCAGCACCCCCCCCACTGTTCCAGCCCCTGCCTGAACACAAACACCCAAAAACCAACATTAAGAGAATATTAAAGGTGCAAAGTCAAGCAGGCAGAAGGTAGGAAATGCTGGAATTAAGATTGTCTGTGTCATAGGCACCGTTCTATGGGTGCTCTGGGGCTGAAGCAGCCACGGGAAAAAAACAGTGAGTGCTCAGCACCCTCTTGCAGCCCCTTGGATCAGCTCCCCCCCACTGGCAGCTTCGCCAATCAGCACCTCTCCCTCCCTCCCAGTGCCTCCTGCCCACAGCGATCAGCTGTTCCCCGTGTGGTGCCTCCTGCCGGGAAGGCAGGGCATGCTCACAGGAGGGGACAGACCAGGGGTGGGAAGAGGCAGAGTGGGGCCTTGGGGGGAAGGGGTGGAGTGGGGGCAGGGCCTGGGGCAGAGGAGGGGTCAAAGTGGGGTGAGGGGGGAAGTGGACTGTCGGCACATATGGCCTGTGCCACCTTAACTTGGCCTCTCTGTGCTTACGCGTGATGACAGAGTCTTTCATTCCATCCCCAGCTCTCCCTCTGCCTTCATAGCCCAGTCCTCTCCAGCCTCCACACCTTCAATCTCCATCTGAACTCATGCCTTCCCTGCCTCCCAGCGCTCTCCCCACCCCATTCCCCCAGTGGTTACCAATCCCAGTCTCCTGCACCCCTGGCTCCTCCTTTGATCTCAGCCTCCCCCCGACACACACTTCAGTCCCCCCCAATGTCTAGTACAGCTCCCCCCAGCCCAGTTTCCTTGCCAAGCCAGTCCCAGGGTCCCCTCACAGGTTCCTTTACTCCTCTCCTTGGATCGCAGGATCCAAGCAGCCACTTGCTATCTAGCGGGCGCTGTCCACTTCCTTTGGGCACCGTGAGCATTTTGAGTGCCTCAGGGCTGGCTGGCTCTAATCATCCATCTGGCTCAGGCAGAGGGCCGTGCTCGCTGCTCATCACGTGGCTCAATCATTGCAGAAGCCCAGAAGATGACATTCCCTGCCAGGCGCAGTCAGAGCCGGGGCTAATTAGCTGACGAGAGCGAAAGGTCAAACTCAAAGAGAGAATCTCTCTCAATTCTGGGGATGTTCTTAGTGGAAGGGGGACTGCCGGGTCCAAAGACACACTCTCTTTCCAGATCAGCCTCTGCTTTCTCTCCCCTCGCCCCTCCATCTTTTGCTCTCGCTCGCCCGTCTGCCTGGCAGAATAATCAGCCTCTCCTGTTAGCTCTGGGAAGAGTGGGCGAGCCAATTATAAAAGACCAAATTAAAAATAAATAAATTGCAGGAGGCTGTCAGGAGAAGGCAAGAAGCAAACAACCCAATTCTTCACTTCATGGCCAAGGAGCCAAGTCTCCATCGCTCACAAAACTGTCTGAAAACTCTAGCTCTGGCGCTTCCTTGGCAAGTTAGATTGGTGCCATGTCACCCCCAAAAGTGGCATTTTTAACCTTCTCTTGTGCCCCTTTTCAGTCAAAGTTGAGGATCTTCAGATCTGGCCAATTATAGGGGGGGAAAAGGAGCCTCTGAAATTAGGTTGTGAATTGCAAGACAATGCCAGCCATGCTTGTTCAGAGTGTGGGGCTCTGTGATTCTGGTTCAGTCCCTGCAGAAAGGGGGAGGCTGTACTTTGCATTTACTGTGCCAGCTCCTTAAGCACTGTACAAAGCTGGAGAGGAGTGAAATTAGCCCTTGTTGTATCCTGGCTCACTCTCCCCAGCTGACCAGGCTTTCATATAGGGAGATATACCTGTTGCATAGAGCTGGAAGGGACCCTGAAAGGTCATTGAGTCCAGCCCTCTGCCTTCACTACCAGGACCAAGTACTGATTTTGCCCCAGAACCCTAAATAGCCCCCCTCAAGGATTGACCTCACAGCCCTGGGTTTAGCAGGCCAATGCTCAAACCACTGAGCTATCCCTCCCCCCCAATCAGCATTGGAACAGCATTACCCAACATGCCCTGCATTCTGGTGGTGGACTGGTCTCCACCTGTCACCCAAAGCCAGTTCTGCTTCTAATCACGGGGTATTGCCAGTGGCTGCCCCTGGAGGAGGATCTGTTGTTCCCGAGAGCTGGTCCCGAGACACCATGATGGGGTTGGCTCTCCAGCTGCCTGCCTGTCCTCAGGCATCATCAAAGAGCCTGAGGAAAGCCCCAGGGGAAGCTGTGCTTAACCAGCTGCCGCAGGCCGTGCTCAGCGCTCCCAGAGGAAGGCAGAGCTGCGCTCACAGCATAGCTAGATGTTTGTGCCACCGACACAACGGGCCTTTTCGGGCTACCCAGCCGCTGCTGTGTCTGCTCCGACACTGCTCTCTTCCTGGACAAGGCTGTTCGCAGCCCAGTCCCCCAACGCCAGCACAATCTCCCCTGTCCCCCTCGCCCCTTCCCCCTCACCACTCCGCCCGTTCTGCCCAGCTTGCTGTACAGTCCCTCCCCATCACTCCCAACTCCTTCCTGCACACTCTGCTGGATCCACTACCCCTCTCCCTCCGAGCCCCCTCACTCCCTCTCTCAGCTCTGCCATGTCAGGCCGATGACCTGCATGCTCCCTTTTCGGCCTGGGCCCCTCCTGCCACCCATTTTGGCCTCCTCTCAGCCCTCACCTTGCCCCCCAGTCCCTCTGTCTTCTCACTTTGGCGATCAGGCCACCCCACCATGCTGAAAGCATCTCAAAACTCCCCGCTTGCAGCCAGCACCCACCCGCCTTCAGCAGCCCTCACTGCCTGCTGTGAACTGTTCACTGCATGGCCTGTCTCCTGCCCCCCCAGAGAGCCCTTGCCTTGCACGAAACCCCCAGCACAGACTGACGGCTGACATGTCTCCCCAGGAGGGGAAGGTCCCTGGGGAACTCACAGTTCTGTGCCCATTTGGAGCGAATTCTAAGCATGGCCCCTCCACTAAGCCACACGCAGCAGAGCTGAGAATCACCCAGATACTCAGTCAAAGCGCTGTAGCTGTATTGCCAGGTCCGCTAGGTGAGGTCAGCCATGGGCAGATTACAGCGCTGACCTTGCAAGCTACCTCACTTCCCCAGCTCTCACGCATTAGCTATCCCGCTGCAAGAAACCTCCTGTGGGTCAGTGCAGACAAAGGCAGGATCTATCACGGAGGGATGCTGGGACCAGATCCTCTGTTGGTGTAAACTGGTGTAGCTCCACCAACATCCACAGCGCCCCGTCAGTGTACATTCCCCCCCCGGTGTAACTTGATTACAGCCAGGGGAGTCACAGCAGGGGTGAATCTGGCCCTCTAGAGCTTCTCTGCCTGATGTGGACAGGAGTCTACCCTGAGGTGCTGGAACTAGGGGTGCGGCTGCATCCCTTGGCTTGAAGTGGTTTCCGTCATGTAAAGGGTTTATAATTTGGTTCAGTGGCTCTCAGCGCCCTTGACTCTATGAACTCTGGTCTAAGCCTGTGCCCCAGACAGGTAAAGGAGGGGAGACGCTAGGTTGAATTCAGCTGTGCTGGGAGTAGGTAGATAACAGAGAGCCTAGTTCTGAGTGGGAGATGTGGGTGCTTGGCCTGGGTCCAGATGAGGCCCAGAATTTGCAAAGCTTTGCGGGGATGGGGTTGGATTTTTTTTCCTTGCGAGGGAAGCAGTGGGTTTTCCCCAAGCTCGGCTGGCAAACGATTTGTCCGTTTAACGGACCAGCCCTCCTGCTCATCACACAGAAAGCCTGTAGGAAAGGAGCCCCGTGCGGGGCACATGCGAGGAGCCCGCTACAGCTGCACCCAAGTGCAAACGAGGCAGCTTCAAGCCCTGGACTGAAGTCAGCTCTTTTTTGCAGCCTCCCCATTCTGTGGAGGAGGGTAGAGTTTGTTGGCCAGGTGCCAAGCTGCGACTCTGCCGAGCTCTGCCATAGACTCCTTGGGCAACTCCATCTCCTGCACACGGAAATGCTCTGCCCCTGTTCTACAGGCTCTGAAACTAAGTGACTTGGCCAAGGTCATACAAGGAACCTGCAGCAGAGGAGGGACCTGAACCTAGGTCTACCAAAGCCCAGGCTAACTCACTCACCACTAGGCCATGCTTCCTCAGCTCTCACTGACACAGAATAGATATTAGTGAGAGGAGGCGCCTTCTCCCGCTCACTACATCAGGCTGTCAAACTGTGGGTTTCCGTAGCAGCCATAAGAAGAGCTCTGTGGAGCTCGAAAGCTCGTCTCCCCCACCTTGCCTCACTAGTATCCTGGGACCGACAGGGCTACCACAGCCCTGCATCCAGCATCCCCTTTGAGTGTTAGTTCCTCATTCACTTTCGACAGTGTTTAAGAAGCCGTTGTTTGATTTACTCCCCTTCAGAAGGGGTTGTAGCCATCAGCATCGTTTTCATGTTACACCAGGTTGCCCAGCAAAGAACTCCTCCACTTCCTTGTTTTGCTTTCGGAGCCGGTTAGACGGCAGATTATGCTCCCTTCATCTCCAGCCAAAGATGGCCCGGCTCTCCGGATCCTCCCCATCGATCTGGGGCGGGTTTGCTTTCCCTTCGCCTTGTTCGATGCCTAGGTCTGATTTTTGTGTGTGTGAGATTTGGAAAGGCTGAGAGATGGGTTCGGTTTTTCGTTTGTTTTTTCCCTTGCTCCCCGCGGCACCTCCTGCTAGCCCCTAACATGCTACAGTGAACAAACAGCGTTTTTCTAGTGTTTTCCTGCTTTGATCCAGGCACCTTTTACCCAAACCAGCCCAGGCAGCGGCTATAATTATCTGCCTGCCTCCGAGAGCTCCCTTGGCTGCTTACAATGCTCAGACTCCTGCTTTGTAGAGAAGGGCCCTCCCCTTATTCCTCCCCCCCCCCCAATCCATTATTGAGGAGCTAGAGAACAATCTACGCTATTCTTTCCACTCCTCTAAACAAATTCATCAAGGCAGCCTCCATACCCCCTTTGTTCCTCCCACTCTAAATTGCTACCGAAGTCCCTGGATAACCCATTTTATTTGTACTTCTTCTGTCAGGATCACACGGCACTCTGGTCAGCTTCCTATGAGAGGATACTGTAGGGGTGAAAGCTACATGCCGGCTCATTATTTATAAGCACAAGAGGCCTTCAAGCACCTCTGGGGGCGGGGGGTCCCTTAATTCCACCGAGGCTCCATTTAAAGCTTCTTAGAACCATAGGGTTCAAAGGGACCGCGAGGGTCAGCTGGTGTACCTCTTTTCTAGATGCAAAGGCCACAAGGGACCATCCTGATCATCTAGGGCTCCAACCTAACCCAGGCCAGAGAATCTCTCCATTAAGCCCATAACCACTGTCTGAGCTACAGCACAAACAATGACATCAGTGCCAGGTCCTATTTGTGCTGGGCCCATGGGGGAAAGAGGGGAATCACCCTACTCGTGAAACGGGAAGAAGAGGGAAGAAAATGGACACAATCATCCACTAGGTTTTTCCATCTCTTTGAGAGGAAGGATGGTTTTGCTGGGATGCAGAGAGGTTCTACCACAGACTCCCTGCACAACCGGGGCCAAGTCATTCAGTTTCTCCAGGCTCCACCTCCCCAGCTCTTAAATGGAAATAATACTCCTGCCTCTGTCTGCTCTACTTGCATTGCAAGCTGTTTGGGGCAGGGACGTGCTATACGCTAGTGCAGAGTGGAGCACCAGGGGTGTAGAATGCAATTCCTGTGTGGCTTGCACCACCATTTCTGCTCATCCCTTTACATACCTAAGGAGCTTTTCATCCAGAAGGCTGCAAAGGTTTTCCTCACGCTGATAGACACTGGAATCACTCAAGACGCCACTGAAATGCAGCCTCCAGGGTGAAGAAGGGTGGCTGTTTAAAACTCAGGGCTAAGGCCTGGTCCACACTACGCTGTTAAACCGATTTTAACAGTGTTAAATCGATTTAACGCTGCACCCGTCCACACTACACTGCTCTTTATATCGATTTAAAGGGCTCTTTAAATCAATTTCTGTACTCCTACAAAACGAGAGGAGTAACGCTAAAATTGATATTACTATATCGATTTAGGGTTAGTGTGGACGCAAATCGACATTATTGGCCTCATTCTTTTACAGTAGCTACCCACAGTGCACTGCTCCAGAAATCGACGCTAGCCTCGGACCACGGACGCACACCACCGAATTAATGTGCCTAGTGTGGACGCGCACAATTGACTTTATAATATCTGTTTTATAAAATCGGTTTACGCTAATTCGAATTTATCCTGTAGTGTAGACGTACCCTAAGGTTGAGGACAGACAGCACACAGCTGAAAAGGCAAGGCAGGTCCTGACTCCTGGGAGGATCTGTGCATGCTCTACTCCCACGGACATCCACGGGGATGGAGGTCATTCCCCTCTTATATGATCGTGTCACTAGGACGATGGGCCTTATGGGATCACAGGGCTGAGACAGCGGGAAAGGGTGGAAGCGTGATATCTGTCCCTCTGGGACACCTGGCATTGGCCACTGTCGGCAGACAGGATACTGGGCTGGACAGACCTTTGGTCTGACCCAGTACGGCCTTTCTTATGAAGCATGGAAAATCCCCTCCACCCTGGACAGAGATCACATGCAGCCTGCCCCCACAGGAGCTCTGAAGTTTCGTCTCACTGACAGCTCAATTATCAGCATTCAATTCCTGTTTGCCCGCAGATCCTGTAATCAACGTCTGAATGTGTATTCTGGCAAAATTAATCATAATTGCTGAAAGCAAGACACATTGCACTTGTAACTCTGGTCCTTTAATTAGGATTCTGTAATTGGATACAGCACTCCCTGTAAATCCAATTACTCAGGATTAGGACAGCAGCTGTCTGGGGACAGGAAGGGGGAGCCGGGCGGAATGCGCGGGGGAGCTTCTCAAGGCCAGAGGAGTTTGGGTGGCAACACTTGAGATGCAAGTGGGAAATCCAGGCCCCCTCACACCACACGTAGGCCTGACTCCCCCATTTCCTCTCTTGGGTGAGGCTCAATTGCTCTGTGCAATGGGGGCAGGGAGGAGGGCTTCCATTGTGGTCTCACTGGGGGGATTTTGGAGGAAAAACTCAGGCTAGAACATCCTCTGGGGCTGGGCTGCTCCTTACCAACTAGGCCTAGAATTCACCCTGGGCAGAACGCTACTGAAGAGAATGATGTTAGCCCTGGATTCAGAGCAGTGCACTTGGTGGGTCTCAGTCCAGTTCCCAAGGGACCAATGCCCAGGTCATCACACAACTGACAAGCCACCAGCTTCAGCAGGGAGGCCAAAGCATTAACGAATATGAACAAACTCACCCCACATTTCTCCCAGAGGTCAGCTGGGATATGCGGGGCAAGTGTTATCACCTATGAAACAGGGATAAATGGAGGCACAAAGAGGTGAAGTAATTTGTCTGTGTTCACACCACACGTCACTGGCAGAGAGGAGAATTGAACCCAAGAATCCTGTCGTCTAACCCGTAGGCGACCTCACACGCAGCCTTAGAAGTGGGGTTGCAAATGCACCAGCTTTTGTAGGGGTGTATCACTAAGTCGATTTGTTACCAGTCTAGTTATACCAATATAGCTTATTCTCCATCCCATGGTGGAACAACTATAACAGTGTGTACATCTTTGTACTGGTACAACTGCAACTACACTAGGGGTTGTACTGCTTTACTTTACCACTGTAGTTACAGATACACAACTTGTGTGTGTTTAGACCAGGCCTCGACTAAGAATACAAGAACGGCCATATTGGGTCAGGCCAAAGGTCCATCCAGCCCAGTATCCTGTCTACCAACAATGACCAATGCCAGGTGTCCCAGAGGGAGTGAACCTAACAGGTAGTGATGGAGCAATCTCTCTCCTGCCGTCCATCTCCACCCTCTGACAAACAGAGGCTAGGGACACCATTCCTTACCCATCCTGGCTAAGGCTCTCTACACTGGGAGTTATTCCTGATTAACTTCCTGTTTGATGTGCTTATCCAGAACAACAGTGCCTTGTTCCAAATGAACATAATCCACTGTGGAAACAGATTAAGAGCATCCACACAGGCAGCTAATCGGGTGCAGCTATTCCACTTTAAATTCACTCCCTCCTTTAATCTGAATTAGATTCCTAGTGTGGACAAGCCCACACACATCAATGGGATCTGTGTTCCAAATTCCAATCCCAGCCTGAGCTGCTCATGCTGGGTTTAGCAAATTCACACTTGAAGCCTCAAAGTCCCCTCCCCAGAGTGCTCTGCAATCCAGGCTCTGAGGGGTTTCCCTGAGCCCCTCTCCACCCATCTCAAGCCAGCTAGAGAGCTGCATAGCCCAGCACCAGTGCTCCCTTAGGTCTGTAAAAACTGAATTACCAAAAAAAAAAAAACAAAAAAAACCCCCATCAATCCTCGCTTTAAAACCCCCCATCATGAACAATATTTTTTAATAACCAAAGATAAAAAGAATAATTGTTTTAAATGAGCGTTCGGTAATTTGGACTTCACTTTATGGTGTTTGGGACTATAAAGTCCTCTTGCCGACAACTCTTGGCAGCCTTATACAAAAGGCTTGTGTGTTGTTGGTCTTTTTTTATTATTTAAAGTTGTGCTGGGAATATGGAACAATTCCAGCCTTAATTTATAGGATCCTGAGGGTTCATTTTTCTCTCTCTAAATTACTTCAGGCTAATCTGAAGAGCTGGGAAAGATCTACGCATGCTAACACCACCTTATTTTAAGCACAGCCTTTCTGTTCCTTGGGAGTTTGATGCTGTGGACTAGGGGCCCAATCCTCGGTCCTGGACCAGGGGCCAAGGTGAAGAAAGGACACAAAAATGGGAGCTTTCCAAGCATTTTGTCCTGCCTGGCTGAAATTCCCTAGCACTAGAGCTCGCCAGAGGGCAGCATATGGCCACTTATGGTGGCTTTGCCCTGTGTCTGTATTAGGGGAACATCCCCATCTTCCTTGCAGGCTGGGTTCACCTCCTGTAGGAGGAAGCAGACCCCCACCCCATTTTGGACCTGAGCAATGCATTGTCTAGCCATTTGGGATCAGAGTACCCCAGAGACTGCTCTAATCTAGACTCTGAGTCAAAGCCCTCTGAGGTCAGTGAGAGTCCTTCCATTACATACAAAGGGCTTTGGATCTGGCTTCATCTCAGGAACACAAATACATCTTCATACACAGAAATCATCATCACCGAGACCGCAGAAAAAGATCCCATCCCTCAAGCTTCCCCTCCTATTCTTAAAGATATTTAATTAGGGGAATCTCTCCTTTCATCCCAAAGTCAAAGAGGAATCTACTTCCCCTGCCACTCATATGCAGCCACCTCTGGAGTGGAACACTGCTGCTGTTTAACAGCACAGAGCAACACCATGTGACGATTCAGGACAGGAGGAGAAAGAGAAATGCATGTTCCACAGAGCGCGCCAGAAGAATTTAGCTCCACAGCGTGTAACAATAACTCATGCTGAGATTTAGCCAGGTCAACCCCACGTTTGTGAGATGCACCAAGGAATTTTTAACAGACATGAGGGCTCAGGAGCTCAGTTTTGGATCTCTGCTGAAAGGCAGTGCCTCCAGCAAGCACCATGGAACAATGCCGACCCAGAACCGACTCACAGGGCAGAGCACCACATAAGGGACCACCGGCACCGCTTCTCCTCCTGTCAGGAGGAGGGGGGTCTCCCATCCAAGAACTGAGCAGACCCGAGCTTGGTTTAGACACAAGATCTGATGAGGTCAAAGCCCTAGTGGGATGAGACTGCAGGCCAGGAGGTGGGGAACAGGTAACAAAGGGGCCACTGGGCTGTGGTGAAGCATGTGGGAAGGTTATGGATCTGCCACGGAGAAGGTGAGCAGTGCAGGATGCAGTTCTGTGGCCGGCGAGTCAGCACCCACACTGTGAAACTGGGTGAAATCTGCACGCTATGTCACTGCAGCATTAGGCCCATTGCATGGGGGGGGGGGGAAGGGGGACAGCCCCCAGGGCTGGGAGCAGCAATTCTAAACAAGGCTCCAGTTCCTCACCAACCTTTCACAGACAGTTCATCATTAGGACCTATTCCACCCACCCCCACAAACTCCCCCACTTCCAGGTCCCTGGCTCATTCTCAGCTGTGCTTCACTGCCAATAATGACTCTGACATTTACATTTGAAAGAGAAAGCGAAAAAGAACCTTCTGCTCATTCAAGATTCGCTTTTGCATTTTCATGAGACATGAATTCCCTTTGCAGTTTTACACCTGCCTCCTGGTGTTTATATCCCAGAGGGGGAAACTGAGGCATCAAACCGGGAGGTGATTTGCCCAAGGTCACACAATGAACCAGTGGCAGAGATGAGAGCACAGCAAGGTCCCCTGACTTCCTGGGCCGGGAAAATATAAACAGCACTAGCAAAATAACTGGCCGGGAACAAGCTTGAACTGGATGAGAGGAGGGCTAGATGGGACCTAATGGGCCAGATCTCTTGCTGGTGGAAAGCAGTGTGGCTTCGTTTAAGCCAGTGGCACTATGCCAATTTATACCTCCTGTTTTACTAGCAATTCTGTGATTCAGACAACATGATCACAGTGGTCCCTTCTGGCCTTGGAATCTACAGTCCAAAGTGCAAAAAATTTACCCCTTCACCGTCTTGCCGTGATGTTTCCAAGCCAGAATGCTCAGAAGAACGGCAGACAGGCCCCGGCTGAGCAGCTAGGCGACATGCACAAGGGTAAGATGGAAAGATCAAGGTCCCACCAAGATCAAGAGCCCAGCGGAGGAACTGCCCCACCCCTCCAAATCACCAAGTGATAAGGGGACTCCTTACACACACACACAGCCAGAGAGGGGTTACAGGAAAGACCCCTGCTGGAGGATCTATTGGCCATGGGGCTCCTCGCCATGTGCCCCAATTCCAGTAATCTGCTTGAGGAGTGCAGAGAAGTGACCACAGGCCATTGCCCCACATTAAGCCATCAAACCAGAGCTTATTAATTCTGTGCATTACAGAAACACCCAGAGGCTTCAGCCGAGATCAGGGCCCCCTGGTGCCAGACGCTGAACAGATACCTAGCAGGAGACCATGGAGTGCTGCCGTGTTAATAAATCAGGCAGACGGAGAGTAGGATGGGAAACAGAGGGCCAGGGAGGAGTCATGATTTGCCCAAGATCACGGCAGAGCCAGGAATGGAAGTTAGTCCAGTGCAGTGCACTAGATTGCAGACCATACTGCTTGGCTAGCAGTGGTGACCCCTCCGGTGCAACCCCTGCCCCGGCTTTTGCCCCTTTCTACTAGGAGTGGGCACCTCCCCAGGACGCCACCTCAGCCCGGCTCTGCACCCAAACGGCGAGACAGAAGCACCTGCCGAGGTGCCCCAGGGATGGAATTCCTTCCAGGCCCTAAATTCACATACAGTCACCAAAGGTTGAGCAGCTAATCCCATCCGGGCAGCCACCTGAGCTGCGGCAGGGTCAGTTTGCTCAAGCCGGGTCCCAGGCTGCGCCCCAGGAGCTATCCCAGCAGAGTGGGACTGGGAGGGGGCCCATAGGCTAAGACAAGACTTGGGAGAGCTAATAGGGGCTCTCAGCAACTTGGCTGGGGGTAGTCATGGCCCAACAGGTGTCTGGGCAGGATGATTTAACACCTGCTCACACACACCCCCTGCGCTTCTGTCAGATGCTACACTAATAGGCTGCACATGTTATTGATTTAGTAGCACCTATTAGTTCCAGGAATTGATCTGATGTTTCTATTAGGCTACACAAATTTTTAACATGTGGGTTTGTTCCAGATTAGCTCACTGGAGGCCCAGGTAGCCAGTGATCACGTCCCTTCGCACAGGGTGATTTATCAGCACCTGCACGAGGGCCCTGTTCCCAGACAGAAGCACCACGTAGACAGACGAGTCTGGCTGTGCACCCAGAAGTTCTGGGGCTGGCTAGTGCACACCCTTATGGCAGAGCAGGTCATGGCCACTCGGCATCCATTCCTTCTTGGGATTCAGCCCTCAGCCTGGCGGCTTAGAGCCTCCCCACTTCTGGGGTGACAAAAAGTCCAAACGAAAACTTAGCGTCTTAGTGACCCTGTACCAGGCCTTCAGCCCTCACTTGAAGCAGACCCCAGCCCTTCTCCCCCCTGGCCCTTGTGATAAGCAGCTAGGGTCTGTTTCTTACAATCCCTTGCTGATTCCTACCTGGGCCTGAGGGCAGGTGTCTGTCACGAGCTGCGCTCACTCATCCTCCCTGGAGCTTCAGCTTTTCCCAGGTTGTTGCTACCTTTGTCCTTTCACCGGCTACCCTCTCCTTCCAGGGTCTACACACCCCCTACGGCTGCTGTTCTCCCCTAGGGCCACTGCAGTCCTGCCTTGATAGAAATCACCTCGCCCAGTCCCCCCAGCTGGGTCTAATTCTCAATCACCAGCTTCCCCTCCAGGTGCCACAGAATGGGTTGACTGGGCTCGCTGGCTCTGCTTTAACACCGTCACTGCCGGGGTGGGGTTTATACACCCCACGGGCCTGTGAGCGTGTGGGTGGGGAAGGAAGTTGCCCTTCCAAGGGATCCCAGCATCTCAGTCACGACCCCGGCATTTCTTTCTCCCCAGGGAGCGAGTTGATGGGCTCGGCAGCGAAGCCTGCAATGCGTCCAGGCTCGCTCTGCACACGGACGTGGAACGATGCCCCTGAGCCTAGTACAAAATGCCTGCCTGTGCCAGATCCCAGTGGAGCAGAGCCAGCTGTTCCCCACCACTCCCCCTGCACGGCCAGCAGCATCCCACTCTTGCCCCGTCTGTGGCAGGGCCTGCTGCATGTTGCTTCCGTCCACCCCGCCTGCAGAGTGAAACTTCGCCCTTTGCACTACGCACGCCCTCTTTTGGAAGTGGTGCAAAGCCAATAAGCTGGGCCATGGCTCAGAGGGATATTGCCCCCACAGGGCAGGGCTGGAGAGAGGCCCCCTAGATAAGATCTCCTGACATAATGCTTCTCTTCTGAGTACTGCCTCCAGCCCAGCTCCTTACTCTTCAGGGGCAATTTCAGTTGATAGCCCGGAGCCGTCTCTTCTGTTATTTATCACTAGGGCCCTACGAAATTCACAGCCATGAAAAGTGCATCATGGACTGTGAAATCTGGTCTTCTCCCCACACACACCCCTGTGAAATCTTTCCTTTGCTTTTACCCGATACCATAAAATTTCCTGGGGGAGACCAGGGTTTCTCAAATTGAGGGGCCTGACCCAAAAGGGAGTTGCAGGAGGGTCACAAAGTTATTTTAGGGGGGGGTCCCAGTATTGCCATCCTTATTTCTGCGCTGCCTTCAGAACTGGGCTGCTGGAGAGCGGCGGCTGTTGGCCAGGATCCCAGCTCTGAAGGCGACACCCCACCAGCGGCAGTGCAGAAGTAAGGGTGGCAATACCATACCAGAGCTGGGATCCCGGCCAGCAGCTGCTCTCCAGCTGCCCAGTAGGAAGAGGTGGAGTGGGGTGGGATCTCAGGAGAAGGGCGGGACAGGAAGAGGCGGAATGAGGGTGACCTCCTCTGTAAAGTGCTGTGACACCTATGGGTGAGCTGTTCATTCCAATGGGAGTGAGGTATCCAAAGACCTTTGAGGATTTGGGTTTCAGCTCCCCATCTGTAACATGGGGATAACTACATGTCCCTCACTCTCAGGGCATTGTGTGATAAATGCATTACAGATTGTGAGGAGCTCTGATACTGTGGTGACAAGGGCTATAAAAGCACCCAATATATGCATGTCCCACTGCCCTCAGCAGGATGGACTTGGCACTCCTCAGCTGTGTGTCCTAAGCCCAGTACGGCTAACAGCCGACAGAGAGTCTCAAGTGGCAGGTGCCTGTGTTCTGAGCATAGCAGAATCTGAGAGCTATGCCATGAAGCACAAGTAACAAGAAGAGCCTCTTATGTGGCAAGGGATTTGTTACAACATTAAAGAAAATTCATTCAGTTAAACATCTTCAATATTATGCAGTTTCCTAACGACTGCCTCCCACTCCCACCTTGAATCTAAATGTCGGGCCTAATCTAAGGTAGCAGTGTCCATTTAACAAATGAATTCATGGCACTTGCGGAAACAACTCCATTCATCTGCTTTGTAATAGGCTCCATTTTCTCCACTTAGACCCATGGCTCATTAAAACTTCTTTGCACAATAGGGTGTTATTTCATGAATTTCTTTTCCATAAGAGTGTTCTTGATCTCTTTCAGTGTGCCTGGCACCATTTGCCTGACCAACATTCTCTTCCCCCCATCCTACCCCCCACAAGATCATTAACAGTCTATTAATTTCACAGATACCTCACTACAATCCATGTTCTCCCCTTCCCCCACCTTCCTGTAATTTTCATGCTCAGGTTAAAAATATCTTCGCTTATTGCCTGGGGAAAAAGCTAAAGAGACAGGTCCCGTGACAAAAGCTGCTCTGACACCTGTTCTTGGTAGCATGGTCCTCTTGTGAGCCCACATGGGCAGTGAGTTCTCCATTCTCAGCTCCACATTTTAAACATTTAACTTTAATCAAGGGGTGCCCCGCAGGCCGCCCACAGCGTTTTCCCACGTGACCTGCACGTGGGAATCTTTGACACACTGGGTGGTCTGCAGAGAACTCAAGTCCCAGCAAGCATTGCTGCATCTTGATCCAAGTCAAACCTGTTTGGACTGACCAGGAGCAGTGGCAGCTGAGGTCAGTACTATCCTTGGGGTGCTCATCTCTATAAATGGCCTGAAAAGGGAAAGCAGATGTCTTGTTTAAGGCAGCCAAATAAACCCCTATCAGGAATGCCGTCTTGTCTCCCTGGTTTCTGCGGGAGAACTCCTTGGATGACTCAAGAGATGAGGACAGCCCTCAACTGAAGGGGCGGGGGTGCTTTAACTAAGACAATCTTCTTCCCAAGTGCTAGTTTTAAAGAGATGTTAATGAGAACAAGACCTTTCAAACTGCCAGCCCTAGCCACCCGACCCTTCCCAGCCCATCAGCTTTCACTGAGAAAGCTCCCCTACCATTTCTCAGCTGGTCCCTAGAGACTTGCAGGCTCCACAAGCCCTAATGTATAAAAACAGACAGGAAGACAATTCTTTTCAAGTCTCTTTGTGCATCGCAAAAGGGCAGAAGCTGAATTATTATCCTGCCCAGGTCTCCTCTAGACAGGAGAACTGCTGAGCTCTGCTCAACCTGAGGCAGATTTGTGACAGTCCCTCAGCCTGGTGGCAAATTGCTGATGTGGCTCCAGGACTGGGACAAAGATTGGGCAACCTGTTTTACTCCCATTATCCTCAGGATCCAGACAAATTAGACAGGCAGCATGGTGTCATGGATCAGGCACTGGCCTAGGAGACTGGGATTCTAATCCTGGCACTGCCACTGTGACCTTGGGTGCCTCCATGCCTTAGGGGGATAACAGTCCTTCCTCCCAGCTGCTGTCTATTTACAGTGTAAGCTCTTTGGGGCAAGGACTCAGGGCTGGCTTCAGGTACCAGCCCAGCAAGCAGCTGTTTGGGGCGGGCAACGGTGTGGGGCAGCATGTCCAGCTCTTCAGCGGCAATTCGGCAGCAGGTCCCTCACTCCCTCTCGGAGCGAAGGACCAGCCGCCAAATTGCCACCGAAGACTGAAAGGCGACGGTAGAGCTGCAGATCATGATTGCAGTGTTTTTGCTGCTTGGGGCAGCAAAAACCCTGGAACCAGCCCTGCAAGGACTGTCTCTCACTATGTGTCTGCACATCACCTAGCACAGGATAGATGAATGCAAAGCACTCCACTTAGGACGGAACAATCAGTTGCACAACTACAAGATGGGAAATGCGACACCCGTGGCACCTTGTAGACTAGCAGACGTATTGGAGCATAAGCTTTCGTGGGTGAATACCCACTTTGTCAGATGCATGGGAAATGACAGCCTAAGGAGGAATACTGCAGAAAAGGATCTGTGGGGCGGGGGGCCAGAACAGATCCCAAACTAAATGCATCGACCATGTAACACTGTTGCAAAAAAAAGCAAAGGTCCTTCCGGGATGTAAGTGGTAATTCTTCTGCTCTGCTCAGCACTGATAAGGCCTCAACTGGAGTACTGGGTCCAGCTCTGGGTACTGCCCTTTGGGAAAGATGTGGACAACCTGGAGAAAGGTCAGAGGAGAGCAACAAAAACGATGAAAGGTCTAGAAAGCATCACCTAAGAGGGAGGAGTGAAAAATGAAAAAAATGGGTTTAGTATGGAGAAGAGAAGACTGGGGGCGTCGGGCCATGATAACAGTCTTAAAATGTTGTTATAGAGGGGAAGGTGATAAATTGTCCTCCTCATCCACTGAGAGCAGGACAAGCAGCGAGGAGCTCAAATTGCAGCAAGGGAGATTTAAGTTAAACATTAGGAAAAACTTCCTCACGGTAACAGCCGTGAAGCACCGGAATAAATTCCCAAGGGAGGTTGTGGAATCTCTGTCATTGCTGGTTTTGAAGACCAGTCCTTTGGAACAATAAGCAGCTCTCCCTCCCCCTGAACTCTGTCTCCAATAGATAGGAGAATTAGCATGTGCTCTATTGACATACAACCTGTTCCACTCTCTAATTATCCCTGGGATCCCCGGCCAGCCCTTGATTGGAGTTCAATAACCTTTCACTGCTCAGCAGCTGTTCAAGCTGGTGATTACAGGTTACATCTACTCCGGAGTTCCACTGCCAGGAGCTGAGATCTTCCCGGGGCACTGACCTCTTTGCGGTGCCATGGTGGCACCTGACCTTCTAGCTCAGGTTGGCCAGAGCCATGCAACTCAAGATGTCACCTTGGATTAACCTTCCCAATGTCCGATTTGCGTTTCTGTGAGCACCTTCCCCCCAAGCACTTTCCAGCCAGTCGCGTATATGCTGATCTCTGCTGCACCAGCTGTGAGCTCCATCGATTTTTCAAGTGTCAGTGAGATCAGAACCTGACCCCCTTATCTCTCTCTGTGAGAGTCACCATGGCAAAGAGACTATTGATTTATCTTTTTATTTTTATTTTTATTTTGCAGGCGATAACCAGCAACTGACACGCAGGCACCCAGCTGAGTGGAAGCATCCAGATAGTAAAGCTGTGTAAAATGAACTCCCAGGGAGGCTGCCTTCGCTAGAGTGCGCTGAATCAGAGCAGGTGTGGTTTAGGATGGAATGAACTATGGGGAGCTCGGATGCAGCCCTCAGGCTAGATATTTCTGAGAGGGGATGTGCTAATGGTTTACAGCAAAGACCTAGGAGGAGGCAGGTCTCCTGGGATCCATTTCTGGCTCTTGTGCTTACTCACTGTGAGCAAGTGATTTCACCCCTCTGTGAAGAAAGGCACAAATCCTACCGCCTTTGAGGAATGTAGTGAGGCGCAAAGAAGGACTCTCTCTGAGAGCCTCTCGTCGAAACAGCAGAATATGGGATGGGGAGTAATACTGTAATGAACCAGACTAGCGCATCTGCACACCTCTTCCTTCGGCTGGGTGGAATCACAGCTCCTCAGCTGTGTGTCAGAGGCCCTATGTGGTGTCTGCTCCTTTACCCAAGTGCTAGGGACCTGTGCTCTTTGAAAAGGAGGCTCTGAAATCTAACACCATGGTCACAATGAATGCCCAAACAGCTGTGTCATGCAGCACAGCGACATGTGGGAAGGCTTGGGTGGGAGGCTTTGTTACATTATTCTTGGGGGGCAGAAAGGCAGGGCCCTAGGGGATCCTTCTTCACCATCCGCAGGAGAACAAGCTGCCAGCAAAGGGAATGGGGGGCAGGGCTCTGAGTTCCTGCATGGAAGCCCTTCCTGAGGCTCTGGCTTTGTCCTTTATCCTTAACTTAGCTAACAGAGCCCTGAGCAGAACCTTACTTAGCCTGAGCTCCCTCGTGAGCTGGTTGTACCTAGGTGCACTCCCTGCAGGACTTCCTACCCCTTCCTCTGGCTCTCTCCTGCCTCGGAGAGACTCTCTGCCTTTGGTACTCCTCAACTGTTGCTCATGAGACCGACCTGGCCTGACTGGCAGTGAGAGTCAGCAAAATAGCTCTGCTCTGCCCATTGCTAGCGTGTCCAACACTAATGCACCCCATCTTAGCACTGACAAGCAACACCTTTCATAATGTCCCATCCGCAGCAGAACCTGCCTTCCCTTTGCTGGGTTGCCAGCCCTCTCTAACTGCTAACACTTGAGGAGCCAACACCATCTCTAGCACAGCCTGCAGGTGCATGAGGAGACGGCCTGAGACTGTGGTTTCTCCAGGGCTCTGGAGAGGAGATCTCACACAGAAAGGAGTTGATTTTCAATCAGTAAAGTTGATCTTGTGAGGCCAATGGCTTCTGAAAGCAAAGACAAAGCAGAGGGACAGGCAGGGAATGAGCAATCGGTGGGGACAAAGAGAATCCATGGCTCCAACCCACACACAGAGATTAGGGTCACTCAGTGGAAGAGAAGAGGTTTAAATGAACAGCCTGGGGAGATTGAAGTGTTTGTCTGCTTTGCTGTCCACACTCTGGCCTGGACTCAGATTATTCCGGGCACGTCAGTGCACGGGGGAGATTTATTGACTGGCCACTTCTCCATCACAGTCTGAGTAGTTTTCTTACAGCTTCATGCAGGGAAAGACAGAGAGAGAGAGAGAGAAAACTTAAACTGGCTGGTGACTCAGTGTCTTGAATGGGCCTTTCCAGCCAGCACGTCACAGCACTGGGGAAGTGATGGATTTTGTAACATTTGTTTTGGTCTGATGCACAGCAGCTCCGCAGGCAAGAGGCTAAGCGCTCTCCCAGGCCAGCTGCGGCTTCAAACACTACAGCAATTCCAACCCATCTGGAACCCCCTCAACTCAGCACTAGGGGTTCTGTCCCCATCACACTGTCACCAAGGGCTTCTCTATCCCACAGGCTGTCTCATACCCCTCACTCTTAAGGGTCCCTTGCTCCCATGGCAAGAGTTCACTCCACAGCTCTAATGCATGAGGCTCTCCCTGCCCCACCTTAGGAGGGGGATATCTCTGCGCTTCCCCCAATGCCCCCATGACGGGGCTGGCTCTCTAGACAATAACCCCTCAAGCTCCCCATTTCTTCCGCATCCACCTAATTGAAAGCGTCCCATGGTTCCTCCTGCAGGGAGATGATACCCTGCTCTCCCTGTGACTGCTGAGAGGGGCTGGTCATTTCCTTTGAGTCAGCAAATGACCTTGGCCCTGCTCCTTAAAGGGATTTCAGTCTCTGATTCCCATGGTTATCAATGGGAATTAAGCACCTAAATACCTGTAAGGATCTGGGCCTTCTTGCCCCTTGGGTGCCATTTCTGGCAACCTGCGGCCCTTAGGAGACAAAGATGGCACAGGGCCTGCTCCAAAGATGCTGGACCAGCAGACAGCCAAGGAGCTCTGAAGGGACTCAGCCTCTCGCAGCTTTGACACCTCCTGCTGGCCACACAGGGAGCTTGGTCAGAGTCCAGTCCAGACAGGGACAGAAACCCAGCTCCGATGCTTCTTTTCCCTAAGGCTGCAGCCAGAGTCCACTGCAGATGGGCACGAAGTTCCCCCTGCCCTTGAGGCCAAGGACATGAGTCATACACACTTTTCCTCTTGGACCAACCCACACATAAACACATACAAGCCCTTAGCCCTGTATTTGCTGCAACAGGCTAGAGACGCACATGCAGATACGAACACACGAGAAAAAAGATTCACATGCAGACACGCACACCCAGGTGCTTGCATGTGGGGATGCAGAGATGAATGCAACCACTCGTATGTGCATACCCAGCTATGGCCAGGCACAGAGACACAAAGGGAGCAGCATAGCCTAGTAGTTGAAGCACCGCACCAGGATTCACAAAAAATGAGTTCTAGTCCCACCTCTGCCACTAAGGTGCTGTGAGACCCTGGAAAAGTCATTTCCCTGCTTGGTTCCTCAGTTTCCCCTTGTGTTGAATGGGAATAATGCTACTTCGCTACCTCCTAAAGGTAGGTTATGAGGCTACAGTCATTCATGTGTAAAGTGCATTGAGATCCTCAGATGGGAGGTACTGGAGTCAGGCAGAGTACAGTATTATATACTGGGGCTTTATCTTCCTAGGCTCCTAGCTGAACCTTTTATGTCCCCCTTTCTGCCCTTCCCACTGTCCCCAGGTTCCCATAGCCAGTTAATGACTTTCCTTCTTTGTACACAAGCTGCAGAAATATCACTTGCTGCTGCCTGAAGCCTATCGACGTACAGGGGCGCACACAGCTGGCCACCACTGCATGCACACCAGCTGCAGCTACACATATGCTGCACGCCGGTACAGACATTCACACATCCGGCATAAAGCTACCACAGTGAGCTAGAGCTGCGCTCACACAGGCACCGCCATGCACCAGCAGTGCTCCCGGCTGCAGCTGTGACTGGTCTCTCTCTGCCAAAGCAGAAGCTAGATTGATTTTAAAAAGGGGGAGAGAGGGGGCCTCTTTTTCTTGTTGTGGATGCAATCCTAAAGTGCTTAGCTCTTTATTCCGAATTAGTCACTAACTGCTAATCTCAGCCACGCTGCTGTAAACACTGGGCTTTGAAATCAAGGAACTTGGCACCCCTTACAATGTTTATTCGGTGCCCCCTCCCCACCCACCTACCTACTGGAACAGCCATGCTATTGTCAAGTGCTCTGCTACCCTCTGCTGTTCATTGCAGGGAAAAACGCAGTCCTGGGAAGATTTCTTCTCTGCCCAGCACCTTACAGCAGCCTGTCTGGTTTCCTTGCCCCTGTGGTTTGTGCTGGCACCTTCCCTCCATTAAATGCTTCTAGAAATGGTCCTTCCTACATGGCAGATTCATTTCAGATCCCAGGAGAGGCTATTCTATGAAAAGCCTGGGGCTTTAGAAAAGAGCCTGCTAAATATTCATTTGCACACACAGAGCCCTGACTGGCTGGGCCATTCCTCCAGCAGCAATCAGCAGTGCAAAAGCCATGGTAGATGTATACTATGGCGGAGACCACACGCAGCTCTGGGCACCTCAGCAGGAATGCACCAAAGGGAATTCAGAGGAGAACTGAGATGACTGAAGGGGCTGATTCACGAGGAAAGATTAGAAGAAGTGAACCCAGAGAGCTTGGTTCAATAGTGCCCCAGTTGGGGATGCAAAGGTGTCTACAAGCTGAGGCGGGTGGAAGTGTTTAGGGGATCCCAGGTGTTATTACTAAGAACGATGGGACAAAACGGAGTGAAGGAAGACTGAGGCTCAAATATCATGGAAAAAAACAACCCTTACTGGCCACATCTACTAGGCTGTGGAAGTCTCCCACAGGAGATAAATGGACATTAACTGAGTCCATTTAAAAGTGGATGAGCCAAGACCCCAAAGAACAAAGGTAGGGAACAATCTTACTTTGGCTGAGGGAGTGGGCTGAACTGACAGGTCTTTGCTCCCTCACTTCTAGATGCTTAGGGAAGTTAGTGCTTCTTGTGGCCTTCAGTTTGTGGCCAACCAAGGGCAAGTCTGGCACAGCCATTAACTGGCTGGACAGAGGAGGAGGTGCATTGCTGCAGCTGTAACTCTACCTAGGACACTTGTGTTCTAGGAACAGGTGGGCTGCAGCAAGCTCTCTCTTCCACTGCCCCACCAGGAGCTGTTCTAAGCAAGTTTTTCTGGAAGCTGCTCCTTGCACTTCCTGTCCTACTTGAGTACAAAAGCCTTTATCTGGCGTAACATATTTTGTTTTCTGGTAGAAGCCGGCTGTATTAACATACTTAATTATATTAGAGGCTTGTGGATTATCTAATTATGAATGTGCCTAGTTTTGATTTTCTTGTAATTAATTTGTTTTGTTTACATGCAGCAACATCTGTCTGAGCTCCCTTGGACTCCATCAGAAATGAGATGGGATGTCTCTAGGGAGGTGTTCTTCTGGCAGATGACGTTGTAATAAATGAATTGGGGTGTTGTGCGGGGATTGGGTTTACATTTAAATGAGTATTTCAGGGGGTTGAGTGGCTCAAGGATCGAGACCTTTTCACTTCTGTGGGCTGGTTTGAAGCCAAAAGTGACAGAGCTGTTACCATGAGACAGCTGGGCACGAATTACATGAAGTGAACAGGCAGGTAATGGGCAATCTCCCTGTGGACACGTGTCCATGTCGGCAAGACCACCCCAAATTGCAGGAGTTGGCAGCATCTTCCGAAAGCCAGAGGGCTGAGTAGGACATGGAGTGAGAACTCTCTTTTCACCTCTGGAGATGGTCTTTCCAGCCAGGGATGAGGACCTTTGGCAGGAGGCAGGGGGCTCAGCAGCTGCCCATGCTGCCCCTGTGCCAGGGACAGAAGCCGTCAGTTCCTGGTTGGCTATCTTGCACTTCACACACAGAAGCACAAGTAAACAGCTGGTCCCCTGTCTCTGGTGCCAGGCGCTGGAGATGCACTGCCTGTCAGTGCAGGTGGCGATAGTAAGTGAGTGCACACTGGGAAAGGGGCAGCTGCCTGTTTCACCAGCACTGAAATACTGTCCCCACCCTTCAGACCAGGGGGATAGAGACATCCCACTAGACTGTCAGGTCATGGGATGGGACCCAGACAAACGACGGCAGCGTCCAGCATGGTTAGAACACAGCTCAGTCTTGCAGTCAAGGGGAACAAACTGCTCACTGAATGGCACCAGAACCCTGCGCAGTGCAAGGCATGGCTAGAACTCAGTTCAGCTCCAGCTGCACTGCAAAAGCGAATGGTGTTCCTGCTGCAGCCAGACTCTGCAATACCCTGGTTTTTTCACGGTGTGGGACCCTGACAGCTAGGCTCTCTCTTTCCACGGGAGGGCAGCAAAGTGCTGCGTTTTCAAAGGTTTGGCAACACCAAGGCAAAGCTGACCCCAGACATACCAGCGACCCATGCAGGGTGCCCTTTGTGATTGCCGCCATCCCCCCTCTTCCTTCTCCTTCACCCTTGGGCCTCGCTTGTGCCACAATGCCTCTCCTTTCAGCAGAGATGGGCTAGAGGTGGCTCTCGCCAGCAGCCACTGAAGCTGCTCTAGGCAGGGGATTAGATGAGGCTTAATCGCAGGCTGTTCCCCACCACCCCAGATCTCCGTAGGGCAGCCAAGGCCCAGGTTTTTTTTAACATTACACACACACAACTGCACTCCTCTTTTGCAAAGGCAATACTGCAATTGCATATGCATGCTGGACAACTCCCACCAAAGGGCCAGTTACATGCATGATTTGTGTGCACAAGTTTAAAAGCAGGCTCTTAGTTTGAAACATAACCAGAGGAACAGTTTGTGGGGTGGTCGTCAGAGCAGGGGTCTGGGGTTCAGGACTCCTGGATTCTAATCCCTGCTCTGCCACAGACTTGTACTTTAGAACTGGCCCATAACACCACGACTCCTACTAAACTCGATGCTCCACAGCTCTGAAAATAGGGCCCACGGCTGGCTAAAAATGGGAAACCAAAGTGTGGCCCTTAACTCCACACTTCCTCTCTCTGTAAATGAGCCTAGCAATCTCACCCACTCCATAAAATGCCTGGAGATTCTTGGGTGAAAGGCTCTATATAATAAACAGTGAGTGTTACTGTTCACCGAGTCTGATCTCTCTCCTGAGAGGCCCACTGGCTCAGTCACAGAGCGATTCCCACCCTGTCTCTGACAGCAAGCCTGAGAGTCAGACTGTTTTGCTGCTCTCCCGTAGCCTTTGCTCTAGCAAGTAGGAGGTGGAGCAGGCAGGAATTGACACCAGACATTTGGGCTGAGAAACACTTACTGCTTAATCGGCGCATTTCCTGGTATCAGCAGGGCAGCCTGCTTTGTTTACTATCTCATGACACAGAGCTCAGTGCCATCTGGATACTGTACAAGGAAGTGAGATAAGTTTGTATGCAGGGAGGAGAGCAGACTTTCTCTAACGCATTCTAACGCATTTGGGAGTTCTCAGCAAAGACACCACGGCCTTGCTGGCTCATTTCAAGTGAGAGTTCACTTTTAACATGTCTACACACCACCTCTTTATGTAAGCAAGGAGCCTCTGCATCTCTTCTGGGTACAGCCTGGTTCTAAACTCAGCAGCAAAATCCTTAAAGTCAATTACAGGAAACATCTTGTAAACATAACCAAAGTCAACCTCTGCTGGAAAAAAAACATGGCTGATCAGTCCAGCTCTGCAAAGCTGCAAAATGAGAAAGGAAGAGCAGACTAATATTAGTGGGGGGCAGATGGGGTTTGAAGATCTGATGCAGAAAAAATAAAAACGTGACGACGAAACGGGTAAGAGTACCAATGCATAACACACAGACACGCTGCGTGTGCCCTCAGGTCTAAGCGTGCAGGAGCAAGGAGACCATGCTTGTGTTTGAAGGGCAGTAAAATGCTGTGCATGTGTATGTCTAGACATGGGACAAGGTTTTATTGTGGCTCTGCGGCCCAGGCCCAGGTTGGGAGAGTCGTGTAGTGTCACACTAGCCAAGGGGGAGCTGGAAGTGACATTTGGAGAGTTTTGCCGTGGATTTCAGTGGGACTAGAATCTGATTCCCAATCTAGGAGAGGGCTAAGTAACAGAGACGTAAGGCAAGAGAAGGTTCTTAAAAGCACAGGGTCAAATTCTCTTTTCAGTTACACCAGTAGGTGTGGGGTAACACCAGTGACAACGATGGAATTACTTCAGATGTACACCGTTATTAAGGCAGAATTTGTCCCACTGGAGTTACACCTGGGATAAACCATCTTAAGAGGCCAAATCCTCCATGGGCATAAGCTGTCGTATTCCACGGTTACGCCAATTTACACAACAGAGGCTCTGGCCCCACGAGTAAAACGCAATGAAAAATTGATTTAAAAGCCGTAACACACACCAGCTTCATTTTAAAGAGCAATTGTCTAACCTCGTTAAGTGGTATATTAGAGATGTCGTTCATTATCAAATGTATTAGACAACTGGGGATAGTTTGACTAGTTTTAATGACAGAAGTTAAAGGCACATGCTTCCACATTTTGGGACTGAACCGACCTTGCCAGGTTAGAAATCATATGGTACACAGCTTGTGCCTCCCTCCCTCCCTTTGTAACTAATAGGGATTGGGAAAATGGAGGGGATTTAAAACAGGGGAATGTATTTCTCTGTGTCTCATTGAACTAGAAGAGTAAAAGCAACCAGAGCCGTTTCTTATCAATTTATCATCCACTACCACCATGCACTTATGTTTTGGTTGCCAACACTGCAGGGAAAGGTGGGTCCCGAAAGACCCTTCAATTCCATGCATGCTCCAGTGCTTCAGGGAACTGGGGAAGTGGGGGGGATGCACAGGGCCCAGGGTGGAAGAGGGCCTGATTCAAAGCCTACTTAAGTCAATGAGAGTCTTTCCATTAACCAAAAGGGGCTTTGGATCAGGCCCACATAACACAAGCGTGAATATGGGGCACTAATGCAACAGAAACAACAAAGCTAACCTGGACCCACTGCTGATTGTAGATGCTTATGCCATCCCACTGGAGCAATTACTAACAGCTGAATTCTCAGCTCAGGTCCAGCCTTCACAGCAGAGCCTTCCATTGGGACCTGCTGCCTGCAACTATCCCAAGAGCAGTTGTGATGTTCTGTTTACAGCTGTTGCTTGTTCTTTTGGGGTTTTTTTAATCTTAAGAGCCGACCTTGATGTCATGGGCGATGATTCAGAAGCAAACAGAGAGAGGGAGAAGCAGTGACAAAGGCCTGGAGACATTATCTGAGGGGTTTAGGAAAGACTAAAAAAAGAACTGAGTAGATTGGCTGCACAATGACTAAGAGGAGAGGTGATAACAGCCTACAAGTGTTTGAGAATCTGAACACCACAGGGCAAGAGGTTAGTTAATATGGAATGGAGGAGGATGACTGGGAAGAAAAAGGAGAATAAACTGAGGCTAAATATCAGGGGGAAAAATCCTCCAGGTCATGGATGGGGGTGAACCCTCCCTTCAGAGAGGTTAGTCCTGTCCCCCCAGACCATGGCCAGACCTCCAGCTGCCCTGTGGCTGGAGCCCCAGCCCAGCTTCCCTGAGCTGCCAGGCCCCAGCCACGTCGGCCATCCCAGCCCCTGGCTGCCAGCCCGACACCTGGGCCACTGGTCAGCCTGAGCCCTAGGCCATCAGCTGGAGCTGAGCCCCTGCCGGCTTCGGGGGAGAGGGGGAGTGAGGGTGGGGCCTCGAGGTAGAGCCACGGCCTGGGTTAAAGGAGACTTAGCCTCCCCTGGCCTATGCCACCTGCCCATGCTCCAAGTCAAACAGTAAGTGTGTGTCAGGTACGGGAGAGATGAGGTGGGTGAGGTAATATCTTTTATTGGACCAACTTTCTGCGGGCGAAAGTGACAAACTTTCACCCACCTTGTCTCTCTAATATACTGGGACCAATATGACTACAACCATGCTGCAAAAAACCAATGTCAGGCATGATGACAGCTGCAGGGTACTCAGGGCCAGCGCTATCATTTAGGCAGCCTAGGCAATCGCCTAGGGCGCCAGGATTATTCGGGGGGTGGCATTTTGCCGGGGGGGCGGCAGGCGGCTCCAGTTGACCTGCTGCAGGCCTGCCTGCGGAGGGTCCGCTGGTCCGCGGCTCCGGTGGAGCTGCCGCAGTCATGCCTGCGGACGGTCGGCTGCTCGCGCAGCTCCGGTGGACCTCCCGCAGGCATGTCTGCGGCAGCTCCACTGGAGCCATGGACCAAAGGACCCTCTGCAGGAATACCTGCGGCAGCTCCACCGGAGCCGCGGGATCAGCGCGGGGGGTGGCGAAATGGCCGTGTGCCTAGGGCGCGAGAAACCCTAACGCCGGTCCTGAGGGTACTGCTTTCTGACCCTGGATTAGATACTAGCACCCCGCACTGAGATGCAAAGCTCTTTATTCTTCTGTCTAACCCTGGGCTTGATCTGTTTCTATTAGCACATTTGGCTAAACAAAAATCTTTGTCTATATGGGACAATAAAACCATGCTAAAACAATGCTATCTACAAACTGTGCTGGGAAATGGCCATCTGTCAGAAATCCATCCTGACAACTGTTTTCAAGCCTAGTTGTAACCAGCTCTGCTCCAAATTTGCCCAGAATCTCTCAGTGACAGTGCTCTGCATCTCTTTTAAAACATAACTGCTAAAGAATCTTTATTTTTCTTACTCTGAACATTTTTAAACAGTACAGGTTCCATAACATCAAAATAAAACAATCGCGATTGCTACGATTCAGATTGCAAGTCACATGTGAATCCAGTCTATATTTGAACTCAAGTCTCCAGCGTTACTGTGCAGTGGTGGTTACTGGTCAATGTAAAAATACAATATTTAAAAAACATCGGTCATGGTATAGTGTAAAAGAACAGTGCCTACATCGTAGGTGCCTCTAACAACCCGCACCCATCTTCTGGATTCTTACATCCTGCATCAACCTTTTTTGAAAAATACCGTATTGTAAATAGACAAAACATTTTTTGCAATTGCTCGTGAAGGAAATGCCAGTAACACGTCAACAGCAGGTCCCTTTCTACCAGTGGGAGAAACTCCTTATGCTCGGTATAATTTTAAAACAATTATCTAAAAACCTTTAGTACACAAAAAAGCTCCAACCACCACCAGGACTGGGTGGAATTAAAAATTTTAAAAAAAAACAACACTACTTTCAGTAGCACATTATTTCTCAGTAAGCCTCAGATCTGCCCCCTCACAGACATGCTTTTCTTAGTGCACAATACTTCCTTGTCACTCCCCCGCCCCTCAAGTGCACAGGGAAATGGCCAAAAATTCCTTTTCAATGGCCACAGAAAGCAGAGTGACCAGAAAACAGCTTACATGGCGTAATCGTAACACTTGCCCTACTTCTTCCGTTCTGATCAATATGTGGCCACTGATGTATTTAGAGCGCTGCTCATTATTCCATCTGTTCCCACTGAAATAATTCTGTAAGCCTTCTTACCGTACGGGCATGTTTCAACCTATCCACAACTCTCAAAAGTTTGGGGGAGGCCCTTTTAAATTCCAGAGGTTGATGCTGCTTTCATGTCAGGAGTACACAATTGTAGAAATGATTCTCTATGGAGCTCCCTAGAGGACATGGTGTAATTAACAACCAGAAGGGGGATATATTGATCCACAAAAGGGAGGAAGGGTCAACTGAGACTGGGGATCCACACCACTTTCCTGCTGGGCTGGTGGAGATGTGGATCCTCCAACAATCTGAGATTCCCCAGGTGTGGTTGCCTGTAGGATTGCAGAAAGATCTAACGAAGGAAGTGGGAAAAGAGTCTGGTTCTGAATCTGTGAATTCAACTGCACCAGTGCCTCCAGATGCTGGATCAGAGACAACGCTTCCCCTACAGGAATGGTTGGATTGGAGTCTCCAGTTGCAGCATGATTTTGGAGGTCAGATGCAGTAGGAGGTTCATTGGAAACAAGATGGGCCACAGATGGCACCTGAGAAACTCCACCAGAAGATGCAACTCCAGGATACAACATGCTTGATAACTGCTGAATATCTAACATGTTGACATCGAGGGCAACATTGTCACCACATTCATGTGAGCATAAGGAGCATGAAGACAATGGTCCGTGATTCCAGTTCTGTGTCATGGCTGGCCCTGCATCAGCCTGAAACTCCGTATGTCCCCCAATCATATTCTGCTGCCTTCCCAATGATTCCTGAGCCGTACTGTAGGACTGCCCTCCCATCCAGGAGAAGCTGCTAAGTGAATGGACAGCACAATCCTGCATGGATTGGTTTGTTTCCTCCTTTCTGTTTTGGCAGTGTGAAGAAGATGCTGCATGGCATGTCCCTCCATGTATGACTTCACCCACTGCTGTATTGAGAGCGAACATATTATTACAGGGCTCCTGGCTGTGAAAAACCGCTGGAGGATACTCGTTCCTAGACAGCCTCTTACCTGTGAATGCCCTGGAAGGTACCTGCTGAAATGGTTCAGCCAGTTTGGTGCTCCCAGAACTGTCCAGAGGAGGAGAAAAGCATTTGGTCACAAGGTTATTTTTAAAAGTCACTGTCTTTCTTTTTGTTTCCCTTAAGAGGCTGGGCCCCATGCTACTTGTAGAGGGGTCGCGTGAGACTTTCTTTGGGAGAATCAGTCCCAGCAACAAGCAAGAATGACTGGCATCAAGACCTATTAAAACAAACAAAAAAGATGGTGTTAAAGGAAGACTTTTCCACAATTTATGCTGGAATCTTCCTAACTTTGGGCCAAACCCTTAGGTACTGTCTCACTCTTTACTGAATACTTACTGAGGCAAAACTCTCAGTGAGACAAATCCTAAATTTCTTCCTACAATAGTCATTGGCCACTGTCAGAAGACAAGATAGAGGGCTAGATGGACCATTGGTCTGATCCAGTATGGCCATTCTTATGTTCTTATGGAAGCTTTGCCTGAGTAAGTACGAAATAAAAAAACAAATAAGGATCATAGGTTTTCTTGTAATTTTTTTAACCTCATGCATATTTTCTGCATTACACTGAGATTTAATTTTTATTCTTCATCCACAGCTCAGCAATTGCATTCAATGGCTAGAGCCAAATTTTAAAAGGGACGTTAACTTGGCCTCTGAAATTGAGCCTGCAATTATGGGCAGGCTTGTTTTTACACATACATTTTTCACAACAAAATCTCAGGCCTGCAAAAGAGTGGATTTGTGCATGGGGTTCTTCAGTTACATGCGCAAACCAGGTAGTTCACAATCTGCAGTTGAGGAATGCAAATCCAAGTTTTTGCACGCACACAATAACATGCATGTGCAAACACTGTTGTGCACAAAATTCCAGGCACAACTTTAGAGACCGCTGTAGAAAAATTTGCCTTTATTTTTTTGCCCATCTAGGTCAGAAGTAGAATTAAGAGTCTAAAATACATATTGCTTTCAAATTATGTATTTCTTTCTCAAACGAAACACTTACACTAATCACATAAACTCACTTGAAATCAGTGGCTTCTGTTTGCAAATGTTAGTCCGACCACTCTGTGATGGGTGGCTGACCACAGCTAAACACCAAGACAATTTTACTAAGGATGACCTGCAATTTCCAACCATTGTGGTTTGTAGCTGGGTATCTGATTCTCCTGCCTTGTGCGATGGCTGAAAAAAGTACAGCCCATTTCAAATGGTCCAGGAGACATTAGAGTCTCTTGGTCTTGTCCTATCTTGATGGCAGAGCTCTGGACTGTCCCAGATTAGGAACACCAAGGTAACACAATTTATAATTAAAACTATCTGCTTCTCCGTGATGACTGAGTTCCCACTTGTCTGAGAGGTGAGACAGGTGCCAGGTCAATCACCGGTGGATTGTGCTGCACCTCAGAGGTGATTCTGCCAATGATTACTGGGAAATGTCATCAGTTTCCAGCCTGGGTTCAAGTGTGCACTGACTGTGAGTACCTGATATGGAGATTACGTGCTGTTACATCATGTGATGGGAGGTAGGACAGGGATTAGCTGCAGCTCTGACAAATGGCATTTCACACGAGGAGTAGCTGTGTGGGAACACACTGTTATGTGACAAGGGGTTACATGAGTTTACATCCTGATGTGCTGCAGGCAAGCACCAGGCATTTCGTTAGCCATATGTGGCAGTTACCTCAGGTCATGTGACACAAAGCTGGGCAGGGAAAGAAAATGTCATAGGAATTAGGACAATGTGGGATTACTGGGCTTGATTTGCCTTTCATTTACTCTCATTTTATATTGCTGTCAATCCATTTACCTCAACGGAGTTACTCCCGATTCTCCTCGTGCCAGTGTCAATCAGATCCACTGGCTCTCTGTCATTTCATATGCAACACAGGGCTATAGACGTCCATACATCACAAGATGCAACTACTCATATTTTAAGTGCATTTTTCTATAGCAAAGGACATGCGAGTGCCCAACCCTATTTTTCAAATCTGCCTTTCACTGAGAAATAAATCGAGCCCCTGGCTTTCTGACACCCTGTAAAGCTGTGGATTATATTATACTGAATTATTTATAGCACTGGAACCTGTGATCCTCAGATTGAAAGCAGCAAGTTATTTCACTGAGCCTCTCTGTGGCACACACCAGAAAGGGAAGCCAGATTGTTTCAAATCCATACCTGGGCCACCAAGTGGATGGAATTTGGCAGGTACTGGCTGGAAGGCTGGCAGCGGTACCATGAACATTTCCATCTGGTTGCTGTTCACAATGCCGTATCTCTGTTTGTTGTTCAAATACGAGTACAGCATGTTGTAAGTGTTGAAGTCTTTGGTCATGGCAGGGCAGAATCGTATCATGCTCATCTCCTAAACAAACACAGGGGGAAGGAGACTGGGTGGATTGCCTGAGAACACAGTGCGGCTAACATTGTTCATCTAGCAGTAAAGAAGTTCTAAAAAAAAGACTGAAAAACGCAAGGCATCTAGAAACTTGTTTGCATCTTGAAAGGGCTCAAGCTTACTCCCATTTGCGGGAGCGCTGCTGTTCTTCATGTGCTTCACTCACTGCATTTTGGTAAGGTGAAGAATGTTCACCTCACACACAACCTACAAACCACACTTTGGTGCACATAAACAATCTGGCAGACTCTACATTCTGTGTGGCGATGACAAGAGTATGAACAAATTCAGGGGAGAGAGAGAGACCAGCACAGACCGAGATCTTGCCTAAAATATGCTAAAGACAATTTTTACCTGCAGATGGGTACATCCCTGAACTGTGTCAGGTCAGCTCACCCCATTGGGCCTGATCCAAAGCTCAATGAAGACAGTGGAATGACTTCCAATCACTTCAGTGGACTTTGGAATAAGCCTTTAGGAGTCTTCCATCCATGTCACAAATTTATGCACAGTCACAATCCTTGAACCCAGTGGTTGTTGCCAGTCTACTGAACCTCTCAGGACTAGGGCCTAAATTCTATTAACTTTTACTTGCTACTTAAAAGGACAAAATGTCTTTTGTTTCAGTTGATCCAAAATATCATTCTATGCAATCATTAAAATTGTCCCTGCTGGTATCGTAACTATGTGGGAAAGTGCAATCCTCTGCAGGCATGCTTTCAAACATGTAAAGGTGACAGCTATTTTCGCTGCATGAATGCAGGCTGCTTCTGGTGTCCAGCAGCTGAGTTCTCCTGTGATGAAATATTTAAAGGTTATTATTATATAACTCAGTTCGTCTGACATCTTAGACCACAGGCTGAAGGAACCAGGATATGCTTAAAAGTCATCTTAGTACATGACAAATCATCCTCAGTGCTTGAAAACAAGAACCTTTCGAAAGGATACCTTGGCTTCAGCTGGCCATATGCTCTCTAAATAATCCCAGACGTCCTCCGGGAGAATACAGCCCCTTGACTGAATCAGCTCCGGTAACGCCTGTACAAACCAGGACAAAAATATAGGTTAACCACCTTTTCATAACTGTTGTTCTTTAAGATGTGTTGCTCATGTCCACTCCATTCTAGGTGTGTGCACGCCCACATGCGGGCGTCAGAGACTTTTGCCTTAGTGGTACCCATAGGGTTGGCTGTGGCGCCGTCTGAGTGCCATGCTCATGCGTCGGTATATCAGGCGCCACCAGCCCTGTGCCCTCTCAGTTCCTTCTTGCCGGCAACTCCGACAGAGGAGTAGGAGGGCAGGTAATGGAACGGACATAAGCAACACATCTCGAAGAACAACCATTACGAAAAGGTGGGTAACCATTTTTTCTTCTTTGGGTGCTTGCTCATGCCAATTCCATTCTCGGTGACACACAAGCGGTATCCCTGAAGGTAGGCGAGGAGTTCACGGTTGTGCGGCTTGCAGTACTGCTCTGCCAAAGCCAGCATCATCTCGAGCTTGTTGGGTAAGCGCACAGTGAGACATGAACATGTGAATGGACGACCAGGTAGTGGTCCTGCAGATATCCTGAACTGGCACTTGGCCAGGAAGGCCATTGACAAGGCTTACGCTCTAGTTGACTGAGCAGTGACAATTGCTGGCACCTTCGCCTGGTCATAGCAGAAACGGATGCAAGATTTGATGCAAGACAAAATTCTCTGGGTGGACACCAGATGACCTTTCATCCCATCTGCCACCATGACAAACTACTGCGTCGACTTGTGAAATGGCTTGGTCCTCTCGATGTAGAAGGCTAGCGCTCTCCTGACATCCAGGGAGTGTAACCTATGTTCATCCTCGGACTTCTGAGGTTTTGGACAAAAGACTGCCAAGAAGATGTCCTGGCTCACGTGAAACTGGGAAACCACCTGGGGCAGGAAAGCCAGCTGTGGCCACAGCTGGACCTTGTCCTTGAAGAATGAGGTACATGGCAGTTTCAAGGTAAGCACCCTAATCTCAGAAACCCTCCATGCAGAAGTTATTGCCACCAGGAACGATACCTTCCAGGAGAGAAGAGAGGACGCAAGGGCTTGGAGGAAGCTTGCATGCGCCGCGTGAGCACCAGGTTAAGGTCCCATGAAAGGACAGGATCCCAGGCTTGAGGGTAGAGTTGTTCCAGAACCTTCAGGAACTGGCCTGTCATGCCATGTGCGAAGACCGACCAGCCCTGGAACGGAGGGTGAAAGGCTGGTACAGCGGCCAAGTGGACCTTAATAGATGAAAGGGACAGCCCCTGAAGTTTAAGATGCAAGAGGTAGTCCAGGATTAGCTGCAGCAAGGCCTGCACAGGCCTAACCTCTTGGGCCATTTGGCCAGCTAGCTGGCCCTAGTGAAGGGCTTCCTGCTTCCCAGCAGGACCTGCTAGACTCGGGCCGAAAACTTCTGCTCCTCAGAACTCAGACATGGAGCAACCAAGCTGTCAGGTGACGCGCTGCCAGGTTCAGGTGCAAGAGCCTGCTGTGATTCTGTGCCAGTGGGGCAGCGGCATCGGGGCCAACACATCCAGGAGCATGCTGAACCAATGCTGGTGAGGCCAAGCCGGGACAATGAGTATGACCGTGGCCCTATGCTGCCTGATCTTCTTGAGGACCCTGTAGAGCAATGAGCACCAGCAGGAAAGTGTACATCAGAGTCCCCGTCCATGGAAGCACAAAGGTGTCCAACAGGGAGTCTCTGTCGAGCCCCCGGAACAAGTAGAACTCATGGCACTTCCTGTTCTGGCGAGTTGCGAACAGGTCCACCTGGAGAGATCCCCACTTCTGGAAGATCATGTCCACCCCTTTGGGGTGGAGAGACTACTCATGGCGAGATGAGAAGGTTCTGCTGCTGACCACTTGCGAAGCAAGGGAGAGAGGCCCTCCAACTGACCACCACGGGCGGTAAGAAGGAATTGAGAGGGCACAGGGACCGCAGTGCCTGATATACCAATGCATGGGCGCAGCACTCAGGGGGGCACCACAGCCAACTTTACGGGTACCGCTAAGGCAAAAGTCTCCTACGACTGTGCACGGGAGTGGCCACACACCTAGAATGGAATCGACAGGAGCAAGCACTCAAGGAAGAATTATTACTTATTATTTGATATTCTGCAGACTTACTCAAGACCTACTCAAGCAATCCCCTACTGAGATCATTATTTGTAAGTAGTAATCTTTTTCACATTTATAAAGGCCACCACCCTAGTATCTGGGCACATTTTGCATGGTTTAGATTAGAAACAAATAATGGAAAGTGAACCCTTTTAACCCAAACTGTGCTTTCTGAGATTCCTTTTAATCTCAGAAAATATAAGGAACAGTCCTGCACTGGCGCCTTGAGCAATGGACTAGATGCTATAACTGGTCTTCTCCACTTTTAATTCCTATGATTCTGCCATTCTACAGCAGTTCCTGCTTGTACAAGTGAAAACTCAGTTCAAAGTCCATAGTCTCAAATCCATGGGAGTTCAACTGGAGTTGAGCATAAAAACCCTCAAATCACTGCAAATCCTTCAGGCACCTAGCTAATCCTATGACATCTCAGAAATGTTTCCCCTTTCCTATTGTCCCAACCACAGGCCAAATGCTGAGGTCCTTACTAACCAGTTCTTACTTAGGCAAATTCCCTTTGGTTTCAGTGAGAGTTTTCACGAGAAACAAATGAGTAATAACTGCATAAGGGCCACACGACTTGGGTCTACAGCAGAGGTTCTCAAACTGGGGGTTGGGACCCCTCAAGGGGTCGTGAGGTTATTACATGGGGAGGTCACGAGCTGTCAGCCTCCACCCCCAACACTGCTTCGACTCCAGCATTTATAATGGTGTTAAATATATTAAAAAGTGTTTTTAATTTATACTGGGGAGGGGGGTCGCACTCAGAGGCTTGCTATTTGAAAGGGTTCACCAGTACAAAAGTTTGAGAACCACTGGTCTATAGTGTGAAAACACGTGATACAACTTGATGTAAGAATCTGAGCTTTGATGCCTTGTCTGTGGAATGCTACATGAAACGTGGTGTTTTATTAAATAAACAGTCTTGTTGACACAGACAATCCCTCCTGTTATGTATAAGAAAATAAGGGTCATACTTGAATGAGGCAAGTGCCGTAGCCTGAAACAGGATACGCTTTTGCGGCAAACTGTTTAATGCTGAACATCTGAATGAATCCTTCCCACAGCACAGTGTCTCTGACTTGCTTCTTTGGCCTTGGACTCTTCTTGAGGACATCAACTGAGGCAGGCCTAAAACAGAATAAGTTTGTGTGTATTATACAGTGGAGTCATTCCTGTAGGTCTGGATATTCCATATGCTTTTATTTCCTGAGTAACTTCACCTCTTTTCCTGCACATTTTGCCCTTTAAAGGAGGGGAAAGGAGACTGCCACCTGATCTGATTTGTTACCTCTGTTGTACCTTGTAACATGTAAGTTGGAGGTACAGAACATGCATCTCTCCTCCCTGTATAAGGGACTGACAATGGTTCCTGCTCCAGCCCATCTCCTTTTAGAAGGGGCCACAAATGAAAACCCAAAGGGCAGGACTTGGGGATATGAATTCCATTTTCCAGACCTCTTTCTCTCCCCAACCCCTTTCCATCACCACATGATGCAAAACGGTCACGTAGGGGCATAATATTTGCTGTACTAGATCAGACAACTGGTCCATCTAGTCCAACATCCTGCTTCTGGCACAGATCAATACCTGAGGCTTCAAAGTAAGATAAACCCCACCTGTAATATGTTATATCTCTCTGGCACCTCCCTGGGGTGAGGTTGGGCACCAGTCTTGTCTCAAAGCTCCCTTCCTGGACTACAGTTTTGCTGTGGGTTTGTCCTGAGGTTTGGAGCACAGCCCCCCAGCTCTCCTGCTCAGGGCACCTGCTCCATTATTGGGGGCTTGTGAGGGCGATTTAAGGTAGTCCAAACAAAAAAGGCAGTAAACTTCCACAGCCCACAAGAGAGTCCAGGGCCTTCAGAAAGCAAAGGGGGAAAAGAGAGAAGAACCAGCCTGTCTCCCTTCTGACAGGGTATGAGCACCCAAGGCTCTCAAACAGTTTCCCCAGTGAGTAACCCTGGCTGAACTCTGAGTTCCAGCCCTATTCCTTCAAAATGAACTCCCACACTGAGCTGGGATCCTCCCTTTTAAGAAACCATCTATCCACTGGCTTGACAAGTCGCCTAGTTGGGTCTGATTATGCCCAGAGGAGCTCCTTACCCTCTTCATGACTGAGGTGGGGATCTGTCCACCAAATCAACCCACTCCTCTAATGCAACTCGACAGCTTATGCCAAGGAGCTTTGGTTTCGACTCCTCTTACATTGCAGAATTACAGAACTTCTCAGCCCTTTTTAAAATCAGTGTATGGACAGTGGAGAATATACAGGCCAGATGTTTAAAACAAAACGCACAATAGTAAGATAAAATACATTCCCACAAAGACCTGTCTTTCTCCAAATGTTTTCTCTCTTTGTATGAATAGACACCGGTTGAATGTAATCTTCTGGAGCTGTCTTCTGCCTTCTTCTTTGAGGTTGGTTTGCTCTGCAGTGGGTTAAAACCGCTCTCACCATCAGGAGCCATCCTTCCTGTGAAGTCAGATAAAACAAAGATGTTTCTGTACGTTCTGATCACAAGAGAAAGAACAGTGCTCTATTGCAAGGTGGATTTCCATTTCAATGTGAATCTCTGAATTATAAACACAGAAATAATCTCGAAATTGACACTTTCTACTGTGTTATGGCCAAAGATAACATTTGCCCAGGCAGCCAGCAAGTGTAAGGTCCTCACTATACTGCCCTGGTTGTTTACACACCATAAACTCATCCATGCTGCCTAGATCTGGCTTGAAAAGAGCTGGCACTAGCAGTGAGGAATAAAGCTCTTTCCTTGGCCTCCAGCCCAAGCGTGACTCCTGCCGACTTCTCTCAAGCTCTCCCCACTTTCTTTGCCTGTGTATATCAACATTTTTACAGTTCAATTTAGGGATCATGAGAGTGACAGATTAATAACACTAGCTTGAACCAGGCATCATCTGAGGCTGGTAACGTACAAACCACCGATACACCTCATTCCTCAACAAGAAACATCCCTTGCTAATTTGGTCCTGGGTCTCTTGAACAATTCTATCCAGTTGCATGATGCATTTGTGACATGGAGAAAGGTTACGCAGGACAGAATTTGAATTCATATTTCTAATACTAACCAACCAAATCTCTTCTCCCAGCCTACTTACCTGTACAGATAAGGCAGTCTAGGTCCAGTAAGTGACTCCTGTGCTGTTCAGTGGTGTCTCTTTTGGACAACGCAGCGGGCTGGGAAATAGATTTCTTGTCCATACATAGTGCTGATCCCTAAACGGAACGTACGACAGTCACAAGCATACACATGTTGACCTTCATTCACACGGAGCCGGCCTATGCTCCCCAAACAGCCTTACAGGAAGTGGTGGCTGAGTATCTATTCACACCCTCCTCATTCACCTGCTGGTGTCACTCATGCTCTCTAGAAGAAAGACATGGGGGAGTTCCCAACTCTTCCCCATGGAAATGCTGTTTTCCAGATTCCCATCTTTCAAAGAGGCCTATGGCCATCAAACAGCAATCGGGGATGGGGCCCCCTTCTGTTAGTAGCAAACTATCCGTTAACCATAACCAGAGACACAGTGTCAACACACAACATCCATCCCCTTTATAATAAATCAGAACAGCACAAGACACTTGTAAAAAGAGCCTCTGATCTAATCTGGCTCACAAATCTATTGAAGCCTTCTAGAAAAGCCAAACTTTGGGATGAATCCTTACCCTTATACTTAATTCTTATGCTAATGAAGGACTGGTCTCAGGGATCCTCCTTTTTGTTCTCTGTTTGTACAGTGCCTAGCACAATGGAGTCCTGGTTCATGACTAGGGCTCCAAGGCACTACAATCATAATAATAATACTGGACCAGAACCCATCATAGTGCAGAAAAGCACTATTCAGATTTCCTTATCTCAGCAATGACCTGAAGGCCCCCTGTATTCTACTCCAGAGCTTCTCCTGACCCCTCCCCAGAGACTGCCATACATTTTCAGCAGGCAAATGTCCACTATGGCCTAGAACAAAATCATCAAACTTGTTTTCAGTGTGACTTTATCAAGATTTGAACTGAACACTGCAGAGATGGAAGCTTTTGCATTAATCCACTACACCAGCTGGCCCACTACTCCCATAGACCCACTGCTCAGAAACGCATCTGCACTAAGATTCTGACCCCAGCTGGTTTTAAGCACCTACATATTTCCCTTGAATCTTTCCTCATTCCTTCACGTAAAAGACCCTTGTTGAGTCGCCTTGGTCAAACATGAACACCTACTCACATATAGGTCTTCCAAAGTAAAGTCCTCATCCACCTCCCTGTGTATCTCTATTTCTCCTTTGTGGGTCAGCTTTGTGGGGCAACACCTTGGTGGTTCTCGCTGCTGTTTCTCTATCACCTCCAGCACCTGGAAGAATCACACTGTAGTACACAGAGATCCAAATAGGCATCTCTTGGACAAGGACTCACTCAAGAAAACAAATGTCATAGGGAATCAACATAGGCAAGAGCCAAAAGGGGGAGGGATAGCTCAGTTGTCTGAGTATTGGCCTGCTAATACCAGGGATGTGAATTCAATCCTTGAGGGGGCCACTTATGGGTCTGGGACAAAATCAGTTCTTGGTCCTGCTAGAGAAGTGAGGGTGCTGGAGTCAATGACCTTTCAAGATCCTTTCCAGTTCCATGAGATAGGTATATCTCTCCATATATATATATATATATATATATATACACACACATGCAAACTGTGGATTTAAAGAGAAGGGGTTTTAAAGATAAAGTCCTTCTCTTAGTGAAACAACATCAAGGAATTCTAGCTATCCACAAGATAAATACAGCAGCAGTACATGCCTCAAACCTGACTTGGAGACCATCCCAAGGCTGAGCAGGAAATTCAATATCCATAGACAATTCAGTTCTTGGCTTCCATGCAGAGACTGGTCAACAAGGCTGCTATTTAGTATCAGTAATGATGCTAGCTAGTTTTTGAGATGTGGTCCCCTACCCATTAGGAACAGGACAGAGACCATCAGATTCATCTCCTACAGGCAACCAAGCAGCTGTCTGATTTAACAATTTTCAGTCAATACCAGCCTGAGCTGCATCTGAACGGTGACATAGAGGCAAAAAGCTCTGGTTCCAATTGCCTATCCCCTGGACCATCCCATTCTCAATACAGTCATCCATCTAATCTGCATCAGGAAATACAAAAACGTGACACTGTTACGTAGGGCTCCTCTATGAAGAGAGGAAAATCATTGCTTTGTAAACATAAGCCCCACAGTGTCATAGAAAGAGGGAGGCAAGGAAGCCAATTACTTCTCCTTCCTGTTGTACTGGTAAGGAAAGAGTGCTGCACCCTTTTCTAAGTTTTGTTTTATAAAAGTTTTAGAAGACTCCAAAATATAAACCAATCAGGAAGAGGAAAAGCACAGGTGCAATTAAAGCACCAAGCCTGTTAACCAATTCTTCTCCCTATTTTTTAAAAATCTAAATCATACTCAGACCCCTTAAGCAATAAAAAGGGCTATTTTCATACTGTAATTACTTTGGTTTAGATCACCTCTGTATCTTCACCACAACGTCCAGTAAAAGCATCACAAAGAGGCCTTTGGGAAAGGGGGATGACACTGTGTTTATCCCTCTCTGAGCTGCACAGGGATGACTTACATGCTTGCTCTCCTTAGCTCTCCACTCTGCCAACTCCTTTGGTGCCAGCTCCAGCGAATTCATTTGAACAAGACTCTGGGGGGAAACCTCTCCAAGAACCACCTGGTGGAAGAGAAGCTGAAAGAACAAAAGAAGGATAAGCAGCCCTTGGAAGAACAATGATCACAAGGGACATGCAAGGCAGTCTGCTTCCAAAGATCCCTCTCTTTCCTTCTCCCACTAAATGTATATTTCAAAGACTTTATCACAGTACTCAGACAACTAATGTTAACTCTCAGCAGGTCTGGACTGAATAGCTTGTGCCATGCCTGGAGAGCCTAGGTTTTGCAACATTTACATAGGAATTTGCACTCCTCCATCCATGCATCCATCAGGTTCACAGGACAGATATCTGTACCAATGCAGGCCTGATGTTATGTGCTACAAAGAAGATAAAGATACTCAGGTATCTGGAGCTGACCAAATGTCTCTACACACTTACAAAGGATGACAGCGGATGGATGGTAGGCATGGCAAGTGCCACCAGGAATGAAAGATTAAGCAGTGTCTTAGAACCCTGGATAAGACCCCAAATGATCACGTCTGACCAAAGAAGGGGATGCCTGGATGTGCACTTGCATAGTCTTCCTCCATCAGTGAACAGAATGAGACTGTAATGTTGGACAGTCTCCTTCTAGGCTGGTGCTCTAGATAGCCACAAGTTTAAAGACATGCTCTCTTACCAAGGTAATGGAGAAAGTTAGGTCAATTTTCTTAGTCTCTTACCTTATTTTTCGGAGATTTCAGGTTAAAGAGGAGACTGCGGTACTTGTTTTTGTATCGTTGGTCAACACAAAGAAAGAGGTTGAATATTTCCTTCTCCACATTGTTTGCTAATCTCAATATTGTATCTTCATGGACATCCAGATCAGGAGACTCCTCCAACCTGGAACAGAGCAAGCAAGAACCACAGATGGATGTGTCAGATCTGCCTGCAACACAGGAGACAATTTATAAATGTACAAACTCTTTTCAATTAAAATCCCAAATAAATGAGCCAGAGAATCCTCCCCCAAACAGGAAGCAGTCAGAAACTGGGGTCTTTTAGAAACTTAACCTTCCCAGGATCTCAAAGAGAAACCCTTGTGTTGTGAAACGGCTTGTTCCAACTGTGCTGCTATATCAGAAAGCCTGTAGCATGTCTTATTTATGCTCACGTCACCTTCAGAGCGGTTACCAGAAGGGTGTGGGTGCACAGAGATGTGCTCCAACCCACATCCTAAGAGAATGCGTCCCTGTCCCCATACAGTAAATTGCATTTAAACTTGGGGCCCCTCCTAACTTCTGTACACTTATCTGAGCTTCTCACTTCTTCAAATACATTGTTATAACTTGAATTCCAGCATGGTGGCATTTAACTAATTCTAACAGAAGAACAGGCTGGTAAAAAGTCAAGCTTCCCCTACACAGCTCTGCAACTCCCATGTGCAGCATCCCTGCTATTCTCCTCTGGCTGGCATATACCTGTCAAAACAACGAGGAGTCCTTGGGGCACCTCAGAGACTAACAAATTTATATGGGCATAAGCTTTTGTGGGCTAAATGTTAATTGATTTATCTTGTTAGACTGACCTCAGATTTGGTAAAGCAACCCCCATCCTTTCATGTATTTATACCTGCTCCTGTATTTTTCACTTCATGCATCTAATGAAGTGAGTTCTAGCCCACAAAAGCTTATGCCCAAATAAATCCGTTAGTCTGTAAGGTGCCACAAGGACTCCTTGTTGTTCTTCCTGATACAGACTAACACGGCTACCACTATGAAACCTGTCACCATATATCTGTCACTCTGCCAGTGTGCCCCTGCTTTAATATCAGCAGTACTGCCTGCTATTCCAGACCTAGAATTCTTGGGCCTCAGATAAAGCCTGCTAAACTCAGTGGAAGACTTTCCGTTGACTTCAATGAGCTTTGGACCAGACCACTTAACAAAGGCTGAGAATCATGTGATAGTTTTGTGAAGTGGAAAAATACGGCCTGAAGGCCTGAGTCTCCACTGCCTTCACCTTTTATAGGCCTTTACATTTAGGCAAAGTGAGTGCAAGTGACTACGCAAGACAGTGGAGAATCAGGCCCTAGGATGAAACCCACCAATTTCATTTCCACTTCTGACCTAATTAAGGATTTGAAGATGGCTCTCCAGTTGTTGAAATGTACTGAATTAACCTCACCACCCTGATCCAATTTTCTGTGTACTAGCAAAATCTTCTTACATGATTACCTGACAAAAGGGCTAAGCCTGCCAAATGAATTAAACATGAACTGTAGCAGAGTGAGATAACAAATAGACAAATAAAATAATTCTGGTATGCAAATGACTGTCAATATCATACATGACATGGAATGTTCTAGGTAAACAATAGAAGTTGAAACCTCTTAAAGGGCCACATTTTTAAAAAACAGCTCCCTTGCTCCTAAAATCAGCAAGGGCTGATTGTGCTATAGAATTAGCATGTTCACCAAAAGTGATAGGAGGATTTTCATATCACTCAACAGCCGCCCCTCTGATTGATTAAGGAATTGCACAGATGGACTCCGAAGGGAGTTCGACCCAATTTTCCACAGAGAAAAATGGTGGCTGTGATACAGGGCTCCATAGGAGTTTAAGTTGAGAAAACTGCAGTCCTCCTCTTAAAATGGATCCATTCCCTACGGGAAACAAGACTATCACATCTCAGAGCTGCATGTTTTAAGAGATGTTCTGCTACTGCATAACAATAATCAAATCTACAAGAAAGTTTCCATTGCCCTGTCATTTATGAGAAACAGCATCAAACACAAGACTTTACTCGATAGTTCCATGTGACTTTCATGTAAGATGTCCCCAGCCTTTTCCCTGCCACCTATCATGCATAAGCCACTTTACCTTTTCTGTAGCATCCCACGCAATGAGTCAATGACCTTAATTCGACTTTGTTCTTCAGACAGCTGCAAACCATGAACAGAAGCTGAAGCTTCTTTAGAGGCTGGTGTCCTACCCCTCCTCTTCTTTTCATTACTGTAATCTTAAAACAAAAGAGAAGCCCAAAAATCTCACTCTCCCTGCAGTACTAGCAGGGGGAATCCATAAAGATCATTGCTGAACCCCCTTTGGGTGGGGAGTAGGAGGTGAAGCTTTTGTGCTGACAGATTTGTGAAGCAATTTTTTGAATTTCAGCAGCCAATAAAAAGTCCAATTTTTTTTTAATTGCGTCAATTGAACACAATGAGAGAATTCCAAGTTTTTGTCAGAAACCACTTCCATAAATGCAGTGGCTCTGAATTTCAAATAGCTAAATAATGCCAATGCAAACAATACTGCCTTCTAGCTAGCAGCACATAATCTAATGTAACAAGATATTTTGGCATTGAGTATGAAGGCTATTTAGTATATGCATCTGCCATAAACATAAAAGATTTAGCCTCATCACTTGTATAACTAAACATTATCACTTATTTATTATTATTCTAATTGCTATTTATACTAGGTTATTGTTTTAACTGCGTCACTTCTTGCATCTTGGCTTCCATAGCCCATCTCCACTCCTGCATCTTGGCTTCCAAAGCTTATTGATGAGATAGTAAAATCAAAACAGAATGGGGTTACCCTGGAGCAGTGGTTCTCAACCCGCAGCTCACTGGCCACTTGCAGCCCCATCAGCACACATCTGCGGCCCACGTGACACCCACAGAGCCATACAGGGTAATATTGGATGTGGCCAACAAAGATAAATAGGTTGAGAACCACTGCCCTGGAAATATTTTTCTCTGGACATATCTGGCAAGTAAAGGCACAGGTACCAGAGGTGAAGTGGTTAATTTGGTTTACTGTTTAAACTAAGACTTTCATTCAAAGGAGACGAGGGCTTGGCAAGAGGCAGAAAATACTTACATTCCTAAATTATAATGATGCTAAACTAAAATTCCAGACGAAAAGGAATTCCCCTAATACACCCATTTAGTTCAAAGAGGGTTATGCCAAAACACAGAACAGATTTACAGCTGAATACAGACCCTTTTATATTCCTCCAGCCCTTTAAGAAAAGCCCATCCACCCATCATACAAATCACTACAACCAGCAGCAGATTCTTGTAACTTATTAAACCGAGCATCAAATATATTTTGTAATAGAGTATATATATACTGCACCGTTAGAAATATTCTGCACTGCCACAATACTTTGTGTAACGTAATTACACTAACAAATCAAAATGCAAATTGTGAAGGCCATGTGTCTGGAGTGAAGACTTTACCCTATCTGCGTGACAACTGAATTGACAGATTACTGCAAAGCTTTGGCCACTGGAATTAAGTTACGGCTTCCCAGCTTCGTTCCGTCCTTTTTATACACTGGAAAATTCTCCACGACATTGATCGCTACCCGCCAATAAGGCGGGTAGTCTGGACGTACCCTGAAGGAGCAGACAGCTGCTTGAACAACATACCAGTGTGTTAGCTGCAAGAGTTACCCAGCAGCTCTAGACACACATCTCAGTCTGAGAGTCACTGTACCAGCAAAGCCAGTCACCGTGTGAGCACAGGCTATGCAAGTTTTTCTGTGTAACTTTGGTTAATGCACCTCAGCCATGACCTGTAATAAGATTTGCTGTTCAAGTACTCGGCATCTTTTTAGAATTGACTGTATCATGCTGAACTGTTTAGAAGCTAAGGGCTGTGAACAAATGCCCACCAAATTCATTTTCACCTGGCCTACACCAGGATTTAAATCCCCAGGAGGGAAAAGACAAGGGCTGAACTGGAACCAAATAAAGTGTGGTACTCTTCCAAGCTCCATCCATAACCTGAGTTCTGTCCCAGTGTAATGTCCATATGGAGATTGCGCGGATCTTAATAATTTGATCCACCCTCTTATTTCTTGGATATGTGGATCAAAGTGAACTAGTTAAGAATCTTGACATTCAGAATATTATTATTATGCTTCAGGTTCAATACCTCCTTGAGAAGACATGGGACAGTTCTCATCTCTCACACCTATTGTTTCATGATGTCTGTACACTCAGAACGATACCACTGAATTTATTTACATTCAGTTCACATTCTAAAGGTTCATTTTTCAGCCATAAGGGCTAGAGACATAATTACTTTCTTAATTACTTGAATTTTGTGAAGGCCAACTTCCAAGAAAAAGTAATGGCTAGTCAAGCTGCCATAAACTGGCCCAATTCAACCCCTGGGAAAAGCTAATGCCTCACCATCTGTATTACCTTGCCTCCATAAGAGAGGTTACACAGCTAGACCCTTTCTGTATCAGCTGTCCTTGTGAAAAGGGAACTGTCATATGAAAGAAACTCCTTTAGGCACATTTCCACTTCAGACAGCTTAGGGTGATCTGACACAGCACACGATGCAATGAGGAACATGAACATACACAGCTAACAGTAGTGAGAATAAGATGACTCAGCTTCTAGGCCGCCTGTCCTTGGTTTCAGTGTTTAACAACTTACCTGAGTTCAAAGGCTTTTGCCAACGCACATGTGCTGCGTATGGTTTCAGGAGCTGCTTCATTTCTCTTTTATATAATGTTGGGTGGTAATCGCTGTCTTTAATTTCCTGGTGTTGCATCAATCATAATAAAGATTAAAGGAAGAGAGAGGAAAAATGGGATGAAAAGAGAATGGAATATGGAAGAACTCATGCAGACAACCAGCCTTGCTAGCACAAAACTCAGTGACACCATATACCAAATACCCAGCTGCAGATAGCTTTGGGAATGGAATTAGTCACTGCTTTCAAGTCTTACACTGCTCAGACCTTTACTTATAATATCTTGAGAGTTTGTGTTCAGATTCAGGCTATTACTGCTTGTTTTATTGCTTCTCTGCTACTGAAAATAATTTCTACTTCCCATTAACACCTCTCAAATATCTGAACAATGGAATAAGATCCTCATTTTATAGACACCTGCCCACTATGAAGACCAGTTCAAGCAGACCTGTGACTGCACGTGTAGCAGTTCAATTGGGTTCCCTAGCAGGAAGACCTGAGATTCAATGTAAAATCATCTCCTCTCTCCTCCACCTGCTCCTGAGGCTGCAATTAGGGGAAATTCCACAGTCCACCAGAAACTGGACAAAAATCAACACCTCATTTCACACAGGCCACTGAACATCCAACAGATGGCAACAGTTTTGGTTTACTAGGGACCTTGGGCAGATTCAGACTAATGATCTTGCGGTAAAAGGCCTATAGCCCATTACCAGTCCTCTATCCATGCTTTATTTTAAATTTCCCTCTTGAAAATCACAGTAATCCCACCCTTCTTGCTACTCAGCATTTTCTTTTCAATTGGTTATGTCAGGATGGCACATGGCGAGATGAAATACCTGAGTAACCTGGAAATCAACATATACGTCTTCTGATAAATCCTCCATTTCCTCCACTCTCCGCATCTTACATGGCTTACAAGCCTTGCTGTTGGAGACTCCCAGGACAAGTCTAGACATTTTCTGAAGGAGGAAAACATTGCCAGTGACAAAGACATTTCCAAAACAGAGCGTGAGCTTTAAATTGAAGTAACAGAAACATTTACCATCTCCTAGCCCTCCAAGCCCCTGTTGCAACCACAAGGATCTATCCAATTTTCCTACTCCATCATTACTTCACTGAATTGTGATCACTATTCTTTACGCTAGAGGAGCAACTGCTAAACAATACATGGCTTCTCTCCCTTCAGAACCCAGGCACATTGCTGTCAGAGCACTGACAGCAGCAGGGGCTGGGAACTGCCCAGGTGTCCCACATAATAACTCAGGGCACAAATTGCTAGCCCCCAGACATACTTTTTCACTCCACATGTAATTAGACTGTGTACTCCTTGCCACAGGATTCTTTTGAGATCAAGAAATTAGTCAGATTGAAGAGGAGACTAGATGTTTATATGGATAATAAAAATATCCAGGGTTATAACAGTTAATGCAATAAAAGAATTTGGCTAGGGGAATAAACCTCATGTGTCATAGTTTAAATTAGGGCTGTCAATTAATGCAGTTAACTCACGGGATTAACCCAAAAAAATTAATCGCAATAAAAAAAATGTTATCACGATAAATCGCAGTTCTAATCGCACTGTTAAACAATAGAATACCAGCTGAAATTTATTAAATATTTTGGATGTTTTTCTACATTTTCATATATATAGTATTCTGTGTTGTAATTGAAATCAAAGTGCATATTATTTTTATAACAAATATTTGCACTGTAAAAATGATAAACAAAAGTAATAGTATTTTTCAATTCACCTCATGCAAGTACTGTAGTGCAATCTCTTTGTCCTGAAAGGGCAACTTACAAATGTAGATTTTTGTTGTTGTTACAAAACTGCACTCAAAAGGAAAACAATGTAAAACTTCAGAGTCTACAAGTCCACTCAGTCCTGCTTCTTGTTCAGCCAATTCTAACTGATAATCAGTCTCTTTCCTTCATCCTCACCTCAACAGTGGCTTCCTAACATCAGTCTCTCACTGGGGGGGCAGGGGGAAGTGACCATCTGCTCTCCCTAGCGACTCCTTGGCTAACTGGCAAGAGGATGCTTATGCAAGAGAAAATTAACTACCACTATTCCTCTCTGGAAAGGCTTTTTCCTAGCACATACCGGAGATTACAAATTGACTCCTGACTCTTTCTCTCCTGAGATTACCTGCAAGGGTACCAATATGGTGTCAATTTTTGTCCATGTGGACTTCTGTCTGCTAGGAAATGGATAATTACCATCAACTTTTGCCACACACGTCAATAAACATTCGGGAAATTAATGACTTCTGGTCACTAACAACCTGGTCTGAATTCAAGCCATTGCTAGAGGTGGAAGTATTTATAACCCATTACCGATCCCTGACAAATCCCTGGCTGGGATGATTTAGTTGGGGTTGGTCCTGCTTTGAGCAGGGAGGTGGACTAGATGACCTCCTGAGGTCTCTTCCAACTCTAATTTTCTATGATTCTAGGATTTCTTTGGCCATCTATACTTCACTTTCAAGTTTTCTTCTTAAAAAAAAAATCACAATCTTGCCTAATTGCTGCTCTCCATTTCATTGAGCTACTTTATCATGATGTGGGGTGAGGTAAAATACCTTAGGGGGCTGGCAACAAACACACATCTCATCATCTGAAGAATCCTCCAATTCTACCAGTCTCTGCAGTCTCCTTGGCTTACAGGCCTTGCTGGGGACTCCAAGGAGTTCGACTACTGGTCCAGACATTTTCTGGAAGAGAAAGCAAAACATTTTAAAACAGAAAATAGCTGTAAAATAAGTCCTTGAGTGAACCTTCCTTCTGCCCCCAATAAGACCTCTACATTCCTTCTGGAACCTCGAGGCACCCATCCAGTTTTCCAACTTTGATATATCCCTAGATTGTCACTACCCTTTTAGCCAAAAAGTGCAGGACAGGATTCCCTGACAAAGCAGTGCTTGAACTGGACCGAGTGGTGGTTGTTGAACCTCAAGGCTATCTTGATCTCTTCAGGACCTGAGCATGATGCATCCACAACACTCCCAGCTCCTGACAGTGCAAGGTTGTAAGCTACAAGTCTCCCAAACATCAGTACAGTTCACACACAACTAGGTACTAAGCCAGTTGAAGGGCACCTTTTTAACCAAACCAGTCAAAGGAAATGATCAGTGATAACTAGTCTACATTGTCTTCCCTTCCCCACAGTTGTATCCTCTCCTGATGCTTTCTACACAATTAGATCACTGGATAGAGAATTCCAATACAGGAAAGAAAACTGCCTTATCCTTTGCCCAGATGAAGTTGCATTGTTCGATCTCCCCAAAGATAGGTCAGGTCTTCCTTAACCCTACCAAAGCAAGAAATGACCATTGACGAATACAGTAGCAGCATAAAAAAGAGAAGTGGGCACACTGGGTTAATTGCTGCTGCGTCTATTTATTCCTTGACCAATTAGCAAAGGTTTCTGCAGATTGAGAAGAACTATTCCCCTCATTCCACTCTTCCCCTCATCTTCAAAAGGGGAAGGTAGAGGGATTCACCTCCCCCAGATTGCCTGCTGGTGATTTCTATTCAATTCCCATCTGCATCCACCAAGCTAATGTGATGGCTATGGAACTGCAACCCGAGAACAATGGGGCACAAAGAAGAATTTGGGAGGTCCAAATTCCCATTTGAAATTAGGCTTAAAGATTCATTCCTCACCATCATCTTCTATGCCTAACTGAGGAACATACCACAAAGGAGAAAAAAACAACAGAAGAAAGGAAAGGATAAACATACGTAATACACAATTTGCACACCATGTGACTGATGAACCAAAGGGCTCTCTTCCTCCTTGGACAGAAAGAGAACAGAGAGATTATCATCCAGTATTTTAATCTAATGTGTTGTTGTCTCATCCTATAAACCAATCTCTTGCTGAATACTTAAATAATATTTCAGCCATAAAACTTTAGACACAAAATCACACAGCCCAGCTCAGATGAGAGGAGCTGTGGGTAGTAAAGGATATTCTAGATTATAGCAAAAGCAACCCAGAAAGAGGTTCACTAAAATTTATCTTTCAGCAAAGAGACTGAGGGGTTTGTTTTCTATATGTGCCATTACAGTATAAAACGTTTTCATCAACGCTATGCAGTTTTTCAACTATATGGAACCTACTGTATTTCAAGAGCATTGACACCTATTGGGGTAGGAAGAACCAGTCTATTGTAGAGTCTTCTGCTACATTGTTGGCCCAATCATCTTTGTCTTGCTCCAGGAGAGCATTTCTGCCTTTAATCTAAATGGGTATACCCTGGACCTCTTTCCTCTGTTAAACCCCGAACAAGTCCCAGCATGACTGAGAGCCATAAATATGCCCCTTGCTTATAACTTCTTAACCTTGCCAGACTCCTATTTAATCCTACCACACATACTGAAATAGTCCCATTCAAGTTGGTGTTTGCACACTTATCCCTGTACACTGGCATGTCACACTGGCTGCTATAGGAATGGGTTGTTTTGGGGAGGCAAGACTTACTATCAGATTTCTTATTAATCCAAAACCTGAATGAAGTTCATTTCCCCCCAAACTTATGCAAAGTGCCATGAAGCTGTCTCTGATCCTGCTGAAGCTAACATAACATTTGCAGACTGGCCACGCAAGTGGTCTCAAAGCAGCATTTTCTGCTTGTCCTGTACTAAGTCCACATCTACACTACGGGAGCTACAACAGCTTTAAATCTAGGATTCCTTTTGCCAACTTTGCTAGGGGGTTCCAGCAGCATAGACACAGACTACAGCAACAGAAGAGATTTTTCCACTGCTGTAGAAACTCCAGCAACCCAAGCATCAATCAACCTAGCTGCATCAACATTGAGGGTAGGATGGCATAGCTACAGATTTTTCACACCCCGGAGCAGCGTACCTATGTTGACTTAAGTTTTAAGTGTAGACTAGGCCTAAGTTAGGGATGTGTTTGAATTTCTATTAACTACCTACACCCTACGGCAGTGTTTCTCAACCTATTTCATACCAGGGACTGGCTTGTTGCCTTCCTAAATTGTGTCAGGGAGATGTCAGGGATCAGCAGGTTGAGAAACACTGCCCTAAGGCACAGCCCAGGGTACACCACAAACATTTGTATCCTGGAACAAATATTTAGGAAGTGTCCAGACTAGCTTTTACAAACATGTTAATCAATAATCAGTGAAGTCAAGGTAAAAAATTCTAGTGTTGACAAGAACTCTCAGGGACTAATTCTGCAGCATGCTGAGGACTGTCCTGTGAGGTGCTGAGCACCATCAATAACCAGTCTTATGGGGATTCACCACCTCCCAAGGAGATGTTCAGCACTTTGTAGGATTAGGCCCTCAGGCTGAACATCAGCAATGCAGAGCAGCAGGTCTTATGACTCACTTCCAAGAATATGAGAAAACTGGGTAGGAAATGGTTAAACATTGCAGGGGAGGGTTAATTTGGAGGAATATTGTCGGGACCACTACGTACTTGGGGCCAAATGCTCCTTTCACCAAATAAACAAATAATTCATCAGATTAACTTTTCATCGCAAGCTTTAAACAATGAAACACTTTTCAACTTATTCTGCAACTTGAAAATGATGGCGTAACATATGTGAAACTGTGAAGATCTATCATTGTAATATATTATCATTTATTATTTGTATTAATATGAGCACACAGGATATGCACAAAACAGAAGACCCAAGGTCAATTTTGAAATAAGTTTTCCCTGCCTCTGGTCTGTAAAAGACCGATGATTTCAATGGAAGTAAGGTGCAGGTAAAGCTATGCTGAGCAGCTTGATAACAGCAAATAAAAGAGTCAGATGTCCATAGACTAGAGATAAAAGAATCATGCTGTAATTGCGACAAAGGAAAATCACTTGGAAAATAAACAGGAAGAATTACAAGAATGAAAATCCTCACCTTATTCCATCTGAGAAAGATCTGCATTGGAGAACAGTCAGGCAGAGTCCATCCCAGAAAAACAAGCAGTGAGAACATCACAAAAATTCCGTACACTTCGTCCTAAAGATCTATGCAAGCTATATATAAAGGATTCAAATCAACTGCCACCGAAATGCCATCACCTCCAGGGTGGACCACAGCAGCTGTCTAGCTATGCACAGCACAACAGTCTAACATAAGAAAATAAGCCTATAGCCAAATAAAACTGCTGAGAAAATTTTTAGAAGTCAAAATATAATTATCCTAACTGGAATATAACACCAGGGCTAACAGACCTATTCTTTCCATATATATCTTAAGAACACAAGCAGCCAAGCCACTAGTTTTATATCTCAACCAAAGGCCAGCCTCTTTACCAGCCAAACTACCCCTAATTATGCTGGTACATTGGTTCAGTAGTGATTAAGTGAAAAAAGTGCCACCCACTGAATCACTAACACCACTTCCTATAACACCAGCTAAGGATGACAGCAGCCCTTGTCTCAACCATTTTATCAGGCCCCCACACAAATGTGAGAAACAACATGCCAAACGCATCCTTGGTCTAATTCCCCTGAAACCAACGGAGTAATGTAACAGGTGAATTTGGACCCATATTTTTAAATATCTTGACTCTAGCTGCCTGACTGGTTTTATACTTCAATAATACTAACATTTCAAAGTGCCTATTTAGACTCTGAAATTACCATAAGCAAAGGATGCAGATCACCTCTTTCTTTAGTGATAGTACTGTTTCCTGGAGAAAATTTTCTACTGAGGCCTGTAAGCCAGTTATGACCACTGGAGTTCTACAGCATGGCTGCCTTCATCTTTATTGTGACTGATGCAGCTACACAGACTACAGGTCCCAGCACATAACACTTCAACTAGAGCAGCGCAAGAAGCTGCTCCGACCATGATGCAGGATTATCGAGTAGGACACGTGGTCTTTGCAGGATGGCCCAGGGTGGATATGTTTTCACTACTGTTAGCCCAGGCTCTTACCCAGATGCTGTCCCTAGAGCCTCCTCTTCCTATTCACACAGAGTGGCTCAGCTTACTGCAGCACAAAGAATCATGGGATGGCCCCAGAAGTCCTAGCAACACACATGCAGCACCAGTGAGGACACAGTAACTTGGGTCTGGCTTTGCAGTATGGCTGTTCAGACCGAGGCTAAGGCAACCCAACGGCAAGTCATTCAGGCTAATTCTGCAGTGAAGACATACCCTAAATTAAACTCAGGTCTGAAATCTGCTCTCTTTTATGCATATATTCATGATCATTATCCCTAAAAACAGTATTTGTACATACCCCGATGAGACAGGTTTCTTTGGCTGAATCCGGAGCTGCTACTTTTCCTACACAACTACTTTGTCCATCTCTGTCTGATTCAAGACAACAAAAAGCTGTGCTTTTTTTAATATCATTGTGCTTGATTTTGTTTATGTCATTGGAGCAAGAATAACATTCTGCCTTGTGTCTCCCTGACACTGGCACCTCCATGCTTTCTGACTGCAAGGTGACCTTACTAGGATTCAAATGCTCTCCTCTAGTCTCCTGTTCCACAGCCTTATTTTGTCCATCAGGGACATTCGCAACATCTACATTATCTAAGTCCTCTGCAATTTCCATCAGAAACCAAGAACTATCGTCACTTTCATCATTGGATTTGAAGTTTCCTTGGTTTAAGGATTTCTGTTCTTCCACATCCAACTGTCCCTGGGAAACTTCTTCAGCAGATTCCTCTAAGAAATACTGAACCAAACCTTCCACTCTGGGCATCTGATTCTTCATTTCACTAAGTTCACCCTTCTGATTAGTCCCAAACTTTTCCACAGCAGGTGGTGAAATGCAGCTGGGTTCACAGACTGTGACGTGTATGTCTTCAATACCATCACTCTGATCAGGCAGGACAGGAGATCTATTATGGGACTTTCCCTCACCAAACACATTCTCTGTCTTGCTGGCTGACAAATATGTGGAGGTACCTTCCACTGGAATTCCTTGAAGATCCTTAGTCTGCAAAGTGTTCTCAGGTGCCAGAATAATCCTGCCGGACTGACTAATATTACTGGTAAAAAGTCTTTCTGAAAGTCTAGAATTAAATCCTTTTCTATTTGGATTCATCACTAAATAGCTATAAGATATTTCCTCCTTTCCTAATTGCGTAACTGGATTGTTCCAGAATTTCCTAAACTTTGCAATAGGTGTTATTACCTCTCTACTTTTTTCCTTCTCTACCTCAGGAATCATGCTGGATAGAGGGCGAGAATCTGACTGTAATCTCTTTGTCCTTGAGCCTTCCTCTTCTACGTTGGAGAGATTTATGGTAGAACGCTTATACTCCTTTTCCACAAGTGACAGCCTAGAGAAAATGCCATCCCCAATCATATCTGAAAGATCTGGAGAGTCCATTTCAGTAAATGACCTTTTTCCTTGAGTTTCCTCAGAGTTATGGTGAATCTTTGTATCCATACTATCTGATCCTCTTGAAGTGACTGCTTCTCCATGACTTTTGATCTCTTTCTTTTCCGTGTTGTTCAGTTTTTCATTTTCCAACGGTGCCTTAATGTTTTGGATTTTTATTTTATTTTGTTTTTTAACATTGTTTTTATGTAAAGGAACTTGGAATACGTCTGAAAAACTTGCCTTCCTCTCATTTTTCATTTTTAGTGACTGTGTTTCATATCTAAGCTTATTAAAGAATCTTTACATTTTTCTTTTAACTCATCCTTGAGGTCTTTCAGGCCTATGTTACAGGGTTTAATTAGAATTGTTCTGCTTCCCCTCTCGTCATTGTCACAATTTTGCTTAGGACTTTCAGAAGGTCCACCAGACACAATCATCTTTTCTCTAAAATCGGTTTCCTTTGCTTTTATTTCTTTGACATAAGGGCTTCTGCTGTAAGATGAACCATCTCCAGATACTCTGACTTCACTTTCTGACGACACCTTGTTCTGGTTAACCACATTCAGAGTAACTGTTGACTGTTCACTCTGCTCTTCATTTGAAACATGGTCACTGGCATATGTTTCTCCCACTCTCTTGCCTGTAACCTGCTCATTGCAAGCCGGGAGGTGAAAGCTGTGACATGAAACAAGAAAATGCTTTCATTTTGTGAAGGCAACTCAGGAATACTAGTGCTACAATCAAAGTTAACAGTTAAAGAGACAGTCCAACCCTCATCACCATTGTATCTTAAAGGGGTGGTGGAAGTTCCCGAGTCACCATAGGGTCTACAAGACTTATCTAACTTTAGTGCAGTGGTTCCCAAACTTTTCGGCATCACGCCCCCTTTTTCATTTTCGAGAAACCCTCACACCCCTCTCCTCTGCTTTACCATCATCCAACCCCCTCTGATCCTCTGTCCTCTGACCACCCCCTCCTGGGACCCCACTTCCTATCCAACCCCCCTGCTCCCTGTCTCCTGACTGCCCCAACCCCTATGCACCCCAAGAACTCCCATGCCTATTCAACATCCCCTTCTCCCTGTCTCCTGACCGCCCCCTCAGAACCTCCACCCCATCCAACCACTCCCTGTTCCCTGACTGCCCCCCGGGACCTCTTGCCCCTTATCCAACAACTCCCCATCCCCCTGCTCCCCTTACCAGGCCACTCAGGACCGGCTTGTGATATCTCTTTCAATACTGTAAATTACTGATAGCAGAACCGTTGCATAATAAAATGGAGATTAGCTACGCTAAAGAAATTAATACCACGTGGTTTTATGGCTCTTATACTATTTGTATTATCCCCCCTTTTGAGTCTGTATCTCATACCGTGTCCCACATTTAATCTTAGCAGGTTAAAAAGTATACTGGTTGTACTGCTGCCCTGAAACCATGTAGTGGAAGTCCTGTGACACCTGCAACAGCTTTGACGTGAGTTTTACAGGGTCAGCAGAAGCATGTGAAAAGATGTAACATACATTTCTAAGGCTAGATCTTCACTAGAAATGCTGTAGCACTTCAGTGTAAACATTCACTATAGGGATAGGAGGGATTCTCCCATCACTGTAGTTAACCCACCAGGTGGTAGCTAGGTCAATGGAAGAATTCGCCTGTTGACCTTGCGCTATCAATACAAGAGGCTAGGCGAGCTTAACAATGTCGCTCAGGGTTGTGGATTTTCATACCTATGAGCAACGTAGCTGGGTTAGGCTAATTCTATACTAAGAAGTTAGTCTCAGGTACTGAGACACTCAAAATACACAAAGTATGTCCCTATTGGCTGATATTCACATAAATGTGCAGTGCATTACTGGGCTTGTTGCCATATAAAGAGCCACATGCCACCTGATTCCAGCCACACAAAGCTCCACCATGTCAATGGAAATTAAATGGGGATGTGGTGTATGGCCCTAAATGAGCCTTTAGCACTTCATGAGGATAAATAATTAACTGAATTTATAAATGCTATTATTAATTATTCAGTATAATGTTTATTTCCCACCATGATTGTTTAATCATTTAAAAATAAAGTATTAAACAGTTGCCCCCATCATGGAATTCAGTAGCTATGGGCTTGGGCCTGCTCTGGCCTTCTCTCGGAGCCCCATTTGCCATGGCAGTTCCCTCAGAGTTCGTCAGTTCACCTCTGCTCTGCTACCCTGTCCCATTCTGTGGTCACAGGACCCCAGGGCAACACAGTACTCCACTCCAAAGAGTTATTGTGAAGGCCAAGACTGTAACAGGGTTCAAAAAAATAACTAGATAAGTTCATGGAAGATAGGTCCATCAATGGCTATTAGCCAGGATGGGCAGGGATGGTGCCCCTAGCCTCTGTTTGCCAGAAGCTGGGAATGAATGACAGGGGGAACGAACACTTGATGATGATCTGTTCTGTTCATCCCCTCTGAAGCACTTGGCATTAGTCACTATCAGAAGACAGGATACTGGGCTAGACATGCCTTTGGTCTGACTAGAGTGATCACATTTCCCCAAGGGAAAACATGACACCCTGTGGGGCTAGTCCAAGCCCTCCCCGACTCCGCGCCTGCAGGGCTGGCCCAAGCAGTTCTGCCAAGCCCTGCCCCACTGCCCCCGCCCCCACTGTGCAAGGCTGGGGCTGGCATCGCCATTCACCTGAGCTCTGCCTCCCCTGCTGCTCGGGGCTGGCATTGCCGATTGCCCCCCCTGCATGTTCCTCTGCACCTCACTTTTTTTTACAAAAGTGGGCATTTGTCCTCTTTGCTTTTGCCAACTCACCAAGATGGTAAGAGCAAACGGGACAAATGCCCACTTTTGCCAAAAAAGTCAGGACGGCCGGGACAGAGCCTTAAAAAGGGACTGTCCCAGCCAAAACGGGATGTATGGTCATCCTGGGTCTGACCCAGTATGGCCGTTCTTATGTTCTTAAAGACAGGCTCATTGCAGGGCTTCATACTACAATGTAAAAGCTCTTTCCCTCATTCCCACACCACTTACAAATGGCAGCTATAAATAACAGGAAGTGCAGATAATACTCCATAGACCCTGTTCAACCTGCCCCTTTCAGGTGCTCGCAGGACCAAAAGAACAGCAGCTCTGGCTCCATAACAGCCCCAAACATGTGGCACAACTGAGATTCAGAACAGCCAGGAACTTCAGACAGGAACAAGGCAAACTTCACACCCTGAATGAGACCGTAAAGGGAATCCTCTTCCCCAGGGCTCACTATGATTCCAGGTGCCATAAACTGCCCTGTGCCTATCATCTACAAAGGGGTCTGGTTTGAGAGTTGTAGATCCAGCAGAGTGGGACCCAGAAATGAGGTCTGACAAGTACTGGCAGAAACTGGTTGGGGATTTGTCACTGTGTGAGATGGTTTTGGGAACTGGGAAGTCTGGGTGGTCAGCCTCTCAGGTGGATTCAGTAGGGTTTGGCAGATGGAAAAGGAGTTTAGTTAGGGAGGGTATCAAAGGAATACAGGGTTTTTACAACTGGGGGGGGGGGGCTGGCTGGGAGCAGTTGTAAGAGTTTAGCAGTTCAGGGGAGATCTGTTTGGGATGTATAAGGAAGCTTTTGCAGTAGGGGGATCCTAAACTTTTCTGTTAATGAACTTCCTACTTTTTTCTTCATGTTCTCAAGAGCCATAGAGGATAAAGGGGAAAAAAAATCAGACTGTAACCTAAACAGCTCTTTCTCCTCTTTCAGATCAGGAATGATGGGCGACTTGGAGTGAGTTCCCTGGTCCCAGGAGTTCGAAAGATTTCCTGAAAAGTCCATTTGACTTAACAATTCTTTCAGTTTGGTTCCTTCATTATTAAGAGGAAACTCTGCTTTGACAGCATCCACACCAGTCAGTCTTGCTCCCTGTGATGTTACTGATTCTTCTTGACTTTGGACTTTCAAATAGCTTTTCATGCTATGTGACTTCTCATTTTCCCCCAATGCCTCAAGAGCTGGGATTTTTAGAGTGCTACTGAGTTCTTTAATACAATTTTCATCCAAATCATCACCAGCACCAAACCATGCTTCACTTTGGACAGTTCTGCTTCCTTTATCATTATCATCGTCGACACAATTTATTTTAGGAATTTCAAAAGCCTCACCAGCCACAACAGCCCTTTTCTTAAATATTTCTTCTTCTGGATTTATGTCTCTGTCAGGGCCTCCAGAGCCAAGAGAACCCGCTTCTGTGTTTGATGTCTCCATGTTTTTACTGTCCACATTCAGACAAAATTTTGACTGTTCACCATGAAACTTCTGGTGCTCCATCAGTATTAATGGACTGTTTGAGGTTCTCCTCCTCCTTTTCTTTTCTTTATTTTTTTTTTTTGGCTGTCAAGTGATGAATCTGTTGATAGACAAACAGTTCTCTTCAGTTTAACTCTCTTCAGGATGGAAGTACTTCTGGTTTCACCTCATTCCTCACATGGTCAGCACAGAAATGCTTTACAAAACTCCTGCAGAACAGACTTGTTCCCCACAGCACTTACTTACAGAGACAACTGTTGAAAAACAAAACAGAATCATGGTAACTTGTAAAAAAAAAAAATTATTATTCTCTATGGACAACATAAGCACAATAGCCACATTCACAGTTAATCGCTGCCCCTACATAACTTTTTCTGTCGAGTTCTCCAGTTCCTTAGCTTATCCCCTAGCCTCAGCCAGCTCAACATCTCCAACCACTTCTGCTAATTTCTCCCACATTGCCCCAGGTACTTGAAATCTCAGCCTTGTCTATATGGCGACTTAGTATGCAGCAGCTTGCCACGCACTAACTATGTCGACCCTGCCACCGCGCACTACAGTCTGTAGCACATTTTGACACACTCAAGGCTCCTCAAGGCTCTCCTCCTTCACAACGAATGAAATTTTCTAACTTGAGTTCCCCATTGGAGCTGTGGGATCACCAAAGCCCTGAAGATCAGACTACTTGTGTAGATGCCTCAATGTGCAGTTAGATGTTTAACGTCAGGCACATAACTTTGAAAATTTGGCTCTAGTCCTCCAGTACAAATTTGCTCTCCTGCCCTCTTTTCCCACATAATTCTTTCACCTTATTCTTCCAAATTATTATATGAAAGAGAGAACAAGATGTCTATTTTTCCTAACATGCCCCACACATCCATGCGGCTTCGCACAACCTTGTACACTCATACACACCAGCACTCACTGAGGCACGCCCATACGTGCTTCTGAGCCTGTGCACGTTCATCTTGTGTGTCTGCAGATGCATGCTCAATTTTATCGACCCAGGTAAGGCTGCACTTCTTCATGCACACACCACACAACGGCATTCACGTGCCACACACACTCGTGCCCCCCCCACGTGCCCCAAGCACAACAGTGGTGCAATAACGGTAGCACCAGCATCCCTCCCTTGGGCACTAACGGCCTCAGCCCCACACCCTGCGGGAGCCCGGCACCGGGGACCCCACGCAGGGTCTCGCAGCCCCGGGGACTCCAGGCGCCCCGCCCACTTCTCCCTTCCCCCACTCACTGGCGGCGCCTCGCGCTCACACCCCAGCGGTTCCTTCCAGCCCTTTCCCCCGCACGCACCACGTGACAGGGCGCGAGCGCCCAAGCGGCCGTTGGGCGGAAGGAGATCACGTGGCTGAGGCGAGGCCCGCGCCGACTCTGAGGTCACACCTGCGGCACGTGACCCGACGGGCCGCGCCCGCTGCGCGTGAGCCGGGAAGGCGGGGCGCTCTTGGAACGCGGGGGTGGGGGGAAGGTTACGGCGAGGGTATAGCTGGGGGGGGAGTGGGGGGTTATAGCTGGGGGGCTGATTGGGGGGTTATGGGAGGGTTATAGCTGGGGGGCTGGTTGGAGGGGTCCTGGGGGGTTATAGCTGGGGGGGCTAGTTGGGGGGCTTGGGGGGGTTATAGCTGGGGGGGCTGGTTGGGGGGCTTGGGGGGGTTATAGCTGGGGGGCTAGTTGGGGGGTTATGGGAGGGTTATAGCTGGGGGGGCTGGTTGGGGGGCTTGGGGGGGTTATAGCTGGGGGGGCTGATTGGGGGGTTATGGGAGGGTTATAGCTGTGGGGGCTGGTTGGAGGGGTCCTGGGGGGTTATAGCTGGGGGGGCTAGTTGGGGGGTCATGGGAGGGTTATAGCTGGGGGGGCTGGTTGGGGGTCCTGGGGGGTTATAGCTGGGGGGGCTAGTTGGGGGGTTATGGGAGGGTTATAGCTGGGGGGGCTGGTTGGGGGGCTTGGGGGGGTTATAGCTGGGGGGGCTGATTGGGGGGTTATGGGAGGGTTATAGCTGTGGGGGCTGGTTGGAGGGGTCCGGGGGGTTATAGCTGGGGGGGGCTAGTTGGGGGGTTATGGGAGGGTTATAGCTGGGGGGCTGGTGGGGGGCTTGGGGGGGTTATAGCTGGGGGGGCTGGTTGGGCGGTTTGGCAGGGTTATAGCTGGGGGGGCTGGTTGGAAGGGTCATGGGGGGGTTATAGCTGGGGGCTGGTTGGGGGGTTATGGGGGGTTATAGCTGGGGGGTTAGTTAGAGGGGTCCTGGGGGTTATAGCTGGGGGGCTGGTTGGAGGGGTCCTGGGGGCTATAGCTGGGGGGCTGGTTGGAGGGGTGGTGGGGGGGTTATAGCTGGGGGGGGTTGGTTGGGGGGTTATGGGAGGGTTATAGCTGGGGGGGCTGGTTGGAGGGGTCCTGGGGGGTTATAGCTGAGGGGTTAGTTAGAGGGATCCGGGGGGGGGTTATAGCTGGGGGGCTGGTTGGAGGGGTCCTGGGGGTTATAGCTGGGGGGCTGGTTGGAGGGGTCCTGGGGGTTATAGCTGGGGGGCTGGTTGGAGGGGTGGTGGGGGGTTATAGCTGGGGGGGCTAGTTGGGGGTTTATGGGAGGGTTATAGCTGGGGGGGCTGGTTGGAGGAGTCCTGGGGGGTTATAGCTTAGGGGCTGGTTGGATGGTCTCAGGAGGTTATAACTGGGGGGCTGGTTGGGGAGTTTCTGGGGGTTATAGCTGGTTAGGCAGCTTCAGGAGGTTATAACTGGGGCTGGTTGGGGGGTTTGGAGGGCTTATAGTTTGGGGGCTGGTTGGGGAGTTTCAGGGGGTTATAGTTGGGGAGGCTGGTTGGGGGTTTCAGGGGGTTATAGCTGTGGGGCTGTTGGGCAGTTTCAGGGGGCTATAGCTGGGGGGCTGGTTGGAGGGGTCATGGGTTAAAGCTAGGGGGCTGGTTGGGAGTTTCAGGGCGTTATGGCTGGGGCTGGTTGGGGGTTTTGAGGGGGTTATAGCTGGGGGGCTGGTTGAGTTTGGGGGCTTATAACTGGGGGGTTGGGCTCAGGGGGGTTATAGCTGGGGGGGCTGGTTGCATGAGTCCTGCGGTTAGCTTGGAGGGGGCTGGTGGGGGTTGCCTTGGCACTGGTAGCTGGGATGGGTGTGACTAGAAGTTGAGGCCTGGTAGGGAGGCACTTAAGGGTTGTAGCTGGGAGACAAGGTTAATTGGGAGTGGGAGCTGTGGGTTGTCCACGGGGGAGTAGAATTTGTTAGCAGGGAGGTGACATTGCCAAGATTACCCACTCGGTCGGTTCCCTCCCATTACGTGGAGCAAATCCCAACAACCCTGATCACGATCCACCTACCCCTGTGGTGGGCCTGGCCACACCACCTGCCCATTGAGTGGCCTATGACTGGCACCCAGTGGTATCTGTGGTACCCTAAATGCTAAATCTCAGAGCAGTATGCGCACGTGTGGGGTATGCAGCAATTCAGCCTCCATTTACCACTCAAGCTGTGTGTGCAGGTGGCATACCAGGCCCAGCACAGATGCAGCAGGGACTGAGCATCACCACAGGGCAGGGAGAGCTGGTTATCCCGTGGGCATTCAAATGTACTAAGCACAGGAGAGAACCCCAGCTTGGACACGGGTAAGTGGGGCCAGTCTACGCTGGCCACATTAAAGCACTGCCATGGCGGCACTTTAACGTGGCTTGTAGTTGCAGCAGAGCTCTGGGAGGGAGCTCTCCCAGCGCTCTGGAAAAACCACCATCACAAGAGACGTAGCTACCAGCGTGGGAGCATGGGCTACACTGGCGCTTTAAGCACTGAAACTTGCTGTGCTTGGGGGGGTTTTTTTCACATCCCGAGCGGTGTTGCAGCGCTGTAAAGGGCTAGTGTAGACGAGCCCTGGGTCGTCAGGTCAGATCACCAAACAGGCGAGGTGGGTCACCAGGCATAGAGTTTGGCCTTGTCCATGGAAGCCTTTCAAGTCCATATAAACTGAATTGCTCTGCAAAGTCAGCCAGCACTGAACAACTGACGCAATTGTAAACACCATCAAACAATTCAATTAAACTGCTGGGTGTGGATGGATGTGACTAGAGCCATAAACCCTGCAGTGACACATTGTGCTAGCAATTCTTGTCGCTCTGGCAAGAAATGTTCCCTCTAGGTCATGGGCGAGGCATGTTGGCAAGATAAAGGGAAGCTTGCACTGCCGCTGCCCAGGTAGAGGACTCACTTTTGGAGACTGGCGATCATTGTTGCACAGCACAGAATTATAAATTAAAAGAAAATCCATGTATTCTGACCAGTGATCTCCAAGTAGCTGCTGTCCCACTGGTTCAGATAACTTTTATTAGTGTGTGGGGTGTATTATGATTATATAGACATCTGCATACCCAGCTGAGGGCAGGGCCCCAGTGTGCTAGAGGTTATACAGACTCATAGTAAAAGATGGTCCCTGCTCCACAAAGCTTAGTCATTCTACACAAGATAGATGAAGGGCTTTGGGGAAACAGAGGCACAGAGAGGGAAAGTGACTTGTCCAAGGTCACACAGTAGCTCAGAGCTGGGAATAGACCCCACATCTCCAGTTGTCACAAATTGCTAGCACATAGTCCCAAACTTCAAGGAGGTAGGCTGTCAAACTGACAGTGGAACGAATTAGTTTTTAGTTATGTTTTGTGGCCCAGGGCTACAAAGAAAGCCAAGTTAAATTATCCTTCATCCACAGCACCATCCCATTGATGGGAGCGGAAAATTTGCGGAAAGATACAGCAGCATAAGAGTCACCACCCTCCTGAGATGACAGAGGCAGCTTACGTTTCTCCTCACCGGGGAGGGTGGGGTTGTTTCAGGCTCTGTAAGATGAGGCAACATTGGGATGATTTCTTCACCACCGTAAAGGCTATCATTTTTTTCTGTGTGAAAGTTTGCATTCTGTAGGTTTTTTCAGAGGCCAGGCCTAACCTGTGGAAGTTGTTACTGCAAGATCTGAAAAACCACCACTAACTGCCCCATTTTCTAGTCCAAATGTAAAGCATGCCTCTTCCACTTTGCCTTCCTCAACAATAACCCATAAACATCTATTAAGGGCTTGTCTATATGGAGTTATTCAGGAACAGCTCTCTTAACGTTTTCCCTACCTTTTTCTGAAATATCTTTCATGTTTAGACAAGACCTAATAAAAATAAAACAAACAAACAAACAAAACCTGTGTAATTTCACCCTTGGAGGACAAAGAGAGAAACCACACTGAACAAAAGATGTTAGTCACTGTGTTCCTTTTAAACCGTGGAAGGCTCTTGGAGACCATGGGATGAAAGCAGGTTAAGAACCTAGAATTGGACAAGAACTTAGAACAGAAAATCTAGATTGGTCATGTGTGTCTGCTAAGCACAGCAAGTAGGCTAGATGTTTGACACACCTGACTTGGAGTAGGAGCCATTGGCTGATATTCTGAGAACCAGCACTATTATCCCATTATCTTATATTTTGTAAGCAGTTAGTTTCTTTACCTGCCTCGTATATTTGTAAAATAAAGATCTGTCCAATGCTATTTTACACTCCCTACTGTTAGAGGAGAAGGGTCTGCTGATGAAGGCATAGAACTTGGAGAGCTAGGTTGATTCTCAGCCCTTATTGTTTGTATCATGGCACTACCTGGCGGCCTCAGTCAGAGATCAGACCCCATTGTTAGGCATGGGACACATCTAACAAACAGACAGTCCTTGCCCCAAAGAGTTGACAGTCTAAGTCTGGGACCTACCACAGACATCCTGATTTGGGCTAGTCATTTCATTTCACTGCACCACAATTCACATCTATAAAATGGGAGCATTAATCCTTGCTTGCCTCCAGCGGTGATGTGAGGATTAAATCACTGATCCTCACAAAGTTCTGTCACTGGAATATGGGAGGGGTAGCTCAGTGGTTTCAGGATTGGCCTGCTATCCCTAGGGTTGTGACCTCAATCCTTGAGGGGGGCATTTAGGGATCTGGGGCAAAAATCTGGGGATTGGTCCCGCTTTAAGCAGGGGGTGGACTGGATGATGTCCTGAGGTCCCTTCCAACACTAATAATCTATGAATATAATTGCAAAGTACTATCACTGTATGTAAGAAAATAACATACTGTATAACCAAGGGCACATAAATCTTGCTATGCTGTACTTGCAGCATACCTGGAGTGCAAGGGCTGCATGTAATTTATCATTTTAGCTAAAAAAATCAGTATTCTTGTTTAATAAGTGTGTGCTCTGAATCCTTCTTGGCTAAGGATAGAAATTGCTTCTTGTCTGAATTCTGTTAAGGCAGATCACCCCAAATCCATCTAAAATTCCCTCTTTGTATCACATCAAATGCAAACTAGCCATTAAATAAATCCCACCAGGGTTTTAGTATAATTTTCATTTTCTTGCTGTAGAGGTACCGTGAATTCCACATACGCCAAGAGAAAATCCCTCTCCTGTTAGCATTGCTGTGCTGTCTTCCTTTGTTTTCCACTTTCAACTACACACAAACATGAGGGAGACCTGAGTTTATAATGCAAGTTTTATGAAATGTGACAATACTATGGTGATAACAATGCGATCGATAGAGAGAGAGAGATATTATACGAGGATAGATAGATCAAAGTGCCAGAGAATTCTAAGTAAATGAGTGCACCTGTTCATCCACGCTTAGGAAATCAATTAATTTTATAAGTCGGCAAATATATTTCTTCCAGTCCTTGTGGGAGGGCTTCACGGGGTACAGATCAAAGCTACTCTCAGTTTCCTCCTGCCTATCGATTCAATATTGGTTTTCTGGTAGCTGAGAAATTGCTTATATCCATTATGGAGCCATCGCTTGCTGCATTAGGCTTTGCAGATTTTGCAGTCAGGAGGCCTTGGCTGACTAGAAAAGCAATTACTCTGTACTATTGCAGTTTCAGTACAGGTCTTATACATTGAGAGGTTACATTTGGACTTGTCCTCCAAAATTGTTACCTGGAAGAATGTCAGGATGGCGCTGGATGTCAGGAAGTGGGCCCGCAAGAGACCTTGTGCAAAGCACTCAAACCAAATGGAATGAAGCGGAGTCACAGGGGACACGTGGTTTTCCCTCTTTTTGATATTAAACGTGTGTCATTTGAGAACACGTTCTGACATGCCCTATTATTTACACAGCACTGTAAGATACACTGCACTTTACAGAATGCTTAGAAAGACAAGTCCCTGGTCCATGGAGCTTCCAGTCTAACTCAGACAATTAAAATATATGGGACAATATGTTGTGAGGCATCATTGGCAAGGAAGAGATCAATGTAAGATGCTTGTAATGTCCCCAAGGTCATCTTCTCTAGGTTCCTGACCGACCAGGACTTTGGAACAGCTATTGAAGACCATTCCAGAGAGGTCTCATTACAATTTTACACAAAGCGCAATTCATGCTCGGGACAGGACTTTGGGAGGTTAGTCTGTGCTGTGTGGAGACTCATGCAGTGCAAAAGTGATCAGCAAAGCTCAAGGTCCTTGTACCTTGAAGGTCCTGTACCTTGATTGAAGGAGCTCCCCAAAAGTCTTGGATTTAACAGGCTCCACAGAAGAAGTGGAACTAAAGGAGGAAAGTGGAAAGGTGGCATGAATAAAGTTCAAAGGCAAGCATGGAAGAAGGAGACAATAGGAGTGATTGGGCGAGAGGATAGGATGAATGAGTGCAGAGATGTAGCTGGCTCTGAGATGTGTGGGATCTTAAAGGTTAGGAGCTCATGCACTTTCTTTCAAATATCCAACCTGCTGGGCAGGGTTACAACAGAGGAAGCAGGGATGGGGACAGCAGAAAACCGGGGCATGTCAAACAATCTAATCATGCTGAATTCAGCCAGGTCCCCATGCTTGATACCTACATGCAATTACTTTTAAAGGAAGAACAAACCCACTGTGCACTCAGGCAGCTCTGAGAGCTGTTTGCGAATCAATGTGTGTCTGCTGCTAAAAGCCAAAGCAGGGTGAGGGGAGGAGGGGAAGGAGTGATGGATGGAGTCAGGGTTGAAATCGGTTTGAGCAGTTCCTGGTGCATTGATCCAGTCAGGCAAGTGGCAGACACACAGGCCAAAAAAGGAAGAAAAGAAAATAAGCCTGCTGTTTGTTGTATGGCTAAGAGGCATTTCCTCCACACAGCACTAACCACTTTCCATAATTGATTCACTGCTGGGTCCACGGGGCAAATGCACCTAGAATATTTTTTATGCCCAGAACAAGGAGTTGATTCTAACTGATCTGGAAGCTCAGATGTACAGTTAGTCCCCCTACAGACCTAATGATGTCATTCCAGAGTGATTGGGACCCTAGGGACTGCCACTCAACCTGCTGGGGTATTATTCAGGTTCTGAGTGACTGGGAAGAGGAGGAATCAGGCACTGTGAGAGCAGATTGGGCTATCTCAGTGCCTTGCTGAATCAGCGTAGGACTGCTAGATGGCAGGAAGGACCAAGCAGCAGCTTGGGCTCCTTGTGAGGAAGCCCAGACCAATTTGCATGGATGAGATTGTTTCTTTTCTCCCTATTGGCAAAATAGATGCTAATTCTGTCCTCGGATTGGAGGCTGGGACAAAGGCTCAGCTCTCATTCCTTGCCCGGCAAGAAGAGCTGGGGCTGGAGCTTCTGCAAGGCAACTGTAGAGAGGTTCTGGGGGCTGTTCTGGTGTGATCCGTGGACAGTTCGGAGACCAAGATCAGCGTTCATGGAGTTTTTGTGGCAACACTCATTCACCTAACCACACCTCCCAGAGAAGCTGGCTTGGTGAGGTGCTTGAAGATGACTTTTATGGGGTGCACTGGGCCTCTTGGATCAGGACCACAGCCCCAGACTGATGCAAACACCTTGCTCTCAAGGTGGGATCAGAATAGAGGGATGTTGAACAAGCCCAGATGCTAGATCCAAATTCAGCAGCTTGGTGTTCTAGGATCGAAAATTCATTGTTTGTTGCTCATTTCTAAAGCATTCCTCCCTTCCCCCAGCAGCCTCTCCACTCCTTCCCAGTGTGTCAGCTCTCACAATATGTGATCTTTTTCTTAAAGCCACAGCAGGCAGAATTAAGAGTTTTGCATGAAAATCCAGCTGTTATTTAGAGAAAAGTACAATTCTAGCCCTCATGGCTGTAGAGTAGAGCTTGAAAACGGGACACGTATGTGACCCTATGGTCCCAGAACGCAAATAAGAAGAACTCAAAATGGTATTTTTTAATCACATTCATTTTGATGCAAATCTCATGATTTTGGAAAGCATGGGTTTGACAACAGTGCCTTCCTCCATCTTAATTTGAGTTGATCTGAATTCCCCTCTAAAGGGTGCTTTGGATCGTTCCCTGATTCATATCATCAGCAAGATTCATAAAATAAAATTCTGTAGGGTGACCAGACAGCAAGTGTGAAAAATTGGGACAGAGGATGGAGGGTAATAGGAGCCTATATAAGAAAAGACCCACAAATCGGGACTGTCCGTATAAAATCAGGGCATCTGGTCACCGTAAAATGCTATGAGATTAAAAATTAAATCACTCTTGTTGGGATTTTTCCTTCCACAGACAAGAGGGTCTGCCCAGCTTCCAAATGGTATTTTTGGGGAGCCGTGCAAAGAGTTTGAATTCACTGCCAGCAAGCAAACGAGAGATGCAAAGATCATTTAAGAAGCAAAGGCCTGTTCCCCTTCTAGGCTTTCAGAGGTCGTTGATAGTTATGTGATTTTGAACAATAAATAAAAAAAATCCTCCTTCCAGATGCCTTTTCTCCTTTTGTTCCTTGCAGCAGCATGGCTTTGACGTTGTGCAGGCAGTGCTAGGCAGGGATATCACATGCAGTCACATTACGCTCATCTGCTCTTTTAAGACTGGGTAATGGCAGCTTTGTCCTTTAGTAAATGAAAGAGTGGCTGGTTTGTTGCAGACCCAGCTTGATCTTGAAAATCATCACAGTGAAAAAATGTCACCTGCTGATTTGATCTGGGGCATGTGGCATTTCTGAGCAGCTGCTCTCTTGCAATCAGCCATTGTTATCAAACAGGTGGAATAAAGGGAGTAGATACAAATAATAAATACCGAAGGGTTGGTGAGGGAAATAAGTTAGAGCCCTCATCTTTCAGCTGCACAGGACTGGCTTACGGTGCTGCTGCATTTACGAGTCAAAATAGTTTTAGTTGATTCACCCTGGTCCCTAATTGCTATTTGCACACATCAGAGGAAACCTTGTGCCATCTGGCAAAATAGGACACAGTTGAAAGTCTCTATTCAGAAGAGAACTGGGACTAGGAAAAACAAAGGATGCTGCAGGTCAGGTGTGCGCTGCATCGGCAGAGCTGTGTAGGTGTCTAGGACAGGAGTTCATTGTAGGTCTGGATTTCCTTTGATTACTGATAGGGTGTGAGGGCTCAGGATTGGATGTTAGCTGACAGTTTTAGAACAGCTGGGCCTGGGGGACTAGAATATATTGAGGTGCGCTCACATAGCCGTATGCTCGACTCCACAGCTCTTGATTTGAGACAGTTCAATCATCCTCTAGCTTTTGTGAGAACTAAAATTCATTTTAAAACAAGTTCCAAGCAAAGGCATGAGGTTTGATAATTTTGCTGGGCCTTAGGGAACCCAATTTAATTCCGGTCTGAGGGCCCGAAATGAACGAGGTTTGTCGCAGTTCAACACCAAGCAGACAGGAAATCCATAAGAAAAATTGTGTTTGCAGAAATCAGGGCTACACCTTGAATACTGGTATTACCTAGTAACCAGGAAGCAACCTCAGGTTATCAGTGACTTGAGTCTGGATTGTGAAAGCATCCATGTGCGAGAGAGATCAATGCTTATTGCTCCTGGTCCCAGTTAGTACAATCGTGAAGGCTGTAGCCTCCCCCACAGGGGTGATCCTAAAGGAATCTTATCTAAATACAGTGGCATTTACAGACCTGGCAGCAATCCACAGCTTCCCCGTAGGGTTTAAATTTACTGTCATTAAGGGCAGTCACAAATGTCAAATGCAAGGCATCCTGTAATGGATTTAACACACGCTGGAGAGGAGTTCACTGAAATGCAGGGTATTCATCTTGCTTAAATAATTATGCTTGCAGGAAGGCTACCATTACCAAGAGCCAGTCTGTTCTAACATATGTCACCTTCCTCCTCACCCTTCTCCCATTTAAAATTTCTGGCCAGTGTCATACAAGGAAAGCAAGTCTGGCTTGTTATTCAAGATTCAAAAAATAGCTACAGCAGGTTGGGATGGAGTCCACATGGTAATCAAAACAAGTCTTTGTAGTCAGCGCTGAGTTCTTGCTGTCCCAATTACATTTGTGGAGCACACCTCATGCTGTACAGAGCTGTGCAGCAGAGAGAAAGTTCTTTGTGCATTATTGGCAGCATAGAATGAGAACAGTTTCCTTGACAACATTTTTCTTAATGGGATCTTCCCTCCCCTGCATCCCAAATGGCTTTAGGTTTGGGCTCGACTTTGAATCCCAAACTATGTTTGTAAAGGAGGCCAGGATTATTATTATTCTTACACCAGAAGTGGGGCTTTACAGGCATATGAGAAGCTTTACAGACATATGAGAAGAGGTCCCTGCCCTGGGGTAATGGCAGATGAGGGAGATGGTGCGGCTAAAAGCAAGTGACTGCACATTGATAATTAGCACATTTCGTTAGTGGCATGATTTGCTGCTGTGTTTTTCTGGATTTCTTTATAGTAGGGGCAGCTGAGTTTTGCCATCATTTGTTTTCATATTAGCACTTTAAGGGGTGGCCTAGAGATTTCACAGGTCCTGGAAGAAGCACTTTTCTGAGGATGGCAGTGCAGTTGTGGCATTACAGCAAGTTCTCAGCTGACTTTTATTTTCATCTTCTCCACCAGCATCAATATCTAAGAACAGCCACATTGGGTCAGAGCAAAGGTCTGCCTAGTCCAGTATCCTGGCTGCTGACAGTGGCCAATACCAGGAGCCCCAGAGGGAATGAACAGAACAGGGAATCCAAGTGATTCATCCCTTGTCTCCCATTCTCAGCTTCTGGCAAACAGATGCTAGGGCCACCATCCCTAGTCCTCCATAGAACTGGATCTGTCTGTGAATTTAATCTCATCTATCGCTCTGATTTGCCAGGCAATAGAACTCTCTCCATCAGTCTGTCCTTTATGAGAGTGGATAGATTAAAGTTGGCTGGAAGTTTTCCCAGCAAAACAGTTTTGTCAGAAAATGCTTATTCGTGGGGATCAAAATGTTCTGTGGGAACTTGCTGACTCCATTGAAACTTTTGATGTTTAGACTGCGTGCCTGATTTCCTGCAAGCCTGCCTAGCTCCTGGGGCTCCCCAGCTCCCTGGACTCCCCAGCTCCCTGGGCTATTTGGCTTTCCAGTCACCAGGCTCCCCAGCTGGCTGGTTCCCTTGGCTGCCTGCTTGGTGGGCTCTTCCACAGCTCACGTGGAAGGCTGTCAGGACTCCCCAAGGCCCTGGGCTGTGTGACTTCCAGGCAGTGGGCTTCCCAGCTGACTGGTTCCCTGGACTGCCCACCTGGTAGGCAGGTCAGCTCTCCAGCTCCCCAAGATACATAGGGAGCCAGGCAGACAGCTCGCTAGGCAGCTCCCTGACAGAAGTTATTCTGTGAAGATGCAATCTTTTAATTTGTGTTTGTACAGTGCCTAACATGCCTGGGGCCCTAATTTGGGTTGAGACCTCCAGGTGCTATTGTAATGCAAATAATAACAAACACCTTATCAAATACACATTTTACTCAGGATCTGTAGATGAAAAAGTTTTTTTTGTTTTTTTTTTTGTAAAGTAATTTACAGTTATCCAGAACTCTGATTCTGGAAACTGGATTTTTTTTGTTTGTTCAATAGCTTTGAGCAGTGCTATAAAGAATCAGCCAAAATCCATCAGCACCAAGATTCTCAACAGATACGCTTTGATGGGACTAATCAGACATCTTCCTACATAGAATCGTAGGACTGGAGGAACCTCAAGAGGTCATCTAGTCCAGTCCTCTGCACTCATGGTAGGACTAAGTATTATCTAGATCATCCTTAACAAGTGTTTGTCTAAGCTGCTCTTAAAAATCTCCAATGATGGAGATTCCACAACCTCCCTAGGCAATTTATTCCAGTGATTAACCACCCTGACACTTGGGAAGTTTTTCCTCATGTCCAACCTAAACCTCCCTTCTACATGTAATGATAGAATTTTTGCTAGTCATATGGGAGAGAGCCAACATAGAAGATTATGCTTAAGACTCCTGCTTGCATCAGATAGGGCTTTGCTGGTGATAAAACTGGGCTGAGCCACCTGGATGAGATTAAGCATGAGAAGTTTTAATCTTTTGGCTAATATTTTAGTTAAGACTGGGCCTGAACTGAGCAGAGAAATATCTGCAAGAAGAGGGTCATTGACATCTTACTGAAACACCTCTTATGAGAACCAGTTACCCAAAATCAGAGGTTTTCTATTTAAGCAGGTGACTGCATCCAGCCACAATCTCCAGGAAGGGCTGTTAAAAATGCCATTAACTGTCCAGAGCAGTAGCTTTTTGTTGTGTTCTAAACAATCTTACTCTGGTGGTTGTTTTATCAAGGATGTTGGCAGCAGCTGAGTGTGTCTTTACCCACTCAGATAAGAAAGTTTCAGGACACTTTCTGTTTTTAAAAGCAACCATAATATCACCTAGAATCTCTCATTCATAGTATAAAATTTTTGGTAAATGTCAGAGGAGGAATTGGTGCTTTTCCAGCCCAAATCCCCATGTTTGGTTTGATTTTAGCAACAGGTCTTGTTTGCTAGCTGCATCACGAGATGGAAACACAAGCTCTGCTGCATTTTCCTTGGTGGTTTTCTCTCCCAATCCATTTGTCTGCAACAGTCATCACTGTTCCAAACAAAGAAAGGGCCATATTTCACCCTCAGTGTCCTTGTCCACAGCTGGAGTTTTCTTCCTCTGAGCCATAATTCCCAATAGGTGCAGCCCCACAAATGGAAGCTGAAGTATAGACAAGGCTCCAGCAAGGTCCAGCATTTCAACTCTTGTGTCACCTAACCTGAAGCACCTACGTTTTATCTTTGCTATGACAGACACATTTACTTTTGGCAGACTAGACAATTGATTGGACAATGCCAAAAAGTCATAACCAAAATGTTGCTTATATCATTTAATTTTCTCTTGGCAGAATTTTAAATGTAGTTGGAAACACAGGTCCAGTAGACAGAGCAGGAAATGAGGCAGGACTCTTGGGTTCCAATTCCCCACACACACACCCGTGAGTTGTGGGGGGGACGTTGGCCAAGGCATATAATCACTGTGCCGCCATTTCCCCTTTTGTAAAATGGGGATAAGACTATTTTACCTAGTCCACAGTGCTATCATGAAAACTGGAGGAGGACTGGGAACAAAAGCTGCTATAGACACAGGTGCAAAACATTGCTAATTACTTCTCTTTCAGGGCTGAAGCATAAAGGGGGAGGAAATAAATCCAGTTCTAGATAAGACTATTCAGCTTTCACAAGCATGTCAAGGGATTCCTGAATGCCATCAGTTCCACACACACAGTCAAGCCAACTTAAAGAAATCAGCCAAGGAGGCCTTTAATTGAACTCATGCTGGTGTGACATGGAGTAGCTTTGCAGAATCCTGCAAGGTGCTGAGTGCCCTCTTCCTTTATCAATTCAAGAGGAGAGGAGGGCATTCAGCACCATGCACCAATGGGCCCTAGTGAATTAGAACTGGAGAGAAGAGCCTCAGACTCACATAATTTATGTCCTTAATACTCATCAAGGTGATGAGCAGCTGTCAGGGGAGCCCTTCACACTAACCCCATTAGCTTTCTGTGGTTAATTATCACTCCCTAGGGGCATCTGGAGTAGGTAGCTAGAAACGACACATTTAGAAGATTCAAAATGGGATTTGGGGGGAAAGCAAGCAATTTATTGATGGCAGCAGAGTGCATAGCAGGCAGGATGGAAGGAAATAAAGGGCTTGAAAATGGAGATTAAGCAATTGATTACAGCTGGTCAAAAACATTCCAACAGAACAGTTTTCTGTTGGAAAATGCAGTTTTGTCAAAATTGAGCCACTTCTGAAAGAGTCAGGGTAGGGGAAGACTAGGGCAAGCAACCTGGGGAGGAAGACAAGGACTAGGACCCAGTGCAGGGGGGATTGGGACTCAAACAGCAACAAAAAGCCGGAGACTAGGCTAGCTGGGTGAAGAGACTGGCATAAGAAGCCTGAGTATAGACAAGAATATAGAGCCAGGGAAAGAGACTACTGGGACAGGGAAAAAAAGGTCAAGCTGAGTGAAACAGACAGAAGTGTCTATGCCCACAAGAGAAGGACCCCCTTCAGAGCCTGGAACAGCCTCAAGATTCTTGAGTCTGAGCATTCCTCTGTCAGCAAAGAGTAGCAGGTGTCATGCCCCTGCCAGCGCATGTACTGCTGCCAGTCACTCCATTAGCTCAAGCAGCAGAGGTCAAGAAGTGCTGATGAAGCTTGAGGTGTCAATCCGACACCCTTTTTTTAAAAAAGCAAACTGAAAAAAAAGTCAAAGAAATTACAAACAAAAACCATTAATGTTGCAAAGTCAAGCACTCAGTTAGGAAACACAAGAATTGTCTGTGTAATCTTAATTCAGCCCCCTTGTGTCTACAGCAATAGTATAGAAAAGTGTTTTTCCAAGCAGACTTGGCGCTAATGATCTCAAGTAGCGCAGAGAAAAGTTGCATTCCAGTCCCCTAGATTAGTACTCCTAGACCAGTGGTTCTCAAATTTTCTTTTTTTTTTTTTTTTTTTTGCAGACCACTTGAAAATTGCTGAGGGTCTCGGCAGACCACTTGATCTTTCCAAATGTTGTGTGTACCATTAGCTACCTACTGTAAAGTGCTTTGGATAAAAGCACTATATTAAAAAATATATATAACTTTTTTGGTTCTACAAATAAAAGCACACAACTCATATTTTAATCTCAGTAGTCATACCTTTCTAATGTGATGGATGAGCTCTCTCTGCCCTGCCGTGGCAGCCCCCGAGCTGGGGCTGGGAAGGAGAGGGGTCTCTCCCCCACCATGGCAGCCCCTGAGCTGGGGATGGGAATGAAAGACAACTCTCCCCACCAGTCGCAGCCCTGGAGCTAGGGAAAGTCACCTCTTTCTCTGGTCACGGCAGCACTGCATGTCCCAAATTCCCCCCACCCCTTCTCACCGCACTGCCCCCTCCCACCTACCCTCTATTCGCCCCCAAGGCCATCACCGTGTGTGTGCGCGTGCAAGCGCTCCAGGGTCCAGGCCCCTAATTAGTGGAGCCACACTGTGCAGTTCCACTAATTAGGTGGGTGGCCTTTCATTCTCGTGTGCAGCCGCCCAGGTGCGCATCTTAGAGGGAACTATCCGTGGACCACCTGAATGGAGCTCACAGACCACTGGTGGTCTACAAACCCGTTTGAGAACTTCTGTCCTAAACTACAAAATGCAGTGACCTCTGCAGTCACTCAGGTATCACTACTTGTTTGGAAGGGAATTGTGCCTAGTGTAAGGAGAGTGACTATAACAGAAATATTATGAGCTAGGAATTCTCACAACACTCCAAGCAGAAGCTTGGCAGGTCCAGGTAGTTGCTTTACAGACAGGGTGTGAGAGGACTGGTCTCTCCTTTTCTTCATTTTGAGGCCAGCGTTCACTCTGAGGCCATACCAGCAACAGGAAAAATTCATCCCAGGGAATGGAAATGGCGAGTAACATAGCTAGGGCGCAAACTTTTTACTAGCATGTCACAGACCCAAGGAGACAACTAAGCCTAAATTCTGCCAGTGCAGATGCCTTTCTACAGTAGCAGTGATACTGATACTAGTGTATACGGGTGTGACAAGAGCAGTATTAGATGTGAAGACATGATTCAGGTAATAGATAGTGTGTACTATTCAACATAAATATTTTATGTGCAGCTGGCACCTCATTGCTGTTGACCAGAATGCGCAAACCAGCCCTATTTCTAGGGTCATGTACATTTTGACAGGTTTGACAAACAATCTTACGTTCAACATTTTACTCCAAATTCTGTAAGTAACAAATTAGCCGAGCTCTATATCTATGTATAAAATTCTTACTGAGATCAGTCTTGGGGTTGCATGTATTAACGGTAAGTGTAATATAAAATCCTTTGACTAAAAGCACTAGAAGTGAGACTTTCATAAAATGGTGAAGTATTTGAAATCTGCTGCTTAATTAAGAATATTTACATTTGCAAACTGATCTTAAACTGCATACCATCCCCATTTCAAGTGCATTACCTTAAATGGTATAAATACTCAAGCAATTAAATGTTACTCTCCAGCTAAAGAAAATATCCGTGTTTGTGTTTTCAGAAATAGTTGTGTAAATATGCGGAAACAGGTTAACTTATACTGCCACAAAGAGGAAATATATAGAGTTCATAGATTTAATTGTAAATTAGTTATATCTTTTTCTGCTGATTAAGCTTTGGTTAATGATGTGTTCCACTTTCATGCATGGTAACCAAAGGTAGAGTCCTTCACCAGGATTTTGCATTAAAACCCATTATATAAAAGACATTTATCTACACAGGAAGAGGGGATGAAACTTCACACATACTGCTTCCAGTATTATCATGGCTAGAGTCATTTATTATCTGATCTCCACTGGGGATTGAAACCTTGCATTAATGTACTGGTGAGAAAAATCTGATAAAAATTAGAAATCTAATACTAATTTGAGAGTAATTATCTGCTTTGATGGCAACAAAGCCAAGCTGACTAGAATTTCTATCTGTGGAGCTTTGAAAATAGCACTCTTGTTACACAAGTAAATTATACATCTCTTCTATGGATCTCCACTGCAAATGAAATTAAACTGATTAGGACCCAAGGCTCTAGAAATTCCCCCATGTAGCCCCAGACAATGTTTTAATTCACACATTGCCAAGTGGCACGTTTTCTTGTCTCCTGGACGAGACTAGACGAGATTTGCAACACATCTTACAGTACTTGGAAAGGCTGCACAGAGAGATTTCATTTTTTTTTTTTTTTTAAAACAGGTGATTTAGGGGAAAAGAAACAGCTGATGTCTGCAGCAATTCTTCCTCTTTTCAGGATGGAACTGTGCCTCCCAAATACTCACTGAGTCACAAGCAAGCTCACACTGTTCACTGCTGAACTGTGGTCATCAGACCATCTACGAAGGAGTGTCCGTAGACAGATTAGTCTGAATCTATTTAGGAACCAGGGTAAAGAACAGAATTTAACATCTGTGCAATGAGTAAATTCATTGAGAATCAGAAGTAAGAGCCATTTACAGTAAGAACTTTATAGCACTATGTCCAAGTGCTGAACCAGCTATTGTGCCTGTTGGGCCCCGGTCACAATCGAGCCCCTCACACTCCATGTCTATACTGTATATGTGTCTGTGCACTCATGTGACTTTATCCTGTCTTCTCAATTCAGTTAAGCTACTATAGTATATTGTTATAAACTGAAGTAAAACTAGGAGGAATGCAGTTATACACAGAGTATGTAAATAGGGTTTTTTATTGTTCTTTTAAAGGGTCTGGGCTTTGGTTTTCAATCTGCCTACAACCCTTTTCCCCTCCAGTCCAACATTTCTCTCATTTGTCAAACTGACGTCAGCTATCAATACTTTACTCAGTTCAAAATCAAAATATTTTAATTTTGCAGAAACAAAAATCCAACTACGAGAATAATTAAAATGTTGGTTTGTTGTCTGGGGGAGGGGGCAATATTAGATGCTTCCAGCCTTATGTACCCCTGCGCAGAATCAAACATTACCAATTATTTTCCTAACATGTAGGAATTAGCCTCATGCACACTTGTGCGCCCCCTTTATCTACAACACACATAAAAATTGAGCACATTACACATTTTAAGGCAGGAAGGAGTCTTACGACATTAATAGAGCTTGAGTCAAGGTACAGTATCTGAGCTTTGGGGGGTGCAGTGTTTTATAGCCTTGAACCTACAAAGGGATTTTTGGCATGTCCTTAAGTGGGAAGGTTTGACTAGTACCATCATTTTTTGTTTGAACTTAAACACATTTCTAGAAATAGAATTTTAAAATCCAATATATATGTTTTCTGAAAGTGTTTAGGCAGTTTTGTTAGGTTACAAATTAAAACAAAAAACTCTGGAATAGGAAAATATCATATAGAGGCAGTTCACATAACCAGTATCTGAGGTATTACTAAAGAGAGGGTACCAGTCTGCACTTGCTGGCACTGCTGCTAGGACAGACAAATGAAAGCCTTTGGTGCTGCACAGCGAGAGACCACAGGACAAGATGATCCTAAACCTGTGTTCAAAGTTCTCAGCGGCTGACCAATATTACAAACACAATGTTGAGCTGAAAGCACACAAGATCACTAATGTTGCAGAACACTAAGCTGGCATTACAATTAATTTGGTAAAACCAGTTTTTCTGAAACTACCTCTCAGAGGTGGTGCAAATGACTAGTTTTGCTCAGTGCACTCAACCCAGCAATAACTCTGCAAGGAAAATACTGCACTGGTCCACAATCAATACATTCCAGCCCCTGCCCCCCCAAAAATCAGGATTTTCCCCACCCTGTAAGTTACGGCCTGCTGACAGCGTATGCATATTAGGCATTGTTGGTGTGTAACCAGTGATTCTCTCTCAGAAAGAGCCTGGTAAAGAAAAAAAGAACAAGGCAATCAGTGGTTAAACTGAACTGTACATGAGGACCAGTCCGGGAAAATACCCATAACCAGGCATTTATTCAGAGATCAAACTGCATATATACTACCTGGGCCTCACATGCAGTACCAATGAGACCCTTCCAGTCCTGGTTTATGTTTAAAGAGGCAGAGATAATCTGGACAATGACCACAACAGCCTTTCTATTCCTTAGGACAGAGGAGTTAACTCCCTGCCTGGAATCTCCTTTAGTTGACTAGGACATTTCTGGATTATGGATGTCTGACTCTTCCTCCAGCAGGATATAATTTTTCTACCCAAGTAGCAGAAAGTTAAACTTCTCAGCCAAGTTTTTTGGAGAAGTACAATTTAGTCAAGCACGCGCGCGCATACACACACGTGCCCACATGCACACGGAGCATTATTTGTAAAAATACTACCTCTAACAATTAGAAAAGGCCTTTAGCAGGTTCACCAAGTGTATTAGAGAGTCTTCAGTTAAAGAAAACTACCTAAAACATCCCATCATTTGCAAAATCTAAATACCACAGACACACAACACAACCAGCACTATATTTCTAGAAGAGTGCCCAGTTGGACTTAAGGCTGTCACACTGCTCACCTACAGCAACAAAGGCTCCTCCTTATTTCTGTCTGCCAGCTCCCAGCAAGGAAAGGGGCGGGGGTGGGAGGGACTCTATTAAAAAATGAGAAGAAGAATATTTAAAAAGAAGTCCTAAAGGAAATTCCACATGCCAGGACCTAACTATGAAGCACTGTCCCCGAACCAAGAAAATGGTTTCTGTAAAACCCAATGCTCTGCTGGTTTTCCTTAGACATAAACTCACTTTATTTCATTTTTTTTAAAAAGTTAAAAATACAGAAGGTTCAGAAACTGATTTTCTCCTGGCAGATATTCAAACTGCACCTTGAGGAGAAAACAATCCTTCACTGAAATGTTGCTTTTTTTAATTTTATTATTTTTTTAAATCATCACCACCATTAGGACAGAGGCTGAGGAGCACTAACTCCACCACTAATTTGATGACGTAGTTTGATTCCAGATTCACATTTCCAGGTGACAAGAGTCCAGAAAACAGCCATGATAACTTCAGCCTTCGTTTAAGGTTTCTTTTACTGAACACAGCAGTGACCATTGGTATCTTTGGAGCGTAATCGCATCTTAGGTCGGTATTTCTCAAGGTAAAGCAGCTGTTTGGAATTGAAAGCTCCCCTCCTTTTCCTAAAATAAACAGAAAGAAGGCGTCATATCAATTGCAAAAGTACGGCTTCAGTTATTGTGTATTTCAAAATAGATAACCGCTCGCAGCACTGCAAGGTTTTTCCAGCCCCACAGAACTGCTATCTGGCTCGCTTCATTATCCACTGCCTTCTCTAGGAAAGGAGATCTCAACAGGGACCTGAAACTCGTCTGTAGAGCTGAATTAGTCAAATCTATGGATTATAAAATGCTTCCATCCCTCATCTTACTGAGCAGACTATAGCATGACTTTGGGTTGGGCGATTTAGTTTCCCTGGAGTCCACTGCCTCTCCTACAAGCAGAAGTGGTTGCTGAATGACATAAGGGGCACTCCACCCTCTCCTTGAAGATTAATGTGATGTCTACATGTGTAGTATTAGCTAAGTGAAGACATGACAAGCAAATACAAATATTTGAAGGGAGTTAACAAAGAGGATTATTTAACTTAAGAAAAAGAAGTAAAGCTAGGAGTAGTGAGAGGAAAATCAAGAAGGAAAATTTAGGAGGACCAAGGAAGTCCTCGACAGTGAGATGGGTTAGGGAGGCAGCTGAAGACCCTGGAGCTCCAACAGCAACACAAAACATGTTTTTGGCGCATGGTTGTATAGTATCTTCCTACCTGGTGGGCTTCAGTTAAAGATCTGGTGCTATTACAAAACCCCCAGAACTTTATGCTCTCTCTCATTCAAGCACCACTTTTGCTGTTTTCCATGTTGGATGGCTGCCACCAGTTCCTGAGTAGACTATGCCCCTTCCACACATGACGCCGTCAGGATTCCTGATCTTTGGGCTCCTGCTGTAGACTGATCATGCTGCTTGACCCAAGAGTTATAGAACATCATGCTGCTATGGTACCTGGCCAGGCTACATTTGTTTTTGGTTCTTTAGTAATTTGTCAGTGTCCACCTCAAGCAGTAATTTTATTAACTGATTCTATAAGTTCTTGTGTTAGCATTTTATTTCACTCCAAATGCATTGCGGCACAAAACAGTGCTTTCATTCTGCATTGCTCTTAAAACACAAAGATAACATTGCATAGCCAGACACATGAGAGGGGAAGCGTGCTGGAGAGCTAACTACTTTTACTTACTGTCTTATGAACTGAACTGCATCCTCATACTTCATTCCACATTCAATGAGAGCCAGTGCAACTAGGACAGGGGCCCTATGAAGAGAAATCAGTATTTATTTTAACAGTCTAGAGAACCAATGTATTGAACCCCTCAAAATAGATCATATTAGTCTATAAACAAACAGCTTAGGTATCCTGCCTTTAAATATTTTTCCTACAGCAAGCCATTTGCCTGCAGCATCTAATGTAAAATTCTCTTCAGCAGACAGCTCTGCTTCCAGCACCAAAATCAATAGCTCCTTCAGTGTCTGCCATGAAATAGTAATAATGGATTTTTATTCTTTACTTTTTACTATAAAATAATTTTGTACTTTGCTGGCCATAAATAAATTTGAGGTTCATTTTTGGTACATTTAACGTCTTGTTACAACACAGCTTTAATCCCATACAGACTAAAGAGATGCATTGCTTTTGAAATGACAACATTGACACTTATTCCTTTTACCAGGTTATATGTGGGACTTAAGGGGCAATGGGATAAGATTTTTGCCTGCAGGTCACTGTTCTGAAACCAGCCCAGCTGAGTAGGGAGTATATGTGGATGGTTGGTTCAGGGGTGCTCTGTGAAGGGAGATGATGCTCTGAGTCCACTTCCTAGCACTCAGTTCATATTACCACTAGCACACAATTTACACTAGCACCTTGGTGGCAGAGGAGAGGTCAAGGATTGAAAAGAGGTTGTAAACTGAACCACTTGACCTTACAGTTAATCAGGAACAAAACTGAGTAACTCTGGCAGGGCAGCTTGCACTGTCACTGCTGTGCAGTACCTGGATAAACACAACTTCAGTTTTCACTGCTGTCAGTCTGAAGCCCCACAAGCACTAAATGCACTTTAAAAATGTAAGTCGAACAGATAACATTTGACGTTTGATTCCCCAGCAACATAAATTCCCAGGGCCTAAACAAAACTTGAGAAGTTCTTCCTTTTCTTTCTAAAAAAAGGGAACCCATGAGGAAAACCAGAAAGGTCATTCTGAATGAATAAATCTAAAAAAACTCATGTCTGTAATAACAGTAGATGTCAAATTGTCAGCCCACTTTGACTTAATGCTGGGCAAGAAACAGGAGGGTTTTAAATCATTTAATTGAGCTACAATATATGGTCATCTTCCACCCTGCTCCCCCTCCCAAAAAATCCTCATAGAAACAAAACAAAGAACTGAGTAGCAAATCATGTTAATTGCCATGTTTTTGCATTGCTCAGGTTTTTCCCTGCTTTAGCATTTCACCTCTCCCCCAGGGGAAGAAATGGATTTAAGAACCAAGTTAAGACCAGCCAACGCAACTTACATGACTCTTCTTGATTTTTCTTTATCTCACCTTTCTGTGTTTTCATTATACCTATTTAAGGATTTATAGGTCACCCACCCCCCATCACAAAAGCATCTCAAGTATTTATCTCTTCATTCCCAGCATGTACGACAAGTAGCCATTTGTTTACAGAACTTATTTGTTTATATTTGTGAGACTGGATGTTCTATTATTTAGCTTTCTCAGTTAACTGAAGAACTGAATTTTCTTTAGCCACAATCATGGTGACTCCTTCCTGGAGAAGGAGAAAATTGCATTTCAGACCCACAAAGAAATCATATGCAAGAGAGATCTCTCTTTACCCACCATTTGGGTGAAACAGATCAACTTTTAAATAGCACATAGCACTAACATACAACAGTTTAGAGGAGGTGGTGAACAGCATTAATAGGTTGAAAACAAAAGGAGGAAATTTAGGAGACAATATACAATTACTAAAACTGGATTATGTCCAGGAAGACACCTGGATTGAATACTCCACCAGGAAGTACCAGGGGGCCTCAGGCACAAGGACCTTGGGTTTAGGTCTTTATCAAAAAATGGAAACTCCTACAGAACAGTGCCCCTAGAATTATGCTGGGATGATAGCCAGTACTAACACAGGAGTTACACTCATTGAATTAGTTATATTCTGCTGCATCTCAGAGTTCCCTCATGCAAGTACTGAACTAGCCTGATCTTAATTACCTTATGAAATCTAATTAAATGATTCAAAAGACTAATTTTAAATGACAGCCCAATCTGTCTAAAACCACCTTCCACAAGTTTATTTTACATAATAAACTGGAACTTTTACATTTTGGAAGAGGTCATTAATAATCTTGTCAGCTGTCCTAGTAATTAGATGCTGTAGAAATCCACAAATCAGGAACAATCTTGGGGCACTCCCTTCCCAGACTGGGAGGGAAGGTGATGTGATCTGCGTGGGTTGTGGAGTAATGGGAGGTAGGAAAATAGAGGGGGGAAATGGCACACACATGACAATTTGCGTAGCTTTCAGTAACAAAACAACACTACAATCTCAAACAATACCTGTCCTAGTCTTAGGATGAATATGAAATCTGTAGTCCTGTGGAAATAGATATATGAATTGTATATTGGGGGTAGGCAATACAGCCAAGAATTAAGGGATTTAAAAAGTGACAGAACCAATAGCCTGAGTTACCAATTTCAGGAAAGCCAGTTTAGGGCTGACAGAGCAAATTACAATTCACTGGGTCTCCTAACCACCAAAAGGCTGTTTAATCTGCTGTGTATCAATATATTATTATACCAGCATTCACATTGCTGCAGGAATGGGAACCTCTTTTTTCAGATGCTTATAAGTGAAAAAAATTGCTCTGGTCTGCTTTCAAATGTCTCAACCTCAAAACTGTAAGAGTTTAAAAACTAGTTTGGGACTTTCACGCATTAATACATTAAAAAAGCGGCTCTCTTTTAAATGAAATTTTGCATGCCAATATTTCGTAACATTATTCAATGGCTCTGAATATTTGGAAGGCAACAAAAAAAGAATCCAACCATATAAGGTGCATATAGACTCTCAAACTCCCACTGAAGTCAATGGAATAGAAGGCATTCAGAACCTTGTTTGCTTTGGGCTTAAGCCACAATGTATTTGGCTTATATTGCATATATACATTAGGTTTGTCAAAAAGCACAAGAGATTTTTAGAAGAAAGATGCAATGCATTTTTCACTGAGTAGATTCTCTAATTCTTCGGGCACCATTATGATGTGTCAGATCAACTACTGTGAACAAACAATCCAAGATGAAACAAGAGCTTTGAGATACAGTTGCCACCTACCATTTTAAAATTGTAGTAAGCTTCTTTGATTGTGATGGTGTGAAGTTGTTGATGTTACTTAAACATGGTTTGTTTTTTTGTAACTGAATAAATGCAGCTATCTTCCAGAATGAAATCTTCAACTAGTTTACGTATGTGCTAAAGTGAATCCCTTACAAAACCAAAACAGCAGAACACTTACCTTCCCAATCCTGCAACACAATGCACAGCAACACAGCATCCAGGCTCTTCACGAAATTTGGTTTTCAACAGGTTTAGCCAGTCATCAACTATTTGATTTGGGGGTGGTGCTCCATCATCAAATGGCCAGTCCTTCAGGGGAAGAAAAGATTAGCTATAATTTTTGTGCAGGGATTATACATTGATAGAGAATGCAATCCACAATCAACAGTAAGGCTAGTGCAGGCCTGCACAACTCGTAAAGCAGTGAGGGCCACATTACTCCAAAGAAAACAGCTGAGGGCTGAAACCCCCCAGCCCTGCAGAAACATCCCCCCCCAGGACCTCCCGGCCCACGGAAACACCCTGCCCCAGCACTGCTCAGCCCTGCAGAAACAAACCCTCTTTCTCCAGCGCCGCCCCACCGAAACAGCTGTGGGCCAAAAAGGAAGGTTGGGAATAGGGAGGTGATACTTGATTTTAAATCAACCCAGGGCTCCCAGCTGAAGAGGTGGCTGGGAGCTGTCAGGGGCAAATTAAAGGGCCCGGGGCTCCAGCGGCTGGGGGAAACCGGAGCTTTGTGGGGCTGGAGCAGGGATTTAAAGGGATCAGAGCTCCTGCCACTGAGGGGAGCCCAAGCCCTTTAAATCCCAGCCCCAGCTCATCTGCTGGAGCCGTGGGCCGGGATTCAAAGGGCTCTGGGCTGTCCCTGGCAGCAGGGAGCCCTGAGCCCTTTAAATCTCAGCCGCCGCCGGGAATCTCTGCGGGCAGCCCAGAGCCCTTTGAATCCCGGCTGTGGCTGAGATTTAAAGGGCTCTGGGCTCCCCGCCGCTGTGGGCTACCCAGAGCCTTTTGAATCCCGGCCGCAGCTGAGATTTAAAGAACTCTGGGCTCCATGCGGCTGCGGGCAGCCCAGAGCCCTTTGATTCCCCATCGCGAGCTATTCTGTAGCTAGTTCTTGTGTTATGAAGAGTAAATAACACTCTTTATTCACTTTCTCTACACCAGTTGTGATTTTACAGACCTCTATCATATCCCCCTTAATCTCTTTTCTAAGATAAAAGGTCCAAGTCATATGAAAGCTGTTCCAGACACCTTATTTTGTTGCCCTTTTCTGTACCTTTTCCAATTCCAATATATCTTTTTTGAGATGGGGCAAACGGATCTGCATGCAGTATTCAAGATGTGAACATACCATGGATTTATATAGAGGTAATATCCCTTTCCTAAGGCTTCCCAACATTTTATTAGCTTTTTTGACCACCACTGCACATTGAGTGGATGTTTTCAGAGAACTATTCACCATAACTCCAAGATCTCTTTCTTGAGTGGTAACAGCTAATTTAGGCCACATCATTTTATATGTATAGCTGGAATTATGTTTTCCAATGTGCATTACTTTGCATTTATCAACATTGAATTTCATCTGCCATTTTCTTGCCCAGTCACCCAGGTTTGAGAGATCCCTTTGTAACTCTTTGCAGTCTGCTTTGGACTTAACTATCTTGCAGATGATACAAAACTACTCAAGTTTTGCCACCTCACTGTTTACCTCTTTTTCCAGATCATTTATGAATATGTTGAATAGCACTGGTCCCAGTACAGACCCATGGAAGACACTACTATTTACCTCTCTCCATTCTGAAAACTGACCATTCATTCCTACCCTTTGTTTCGTACCTTTTAACCAGCTACTGATGCATGAGAGGACCTGTCCTCTTATCCCATGACAACTTACTTTGCTTAGAAAGCCTTTGACAAGGTCCCTCACCAAAGGCTTCTGAAAATCTATGTACACTATATAGACTCAGACTCATAGGTCAGAAGGGACCAATCTGATCATCTAGTCTGACCTCCTGCACAAGGCAGGCCACAGAACCCCACCCATCCAATTTTATAATACCCCCTATCCCAGGATCGAGTTATTGAAATCTTCAAAATTGGTTTGAAGACCTCAAGCTGCAGAGAAACCACCAGCAAGTGACCCGTGCCCCACGCTGCAGGGGAAGGCGAAAAACCTTCAGGGCCCCTGCCAATCCGCCTTGGAGGAAAATTCCTTCCCGACCCCAAATATGGCGATCAGCTAAACCCTGAGCATGTGGGCAAGAGTCACCAGCCAGCACCCAAGAAGGAATTCTCTGCAGTAACTCAGTTCCCATGCCATCCAACATCTCCCCGCAGACCATTGAGCTGACCTATCTGGTGGTAATCCAAGATCAATTGCCCAAATTAACAATCCTATCATAACATCCCCTCCATATACTTATCAAGCTTTGTCTTAAAGCCAGGAAAGTCTTTTGCCCCCACTACTTCCCTCGGAAGGCTGTTCCAGAACTTCACTCCCCTAATGGTTAGAAACCTTCGTCTAATTTCAAGTCTAAACTTCCTAATATCCAGTTTATACCCATTCGTCCTTGTGCCTACATTAGTACTAAACTTAAATAATTCCTCTCCCTCCCTAACGTTAACCCCCCTGATATATTTATATAGAGCAAGCATATCCCCCCGCAGCCTTCTTTTGGCCAGGCTAAACAAGCCAAGCTCTTTGAGTCTCCTTTCATAAGGCAGTTTTTCCATTCCTCGGATCATCCTTGTAGCCCGTCGCTGAACCTGTTCCAGTTTGAATTCATCCTTCTTGAACATGGGACACCAGAACTGCACACAGTATTCCAGATGGGGTCTCACCAACGCCTTGTATAACGGTACTAACACCTCCTTATCCTTGCAGGAAATACCCCGCCTGATGCATCCCAAAATCGCATTTGCTTTTTTAACAGCCGTATCACATTGGCAACTCATAGTCATCCTGCTATCAACCAGTACCCCAAGGTCCTTCTCCTCCTCCGTCGCTTCCAACTGATGCGCCCCCAACGTATATCCAAAATTCTTATTATTAATTCCTAAATGCATAACCTTGCACTTTTCACTATTGTATTTCATCCTATTTCTATTACTCCAGTTTACAAGGTGGTTCAGATCTTCCTGAATAGTATCCCTGTCCTTCTCCGTGTTAGCAATACCCCCCAGCTTCGTGTCATCCGCAAACTTTATTAGCACATTCCCGCTCTTTGTGCCAAGGTCAGTAATAAAAAGGTTAAATAAGATCGGTCCCAAAACCGATCCTTGAGGGACTCCACTAGTGACCTCCTTCCAGCCTGACAATTCACCTTTCATACGACCCTCTGGAGTCTCCCCTTTAACCAGTTCCTTATCCAATTTACAACTTTCATATTCATTCCCATCTTTTCCAATTTGACTAACAGTTCCCCGTGCGGAACCGTGTCGAACGCCTTACTGAAATCTAGGTAAATTATATCTACCGCATTTCCTTTATCTAAGTAATCCGTCATCTTCTCAAAGAAGGAGATCAGATTGGTTTGACACGATCTACCTTTAGTAAATCCGTGTGGATCGTCCTTGTTGACCCTTTCAAAAAATTCTAGTGGATTGGTCAGGTACAATTACACTTTACAAAAACCATGCAGACTTCTTTCCCAACAATCGTGTTCATCTATGTGTCTGATAATTCTGTTCTTTACTATAGTTTCAGTAAATTTGCCTGGTATTGAAGTTAGGCTTACCAATCTGCAATTGTCGGGATTGCCTCTGGAGCCTTTTTTAAAAATTGGCATGACATTAGCTATCCTCTGGTCATCTGGTACATTAATCCCAAAAATACTATTCATTCCAGTCTCCTATTTCCCTAGTTTAATCTCTTTATTGCATACTCTTGTTTACCAACATGTATAGTTCAAACAGGCCACATCTAATTCTCCAATTCCTTGCTTTCTCACTATGCCATCTGTCAAAGTAGGCTCACTAGCTGCCACATTCCACCATCTTTGTCTCTCTTACTAGTATATCACCTTATATCATGGCAAGAACTCAAGATTTGCTAAAATGCTGTTTCAGGAGTTTCATAAGGCTTTTGACCTCAATAGTTTTAAACAACAGATGCTAATCTGTCAGGCTGTGGTTTTAATCGTCACTGTTTTTGTAAACAAATGTTAGCTTTAAATAGTGGCATGTCATTTTCTCAGCCATCTGGTAATATAACACCATTTCTGAATGGTGACAGCAGCCCGTTTTGACAGAGCTGGTTTCAAGAGGGACAAGTGGTTGTGGGTGCTGTTGAATATTCAGAGCCACTCTTAAAATGCCAGAACACCACTGTCATCTATTAAGTAATGAAGTTACTATCATGGCTGGAATCATCTGGCTCAAGTATGACATTAGCAGCAAATCTTCTCTGTCACCTCCTGTTTTCTGTTATCCTTGTCTGATGGCTTAGAGGACTTGTTCCCTCTGCTGTTTTGCTCACCTGCACCAAGGGTGTACTAGGAGCTGTTACATACTGAGTGTAGAGAGAAGGCTAGTGATCAAGGACAAGTGTGGCAAACATACCGGATCCCGTGTATATAACTTAGAATTTGTAAGGCACTCAAATATCATGGTGCTGAGGAAAATACAAGTTCCTAAATGGATATTTGGTCATCACTGCAGAAGTAAATTGGCTCTTCTACACCATAATTGACATTGGCCCATTTTCCAGTCAGCATGGTGTATGCCCCTCACCTGTAAACAAGTCATTTTGACCAAAACACTGTCACACTCCTAAGGAATTTTATGACAGCTATACATATGCATTTCAACAGAAATGTGGAGGTAGAAGGAAAGAAACTGCATCTCTGGTAGAAATAGGATTGTTCATGAGCCTGTGCTGTTCCTGGGCAGTTTGCTTTCCCAGCAGAGCAAACTGATTGCTATAATTCATTCATTCATTTTAATGATGATCTGGAAACACTATGGCTAATGGGTGTGCTGGGAGCAGGGAGGATCATCCAGCAGAGAAACAATGCTGCAGTGAGGCAGGAGGCTCCCCACAAGCTAGTGCTGAAATCAGAGCGTGACAGTACCCATTTCTAAATAACTCTGAGTCTTTTCTTTTGAAGTCATATATAAGTTTAAGAGTAGGATCAAGCAGAACAGAACATATTCCGCAAATACAAGTTTTGCAGAGTTGTGTGGATTTTCCTCCAAATTACCCATGGTCTCTAGCCACAAAAATGAGAGGCAATAGAAGACTACCTACAACCAACTTAAGCAAGGTGCAGCTTCTGGGATCACAGTGGAGAGACTGATGCGTCACTTTAGCCTTTTTATTATATTGAAAAGTCACATCTGACATACTACGCACTGCCTCAAAAGTTCATGTTTGCCTTCATCCTTAATGCCTTCATGCAGCTAACAAAAAATCAGTCTAGAGACACCAAGCAACACCAGATTTCATTGTGCAAATCTAACCATAAACAGCACAGTCACAATATCTCAGATGTATTTCACAAAGTTACAAGCAGTTTACTGAACAAGCATATCAAAGCAAACTCTCAATTGTTACATAATCACACAGTCCCGGGTCATTATCAGGCAGAAGCATGAATGCAAAACAGCGCTGGAACATGTGATTAATATTTAATGATTTTTCAGTTCAGAAAGAATTTTAAGAGACTCACTAGAACTTGGATTCCTTCTTTTTCAACAGGAGCTTTATCATACGTGGCATCACAAACTCGCACCAAGGTTGTCACTCCATACTTCTTAAGCTCCTTTAAGGACGAGAAGGAAAGCAAACACATGAAGCATACTCCCAGAATGGGGAATTAGAGCATTTTCTCAACTTTAACAAAGCCAATAAACATGCTATGCTGAATCAATGACAGTGTACATTGCTCTACAGTTCCACAGAGGAGATTAGATAACTGCGGAGCAAGGACAGCTCCAAGAGCCTCATCCAGTTCAAAGCTGGAAGGATGTGGTCTTGATGGACATTATGATGAGGGTTAAAAGGCCGGGGGGAGAAGAGGAATAGGAAATACCTCTGTGTCAATCTCACCTAGGGTGGGAGGTCAGAGTGGGAAAACTGCCTTATAGGTATGTATATGTAACAGCAAAATTAAAACAGTTACTTATACCTTGCACGCAGATTATTTTTCTCTTTAAATAGACGCATGGATCTGTCTGCCTCAGACAATGCTGAGACATTTTTAAACAGAGAGGAACAGAACACACACAGAACCATATTTTAGCTTCCTTGTAATGCACTAGAAGTAGCACATCGTGCTAGATAAACAATCAGATCAAACTAAAGCTGCCCTACTTCATTCTGAAAGATCAAACAGCAAGCAGCATTTCCTCCTGTGCCTATACCTGGAATGGCTCTTCAAAATTTTATTTTTACACTTTAATACCCCACATGCACTGTCCAGCCCAGGCTCTAGGCCCCTGGACAAAGTATTAGAAATATAATCCATGACAATAAAATGAAAACATCACATCAGTGGGAAAAAAATCAGGGTTTTAGTCCAAATTAACCGTTAGTATCTGAGCTGACTACTGACAAAAAGAACATCTTCCTGAAAGGCGGAATCATATTAATATGAAAGCTCAGTATCGGATCACAAGATCTTACCAGAATGGAAGAGAGCTAGTCGATCAAATCTTCCCCCTGCAAGGGCATGATCTAGTCCCCCTAAAGGACTTATAAGAAGATATGCCATGGTTTGCAACAAGATGGGATCTAGTGGTATGCTGTACCAGTACTTCTCTGGTGATGCCATCTATTATTGCAAAATTTAAGCTTCAGTTTTAAAAAGCGTTTAAGCCCTTCTCGTTTCAATTACAGTAATTTGGATATGACCCAATGTACAGAGGAAGGGACTCTATTCATCTCAGTTTAGTCTAAAGACGTAGTTTTAAAATGTTGTCATTACTAATTCCATTACCAGAAATGGTTAACTATTCTGGGATTAGAAGAGGAGTTTGAAGATTAATTAAAAAAAAAAAAAAAGTGAAGTCTGACCTATATATATTACACTTGATCTTAGTCAAAAGGCCAAAGAGATCAATCAGCCACTTATTCAAAAGCCAGAAGATGAGCCATGGCTCTCTGGGGTTAGTACATTTTATTACATCAGACAACAAAGGTAAAGACAAGATGCTAAATCATCTGGCAAATTATGGGGATGGAAGAGTATAACGGCTTCTCTACACCTGAAATACCACAGCTGCTGCGCCATGATAGTATTTCTGCATAGACACTATCTATGCGAATGGAAGGAGTTTTCCCATTAGCATAGGTAACCAATCTCTCCAAGAGGCAGTGGTTCGGTCAACGGAAGAATTCTTCTGCCAATGTAGTGCTGTCTACATGAGAATTTAGGGTGGCTTAACTATGTCGGTCAGGCAATAGATTTTTCACATCGTCTGATCCATGTAGATGGGTCAACCTAACTTTTGATTCTAGACTGAGCCTAAGAGTCACCTTTATGGGCTCCAGGAGTCCCACCCAGCCTCTCTCAGTCAAAAGATGCAGACTTTGAAGAGGGAAGCCTTTGGTGATTTCCTTTCTTACAGAGTCAGTAAAGCTTTAAACAGTTTAATGAAACAAAGTACCTGTTTTGGTTTTTTTTTAATTCTTTAACTAAGTATAAAGGGTATTTCTGATGGCATCACCCAGGGTGGATCTGGGAGACGTGTCTCTAGTGCTGCTTTAGAAATTTCAAAACACAAGGAATGGGAAAAAAACTACTACTGTTATGTGGCTACCTTACCTCTGTGAACTTGTTGAGGGTTGCATTGGTTGGGTTGTGAGTGATCAGGAAACGCATACTCTCATAAGTAATCTCCACTGGGGCTGGACGGTTCATAATGGCAAACAAAAAATATATGTAGGGGCAAAAAAAAAAAAAAAAAATCAATAACCCTTGAAACGTTTCACAGCAGAAAACATTAAAAAGATCACTAAAATGCCTGGGCTTGATCACAACTATCTTTATTGACTTGTTTGTTCTTTAAGATTTTTCACTTCAAGAAAACCAGGTTTGCTTTAGAATCCACTTGAATTCAATTTAGGCCTCAACTGCAGGTGGTATCCTTCAGACTCCAAAAATTCTGACTACATGCAAGACTAGGCAGCCTGTACTACATTTAGGCACTGGTGAGGCAAAAAAATAAGGACAGATCTTCTCTCCACTTTGTTTTCTTGATGCTTAGTTTTGCTTGAGTCAGTAAAAGGAATATGCTTCCAATATGCAGAAGATATCCCATATATTTGAGGGTGACCGCTGTGTCTGGAGTCTTCAAGGCAAAGTAATTATGGTACGTAGGACACGCTCACTTGTCAGCCAGGGTGCTGTGCTGGGCCTGGCAGAAGTCTGCCCTGATGCTCAGAATCGCCATAAATGTGTGACGTATATTCCAACAGAAAACCTAAGAAGAAGAAAAATGTCATATTTAAAAGGGATTGTTGCTTCTGATTGTACAGTGCTATTGACAAAAGTGCACCCAGAAACCTCAACATAATTAAAGCATTAAGCGTTAAACAAACAAACAAGCCTGCTTTTGAAAGTACTTTGATGTACACTGAATCACATCTTTTATTGTAGTACCAAGCAGCATTCCAGTATGATGTTCTATCTTTTAGCATGATGGATGACAAATACTCTGCAAAATCTCAGTTAATCAAAAGTACCAGAACTAAAGATGAAATAGCATCATCATACACTCAAGCAGCTCATAATTAAACATTTACAATAGAGAGCAGCAAACGTTCTCCACAGCCAAATTCTATGATTTATCTGTATGGAACTCGGTAAGTTCATGGAGGATAAGTCCATCTATGGCTACTAGCCAAGAGGGTCCAGGATACAACCCCATTCTCCGGGTGTCCCTAAACCTTCAACTGCATGAAGCTAGGACTGGATGACAGAGGATGGACCACTAAATAATTGCCTTGTTCTGTTCATTCCCACTGAAGTATCTGGCACTGGCCTCTGTTGGAAGACAGAACACTAGGCTACATGGACCAGTGGTCTGACCTAGTATGGTCAGTCTTATGTTCTTAATCTGTAAATCAGCCTACTTTTCATAAGCTATTTATGTAAGTTCAGTTTCAACACAAAATGGCTAGATAACAGAGTTTCACGAATCAGACCATCACTTCCCTCAAGTAAATATGAATAGCATGAAAAGGAAGCAGAAAACTGCACTGCTAACATTCTGTAAAGCAGTATTCAGAACAAATAACATAATGGAATACAGCAAAATCATAATTCTACTTTGGATCAACGCTGATGTCACCAAAGTTAGGACATTCATCAGCTAAGGCTATGTCTACACTTAAACAGCTGCAGCACTGCAACTGCGCCATTGTAGTGCTTCCAGGGTGGATAAAAATCAATGATTTTAAAACAAAAAAATGGATTTTTTGATAAAATGCTTTTTGAGGAAAAAACTTAAAGATAGTTTTACTTAAGATACATTATAGCTCAAAGATATCTCATCATGGAATAGGGATTATACATTCAAATTACATGAATATATTGTCTCATATAATAGAATGTTTAAGAAAAAATTTGTAAATGAGTTCCAATAGTTCATGGATTAGGGACCCATTCTTGTGGGGTTTCACAGGCTTCTGTATATATTATTTAGGTTAAACTTTCTATCTACCCAATGGGACTCGGGGCTCAGTCTAGAAGATACCATCAGAGATGCTTAGTTTTGCAGTTCTCAAACTGTGAATTTGTGTTTCCAGAGGTAATGATTAACCTGTTGAATTGGAGATAGTTCACCTCCCAATGACATCATAAATATCTGCTTCAATTACCTTTGGTAAATGAAATAACCAAACAATCATTCATTTTCTGATATAGCTGTAAAACTAATCTGAAAAATTTTCACAATAAATCACTGTTTAAAAATGTATATAGTGTGCACCTTCTAAAAATGAAACCTACATCTATCTGAGTTGTGAAAAATATGCATTAAGGTTATAACAACCAACAAGAATGCACTTTATGTAGAAAACCATGATTACTGAAGTTAATCCATATCAGTGAGATGGTATCTAGGTAGACAGAAGATTTCTTCCTTTGACCTTGCACTGTCTACACTGGGTGTTAGCCGGCTTAACTACATCTCTCAGGGGTGTGGATTTTTCACACCCTTGAGAGACATAGCTATGGCAATGTAAGTTTTCAGTGTGGAGCAGCCCTAAAACAATGGAGTAAGAGGATGGAATGCAGTAAGAGGCTGAACTGGTAATGCCATCATTAAGATTGCTCAATACTTCTAAGACCCTGCTTTCAGTTGCTTATAACTTTGCCAAACTTCAAACCATTCGGGCTGAAATTTTCCACGCTGGCCTCCTGCCTACTCAGGCTGAATTTTTTTTTGGGGGGGGGGGGGGAGTGGAGGAGGGTGTTGGGTGTGAGGGAAGTTTCTGATAAAATGATTCAGTCATTTCTGAGAAAGATTGGGGAAAAATATGTTTTGCTCATGTTAGAAAAACTGTATAGCCATTTTGCTGAGAAGTTCTTGCACCTCATATTTTGGAGCAGGGTCTTGACATTTGGCAAGGCTGCCTTTTGCCATCCCTGTGAAAATCTGCCAAAATTAGGCCAAGTTATACAACTATGAAAATTCTCAGTTCATACACATTCAGCAGAGATTTTAGAGTTTGGCACCTAAATTAACTGACGACTGTCTCCACTGATCATGCTCCAGTCCATGGCTGCAAGGACAGAGAAGACTTCCTTGCAAGTGCTGCTCCTCCCAGCCAGAACTACTATGGTGCTAGGCATCAGAAAGAGTGGTTTTGCTAGCAGAGCTGTGTTAGTTTCCATGGCAAAATAAGATACCAGCAAAAGCACTTTTGTACCAGTATCATCTCCATTCTCATTAGGGCTTTTGACAGTACAGAAATGTTAAAAACCTCACACCTGCAACCAACATAGATAAACCAGCAGAAGTTTCTAGCATAGATCTGACTGAAATGCAGAGAGGTAAGGAGCCAGGCCAGGCTGCAGATAGGACATAATCCAGTAGGAACTAGTCTGAAACCACAAACTCATTTCAAAGGCAACCAAACATTTAACGGTAAGAACTTTTAGTCACTGCCAACCTTATCCAAGTTTGCAGTAATGAGGGATGTATCATCCACTCCTGCCACATATAAGTCACATGAAAGATGTTTTATACTACACCAATAAGATGTAACAAGTTTAAGTCTGCCATGAAGTATATAGACACAGACCCACCCCATTGCTGGAAGCAAACTAGATGGGCACACTTAAGGGTGAAATGCTAAACAAAACCAGGAAGTGTGCTTTTTACTGCTCTACATTAGCACTAGTGTCTTTTTTCTGCTTGTTTTTAAGCAGAGAAAATTCAGGTTGATGTTTCCTTTCCTGGAGGATTTTAACAAGATCTTTGAAGGAGTATGATGACTGTAGGCAGAAATCTGAGCTGGGACAGTTACTACTCAGGTTTTGGGCTTCCTCTGATATCACCATGACAGTCCAAGATTTTGCCAGGTTGTCTAGTACACAAAAAGTGAGTCAGTAACACATTCCTCATGTAAAAATGACAAAAGAAGTTCTGAATAATAAACTTCATTAACCAATCTTTGTACAAGGAGTAAAGAGCACCAAGTTTTCACCCTTAGACAAGGAATTCAGCTTTACCTAGTGGGAGCAAGGCAAACCTCACCAGCATAGTCTTATCCACTACGAATAATTTTAGATAAAATAGACCCTTAAGCTAAAGTGGAAAAAAGATACATTAAAAATAAGAGCACTTAAAGCTACAGAAATATGTGACAGCAACATCTTTTTTTAAAGAAGTAGCCTTAACCACTGGCAGAAAATATAAGAAATGCAAAACTGACATTTTATAGTCACTAGCCTAACACTTGAACTAAAACATCAAAATGGCCCACACAATTAATTACCCTTTCTCTGACACCAAGTCAAAAATCAACTGCAGAACAGCAATTATTTCCTTAAAGAGTTGCTTTCAAAGCCAAAAAAAACATTTTTAATTAGGATGCCAGAGGCAAGAACAGGGTTGGTCACCTTACCCAACCCTAACACAGTTTTTATTCTAAGTGATTGAAATTCAGATTTCTAGAATGACCCTTGGAATATATATCAGTTTAATAATTACAAGATTACATTATAAGTTCTCCCCCCCACCAGAAGAAAGAGTTTCAGCTAATACTTCCCAGTTAAGTCCTTGCACCTGTCAATTCATGAGAACTAGTCACAACTTTATCTTGTACACATTTCAAGAATTCAAAGCAAACAGATTAGTTGTGATGTCTTACAGTCTGCTACAGCTCTGATATACTTAGTAAAAAAAATTACTAAAGTTATGGCATATGCATGTGTTCAGCACCTGTAAACTCCTGAGCAAGAGCAATGTGGTCCTCTTTCAGGCAGAAACAGTATTTTCCATTTAAGCATAAAATGAGATCCAACTGACACTTTTTAGACAGTGGCCTGAAGAAAGAATAGTTATATCAAAAAGGAAAATTATAAAGTTAACTTCTCCTGAGGACCTGCTAAAGCTGTTTAAATAGATAGGACGGTTCAGCAGTTTAGTGATCATGCAATACATGAGAGAAGAGTCCCTAGTATCCTGACAGCACTCTGGAAGCATAACAATCTCTGGTGGAGAGAATATTTTCTTTTATTGTTCTAAAACTACCCGTCGACATTCTTCAAGCAAATGACTGCTCTGAAAGGAAGGTGCCTCCTCCAACTCTATTCAACTATACTGGGAGTTGCAGCAGCATCTGGTCACAGAGGTTACACTTTTCCCATTCAACAACAAATCAAAGAGTTACACTCTACCCAAGTTTCTTTTCCCAGGATAAGAGAAACATCCACAAAGTTTGATGTCTTTATTACAGTACACAAAGGAGACAATATGTTCTAGTGAATTAGGTGTGGGACTGAGAGTCAGTAATGGCTCTTCAACAGCTCACTGGATGGCCTCCAGTGAGTCATTTAGACCATGTCTATACTACTGGCACTTCAGCGGCAGAGGTACAGTGCTGTAGCTATGCTGCTATAGCACCATAGCATAGATGCTTCCCACAGCAACGGGAAGGAGCGTGCCCGCTGCAGTAGGTAATCCACCTCACCGAGCAGCAGTAGCTAGGCTGACAGAATTCTTCCATCAACCTAGATGCGTCTACACAGATGGATTTCTCACACTTGAGCACTGTAACTATGCCAACCTAACTTTTTAGCATAGACCAGGCCTTATTTTTGGTATCTCAATTCATCATCTGTAAAATGGGGCTAATAATCCTATAATACTCCCATAAGGGCAGTAACTGTTTAGTTAGTTAATATCTGAAAAATGATTTGAAGATGGAAAGCAAGGGTAAGTCAATTGTGTGTGTGTCAAGGTCCAAATTTCTTGTTCAAGGTATAGTCAAGGACAAGACACCAGAGAAAATCATAAAAACTCAAAATGATAATAAGAAGTTAGTAAAAAGATTTCACGGGCCATTCAAAAGCATCTAACAGTCAGGATTTGGCCTGCAGTCTGCCTATCCCTACTTTAGGCCATGCCTTTATATGAAAACTGGCAGGCAGGAGTGGTGCAAAGGGACAGAGTTAGAGATGTTTGCCCTGCAAAGGGAAAGTGGTTATGGATAGTTCTAGGAAGAGGTGGGTGTATGATGTATATATCTATCAAGTTAGGGTCTCTGGGGAACCATGGAGGGGCAGGTCTCTTTGCTCCCCTCTCCTGGGTCATTGTAGGTCTCTGGAGAGTCACAGCAGGGGCAGATCTCTGCTTCAAACCCCTCCTTCTCCCAGGGTACATCTACACTACCCACTGGATCCGCAGGTAGCGATCAATCTATTGGGGATTGATTTATCTCGTGTAGACTAGATGCGATAAATCGATCCCCGATTGCTCTCCCGTCAACTGCTGAACTCCAGCTCCGCGAGAGGCAGAAGCAAAGTCGACAGGGGAGCAGTAAGTGATTCTAAGTCGATCTAAGATACATCGACTTCAGCTACACTATTCTCATAGCTGAAGTAGTGTGTCTTAGATCGATCTCCCCACAGTGTAGACCAGGCCCCAGATCAGGATCTCTAGGGAATCATGTGGGGGAAGGACTGTTTCCTCCTTCTCCCCAGGGGAACCAAGTGGGGGCCAGGTTTCTTTCCCCTCCCCTCAGGTCAGGATCGCTGGGGAGCTGTGTGGGGGACAGGTCTCTCTGCTATTCCTCCCCACGGGGTCAGATTATTTGGGGGAGAAGTGTGTCTGCACCTCCTTCTCCATCAGTGTCTCTGGAGAGCCAAGGTAATGGAGCCAGAAGGTCCTCCCCCCCAACCCCTTCCTAATTTCTCACCATCACCTAATTTCCTTCTCTTTTCTGGAGGGGAGGGGATAGTGCTTCAAGTTTCCTCAGTTTCTCCAAGGAGGTGAGGTGACATCTTCAGGGCTGAAGCAGTGAGCCCCAACAAACCCTGAGTCCTGATGTGCCTGCGGTGGGCTGAAGCACTAAGTCCCGGTGCGCCAGGACTCAGGGCTTCAGCACCATAGGACGTGCACCAGAACCTAGGGCTTCTGCCCTGTGGGAGGCATGACAGACTGAAGCCCCTACTCCACCAATAATAAAAAAAAAATAAAAAAAAAAGTTTGAGATCCATTATGCTACGTGTTAAATATATGAATATTTTGAGAAACTATATATAAGCATCTAAAGACTATTTGGTTGTCTATATGCAATTTGCCCCCAAACTCTTAAATACAATAATGTAACAGAACAATTTATATCAGTGAAATAACCTTTTTTCAAGGAGTTAAGGAAAACTCTATTATCCGGATCAAAAAGCCCCTAAATCCAGACAGTAAATTTAAACATCTTTCACTCTGCCAGTCAAGATATCAACAGACACTTAATCCTGGGAGCACTGACTGGCCATTATGATTGATCAGAATGAAAATATAACCAAGCTTCAACCTCAATGAATGCCACAAAATGAACAATTCTGAGGTAGTTTTGATTCCAAGTTTCTGTTCTTGAAAAAGAGGGAAGATGAACATGAATGGCTACCAAAACATTGCAACTAGGTTGTCTTCTTATGGATAATTTCATTAAGTATTACTGACAGAGGCAAGAAGGCATCCAACACCTCAGTACTACAGTGAGCTGTGACTGGTCTGTTACAAACCAGAGTAGGCCTTGCACTGACATGATTAATTTTGCTATTTAGACACCTCTATAATTGCCTCCTAGCACTTGATATGATCTAAAAAGACATCTTTATTAGCTAAATTACATGCAAAAATACTGCACAGCTTGCAAGAGTTATGCTTAAAAACAAACAGATGGAAGAAGACCCCTATATTAGCCTCTAAAGTTTTATTTTAAAAAATGCTGTCACTTATTTTTCAGATGAACCAAAAACAGTCAAATATGATTTCTGACTTGACAGACTGAAGGCAATGTTAAATATGTGAACTTTAGCAATGGCATTTAAGTTTGATTTTATACTTAGAGATTACCTACTTTACTATGGATTGATACTAAAATCAAGTCCTTCAACTGTGCAAAATCCTTGTACTTCTGTATTTATCCTGCACAAGATTAGCAGAACAGTCCTGACAAGCAAGTATCAACAATCATAAGTTTCAGAGTAGCAGTAGTGTTAGTCTGTATCCACAAAAAGAACAAGAGTACTTGTGGCACTAAGGTGCTCCCTAGCTTCACCACCCCTTCCAAAACCATTTACAAGTGTTTCCCTTGCTACCTCAAGGCAGTTAAACAGATTGCAACAGCTGCAGCTTCCCAGAATTGCAAGATACAGATACTTTGGGAAAGGTTAGTTGGATCACCTTTCAAAATAACCTAGTGCACAGGATGCAAAGCAAAACCTGCTAATTTGCTGTCTATATTAAAAGAATACCTTCAGTATTTGTGAGAACAGCATCTTGCAGTCCAGTTTATGTTAACTCATTTTGTTCTCAGTTGAATACTACATCTGATATTCTTTTAATGCGATTACTTAATAGTCATGAACTGCTGAACTTGCTTTCTTTCCTTCTCTCATAAAAATCTTAATTCCTGTGTTTTATACCTACATACCTGCAATAAGTGACATGGAGTTTTGTTTTGGGGAGGGGCGGGAGGTAGAGTGCTACAAGACTTGTGTCCTAGAAAAAATCCAATTCTCTTTATATTATGGCCTAACTAGACTTTCCTTGTAATTTAACTTGACTGCATTACACTTCACTTCCTGTTCCGATGTAGGGCTGCTACATTCTACCTCCTGTGCATTGGAAGTGAGAAATGTTAATACTACAGTTTGCGTGCAATGTACTTGTAGCCATGTTGGACCCAGGAAGAAGAGCTCTGTCTGGCTTGAAAGCTTGTCTCTCTCACCAACAGAAACTGGTCCAATTAAAGAAAAAAAATTACCTCATCTACCTTGTCTCACTAATACCACAGGTACATTCAGAAGTGCCTTAAGGGTTCTGCTGGATTCAAAAGGTGCTTTGCAAGCAAAAGATTTTATCAGGATTCTAAGAGTTCTCCAATCTAGTCAAGTTTAGCACAATGGACAAAAATGCAACACTGAAGCTTCAGGAACTCAATTCAATGACATTTCTTTTCTAGAATACGCTGTCTAACTGTATAGAGAACAGAATGCTAGTTCTATACTTTCTTGGAAACAATTCTTAAACGTAATCTCTAAAGGCAGCTTGTTCGTAATGACACGTGCCTGGAGAGGGGAGAAGTCAAGAAATTCTACAGTTCCTTATTACCCGCCCCTGTGAGTTCCCTACCAATTTGCTGACAAGCTCTGCTGATGACTCACTCATTTCCTTTTGCTTGAGCCAAGTCACTCTGTTCTCTGCCCTAAAACAAGGCAGGTTTACCTCAATTTTCTGCTTGATAAGACAGACAAATACCAAATATTCAGCCTAAGGAATCAATTTAGCAAGAGAGAATAAAAGCAGTCAGGTGTTTTCACAAGACAACTCTTTCCAATCTGGCACTGATCCTGCATCAAAAAGTTCAGTGAAGATGGGAGAAAACACTTGCCTTTTCCAAATGTGAGAGAGCTCAAACAACTAATATAACCAACAGCACAGGCACTGTTTAACAGAAGAAAGCAAAAACATCGCTATGCCTAGTTCAGCGGTTGGAAATGAGCAGATACTGCATTTGGATTTCCAAAGATAATCTACTGGATATGTGCTTTATGCCAAAGAAGTTTCTGTTTGCTGAGAGGCAGAAGCAGCTATGAAACTGGAAATATTGTTTTAATTTTTTGTTTTTAACAATCCTCATGTTTAAAACCAGCTCAGAGAGGAGCCATATTTGAATATTATTTAAGTATAGTTCCCAAATAACTCCATCTGGGCTCCTAAAAGTGAAAACAACTTCAAGATAATCAAAAACAATGGGCCCACCTAATGAAGCGTGATGAGCTTAAAAGCTCTTATGTTCAAAATATAGAACTGCGTTTAAATTGCAAAGAAAAAAATTAAAATGACCTTAAATGACATTTTACAGTCATCTTATATATAAGTAAGATTTGTGTTATGTTTTAACAGCCCATTCCAAAATAAGTTGTGTGAAATTTTTTTGCATCAAGTGCCATATTTTGGAAAACCAAGAAATTAACTTCCCTGGCAACACACAAGTCAAATATATTTTTAAGATTCAAAATGCCAAATAACAAATCAGAAATACTAACCCATCAAACCAGAAGCAAACATAGTGGTGTTTTCACAGCATTAAAGCAAAAGAGAGTAAAGATATTATTCAGTAAATAGAGTCAGAGTAGGAAAACTCCATTTCTTGTACCACATTCATCACACATTCATCACACATGCATCTGAGGAAGTGGGTATTCACCCACGAAAGCTCATGCTCCAAAACGTCTGTTAGTCTATAAGGTGCCACAGGATTCTTTGCTGCTTTTACAGATCCAGACTAACACGGCTACCCTCTGATACATCACACATTAGTTTGTCTACACTTGAAACACCACTGTAGCACTTCAGCACAGACACTATCTACACTGATAGGAGGCGATATCTTGTTGGTGTAGGTAATCCATCTCCCTTGTCTACACCCATGGGTTAGATTGGCTTTTCCACATCCCTGAACGACATAGCTGGGTTGACCTAACTTTTTAGCATAGACCAGGCCTATGAGTTTACCACGTCTCTACTGGAAAATTGATAATGTACAGTGGAAAGTTAAAGGCCAAGGGTGCACATACTAAGAGCCATGTTCAATCGCCACTGAAATTTGTAAGTAAATATAAAATGAGCTTTTAATAGGCAATTGTTAAAATTCAAAGAGATGAGCAACACAGTGCTTTCAGGCTTAGCCAGATTTTCTGTATACAAGACCTAAAAGAATGTGTGTTTAGAGTAGAAATAATGGAAACAAGAAAACATGACAGAGGTATATAAAACAATCAGAGCGAAAAAGCCCAGTACTCCTACTGATATATGCTCTCAAATCACAGAGACACACCAACAAAACTGAGGGGGTAACAAATTTAATACTGATAAAAGGAAACTTTTTTTAAAAAACACCCAGCACAATTATCCTATGGAGCTCATTGCCAAAAAGATATGATATTGACACCAGAGCTTAGTATGCTTAAAACATTTTAAAATTAGAATATATATGAAAAAATCATGCTTCAGGCCTTAAATCATCCACTAAGATGGGGATAAGAAAAAGAAATTCCTCTATGGTTACAATATTTTAAATTGTCTACTATGAGGTTCCTTATACCCCTGTCTGAAATATCTGCCTAGGCAGATCTCTGGTCTTACCTAGCATAGCAACTCCTATGTTCCTATGTGTTAAAAAGGTATTTACCTTAACCCTAGAGACTAACAAATTTATTTCAGCATGAGCTACAGCTCACTTCTTCGGAGCTCATGCTGAAATAAATTTGTTAGTCTCTCAGGTGCCACAAGTACTCCTGTTCTTTTTGCGGACACAGACAAAAACGGCTGCTACTCTGATACCTTAACCCTGAATCTCCAAGCTCTACGGTGCTGCACTTTCAGTGTTCAAATAGTAATATTTACATGGAAACATTCTGCACTTACTTCAACTCTTTAACAAGTGACTAAAGTACCAAACTAATCTGATTATAATAGAGAATACATTTATACATAACAAAGAGAGCTAATTCACTAGTTAGCATGGCTTACAACTGACAATGTGCTTCCCTCTCAAAAGCAATCAAAAAGTGCCACCCCTAAAGTTTGCAGAAACCATCAGATGCTAAAATATTATAGTACCTAATGAATCATTCTGCTCATCTACACACTCTCTCATTTTAACCCAATTTAAAAGACTGCCTTTATATAAACAGCCTACAATACTGGTTCTCTCTAGAAGAGGGAGTCTCCAGAACTGTACTTTAGTAAGTCCTCTCCCAGAGGCCTCACAAAAGTTAACCAATGCAGGATTCCACAACAGGGCAAAGTACAGAGGCAAGAACTGAGAGGCAAACTATGTTCACAGTTCTGATATAGAAAACGTTAAGTTCCCACTTTCTGAATTGAAAACTGATACTTACAGTTAGAGGTAATTAAGAATTATGAAGTTGACCCTTTATTTCTATTAGAGGCACACAGAAGATTTGCAGCTAGAGCCACGTCTCAAAAGACATGCATATTCACAGAACTGCATTCCAGCATAGCATTCTCACAGATATTTATATTCCTACCTCTTGTCAAGCTCTCAGTCTATACAATGGATAATTTCTTTCCATCAGTTGGGCTTATAGAAGTCAAACATTTCTATACTTTGACTCACAGAAGGTTTTTTTGTTTTTTTTTACACTACTACTGCAGTTGTGAGTCAGAACCTCTGCTGTTCATTCAGGGGGTTCACAATCCACTTTCCATTTACACGGGAGCATTTGAAAAAGGCAACCACCTTCCCACCCCCAACTGAAAATGCCCTGAGAGAAAAAGCAGCTTGTGACTAATCATGCTAACGAGGCACAGGAGGAGTCACCAGCACAACTCAGCAAGGCGCAACCCACCCCACAGCTTAGACACAAACCACTTCTCGCAGCACCTCAATCCCCACATCTGCCCCCCCCCCGCGGCCAGCCTGCCCTTCCCTCTAGGGCCCATGTGGGCTGTGCAACCCTCAACCTCCCCTAGGACATACTGCCACAGCACCCCCCCCCCGACACACACACCTGGGCCATCTGCCCCCCACGTCATCCTACTCCACCGGCCCATCCCCCCACCTCACACCCACCCACCCACCCACCTCAGCCCCTCCAGCAACTGCTCAGAGCCCTCCCCGCCCGGGCCCGGCTCCGGCTCCTTCCACCCCCACAGGCGGGAGGGCGGGCGCGCAGGACACCAAGGGCCCAAGGTCCCCGGGGCCTCACCCACCCTCACCCCCAATGCCCGGCCCCTCCTCACCTGGGTGCGCCCCCTCCCCGCGGCCCGACCCCGGCCCCTCACCCTGGGCATGGAGCGCGGCTGTGTCCGTCGGAGCGGGCCCGGCGCCTCCCACACACTGGGCAGGGAGGGGACGCGGCGTCGGCGGCAGCCGCTCTGCTGGCGGAGGGGGAAGGACGAACGAGCCCGGCCGGTTAGAGCCGCAGAGACCGCGAGTGAGCCCGCCCCGTCCGCCGGCTTCCCCGCGGGAAACGGCTCCTCCTCACACAGGCAGCCCCCCCGCGCAGCGCCGCACGATGGCACGGCCCGCGCACACTCCCTCGTCAGCATTGGTACGGCCCACCCCCCCAAAGCCGCCATTGGTATGGCCCGCCCTCCCCCCAGTCCTGGCATTGGAATGACCTAGTCAGTCACTTCCCATCAGCGTTGGTAGGGGCCTTCCCCCCCCAAAAAACGGCAGGATGTGGCCGCTCTTACCCCCGATCAGCAATGGTACGGCTCATGTCCCCCCAACTAGCATTGGTATAGCCCTCCTAAATATAGCATTGGCATAACCCATCCCACCTTGGAATAACCAGTTCCCGGCCAATTAACGTCTCTCGCCCCCCCCTCAAATCAGCAGTGATTTGGTCCAGGCCCCCCACCAGAAATAAAATAATCATTGGAATGGCCCATTTCCCCCAAAACATCATTGGCCTGGCCTAGGTGCCTTTCCCCCTCCGTAGCGTCAGGATGGTCCCTTCCACTTCATAATCACAATCGGAATGCCCCATTGCACCCCAACAATAGTGGTGGTGTGGTCCACATCCCTGGTATAGATACCCCCCCCACACACACATCTTGGTTTTCCCTACTCTGCGCCTCACATTGCCCCTCCCCCCACCACTTCCATTTTCTTTCCCTTTGTCAGGGTCAGGTGGACCTGTACCTGCCCTCTGCTGGAAGGGGCTGGAACTGCTCAGCTGGGTATCAAAAGCCCTATACTGCTAATGGTGATTCTCCCCTAGACTCCAGGGCTAGGCTCCTGTGTTTTGGAAACAGAAGGGACCAAGTTCTATACCTCCTTGCTGTGAAATTTGTAGTGACAGCCAGGAAGTTCCTAGCTGACCATGGATTTGTTGCAATATTGATAGACAGACACTGAGAGTGCAGACAGTGAACAAAAAGCCCTGGGTGTTGCATAGATGTTATTTCCCAAGGAAAGCAAGAGGTAAATGCTGGTTGTAAAGCAAAGGTCTTTGCAGACAGGCCTGAATATCTATATCCTAACATGCATCACAACTTTCCAGGAAGCATCTTTTAATCTTGATTCTGCAGCCCTCAGCCATACACAGTGAGATTTCTCTTGTGCAAGTAATAATAATAGTCTGCACTTGCATAGCATTTTGTACCCACAGATCTCAACGCTTTTCATAAAGGCGGGTAAATATGAACTCCATTGTACAGAAGATGGAAGTGACTTCTCCGATAGCATGTATCAAGTCATTGGCACTGTAGAATAGGATCCTGATGTCCTGCCTCCCCAGCTGATGATGATAAATCCCTTAGATTGTAGTCCCCTTGGGGCAGATACTTTGTCTTTCTGTTCCCCTGTAAAGCACCATACATACCTGTGGCACTATGTAAAATAATAAAAGATGCAGGATGGATGGGCATTTATGCCCAAAATGTAGCCAAGGTTGAAGGTTGCCACTGTCCAAGGATGCAGTTGTTAGACATTCCCTGCAGGTGAGGTTATCTGTATAAAAGGTAGATCACTTGGGAAGAATTGCCCCACCTCAGATGCCACAAACCCTGAAATCTTTACCATCAAATGCAGGTAACTCACCAGGTGAGAACTGCTGCATTCCTGCCCATGAGAACAAACTAACAGGCATAAAATGGGGCCTTCTCAGGTGAAGTTTAAACGCTGAGAATGACATGATAAGCCTAGCTCATGCCATGGAAGACACCGAGCAGGGTGAAGCGAATGTCATGACTCAGCAGCCACTGCTGAAACTCTGCCATCGGCACTGGCCACAGATGAGAGGGGAATGATTTCAGGTTCAGGTGCCAGAAGTAGGTCACCCTAACCCTCTGTCTATAATACCGTGTGCAGGGGTGACAGAGAGCTGGGAGATCAGCCCAAGGATTCAGTTTTGCTGGGAGAGGACAAGAAGCAGAACAAGAACTGGGTGTAAAGGGATCTAGTGTTTGACTAGAAGTGATTCTCAAACTTTTGTCCTGGTGACCTCTTTTCACATAGCAAGCCTCTGAATGCAACCCCCCTCATACATTTAAAACAATTTTTTATATTTACTGCCATTTATATATGCTGGAGGCAAGCAGGATTTGGGGTGGAGGCTGACAGCTCACGACCCCCCATGTAATAACCTTGCGACCCCCTGAAGGTCCTGACCCCCCGTTTGAGAACCCCTGGACTAGAGCAATATGCAAGGAAGCAAGCCCTTTTGGAGGGCGTATTTTCAGGAAAGATAAAGCTCTTGTAACAAGTTGTATGGTTATTTAGAGAGGAGAAAGGCCTTTGTAGGAGGAGAGGGACTATCCTTCCCTGGGAAAAGCAATGAGTGAGGCTGGAAAATCCCCACCCTCTGCAACCTGAGTACAGTGGAGAGATTTCTGGCTCTCTAGCTCCCTTCTCCTCTATAATGAAATCACATTAATCCCACACTAACTCATCCCACTGTGTGCCACCCCATTTCTCCTTCATAGCTCAGAGACAGTTATGCCTCTCCACCAAGGTGGCATTTCATGGGTAGCTCTAGGGATGTATTTGGGCTATTATGAACAACGGGCAAAGGGCAAGCATTTTAGTATGTAAGTTTAGTGATGCTGGAGTAAGGCATCAGGATGACTGTCCCTGGGAACAAAGTCTCGTTTATTATCTACACAACAGGGACAGCACAGGCAGCAGCAAGACCATTTAAATGATTCCACAGTTGTCTAGTAACCCACATACTTTCACTGCGCAGGACTGCAAGTTGACTGCAGGAGAGTTCAGGACCTCTGGCTCTGAAAACACAGGGTCCAAGTTCCTGGCCAAATTCCAATTTAAGTAATTACATTCTGCCTCTCTAAATCCTCCTTGCAGTTCCAATGGAAGATGCTGCTCGTCCTCACTTCCTGTACTAAACTGTTGAGTGATGTTACTGTGCAATTTTACTCAGCAGCCACGTTCCACGCAGGAAGGGACCACACTTAAGAGTCATGCTTTGGCATATCATGAAAAGCAGCAGAGATCATGCACTTTCTTACAATACAAGTTGTGTATTTAATTCCATTCTGTTCAGTGATTAGGGATCTTGGCAGATCTTACTAGATAACAGGAAGTTATGTTCTTGATGGACGGTTTACATACTAAGTCAATTCATAAAGGCCAAGTGCCAATACCTTAAAGACTGTTTAGAACACTACATCCTTCAGTATCGATTCAAGTTATCTCATTCCTGGCCCATCTCACAGCACGTGTCCTACATAATGTTCTCTGAGATCCCATGTTCATTTCAGAAGAGATTCCATAGGACAGGTGGGCTAGGCATTCCCTACTCTTTTTGAATCAAATATATATTGATCTTTACCTGCTGCTCTAAATTATTTCTGAGGCATCGGTACCTGTCAGAGTTGCATCTGAAATGTAGGGCAGGTCAGGAAGAGACTGTCAGTTCCGTATCTTGTGATAAAAACATGAAACCACATGTTGGACAACACAAAACAACTGCAAGACAGAAACCATGGATAACATAGTAGTCACTGCTCTGAGGGACTTGTGCCAGGAAGAAGGAAAAACAAGTTACCATAAACCCTGGAAAAAGGCACGGTTGTGTTGTTCACCGAGCGGAGAAGTTTGATTTGTGCTAGAAGCCAGCAGCTAGTAATTACGGAAGGTGAAGAGCACTGGAAAGAGCAGGATACAAAGAGGGCAAATAGACTTGTCATGCTGCTTCTTTCGGTTCATGAAAAGAACTGTAGAGATACATTAGAGGGGATACATGATTTGGGGTGGCACAAGGGGTCATAACACTGGCCCTCATGTATCCCACAGCTGTGGAGTTTGCCATGGAAATCCACCTCTTATGCACAATTGTGCTCCTGAATCCCAGTTTTCATTTTTAAAAAATGTGTCCAGCCCTTATAGTTGCAAAGGAAACCTTGAAGACAAGACAAATGTAACCAAGCATGAGTCTACAGGCAGCCTGAAATAATAACTCTGAGAAAGCCGAACAGTCTCACTTCTGCCCTTGGCATTTACCAAAGCACTGATTCAAAGAGAAAGCTTAGATGGCTGGAGTAAAAGGGTAAGATCAGGGGACTGAGGCCTGATCCAAAGCCCACTGACATCAATGACTCCAGCTGACTACATTGGGCTTCAGATCAGGCCCCAGATCCTGATCTCCGTTATTCTATTGTATCTTGTTGGAATTCCACAGGGGGTTACTCCAGTGAGATGAGTGGAGCCAGACCTGGGGTGTTTACATACCTTACTGCCATTGGTGACTTATTATGATGTCAGTTCCCAATGCCAGACAAATACCCAACAAAAACAACGTACTATGTATTCTGGGAATGGAAATAGTTCTCAAGCTTCATCCTAACAGGATGAGAGCAGGGAGGTAGAAAGGAATTGGAATAAGGCCCGAGAGCATGGGCAGAAGTGAACAACAGGCACACAGAAGGGAGAACAGGTTGAGTAGACTGATTCATCTGGCCGGGCTCCAGGTAGCTCCAGTGAAAGGTATGAATGACCCATTGATCTGCTTCCTTGTAGAAGGGGTGGAACACCGGATACAGCTGACTCAGAGCCGGGGTTCAGCAAGACCCTGCCCGTTCTTACAGCTATGACTCCACTTCTGGCTGGACTCCATCTAGAACAAGGAAGAGAAACCTGTGAGCTGCATGACAGTTTCAGTCCTGGCCACGTGACTGTAACTGGCCAAAACGCACGCACACACGCGCACACACACCTGTACTCACACTCCTGTAAAACATGCTCATGCTCCAAAACGTCTGTTAGTCTATAAGGTGCCACAGGATTCTTTCCTGTAAAACAGTGCGACTTAAAGCATGCCACTTGCTTTCCTTTCCTGGTGTCATGTGGGATTGTTGTCCTGGGCACAACATCAAGTGGGCGCACTGTCTGGGTGTGACATTTAGATAATGGGAGGGTGTTGCAGGGCCGCAATCGTGTTCGTAAAGCGCTCCAGAGGGCAAGCAGGAGGTCTATGCACCACTTAAGACCCATGTATGTCCTAATTTGAGGGATTCAGTGGTGTATAGACCTTGTGCCAAGCCCCTGCACATGGGGTATATTTCACTCTATGAAGGCCTTGGACGGAAGGCACTGTAGACATGGAAAGTTCTGAAGAGGGCTTACATGCAGTATGAACTGGTGTTTTGATATGCTTGGTTCTATTCTGAAAATTGGATTATTTTTCCTCTCCAAAGTTCCTGTTGTCTCATCTTTGCCTATTTGGGTATGTTTACACTGCAATTAGGCACCACAGCTGGCCTGTGCCAGGTGACTCGGGCTCATGGGGCTCAGGTTAAGGGGATGTTTAATTGTGGCATACATGTTCAGGCTTGGGCTGCACCTCCCATCTTGCAGGGTACCAGAGCCTAGGCTCCAGCCCAAGCCCGAATGTCTACACCACAGTTAAACAGTCCCTTAGCCAGAGGATCCCAAGTCAGCCGGCACAGGCCAGGCACCAATTTTGAATTGCAGTGTAGACCTACCCACTGTGTGCAGAGTGCACACCACGTGTTGGTCTATGTCAAATACCCCACACTCACCACCAGAGGGCAGCAGAGCACAGCAGTCAATACACAGGGTGCGGTCTCTGAGACCAAAGGGGCTACAGACATAGAAGCTGATATTAACCTGTAATACTAATGAACGATGATGATCTCTTTGATCTGAGCCCATGAACCAAAACTTCCTTTTTTTAGCAGAAAAGATTAAGAGAGGGTTGCAAAGGAGAGAAAGACTCAGGACTCCCCTTCCAGGCCCCCTCTCAAGAAGAGCCCCCTAAAACTGCCACTGCTGCTTAGCTAAAGCGGGCAGCTGCAGGAGGAATGACACTGACAAAAGCTGGAACAAGAGTTCTTCTATTCTCTAAACCAGCACGAAATCCCACCCCATCCCAAGCTGCAGATGGGCGTCTCTGTGGCACACATCCATTTGTGAAGTATGCAATAGCTAGTATGTTGAACCCAGAGTTGTCATCCCAATTTCAGGGGATAACTGTGATAGCACAGAAGCCAGCACATCCACCCAGGCAGTCCTCTGCTTCCTTATTACACCCCTGTAGAACGGGACAGAGGGCAGGAAGCGCACGGAGGACCACACACTCGGCACTGGAATTGACTGACTTCCCAATTCCATCCAGAGCAAAAGCATATCCACCCTGTAGCTTTGCCTCGGGTATGGACGGATGGTGCAGCCAGTTAAACAACCAAGGATTAATGATTATTAATTTGTATTTCAGTAAACACAGAGGCCCCAACTAAGATTGGGGCCCTATTTTGCTAGGCGCTGTACATAGTAAGAGAGCATCTCATCCCCAAAGAGCAAACTCAAAAGACGAGACAAAGGGTGAGAGAAGGGAAGTATTATCCCCATTTTACAGATGGAGAACTGAGAGTGATTAAGTGACTTGCCGAGTCTGTGGCAGAGCCAGGAACTGAAGCCAGATCTCCTGTGTCCCAGCACAGAGCCTTAACCAGACAACCTTCCCTCCCCTAAAATGACCCCTGATGCTTAGCCTAGGTTAGCTAAAAAGGATTTATAGAGCTTGCATATCACAGCAGCTTCTGTTACCCTTTGGAATTTAAGACTCATTTGTGTATGTTTACTTGCTTTAATCTTGTAAATAACTCCCTCATTTCTTTTTCTTAGTTAATAAATCTTCAGTTGGTTTATTATAGGATTGGCTAGAAGCATTGTCTTTGGTGAAGGTCTAAAAGAGCTGGAGTAAGTGACTGGTCCTTTGAGACTGGGAGTAACCTGAATATTGTTGTGATTTTTGGTGTAAGGGACCATCTATCACAAAGGCAAGAGTATGAGGGTGGCAAGATAGACTGGAGTACCTCATGGGACTGTCTGTGACTCCATGTTAAGGCTACTGTAGTGCCTGTGGAGTTCACACTTGCTACATAGTTGGTGAAATCTCAGTTTAGAACTCACAACCAATTTGGGGTGTATGCCCTGCTCCTTCCCCTGAGGTTGGAACTAACACTCCTGAGTCACTCCAGACTCAAGCTGTCAAACTCACCAACATTACTGGATTTCATGAGGATTTGCAGGGAAAGAGTTCTTTCCGTGTTAGCTCAGCCTTGGGCCTCCTGTCATCACCACCTTATGCGTGGGATTTATAAACTCCGAACAGATTCATCTGCTTCCTGTAGTATCTCTTCTTCCTCCCTTGCATTCAAAATCAGCTCATCTCCAACAGCTCACTATGGTGCTCTGCAAAGCCTTTGTAGCTGGACTCTATTGGGACTGGATCAACCTCTAACAACGTCTCTTCCAAGAATCTTAGATCTGCTTCCAAAACGACATTACTCCACCACCTGGAATCTACGAGAACACAAGCCACTGCAGTGCCTTCTGGCAAGAGTGCCAAGAGGTCATATTTGTACCTACCATATTGTCCTTAGAAGGCAACATCCGGCTCAGTATGTGTTGCAAGTGCTTAGGCAGGACAGCACAAATTCAGGACTAGATCACCAGCCCTCCAGCTGTGGTTTTCTTTTCTTTGGGTGGTTTGCTGTAAATGTCATAGCCCAGGGTTTCTCCAACAGGGGTCACCACCTCTTTAGGGAAAGCCCCTGGCGGGCTGGGCTGATGTGTTTACCTGCCCCGTCCGCAGGTCCAGCCGATCGCGGCTGCCACTGGCGGCGGATCGCTGCTCCGGGCCAATGGGAGCTGCTGGAAGCAGCGCAGGCTGAGGGACGTACTGGGCGCCGCTTCCAGCAACTCCCATTGGCCCAGAGCAGCGATCCATGGCCAGTGGGAGCCACGATCGGCCGGACCTGCGGACGGGGCAGGTAAACACACCGGTCTGGCCCGCCAGGGGCTTTCCCTGCACAAACGGCGACCCGTTTGAGAAATCCTGTCATAGCCTGTGTGTGTTGTCTAGCCTTCACACTCCTGTCTCATCGTACATTCTGCTCGCTGTGTTCCCAGAACACCTCCCAGACCCACAACCCCAAAGTCCCCAGAACACACCCCCATACCTGCAACCTGTGTCCCCATAACCCCCACATCCACCACCTCAATGTCCCCATAATACCCCCATACCTGCAATCCCTGTGCCCCTACAACACCCCCATGTGCGCCACCCCAATGTCTCCATAACACCCCTCATACCTCCCACCCCAGTATCCCCATAACCCCCCAATACCCACCGCCCCAATGTCCCCATAACATCCCTCATACCTCCCACCCTAGTATCCCCATAACACCCCAATACCCACCACCCCAATGTCCCCATACACCCCTCATACCTCCCACCCCAGTATCCCCATAACACCCCTCATACCCACAATCCCTGTGCCCACAAGAGCCCCATGCTCACAGTCCCTGTGCCCCCACAACCCCCGTCCCCGGGCTCTAGGCGCTGCCCCTCCCCTGCCTGGGGCTCCAGGAGTGTCTGCGGGGCTGTTTATTTCCCATTGGCTCATCTCATGCCTCGTCCCCGCCCCCGCACCCCAGTCCCCGCCCTGGCTCCTCGTCTCCCGACCACGTGCCCCAGGACTCCGGGCATGCGCACGGCAGCATGTTCGGAGATCGCGCAGTGACTCGCGAGCACACGCCATAGGGCTGGGGGAAGGAGAAGGATGGTGCGCACATGCGCACTGAGGCCACCACGCTACGCCTTGAGTTTTCGGCCATGGAGGCGGAGAGAGAATACAATACGCATGCGCACTGAGGTGTGGCCGACGCTTTGTTCTCTGCTCAAGGCGTTGGTTGCGCACGCGCAGTGTACCCTGTTAGCGGGCTGCGCAGCCGCATTGAGTTCCCTTGGTACTTTGTTTCGGCGGAGCTGTGACTTAATAAGGCGCCTATAAGCGCGACGCGTGCGCAACGAGAGTCTCGCGCGCGCGTCTTCGCGGGCTGAAGGTTGCGCGTGCGCACGGACGACAGCGGGCGACGGTTGGGCATGCGCATCAGTTCCCTTCGGCGCTTTGTTCTCGACGGAGGAGGCAGCGCATGCTTAGTGCTTGAGCCTTCTGTGACGGGGGCGCTGGGCGAAGGTCCACGCCGCACGGGAGCGGGCGGCGGCGGGAGCGCAGGCGCAGTGGGCGAGGAGCTGTTGGCGGCGGAGGGGGTGCTGTTTCCGGCCCTTCACTTCCTGTCTCGGGAGCCCCGGCGGTCGGTGCGCGGCAACCCTGTTCGCCCTCTCGGTCCCCCCGCTCGTTCGGCCGCCCCCCCGCCCCCTCTTTCCGCGGATGCAGCGCCGCGAGGACCCCGCCGCCCGGCTGGGCAGGACCCCGGGCCCCGCCGCCAGGCAAGGGACGCCCGGGCCTCGGCGGACGCCCCGAGGCGGAGCCCGAGGGGCCGGGGCCCAGCCGCCGCCGCTTCTCCCGCCCGCCGCGACTGCCGCCGCCGCCTCGCAGGCCCCCACTGCCGCGCCCACCCCGCTCCTGCCCGGGGCCACCGTCAAGATGGAGCCCGAGAACAAGTACCTGCCTGAGCTCATGGCCGAGAAGGACAGTCTGGACCCGTCCTTCACCCACGCCATGCAGCTGCTGACTGCAGGTAGCGCCGGGGGGGGGGGGGAGAGATCGGGACTCTGGGGGGGCGCGTGGGGACTCGGCCCAGACGGGGTGGGGGGAGCCCGTCAGTCACCCACGCTGCGCTGGGCAGCCCGGTCCTTCCCCCTCCGCCGGCATGGGGCAAAGGGGGTGGGAGCGGGGGCTGCTGGAGGGGCGAGGAGACCCGCGATCGGCGGAGGAGCAGGGCGGCTGCAGGACAAGCCGCGGGCGGGGCTGTGGCGTCTCCGCCCCGGCCGGCCCCGCTCTTTGTTCGACGCTCAGAGCTGCTCCCCGATCGGGCTGAGCGCAGACGGTGCCCCAGTGCCCCGCCCCTCGGAATGTGGCCCCGGGAGGTGACTGGCTTTCCTCGGTTGGCCCGAGCCTCGTGGAGCGGGGAAGCCCGGAGACTGACTGACATGAGGCCGTCCTGCCAGACGCTTCCCTCCGTTCGGGCCTTTCTCCTTCTCCCAAACGATTGGTCTTCGTGCGGGGAGGAGGGGCAGAGGCCAGGGTCTGGGGAGGTTATGGAGAGACGCTGAGCTGGGGAGGGAGGCTGTCCCCTTCTTGTCCTGGGCTTGGTACTGTTTGCTGTGTAAAGCTGCCCCGTCTGCAGGGTTTAAGCAGTGCTGGGGAAGTTAAATCGCCAAGGCGGAAGGGGGCAGTTTTATAGTTCAGCTTGCTCCTGCTGTGATGTACTTTGGACGGGCTGGTAGTTTTAAGATACACACATCTATAATTGTTTAGACAGCATCCAGCCCCAATGGTTAATTCGTGGATTGAGAGGCATTAAGCATGAACCTTGAACTTTCTTCTTTAGGAAAGTGTGATTATCTTGGCCCTTTTCATCCTTAGGGGAGAGGAATCATAGAATCATAAAAGCAGCAAAGAATCCTGTGGCACCTTATAGACTAACAGACGTTTTGGAGCATGAGCTTTCATGGGTGAATACCCACTTCCTCAGATGCATGGACATGCATCTGAGGAAGTGGGTATTCACCCACGAAAGCTCATGCTCCAAAACGTCTGTTAGTCTATAAGGTGCCACAGGATTCTTTGCTGCTTTTACAGATCCAGACTAACACGGCTACCCTCTGATACTTGACATAGAATCATAGACTATTAGGGTTAGAAGGGACCTCAGGAGGTCATCTAGTCCAACCCCCTGCTCCAAGCAGGACCATCCCCAGATTTTTACCCCAGTTCCCTTAATGGCCCCCTCAGGGATTGAACTCACAACCCTGGGTTTACTAGGCCAATGCTCAAACCCCTGAGCTATCCCTCCCCCCCAAATGGTAGAATGGTAGTAAACTGTGTTTTTATGCGGTCTCTATTCGGATTCCTTTGAAACAGGAGATTGTGGGTTTTTTATTCACCACTGTGAAAATCTGTATCAGAGCTTGTTTCATGCCTCTGATTAGACTAAATGGAAATGGCAGGGCGGCAGTCTTTGTTCTGAGAATAGGCTTGCACTCTCTTTCTCCTGATCATCACTGTCCAATCGCCTGGTGGCTTGGATTTCTCCACATCGCTACAGCGCAGCTGCACTGTAGTCACATTCAGTATCTGCATCAAGTAGACAGGGCTGTGTTGAAACACAGTTGTTAGTGTTTTAACTTGTTCTAATTTTTAAACCAACAACTTCCTGTGTGTAACAAAGAGGAGAGGCCATGCAAGCTAACATATAAAGGAAGTCTTATTTTAGACAAGAAGAGTAGAATTTAGCCTCTTGTTAGGTCTATTGCATTTAAAAGTATGTTTGATACTAATGCAATTCTTCATGAACTGCATTATTAGACAGCAGTTATAATATGGTATTGCCAATATTAATACAGTAGATATATTACATCACTCCTTTCAACTCTTCATGTAAAACTAGGAAACTGCTATTTAAAGCCAAAACAACGAGGAGTCCTTGTGGCACCTTAGAGACTAACATTTATTTGGACATAAATTTATGCGCAAATAAATTTGTTAGTCTCTAAGGTGCCACAAGGACTCCTTGTTGTTTTCACTAATACAGACTAACACAGCTACCACTTTGAAACCTGCTATTTAAAGCTGTAATCTTCATTGTACAAGTGATTTGATGTGGCTCACTTCTGAATTTGTATCTTGGTGCCACTGGATTACGGCTTGATTTCGATAAATTAGATATATATTATTTCCAAGATAATTAAGTGGTCTTCTTACAAAAAGGCCATGTTTTCCTGAAAACAATTTTTAAAGATGAGTCTTATAATATTTTAGCCTATAACAATACTTCCATTAATGTACCCGTCAACCAACTGGTGTGCTTTAACAGCAGAGGAAATATCTTTCAGAGTTGTATTAGTGAAGTGAAACCTTGTGGGTGCAGTACAAATTTGCTAATCCTTGTACAGAGAATGGCGTTCTCACCACGCTTAACTCTTTAATTGCTGAGTGGTGCAATGAAATATTTAATATAAACCCTCAGGGCATTTACAAAATATCTTTCAGTGTATAACAGCAAAGTGCCAGATCTGCTATGGGTTGAGCTTTTCTTTCTGTTTAAAGCTCAATTACTCTTAAGTGCTCTAAAATCCTCATGTTTCACTCAGTTTGTCTTGACATTTGCTGTGCCTCATGGATGCAAGGTAGTGTTAGTGGTCCAAATTTGGGGTCATTTGAGCAAGAGACTCTCCTGAGTAAAGGTTGCTCTGTGTGACTTGTGCCCTTCCAGAATGTGGAGAGTGGCTAAATTTCTGAAATCCAGGAAGTGAAGAGGTAAAGTACACACTATGCCAGTGACACACCGTTAATGCTGCCCTCTTTGAGCGGTGCCCCAGTTTGGCTTTATATTTGAGTGACTTTCTCAAAAATATTTACCATACAGAATTTGCAGTCCATACTCTAAAATTCTGTTCAATTCGTCTAAGTATATCTGCACACTCATAACTAAAATTTAGGTATCCTACCATTCATAGTTTGGTTTGGATTACATGAGCAGATTACTAGATTGGGTAATGTATAAAGAGTCTGACATTCCAGTGAGTCAAAGCTCTAAGGATAGAAACTAAATTAAATCTCATCCTGAAGCGTATCTCTTCTGATACCATCTGAAGTCACTAGGAAAATTTAAATACTGCAGCTGTGTTCTTGAAACCTATTTAGTGAATAAACAAAGGTCTTCAGTTTCAGTGCTGTTTTGCAACTTAGTGAATAAACAAAGGTCTTCAGTTTCAGTGCTGTTTTGCAACTTTCACAAGATTACCCTAGTCCTAAATATATACAGTTGTCATGCTCTTGCCAAGAGACTTGAAAAAAGAGAGCTTGTGTTCAGAGCCGTTTTTACATTGTGAAAGGATATTTATAGTCTCAGAGTTGTGCTTGTACAATTTCTTCAGCCAGTGTAACATCTAAGGACTCATTCTCTTACAAAGTCATCCAGTAACTTACTCTTGAAGGTTTGTGATGGCAAAGGATCTGAATTCTTCATGTGGATCAGGGAAAGCACATTTTACACTTTCAGAGGCAGTGGAAGATGGCTTTGACAAAGATCCTGCTGGGACTCCAGTGTCTTTATCTTCCTTGGGTCCTAGGAGTCCTACAAAGGATAAGACATCTTAGATTTGGGCCATTTAGATCAGTCATTTCCATTGAGGCAGATATTACTCCTTTTGGCAAAGTGCCTACGTAGTATTGGACGTTTGATCAGTCAAATTGTCAAAAATGATCAAATTTTAAAGCACTAATTTTTTAGAACAGTAACAAAAGAAGAGTAAGACTTTATGGTCTCCAGTTAGCTTAGCCTTAAATGCTTATGCCTTACTACAAAAAATGTTAAAATAACTCAGTTAAGTAACTCAGAAAAATGTGGAACAATGAACTGAAGTTCTGTGGCAGCATGATGCAAACAAAAAGTTAGGTTGCCACTTACATCAGGGCATTCTTGCTAAAATACTTAACAATATTTCACTGTGGTCGAATAATACGCAGTTGACAGGTCAGTTGAAGGGTTCAGAAGACTGAACATCAGGTGCAGATCTCAGATAACCCCCAAATATTCAGTTGGATCAGTTCCTCCATTTCTCCTGATCCTTCAGCACTGTGGGTTAGCGACTTGGTCCCATAGGGCCCACAATTCCTCAGAATCTATACCCAGTACCATTTTCTTCTCAGTTTCAAGATAAGTGGGTACTATTGCATTGTAACTTCACTTCAAGGAGCTTGGTTCAGACAGCGTTTGGAGTCTTTAATGTGCCCAATTCCACAGCTCTTATGTCTTATGCAGCATTTACTCAATATGGGTCCTGTGAACTTTGACAGAAGACCATGACTGCTGCTTCCTTTCCATCCTACTTGTCTTCAAAGAAAAGCCTGTTTCTCTGGAGATACCAGTTGCCTCCACCCAAGTAGCTGAGAATCAGTAGTACTACCTGATGTGGAGTCAGTCTCTTTCTCAGGAGCTGGTAGCACAGTGCTTGGAGGTGCCCCTTTTATTTCTCATCACCAGCTGATGCTGTGTTGATTATTTCATCCTCCCTCCAAGTGATGCAAGGACCTTTCACGGTTTGATGGGCAGAATGGCCCATTCTAATGCACACCGTATTGCACGCTGATTGGCCTGTATAGACTCTGCTGGCACACAGTAGGCCAGTTAGTGCACGATGTGTTGGTGTGCCCCTAAGTAAACCTTTTGAGTTGCTATTTCTGCTGACAATGTCCATTTGAAAATAATTATGGTGTTTCACCATCACCTGATTAAATGTTTCTTTAAAGGGTACAAATTTGTATCCTCCCATTTGAAAACCTGCTGATCCTCTGGACTTTAATTTGGTGTTTCCAAAGCTTATGGAAAGACCCATTGAACCTTTTGAGTTCTGTTAAGTTAAGTTCTTGTACTGGGCCCATCACAGTGGTATGAGGGCCTTCCAGAATGAGATGTTAATCTTTTGTTTAGTTACCTATTGCATGTGATTTCTTATTGATGTGTACCCTTTGGGGGCACACTCTCTCTCTCTCTCTCTCTCTCTCTCTCTTTCTCTGACACTTTTCACTGAAAGTGTCTCTGTCCACAGTTAGGAGGATGTCAGAGTTTTAGACCAGGAGTCTCAAACACACGGCCAGCCTGTGGAGTTATTTCCTGCAGCCCACCATAGCTCCCCTCACCCCCTCCCCCCCCCCGCTCTTCTGAGCGCGCTGTGCCCCTGCTCCTTTGCCTACCTCCCAGTGCTGCCTGCAGCGCTTAAAACTTTCCAGGAGGGATGGGGGAGGAGCGGGAATGTGGCATGCTCAGGGGAAGAGGGGGGGCCAGGCCTGGGATTTGGGGAAGGGGTTGGAATAGGGGCAGGGAGGGGGCAGAGTTGGGACAGAGACTTCAGGGGGAAAGGGTGGAAGGGACAGGGCCTCATGGAAAGAGTGGAGTGAGGGCTTTCCCCACCACACTGTAATTGGCTAGCTATAAAATCTACAAATTAAGGCTAAAAGCTAGGGTCATGTGTTGAAAGCCAAAAAAGTTTTTCCAGCTATGCTGACTTGACATGATTGAAAAGCCATGTTGACTCTTGAGGTGCAGGTTAACGTGTTTGAAGATTTTTACTTGGCCATGTTGTAGCTCAGGCTTCCCCCCCCAGGGTACAACGCAGTCAATTAATGTGTCTACAGATATAATGGTCTGCATTTTAACAAGTGTTAAATTGGCTTTTCAGTCCTGTTAAGACAACTCCATTGAGCTAATACAATTGAAAGTCACATTTAGGGCTTCTGAAAGTTGCACTGGTTTAATTAAAGATATAATTGGAAACCAATTTAATTAAACCAGTACAAACGCCTTTGTGGACACATTAATTTTGGTTTATTTTAAATTTATTAGGGATTAGTTTAGGATAGACTGAAATAAGTATCTATTAAACCAAAATAAGTTTAGCTAAATTGGATTAAAATGGTGCAACTTTGGTACAACTTTTCATGTATAGACAAGGCCTTAAACAGACTTGACTTAATTCCCAGATGGTTGCCTCCTTGAAATGAGTGTTCTAAGAATTAGTAAGTTTTGGGACTGGTTCCTCTGGGGCAGTAGGAGGTTGCAAATGGGTGGTTTGTTTGACTCAGAGACAAAGTGTGTATTATGGCAGAGCGACAGCCCTGCTGTGGTTAAGATTAAGATGAGGTTTCTGTTTAAATCTCTGCTCTTTGAAGGCAATGTCTAAACTTAAAACACTGCAACAGCCCAGATGCAGCTGCACCTCTGTAGCGCTTTAGTGTAGACACTCATTACAGAAATGGGTTTTCCCATTGCTGTGGTTAATCCACCTTCCCGAGAGGCAGTAGCTAGATCGATGGAAGAATTCTTCCATTGGCCTGGTGCTTTCTACTCTGGGGGTTAGGTTGGCTTAACTGTATCGCTGTGGGGTGTCAATTTTTCACACTCCTGCACAGCATAACTTGGTTGACCTAACTTTTCATTGTAGAACAGCCTTTAGTCTTCTAAAGTTTGATTGCTCAGATTGCCTTGGGATTTGGTGTGCTTCATGAGGGTGCAGGAGTTCTGTTAGGGGTCCAAACTTAGGGCTATTTGACCAAAGGGGTCACAAGAACTTTATTTGGAAAAGATTTTCCTTCTCTAGCTTAGCATGGCACAAGCCTCTTGCTCTAAACCATTCTAGCCAGTCACTCCTGAATTATATCGCAGAGGGACACCAGCAAATTCCCAGTCCTGGGCTTGTCCCCACAAATGTGCATCTTGTACTTTCCTGGACAATACAAGCTCATATAAATAAAGTACATCATTTATTAATAGAAAAGTACATGCACAATGTAAAAGGCATTACACTGAGCATGCATGTTACAGAGGAGTTACAGGATTGTTAATCTTCCAAGTTTCACACCAGTTTGATAGCTCATGGGTACAAACAGTTGTCCTTTGAATCTGACTCACCCAGCCAGTCAGTTCAGATCCTGCCAGAAAATTGGAAAAGGTTGGAAGGCATATTGATCGTGTGTCAGGTTTTGTTATTTTAAGAGAATATAATCAAATTTTTTTTTAAGGATGCAAATATTTACTCACAGGGGAGAGGTATATTTTAGGGGATGGGGTGGTCTGAGCTCCTCTGCCTACCCCACCTCATGTGAGTTGATTTCAGGGGTTCAAGCCTCCCCACACACACACTTCTTGCCTTCATGTGTATGTTTGTATGTATCAAGTTGGGTGGTGACTTTCCCATCTATGAGGGTCTGACTCCTTCCACTTATCTGCACTTGTCCTCTGCTTAAACACTAAGCCTGCTCCCCTGACAGAATACCACATTTTGTCAAGTTTAACAATCACTTCATTCCCTTTTATAGCCCCTTCATACTTGAAAGAGGTTCCTGTATTTTCCCCAACTTTCATTAAATCCACAAACTTTCATATCCCACCTCACTACTGACAGTACCCATGGCAAGAAGATCCCACTGCTCTGCTACTGATATAACTTATGCAAGTCTGTATTGAAATGATGCAGACTGGAACCTCAAGGTACATATTCACCTCTTTCCTTTGATCACACACATGGGGACTCAGACCCTAATTTCCTCATGACAGTCAGAGCTTTTAACCTACTCTAGTTTAGTCTTCCACCATTTAATACTTCTACATATAACACAGTGAAAGCTGCTGGAATCTATGCAGATAATTCCCAGTGGCTGTTGCCAGCTCCGGGGGGGGGTGGGGGCAGAGTTAAGGTTGTGTGGACGTTTACCGTAACTCTGTATTTCCTGGTTTTCAGAGGTTTGTTTTGTGAAACTCAGTATTCTGGAAGGGCAAAAAAAACTATCACCAGGCAACCGTAGCCCTTCACTGACTAAGTTCTTTACCATATTAAATCATGAGGTTTGGAAGAAAGGTAGGGAACAGCACAGATGGCATATTGTATTTTATGGGTTCATGTTCACTGTCAAATGAGGTGACTCATGTCGTAATCCACCATTCCATTTGCTTATTATGAACCAACAACGTCCATGGTCCTTCTGGAGTCCTAGATTTTGTGTAGAGAGACAGGCAAGACTAGATGGGCTGCCCTTTTTTTAACACATCCAAATTTTGTTGCCACATAGTTATAAATGTACATATATTTACAGAGAATTTAGGGCGCTATAGCCTGTCATGATGCAACTGAACGTAAATTATACTATTTTTATCTTGTCTAGAAATTGAAAAAATTCAGAAGGGTGAGACAAAGAAGGATGAGGAAGAGAACTACTTGGATTTGTTTTCCCACAAGAACATGAAACTGAAGGAACGTGTTCTGATACCTGTCAAACAGTATCCCAAGGTGAGGGCCAGAAAATAACTGACCAAGTTTATCTGATCTTCCTGTAAACATAATAAGATCTTGAACACTACTCAGTAAGCATAGCATCTTTCTCTAAATCTCATTATGAATTATGCTAGAGTGGTGCTCTATTGCAGTATCTTATTTCTAACGTTTTGGATTTCTAGAATGGCAGGATAAAAATGCAAGTGTCAATGAGTAATTCTGCTCTTTCATTACCAGGGTAGAGTTTCTTCTTTAGCTCTTTTTTCATGCTTAAAAATTAAGACTCCCTCTAACTCTTAAGAATTGGTGTCCATAAAATGGTTGGAGTCTAGTAATTAGAATGAAATTGACTAAGTGAGTTAATTTAGCATGAATTGCTGGCAAAATAAAACCTCTAAAAAGAGCACGCCAAACAGTTGCTAATATTTTCTACAAATATTATTTAAAGTATATCTCCGTGAGACTTTGTGTGAGGTGGGGCTGTGGATGACTTTGGTTAAACTTCCAGTGTTCCTGTGTCTGCCAATGCAGTTTTAACAGCAATTGTTATTAACTTCATTCAGTTTCAGGACTAAATCTGTTTATCTCCCTTGTCAGTTTAATTTTGTTGGGAAGATTTTGGGACCCCAAGGCAACACCATTAAAAGACTGCAGGAAGAAACTGGGGCCAAGATCTCTGTGCTTGGAAAAGGTTCAATGAGAGACAAAGCAAAGGTAAGAGCTTGAAAATCCATAGATGCAGATTGCCTTTCACCTGAGGATCTCAAAGCATTTTACAAAGATGAAAATCACTAGAATTCAGAGGTGCTGACTTCTCTCTTGCTCTAACAATATCTACCTCCATGTATATGTTACCTTGTGAAAAATTGTTATGGTTGAACTATACTCTTTGCAGAAAATATGGCCTACGGTAACGAGTCATCTTTTACACTTTCTGTGCATTTGGATGCAAAGGCTAACTTTTTATTTTCTTTTGAAAGCTTAACTGCAAAATTAAAGAATTGAGTGCAATTCCAGCTTTCTTTACTCTGGCCAGGTCTACACTACATGGTTAAGTTGAAATAAATTGCCTTGCGTTGACCTAGTTGTGGAAGTGTCTTCACTTATATTTGACTCCTGCCGACATAAGTGCTTCTCTACGCTGATTAAGTAACAGCGCCTCTCTGAGCAGCAGAGTCACAGCCAATGTAATTTGGACAACACAGTGTCAGTGTAGACGCTGCATTGCTTGCTTTGACTGTTAGTGGCTTTCTGGAGCCATCCCACAATGCCCCACACTGACAATCCAATCCAAACAAGCACTCCTGATGAGGATGCGCACGCTGACACAAGGAGCCAAGTGTGTGCACACAAGCAATTCACATAACTGGTGACCGGATCCTGACGTAAGTTAAGTCGACATAATTTTGTAGTGTAGACATGGCCTTAGTGCCTTCTTTAACCAGGCTATGGGAGGGCATTCAGACAAGGAATAATTTTTTTTTAATCTTTCCCCTGTGTGAAATCCTCTAGGCACTTACAGGTTCACTGGCAGTGTCAACCTAGAATGTACCAGCCTTATCTTCAGAGAATAGCAAAGTGCCAGGAGGATTTCTGAATGGAGAAACTACAGAAATTGATTTCTGTACTGAATGCTACCCTCCTCCTTGCCCCTAAAGCTTGGTTAAATGGGGTAGTCAGTGCAGAGCTAGGATTTCACTCGGTTTTTACTTTAACTTTGCAAGTCACCTTTACGTTTTTAGATTTATTTTTTTCCAGTTTAGTAAGAATCTGTTGAATTAATTTAGACACTTAACATTAAAGCTGAACTGGCACTGTCTAAGGTGTTACCAGAATTTTTCATTGCAAACTGTGCCTGGAAGGAAGGAGTGTGCCCCTGAAAGGGAATTATGTTACTTGTATCTGCCAAAAATCTTCTGAAGAAGCAGTTACAACAGTGCATTAATACAAGTACCAACACCTCTTTCACACTGATATAAAAAGGTGGAAGCTGTGGGGGAATAGACTAACTGCTCTTGGTAAATCACTGGGTAAGAATGTTGCTGCTGACATGTGACTTGAGACCAGCTGTGCATTTGAGAGCAGGAAGCAGTTACAAGGGAGGTAATGATAAGCACTTACACAGAAGAAATATGACTAGCTGTTAATGGCAAAACAGTTTAGTACCACTGACTTGTATACCAAGCATGACAAAGTATATACTACTGAAAGCTGCAGTAAAGTTCACCCAAGCCAAATCACAGTGAAATCATTAACAGCCTCTTAAAACTTTATGGTCTGACTTTTCAGAGGTGTTGAGCACACTCACAATTTCCACTGAAGTTAATGGGAGCTGCAGGTGTTCAGCAATCAGTCCATTGCTGTCTTTGGAGACCACTTCTTTTATATGTCCATCTGTGACATTCCTTAAGGTACAGTCTGGACTGCTGTTCCCTGAATGCTCCTTTTACACTGCTTTGCTGTGAGCAACCATTCCTGATCTGCTCTAATATAGCTTCCAGCATGCATATTACTCCCAGTTGTATTATGAATGCTCTAGCCCAGTGGTCTCCAACCTTTTTACACACACGATCACTTTTTGAATTTTAGTGCAGCCCAGGATCTGCCCCACCCCACTCACTCCATCCCTCCCCTTTCTCTCCGTCACTCACTCTACTCCACCCTCAATCACTTTGACTGATGGGAGGGGGGGTGTTGTAGGCTCTGGGCTGGGGCCGAGGGGTTTGGAGTATGGGAAGGGGCTCCAGGCTGAGCCTGGGACAGGGGCGTTGGAGTGCGGGAAGGGGTGGAGGGTGCAAGCTCTGGGAGGGAGTTTGGTTGCAGGAGAGGGTGCAGGCTCTGGGAGGGAGTTTGGGTTAGGAGGGGACTCCAGGCTGGGGCAGTATTGAGGTGCAGGAGGGGGTTCAGGGTGCAGGAGGGGATTATGAGGTGCTGGCTTTGGGTGGGGGTTGGGGAGCGGGAGGGATACGGGCTCCCACTGGGCAGCACTTATCTTGGGCGACTCCCTGTCAGTGGTGCAGCGGAGCTAAGGCAGGCTCCCTGCCTGCCCTGGCTCCATGCCGCTCCCAGAAGGGGCCAATGCACTGGGGGGTGGGGAGCACGTGGCTCCGCATGCTGCCCTTCTTTGCAGGCACCAGCCTGCAGCTACCTTTTGCCACAGTTCCCTGTTCCAAGCCAATGGGAGCTGCAAGGGCAGTGCTTGCAGGCAGGAGCAGCATGTGGAGACCACTTCCCTCTGCAGAGGCGTGCTGGCCACTTCTGGGAGTGGCGTGGGGCCAGGGCAGGCAGGGAGCCTGCCTTAATGACAGCCCCGCTGCACCACTGGACTTTTAGCGGCCGGAGATCATGATCAGCTGGGAGAGTTGCGATCGACTGGTTGATCCTGGAAATCGACCAGTTGGTGACCACTGTTCTAGCCAGTCACTCCTGAATTATACTGCAGAGGGATACCAGCAAATTCCCAGTCTCAGACTTGTTCTCAGAAATGTGCATCTTGTACTGCCCATCACTTTCCTGGACAATACAAGCTCATATAAAGTACATCATTTATTAATAGAAAAGTTTATGCCCAATCCTGTTGTCCCAAATACTTCAATCAAACACATTGGTTTAGATAAAATAGTAAAACAAACTTAACTGCAGAAAGATGGATTTTAAATTATTACAAGTAATGAAGCACAAGTCAGAATCAGTTACAAAGAAACAAAAGGTAAAACACCACTAAAATCTAACTTAACAAGCTAAGTGAATTCAAAGCAAAGGACTCTCGCCATAAGTTCCATAATTTTTATTGCCTGAATCTTTCAGTAAGGATCTCCCCCAGGGCTTGTCTACACTCACTGGAGGATCAACACTGTGGCAATCGATGCATTGGCGGCGGTCAATTTAGCAGGTCTAGTGAAGACCTGCTAAATCGACTGCTCGTTGCTCTCCCTCGGCTCCTGTACTCCACCTGATCGAGAAGAGTAAGGGGAGTTGACGGGAGAGCATCTCCCATCGACGTTGCATAGCGTGGACCCCGTGGTAAGTAGATCTAAGCTACATTGATTTGAGTTGCACTATTCACGTAATTCAAATTGCGTAGTTTAGATCGACTTTTCCCTTTAGTGTAGACAAGGCCTCAGTCTAGTGCAGCTTCCTGTCTTCACCCAGTGTTGTTGACGCCATTGGTAGAGAGATGATTTGTGCTGATTGCTTTCTCTTCTTAAAGCCCTCTCTCTTGTGCAAGAGTCATCTCAGCTGGTAAGAATCCCCTCCAGTGTCTGGGGAGGGAGAAGGGAACTCTCAGCTGTTTTTTTCCTGCCAAAGAATGGCCACTTAACTAGTTTGTGGCCCATTTGACTTCGTTGACACCTAGCTTTTTGTCTGTGGGGAACTGGTTTGTCCTTGCCCCCACAGACTTGGAACTTGTCTTAGTAATATCATACAATAGAACTGTCCATCTTTACATATAATGTTGCTGCACCTATTTCACTAGGACAATAATGATCAGGAAATTGTGTTTACAAATTTTACTTCACAAGACATACTTTGTACAAAACTTATCATAATTCTGAAAGTGAACATAGGGGTAGAAACTGTCACATCATCCTTACTAAATTACAGATATTTTCTGGTGGAAAACTGGCCTGTTTCTGTTTAAAGAAGTCTCTCATATTCTTACCTTACAGTACTGTTACCTGTTTCCTTTGTTCTTTCCATTTACTCTTGGTACTGGAGACTGCTTCCTTCCTGTGGCACAACTTAATTTTTCTATAGCCCCAGTCACAAAACAAGCATTACTTATGCCAGAAACCTGTTATGAAGTCTTGAGGGTGTTACCATTTGACAGCCATGGTCAAACGTGGTTGAAAATTTTAGAGTAGACAGCCTTGTCCTGCTAATCAATGCTTAGAAATATGATTAAGGAAGAAAATGATTTCTTTGCAGCTTGTTTGGCTTTAGGAAGTTGAGTCATGCTTTATTTCAGGAGGAAGAACTGCGCAAAGGAGGAGATCCCAAATACGCTCATTTAAATATGGATCTGCATGTCTTCATTGAAGTCTTTGGACCACCTTGCGAGGCCTATGCTCTCATGGCTCATGCCATGGAAGAAGTCAAGAAGTTCCTTGTTCCGGTATGCAAATTTGTTTCTTGATGCTTTTTAGAACAGAGCCTTGGCTGTGGTACCCTTCCCTGGGGAACATACAGTAGCTGTTTGTTAGTTAACTTGTGCCCTGAAGGAAGAGATTTTAAACCACTAACTGACCAAGCTTAGGAAGTGGTGGTGTAGCTCTGTTGGTCACAGGATATTTGAGACAAGGTGGGTGAAGTAATAAATTTTATTGGATCAGCATGCTTTCAAGCTTTCACAGAGCTCTTTTTCAGGTCTGGGTGCTGGTGTCACAGCTAAATAGAAGGTGGAACAAATTGATTAGCATACATAGTTAACATTATTAGTTAACTGGCTGCTTCACCTTGAATGGCCTCTGACAATGTGTTAGATACTTATACTAAACAATCTGTTCCAGCTCTCTGAGCTAAGAGGTGAAAACATCTAATAGCGCTGATGCTGCAGCTCTGTGTAAGCTTAAAAGCTTGTCTCTTTCACCAGCAGAAGTTGGTCCAATAAAAGATGTTACCTCACTCAGCTTGTCAAGTTTAGGAAGAAGCTTCTTCTAGAGGCATTTTACTTCATAATTGCCACTTAGATGTTTCCTAGTTGGTACAGGAAACCCCAGTTACTGGCTGATATGACAGGGTATTGGACTAGGTATATGAAACTGGTCTGAGTTTGTATGGCAGCTCTTCTGTTGGGAGCAATCTTAGCTATGCCCTGTAGGGTAATAGGTTTCTTGAATGGGTTCCATTCATCACTTGAAATTGAATTAATTGGGGGAGGGGGGGAAATAACACATTCCAGCTTAACAATACCCCTTATCTGAGTTCTTCCTTTGTCCCAGTTGAGTTTAAAATGTTACCGCCCCAAAGGAGAGAGAAGAAAAGAGAATAAGAGTGGTGGGGCAGAGTTGTGGGCACACAGGGCTCCTGGCATTGGGAGGGCTGGGGTTTGCAATAGAGGCTGGAAGCGGGTGGCACACGGGGAGCTTGGGGAAGAGAATGGAGGTATGCCAGGAGCCCCTGATGTGTGCAATAAGCTTAGTTTGCAGAAGCAATGTTGCTGTGGCAGCTCTGGAATCCTGACAGGCAGGCTCGGATTGGTAACCTGATCTGTGTGCGTGTCTGGGGAGGAAGTGGGTTGGAATGGCTTCTTCTGAGTTACTAGAATCTGCTGGTGCTTTCTTAAGCTATATCGCCTGGGGACATGATAAAACATGGAGCAGAGAGATGTGCTGTGTTCGTAGGAATGTGAAAAGACGGCTTGGGTTTGCAAATGGACATTTACACTTCAGCAGGCTGCATCCAGCTCCTGCTGTTGTGTGGGTGCAGCGATCAGTTTCCAGTGTGCCTTTGGAGGAGAGCATGGCATTTTCTGTCAAGCATTTGGCTGGTCGTGAACCACATGTTTCAAAAGGGGATTGTAGATGTTTTGTGACAGCTGCTGTAGCTTGAGATGTGACTCATACAGTTTTCACCAACTGATGCTTTAACATGTTAATCTCTGACACCTCAGAGCACAGGGTGGCTAGCTACTAGTGTCCCTTTTCTTCTCAGGATATGATGGATGACATCTGCCAGGAACAGTTTTTGGAGCTGTCTTATCTGAATGGGGTACCAGAACCAGCACGTGGCCGAGGGGTCCCTGTGCGAGGAAGAGGAGCAGCTCCCCCTCCTCCACCTGTTCCTAGGTAACTTTCAAAAGTATTGATGCTGGAAATGGAAACTCTACTACATAAACAACAAAACTGGTTAAATTAGCGTGTGTGCACGCGTACACGCCTGAACTCCAAATATTGGAACTTCCAATATTGCAGGGCTGCTTTTATTAAATTGGGAGTTATGGTCTTGTATGCTCTAGCAGTGTGTGTGCTAGAAAACGGGTAATAAGTCTTTTAATGGGGGTTGGTGAATGTTTTGTAATCTGAATTGCATTAGCTTTAGAAAACCACCTTGCTGTAATTGCATCAGATTTTTTGAACTACTTAAAGTTGAACCCTATAGCTCATTGGTTCATCATCCCTGGTCAATGAGTCCTCCAGTGCACTGAGAATCTACAGCTTGTGCATAACTCCCATGAAAGCTTGATGTTGCTACTATCCTGACACATGCTTTGCTCAATGCATTGGACTAAATCAGTGATGAACTATGCTATACAGTGCCAGTATAGCTAGCTAGCATTTATCCCAAATGAAGAATAAAAAGAGAAGTCTCTTGCTGGTGTCTAAATGTGTTTAGTACTCAAGGGTGGTTAGTCATCTCCTCATTGGACTTTGTAAGACCCCGACCCCAGGGTTCCCTTTCTCCTTAGCAAACCTACTCATCTGATCAGCTATGATAAATTCGTAGAAAAGGTCTGGACTACTTTTGTAGTAACCAGACAACCTCTGCAGATCCACACCTTTTTAAAATGTTTAGAAGTGGTGACTACTTGGGTATTCAGCTGGTGTCTCTGCATTTTCCTTTGGTAATGTTTCATATTTGTAGTTTTTATGCAGCATTAATCTCTTACCAGAGTTGCATTATAATCCTATTTATGCATCCAGTTATCAATTTTATAGCACCCGTAATGAATAACTGTTGATCTGTCAGTAAATTGTCTTAGATATTTAGAATATCATTCTGGCTTTTGCAGAGTACATATATGGCGCTTTCTAATCCTTTTTCTTTTCTAGGGGGCGTGGTGTGGTGGGCCCTCCTCGTGGGGCCCTGGTGCGAGGAGCACCAGTGAGAGGTGCCATAGCTAGAGGAGCTACTGTGGCCCGTGGTGTACCCCCTCCTCCAGCAGTAAGGGGTGCTCCTGTACCAAGAGCTCGTGCAGCAGGCATTCAGAGAATACCGCTTCCTCCTCCACCCGTACCAGAAACTTACGAAGATTATGTGAGAAACTTTAATACATACTCTTTCCAAGTAGCTAGAAGCCAATTACTTACAGATCCTAAGGGCATGTCTACATTGAAATTAAAAACCTATGACTGGCCCATGCCAGCTGGCTTAGGCTAAGGGGCTGCTTAATTAGGTGCCCTGGCTGGAGCCCAAGTCCAAACATCTACACTGCAATTAAACATTCCTGCAAACCCGGGTCGGCTGGCACGGGCCAGCCATGGGTGTCTCATTGCATTGTAAGCATACCCTAAATGTTGGGTATTAACAAAGCAATTGCACTAATGGCCCTTGCTTAGTAGCAAATGCTAGCACTAGGCTGAATGGTTGAACTGAGAGGTGAGGTTGTTTTCTGTTAATAAGTTTCTGTGTGCGCCATAATGAAACACTTTTTTGGAAGGGAATAATTACAATGCAACTGAAGTGTGGCCAAGATTATATTTTAACACAAGTACTGGTGCCCAGCAAAAAACAGTCAAAACACTTCTGTGGAAAGCTGCTTGTAGAAGCAGGGAGCACTGGAGTCTTCAGACTATGTAATTGCAATAAGAACTTACTTTAACATGTGAATAAACTTGGTTAAAATATTGTTGTCACTATAGACACATACCCGAGTGCTGAGTGTTTTCTTTGCTAAGCTACGAATATTTACTCTTGCTGTAGATGAGCACTGGAGTAAATATTTGAAAAACCATCACAGTGAGATTTGTCTTATTCCCCCTCACCACCACCACACACACACACACAAAATGCTTCTGTCTCCTGGCAAAAGTTCCTTCAGTTTTCCATTGGCTCTGGTTAAAACTAGTGGGTTCTGTCTACTTGTAAATGCTACGTTGGAGAACCCAGTTATGAGACTTCTGACATAGCGTGGACATAATGCAGCCTTGGACACTTAACAGGACTCTGGCATGCCTTGTGAACATGATTAACATTCTCACCTTCACTGCAAGACAAAGGTTCCCCTGGGACATGCTAGGATTTATAAGTTCATCTGAAAAGGACTGCTGAGTAAATTTAGTTTTGCTCTTTCCCTTAGTCAGAATGAATGACACCTTCCACATGTATCCATCCTTATGTCATTGTCTATTTCAGGGTTATGATGATACATATGCGGAGCAGAGTTATGAGGGATATGAAGGCTACTACAGCCAGGGCCAAGGGTAAGTGTCACTTTTCAGTCCCCTGAAAAGTTCTGCAGAATTCTTACAGAATTTTCAAGTAAAATTAAACATGTTTCCATTATTTTAATAATATTTTGAGACCAGTTGTGCCTTGTTCTGTTGGCTTCTAATGCGTTTGAAACAAGCAGCATGTGTGGAATGTTCCCACTAGTCTTTAGCTCTGCCTTTAAAAGGAGTGGTCATACTTAGCCAAGGTAGTAGGAAGGTTTGGGGTATCCTAATTCAAGCACTACAAAGCAAGTTTTGAATTATTCTTGAGGGTCTTAAGAATTTGAATGCTCCAGCTCTTGGGGTTTGTGAATAAATGTTTTCATCTCTACACAACTAACTTAAATGCATCCTGTCTTCCTCTTTCAGGGACACAGAATATTATGATTATGGACATGGGGAGGCTCAAGAATCCTATGAAGCTTATGGTATGTCTGGACACACTGCTTGTGTGATGGGGAGAGAAGGGGCTATAAATCAGTTGGGAATTGCTTGAAGTTTATCAGATCTTTTTGCTTTAAATTTTCTTTCTTTCTTTAAGATGCTGATGGTATAGTTCCAAAAAGTGACCGAGGGGCCTTCATGGGGGAAAAATATTTACATTCCACAGATAACACAGGTCTACGTGGCAGTCAAACTGAGGTCGTACATCATGACTTTGTTAGGCTCATATCTAGTTTGACTCTTGCAGAGGTGACCTTACCTAAAGACCTGCAGTAGAATGCCATGTTGGAGTTCTTGCTACTGTGTGCCCCCAATTTTTTTGTTCAGAAGTGGGGTGTTTCTCAGCATCGGTCAGTTTTGTGCATGGAATGCTCCACAGCTGGAGGTCTGGATTCCCACCTATAGCGTTGCTTTTACAGTAGTTTGGCTTGCAGAGGTTATATTTTGTTGAGTTGGATGAGTGCACAACTCCAGCTGCTTCCTTATAATCCTCAAACCCTTCCAGCTGAGACTTACTCTGCAATAAATAAATACATGCTTGAAAGATGGATTTTAATCTAGCACATTTTCAGCAGCCTCTACAGTAAGTTAAGGTACAGAATTAGTTCTAGTGGGAATCCCATTAAGTACTCCCGCTGGGGCATGGGACTCAAGTATGTTGCAGGGGAGAAAGATGGCTAGCATGGGGTATATGAGATTTTCAGGGCTCAGAGAAGCAGAGAGAGGCCTCTAGCTGTCCTATGATTAAGTATATGAAATGTTAAGATGGCATTACACCTCCTGCTTCGGGAGCAAGCAGAAAGTGAGGCTTAACTTTGTGGTGGCATACTGGTCCATACTTACATTGTATGGAGTTTAAATTCAACTGCCTAACCAAAGATTTTCACATCAGTCTAAGTTAAATGTGAATAAACACTTGCTGTCAGTAATGTTGGATATCTTCCTTGCTTCCATTTAGAATGGCTGTTAAATGCCTTGTTTTGTTTCCTGTATTGGTTATGCAACACAAAGAGGCTTTTATGTTTCTACTAAGTAAGAGAGCAGTGCTGTTGTCTGAGATTTGAAGGCCAAACTGCTCGTACACTTGGCATGAAGTTACCACAGTTAATCTGTTTATCCACAGTAATTTACTTTGGCCTCTGCTTTCATGAAAACAAAATTAGAAAAATAAATTGTGCAGCCAGTGTGGAGGCCACTTTGAGGAAAATCAAAATGCATTTCACGATGGTGGAATAGAGTGTCAGGCTTGCCTCCCAATGCTTAGTGTATATTTATTCCTCTGAAACTGGTGACGTGTGGAGAGAGTGGCAGATGTGCAAAATAAGAATATTGCAAGCGCAAGCCATAATAAAAGCTGATCTTGGATATTTGGGACTTGAGTTAGCTCTAGGAGAATGGGACTTGAACTTTGCTTGTTTCAATAGTTATTTATATGGCAAAAGGATTTTGAGAGTATTGAGCTGTCCTACTGAAAGCTTTTTACCATAATCAGTTATACATGTTGGTGCATGTACCATGTTTAGAGAGGAGTAAAATCCTGATCTCAGGAGACAGGCATTGAGAGTGCTGAGGTATCTTCTGGAATGTAATCCCTAAGTAGTCACTGTCCCACCCTTCTGCTACTAACTGGCAGAAAACACTGTTACATTTCTGGTTTCAGTATGAGATTGCCATCCCAGAGCCGTGGTAGTGATTTAGTCATTTTGGCAGGTTTTGTGCAAGGAGACTTCTTTGCTTTTATTTTTAAAAAGAAAAATGCTTCTTGTAGCAGTATCCTGCACAGCTGAATCAGTTTATGGATTATAAAATGCTGCCTGCTTACAGACTGAAAGAGCTTTAATGGCTGTGACCTGAGCCGAGGCTGACTGCCAAAGTTGCTTCAGGAATTGGAGTCCATTTCAGATCTCCTGAAATAATTGGTTGTAGTTCATAGATGAAAGGTATCAGGTTTGTTCAAGTATGAGCCTAGTGGGGTATCTCATCTGCAGACTTCCAAAGGGGTTCCCATACAAGTAACCTTTGTTAAATGCTTGCAAAGTTAGAGATGTTCTTGGCAGAGATTTAATATTTGTGGAATTTGAAGCTATGTGACACTGGGATCTTGTAGATAAACAGTAGTCTTACAAAAGCTTAAAGGGGGCCTATAAAGGCTTGTGAGCCAGTAGAGTTGTAGGAATATTAATGTCATTGGTCTTCACAAAGTCGTGATATTGAAACTGGAGGCAGGTGTTCCGACTGGCACACAGTGCAGTCATGCTGCTGCCCTTGTATGCATGCATCTCATGCTGTTAGTATGCTGTGCACCTTGACATTTATTGCTCTCTATTTTGCAGGCCAAGATGACTGGAATGGAACGAGGCCCTCCCTGAAGGCCCCACCAGCTAGGCCAGTGAAGGGGGCCTACAGAGAGCACCCTTACGGACGCTATTAAAAACATGAGGGAAAAATATCAGTTATGAGCAAACAGTTGTTACTGATTCTTGTATCTCCCAGGATTCCTGTTGCTTTACCCACATCAGACAAGTAATTGTCTAACTGTTTTTCTTCGTGGCCCCCTTTTCTCCCACTCCATCCTCACCTTGCATTCTGGCTTCTGTACGTAGTATTTTAAAATGAGTTAAATAGATTTAGAAGACCAACTTTAATTTTTTTAAGTGTGTAGATTGCTTTTCTTTGTTGTTTAGATATAAACACAACTGTACTTTTTTAATAAAAGTTGAGTTTAAAAAAAAGTTAGTTTCAAAAGTGACATGCTTGCTTAACAGTTATGAAAGTAAGGTTTTGTTAACCTTTAAGTTTGGTTTTTAAGATACCCGTAAAAGTTGTAGTTGCAGAATCCCAAAAGTAGGCTACATTTCAAAATTCAGGGCTGTTTTTAAGAATTAAAATCATAATGTAACGGTAGTGGCTGCCACCGTTTAAAAGTAAGCTCAGTTGTCAAACTTTCCTTAAAAGCAGATTGCTGATGAATCTTAAGTTTAAATTTTAATACAAAGATCCTCATAACAAATTAAATAGTTTTTTTTTAAGTTAATTGATTTAAAAAAAATTAGGTTTGTAAAATTGACTTATGTGGGTTTTGAAATCTAGCCCCGAACACGCAGTGTTGAGAGATGCTTGGGAAGCAGATTTTCCAGTGTAAAGGGGTTATTAACTTGGTTCTGTGCGGAGAACTTTTAAGAGAAGAACAAATTTAAACTACTACACGGCTCTGTCTAATTGCCCAAGGTTTGAAATTAGAAAGTATTAAATGGATAGTAGGTTTGCATTCTGTAAAACTACAGATTTCTCGTTTTAGGATATTTAGGGCAGATAATACAATGCGAGTTGAAAATTGGCAAAGGTGTCAATATTTAGCAATCCCAGTGACTTGTTCAAGTGTGTCTCAACACTAGCTTTATATAAAAAGGGACACTGCAGCTGAAAAAATGAGAAATTTCACTTTGTACATAGGTTAAAGTCCTAACTGGATTTGTACGCTGTCCTCCCACTTTGTTCTTGAAGATTAAATGCTACGTGTGTAAAGTCTGCCTAAATAGGTAGCTAAAACTTGTCAAAATGTCTGCAGCAGTTTGTCAATAAAGTTTAGTCCTTTTTTAATCAAAGTAAATGTGATGAATTGTCATTTTTTTTTTGTTGAACAATAAAATAGCTTTTCTCTTTCAAATAAACTTAAATTAATGCTAAAGTTAATGGTCTTTTTAAAATATGGAGACATTCTAAAAATGGTGTTTTTCTGTAACCTTTACAAAAAGCTATCAAGCTGGTGAGTGAGCTTAATTTAAAAAGGAGGAAAAAAAAAACTTTTTTTTTTTTTTCACCCCCTGGAAGTTGTTGAAAGCAGTTTGAACCAGTACTAGAGTAGAAATCTGACTTCTGCAAAACAGCAAGTGGAAGGAGTGTTTATGGGCTGGATGGAATTAGTTTAATTATTCAGATTTCAGATAGCCTCAGCTTCTGCAGACTCCAGATGGAGTCTGAAATGGCTGATTCTAAAAGTAGAATAACAAAATGAAGATTGACAAATCCAAGACCTAGCTACCAACAGGAGGAAAAAAGAAGCTTTATTTTGTTTGTGAACACAACTAACCCTTGTCTAAAGGTGATGCCTACCTGCTTTAAGGTAGCCTGCATTTGGGAAGCCAGTTACAAACCCACAGTTGTTTTGAGAAGGGGGCAGGTGATTGCTTTTAATATCCTTCTGGGAAAGCATAATAGGTTAAAGTAAAATGCTGCTTAGAGAAACTCGAGATGGTTTGTTGTATTACCCTTCTCTGCAAAATATAAATCTGACATCATAGGGGGGAGAAATAAACTGCTCGGGGGTGAAAAATGCGCTAGAACATTAGGAATCAAACTGCCTGTAGCAGTGCATGACTGAGGGGAATACTTTAAAACAAAAAGTTGTATTTGTAGATTGTTATTAAAATGTAAATAACAATTTTCAACAATGGTTTGGAGTCAGCTTTCAGGGCATAATGTCTTGCTTGATGAAAAGATCACCCTATACCCCCCTTTTAAAGGAAAATTATCGCAGGAGAATAAGGATGTGTAAAGCTAACATGCATCGCAAAAAACAAAAGGTAACCTAAATGTCTGCTTTTAATAGCACATTTCTCTTTTACATAAACTGTGACGGCAACTTGCATAAACTTTATTGAAACAATTCTTCAAATGTTAATGTAAAATTTGAAAAAAAAATGTTTAAAAGTAGATGTTTTTAAAAAAAGACCACATGCTTTTGCATAAATTAGCAATAATTTCAATAATCGTGCACTTTGTAAATGCACTGTAATGTAACCTGGGCAAAAAAAGGAATCTGAAAGCTTAAATTTCAAAAATGTAAAATGACACCGAATATAGATAGTCCTGCTACTGCCAAAAAAAATTCTGCTCAGTTATTTAAAATGTAAAATGATGACCCTTATAGACCCCAACATTGATATTCACTATGAAATGTTCAGAGCTCAGCTTAAGTTGCATGTTTTCCTTCCTGTGTAATTTGCATGCAGGATCTTTTTTTCTTTAAATCTCTGTTTTTTCCATTAAGGAAACTCACAATCTCTTCTCAATTTGCAGGAGTGAAGAAGGTTGCTGCAAATCATCTGGGTGAAGATGTTTTTGTGAAACAAACGCTGGGTAGGTGGTTATTCACTTTTGCATCACATGGCTAGTTGTTAACATCTTCTGTGTGGGAGGTGGAGGCATTGCCATCTGATGTGTTAAACAGAAGCAGCTCTTCATATGCACACAGATAAATTAGATTGTTCTAAGAGGCTAATTATGTGTCCGCTTTTGTAGTGGTCACTGGAGGAGGCACGGGTTGTGTGGGTGAATGTACACCTGCTTAAGAGCTCTCCCACCGATCAACCTGCAGAATGAAGCTGAGTGATGGATCTGGGGAGCGGTGGAAGTGTGGCAAAACAAGAGGAAGGTGATCTTTTCAGCTGACTCTTGGCTGTGATGTGGAGAGAGGATTCACTTCAAAGCCAACATAAGGCAGTGTTTAGAGGTGCTACCCCACCTTCCGGCAATGGAGCAGTTATATCTAGTAACATTCTTCACATGTCCTCTGCATACTCCCACTCTTAAGGAGCACTGGCTGGTGCAGCTTGCATGGAGGCACCTTCTGGTAACAGTGCCTCTTAGTGGTCACATGCCTCTCCCCTCTCCATAGCTAGCATTTGAACACATTCTGAAGGAGGCATAGCACAGGGCTGCAGCCTCAGATCCTTCAAACCACAGCAGTGAAAGGATGCGGATCACAAGGATCCATAGCTATTGATAAAATGCCTTCTATTTTGTTAGATTAGTTGATGTTAGTAGTTTTAGGATAAGTTAGTATAGCTGAAGGTATGATAATTACCTGGTAATGATGTCATGGAGAAGCCAAACATCAAGAAGCATGGATTTTAAAGGTGTCACCCAGCAGTCTTCCTGGCTTCCAGCCTTCATGTTCGGTTCCTGAAATGCTTAGGAGAGAAGAATTCTCCTTCATGCTGTGCTATGTGCCACACACTTACTTATTGGGCCTGTAATGAGAGACAGACTAGCCTTTTGTTACACAGCACTTGTCAGCCAAGCCTGTGAGATTAGATGCAGCTAGAGGATCCTAGTGAAAGGATAGGAGACCTGAATCCACTCTGAGTACTTCTGGATCCAGGAAGGCTTCAATAGTGAAGGCTCTGGCTTTGGCAGAGAGCTTGTGGATACCAAATCCTTTGATCCAACACCACAGATATTCCCTCCATAAGAGCTGGTTCCAGATAAGGAACGTAAAGCTCAAGAGAGACTACTGGAAAAAGGCACTTGGATTACGAGGGAAAGGAAGGGCAAATTGGAGCATATCTTAAATGGTTCTTAGGACCATTTTGAGTTTAGTGTGGCTTCAAGATCTAAAGATAAAATGCCAGATCAGTTGGGGGGGGGGGGGGGGATCCAAAAGAGACCAGTGGAACCCAGTATGTTGACTACTAAGGTTCCTAATTCTACAGTTGCAGTGTAGATTCATGTGGTTCCACAAGAGAGGACAGGTTGACTGCCAAGTGGGAGGACAGGTTGACTGTCTCTCTTTTTTTTCCCCAGAACAAGCAACCAAGCTGGGAACTTGAATAAGGTAGCTGGAGTGGACATAGCTTAGGTCAACCTTACTCTTCTCGTTCTGGTGGAATACCAGAGTCAACTGGAGAGAACTCTGCAGTTGATTTAGCTGGTCTTCACTAGACCCACTAAATTGACCCCTGCTACATCAATAGTAGCAGCCTGGTAAGTGAAGACATGACCTTAGGCAATGTATAGAAGGGAGTTATCGAAATTCTTCACTCCCCGCTCTTGTTCTTGTACCCCATTCCACTAGGATGGTTGCTGTGGCTGTAGTGTGTGCTAAACATGTCTCCACTATTGAATTAGGTAGACCTGCCACATGGAGTTCAGTTCACACATTCATGAAACACTGTATTAGATTTGGCAGCCAGATCTGACGCTCAATTTGGCAGGACAGTTTTTCAATTGTTGTTTTAATTAGGGCTCCATTTCCCTCCCTCCCATCTTTCGTGTTCTGCTTGCCAAGTTATCCAAAGAGTGGGAATGTGCAGAAGACTAAGGAGAAATGAATGTCGTTTGTATGTAAACAGACCACAAAACCTTGGTGGGTTTCTGAGGTTTAAGCTAGCTACAGGCTGTTTTTTTTGTTTCGTTGTATTAAAGATACAGGCACAGGCTTCTCACTCTTAAGTTTTCAAGCCTGACCACAGCTTGCTTAGCTAAGAGTTTTGAAGAGCTGCACGCACCCCCCATCAGCTGATGGAACAACTTGGGCCTGGTGGTTAGAGAGTCTCATGATTCCTTTGGCTGTCGTTTCCTTTCACCACTGACAGCCGACATGCTCCCTCTGGTGGATACTGTGATTATCATTCATTTGCTTATCCTGTGGACGTATTTTATTGTCTCCGCCCGCCTGCCCTCCTTGCAAACCTAGCGATACATTGGACAACAGCTCAACCTTCACTCAAAAGGAATTGACAGTTGAAGGCATCAGTGGACTGAACTGCTTACAAGCTGGGGTCAGAAGAGCCCACCAGGGCCCAAAGGCAGCCCTTTAAAGCTTGTAGTTTTCAGGCTTCTGATCAGTTTCTCACTGGATCTTTGAGACCCAGGAGTGAGAAACTTGAGACTTCCAAAGGAACAGAATTGCAAAGTAATAGTCCCTTATTAATTACATTGCCTGTAAAGCACTACAGCTTTGCAAAACAAACAAAAACCCTGATATGTAGGGACTGCATAAGCACATAGAAGCAGATCTATCTTACATGGAAGTGTAAGGACACAAGCAAGTATCTCTAATCCTATTCCTCTGCAATAGGAAAGGAAGGTTGGGAATGACGGTGTTGAAATGTTACATTACACATCACTCTTCGGAAGTCTCTTTACTATCTAAAAGTATTAGTCCATTGGTGTAAACAGATTAGGGAAACAATTTATATATGGGTGATTTCCATGGTCCATTTATTCTGTATTTTTTTGGCAATGTAATTAGTTATAGTATCCATTTCCATTGTTATACCAATTCTTTTCCCATTTCTTTCCTACTAGGCACAACCTTTATATCCTGTGGAAAAGATGTGATAAAGATCATCCATTATGGTGCAGATTTTTATCCAGTGGAAGTGAATCTTGTGGCACTGCCATTTGGAATGTATACAGCTTGCCTCTGCATTACACTTCCTGCATATGTTGGGTGTTTATATAAAAGATGCTAGTGTTCTAGAGGAATGTAAATCTTATTGTAAATAATTGTATTTGCCAAAACTGGTCTGAGAACATGCTGCTTGAAGCATTTTCCTCTATTCATCTTATAGTGTTGGAATAATCTGATCTTTTTTGGTCTAGTGTATGTACTGATTGTAGAATTATTAACATGAAAATCTGAAAGATGTTTTGACAAATTATGGGCTTGACTTGGGACTGAGTCAAATTTTCTGGCTTGTGTTATGCCAGAGGTCAGACTAAATGATCATAATGGTTCCTTCTGGTCTTTATCTTTTGAATCTATTAAAAGTAAATTTTCCCTTTATACTGTCACATTTTTCCATTGGGTGTGGTTCGGATCAAACACATGCCTCTGTTTTACCTGTAAGTAATAGAATCCTTGAGGTCTAAAAGTCAACTGTACCAAAGGGAGCTCCTCTGAGGGGATTACACTTTTGATATTACTATACCACCTAGAGGTCCTAGTCAAGATCATGACCCCCTTATGACATACTAAAAGTCAGCCCCTGCTTCAAAGTTTGCTGTCATTGTCAACGTGTAATAGATGTGGGAAACTGAGGTGGGAGGAGGAAGTGGTAACAGTAGTTAAGAGCGTGTTTTTACAAAGACTAGCAGTCTGCCTCTTTTTCCTATCTGTTGGGATTACTAAAGTGAATATCTGTCTTATTTTACAACTTCACTGTGATAGCTTTTCATATCTGTGAATTCCCCTGCATAAGAGGGGATCTGATCTTCAGTAGTGTATGTTCAGTAGGACAAGAGAGTAAGTCACCTAGATAGCTAATTGTGGCACAGTATGGCTTTCTGGATTTTGAGGCCATCTTGGTTTAAGAGTAAGGTTGGGCTCTTATTTGACTACAAAAGCAAATGGGGGTTCTATTTAATACAGAATGTGCCATCTGTTTTACTGCAGAGCCGAGGACAGTTGATAATTATAAGGACAACTCTTCCCTTCCTTACCGCTTCACTTCTTGAACAGGAATACTCTAAGCCACGCCCTTGCCTTCCAAAAGAACAAAGGGGCATGGGATGATCTGCCAGGTGTCTGAGCAGGAATCTGGGAGCGACCAGCGGGGCACCTTCCTCCCTGGGCCTCTGAACATTGAGTGCCTATTAAGAACTGAAATACCTTGGTTGGGGGAATGCAGGCAAGAAGAGAAAGTACTAATAACATAAGACTTCCGTAGGCTGGTTGGAGAAGGGGAACAGTTGTTTAATACCCTACTCTGTCTTGAAGGAGAACATTCAATCTCATTAACTAACCTAGCCTGTCTTTCAGAAGGGGTCTCTATGTATGTATGTAAAGAGGACACTGAAGTCTGCTTCTTCACTCACTTCAGAACCTGGAATGGAAGTGGTAACTGTCAGCATTGAAATGGAAAGTACGCCTCTTTCCCAGTTAAGCTGCTATTTTCATTTCTAGCTTTAGAAGCAAACCCAGTAGGAGGTTTGCTCTAAAAATGCACAGGTTGCTACCTTAAACCTCAATGTTTGATGTGCAGTCAGTAATTGTGACCCACAATCTTTGCAATTACATATAGAACAGACAATTTTAATGAGTTAAGAAATGTGCTCTTGTGGATGTCTGAATATTCATTTTCTGTGCATGGCCATCATAAAGGAATGTTGTAGGCTGGAAAAGTGGATCCTTTCACCATCTGGTATTGTCTTGTTTGAGTTCACTAATGGTATAAATTGTGTTGCCTCCAGCCAGGACATAGCTGATCCTGTGTCAGATTGTGTAGTATCCCATCATCTACACTGTAGCATTAGAAACTCTCACAAGTTAGGAGCTGAAATTAAAAACAAAACAAAAAGGGGGGGGGGGGCAAATTATTGGTGAAGACAGTCAAAATGGATCAAGGCAAATCTTAGTTTTATTATTGCATAGGCAGGAGCTGGGTTACTTAGCAAGCCTGTTCAGGCTAATATTTAGCAATACATTAATCATATGTTTATAGTTTATTCCCTGTAGATAAAGGCCTTGACTGTGAATTTCCTTGCTTTCAAATATGAGATTTTTAACACAGTTTATCCTCCTGCAATTACTACTCTTGCCTGAAGCCATAATTCATGGAATCTCTATCCAGGCCAGTGCTAGATGGGATGGGGATCCTGGATGTAGAGAACAGAAGCTGTGGTACAGAGAACAGACTACTGCATTTCCTTCCAGGTGGTACACCTGAACATTTGACACATGGTTGGAATGCCTATAATGTAATTCCTGGTGCAATGAAATCTATCAGAAGTCGAATGTCAGAAATAGTCACAGACTATAGAGGAATGCAACATGACGGAGAGATTTTACGAGATCAGAAAGCTCAGGGATGAGGCGCCAAAGGGGTGCTGTGGAGGTGAATGGGGTAAGAGTCCTCAAAAATAGAGATTTTAAGTCACTGTATCTGGAAGAGCTTTGCAGAGATTCAGACTGAATGTGTTACGTAAGTGGTTGGTCTTTTAATCTCATCCTATTTTTTAATTAGATGGGTCAAATGTTAGACTGTTGGGTATTTCACATGGACAGTCCTGGAGAGGCTCCTCATTCAGAAATCCATGTACCTTTTAAGGCGCAGTTTAGAAAGGAACTAATCAAATCTGCATTGTCCTGTCCTGTTCCATAAGAATAGAAACAGTCAAATCTTTACTGCATTTCTGTCCATTAGACAAATTTAATCAGATGGGTAGCTTTTTATTTTTTGAGCATGCTGTTATTTTAATAATTAACTACAGATTAGTGTTAGAAGTATACTGGGGAATTTCAAGTTACTTGGATAGTCTAATAACACAGGACAGAGCAGGCTTAGGTCTTCCCCCCACCATGTTTGTTGTGTTTGCCCCATAGATTTGAGCACAGGGAATAGTGCATGCTTAGAAGGGTAGGAACTGAGACAAATCTTGGCTTTGGATCACAGACATTTGAAAGACCAAAATGCTGGAAGGCAGATGACCCTGCAGTGGCACCATTGGAAGGATGATCTGTTAAGACACCTAATTGTAGGAGTGTTGGGGGTTAGTAATGAAGAAAAAGTAAGGTAATGGTAAGGTTCTGTTGAGAATTTGTCCCAAAATTCTTTCTCGTTTATTTACACTTAAAGTGCATTTTTACCTGTTACAAATGGCACTAAATATACCTTATCTCCCCAATCATATGGATGTTGCTTTAGTTTGGAGCTCCTTAGCCACCACTTGCAGATGAAAGGTTGCAGCCAGCGTTCCATTAAGTCCCACTTTCAGATTGTAGAAAAAAGTATTAACTGTTATTTCTCCAAACATTGGAATTCTTTCTAGTCACAATGGACTCTTCTTCCCAGCCTGGATTGAAATTGCAATAATTTTAGAGTTAGAGGGCCATTAAACTACAACTTGTTTATCATTTTGACATGAGCTGTTGGGCTCCCCATAGCTCTGAAATGCCCTGTTTTTATGATTTGTAACTACAAAAAAGGCTACTGCCTAGGTACCCTCTCCCCTGCCAAAAAAAAATCCTGTCTACAGTACTTAATAATCTTTTACAATCCCTATTCCATCAGTTTACAGCTGCCTTACATATATCTGATAACAGCTTGTACACTAGTTGGAAGAATGAAATAGTTTAATATAAATCCTGCAGCACCATCTTACGGAGTTCTTCAAGCCCAGTAGGGACTTCAGCACAGAGCCTGACCACAACTGGTGAAGGCTCTGTGACGAGTTCCCAGGTGTAATTTGTAATAGTTTTTAGGGGATTCCAGGAATCAGGAGCCCAATACATGCTAATGCATGTAGCTGATATCTAGCATGTACTTTACTATATATGCTTTGTAGAAGATAAACTAAGGTCTGTAGGGTAGGTATACCACTTTGGGTCTTTCAGTGAAGTTAATAAAATCCTACTTTAAAAAAAAACATTTTAAATACATATATCAATCTCTAATGGGAAAAATGCAGAGTTGCTGTTTATAGAAACTATATTTACAGTAAAATTATCCCTACATTCATCTTTCCTATCTGTTGGTTTTTTTAAAGTGGTATCTGAGCACCTTACAGTGGGGTTCTCGAACTGAGGGTTAGGACCCCTCATGGGGTCATGAGGTTATTACAGAGGGGGTTGTGAGCTATCAGCCTCCATCCCAAGCCCTGTGTTGTATCCAGTATTTATAAATGGTGTTTAATATATTTGTGTTTTTAATTTATAAGGGAGATTGCACTCAGAGGCTTGCTGTGTTAAAGGGGGCCACTCGTACAAAAGTTTGAGAACTGCTGTACTGCCTTACGCCATTCCTGGCTATTTTGCACTCCTGATTCTGTGCTGTGCCCCTTTTCTTTCCCCTGAAATGAAAGATCCAATTCAAAAAGGGAAAGAGGGGCCTTGTAACAGATTTTCCCAGCCTCTATCCTCCCTGGGTTGTGGTTATTAATATAAATGATGTAGTACAGTAGGAGACCTGCCTGCCAGATCAAAAATTCCCATGCTCAAGGGTGGATACCACCATGGTGTAGCTGGAGGATGGAGATGCATCACCTAGCTGTCTGACACCTTACGAGTTATTTCAGCTGCCACTGACTCAGGTCCACATACACATGGGGTTAAAATGTACATTCCAATGACTGTGTGGCCTAGTGGTTACATCTGAAACGCCTGGTTCTGTTCACAAGCATAGGTCAGGGAGTGGCTGGTGATTGAAGCAGGGGGGAAAGGGACCCCAGGACTCCTGGAAGGGGAGTCGGGTGTAGTGGCTATAGCACGGGGCGTGGGGGACAGAGCCAGGACCGCCTGGGTTCTACCTTTTGCCGCTGACGCGTTCTGTGCGCCGAGGCAGCCGCTGCCATACTCCGTGCCTCAGTTTCCCCATCCGTGCAGTGGTGGGGAGCGAGGCGCTTTGAACACGTGGGGCGGCGCTGCGTTCTCCCTCCCCCGACTCCGCCGCCGGGCGACGGCCCAGGGGCGGAGCCAGCCCCTCCACCCTCCTCGGGGCTCTGCCGCTTTAAGGGGCGGGTCCCGCTCGCGCGCGCTGAGGAAGTTTGTCCGCTCCTGGCCGCCGTCTCTCCCCTGCCGGCCCCGCCCGCCATATTGTCCCCGCCTCAGGCCGAACTTCTGCAGCCGGAGCGGCCATGGGTGGGATCGGCTCCGAGCCCCGGGCTCGCGGCACCCGCCTCTCGGTGTGATGGGGGGGAGCGCTTCGCCCCGGGGGCGGGCGGCAGATCCGGAGCCCCAGGGACCCGCCCCCCATGGACACCCCGGGCCCCCCCCCCCCGCCCCCTCTGTCCTCGAGCAGCCCCGCACATCACCCCTTGTCCGCCCCCGTGCACGCGCCACACCTCGGGGCAGCCCCATCGACCCCCCCCCGTGTGCGTGACCCCCACACGCTCCTCTCCGTACAGCCCCCGGGGCCGCCACCCCCTCGCGCGCGCCCAGCCGCAGCGGGGCCCTTCTGCTGCAGCAGCGTCGGGCCTGGGCTGGCTCTTGCGGCCGGGCGGGGGGGGCGGGGGGGGGAAGCGCTTTTTAGTTTTATTGTTCACACCTGAGGGGTGTTTACTGCGGGCCTTGGCTGCTCTGCCGTAGCCTTCCCTGGTGCGCTGGAGGGTGTTTACTGGGAGCCCTAACACCTTCCTTCATTAACAGGCAGCAGGTGTCAAACAAACAAAAGGAAGTGTTTCTTCTCACAACCAGCGGCGGCCTGGGGCACTCAGGCCAAGAGTATAACAGGGTTCAAGAAAAACCTAGATCAGTTCCCGGAGGACAGATCCATCAATGGCTATTAGCCAGGACGGGCAGGGATGCAAAACCGTGCTCCAAAGTGTCCCTAGAAGTGTTGCCAGAAGCTGGGAATGGGCAACAAGGGATGGATCACTTGCTGATTCCCTTTTCTGTTCATTTTCTCCGGGGCTCCTGGCACTGGCCTCTGTTGGAAGACAGGATACTGGGCTGGATGGACCTTTGGTCTGACCTGCTATGGCCGTTCTTATATTCTAATTGAGGGGCATGGCTATTACGCCTTAACAAAGTTCTGTTAATTGGGAGGTTAAGGGACAATGAAAGACAAATAACACAACAGAGTTTTAAGCAGTCAAGGCCCTCAAAAAAAAACAAAAAAACCCTCCCCTTTTAATAGTTCAATTTGTGCTCTGATGTTTGCCATCTTACTATTTCTATACACATTGAATTGTCTTCCAGCCAAGACAGGATTTAAATGTTCAGCATAAAAGAACAAGCAGATTTTTGTTGTTGTAAAAAAAAATTCAGATTATTATTGTTTATACTGTGGTAGTATGTAGGACCCCAGGCATGGACTGTACAGACAGTCTTGCCCCCAAAGAGTTTACAGTCTTTGTCCATTGGAAAGAAGCAAAAAGGGCAGAAGCCCAACTTTTTTCTTCTGAAGGCCTCTTTAAGAGAGGAAGAATGGATTTGTGGTTAAGGCATAAAACTGTGATTAAGGAGACCTGGACCTTCAGGCAAGCCATTTAATCTCTCTGGCCAGATTCTCAGAAGTTTTTAGGCTCCTAACTTCCATTTATTTCAGTGAAAGTTAGAATCCAAATACCTTTGAGGATCTGTTTTTTATGGAATTGTTGTAGCCACGTTGATCCCAGGATATGAGAGAGACAAGGTGGGTGCTGTAGTAATTTTTATTGAACCACCTGCTTCTCTTGGTGAAAGAGACAAGCTTTTAAGCAACATGGAGTTGTTCTTCAGGGCTTTGAGCATCTGGGCCCCTGTACCTACATTGTCCCATCTGTAAAATAGGGATAACACTATAGAGGTGCTGTGAAGTTAGGTGCAAGAGGTGTGTGAAAGTTACCTACCTACTCTGCTTCAAATCCACGTGTGTTATAAATCTTTCCTTTTCAGTTTTAAGGATTGAAGAAATAGTCAAACAGTGAGCAGCAGTCAACCTCTCAGGGCAGTCTCCATACCCTTTGTTGTTATGGCAGGGGGAAGGCGGGGCCCTAACCGGACATCCTACTGCCGAAATCCTCTTTGTGAAACGGGGGCTACTGGGGGTTCTGGACATTCCATGAGTTCATCGGTCACTGGTGTGCGCTCACGTACCAGGTAAATATGCATCCCCTTTATTCCCTTATGTGCTGTGACAGTTCCTCCTCTGTGAAATACATAGTTTCACAATGAGGCTGGTTCATGTTTTTCCATTCCTGGACGTTTTGTCAGTGGTTCGGTGACTTTTTGGTTGGTATGCTGATGTCAGGTTGCAACAGTCTCGCTTATCCATGACAACTTCCCTGGAGTATGTTTTTGTCATTAAAGCAAAGAATGGCAATTGGGAAGTGTGGGTTCTGATACACCCCAGGACTGCCAAGTGCTTGGCATGTGATGCTTAGCTACCTGACAGGAGTGTTCTAAAGGACTTGGAGACTGGGGTGCTATAGACAACATTTTATTTTAAAAATGGCTCCAGAATTCTGCTTGGTGGATCAACCATATCCAGCAGAGTATGGCAGTTGATGTGCTTCTGGGGCAGCAGTTGGTTAGCGCAGATGGATGCAGTCTGCTTTTCTTTCACAAATCCTAAACTGGTTGAATGGTAGCAGCTCAGCCTTGATTATATGCTTACACTTTCAATCTGACTTCTGTGGGGAAAGCACCAAAGTGTGGGGGAGGAGAGGGGAAGTGGTGCCGAGTGAGAAATTGAGGGAAATCAGCACTTCATTTCAAAAATACCTTGGATAGAACATCCTTGACATGGCAGGTGAATATCCCTTAATATACTCCCTGCTTGTGGCCCTAAGCTGAGATGTTTCTTTAATATTACTCATTTATATAACAGTTCATCCCAAGGGGTCCAGAGCACCTTATAATCCATATACATACAGCAGCCCTGATGTGCATAAGGCCTCCTTGGAGATGGAGGGCAAGCCCTTGTGATGAGCAGGGAAAGGCTTGTCAGGGTGAGAATCTTACTCTGTAAAAAGTGCCATTAGATCTCTAGTGTCCACGCAGAGCCTGTGAGGCCTCGTGTCTCTGTCTTGTGGACACCTGTATTATAGAAGTGTTGTTTCCAGCAGGCGTTCCAAAGGTCAAAGGGTTGACTCAATCCTGTGAGTTTTGGGGCTTCTGGGATTTCAGAGCTAATGCTGCAAATGCTAAGTTATGCCTTCAGTGACGCACCTGAGCCTCTGCATATGTCTAGACTGCAATTAGAGGTGTGATTGCGGCATGTGTAGACATCCCTGAGCTAGCTTTGAGCTAGCTCGCTCTAGTAACAATAGCAGTAAGGCCACGGCAGAACCGGTTAGCCCTGAGTACTTCCCCAGGTCCTGGATGGCAGAGCACAGCCTGTGCTGCCGCCCATGTTGCTGCAATTTCTTTGCAGTTGTTGGAGCTGGTGAGATCAAAGTTAGTGTGTGTAAGACACTGTCACGTAGTCACAAACTCAGTGCTCTGGCACGCTCTGAATGAAGTCAGTCAGGACTCTAGTGCAGTTTCTGCCCCCTCAGGGCACACTCTCATCAGGGCAAGCCTCCTTGGCTCCTGCGCCTCCTGGGTCTGACCTGGGAGCATTCAGCACCTCTGTGCACAACTTGAGCTGTCTGCGGTGAGTCCATTTGGATGGGACACCTGGGGAAGCCTTCCATGCCGCCCCAAAGGAGCCATGCACCCCACCTCTGTAGTCAGCAGTGACGCTCAGCCAGCGAAGTTGGTTTATTAGTCGTCAGAAACACAGCCTAGAACATACCTTGTTAGCACAGTAAGCAGGAACATTCGGCAGAGTCCCTCATAGGGGAGTCTAGAGCACGTGGCCCCCAGCTGCCCCCAGTCCCAAACCAGGGGACTGACCAGCATGCAAGCAGCCCAGCCTCAGTCACCTCCAGCTGTCCCGCATCCATGCTTTGTTTCTTTTCTGAGCAAACAGGTGACCTGGTCTCCCCCCTCTCGTTGTTCTCGAGCACCTTTGGCTGGCTCCTTGCAGAGGGCAGGCTCTGGCCATCGGTTGCGGGTGTCGACCATTCTTACACCTGCCCTTTAGTGTGTTTGTGGGGGGGGGAGGGGGAATACACCTATCCTCTAGGGGTCTCTGCAACAACAACACACCTTTATCCCATCACCTAGATACTTGAGTAGTACATAGGGGAAACTGAGGCGCACATACAAAGTTGAGAGAAAACATGAAGACCATTCCCACTTCATCAGTCACACCTCTGATTGCACTGTAGACAGACCTTCTGTTTGAGGCTTTCAGCCTTCACAGTCTTATATTTTTAAAAAGCCTGGATTGAGCCTCTTGTTTCCATTCACTTGACTGGAAGCTTTTCTGCCGTCACTTATAGCAGTGACTTTTATGGTTCTATGCTGGGATTTTTAATGGAAGTTTGGCATCTAATGCTCTGAAGCCCCTTTGGAAATCCAAGGCCTAATTACTGAGTGTTGTTGCTTAGGGACCATTCACTGGATGCACTTTGCTTGACTTGCATTTATACCCTTCTCTTTGAGTAAATGGTCGGTAGCCGGAGTTGCGCTTGTAAACAGGAATACAAACCTGTGACTAAACCTCATGGTTCCTCTGTGGCTTTAAATAGGGTTTGGGAGGATAAGAAATCTCATAATTTATTTTATTTACTTGGATTTTATGGCACCAAATCTTTCGTGCGTACACATTACACAGTGTAAATAGTATGAAGCAGAAACACTTGCAACTAGCTTAAAAGGCCGCTCGGTGGCACTGCTGGGCTGTGTGTGTACAAGCACTGCTCTCAGACTTTGCTCAAAGTGGGGGAATCCCATGTCATGGTGCTGCAGACTGGCCTGATCCCAAATCTAGTTCTTGCTATACAAACCAAATGCCATGCCTGTATCAGGCAAAAAGGTATTGGCACATCCTGAGCATGCAGCGCTACCTCTGCACGTTGTCTCACAGCTCCATGCAACAGGTGTCCTTTAAGAATTGGTTGTACCAGTTCATTGCAGCCTCTGGGTGTAGTGTTTAGCTTGGGCTCCTCACTTAGCATAGACCCATCCAGCCTCTGCAGTCTGAGTGTTGCCTGGGGGTGAGCATTGTTGTTTTTTTTTTCTCAGCATATCTCAGGGGAGTAACTGGTGGGTTTTGTTTTATCTTGGTAGGAGCGGTTCAGGTACGGGCCTCTCCAGCCCTCCTCTGGCAACCCAGACAGTGGTTCCGCTCCAGCACTGTAAGATCCCAGAGCTGCCTGTGGAGAGGAGTGTCTTGTTTGAACTTCAGCTCTTCTTCTGTCATCTCATTGCTCTCTTTGTCCACTACATCAATATCTACAAAACTGTGTGGTGGTACCCGCCCTCCCACCCTCCATCACACACATCACTGGTAGGTACCTGGGTGCGTGCTGCTGTAGTCCCATAGATCCCTGCCCCCAGTTTACCTCCAGTCCCACTCCCATGTGCATGGCAGCTCTCTCCAGATTGCTGAGCACCCAAACCCATTCCCTCCCCAACAGCTATCCCCGTTCCTCCTGCTCTTCGACAGCAACTGGGTAGATGCTCTGTTAGGACAGCACGTTAGTCTAAGAGCCAGCAGCCAATCTAGCCCAGTTCTTGTGACAGTGGCATTTTTATAGTCGCTGGGCAAAACAGCCGCCTTCTCAGCATCCTGTCACTGTAGGGAGCGTAGAGGTATGTGTTGATTCACTGAGCAGTGATATAACAAAAATTGGGGGGGGGGGGTGGGAATGGTATTTAAATTGCACGTACAAACCCCCTGGCTCCTACCAGCTCTTATGTTGAATGTATCTGTAATGTTAAGAATCATGAGATCTGAGATTCCATCCCAGCGCTGACTTTCCTTCTCGGAATAGAGTTGATCCTCTTAAATTGAATCCTTGGCGGAGTGGGCAGAAAGTGAGTAGCATACAGGAGAGGCGATGAGTAGAGGTGGGGATCCATCATTTTAAGAGAAGCCTCTTTCATGATTGGAAGAAGCCATGGCTCCATCTGGCTGATGTTATTGTTCTGGGCTGAGCAGTAGAGCTCTCCTGTGGCTTCAAATGCATCACACAGGGAATTCTGCCTTGGACCATAACACAAAAGTATGGCTTATTGCGACTAGGTCCCAGCAGGCACTGCTCCGTCTTTGTTTGAGTAGCCTGGCCACACTGCATCCTAGGACTTAATCTTCATAGGCTTCACCCTTTTTGTTAAAGACTAAGTGGTTTTATAATCAGCTCCACTTCATGGAAACTAGAGGTGGCTCTGAGGCCCCAGGTAAATTGTCAAGTGACTCTAATTTGGGCAAAGTTTGGACACCCTGGCACAGTGCACACTTGGCATTCTCCTGATAATCCAGGAGGAGAGAGGAAGGAGTGGCTCTGCTGCCTGGAGCAAAATAGAAGTGTTTCCTTTTTGTCATTGCAGAACTTTCATCTCATTGACTTCAACGTGCTGACGGTGACGACAGTCGTCTTAGCGCGCAGGCTGATCGGTGCCATTGTGAAGGAGGTAAAGCCGCAGGCCAAACTCAACTGTTCTCTCCTTCCCAACCTTCTCTGACTAGCCTCTGTGTTTGCCTTTCTGTATTGTGGGTGCATTAGGTAAAAGAATGCAGAGAAGTGCATTTCAACTCAATAGAGAGCCTTATCGAGTCAAAACACCAGCCTCCTTAATTGTGTGCACTAGCTGTTATTGCTGAAGAGCCATCAGTAAAGCAACAGTTTCTGTAGGACCTGCATAATAGTGCCACAGAGAGATCTGCAGGTACTCTAAGCACTTAGAATGCCGTGTGTTCTCAAAGGGATGTGCTGACATGAAGTCAGTGTAGAAGGTTCTTAGACTGGAATGATAAGTTTAAAAGCAAAAACTAGATATTAGATAGTACCTGGCAGCTTAAACATAGGGTGAAGTTTGGACCTACTGGAAGCTGAATGTAAACTCAGGTGTCCCTTTTAAACATCAGCCTTTTTCCTTCCCTGTTCTGAAGGGTTTTGAATTGACTGGAACATAAAACCTCAATGTGGTTTCCTACTGGAAAACTGATTTTACAGAGATGTCTCAATCCATTACTCATATGAGTTTCTCTGATGGTTGCTGAATTCCTAGTGTTTCAAACTGTAGTGAGTTTACTAAAGAATGATGTATGGCACCTTTCACCTTCCCTTCCTCTTATTTCCTTCCACTGTGTTCAGGAAAGCAATCTGCTCCTTGCGTGAGCAGCCTTCTAGGCTGCAGACAGGTGACACACCAGGGCTAGACAAGACACCACAGGAGCTCTCCTCTCCCCCAGCGAAATGGGAAGTGTATTTGAAATCTGTGCCCAAGGTTCAGCTTCGTGATCTTGGAAAATCCAAATGCAGATTCTGATCTAAACCAGGCCCCTCCCATCTGGCCTCAGTCACATGGCACCTGGAGGTCACTCTGCCTCCATTACTGTGTGGTGCTGATTTAGTAGGACTGAGTAGAGCTTCACTAGTTATGCTGCTCGTTTTTCCTGTTTGCTTTCCAGAAGGAAATAAGTTGTCTAACTCCTGCCCTGCTCTGTCTCCTCTGCAGGCTTCACAAAGTGGCAAAGTCTCCCTGCCCCGCTCCATTTTCCTTGTGATTACTCGGTTTGCGGTCCTCACTGGGACAGGCTGGAGCCTGTGCCGGTCAATAATTCACCTCTTCAGAACCTACTCGTTCCTCAATCTCTTGTTCCTGTGTTACCCGTAAGTACCTCTCTTCTCCGATCTGTGTTTAGATGATGAATTTCTAAAGCTGCCCATCAGAGCCGACTTTAGGAAGTGCGGGGCCCAATTCGAACAGTTTCGACGAGGCCCCGACAGGGATGACTAAAAAAAAAACCAAACCAACAACAAAAAACACCTGTAAAAAAACACGTGGGGCTTGTATTCACCGGGCGGTGCTTTGAGTCTTTGGCGGCACTGAAGGACCCGCCGCCAAAGTACCACCGAAGACCCAGAGCAAGCGAAGGACCCGCCACCGAAGTGCCGCTGGAGACCCGAAGCGCCGCCAGGTGAGTAAAAATTAAAAAGGCACCTCTAGCCAGGGAAGGGATTCTCACTGGGTGCAGGGCCCTCTTAGGCGCAGGGCGCGATTCGGGGGAATTGGTGGAATTGGCCTAAAGCCGGCCCTGCTGCCCATCCAATCAAATGCTGTTATTCCAATGCCATATGGGGCAAGATGTGGCTTGAAAGTAAATGATCACTTGACTTCCTTGCAACAGAACTTAACCTTTCACTCTCTTGGTAGATCATAAAGACTACATTAGGTTAGATCTCTTGGGGCAGGTATATGTCTTTTCCATTCTACTTGAATCACCTGCCCAGTGAAGGAGTTAACCACAGTTTGCAAATTGCCCAGGGTTTCATAAAAGGGCTGTCCACTTGGAGACTTCTCATGCTATATAAATAATCCATTTCTCAAACTTGTCTTGGCTGTTCAGTTCCCAGAACTTCCCAATTCCTTGTGTTGGTCCACAAATATCCTGTGCAAGATGGATAGAATCAAACACTTTTCCCCTGCCACTTGTTGACCAAATCTGAGGAACAAGGTTCTCTTTGTAGGCAAACAGCAGAATTATGCCCCCCCCTTCTGGGAAAGGTTTCTCTGCCAAGGGTGAATAGATAAAGACTTAGTGTTGTAAGCAAATGTGGTTCGGATGTTAGAATCATTCTGCACCAGTGAACTACGAAGCATCTCATAAAGGTATTGGGCCGTGCTCCACCCGTCTTTAAGGTGACCAGGGTAAATGAGATGGGTACGTGGTTTCGGGTCAGCTTGCTGAGTTCCCTGACCCTGTAGGTGGGCAGATGTGAGGGTCACCACTGGTGGCGCTGGTGTGGACAGTGCAGAGATGGTGTGATCTCACATGACTGACTCTGGTACAAGCGATGCTGAACCCTAATGAGGACTGGCTCCTTGCCAGCTGTGATTAACAGAAGGAATCCTTCAAGGAGGAGAACCTAGCAGCTGGAACATAATGAGTAAGGCTATGATTATGTCACGGAGGTCATGGAATCTGTGACTTCCATTGACCTCTGTGACATTTTCTGCCCTGGGGCTGGAGCTCCCAGCCAGCCCCATCCTGGTGGGCAGGACCCGGCAGCTGCCCAGCTGCAGCAGGCAGCTGGCAAACCCTGCAGCTGCCCAATTGCAGCGGGGAGGCTGGGGGAACTACATCTGCCCAGCTATGGTGGACGGCCAGTGGGACCCCACGCAGCTGTCCATGAGCTTTACTAAAAATATCTGCGACAAAACTTAGCCTTAATCATGAGCAAGCTGTATTAATATTAACCGGCCACCTTCAGCAATGCACATCCAAAACTCAATGCATATTAGGTGGACCTAATTGTGTTGTGTCTCTAGCTTCCAGCAGATACGTGGGCAATGTCATGTGGCCGTAGCCCTCGGCTTGTCCCATTCTAGAGTCTGTGTGGGAAGTGGCTTCCATGATCCTAAACACCATTCACAAGGGGATGTTGGGTGCTAGCACTTCACTGTCGTGGGAATGGCAGTCAGACTGGGGGGCAGGGAAAGGGGGACAACTGGGCACATTGATGTTATAGCCTTCCTGCCCATGTGCTTTTCCAGGTTCGGCATGTACATTCCTTTTCTCCAGCTGAACTGTGACTTCCGGAAGACAGCCCTCTTCTCCCAAGTGGCTAACATTGGCCCCCGAGAAACCGGGGAAGTGAACTCCAGGGGTAAAGACTATCTAACAGTTTTAAAGGAGACCTGGAAGCAGCACACCAGGCAAATGTATGGCATAGAGGCCATGCCCACCCATGCATGCTGCCTCTCTCCAGACCTGATCCGCAATGAGGTGGAGTATTTGAAGATGGACTTTAACTGGAGGATGAAAGAGGTGCTGGTGAGCTCCATGCTCAGTGCCTATTATGTAGCCTTTGTGCCTGTCTGGTTTGTCAAGGTGAGTGCCCTGCACCCGTATGTGCTCACTGCTCTAGCACGTGCTTCATGTCGTTCCTCCCACTAATGGGTCAAGCGAGGCAGTTTTGTTTGTGTCACTAGCAAAATCAGATGCTTGGCTTGGTATGGCTGCAGTACGGTTAGTTCTCATCCGATGTATGGAAAGTGGATGCAGTAAGTCTAAAGGCTGGTCTACACACACGTTCTGCAGAGACACCTGTGTCGACAAACGTAAATCAGTTTACACCTGGCTTGTTTGAGTTCGCTTAATTCCGAATTGTCCTGTGATGTGGTTAGTTTTGTGGAGTAGAAGGGGTCTGAATGTTGAGATGCTTGAAAGAAATAGAAAAGTCTGAATTTAACTTATGATGCAATACAAAATCCTACTTTGTGTTTCAGCCACTGAACTCCAATTACCTTGAGTTACCCAAACTTCTGTATTCCTGTCATCTATGGCAAAGTGTCATGGGCTTGTTCCATCCATTGGGGTGAAACTGTTTTCCCCCGTGGACTTACAGAATTTCTTCTCTGGTTATGGCCAAGCCAACTTTTTATGAACTGTAATGTCTTGTTGGGCAAGATTCAAGACAAGAATAAAACTGATTTTCTTTTCTATCCTACCTCTCTTTAGGGAGGGGGGTAAATTGTAACAGAGGGGACTCTCCCCCATCTATTTTATTGGATTTTCACAGTAAGTTGTACTGTACAGCAAATGTATTTGGATGAGTATAAAACAAGACCAGAGACTTCAGGGACCTACCGTAATCTGCCATGCGTCTGGCTTCATGGCTTTCACTTTTGGGACTAGAACTCAAAGCCACCTGCTCTAAAAGTGCAGGCCTCCTGCCATTTGAGCTAAAGGAGGATCATTGTTAGCTTCTATTCCTTGACTTCAGCAAAGCTTTTGATACGGTCTCCCATAGTATTCTTGCCAGCAAGTTAAAGAAGTATGGGCTGGATGAATGGACTATAAGGTCAATAGAAAGCTGGCTAGATCATCGGGCTCAATGGGTAGTGATCAATGGCTCCATGTCTAGTTGGCAGCCGGTATCAAGCCAAGTGCCCCAAGGGTCGGTCCTGGGGCCGGTTTTGTTCAGTATCTTCATTAATGATCTGGAGGATGGTGTGGACTGTACCCTCAGCAAGTTTGTAGATGACTCTAAACTGGAGGAGTGGTAGATACGCTGGAGGGTAGGGATAGGATACAGAGAGACCTAAACAAATTAGAGGATTGGGCCAAAAGAAATCTGATGAGGTTCAACAAGGTCAGGTGCAGAGTTCTGCACTTAGGATGGAAGAATCCTGTGCACTGCTACAGACTAGGGATTGAGTGGCTAGGCAGCAGTTCTGCAGAAAAGGACCTAGGGGTTACAGTGGACGAGAAGCTGGATATGAGTCAAAAGTTTGCCCTTGTTCCCAAGAAGACTAACGGCATTTTGGGCTGTATAAGTAGGGGCATTGCCAGCAGATCGAGGTACGTGATCATTCCCCTCTCTTTGACATCGATGAGGCCTCATCTGAAGTACTGTGTCCAGTTTTGGATGCCACACTACAAGAAGGATTTGGAAAACTTGGAAAGAGTCCAGTGGAGGGCAACAAAAATGATTAAGGGGTTGGAGCACATGATTTATGAGGAGAGGCTGAGGGAACTGGGATTATTTAGTCTGCAGAAGAGAAGAATGAGGGGGGATTTGATAGCTGCTTTCAACTACCTGAAAGGGGGTTCCAAAGAGGATGGATCTAAACTGTTCTCATGGTACCAGATGACAGAACAAGGAGTAATGGTCTCAAGTTGCAGTGGGGGAGGTTTAGGTTGGATATTAGAAGAAACTTTTTCACTAGGATGGTGTGAAGCACTGGAATGGGTTACCTAGGGAGATGGTGGAATCTCCTTCCTTAGAGGTTTTCAAAGTCCAGCTTGACAAAGCCCTGGCTGGGGTGATTTAGTTGGGGATTGGTCCTGCTTTGAGCAGGGGGTTGTACTAGATACCTCCTGAGGTCCCTTCCAACCCTGATATTCTGTGATTCTGATTCTAGCAGTATGGGGTCTATGAGCAGTAGTGATTCTCCCAGTGGCATAGGGACAGAGTATTGCAGCATAAGTGTCAGTTGTGGAATTCACACTCAGTCACTGTGCCCCTTGTGTGCAGAAGAGTGACTGTTGCCCGAATAGGACCCCTTCACCCAGCTAGTCGTAGATTTTGATTCTGAAGTGTTCAGAAGCTTAACTTTTTCTTGGCTGGCCAATTACTGCTGAGTGCAGGGCTGGTACAGCTGCTGCGCTGCTCTGCCTCTGATTTCTCAAGCAGCAATAATTGCTGCCGTGAAAAGGCTCCGGTTCGCTTAAGTGTCTCCTGGTCTGACTCTGCTTTGTTGGGTCAGGGTGTCCGAACACATTTTTACACTGTATTCCTGCCCCCCCAGAACACTCAGTATTATGACAAACGGTGGTCATGTGAGCTGTTCCTGCTGGTGTCCATCAGTACGTCTGTGATTCTGATGCAGCATCTCCTGCCTGCCTGCTACTGCGACCTCCTCCACAAAGCTGCTGCACACCTGGGCTGCTGGCAGAAGGTCGATCCTGCCCTATGCTCCAATGTGCTACAGCATCAGTAAGGACCTCTTCCCCTGGCTAGCACTGGTTTGTTCTCTCTTGTATGCTGGGGTGCGGAGCTAATCTGCCAGGCTGCTATTCACCCTGGGGGAGAAATCTCTCACTCAGTTCAGCAACGGGAAACATGAAACCAGAGTTGCTCCGTGTGGCTGCTAATCAGCCTAATGCTGTATGGGCTCAATATATCATGTCCCGCACCAAACGCAGCGAGCAAACCTCTGGTTTGTTGGTAAGCAGTGACAGTGGCTATTAAACACTTAGTTGTACAGCTCGACGAGCCAAATTCTGCCCTTGCAAATAACCGCAACTTGATGTCTTAGCAAATAGTTACAAGAGTCCTTAGTGACAGGCTCAAGGATTAGGACCGTCGGTGGCTGCATCGGTGTAGTGCCCCCAGCTAATTGGGGGAATGCCATTGACTCCCCTGCAGAAGCTCTGTTCAGAGCTGGGGCCAGCTGCCATGTGACTGATCCTGTCATTCTGGAGGTGGGACTAAGGGAGTTGGTTTCTCTTGCAGGTGGACAGAAGAATGCATGTGGCCCCAGGGGGTGCTGGTGAAACACAGCAAGAAGGTGTACAAAGCCGTGGGCCATTACAATGTGGCTGTGCCATCTGATGTCTCACACTTCCGCTTTCATGTAAGCTGGCATTGTTCTCCTTCATTATTATAATTATTTATAGTAGTGCCTAGAGAGGATCAGGGCCCTATTGTCTGGGGCACTGCACAGATGTACAGAGAGTCCCCTGCCCCAAAGAACTTACAGTCTAAATAGACAAGAGAGACACAAAGTTGGAAGGCAAGGAGGCACCGAGAGGTGAAGTGCCTTCCTCACGATCTCACAGCAGGGCAGTGACCAAGCCAGGAATAGCCCCTGATCTGAGTCTTACTCCTGGGCTTTCTCCCTGTCCCATGCCTCCGGAGCACTAACAGTGCAGGAGCTTTCTGCAAAGGACCTCTGGGCACTTGCTCTGGGGATGAGAGCACCAAAGTTCTTTTCATTTGTGAGTGAGAAGAGAATGTGCTGCTAGGTCTGAAATCTTAGTGCGTTAGCTCACGGAGCATTCATTCCTATGTGTTCCGTATTTTCTGTGGAGCGTCTGACTCCCATGCAGCACCTTACCCTGGGCTCTTTATCCTCCAGTTCTTTTTCAGCAAACCGCTGAGGATCTTGAACATTTTAATTCTGCTGGAAGGAGCTATCATCTTCTACCAGCTCTACTCACTCATCTCGTCAGAGAAGTGGCACCAGACCATCTCACTGGCTCTCATCCTCTTCAGCAATTATTACGCCTTCTTCAAGCTGCTGCGTGACCGGCTGGTCCTGGGAAAAGCTTACGCATACTCTGCCAGCAGAGACTCAGAGCAGAAGTTCCATTAAATTGCACTGCTGCTCAGCTTGTATTACGGACAAAACCTTAAAAAAAAAACAAACACCCACACAAACAACCTCAGAGCTTTGTATTTTTGTTACCACTGCTTTTTTTCTTTGATAACTGATGTAATTAAAAGGAAAAAACATATTTTTGTACTCCCAACAGCTGTTTGTGTGTTTGTTATTTAGCCGCATCAAACAATCAGCCCTCCACATCCTATCTTTACTTAGAGGGCATCTCCACATTAACAAATGACTCTGAACCTCTGTTCTTGACAGGTGCAAGTATTGTTTATCTGTGGGGGAGGATGATGTTGGGAGGGGTCTGCCTGTGGAGTTGGGGAGGAATGAATAGATCAGTGTGATCACGTTTAAAAGCTGCTTGTTGGTTGGGAGCAGTCGAGCCGAAGGCCTTGTCTACAGGAGGAAGTTGAAAGTGGCGTGGACACGTAGTTCGAGTGCCTTCCTGTGATTTAGCTTAAATCAAAATAAACGCCCATAGAAGGGGGTCATGCCACTTTATCTATTTAGAACCTGATGGTTCGGATCAGTGAAATTTCTTCTCTCTTAGGCCTTGACTGCACCATCTGGTTTAAAAATCGTATTTTAAAAACCAACAAAACCTGCTTTCCCTCCCTCTAACTGGCACTCCCTGAGACGATTAGAGCAAGGCTGTATTTGCCCTACAGTCGTCTTATGGTGTAGCTGTGATGGTCAGGAGCATGATGAGACATGATCTCTGACTGACAGAACTGCTGGCAGAAGCCCCTAGTGTAGACACAGCTATACTGGCGAAACTGCTGTTACATATATGGCTTGTTTTGCTTGGGGGTATGTGGTTTTATCACCGTGGTACAAAGTGCAGCTTTGCTGATATTGCTGCAGCCACACTGGGCGTTCTTTGCTACTGTAGCACACCAGTAAAGCAATCCTGGTATAGACAGCCTAACGGAATTAATCCTCTACTTTTCCTGTCTCCCGTTGGGGCTGAGTTTACACTGCAATTCAAATAGCCTGGCCAGATTTACTCTGGGGGTCTCAGGCACATGGCAGCCCTGTGCTCGGGGAGTTTCTGGGGCCACAGCCTTTGCAGGGGAAGGGTTGCAAACACTGCATTCTAAACCCCAAACTCTGGTATTTTACCAAATAGAAATATTGGGGGTTGTCTTTTTTTATCCTGTTTTATACTAAACGCCCTGACCGTGGTCCTCTGAAAGGAGAGTTGCTGGGCGGGAGGGAAAGGTTCTGTAAAGGTCCAAAGGCTTTGAACACAAAGACTCAGCTGGGCAACGTGTATTTCTCATTGGCTCATTGCTGGAGTTTATATTGTGCGATTCATACATCTCAACTTCCTATGTTTGCCCTGGAGCAAGGACAGCAGATGGGAACGCTGCTTTCAATTAATGCCAACTATGTTTTTGCAGCAGGTTAAGTTATTGATTAAAGACATTTTGTAAGTACCTGTGATCTGGGGTAATCTGTCATTTCAAGCAACTCTCCTACCTTTTGGCAATTCCTAAAAAATTATTCCCTTAAACAGTTGCCCTTTAAAGTATTCTTTGCAAGGCAAACCATGTGGAAGTTACCAGTGGGGTAAACTAAGCTTTGAAACTGCTTCCCACCGTGCTCCAGTCATTTCAGAGTGACCTGAACTGGAAAAATAAATTGCAAACTTGTGTCCTTGCTTTTTTTTAAACCAAGTGTCCCCCTCTCCTTCCAGCTTCCTTCGTTTATTTTATTCCTCTGCACTAGAAGTTCAGGTTGTGCCGAGGCTGGAATCTTCTGTGGTGCTGGCGAACTAGTGTAACAAAGGACATTACAAAAGTACAGTTGGAGTAATGAGGCAGAGGACAGATTGTTGCTGGTAGCTGCTATTTGTTTAGCTGCAGTGGCCAGTACTTTAGTGAAGGGAAAACAACCCTGCCCTTTCAAGGAAGGGATTCACAAACCTTGGGAGCTAGACGCCTTCCTGGGAAGAGCAGCCTTGATCTTCCTGCTTTGAAAATGAAAAGAAAGCAGCTGTTTGTTTGTTTTTTTAAATCCAAGCCTGATCCAGCATCAAGAAGTAGAAAAGGGCACAAATCTCATTTTTATCATACTCTTAGCCTCTTACCTTTAAAAAACAGGCTGGAGGCTTGTTCCAAATGCTTTTCCCCAACTGGATGCAGCCACTACAGGCAAAACATGTATAAGTGCCACGACCACCTCCACAGCAGCTGTCTCTGGATGGTGCAGGCAGGGGCTATCTGCAATACACCCCTTAGGGATCATGAGTCTTTAGTGGGCACACTACACACGAGAGCCCATTGTCAGAGGATGTGATGCAGACTGTACATCCTGCAGAGTTCAGCCCTTCTGATTCAGGGTGGGGGAGAAGCTGGAATTGTGGTGGTTTAGCCCTGCAAATGTGTGCAAGGGCACTCTTCAGCCCAACCCCCTGTGGAGGGGAGTGCCAGGTGCTGGCACTAGTGGGCAGCAGAGAGCTGATCCTCCCTTAGTTTTTCATGATTGAGGGATGATGGCAGGCTGGTGTCATTCTGTCAAACCCAGCCTGCCCTTCCGCTCAAGGGTTCAGCTGGTTACAGTCAGGAGCAGGGTTAAGCAACTGGGGCCATGCAAACGGCCTGGAACAAAGTGATCAGGGGGAACTGGTGGGTAAGGGGGAGGGGAGGCCTTCCGAAAGTCAAACCCGCCAGCGCTGCAGTCTGGAGGAAGGATGGAACCAGGGCTGGAACAGCCCAAGACAAGGCAGGTCCAGTTCAGACACTTTCCTGGAATAGCCGCAGCAGGAGCGCTTACCCTGACATGTCGGGAGGGAGCCACTGCTGACCCAAGTAATGGCAGAGATCTCTGCAACTGAAGGCCATGAGATCTACCCAGTAATGAGGGCAGGCCCCCATCCCACATCCCCTGCCAGCTGCACCCCAGCAACACTTAGTGATGAGAGCACTGAAAACAAAAGCGGAGAAGAAGGAAATGCTGCCTGCTGCCCAGCGTGAAGGTGGCCGCACTGGCTTGGCAAAGAGGAAGGGAGGGGAGAGGGGTGGCGCTGCAAGGTGGCATGTCAAATGCACAATGACCCTGGGTTCCTCCCAGTGCTCCACCTGTCTGAGCAGCATTTGACGGCCATGTGCCCCATAAGGCTGGGTGCATGGCAGCTGTCCCAGAACTTTTTGAGGCTAATGGCCTGGTGCCCTGCTTTGTCCCTCCTCTGGGGAGGAAATGCCACCTCAGCAGGTGGCCAGACAGACTCAGTGCTGAGACACCACCAGCCCAGCCCCCAGGTGGGTGGCTGGATTGCAAGGGGGGGGTGAAGCAGGGGCAGAAGTGTTCTCGGTTGGGAAGAAAATGTAACATACTGGCTGAAAGCCCCCCACACCAACCACCTTGGAGCCCATCACTCACCTCTAGCCAGCCAGGAGTTAGAGGAACACGCGGTGCCACCATGTCCAATGGACAGGGAAGAGCAGCCAGCAACTAGGGACAGAAAAATGAGCTAATCAGAAAACACAGGGCTCCAGTGGCTGTAGGATGGCTGGATCGCTTCAGCATGTGCCAAGCCACCATATTAGCTAAGAGATGCTCAAAATGGACAAGCGTGCGCCTGAGAGCCCCTCAGGGCCAGGCCTGGCTTTGGGGTCTACGTCTGCATAGACCAGGGGTCAGCAACCTTTCAGAAGTGGTGTGCCGAGTCTTCATTTATTCAAGGTTTTGCGTGCCGGTAACACATTTTAAAAGGTCTCTCTCTATAAGTCTATAATATATAACTAAAGTAGTGTTGTATGTAAAGTAAATAAGGTTTTTAAAATGTTTAAGAAGCTTCATTTAAAATTAAATTAAAATGCAGAGCCCCCCGGACCGGTGGCCAGGAATCTGGTAGTGTGAGTGCCCCTGAAAATCAGCTTGTGTGCCACCTTCAGCACGAGTGCCATAGGTTGCCTACCCCTGGCATAGACCCTAGTGCAGCGCGGGCCTTGGGCCTGACTGGGGCTCTCCCTAAGTGCTACCGGCCTGCAAATAATCCTGCTTCACCACTGCCAGAGGGAAGCCCGTTGCACGGCCCGGACTCATACCCAGGGACAAGCAGGGACGTGACACACGTGAGTGGGAAATGCATGTCATCGTGTGCAGCTGCAATTGCTGTCCCCTGCAGTCCCGCCAAGTGCCCAGCTCCTGGCATAGCAGGGGGCTTATTCTAGAGGCACTTGGTTATTCTAAGCCTCTTGCTTTTTTACCTGTTGGTGCTGCTTGCACACCCGACCACTAGGCGGTCCTCCTGCCATGCACTGGGCTCAGTCGCTGCAACAGATGGCATTTTGTTTTTCCAGCCTCTAGCTGCAGAGGTGACAATAACCCTAAGGCTGCCTGCCCCACCAATCCCCAGGATGCATGTGCTTTACTTCGGCTGCGCTGCCAAGCTCATGCTGCGGCACCAGGGCCCCTCCTGGCCCAGGGCAGAGCGGCGTGTCTGACACACACAGCTTTGGGGATGGGGAGTGTAGGGCGCGAGCCATGTACGGCTAAAGTGCTGGGCTCAACTTTAACTTGGGTCACAAGTGCAGCGAGCCCGGCGGGCTCAGCCCTCATCCCGAGCGCCCAGTTTCCTACACTGGGCTGTGCAGCGCAGCCTAGGCACACAGTGCTGGTTCACTGGCTGCACTTCAGCACGACATGCACGCCAGTTCAAGGCCTCCGGGGGGGGTGTCAGTGTGCCCCTTTGTACCCGCAGAAGGAACCAGGCTCAGCACCAATGCACGGCTGAATGACTCCCTGAAGCACAGTGCCAGTGCCATCCTGCTAGTTAGTACCAGCCAGCCCCAGCGCATGTTGTTCTGGTGGGATCTGCTGCCAGAAAAAGGGCAGCAGTGCCGAGCTGCCTCATGCAGACATGGCAGGACACCACCACAGCCATGAGAACTGAGCATCTGCCAGCAATTTACTCACCATTTCCCCAAGGGCGGCTGTCCTAGGTGGGCGGGAAGGGCCTGGCCGCTTTATCACTGTTCCTCCCCTGCTCAGGGCCAGCTAGCTGAGACAGTGGGGTAAACCCTGTGGTCCCCGGACACACCTGTTCCCCCTTGTGCTCCTACAGGAGTTTGAGCAGTAAGCCAATGCCCAAGGCAGGTGAGGCCACAGAGCCCAGCTGGGCTCTGCAGTCCCTGGCCTGGTGTGATTCCTCCCTGGCTGCTGGAACGTGACAGGGAAGGGAGGTGACGCTTTGGGCAGCCAGTGACCCACGGCGGGGGAGGGGGTATTGCAGGTGCTCCAGCCACTAGCCCCAGCATGCTTCGCTCTTGCTGCAGCTCCGAGGGTGCCCACTGGCTATCTAGGCCACCCGAGCACCATCTGTGCCAGCAAGATTATTGCAAATGAATTAAGAAAGGTCTTAGCCCAGAGATTAAATATTTAATAGACGTGTTTATTCCACGGAGAAGAACAGTCCTCCGTGATGGGAGCCAGCTGGGCAGGGCAGGGCAGGCACCTGCAGAACTGGCTTTTCACAGCCCCCCCCCCCCGCCCCAGTTCCATCTGCAAACCCAGGGAAGCTGAGGGGTGTATCTCCAGCCCTGACCCTTTGCCTTCACTTCACTCACACTCAGAGGCGCAAGCAGGTCTCGCCCTAGACAGCTACCCCAGGCCTCGTTGCTCTGGCCAGGCTGGTGCATGGAGCACTTTGAGCCTGGCGAAGCAGTCCCAGCATGGCCATAGCTTGTGCTGGCAAAACTGCCCCTCCCCGCCAGAGAAACAAGCTCGAACATACTAGTGTAACTGCGTCTGCCCGTGGGGCTCCTGCCAGCACAGTTCTGTCCCGCAGGGCCCCCTGCTTCACGCCCTTGCCCAACAGTGCTAGCCCCTGCCTCGCCCGAGGGTTATACAGAGGTTCCACCCAGATCTCGCTGCTTGTTCGGCCTGCCGAGCGCTAGCCCAGGGGCAGGCTCAGCCGGCGTGATTCAGTCTCCATGTTCATCATGGCGCCTGCCCCCTCCGACTCCACCCCATAGGGCAGTCTCCCCCCTGCCCCACGGCAGCGCTCACATGCCCTCCACTCTCCCAAGAGCTGCCTGTGGCTTCTGGGAGGTTAATGAAACAGAGCGGCTAAGGGATGCAGCAAAGCCAAGCCATCGGCTGTTTCCACAGCAACAGCTGAGCAGTGATTTATTTCCAGGGTAATTAAAAATGCCTAGAGTAAAGCAGCAGTGCCCCCCCCCCGCAGCCACCCCCCACATTGGGCTACCTCCCCCACAGACCCTTCAGCCCTCGGACGTGCCACCTCAGAGTCCGCCCAGGACATGCTGGCCTGCCAGGGCCTCCCAAGAGCAGGCCTTGGCAGGTGGGTTCCCACAGGGAGGGGAAATGAAAGGAGCGTGTCCCCCATGTCCCACCTTAGGGGTGGGGGGCTCTTTCCAGTCCTTCCCCCCACCCAGCACCTTGGCATCCCCTTGTCTCCAAAGCTGCCTGTAATTTGCATTGGGCTGCAGGTCAGGGAACATGCAGCTGGTGGGGTGTGTGACCCCCACCTCCCTCCAACCCTCATCCCACCAGAATGGCCCCCGGGGCCTGGGAGCTGCAATAAGCCAAGTGCTGCAAAGGGTTCTTGTCCTGGAGTCACCCCTCCTGCAGACAGGCCTCGAATTCAACTCCGTGCAGCTTAGGAGCCAGCCCCCCTGCTGGCCCCCAACCTGTCTCTGTGACGGTGCCCTTGCCCGCTGGAGGGCAGCTGCCAATCAGGGCCCCGTAGGGACAGTATGGAACTAAGGCTGGCCTGAGGCTGCCGTCGCTGAGGGAGAGCAGAGGGCATGTGAGCGCAGCCATGGGGCCAGTGGGAGACCCAGACAGAGGGCGAGAGACACAGGCAGGGGGCCAGCAGGGCTCCACAGGCAAAACAAACGGGCCAGTGAGCAGGGACAGCCAGCAACTACCAGCACGCATGCTCCTCGCCAGTCAGCAGGTAAGATCACATCATCAACCCGCGTGGCAGGGAACATACAGATGTTTACCAGCGTCCGGCGACCTCCCCCTGTCCCCACCCCGCAGCCAGTGGGGAAAGCAGAGGGAAGTGTGGGAGGCAGAGGGTCTCAGGCCAAGGCACACCCCATTCTGCGTCTGAGAAGCGCAATGGGATCTGTCATGGCCACAAGTAGCCGGGACCTCGACTTTCCATCATCTCACAGGCCAGACCAGATGGCTGCTCTGAGAGCCGGAAATAAATGGCCCGTCCCCAGCCGCGTGGTCCCATCACCAAGTACAGATGCAGCTGGATCGGCTCAACGACAGGAAGGGCTTTCGGATGCAGGCGCCACGGTAACATCCATCGCAGCTGCTCCCAGAACGGGGCTCGTGACCCCCCCCAGAGCCGCCACTGGGGATCCTTGTGACACTGCGTGCCCGGAGCTTTCAGGATTAGCTCCCAGGAGCCCCCACCCCAAAAGAGTTAGCTCCTGGTGATCCTTTTGGGGTGTGTGAGGAAAGGCTGCCCTGCAGATGTGTGAAAGGACTCGCTGCAACCCAAATCCCTGCCAGCTGGGAGTTCCAGCTCCTGGCACCAGTGAGCAGCAGAGAGCTGCTCCTCTCCCAGCGCCAGCTCAAGGATGGGGCTCCCTGGAGTCAGGAAGGGGGACAGTGACTGGGGCCCAGAAGCGGGACAGAGCTGGGGTGTAAGGGGGAGGGGAGAAAGGTGGGGGATGGGGCAGGGAACAACAAACCTGCAGAAAGTCAAACCCGCCAGCGCTGCAGCCTGGAAGGATGGGACAGGAGCTGGCACAGCCCGAGACAAGGCAGGTCCAAGTTAGACACTTCTCTGGACCCACCTCGGGGGAGCGGTTACACGGGGAAAGGGTCACCGTGGACCCGAGTAACTACAGAAGCGACGGCAGGCCAGGACACCTATGGCCCAGAGACACTTATTAAGGAGCACCCAGAAAACAAAGGCAAAGGAGAAGGAAACAGAATGAAGGCGGATGTGTAGGGCTGCCAGGCTCTGAAGGCCTGCAATCCGTGTCCCCACCTGTCCATGGCAGGATGTAAACAGACCTTGTGCAAACCAGCCTCTTCAAACAAGAGAGGGGAGAAGAGCAGGGCCGCAGCTTCTTCCTCACCCCTCTAGTGCATCCAGCGGTGACAGGCTTGTGCTATCCCCGTCTGCGCCCCAAATCCGGGATTGTTGCCTCTAGGCAGATGACTTAATTGTGTTGTTACCCACTGAGCATGGCACCTCCTGCTGGAGATGAGCTGAAGCACACGGCCCCCAGGAGACAACATGGAAAAGAACAGCAACAGGTCAAGCCCTCAAACAAAAATCAAAGGACCCTTCACAGGAGCAGAGCTAGGCCGCAGAGTGACTCTGCATCCCTCCACCTCACAGCTTCAGAGTGGCCGTGAGAACAGTCCAAGAGAAAAGCACTGTGTGTTTTCTACACCATGATAGCAACAACCTGGGATTATACTTTGGTGGAGGTTTATAACATAATCCCACCCAATATCAGACACTGCACACCTCAAGTCTCTTGAGCAGGCTATCCTGAACAAGACAAACCTGCAGTCTAGGCAGACATCAGGATTCTGCAAACCCCAGGAGAACTTGGTTGAGACCCCTGGATTAGCAACGTACAGTGCAAAAAAACTGGTGGTGCCAACTCCAACCCAAATCACAAAGCACTAGAGGATCAAAAATTAATGCTAGACAAATGCACTCCCTGTTCATACAAAACAGTGCTCCTAGGCTTTCCTACTGTCAACCTCCAGGCCAGTAGAGCAAACAGCCCCACCCAACAAGCAAACAAAGACAGAAGCCTAGCGAGACAAAACAGTCACCAGGTAAAACAATCAGCCTGGAAAAAAATCTAATCATGAGATCCAGGTTCTGTTTACAGACCTGCAAACTACCCTGTTACAGTAAAGTATACAAAACAGAGACAGGCCCTTGTCAAACATAGAATCCCTGATCGCCAACTGAAAATAGGAGATCAAAGCAGAGTGGGGGAACTCAGACTTTAAGACCAGATGGGACCATCAAACTCTCAAGAGGAAAGACCAGTGTGACACAAGGCATCAGAACCAAGAGGCGTTTTTTTACTCCATCGTCCAAGGGCCCAAGGTGTGGGAGATGGTAGCGCTGAGGATTTAAGAGACTTTCCATTACAAAGTGAGGTGGAAAAAGATCTGTGTGGCCCTAGGAGAATGGCACGAGACAACCGGAACAGCACCTCTCGGCCTCATCCTGCCCTCCATCTAGAAGGCTACAAAAGGCTACAAAGACTGCAACGTTGTTTAGTCCAATAGGAAGCCCTGGCCTGGCTTGACTTGGGCGGTGTCCAAGCAGACTGTCCTTGATGGAGCCAAGAATATAGAGCGTTTTGATTTGAGTTTTGGAAGAAGGAAGGGGGAGGAGAAAGGGGCTGGCAGGGAAGGGAGGAGCAGAAAGTTGGATTGGAAGGAAGGAAGGAGGGGAGTGCTGTGCTTTGGCTGTATTTAGTGACAGTCCATTGCAGGAGAGCAGATTCCATTCAAGCAGATTCAAAGCCTGCCCGTCACCCCAGTTTTTATTCCTCTCTGCTCTGTCCAATCCCCGCAAGCGCCTTCCAGGGCACCCTAGTGCGTGCTGGGCGTTGTCACTTTGCTCTTGTGAAGAACACCAGAAGGGACTGACTTGGACCTTTGTGACAATGCCAAAATGTATCTGGTAGCCGGCCGCGGGCCAGGCACTGGTCCCGGGGTGCTGTTCCCTTCTGCAACTAAGAGCCTGGTAAGGAATGCTACAGCATAGATGAGGAGAGGCCCCGCTGTTTAGGACACCCAGCAATGGACCCAGGAGTGGCAGAAGGTCCCTAAAAGTGTGGGGGGGGGGGCAGCACTGATGCCTTAACCATGGCCTCACCCACCCACGCCATCCCTCCCCCCAAGGCCCCGCTCCCACACTGCCTGCACTCCTTAAGCTGGTGAAAAGTGGGAGGGCCATGGTCTCCTGCCCTCCCCCGTTCTGGTGCCCACAGCTCTCCTTGGTAGCAGTAGTCCGATTGGAGTAGGGAGGAGAGCTCCTGAGTTCCTCTCAAGCCCAGGGGCATGGTTAATACCCCCTGGTTTAAATGGGACTGGTCTTTGCACCATAACACCAACGCTGTGACATGGGGAGATGATGCCACACCATTGTGACCCAGTCGGTTTTGGACTGAGGACTCCAAACCACTCACAGTTCAGTGCACCGTGCCCTTTGCCCAGGAAGAGCTCAGGATGGGGGAGAAACAGGCTGAGAGCTGTATTGCAACAGAGACGCTAGGAGGAGGGCCTGAGGGCTGGAATAGCCAGGGAAGCTGCAGATCAGGACTGAGGTGCAAAGCAATTGTGGTTCAAGGCGTTCGAAGCCAGAGGCGCTTCATCCATGATGGTGGAACCATCTCTCAATAATGCTCTGTGCAGTGGTGCTGACAACAGGTTCTTCTGATCTTCACCAGATAGATGTTCAGCTGTTTCCAGCAGCAGGCAGCAGAAAAACGAGCAGCATTGAGAGAGTTTGCTAGAGTTGCTGGGGCTCCAGGTGTCCCCGGAGAGAAATCCAGCATCCCAGGCCATCCATGATTTTCCCGTCTAATCCAGCACGCAATGCAGCCCACAGAGGTGCTGTGTGAATGAATGGGGTGTGCTTAGCCACGGCCGGCTGGAATGGGCTTTTGATCATGGTGGTTGTACAGTGCACGAGCCCTTGCTCTGACACGCTCCCGACAACAGGGAAAACCACAGGTGATCAAAGACGCTGCCGAGTTCTTCCAGGGCTTTCACCTCTCGTGCTCGGCCGCCTTTCCCAGACGCCAGTCTTTGGATTTAGAATTAAAGTTTGACCAGAATTCCTGGCACCACGCCAGACAAGGGGGCTGTCTCCTGTCAACTGAGAAAGCCGGTCTGTTCTTCCACTCCCCTCCAGCTCACCTGGTGTGTGTGATCCTGCTCCAGTACACACATGCACAAACACAGAGAGGAGTGGAATTCCCCCATTTCCCCCATCAGTGGGCTGTAACACACACACACACACACACACACACACACACACACACACACACACACACACACACACACGAGAGGAATGGAATTCCCCCATCAGTGGGCCTGGAGGTCCAATGTTAAGTTTGCTCTTTAGCTGCCCGGCAAATGAAAATCCAGGGCCACAAAGTCAGCGGCAGGCTCTGGCCCAGAGGCAGAAAAGGGGAGGGAGGTGTGGGGAGGGGCCAGGCCCATTTAACGATTGTATGCCAGGCTGGCTGATGAGCCCTGAGGGAATCTCTCTGCAGCCTGTGTATTGGAGGGGGGGGTTCTCTGGGTCCAGCCCCATTCAGCTCCCCTCAGGAGCCAGTGAAGAGGGAGCTGATTAGCCAGCTAGCCCCAATGTCTCGCCAGACTTCGCTTTCTCTTTTCCCTCTGTTTCCAAGCGATCGGCCAGTCCGGGGTTTATGGTGCGGCCAGGGAGAGGCTCATCCCTGCGTGCAGCTGCAACGGCTCTAGCTGGGAGCGTCCAGAACTGGGTTTGCTGCTCATCTGCAGTGGGCTGCTCCTCCAGGCTTATTAGGTCTTTCTGGCTGCTTAGCAGGTGCAAAGGGGTGGGTAGGTCGTAGGGATAGACCATGGTGCCATGCTTCTGGAATCCAGACCCTCGGGAGGTTGCCGCCTGACAGGAGTAGGGGATGCAGGATCACATATCCAGGGATGGGGGTGCATAGAAACAGACCCTGTGGCTATTGCCGTGAGCTTCCTCAAAAACTGTGCCAGCCACATCTTCCATGCCCACAGCGGTGCCCTGGGACTCCTGGGGCTGCAGGCTTCTTCAAAGCAGTGCCCTGACACTGCGGGCGGGGACCCCCAGTCCTGCGAGCTGCCTCATGTGGTGCCCTCTGTACGCTCTCTCCGTACACTGCTGTAAAGCGCTCGCTTAGGAACAGAACGTGACGCGTTCACGATTTAGGCCACGGCTGGATGAGGGAAACAGGCATTTTAGCAAAGGTGCTTTAAACGAGCACAGTTCTAAACAGAATGGGGCACCTGGCGCTTAACAGGCGTTAGCTGGGGGTGGCCCACCCTCGGGTTAACTGCGCCCAGCTAACAGGTCTTGACACCTCCCTGCTCCTCATCCCGCTCCGTCTGCACAGAATCCCTCTGCCTCCAGCCGAGTGGAGGGAGGAACAATGGCCCGACTGGCCTTGTCCCTGCTCAGTCCCCATTTCCAGGCTATTGACACCCGACTGGGGGGGATGAGGAAACTTTCCAACCTCCTGAATGGCTACCATGGAAACCACAGGAGAGGCTGGAACGTACCCATGGGAACAGCTGTCGTCACCCCCCCCATTTCACACAGATTGGAGGGGGCGATGGCTGGAGAACGAAATGATTCCCTCTTTAAAGGAGAAAAAAGAAGATCTGGGGCTGTAATGGGAAATTGGGGGCTTCACTGTTCAGCATTCAGCCCCTTCGGGATGGGCTGAGGGAGATGTGACCTACTAGGAAGATGGGAGGGAGAATCCCCAGGCAGGGCACTGGGCAGGACTGGTGCTAGGGGTTTGAGCACCCTAGGCAGACAGCAATTTCGCCGCCCCATGCGCTGGTCCCGAGGCTCCGCTGGAGCTGCCGCAGTGGTGCCTGCGGAGGGTCCGGTGCTCCGTGGCTCCGGTGGAGCTGCCACAGTGATGCCTGCAGGCGGTCCACCGGAGCCGCGCGAGCAGCAGACCATCCGCAGGCACCACTGCGGCAGCTCCACTGGAACCTCCTGCCGCCCCCTCCGGCAAAACAGCGCCCACCATTTATTCTGGCGCCCTAGGCGATTGCCTAGGCTGCCTAAATGGTAGCGCCTGCCCTGGCACCGGGACAGCAGAGGGGAGGCTGCCAGGCTTGGAGAGGTCAGCACCACCACTAGGAAAGAACTAACGGGCCAGGCATGTGGGATAAAACCATCCTCCGCCCGTGTGCCTGGTATGTCGGCCACAGGCGTCTGTGGGGAGGTGCAATGCAGAACGCACCCCTCCCATGACACAGAGTCTAGGGACAGGCCTGGAGAGAAGGGCTGGGGTCTCTAACCAACAGTCCCTGATTCATGCTCGCCCTTCAGCTCAGGAAAAATAACAGGAGTACTTGTGGCACCTTGTTCCATTCTATGCATCCAAAGAAGTGAGCTGTAGCTCACGGGAGCTCATGCTGAAATAAATTTGATAGTCTCTAAGGTGCCACAAGTACTCCTGTTCTTTTTGCAGATACAGACTAACACGGCTGCTACTCTGAAACCTTCAGCTCAGGGTGACTCTGTGGGCTCACAACCCGTCTGTGCTTTGGCTTCCCCCAGGGATAATCGCTCCCCTGGCGTCCTGCTTCTCTGAAGATCCCATAGTGACTGGGTTCCTACTCTTAGGTTGTGACCCACTAGCATGAGACAGGCAAGGACCCTGCCAACTCTCCAGGATTTCTAGCCCTGGGAAGGACAAGGACAGCCCAGCCCCTAGCGTCAATACCGCCACACCACCCTCATCACCGCCCTGGAGCAGTGCGCCAAAGAGCCCCTCAAACTCCAAGGGTCATAGATGCCCTCAAAATACTGACAAGGTCACCAAGAAAGGCATAGAGCTTGAAATGTTCCCCCGTCACACCACTGTGAGGGGTGGTGGGTGGGTAAGGGGGATTCCAGCCCCGTGAGCTGCGAAGCAGGATTATGGGTAGAGCAATTATCCCAGCCTATTGGCTGGATTCCTGCTCCGTGTAGCTTGGGGAGTGGCAGAGGAATCTCCACAAACCCACCGGTCCCCTGACGAAAGGAACCGGAACTGTATGAGGCAGTTTCATGCATGATGCAGGGGAATCGCAGGGACTTCCCAGATCCTCCATCCACAACAGGAGGCAGGAACAACAGGTGCCAACAGCTGGGCAGCCATACGGCCCTCCAGGTGGGGACAAAACAAGGTTTTCACCAGGAGGGAGTAGCAGGAATGCAGAAAGAAACAGATTCCCTCCTGTTAGCACCAGTTAGAGCACTGGCTTGCATCAAAAGCAATGGTTGTTAAAGGAGGGTGCTGAAAACCTCCTTTCAGTAGGACACAGACCCCCAGCCAGCCTAGATCAGGCCCTCCCATGACTCCATCCACAGAACCTGGGTTCAGTGCGCACTGCACTGAGGGAGTTGGTAACCGCGTGCCCCATGTCACGCCAGTGTCAATGACCCACACGAGCTGGGGCAGCCGGAAACCCCTCACTTGCAGAGGTGTGGACAAGCCAAAGGTGGCATCGGGCCCGCTGCTAAAAGCATGAAGAGAAACTGGTGCTGCACGGAACTGCTCCAGGGGGAGAGGGGAACTCCGAGGATGTAGAAACCGTCTAATCTGAAGTCCACCTTGGGGAGGTGGTGACACCACTCCACTGCTGGCCCCTGGCAGAAAGTTCTGGAAGTGGACTGTTCTAGAAGGGGGTACTGAGGCGCTGGTGGGGCGCGGGGGGCTTGGAGAGCCAGGGGGCTCCCGTCAGTTTTGCACTAGGGAGCTGAGGAGGAAATCCAGTCGGCCTGGGTTCCTCAGAGAACGATATTGACGCACCGCAGTGAAGTGCTTTGAGATCCTTGGATGGAAGGTGCTCGACCTTACGAGTGTGGCATGAGTCATTCTGAAGCCGCTCTAAAAGGCTGGGAAGGTGGCACTGAGCAAGGACTGGAGTGGCAAGGCTGTGGCCCCTCAGCATAGTTTCCTGAATTCAAGGAGACCACCAGTTTCCCAAGTAGAGCCAGACTGAGCAAGGGGCTAACTTGAGTCCTGTACCATGGCCTCCTATAAACTGCGGAGCGCAGACAGTTCTGTCAGCCCTTCCAAGGTTCAAACCACCGAGGTGGGAGCCAGTGGTTGGAGCATTGGCCTGCTAAACCCAGGCTTGTGAGTTCAATCCTTGAGGGGGCCATTTGGGGAACTGAGGTAAAACTCTGTCTGGGAATTGGTCCTGTTTTGAGCCGGGGGTTGGACTAGATCCCTCCTGAGGTTCCTTCCAATCCTGACAGCCTATGATTAATGGCACAATCTCATGGCTCAGAGTGATGAGTGGAATTGACTGACGAGCCCCCAGACTGCCCTGGGAGAAGCAGGCCCCAGTGTCTCTCAGTATAGGCCTGATGCTTCATCCATCCTGATGCAGAAGGGCTGGAAATCCAAAGAGCTGAACGCCTTCTCCCTTTCCCGCGACCGAGTCTAGAGAGACCCTCCTGCCCATAGCCCCTGCCAGGGCTTCTACCTGCAACTAGAATGAGCAGCTGTGCTGGGCTGGCACCTTCCCTGCCCTGCACCCTGGCCAATCCTGCCCACCCCTGCACAATCCTCCCTGAGTCTATTTACCGCCAGGGATCGGAAACTGCCAGGGAGATGGAAATCAGAGAGTCTCCAGCCACCCTGCTCGCCGCCCTGCCCAACCCCTAGCCAGTTTAAAGCAGCCCCTGAACAGGCTGCTGCAAGGTTCTTTGGCAGACAGATCTTTGTGCCGGCTCCGCTGGAGAAGACAGATTGCCCGGCCAACAACAGCCCCCTGCCACTGGCCCTTCCACATGCCCCACCTGGCGAGTGTGCTGGCTAATCTGAATGTTTTGACATCCTCACTGGTGTGAAGCACAGCCCAGGGGCTTCCGCTCCAGCTCAGCTCCGCATTATCCCTCAATAAACTGTGTCTCAGCTAAGCAAACGGGCGCTAAGCTGCTCATTCCTGCTCTGTCTTTTCTCCCCAGCCGACCCACACGGTTCCCATCAGCACGCGCCTCCCCCAGGACATTCACAGCCACACACACACCCGCTCTTCCCTTCCACATGCCCTGCAATTACCATCCCCTGACCCAGAAAAGCCCTTGATGCCGACAGTCACTGTCGCTCCTGGTTAATTTTCTTTTGTTTCAATGAGTCGGGACATGGGTGGATGGATGCAGCTGCCAGCTCGGTGCAGATGAGGCCATTTGGCAGCAGGAGACGCTCAGGTCTCAGTGCTCTCTCCAGTTCCATCCACCAGGACAGAAGCTTCAAGCAAAGGGGGATCAAATACCCTCCCCAAACACATCAGATCCTTTTGGGGGCTGCCCCTGGTGGAGGAAGGCCTGCAGCTACCCATTGGCCAGAGAGTGCAGGAATCTGCCACACCTGCCTGGAATCTTAGAACATAAGAATGGCCAGATTGAGTCAGACCAAAGGTCCATCTAGCCCAGTAGCCTGTCTTCCGACAGTGGCCAAGGCCAGGTGCTTCAGAGGGAATGAACGGAACAGGTGATCACATGGGTTTCCTTGGGACCTGTGTTCCTAATCACAGGGCTGAACTGAACCAGGAGCTGGCCCCGCACCAGATTTGTTTTATCCTCGATGGGGTTTATTGCTGGTCATTGTAGCAGAAACACCCAGCTAATGTGCTAAGCCCACTATCCTGACTTGCCTCCCACTCCTCTCCAGGGGACCCAACTGCTCTCTACCAAAACCTCCAGTCTTCCCCAGGACAGCTTCTGCGGTGCAATCAAGCCTTGTCCGCACTCCAGTCTACAACACGATGTGAACTGGTGGGGTAGGGGCAGCTTAAAATACATGGAACTTAACACCCAGCACAGGGGCTGCTGGACTTGGTGCCTTGGTCGGTCCTTCCTGAGTCAGTAAAACAAACCCTGTTTTTAAAATTCACCTGCAGCTGTGGCAGATTCCCTGTGTGCTGCCGTCTCCTGGGACCTGGCCATAGACTTTAGGGTCAACATGCCACTGAAAATGCAAAGCCTTGACTGCGGAAGTGCCCAGTCCGGGTAGCCAGGTCCCCTCTCTGGGTACCTTTCGCTCGTTCTCAGGAGCTATCCACTCTGATGTGAACCATAAGGCCAATGTCAAAACACCCAGGAGGAGGGAGAATGAAACCAGCTCCACCTCACCTGACCCCACTGGACCAGGTGATGCATCCATGGGCCAAAACCAAGCTCTCTCTAAGTCTACCTGCCAGCATCAGCCCCACAGGTGATAGTCACATGATCCAGCAGCCGTTAGGTAACTACCGATATGAGTCACAAAGCGGAGAGATGAGGCAGTGATACCCCATCCCTTCTCCTTTCCCAGGTACAGCTCAGGCCTTTGGAGAACAGCAGTTTTCTCTCTCTCTCTAATTAGGCAGCCATAGGCATCTCCCTCGTGGGATAAATCAGACACCTGGCTCCAATCTGGTGTTGTTCACTCGATCCCCCCTCAGGCACGTTTCAGTGGGTTTCATGAAGGGCTGGGTCACCTGAACCGCTGACACTCCTGGTATTAACCTAACCGGCCAAATCGAGGCACTAACCAACCCAGTGGAAGGGTTTAAATACTGCATCAGTGGCCCATCTGTGGGATGGAGAACAGAGAGAGAAGCCACCGCCCCACACAGCCCCCACAACAAGTGCTCCCAAGAATGCCCCATTAGCAACCCATGATCCCTCTCCTATCCAAGTCTGGCCTTTTCGGAGACGCACCTAGCCAGGCTCATGTTGCCACTTGTGGGATTAGCCCATCTCCCCTCGTGGCGCCTACACTCGTCAGGCCCAGAAACGAGGACAGGGCACAAAGCAGGCAATTCCCCCGCAACTCGACTTATGGGAAATCTGGTGAGTGGTTTTAAGCTGCTCCCCATGTCCCACAGGGCTGGCCCCTTACTGCAATTACACCCCAGCCCCATACTGCGGACTGAGCCCCTCCCTCGCCCTGCCATTATCTATCCTCCAAATCCCTTTGCTGCAGCACCCTGTCCTGTGCTCCCTGCCTCTAGCCTCCACCTCAAACCACTCCACAACCAGAAGGCTCCAGGAGGAAGTGAAGAGCAACAAAACATTCTGTCCAGGATCCCCAAGGCTTGAGGTGAGCAGTGTTTGTGGTCAGTAACGACGCTTGCACTAATCTCTACTCTGCACTAGAAAAGGTTTGCCGGTAGAGAGATACTGGAGATGCAGTTTATGCTGGCATACACTGCTATTGCTTATACCAGTGCTGTGAACACAAAAGCCACAGGGTGAACATAAGGACTTTGGTGCCAGGATCACTTCAGCTGTACGAGGACATTTTCCAGCATAAAGATGTAAAATTTCACACCCGTAGCCGACACTGTGACACCAGCGAAAGTTTTAAGCGTAGGCCAGGCCTGATACAGCCGCTTCCATCGCCGCAGCTCAGAACACTTGATAAAACAGTGACAGAGCATTTCTTCCATATGCAGTTAAATGACATGCCCAAGATCGTCCTGTGAGTCTGTGGCAGACCCCGGAAAAGAGAAGCCCCACACTCCAGCGCTTACTGCTAATCCAGACTGCCTCCCATAAGCGTCAAGGGAGGATAAAACAAATGGGGCCCCACTCTCAGATCCATGTGGCACTGGAGTGCTCAGGAGCCGCAGTCAAGGGCAGGATTTGGCCTGTTATCTTATCTCCTCCTCTGGGCCGTACTGTTTATATTAAGCACCTTCTGCAAAGGGAAGGGCAGGGAAACCTGAGAGCTCGTATCACAAGCCCTGAATGGGCTAATCTTGCCTGGGTTCAGTCACCGAGTCTGTGGTGATGCATTTCCTGCCAAAGGATCCCTGAACAGGCAACTCGCCATTGAGGATAAAGCCCAGGTTCTTCCCCTCCTCCCTGCACTAACACACCCTGCATTGTGTCAGGAGCCTGGTTCCAGGGACTTTGCACTGTCCTCAGACTCCACCCGCTGCCGGGCGGAGGGAGAATGTGTGTGTGTGTGTTTAACATCCTCTCCACCCGGAGTTGCATCATGCCATCAAATGCTCCCAAGCCGGTGGCTTTTCCAGCCATGCACCTTTGCTCTTTTTGTCGCACTTGCTTTGGAGGAGGGAGGGGCACCTACTTGCTGAACGATAAGAGAAAGGATCATGCCACACGCCGGTAGTATTGCCCCACTCAGGCCCGGCTCCCAGCTGAAATGCCATGTTAACACAAGCTGGGATCCCAGCGTTGTGAGTTTCTTCATCCCCCATCCTCTGCCAGTACCAGCCAGGACACATCAGCAAGCGCTCGTCACACCCCTAGCGAGGATACCAGCAGCGTGAGCTTCCTCACAGCAGTGCCCTGCTGGAACCAGCTAAAGCTGCGAGTTTCTTTCCTAGCCATGCCTGATGACACCAGCTAGCATTGCACCCTGGTGACCCTTCTCACAGCTGGGTCTCTTGTCGATTTCAGCACCCACAACTCCAGGGCTGTGCGCTTCCCTACAGCAGTGCCCCATCCGTGGTAGCTCAGCTTCCTGCAAGGGCAATGAATTCACAGGTAAATTATCAGCTAGGTGAGGTCAGATGCAGGTTGTTTATGGCAGCTCCTTCCCTCCTCAGCAAGAATCCCTGATGAAATGCCAACGTTCAGTTCCCCAGGCCAGTTTATTTGAGCAAAGACTGGATGATCAGCCCTGTGACCCCGTGCAAATAGCTGCAAGTCCTGTCACAAGAGGCTTCTTTCCGCTGAAGTGATTGAAGCATCCTGTGGACACGCCTGTTGGCACATTCATCTTGTGACACCTGAAGATGAGGTAAATCTTGGCTTCTGTTGGTAATCCCTGGAGACAGTCCCTGTGCCTCAGACAGATAATGCAGCCTGTGCCATCAGTTTCTAAACCCAGAGTCATTAGAGGGCTGAGCAGGTCGGGGAAGCCTGGTTAGATTCCCACTCCTGCTGACCCCTGGGGTAAGGATCAGACCCCCATCCCTGGATTTCACCCCCAGATACACATCATTCCAACAGGAAGGGCTGAAATGTCTGTTACCTGGTTCTATAAAAGATGGGGGTGAGAGTATATCACATGTAGTGTTGCTGCAGGCAGCTGAGTTGGTCCCAGGATCGTAGAGAGACAAAGGGGGTGAGGAAATATCTTCTGTTGGTGAGAGAGACAAGCTTTCGAGCTTACCCAGAGCTCTTCCTCAGGTCTGGGAAACTAACTCACAGTGTCCCTGGTAATAAACACAAGAGTGTGTCATTCTCACAGAAGAGGGGAATGAACTCGTGGTAAAAGGCCCAGGTCTGGGAACCAGGATACGTGGGGTCTGCTCCCAATTCTGCCGGATCCACTGTGCGACCTTGGAGGATGCATCATCAAAATTACTCCGAGCCTCAGGTGTTCGCAGAGATAACCTGTGAAAAGGGGGATTGTGCCATTCCTGCGGAGAGGACTGTGAGAGGTTAATTTAAAGCAAGTAAAAATGCTCTGAGAACATTTGCTGGGAGCTGCTTTGCAAGAGTGTGAATAGCAAAGAAGAAAGGGAATTGCCGAGTGTCATCCAATGGGGTGTCACTAGAATTTGACCCCGGTCTGGTGTGTTTTCCGAATGATTGCAGATGACCCCAGAGGTTGTGATGGGGGCATATGCTGCAAGCTAGGGGGAAGGGAAGGAAATGGAGAAGAGAAAATTTAAGGCAAATCAACATCCTGACAATGGGATCTTTTAGGGTGTGGAACAGTCTGTCCAAGGGGCAAAACTGGGACTTTTAACGCTCCTCTAATGAACAATCTGGGACCAGCTCTGACTCATGGGATGCAGTACAGAGCAAAATACCTGCTCAGTTCTCTTGGGGCTGTAAGGGGAGAGGAGGGAATCTCTAGCCTGTAGAAACAACAACGAGATTTACGGAGAGGGGCTTTTCTTTCTTAATTCAGGGATACATGGGGGAGAATAAATCATATTGCCACAAATCAGTTCTGAATCCGATCTCTGGCTGTATTTTTAATCTTTTCCTGGGGCTGTGTGGTGTGTTATCTCCTCTGATTACTGTCGCTTTGATTTGCTGGGGGATAAAGCCATGCATGCTGCTGGAGCTGCAGTGTGTGTGTGTGAGAGAGAGACAGAAGCCTGTGGGCCTCTCTCCTTCTCAGCCCACTTCTGGAGGAAACCTGTAAATCTCCAGCTGCCTTTCCCATGTGTTAGGATTTCCTTCCTTCCATTGAGAGAGGACCCCGAGGTTAGGTCACAGATGCTGAGCTCTCAGACCCCAGGCAGTGAGAGCACAGGCGCTGGGATGCCAGACCGAAGAGTCACTCAATCTTGCTACTTAGATCAGCTTGTGACTGGTCAATTGATTCTCCAGCATCAGCTCTGCAGGGAACCTGCCCACTGGGATGAGCTCATCCCAATAAGGATGGGAGATACACACAGATCCTATTTCGGGCGGACGCACGCTGGGCTGGCTTTGTGTTTAAGCCGCAACGCGTGGTGACCCTAAAGTCTGAGGTGGAGGTGCCACTGGAGTGGACAGGCAGGTCAATCACCCCCCAGTCTCCCACCAGCTTTCACTCACTCCCAAGCCATCGCTCAGAGCCTCCAACACTTCTCACAGGGCCAAATTCAGCCCTGCTTAAGCCCACATATGTCACAGGAGTTACATCCACTTACACTTGGTGGGAATTTGACCCGGAAAGCCCATTTTGGCACTGGATGAGGAGACATTTCGGAGATTTTTCTGCTTCTCTCTGGATCTAATCCCTGCACTGCTGAACCCCCCGCCCCGCCCCTTTCTACAAGGCAGCACGTGGTCTCGGTTGACTGGTAAGTGCTGTCATGACCCCTGGCGCTATCCTGCTCCTTGACCCCTCGAGGTCACCGTGCTGCGTGCATCATATTACCACACTCATCACCCTTCTGTTCAGCTGCTCTGAAACAAGGAGGCTCAGAGGGTCTGTCACTAGGGATGTGAAGGCAGCCAGCACCAGTGACAGCCAGGGCAGAGGATCCACGCTGCTAGGAATCTCACTAGTGTCCGACATCCCAGTGGAGGAGGCTTGGGGATGCCACGGCCAATAGCCAGTAGTGGGTCACGCTATATCTGTGTCTGAGCTGGACCTGGCAAGGCTCTGAAATGCTTGTTCTGATGCATCTGCTGTGTTTTGCAGGGTGGGTGAGGGGTGACAGGGAATGAATTCCAAGAGAAGGGGCCTTCGTGGAGAATGCCCTGCCAGCCACCCCCTCTTTTATATTCAGGGTGCTGAGCAGCATGGCTGATCTCAGCTGCAGCACTATGGCCTGGAGGGAGGATATCCCATTTGGACACGTCCCACACTACTTAGGCCTTTATAGGTCTAGACCACAGGTGGTCAGAGCACAGGTGGACTATATCCAAGCCAGGATGCTCCTCAACAAATTTAGCTGGTTAAAGTCATAAGCCCAAGGCTGCTGAGTTGCCATCTCAGTCCTGAGATCAGCGGCGGCTCCAGGCACCAGCGCTCCAAGCATATGCCTGGGGCGGCAAGCTGCAGGGGTCCCTGCGAGGGTGGCAGTCATGGAGCCTTCAGCGGCTTGCCTGCCGGAGGTCTGCCAGTCCTGCGGATTCGGTGGCAATTCGGCGGCGGGTACACCGAATCCATGGGACCGGGGATCTCCCACAGGGAAGCCGCCGAAGGCAGCCTGCCTGCCGTGCTTGGGGCGTCAAAAAAGCTAGAGCCGGCCCTGCCTGAGATAGATGCACATTGTCCACGTGCAACCCCAGCACGTTCACAAGCGAATGGGTCACTTTGCAGGGTCCCAGGAGTTAGATCCAGGGAACTAAATGGGAAGAGAGCAAGGACACGGAACTGCCAGCTACTCAAAGCCAAAACCCGCAGTGGGCTCTGGAGGACGGGCCATCTGTGATGCAGCAGCTCCAATGGGGAGCTCCATCACTGACCCGGGAGTGGCACGTTCCAGAGGGAGGTGCTGAGGTGCTGGTGGTTGGTATCATAATGAGACTGGCCAGCCTGGGTCTCAAAGGGCCAATGGTTTTGGAGAGCAGGGGGTCTCTGTTGAGTCTCGCTGCAGGAGTCAGCAGCATGGAGGAATCCAGTCAGTGCGGGATATTCAGAGAAAACTTTCAGTTTCAGCCCCTACATTTGTTTTGGAGATTCTGAGCCTTTTGTTTCCCCTAATACACAGGGCAGGCAGAAAGGCACACGCATCTGCCATTACACACACCCAAGACACATCCACGCTAGTACATCTACCCAAGTCCTCAGGAAGGTCCGTTCCCTTCCCAAGAACCGCAGCAAGTGCTGCTGGTGCCAGCTAGTGCACACAGGGTGACCAGACAGCAAATGTGAAAAATTAGGACAGGGGATGGGGGGTAATAGGAGCCTATATAAGAAAAAGACCCAAAAATCGGGATTGTCCCTATAAAATCGGGACATCTGGTCACCCTAAGTGCACACATCAGGGCTACTTTCCCAGTGCCAAAGGACTGTTTTTCTCAGTTCATTCAGACCCAATAAAAAGAGCCATTAAAGTCTAGTAAATCTGTACCCACCACATGCCGTCCTAATGGTGAAACTGATTAACTGAGCAGAGAAATTACTGCCAGAGCCTAAATGACAGTCTGCAGCCAAAAAGAGACAGGACAGTTTCACCAGCTCCAAGCTGCTTTGCATCCAGAAAATTCTTAATCCACATTCCCAGATAGCCTAACACCTCCCACCAAGATGGACACCCCTTGAATTTCGAGGGGGATCCTGGAAGGTGAAAGGAGAACAGTGTAACAGAGAATCTCACATCTGATCATTAAAATAAACCCACAGCTCACATCCTGGCGAATGCAGGTGCACGTTCAACAACAGCTGCTGTTCAGCTTTTATAAACCATGGAAATTAAATGAAAAAAACTTATGTAAATACTGCATCAGGGCTGAAAATTGCAAAGGCTTACATCAGGCCATTCAGCGGTAAAGGTCCTGCAGCAATGGTTACTGAGCCATATTATACGCTACAGAGTCAAGAGCTCACCACATACCCCAACACAGAACCTTCCTCCCACACGAGAGAACTGAGCAACCCTTGCGATGGGAGACAGAACTTTTCAGCAGGTAAACCTCCTGCAGTGGATTGGTGTGAGCCTCTCAAAGCCTGAGGTCATGTGTACCCCACAAAAGTCACCCCCCGCAGTTTACACACACTCCAGATGCCAGATGCTGGGCCAGCCTTTGCTTTGCCCTCTCCCTTCACTTTTATCCTTGTAGAAATCCCACAAACAAAGGCACAAGAGCAACTTTCTCACCTCCACTCTATTTCCTCCTTGCCTGGGAAAATCCCTTCTTTCTTATTCACCACTTAACCACAGGATTTTGACCGTAAGTGTCTCCTAAGCCCTGTCTTGGCAACGGCTTGGCTGGGTCATGCAATTTACTGGTAATACAGTGGCAAGTGGGTCCTTTTAGGTCCCATCTGAGAGCTCTCCATCCCCCAATCCCACCTTCCATAGGTCATCTCTGAAGGAAGCTGCAATCGCAGGGAAAGGGAGAGACTCAGAGCTGGAGGGTAAGGTCTTCCAGCACCTCTTGGCTTAACTAGCCATACTGTGGGGCTAGGAAGCCAGGAGAGAAATGACAAGAGAGCTGGCAGAGTATCCCCCAGACCTGGTTGTCAGCAGGCCTCCCTTGGGGCAGGGTTGTGTGCCTGCCTCATGCAGAAGCATTTCTCCCTGAGACCTTTGCACTGTGAAGAGGAGTGTGCAAGTCTGCAGGTGGGGGATGTTCCACCCCCTCGTGTGAAGCCCTGCTGGGACCTCAGCCTGCCTTGTTCTCCAGCAATGGGCTTGCCGCAGGAATCATGGGGCGGGGGTTCTCTGGCCGTCATGCAGGAGACCAGACTAGATGATCCTTCTGGTCTGTTCTGGCCTTAAACATCCATGAGATGAGTTTGGCAGCTCTCAGTTGAGTTCCTGCTGGGACAGATGTCAACAACACATCACACCTGGCATTAACAGCTCCCCTCAACAACAGTCTTCATAGAGGGGCCAAGGACTAAACAGGCCAAGGAGAATGAATTCCACATCAGCCCTAGTGTGAGCATGGGACAAGCTGAAAAATGCAGGTGACGCGTTGAAGAGGAACACAGGGAGAGAAATGGCTGGTGCTGGGAAAGCGCGGAGCCCCTGCCTGCCAACCCCAGGGGGAAATGGAGGTGGTAGCTGCCAGCACGGATCACTGTTGCAACCCCCGCTCCATCAAAGGAGGAATTCTTCTCCCGTTCTAAACAGACGTCCACACCATGGGGCCAATTCGGCCCTGGGGCAAGCGGGATAAACTCAACTGAAATCAATAGGAGCAGCACCCACTGACCCCAGGGCTGAATGGGCTCCAGTTGAACTGAGTGTAAAGCACAATGGCAACTCATGGGCTCACGCGCAGAGAACTCTCCCACCGTGACCTGTTACATGACGCCGGCTGAGCCCCAGACAGAGAGAGCAGAGCTGTCGGTCTGAGCAGATGCCATGGTGGTGGGGCTCTGTCGCACATGGCGTTTCCATGAGTTGGCGCGCGATGTAGAGGTGCGTGTTTCCTGCTCCAGCCAGGGAACGGAGCAGCCCTGGGACTGAGCCAAGCTCGCTCATCCTTTAGGAATGACAATAACAGGACTGAGCTGAAAAGAAAAGATTAGCATCAGTGAATCAGCCATTTGTCCCTTCTCAGGGCTCGGCTGTCGACTCCCAGGGGCCCTGCCCTAGCCACACTCAGGTTAAGACAGAGAAAAGGACACTCAGAAAGGTTTCCCAGCTCTGTCACTGACTTGCTTGGTGCCTCAGTTTCCCCTCCCACCTTTTGGCTGTCTTGTCTATTTAGATAAGTTCCTCAGTGCAGGCTCTTACAGTGTGTCCATGCTGGGTCTATCTCAATTAACTTTCCAAGCTTGGTTAGAGCCACTAGGAGCTACTGTAATACAAATAATGATAAGCACCAGTTTTTGTCATTAATTTTTAGATCATCTTAAAGGCGGTCATAAAGGACGCAGCGCATTCTAGTGGCCAGGGCACCAGAGGGGGAATAAGGAACTCCGGGTTCTGTCCTTGCCTCTGACACTAACCCACTGTGTGACCTGAGGCAAGTCACTATGCTGTTCTGTGCCTCAGTTTCCTCATCTGTAAAATGGAGCTCATGATGCTTGCCTTCCCTGTGAGGCACTTTGTGACCTGTGAATACACTGTCTAACAAGAGTCCCAGCAGGCTCTTTCAGCCCCTCTTGTGAGCAAGGTTAGCTGGCACTGGCTTCACTGTACTGTACTCCCTTATGCACCTAGGCAAAGAGGTCATGCTGAAAGCTCCTTTTGAGTCCAAGGAAGTCATGTATCTCTCCAGCAAGCCTGGCTCCCCCTAAGCAATTCCCACTTGCTAAGTAAGCCACAGTTGTTACTGATCATTCTGGGCTGTATTATTTATTGATCAGAAGAATGGTAGCTGTATAGCATAAGCAATGGATAAATGAAACCCCCTTGTTTGATCTGCCTGGGTCCCTTTGAGTTAAATTGCTATTGAGACAGCCCCTGCTCTCCTCCTGTCCAGCTGAATTGGAACCTCACGTGTCCCCCTTTGGTTTTACTGGGGTTTTCTTAACATTGGTTTATATGTCATGGCTGAACAGCCTGGCTCAGAACTGGGACCTAGTTGTAGAATACTGTGGTTAGAAGGGACCTCAGGAGGTCATCTAGACCAATCCCCTGCTCAAAGCAGGGCCAATCCTGAGATAGATTTTTGCCCCACATCTCTAAAGGGCCGCTCAAGGATTGAACTCACAACCCTAAGTTTAGCAAGCCAATGCTCAAACCACTGAGCTACCCTCCCCCCTACCTTTTCAAGGATGGAGAGAGGGAAAAGCCAGGACTGGCTTTGGTTCTCAAACCCCAAGAGGAAAGTTTGGCTCCAGATCCTGTTTTACCCAGACCCTCAGTGCTCACTGGGGTTGAATAACGGGTTTTGCATTGGACCTGTCTGGTCTCACTGCACTGCTTGGGCCACGGGGCACTGGGCTGCAGGGAGCAGGCAGAGGATTTCTGGGTTAATGGCTTCTGCTGTTTCCCTGTATTCCCCTCCGTCATCTTTCAGGCCTGACCACGATCTATTTTTCATGGGTTGCAAAACACACGAGACAGCCGCTCCAGCCCCAGCTACGCAGATCCCAGGAGCAAGGAGGCAGGCGAGGAGAAGCCAGACAGCAAGGAGGCATCAGCTTTGATGCTCTGGGGCTTTAGCATCTCCTAGGAAGGAAGGGTTTATGGACTGAACACTGTGACTGGCTCGGAGCAACAGCTGCCGTCCGTGAGGAGGTGAGCTACCTATTTTAGGCTCCTGTGCTGATTCTAGGTCCACGCCGGGGCGGTTTGATTGTTGCTGGTGCTGCCCCGCTGTGATGTGATTGGACCTGGCACGTTGTGCAGGAGCCCTGCAGCCCACGCACACTGTAGGCTATATATGGGATGCTTGTCACCAACAGACTCCTTGTCCCATTGGTTACCAGCTCCCAGGGGGTTCTTGCATGTCTCCTTCCTGTTCCCACTCTGGCTCAGCAGGAATGGACACTCCCTCCCCTGGACTCATTTGTCAGGCTGAGCACATCCTCCAGTGCAATGGAGCGGACAGAGGAATGTCTGAAGTGGAGGAGATACAGGGAGCAGGCAGTGCTGAGCTAGGGCTGATGGAGATTCCTGAAGCACTTGGCCTGGCCTTGTTGATATTCTGGGCAGGCTCCACTCTAGCTGCAGAAACCATGGTTATGGGCGGCAGGGAAGCTGTGTGCGGGCACGGGTCCCCTTTTGCACATTAATTCAGGGCACATGCTTGCTGGGCTGGGCTGTCCTGGTGAATGCTGAGACACTTTAGGTTTTAGCCTGGGTAGCTATGGACTGGGCTTATCCCCAGCTTGAATCCTCACCAGTGAGTGGGGATCCTAACTCCCATCAGGCTAGAAAGAGCCTCAGAGGCAAGCCAGGACTGAGGCTGAATCATTGCCCATGAGATGGTTCAGGGAGAGAAGGGGTAGATTCAGAGCCCATTTCCCAGAACCACTTCCAGCTTGTGAACACACTGGAGGGTTCCCCTCACTCCTAAGGCCAAGGTACCCACCGCAGCTCAGGGGTAGAGTGGGGGACTCCCACCTAACTCCAATCCCAGCCCAGCCACACGCATGAACTCAAAGGGGACGGTGCATTCTGGATGGAGCACTTGCCCTGCCCTGGGCTGGTGTTAGCTGGAGCTGGAGCCTAGCAGTGTGGTGTGCATGAGGCTCTGTACAAGGGTGTGCACGCAAACACACACCCACGCAACAGTCAGTCCTGTGGAGGCTCCCTAACAGACAGCATCTCCACCAGGTGTAAAGACATGTGGACACAGAGGGCCAAGTGGTTAATCTTTTCTGATTGCCAGGGTGCAGACCACAGCCCGGCATCGCACTCATTAATGTCAGCACCAGTGGCCAAATAACTCGGCTCTTTGCAGCACACGCTGCGCGGCGTGGTTTGCTTTGCTCAATGCCGCTTCATTCAGAATCGCAGCCTTTCCCTAACTGGCAACTTTCTGCAGGGCCAGTGACTGAAGTAGACCAAGGCTACCTACCATTGTGATGTACGCACCTTCCTTCCCTTTCCTCACTTGCAAGACACTCAGCTTGGGTGTGGTGGTGTTTGTTGACTGTGGATATTTCGTTTCTGAGGTTTAATAAAATTAAACAGAGGATCAAGTCAATTAGTGCCTGACTTAAAAAAGAGTCTATGTGACACTTACCCAATAGATACACACCGGGGTATCCGTGCATTGGAGAACATGCTCCGTGCATACTATGAAGAGCAGGTACACACAGAGGAATCCACGCTTTCCATGTGGCACTCAAGCCCAGGCCATGTAAACCAGCGGGAAGCAGTAAATAAAGCATCAAGGACTGAGACAAGGATTCAATTCCTGCTAAAGTGACCTTATGCCCCATAGGCTGCTTGCTCCCTCTGGGTGAAACAGAGCCCAGCCAGCTGTTCCAGCACAGGTCCTGGCGTCTGATTGCACCACTCACTCCTCTGACATTCCCTCTTTCTGACGCCTCTGCCTTTTTCTGGGGTTCTGAGGGAGGCGCTGCGGTCCCTGGGGTGTGGAGGCTGCTGTGGGGGGGGAAGTGAAACAGCGTACTCTTATGACTTTGAGTAACCCACCCACACCAAGCAGTGAACGAACCACTATCACAAATGGCAAGAGAACGATCACGAGAACATGAGAACTGAACATGAGAACGATCCCTGCTGGTTGCCATTGGTCTGTGCAGAGGGACCCCCGAGATGGCATTTCCCCTCCGGCTCAGCTGCCTGTGAATACATGCACGGTGGACAGGAGCAGCCTGCTGCAGGGTGGGAAAGTTACCTCCTTCTCAGGCCTCTCCTGGGCCCTGCTTAAGTGACGTGGTGGGGAGGATGCTGGTGGCCAGCCAACAATAACACCACTACAGGCAGGGCTGGACCACTGATGATAGAGCAAAGGGAAGTTGAGGAGCTCAATGAAGACAAGACTGGCTGCAAACTCCTGCCAGTGTGATGTCTGGGTCAGTGTAAAGAGCAAACTCCTGTCCTTGTGGCACCGATGTGCAGCCACCCGCACATCAGAGCAGGGTTATCAGTAGAGGGATTTTCACAGGATAACTCCCTACCCAGGCACTCTTCCTCCATGTCCCAGCACTGCCTAGCAGGGGCAGGTGGTAACAGGTGCCCGCCTACATTTTAAGATTATGAAAAGGACAACGACGAAAGATGCCAGACAAAGCCTATTGGGCAGCATGGTACAAAATAACAAAAATGAAACCCCAGAGTGCCCGTTGGCATAGCCGTGTCCAATGCCCTGCGCAGTTACTGCTAGAAACACCCACTCCCGATCCAAGCAGACAATTTGTAGTAGCTCCTTACTGAATAGTGGGGTCCCAAGACATTAGGCACTAAATAAGGGATCTCTTATCACAGCAGGGGGATGGCTGCCTATCTTCACCCCTGGGCACCAAATGTTACAACTAGATCCTCAAGGTTACTTTAGGCTTCTCCTCCTCACTCCCCCCCGCAAATATCTGATTCCTGAGCCACCTCTGTGTGGGGCTGATCTTCACCCAATGGTCTGAACCCCCTGCAGCATGGAAATGGCTTCCCTGCAGACAGAGTTGGGGGCAGGGGTGGAAGCACCATCTCCCCGGAGCAGCCCTGTTTCCTGGGTTGGGCTCCGTCCTGGGGAGCAGAGCCCTTTAGGACTGTGCAGGGGGACGGAGCAGCTCACTGGTTTCCCAGAAGACACAGTGACTCCTTCCCTTTCTCCTGTGCTGGGAAATGTTGTTTCCATTTCCCTTAAGAGCTGCCCTCCTGCATTCCAGGGGCTTTCCCCGCATGCCCTGCTGTGCTGCTGGAAAGGATCTGGGTCCTCTCCAACGTCTGAAGATGAGGTTGGGAGATCCCAGAGTGAGGATTTCCCCTTTTCATTCATCTCGCTCCCTCTGGATAAGGCAAGTTTGGGTAGCACCAGGCACTGCATGGACGGACCAGTCTGGGGGGGATGGACAGATGAAAAGTGTGTGGCATGGAGAGAAGGGGATATTTTACCCTATAATAACTCCCTCTGCTCTCATCTGCTCCTTGGTTCATGAGTCCCAAATTCCTCTCTCTCACACACACGCACATCACTCGTGCTGGTAGGGCACTGCTGGGAGGAAGCTCACTGCCAGAATGGTGCTAAGAGCGACAGCTATCTATCTAGAGATTCTGCCGGGCTCAGAGACTCCGGGAGGAGAGAAAACCTCAGGACTCGGAGGTGGGCCAGGACTTGCAGAAAGATTCAGAAACCAGAGCCATGGTTTGCAGGGAGAGCCTTTGACCAGAGCACAAAGCTACCTCCCAGCTGCTGCAGAGGTGAAGCTCCGGAAAGGTGGTGATTAATGGGTGTGGACTGGCCAGAGGGCGCTGGTTCCTGGGTGTGAACTGAACGCAGCAGAATCCCTGGCTGTGCGCCATCTGTCAGGGCCCCAAATCCCTCTAATCCTGGGGGTTAGAGACCAGATGCCAGGCACGCACCAGTTTGCAGCAGGTAACGGAATATCCTTCTGGAAGGAGGTTATGGACACCAAAGTGCCGGCAATTAAGGCTAATCCTGCACCTGTGCCTAATTGGGTTATGAGTCTCACACCCCAGCACAGTACCAGGAAAGCTGGGGGCCTGGGACAAGGCAGCTGTTGGGAGGAATCTGACCCAAGCCTTGTTGCCCCGACGGCAGGTATCACACCAGAGATGGACAGAGGGAGGGGTAGATAAACCTGCCCTGCTTGTGAGCTACTCTGGCTGCCATTGTAGTCAATGGGCGCTTTGCCTGAGTGAAGAAGGCAGGATTTATCCCTGGGGGGGCTGCGGCGCGAGATAGGGTGACACCCCTGTTTCTGCCACAGCTTCCTCAGGGGCATCCGTGCCTGCAGCATGCAGGAAAGAAACTAAAAAACCCCTTGTGTCATCAATTTCCCCAGAGCAAAGATATGAAAGATGTTTCCCCTTTTCTGTCTCTTTCGCTATGAAATGAAACTGCTGCCCTGGCTCGCTGATCAGTGCCCAGCACTCAGCCTCCGGCCAGCTCAACAGTGGGAAGGAAGGTTTTGCACCATCCTCCTCTTTGCCGGAGTCAAAGACCAGAGCCCACGGTGGAAATCTCCTCCCTCGGCCTGAATGCTGCCCAGATGGGGGTGGCTGGGACCCTTCCCCTTAATGCGGGCAGTACAGCCGTGGATGTGAGGAGAAGGCGTGGTGAGATGGGCCTGGCCCAACCCTGAGATCTCAGCAGTCCCAAGTCTCAGGGGAGTTGGGATCCAAACTTTATGACTCTGACCCAATTCTAACACTCAGCAAACTAGCCAACCGCCCCTGCTGGGAGGGAGCTTGGGAGAATCGTCCCCCTAAACCTGGGTGGGGGGAAGCTGAGCCACAGAGAGATTTAGAGCAACCTCTAAAGTAGCCACTGATTTTGGGTGCCCAACGGGTGCTGAGCACTTGCTGCTCCCGTCCGTACCACAGGAAGGTGTGGGTGCTCTCTGCTTCGGCAAGTTAGGCCCTGGGTGGTGTCTTAAGTTGGGCACCCAAAATCAGAGGCCACTTTGGAAAGTAGTGGCCTGAAAAGACTAGCCCAAAGCCACAGCGTCAGGCTTGTATTAGAACCTGGGAGCGTCTGGCTCGGAGGTGCTCTGGCCTCCCTCTGAGTTGCCTTCTGGATATACAGGAGCAGGTTGTGCTAGTGCCAACACCTGGATTTAGCCAGGCTATCAATCCATTCTAATGGGCCCATCACCATGGTATCTAGCCCGGCTATAGCACTCCCACCTTTGGCAAGGGCACTAAAGTGCTTGCATGGGCCTGGCAAAGGCAGGACTGCCAGCTGCTGCCCAGGTTCTGATTGGGCCAGTGTCCGGCATCGGAACATAAAGAAAGGCCACATTGGGTCTGACCAATGGTCTCTCTAGCCCAGGGGTTCTCAAACTGGGGGTCGGGACCCTTCCGGGGGTCACAAGGTTATTACATGAGGGGTCACGAGCTGCCAGGCTCCACCCCTGCTTTGCCTCCAGCATTTATAATGGTGTTAAATATATTAAAAAGTGTTTTTAATTTACAAGGGGGGGTCACACTCAGAAGCTTGCTGTGTGAAAGGGGTCACCAGAACAAAAGCTTGAGAACCACTGCTCTAGCCCAATATCCTGTCTCCGACAGAGGCCAGGGACAGATGCTTCAGAGGCAATGAACAGAACAGGGCAATTCTGAGTCACCCATCCCCTGTCGTCCAGTTGGCTTAGGGACACCCCAATCATCTTGGCTAACAGCCGTTGACAGAGCTACTCTCCATGAGCTTATCTAGTTCTATTTTGATCCTGCTTATACTTGTGGCCTTCACACCATCCCATGGCGACGAGTGCCACAGGTTGACTGTGTGTTGTGTGACAAAGTACTTCCTTAGGTTTGTTTCAAACCTGCTGCCTATTAACCTACACAACCTACAAGGTACCCTGGCCAGTAGGGAGAGTGGTCTACGCACACTCCTCACCCCATCACAATAACACAGGAATGCAGGAGGCAAGATTAGAAAGGCAAAGGCACAAAATGAACTCAAACTAGCTATGGGAATAAAGGGAAACAAGACGACTTTTTATCAATACATTAGAAGCAAGAGGAAGACCAAGGACAGGGTAGGCCCACTGCTCAGTGAGGAGGGGGAAACAGTAACGGGAGACTTGGAAATGGCAGAGATGCTTAATGACTTATTTGTTTCGGTCTTCACTGAGAAGTCTGAAGGAATGTCTAATATAGTGAATGCTTACGGGAAGAGGGTAGGTTTAGAAGATAAAATAAAAAAAGAGCAAGTAAAAAATCACTTAGAAAAGTTAGATGCCTGCAAGTCACCAGGGCCTGATGAAATGCATCCTAGAATACTCAAGGAGTTAATAGAGGAGGTATCTGAGCCTCTAGCTATTATCTTTGGGAAATCATGGGAGACGGGGGATATTCCAGAAGACTGGAAGGGGGCAAATATAGTGCCCATCTATAAAAAGGGAAATAAAAAAAAACCCAGGAAACTACAGACCAGTTAGTTTAACTTCTGTGCCAGGGAAGATAATGGAGCAGGTAATTAAATAAATCATCTGCAAACACTTGGAAGGTGGTAAGGTGACAGGGAATAGCCAGCATGGATTTGTAAAGAACAAATCGTGTCAAACCAATCTGATAGCGTTCTTTGATAGGATAACGAGCCTTGGGGATAAGGGAGAAGCGGTGGATGTGATATACCTAGACTTTAGTAAGGCATTTGATACGGTCTCGCATGATATTCTTATAGATAAACTAGGAAAGTACAATTTAGATGGGGCTACTATAAGGTGGGTGCATAACTGTCTGGATAACCGTACTCAGAGAGTAGTTGTTAATGGCTCCCAATCCTGCTGGAAAGGTATAACAAGTGGGGTTCCGCAGGGGTCTGTTTTGGGACCGGTTCTGTTCAATATCTTCATCAACGATTCAAATGTTGGCATAGAAAGTACGCTTATTAAGTTTGCGGACGATACCAAACTGGGAGGGATTGCAACTGCTTTGGAGGACAGGGTCAAAATTCAAAATGATCTGGACAAATTGGAGAAATGGTCTGAGGTAAACAGGATGAAGTTCAATAAAGATAAATGCAAAGTGCTCCACTTAGGAAGGAACAATCAGTTTCACACATACAGAATGGGAAGAGACTGTCTAGGAAGGAGTATGGCAGAAAGAGTTCTAGGGGTCATAGTAGACCACAAGCTTAATATGAGTCAACAGTGTGATACTGTTGCAAAAAAAGCAAACGTGATTCTGGGATGCATTAACAGGTGTGTTGTAAACAAGACACGAGAAGTCATTCTTCCGCTTTACTCTGCGCTGGTCAGGCCTCAGCTGGAGTATTGTGTCCAGTTCTGGGCACTGCATTTCAAGAAAGATGTAGAAAAATTGGAGAGGGTCCAGAGAAGAGCAACAAGAATGATTAAAGGTCTTGAGAACATGACCTATGAAGGAAGGCTGAAGGAATTGGGTTTGTTTAGTTTGGAAAAGAGAAGACTGAGAGGGGACATGATAGCAGTTATCAGGTATCTAAAAGGGTGTCATCAGGAGGAGGGAGAAAACTTGTTCAGTTTAGTCTCCAATGATAGAACAAGAAGCAATGGGCTTAAACTGCAGCACGGGAGATTTAGGTTGGACATTAGGAAAAAGTTCCTAACTGTCAGGGTAGTTAAACACTGGAATAGATTGCCTAGGGAAGTTGTGGAATCTCCATCTCTGGAGATATTTAAGAGTAGGTTAGATAAATGTCTATTAGGGATGGTCTAGACAATATTTTGTCCTGCCATGAGGGCAGGGAACTGGACTCGATGACCTCTCGAGGTCCCTTCCAGGCCTAGAGTCTATGAATCTATGAATCATGGGTTACTGATCCAGCTGGAGGGTTATTCTTACTTGGCTTTATTTAGACCTCTCTGAATGCACCTCCTGGCCCTGGGGAAGGCCTGAGGGAGTATTACTTTCCAGAGAACAGGAGCCCTGGCAGGAGGCTGCAGTCACTCCTCACTCGTTCACTATATATAAAGATCGGTCTGCGTCGTGGGTCAGTCAGAGGCGCAGACAGGCTGCTCATACCCAGAGAGCCGCTGGCTGGACATAAGAGAGGCCGGGAGGATGTTTCCTGAGACAGCTCTGTTTGTGGCGAATTATCTCCTCTCTCGGTACGTGGGCTCGCCTTGCTTCCACAGCCACAAGGGATCATGGTACTTAGACAGACGCTAGAAAAGGGGTGGTCCAAATGGCACCTCCCTCCCTCCCTTTCCCTGCCCCAGCAACAGCTGCCCCGAACGTATGGCGGGTGTCGAGCATTGCAGTGAAATTCTGCACACATCTGAGACCTGCTCTGCAAAATGGCGTCCTCTGCACGGCGGGACCTCGCAGGCACTGTATGCATGCTGCACAGAGGACGCCCTTTTTCCAAAGAGTGGCTTTGTGCATAGGGCCCATGGAGGTGCCCCAAAACTAGCATCCAGCCCACAGCGCTGTAAAGACTGGGCCACCCTCAGTGAGCCAGGCAGCCCCCCAACAGAGGGCTGCTTTTGCCTGATATGGGCACAAGGGGTTTGCAACCCCTGTAACTCAGCCTCTCCCCACCCTGGAATTTGTTTTCGGTGACGCAATTTGACTCATCAGTGAGCACTCTTCACCTCTCCCCCTCGGAGAACTTGGATCAGAGACCCTGCCAAGGTTTTGTTCTCCTGTTAGATTCGGTTTCTCTCACAGCAGCCACAGACTCAAAGCGCGATCCATCTCTCTCAGTAAGAGGGTTTGTCAGGAAATGTGTGATGGCTAACTCCTGCCTCCTGCCCTTGATAGTTTAGAAATCTTAGAGATTTGCAGCTGGAAAGGAATAGTTCTAACTGAATCAACGGGAGACAGCTGAGCTCCCTGAAGATGGTGTCCCAGCCAGATTCCATCTTGGGTGGTTATGTTTTGCCTCCCCAAACTCCCCCGCACAATTAGGCACAGACATCATTTCCAGCCCTGGACTGCTGTGCACTTTAGACATCTGCTCCACCCCAGAAGTGGCTGCATTTCACTGCTTGATGAAGTGACCCCTCTCTCTAGTTTGCAGAGTGCTTTGGGATCCTTTGGATGAAAGGCACTAAGGAAATGCAAGATGCTAGGTGCGCTGTCTCAGTGTCAGCCTATCTGCAATCAAGGGCAAATATTGCTCAAATCCACCTTCTGCTCCCTGCAACTTCTGCCCCAGGGTGGGACTGCCGTATGGCAGGGAAATTGACAGCGTGACACCCATGGGGAGTGAAAGCACAAGAGCCGCATGTCCGCAAACCAACATACTACTCCACTGTAGAGACTTCCCTGTATAAACCTCATGGGCTTTTCTCTCTTGATGCAGCAAGCCGAGGGCCCTGCTGCCCCACAGAAATGAAGTGGAGATGCCATTTTATGGGGAGAGGAAGAATATTGCTCTGCGCCCTGCTTACTCCAGTCACCAGGGCCTGCAAGATTACTGGGTCAGCCCGCAGAGGCGCTATTCATCTGGCAGCACGTGGGCCACGCCCAGGCGGTGGCTGCTCGTCCTCCCTGGGAACACAGGCCTTTCTGAAGTAGAGTCTGTCCACTGGCCGAGCTGCTGCGGATTGAAACACAACCTGGTGTAAATACAGACCCCAGCAGAACCTGGGGCTGGGGACCTTTGCAAGGTGAAGAGGGGAGTGGGAGCTCCCAGGGACAGAGCGAGGTGGAACACAATCCCAGTGCTTAACCCAGGGCTAGTCTGAGCCTGGAGGCTGCGGCTAGCAGCTGTTCTCTGAGTGTCTGCTGGGCCAGCTTCCTGAAAGAGCCACAAGGCCCAGGGCCCACTAGGAGGCTGTCACCCAGGAGACCAGTGTGGGCTCACTCTCTTGGGGCAGAGTGGATGGGACCAGACTTGGAGACAATGTGGCTAGTGGTTAAAACAGGGGACCAAGAGTCAGGACTCTTGGGATCTGTTTGGCTCTGCCTTGGATCGTGTCCTGCTCTGGGCCTCAGTTTCCCCACCTGAGGAGTGGGAACAAGTCTCCCCTTCCTCCCAGGAGCAGAGATGAGGGATGAACTCATCTGTGTTTGAAAAGCACTTTGGATTCTGCAGATGACTGCTGCTGGGACAAGCTAAGTGCTATCACAGGGGCAATGCTCTCCAATTCGGGACCAGGGAGGGGAACCTGCTGCTGGGCTGGCTCACTCACTTCGCCCTGGTAGCTAGCCTTGGGGGTGGCATGCTGGGATCCCCCCTCCACCCCCCCGAGCCACAAGAGTCAGCACAGCAGAGTCTGGTTCCAAGTGCAGGAGGCGATGGGAGACAAGAGGTGGCAGCCGGAATGAAACAGCTCTGGCCTCTGAGCAGGGTCCTGGGCCACTGACTCATGTGAAGGAAGGGCGTGGGAGAGGGTCAGCCAATGGGTGAAGCCAAAAGGCCTCCCCAAAACAGACCGGGCCCTGTAATGAACGAGGATTATCCCTGCTGGAGCTAGTCACTGGCCTTTAGCTGGATGCCGGTAGCTTTAACTCTCCCTTGTTCATACTGTTAATAAAGCGAAATCCCTGATGTGGCTAACACAGGGTTTATTTACCTTCCCCAAGTCTCATGCAGAGGTCGGTTCTGCATGGTTTCAGTGGGGATCGGAGGGGAGCCAGAAGGTGGGACTGTGGTTTCCTTGACTGGCTGGACCTGTCACCCCGTCATCTTCTCACCCTGTCTCCCTCCTCTGTTTTAAAGACCCCAGCTAGGAAGGCGCATTGGCTTTGATTGGCTAAAAGAAACCAGGAGAGGAAGGGAGATTTGCCATTCACAACACACTGTCTGGGATGCCAAAGAAAGGGTTAATTAGCTCTCTGTAGTTGCTGAGTAACCGTATCCTGGCCTCCACCTATGTTCGCCAATGAATATTTGCTCCGATGAGGTCATGCTTTTTGCTTGCATTTTATTGGCTGGGCAGGCTTGTCTCTTGATATCCTGCAGAGGAAAGTTATGGGGGTGAAGTTGGCTGAGAACTGATGCAAACTGGTTGCCTGGAGTCAGGAGCAGGTTCTTCCTGGGTGCTCATGTAGTTGAATTCAGATCCCTTCCCAACTTCTGATTCCACTGGTGCCATGAGCTCCAGCAGGCCGAGCACCAGGGATAAGCCCCGGCAGGTCCGAAAATAAAGACACCGCTGATCCAAGCCTAGGAATTCAGGGAGCTCCTGGGATGGGTCAGATTTAAAGAGAGCGTGTGTGCGTGCACACACGCGTGCGGCGGGTAGATCTTTGCACACCAAGCAGCGCACCCGAGTCAGCCAGAAACAGCAATAGCATCATCAATGGAGCCAAAAGGTACCTAAAGGATCTGGTTTCAGCAGGTAACGCTGGTGAACGTGGACCAAAAACACAGGTTCTCAGAGTCGGGAAGCTGGGGAAAATTGGACATTTTGATCTTGTTTTGTTATGAGGTCTCTAATTTGACCTGTGCAGTTGCTCTTTTTCGGACTGTGGAGCAGGTTATAGGAACATTTCTCTGGTTTCTTCCTTTTCTCGCGCTCCAAAAATCATTTTGCTATTATCTGTGCTGAGGTAGCACATAGGAACCCAAGTCGTGGAGCAGGACTTCCCTGTGCTCAGTGCTGTACAGACACAGAGAGATAATCCTTGCACCGAAATACTCAGTCTAAATATAAATCATCCCTCTCTCACACTTTTGTTTTTCTTTCCCCTGTGGACTCTGTCCACTTTCCCTCTTGTGTCCTACAGTTTCTAGACAGGGAAAAGAAGAAACTCACTTTGGTTCTTTGCCTTTTCTGTTTTGCTTTCAAAAACAAAGCAGAAGCATGTTCCAGTGATGGGACTGGTTGCCACGAGAACTGGATTCTAATCATAACACTTCTGCAGGCTCATTGTGTGGCTGTAAGTAACTTCTCCCCTTGGTGCCTCAGTTTCCCCATCTCTAAAATGAGGATGATTGTACTTCTTGGTAAAGCACGGTGAGAGCTTCAGATGAAAGATGCAGAGCATTATTGTTATTCTATTAGTAATATATTACCTTTGTCAAAGAGTGACTCATTTAGCCAGAGTTTTAGTGGACTCAGATGACTAAAAAGATTTGCAAAGCCTTCCCCAGTCCCCTGGCTCACAGAACCAGGCAGGGAATGCAGCAGAATTTACTACCATAGGGCTGTTCAGCTCCCCATCTCTTTCTGAGCCTTCATCTCTTGTTGACTAATGCGTCTTACTTCTAAGCTTTCTGCCCCAGTTCCAGCTTTGCCCGCTGAGATTAATGTGAGAAGCTACAGCAGCAAAGGTCTTTTTTTCAGGATAACAGGAACTCTTTCTTTGATCGTTTGACACTGAAAGTTCACAGTACAGCACTTTAATCGAGAGCTTCATATCCTGGGCAGAAAAGGCCCCAACCAAACCTCCAGATGCAACACCCTCCGCAGCTTTGGGGACATCACATCCAGAGCAGGATCCAAGCTTTGCACCTCTACTCCTGGGCAGCGCCAGCTTTAGGCCTATTCCACCAATTCCCCCGAATTGGGCCCCGCGCCTAAGAGGGCCCCGCGCCCAGTGAGAATCCCTTCCCTGGCTAGAGGTATCTTTTTTTTACTCACCTGGCAGCGCTTTAGGTCTTCAGCGGCACTTCAGCGGCGGGTCCTTCACTCTCTCCGGGTCTTCGAAGGCACTTCAGCGGCGGGTCCTTTGCTTGCTCTGGGTCTTCGGCAACACTTTGGCAGCGGGTCCTTCAGTGCCGCTGAAGACCTGGAGCAAGTGAAGGACCCACCGCTGAAGTGCTGCCAAAGACTCAGAGCACCACCCGGTGAATACAAGTCCTACATGTTTTTTTCTTCTTAGGTCATCCCTGCCAGGGCCCCATCGAAACTCTTTGAATTGGGCCCCGCACTTCCTAAAGCAGGCCCTCCCCTTAGGAACCTTAACCCTAGGGAGAAAAGCCCTAGCCATAGGAACCCTAAACCTAGCTCCAAGTGGCCTACCCATAGGAACCCTAACCCTAGCTCCAAGACCCCTACCATTAGGAACCCCAATCTTAGGACAGGAAGCCCTACCCATAGGAACCCTAACCCTAGCTCCAAATGCCCTAACATTAGGAACCCTAATCCTAGCTCCAAGTGCCCTACCCATAGGAACCCTAACCCTAGCTCCAAAAACCATACCGTTAGGAACCCCAATCTTAGGACAGGAAGCCCTACCCATAGAAACCCTAACCCTAGCTCCAAGTGCCCTACCCATAGGAACCCTAACCCTAGCTCCAAGTGGCCTACCCATAGGAACCCTAACCCTAGCTCCAAATGCCCCAACGTTAGGAACCCTCATCCTAGGACAGGAAGCCCTACCCATAGGAATCCTAAACCTAGTTCCAAGTGCCCTACCCATAGGAACCCTAACCCTAGCTCCAAGAACCATACCGTTAGGAACCCCAATCTTAGGACAGGAAGCCCTACCCATAGAAACCCTAACCCTAGCTCCAAGTGCCCTACCCATAGGAACCCTAACCCTAGCTCCAAGTGGCCTACCCATAGGAACCCTAACCCTAGCTCCAAATGCCCCAACGTTAGGAACCCTCATCCTAGGACAGGAAGCCCTACCCATAGGAATCCTAAACCTAGCTCCAAGTGCCATACCCATAGGAACCCTAACCCTAGGACGGGAAGCCTTACCCACAGGAACCCTAACCCTAGCTCCAAGTGCCCTACCGTTAGGAACTCTAATCTTAGGACGGGAAGCCCTACCCATAGGAATCCTAACCCTAGCTCCAAGTGCCCTACCCATAGGAACCCTAACTCTAGCTCCAAGAACCCTACCGTTAGGAACCCCAATCTTAGGACAGGAAGCCCTACCCATAGGAAACCTGACCCTAGCTCCAAATGCCCCAATGTTAGGAACCCTAATCCTTTGGACAGGAAGCCCTACTCATAGGAATCCTAAACATAGCTCCAAGTGCCCTACACATAGGAAACCTAATATTAGCTCCAAGTGCCCTACCCATAGGAACCCGAACCCTAGCTCCAAGTGCCCTACCCGTAGGAACCCTAACCCTAGCTCCAAGTGCCCTACCGTTAGGAACCCTAATCTTAGGACGGGAAGCCCTACCCATAGGAACCCTAACCCTAGCTCCAGGTGCCCTTTCCATAGGAACCCTAACCCTAGCTCTAAGTGCCCTACCCATTTGAACCCTAACCTTAGGGTCAGGAGCCCTACCCATACGACCCTAACACTAGCTCCAACTGCCCTACCTATAGGAACTGTGACCCTAGGGCATGGCGCCCTACCCATAGGAACCCCAATGCTAGCTTCAAGTGCCCTACCCTTAGGAACTCTAAACCTAGGATAGGAAGCCATACCCATAGGAACCCTAACCCTAGCTCCAAGTGCCCTACCCATAGGATCCCGAACCCTAGCATGTAGGACCCTACCCATAGAAACCCTAACCTTAGCTCCAAGTGCCCTACCCTTACGAATCCTAACCCTTGCTCCAAGTGTCCTACCCATAGGAACCCTAATCCTAGGGCAGGAAGCCATAACCATAGGAATCTTAAACCTAGCTCCAAGTGCCCTACCCTTAGGAATCCTAACCATACGGCGGGAAACTCTACCAATAGGAAGCCTAACTGTAGCTCCAAGTGCATTACCCATAGGAACCCTAACCCTAGGGCGGGAAACCGTACCCATAGGAACCCTAACCCTAGCTCCAAGTGCCCTGCTCATAAAATCCCTAACCCTAGCTCCAAGTGCCCTACCCTTTGCAACCATAACCCTAGCTCCAAATGCCCTAGCCATAAGAACCCTAACCCTAGGGTAGGAAGCCCTACCCATAGGAACCCTAATCCTAGCTCCAAGGGCCCTACCCTTAGGAACCCCAACCCTAGGCAGGGAGCCCTACCCATCGAAACCCTAACCCTAGTTCCAAGTGCCCTACCCTTAGAAACCCTAATCTTAGTTCCAAGTGCCTACCCATAGGAACCCTAACCCTAGCTGCAAGTGCCCTACACATAGGAATCCTAACCCCAGGGCGTGGCATCCTACACATTGGAACCCTCACCCTAGTTCCAAATGCTCTACCCTTAGGAACCCTAACCCTAGGGCGGGAAGCCATACCCATAGGAATCCTAACCCTAGCTCCAACTGCCCTGCCTTAGGAACCCTAACCTTAGGCAGGAAGCCCTACCCATAGGAACCCTAACCCTAGCTCCAAGTGCCCTACCCTTAGTATCCCTATCCCTAGCTCCAAGTGCCCTACCCATAGGAACTCTAACTCTAGGGTGGGGGGCCCTATCCATAGGAACCCTAACTCTAGCTCAAAGTTGCCTACCCATAGGAGCCCTAACCCTAGGGCGGGAAGCCCTACCCATAGGAACCCTAACCCAAGCTCCAAGTGCCCTACTCATAAGAACCCTAACCCTAGCTCCAAGTGCCCTACCCACAGGAATCCTAACTCTAGGGCAGGAAGCCCTACCGATAGGGACCCTAATCCTAGCTCCAAGGGCCCTACCCTTAGGAACCCCAACCCTAGGGCGGGGAGCCCTACCCATTGGAACCCTAACCCTAGTTCCAAGTGCCCTACACTTAGAAACCCTAACCCTAGTTACAAGTGCCTACCCATAGGAACCCTAACCCTAGCTGCAAGTGCCCTACACATAGGAACCCTAACCCCAGGGCATGGCATCCTACACATTGGAACCCTAACCCTAGTTCCAAATGCTCTACCCATAGGAATCCTAACCCTAGGGTGGGGGGCCTTACCCATAAAATCCCTATCCCTAGCTCCAAGTGCCCTACTCATAGGAACCCTAGCCTAGGGCGGGAAGCCCTACCCTTAGGAACCCTAATCCTAGGACTGGGAGCTCTACCCTTAGGAACCCTATCCCTAGCTCCAAGTGCCCTACCCAGAGGAACTCTAACCCTAGGGTGGGGGGCCCTATCCATAGGAACCCTAACTCTAGCTCCAAGTGCCCTGCTCATAAAATCCCTAACCCTAGCTCCAAGTGCCCTACCCTTTGCAACCATATCCCTAGCTCCAAATGCCCTAGCCATAAGAACCCTAACCCTAGGGTAGGAAGCCCTACCCATAGGAACCCTAATCCTAGCTCCAAGGGCCCTACCCTTAGGAACCCCAATCCTAGGGTAGGGAGCCCTACCCATCGGAACCCTAACCCTAGTTCCAAGTGCCCTACCCTTAGAAAACCTAACCCTAGTTACAAGTGCCCTACACATAGGAACCCTAACCCCAGGGTGTGGCATCCTACACATTGGAACCCTAACCCTAGTTCCAAATGCTCTACCCATAGGAATCCTAACCCTAGGGTGGGGGGCCCTACCCATAGGAACCCTAACCCTAGGGCAGGAAGCCCTACCCATCGGAACCCGAATCCTAGCTCTAAGGGCCTTACCCTTAGGATCTCCAACGCTACGGCGGGAAGCCCTATCCATTGGAACCCTAACCCTAGCTCCAAGTCCCCTACCCATAAAAACCCTAACCCTAGCTGCAAGTGCCTTACTCAGAGGAACCCTAACCCTAGCTGCAAGTGCCCTACCCTTAGGAACCCTAACCGTAGGGCAGGAAGCCCTGCCAATAATAACCCTAACCCTAGCTCCAAGTCCCCTACCCATAAAAACCCTAACCCTAGCTGCAAGTGCCCTACCCTTTGGAACCCTAACCCTAGCTCCAAGTGTCGTACCCTTAGGAACCCTAACTGTAGGGCAGGAAGCCCTACCAATAATAACCCTAACCCTAGCTCCAAGTGCTCTACCCAAAGGAATCCTAACCCCAGCTCCAAGTGCCCTACCCATAAAAACCCGAACCCTAGCTCCAAGTGCCCTACCCATAAAAACCCTAACCCTAGCTCCAAGTGCCCTACCTATAGGAACCCTAACCCTGGCTCCAAGTGCCCTACCCAAAGGAATCCTAACCCTAGCTCCAAGTGCCCTACCCAAAGGAATCCTAACCCTAGCTCCAAGTGCCCTACCCATAAAAACCCTAACCCTAGCTCCAAGTGCCCTACCCATAAAAACCCTAACCCTAGCTCCAAGTGCCCTACCCATAAAAACCCTATCCCTAGCTCCAAGTGCCCTACCTATAGGAACCCTAACCCTGGCTCCAAGTGGCCCCACACCCAGTGAGAATCCCTTCCCTGGCTAGAGGCGCCTTTTTCATTTTTACTCCCCTGGAGGCGCTTTGGGAATTCAGCGGCACTTTAGCGGCGGGTCCTTCACTCTCTCCGGGACTTCAACGGCACTTTAGCGGCAGGTCTTTCGCTTACTCTGTGTCTTCGGTGACACTTTGGCAGCTGCTCCTTCAGTGCCACTGAAGACCTGGAGCGAGAGAAGGGCCCACCGCCGAAGTGCCACCAAAGACTCACAGCACCGCCCAGTGAATACAAGCCCCATGTGTTTTTTAACGTGTTTTTTTTTAAGTCATCCCTGCCAGGGCCCCATCGAAACTGTTTGAATTGGGCCCCGCATTTCCTAAAGCCAGCCCTGGTCCTGGGTGAGGAGAGAGAAAGGAAGGGTACAGTCAAAGTGCAGGCTTTGACCGTCCTAATTGCATACCATTTTCCAAGGGAAGGTCGGTCGTCTGCTTTGCGGGGAAAGAATCAGCCCATGGACATTTAGTAGCAACTCCATGGAACATCATATTGACATATTCCAAAAGCACCAGGCTCACCCTGGAGAGTTACCGACGTGTTTCCATGAGCTGTTAGCAATATAGGACTTATGACACACGGCTGAGCTGTCCTGATTCCATCTAGATAACAGCACTGGCCTGCAAACCCACAGGCACATATGGTAGATCATTGCAAAGTGGAGGGGCAAATTCCATCTTCAGTTATACCTGGACAATCTCAGGAAGGGCAGGGGGTAATGTGGGGCAGAATTTGGCCTGTAAAGTCCAATCTTGAGTTGCCGTCATAATCCTTAAGCAGCAGCACCATGCAGAGCTGCCAAAACGGAGTCGGCGTACGTAGATCCTTACACATATGTGCTAATTTTTTTACCCAAAGAAATTCATTTTGTGGGTGCAGGTGGGGGGGAGTGGGGAGGGGCAAAGCTAATTAGAATAAATTCAGAATAATTTGTTTCCAGTGCCTTTGCTCCTGGAGATAATGACTCTTGGGACAGACCCAACCACCCCTTGACTCTGGGAGAAACAGGGCTAAACAATAGGATTTAATAGCAGACTCAGAGAGGCAGGTCTTTTGTTTCAAAACCACACACCAAATTAGACAATCAGCAAGAAGAAAAGCTAATAATAAAGCAATCAAACAGGTGTGGGGCTGACTGACACATGGGCACCAGGGGAGGGGGAGAGAGGGAGCAGGAGAGACCGAAAGGAAGAGAAAAACAAAGCTCTTGGCATTTCAGTCTCAATCCATTCTGTGGCTTTCTTCTTCCCTCTCTCTCCCCTGGTTAATTTCCTGCCTTCTCTTCATCTTTTTTTCTCTCTTCTGCCACTTCCCCTTTTCTCATTGTTCCCTTTCATTCTCACCCTCATATGTGATTCCTACCCATCCTGCTGGCCCTTTACGTTTCTCTCTCTAACAGGGGCCCCAGCCCTTTCTCTGCCATTTTCGTGCATTCTGTCCCAGCTGAGGCCTGTGCTGCTTTCTCACCATCTGTCTCTGCTTTCGTCAAGGCTTGAGGAACTGCCAGGGCTGGCAGGGGCGAGATCACCAAAAAGCACGTGGCACTGGGATAGAAAGGCGCTTGCTGGCTCTCCCTGGCATGGTGGCACCAGGTCTCTCTTTAGGCTCCCAGGGGTAAGGAGGCCATGCCCAAGTATGAAGCCTGTCACAGACCCCATGGACATGACTGCTGAGCAAGGGATCAATGCCAAGCTGTGTAAGGGCATAGTACCCTCCCCATGGCCAAATCTCTGAATACTCCCCTTGCCTCTCGAGTGCTAACTGGCAGCATCTGGGCTGGGATTTAGGGTCGTGGTTATTTTATTGGGGAGAGAAGTAATTCTAAATTTCTCTCTCCAGCCTGACCTGTGGTAACTCCTGCCCACGTCCCTCCAGCTCCTCTGACTTTTCCTAGCACCTAACCCTAGGGCCCCCTGCTGTTTCAGCCTGTGCCGCTCCCCAGGAGATATTGCCAATCCACCCACTACTTCTGGATATGTTTTGCTAATCAGCCGAGACTGCTGACCTCATTGCACTTGTAAGATGAACATAAGATCAGGCCTCCAGGAGTGAAAACTTAGTGTATTAACTCCTGCTCCACTGCTCAGTGCCCCAGGGCTTCTGTTTCAATGTGCAGGTGTTTTCTCATCCATTCTCTGATCTGCCCCAACTTCATCTGAAGTTGGCTTCCCAGCAGCCCAGACCTCGGCCTCTCATGTGACCCAGCCGAGGCTACTGCAGCAATATAGACTCTTTTGGGGGCAGTTCCAAGCCAAGGCTATACACTCATTACAGTGCAGGTCAAAAGCCTGGTTTGGAAATCCCCAGAGATGAGATTCCCGGTTGGGAATTGAGCATGCAGTCATTTCAGAGGCCACAGACACAAGCAAGTGGAAAAGAAAGCACTCCCCCTATAAGAGCAGATGGTGATTTAGAGAATTACAGTGCAAGGCGTGGCCCAAGGAGACCAGATGGAACTTGAGGGGAAGAAAGAGAATAAAAATGGAAGAGTAAACAGAGAGGGAATTTTACCAAGCTGCCACCTTACAGCTCCTATAAATATTTAACAGCCTGCATCCTCATGGCTGTTATGAAATCTAAGGCGTTAGCGGCTTGCAACTCCAAAATTCACCCTCCTCCCTGAGAGTATTTCAGCCTTCAGCTGTTGCCAAGGGAATTCTCAAACCAAGAGGACAGCAGGTCAGTGGGACAACGAACCAGGGGGCTGGAGCATCCAGGTTTGGGCTGCCAAGGAAGCGGAAGCCGATGCCAACCAAAAGAGCATTGGGAAGGTTGTGGATTCCTGCAGGAGGCAAGTGTATGTTTCACCCTTTCCGAGGCTTCACCCACAGGCCTCAAATCCCCGGCATCAAGCAGACATCATCTTCCCAGGACGCAGTGTTACTTAATCTTAATTTAAATACTTAAATCGCTTTCAAATTAATTTCTATGTAAATAACCCCCGGTGATCTGTAGAAAATAAACCACAGAATGCTCCCTAGGACACTGGGGGAAAAACACCTGTACAATCACCATGTCTTTGTTTCCAAGCAGGCCAGTTTAATGCTATATTTTTCCCACTGCCTGTCCCCAGCCCTGCACTGCTGCCATCTCATTGCTCCTTTCAGATTTGCAGCCTCCAAAATGCATTTTTACCTCATCGCACAGCCAGCTGCTCGGTGTAGAGCCCCGATTTGAGCCCCGGTTGCCGCTGGACATTCAAAACAGGCTTCACAAACTCAGGAGCACCCTACTCGCTGCTGTGGAGGAGCTGAGAACGGCAGCTCGGTGCACGAATGATGAGATCTCAAGGCCAACGCTTCTTTGAATCCTGGGATGGTTGCAATGGACACTGGGTATAAGAGCAAGCCCCTTGTAAACTGGTGTAGTGGATCAGCTGATTTGGCAACGGTCTTTGAGTCAGCACTTCTCTCTTCCAAGCTTTGCGCACACAAAGAGAAACAAAATGGCCCTGCATGTCCAGAAACCACCAACAAACTCAGCAGCTGGAGTAACCTGCCTCTCCATCTCTGCAGTGACCAATCTTTCTGCTCTTCTTATTTCCAAATGCCTGTATATTTACTAGTTTTGGGGGTAGGTTTTTTTAACTGTATCCTCCTTTTCTGTGCCGATCTCTGCTTCCTCACTTCCCCCAGAACGACAGATGCTCTGGGAGTTAACCCCTGCTTGCTGCTAACCAGTTCAGAAACCCATTTCACCCACTCAGAGACACAGCCCATGTTATTACACTGAGCAGAGTTAGGAAAGACAGCAGACCTGTGACGACCTACAGCTGTGTGGGACTGAGCTAGGCGGGCAATCCGGGACTCAGAATAGCATAGATCACTGGGGGTTATTTCTACAGAAGTCCCTCTATAAGATGGGGTCTGCATTTTCCCTCCCGCGGCACCTCGGGCGTGAGTTCAGATGAGTGCGTACCAGGAGTATTTATACTACAACGTAGACTCAATTAGTGTCGCTGTGGCTGGGTAAACAACGGTGACACCACGTGTGTGTTTATTATTGCCTATCACCCTGAGCCTAACAAGCCAGGCCAGTTTTGTCAGTACAACTGCGTCTACACTAGGGGCTTCTGCCATCACAGCTATGTCAGGCCCGAGTCACAACTCCTCATACCACAGCAGGGGTATGCCAGCGGAAATCTGCAGTGTAGCCATAGCCTGAGGGACAACACATTCCCCCAGTGGAACAGGAGAAGCAGGGCTTGATGGTGGGACACTGTTACCTAGCAACAACAGATTAACCCTTTAATGGGTGTCACTGACATGACAACTCTCCTCCCATTCTCTGTGTGAAAGAAATCTGCACATGTGGGTTTTGTGGGGCTGATCAATGATATGCTCAAAACTCCAGCTTGTCCTGCCCAATCTCTTTGGCCTGTGACCCATCTCTCTGGCTGCCCTCAGCCTATGACCTATCTTCCACCACGTCCCCCCACACCATTTCCCCCCCCCCTTCTGCAGATGGAAATATCGTTGGCAAAATCTCAACCATTACTACCTGGGCAAGAGAATTCGCCACTTCACGAGCCTGTGACCTGTCACCCCTGAGGGGTCACCCACGCTGCCAACCCAGGTAAGTGCATGAGTTCCCGTGTGCTATCTGCTGCTTCTTGGGGGACAGCTGGAGTCAGAGAAACCCTGGGGCTAAACACTCTGGGAGGTCAGAGGTTAAATAACAGTCTTGTCACCAGACCCCACCCTCAGAATCCACCAGGAGTAATGGGTGACGGGCAAACAGGAGCATGACTCGTTCATCATCGAGGTATCTGGGCACCTATGGGAGCTGGGAATTCACCTTCTACCTATTATTATTGAACAGTTATGTTAGAGGAGGTCTCAACGCAGCCGGGGCTCCACTCTTCCAGCTGCTGTATCAACATAGCGAATGACGGTCGCTGCTCCAAAGAGCTTCCCATCTAAAGCCTTCTTCACTGTCCCCTTTCCTTGCTGGGGACCTGGGTGTCCTCATCACTGCATGCCTAGCTAGTGGAGCCTGGGTGCTTTGAAAGATTCTCTCTTAGATGTTTTGCCTGAGTAAGGATTTCAGGCCTGGCCCAGGGACATAGTTCCTCCCCAAATGTCCTGGTTTCGGCCCCTGTCCAGATCAGCACAATCCCTCACCCGTGTTGCCCAAGCGGCATGTCAGGCCTTTCCAACATGACTGAGGTGAGGGACGCAACTGAAACTCCACAACAGGAAACTCCGCCTCCCGCGATTTCTTCATCCCAGGGGAGGTTCTTCCTGCCGGTTTCTTAACCTGACACTTCGGAAGCCAGTGGACTCCGGCGCCCAGAGGAGGAAGTGAGCCAATGAAGGGAAAGCACGTGATGATGAACACGTGTGCTGCTCTTCCATGCTCACTAGCGTGCATGTGCGAGATCTGTCTATGGCACCAGCTAGGGATCCCAGCAGACCCCAGCTCTTCTGGAAAAGACTTGCTAGATTTAATTTACAACGAGCCAAGGCAGGGGCTGCCCCAAAGCAAAGCAGACTGCAGCCGCCCTCCTGTTGTGGCCTGTCAAGACAACAATTTCCAGCATGCAGTACAGTTCTTTCAAATTGGAGCATTGAATATTGGGACTTGTAGTCTCATTGGGCTGGGCATCTGAATGCACAACGAAGGTGGCTGCCAGAGCTCTGTGGGCTGCACTTATTCTACAGCAGACTTAGCTCTGTCAACACTACAGAGATGCCCTCTACAGAAGCAGCTCTCACAATGTCCAGAACAATTACTGGTGCCCAGTTGGTCTTTGTTAATGGGCCATCTGAAATCAGGAGCAGCCGAACCAGCTCTACAAGATCTTCGTATGACCCAGACAAAGAAACCCTTAAGCTGGTGAACAGCAAGCAGTAAACTACATGGAATAGTGATAGTGCATCACATCTTGGGTAAGAACGCCTTCGGCACGCGGAGCTGTCATTCTCATGCCCCTTCCTTCATAGGAACAAGGGCAGTGCCCCACTGGAGCAGTCGGAGAGTCCATCTAGTCCAATGTCCTGTCTCCAACAGTGGCTCGGGCCAAATTCTTCAGGAGAAGGTGCAAGAATCTCACAGTAGCAGATGTGGGATAATCTGTAACCATGAAGGCCTCATGATGAATCCTAACAGTTACAGATCAGTTTAAATACTGAAGAATTATGGTTTTCATCCCTTCCAAAACTCTTTGTTTGCCTTAACTGTTATAACTCTGGATGTTCTTGTTATCCTGTTGAACATCCATTCCCTCACTCTTTGAATCTTGCTAAGTTCTTGGCCTCAGTGACATCCTGTGGCAGTGAGTTCCACAGTCTAATTCCATAATGAGTGTGGGGGGGGGGGTATTTCCTTTTATGAGTTTTGAATTTTGCTACCTTTCAATTCCATTCAGTGTCAGCTTGAGAAGGGAGAAGAAGTTTCTTTCTCTAGAGGATTCATTATTTTATATATGTTTATCGTGGCCCCTTTCCTTCATCTCCTTTCTAAGGGAAACAATCTTAGTCTTTTCAATCTCTCTTCCTAGGAGAGATTTTCCAGGACGTTGATCATTCTCATCATCGTTCTCTGAACCCCACTCAAAGAATACCCTATCTGAAATGAGTGACCAGAACTGTGCACAAACACACACACTTGTCTAGATAGAAGAAAGCATCGATGTACATAACAGCATTATAATACTTTCCATATTATCCTCCATCCTGATCCCTCTGTATCCTAACATCTTGCTTCTCTGTCAGTTCCCAGCCATAAAGGGGAGGGAGGAAAAAGACAGCAGCTCCCTGGCCTACCCAGCCCACTTGCCAGGAAGTATTTCTACTTGCCCTGGCAAGCAGCTGAGTAGGCTTCTCAAGCCTTGCCACCATGTGTTATACCTCTTACATCCCTCCAAGTCCAACCATCAGGATGCACATGAGATCCTTGCACCTGATCCTCCCTGCAGTGAAAGACAAGACTCATCCAGCCGGTTCCCCGTTCTGATTCTCATGTTGGCCAGTTATACCCCGAGGGGCAACAGCAACTAAACTGGGACCCCAACATTCCCCTCTCCATCTCAGAGGCTAATGGAGATTGGAGCTGAGCAGGGTCCCAGTGCTGGAATCCACGCACATGTGCAAACATGCACAAATGCTCATGTACACACACACTCACACACACATTCACAAGTATACGTGCGTGCACACCGGGTATGTACACACTCAGGCCTGCACGACATGCACACGCAGGCTCAGGGGCATGAGCTGTGATGTGACAGGAGTGAATGATCCTGGAGCCACCCAGTGTTTTGGCGTCCACAGGAGGAACCGGTCCCCCAAACATACCTGGGGCATCACTGAGCCTTTGCAGCTGCTATGCAGTCACCTCTGCCGTCCCCTTGCCCTCTCCCACAGGAAGCTGAAGCAGCCTGGGAAATCCCTTTGGTATCTTGCAAGGGCAGTCCCTGGCTCCATGTGTCAGTAGCCATCAGGGGCTGCATTCTCGCAGTCACAGCTATGAATATCCCCATTATGTTCGGCCTCTGGCTCCCCCACCCCTCCCCAAAGTTTCTGTGTTGTTATTTTACACTGGTGCCATTGCTGCTGCTGCATTTGATCATTTCGGCAAAGCAACGGCACCTGCTACAAGCCACGGCTGGCTGGGGGGAGGGAGGGGGAAGGGAGAGACAGCAGGTGCTGCGCTCTGGGCTCGCCCATCCACCCAGATTCCCGGCTATCACAACAACATCCATCCACTCGCTCCTGGTTGGGAGTAGTGTCCTGGATCCAGACACTCTTCAGTCTGGTGGTGTTTGATTCCAGGCCCAAAGACTGCGGCTAATGACCCAAACCCAAGTCCAGACCCAAACAATCTGAACTCCCTGCCCCTATCTGCTGCTTCATCATCCCCAGCTCTAACTTTACAGGCTAAGGAAAACCTTGTGTGAAAAGAAATGAACCCCACACCGCCCGCTCATCACCACTTTCTCCTCTACAGCAGTTTCACTGTGGGCCTATGCCACTGACTTAGACCCTGACAGATTGAGAGCCTCGGCAGAAAGGCAAATGTCTGTATATGACTATGCACAGGAATCTCTTCCCCTGCCCACTGGTACGCAGCCACATCTGGGGCGGAATGTGGCAGCTCTTTAACGGCCCCCGTAGCAAAAATATAGGACAGTTTCGGGATGGGAAGGGAAGCACGGGGAATGTGCATTTAAATATATATGTTTCAAAAGAGACTGCATTCCATTTTCTCTGCAAGGAAGGATCGCCGCTCCCAGTGGGATTCAGACTGAGAACAAACCAGGTTTGGGTGCAGGGGAGCTAACAGGGTCCTGTTATGCCAGGGAGGGAGGGTTGTTGTGTTGGGGAGGAAGCTTTGCCTAGTGGTTACAGCACAAGCCTGGGCGAGCTGGGTTGTCCCCCCAGCTCTGCCGCTGACCGAATGGATCGCCCTGGGGAATCTGGCTCACTTCTCTGTGCAGCCACCTTTGAGGGGGAAGGAGCCTATGGCAAGGCTGTGATTGCGCTCAGGAAGGGAAAGAGCACGAAGAGTGTGAATAGGTCACAGGCCCCCATAATCTTCCTGAGAAAGGGCTGGGCCAAGTGATGGGACACATGGGGTGAAGCGGCCTGGCCCGAGTCTGAGGAAGCTGCGGATAATCCCCTGACTGAGTGCCAGAGCTTCGGGCCCTGTCTGTCCTGGGGGAGCAGGTGTGGCTCAGAGAGAGAACAGCTGCCTTCCCAACCCCTTGCTCCTTTGACGGTTTCCTCTCCCCAGCCACTGCAAGGGGCTTGTCCCGCTCTGTCTAGGCCTTTCATCTGACATTCTTCCTGTCAGCCCTGGAAATAGCAGGCCGCTTTCCTGTCCCAGATTCGTCTCTTGTCCCTGCTCCCCCCCACTCCAGTGCTTCCTGCCTGTGAGCGGCCAGTGCCAGCACAGGGCTGTGATTCACTCACCACGACCCCCTCCCTGTCCCCATCCTGCAGCTCTTGGCTACATCACGGTTAATCAGCCGCCTTCGCCTTCACGGCAACCAGCATCACCCCAGGCCTCTTCTTCTCCACAAGCTCTCTCTCCCTCCTGGCTTCCAAAGCCTCAGCTGGAGCACACTATCCGGTTAATACCCTGTCTACACTAGGAGAGTTTGTACCCAGCTTGGGGCTAATTGGAGTACGCACAGGCTCCCAAGGAGGCAATAGGGTTTGTCTAGTGGCCCACAAGCTAGGAACTCTTGTTCCTGAATCCCGGCTCTGCAAGCGACTCTGTTGTGCGGCCTTGGACAAGTCACTTAACATCTCTGCCTCTCACTTAGTGTTTCTCCCAAGGCGGGCAGATTGTGGGGCCTGAATGATTCAAAGTATGGAAGAGCCAGAGAGCTCTATGACAGGGCTTACTCCTCAACTAAGCACGTAGGAACTGGGCTTTGCCCCTGTGAAGGGGGCGTCCAGACGATCTACCCTGATCTGATCAGCTCCAGGGGCGACTCTATGTATTTTGCCACCCCAAGCACGGCAGGCAGGCAGCTTTCGGTGGTACGCCTGCAGGAGGTTTGCTGGTAATGCAGATTCGGCTGCGCGCCTGTGGGAGGTCCACCGTTCCTGCGCCTTCGGTGTACCCGCTGCTGAATTGCTGCCGAAATGCCGCCGACACCATGGGACTGGCGGACCTCCTGCAGGCGGCCTGACTGCCACCCTCACAGCAACCGGCAGGCTGCGCCCCATGGCTTGCCGCCCCAGGCACACGCTTGGTGTGCTGGTGCCTGGAGCTGCCCCTGATCAGCTCTGTCGGAGGGGCCCATGCAGCCAGAAAATAGAGAAACCCGAGAGAGGGATCATCCTCTCCCCCACTGATTTCCTTCCCTTTCTAGTCCCTTGAGTCACATGTGCTCCCAGGAGAGGAGCTCGCTTCCACCTGTACGAGGAGAGATGAGCCATTTGCAGCCTTGACAAGGGCACTGTGCATGGCCCCTTGCCACAGCTGCAGGCTGGGGCTGAGTCAGCCCACCTGAGACAGGAGGAATGGGGGCATGTCACACAGCGCTTACACAAAACAGCTGGCAGGGAGAGCTCTCCAAAGAGCAGGGAGCTGCCTGGTGGGAAGGGACAGCTACCGGCACCCTGGGGAATGATCCATTTTGAATAGAACTGTTGCAATTAACAAGACTGGGATTTAAATCAGCATTCAGATGTTTGGGTTCCGATCTGAATCTAGGGGGCTGCCTGTCTCTAAATAATCCCTATCCCTCAACAAACCCACAATTACCTTCATGGAGGGCAAACCCCCACAGCCCAGAGTCTTTCCTTTGTGTTCTGCTGGACAGGACAGTGTTCCCTTCTCTGACCTCTTCAGGGGACATCTTGTGTGCTCCCTCCCCAGTGTTGGGGGAGGCCAGGTTTGTCTTTCTTGCTTCTGGGAGTTGGGACTTGCCCTTTTCTCAAGGGTCCCCTCTGCATTAGTCCCCCTTTACCCCACTCTGGGTTCTCCCGTCCCCCACTGTGCACCCCCCAATGTTCCAGTTCCCCCATTTGTGCCCTCCAGCACTCACTTTCTCAACGCCTCCCGATACATTCCCCGTCTCCCATTGCCCCCGGTAGCTCCTCCCTGCCTCACCCTGGAGATGAGGATCTCATGGGGAGGGAAGTGTCCCAATGGGACAGTCTTGTTCCCTGAGATTTCCAGCTTAAATCTGCAAGCCCGAGACATTGGCCTACGTTTTGATGGAGCCCATGAACTGCTGCAGCCTTGTACAAGCTGAAGTTGACCTCCAGAATTTGAGTCTCCAGGTCCTTGGTCTCTTCTCACTCATCCCCTCAATAGATGGCCAGTGAGGGGCAGCTCTCTCTAAAGACGGGTGAAGCAGCAGATGCGGAGTGAGGGCACCTTGGTTCTAGTCAGAGATTGTAAGGCCAGAAGGGCTCATGATGACCATCTAGTCTGATTTCCTGCCTAATACAGACTCCATACCCTCACCAGTCATTTCTGCATCAGGCCCAGAACTTCTCCTTTGAGCCAGTGCAGGTCTTTTAGAAAAAAAAATCCAGTCTGGATTTAAAGACTTACAGTGATGGAGAATTTATAACGTAGATTCCACTGGTTAATTCCCTTCACTGTTAAAAATTTGTGCCTTATTTCTAGCCTGAATTAGCTTCAGCTTCCAACCTCTGGAGCTGATTATGTCTTTTTCTGCTCGATAAAAGAGACATCAGAAATCTCTTCCTCATGTAGGTACATGTAAACTGTGATCAAGTCCCCTCTTAGACAAACAAAATAGATGGAGCTTCTTTGGTGTCTCACTATAAGTCAGAGGTCCCAGATCTTGAATCATTTTTGTGGCTCTTTCCTGAACACTGTCCAGTTTTGTAACATCTTTTTTAAAGTGTGGACACCAGAACTGATCTCACTAATGCTGTATACAGAGGTAGCACCACGTCCCTACTCCGACTTGATATTCCCTTGCTCATACATCCGAGAATCATATTCATCCCTATAGCTACAGCATTGCACTGGGGGCTCATGGTCAGTTGGATTATCCACTATGACCCCTAAATCCTTTTCAGAGAACTGCTTTCCAGGATACGGGCCCCATCTTAGGAAGAGTGCCCTGCATTCTTTGTTCCTAGATGTATGACCTTGCATATGGCTGTGTTAAAACACGTGGTTCAAATGAGCCCAGCTACCAAGCGATCCAGGTTGGCTGGTATAACTACCGTGTCCTCATTATTATTACCACGCCACAGTTCGTGTGTCACCTGCAAACTTTACCTGCAATGATTTTAAGATCTTTGCTAAAGATATTGAATAGCATTTGGCCAAGAACAGATCCCATTCAAAACACTCCCAATGGATAAGGATTCCCCATTTACAATAACTTTTTGCAATCTATCAGTTAACCAGTTTTTAATCCATTTAATATGGGCTGCGCTGATTTTATATAGTGCTGTGTTCTTGTTTTTTTAAATCAGATTGCCATGTAGGACTAACTCAAATGTCTTACAGAAGTCTAAGCATATGATGTTCTGGTCTATATTAATATTTCTGTCTGTGTTATCCACCAGTTAAAGGAGCAGACTGGGAGTCAGGATGCCTGGGTTCAACTCCTGACTTTGCCACTGATATGTCGCCTCTCTGTGCCTCAGTTTCCCCACCCCTGCAGTGCAGAGAATGATACTGACCTTTAAAACTTGCATTTGCTGTGGAGCACTCTGAGCCAAACTTTTTCACCTGGGCTCACCACAAGCACAATACCTTTCACTTATAACGGCTTTAACCAGACAATTTCAAAACCCTTTACAAAGGAAGGTAACTGTCATTCTATTCAGTTTACAGATGGGGGTGGGGCGCAGGCCTACCTAATGAAGTAATGTCTGTAAAATGCTTTGAGACGCTGGGTGAATGGAGCCGGACCAAAGACATGCCAAAGGTCTAACATCACCATAGCAGCTCTGCAAGCCCTTCTGTTCTTCATTCTGGTTCTGGAGCTGCAGCTCCGGTTTGCCCAGATTTTGCTGAGGTCAGTAGCCTCCTGGAGAGAGCCAGAGGCCTGGGATGAACCAGCAGAAGCTGTGAGGAGCCCATTACTCAACCAGTGAGTCATGACACAAGCTTGCGAGAGGCAGAACACAGCCTGTGCGGACGTGCCCCCCAGCAGAGGAGCCCCATCACGGATGGAGTCAGATCAGGAAGGTGAGTCAAAGGGACGCGATCTGCAAAGGGGCCTGGAGGGGAAGACGCTTCCGGGTCAGTGAGGCCGAAGTGCACAGTGAAGAGGAAAGCGTGAAGTTTCAGTTTCCTTCCTCTAGTCCTGTCAGAGGTGACGCCTCCTTCCCGTCCCTCTGCAGTGACGGGGAGCCCCCCCAGCCCGCAATGTGAAGTCATCACTTTCCCTTCCTTCATGTCCCCACTGGGTGTGAGAGAGAATGCACCTCCCAGAGGAAAGGGGGGAATGGCAGGGACGGGTCCTTACAAGAGTTCTGCACTATGTTACCTGCAGTGGTTTGAAACTGGTTTCAAACCTTTATACTGCATCCACACTAGGGGTTGTACCACTTTATACTGGTAAAAAACCAGACCCTAACTGGAATTGGTACAAACACAGTGTATAGACTCATCAGGATGCTTGGAACTCTAGTGCTTCTCCTTGTCAGCTCACGTTAACTAATTCATCTTCACTCCACCCCCTGGGAGATGCATATTATTGTTGTAGTTTACAGATGGGGAAACTGAGGCACACAGTGGAGAAAGTGACTTGACCAAGGAGTTAGTGTCAGAGTCAGAATTGGAACTTCTTGGTTTGGGTACTTCCAAAAACCACCCATGGCAGTGAGCCTCAGACCTGGGCTCATGCTATGGTGGTGTCATTGTTCCTGCTCAGGCTCTGAAACCCACCCTCCTCCCCAGGCATCAGAGCCCAAGCGGGAACGTCTGCACCACTATTTTTATTGCCGTAGCACAAGCCCCACGAGACCGAGTCTTCAGATACAAGCTCTGAGACTGACTGCTCTGGGTTGGGGCTTTTGCAGTATCTCACAGGCCTGGACTGAAACCACTAGGCCACGCTTCTCTGTATGCTCCTGGCCCGTCTGTGGCTCTTGGTGGAGCCTTCAGTGTGGGGGCTGCTAATACTCAGAGCCACTATAGCCTGTCATCAGCAGGGTAAAGGCTTGCTCGAGTCTTGGGCTCAGCTAAGGCTTGGTCCGAGATCACAAACCATGATGTCAGCTTACAGACACCCTGCTGTGGCCCAGGTGAAAGAGGAACCAATCCGTGCCCAGCAGCGAGGTGTAAAACACATGGTAGTGTTGGCAACCCACCACATGCAAGGCAGGAATGCCATTGGCACCTGTACCTCCTTCCTTCATGTTCCCTGATGATGGAACATGCATGTTACATGCATGACCGTCTCAGCACATGACCTGGTCTCCCAGCAACTACTGCCCCAATGAGTGTTGCCTTCCTCCAAGTTCCTCATCACATTACAAGAGTTCTACATGTCGGCTCTGAGCAGCAGTGGAAAATGAGGCTCCCAGCTGGTTTTCCTGCTGGCCTGAGACACCAATTACATCCTGAGGAGGTTGCAGCGAAAGTGCACGCTCTTGGGCCCCGTGGAACTTCGCACCATCAGGGTACAGCTTGTCTGTGCCAGAGGCAGAGCTTTCTTGGGAGCCAGTCCAGACTGTGGAACCAACTCCCCCAGGAACTAGAGACCTTCAACCACCTTCTGCTCCAAGGGCCAGGAGAGTTTCTTCAATCGTCCTTCTCTACCCAACAAGCAGAGCAGCATGTAGGTATTTACAGATTTTTTAAATCTCTACCAAACCCGGCGCACACAGTTTCTCCACTGGGGAGAGGATGAGAAAGAAAATGAACCACATGTGACCACTAGTCACATTGATTGATGCACGGACTGCTGGAAGCTGCTCCGGTGGGGATACGGGCGGTACAAGGAGCCATCAAGAAGAGAAGAGAAAGTGGCACTCTGAAAATGCCCATCTCCACCTCTGAGACTAGCCGAGATTGGAGCTGAGCATTGTCCCAGGGCTGGGATCCATTCACATGCGCACACACACAGGGGGGTCACATCCTGAGTGGGCCCTTAGGCACTACTGTGATCAACACGATTAAACATGCACAAATACACATGTGCGTACATGCAATATACACGGAGAGAAACACCCATGTGCACATGCACGGATACATGCAGAGGGACATAACCATCCATGTACAGCCCTGCGTGCACAACACACACACACATATAGAGAACCACAGACACAAAGACACAGGATCCTAGGCAAGGGTTTCTCCATGTCCCCTCGCAGGCTTGGAGCTGTTGTGGTCAGCACGGTGCCGGGGAGCATGTCCCCGCAGCACAAAGAGGAAGTTTCAGATGGGTCCTCCAAGCAGAGCAGCTGCCACCAGTTCCAGTCAATTCCCCATTCATCTCAGCACCACCAGAATGCGGATGGGGCCTTAAAGGGACACTGCACACTTGTCTCTCCTCTGCCCCTCCCCACCTGAAAGACTCACCCTCATCCTGTCTCTGCCATGCTCAGATTTTGTTGCCCATAAGTGAGATAAATGATACTCTGCCCATGACTCAGGATGCCCCTAGGAAAGCTTCACCTTCTCATCTCAGGGTATGTCTACATCTACAATTTTGCAGCGCTGGTTGTTACAGCTGTATTAGTACAGCTGTATAGGGCCAGCGCTGCAGAGTGGCCACACTTATAGCAACCAGCGCTGCAAGTGGTGTTAGATGTGGCCACGCTGCAGCGCTGTTGCACACCACGGGGAAGGAGACCTGCTTGGAGGGGGGGTCGGGGAACGCCAGAGCACACCGCGGGGCTGGATACCTGTTTGGAGAGGGGGTCGGGGAACGCCAGAGCAAACCGCGGGGAAGGAGACCTGCTTGGAGGGGGGGTCGGGGAACGCCAGAACACACCGCGGGGAAGGAGACCTGCTTGGAGGGGGGGTCGGGGAACGCCAGAGCACACCGCGGGGAAGGAGACCTGCTTGGAGGGGGGGTCGGGGAACGCCAGAACACACCGCGGGGAAGGAGACCTGCTTGGAGGGGGGTCGGGGAACGCCAGAACACACGCGGGGAAGGAGACCTGCTTGGAGGGGGGGGTCGGGGAACGCCAGAGCAAACCGCGGGGAAGGAGACCTGCTTGGAGCGGGGGTCGGGGAACGCCAGAGCAAACCGCGGGGAAGGAGACCTGCTTGGAGCGGGGGTCAGGGAACGCCAGAGCACACCGCGGGGAAGGAGACCTGCTTGGAGGGGGGGTCGGGGAACGCCAGAGCACACCACGGGGAAGGAGACCTGCTTGGAGGGGGGGTTGGGGAACACCAGAACACACCGCGGGGAAGGAGACCTGCTTGGAGGGGGGGTCGGGGAACGCCAGAGCACACTGCGGGGAAGGAGACCTGCTTGGAGGGGGGGTCGGGGAACGCCAGAGCACACCGCGGGGAAGGAGACCTGCTTGGAGGGCAGTGGAGTTTGCTTAATTACCAGAGAGGCTTCCTCAGGTATGCTGGGATACCTGCTTATTCCACGGAGGTCAACAAAAACGCTGGTGAGTGTCTACACCTGATGACCAGCGCTGGTGATCCAGCGCTGGATCCTCTACACCCGAGGCACAACCGGGTGTACGGCCAGCGCTGCAAACAGGGAGTTGCAGCGCTGGTAATGCCCTGCAGGTGTGTACACATCCTAAGTTGCAGCGCTGTAACCCCCTCACCAGCGCTGCAACTTTGTAGTGTAGACAAGGCCTCAGAGATCAAGAGCAAAGGACTCAGCCCTGATCCCTCTCCTGGTCCTGCTAATGGGATCTGGCACCCTGGCCACTGCATGGTCATCCTTCCATGCAGGCCCTGTCCACAGCCCTGCTGGGTTTCCATCACAGCCATAGAGAACACAGTGGCACCACTCCTTTTGCAGGGGTCGAGTGGGGGAGCCTGAAGGGAATCCAGGCCAGGGCTCCAGAGCAAGTTGCTGAGTCCCTCTCCCTGGTCTAATGGGGTATTCCCTGCTCCTCCCTTCCCCTCCCGCTGAGACTCTGTTTAAAACAGGATTCACTGGGTTTGTCTCTGGAGAGCTGGGTGGTGGCCTGGTCCCTCCCAAGACAGGAGATAGGTGGTTCTCAGCTGACCTCCCCACGGGCACAGAGCAGGGTGGGAGGAGTGAATGGGACCCAGAAGCTCCCTGGGGAGGTATCCTGCAAAAGGACCTCAAGGGAATTGTATACGTGCCTTTCCCCCTCAGGACCAGTTCCCAATGGTGCCTGCTTGATCCCCGAGACGGAGATGTAACCCTGAGTGGAGCAGCCCGTCCTCTGCTCCCCGGACTCCTCCCCAACTGGGACTGAGGCTCCTGCACAGAGTGGCTCCCTGGGCCTTGGCTGACTGACTGGATGCAATACCGCTTGCAATAAAAGGGTTGGAAAGCACCAGTGTCATGTCCCTGACTGCTGTGCCCTAGAGGTGCGTGCACACAGGAATCATTCATTGATCAGACTGCAGCACCTGGGATGGGGGGCGGGTGTCAGAGCAGGCGAAGCCACTGATGAGGGCTTGATGGAGGCACCGAACTGCACAGTTTGATCAAGGGCTCTCTTCATCCTCTGCCAGGTGGCAGTCCCTTCTGCCACTTCCTGTGCATGTACAGCAGGGCAAGGTCCCTCCCGAGTGCATGAGAGCATGCTTCAGGCGGACGGCCTGGCTCCACCCTGGCCTGGGTGCCGCAGCCCAAAGTGAGGGTAGTCTATCGGTGCAGCTACCGCTCCAGAGAGTCAGACTGTCTGTATGCTACAGCATGCAATCTGGGCTTGCTGGACAGCTTCAGATTGCTCCCCTCCAGCACTCCTGGATCCCTGGAATCCTGCCCAACTGGCAGGGTGGGATATTGGAGAAGCAGGATTTGGTGTTTAACTTCAAGTCCCATATAGGACAAACTGATGGGAAATAAGGATCAGCCTGATCAAACCCTCATCAGAAGAACCCAAATCCTTGTGAGGGTCAAACAATTTTCATTAACTTCCCCAGTCTCCACTCCCCCTTGGCCCAGGCTCTTTTGCACACGCAGCTTTCAGAAAGCGGATGACGTGACACGATACCACAAGAGCAGGGCCGGCGCTACCATTTAGGCAGCCTAGGCAATCGCCTAGGGCGCCAGAATAAATGGTGGGCGCTGTTTTGCCAGAGGGGGCAGCAGGCGGCTCCAATGGAGCTGCCGCAGCGGTGCCTGCGGAGGGTCTGCTGCTTGCACGGCTCCGGTGGACCGCCCGCAGGCACCACTACGGCAGCTCCACCGGAGCCACGGAGCACCGGACCCTCCGCAGGCACCACTGCGGCAGCTCCACTGGAGCTGTGGGACCAGACCGCGGGGCGGCGAAATTGCTGTCCACATAGGGCGCTCAAACCCCTAGCGCCGGTCCTGCACAAGTGGCTCAGTTTGCGGGAATCCTCACCCACCCAGTCTCATAAATAGTGTGCAGGTGTCTAAGTACAGAACTGGGATCCAGGAACTCGTGGGTTCGAATCCCAGCTCTGCCACTGACTCAGTGGCCTTGAGTAAGTCACCTCCCAACTCTGTGCCTCAGTTTCCCATTGGGAAATTGACCCTCACCTCCCTTCTCCCCACCTGGCTGTGAGGGTTAATTAGGTGAATATCAATGAAGTGCTGGAATTTCCTGCCCTGTTTCTAGACCTGAAAGCTTAGCTGTTCCCCACATCGGACCTGGGATTGGGTTATAGGTTGGCCCATTACAAAAGGGGCAGGTCCACAGTGAAATCTTAGTCCCATTAAATCAATAGCAAAATTCTCCATTAACTTCAATAGGGTCAGGGTTTCAGGTCAGAACCATGCTTCCTGGGAATGGACACTGCCTAGAGGAATGTCCTGTTTTCCAGGGGCGGGCTCAACGCAAGGGATCATTTAGCCTACAGATTTGCTCCAGACCTCTGAGAGTCAGAGTCAGGTGGCTTTAGAACTCAGGGGCTCCTGGTTCCTAGTCCTGTACTCAGACTACTAGACTATAATGCCATGGCTCCTGATGCAGGGGATGTGACATTAGTCAATGTCAAAGCCCTGCCCTGGGTCCACCCAGCACAAGGGAGTTTTTCAGGTTGCTTTCCCTGTCAGCTGTGACCATAATTGGGTGTCTCACAGCGAAGTGCTCACTAACTGCTGCGTCACTTCCTCACTCAAACCTTGCAGAAAATAGGCATGAACAGGCAGTTCTTGGAGCTGCCCAGAGCGACTGCATCTTGGAAAAGCCACTTGGGAAATCCCGATTTCTCCTCTCCTGTGTCATAGGGACTCCCCCTCAGTGCCGTGGTCAGCACCCACTCACACTGCAAGCTGAGCGCAAAAGTAGCCTTTAGCTACTGCACTGTTGACAACAGTTGTGATGTAAAATCCCCCCTACCTCTGGGTGGCTGTGGCCCAAGTGCCTGACAAAAGCGTCTGCTAGAGCAGTATTTCTCAATGATTGATCCATGGACTGGTGCCCGGCCATGAGATCTCCCTGACTCCGTTTAGGAAGGCAGCAACCAGGTCCCTGGTAACAAAAAGGTTGAGAAACACTGAGCTGGAGCAAAGACAGTTTTCGTACCTATCTGGCTAGGGTGGTTATGGGCGTGGGCTTTTATCAGTGCAATGCCTAAGTGTGGATGCAGTGGTACCCAGATAAAGATGCCCTATACTCCCGTATAGCTTATTCCTCTTCCTAAACAGGAATAAACGATACCAGTATAAACATAATTACACCAACATAGCATCCACACTAGGACCATTTTATCTGTTGGCCCAGACCCGTGTAGTTGCTACAGCTTGTAGGTATATGCAAGGCCTTCATTCATTCAGTACAATCCCCCTTGTCCTACAAATCCTGGAGCCTGAGAGCTCCAGCTCTTCTGCCTACCAGTTCTCCACTTGTCTCTCGTCAACCGGAAGCAACCGCTGGATCACATACAGCCACTCGGCATTTAATCCTTCATTGCAGGCGGACTGCTCAAGTTTTCAATCTATTGCAGTACTAGCCTGGTTTTACACCATTTAGCTTAAATCCCTCCTCAAGCATCAGAAACTAAACTGAAAAAAGTCACTTTGACACTGGAATGTCTATACAGGGTGAGGGTGGGTTATACAAATAACTAGATGGGTTAAATTCACACCTTAGGTGACACTGAAAAAAATTCCCCTTTTTGACAAGTGATTTAGCACCAGTCAGTGAGAAATTGACTTCAGCTAAGGACTCGTCTACACAGGGAGGCTCAGGAGAATTAAACTAAACGTGTGAATTTAAAGTGGATTAGTTGGACCACATTAAACTGCTGTGTGGAAAGTGGCCTGAATTTGGTTTAGCACAATTCACAGCCCAAGTGAAAGCTAAACTGAATAAAAGTCATTTTCATTCCAAATAAGAGTGTCCACACAAGGATTTAATGTGGTTTAATTACTCTGCTCTCTAAGGTAATTTGGATTAACTTTGCTGCGTTTTCCTTGTAGACAAGCCCTAAATCAGTATCGGGCACTCTCAGACCAAAATAAGAGTATCCACATAACAGAGATGCCCTGATTTCACTAAACTGATCTAGAAATCAGTGCAATTTCTCACACAGACAAACACTGACTCAACCCCTTAAGTTCTGCAGGCAGCCAAGGTGAGCATCTGCCCCAAGCCGCCAGCCCTGGGCTCTGAAACCACCCGACTGGGTCTTTAACTGGCTCCTGGCAGGTAGCCAGGCCTGATGACAGCCCAGACAGTAACTGAACTGTGGGCAGTGAACTGGCAAATTAGAGTGTCTGTCATAACCCTTTCTATTGTGGTGGCATTAGCACATGGTGCAGTAAACCCACAGCGAAGGGATGAGAGCAAGACACCTGTTCAGCCACCCCACGGTTCCTGCCTCCAAACCAAAGCTAGGGCAGGAATGAATGGGGGGGAGGGCAGAAGCCCAGAGAGTGCCATGGGAGGCAGGTGGATCCTTCATAGCTGCTGTCTTCCATGCCTGGCCCTGTCTGTCTGTCTGTCTCTCGCCTGGGGGCAACATTTCTCCAGTTCTCTGCTACCAGTGCTGTGCCTCTCCCATTCCATCACACCTGGCCAAGGGCTCCCTTTGCCCCAGCCTTCCCACCCTTCACTCCTTATAAAGGGTGCCTCTGCCCTCCCGGGGCTCACAGCCCTCGGGGAGTAACTACACAGCTGGGGTCGCAGACTCGCTGGCCATTCCAATCATTTTTCAAGATAAGAGAACAGGAAGAGGAAGAATGAGGGTTCTGTGTCTGGGCCGGGCGCCTTGTTCCCCAGTCAGTGCTGGGACGGATTCCAGAGATTACAGAAAGGGGAATTCTTCACATCTCCCCTGACCCCCGACCCACCACCAACAAGTGTCCCCATGTCCTGGCAGCAGCCTGGCGAGTCAAGGAAACACAGGCTGCCTGTGTAGGGGGCTTGGAAAACAACTGCATTAGCTCCGTTTCCAATTTCAACTCCAATAGCAGCATCTTTCTTCTGCTCCCTTCCCACATCTCCCTCACCCTGACTCTACCTCCCATCTGCCGGGGCCGTGCTCCAGGGACGCTCTGGGGGGTGGGGGTGATCGCCGTGCATGGGACTAGATGGTGGGGTATGTCGCCAACATCCTCTGCACCAGCTGGGAAGGAGGTGATGTACAGAGCCAACCCAGAACAGCAAGCCCCCGTGACAAACCCTGTTGAGATTTCTCCTCCCCCAGCCAAGGGCCCAGCCCATGGGGCGATTACACTTCTGTCTAGGGCAGAGCAGAGGAATCCCACAAATGTGTCTAGAAACCTGGAGCTCAGCCATTCTCAGACGCTACAAGCAAACAGGTTTGTTCTGGGTTGCTGTGGCTACGACGATGAACCAATGAGCCGGGAGATGCCTTTGTGCTGTGCAGGGCTGCCGGCCCCTGGGCTGTTGGCCCCAGAGAGGGGCTCAAACACGCGGAGTAAACAAGGAGGGAGAAGTCCATCTAGGGACTATGCGAATGGGGTAGGATCCCAGCTCCTGTCCGCGCTGCATTCCCAAAGAGGAGATGCAGAGCTGGGGCCGTTCTAGCCGGCTCGGAAGAACTGGGATCTCATTCCCCTAAGGGTGGTTCAGGACGGTGGGATGGGGAGAGAAGACGTGGCCCACAGAGCTGGGAGCCTGATCTAGAGAGTCCAACTGGTCTGGCCGCCAGACGTCCAGTCTGGGCCCATGAGAGAAGAGCGGCTACTGGGCTTCCTGATACTCACCTGACAATCCAGGATTCCAGTTCAGGCCCCTCCCAGATAACACGGAATACTTCCCACCTCTGAGGGCTTCCTGGGGGGCGGGGGGAGCTACTGAAATGAAGGGTAGGTATCATCACTATTTTACAGAGGGGAAACTGAGGCACGGAGTGGCAAAGTGGCTCACCTAAGGTGACCAAGCTCCTAGAACCAGGAGTCCTGAGTCCGAGGTCTGTGCCCTAAGCACAAGACCTCCCATAGAAAGGGGTCAGGTTTAGTCACTCCTCTGGCCCTTTCGGCTGCACACAGCACTTGTGTTTAGGCCCTGACCCTGTGGAAGGTCGCAGCTCTGCCCTCCCCAACCAGCCCGTTGGAGCCAGGGCAGCCTCCCTTTGCTAGCAAAACTGTGATCGTTTCCCACCCGAGCCTCTGCAAGAAAAGAAAAAGGTACAGGAAACACCCGTGACAGGAGGGTGTTTTCTCCAGGCCCAGGGAGACTATCTGGAGCCATGCGGCAAGCTCTGTAGAGGGGTGAGGTCATGTCGCAGTCTCAGAGCTTTTGACTCTCTGCCCTTCGTTTATTGCACAAGATACCAAGGAAAGTTGCCTGACAGGTTCTGCCAGGGACTGACATCGGGATCTCCTGGCCCTGAGAGGTGTCAAAGGAAAAAGACTTCACAGTGACTGTTGTGCTGATGAGAGAGAGGGGACCCCAGAGAAGGGGATTGGTGAGGGTGATCACAGGGCATGCTCAACCCTGACATAGAAGGCCTTCCGCTAGGGGTGAGTTTCTCTGGCCTGGTCTGCACTGGGGTCAAACCTGGCACGGCCCAGACAAAGCTATTATCAAACCCATTTTGCAGCCATGATGGGTGCAAAGACTGGTCTGCACTGCAGAAATTATGCTGGTTAGAGCTGCTAGGATGTTTGTACAAGACACAAGTGGCCTGAAAATGGCTTGCTAGCTGGTTAGAACAACCAGCCTTTCCACAGGTTTAATAACCCACGTAAGCTTAGCCAGTTCCGTTTGAACCAATTCAATGCAAGCGCGGAGGGAGGCACTCTGCCATGATGCGACTACTCCTCCTGCGGAGATCGCACAATAAATCGGTGGGGCCTTACAAAACCTCCCAGAATGCACTGCTTCTGGCAGTCACGCTGGGAACTGTGGGATAGCTACCCAGAGGGCTTTGCGACTGTTGTGGGTGCAGTGCAGAAACCAGTGCAACAAAGCTAGCATGGGCACATGGAATCAACTCGTCTGTGCTCAATTACAACTGGTTCTATCCTCGAGCGCTGACGAAGCCCAGGTCTTCTCATATGGAACCTAGTACAATGCGGTGCTGGTCCATGACAAGGGCTCTTAATCAAGGCCGGTGCAAGGATATTTTGTGCCCTAGGCAAAACTTCCACCTTGCATCCCCCCTCTGCCCAGGGAGCCACCCCATGCAGCAGCTCCCCGTCCCAGCTCACCTCCGCTTCGCCTCCTCCCTTGAGCACGCCGGTTCCGCTCCACTTCTCCCAACTCCCAGGCTTGCGGTGCCAATCAGCTGTTTGGCGTGTCAAGCCTGGGAGGGGAGGAGAATTAGAGCGGGGGCAGCGTTGTCATGGGAGAAGGCGGAGCAGAAGTGAGTTGGGGCGGGGAGCGGTTCCCCTGCACCCCACCCCCACGTTACTTGCTGTGGGTGGCCCTGCACCAGCCCACCTCCTCCCAATAGCACACTTTTTGGCACCCCTAACCACTTGGTGCCCTAAGTGGCCGCCTAGTTCGCCTAGTGATTGCACCAGCCCAGCTCCTAAGTGCTACCCCAACACAACTAAACAAAGGTTGGACATGTGCAAAACTTCCCAGTGTAGACAAGGCCCGCATTCCATTCGTTCCTAGGCCGTTCTGCGGGGACTGCCAACGAGGGTGCCAATTAGGATGGTGGATTTTGCAAGGCAGACACTTGCCCACTAGGAACCGGACGGAGACCAACAGCTCCTGTGAGTGACTCTCCTTCTTCAGCCACTGCAAGAATTGGCTACATTGGGAGCTGCCTCTTACCTCCCTACAGCAGCAGCCATGCTGTCTCCACTGCTTTGGACCCAGATGGACATTCATAGAATCATAGACTATCAGGGTTGGAAGGGACCTCAGGAGGTATCTAGTCCAACCCCCTGCTCAAAGCAGGACCAATTCCCAGGAATCAATTCAAAGGAGTAGGAGTCAGCATGGCCCATCATTGCTAGTCCTTTCCTCAGCAGGCCCAGTGATCTCCAACCATGGCACACATGCAGCGGGTTTTGTTGGCAGAGACTTCAGACACATTTCTGCAGCGCTGCATTCCTCCCTTCTCTCTCTCTTCCTTTTCCTCCTGTCCTCCCCAAGACTCAACCTGTTCCCATGAAAACAAGATTTCTGATGTCCTCTTTCACCTGGCATCCTGGAGACATTTGCCTTGATATGCGAGATGAGCTAAACATAAAGGACAGAACGCCAATTCCAGATTCACCGTGGTCTGGGGACTTGTAAGTAGCTGGGACTCTTGTGGAAGCACTGAAGTTGGGGAAGCCCTGGGGTTGGGGCTTGGGAGGCAGAGAACTCATGCTGCTTGGCAGCAACCCAACTTAAGAACATAAGAGCGGCCATACTGGCCCAGTAACTTGCGTTCCACCCGATGCTTCAGAGGAAACGAACGGAACACAACAATTATCCAGTGATCTATCCCATGACATCCAGTCCCAACTTCTGGCAGTCAGAAGTTTAGGAACATCAAGAGCATGGGGTTGCATCCCTGACCATCTTGGCTAAAAGCCATTGATGGACCTATTCTTCGCGAACTTACCTAATTCTTTTTTGAACCCAGTTATACTTTTGGCCTTCACAATATCCCCTGGCAAAGAGTTCCACAGGTTGACTGTGTGTTGTGTGCAGAAGGACTTCCTTATGTTTGTTTGAAACCTGTTGCCCATTAATTTCATTGGGTGATCCCTGGTTCCTGTGTTATGTGAAGGGGTAAATAATACTCTGAAAAATTTCTCCATATTCTTTACAATTTTATAAGCCTCTGCCATATCCGCCTTTAGTCATCTCTTTTCTAAGCCGAACAGTCCCAAACTTTTTAATCTCTCCTCACATAGAAGCTGTTCCATAACTCCTAATTTGGCCAGTAAAGAAACAGATGGGTTGGGAAGGGAGTTCCAGGTGGCCCTCAGGAACCACGGTGGCAGCCATGACTAAGGACAGGCACTGAGGAGTATAAAGCAGACACACCAGGGAAACCTCAGGGCTCACAGCAATGGGCACGCTCCCCCTGGATGAAGAGGGGAAGGGAATCAATCAGTTTAGAAATTACAACGAGGGGACAACTGGAGATGGCCCCAAGCCCCAACATTCAGGTGTTCAGATTGAAGGGGCTTAGTTTGAGCCTGTTATTAAAATACATTCTTAGTGGACACTTTACAAACCTCTCTCATAAGCCAGGCCTACACTAGAGAAATTCAATTGCTCAGAGCCAATGCAATGTCACTAGAATGCTTTGTCCACACACAAAAGCATGGCAGGTGGACAGCTACAGATGAACAGCCCAATAACCAGTCAGAACAGATTATCTTTCAGAAGGTTTAAGCCTAACTAGGGTTCAGTCTGAGCCATAGACTGGGCATAGACAGACTGAAATCACCCAACCTGCCCTCCTCGCACTGCACCACCAGCGCCTTGCAAAATCGCTCAGGATGCATAGCTTCTAGGAGCTGAGCTGGGAATTGTGGGAGAGGTACCCAGAGGGGATCACAACTGAAAAGGTTTAAAGAAGTGCTGGTGTGGACGTGAGGCAAAACTGAAACTGATTCAGCAAGGGTAGCGTGAGTGCACGGAATTGTCTGTGCTTAAAACAGCTCCAGTCCCTAGCTCAGACAATGCCTCTCATCCTGGTGTCCAGGCACCATTTCAATGCCTCTGCGACACAGCGCAGCATCATTATCCCCAATAGATCTATCAAAGGTATTTATCTGGCCCCCATCACCATGGCATCTGAGCGTCTCACATTAAAGATGGTTTGCACCATTAGGCACCTCAATACCTTTAATATCTGGCCAGAAGTGACTTGCCCAGGGTCCCCCAAAACTCCCCCATCCTAGGCCAGTACCCTACCCACTGGGCAACCCACTGGGGCACAGCAAGTGAAGGGACTTGCCCGGCAGAGCTGGGACGAGACCTCCTGGTCGCCAGGCCTGCGATTAACCCTGGCTGCCTCTTTCCCACCTTGACTCCTGTGAGCAGGAACGAGCCGCTTTCCCAGAGGGGATCATGATTCAAATTAAACTGAGGGTTGCTTTGGAGACTTCCTCAGTCACTTCTTACCCCTATCATGGCCCTCCCGCGCCCCCAGGCTTAGTTCTCCGCCACCCCCAAGGCTGGAACCGCCAGCACGCCCAGGCCAGAGGCTTCCTGTGTGTTAACTGGGCCTTGGGACATTCCAAACCCGCTGTCACCAGGCGCCCCGCCAGTCAGGAATAAGTGGATTAAGCCCCAATCTTGTTATCTCTCTTAACAGCCTCACCATGGCCAGCCTGACAGGGCCAGGGCGGAGGGGCAGCCGGAGGGGGGTGAGCAGGAGGCAGCAAAGGCAGCTGAGCACGGCTTTGAAGGGGGGCAGGTGCCTCCATGGGGAAGCCAGAGCCATGAAGCCTCTGAAGGGCCAGTTCAATGCACCTCTGTGGGAGACTAAAGACAATGGCCTGGCCGCCTGCTGTTCCCAGAGACATAGCACCAAGGCCTTAATGAGCTGGAGCAGTTAATTAGTCAGTGTCAATTTATGTTAAATTAGCTGGAGGAGTTGAGAGGTTCTGATTCCATGTCCTCCACCACCTGGCTGGCATCAGGAAAGGCAGCAAGGTAATGCAGGAGGAGCAATGTACATGGAGCCCTGTGCAGGGAGAGGGGCCAGCTGGGTGCCCGGCTGCATCAGCAGGACACCAAGCAGCAGGGAGGCTCTGCTCCTGGGCAGGATATGCGCTTGGCCCCAGCTGGGTATCACAGATGCCAGGGGGATAGGCACACTATAAATGCAGAGAGATGGGTAGATGCTCAGTGTCACCAGCCCCATGCATGCCAGAATCATGAGTCAGGCCCCAAATAATCATCAGATTGGCTTAACCCTCACGAGGTGTTTGGGGTTTTTATTTGGTAAAGAACTTTTGGGTTCGTGTTCTCAGCCTATTCACCCGGGTATGTTGTTAAGCTTGTCTCTGCAACCGCAAAGGCTAGAAACTTACTTTTTTAAAAAATTATTATTAATGAAATGGAAATTCTCCCCCACCCAGCTTTGAGAAAAACATCAAATATCACACGGGTCATGATAACATCACGAGACTTGGCAACAGCGGTACAGTGACGCTAGGCACCATCCCCCAGAAATAAGCTTGTGGAGGGTGTTGTGGGGGGCAGTAGAAGGGCTACCTGGTCCAAAGGGGTAGGAGGGGCAGAGCCGGCCCCCACCCAGTGCAGGGCAGGAGATAAAGAGAAGGAGACGCAAACATTTGCTGTGGATGACTCACTGGGTCTAATTTGAGCCTGCTGCTTTAGTGGGGATGAGTGTTAAAAACTACACCAGAAACCACAGGGATTTCCACAAGGACCAGGAAGAATCCCCTCTCAACCCTCCTCTTTTGTTCATCTCCTCATTTCACACCCACACACTAAGGCCCCTGGTGCTCTGCATTCTCTCGGGGTAAGAACTGCGGCTATGGGTTCAGAGGTTGGAAGCGTCTCTTTAAAGAGAGAGCAGCATTCTCTCCCCCCCCAGGGCTGACAGAGAGTGGGGTGGATGCATGCAGAAGATGACACTTGGGTGCACAGTGGTTCACGTCTTCTGATGGACAGTGGCTCACATCTGCAGTCGCTCCACGCAGAGTATGGAAAATGGTGCTTTAAAACATCTGCTTCTGGCTGGGTGGGTGGTGGTTGTTTTTTAAATCCCAGCACTTACAATCATAAAAACAAGGCTGGAGCTTGATTTAATACAGCTCAACAGAGCAATAAATAATGCCAATAACCATAATTAATGGCTGCTATTTACTTTATAGACTGTAGCACCTTGCAGCCAAAGATCTCAGCACTTAAAAGCGGCAATGTGAATGCAAAAGCTAGGCTATTTCTAATATGCTGTTTTGCAGTAGCTTAGTTACCACTTCACCCTGCCAATGTTTGTGGTTTCACACTCAAATGTTCCTGTTTTTTCTAAATGTTCTTTCTCCCCACTTTTGCTGTGTGCAAACTCACAGAAAATGACCGACCAGACCTGTGGTGCTGTTAAATCTACAAAGGAAACAGATTAGAAGGGAGGAAAGAACTGTTTTTTGCTGGTAAAAATGGGCAGTAGTGCGCTGTTGAAGTCGACAGTGTCGCTTTATAACTATTTACTGTTTACAAGGCTTACTTCACCCACTGCTGAAATGCAGCACTTCCGGGGATCCACCTCAGCAGCTGTTTTAATAGCTCAGAGCAAAACTGCACGGCAATCCGAGGATGAAAATAGTGAAACCCTCCAAATGCAATCAGAGCCATTGTGAAAGCCGTAAAGCGCCAAAGTGAAAGCACAGTGCCTTGAGCAACAGGCCTGGGGCTTGAGAGTCTAGCTGAGTGACTTCACTTTTCCCAGGTGTAAACAGGGGTAAGGGTAGCAGCTCCTCCAGGGAGGGTGTGCACGCGGGGGAAGCGTGGGGAAAGGAGGAATTGGGTTCTGTGTGAGGCTTACATTACTCTCAGTGTCTGCGCAGCACTTTAAAGGTGTTAAGTGCTCAAGTATTGCTACAAACACAACCGACACGAGCCAGGAGCCACCGCCTACCAACGGACAGTCAAGTTTTAAAACTGACCCGCACATTTTTTTAAATTTAATTCAGACACATGCAGCATTGCCTTTTGTTCTTTTAAATAAAGGCTTTGATTGTTTTAACTAACAAATCTATTCCCCTCTCCCCACACACACACACACAAAATGTGTCACTAACAAAACAATCTGCTGCCTGTGAAAAGATTTAGACAACATTGTTGCAAGAGAATATCCCAATAGCAAAGGCGAAGCACACAGTGCACTGCAGGGGGACTTGTGACTAATCATCCGAGGCTCAGTTTGCATCACATGATTTTTTTTTTAATAAAACAGCCACATAGCCTTTGACATCCTGCAGCTTTTCCAGATTCTCTTTGGCTCCAGGTTAAGGCCCATCCCTCTTTTTTCGGTTTGCTCCATGGTATTAGTGCAGCCAGAAGCTGACAGCCGATTGAAATCCTGGGATGGCGGGCAGAGCCCACCCTACCCCAGGTGAGAGAGGGCCAGAGCCCAGGCGTTAACCAATTACTGGGGACACAGAATGTAAACATGGATGGAGGGGCAGGTCCGGTCCAAGAGGGAGTCACCGAGCAGAGAACCTTGCCCACTGCCCCGAGGAGGAGTTCAAGGAATCAGCGGATGGTGCCCAGAGGAATTTTGCTCAGCTACTTCCATGGACGAGGGACTGAAAAAAGGTTGCTGCAGTCACAGAGAATTCCCACCTCATCCAGCCTCCTCTTCCTGGACGGATGGATGGCTGCCCTGGCCCGTGCCAGGCAAAGGGTGATGAGGAGAACCAGGGCAGCCCTGGAGCCTGTGTATTCTCAGAATAGGTACAGCAAAGGGGAACCACAATGTACGCTTCCCCTACCAACGTCTCAACCCTGGCCTGGAAGAACCAAGCCAGGAGAGTGGGTTCATAGCTACTAAAGCCGGAAGGGAGCAACCATCTAGACTGACCTCCTGCATAACACAGGCCACGGGACTTCCTGAAATAATTCCTGTGTGAACGAGAGACTGTCTTTCAGAAAGACACCCCAAGGCCCTTTCTATCCCTGACTTCTCTCAAGAGCCTAGCTCAGATGATCAGCGCTGACTGAAGGGAGGGGGTTTATTTGTCAAGCAGAACTGGACCGAGATCCAGCCAACTCCTTTCAGAGGGGAAAAGCTTAGTCAGGATAGCAGCATTGAAATCCACATCACAGGCTTGAACACACATGTAAAAGCACTGGCCCATAGGCTTGTGCGCACGGATCATGTACTAACACGCTTGTACATAGTTTCTCACCTGTATGCGCTTATCACACACACAAGATAAGGGACGTCAACACTGCTCTAGATAGCTCAGACATGAGTAGCCACAAAGTTGCCACCGCACAGGATTCGGCAGGGACTCTCCACTCAAATAATTACCCAGGGGTCCGAGTGGGATTGTACAGCCCGCACTGCTGCAGCTTCACTGCTCCTGGCAACGTACATTAGCTTGTGATTGTCCGTGTGAGCTGCAGTCACACCAGTGCCTGCACTGTAAACGTACCCTTGTCCCTTAGGCATGAGACCTTCCCACTCGTAAGGTCTCAGAGCCCCAGTTCCAGCCCCAGCCCAAACGTCTACACTGCTATTTTTAGCCCTGCAGCCCCAGCCTGAATCCATTGAGCCAGGTGATGAGCCTCGCAGCCCTGCTGTGCGGACCCTCGCATATCCTTTGACACCCATGTTAACACACATGAGAGACACTTCAGGCACTGAAACACTCGGCAATCCCTGCAGGGCAGATAAACAGGGGTGACCGTTGAAGCATTGGTCTTTCATCCTGCCGCCACACCCAGGGCGAGACTGAAGGGAGAGGTTTGTTTTACCCTGCTGCAGATTATCAGTGTCGGGGGGAGGGTTATTCTCCTCCTCCCCCCACCCCACCCCCCGAATGGGGAGCCTGGAATCTCTCTTTAGGGTGGGAGCTAATTGGGGTCTGTATGGAGCTGCCATGCTCACAAGCCATGTTCATGGCTCTACCGCCTCAACGCTTCACGTCCATTGTTACAAGGAGACATCCTCATGCCGAGACAGCGTCAGGCACTACCATGAGGGGCCCCGCTCAAAATCCACAATGGAAAAGAACCATTTGCATCGCCGCCCAAGGACACAGAAGCACCCCTGAGCCATGTCACAACGGGGCGATGGTACAGCACCCTGAGCTGACAATGCAGAGAAGCATGGCACGAGGCCACGCCCACCTCAGGGCAATATGGCACCAACCCAATGTGGCCCGTGCCATAATCCGGTGTTGTGAAGCTTCAGTTGACCCACATGCCCACTGTGTGCCTAAGAGGCAGGGCCCCTGCTTGCTGGCAGTTCACAGGAGGAAGGCTCACATCCAGCTGCCATCCTGACCCCAAAACCCTGGAGACTTTGAGAAGCCAAAACGCATCTCACTCTAAACTTTGGCTATAATTTGAGGAGTTCAGGTGGAGGGACAAAGCTAACTTGGCTGAGTGACAGCGGCAAGCATCAGGCGCTGCTCCAGTGAACATAGGCATCTAAATATAGTGCCTCTCTCTTTAACACGCCAGATGAGGTGTTACATCGACTTCTTTGGACTCGATCAGAAATGCAAATAAAACTGAAATTAAACCAGCAGGAAGAGAAAGAGAGAGAGAGAGAGAGAGAAATGCACTAACTCCTTAGTGACTGGGCCCCAGGGAGAAAGCCTGTGCTGCCTAGACATGCTGCCCACCCCAAGGGTGAGAGACAGTGGGCAGGCATGTGTCAAGGAGCGTTAGCCCACCAGCCAGTGCATCTAATCACAGTGACACACAGCACAGGGAAAATCCCCACCATCCCCCTTCCCACTGTGGTTCTGCTCTGCAGGGGCACAGAGTAATCAGCACAGGAGAGCCAAACCTCTGGTCAGCTCCCTACACCCAAGTCTGGAGGGGAGGCTGGGGGGATAAGACGCCGCCTAAGTCTCCCCAGCTAGGCCACCCCACTTAGATGGGGAGGCTCAGCAGCCATGGGTGATGATGATGTTCCACAGCATGGGGAGGGATTCTGGCCTCCCCTGCCACCCAAAGAGAACCCACTGCTCCCTTTTCCCCAGGGTTGTGAGCTGGTCACAGGATTTAACCCTACAAATGATGGGTTCCCCTGGACTCCTGGTCTGAGATCCAGAATCTCCTGCAAATCTGTCACCTTCCTTAGGCCAGTCAGTTGACATCTCCCTAAATCTACAGCTTCCGGCCATGCATTTTCCCCCGGTGACACCACAAGAACCTGATCAGCTCCAGCAGCCGCTCTGGACATGTCCTTGTTGTTTTCAGCAGGTGGGGCCTGATATTTCCCAGCTACTCATTGCCCCCAGCACCCCCCGAGCACTCCAGGCAGGATGGGGGAAAGCAGCATCAACAGAGATCTGCTGGCTAAACCTGCTGGGTGGAGATGCAGCTTCTCCTAGCAGAGGAGCTCGTGAGCTGGTGTCGCTTATACTAGTTCCCCCAACAGAGCAAGTCCTTTCTTGCATCGGCGCTAGGGCTTTTGCCAACAAAGCGATGTCAGTTGCAGCTTTTCACACTCCTAGCCAACATAGCTATATGCCAGTCAAACTGTTGTGTGCAAAGGCTGCACACCGGCTTCCGAAGAGCCCTGCAGCACGGCACAGAGAGATGGAGCAAGAAGGAAAAGCAGGCATGAAAGCACAGCAAAGAGCATTACCCCGGCCTCAGCCATCTACACAGGCAGGGTGTGCCCTGGGGGGTTGGGAGCCAGCCAGTGAGGGTGGAATCAGGATCAGAGCAGAGGTGCAGGGCCCAATTGATTGTTGCCAGCTAAGGGCAGTGCCGGTCTCGAGGAGTTGGGAGGAAGAGTACATGGGAGGAGAGGGTGAGTCTCAAAAGCCCGTGGAAGCCCTTGGGCCCCCATTAGCTCTCACCACACTGTAGCCAATGGATCCTCTTTGGGCAGCACATTCCTGGCTGTGTTGGTGAATTAAAGAGACATCAGCTGGAGGGAAACCAACTCCTGCCCACTTCCTCTACCCCCGACAGTGCATCTGACCTTTCCAGGTTCTAAATGCTCCTGGAGAGAGGGGCTGAGGAGGGGACCCTTAGAATGGCTCTGCCCAGCTGGCAGGGCTTCCTTTGTGCCCTATGGGCAGCTAGAGCCAGGATGGGGAGACAGTGCCCGTGACAAGAGCTTGAGAAAGATTAAAGGCAGGGAGGGAGGTGGGGAGAGGGGGGAGCAGACAGGGCCTGCAGGGCTGGCATTCTGAAGAGCCCTGATGGGGGCAGGGGAAGCCTCTCTCTCCGGAGTGCTGGCGCAATGGCACAGTGCGCAGCTCCAGAGCGTAATTAAACAAGATCTATCACAGCGATCAGGCCTCCGGGCATTGTCAGTCTGTGCTGGTTCTGACCCGTGCAATGGCGTTTAAGTGCCAAGCTCACATCTTCCCGAAACCAGCCTCCCCGGTCTGCCTGATCCCGCAGCCCCCAGGTCAGCCCAGATTACAAGCTGATTTCCCTCCCCGCCCCACCTCCTCCCACTGCAGGGATTTTTCCACAGCAGTTTGGGGAAGACAGTGCTGGGAATGGTGACCGCCTGGCTCCAGCATAGGAGTGCTGGGAAGCGGAGAGAGAAATGAGGTCAGTGCTGCAAGCTTGGCAGACACAGGCCTGCTGTCTGCGAGAGCAACCGCACCATGCTGGCCACGGGGAGAAGGAAGGAGATGGGAGCAGAATAACCAGAGAAAAATAGTGCAGAGGTGGCAGCACGTGCACTGCATGGACCTGCTGCCTCCCTGCTCTGCCCTCCTGCAGACCCCTATCCCAGGTCTCTGGGTGACCCGTGCGGTGCTGGCTACTAGCATAAGCTACCCTTATGTGCTTCATTTGTGGATACCTTTGAAAAGCAGACACAAGCCCAAAACAAAGGAAATCCTGGGTACAGACATCTCCCGGGCTTTGGGAACGGTTAGCTCCAAAGCCGCCCTCTGCAGCTGGCTCCTTTCTCTACAAAACCTCAGATTCCTCTCTGGAGCACGGGACTGTGTTTGAGGATCCATGAGCCAGGCTCTGTGCTGGGCACCCCAGGAGGGTCAGCATGGGGCCAGCAACTAGCAAGGGGCCTGTACCTGGGACTGTCTGGGATTCTGGGCCGCTATGGAGGCCTGCTCCAGACCAGTCAGAGCACAAAGCACTTCAGCTATTCCCCCTTGCACCCTAATTAGGGTGACCAGACGTCCCGTTATATGAGTGGTTGTCCTGATATTTCGCCCCACCAGCAGCACAGGTTTGGGGGTTTTTTTTCTCCGCCGGCAGACCTCCCCTCCCCACCCCCCATGTGTCCCGATATTTTCTTCATCTCATCTGGTCACCCTAACCCTAACATACCCCATGGCCACACCCATGGCACACTCTTTCACAGAGGTAGCATAGGTAGAGTGGGCCTGTACCAGGGGTTTTCCTGAGGCTGTTAACCAGGGCTTTGTGGAGCAGCAGAAGAGCTCAGAATCAGGCCCCATGTGTTACAGTGGATCTGTATGAGTCAGAGTCAGCGCAGAGGGGTGCGTGTAGGTGAATGTGACTCTGAATGTGTGGCTGTGTGTGTGTTGTAGGGGTGTTAGGGAGAACAGTGTGTGTGTTAGGGAGAACATGACTGGAGCATGTGGCTGCGAGTGAGTGAGAGAGGAGAGGGAGAACATGACTCCGTGTGTGTGTGTGTGTGTGTGTGTGTGTGTGTGTGTGTGTGTGTGTGTGTGAGAGAGAGAGAGAGAGAGAGAGAGAGAGAGAACATGACTCCGTGTGTGTGTGTGTGGCTGCGAGTGAGAGAGGAGAGGGAGAACATGAGTGTGTGTGTGTGTGTGTGTGAGTGTGTGTTCATTCCCCATAGGCTGGAGACTGCATTTTGTGCATTTTTAAGAACAACAAGGTTAGTGGGTCACTTGAGCACCAGAGGCTTTTTCTCCAGCTGAGCTGCTTCGCTGCCAAACCATCAGCGCTGACAGCTCCCTCCTCGGCAGGCGCAAGCACACACTAGCTGGAGCAGGGATGAGGGAAGGGGGTGGGCAGCACACCCGGCACAGGACCCAGGGGGGCTGGCCCAGCAGAGACAGAAAGGCAGTAACACCTGGACCCAGCACAGCAGGGCTACACAGGGCTGTAGGCAAACAGCCAGTCCCAGCTCAATCCTTTCACCGAGTGTCCGACCTGAACCGGTCCCATCCCTCCCACCCTAGCAGCCCAATGTCCAGGTTTTCCCTGGCTGGAGATTGTCCTTTCCATTCTTCTCCTCATAGTTTGCTGTGCTCTGTGTAAGGCTTTGGAGGCAGGTTCTTCTTCTTCTAAGGAACGTGACCCTCGTGCAAAGTAGTCTGCCACTGAAATTTACCAACCTTCCCCCACTCCAGCTAAGGTGAGCCCTTCTCCCACGATCAGGAGAAAGCACGAAGGTCTGCATGGCACATGCCTTCGAGACAGGAGGATGAAGTGGAGAGAGAAGCCAGCAGCAGGGCTGGGGCCCAGCTGAACCGTCTCCAGCAGCAATTTACAGAGGGCTCAGAAGTGGGAGCTTGGGCTCTAGGAACCATTCAAAATGGCTAGAAGCTGCCCAGACAGACCAAGGCCAGACAAGCACCTGGGAGCTGACAGAGAGAACTGCTGGGAGGAAGCTCCACCTCAGGGGATGAAAGGGAGAGACAGCCAGAAGGCACCAGTTTGTGGGCACTTTGCAAATAGCCAGCTACACCCGTTAAGGTTCCCACCACCAGCTAGATGCTGCCAAGCATGGAGAGCATCAGCTCCCATTGAAGTTAGTTGGGCGGATGGTGCTCAGCACCACATGGGGAAGGGGCTCTCCCTGAGCTTAGTCCTTAGCAGCTCTCCCTCCCGAGCCACCCGGGAGCAGCTATCCCAAGGGCCATCCTGTGTCAGCCTTGGCATCCACAGGTGGGGTGGGGGCCCCCCCCCCCAGTGGGAACAGATGAAATGGAGCCCTTAGTGAAAGTTAACTAGCAAACAATGGTGAGCGTTGGGATGGCATCACATGCAGGACACATGGAGCAGACAGCTGCAATTTAACAGTCCGGTCCCAACCCAGGTGAAAGGAACAAACAGTATGAACATGATGTCAAAATGGCCCCAGAGCATATCACCCTCCCCTCCTCCTCCATCCCCAGCTTCCACCCTGCACAGCAACTCCTATTCTGCTCCCTTCGGAAGCAGGGAAGATCGGGAACCTCCCACCCCGGCACTGGCCACTTCCCCGATTTCTTCTCTGCCTCTTTCCCCCACATTCTTTCACCACTTCTCACAACCAACATGTGCCGCCTGCCTTTCTGTGTGTTTGTCCGTGTGCACAGTATGTGCAGGGGACAGGACTTGTGCAAAAGGGAGTGCAGATGCCTCTGTGCATACGCATGTGTGTAAGTAGAGGTGGTCATTTATAGGCCTGCGTGTGTGCATGCTGATGTGTGCATGTGCATTTGTGCCTACCTCTGAGTCTGGGCACATGTGTACAGGCATATATGTATAGTATGCATGCACTCAACTCTGTTTATATATGTATATGCATCCATGAGCATAGCATGTACGTGTGATTTGCAAGTCTCTCTGCACGGATGCATGTGTGGGCCGTTGTGTGCTGTAGGTTTGTCAGTGCTTCTCTCTCATGGTTGAAATGTGGTAAATCAAAATAACTGGATACTAAACCTTAAGGCTAAATCTGCAAGCTTCTAGCCAGCGCCAAGCCCAGTCCGCATGGCTTGTATTCTCAACAACACTCTGCCCTGCTCCGACTGTATATCCTGCTATAAATCCCTGCTCACATTCCCAGGCATATCCGAGCTCCCATCTAGGCCTGGTGGTGAAAGGGAGGGAGGTGCTATTGTCCTGCTGGCAAACAGATGAGCCAGCTGATAGGCACAGGAATAGACGGACTAACTCACCATTCACTGCCTCTCTTTCCCTGTCTCTCTTTCTCGTTCTCCCCTCTCTCCTTTTGGCATGCTGGAGTCTGAACAGCTGTTTCCATGGTTACGGACATGCTAGTCTTGGCGAAGATGCATCTGTCACTGAAGTTTGCAAAGCGGATGGTGGGGGAGAAGTCGGGGTGCAGGGGGGGGGGAAATCAGCAACCTATAAAGCTGTTGTGGTCTTGATTCATAGACAGAAGCTAGCCCAAGGCTTCCTTAGTGGCTAGGACAGGAAACAGGGCACAGGTAAAGGCAGCATGTCCCCACCAGAGAATTAGAGAACAGATCTTACCAGGACATGAGACATGGATGCCCTTGATATATGTCAGCCCCATGGACTGTGTGTACCATAGGATTTCTCACCGTAACTACTGCATGTTAGTTCCACTGGCGGGAGATAGGGGGAGCGTGTGGTATAGACACGTCTCTGGCAGAGGAGGATGCACCATGTCCATCTAAACCTGCTCAGAGCAGGAACATGACACGGTGGCTAAATGGCAGGGAGCCACCTTGAACCTGATGCTTCCACCACTGCATCATCAGTGGAGCTGAATGGACAAAGTTTAGTAAAATTCCCTGGTGGGTACAAGGCCTTGGAGTGGCTCACCAGTGTGAAGATTGCACAAGACGCCAAGATGCATTCTGGACCCATTAATCAGCACACAGTGCCACAGCTGCCCTCCGTCCCTTCCTGACTGGTCTCTACTGTACAATCTACATGGGGAAAAAAGCCACGGCTGCCTGGCTCAGCGACTTGGGCTCATGGGACTCAGAGTCCAGGGCTGAAAAACTGCTATGTAGACCTTTAGGCTCGGGCTGGAGACTGAGCCCTGGGAGGGACCTTGTGGGTGAAGGGTACAAATGTCTACATAGCCATTTTTCACCATACAGCCTGAGCACCCATGAGCACGAGTCAGCTGACACGGGCCAGTCATGACTGTGCCATGGTTTCTTTATCCCTATGTAGACATACCAGTCTCTTCTTCCCTGCCAGGGCTGGGAAAGCAGGAATCTATAGGAACTGAGGCAAGATCTCCAATGATTTTCCCCCTCAACTGGTAGAATTTCTGAGTGGTAATGTTTGATTTCTTTCCTGTTCAGTTACACTCAACTCACCATACCAGATCTTCTTATAACACTAGGGAAGCCATGCTCAATGGTTGTAAGTGAAGGCCTTTCACTATTTCTAGATCACAACTGAATCCTTTGCTCAGTTTGTGGATCAGCCTGGTTGGGGTCAATTGTTACTGTCCTGCAGGAGGGGCCCATTGAAATCCCACAGAATCCTGAGATCCACACAACCAACGCCCAACATATTTCTGCTCACAGTTGTAAAACAAATAGGACCCTCCTACCCTAAGGACCGCAATAAGGCATCCCAATTGTTGAATAATCAAAAGAAGCTGCTGTAATAGCCAGTTCTTTGCATATTCAAAGCACAGAACCTCCTCCTGGACAAGGCCTTTGGAGAATCAGGAATGAAATGGATAATGACATTAGCATTTTAATGGCAAATAATTAGATGGTACACTTAGCGCCCTGTTGGGGGGGAATCAATTGCATTGGGGAGACAGCATCAAGGGCTGTATGTCTTCAAATGAAATCTTAGGTCCTGACTGGACCAGTTTTAAATCAGTTTTTAAGTGATTCTAGTTAATCATTTGTACCCTCCCAATGGAAAAAACCATTTTAACTCTCCCTTAAATGGGCTAGATCAAATTAAGCTAACACCATTTAAGCCCAAGTTAAACTGGTGTAGGTGCGGTCTACATTGGGAGTTGCATTGGTTTAACCAGATCAACGGAAAAAAAAACCTGATTTACCACTTTTCCAGCATCAGTGAGGTCATGTAACAGCAACTGAAGCTCTACAAGGGAGGGCCCAGACTCCTCAGAGCTGTGGGTTTCTGCATCTGCAGATTGATAGTGTCCCTGGTTAAAGTATCCCAGTGTTGTTAGCCTCTGGGCAGCTCCGCAAGTGGTAGTGATGCTGGGAGCATTGGTGTTTGAATGATGTTGTCTAGTCCTGCTCAGAGCAGGGCAGCACCACACCACTAGTGGCCACTGGTGCCTTCTTTAAACTAGCCCTTGCACCACTGTGATGTGGGGGAGGAGAGAAGAAAAGGTAGCATGGGCAAGGCTCCCATGTCCTCTTGGCTAAAATCAAGAGCCAGACAGCATTGATATTTAAAGCGTGGAAGGCGCTGGGTGTGGTGAGAGCCACTGCAGTGCTGAGGCAGGAGACATGTCTCTGGAAAAAGCACACTCAGAACCAAGCTGCTATAGCATGCCAGGGATGGTGGCACTGGTCACAACTCCGTCCCCCTTTGGGTGCATCACCTCTGACCATGACAGCGACCCCACCCCCACCCACCTACCTCTTGTTCAAGGCACACAAGCACTGGCATTGTGGCTGTCTGACAACGGGGCTCTCTTGGCACATCCCGCAGGAGCAGCAGGATCAGGGCCCAAGTGCCCTGCAGGGGGAGCGCTATCTTGCCCTTACCTGAGCCAACGGCCCATTGCATCCCCCACTGGGCTCTTGTATTCGCACTTCAAACCAGTTTATCCAAAGCTGTCCCATCCCAAACAAGATGGGTTTGGCAGGGTGCAGGGTCCGAGCCCAGGGGCCTCCCCCTCTGCAACATGTCTTTCAGAGACCAGTGCCCCTCAGAAAGGGGGCCTCTCCACCCCCCACAGGCACTGGGGGTAGTCGATAAGAACTGGGGGCTAAAGGCACCAAGCGCAGCCAGCCTTAGCAGCACAGGACATTCACTGGTTCCCCAGGGGCTTCTCCACTCCACCTCATTCTGCAGCAGCCAGGCAGAGAGCGAATGAGGATGCAAGCCCTGGATTGTGGGGGGGGAGGGCAGAAAGACAGAGGGGTCCCCCACAGTACAAGCTAGGGCCCTGTGTTCTCAGGCCTCGTTTCCATGGAGACCCGCACAATGGTCACATTAGGCTCAGATTTGGAAGTGCTTTTGTAGCCCCGATTTGTCCCTAATCACAGGCTGTTTCTTGGCTCTTTGGGGGCAAAAGGGGTTGATGATGGTAACAAAAGGGCGGTCACCCTGTGTCGTATGCATCCGGTGTGGCTGGGAGGGGTGTGTGAGTGTGCATGGTGTCCACAGCGTGTGTTTGCTGCACGTGTGTGTGTGTGTGTGTGTACACATGTGATCTAAATACCTGAAGGTAATGCCAGTTACCAATTCCCTGAAAGGGTGTGGATGTGGGGGGAGGGGAGAAGTGTGGGGGTGGAGGGGATGTGCACACCATGTATTTGCTTGTAGGGGGTACAGTGTATGTGTCTCTGTGTTCTGGATGATGTGTTAGATTGCATACAATCACACAATTTGCGTATACATGTGTCTGTGTGAGAATGTTTGTTCAAGATTTCCGTATGTGTGTGCATGTTAGTCTGTGTCTCTATGGATCTGTATGTCTGTATAATACCTTTGTACATGCCTATGTGTTTAAGTAACCCAGCACGCATGGATTGTATGGGCCTGTTTTATATGCATCTTGTGCATGTTTGTGTGCTTGCATGCACATGTATGTAGATGTGTGCCCATGCATGTTAGCATGTGTGCACCCTGTGTGCTGCATAGCCAAGTCCCTCTGTGCGTGTGAGGTGGGGAGGGGCAGCTATGTCTGTGTGCAGCTATGCTCCATCGTGTATGGAAATTGTTCCTGTCAAAGTCCAAACGCTTTCCCATGGAGCTAAGAAACAACCCAAGGTTGCTGGTTCCTGATTCTGGAGTAAACGCTGTTTTCTCTTTACCCAGTCCCATGGCAGAGCCCAGCTAGCCATCGCCAGAGAGCGCCACTGGTGGGGGGGACAGATTCTTGGTGTGACAGCAGCTACATTCAGTCTCCTTAGACTGGAGGATTTTGCTCTCACTACCTGGGGGGCCTGCTGAGCACAGCCAGCAAACTCCCGGGCCAGGTCCACACTAAAAAGCAAGGTCCACCCGGCAACGTCTCTCAGAGGGGTGAAAAATTTGCTCCCAGGAGCGATGTCGTTAAGCCGACCTAACCCTCCAGTACTGACAGCATATTCTCGGGGAGGTGAGTTAACACCAGCAACGGGAGAACCTTCCCATCAGCGCAGGGAGTGTCTACGCTGAAGTGCTACAGCGTTTGCAGACATGCCTCTGGTCACGCTCTAAGTCTGTGCATAAGATGACGGCACAGGTCCCAGGCACATGCCATCAGGGTATTTGAGCTCCATGCTGGTAAGTTAGCAAGGCCGGTGCTGGGGACAGGGCCTGGACATGTTCCCACTCCTCTGGGAACTGGCTGCAGCAAGATCACTCATAATCCTACTGTAATGATTCTCCGTCGTCCATCCTGCAGCCTCCCACGCCAGCCGGTCCTGGAGTCAGTCACACAGCACAGCCCTGACAAAGCACCCAACTCTGAATCTGCAGGATTGCCTGACCTGGCCCATCTCCCCAGGAGAGCTCTGCTCTGCCTCTCAAACCCAGGTTGTTCCAGTCCTGGCTCCTGCACACAGCTCTGCTAATGCCCCACAATCCTGACCTGCAGCCCCTCTGCTGGCCCAGCCCTGGATTGAGTCCACTACTAATTAAATATTGGTCTGGGTTTGTATTATGGACTAACAGCCACGATGGCTTAGACTGAAACCCTCAACCCCGAAGATTCCTCTTGGTCAGGGGTGGCCAACCTGAGCCTCAGAGGAGCCAGAATCTAAACAGTGCACATTGCCAAAGAGCCACAGTAATATGTCAGCAGCTCCCCCCGCCACTCCCAGCGCCTCCCGCCTGCCCCACCAACCAGTGTCTCCCCCTCCCGCCCCATGCTTCCTGACCACCACAATCACGGCATGCAGGAGGCTCTGGGGGGGAAAGCGGGAGAAGCCAGGGCACGGCAGGCTCAGGGGAAGGGGCAGAAGCTTTGCGGGAAGGGGTGGAGTGGGGTCAGGATCTGGGGCAGAGCCAGGGGTTGAGCAGTGAGCACCCCTGCACAATGGAAAGTTGGCACTTGTAGCTCCAGCCCCAGTCGGCACCTCTGCAAGAAGCCGCATATTAACTTCCGAAAAGTCGCACGCAGCTCCAGAGCCACAGGTAGGCCGCCCCTGCTCATGCTTCTTTAGCAAATTCTAACCCTGATCTTCAGCAGACGCAAGCTACAACTGCTGTCCCGTCATGCCCTGCTAGTGTCACAATTCACTGACCCACACTATGCCCCTCAGGATACAGGAAAGACAGAGGAACAGCTTGACATTCAGCTAGTGCTAAGCTGCTGTCACCTACACTATTCTCTGCTACCAGCAATACCCTCCGCAGCCAACAGATCACCTTCCCCTGTGACCTGTCAGGCACAGGGAGCAGCAGGGTTTTGCTCTCGGGGTCAGCTGAGACAAACGAGAGAGAGAGCAGGGCCGCTAAGGCGGGCCAGCAGAAACGTGGCTGGGCTGACATACGCCAAGCAGAGAGCTCAGCCGGGGCTCAAAGTCACATGCATCGCTCCAAGGGCTCCGGGTGCTGCTGGTTGCCCAGAAAGAGGTGGGAGCCAGAGATCTGAGCTCAGGACCTGGGAGGCGAGAATGAGACGCCCACACAAAGAGTTTTCAAACACACCCATCGCCGTGGTGTCTCGACCCTGCTCTTTATCAGGGATCTGCCCCGCAATGGCAGCCCTTCATGGGCTCCTGCCTGCTTGCTGCTGTCATGGTGACAGCACTTTCAGTTTTGTTTTGAGAGAGGGGAATTTTGTTCCTGGTAAATAAGCAATCGCTGATAGTGGGCTGGAGCGGGGGGCGGGGATTTCTGGTGGAAAGTTGCAAACAATCCCTCCATCTGGTCAGGCTGGCACGTGATTCCCCAGCACCAGGGGAGGAAGAGAGCCCACCTGCTGCCCCTACTCCTCCCCCTGGAGCCACACCTTCCTGTGCCTCCCAGCAGGCTCCGAACTGCCAGGGCACAAATTAAACATTGCTCCCTGTCCCCCCAGACGACCTGAATGCAGGAAAAGTTTTGCTTCAATCGGGCTAAGAGGGTTGGGGGTCAAAGCGGGACAGTCCCACAAAAGCCGGGACCGTTGGGAGGTTTGCTCTGCCAAAGCCAGCCCATGCTACACCTAGCAAACAGAGCAAAATGCTGGCCTTTTTGGTCTGGGTGGGCTTGAGGGCAGCAGCCCTGCCACGAACTGGGATTTACATGGAGAACATCAGCGCCTCAACGTCGCAGACTGGGTAGCATATTAAAGTCAACGGACTCCAGTGCTGCTGAATCAGGCTTGATAGAAATCCACCAAGCCCCGCGAGCAGCAGCCTGGGGCTGACAAGCAGCCACCTCACTGGTGACACTATAAATAGGGCCGGTTGAGAATTCTCCTATGACAGTTTTCATTGATTGGTTGCAATGTAGGTTTCTCACATCCAGGGTGGCATTTCTGGTGAGTGAGTGAAAGAGCCCGGACTAGCCAATAGCTGGGGCATGCTCTAGTTTCCTGGGGGCTGTAATACTTTGGTCTAATTTCGGGTGTGGGTGCTGGGAGGTGTTGGGATCTACAGGGGGTCAGCTTAGATGCTCTGGTGGTCCCTTCTGGTCTTCCAGCCCTGATATTCTATGATAGAGTGTAAGAGACCTCAGGAGGTATCTAGTCCAACCCCCTGCTCAAAGCAGGACCAACCCCAAATGAGCCCCTCACAACCTGGGTTTACCACTGAGCTATCCCTCCCCCGACTCTATGACCTAGGATACAGGAGATGCAGGTTCAAGTCCTCACTCTTAATCAAGCAGAAATGGATTTCCACATCCCATGTAAATGCCCTTCTGGAGTCTCTTTCCCTCTCTCCTTTTTTGCAGAAGATTTCTAAAGGTCTGGATTTCCTTCCGCTTGGAACAAATTCAAAGCTCAAACCCTCCATTTTTAATTTTATTATTATTATTGGTTTGGTTTGGTGTTTGCAAAGCAAACAGAAACCTTATTTCAGGTATGGTGTAGTCAAAAGACAGACCGCGGGTCAAATCCAGACCACCTGATGCTGTTGAATGGATGGCAAACTCTTTTTATTTCCTTATTATCATCATTATTGTTATGGTGTGAAAAACATTTCTCGAGTCTGGACCTTGACCAGGAAATTTGGACCTTGACAGAAATAATTGATTACTCCTGCCTTATTTCTTGGCCAGCCCTGCCTAAAAGCAAGCTGTAAACTTTCCCCTTATCTTTCAAAGACTAATAGCAAACAACTCTGTTGCCCGAAGAGCTGAAATAGCGTTGCCAGTGTATTTAAAACATGCTGCATTGAGAATTTAGGGGATTCTTCCCTGGTCAGGAAACCCATTGGATGGGCCATAGCAGGGAGGGACTTTTCCGTTTCTAAGCTCTAGGATACATGGTGGTTTGTCTGGAATGATCTTTTCCCAGCAATCATAAATAATCCTCCGCATTTATCTCACACTTCTCATCCACCGCCCTTTGATCACTTCACAAAGGCGGGTCTGGATCATCCCTCCCATTCTGCAGGCGAGGAAAGCAGGGCACAGAAAGCTGAAGTGACTTGCTCGAGGTGAAGATCAGCCAGCAATGGCAGATCCTGATTTCCAGTCCCCTGCCCTGTGCGTGGGGCCCATGCTGACCCAAGTGAATTAACCCTGCAAATTCGCTGAGATTTTCTGGTAGAGGGAGCCGCAGTGAAAAGGTTAATGGTGTTGACACTTAAGGGCTCCTAATTAGGCTTTAAAGTTAACAGCCCATTACCGTGAATGGGGGAGTTTGCACCTCTCAGGGCTGTTGTTTCAGGCTGTTTGGGAAGAGGCTGCAAAAAGACAACAGCACGCGGCCTCCCACCCCTGAGGTCTGGCCATCCATTGTGTCACTGCCACTCCAGAGAAAACAATCCATTCTAGAGAGACCCCAGTTCCCCCTCCTCCCTGGGCCGGGATCTGCAGACACAGGGGGCCTGTCTGGCCTCATTGACACTAGCAAAGCCAGGGCTGAGCCCCTGGAGCTCTGTGCCCACTGACCTGACCAAAGAGAATTGGCACCAGCCTGTAAATCACCAGCCAGTTAAAAGTCACCTTTAATGCAACAGTAACATCAACTTCTTTACATGTTTTTTTCTCTCATGCGTAGGGCTATTTTAAAGTCAATGCCATGTCAGTGGAGGGTGCCAGACAGACATCCCTAGTCCTACAGGAATCTACAGATGCCTCATGCAGTCGGGCAACACAGGCCCCTCCATACTGCCCCATCAATGTGCTTCCACGGAGAAGCCACCCCTTGGAGATGGAAGCGAATCCAGACCCCACAACCTCTTTGCTGAGGCTGCTGACCATTGGGCCAAGCAGTGCCGCTGGTGATGGTGGTTCTCAGAGGTGGACGCTGGCTGTACTGCACCAAGAGCCTTGGTTTCGGGGAGAACAGAAACAACGTGACTGAGACAGAACAAGGTCCAGAGAGCCATGGGTTGCACAGGGGGATGTGATGCTCGCCACTCTGCCTGCCTTCGTCCACGTCCAGCTAGGTTCTCACACCATGCTCATCACCATAGCATCTGAGTGGCTTTAGCTGGGCATCAGGCAAAGCATCTATCCTCTGCCACAGGTTTGTTCTCCCCCTCTCTGATATTAATTTTCTACACAGGCCCTGTCTTCACCTCATCATCATCTCATCTTACTGGAGGAGGCTACATTAAGGACAACCTCCATCTTCTCCAGACAGACTGCTACCCTCCCCCATCCCCCATAAACATCAGCATTAGCCTCTCATTGCCAGAGGGCCTAAGCCAGGAACCTCCAATCCAGCTCTTTGGAGGCAGGGTTTTGTTCCACTCATCTCAGACTCATCCAATAGCTGCAGCAAACTGCAGAGACCAGGAAAAGCCCCTTTGGTGGAAACTTCAAGAGATTCCTGCAGTTCTGCCCTGGGCTTCCTCTTTCTTCTGACCTTTACTCATCATTCTGCAGAAGCCCCAGGAGAGTCACGTCCAGCTGCTCTCCAAAGACTGGTGAGCTGGCAGTGAAGAATAAACAGGACCAACGCCACTTGCTCGCTCAGGGTAAAGGCCAGAGTATGGACAAAGCCTTCCTGCCCCGATGGAGCTTCGTGCCGTTTCTCAGGAAGGAGCAAGCACAGAAAAGATCCAGCAGGTTCTTCCACAAGAATGTTGCCCTGTTCCCAGAAGGGGAAATGGCAGAGGAGACCTGCCCCAACACCGCTGCCCCCCTCAAACACTCCCAGAACACCCAGGCCATTAGGGTGCAAAGTGCAGAGCTCCCCCAGTCAGACACAAAACGCTGCTGTTCTGCATGGCATGCTTCCAGCCTCATCTTGCTCCTAGTTGAAGTCAACGGATGTTTTGCCACTTGCTCCCCCCCTCACTCTCCTACACGCACACACTTTCTGGAGCTGTAATTCTCTATCCTCTCCCTGGCAGACTCTAGTGCAGCCCACGCCACTGGCTAGCTCTTTCCCCATCCCTGCCCTGGTCAAATCCCCTCCCCCCCATCTCCATCCTCTGCGCACGCTGGCGCTCTCTCTCACTCTCTCCGGGATCATCAGATGTTGCTGAAAGGAAACAATACCACGTATTGTCCCTCTCTGCTCACAGGCATCAAACCCCAGCAGCACAACAAAAAGACACATTGACTGGCCTGGAGAAAGAGGCCCATACATTGCAGAGCTGCCTTTGGGGGAGGTGGGGACCTAGCGTGCCAAAGGGAGCATCAGAGAGTGATTTTCCCGTGCCCCAATCAGTAGAACTACACACCCGGGACAGATGCCACCTCATCCGGGAAGGGGCCTTTTTCCAATGGCTGCAAGTCTGTAGTTCTCGAGCCCATTTCTGGGGGGGTTCTGGTTCCCCAGAGCCAGGGTGTAACGTGATCCCAAAGGAGGGTCAGGTCGGTGGTTGCCCCAGAGTCTGCAACTCTCTGCTCTAGGTCTCAGCAGCTTCGTTTCATGATTATTTCCACTGGGGCAAAAAGCTGGTTTTACTCCTGGGCAGCAGGAGCCGAGTGGAGATCAGCAGGAAGCAGGGGGAATTTGCTGGTCAGGAGGTGCAGTGTGTCTGCTCCAACCATTCAGGCCTTGGGTGCGCTGGACTGTCCTAGGGAATCTCCCACCATTACACAAGCACCAGTGCAGCTCCTCCAGTGAGGAGGGCGAGAGGGGGCACTTGTGCAGACAGGGCACCATCATTTTTATCCCTGTGTCCTCTTGCCTTGCTCCGAGCAGGGCAGGAGTAACATGAGTACCCTGGTCTGGCCTCTGGCTACCACCCATGGAGCTCAGGTAGTGCAATGATGAAAGATTGTCCCAAAGAGTGTAGCACAGACATAGCCTTGGAGGCTGGTCAGTCATGGGCCTGGAGCAGAGACCCAACGGAAAGGAACTGATTCCTGGCCGGCACATGACAGCACTGCCAAACTCGAGGGCCTTACTCAGGCAAAACTCCCACCAAGTTCAATAGAGGCTCCACTGGAGTAAACACGACACAAGCAGAAGACCCCACGACCTATTCCAGCCTAAAAGGAACACGAGATCTTTTCCCTGGTGCCCCAGTGGCTCTCATGCACACTCCAGCACCATTGCCTGTAGCATCATGTCTTGGACAGAGCGGAAAACAAACTGGAAAACATCCTGCGGTGACTGGCCAGCACTGCACTCCCCGTTGGCCATCTGCTTCAGATTCAGCTGCATCACCCCACACCAGTGACTTCCTTGCTGTATTGATCCAGGGCTTTCCTAGGGCATTCTCCCTGCAGGGAGAGATTTTCTCTGGGTGTTCTCCATAGGAGAGAGCAGCATTCACATCAGCAGCTCCAGACAGGTCATTACTAGGCAGGTTTGCTTTTGCTTGGGCTTAGTGGGAGCTTTGCCTCCAACTCCAATGGGAGCAGGAGCACCAAACCTATCTGCTTTTGGCCTTGCCTGTGCAGATGGGATAAAACCACGGTATCAGAGGCGGATTAAGGGTTTGTGGGACCCTGGGCCAGAGCAACTGGGGGCTCCTCCCCACCTCTTCCACCTGCAATCCCCCCCCAGCCACCCCCATGGCGCTCCTGGTGGGGAAATGGGCTCGGGGCGTGGGGGCTTCCCCACCCAGCACTCCTGCCAAGGACTGGAGTTGGGGTGAAGGGGCATGGGGTGGAGCAGGGCATGGGGTGCCCCAATTGGCCAGGGCCTGGTGGGCATGGGCCCTGGTAACCCAGTGGCTAATCCACTACCACACGGTATAACCATATCCAAAATCCTGGGGCAGGATCCAGAGAGGGGATGGGTGTCTGTTGCAGGGCTTGGAGCGCTGAAGCAATGGAGTTGCAGGTACTCCGCAGGGCTCTCATGCGCTTCATTGCATGGTTCTCCCATGGTTTGGGGGGGCGAGTCCAACCCCCATTCTAACACAGCCCACCCCCCACCACGTGATAGTGCGTGGAGTACAGGAAGACCCTCTCTGCACCTCCATTGAGGCTCTAAAGGAAATTGAGTGGGACGAGCTCCCCTGGGACTGAAAGTCACGTTTGTTTCCATTATAAACTTCCCATTTAATGAGGAGGAGATTCTGAAAATGAGCTCCCTCCTCAGCCCCTGTCTGTGATGTTTGTGCCAAAAGCTGACTGAGCAGCAGCCTTGACTGTGCTGGGCAGAGAGCTCTGCCCAATGCTCCAGAGCACCCTGACGCCCTCTCATGCTGCCCTCCCACCCTCGGCTGCCAGCTGGAAATCATGGCCCGGTTTCTCCCCGGAGAAGTGTTGGCAGCCGGCCTGTTGCTGTAACGTCACCGAACCAGCAACATACTGGCTGGTCAGAGTCAGGAAGCCCATTATCAGAGCTCAAGTGCAGCCTACGAGAGAGATAAGATGTGTGGGATGAGCATCCTGCGCTGGTGAGAGTATGCAACAAGCTTCTGTTCTCTTGGGTTGAACTGGGTGGGCCATGAGATACAGGAGTCTTTCCCCTCCAGCATGTTGGGTCAAATCTGTCCCAGATGAAACGCAACTGACAGCAAGGCACTGGGTAGGCCCCAGTCTAATTCCCAGGGGACAGTTCTCTGTCTGTAGCACAAAGATCGCCACAGCTGGGAGCCTCGGCAGAGGGCTCAGAGACTGTACGCGCCCTGGAAACTGAATTCCCTTCTCCCATCGAGCAGGGGTCCCTGCAGGTGAAGGCTGAGGCTCTCTGGCAGGAGGTGGGCTGGGCACAGGGAAAGCTGGCATGATGCTGCTGTGCCGGTTCTGTGGAGAAGTAGAAGACTCTGAGCTCCTGAGGTGCCAGCTTGGCACCATTCGTGGCCACGGAAGGAGGAGAAGGGGCTGCAGAAAAGACACTGGCTGCAGCCTTGTCCCTTGGCCCATCTGGTACACAGTAGCTATCTGATTGGGGTTGGGTCATGTTCAAACGCTTGTCCTAGAAGGTGGTGAATGGCCTCAGAGGTCAGAGCCAAAGTGTCTCTCTCTTTCTCCCCTCTTGACTCGCAGTTGCTAGTCTCTCTAGCCTCAGCTCTCTTCTCACGCTGCTGCAAATCAGGAGTCACTCCAGTCGACTCAGTGGAGTTGCAGGTGGCTGGGGAGATCAGGCCCTCAGTTTCTTTCTCTTAGGAGTGGCCTGCATGACAACATTTATCATGCTACAACACACTGCCCCAAAGGTGGTGGTGCCCTGATGGGATCTGCTCATGACTTGGTCATGCCTGTGTAGATAGGACCAACCCATGTCATAAGCATGTTACAGAACCAAACACCTGTGTAAATAGCAGGCTCTGTAATACAAGACATTGATTTTTCTTCAAAAGTGCTTCCAGGGATGGGTTCTTTACAAAGCATCGCTAGATACAAGATCACCCAGTTCAAGGCCAATCATTCCTTATCCAGTCAAGTAGCAGCAACAACATAAATATCCCAATTAAAAATAGAGAATAGCAACAGTTTTCTTTTCATCTACAGATCCCAAAGCACCCAACAAGCTGCTGTCCAATCAAGAGTCACTCCCCGGCCCCAACCATGGAGAAGCAGCCATGTGCCATGCTGCCAGCACCCTCTCAGCAATCTTCCTCTGCACAAACCCCACTGGTATCATCAGCTGATGAAACCAGGAAACATCATCTTTGAAGCCGCCTCCACTCCTGAAAGCCTCCAATCTTCAAACTCTTCTCCCCAACCCCCAACATTGATCGTATTTTATGGAAATCAAACCTGCCCCACATCCAGGTGTGCTTCAAGGGCTCACAATCTGGCCATTGTTGGTTTGGCTGTAATCTCTTTCCTTGCGTATAACACAGAAGAGAGAGTGTGCTGGGATTGCACAACACACAGGGTTGATTCCTCCTCCCCGCTTAATCTTTTCAATCCCTTGCAAATTGCCCAGAACATAAAGGTCGCCGAGGATGCTCTGTACCAGACACCGTGAGCCAAAGCTGGAGGGCTCCTGAGTGCCGAGTCTCTAGTTAAATGCTGCAGCAGAACTGAGTAACCCAACACTGTACAGTGGAGAGGGACAACGCTGGGGCTGGCTGAGCAAAATCTCATCATTCCAGCTTTGGTTTTCCAAAATTAGGGATGGTTTGGACCCAGGCCCATTTTATCCTTGGGGGTGTCAGACAATTGCTCGGGCCCATTGACACTGTATAATCAATAGATTTTTCTCAAGTGAACCCACTCGCATCTCAGGCTCCTCACCTGGGCACTTATGGTTATTTGTGGCCCTGCCTCATTATACCCCACTAGCAATATCCAGCCACCCTGACAGACTGACTAGGAAGTACGGAGCGATCCCATCCAAGAAAGCACGTCTCTACAAACGCACCCTTAAAGAAGCCTGTGCTGTACAAACAATGGCGTGGCAGGAGCCAGCTACAATATGGTTAAAGCACAGTTCAGACCTGGAATCACGTTTTAACCACATTCCTGAGCCATGCCACAGGCCTGCAAGGTCCAAGACTTCAGCAAGGTTTGGTTCACACCTAGTGCCAGGCTGAGCGTTTTAGTGACTCCAGCAGACAATGCCCTCACAACCAGGTGCCTGAAATGGAAGCTTTCTACTGTTTTGATTTGCTCACTCTCTCGCTCTCCTTGTGGCATCTCCACCCACCCTGCTGTCTGGCCGCTCTGGGCATGTCTACACCGAAACGCTCAGGATTCAGGAAAGTCATCCTGAATTAGCTAATGGTGTGTATTTAGAGCATTAAACTCCTGTGTGGCCACTCTCTTGCAAAGTGGACGTGAATGAAGCTAAAGCAAACGAAAGCCACTTTGCTTCTGAGTGAGAACGTCCGCACAGGGTTTAACTGGCGCATTTTAAATTCACACTGTTAGTTAATTTGGCTTAACTTTCCTAAGCAGCACCATGCAGACCCCCCTCAGTAATTCATCAAGGTGACAGTCCCCACTCACGCTAGTGTTGAATGGGCAACAGTCTGCTCTCAATTTCACCACCCCTGTCGCAGTCACTACAGTAACTTATACAGCACGGCACCTGTTCCAGTGGTCAGGTGTGGGACCAGGAATCAGGAGGCTGGGTTCTAGTCCCAGATCCACCATGGACCCTTGGCAAGTCACCTTCTGTTCCTATGCCTCTGCTACAAATACAAACAGTGCTTTGAAGTCTAGGGGGTTGCAGGGTGTAATTCACTAATTCCTACAGTTGCCACCTGGCTGCTCTCCCATTTACTCCGTCCACTCTTTACCTTCCGATCTACACTGCCCTCATTACTCTCGCACTATTACCCTGCCATTCGATCATTCACACAAACAGAGGGCATGATAAAAACCAGACCTGCCACCACCAGTGAGAACTGCTGAGTGCTGAAGATGTCTGAAGATCAGGTCAATTATCTAGGAATCCTGGTCCACACATAGTTTTTGCATTGGAATAGCTATGTCGGTGGGGTTGTGATTTTTTTTTTTAAAGATATACAACCCCAAGTGTAGATGCAAATACACTAGTATAATAATAGCACCTTGCTCTCATATAGTGCTAGGGTCTATGCCGGTTATGTGATATTTATGTATCTCTTCACCCTTGCAATCGATACCCGTAATCCCTCATAACTCAAGCCTGACCCCAGATGTACCCCTCTTAACTTGTGTCTATTTAATTTTAAATATTAACCCTAATATTCTTCCTCCTTGGAACTAGACCAGGATAAACACCTTTCTACTGAACTAAAGTGGTTCCGTATGGACAGAGTTAACTATCCTTTAACTATATTGAAAATGGTACAGCTTGGGAGCGCAGGCAAGCCCTAAATATGGATTTGGTAGCCTAACACTAGGCAAAGACTCTGAAAGGGCCAAGGGATGTTTGAAGGAGCTGTTCTCCACATTCCTGCTATGCCAGTGTCAGAATCTGTTACAACCCATCCTTTCCCAATGGCCTAGTGAAGCTTTGGCCAGGTTCTCCCTGCTGGAATTCCCTCCTCAGAGAGAGGGATAATTAGTTAATACCATTGCTATTTTTAAAGCTACATGAAAGGCTCGCTCTTTGTGCTGGGGGCGTGGGGGGAGCTGCTAACTGGGTTGAGATCCACTAGTCATAAGACACTTGTGAATAGCTCTATATAAATGAATAGCTAACCAAACTAATTCTTACATGCAAATTGAAGGCATAACAAAGGTGGGAGGGTCAGGGTGTGTTGCTTATTTGCTTAGATTCTAAGCTCCTCCAGGCAGGGACAATATTTGCTTCTTTGTCTTGCAGGCTGTTGGCACTTAACACATAATAAATTCATCATCATCATCAACATCTTAACTAGGCTCTGAAAGTGGAAAAGGACAGAGGCAGGCAGGCTTCCATGAACTCTTTTAGGAGCGATCAGTACGAGGAATGACAAGGTAGGTGAGGTAACATCTTTTACTGGACCAACTTCTGCTGATGACAGAAACAAGCTAGCCAGCTTACACAGAGCTCTTCTTCTTGCTCTTCAACTCCACGGAACCTGAAAGCTTGTTGCTTTCGCCAACAGAAGTAGTTGGTCCCATAAATGATATTACCTCACCCACCTTGTCTCTCTCATATCCCGAGACCAATGCAGCTACAATAACATTGCAAACAGTACTCAGAAAAGCAGCCAGACTCATCTGGCTGTCTGGTAGAAAAGCAGATAGACTGCGAGTCTGCTTTTCCTGCACCCTAGAAATCCCTAGAAGTTTTGCAACTGGGAGCTTATCCAAAGCTTGCTGAAATCAAAGGAAAAACTCCTATTGACTTCAAAAGCAGCAAAGAATCCTGTGGCACCTTATAGACTAACAGACCTTTTGGAGCATGAGCTTTCGTGGGTGAATACCCACTTCTTCAGATGCACGTGGTGCATATTGACTTCAGTGAGTTTTCCATGGACGCTGTTTACGCTCATCCATCTTCTCTCCTCTACATTTATTACAGTAATTTTATAGAATCACACCTTTTTAAACAAAATGATTTTTTCCAATATAAGTTGTAAACCCCACTGTTGTGCAGGGTGCTGTGCTGCTGCTGACCTCCACCCCAGAAGCAGCTGCACTTCAGTAGTATTGTGATTACATGCATGCAGAGATTTGTCACATATCATTTGCCTTGTACCAGCAAGGTACAAAACAGAAACCCACACAGTCCCTTCCCCTAAAAAAGTATACAGTTGAAAGGTCAGAAGACTAGGTCCCAGATCTGCACAGATGGACTACTGCCCCCAGAATCCCATGCACATCTGGGTTGAGGATTGGGACATCTACACAACAGCAGGGTTTCCTGACACAGAGGTAAACAGGCCTGCTCCTGGTCTAATCCAGCAAGTCCACCATTGCTAGGATCAGTTCTGGATAAAGGATAGACATTCAGTAATGTTCACCAATCCTTAGAAGTCCGGGCACACTTGGAAATCCAGAGGGGACTTCCTCTATTTACAAACAGATTCGTTGGTGGCCTCACTGAAGACTAGGGGTTTAAAGGACTGGGATCGAGAGAGAGTTGGTGACTAGGGATCTTTTGGGATGAAATCTACAGAAACGCCAGTGAGATTTATCGTATTTCTTACAATGAGAAAAAGGGACTTTTTTCCCTCTCCCCTGCAGGTTTGCATCTTGACCTGTCTCATCATGCCACAGTTTGCCCTTTCGAAACATCACATCTGCCTCCCATCACTTCAGCTCTGGCCCATGATTGCTGTGACAGGAGAGCAGTGGGGTGTCAAGCACTTTCACCCCTCAAGCAAAATGAAAGAGAGACAGGTTCTGCACAGGGGAAATCACAGATGGAAAACTCTGCTATCCAAGATCTGGTGGGGCAGGCTGAGTAGCATTCGTGCAGCTGCACAATGTGCCCAGGGCAGCTTTGGTGGAGCAGGTTTCCCTCTTATCCCCCCCCCCCCAAACCCCTCTTCCCAATAACCAAGCCCGTCGTCCATATAATATCAGCCTGTTCCTTCAGGGAGGAAAATCCCTGCCTAGCAAACAGCCATGGGGAGAAGAGTGTACAGATTGTGTTTGATAACACACAGCCAGGGCTCCCACTCCACTGATCCCATACAGCATTCCAGTCATTAATGCATTCGGCAGCAAACCCCTGCTCTGACAGACTGGCAAAGACAACCCCAGACTTTCACTGGAGTAGATGAGACATAACATGCTACACAGAACAGCGGTGTTGGGGGGAATACAACTGCTCCACAGAGCTCACTGCTACGGAGCAGGCTCGTAGGAAGATGAAGGTTTGTGTGTTTAGTCCCCTCCCCACAAAATGATAACACACACAGCACCTAATGCAGACTAAACTAAACCGCACCTAGGACAGGACACCACTTTATCTCTGCAAACACTGGACAAGCAGAGCGTTGGCCAGCATGGTTTGATGGACATTTTCCTCCCTTGCCCGTTTCCAGCCCTGGCTTTGGCTTTTCTTTCTATGACTGTAGTTGCATTTTCAGAAACCCTCGATCCTCTACCACAGGGGTGGGCAAACTTTTTGGCCTGAGGGCCACATTAGGGTTCCGAAACTGCATGGAGGGCTGGGTGGGGAAAGCTGTGCCTCCCCAAACAGCCTGGCCCCTGCCCCCATCCGCTCCCTCCCATTTCCCACCCCCTGACTGCCCCCCTCAGAACCCCTGACCCATCCAGCCCCCCAACTATCCCCCTCCCAGGACCCCCTACCCCTAACTTTCCCCCTGGAATTCCACCCCCTATCAAACCCCCCTGCTCCCAGTCCCCTGCCTGCCTCCTGACTCCTATCCACACCCCTGCCCCCTGACAGGCCACCCAGGAGCCCAAGCCTATCCAACCCCCCAGGCTCCCTTACCATACCACTCAGAGCACCAGGACTGGCAGCCATGCCGCCCGACCAGAGCCAGCCACCCCGCCACAGTCTAGAGCACTGGGACAGGCTGGTGGCTCTCGCAGCCGCGCTGCCCAGCAGGAGCTCACAGTCCCGCCGCCCAGAGTACTGGTGGCACAGTGAGCTGAGGCTGCTGGACAGGGGGGACAGCAGGGGAGGGCTGGGGCCAGCCTCCCCAGCCAGGAGCTCAAGGGCCAGGCAGGACGGCCTGCGGCCCATAGTTTGCCCACCTCTGCTCTCCCAGGCACTTCCTATCGCTAGAGAGATAGGCACAGGTTTGTACAGGTTTTTCACAACAGACAGACAGTCATGCTAGGTGTGGAAATCACATTAATCTGCTATAACGACTATATGGGGGAGGCTGGATGGCTCAGAAGATTGGAGCAGTTCATTCTATGCCAGTTTCAAACCCAGCTGAGTTTAGTGGTGACCCAGAAAGGTGGACTATGAACTGTAAGTGATGTTACATCTGCACCCAGTCTGGGTCATCAAACAACATAGCTCATATACATAGATCCTCACCATATGGAGAATGCATTTGGCCCATGCCCTGGAACTGGGCTTTCATTAATATAAGAAACAGGCTGTATTTGGGATCTAACACAGTTCTTATGCCGGGTATCCAGTCCCATATACCTCTGTCTGTGTAACTGGGTTGGCCAGTTCTCCTGTCTCCCAGATCTCTGCACAAGGAGGACATTGGAAAGCGTATTATACCCTGTGAAAAACACCCTACAGCTCTCTGCCCTCTGCACGGATAGCTGAGACAGCATGGGATAGCTTAGTGTCCACATTTTCCCAGAATGCACCACTACCAACAAGGTGAGATTGCTGGTCTGGAGAGGCCCAAAGGGTGGCCACACTTGAGATGGGGCACTCTGAATGGATCAGTTGTAGCCCTGCATCATTGTGCACATCACAGATTACTCGTGCTTACCAAGGTTCCAGGTGTAGCGAAGTCAGGACCGTCAAGCGAATATTCGGTGGTGTCCACAAAAACTGGCACTGCCGTTGGCCTCCGTGTTGGCAGCATCAGGAGAGAGGCCAAGGAACGAACGGACTCCAAAGACTGAATTCTCCTCTCTCTACTCCAGTTATGGGGAGAGAAATATTGGTCATGAGCTATGGAGCTCCCCGTGCTGTACCTGTTTTGTAGATAAACAGAAGACAATTAGTCTCCACAGCTGTCAAGATGGTCCCTTTCATGAGCACTACAGTAAAGTCACTCCAACCACTCAAAAAGAAAATTAATTAGCTACGGTTTAACAACATTAGGGATTGCATTAAAACTGACCAAAGCCAGAAAACATCAAACAAGATTGACACGCCTGGTTTTGTGGAAAAGAGCAACAACTGTAACTTCCAATTCCCTGGCTGTTTTCTCTTTGTGTCCCAGCAGATAAAGAGAGGGGGTGGGGGTTGCTCTCAAATTCTTTGTTTAAGAACAAAATCTTTCATTCTGAACTCAAACATCACAGTGTGTTTACTCAACACAGGGTATGGATTCACTAGACCCACTCTCCTCTTTCCAGCAAAGGGGGGGTGGGAGGGAATAGCTACATGTGCTAATTCTGAAAGTATGCATTATTTAACCCCTGTAAATCCTCAATGGCTCCTTTGCAACCCATTGGGCAACTCCAGATTTGAGATATGGATTAAAGATCAGGAAGACAAATAAGAAGCCGCATGGCAGCCATTCAAAGGCTTTATCAACTGGAAACCAAGAGTCAATAAGGACAACTGTGGCCCAATATAATTAACACAGAAATATTGCTCCAGCAGGGGGAAGACAAAACATGACCTTGTTGGTAAAACAAACACAACAACCCATTGTTTTTCATCCTAGATGCTGCTGGTCTTGTGCAGACCGCAGCTGGGTGCGCTAGGCTCTTGCGCTCCCGCAAAGCTACATATGGGGCAGTTAAAGCCAAGCATTCATCATTTGCATTGAGCCTCAAGCCCACTGACTCCCAAGACGGTGGGGTAAATAGGGGCTGGGGAGGAGCGATGCACCTACAAGCCCAAGGTAAGAGATGAACAGGATGGGAGCACAGTGGATCCCAGTCCTGCAAGAATGAAACACTGCTGTGCCATTCATGTCATACCAGGAATGAGGGCACCATGGACAGCCAGTAGCCAAGGACGTTATTTGAATGATCATGGTTAAAATCATGTCTCCTTAGACATACCCATCTCCATCTGTATCTCATCCCTTTGCTACAGCAGCAGATGCACATGGACCACAATGCCCTTACGTGTGCCCATATGCTGTTTTCCCTGGATCATGAAATCTTTGGTGTCCCTGCTGTGCCATGGGCAAGAACTAGCAGGACCAAGGCCTATGTATGAAATTATTGATGTATTAATATGGACACAGCCAGGTTAAACATCATAGGGGCCTGATTTTCAGCAACGCTAAGCACAGATCACTCCGGCTGACATTAAGGAGAGCTGCATATGCTCAGCACTTATGAAAATGAAGCCAGTGCAAAGGTTCTAAAAGAAAATTCTCTTCTGTGTTATAAACACCACCTTCTTCCTATGATAGGGACACTGTCCATTTGAAATCTAGTCAAATGTAAGAAAAAAAAGAGCTGGATGTTGTTTCAGATGTTACATCTGCCTTGAAATTGTTGTGGTTTTACAATGACCTTTTCCTATTTTGCTCAAGATCTTTCTCTCCCCTGTTGCTGCATGAAAGTCCCGCACAAACAGCAAGGGGAAACCAAAGAAACAGGGAAACTAACTTGACACTAAGTGCTGTCAAATGCACAACATAGACAAAGTGAGGAAGAAATGGAGAAAAATGACTTCTTGGAGCGCTAGACATTTTAAGGGGGGATTGATTTGTAAGACCCCACTGTAGAAACTTCAGACAGAAGGGACGTTTAAGCAGATGGACTAACTTGGAGAACTAAAACCAGTGCAACAATCCAATTCATTTCCCACCCTGTATGTGTTTATTTCTGCCTTTGACTCACCTTGTAGAGTGAAAACAGACTGGTCGGTTTCATTTTTGTTTCCAATCTGTTTCATTTTCAAACTGCTGGTGGTGGGAAACAATCTGATTACCACGCCAGTCTCTCCCCTCCCCTCGCCAGGAAAAACTCCCTTGAGGCTCTGAAGTCTTGTAGCCCATTGGGCCAGACCTTGCACTGCTTCCTCCAGCCAGGAAGCCAATAGAAGATTCTCCAAATAAGAACTGAGCAGGGCTGGCAAGATGCAGCGGCCTCTCTTGCATTCCCACCCCCGACACACCCCTAGCTTGTGCCCACCCTCTTACTACCCACGCAAGCCCCCTCATCCCTGCAAGCCCCTCCTTTGCAAACACTGCAAGGGGGGGTGGAAAGGCCCATCTTCCCACAGTGCATCTCCCAGCCCGAGCGTGCTCCCCATTATGCGGGGGGCGCGGCTCCTGCCCGTGCCCTCCCCACGCCTGCCATTGGGTGGGTATTTAAATGACCGACACGCCCCCTTGCTTTTGCGCGCTTATTAGCGGGCGCTTGGGGCGGGGAGGGGTGTAGTGATCCGCTCGGTCGGTCCCTAGCCCAGTGAGCGGAGCTGGCTGCCGAGCCAAGGCTGGGACCCTGCAGCCGGGGGGCGCCGATCTGATCTCCCTGGTGGGGGCGCGTCTTCCTCGCTCCTCGGATTTGTCGCTTTGCTTTTTGTGCAGCTAGGACTTGGCCCAGAAGTTTGGGGCAGCGGGGAGCGGCTTTAACCCCCCCTCCCTCACATCTCAGGATTTTAGGAGCTTAACCATCCTTTTTGTTCCGTGCGTCTACATCCCCTGCCAGCCACCATGGGCAGCCAGGGCTCCAAGGCGGCCAAAGGAGACGTGGTGGCTCAGAAATCGGCCGATGCTGCTGCGGTGTCTCCCTCTAAATCAAACGGCCAGGTGAGTTGGGGGGCTCGGGGAGGGAGTTTGGATCTTTGCTTTGTTCCCTTCCCCCCGTATAAGAAGGGGGCTCTCGGAGGGAGGGGGCGGTTTAAGGCCCCCCCCCCCGAATCGGTAGGGATGGGCTAAGGGCTACTGGAAAGCCTTCGCCCTCGCCCCGGAGTTGGGGGGGACCCCCCCTCAGCCTCTGCGGAGGCTAATTAGGCGCTGTCCCCTCGCCAGCTGGCTCCTTTCTCTGCTGAAAGCGTGGTCCCTGGCGCGAGTGAGCCCCCCGAAACCCGCTTTGTGGGGGATCGCGCCCCAAACGGGGGGGGAGAGGGGTGCGACCCGTCCCTGCAATCTCCAATTACCCCCCCTCCCGCGCGTTTTACTGCCATGTTCCCCCACACACACACACACCGCCCATTCCCTGTGCCCCTCCCCGGTTCTTGCTGGAGACCGCGGCGTGGGGCTGCCTTTGTTCGGCGCTCAAGCCCCAGCAACCACCCCGAGCAGCCCCGAGTGCCTGGAGGGAAACAAAGGAAGGATCCGGGTCCAGGACGCTCCCTGGGGGGGCGGGGGAGAGCGATGGCCGCATTCCAGGGCGGACCCGGGCGGCCCGAGGTGTCTGGTTGGGGGGGGGGGGGGGCGAGAGCTTCTCACGCGTGTTTTAAGCGCCCCCAGTTAATTGGGGGGGGACACGTTCCTCTACCCCGCCCCAGATACATGTGACCGAAGCCCCAGGGGATCACGGGGGGGGGGGGGGCTGTTCACTAGGGTGCATTCGGGAGGGGGCGAGGAGAAGAGAGACGCTGCTGAGGAGGACAATGACCTTTGCAATTCCAGGCACTGAGGCTTTTCTTCCCTGGGAGTGGACCCCCCCTCACCCTCTTGCGGCTTTATCCGGGGGCGGGGGCTTGCAGGGCTGCTCCCCAGGGAGGGACAGGGGTGGCTTTTTTAAATAGAAAGCGGCTGTGCGTGTGTAAAATCACGGCTCGAGCTCCCCCCCTCCATGCTTGCATCGTGCAACAATGCCTCTCGCGGCAGCAAGCCGCCCCCCCGCGCGGGGCTCCGGAGGTGGAACGCGAGCGCCAGCTGGTGGCGGCGCAGTGGCGCTTCCTCTTAGGCGAACACTCCCCCTGCCCCTTTTGGATCCTACTGAATTTAGGGCCGGGCTCACCTGCGCGGGCAACCGACCAGCTGGGGCTGTTTCTGCCCGGCTCTCCAGCACTGGGTTAGTTGCGGGGCGCGCCTGCTCCGTTAGGCTGGGGGGTTAGTTAGCTTATACCTGCCCCCCCTGCCCCCCCCACACAGCACATTCCTCCCCATCTGCCAAGTGTGCCCCCTCTTTTCTACCCCTGCATGCCCGATCAGCCATAGAGCCCCTGGACTGGAGCAGGAGCCAAGGCTCATTTGCCTGAACGCTGTAGGAAGAGAACCTAGCTCCAGCCTTGTGCATTAGCCACTGGAGGATGCTTCCACTCCTCACCCTGCTCTGCCAGGAGAGACTGACGTCTCATGGGGCATGCTCCTGACCTATCTTTTTGCCTCCTGATCCATCTTCCCAAGAATTGGGTTTTATAGCCATGGCCAACTCATTTCTGGGAGGTGAAAACACTGTTTAATCCTAGTATCAGAGGGGTAGCCGTGTTAGTCTGGATCTGTAAAAGCAGCAAAGAATCCTGTGGCACCCTTATAGACTAACAGATGTTTTGGAGCATGAGCTTTCCTGGGTGAATACCCACTTTCTTTGCTGTTTAATCCTACCAGCTAAAGTCACTGAGGTCTGGGAGAAAGTGGTGATATTTTGGATCTCCAGGGTCTAGAGATAAATCTAATCTGTCATGGTTCCCTTTTCCACTAGGAGAATGGCCATGTAAAGATAAATGGGGATGTCTCACCAAAGGCTGATGGAGAAGCCCCACCACTGAATGGCAATGGATCTGCTGAGCCAGTCAAAGATGAGGCCAAGGCAGAGTCTGGCAGTGCAGATGCCATTGAGCCAGCCCCAGCTGCTGAAGGTGGGGAGGCCAAGCCTGATGGTGCTGCAGCCTGCAAGGAGACCCCAAAGAAGAAGAAGAAATTCTCTTTCAAGAAGCCCTTCAAACTGAGTGGGATCTCCTTCAGGAAGAACAAGAAAGAGGCTGGGGATTCTGCTGTGTCCTCTCCCACAGATGACCAGGCCAAAGCAGAAGCCAAAGGAGAGGAGAACCCTACCTGCTCTGCCAATGAAACTGAGCAGACCAGTATAACACAGGAAGGGAAAGTGGAGGAGAAAGCTGCTGCAGTGGACAACAGTCCTCCTGCTGAGGGGCAGCAGGAAGCTGAGCCTAAAAGGGAAGATGCAGAAGCAAGGGAAGCCAAGGAGAGAGAGGAACAGGAGCAGCAACTGGGGGAAAGCCAGGAGGCTACAGCTAAGCCAGAGGAGTCCTCAAAACCCGTGGAGCCTGAGGCCAGTACAACACCTGCAGCAACTGAGCAGAAGGAAGAGTAGAGCCCACCTGACGTTGTCATAACTTAAAGACTTTTTGTGCCATCCTCATCCCAATAACACCGTGGACTTGCTGCCTTGCCCCCACACCTGTATGTTCAAAGTAGAACTGACAACACCTACAATTAAGATGCCTGAATTATTTCCCTCCATGCAGCTCACTGTTACCCACCACCACAACTTGGCACTAGTTTGCCTGAATCCTTTAAAATGGGAGGAAGATGATCCTGGACATAACAGGAATCTAGTCAGACTCCATCTATTACACCAAACTCTAGGCTCTCTGCTGACCTACTGCCTCTTCCACTAATCCTCCAAGCAGCTTTCAAAGTCCAATAAGCCACTGACTGTTCAATGGATTTTTTTTTTCTTGATTTAAATTCCTGGTTCTGACTTCATTTAAAGTATCTTGGGCTTTTTATAGAAACAGTTTAAAAGCTAATCTGGTTAGTTTTTTATAATGTCTTACTTTTGGCTTAAAACCATAAGCTTGTAAGTCCGCTGTGTTTAATTTTACTTCTAAGGGGTAACTTTTCTGGGGTGGGGGAGGGAGAGTGCAAACTGTATAATGTGAAGTTTTTGTTTTCTCTGTAAATAATTTTTAATGGCCAAAACATGATTTGCAATTTTCTAACTCTAAAGAACAAACTCTGGGTTTCCTTGTAACATTTGAAAGGAATAAAGGGTGACCCCTTTCTGGGTATACTTGTTGACTCTGTCTGGGATACTGTTGAGCACATCTAAAGCTGAACAAGATACACACCCTGTTCTGTAGGAAATAATGTCCCAGACTGCCCCATGCTGTGTTTAACTTTTGTGTGAACCTGACTCTGCTCCCTAAATGGCATCCTTTACTTGATGGCCTTTACAACTTATTGATCTTTTGAACCCTAGTCTTCTAGGTGTGCACAGTATTGGATTTAGCTTCAGGTAATGAGCTCATTCTAAAAGATCATCTAGATTGATAGACAAAGCCTGTAATGACTTGACTGGGGTTGTATGTGACATGCATGACTGATCAGTGGGAGAGGGGGAGCACTTGGTAGTGAATTTAATCTAGAGCCCTTGAGGTAAGGAAGTAAACATTTTAGTCAGAATTCAGGCACAGATTAAGTGGCTTGTCCAAACTCACCTAGGAGCCTGTAGTACAGCTGGAAACTAGACAAGTGAAGTCTTCTCCATTCATTTAAGAGGCTAGGCTTCTTCTGTAAAACCAGAGGTCAGGAGCAATGATATGACAAGGATGCAGCTTTTAAAGTCTCACCTTACAAAATTCTACTGGGGCTGTAGTCCGATTCTCATTCGGGAGTGCTTGTTAATAAACTTCTAGATTAGGCTTGTCTGAGGGGTCCTCCAGTCAATGAGATGGGGAGGAGAATGTGCAGCTATTGGCCTCCTGTGTAATGACTGACATTGATTCTACTATAACAGCTATCCCCATTAACTATCCTATGGTAGAGCATTCACCCTACCATCAGTGCTATGAGGCTAAACTTGTCTGATCTTGAGCTAGAGATAGTACCTAGTTACAAGTCTCATCACTACTGCATAAGATCTGGTTATGAAACTGGTACCTTCAGCACAGCTGGTGGTGTCCTGCAGAATTGAAGTTGTCACCTCTAACCTTTTGAAGGTGGTACATGCTGCTGGTCCATGGAAATGGGCACAGCTTCACTTAGCCAGTAGGGATCATTTTACAACATATGTTCTTACACATGCAATGGTATGTGCTGCTATAGGGTTAACTGTACCAGTACTGGAGAGCTGTGTGGCAGCCATTTTGAGTACTGCTGAACCACAGGGAGACTTGCATGCTAATGTGCACAAGCTGACAATACAACATGAGTTGTAGGCACTGTCTCATCCCTTGGAAATGAAGAGATGCCCACCTCCCCCTTCAAATTAAATGACAAAGGGGATAAATGAAAGGGAGTTAAAAGGATTAATTATGACCCATCACTAGTAGGCTTGCTGCTGGAATAGGTTGCTCCCTGTATAGGGAAATACTAGTTTATGAACCTCTCAGATTTTCTCCACCTTACACAACAGCAAGTAGGAGTCCTACAACTGAATCAAGTACAATAACCCACACATCTTATTTAAGATGTTTCTAGATTTCAGCTGAACAACAGTGCTATACCTGAGCCCATTTTTCAGCAAACTGAAGATAATCAACTTCAGGAAGGACTGAAACAACATTCTCAGCAATGAGAAAGACTTGACCTACTCAATTCTCCAGGGGAAATCCAAACCAAGGTGCACACCCCAGTTGCAGTGTAGACATTGTATCCTCCTTACATTAAGCATTAATGTAAGGGGGATACAGTGCAGGAACCATGGCAAACAGACCCAGCCATTCATCAAAGGGGCAGCTGGAGAATTAAGATACTTTAAACAAAAGTTGAAAAGAAGGTAAGGCCCAAACCTGTAAATGAAATGAGCAACAGAGCAAATTCGGTCCTGCTATAAATAAAGGCCAGTTTTATTACCAATAGGGATAGAGGACACACTAACCAATTGCCCAAAGCCTCTAATTTCAATGGTTAAGTTTTTCAACAGTGATCTACATTGTTTTGTGATTAGTCTGTGATCTACAAAACAAGTAGACCCCCTCCCTTTATGTTCTCTGACCACAAAGAAGGGTAACAATTCACACCAACATAGAAATGTCATTTTTATTACAAAGATTTTCAAAATAAAAAGCATCTTTTAAAAAACCACAATATATTTTCCCCCCAGATACAGTGATCTCCCACTTCACAAAAACATAAAAGAGCAGGAGGAGCCGCAGTCAGCCTCAAGAGACTAGAGACAGTGGGAAAGAAGAGTACTTTAAAAAAAAACATTTAAAAATAACCTGTGTTACGTTAGCAGCATTACTGGAGTTGAAACCATCAGCAGTGCTCTGTGGGAGGTACAGATGCTCTAGTGGACAGAGGTATCCCCCTGAGAAAACAGCAAGTGAAAGCTGCCTGCAGAACTTCTGCAAGGCTGGAGCTCGATGATGCATTTCACAGAAAGCTCATCCAATGATCAGTTATGAGAAGTGAGATGTGAGGTAAAGGCCAGTTCTGTTCTCAAGCAACAGGGGGTGCTGCTGTTCCATTACAAAGAGCAGCTTAAGTTGCAGGTTCAAAAGATTGCCCCCCCAGTTACTGGCCTGGACAACAAGGAGAAAGGCCTTATCTAAAAACATCTGTGCTTCACATCACATGAGAATTTTCAGCAAGTGCCACATTGACAAGCAGCTTCAACCAGGCTCTTCGCAATCTGGTCTTTAGCTGACTTGGGATTTCTGTAGTGGCTTCGGTGTAAGACCTAGATCAGCACTCAGAATGCACATTATGTAATCACGGGTAGCCGAGTGGGGGAAAAAGCAGGGAGAGCTACGCAGGACGACAATAGGCAGTAATGCATTTCCCCCACATAGGGGTTTTGGTATATGAAGAAAAATATTCTTTTGAGCCCTTCTCTCTCATACGAGATGAATAACACTGCCACACTAACTTGACTTAAAAGAATCCACTTTAGAAAGTTTTATTTAAAAACACCAGCTAGCTGGCAGTTTTCATTTTGTGCTATCCAGATCTATACCTTAGAGCAGGGCACCGTGGGCTGACACACCAGGGAACTTTACATATTTACTTTAAAACTGCTTCAACTCCTTCCACAAATCCACTGCAGGTAGACAGCCAACTTTATTCAAGAACTGCACTATTTGACCCTGAGAACTGGCATTGGCTTGCAGTTACTTACTATGGTGTAATTGGACCAAAGACCATAGGAGCAGTTTCTCTCACAGGCATAAGTTGGGAACTCAAAGTTCTCCCAAAGTTTCATGGCCATATTTCCACCTGACCTAAAAGTCAGACACTATTTCTAGTTTATATTAAACAAAACAAACAAAAAAACAAAAACAAAAAAAAACAACAGTATTCTCCAAAGGGCTATTTCAAAGAGAGGATAGAGAAGAGGAAAATGATTTTTAAAAAACACACCAAAGAGGCAGTGGAAGGCAAGAGTGAAACTTCCCTGTCACTAATTCTGAGTAGTGCAGATCTGTCTACTCAGAATCCTCCGCATCTGCTCTCAGCGGAATGCAGCAAGAATAATTTACAGTTAAGTCATTTATATATTTATATAGAAATATATACAGAAACATATAAAATATAAATCCTGTGAAATGGGAGGCTACCAGAGAAGCAAACTTATAACTATGTATTGAAAGGTATTGTCCGGCTGCAGTCATCTTAGGTCGATTTAGTCTCTTCTTTTACCCTGCAGAGCCAAGAGCGGAGAGCTTGTGTTAAGGAACTGACAAAAGAATTAGATTGTGATCAAGCTGTAGCAAAATAGTAGAGTAGCATGTTAAAGACTTTACCCTTAGGTTCTGTCCTAACAGATGCACTAACATCTGTCCTTATCTTACACACACAATGAAGTTTTACACACATTGCAAAATATTTTTAAGCACTTCTCTAGCACCTTTCATCCAAGGACCTCAAAGTGCTTTACCAAAAGAGGGCCTTGGGTATTATCTATAATTGAGAGATGGAGAAACTCAGAAACAGTCAGCTACAGGGAGCACCTAGAAAACCATCCTGCTCAACTCCCAGGAATCTAAGTCACATTGCATCCTAAATAGGGGATGGGGAAAAGAGAAGAGAGAAAATCCATAAGGCAGAAGTAGGTCTCACCCTTTGGGTTCTGCTTTCTCCTCTTTGGCTTTTTCCTCTTCTTTCTCATCTAGAAAAGAAAAAATCCCAAATAGCAAAGAGGCAGAGAAATAGCTACCACTCACCAGCCCCACCTGGCAGAATCAGACACCAGTCAGGGAGGTCCAATTACATTAGAAATCACTGGTGAGGCAGTTACAGTGGAAAAACAGATAATGCCAGCTACTCTGCATGTGTGGGGCAGAGTCTGGAAACTGGCGAACCCTTCAGGTATCCACACTTGAAGCCACAGTCTGGGGCAGCAGCCTGTTTTGAGCCACTTGTGGTACCCTGAAGCTCTGTATTCTATTGTCCTCCAATCTGAGTCAAATCTTCACAGTAACTACAGCAGCTGTCCCAGCAACAAGAAAAGAAAGAACAGGCCAGCAGAGACTCAGACAGCTTGTGTTTGAGGTCAGCTAAGCCGCAGAATGTTTTTGGGTGGCAGTGACAAGGATTTTTGCAAATCTGGCAACACGCTGTATTATACCAGATCTCAGGAGCCCGCAGTGATACAGCTCAGGTTGCAGCCTTTATGTAGTTGTTCTGAGGACTCCACTAATGGTCACCTCGTTGTAAGCTTGTTACATGCGTATTTCGCTTTGGAAGAGGCTAGAACAGTCAGTGGCTCAGGCTGCATTTGGAGACATGTGGCCTGTGGTTTGTTAAAGATAGACTAGCCACTGATTCACAGCACTGTGCCCACTCTACCAATGAGGAGAGCTGTCACCAATGCCTTGCTGATGAAAGAGAGACACTGGGAGGGTCCCCCTGCAGCAAGTCAGTGCAAAGGTAATTAAGGCTAGCGGCTAGACACTGTGGTATTCTGAAGGAGTTTGGGGTTATGAAGCCTATAATCCCAAAGAACCAGATGACTCAGATGTTTGTTCCTTCCCTTCCCAAAATACCTAAAGCCTCACATTGCAGCTTTAGCAGAGGGATGATCATCATTATGCCTGCTGGAGCAGAGCGATGAGGGCAATAGCACAGAAGCACTAGACTTTGTTTTTCCATCTTCGTGGTAATTATTGAGATGGTGACACAAGGACATTTTAACAGTTGCCAGACCAGAGCCGACCTTGGTAAACCCACCTAGAACCAGAATCGGGGAGAGCAGAGTCTTTTTTTGCCTTGGGGAAGAAGAAACTTCCCAAGCCTTGGTGAAGTCTGAGCACTCGTGGAGAGTACATCAGTCAGTCCGTGCTTAAAATATGAGGATGGAGACAGTTAGATGAGGTCACAGACCTGGCAACATTTGTTTTTGTTAGCTTTAATTAAGCCAGGTCGCACTTTAAGTGCTGTCTTATCAAAGCAGCTGCCCCAGAGGATGAGACCCCACGCCAACCCGCTCTTTCCAGACTACGTTAAGCACTGTGATTAGTCCCATGTGTCACTGGGGTGTTGTTACTAAAATCCTGTTCTCTATTAGCCTGCCAGGCAACCCGGGTTTAACTCTGGCAGCTCCTTCAAGGTTCCCATTGATGGTGGAGTGGTTCAGACCTCATCTCTCACACATCAATCATCAGCAATATAAGATGAACTGCAGAAACAATAAACTTCTGCAACAAAAACGCAGCTTTCCTCATCCCTCACATTACCGAGTCCTGCTCTAGGAAGCAGTCCGACATACGGCTAGTTCCAGTTTTACACCTACCTTTCTTCTCTTCCTCCTCCTTATCATCTTCTGCTTTTACGCGCTTGGACTTCTTAAAATTGGCAACATTTTTGCGACCACCTTCCCCTTCGTCTTCAGAGTCGGAGAATTCTTCATCACAGGCTATTCTCTTGTCAGCAGAGCGCACTGAGAGCAAAGAGAGAGAAGCTACCTCAGTCACACTGGAGTCTTTTCCCCAGGGGTCCGTAAGGCAGTAAACGTATTTAGGAAGGTACATGCGTACACGTGGAATGCTCTGCCATGCCAAAAATCTTTACTACTGTGCAGCAATACAACAATCCTACTACAATCACAGCTTAGCCAGCTACTTTCAGCGGCCAAGGTCAGAACCGGAGATCTCTCAGTGTAACAAGTATACGTATCTTGAATTAGGTTTACAGCAGGATGTCTAGAGCTGCCAGCACAAACAGGTTAACTAACTTCACACTGGGAAAATCTGACTCCCAGACCCAAAGGGCATAAGAAAGCCTGGATATAAGCTAGTGTTTTCACAGCTGAGGGGTGACTTTTGCTAGAACAGCGGGAGCCTGTCTTCTGGCAGCATAAACAGACAGTGCCGCTTTCAGTGTTTTGTCAGTCATTTCCCCACAGGAGGCTTTGGCAATAGTTCGAGCTCCAATATTAAATCTAGATTCCTTTGTTAAGAAAGTTCTCTAGCAACAGCACTGCTTCACCAAGGAAAGGTTCAGCAGCATGGTCCGTGATCATGCAAGGCAACCTATGCCCACAGCTGGGCACCTACTCGAAACGCGTTTGTCAGGATCCTCTTCATCTTCATCTCCACTGTCCTCCTGCACAGCATCCTCGGGAATCGGCTGCATCTGGACACCAGGGGCATGAGGGAGCATGCGTAGATTCTCAAATAGCCGCTGCCTACAACCAGCAGAAAAACAAACAAACCAAAAACCCCACACGCTGGTGATCTAAAAAGCATTAACAGAAACAAGCCCTCAGTGTAAGGGGCCAATTTTGCTAGGAGTAACAGACAACACTTACTTAATCTTCTCAAGATACTCATTGGTGTTCTGGTTGGTCATGTTTGAAGGACTGATGTGGAGCTTAAAGTCTGGTCCAAAGTATTCAAAATAGTCATTATATGGAAGCTCTGCACAAAGATTAGAGCACAGAATAACCTTGATTGGTTACTGGCCTGGTATTGAAACAGCAAATATCACATGAGCTTCAATGTGCTATGAGAATAAATGGAACATTTCCCTTTTGGGGGTGACTGGGACTCTCCTAGGATGCTCAGAAAACCATAACTTTGTGACAATGGGGCCAAAGACTATTCGCTGCTTTAACGCCATGGTGCCCACAACAGGCCTTTTCATTTCAGTGAGATAGCAAGACACACCAACCACTGTGTGCTGTATGGGAAAAATGGTTTATCAGGATGCACTAGAGGACTAGAATACATCACATACACAGTGGTAGCTCAGAGAACTCCAACACAATAAAAAGCAGCAGCTAGTGAAGTGTCCAGGCTACTTCACAGGTCTCCTACACCTACTCAGAGCAATTTAAATTTCCCCCAAGCTCTATTACTAGACACCCAGCCTCTCAATACAGCACAGGACAGTCTTACCATTTGGAATTTCCGTGTCCAAAGCCACGGCAGTCTCATAAGTCCAGCATCTAGCCACGTTGCGGATTGTGTAGCCACCCCCTCCTAGCATCAGCATAGGCAAGTTAAAACTCTTTACGAACTCCACACACTTGGCATGACCTGCAGCACAGGGAATGGGAGAAAGTTCATAACCTCACTGGCTAACTGGACAGGAAGCTTTTCAACACAGTGATTACATCAATCACACAAGTGCCACCACAGATACTGTATTTTACACGTCTGAGCTTTCCTCAAGGCCACTGCCCTGGTTTAACTGCTTTGCTAGAAGCAGTGTTCTCTTACCTTTGATGGTCAGATTAAAACAGCCCAATCTGTCCCCCGACAGAGAATCCGATCCACACTGTAAGGCAACTGCACTAGGCTGGAACGTCTCCATCACTTTAGATATCACCTGGACAAGAAATCCATTGTTACATACTCCCTTGGGATGGTGTCACAGCAACACAATGAAATCCATGTCAGCAGCTGACATGGAGATATTCCCTGATGCTTCAAGGGGTGTTGCCTCCCCCACATATTGGTGACACTGAAGCTCTTACAGATAAGAGTCTACAAGTGACTGGCTGTAACTGTCAAGTAGGAATAAACACTAGGGAATCTTACAGCACAGGATTGCATCTCCCCTCAGAGTGTCACTAGAAAAAGACAAAGCAGCATCCCAGACTCACTCAGAGAAAGAGGCTTACCGGCTTAAATATTGCCTCATAGGATTCATCATCAATTCCGTCCCGGAGAGGGTAGTTGACAGCATAATACTTGCCTTTGCCTGCACCAATATCCTATTGAGTGAGAGACAGGAAAGACCACAGGGTCACCAGAGAAACGCCAACATACATGTGCCAACGCAGAAAGGAAAGTGAGATTCCACCAGGGTTATCAGAATCCAAGCCAAGGCACTTGGGGACAAATTCAGTCTTGGCATAAGCGGGCATGATTCCAGTGACTTCAGAGGATTAGCATGGGGAACGTGGGTACATTTGGCCTTTGCATTCAACTAAGCTACGTAATGTCTAGATTGATAATGGAGAATAACGCGAGGTTATAGTCAAGAAAGAGTAAAGCAGCACCCTGGAATTCTACTGACATGACAGCCCTTGCCTCAGCATCTAGTCAAACTGGAGTCACAAGTTCTATGAAACTTGGGCCTCGTTGAGAGGGTCATTAAAAAGTCCCAACAGGTGGGCCTTGTACCAGCCCCAGTTACAAGCCATTAGCAGATTCTTAGAGGAAATGGGTTCCACAAGCAAGGACGCTCTACTGAGAATACTTTATTGCTTGCCTCAGAAAGTTCAATCCCAGGAAGACACGAAGAGCATCTTGCTGTGATAGGACACATGGGAATGAACAATCCCTACTGACATCTACAGTCTCACTCTGGGTCTGAGAGTTCTCAGTTGCACATTCTGCTAGTAAAAACTGTATGTCGTGCAGATCCAGTAGCGCTGCAGAAAAGCCAGATTTTATTCTCTCCTGCATCAAGGAAAGTGGAAAACTGGCCGTCAAGTTTCCAGTTCCAGACTCTACACTGTTGGCAAGGACGTACAGAGCAAAATGCGAATCAGGCTGCAGTCCGATACCAGGCTGAGCCTGCAGTATTGACAGTTGGAGGAATCTTATAAGATTTTTAGTTTTGATTTTTAAAAACAATTAAATATCTTCTATCTACAAAGCACACTGCCATACCAAAGCACTTTAACTTAGGACAGTCAGTGACAATTCTACACCCAGCTAAAACTCAAGGGGGAATTTAGGTCAGGAGAATGCCATTACACTAGCTGGCATCAGACCATGACCCTAGGGTTAACATCCCTACCTCCTGAGAAGCAGGCAGGACCACAGTTGTGTTTCATTTGAAAGACAGCACCAACAGATAACCATATCCCAGCACGGGCCATGAGGCTCAGCACCAACTCAGAGGGAGGAATGCCACCTGCTGAATCACCAATACCATTTCTGCAGCTCAAGGTGTTCCTCTGTAGGTCTCCCATTCAAGTACTGGCATGGCCAGACCATGCGTAACTTGTGAGATCAAAGCAATAGGGCCACAAGGGGAGCATGGAAGTCAGTTTGCCAATAAATACGGCCCACCAAGATATGATGTTCAGAGTCCCACACTACAAGGCTGTAGAGTAACTGACATCTGATGTCTGGGCATTGTTACTGTAGAACAGATATAACACCACAGAGACTCAGCACCAACTCAAAGAACAAAGTTAAATTGTCACACACATTTCTTATTAAGCAAAGGCTGCTGTTTTGAGAGAGTCCATCTAAACCAGTAAACACAGAAACAGCGTTTTGGTGAAATTAGTTGGACAGTGAATAGATGGAACAAATCAAATTCCAGGGGAAGATTCTACTAAGCCTCCATTCTCACCCGCAGATCCCCTGTTCCTGGGAAGTATTCTCCGTACTTGTGAAAGGATGCAGTCATGACACGGTCTGTAGTGTAAAAGGCTTCCTCCACGCCATCTCCATGGTGAATATCAATGTCAATATACAGCACCCTCTGGTGGTACCTAGAATCAGAAGGGAGTCAAAATGCTGCATTTCTTCAGAATGGAAACTGTCTTCACCAGCAGAGTAAATGGGAGGAGAGCAAAGAACTTGGTGCTAATCCTGAGGCTTATGGTTACCAACTTGCTGTGTCTCTTTGGAGTCTCTAAGCAAAACAGATGCGGAGCACTGACATATGACTTGAATTGGTTGACAGCAGAAAAGAATCACTGAGGAAATCGAAGCAGCTATTGCTGCAGCAACTGATCTTTGATCAATTCAGTTTATACAGACTCAACCAGTGAATTGCACATTTTACATCCAAGCCTCCTACTTAGAGCTGCCTCATGCCAAAAGTCGCCAGGATGGTAACCATCAGGACACAAATTACAGGGGTGCCACTTCTTTGTGCCAAGGAAGAAGCACCAAAGAGTGATCACACAGTGCCTCCAGGCCTTTCATCTACTGCATCTTACCATAAGTACAGAAACCCCTGCTGAAGAGAGGGCACTGCATCCAAAAAACATGTCTGATTAAGCCCTCCCGAGAAAAGACACACCTAACAAGGTAACAAAAAGGAGCAAATTAGGGAGAAAGTGGGAAGAACTCCAAGAAAATGCAGAAGAACAGACAAAGAAAAGGGATAAGAAGTACGGCACGTACTTTAGTAGCTCCAAAATGGCTAAGACAATGTCGTTGACGTAACAGAAGCCAGAAGCCTCTGATTTCTTAGCGTGGTGAAGGCCTCCTGCCCAATTCACAGCAATATCTGTCTGTTGCTTGTTCAGCTTCACAGCACTCGCTGCAGGGAGAAGAATTGCAGAACATTAGCATGAAAGACAGAATGGAGCCCTGACAAACTCTGGAGAACACAGAGGCAACATGCCCTGTGGGGTCACATGTGTCATTCCATGTGCCTGCATGTATAACAGTACAAATATCAAAGGTTTAAACACTGGATTTCTCATACAAACCAGTAAGGCAGAAGACTCTCAGCTAGGGGGTGACACTGCTGTAATCTCTCTGTAGAAGAGAGATCAGTGTAACATAAAGGTGCTGGGAGAGCTCAAATTAAGCATCTATTTTTACAGTACAGTCTTGCTCCCATATCACATCTGTAGTTCAGAACAGAATTGTGGAGCCTGATTTGAAAATAAGTCCACAGCCTGCTAGCTCAAGTCATGGTTAGAGTACAGTTTAGTTTTATTTATCAATTTCCTAAAGAGAACATTTCATGGATAGTTTTATCTCACTTACAGTTAGCTTTGTTTAGTCCTTTGTACAGATAACTAGGCAAAGAGTTCTCCCACAAACCCTACAGCCTGCACACAATTCCACTGTGTGGTTCCATGCGGTTCAGATGGTTTAAATCTCGGTAGAATCTAGAATTTTTTTTTGCCAGAAGCTGGGGATGGGCAAAAGAGGATGGATCATTTGGCGATTACCTGTTCTGTTCATTCCCTCTAGGGCACCTGGCATTGGTCACTGCCTGAAGACAGCATACTGGGTCAGACCAAAGGTCCATCTGGCCCAGTATGGCCATTCTTATGTTCAGTGCCACTTGCATGGATCTAAGGGTCAGCACAGATGAATCATTTTGTAGGATCAGAGCCTTAGTGACAAGAGACTGGACTAGGTACTTCAGATGTGTCTGTCAGCTGGACAAGCATATGTTTATCTTTTTGGCATTTGAGTGTAGTCAGACTTTATATTTCAGAAAATAAGGATATCTATCAGAAGGGAGTCAAAATGCTGCATTTCTTCAGAATGGAAACTGTCTTCACCAGCAGAGCAAATGGGAGAAGAGCAAAGAACTTGGTGCTAATCCCGGGGCTTATGGTTACCAACTTGCTGTGTCTCTTTGGAGTCTCTAAGCAAAACAGATGCAGAGCACTGACATATGCCTTGAATATGTCAAAAAAGCCACAAAGCTTTTAAACAGGTGCACAGTAAAAGTCTCTCAACACTGCATTAGTCTGCAGCAAAAAACTCATGAATAAGGATGCCATTTTATTTTAAATGATACAGGTTTTACAGAGTTTGTTGAAATCTTCCTGCTTTTGTTCTTCCTTCTTCTCAAAAGAGACACACAAGTGGATTTCTTTTTGTAAAACAAAACACCTGCTCCGAGGCTGTGATTACACAGATCTGGAGCGAGTTTTTATTAAAAAAGCAAGAAATTTTTAAATAAACCAAGGTTTTAACAACAGAGGGTGTCATAAACAGATACGTAAGAGTTAATAGAACAAAAGTGCTTCATATCTCTTCTGCCTGGAAAGGGTTAACAAAAACAGTGAGCCTGGCTGTCACCTGACCAGAGGACCAATCAAAGGACAGGAGACTTTCAAATCTTGAGGGAGGGAAGTTTGTGTGTGTGCTGTTAGTGTTTGGTTGTTGTTCACTCTGGGGGCTCAAAGGGAACCAGATGTGCAACCAGGTTTCTCTCCAATCTCTCCGATACAGGTTCTTATAGATTCAAAATAGTGAGTACTAGGCAGATAAAGTGAGTTAGGCTTATGTTTGTTTTCTTTATTTGCAAATGTGTATTTGGCTGGGAGGAGTTCAAATTGGTATTTTGCTGAAAAGATTTTAATTTGTACTTGTCTACTTAGGCTGGGAGGGTATTCCCAGTGTCTATAGCTGAAAGACCCTGTACCTATTACATTTTAAATTTACAAAGATAATTTTTACTGTTTTCTTTCTTCAGTTAAAAGCTTTTCTTGTTTAAGAACCTGACTATTTTTTTATTCTGGTGAGACCCCAGGGGACTGGGTCTGGATTCACCAGGGAATTGGTGGGGAGAAAGGAGGGAAGGGGGAGAGGAAGGTTAATTTCTCTCTGTGTTAGGATTACTTTCTCTCTCAGGGAGAATCCAGGAGGGGCAGAGAGAAGGAGGGGGGAAGGTAAAATTTCTTCTCTGTTTAAAGATTCAAGGAGTTTGAATCACAGTGATCTTCCAGTGTAACCCAGGGAGGGGAAGCCTGGGAGAGGCAATGGTGAGGGAAAGGGTTTACTTTCCTTGGGTTAAGATCCAGAGGGACTGGGTCTTGGGCGTCCCCGGGCAAGGTTTGGGGGGGCACTGGAATTCCTGGTTGGTGGCAGCGCTACAAGTACTAAGCTGGTAATTCAGCTTAGAGGAATTCATGCTGGTACCCCATCTTTTGGACGCTAAGGTTCAGAGTGGGGAATTGTACCATGACAGAGGGCTAGCTTTACTGAAACAACATCATTCACGATGCTTTCATTCCATACACAGAAATTCCTCAATGTGACCACTTAAGTCATCTTTGGAGGAGTGAGAATATGGCTATCGTTGAAGAGCCAGACCATACATACAGTCATAAAGCATTCGCAACTACTGACCAATCTCATTCCAGTGCATCGGGGCTTGAGTATGATCACAACATTTCAGACCAATTGTTTTACGGAATCTAGAAACGTCTCCAACATCATGTTTCTTTTTTGACAGAGCGACATTATGGACATTCTCCTAAAAAGAGAAAGCATCTAGTATTCTTGTGCTTACCAACAGAGCCTCCTGCAGACAGTTGACAAAACTCAAACAACCCATCAAACACCGGGCAATCTTCCCCAACGTTGACTTGAAAAAGAAAGACAAAGTGTTAGCAGGTCTAGCCTGCATACCAGAGGCAAAGTTTATGCCGTAAATCTAATTTAAGGACATAGACTCAGGAGATCAAATATATTAGCATTATTTATTATATACATGTAAATTAAATACATGAAATGTACAATGAGAAGTAGACAGTCATCCCTTCGCTAAAGACTTCATTGTATCAGTACTCAGTTGTTGCAACCTTCCTTTCAGTCTTTGCGCAGCCCACTGCCATTATCCTGGCAGCTTGCAGGAAAGGACAGAACCCGCACTTCAGTTTGTAAAAGCTCTCAGTTGGTACAGAGAGCTGCTGTAAGTGCAAGGCCCCTGCTGCACTTTGAGAAGACACTAAAGAATGAAACCAGCATTTCCCATGTACAGTGGATCTACACTAGAGTTGCACCACCTAGTGGAATAAACGATAATAAACCCAATTGTCATTTAATTGTGTTAGAAAGTGAGAGTCGTGACACTATCAATTTAAAAAAAAAAATCACACGTTCTAAACAGGTCTCCTTCCATATGTTACTAACATCACCTTAGATTATCAAGACTGAACATTTCAAAAGTTCAGTTTGATTCTCATGAGGTATGCTGTTCATTTACTTTGCGCATTTCATAGCTTGGATTAAAAAAAAAAGCCAATTTTTCTTCTAGGTTCTCAGTCCTGCAGCATGTTTGGGTTGGAAACACTGCAGGGAAACCATTTATTTCCAAAGAATTTTTGCTATTAGAAATGTTTACATGATTTTTAAAAAGTTTCATAGGGCCTATGTTTTGCAAAACCTGTTTTTACAAAAATCTGTATGTTGTAATGAGGTTGAGCGGAACTTTTCCCTTGTGTACTTAAGCAGGACCAATCTCGCTTGAATCTTTTCAGCATGAAAAATGCTGTTTTCATTCAATTCTTTGCCTCCAAAAAGGCTAGTGAAAAATCATGGAGACAGTACAGTTGAATGAGCAAATTTAAGCAGTTTCCAGATTTAAATGGAACTTGTTTCTTATGGACTGCAAGAATCAGAAGAGCCAAAACGAAATGTTCCAATTTGTATAACTGTTCCAGTGGGGCTTGGTAATTAGCAGTGGTTGAATAGTTCCCTCAGAGATGCGTGGGAATCTATTCCCAGCAAGTGACAAGGTCTGTTATCAGTTGCTGCAGAATGTAAGCTTTCCATTATAACAAATTAAATTTCTAGCCCTTACGGCTGCAGTATAATCTTCTTGAGTCTTCAGACAGAGTATCTATCGATGGACTGAGATTAAAGATACCATTTAGTAGTATCACTGCTACCATTCAGAACCTTGTGGGCAGCAGCAAAACGGACAATTTTTAATAGTGTGACTCTGCTTCTGCTTGGCAAAGATGTGGCCCTCTGTATAAGCAGAAGCAAATGGTGGAGCTATTCATTCATACAGAGACCTCTTTTCACCAAGCCCTTCAAAGCAGCCAGGAGATCAAGCCTTTTACAGCAATATGTGGCTCTGGACAGGGAAGAGAAAAAGTTCTCTCTCATTTCCAACAGCTGGAGCAGGGTCAGGAATGTCCTATGTATGATATGCCCACTAGTCAGAGCCCAATATAATATTACCCAGCTCTTATATGTCATTTTTCCTCAACAGACCTCAGAGCACTTTACAAAGGTGGTCAGTATCATTATCTCCATTGTATAGATGGGGAAACTGAGGCATGGAGTGGCAAAGTGACTTGCCCATCGGCACCCAGCAAGCCAGTGCCAGAGCCAGGAATAGAACACAGGTGCCCTAGTCCAGTGCCCTACCCATTAGGCCACTCTGCCACTCATATCAAAGATGGGAGTCCCCACGCTAGCACCACTGAGGAAATCCCAGCACCCACTCCTTTCTCAACGGCTAAGAACAGAAAGGAGGCTAGGCTCTTCACCAGGCACTGTCCTTGCACTTGGGTGGTGGGGCCCCATCACCTCCATCTTTAATCTCTATTTCTGGCTTATAGGATTAGTCCTCTGGCTAGGTAGTGGTGGATATATTTTGCAAGCCCTGTTAAGTTGGGGTCATTGGACTGAATTGTGAATTGGCTTTTGTCTCACCTCCATATGTATTGAAAATTTTTCACATTTAAATTTCCTTAAAGTAAAACCCTTGCTTGGAAGTACAGGATAGAAAATGCCAAGCTGAGCAGAGGGAGACCAGTGTGGGTGTTTATGAGCCATTCCAGTCTCAGCGGTAAGCAGTTAGGTTTGTGTAAATAGGTACTTTAGTATGTTAAGGCATATTCTTTACCCCAGGAAGTACTTTGGTACACATTACACATATTACTCATTCTTTTAGTTGTTATACTCAGGTGCCTAAATACAGTGTGCATTTTGGCTCACTACAGTTTAAAAGTGCATATAATTCACCCTCTAGATCATAACTCTTTCAAGAATTAACAGCGGATTACATATACACGTCATAAAAATAAGCCCCACGGCCCAACAATTCTACAGATTTCAGGAATGAAGAGAGCGCACACAACCAATGTACTGTTGTAGTGAACTCCTACCCATTTTATTTGTCCAAATCAACCAGAAAACTATAGTTCATTACCTATTAATTGCTGAAAAATGTTAGCACGGAGCTGCAGAAAGTCTGAAAAGGTATTTAAGATTCTATAGCATGAAAGCTGCAAAAGATTTTTCCAAATGGAGAAAAAAAAAAATATCCATGCATCTAAGGATATTCTAAGGTCAGAAAGAACTTTAGACATTTAGTCCAACATCCTGCATAATACAGATGAAGTTGCCTGTCAGGTATGACATCAGAACTGAAACCAACACCACTTTCAGCATTTAGGGCCTGGTTCTCAAAGCTCTCAGTGCACAGAACTTCAGCTGACGTCAATTTGAATTCAGGGCTTGCAGGATCTAAATCTTAGTCAGACTAGAACAAATTGTGCGGCCACAATTTAAGCAGCCAGATTTCTCGATGCTGATAAAAATCACAGAATATTTTATACTGGTACGGACATGAATTCCACAGATCTCTAGAAATATCCCCAAAAGGAAGACAGTTACCAACAATATATCTCCTATTACAATAGGAAATAGTGACACTAGTGTTCCCAGATTATGAAAATATTACATAGATCTACAGATTCTAAAATAAAGACCAGCTCTCTGCATATCTACCATGCTGTGACCAACAACAGTACTCCTGCTTCAAAAAAACCCATCCTCCCGATATCTGGGAAAGTTGGTCCCCAGAACATTACCATTATTAACAACCCCAGAACCTTAGGTTACAAGTTGCTTATGCAGAATACCTGTTGTACAGGTATGTTCACACTGTTACATTTATAAATTAGAAAAGAAGATGAAAGAGCTTCCACCAATCTCAAGATCAAAGGAGTTAAGGACAGAACCCCAACGGAGAAAAACAGTGTGGAACTCTGGCAAAAAAATAATCTAAGTGGTTAGGTGAACATGAAAATAATAATTATAATAAAAAGAAGACAAGTTTCATAAGTTTCTCCCTCCTCTTTCAACAATGAGCTCTAAGAACTAACCAGGGTTCTCAGGACTACAGCTATTCAGGTTAGAAGCTGCAATACCATACGCATAGCTTACATCTCTGCATCTGCTTGCTGTACTCAGACATGTTATCAGGGCGAATAGATCTCAGAAATTTAATGTAGTCATCACTATGATACTTGGTCATTTCTTCTGCATTTGCTTTGTGGGGGCGCTGCAAGGAGAGAACAAAACAAGGTTTATTTGACATATATTCCTTCTCCCACTCCAATGCCTGCCTACTCTCAATAGCAGCAGCTAAAGCCAGTGCTATTAAAGCAAAAGTAAGTCTACTTTCTAAGGCAGGGGTAGGCAAACTACAGCCTGCGGGTCAGATCCAGCCGCTCAGGGCTTTGGATCCAGCCTGCGGGATCATCCCCCGTGGCACTGCGAGCCCTGCGGAAGCGGCCGGCACCAGATCCCTGTGGCCCCTGAGCATGGGGGCAGAGGGCTCTGTGCATTGCCCTTGCCTCCAGGCATCGCCCCTCACAGCTCCCATTGGCTGGGAACGGGAAACTGCGGCCAATGGGAGCTTAACGGAAGGTACCTGAAGGCACAGCAAGGGCAGCGCGCAGAGAACCCTCCGCCCCCCACCATCCCCCAGGGGCCACAGTGCTTCCTGGAGTGGTGCGGCGTGGGGCCTGAGCAGGCATGCAGGGAGCCTGCCCTGTCCCCGGTGCGCGCCACTGCCACCCCGGAGCCGCTTTAGGTTAGTGGTGCCGGGCCAGAGCCTGAACCCCACCCCACAAATCCCTGCCCTAAGCCCCCTGCCTGCACCTCACACTCCAACTCCCTTCTCTGAGCCCTCTCCTACACCCCACACCACTCCTCTGCCCCAATCCCTTGCCCTGAGCCCCTTCCTGCACAATGCCCCCCCCCCACACCCCAACCCCCTGCCCCAGCCCAGCATACAATTTCCCCACCCAGATTTGGCCCTTGGCCCAAAAAGTTTGCCCACCTCTGTTCTAAGGGGAAGAGGAATGTTATGACAGGAGACTGGGGCTTTTTATTATATGCCTAGGCATAGGGAACAGTCACAGTATAGGGAGAAACATTTCCTATATATAGATTACCTGAACTTTGGAACAAAACAAGGAACACCCTGCTAAACACAAGACTAATGGAAGTCTTAAAAGCAACAATCTCTTTGAATTACCTTCACCCTGACCCATTCCCCAGGAATATTTTCCAACTGTTATTCCTCCATCTTGTTTCTCCTCAAGTTCCCAATAAAACACGCGAGAGTCTGCAAGACCCTGTGCCATTGCAATACAGTAACAGCTCGGGAAGTGGATCAAGTCTCTCCATACAAGCTTCCTACTTCTCTCTCCGTGTCTGGGCCTATACTTACATAGATCTCCATTTTTCTGTAAAGGCCGTAGTTCAGCAGTAGGTTGTGGGTCATTCGGATCCTGTGGGGTTTCATTGGATGGCCCTGGCCATAATAGTAGTTTCCAACATCCCCTGAGAGCGATAAGCATTTGGTTATAGTGGAAAAGAACATTTTCTCCTCTGAGCAACATCACTGAAGAGGAAGATGACAGGAGTCACCGGTAGTTCAGTCCCATCTGACCTTTATTTTGTCATTTTCTCTTTTCTACAGCAATATGTATGTATCCTCCCCCTCCCCCCTTCACAGATTTAGACCAACTCTATCACAGTTTCATGGGAGACTGAATACTTGATGTCTTGGAAAACCAAGGAAGTTTTCAGTGCAATTAACAGATGTTGGGGAACATGACACTGTTGCAAATCACTGAGGTTTGGTTAATCTAGTTTGTACCATACATGGAAAGGTCCTACCATGTACAAAAGCTAAAATGAAAAGGCTGCAGCTTCTGTGGGGCAAGAACAGCATTGACAGACATTACACACAATTGTCCCTTAGTGCCATCATCTCCCAAAATTAGAAACCTTCTAGGGTCACCTCCATACGATTAGGATCAATTTGAACTCTGCTGGATTTAATGAAGGTACACGTTTCCTTGAGAAACTACTGTGTAGCCTAAGTTCTGGTCTGGAGCCAGGAACTCTTGAGTTCTAATGCCAGCTCAGACAATGTCTTGTCTAATAGCCCCAAGCAAATCACTCGGACTCTCTGCCTCGGCTTCCTCGTCTGTAAAATGGCAATAATGTTTCCTCACTTGCAGGGGCAGGCGTGTATGTGTATTGTGATGCTAAGACAGTTAATGCCTGCAATGCACTTTGAAGATCAACAAAATCCTAACATTTTATGGCCCCGATTATTTTAATTCATCCATCCTTACCAGGCTGTGCATCAAGCCCTGTCCTATGGGTGATTCACACTAAACATTGACAAAAAAGAGTCAACTAGTTTCACAACCCTAAACCATCCCAGGAGGTAAGAAAGGCAATCTGGCCTGGCGGGTAACTCAGTTGAGAGTCTAATGTTTTGTCATAGATCTCAACATTCAGGAGTAATTTTCACTGCTCCCGCAGCCTGCAGAGACAAACCTTTTCTACATTTCCCCTAGTGTAGACAGAGTAAAACCACAATTTCCACTGGTAGAATTTAACTCTGCTTAAAACTGGGGTAGACTGCAGCTTTCCTTCCTATCACAGAACTTTGCACTGGTGCAGCAATATCAATGCTGAAAATTAGGTTAATTCCAAGCATTAACAAGACCTGAAACAATCACAGAGAAAGATGAAGAGCCTAGCAAGGGAATCACCTGGCAGACAGCACCTTCTAAATACCAAACTAACAGCAGCCCAGGAGAGAACGGTCACTTGTCTTCTACCATCCAATGAAATGCAGTGGGCAACTCACAAGTGATTTGAACTGACCAGTCTATCTTGAGGTTTATTTTGATAAACCAGGTTATTTACCAGCTCTCTTTTCATAAGCAGTGGGAATATCTTTGCAGCCTCTAAGGGCATGTCTCCATTGCAAAAAAAAAAGGTGTGTTAACTTGGTTAGCCAAATCAGGTTAAAACAGCAGTGAAGACATGGCAATTCCACTTTTAAATTGGGTTATGGGCTCAAGTTAAAGTCTGCAGGGAGCCTGTGGCTGAATTTGAGCTGCTAACCTGAGATGCTGTATCTTCACTGTTATTTTAACCCAAACTACCTAACTCAGATTAAAGTAAATTAAGAGCAAACTCCAGCTCCTTTTTTTTTTTTTTTTTTTATTTAGGCTGTGTAAACATACCCTAAAATGCTATTACAAGTTGGACTCTACGAGCATCCTGGTCTATGCATATACTGATTAAAAAAAGTTTTATCATCACCAACAGGCATTACCTATCCCGCTGTAAAAACATGTTGGAGACAAAGCACCCTAATTTTACTGTTAGATCAAGCATAGGCAGGCGGTGGAGGAGCGAGAGCGCTGACTTTGCCTAGCTACTTTGTTATAGAAACTACAAGTGCCTTGTTCCCACTTCAGGTTTTACAGCGATAAAACTAACGCGTTAGCCATCCTCTGTAAAACAACAAAACCAATAAAAACGAAAACCACCACCTTTGTGTCCGCAATGACAAAGCCCTAGTTTATCATCAATCACCCACGCGTGAGTACACATGTGAAAATTGTGTCTCCAGACCCAGGGGCACTGTGGACCCTCAGACAGAGCTTTCATTCACCATCTGACAGTCACTGACATAGGTACAGCATGCCCACAACTATCACCACCACAAACCAGTATTTCCAGGAACCCTGAAGGATGCATCAAAAACCTCAGGACATTTATGTGGCACTGATAGATCACAAACACTTTGATTTTACATCTAATGTGCACATATCACCTGTGGATATTACAAGGATGAAAGTCAGACTTGCCATATCATGGTAAACGGCCTAACGTAAGATCCCAGTCCAGCAACAAGTTTTGCAGGGGTCGACCCCTGTCTAGCACTCCACTGAACTCAATGGGTACTGGGCGCATGCAGGGGTGGACCTCATTTTAGAACCAGGGCCTAACACTGCAAGTTACTGCACGGAAGAGATAAAAGTCACTGATATATACCTGATGGAGCAGAGCACTGAAATTAACCATACTAAAATGCCTGAATGATCACTATAAGCACCTCCTAACCAAGGAATGGGAAAACTCTTTGGCCCAAAGGCCACATCTGAGCAGGGAAAATATATGCAAGGCCATGAATGTAGGGCTGGGGCAGGAGGCTGAAGTGTGGGAGGGAGTGCAGTGTGCAAAAAGGACACCCCCTGCTGGCAAGTAACACAGCAGTAAGAGTGGAACAGGAAACAGCAGTTATGCAATTGCGATTTCTCTCACTGAACTACAGGGGGAAGAAAGAGAGGCAGAGCAGAATTACCCAGGTTGCAATTTGGCCAGGGCACCAGGAGCTAACACCCAACATTTCGGTAAGTGTCATGGAATGATTAAACAAATACAAAGCATTGCCCCCCATACCCAGTACCTACACCCACAATCCAACCAAGCACACGCCTGGTATTAAACAATACCCCTGACCACAGAACATTCCCAACTAAAAACAAGCAGCTGGTCTGAAGAAAGACAGAAAGAGAAAGGTCTGATTGATATTACTATAGATCTGAAAGAGTTTTCAAAAGCATCGAGAAGGAGCCCCCTTCCCCAGTGCCCCCTCCTCGCCCCCCCTCCACTGGCTCTTCCCAGCACCCCCTCCTCCTCCTCCTCGCCCCCCCTCCACTGGCCCATCCCCAGCGCCCCCTCCTCCTCCTCCTCGCCCCCCCTCCACTGGCCCTTCCCCAGCACCCCCCCCTCCTCCTCCTCGCCCCCCCTCCACTGGCCCATCCCCAGCGCCCCCTCCTCCTCCTCCTCGCCCCTCCCTCCATCGGCCCTTCCCCAGTGCCCCCTCCTCCTCTGGCCCTTCCCCAGCGCCCTCTCCTCCTCCTCGCCCCCCCTCCACTGGCCCATCCCCAGCGCCCCCTCCTCCTCCTCCTCGCCCCCCCTCCACTGGCCCTTCCCCAGCACCCCCTCCTCCTCACCCCCCCTTCCACTGGCTCTTCCCCAGCGCCCCCTCCTCCTCCTCCTCGCCCCCCCCACTGGCCCTTCCCCAGCCCCCCTCCTCCTCCAGCCCTTCCCCAGCGCCCCCTCCTCCTCCTCCTCGCCCCCCCTCCATCGGCCCTTCCCCAGCGCCCCCTCCTCCTCCTCCTCCAGCCCTTCCCCAGCGCCCCCTCCTCCTCCTCCTCGCCCCCCTCCAAGGCCCCTCCCCGGAGTCCCCCATCCTCACCCCAGGTCTCCCTCCCCCGCCCGGACCGGCGCGGGGCTCTCACCATCATAGTAGTAACAGACTTTCCGCTTGGTCCCCTGTGTCAGCGCCATTTTCCTGCCGCCCGACCGCACCAAACCCTCCCGCAGCGCAACCGAACCCGCCCCGGGGGCCAAGCGCCCCGCGAGTAGTTCCTCCCGCCCCCGCGGGGCAGCAGACCTATCGGGGAGTGGCTTGTTCCCACTTCCCTCGGAGCAGCCAATGAGCAGTCATGTAGGGCGGGGCGTTAGGATTAGCAGTGTAGGTAGAGCGCAAGGGTTCCTGGACTGTACCATTCCCAGAGAAGGGGGAGAAAAGGAGGAACGGGTTGGCAGGACTGTACCATTCTGAAGAATGGGGGTCTGGTCAGACAGGAGTATACCATTGGGGGAGAGAGGAGGTAAAGGGAAAGTACCATTTCTCAGAGAATGGGGGAGGATCACGCAGGCATGTACCATTTCCAGGAGGGCTGACAGGACTGAACCATTCTAACAGGAGAGTGATCTGGGCAGCTAGGGCTAAACCACTTGACCTTTCCTGCCACGACATCACGTGCCACATGGCTGTACCCACATTGCCATTTGGTCCCCTGCTGGTGCTGGCCCACAATGCACTGCCCAGGGTCTGGACGCGCCCGCGGGGCTGTCTGCAGCCCTGTAGGACAGGGCTACAATGGGATGGGGGTAGCAGAAGTCCCAGAATGCACTGGGGCCAGCATAGCTACAGGGGACCTGGGAGGGGGGGCATGATGTGTCTGCCCCAGCTGCAGGGTGCACATTAGGGTGACCAGACAGCCCCATATTGGGACTTTGTCTTATATAGAGCAACTATCCCTCTCCTCCCCCCACCCCCCAAAAAATCCGATTTTTCACGCTTGCCATTGCCCTAGGACACACTGGCAAGCACAAGGGGCAGCTGTTTGGTCATGCCTAAGGCCCTATCAAATTCATGGTCCATTTTTGTAAATTTCACGGTCATAGCATTTTTAAAATCTTGAATTTAATGGTTTCAGATATTTAAATCTTAAATTTCACGTTGTTGTAACAAAGCGTGAATATATACTTAAAAACAGCAACCTATTAACATATAAAGCCCTTATGTCAGCATTCCTCCAAGTGGGGTTCTCAACCCAAGAAGGGGTTGCAAGGCTATTGTGGGGAGGGGGGTTGCAGTATTGTTACCTTTGCTTCTGCGCTGCCTTCAGATGGGGTGGCTAGAGAGCAGCTGTCTGGATGCCAAGTTCTGAAGGCAGTGCTGCCACCAGCAGCGGCATAGAAGTAAGGGTGGCAGTACACCATACTCTCTAGCTGCTCAGCTCTGAAGGCAGTGCAAAAGTAAGGGTGGCAATATCGCAGTGCCCCTACAATAGCTTTGCAGTTCTTTTTGGGTCAAGACCCCAGTTTGAGAAACACTGTACTTCTGCATATTTTCCCCCTATAGTATAGTCTATAGGGTAAAAGTACACAAAACACCAGCTTTCCCAGTCCATGACACGTTTTTCATGGCCATGAATTTGATAGGGTCCTAGTCATGTCACAGCCCCAGATCCCACACCTAGGGACTCCCTGACAGGTGTCACCCTAGCTCCCCCGCATGCCAGTTGCGACAAGTTCCTGCTATATCCTTGCAAGACTTAGTTCTATTAAGTTTATGTTTTATCTTGGGCTGAGACTATATGTAACCTCTTTGGGGGGATGTGAAGTATGAAACCTGGGAGTTCAAAATACTATATTGAAAATGGGCCAGACAAGTGTAGACAGTTGGGACAATAAATGTTAAGTGGATTTCCTGGGAATACTTAGGGAAAGGTTAATGCAAATTCCTCAACTCTGCTTATGCACAAACCCAGCCTTTTATGCCCTAAGGAGAAGGTGAGTGCCTGCTGATTACCTGTTACGGAAGGCCAAGATCAAAGGCACGAGCAATATACAGAAACAGCTCGTCTTCCCAGCCTGGGTTCTGGTTCTTTGTTGGATATGAACTTGTAACCACAGGAAAAACTCAGTTGTGGATTTTGAAGGACTGACACCTACCGGAGCCCTAGGTTGGAGTTGGGGGGATGACCTCTGGTAAGCTTTCTGGCATGCATGTAGGTTCTTTTATTGTCTTAATGCACTTTTGCTGGAATGCTTTTACCTTAAGAACAAATGTGCTTGCTGAGCCAGAACTGGGTGGTAACTTACACCTCTGGGCAATACACTGGGCATAGCCTCTAGAGAGAAAGCAAAGCACAGATGCTGTCCTTTTAGGCAGACTGGCTTGCTGGGAATTTGACATGGTAAACCAGGGGACTGTGTAGCCTTAAAATTCCTGGTTAGGAAGGCGTGAGACACGGGTCTCCGCCCAAGAGACATGATGACTGGGAGCTGGAAGCTAACATGGACCATGCATGGGGAGAGCTGGTACAGCTATCCTGAAACTGTGATACCAACACCCGCTGCCCGAGTGCTCCCATTGACCCTGTCAGGCAGTAAGCACATCCCTCCTGAGCCCCCTGCCGACCGGCAGCTGGTGCCAAGTGCACCCCTTGCCCCCTGAGAAATGCTGCCTCGGATCCTGCTCCTCACCAAGGGCCCTGACCTCCTATTGGGCCTAGCTTAGGGCCCAATCCTGCAAGTTCCCCGTTGGGCTTCCCCTGTGAGGTTCTGAGGAGAGCCAGTAGCCCACCTTCAACTCTGTGTACACATGTCAAGTTAAGAAGAGCAGCTCTCCCCACCCCAGAGTGGAAGAAGCAGGGTCCATTTCAAAGGTGTTTTTTTACTGAAAATCAAAGAGCAACACAAGACAGGCTTTAAAGTACAATGGGAAATAAGAGTCCTGCACAGGCTGGTTATCTGGGGTGGCTTGTTCCTAAAACAGGGAGTTGGGAGGGTTTCTCTCAAACAAGCCTTTTGTGAGACTATGCAGAACCTCTGATTGTAGGGATTGGTCCAGACTAGAGCCAACACCTGCCAAGTCAAATTCTGAGACCACTTCTGGATCTAAATGTTGTGGTTTGAACCCGTCTCTGTCGACTTTCCAGGACACTAATGTCATGTTCAACAATGCAGAGGAACTAGAAGAGCTTTTGCCTCTGCAGTTCCTGCCGGTTGAAACAGCCTTCTGCATCTCTCCACACATCTTGGACTCACCGGGTCCTTTGCAGTCTGAGTTGAAATCCTCTCCTTCCCTCCTGCCTGGTCATTCCTCTCTCCCTTTGCTAACGTTTGAACTGGGTGACTGCTCTATCAAACTTTCTAAGGGTTCCGGGACCCATTGTGTGCAATAGCCGCTGGTCAGAGTCCAGCCGTGTGGTTTCAGAGTGAAAATGAGCAAGCGAGTAGGGCAGAGAGTGGCTGCTTCACGGGCACTGGGACACATAGATGTGGGCAGTGGTGTCCCAGGGACAGTCTGGCTCTGGTATGAAGAGGTTTTTACCTCTGTTACATTGCACAAGGGGGCCCTGCGTCCCCTTGGAGCAGCTGTGGTGAGTGCAGGGATTTGTGTGCCTTGATCACAGCCCTGTGCGTGAACCGTTCTGTTACAAGGCTGGAAGAACCCCTTGCCGCTGATACACTATCCATCTTCATTGGGGAAAGAAAACACACTGGGGAAATCCTGCATTGGGAACCCATGGGTAGAGATGGAAGGGACAGGAGGTGCTCCACCCTGCAGCTCTCTGAGCCTCTCATGCTGGAAAATCAGTGCTGATAAGGGGTTCTTTGGTTCTAGTGCAATTTGTGGTGGGTTCTGAACCTTACCCGTAGCCTGGGGCTGCAAGAGACCTTGGCTTCTGCATCACACTGGGGCCAAAAGATGATTTTAGTTGCCAGAGATATGGGTCTGAATGTTCACAGTGCAGCTCTCTGCGCTATGCACGCTGCATGTCCGTTTGTGTCTCTACCGTGTGAGTGTGTCTATACGCCTAAGCCTTTGTGTGCGTCTGCATAGCTGAATATTTGTGTGTTTATGGCCCGTGCGCACGCACGCACATACACACACACACACACAAATATTGGGTATGTATGCATTGAGCGTGCCCATGTACAGTGCTGTGGGCATACATGTGTGCCCCTGGTGTTTGTGTGGGTGCTCTGGCATGTGTGAAACCTCGCAGCCCTCTGAGTCACGCAGCTCTTTCGTCAGCACTCATAAAACACACGTCACCTGTGCTCGGAGAATCAAGAAGAATCAGCTGCATGAGTGCGTGCTCCAGAAACACATAAACACCATCACTGGCGTGAAGGAGAGAGACGAGTTTCTGCCGGGGTTAGGCTGTGATCCAAAGGCCTGGGCCTGAGCTGTGAGTCTCTGAGGAGCTAATGTACAGAGACCATTCCCCCCCACCCCGCACATCCCAAAGTGAGGACGCCGCCAACCCTGGCTCAGGGTCTCGTCACGGCTGCTGCTGGTACTGGCCCTCTGTGGCAGTGAAAAAGTCCTCAAGAACGCTCTTCATGTACTCGAAGGTGGGGCGCTCCTCTGGCCTCTCCTTCCAGCAGTGCATCATCAGTGCGTATAGCTCCTCTGGGCAGTTGTCGGGCTGAGGCATTCGGTAACCGCGCTCCAAGTTCTGTATCACTTCTGGGTTAGTCATCCCTGTGGTCACAACACACAGCCCCGAATTAGGAACCAACCAAGACAGAGTGCAATTTACATAGCCCAGTGCTGGGAGAGGGGTAGCTGTGCCCTTCCCACAGCCTGTGATCCTGCACTATTCCCTGCTGCACCTCTGGTTGAGCCAATATGGGACTAGAGTAGCTGGGTGCATCTTCACCGTGCCCTGCAACACCCCCTCTTGGGGGGTGGTAGGGCATAGGAAATGGATCCATCCCTTGACAGTCAGGGATCCAACTATTTTTCCAACTTTATGTGACTGATGAAATAAATTAGAATTAGGTCAAAATGGTTCTGCACTATTAACCTAGAGAGATACACAGGGTGAAACAGCAGAGTGTGTGTACACACACACACACACACGCACACACGTGCACATGACCCCTTTCTGCTGATGTTGATGGGACTGGGTGTGCTGCTGTGAATCCTGACCTGGATAAGGGATCCGTCCATAGGTGACAATCTCAGTCAGGAGGATTCCAAATGACCAAACATCAGACTTGATGGTGAACGTCCCATAATTAATGGCTTCTGGTGCTGTCCACTTAATGGGGAATTTAGCTCCTGAAATACACAAAAGGATTTAAAAAAAAAAGGTTAAGGGTGACCTGGGGCCTTCCCCACCTGCCCTCATCACTTACATCTTCTCCCATCACTTAGACTCATCCCCTTCCTTCCCCAGCACTGCCCATCTCAGAGATGTATCAGCACACTCAATGGCTTTTGGGAGCTTCACAATGCCCTGGGCAACCCATGCTCGGGGCAGCAATTGGGAGACTGGTTGCTTGTTGTTTTAATTCCCATCCCTGCTCAGCCTGCTGGGTCAGAAAAAACAGAATCCCCAGACCCAACACCTCCAGCCCCCCTGGAAAAATCTCTGACAATATTCACAGGAATCAACCCCCCCTCCCAAAAGGCCCCTAACTAGATTCTACACTGGCACTGTCAGAGGTTTTATTATTTGGAAGCGCTGTTCTCGTTTGTCCAAACTGCAGGGTTATGGGCAGTTTTATTCATTTCTACAAATGCCACCATTCCAGACATCAGTAAAGAAGAGCTTTAATCCAGGGGACGTGTGAGCAGTGCCCTTGTCAAGGTGTTATGACGGGTTTTTGAGGCCGCACAGCTCCCAGCGCTGCAGAGCTAAAACCTTGCACAGGGTTTTAAACAGTGACTCCGAGTCCAGAGGGATAAGGGGAGAAAAGAGAACAAGCATGCTCAAGACTCTAAAGCAGAACATACGGGGACAGTATGATGAGTGCTAAGGACAGCTGACTACAAGATTATTAGCTATAGATCCCTGCACTGTTGCATCAGGCTAGCTGACTCTTTCCATGCTCCCAGCTTTCTACACTGGGCTCGTGCCATGGTTTGTGATCCACACACTCACTCCTGTCAGAGCCAATCCAGAACCCGCGATGGTCCCAAGCTGGAAGGAGAAACTGAGAAGCCTAAAGGCTACAGGAAACTCGCGGAGTCTGACTTTGTAACCAAGGGAAACAAACCGAAAGACACGCTCTTTTTCCCTGTGTGGCCCCGAGCCAGCGCAAAAGTTGTGCCTATCCTCGGAGAAAGGAAGGAGGAGGTAGCAAGAGCCAATGGCACACCTGAACCAGTGAATCACACAAGGACCCAGGGTATAAAAACCTGCTTTGGCACCGAGAAAGATACCCGAGACACACATCACAGAGCGTTGATGTGCAGACCTGGGCGTCATCTGCACATCTCAACACGGCCCCAGAGTTACTGAAAATGACCTGAGCGATGGAACCAGTGGGTCCCCACCCAACCCTAGAACAGATGCCAACACCGGCCTTTTAGCGCTGGTTGTTCCTGCAGAAGCCAGCAGAGAGGGCTCTAATCCTACAGGACTGATGTGAGTTACAGGGCAGTCAGTGTCCGGTGGAGCAGCCCCTCTGCTCTAGAGAGGTTACAAATGTTTCGCCGTGCTGCTCTTGCTGGCCAGTGCAGGGGGCAGCCAAATTGTTCTCTCCACATGTGTCTAGGTCCCTTACTGAGGAAAACAGTCATGACCCCATAACCTGTAAAGGTCCTGCTCTCACACTGGGAGGGGCTGTGTCCAGACCTCAAACTCCCTCTGCCCCCATCCCACTTTGGATGGGGATTATTTCCATAGCCCTTGCCCTCAGGTCATACGCTCTCCCCCAGAACTCCCCCCCGCAGCCTACCGTGAGTGGAGGGCTGTCTCTGCACCCCTGAACCCTTTCCCTCACACTTCAGTTACACTAGAACATTTGAGCAGCGCCTCCTGCCCATCCTGGCCAGTGCCAGGTCTCAGCCCCGCTCCCGGCTCTGGGAGGCGCCAGCCTGTTTCTACCAGAAACGGCCAGGAGATGTTCTCTGCTGCATGATGCTTGGAGCTTCTGGCTGAGGCAACTCCAGGTCCCAGCTTGCCTCTGCAGGACCCACCCACCAGGCCCAGCTCAGTCAGCACTGCAGCATCCTGTGTAGCTCGGGCTCACCAAGAGCTGCAGAGAGCTCAGATGCACAGGGGCGACAGGTTGCTTGTGGTGGGCTCCCACTTCCTCACAGAGCTGGGATGTTACTGCGAGGCTGTGGGTGTCTATATCAAGCCTGCGTCTGCTCTACCCCCTGCAGGAGGAGAGAGACGCAGAGAGACGCGTCAGGCCGGCATCCTGCCACGAGTTAGAGGTTCCAACGCTACATGGGCGGGTGGCGGGGGAAGAGGTTCACTACAGCTCACCCTCTGTGCAAGGCATTCACGAGCAGTGATCAGTACCTTGGCCGGTAACCTCGTGCGTCCCTCAAGCACTTTCCACAGCAGAGCCGCACAGTCTCACTGAAATGCAGCCGTCTGTGAGGTGGAGGGTAGTCACGTGGAGCAAAACCCTGACTCTCCAGAAGTGCCCTGGGGTCTTTAATATCCATGCAGAGAGGAGGATTTCTAGATTCCCCCCGATGACCCACCCAGGGTAAATGGCATGAAATCCGATTGCTGTTGTTGGTAGATATTAGTCAGCTCTGGAGGGGTTTGACCTCACCGCTGCAGGAGCCTGTTTCAAACCTGGCCACCTGTGAATGCTCCTGTTTAGGGGAAGCTGAGAGGATTCCTCCACCCCTCTAGCTTGTCCAGATCCTCCTCCCCATCCTGCTCCCCCAGGGCAGAACCAGGGCGATCAGGGAGGTGTGAAATCCACCCCACTCCTCTGATCAGCCAGCAGAGGAGCGGTGCTACAGGAGGGGGAAGTCAGCAGCAGCCAGGGGTTTCATGGGGGCAGGAGACTCCCCTAAACTGGAATTGGAGGATCAGATTGAGAGAGAAGCTGGGGCAATTGTCCCTGCAACCTCTCACTGGGCACATCAAACACAACACCGCTGCCCTGCTGCGAGGTCCCATTCCAGCCTTGAGATCTCTGTCCCCCTGCTGTCAGGGCTCACACCCGCCCGGGGAACCCCACCACCCTGCTTTCCAGAGAGGCACACCCCAGCTGACAGGGTGGAGCGGGGAAGGTGGCGGACGCACCCTCACGGGCCGTGTACTCGTTGTCCTCGATGAGCCGAGCCAGCCCGAAGTCAGCGATCTTACAGCAGAGGGTCTCTGATACCAGGATGTTGGCCGCTCGCAGGTCGCGGTGGATGTAATTCTTCTCCTCGATGAAGGCCATTCCCTCTGCGATCTGGGGTGGCAGGGCACAGAGGGGGCGTTACACATGGCAGGGGCGCAGGGGAGACTGAGGCTCTGCTCCTGCTATCTCAGTTCCACCCCCACACTGGTTGCTCTCTCCTCAGCTAGTCAAGCATGTCCTGCAGATCTCAGGGCTGGGGGGCATGTGGTGGCCAGAGTCGGGCGTGGGGTGCAGAGGAGAAGGAAAGAGACAGAGGGGAGATTCCTACTCCATTGGATGGGGGGGAGGGGTTACTGACAGTAAACATGAGGGAGTGATGGCCGCTAGGGCTAGCGCCAGGTGCAGGGCAGCCAGGTGCTGGACAAACTCCTTCCACTCTAGTGCTGCCCATGCCCCTCGGTTCTGACCAGCAGCCTGCTGCTATTCCTGCCCTGCCCCTACCCCACAGCTCTGCCGATGTCCCTCCATCCTGACGTGCAGCCCCCGCACTGTCCAGCCCTCAACCTCTCAGTCATGGCGAAGTGTGTCAAAATGCAGGGTTCTGGTTGGATGGGCCCATTCATTCCCACGGTATCAGGCTGAGACCTGCACCCATCACTGAGCACAAAACCTAGGGAAAATTAACCCCCCGTGCCCCTGGAGACAGACTCTGCCAGCTTGTCCCCAGCCTGGCATCAGCCCTACTCGGCTTCTGGTTCCCGGCGCTTCCCCTCCTCACCTGCGCTGCCATATCCAGCAATTTGTTAATGGTGAGTCCGATTCCTTCGGGGGTCTTGAGAAAATCCACCAGGCTCCCTGCAACAGGACCAGTCCCAGTCAACCCTGCCCTGAGGGCAGCCCTCTTGGGAACCAGCTTGGCCGCTCTCAGACCCAGCACTGGACAGTCTCCATCCATCAGGGCAGGGCATCTCAAAGGTGCGAGCAGATCCAAGGCCTCCATATGGCCTGGGTTGTTCAGACAGGAGCAGGGACTGATTTGCTAAAACTCCACCTGGCCCGGTTGGATGAACAATGAGCCAGTGCGGGACCAGGCTGGGTTGGGTTCACGGGGTGGGGAAGGAGGTTACTGCTCCCTTTGCTGGTTTGCCATCATGTGATTTCCCTCTGAAGCCATGAGCTTGCCCCATATAACCCCTCCTCCCCCTCAATTGCTCACAGTCAATTCACACACACAGGCACCATGCAGTGTGAACTGTCCCCGTAACGCCAGACCTAGGACCCTCTGAGAAACATTCCCCAAAGACCCCTATAAGCCCCCATCGTCCCATGGGAGGCTCATCCTGAGAAATCAGCTCCTTGCAAACTTCTTAACCCAGGTCTAAAAATAGACCTGAACAACCCTGGAGTTGGCTGGGCAGCCTGGTTCCCATCAGCCTTTCTGCTCAACAGTCAAACATAACAAGCAGGCGTGTTTCCTCTGGCAGAGCCGCCAACTCTCAGAGGAAGAGAGCGTGACTCTGCCATGGAGCCGGCGAGATAGAGAAGGGCCGTGCTGCACCCTTGGGATTTGCTCCTTGTGACTCTTGCTTAGCAGCCCTCGGAGAACTGGATTCCTGCCTTCTACGACACTCTTAAGAACATAAGAATGGTCATACTGGGTCAGGCCAAAGGTCCATCCAGCCCAGTATCCTGTCTTCCGACAGTGGCCAATGCCAGGTGTCTCAGAGGGAGTGAAGCTAACAGGCAATGATCAAGTGATCTCTCTCCTGCCATCCATCTCCACCCTCTGACGAACAGAGGCTAGGGATACCATTCCTTACCCATCCTGGCTAATAGACATTAATGGACTTAACCTCCATGAATTTATCCAGTTCTCTTTTAAACCCTGTTATAGTCCTGGCCTTCACAACCTCCTCAGGCAAGGAGTTCCACAGGTTGACTGTGTGCTGTGCGAGGAAGAACTTCCTTTTATTTGTTTTAAACCTGCTGCCCATAATTTCATTGATGGCCCCTAGTTCTTATATGATGGCAACAAGTAAATAACTTTTCCTTATTCACTTTCTCCACACCACTCATGATTTTATAGACCTCTATCTATCCCCCCTTAGTCTTCTCTTTTCCAAGCTGAAAAGTCTTAGCCTCTTTAATCTCTCCTCATATGGGACCCATTCTAAACCCCTGATCATTTCAGTTCTTGCCAGGAAGCTCACAGCTCTGCTGAAGCTTGGCATGGAGTGGAGGCAGGCAGGAAAGGGAGAGCTGTCTGTAGGTCTTGTCTCTCCCTATTCCATCCAGCCGGCCTCCCTCCTCCTCTGCCAGGATTAGTTTGTCCAGGTTCACTGTCACACACTCTGGATAATGGAAGTCGTGACCCAAACCCGCTGCTCTTGGCTCTCAGAGCAGGCGAAGGAAATGAAAGACTGCATGAGACAATAGGCAGCGCCTGCCGGAGGGACCAGAATAGCCCCAGCGCCACGAGCCCAGGGTGGTTTCCTGTCTCATTAGTAATGAGGCAGGGAACGCCAGGCTCAAGGTCAGCTCTCCAAGGGACTGGGAAGTTCAGATGGAGCTGTTCCTCAGGCCCAATTCCAGGGGAAAAAGCAAGACAGGCATTTGAAAGGCTTTGCAGTAACAGTGCCCCCCTTGGGACCACTTCCACCAGCAGTGCTCTGCAAACAGCCAGTGGATAAGTGCCAAACCTGTAACCACCAGCTGTCTGCATTCATCCCCATGCTAAGGCTGGGGAAACGAGGGCACAGGGCATTGGAGTGACTCACCCAAGATCACAGTGAGAAAGTGGCAGGGCTGGGAACAGAACCCGGCATCCTGGCTCCTCTTTCACTGTTCTAACAGCTGGACCACACTTCTGCTACCCAGTCTCATCAGTAGAACACCGTCTGGGGGCGGGGGGGCACTGGGAATCGAGCAAGAGCTGTAGGCACCCCCAAGCTGAGCACAAGCCTGGAGGAAGGAATGGAAGCCTCTGGATGAACCTGTAGGGCTTTACTGGCCTCCCCCAGGTCTTGTTCTCTGCTCTGGCTCCCTGCCAGTTCTTGCTTCAGATGCTCCACAGGCTGAAGGTCTCTGCACAAAGCAGGAGGGTAGCAGGGAGCTGCAGGGGTACTGGCTGGTGGATCTCCCCAAACTGATGGCAGTTCCTCAGCAGGCCAGGCGGGCCTGGCTCCCCACTCCGCAAGTCTCCTGGGGCACTGTGCGCGGCTCAGGATGGCAGGGTCGCTCCCGGGGGCTCACCTTTCTCCATATACTCCGTGATGATGTAGATGGGCTCCTGAGTCACCACAGCATAGAGCCGCACCAGCTTGGGGTGCTGCAGGCTCTTCATGAGGTTGGCTTCTGCCAGGAAGGCACTGGGGGACATGCTGCCCTGCTTCAGATTCTTAATGGCCACTTTGGTGTGACCGTTATAGTAACCTGCAGAGAGATGGGGCAGGGGGCAAGGAGGGAGAGGAGGTCCGTGTTACCGCAGTGAGTGGCTCGCATGATCCTCCTGCCACTACGCTGTCAGCCTGGGGCCTAGCCGGCACTGCTGGGAGGGAGCTCAGAACAGCGGGGACTTGGGGCCAAGCCATCTCTGGTGTGACGCCCATTGACTGCCCTCCCCTAAGGGAGCTCACACAGCTGGGGTCTCACAGAGCTGTGATGTGGGGGGCGTTGGAGATGCAAAGACCAGGCAGCCCCTCAGTCTATGCCCAGAGAGAGGAGACAGCAGGTACAAGCAACTGTGTGTGGGAGATGCAGCTTCGCGATCTGCAATTACTCCCTGAGGGGGAATCTCTAGTCACATTTCGACCGGGGGCAGGGGGTTACTCATGGTTCTCGGTCAACGAGAGGAAAGGAACCGCTGGGGTCTGATCTTTGATACCCTGCCCTTCAGAGCCACAAGCTCCTGGACCGGATAGCTAACCCACACCTCTCCCCCTCTCCTCCCATTCCAATAGCCATCTCTGTCCTCAGTCCTCACCCCCATCCTGCAAACCCCTGCTCGGCCAGGGCTTGCAGTGACGGAGCACACAGGAGCAGGGCAGCCCAGCAGGCCCATGCCATTGTCTGAACCCACGATCAAGGGTACTTAGAGTGGGGAGGGCCCATTGCAATGGCAGGCTCAATCCATGGGTTATGGTGCTGTGACAGGACCCCCTTCCACCCTGCACCATGGCAACCCCTCCCTTCCGGCCAGGGGAGAGGACAGCAGCCACAGCGGGGAGCTTAGAGCCTCCAAGGGTGTTCCTCGCTGGCACGGGAAGGGACAGACAAGCTCAGGTACCAGGCCTGCCCTAGGTGTCTGAGGGAAGCTCCTGCCGCAAGGTGCCAGGGTGAGACAGGAGACTGCGCCCTCCTGCTCTCCCTCCAGCTGCTGCACCACTGGGCGGTTTTCACGATTTGCTCTTTTTGTCACAGTGCAGCTCAGAGACACAAGCCCTCGGAGCAGCAGCTGGGCCCGGATACCAGAACGACAGCCACAACAAGGGCCTTTCTGGTGCGCACGATTCTTATCAGCGCAGCACAAAACTGCCAACAGCTCCTATGCCAGGCGGGGCTCCACATGCCCAGAACACAGAGCCAGGCCCTCTATGCACCCGCTCTCCACCCCCTGCCTGGGACCGGGCAGCCCAAACCCAAAGGAAGCTGAGTTCTCTGTCTGAGCACTGGGACTCAGGCCTGTCTCCACCAGGGGTTCTGGGCACCAGCGCATGAGGCCAGGACGGGAGTGGAGGGGGAAGAGGCTGGGGGGGACACTGAACCTCCTTTTCACCAGGCAATACAACAGGCCTCAGGGGAAGGTCCCTGGAAAGGAGGGGAAAGAAGCTAGGAAGTGCTGAGCAGATCCAGGGCCCACTCGGAGGGTGTGAGTTCCGGACTGAAACCGGAACTCAGGTGCTTTGAGGTCCAGCTCCCATGTGGCTCTGTGCTGCCGTGTGCTGTCCTGGATTATTCGCTTGGCAGCCCTTGGACGCTGGATGAGAAATGCCCTCAGACAGGAAGCTCCACTGCCTGGGCAGCGCTGGCTGCTGTTTACCTAAAAATCCCTGGACCACATTGAATTCCTTTGAAAGCTGAAGTCCCTGGAGCAGGACTGACGTGGCTTTCCACTGGGATTGCTCCCCTGGAGTGTTAGGCCAGACTGACCTCTGGGGTCATGCCCCCCGGCACACACCACCTGAGTGCCAGCCACCCTGCACACCACAGGAGCACCGAGGCCGACAGGCTCTTTTTGCTAGTGCAGCCTCGCAAGAGCCAAGATTTGCAGCTGTGCACTGGGGTGGAAGTTGCAGGCGCTGGGCCAGAGCACCCGGGGTGAGAGAAGAAGGAAGCAGGCTTGGCCTGCCTTGCTAGCCAATGATAATGGCACCACCCCTCCCTTCCTCTTCTTGGCAGCCAGGGTCAGGGGCGAGCCGAAGTAAAGCAGCAGGCAGGGCAAGTAGAGAGTGTGTGGGGGAACCTAGCCACAAGGAGGGAACTCTGACCACCTCCCTCCATAGCACCAAAGGCCTGGTGATGGACAGGGCCGCCTCCCCTTTGCATCCCACATGCTGTGTGGGACAGGATGCAGCTGGGCCTCTGGCCAGTGCAGCCTCGGCTGTGAGTGAGAAGCCAAAAGAAAGGAGAACAGACACCTGGGCTGGGCCTGGGACCCAGTCTCTGGGCAAGTCTCCTCCCTGTTGTGCCACTGAGCCCCAAGGTCTGTTCTGTCTCTTTTCACCCTGGTCCAGCCCTTCGCCCTGGCGGGAGCGGGAAGAGGCTGCGCTGAGTTTGGGAGCTGGCTTGTGAATCAGGGCTGGCTTTGTGCCTGGGAGGCACTGGCAGCCTCTATTTACCCACAGGACGGGCACAGCCCCAGAGGGGGGCAGGGAAGGGCTTCCATCGGTCCCCTGCCCATGGGCCTCAACCTATCCCGCAGGCCGGTGCAGCGAGGGGATCCAGCCTCATTGTTTCAATCCCACTGCACTGTGCCTGAGTGTAAATGACAGCGTGAGGCACCGGGGAGCCAGGCCCAACAATGCAATTAGCCAAGGGCTGGGGGGGCTTTTGCAACATAGACATTTGCCCCGCTAGCAACTGGCCTGAGACCCTGCCCAACTCATCTCACATGGGGCAGCAAAGAGCCATCCAACGGGAATGACGTTGGATCCCTACACACAAGGGCTGGAGTAGGACCAGCGACCTAGGAGTATCCTCCTACCAGGCCCCTGAACCTCCCTTCCCCACACCATCCTACGCTGTGTAGGGCAGACTCCACACGCCCACTAAACCCAGCAGCTCCTTTCAACCACAGCCTGCCTGGCAGAGTCCCGCTAACCGTCCAGCACCCATCATCACTGCCCTGGGGGGGTTGAAAGCCTGCCCCTCCCCAGGATTTTCATTCAGTTCCTGCCTTGCACCATTCCCCTGGAAGACAAAGTGCCCAAAGACAGTCCTGGAACAAGTCTAACCCCCTCACCTCCTCTCCCTTCTCCCGCTGGCCACAGCCCTGGGGAGAACTTCCTCCCAGGACGCAGATACAAGGAGAGGAGCTGAGTCAGCAATCAGGTGCCCTGAGGAACTGCAACCACAGTGCCAATCAGATGCAGGCGAGAGTGACAGCGGAAGGCAAGGGGCCAGAGAGCCAAGCAGAGGGCCTCCCTCCGGGCCTCTCCTTGGTATTGTTAAATATACTGTAATAAACCCAGGGCCACTAAGGAATGCCCTAGCGGTCACTATTCTTCACCCCCTGGGCACCAGCAAGGATAGAACCCTGATCCCTCTGCACCAAAAGCACAAGCCTGCTCGAGCTGCAGGAGACTCTCCATTCCCTAGTGGCAGTATAGGGCCTATGACTCACAACTGATGAGTTTTGTTTCTATCCAGCAAAGGGCAGCGGCGTTGCACACTAGTCAGTCACAGTATTAAACCCATCCCCTAAATGTAGCTGAGATCCATGTTTATTCACAATGTGACATTGTTTGGAGGCTGGGGGGTCCTGCTGTCCTTTCGCTGCACCCCAGGACCCTTCCTCCAGCCCTTGGCTGAAGACGCCTGCAGGCAGCTTTTGGAAGCCTGTCAGGGCCATTCCTAAAAGCCAGCTGGAGAGGGATTCTGCACATAACCAGACATTTTCCTGGCCATGCCTGGGAGCTGAGCCCACCAGTGCCACCCCACACCCAGTGACTGGCCTGCCTGTCAGCGTCACCCACCTCTTGGCTGGTGTCATGGCTGCTGCTTTACTCACCCATCCAGACCTCTCCAAACTGCCCCGCTCCCAGCTTTTCTACCAGCTTGAGCGTCTCCCGAGGCACCTCCCATTCGTCTGCCACCAGGGCTTCTGCGGCTTCTGGTTCTGGCAGGGCTTTCCCAGGCGGGTGCATACCCATCTATATTGTCTGCAGGGTGGGAAGCAGGGGAGGCAAATCAAGGGGTAAACATGAGGCTGCATGGAAGAGCAAAGGGGGTGCATGCAGGACGGGGCAAGGGAGTGCGGCCATGGCCAGGCACTACAAGTGCGGCTGTGCTGTCAGTGACTTGCGACTAGCTTTTGCAGATCCATTTGTCCAGACCGAAAGCTCATTCGCCTTCACGAGAGGAGACAAAACACAACTCAGCCTCAGAGACAGACTGCACAGTTCCCCCTGTGCCAGCTTCTCCCTGAAGGAGGCGCTGTGGGGCACGGGATCCGAGAGCTGTTGTACGTGTCCATGGGAGATGGAACCGCAGTGGTTCCAGCAGTGATAAGTGGACATTTCATGCCCTCCCTCCCTTGGGTTGCTGTGACCTCTCCTGGCAGCGCCGGGGCTTACGTGTGTAATGCTCCACCAGGTCGTGCAGGCTGCTGAAGGTGATGCGCGGGGAGATGTAATACCCCCCATTGTCCATGTTCCGGATCTTGTAGTGCTTCACCATCTCCTTGGTTTTGGTCGAAGTCCCTCACTGACAGGGAGAAGGAACCTAGCGAGGCCAACATGAAAAGGAATGAGGTCGCTGCAGGCTTGGTCTCCTTTTTTCACCTTGAAGACTCCTGCCCACAGTTCCTGCTCCCAGCCCACCCTCCGCCAGGGGACTCCCGGAGCAAAGCTGGACCGTGCCAGGCACTGGAAGAGGTGCACCAACATGCCATAAGAGGTGGCTTCTCTTCAGGCCCTTGCTGAGTCCATTGGAGAGATGCGGGGAATGCTGGCCAATAGAAGGCCAAATCCTGCTCCCATGGCTGTCACCACAGCACCACAACTGGCACAAGACAGTCTTGTGTTCTGGGCTGTTTGCACCATCCCTATTGCCGGGGTAAGACAGTGCAGAATAGCAAGTATCTGCCCCTCTGCTTTATAACCTGAGCAGCTGAATGCCAGGAGGAGGGGAGCATCCCCACACACAGCCCAGGTATGCAAACGTGCCACACACCCCTATAGGAAGAAGTGTGGTACAATTCCTGGTTTGCTGGGAGGAAACCCACTGCCAGAGGCCATCTGGCACTGTCAGGCACTGCTATGGGGAAGCTCACGCTGACGTAGCCCTAGTGGTACAATCAGACTACTAAAGAATTGGATTCCCTGTAGAGTAGCAGACAGTGTTAACATTGTGCATTCAGAGCACCAGGTAGGAGGCAGGCTCAGAGGTGCCAGACACGGGCATCCGCCCTGGCCCTCCACTCACTGGCTGCAAGTTACCTTTGGTGGATTCGCTCTCCCGGATCAGGAAGGAGCCATGTGTGTTCCCGGAGGCCAGGAGCTGTCGCTCAGCGTCCTTCCGGCTTAGGTTTTTGAAGAACCAGCTGCATGGACCAAGACAGAATTAGTGCCATGCAAGCTTGTGCTTCCCTACCCCACTGCCTACCCCCATGCCAGCAGAGACAAACAGAGATGCCTCACTGTGCTCCTGAGGAGGACAGGAATCAGAGATCCACTGGGGCTCGCATCGCCCAGTCCCCTCCTCCCCTAGGACCTGGGGCATGTTTCCTAGCCCTGCAGCCAGGCTCAGGGCAAATATGGCCAGGGCTGAGACTTCCCTCTGGGGGGGGCATGGGCTGGGGGCAGAATACTGAACCCAGACAACACATCCACTCACGGTTCTGGCTCCAGGCTGTTCACCCGGGCGACGAAGTTATAGGGAATGTACCCTTCCTGGCCAGTGGTGAGCGACTGGGCCTTCCACCACTCCCCGGTCCTGAAACGAGACCAGAAGAAAGGCCAACCTCAGCCCCCAGTCCTGCTGGGAGGGTCGGTTCCACGGACACAGAGATCTGGGTGGAAAGAGGCCAGCGGGGCCTCAAACTGGCAGGGGAAGATGCTCCCAGCTGACTAGGAAGGTGGCAGACTGCCTGGTGATGCTGGCTCATTTGAGGGTCATCCTTCCCTCCACTTCTTACCTTAGTGCCCAATGGGCGCTTCCCTCTCACTTGTAGTTTATTGCTAGATGCAGCCTCATCCCCTTCTCCCTCCCAAGGCAGGAGTGCAGGGCACCGAGGGTCCTGCCTGCCTCCAGTTCTGGGGTCCCACCAGGAAACTGCAGGCAATCAGCTGGCAGCAGGACCCCTCCCTGGCAGGTGCTTGTCCGGCAGCACGGACCGGCCCATGAGCCCGCACGGCTGGCTGGAGAGAACATGCTCCAAGTTGCTCTCCAATGCATGGCTTAGTGTGAGCGGGGAAAAGGCAACAGACTTACTCCTCCAGAAGTCGGAGCGTCTCCCCCTTCTGGAGCCCCAGGTCGCCATCATGAGTTGGTTCATAGTCATACAAAGCGACCACTAGTTTATCTGGAAAGAAAAGCAAGAGATCTCTTTAGAGGTGGCTGGACAGAGGCGAGGTGCATGAGGGCCTTGACAGTGGCCTGTGGAGCCTTTCACCTCCAGGGTGCTAGTTTGGCCCCAGCTCCTGTCAATTAGCTATTGCCACCTGATGGCTGTTTGGTGGCTTACATGAAATGAGTTCGATAGGGCTCAACCCAGCGTCCAATGAGCGCTAATTGGAAGTCTTCGCAGAGAGCTGAAAGTGGAATGGTTATAAAGGCTAGAGCCCAAGTGGTGGCCCCTCTGGGTCAGAGTGGAAGAAGCCCGTGGTTGGGGGCAGAACTGGGGGGAATTCAGAATTTCTGTCCTACGGGAAATGCTGAGATTTCGAAATCGGGTTCTGCCCTGAATCAGGAGGAAAAGTTGAAAAGTCCAGAATTTTCCATGAAACAAAATATTCCACATATCTTCCATTTCAGCCTTAGGGAAGCATTCCATTTTGGCACTGATCCTTTTCACGGTTACATTCTATTCTATTATGAAGGTGATCATTTCCCACAAGAAACAACGATGAAATGGACCCATTCCCGCGAAAGGGTTTGATTTTGTACAAATCAGCGTTTGCCGACAGCGGACGCTTCCGCTGGAACATTTTCAACCTGCTCGAGGAGGGGGTGAAACTTGCACTGGGGCTGTGTGCACAAGAAAAGACTCTGTGCCCCATGGGCCGTTGCTCAGGTACCATCCAAGAGCTCTCAGTTTAGAGCCACACAAGCTAAAGGGAGGACTGAGAGGGGAAGAAAAGCAAAGAGAATGAGGAAGATGACGGGCTCGACTCTCCCCAGCTCTACACCTTGCATTGTCTGTTACCCCCGTGCAGAGTGGGAGTAAAAGTTCTACCCTCCTTTTGCATGGAGGTGAGTGATGGCACAAGGTGCAGGCGAGAGAGGGTCTGACCCAAGGTGTCTCTATGAACGGCAATAGGTGAGTTACTGGAAAGATTTCACCTTTGGAAGTCACGTCGCTAACATGCACTTTTCCTTTCCCACCGATGTGCTATTGTTCCACTAGCTGGGACTGACTCATTTGCACAGAACCCACTGGTGGCACAGAACCCACTGGTGGGCTGCTTCCCCAGCACCGGAGACCCCTCTTCCCGTAGCGTTCTGGTCTGCGGGTACCAACCTTGCATAGGAGAGCAGGGCGGAGAAGGAATTTCATAGGACACCAAAGGATCACGCACCTCGGAGCCATTGTGTATCAGCCTCTGGAGGGAAGAAAAGAGACCAGAGTGAAGGGGATTTCTCTGATTTTCTCTTCTAGAAGGAACTCCCACCTCCGCACCCAGTTCTTCCAGTCCCTCCTCACACCGTCCTCTCAGCTTCACTTCCTCCCCAGCAGGGCGTAACCAAGGGCTTCCCCTTCCATCTGCCTGAGGGAGGAGTTTCTCTGTGCTTTGGGTTCACAGGTTCCTCCTTAGCTATACGAGACCCTTGCATACTGGATCCCAAACGCTCGGCACTGTGGAGCTTCTGCAAGTCTTAGCCATTTCCTCCACCCATGCCAGTCCAAAAGGGCACGATCCCAAGGAAAGGCCCCACCCCAGTGCTGTGATGAGAGGAGAGCTCTCCCCCATCCTCACCTGGGGTTTACTAGCTGGATCTATGGGGTAATTGCAGTGCTCACAGATGTCAATGTTCTCGATCCAATCTTCGTCATAGTCAGAACTGCAGCAACAGCCCATGGTCCCTGCAGGAAGAGGGGGACAAGAGCCAGAAGCTGTGAAAAGGGAGAATCCGGGTCTTATTCCTCACCCAGAGGGAACTGAACTTCCCAGCACAAACCAAATGGAAATGGGCACGTCCCTGGAATGCAGGCGACAGCCTCGCCACAAGCAACAGGTCTGGTTGGAATCCAGTCTCCTCCCTGGTTCTAAAGGAGGCCTCAATGGCATCAGACCCCAGAGGGCAGGGAAGAACGAGGTGTTGGCTCCTCCATAGGCACAGGGCTCAGTTGTGGGGCTGAGGCATAGCATGGGGCCATCCCCACCCAGGGGGCATTGAAGGAGGAAATTATGCCTCTGGGCCTCCCCTCCCTTTCTAGGTTGATGTGTGGCCTTCAGTTGTCACTCAGTGCTTAAGGCACTTGCCAGAGCTCTCCTATGCGTACCAAGAGCTTCCCAGTGCCCCACCCAGCCTCTCTTTCTGGGAAGTTCAGCCCCTAAAGGCGCAGGCCCCTTCGACGCCACAATATATGTCCCCCGGAGGAGCAGTCTCTCAAGCTCTCCAGAGCATGACTGTTACCAGCCCTCCTGCAGGATGTGCAAAGGGCTGGGAGAGCCTGCACACGAGTGACAGCTGCCATAGTGGTTGGGGAGTTAAACCCAGGCTCTCCAAAGCTAAAAGCGTGAGCCTTTATAGCTTGAGCTAAAGAGACAATCTCTATGGCAGGTGGCCGCACAGACTCTCAGCCTCTGTGCATCGAGCAAAGAAGGGGGCAGCATTGACTGGTGGCTTCATGCGTGCCCCAGATCCTCACACTCACAGTAATTAGCTCCATCTATCTGAGGAGTGGAGGGGAGTTAATCAGTGGTTATATCCTCTTACACTTCAACTGCACTTCCCATCACAAGCCAGGCAAAGTGCTTTACAGACTTCACAGCCTGAGATATTAACTGCATATTCACTGCTTGCCTACCACCACAGAAACGCAGCCATCTCTGGGATAGAACGCAGCTGCCGTTTATCAGACCACAGTAACATTTGCACAAGAGTTTAGGACAGGAAGTGATGGAGCCGGGACTGTGAAGGGAATTGAGGGAGGCCGAACGTAATTATCCACGTTGGAATCTGGCCAGGACATTGGAAGGAACATCCCTGATCATGCAAGCAACACGACTGACTCATTAATGACCATAAGGAAGCAGGTCCTTGGTGTTATGCCTAAATACAGCATGACAGGGCCCTTAACACCACACAAAGACATTGGCTCAAAGGTGAACAGAGTCCGTCTCCTAAAGCACCAGTGTCATCTTTTGTCCCCCTCCAGTACTGACCTAGTTTAACCCTGCATAGCCCCGGAGATCGCACAGAAATCACGGCCCCAAGTGGCACAGCTGCAGATTAGTCCCAAGTAACTGTCTGCCGTTCAAAGGAACACTGCTGGCGCAGAGAGGAGTTTAGGAACTCCAGCCATTCAGCCCTTGAAAAGCCCATTCCCCAGAGAGGTCCCTGATGCCAGGAACAAGACCTGGGAATAGGGTGACCAGACAGCAAATGTGAAAAATCAGGACAGGAGGTGAGGTAATAGGAGCGTATATAAGAAAAAGACCCAAAAATCGGGACTGTCCCTATAAAATCGGGACATCTGGTCACCCTAGCTGGAAAGACAGAACAAGACAAGCCCCAGCCAGTAGAACCAGCTAGAGTGCCCAACCTTGAGAATTTGCATCTTCATCCCCTCTCTCATCTCAGGGGCCTGATCTTTGCATGCTGCTCTCATCGGCATCCATGCAGAGGATGGACAATACACAGGCCCGGCGTGTGCTTCACATTATCTCTTCTGGGGCGAACCCACTTCCTCATTCACTCCCATTTCCAGCTTCTTCATCCGCTAAGGACGGACGAGAGTTACTAGCTGAAGCACTGGCGGGGGCACTGTTTGTTCCCAAGATGTACTCCAAGTCCTTCTGCCCTTTGGGACAAGTTTCCAACAGGGTCACAACTTTTGGATGGCTGCTGTTTTCAGGAGCACAACTTGAGACCCCGGAGGCGTGATTTTCAGAGATGCAGAGCACCCACCATTCTCAATGGTTTCAACACGCACGACCGGTTCCTCGTAATAAAGAATCAGCCAAACGGGCAGTATCGCCCCAGCAAACAGACTGACCCGGGCCTGGCGTTTGAGACTACGAACGCTGAAGTGCTCCTGGAACGGCACACCAAGGAGTGTGGGTGGCACATACATACAAACATGTGGTATGTGCAAAACAGCAGGCGGGGGTTTCAGCGACGGGCTGGCAAATGTGGGCCTTGCCAGCGGAAAGCGCCCTTTTCACGTTAGCCGCACAAGCCATCTGGAAAGCATGGCCCTCCCACAAATGCTGATCACAGCATAAATCGGGGAGGGGGGAAACGCCGCCTGGTGAGTCAGTCTGGAAAGATCAGCCCACAGCCATGGAAAAGCCTGGCTTAGGGCATCTCCCTCCTCTGCCTCCCTCGCCATTGGTCTGCCTCACACGGTGCCGAGCACCCGGGTTCCCTTTGAAATCTGTTAAGGGTGAGAGAGCTCAGAACTCACAGGCACTGAGCCCTAGTGGTTTGGAATTTGTGCTGAGGGGCCTTGCCTGTTGCTGAGGCTTCATGTTTATAGATGCCAGACAACTGCGGAAGCTAAAAGATGAGAGATGGCGCCTTTCATAGAGACTGTCAGCTTCATTCATTTCAGGTGGGCATGGAATGGGTGCTGCGAGGGGAAAGCCCAGTGGCATACACCAATCCCATGTCTGCAATGGCCTGGGAATGTTCTCTGGGGATAGGGAACTATGGCCCAGAGAGACTAAGTGACTTGCCAGAGGTCACACAGGGCATCTGTGGCAGAGCAGGGAATCAAATCTGTGTCTCTCTAGTCCTAGGTTAGTGCCCTAACCACGAGAGCAGCCTTTGTCTCTCAGAGCTTGCACCTTGCGTGACCATCTGCACCTGACATAACCTTGTCTCTAGCGATAGGAGAGCCTCTCCTCTTGCACCCTGGAACAGCCTGCCTGTATCTGACTGTCTCATCAACTCACCATTTGTTTTCCATTCTTCCTCTGAGCCAGGGCCGGCGCTTCCATTTAGGCGACCTAGGCGGTTGTTTAGGGCACCAGGATTTGAGAGGGCAGCAGACTGCTCTGGTGGACCTCCCGCAGGTGTGCCTGCGGAGGGTCCGCTGGTCCCGCGGCTCTGGTGGAGCATCCGCAGGCACGCCTGCAGGAGGTCCACCGGAGCCGCAGGACTGGCGAGCCGGCCCTGCGCCTAGGCGCCAAAACCCTGCGCCGCTCCTGCTCTGAGCACCTATCGGTTAGCCCAGTTCTGGCTCCTGATTTCCTCCCAGTCACTGGCAGCTATTCCCCCTCTGGAATAGCTGGTGCTGCAACTACACAAGGCCATGTTAAAGCGGCTGGTGCTGCGGCAGTGCTTAATGTTGAACAGTGACGACATGCTGGAAAACTTTGTCGCTCGGGGGGTGTTTTTTTCACACTCCCTGAATGACAAAAGTTTGAGCGCTGAAAGTGGCAGTGTAGACACCAGTCCTAGTGTGTAAGAATGAGTTCACAGCAGTCAAGGTAATACACCAGCCCCTGAGTCCCCCTGCCCCTTTGGTTATGGTATGAAACGCACCAAAGGGAACAAGCTGAGAAGCTTGATTTCTCCACTCAGTCAAACTGGCTTCAACCAGCATAGTTCCTTCTCTTTGCATCAACCGGGATGAAAAATCAGGCCCAAAGAATTATTTTCTTTCTAGCATATTTCATCTCTGCTAATCTTAGATTTCACTTGTAATAACAGCAGGGGCTGGGGGGTAATGACTGAATGTGGATTTGCCATGAGAGTTTCCCTTTAACTTCACATTGGCATTATTTAAGTTGGCAAAGTATTTCGGGACTGGAGCAGATGGCGGGCGCCTCAGCCTGAGTAGCGCCACTGACAGGCAATTTCAATATTGTCAACCATGAGCATTCCAAAATCATGAATCGGGCCACTAAATAGCATGAGATGGGCTTAAAGTCATGAGGTTTTTCTCTTGTCTTTTGGGTTTCTGAGCCTTTAGGGATTTTTTTTCTGCAATCATGAGAACTAGAAAACATATCATTTTTGCTTGTTTGTTTTAATGAAACCCGAGATCCTCAGGCACATATCAGGATTCCCAACCTGGGACTTTAAGAACACTAAATATCACGCGAGTGGAGATAAAATTGTGAGAGATGGCCACATTGCAATGGATGCCAGCTGAGGCTCTGGCCTGTGAACTGATTTTTTGCAGGCTATGCTCTAGGTCCCTGTGTATTCGGATCAATTGTCAAAAGTGGCCACTTACGTTGGAAGCCTCCTTTCTTGGGAACCCAACTGGAGACACCTGGGGCCAAGATATTCAGCACCCAACAACTGGAATGACGTCAATGGGAGCTGTGTGTACTCAACACCAGGACCAAGGTGTCTTCGGCTGGGGTACTCACAATCAGAGGCTGCTTCTGAAAATGCTAACCTTGATCTGTTATCAGCGAGTGCATCTGTCCTAAACAAAGTGGTGCAGCTGGTGCGCCGAGCACATTTGTAATTGTTCTTTTCCCCTCCCTGGCGCAGCCCTGTGCTAATGTCTGTTTAAGCAGGCAGCAGGCAGGCACAAGGAGGTGGCTTTTCAAAGGCGCAAACAGCAATTAAGCACCCAACGCTCAGCAATTTTTGTCTTTCGTGCTCTTAAAATCTCCTCCCAACAAGATGGGACACTGGCTGAAAGGGGCTGAGTCGGCACTAAGAATTCTCTCTCTTGGGGGCTTAGCTGGAGGATTTTGCTCACATGCTCAGGGCCTAATCGATCATCATATTCAAGATCAGAAGGAATTTCCCCCTAGGTCAGATGGCAGGGACCTTGGGGTTTTTTCATCCTCCTCTACAGCATGGGGCACGGGGCGCTTGCCAGGATTATCTGGGTATAGCTCACTTCATCAATTTCCTGCCGTGGCAGAAGCCTGGGGAATGGTTCACCTTGGTCCCTCCTGTTCTCCACCTGTGGCACTCAGCAGTTTGGTCTCCTGAGGGCTGTAATACCTTTGGTCTGATTCTGGTGGCGGAGTGGCTGGCTGGTGTTTAAAGGCCCATGATATACAGGAATACAGAGAAGACAGTGTACTAGTGCCTTCTGGCCTGAAACTCTGTGACTATGAGAACTCCAGTTTTACAGCCCAATGTAATTATGCTGCAGAGAAGGGTAACAAGCTATAAAGGGTTAAATAGAATGGAAAAGAATAATTAATAAAAAACTGGGAAGCTGCTGTCTTGTCAGATGGGGGCCATATCCCAGGCCTATTGAAATTAACTGGAGTCTTTCCATTGATGTCATTGGCGATAAGATGACTGATGATGGAGAGTGTTCAACTCCCACCTGAATCCATGGGAAAGCAGGAGATTTTCCAAGCTGTCAAACTAAGTTCTACTAAATCAATAACGGAGACAGAAATAAATATTACTCATATTTTTTCCTCTCTTCTGGTTCTTTTCAAAGGGTTTTGTCCATTTTTAAATTCTCCACATTTGCTTTGTGGGGAGAAATGATCAAACTTGCCACCGAGCAAAGCCTCTTTTTGTATAAATCACAAAATCATTGAAATGTTGGGCTGGAAGGGACCGTGAGAAGTCATTCAATCCAGCCCCTCGTGCCGAGGCAGGACCTAGTAAACCAAGACCAGGATCGGCAACCTTGGGCACACGGCACGTCAGGGAAATCCGCTGGCAGGCCAGGCTTGTTTGTTTACCTGCAGTGTCCGCAGGTTCGGCCGACTGCAGCTCCCACTGGCCATGGTATGCTGTTCCAGGCCAATGGGGGCTGCGGGAAGCGGCGCAGGCCGAAGGATGTGCCGGCTGTCACTTCCTGCAGCCCCCATCGACCTGGAACGGCGAACCACAGCCAGTGGGAGCTGCAATCAGCCGAACCTGTGGACATTGCAGGTAAACAAACCATCCCATCCCGCCAGCGGATTTCCCTGACGGGCCGCGTGCCAAAGGTTTCTGATCCCTGACCTAGACCATCCCTGCAGGTGTTCGTCCAACCTGTTCTTAAAATCTCCAATGATGGAGTTTTCACAACCTCTCATGGAAGCCTATTCCAGAGCTTAATTACTCCTATAGTTAGAAGTTTTTTCCTAATATCTAACCTAAATCTCCCTTGCTGCCAATTAAGCCCGTAACTTCTTGTCCTACCTTCTTGTACTACCTTCAGAACAACTGATCACAGTCCTCTTTGTAAAATATATCTGAAGACTGGAGCAGATCCCCCCCTCAGTCTTCTTTTTGCAAGACTAAACATGACCCTTTCCTTCTAAGTCAGATTTTTCTTAACCTTTTGTCATTTTTGTTGCTCTCTTCCAGACTCTCTCCAGTTTGTCCCCATCTTCCTTATGGTGTGGCACTGTGAATTTCACACATTACTCCAGATGAGGCCTCCCCAGTGCTAAGGGGAGAGGAACAATTACCTCCCATGTCTTACATACAACTCTTCGTTAATTCACACCCAGAATGATATTACCCTCTTTCACAAACCGCATCATATTGTTGATTCATATTCAGTTTGTGATTCACTATAACTCCCAGATCCTTTTGAGCAGTACTACTGCCTAGCCAGTTAGTCTCCACTTTGTAGCTGATTTTTCTTCCTAAGTGAAGTATTTGCACTTGTTACTATTAAATTTAATCTTGTGATTTCAGGCCAATTCTCCAATTTGTCAAGGCGTTTTGAATGCTAATCCTGTCTCCAAAGTGCTTGCAACCTCTCCAGCTTTGGGTGTCATATGTAGATTTAATAATCATACTCCCTACTCCAGTATCCAAATCATTAATAAAAATATTGACTAATACTGGACCTAGGACTGACTCATATGGGACCCCAATAGATAGCAGGGGTTGGACTAGATGACCGCCTGAGGTCCCTTCCAACCCTGATATTCTATGATTCCTATGTCCACACCAATTTGACTATGGACCATTGATAACTACTCTTGTATGGTCTTCAACCAGTTGTGCAGCCACCTTATGTTTATTTTTGTCTACTTTGCTTATGAGATTGTCATGTGGGACTCGGTCAAAAGCCTTACTAAAATCAAGATGGATCATGTCTATTGCTCCACCCCTATCCATGAGGCCAGTAACCCTGTCAAAGAAGGAAATTAGGCTGGCTTGGCATGATTTGTCCTGGACAAATCCACGCTGGCTTTTCCTTATAACTCTGTTATAACTCAGAGTGCTTATGAATTTGATTGCTTTTAATAAATTTGTTCCAGTACCTTCCACGTATCGAGTTAGACTGACCTGTTCTATAATTCCCAGATCCTCTATGTTCTCCTTTTAAAAGCTACATTCTATGTTTGCCCTTCTCCAGTACTTGGGACGTCATACATCCTCCAGGAGTTCACAAAGATATGGTTCCAAGATGCTTCAGCTAGTTGTTAAGTACCATAGGATGAGTTTTCATCAGGCACTGCCAACTTGAATACATCTAACTTATCTAAATATTCTTTAACATGTTTGTTTCCTATTTTGGCTTGTGCTCCTTTCCCCTTGTTATTAATATTAATTGTGTTGAGTCACCAGTACACTTTTAGTGAAGACTGAAGCAAAATAGGCGAGTTATTAGATCTCCTTCCCCACTAAGTAGAGGACCTACACTTTTCTTCATCTTTCTCTTTCTCCCAACGTATTTATAAAACCTCTTCCAATTGCTTCTTATGTCCCTTGCAAGGTAAAAGTCATTTGTGTGCCTAGCCTTTCTGATTTGTCCTGCATGTTCATGCTATTCTTTTGTAACTCCTTAGCAATTTGTCCTGTTTCCAATTTTTGTAGGATTCCTTTTCGATTTTCAGATCATTAGAGAACTCCCGATGGAGCCATATTTGGCCTCTTACTATTCTCCACGCTTTCCTTTGCAGAGGGATAGTTTTGCAGGTTGTGTGTTTAATATTGTCTTCTTGAAGACCGGCCAGCTCCCCTGAACTCCTTTTCCCTTAGATTTTCTTCCCATAAAGGCAAGTAGCCGACGAATGCAAGACACATCAGAGGCTGGGAAGCATCAGTGAAACGGTGGCTCTCACTGAGTCACCCCGGCACTTCTCTCATGTTCATGAGAGAGAGGTCTCCGCAGGTACTTCTGCAAATGCTTCTGAATCGTCTTAGACTATATCCCTGTGCGGCATTAGAATGAATCAGCACAGAGTCCATTTAGTGCCCACACCTAGGGGCCTGCAGTAGCCATCTTCTTACTTTATCGAGTCTGGCCTGTGAACCATCACCCTGGTCTGGGTCCTGCTGTGTTAGAGTCAATGGGAGATTTATCAGTGCCTTCCGCGGGTATTGGAGTGGGCCCCATGTGTGTCCTTGTGTTGGGAAGCACAGGATGCATTGCTCAGCTAACCGTGAATTTCCAGGGGTTCATTGCTTTCTGTTGTATCCTTAACACATCCGCAATGTAGATTTTGTTGTGAGGATGTGGCCTATAACATCTGGGTGACTGAATGTGTGTGTGTGTGTGCATAAATATGAATTGTGTGTGATTGTTCCATGGTCCTGATCCTGCAATGCGTCCATTACACCAGAAACCTTGTACCTGTGCAGAGCCCCACGGAAGTCAAGGGGCTCTTAGGTTGCACAGAGGTCGCCCACATGACTCTTATTACAGGATGTGTGTGTGCATGTAGATCTGTGCGAGGTTATGTGAACGCATGTGCCCACACACCCTTGTCATGAACAGAGAAGGTGGTTGCAACGGGCCCTATTGTATCAATTTTAAATGTTACATTTGATCGTGTTGGCTGGTGAGCTGGACGTGATCTAGGTCTGGTTAAAACAGAAACCTGTGTTATCAGAAACTAAGCGGATGCTCCTGCCCAAATGAGGTGGACAGAAGTTAGAGCAAAGATGGGCTGGCAAAACCTTTGTCGCTTGGCTTGGAAGTTTCAGAGATGCTAACAGCACTTAGAAGGGATGTTTCTTAATGGAGACCTAGAAAGTGGAAAAATACTGGGGATTGTTGTTCCCTTTCTTTGCTTCAGAGAGAAAGGCCTGAAAGCTTCCTCACTCTCCCCTTCTAAATAGTTTTTATTTGGCTCGGGGGACCGTAATATTAGAATTTCAGGTCTTGTGTCTACCCTGCAAGTCTCCTGCAATGGCTGGAGAACTCCCCGGTGTGAGATCACAAATACCAAAGAAGTGAAAACGGAAGGCCATGGAGGCATTTCTAGGTCACTGTGGGCCAGCACCGGAGGACTAGCTTGCATCAGTCGTTGTTTCATGGCTCTGCCCATCTGGCATGACCCCAAATGAACTACAAATGCTCTGCTTAACCCAGGCTGGATGTAGGTCACAGCCTAGGGTGACTGCCCTGACTTCTGTCACAAGCAGCACAGGTCTGAGGGAGTTCTGGGTTTGGATGGGGTGGGCGAGCTAGAGGGAACAATCCGTCTCAAGCTCGAAATCAGTGTTTCTCAGCCAGCGGTCTGGGGCCCCCTGGGAGACCGCGAGCAGGTTTCAGGGGGTCTCCCAAAATAAACCAGAGAGCAGGGCCCGTGTTAGACTTGCTGGGGCCCAGGGCAGAAAGCGGAAGCCCGAGCCCCTCCTCCCCAGGATGAGGCCAAAGCCCAAGAAACTCAGTTCCCTGTGGTGTGGGGCCACAGCAATTGCCCTGCTTGCTACCCCCTACTGCCGGCTCTGGGTTTTAATCTACTGGTTATGCAGAAAAACAGCTGCTGTGGCACAGGTGGGCCATGTTGGGGGTGGGGTGGGGTGGGGTGGGGTGGGGGCAGAAGAAAAAGTTTGCGAACCCCTGCTCTAGATAAAGCTCGAGTCCACGCAGGGCCTGACTCCCCAGATGTTTAAAACTCTCTGGGGTTTGTTTCTTTTTCATGATCACCTATTTAACACTGGGGATAAACCCTCCCTTTGGTAGTCAGCCCCTTCAAACCTTTCAGCTAAGGCAGCCAAACCCGAATCTGCATCTCCAACACCCACAAGATATTCGCCACCAAGACCAGGAAGAAACTACCCATAGTTCCAAGGTTGCAAAGGCCAGGTCTACACTACACACTTCAGTATAACTAAGTCCCATGGGTGTGAAAAATCCAGCCCCTTGAGTGACCAAGTTACAGATTGTAACCCCTGGGTAGACAGCGCTATGTCGGGAGGTGGAATAACTAAGCAGACGGGAGAAGCTCACTCTCTCCCGTCAGCTTAGAGCATCTTTAGCAAAGCGCTACAATGCAGCTGCACCAATGCATCGGTTGCAGTGTAGACTTGCCTGAGGAAAAATGCTTTCAGGCCTTTGCTTCCTAAAGAAACCAAAAGGCTGGCGCCTGATTATTTTCGGCAAGGCCACTTCCAAAGAGGGGTAAAGTGAACTGTGCGAAGTGCTGCCTTGTTGTATTTTAAATGGCATCCTATGGCCTTCCGATGTGACAGGGAAGTTTAGCATCGTGCATCTCCCATTAACAAGAAGGAAACAAATAAATTAAAAAGAAATTTCCATCCTCGTGGAAGAAAAACCTCAAACTGTCCCAAATACCATTGCCTGGAGATAATATCAAACATTTAAAATATGCTGCATTAGCAAAAGGCAAAAGATGCCAGGGTTGTGTTTTTTCCTTCCTACAAGAATCCTGGGCGAGGTAGGAAGTGTTCACGCTCAAGCCACAAAGCAATTTCCACCGAAAATCGGTATCATCTGAGCAACATCTGAGGCCAAAGAGGATTTTGGCTCTGAAGTTGTTTTTGCCTCTCTTTGGTGACTGTGTTTGTCTATGTGACTGAACGTTTGTGTTGGTCAGTGTGTGTGTGTGTCTGCACTTATTTGCCTCTGTGTGCTTGTGTGAGTTTATGTCTGTGTGTCTCCCTATGGGTTTGTCGATGAGTGTATGTCAGTGTCTTTGGGTGGTTGGCTGTGTGACTGAATGTGTCGGTCTGCCTACATATGTTGGACCTGTTTATCAATTTGTGTGTCAGTATGCATCTGCCTAGGCTTTCTCTGTGTGTGTGTCTGAGTGACTGCGTGTTTGGGTGCTTCTGTTTGTGTATCTGTGTCTCTTCATCTGCGTCTGGCTTTGTGTATGTGTTTGTGCATATTTGTGTGTGTGCATGCATATTTTCCTTTCATCGTTTTGTGCCACGCACTTTGGGAGGCGTGTGGGTGGGTGTGTTGAGGATAGCTGTTGTGAAAAGAACAGTGGCACCCCCATCTCTGAAAATATTCCAGGGCTCATCACTCAGGCTCCAGTCCCTCAGTTTACAGCACTGACCCTACATGCCTGCTGGAGCAGGATGCAATAGAGTCTTGTTTTAACAGGGACCACAGGGGCTAAATTTAGATAGAACATGCGGTATCCAACAATGTCGCCACTCACCGCAAAAGCGAACACTCAGCCCAATCACTGCTGACCAGCCCACAGGAGAGACCTTTGTGTTTCATGAGGCCAGTCAAACCAGCACCAGCAGACACATAGTCCAGCTGCTCTGTTTCAAGGGGAAGAATGCAAGATGGAAGGAGGGTGGACAATGGCCCAAACGGCCTTAAGCTCAGAGCAGCCAAACTACCCATGTCTGATCCTTCCCATTTCTTACAGAGAGGGAACAAAACCTGGCTTCCAAGCACCCTGCCCTTTGCATCTTGGGCCCTTCTCTGGTTACTTGTGGCTCCTGGGGTGGCTTTACAGAGCAAAGAGTCGTACTGCTCTAATTAGCTATTGAAGGATGCGTCTTAGAGGGGAATGGGACACAGAGCTCTTTCTGCAGCCACGTGAGGCAAGAAGCCAGCCCTGCCATGGCGTCTGCACCAAAGAAGTTCATATCAGAGCCACCGAAGTTGAACAATACCATCCAGAAGTAATTCAGTGACTCTTCACTGCAGAGATGGATTTTCCCTGATTCTTGAGACTTATGGTATCTCAGAGAGCTGCTCCGAGGGACAAAACAACCAGCAGCAAACAGACCCTCCAGCATATTTTCAGTCCAGTTTCAAGGCTGCTGGCTCAGGACATATCTTCTAGCTTTGCCCGGGAAGTTAAGGTTTTCGGAGCAACGGGGTCACCAGATGCCTGGTATGCTGTCTGAGGGGAACCCCTCTGAATTAGCCATTCCTAGTATGTGAGGAGATGGGGCACTTTGGAGAAGCTTTGTTTTGGAGGAAGCCTGTCCATGATCTACTCAGACTAAAACGTGGGTCTGTCTGTCCAAATATCCCCAAACCAACACAGTGTGCCCCAAGAGAGGCCAAGGAGATAGAGTCTTCCTCTCTCCCTCCCCAGATGTATTGCCCAGATGCCATGGTCATAGATCCTTGACGGACTCACTGTCAGTGCTCACTTCATTCCCTCCAAGGAGGTAAGCGGGTATAGATTTGCGGGCCATCCTTCCCACAAAGAACCCATTACTCCCCAAGCAGGGCTCTGAAAGAGCCAGCGCAGACCCCTCATGCCACCCGACACGGTGGCAAACCCTGACTCCCACCCCAAGACACCATTCCAGGGCTGCTCACAGCCCCTGCCCTTCCCTTACCTGTTTGCAGTGAGATGGACACCAGCAGCTCTTAGATTTCCATGGCCGGAGAGCAACCACTCCCTTCCCAGTCACATTATCATTTCCATCCGCCTCATCCAGAGCTAGGCTCTCACCTCCCAGAGGGCAGCCAAACGATCCTTCACATCAGGGAATTGCAAGAGCACTTGTTCTTGCTTGGTGTCTGTTTTCCCTGATTTCCTGCCCTCTGATGTATCATAAGCAAACTTGAGAAGTCTGTTCTCAGCACTTGCTATAACCACAAAATGAACAGAGCTAATGAGACACTCAGGGGTTTCCTGCCAGCCCTGGACTAGTGGCTCCAGAGATGAAAGCAGTTGGTACAGTGTGGCACCGTAACCCACATTGCTTGGATGTCACATGCCTGACATTTGCACAGGTGTCTCCAGGGACCCCAGGGAAGCCCTGAGAGGGGCAAGCAGCTCCAGGGCCCTGCTGCTGTTCTACACCAGTCTTCTGGGGAGAGAGTGTTAAGAAAATGGGGGGGGGGGGCAAGGAAGGGGAAGGGGAGGACTTTGACTTGTGTTCTCATTGGGTGACAAGCTCAAATGTTGCACATCGCTGCAGGGGAAACTGAGGAGAAAAGAAAAAAAAAAACACCTTTTTGCCTCTCCTGCCCCTCTCCCCAAAAACCATGGTCACCAGGATGACTAGCAGCTGGTCAGTCTGTGCAGCAACTGGCAACCTATCGGTGGTTCAGGGGAGGCAAGTTTGTATAATTTTTGGTGGTGCCCAGAACAGGACCAAGTCCCCACCCCCACTCCCACCCTCCTGCACCTGCCTAAGGCTCTGGGAGGGAGTTTGGGTGCAGGAGGCAGTTTGGGGTGCAGGCTCTGGGATGGAGTTTGGGTGCAGGAGGGGTATGAGTCTGGGACAGTTTGGGTGCTGGGTGCAGGCTCTGGGCTGGGGCGCATATTGGGGTGCAGGAGGGGGGTTGGGGTGCAGGCTCTGGGAGGGAGTTTGCGTGCTGGGTGTGGGCTCTGGGCTGGGACAGGGGCTTGGGAGTGCAGGAGGGAGTGTGGAAGGGGGTTTGGGGTGCTGTGTGCAGAAGGGGGGGTTGGGTGGTGGATGTAGGCTTTGGGAGGGGTTTTGGGTGGTGGGTGCAGGCTCTGGGAGGAAGTATGGGTGCGGGAGGAGTGTGGACTCTAGGATGGAGTTTGGGTGCTGGCTGCAGGCTCTGGGCTGGGGCAGGGAGTTGGGGGCCAGGCTCTGGGAGGGTGTTTCGGTGCTGGGTGCAGGCTCTGGACTGGGACAGAGGGTTGGGGTGTGGGAGGGGGTGCAGTGCAGGGGCCTGGGCTGGGGATGAAGAGTTTGGGATGCAGCAGGCAGGCTGCCCCGGGGTTGGGGGCCAGGGAGGAGGACTCCCCCCATCCCTCTCCCCACCAGCAGAAGTGAGCTCCAAGGTGAGGGGGGGAGGGCCCTCCCTGGGCACAACACTCACTCAGGCCACCCCTGGCTGCTGCTCTGGAGGTCCAGCCAGGATAGGACCCCCCCCTTGGAGTTCCCTGCCAGGGAGCTGGGGGCTGCCATGCACCTCCTCCCCTCCTCCCTCCTCAGGCACAGCAGCCGCCTCAGCCTGCCCCCAGCACCAACCCTTGTAGCTGGCAGTGTCTGGCGAGGCGTGGATCTGCAGGGAGCAGCTGCCTGTGGCCCAGGGCAGGCAGGGATACTTGGGGGAGGGGGCGAGGGGAGAGATCCGGCCCCGAACATCGGTGGAGCTGGACCCCCTGGGCCCTGAATTTGCTGGAGTCTGGGCACCACAGACCCATACAACTCGCTGCCCCTGCCATGGTCCCAATCCCCATCATATCTGAGCACGTCACAATCCTGAACCCGGGGCTGAGTGAAGCCCCAGTGGCCCTGGGAAATACTCCGGGAGAATTGAAGCCAATTTCTTAGTGTTGACTGTGCCAGGGAGAGGGGGGGTGGGGGAGCTGAAAGGGTTTGTCTATTTAAAGGAGTGTTGTATTTGCCTTCTGAAAGGCCAGAGTAGATAAGCCTGGGCAGCCTTTAACACTTGCTAAACTGGTGGAGTTAAACCTTAGGTGGAGCCTTTGTTCCTATTTCAGCCCAGCGGCTCTACTCCTCACACTGATTCTTTTTTTCACGGTAGCCCCAGTGGCCCCACTGTGCTTGGTGCTGTACATACACCTAGCAAGTGACTGTCCCTGTCCTGACGTGCTAACACTCTAAATAGACAGAGAGCCGGGGGGTGGAAACAGAGGGGAAGTGACCTGCGCAGGGTCCCAGGTGTGACGCGGACACAGCTCGGCAAAGTCACAGGCCAATGGCCCAGCCACTGGACCACACTGCCTTGCCACAAGACACGGTGACGTAAGCCCCAGCATCCAGCAACACCATTAACCAAGCTGGAGTGAGAGAGTCTCTGGAAGAAAACAAGGGCTTTGATCCTTTCTCTCTCATCCAGACAAAGAGGAGCAGAGTCACGAAGCTTCACTTTCAGCCCCTCTCCAGCAGACCTGCGCGTTCAGTTGCTGGAGACAGCAGAGGAACCGCAAAGCTATTGTCTTGGCTTGTTAGATCAAATGTGAAGCCACAGGTATGAACAGCCTGCGCTGGGCAGGGGGAGGGGAAGACAGGAAGCTGAATCTGTGGCAGAGCAGTTTGAAGAGGGGGTTGTTGCGGGGCGTAGGGCAGATAGCCCAAGCCCAGCACAGAGCCATTTCTATATACACTTGTAACAGCACTAAGGACCCTTTGGCAGCCTCATCACAGCGCAGGCTCTGGCACCTTGCATTCCTCATGCTCGTCATTCAACTTCAGCTAATTTGGTGTGTTGGAATTAACTGCACTGTGCATGAGGATCTCAGGATATCCTGGGTTGGGACTCTGTCCCTGGAGACTAGAGAATCCCTGCAGAGTATAGTGCAAAGCGACGGAGGGAAATCTAAGATGTTCACAAGAGACAGGACAAGAGAAAATGCTTAAACTTCTACAGTTAAGCTCTCTTACCCAACAGAGATGCTAACATTGAGCTCTGGCCAGATTCCAGCTGATATAATTACATTCTGCAGCCCTAATTTCCTCTGCAAGGGTGACAAGATCTTGACTTCCTGTCCTAAAGTATTGTGTAATGTTGCTGCCTGAAGTCCTGGCCCCACCCCAAAGATGGCTGCAATTCAGTGGTGGTTGGAGAGCTCTTCTCTTGGATATGGGTTGGTTGCAAAGGAGCTTTCAGAACAAAAAGTGCTGTAAAAACACCTAATGCCAATTCATTATTATTATTTATTGCCGGTCAAAAAAATGAAACAGTAGTTTTGAAAAAATTGCACGTTTTCCATGTGTTTTTCTGTTTTGTTTTGGAAGGGTTTGAAATGGACCCACTTTTTCAGAACTTGTCCTGATTTTGTTTTTTAATGGAAAACATTATTGAAAAGATTAGCAAAATGGTGAGCAACATACTTTATTTACTGATAACAATTTTGAGAAAAACTGTCAAAACTAGGCTTTCCCATAAAACTAAAAATGTCACTAACATTACCAAATTTTTTTCAAAAGATTTAAAAAGAACAACCCAACATTTTATTTAAAAAAAAACTTATTGTATTAAAAATTTCAACTGGGTCTAATTATTATTCAATCCAGGAAATCTTCCTTATTTCTGTTGAATATTGTGAGTATAATGATCACTTAATGGGATCCTTCAGTGCAACTCAGAGCTCTTGGTTCTAACAGAGGTAATGTGCTGTTATGTTTTGAGCGGGGAACTTGGAGTCAGGACACCTGGGGCTTGTCTACATCAGAAAGTTGCAGCGCTGGTGAGGGAGTTACAGCGCTGCAACTTAGGAGGTGTACACATCTGCAGGGCACCACCAGCGCTGCAACTCCCTGTTTGCAGCGCTGGCCGTACTCCCGTTTTGTCTCGGGTGTAGAGGATCCAGCGCTGGTGATCCAGCGCTGGTAATCAAGTATAGACACTTACCAGCGCTTTTCTTGACCTCCGTGGAATAAGCAGGTATCCCAGCATACCTGAGGAAGCCTCTGGTAATCAAGCTGGTCTCCTTCCCCGGCTTGCTCTCGCGTTCCCCGAACCCCGAGCAAGCAGGTCTCCTTCCCTGCGGTTTGCAGGGGGGTTCGGGGAACGCGAGAGCAAACCGCGGCGAAGCTGGTCTCCTTTCCCGGTTTGCTCTCGCGTTCCCCGAACCCCCGAGCAAGCAGGTCTCCTTCCCTGCGGTTTGCAGGATGGTTCGGGGAACGCGAGAGCAAACCGCGGCGAAGCTGGTCTCCTTCCCCGGTTTGCTCTCTCGTTCCCCGAACCCCCGAGCAAGCAGGTCTCCTTCCCTGCGGTTTGCAGGGTGGTTCGGGGAACGCGAGAGCAAACGGTGGCGAAGCTGGTCTCCTTTCCCGGTTTGCTCTCACGTTCCCCGAACCCCCCTTGAAGCCACCCAACAGCGCTGCAGTGTGGCCACATCTAACACCACTTGCAGCGCTGGTTGCTGTAAGTGTGGCCACTCTGCAGCGCTGGCCCTATACAGCTGTACTAATACAGCTGTAACAACCAGCGCTGCAAAATTTTAGATGTAGACATGGCCCTGGTTTCAATTCCTGGCTCTGGGAAGAGAGGGTAGTTTAATAGTTTGAGAAGAGGACCAGCTCCTAGATTCTCCTCCCAGTTCTGTCACTGGTTTGCTGCGTGTCTTTGGAAAGTCATGCCCTATCTCTGTGCCTCATTCTTCCCATATCTAAAATAGGCAGAATGATACTGACCAATCTCAGCTGGTTTGAATAGAATTTGTAAAGTGCTCTGAGATCCTTGGATGACTGCAAATTTTTTATCCATTGTGATTGTAAAAACTAACGTTCCCCTGAAAATTACCCTCGCGGAGGCGATTTCCAGACGCTCCTGTAAAAAGTTCCAGGGGAAAACTGCAAATGTCTTCAGGGATGATCACACGAGGAGACAGCAAGAAGGTGAAACATGGAGCACAACCAACGTGCCTATTTGCACATAGAGGAGAAAAGGCACCTGGCTAGGCAAGGCTGCTCATAGGTTCACTGTGAAGAGGGCGCCTGCCTCATCTGAGGCCTCAGCTAAACCGAGTGGAAACAACAACACCCAGCGGAAGTGAGAGCGACAAACCCAATGTTCTCAGCGCTCGTTAGAAGGCAACCCAAACCAGCAACGCTGAAGGGGGACAGGCGAGGGCGCAAAACCACTTGCCAGCACGGTCAAGGACGGATAGGCTGAGCAGCCCGAATTGGAAGAGACGGCTGGTCAGAGGCTGAGAGTCAAGGCAGTTCTGCCTCGTTGTGTGTTTCCACCTGACCTGTGTGTTTCTGTCTGTGGGTGGGTGGGTGTGTGAGTCTGAGCGAGGAGGCCCCGTTTGTCAGTGTCCTAGATCATACATGTGTCTGCAGGTCAAAGGGAGCTGACTGTGTGTATGTCCCTGATCAGATGTGTCTGGGAATGGAGCCAGGGTGAACTGTGTGTGAGAGACAGAAGGAAACAAGGACACCTTTGCAGACGCCGTCTTTTATTTCTGCACGGAAACTTTTTTCTTGGGGTTTCTGCAGCAGCGAATGGAACCCAGCAGGATGACGTGCATCTCAAATGCCTTAGTCCTCGCCCTCTCCCCCACCTAGCTGAGCCACGAGGCTCACAGGCTGGGGAGAATTCACTGAGCTGCTCACCAAACCCTGCCCCCTCTCTGCAAGCACCTGCCACTGCTGCCTGTGCACCTCTGGCCCTGCAGCGCTAGCGTTTCAGCTCAGGGAAGGGTGACTCCGGGGTTCACGTAAGTGCATAGCACTGTGCGTTACAGACACTGCTTCCTAAGCTAGGACAGAACTGGCTGAGGAGGGACTGGCCCCTGGCCAGAGCTATGCTACTGGAGGAGGGATGGGGTATGTGAGCAGCCTTCACAGAGCACACTCACCTGTCTTTGCAAGGCAGGCCAAGAAGGGGTAGCATGGCTGCTGCGGGGCCTGAAATCAGTCACAGGCTCCAGTTCCTCAAGGGGCCACGCTGAGCTCAACCTGGGCCGGGAGGGCTCAGCGCTGCATTGACTTGGCAGGTCTCTGCCCCTCTGGTGCCAGGCAATCCATGCAGCACGTTAGCCCAGTCTCAATTTGGTCAGGTTTGGTTTCTAGCTGGCTGCTGTATCCAGCGCAGGACACTGCAGGGACTGACCAGAGGCGGCTGTGAATGGCAGGAGAGGGTCAGGCCACAGGCTGCGGCATCTCATAAGAGGTGGCAGCTCTGCTAGCCCACAGACTTGCAACGCCAGTCATCAGGGAGGGGGGAGTACGCTGTACACTCACCACTTCCCTCAGCTGCCGTAACTGGGCTGACTGCTACGCTGGCCTGTATATAACCCGACCCACCCGCTCAGGACCTGAGCCTTCAGCCTGAGCGTCTAGGTATGTGCATGCACATGGGCCAGGGTTGGGGCGCGGCAAGTGGTGCCTGCTAATGCTCCCAGCTGTGGATGGGCCATGAAGAGGTGCCCAGCCCAAACAGCCCTGGGCAGGAGGCCAGGGCCCTCAGCAGAGGGAGAAGCGCCGGGAGTTGATGTTCATGCGTGTGACACCAATGTGCTTGAGTGGCGTGGAGAGCAAGAAGGCAGCCTTGGGAGGAATGTTGCAGAGCAGGTCTGTGTCCTCCTCACAGCCCTCCAGGCCAAAGGTGGCATTGTCCAGCATCTCCTTGTGCTGGTGGCACACCTGCTCCACTTTCAGCTGGTGAATCTGCCCCCGCAGCCGCATCAGCTGCCGCGCCAGCTGGTGATCCACAGCCTGCATCTCCTGCTGTGCAGAGGGAAAGGGGAGCCTTTAGGGGCCCAGCCGGAGCACAGGTCATTGAGCCAGAGCGCAGCCCTAATGCAGAGTCCCAGACATGTGGAGACACACAGACAGAGGTACAGACACGTGAGATGTGTCGAGTGGCAGCCTGCGGCAATGCATCTCAGAGTCTGGCTCAACACCGTCCGGCTTGCAAGGGTCGGGCCGCCATGCTAAGAGTAGCCATGTAGATGATATGGCAGGGGCTGGAGCTCAGGCTTTGAAGTCTAGGGAGGGGGTGGGCTTAAGAGCCCAAGCTCCAGCCCGGGCTGCACTATCTGCACAGCTATTTTTAGTGCGGTAGCCTGGCTCTGAGAGTTGCTGCTGCAGGTTGCCGTTTGCTGTGTAGACAGGCCTATGGAGACACGCAGCTAGACACACACGGACACATGGAGACACACCGCCAGAGACAACCCCGAGACATGTGAACACACAGAGACACACAGATAGAAACACATGCCACCAGAGACAACCCCGAGACATGTGAACGTACAGAGACATATACTGCCAGAGACAACCTCGAGACATTTGAACACACAAGAGACACACGGACAGACAGAGACACACACCACCAGAGACAACACTGAGACATGCAAACACAGAGAGACACGGACAGACAGAGACACATACCACCAGAGACAACCTCAAGACATGCGGTCACACAGACTCATGGACAGAGATAGAGACATGGACACATGGAGACACACTGCCAAAGGAAACCCAGAGACATGCGAACACACACAGACACGTAGACACCCAGCAACAGATGGACAGAAAGACACACGGATAGAGATAGAGATACACAGACACAATGACACGCATGGACTGAGAGAGACATACAGATGGATGCACAAATACACAGAGATGCATAGACAGAGACAGACACCCACAGAGATATCTGGATAGAGACAGAGACACACAGAGAGGTACAGACAGACACACAAACGCAGAGGCATAAACACATTGAAATGTGGAGACAATCAGAAAGACAGATGTGTGCGAGCACTTACGGACTCGTGGACCGAGCTGGGGACAAACATACAAACACACAGTTGCACTGACACACGCACATACACACACACACATACACACACACGCAGGCTGTGTTTACACTAAGCAAAGACGCATTGCCACAAATGGTGCCTGGAACACCTTGAACTGGTAGAACATGTGCACCCCCCCAACATCCGCACATCCGAGCTGCCCAGACCTTTCACAAGCATTGACTGTAACAGTTGGTTGCAATCCCAGGAGTGAGGTGTTTCCTTTGGGTCCAGCTGAGCCAGTGCTGGCTACTGCGGCTTCCCCTTAGCACGGAGAGGAAGCCATGACCCTTGCAGCTGCCACAGGTCAGCTGGCCCCCCAAACTCCAGCCCACAAAGCAGTGCCGCACGCTTGGAAATCTGTGAAGCCTTCATGCCTACAACAGGCGCTAGGGAAGAGGTGCTCCAGGAGTCCCAGAATGCACTGGGCCAACCACAGCTGTGAGATGTGATGCTTGTGGATGCACCAGACTGGTTCAGGGAGGAACCATGTTGCCATGAATCCGCCCTGACTCACTGCAAGGGTAAAGCAACCAGCCCTCCCTGGCAGGAGGTCCCCCTGCAGAGAGAGACAGCTCACACACACACACACAAATGCTCAAAGACAATGTCAATCAAGGCCTATAAACACCAGAGTTAGGGAGAAAGGTAGGCACCGAAATGGGCATGCTGGCGTCGAAATGGCTCCTTTGTACATGGACAAGACAATGCCAAATACCAGCTGGGATTCCAGGGATACTAACCCAGGGAATGAGCCCTGCTCGAGGTGCCGAGGGCTGAAGTAAGCAGGGTAATGGAGAACAAACAAGCCTCATTCCACCTTCAAAACTGACCCCCCTGGGCCATGGATGTGACACCCAAGCCAGGTACAAATTGAACCGCTGAGCATCTAGCCCATGGCAGGGGCTCTCTCCTCCTCCCCAGCATCTTCTTAGTTCCTCCCCTTCCCCCAGGAGTTCTCTTTAGCCCTGGGGATGTCAACCTGAGCTCCACAGCCCAGGAGCCCTCCTGCTGTGGGGCTTGGGATAATGGTTTAAGATCTCTTGCCTTCTCTGTCCCTTGCTCTTCTCCCACAGAGGCCGTGCTCTCAACAGAGCTACCAGGGGATACTCACCAGCTCCTTCCTGAGCCACTCCAGGGCATCATCCATGGTGGCAAACCCACAGATGCTCCTGGACGGCGTGTCGGCTTGAGTCCCCTCCAGAAACACCTCTCTGCCCTGCTCTTCCTTCAGTGAGCTGATGGCTCCCTCCTTGACCCCGTTCCTCCAGGACTGGCTCTGCACGCGGGCCTTCCATTCCAAGTAGGAAGGCCTCCTAGTCTGCAGCTTCAGCTTGGCCGTCAGGGCCTTCACGCTGTCCAGGTTCTCCTTGTCTGAGTTCGACTCCTCTTCCCCTAGCTCCTTGAATTTCAGGTGGCTGAAGGACATGGTTGTGCTCGCAAGGTGCAAGAGTGAGCAGCGTTTGCCTCTGGCAGAGCTGGCTCGCTCTGCGTATGTGCGTGTCAGCAGGAGAACTATTTATTTCTGGAATGAACAATAAAGCCTTGGAACTTGGTGATGATTATAAACGAGCAGGAACTTTAATTGCCTGGAGGCCTGGGGAGGTGTTTTTTTAAAAAAAAATAGATTATTGTCTCCAGCTGGGAGGAGACACCCTGTTCTTTGACAGGAAGTTTCAATGGGGACATAAAGGACTGTAGGAGCGAAAAGTAATTTATCCCACGGACGCGCCTTCCCTTCCCGGTCTATTATTGGGATAGAAATGAAACTGCTTCTCCACCCAGCTCCGAGATCAAGGGAGGCTGAAAGGTCACTTGAGATTCAGGGCTGCTCCAGAGCCATAGAAAGAAAAAGAAAGAAAAGAAAGAAAGAAAGAAGCTCTGCTCATGGCTTTTCCTGTCCCACCCTTAGGCACTTATACAGCCCCAGAGCAAATCATACAGTGCAAATCGTGCAGGAGAGGAGATGTTAGAGGAAGGAAAGGCCTGGCATGGAGGGGCTGGTGTAGAGTCCCCAAGAAACATTGGAGTTCACTGCAGCAGGGGGTTCTGTTCAGAGTCCCTGAGAAACCCCTCGGCCACACCAGGGAAGAACAGCAAAGGACCCCTGCACGCAGCATGATGCTGTTCTGCATCCTTAGCCACATGGCTGATATCCCATGTGAGATCTGAATGGGCATGTGGCATCTGCGAGTCACTGTTTGGGCCATGCTGAATCGGCCACGCACGCCTTTGTGATACCTTCAGAGGGAAGGCCAAGCTGGGGTGTGTGGATTTGCTCTGTGCCCCCTAGGGGGGTCTCTCCCCGGCATCTCAGCTATAGGGCCTCCTAGATCCACAATTCTGCTAATAAATCCCACCCTTTGAGGGCTCTCATTGGTCACCCGCCTCTCATCCGTGCTCAGGGCTTCTGGCCAGGTCACTTTAACCAGTGGCTTATTCACTTCTCCACAGCTGTGCTGCATTTAAGGTGGAGCCCAGGGGCCCTGGAGAGAATGGACAACCTAAGGAGATTGCAGTGCAAAGGCAGAATGCAGCATTTCCCACCCCATACAGAAAAACAAAGACTATTCAGGACAGGGTGACAGGTAAAAAAATGCTTAGCCAGGGACCGAGAAGGAAACGTGGGGTATATGGGGAACAGGGAATGTGGTGGTGGGTCTGGGCAGGGGTCCTGGAGGCTTCTAAATAATAGAGATTGTGGCGCTGGTTGTGGGCAGTGGGCCTGGGGGATTCTGGGTAATAAGAGATTGTGGTGCTGGTTGCAGGCAGTGGGCCTGGGGGATTCTGGGTAATAGAGATTGTGGCGCTGCTTGCGGGCAGTGGGCCTGGGGGATTCTGGGTAATAGAGATTGTGGCGCTGCTTGCGGGCAGTGGGCCTGGGGGATTCTGGGTAATAGAGATTGTGGCGCTGGTTGCGGGCAGTGGGCCTGGGGGATTCTGGGTAATAGAGATTGTGGTGCTGGTTGCAGGCAGTGGGCCTGGGGGATTCTGGGTAATAGAGATTGTGATGCTGGTTGTGGGCAGTGGGCCTGGGGGATTCTGGGTAATAGAGATTGTGGCGCTGGTTGCATGCAGTGGGCCTGGGGGATTCTGGGTAACAGAGATTGTGGTGCTGGTTGTGGGCAGTGGGCCTGGGGGATTCTGGATAATAGAGATTGTGATGCTGGTTGCATGCAGTGGGCCTGGGGGATTCTGGGTAATAGAGATTGTGGCGCTGGTTGCAGGCAGTGGGCCTGGGGGATTCTGGGTAATAGAGATTGTGGCGCTGGTTGCATGCAGTGGGCCTGGGGGATTCTGGGTAATAGAGATTGTGATGCTGGTTGTGGGCAGTGGGCCTGGGGGATTCTGGGTAATAGAGATTGTGGCGCTGGTTGCATGCAGTGGGCCTGGGGGATTCTGGGTAATAGAGATTGTGGCGCTGGTTGCGGACAGTGGGCCTAGGGGATTCTGGGTAACAGAGATTGCAGAGCTGGGTCTGGGCAGGGGCCCTGGATAACAGAGAAGGTGGCGCTGAGGCTAGGTAAAGAAGCCTACAGAGTCTGGGGGGGAATTGTTTACCAGTCCCGACTCAGTGGGCGTATTTCTATCAGCCAGCTGCACACCTCCCGCCCCTCCCCGGCTGTCTCTAGCACTCTCTGACCGGAATGGCCTCAATCTCCCCAACTCCCTCCCCGGCTGAGAGATCGAGACTCTGTCCCCTTTCCACAGATGCAATTCTTCAGCCTTTCCAAGCTGCCCGAAGCCAGGAGCCTTGTGCCTCCAACGGGCAGGTTCCCCTTGTCTCCCCTGCCCCCCCAAAGTGAGGCCCTCTGTCACCCTGGTATCCCCAGAACTTTACTTCCTCCGCTGCACCATCCTCCTCAGGAGAGTCCCCATCATCTCCAGACTGGATTATTTCCCCCCTACCCGCCCATCATGACCCTGAGCCTGCGAAAAGCCCCCTGCAGTGATTCAAAGGCAAAGCTCTTGGGTCCCTGCAGGGCCTGCGAGACCCAAGCCTGGGCTCATTGCATCTGCACAAGCCTCACAGCCGGGAGAAACTAAATCAAAAACTGGAGCCAGGCCACCTTAAACCCGACATCCTCCCTCTCTGCTTCTGGGCCTCACCCACACGGCAGCTTGCTCAGTTCCTGTTCCTGTGTTTCCCAACCCCTGCATCAGAACATGCTTATCACCAGCTTCTCAGAAGCAGCAGCTGCCGCAAGGTACTGCATGCCCACTGCAGAAGCCACTGTGCCCATCTCTGTGGCGCATTCCCTGCTGCCAGCACCTGGGCGCCCCTGTTCGCTGGGGCATGGCTTTTCCAGCCAAAGAATTCCTTTGCAGCCCTGATCCCAGCGCTAGAGGTTTGGGCTTGAGCAGGATCTGCCCCCTCTGCTGACCCAGCTTTCCGACTGCAGCCTGAGGGGTGCCATTCCAGAAACAGGTAAGGGCAGTGGCCGTTGCTAGGGGCCAGATGTTGGGAGGTATTAATCACTTGCTTCCTGCTGCTGCTTATTCCAAAAGAGAACCTGTTCCCCAAGATGGAGAAGGCATCCCTGCCTCCACCCCTTACTTAGGGGCGAAGGGGGGTTGAGCAGGTTCTGTCTAATGTCCCTGTCCCGAGCCTAGCCAAGCAGAGCAGCTCTGGTTTTAGAAAGGGGTCTATTCTGGAGCCCAGCGTGCCTGGGAATAGAGGGAGGGAGCTAACTGCAGAGAAGGGGGCTAAACCGCTCAGCCCCCAAGGATGAATTATAGATTGGAAGCTCTTTGGGGCAAGGATGGATTTGTACCACTCCTAGCGCATTTAGGCTCCTCCACACTTCCACACTGCAAATCCTAAATAATAACAATAGCCTCTTGCAAGGTAGAGGCTGCATTTTGACCTGCAGCTAAACATATCAGATTTCAATAATAACCTTTAAATGATAACCCTGGGGATGACGCATATGGCTGCACCACCACCCATGTAGACATACGCAAGGAGAGACAGAGGCATGGTTCATCAGCCTGAGCAGAGGCCTGGGTACTGGGAACTTGAGTAAGTCATGTCGCCTCTCGGTGCCTCCATCTGTAAAGTGGAGGTAATGACACCGACCCACTCCCAGGATAGGACCCAGGGCTGAATTAGGTAATGCTCCACCTGTGCTTTGCAGATGGAAAGCTCTATGGGCCCTGAACAGTAGTAAATGTGGGTCGTTTAAAAAGGGACCGAATAAAGCAATGGAGACTAGACTGCAGGGGATGACCCTATATTGGCCTAAGACAGTACAGTGGAAAGAGGGAAGCATGAACCTGTAGGAGGGAGTAGGAAGGAGATGGCACAGAGAGGTTGCGCTGCGCCTCCCACGGCCTGTCCCCCATCTCATGCTGAGTCTCCGTCTCCTTTGGTGGCCATTTTAGGTGCTGGCCGAGGACTTTGCCTTGTCGCTGTTGCCTGTCAGCCTTTTGGGAAGGACACGTGACAATTCTTTGGGCCTCTCTGTGCCCCGCGCTCCTTGCCAGGGTTCAGCTCGGCACCGCTGCCGTCACCATGGAGTTTGCAGAGCTGATCAAGACAGCGAAGGTGGAGAACGTGCAGCTCTCATGCCCCGGGCTCCCACCGATCAAGGGGACACTGTGCATTACCAGCCATCACCTGCTGCTGTCGTCCCAGCCCGGGGGCAATGGGGAGCAGGGCACAGTGGAGCTTTGGCTTCTCATCCGGAACGTGGACGCTGTTGAGAAAAGGTGAGTCTCCCCTGCCCTCTCCTCGATGTCCCACCAGGGAGGCATGTGTCCGACAGAGTCTCCCCTTCTGAGTGAGAGAGAGAGAGTCTGTGGGTGGTCAGAGCTGGGAGGGGGCCATTGGCGTCAGTGGGAGTCACGCAGCTCACGCCCCCAGATCTGGGGGGTGAGGGGGAGCATGTGTTGAACCAAGGGTCTGTCTCCTGTTTACAGGCATCACTCACATTCTTCACCATTCACTTATCCTCCCTTGGTGCCCGTCCACCATGGTGACCCAGAAACCAACAGAGTGAATCTCACCAACTCTGCCCCCAGCGCAGAGCAGGGGCTGCGACGAGACACTGAACTCTGCCTTCAGCTGACATTGCTGTGTGTCCCAGTCGAGTGCTGCATCCAGCATGGGGCGTGCAGCTGGTTAGGGGACAGAACAGGCTTTCGCCTCTTTTTCCATTCTCTCCTCTGCCCTTGAGGCTAGCCAGATGGTGCAGCTCAAGCCCTGTGCAATAACCTCTCTTCTTTTCTGTGACTCAGTGTTCAGAACCTAGGCTGGTACCAAACCTCCAGGACTAACAGCTCCCATCGAGAGACCAGGTTTGGCTTTTACCCCTGTATTGGCTCTAACCCACCTAAAACGCCTGGCTTGGCACTAACCGGTGACCAGCTTCCCTCTCACACAGCTGCGCTGGGCTGGGGCACCAGGGACCTGTGTCTGCAATGCTTGCTTTAGTATCCTCTCTGCAGAGAGGTGGGGAGGACACTGGTCTCACTGCTTCTGTCAGGAGTGGGGGAAAGACAGGGGAGAAGGTGGGGCCGGGCAGTCAGAGTGAACGGTGCTTCCATCTTACTATTCAGGGATGAGCCAGCTTTCCTCTGGTGACAGACAATGCACCTGAGCTGCTCTGGAAGGACTGGAAACCCCCATCCTTTACACCCAGGGGATGAATGGAATAATACGCACTCTAACTCATGCTTCTTACCGTCATCCCCTTCAGACCCTCCCATGCACGTGCTCCCACATTTGCACCTACACATGCACAGACACAGCCACGCTTCCACAATCACATATTCACCCATCCTCCAGGGTAGCCGTGAGGGCAAACAATGCACGCAACTGCCCAGCACAGACGCGCCTCTCCAGCAGCCTGGGCAATAAAGCCACTAGACATATTCTTACACACGTATGCTCTCATGCACGCTCATGTTCTCACCTGCCTCTTTTTACATACATGTACCTACGCTCACACGCACCCACGTGCAGCAGCTGGACTCCACCTTGGGGGGTTTGGATTGTGGTTGATCCAAGAGACAAGGACATAGGGTCTGACTCCCAGCTCCTGTCTGGCATCTCCCCACAGGATTGCAAGTTCCTTGGGCACAATCACACTCAAGTGCAAAGACCTGAAGGTGCTGCAGCTGGAGATCCCAGGTATGGAGGAATGTCTCAACATCGCCAGCTCCACTGAGGTCAGTCAGTGCCAACTGGTGGCTCGAGATTCATTCTCTGTAGAAGGGAAGGGAATGGCCTTTTGGCCACCCAGAGTGTAGCTCGGGGCTGGGCTGGGATTGGAAGGCAGCCAAATGCAGCTCCTGGAAAGATCCTCTCCCCTGCGTGGAAGGTTTTGACATTTGGCAAGAGGAAGCACAGTGCCCCTGTGGTGTTTGCTTTGAGTTCATCATTAACGTGGGTAATTATTGACTTCCCTCTGGCCCTTGTTTGCATTCAGATCTTAGGGGCTTTTTTGGAGGCACCTGCTGGGTCTATCTCACTAGCACATGGTGATGGCCTAGGGGCACCCTGTAGCCCAGCTGATACACTGAAAACTTGACCAGGAGCTCAGAGGCCTTGGCTTGCAACCCAGTCCTGCTCCCAGCCAACTCAGTGGAAGTTTTGCCATTGACCTGAATGGATGTAGGATCAAGACACCCTCATCTTTAATGTGAAGCTGTGGCCCAAAGAGAGTACAGTTCCCAGCATGCAATATGCCATTTTGATTCAGGTGCTGACTGCAGTGCATGCTGGAACCTGTAGTTTCCAGGGGATGCACTCCCATACCGAAGAAAGAGAAAGTTGATAGTAATGAATATAAATCAGAAGTTGGGAATTGTAGAAAACTGATAAAGGGAATCAAAGGGACATAAGGAGAAATCTATGGCCAGCACAGTGAGGAGGTTTTTAAATGCATGAGGAACAAAAAGCATCTTGACAATGGTATTGGTTCATTATTAAATGGAAATGGTAGAATTATCAATAAGAATGCCGAAAAGATAAAAATGTTAAATAAATATTTATGTTCTGTATTCGGGGGGGAAACAGTCTCGTCAAATGGTGATGCTCCATTCCACTGGTATCACTGGAGGATATTAAACAGAAGCTACTAATAGACATTTTAAAATCTGCATATCTAGATAACTTGCACCCAAGAGTTTTAGAAGAGCTGACTGAGGAGCTCATTGGACCATTAATGTTGATTTTCAATAAGTCTTGGGGCATTGGGGAAGTTCCAGAAGACGGGAAGAAATCTAATGTTGTGCCAGTTTTTAAAAAGAGTAAATGGGATGACCTGGGTAATTATAAGCCTGTCAGCCTGACATCGATCCTTGGCAAGATAATGGAGCAGCTGATATGGGGAGTCGATTAATAAAGAATTAAAGAATGATAATCTAATTAATGCAAATTAATATGGGTGTATGGAAAATAGATCCAGTCAAATAAACTTGCTATTTTTTTTTTATGAGATTGCCAGTTTGTCTGATGAAGATAATAGTGTTGACATAATATACTTAGACTTCTCTAAAGCGTTTGGCTTGGTACCACAGAGACATTTTGATTAAAATACTAGACTGATCTAAAATTTACATGGCACACATTAAATGGAATAAAACTTGGCTCACTGATTGCTCTCAAATGTAATTGTAAATGGGGAATCGTCAGCACGTGGGGTGAACTCTGTGGCCATATGATCTAATGCGATCCTGGGAGCCATAAACAGGGGAATCTCAAGTAGGAACCAAGAAGTTATTTTACCTCTGTTTGGCACCGGTACAGCCGCTGCTGGAATAGTGTCCAGTCTTGATGCCTGCAATTCAAGAAGGATGTTGATAAATTTGAGGAGGTTCAGAGAAGGGCCACAAGAATGATAAAAGGATTAGAAACCTGCCTTAGAGTGGTAGATGCTCAATCTATTTAACTTAGCAAAAAGGTGCTTAAGGAGTGACTTGATCACAGTCTATAAAGATCTACACATATTTAATAGGCTCTTCAGTGTCACAGAGAACTGGCTAACAGTATCCAATGGCTGGAAGTTGAAGCTAGACAAACAGACAGGAAATAAAGGCGCACATTTTAACAGTGGGGGTAATTAAGCTTGGGCCAATTTACCCAGGGTTGTGGTGGATTCCCCATCACTGACACTTCTAAAATCAAGATTGGATGTTTTTCTAAAAGATCTCCTCGAGGCATTTGGAGGGGGGAGTCCTCTGGCCAGTGTTATACAGGTCAGACTAGATTACCACACTGGTCCCTTTGGGCCTTAGAATCTAGGTATGAAAGATGAAGACAGCTGTGAGCTGCACTAGCTCTGTGGCTGGCACACAGCCCAGCTCAGCTACTTATTTTTCCTGCCATTAAGACTTAAAATTGGATTTGGGTGCAAAGAAGCCCTGAGGCCTGGTGGGGGTGGTGTTATGCCCTCTAATAGCTGCTGTCTTTGCATTAGCTGCATTCTGGATGCAGAATGGCTCGTGGGCTGTTCTAGCCCTTCCCTCGCATGTAATCAGTATTGTGTGGGTGCTGGTCCATATACTATGAATAGAGACCAATTCCATGTGTGTGTTCATCCTTGTTCTTTCTTTTAGGCCCTCTCTTCTGTGGATTCAGTGATGATGATGTACCCATTCTTCTACAGACCCCAAAGCATGAAGCTCAAGGATGGGTGGCAGCTTTACCCCCTCCAACGTTACTACCAACAAATCGCCTCAGAGGTGGGTATGGAGGGGTAGAAACCTTTTCAATGCGAGATCAATGGGCGGTGGGGAAGAGATCACTCCAGAAATGTCCTTCAAGGGGGGATGGGGGATTGAGCCACTCCATACACAGCACATAGGGCAAGGAGGGAGTGGATCATTTCACACATGGGGCATCACCCCACACGCAGGGCAGAAACCGTGTCAGATCCATGCAGATGGGATGGCTCATGGGGTGGGTAATGGCAGGTGCACTGGTAAAAGGAGAGGCTTGTAGCAGAAAAGGGGTTTGGTCAGGATGCAGATGGCACATAAAGTGTCTGAACACAGAGGATGGGCTGGGAAGTGGAGATGCGACATGGCATCTTTCCCTCCATGTTGCTAGGCCAAAGCAGCCTGGATCTGTAGGAACTGAGTTATTGGTTGGTGCTCTGGTGACCTGTAGGCAGAGGTGAAAGTAAGCCGGTACAGTGCAGTATGGCGTATCGGGAAGAAAATGCCAACTGTACCAGTTGGGCCACTGATGGGGGGCAAGAGACAAAAGGGGCAGCTGCCCCTGGGCTCTGGCGGCAATTTAAAGAGTCCACTGTGGCTAGAAGCCCTGGGGTTCCAGTGGTGATTTAAAGGGCCCGGGGCTTCTGGCTGCTGCTGCCTACCATGCCAGCGGCTGGAGCTCTGGGTGGTGCAGCCTGGGCAGTGCAGAAGGGCCGGCTGGGGGATTTTTGGCCCAAGGTCCCACCCCTTCTGGGGACCCAGAGCCGCTCTACCCCCCCAACCTTGCCCAGGACCCCGGCTACCCTGCATATCGTTAAGTCATTTCAGTTACTTTCACCCCTGCCTATGGGAGATGAATTGGTGAGTGTCACTCCAGCCCCAAATGGGACAGAGGCTCACCCTCCACAACAGGCCCCCTCGCTGACAGTCTTAGCAGAGAGGGAAAGGACTAGCTGGGCTGTGGAGATATCTGCTGTAGAGGTGGGCCCTCCAGGGTAGAGTAAAATATCCATCTGGGATAGACACACCCCACCCCACCCACTCTGTCCCCCTGGGGTGAAAGCTGCAGGAATCAGAGCCTGACACTTCTGTACTTCCCAGACAAGTGCTTGGAGGCTGAGTTGCATTAACGGGGATTTCACCATCTGCTCCAGTTACCCACCAGCTGTAATTGTACCAGCCACGGTGGATGATAAGGTCTTGCAGAAGGCTGCCCGGTTCCGCCAGGGGGGACGATTCCCTGTCCTCAGCTACTATCACAAGAAGAATGGGACGGTGAGTCTGTCTCCCTTTAGTTTCTTGCTCCCCTCCCAGAGGGTGAATGAGAGTGGGAAAGCTTCTGCAGATCAGTGCTTCCCCTGCCTGTCTGCCACCAATAGCACTATAATCAGAGATCACCTCTCAGAAGACCCCAAAGCACTTAGCCAACAAATTGAGCCACTTCTGGAGTGAGGCACTGCAGCTGTTGAGCAGCTCACAGCAACACTGCACAGCTGTTCAGTACAGGAAGTAACAAAGAACACTGTCTCCAACAAACTGCAAGGGGAAATGAAAGAGCCAGAAGAGAACCACTGAATCCAAGCTGGAACTGAGCCAGGACTCAGAGCAGCTGGGTTTGCCCTCAGAGGTCTCCCAGCCAGGTACCAAACAAGCCAAAGCCTGCATAGCTTAAGGTCTGTTTGCAGCAATGCACAAGGCAAGGAAAAACCTCCTTACTCCTCCGCCCTGCAGGTGATGCTCCGTAGCAGCCAGCCACTGATAGGGCCCAACAGGAAGAGCTGCCAAGAGGATGAGCTGTTGCTCAGCGCCGTCCTGAATGGAGGGGAGCGCGGCTTCATCATCGACACCCGCTCAGCTCAGGCAGCCAAGCAGGCTCGGATGATGGGGGGTGGCACAGAGCCCAAGTCCTCCTATCCACGCTGGAAGAAGCTGCACAGGCCACTGGAGAGGTAAGCGTAGCAGCTCTCTCTAAGCCCCAGGCATGGAGGCCGGTGGCTTCACCTGCAGTGCGTGGGGATCTCTGGCACGGCTCTTATGGGGAGCATCGACGACGTTAACCCCCTGCCCTTTTATCTCCATTGGCACCATAATATTTGTGGCTGTGCTATGCCAAGGCCTGGCCCACTCATTACACTGGTGATTACTGGCCCAGTTGCGCTAGTTCTGCAACCGTGCCCCCACCCCCAGGAACACTGGGACAGAGGCTCCAACTTCCCCTCCTCCTCCGGTGCAGTGCAGACTTATCGAAGGAGCCTAGAAACCATCACACACACACACACACACACACACACTCCTCCCCCCGCCCCCCCAAGCAACACCTTGACAGCTCTCATCCTCTTCCCCTCTCAGAGGCCGCCCGCTCCAGGAGAGTTTCATTAAACTGGTAGAAGCCTGCAACGACACTTCCCTCAGCATGGACCGCTGGCTGAGCAAGCTGGAGGGCTCCAAATGGCTGGCCCACGTCAAAGCAGCCCTGAGCACCGCCTGCCTGGCCGCCCAATGCATGGAGAGGTGAGAGGAGGGGGTGGAAGGGGCAGGCACTCAGCTGCTTTGGGGACAGTATGCTGAGCTGTATCACCTGCTGCTGTGAGCCCTGCTATCCCCTGCAGGCTCTCGCCAGTTCTTTCCCCCTGGAAAAGGTCTTTATAAAGAGATCAACAGGCTGTATGTGAGCTGGGGTTCCTGGGAGGTCCCCGGCCTAACCCCTGGGGCCCAACAGGGAACAAAGGACACCCTTCTGTTCCCAGTCTTGCCACTGACTGTCCATGCAGTTTCAGCACAGTCACGGCCACCTTCTGGGCCTCTGTTTCCCCATCTATGTTAAAAAAAATGTACAGGAGGATTAAATAATGGAAGGTACTGAGCATTAGATAAAGCTCCTCAGCTGGCTGCAGAATAACCACAACTGTCAGCACCCTGGTAGCCTTGATCCACCCACAGCGACAGCCTAAGGCATCTGAGCTGTGATTCAAACACCTGTCCTGTCCCCTCTTGCCCCATCCAGGGTTTTTGCTGCCCCAAGAAAAAAAAAAATCCACGATCTGCGGCACTTCAGCAGCCGCTCTACAGCCCCTCTCCGTTGGCCACCCTAAGCACCTGCTTGCTGGACTGGTACCTAGAGCCGGCCCTGGCCCCGGCCCCAGCAGGCTCTCTTCAGCCCTGGGGCTCTGTCACTTTCTCACTGGGTGCAAGTTGGGACCCCACTACTCACTGGCCTGCAGGGGCCCAGGCACTCTCCTTCCGGTGACTGCCGTGCTGTGTTTGCCTTCAGGGAAGAGGCCTGCATCCTGGTGCATGGAGCCGAAGGGACAGATACCACCCTGCTGGTGACAGCTCTGGCCCAGGTGATCCTAGACCCCGACTGCAGGACGCTGACTGGGTTCCAGGGGCTGCTGGAGCGGGAGTGGATAGAGGTAACTCCCCCACAAACCCACCCCCAGACCACCATCCCAAAGCAGCCTGGCCCTAGCAGCTCCAGCCCCCGAACCCAAGAGCCGCAATAGAGGGTAGAGCAGCCAGCCCACATCTCAGAGCAACATGGGTGCAGAGACGATGCCCTGGCTCATCAGCCCCATTACATCAGCTCCTCCTCATCCCTGGCCCTCACCCAAGGGCCCCACTGTTTGGGAACAGGCAACTCCTTTGTATAGCTCATTCGAGCCTTCCCCCACCCCCTCACTGATGGATTCCTTCTGCCCTTGATTTGCAGGCAGGACACCCGTTTCACTTCCGCTGCGCCCACTCCGCATACTCCCATGCCCGGTTCAAGCAGGAGGCTCCCATCTTCCTCCTCTTCCTCGACTGTGTCTGGCAGCTGGGGCGCCAGTTCCCCTTCTCCCTGCAGTTTAACGAGCGCCTCCTGCTGGTACTGTTTGAACACACATACGCATCCTGCTACGGGACCTTTCTGTGCAACAGCGAGAAGGAAAGGTGAGTTCCCAGGGACCTGTGAGGGGACAGCTATCTGGAGAGCAGGGACAATACTGATCAAAATCCTGGCCTGGGAGATGAGCTAGCAGGACTGTGCCTGCCCCCTCCCAATTCTAGTTTACAATCTCCTGGGGCTCAGGGGAAGCCCCCACCCCACAGATAAGTGATCTCACATTAGTGTTTTCAGGGGGAAGGTGGGGGAAGGTTATCAGCCCTGCCCTCTTTGACCTCACCAGTTACGGCCAAGTCATCCCACACGGATTGTATGTCTGGCTTTGCAAGGCACCAGAGTGAAGCAAACGGCACTTGCCTGTCTCTCTAGCAAGCACTTATCACCTCCCTGCATGTCCTGGTCAGACTGGCTTTAGGAGACCACACCTGTTGGGGCAGTGGTCCTCAGCAAGGAGTATGCATACCTCTGTGGGTACACGAAGGCCTTCCAGGGGGTACTCAACTCATCTGGATCAGCATTTCTCCATCTGGGGGTTACAGGACAGGTTTAGGGGGGTAACAAGTGCAGGGCCAGCATTAGGGGGTAGCATTAAGGGCAACTGCCCTGGGCCTTACGCCACAGGGAGCCCCACAAAGCTAAGCTACATCCCTCACCCCCGGCGGTGGGGATTAGATTTCAGCCAGTGCCCACAAGTGGAAAACAGGCTCAAGTACAATATTTATAGTCCCGCTGATTTCTTTTATGAGATGATAAAAATGAGAGTCAGCAATTTTTCAGTAATAGTGCGTTGGGACTTGTGTATTTGTGTGTCTGATTTGGCAAGGAAGGAATTTTAAAGTGAGCTGAACCACACGCTATGCAAGACAGATCAGACTTTTGAAAGGGGCACAGTATTCTGGAAAGATGGGGAACCATTATGCAAGGGGATAGGCCAAAACTTCCAAACCTGGCTACCCACCGCTAGGGGCCTCAGCCCTGCCTTGGGCAGTTGACTAGGAGTGGCATAATCTGCAGAGATGGCCCAGCGCCTGCTCCAGCCCCCAGGGATAGAGCAGCCAAACCAAATTCCCATTGACAGCCCCCTCCTCTGTGCATGCTTTGGTGTCTCTACACCTGAAGGGACAGGATGAGTTTATTCCCTCTCTGCCTCCACTGCTGGCTGTACAGCCACCGTGGCCCCAGCTGGATCAAAGCCCAGCATAAGGTGAGGTGGCTCCTCACCCAGGCTACAGCTCAGCTCCAGCATGGGGTTTCTGCTACTCCCATGACAGGACTTTAGAGCTAAATTCACAAAGCCCTGCCAGCTTCTGCTTCGCCAGGGGGCAGGAGCATCAACCCCGGCCCATGGCCAGAGCACGGCCCTAGCTCGAGGAGCGGTTAGCCCTGTAGGCTGCCAGTGCACTGCAGAACTGCAGGGAAAGGACTAAAATGCTGCTTGGTCCTCATGCAGGTGCTTGTGTGAAGTGAAGGAGAAAACTCACTCCCTCTGGTCCTGGCTGAATCAACCCAGCGAGTTGAAGAAACACCTGAATCCCCTGTACACGTACAATGCCCTGGTCATCTGGCCGTCCGTGGAGCCTCAGAGCCTGCAGCTCTGGCAAGGTAAGTGCTGTCCAGGCATTGGCCGTTAGCCAGCTACTCCTGGAATACAGAGGTCTCCTAAACCACACTGCAAGGGCCCTGCATTCGAGCAGCAGGAACCTTGACTGCTCCCCTCAGTCACTGCAGAGAAGAACATAGGAGCACAGGCTGGGGATAGCTGCTCCAGTTCCAGCCTCTTCCTGCAGGGCTGAGCGTAGGAGCTGGGGGCTACACACTAACACACACTGCATGTGTCTGGCAGGTTTGTTCCTCCGGTGGATCCGATCCTCTCAATACTTAGACGAAGCCTGGGCAGAAATCCAGCGACTAGTGACAAGCTGTGAAGATGCCCCAGAGGAGAGCGCAGGGCGCACACTGTGCCACTCACAACCAGATGCTGCTTACCCACTGACAATCACAGGGACCACAAACGAAGGATGAACCAGGACATCGGCGACTGCAACAGAACAGCTGCTGGCTCAGGCTCGGCCACATCTCCCACCTATCGCTCAGACTGCTCCAGAGGCAGCGAGGACAGACACTGCCTCTTCGGGAGTAGGGCTTTGTGCTGGTCACCCGGGCTCTGTTGACAGCAGGCCAGGCTCTGAGCCGAACGCACCAGGCGCACAGAGAACAGAGGACACATGGGGCAGGCACGGACTCAACCTCGTGGCACAACGCTTTGAGCAGTTACATAGTGCAGACTAGGTTTGTTACAGTAAAATGGTCTCTACTCATGACATCTCCTTTCAAGGGAGAACATTCAGGGCATGTCTACACGGCAATAAAAAACCCACGGCTCTGAGCCTCAGAGCTGGGTCAGCTGACGTGGGGTCACAGAGCTAAAAAAAGAAGATATTCAGCACCAAAACCTTCCTAGTGCGGGAAGTAACTGTTTCATGAGGAAAGTCAGCTAAGTCTCACTTTCTGCACAAAGCAATGGGGTCATGTGCATTTGTCAGCTGGAAACATAGCAGCCAGTAATTAGTTTCTGGCTTGTTTACAGATTCAGTGATTCTGGGTATTAATGAAGGGGAGATGCCATTGGACAGTGATGGGTGGGTAGGAGATTTTATCCAGGGTAACCAGAGAAACAGAGAGAACCAAGCTGAGTTTACCCACAGCCAACGCAAGGACTGATACGCTTTAACTCATCTGGTTATAAAAAAGATTTATATTTACCATTTCCTTTTGAGTTTATTTTCCCAGACTTATAAATATCTCCAGCAAGGCAGGAAGTTAGTGTCCACAGCAGCAGGGAGCAAGCTGGCCCATTCTTCCCTCTGGTCTCACACCACTCAGACTACCTCAGACAAAGCAGCTGATCCAACCATTCCAGGCTGGTTTCTCTTTTAGGCTCACACCCTCAGCACTCAATCCCAAGAGCTCTACGCTGCCACCCACTGAAACAGATTAACTTTAAGCCCAGACAAAACTCCAGGAGAGGAGCCAAGTGAAAGTGGGGGAAAAAAATAAAATAAAGAGGGTGGGGGAAGAAACAGGAGCTGCTTCAAGCTTCAAATTCGAACTCAAAGTACTGTGGGTCAAAGTAATGGATGCGAACGTAACCATCTTCACCGCCACTGCTGTAACTGCAAGGGGGGAGAGAAAGCCAGATGAAACCACTGCCCCGCACTGGGACCTCAAGAGTTTGAGGTCAATGACACCCCTTTAAAAACCCAGACTAGTAACCCCAACTTCATCTAGTACAGGATTTTTATTTGGGACAATGGTATACTCGGGGCTGTAACCCAGTAAAGATTTTGGGTTAGCAGATCTCAGAGGGTCTCACCTCTACGAGGATGTGGGAGCTAAGAGCTAGTGAGTCTGTGCCTAGGATGGATATTCGCAGAAAGCTATTACTGGATATATAGGATCAGCAGATAAAGACAGAAGAGACCTGTTGGAATCATCTGTCCTGTCTGCTAGGGCAGGTTGTCTCCCATACTAAGAAATTAAAGTTAATGTTTAAAATCAAATTTACACAAGTTAAGAAGAAGGTACTGTACATCTGGGGTTGGGCTTGGGCTTGGGTTAGGGGGATTACAAGAATCAGCTACAAGGTTCATGAGATACATACATATCACATAACCAGCACAGATCCAGACTGGGATGCGGGAGTTTTTAAAAGTGTCAGTGGATAAGTGGGCTCGGGTACACCACTCATGGAAGGTATTAAGAGTCCAAGTCAGTATCGGTGTAGGGAATAAGTACATGGGTGGGGTGCGTCCCTTGGTTCATCAGGGAAGGAAGTGGGTTATTTCCCCTGGCTGGTGGTCTTGGTTACTCGACTAGGTACTGGCTATGTCCCATGATGTGTTCTGTGTAGATGTCTCTGGACCACCTACACGAGATCTTAACTAAGAGCCAATACTTCCAAAGAGGCTGGCGGTCCCCTACAGGGCAGGGAGAGTGCACTAGTTGGTCTTGGGTTCTCTAATTCTCAAGAGGAGGGGGATTGGTATTGGAACAGCAGGGATGGTGTGCGTCAGCATGAGTCGTCCATGATGTGACCAAGCTGGGGGTGCTGCAGGTCAGAACTGAGGTCTATTGGCAGAGTTTAGTTGGGTGCTACAGGGAAAGCGGGCAAAGCCTAATTGTACTGTAGGGGGGGAAATGCATCTAGCACATGCCTGACCCTAGCCAGCATTTCAGTCAGCACCACCATTGGTTTTCAAAAGCCCATGGAACCCCAGCGAGATCCCTACCTCTTTCCGTCAGGATGGAAAGCAACACTGTTTATTGGACCAAAATGACCCTTGATTCTCCCAAACTCTTCTTCAACACCCAAGTGGAAGAACCTAGGAATAATGAAGATGGTTTGGGTTATTCCAAGAGGCTCAGAGCTCCAATTATGTCAGAACAGAGTCTGGCCTGCATTTCACCCCAAGAGTAACTCTTCCATTTAAGTGACACTACTCCAGCTGTACCAGGAAAGGTGTCTTCAGGCTGCTACGAACACACCCAAATCTCCCTCCTCATTGAAGGAACAAGAAAGACCAACCTTGCCTCGAATTTGCCAATCCTGGTAGAGGTTGTGGTCACATCCATGGCTTCTTGTCCACCACCCAATACTACCTGCAAATAGGAAGAAGCCAAACAGTCTCAGATGCTGCTCCAGTCACTCTCGCTTGGCGGGAGCCAGGATCTAGAAACAGTATAGCAGCCAGAGCAAAGACTAGTGGGAAATTTTCTCCTATCCCAGCTGGTATCTGTGGCTGGAGCGGTACTATTAAAGAGCTCCCATGGGATTTCTTGCCTCCAAGACACATTTGCTAAAAGGGGATCATTTAATAAGCTGTGAACTGGAGGCTTAGCACTCAGCAGCACAGTGCAAGAGATGGTGTCAGTTCCTGGGCTCTTTGTGCACTAGAAGTAAGGTTGTCACCTGTCCAATGTTCAGTGTCTCAGTTCTGTGTGTTCTCATGTTACCTGTTTTATACACACACTTCCCGATTCAGCCAGAGGCATGGGAACCCTGTTCAGTCGGGATTTGCAAAGGTGCCTAAGGGAATTCAGCACACAGCTCCCATTGGAATTCAGTGAGTGCTGGGTGCCCAAAACCCTTAGGCTTCTTCAAAACCCCCAGTCTCCATTCTCACACTGCACACTCCAGTCCTGCAATGCTTCTTTCCCCTTAACACTCCTACTCCCTGCAGATAGATGGGTTGGTGGCAGGGAAGGGATATTACAGAAACATCAACTGACCTCTAGCTAGTACTGCTTGCCAGTGATGTGATATCGGAGATGTTTTTAGCTGTTGCCAGCATAAACACAGGGCAGGCCAGGCTCATAAGTGCTCTCCGCTCCCCTGACAGACTGAGAAAGAGAGCGGTTCCCAGCTGCCTGGTTGCTGCTGCAGATTTCAGCGCTCCAGAAACTGAAATGATCTCCCTCCTCCCCTCCATGTTGTCTTTGTCAGAAGCAAAACCGGAGTAAACTATTTTAATTGAGGAGTGTCTTCTTTCAGTTCACACTTTCCCCATACAGGATGGTGTATAATGGAGAAGTCCACCACAAACACGTGATGAGCACTTCCTGATCTCACCTAACATCTCAGAGGCGACATAGAGGGAATGTAATACCAGAATTTAGATGGGAGAGGGGGAAGGGAAGCAGCTTTAGGATGCAATACTAGAGGCATAATTAAATCCAAACCAGGGGTGCATACAGAGGGAAGATGATGCATGAATGAGCCATAAACCCTCACACACTTTATGAGTGATGCATAGAACTAGAATGAAGCATGCACTGTGGAGAACAGTCCTGCATTAATCCCTGAAGGATGGAGATGACCCAGTCATAGGAGCTAATTACAAGATTCCTAGATTTGAACACTTGTCCCCACAGTCCCCCTGGAAAGCCATCCAAAACCCATCTATGCCTTGCATCCACGCCAATCCCCTCCCCACACACTACACTCTAAAATCCTATCCTGTCACCCCCACTTTGATACTGTTCTAGAATCCCAGCCCCCTGGAACAACGTGGGGGCCAGGGGAAAGAAAAAGTCACGTATAACATGACCGCAATAAAACTAATGCCATTCGTATCAGTTAGCTTACGTGATCAAAGATGGGGGAAAGAGCTGCAGAGTTGACAGGCCGCTCGGTCCGGAACGACTTTTGATGCTCGAGAGTCGTGGAGTCAAACAGCTAGAAGGCAAGAGGCAAAACTGGTTATTCTGATGCTGAATGGGAGGAGCAGCCATTTACAAGCAGGCTCCCAACGCTGGGAGCATAGAGTGGAAAGCCAACCCCCTCCTAAAGCCCTGGAGCTCTGCCTTGTCTCCACAGGCAACTCCATCGCCTCTGAAACAGTTAGTGACAGGGTTCCCAACTCTTGCAAAAGGCCCAAACACGTCTGAGCACACAACTTGGAGCACCCAAGCCCCCGTACACCTTGTGCCTGAGACAGCACACTTGAAATCACTGCATCATCTGTGCCTGTTCATCTGGCCAAGGTAAGCCCCCCCCCCCTTCTTTACTGGGCTTGTCCCACTAAGCAGGTGTCTACTTTGAGACAGAGAAAACTTGGCTCCATAGTTACCCATAAGTTTCTAGGGAGAGGGAAATAGACATTCAAGGCAGCAATATCTTTTGCTTTTGCTCTCAGGGCCATCAGTCAGTGAGGTTCACTAGACAGGGAAGGGAGGTCTCACCTTGGCTGAGTTGTCCTTGGAGGCAGTGATAAACATGGTCATGTCCCTGGAGGTCTGGATGTCATTGATCTGCTTGGTGTGCTCCTTGACATTCACAAGGAGCTCCCCTGACTGGGGCATAAACACGACAGAATTAATGCTACTGCGCCATTGCTGAGAGACGTGCAAACCATCCCTCAGGCACAGAGGTCCCAGTTACACCCAGCATCCCCAGTGAATTATATGGTGGTCCTTTCTGGCCTTAAACTCTATGGCTCTAAACCACCACTCTGCAATGGTCTCCTCATCCATTTCTGAACTGCAGCCCAGACTGACACTCAGGGCAAGTCTGCACTAGAGCACTACATCTTTCACACCCCTGAGCAATGTGCGTTACATCAACTTAAACAGTAGTTTAGACCAGTCCGCCACAGCTGTGTACTTCAGCTGGTGGCCTTCTGGCTACACCAAACAGCTGTGGGTTTGACTTCTAGCTCAACACTATGTGTATCTTGTGGCACCCAGCCTCTCTGTCCTCAGTTAAAGAAGAGGGGAGCACTGCTTCTCATGACAATAACCTTGGCACTGAACTGGTTCAGCTCTCCATTCTCGTGCCCCGCGATGACGAATTCACCCAGGGGGCCCCACACTGCGCTAGTGATTTTCGACTCATTGCATGGGATTTTCATGTAAGGCTCGTCGCTTTCTGCAGAGAAGAAGGGAAGAGTTAGACAAATGACTATTTGCAGGTGATCCAAGTTTTCCCACAGTCCCCATCTTCCATGCAGGTATTTGCCTGAATTCCTTACCAATCTGGCTGGGGTCACGAAGGTCAAAGAAGCTAACAAAACACTGATACCCCATCTGCTTATCTGTGGAGAACATGATGATGTTTCCTCCAAAGTCAAAGCCACAGGTTCGCACAGCTGAGTTAGTCTTCACCAGCGCAAGCTGCTTTCCTAGACACAGGAAAGAACCTGTTAGAGGTGAGGATGTCCGGTGCAATCTCCCTTCTGCAGGGTGAATCGTAGTGCTGAGCTAGCCAGTATGCAATGCTTGGATCAAGAGTGGGCTAGAGTCTGTACAAAGCATTTCTTAATTTTCTGAAGTGCTTGTGAAAAATCCTCCCCTGGACCAATCTTTACAAGTCATAAGATTAGCAAATACCATCCATTTCATCACATAAATTTCGCTAAGCAAAGACCGGAAACTTGGCCTGTGTCTTGCCATCAGCTATGATCAATCTGTCAACCGCTTAATGCACATATCTGTCTATTCTCATTGCTCACCTTCCCACTGAGTATTTTGCTAGGCCAGCAAGTTCTGTTCTGAGCTGTGACAAGTGCCCCACAGTCATCCCTTTAATTGGTAAGAAGTGAGTCTCAATGCTATAGGGCAAAGAAACATTCTCTGTGGACCTCCTGCTGGACAACTTTCCTACTCATAGGATGACACCAGTTCATCCACTGAAATATGATTTACAAGACCAGGAAACCCATGTGTGCACATACATGTTTTCTTTAAAATTCTGGATGAATTAGGCACTCGTGAAAGTTAGGATACTGGCCAGAGAAAGCAAATTATTTTGCACAAGCTACCCACACACCATTCTGCCAACGCACCTCAATCCTAACCTGCACCAGAAGTCCCTGGCCTTTTCAAGGCAGACACTGTTACTTCCTGCCAGTTTGGATAGTGAGGGAGTTATCAACCAATGAATATTCTTTCGTAAGGGTCAGAATGAGACCAAACCCATCTTCCCCACTGGTCCTAAAGTAGAATTAGAATCCTACCTTATTTCCCTGCCACACAGCTCAAGGCAAATAGATTTCATATACAGAACTATTCTCTAATGAGAGAATTTAACACGCCCCCTCACCCCAATATTCTTGTCTTACCTGTTTCACAGTCCCAGAGCCGGCAGGAGTTGTCTGCAGAGCCAGTAAGCACATGTCTTGTGTCCCCTGCATCACCAGTTAGGGAATGCCAACAAATTCTCACACCCCATCACCCCAAAAGGCCAATATCCACATTTTGCCGTAGGATACATAAATACAGAAGATATGCAGTAGCTACAGTATTTATCTAGAATCAGAAAAAAAAATCATGCAGATGAAATAACTTTCATTCCAACATACTATGTCCAGGCACTTCTGCTGAGGGAACCATAACTTTGAATTTCCTGCTTTGGGGCACTGAGTTCAACTCTTAAATGCAAGAAACCTGCATTAATGTAACTATTTTATCACCTATCTGTATTGATTACAGAAGGTCACTTAGAAATTCAGGCATCTTCTAAGAACTCCAGAGCACTGTGAACCTGAGCACAGTAAGTCAGTAAAAAGTGATGTCTGAATAAGTGAGGGTGGAACACAACGGCCTGCAGTTCATTTACTATTTCAGATTGGAGTGGGGGGTGGAGGGAGAAGCCAGTGGAGAGTAATTGAAAGGCCAGGATATAAGCAATAAAAAAACCCAAACCACTCATTGTAGCGCCTGCCACCTAGTGTCCACAATAAAAACACCCCACTTCACACATGAGAAGAATCATCATAAACAAGCAGACAGGTTTCAGTCACCAAAGGATACAATCTGCATCCACACACCAGACAGCTCCAGTGTGGCCATTGTAAGTGCCAAGCCTTTCTCCATTGATTGAGTACCAGACATTGACAATCTGGGAAAGCAAAACAATTAGTCAAGCATCCACTTTAGATCAAGTTTCAGAGTAGCAGCTGTGTTAGTCTGTATCGGCAAAAGGAACAGGAGTACTTGTGGCACCTTAGAGACTAACAAATTTGGGCATATGCTTTTGTGGAGAAGTGGGCTGTACTTTAGATCAAGTTAATAAACGAATGCAATTTATTTCCATATGGTCTCATTTTGGAGTATCTCAAGTCTACATCACTGCACATACAAACAGGAGCATATGCAGTATAATATAGCTAATGGGCAACATCACTAGAGGTAGTCAGACAGGAATGTTAAAGGGTGGAAAGGTCAAATTATGTAGAGAATGAATGAGCATGGATTCACCGGGAGTATGGTACACTTTTTGTATTAAGAGATGCTATGTCTAGATGGTATGGCAACAGGTACTTTATAAATGCAACTAGACAGAATAGATGTTGAAAACGAGGCAGAAATAGCTCTCTCCATGGGGCTGGAAATAGGATTTGAAAAGGATCAGGGGGGAAAAAGGCTGGCCCAGATTTGGCAGTGGGATTTTATTGCCTACGGGGGAACACAGGGAAGGGAACACAGGGAAAGGAGAAAGAAATATATGCTGTTCAAGTAAGACAGAGGAAACACTGAGAACACAAAGAAGTGCTAGAGGTAGAAAAACAATTCTGTGAGGGATCCTGAAGAGGAGGCAGCTTGGTTTTATACTAGATCTCGAACTGAACAGGAAACAACAAAGGTTTCTAAGAATGGAAATAATTGTTTCCAGGTATAGGAGGAGAGAGGTACAACACACACCCTGGACAAAATGGATTTTCAGACTATACAGATCATAAAATACAGTTTAAATTACCAATTTTTACACAAAGTCTCTGTAAAAGCCAAATGCTGTATAGTGCCACCATGCAGCACAGAGAACTTTCTGTGGGATAGGTTAGAAAGATGGAAACTCAATAGGCAATCCCAAGTCTCAGCCTCTTGCAAAAGGGAGTCACTATAATAACTTGCCAAACTAAAAACTGACCCCCATCTCAGGTATGGTTTTGTGACCCCTCACCATAATATTAAACAGGTTGCAAGAACTTTCATGTTTTTAGAATCCTGTTTAAGTTCTCAGCCCCCCCCCCCCCCCAAAAAAAAAAGTTTGAGAGACATGAAACACTTCACACAAAGCCTCTGGAATACTTACAGGATCTTTGGCTACTGTAAAGAGTAGGTCTCCTTCACGGTTATATTTGATTTGAGTAATGGACCTCTCGTGACCTTGCAACAGTATAGGTTTCTAAAGGGAAATAAATCATTTAAAAAAAAATCCAGTATTTTAAAGCAAAACTACAAGCCTTCGAGCTTCACGATTTGTGCAAATAAACAAGTACAGAGTTTCCATCAAACACAACCAGAACTAGTCCATTTGCTCCTGTTTCTACCTTTTTACACTGTGAAACCAGCATAAGAAAACCTCATCTCCCCAAAGAGATGGAGCTAAATTCATCCCTGGTGTGAACCTGTTAGTCAACTTTAGCAGAGTGCAGACTCCCCAAACCATACAGCATTACCGGCTGTTTATGTTCCCAGGCTGCCAGGTCTCACTGAGTAGCCCTTGAAGGGAACCTGTCATCTCACAAACCCTAACACTTCTGAGCCCAGCAGGCTGAAACAATGAGGACTTGGGATTGAATTCGACTCACAGGGCCAGAAAGACGTGCAGGAGGTTGCTGATCCCACCCAATAGGGGGGCTTTATCCCCACACCACTGGCTGTGCCAAGCATTTCCTCAGCTTGAGGGTGGAGATCCCTGTGCCACAGGGCCCAGGAGGCTCCTCACACGGGAACCCAGCACTACACTGGAGTGGCGTCAGGTGCCACGTTACCCTGGGAAAACCACACACACACACACACCCCCCAGAGGGGCTCTCAGCGGGAGAGGGAGAATGAGGCGCACGAGGGCCCAAGCCTGGTGGATGCGCTCCGGACCAGAGAGAAGAAAGGGCCACGATGCCAGGGGGACAGGCTCCAGGCTGGGAAGAAAGGGAGCACCGGCACCACTGCGGGACGGGCTCCGGGCTCGGCTGGGGGGCGCATGACACCGCGGGGAGGGGCTCCGGGCCCGGCTGGGGGGGGGGGGCCGGAATGACACCGCGGGGGAGGGGCTCCGGGCCGGCCGAAGGGGCAGGAAATCCTGACTCCCTACAGAGCCGCCGCCTGTCAGCCTCCCCCGGCCTGGTCGCCGAGCCGAGCCGAGCCCAGCCCCGCACTCACCATGGCGACTGCTCAGCCCCGGCAACAGCCTGCGCAGCGCTCCGCGTGAAGGGAAGGGGGAGGAACCACATCCGGGTCAGGGGGCGCGGCCCGGCCGGAAGTGAACAGGAGCCACCATGGCCTCCGGGGGTGAGTTTCCCGCTTCCGGGGTCACCCCCCAGGACAGTGCTCGGCTCGCAGTGCCCGCGGGGGGGGAGCCCAGGGGCTTCCTTGCTGGGCGAGGGTCCCAGTGGGGGTCGCTGTGCCAGAAGGCCCCGCGGTGGGGCCCAGGGGAAGGGGATTTCCAGTGTGGGGGCTCCCCACTGGGGGGTTCGGTTCGCTTGTCCTCAGGGTGAGGGGTGCAGGGGAGGAGGTGCTGGGGGGGCTCCACGTAGGGAGGGGAAAGCAGTTCGTTCCCCCTCCGCCGTGGGGCTGGCAAGGTTTCCTGTCTGTAATGGGACCACAGAAGGGCCTAGGACAGTCGCTTCACTGGCCTTGTGCACGCAGACATGCCCAGTTCTTCGCTGAGCCAGTGGCAGCTGCCTCCCGGGACATGATGTAGGCAGGTTTTTAAAAACTCCTCAGCTCTCTTTTGCTCACCACACTCTGCAGGTTGTGGTCCAAATAGGGTGACCAGATGTCCCAATTTTATAGGGACAGTCTCGATTTTGGGGGCTTTTTTGTATATAGGCACCTATTTCCCCCCCCGCCAGTCCCGATTTTTTACACTTGCTATCTGGTCACCCTAGGTCCAAAGCACAAATGCCACGTAGTTCCAGGCTGGTGGCATCGGGGGAGTGCCAAAAATGTAAACTGGTTTGTGTTTGGTGCCAACACATCTCAAACCAGCACTCCCTTAGCCACAGCACACTGCTGACAAGACCCATACAGTAACGTAGAGCCCAATTTTCTCACGGATAGTTTATTTAACCTGCTTTCATGGACTGGAATAATCTGAAATAGTAAATGGACAGAAAAAAGAACTGCAACACAACTAAATGTGTGTAATAAACCTGTGTGAACATTACATAGTAACATTTATTGCAAAATACTGTGCTGTCACAGCATTCAAACGACTGTTCAGTGTTTTGCACTATTCTAAAATACTTAATGCACCATAAAAGCTCAGAACTGTTTAACATCTCTCATTCTTTAGTGCTTTGCAAATGTGATGATTGGGTTGCATTTATTGTACTGGAGCTGGTCACATCATCGTTAAGCTTGATTATTATTTACTAAATAACACGATGTTAATAACACTGTTATGCACTAAATGTACTGGCTACATTATAGAAGATATCATAAGAAAAGGCCCATACACCTAGAAGCTTATAGTTGACCTCAGACAAACAGCATGCGGGGGACAATAGTTCTTTTGTGAGAGTTGGTTGGTAAGATCATTGCTAGGAGGCTTTGTGGAAGAAGTGAGGTTTAAAGGATTTCATAGTTTGACACATGGAGGGAGAGACTTTTCCAAACAGGTGCATTGAGTTAGAGAGAGTAGAAGGGGAGTTCTGGGTGCTCAGCACTTTCCGCAACTGGGCTTTTAACACAGGAGGAGAGAGGGGAAAAAATGAAGGAATTTGTGATGGTCACAATGTCAGACGCAAGATTGATGTTCAGAACACAAGATTAGTCGCAGAGCAAATGGCAAGTTCCACCCTGCACTACATGCAGCCATGGAGTTGGGATAATGTAAGAACTAAAGTGAGAAACTCATATTATAGAGCACAAATAATCCCTGAAGTGTGGTGATTTGTGATTGTGTTGAAGGGGAAGTGTCTGCACTGGTCCTAGTGGCTATTCTGTGGGGAGGAACAAACCCATTTTTGAAGACAGGGACAGAGGGACTGGAGAAGGTGAAGCAAAGGAACCGAGTGCTGCAGCTGCTTGCAGAGATGAAATTCCTGTGCCTCAATTATAAGGTATTAGAACCCCCTCCAAACCATTTCAGGTAGTGCCAAGGGGGCCTCCTGGATGGGAATGTCTGTGGCTTAATCTGGCTTTAACATTAATTTTCGTAAACGTTTAATTATATCTGCTCTGGGCTTGATGGTTTTTATTGGAAATTTGATTTTTATCCTTTGTGATATTCCATTTAGCTTGCATATGGTACCACTTTTCCCATGAGGATTTCAAAGCACTTTACACACATTAGTTCAGGGGTCAGCAACCTTTCAGAAGAGCTATGCTGAGTCTTCATTTATTCACTCTAATTTAAGGTTTCGTGTGCCGGTAACACATTTTAACATTTTTTAGAAGGTCTCTATAAGTCTATAATATATAATTAAACTATTGTTGTATGTAAAGTAAATTAGGTTTTTAAAATGTTTAAGAAGCTTCATTTAAAATTAAATTAAAATGCAGAGCCCCCCGGACCGGTGGCCAGGACCTGGGCAGTGTGAGTGCCACCTGCGGCACACGTGCCATAGGTTGCCTACCTCTGCATTAGTTAATTAAGCCTCATATCATTCCTGTGAAATAAGCGTTCTCTCCCTTTTACTAAGAAACTGAGATGTTATGTGACTTACTCAAATTCACACAAGGAGTCAGTGGCACAACCATAAACAGAGCCCTGTGATTTAACTGATAGACCACAATTCCTTCTAGAGTGAGGAACAGAACAAATGAGTCCTGGCTCCTAATCCCCCACTCTAACTAGCTTCATGTCCTCACATAACATTCATGCTGTGTATATTATTGTTTCATGTGCAGTGACTGAATATGTTGTGTTTTCCTTGTAGTGCATGGTGCCATTTCTGTTTAACCAGTGTGGATCAATAATCTACTATCTCACTTTGGCATCCACAGGTTAGTCCTTGCTATTATGTGTCAGTGTAGTGGGATAGCTGGGGCTAGACAGACAATTTCATCCTTGAGAAGCTCTGTGGCCCAGCCAAGAAATCAATTACACATATTGAGGCTTGGTAGAATGGTGTTTTTTTTTTAATTTTGACATAACATCAATGTTTTTTATTACAATTTTTTTGTATTTTTATCAATTTACATTTTCAAAGTTGCAAGAAATTATGGTGGGAGACAGCCATTATTTAATGACAGCCATTGAGATGCAAAAAAATTAAATATTTATAATCATTAACACACAAATGGTCACATCACATGTTAAAATATACAAAGTAAATTTCCTAAAATATAAGTTCTCAAGCAGCATTTTTCTCCCTTTACCTATCTGTAAATAATTTTTGTTGGTTTGTGTGTACCATGAAATCAGTGTTTACCAACACAAATCTAAGCCTTCCAAGCCTACACATAACAGGATAGAGCAGTTTTGCATTGGTGATCAGAAAGTGATTTTTACAAGATTTAGTTTTTTAACTGTGTTTAACTGACCACGTCAACATTCCCTGTTCAATTTCAGACCTGTCCCTGGCGGTGCCTCTCTGTAACTCTCTGGCTTTGATAGTCACAGTTGTAACTGGGAAGATTCTTGGGGAGGACATTGGTGGTAAAAGTAAGTCAGACTTCAGTGCAATGCTTTTATAGATGTGCTCTGCACACAGCTTGGCATTCAGCACCATACCTTGAACATCTAGATTACCATTGTTTGGTGTGAGGTCTAGCTAGATCATGTAATTCTAGGGGCAAGATGTGTGGTTAGTTAAGTAGTTCATCTTATCATAGTTGGGGATGGATTTATTGAGGCCCCCTCCCCTAGGTGTGCACAGAGTGATGATCTGGTTAATCCTACCGTCTCATGGATGGCTATTAGATAGCACTAGTCTGTGTGTGATCATCAGTTGCTGTTGTCTCACTGAGGGATTTGAAACTAGGTTTTGGACAACTCTACTCTGCTAGTAGTAACTTAATATTTTTACATTAAGGAGCTACGCGGTGGGGAAGCTGCAGAAGGTAAGAATGTTGTCCTGTGAGGGCGTTAGGGGAGGAAGAAACCAAGCAAATTGAAAACGTGATGGCATTTTGTTCTAACAACAGTTTATTCAGCTTTCTAAGATTATCATTGAGAGAGAGTGAAATCTGTAGATTTAGAGCCATCCTGTACGCTTCAAGTCAATGGGAGTTAAGGATACACGTACCTCAGGTTCGGGCCTTTACACAATAAAGACATGAGCAGAACAGAACTGGTGAACACCCTTCTAGGCCAGAAAGATGTTCTATAAAAACCTAAAATACCAATGAAGATTCTTCTTCCTCATCCCCTCCCTCAGTCCACTGTGTGACACTAGATAATTTCATAAAATGGCTGCAAGTTTGAGATTGTTTGTAACTGATTGGGATGAAGTCCAGCTCCATAGGCCCATGCTAATAGCTACATTTGTCTTTAAACACAGCTATTGTTAGCACAGCGTTAACAAAGTTTCCCTGACTAGAGCAAACAAGGACTATTTTCCTAAGAACTATGCTCTAGAGCTATGCTGGCCGTAGTAGTTTTATAATATAGTTAATAGTTTAAAAAAATAAATCTCTGCACAGATATGAGGAAAAGTGTCTTAGAACCTGCTATTAACAACACTGCCGAAATTCATCTGGAACTAGCATGTTTCTGATCCTCCCTATCTAGCTACTCAGACCACATCATCACTGTAGCATCTGAATAGAGGACAAGGCCTAACTGATTAGTGGTGAGTGCTCATGATTCCTCCCATTTTTGTATGTCCTGTCTCCTTAGGAGCCGTGGTAGGAATGCTGCTTACTATCTTGGGAGTTGCTCTATGTATAGCTGGTTCCATGAACGAGTGAGAAACACTGAGAGAGTGGAAGAAGAACGAATGTGCAGAAGGTAATGCCGCTGTTTGGGGATGGGCACCCCTGCCGCTCTGGACCCAAATCAGACACCAGCGGTGTGGGCTAGAACCAAGGCAACGTGGAAGGGTGAATTTTGGTCCCTAAAGAAGAAAATTTCTGAAAACAGTTGTTGGAGTCTCTTTGCCTTTTCAAGGTTTAGGTCTTGTTGTTTTGGGGCACTAAGCCTCGAATATTTGGGGTTTGAGCCCCCAATACTTAATTTAGGTACAGAACCCTATGCAAAAAATGAGTGTCCTGATCTCCCTTCTAGGTCTCCCAAAGTTCCACACTGCTGGAGTCCATGGTGTAATCTCCATTTAGTGTACAGCCCCATGATGGAGATGTTGACATTCCCACCCACACAGTGAGGGATTTGGAACCAGAGTTTACTGTGTAAAAAAAATGTAAACAACCGGGTTGCAGAATTGAAGGGTCATCTCATCACTAGATAGAACATTTTAAAATCTAAAAAAAAAACAAAAAAAACCCTTCATATATCAGGGGAATATTTGACACAGGACAGCAGAAAATGGTTCACCAAGCTTATTTACAGAGGTAGCTACCGCACTAAGACTCCCACCTATACTCTAATTGCTACATCACAGTATTTCTAGAACACAAAGGCTGAATAAACTAAATGGTTCATACTTATCTCCTCCTCAGTTTTTCCAAAATGTCTTTTCTTCCGTGTGTGCCTCTTAGACTGTAAGCTCTTCAGAACAGGGACTATCCTTAACTTGTCTTATTCAGCACTTACTGAATTTCAGATACAAACCAGCTCCTTGACTGTTTAAATTTAAAAAAATGTAGGCCCAGGCATTTCTCATCTTCCTCCCCAAACATCTTCCGAGAAAGGAAGAAAAAAAGGGTTTAAATTAAATTTATATTTTTTAAAATATATTATGAAGTTATTTGATTCATTGTTCACTTGAAGCCTGCTATACAAAGCCCAGATAATGAAGGCATTCGTATTGTTTAAAACAAGCATTTTTCAAAGTCCTTGGATTTGATCAAGGTGCTTATGTTATCTACCACTGCACAGAGAGTAAAGCTAACTTGGTCTCCATTTCATCACAGTCACTTCATAAACTCTTCAGAGCTTCACACCGTCAGAGAAATGGCTCTTTCAGTTCTCTTCCTCCTCTGAGTCACTGGTCTAATTTCGCATTGTCAAGGCCTTCCGCGATCTGTCAGTGCTCTCAACCTTGTCCCATTTAAAGACAAAACAATACAAGTGACTTTTAATGTAACGAACGTGGTGTTGTATAGTGGTTACAGCCAGGGTCTGGCATTAAGAATTTCTGGGTACTGTTCCCAGCTATGCCATGGCCTTGCTATATGACTGCAGACTTCTGCATGCCTCAATCTAAACATCTTTAAAATAGGCCTAGTGATTCTTGCCTACAGCACTGAAGGCTATGTGGCTCAAATAATAAGTGTTTATATAGCAATTTGAGGTCTGTGGATGAAAGACCAACTACAACATCAGCATTTGCAGGAGACAGCAGGGTACTCTTTGCAGACAGAGAAATACTGCCCCATCCTCTGAAGTAAATACAGAATACACGGATCCAAATTCACCCCAAAGGACAGAGTGCGCCATTAGGTAATTCTGACTTTAGCTATGAACTGCTCCGATTTAAGTCAGAATTTTACCTTTGATCTTAAAAGGGAACAGGAGCAGTCCCATAACATATGCAATGGGACAAAATGCATTACCTCTACAAATTCTTATGAAAACCGGTATAAGAAAAGTTACTGCCCCAAGGAGCAGGCACCTTTAAAAACTTCCCACAAAACTGGGATTTTTCATTGCAAAAGAAAAAAGTTTCAGACTGTTGCTGTTTAGTGATTGAAGAGATTGGTTATAAATGTGTTGAGCAGCTGATTCTATGTGTTCCACACGCATCCATACTTTGCACGTCTAAAAGCACCACTGGCAATGCCTAATTTATATGAAATAAAAATACTTCTACCTCCATATTTAATAGAGGTGCAACCTGCACAAACCTGGTCCCAGCATGCACTGTACCATCAGAATCCCAGTAGTCTTAACAGGCTGCATTATAGTATTAAAGATTAGGGCAGCTGCAGGTGGTGACATGCAGCAGCAGAAGCCAAACATCCACCCTTGGAGGATGCCAAGATTCATCTGTCAATCTTTTTAAACATTCAGAATCTAAGCCTCTGATAAAAAAGGTTTTTACAGTGAAGGTTTTAACCACAACTACAGTTACACAAGGTGAGACACTATCACACAGTAAGTGGCATAGCATTTCCTTGATATTGTGTGCAGTTATTTTCGTTTTCAGAGTTTATTGTATCAGTTGTTTTATAAAGTCACAAATTAGGGGATAGCAAATTTGTGTCAGTCTAAGAATTTATACTGAGTACCTTCCTGTTAAATTAAAGCTAGTTGTGTCTTAGATATCTAATCTTAACTTGCTTACTTTCACCCACTGTCTAAACACACACATACTTTACAAGTATACTGGACTCTTTAGCAGTACCTTGCTATGAGGAGTCATTTTGTGTTTTGGTATAACTTCTTCCACAGTCTCTGCAGCTCTCTGGAGAAGGGAGAAAATAAGGACAAAAATCAGGGGAAACCTACCTTATCTCCAAGTCTCCATTCTCTTAGAGAACTGTATGACTCTTACAGCTCTGTAGAAAGGCCATCTGTAGAGTCCTGTGCTGATACAAAAATGTGGATCCACATCTGATCCTCATCCACAAGAATATAGGCTCTGGAAGGTGGGGAAGCGGTCTCATAGGCTATGAGCTACAAACAGCTGATTCTCTGCCTTGAGATCCTGTATTTAGAGCCCTGCACGGATGCAAAATTTGTATCCGTATCCAATCCACAAAAAACAGATTTGCAGGACTGTAGCCATCTCCAGGAAATGCATCCAACCCTCCCCTGTGGTTATTTCCACTTTCACACATTCTGAAGAGGGAAATTGTGGTGGCACCAATAAAATAGAAAAGAAGAGAATTTGATTTAAAAGAAGTAATAAAACTGAAGAAGCTACTTAGGCCACTGCTAGACTATTGAGTCACCAAACATGTTCTCAGATTCCAGCGTTTAGTATTACATAGTTTGTATTGCAGAGAGGAGCCTCCGATAGCTCTATGGGGTTTTGTTTCTCAATTTTTAAGAAAAGTTTTGATGAGACAGTTTCCTTGGAAGGCTTGTCTCCTGGGGCCAGGTTCTCCTGCTGCAAGATACGATTAACTCCCATGGACCCCAGCGGGAACTACTTGTCTCTCACAGCAGCAGCCTGAACTCCTGGACAGTTAGTAATGCAGGAGAGAAAAAGCCTTTTAGTAATTTACCAGAGAGAGTTACACCTCATACCTGATCAACAGGTAGCTCCATCTTTGTGTATTCATTCTCCATTACTTCCCGGGCACCTTGCATCTCATTTCTTGGGTATTTCACTTTATAGACACTTCCCTCTTCTGTGAGGAGAAGAAAGATCTTAAGAGGGTATCCCAGACACTAGCTGTGACTTAATGCAGCTTAAGCTATAGGAATGGCTAGGTCCAGTCTAGTGTCCCTGGGGCCTTTCATCACCACCTGCCATGTTGCTGGCACCGAGGAAATAACATTAATAAGCTGTTAACCACGTTTAGAGCTTGATTTTATACAGCAAATCAGATTAAGAACATTGGGTCGATTCATTACGGAGATGCTGGCACGTTAAAAAAAAAATCTCATTTAAAAAGTGTTCCTGACATAGTTACAGGCTGAGCTGCACCTCTGCCACCTTTCTATGTCTCCCAGACTACCCCTCCTGCCCTGTTAGACCTTACGCCTTCATATCTCCTGGGGTGGAATCATACATTTCTCCCACTCTTAGACCAGGCCTGGGCACTGACCATGGTTATCCAGCAGGTCCAACTGGGTTTGGTACCTGTGGTTCTTCCTTTTTGGAGCCTGTGACCAGTGGTGAATAGAGTTATCATACAGGCTTCTTAAGCCAAAAGTATTGTTTAACAGGAGGAACAAAGCACTTAGAGAAAAATGATTTTAAGACATCAATCTATCTTACCTACACATTTACCATCCCCTGACGGTAACTGAGGCAGGCCTAACTACTCCTGACACCACAGAGGAGTCTATGTCAGTCTGGTTTCCCCAAACAGCTCCCCAACAACTCCTCCCATGCCTGAGAGAGAGAGAGTTCCTTTTTAAACTCCTATAGTGCTTTTGATCTGTAATTCCCAGCCTTTTCCCATCCTGGCATTGTCTCTTAACACACCTCAGGTGTTTCCTAAGGGGGCCTGGTGTCTTATCTTGAACCACTGTGTTTCCTTCCTGCTTGTTTTCCTTGCAGCCCCCTATTAAACTAAACCAATATAGTCACACAGTAACATCCAGGATTCATAAGTTATTGCAGAGCAGCTGCACATCCACCACAGTTCCTTCCCTGGGTTGCTGCTGGGCGTTCAGACGCATATTTGCTTTTCACCTTTTATGCTCTTTAATTATTGCCCCAACAAATATAGTGGGGTGCAGCTCCAGGCAACTCCAGACAGAGTTCAGTATCTCAGCGTCATGGCGACTCAGGTCTCAAGAAAGTTTCATTCATGGGGTGTTTGTTGAGCAGAGGAAGGAATGGAATTACAATGGCAGTTAGGAGATACACTAGCGACTGTTCCCCTTTAGCACCTCAGAGTTAGACTGCTCCCTTAGCATCAAATTAAGGCCATTCCCTGTCATTCCTAAACATCCCTAGTGACGTTCTTTACCTTGGTCAGGCCAGTGTTGCACGTTCCTGCTATTTGTCCTGTTTTGCCCTGCACGGACAGGCTTGGCGTGGAAAACAGACTCTTCCTCTTTGTGTGGATATTTCCTCGCTTGTCTGCGCACTGCTGGAGAAGGAACGGGGGTTTTGTCTTTCTCTGCGGCTCCTGTGGACTGCACCCTGCGATAGTCTGGCTGAAATTAACATTCACAATAACTTCCTTAGTGTGTCTCTTATCCTAGGGCTTGTGAGAATGAGAGACTGATTCTACAGCATTAGTTATAGAGACACTAGGCCATCTGCCCAGAATGGCCCCGCCAGCACACCTCAGAGCTGACTGGCAGGATCCCATATGATATCAGTTCTGGAAAAAAGGTTTTAATGCAAACGACTATGCAGCTTAACTACAATGGGTCACATCCAGTGCTTGCTATATTCATTACCTGCTGAGGTGGATCAATGAGGGCAGAGTCGCTAGCTCCATCCTGGGAGGTGGTATAGCTTTTACCAAACTGAGAACAAGAACAGGAAATGTTTCAACAAATTTAACAAGACAGACACCCCTCGAAAAGGACATGGCAGCCTGGACTTGTTGGGACACTTCATTTTCAGTTGAGTGCCCAGCTGAACCCAACTCCTGTAGCTGAGATCCCTGTACAACCACTTCCTACTCACACAAGAACTCTCTCCTGTCCATTCCAAGATGCATTCTCAGAGCAGCTGCCTTTACTGATCATGAAGTGGCTAAAAGAACGGCATGAGCCGAAATTTGCAAGCCAGCGCTATGGGGCACCGTGCAACAGAAGGGAGAACCAGATGGTCACTGGCTACACAAATGTCTCCTGCTGGTCACTACTGGACACTGGCATACCAGAGGAAAGGACGCCACAATCAGGGCCATCAGAAAATAAGATCTGAAGAAGTCAACATCAAGGTCCCAAAATTAAGAAAGAAGGGGATGTTTAAGGCCTGCTCTGGAGCAGCTTCTGTTGGTGGAGATAATACACAATGGCAAAACACTAAGATCTACTAACAATCTTACTAGGGGGCTGCACACTTGGTTGCTTCCGTAGGCTGGGCGTACAGCACACACCAGACGCTCCTTGCATCCCTCCATTCTCCCCATTGCCACTCTCCTTTATTTCAGGGACTCCCTGCAGCCCTCTCCTCTTCTCCCCTATATCAGACCCCTTCATTCTCCCCCTGGCCCCAACAGAGGTTCTGTGTGCAACCCCATTCCTCCCCCGTGTGAGGGCTACCCATTTGCCCTACCATTCTCATTCTTATTCTTACTCTCTCTCTACCCCCCTGCCCCCTTCTCTCCCCTGTTCAGGATTGTCAACATTTTAAACCCAGCCAACACAGAGCTAAAATGAGCAGTATTATTAGGCTGGAATGTCCAAACAGAAAAATGCCATCGAGTTGATGTAAAGGCCTCACAAGCTCAGACAGTTATTATTATACTAGAAAGAGCAGGCAAGTAGGGTGCCTTCACAGGGCAGCTGTAGAGAACCCCGCTACTGCTTTAAACAGAGAGAAATGAAGCAAAGATGGGCATTTCCAGCCAGGTCCCATTGCTCACATCCAGAGGATACTGTATCAGAATCGGTGTTTGGGGCAGCTTTTCTGCTGCATCCATTTACACATGTCCACTATGTACAAATTTACATCTAAACCAGCTTGATGGCTGGTCTGTAGTATAAATGTAGCAGCCTACACAGGCTGAGCTACCTACCCCCTGATTGTGGATCCTGCGTCTGTTGTTTGGATGGTTCCTGAAACACAAAAAAACAAACCTCAGCATGTCGTGATCCAACATTTTTCAGAGACAGGGTGTCCGTCCATGGGATGCGCATGCACAAATATTCACCCTGGTATTTTTTTTTCCCTTTTCCACATTCACAAGCGAGTGCAGTGCTGGTGAAAGGTGCTGGATTGACAGCGCGGGAGATCTCTATTCTCACAGCAGGCAGAGCCCAGGTAGCATCAGTGCAGGCTCCCCCTCCAATGTGCCTCAGCCCTAACCTGACGAGGGAGCTGTCTCCGGGACCTAGTCAATCCTGTACTGCTCTGCGGAGATGATCCACAGAAATGAGAATTCGTGATGCTTGTGAAGAGCTGTTTGACTCTAAACTGAACCAATACCCACCACTCATTTCACACAGGCCACTAAACAGCCAGCAGGTGATTAAAAGAAAAAAGTTCTTAGTCACTGCTGACCTAGGCTAGATTTGAAGCACCATCCTAGGGATGGAAGGATCTATCCCATTGCCTATCCCAGACCGTCCAAATCTGCTGCTATTCCCAACTGACAACTGCTCTTTGGCCCTTGCTACAGGACTACTGGGAAACTCAGCCAAGCTACTACTTTTTCTGGTGCTGGGCACAGGGATTTCATAGGGTGGTTTGTACATGTTAAAAACAGCCCGACACTAAAACGCTTAAAAAACAAAACAAAACAATTTTGTACCCCAACTTCTATCATAATTCAGATTATTTTAATCCAAGCCTCAAAACACTCTCACAACAGAATCCTAATAATAAAGAAATGGATTTGTTTAAATGTTCCCATTTTAAGTTGGGAAACTTAATATGCAAACTCAATAAAAGCTGTGAAAGTTGTTTCCAAGGTTCAAACACACTTTTGCCAGGGGATGGGGGGGAAGTGCTCCTTGTCTTTCCAGATGAACACCTTTAAGTGCTCTTTGCCAGGTTCCAATCACACCAGGAGAGCATTGGTGAAGTTTGGCTCAACATTGAGACATTTCTTTTTGAAGTGATTTTGGGTTAGTTCCATCCACCGTTTTCAAAGGTGGTCACAGACTTTGAGCATCTCCAGTTTTAGGTGCCCAGTTTGAGACACCTAAGTGCTGAGGTGACTCAGCAGCTCTGAAAAATCAGGCCCTTGCATGTCTCAAACTGGGCACCCAAAAAGTCAGACAGTTTTGAAAATTAGGGCTTGAGTGATTATTAAGTTACAGGAAGAACTAGTCATTTGTTCCCTTATTTCCCCTCTCTCCTCACTCCCATGCATAAATATAACTTTTAAGCTTATCTTTACACCACAGATACATGCCTGCCTACCTACCGTAATGCCTGGTGCCCAGAATTCTTAGGCACCAGCAGTTCAAAGTAGGGCAGATTTTTGTACTTCTCCACCCCGACCGCCACATAGTATTCACCGTTCACCAACTCCTCGCCAGTGGAGACCGGGACTCCATCCAGTTGGCAGAGTCTATGGGAGAAGATGGCAAGGGGGTTAGAAAAAGCATGGGAGTGGGGCGGGTGAGGGAGGAGCAGCAAATGATCCTGCTTGGGTGGAAGTACACCCTGTGATCAAGAAAATGGGAGCAGAACATAGAAAACAGGCCAGAGAATGGGCCAAGCTCACTGTTGGGGAAGGTCTGCTGAAGTCAGTGGAGTTACTACACCGTGGTGAATGTGGCCCAGTGTGTTTCGGCATAAGTTAATTTACTGGTAAACTATACTTGTTCAGTAAGATTCCCCTACCCCCATACACATACAACATAATATAAGGACAATGATTTGCTTATAGCTATTCTCACTGGAGCATAATGAACATTAACTCTCACCAAGCCCCCAAGAGGTAAGTATTAGCCCTATTTTACAGAAGGTAAAACTTGAGTACCAGGGCCAAACAGCACATCAGATGCAGAAACAGGTCCTCTTGCACTAAGCATTAACCAGTGTAAGGGGACACAGCATAGACCAGATGGACATAAGGAAAAGCCAGCAGTGCCTCTCATGGATACCCACTTTCGAACAGCTCCACTGTGCAGGTTGGCTTTCTCCGTCAGCAGGCCCAGGATGGCGTCCCACTCCTGCAGGATGCTCTTGGAGAGCAGCAGTCGGAAAGGGGGGCTCAGCAAATCCCCATTCCGGAAAACACTTCAATAAAAGGGCCAAGAAAAATATGTGATGAGCCTGTGTTCCCAGCCCCCTGTATCTGTACCCCCAGCCCCCATGAACAAAGAGCCAACTCCTCTACAACTTTCCACACATCCAAGCCGTAGCTCTCCAACAGCCACACGATTAAACAGCTCATTATTATTGGGAGCGTAGTGGTAGAGCCAAAGCGTCCCAACCGGGATTGGATCTTGGTGTTGTACAAACATACGAAATGGTTCCTTCACCAAAGAGTTTATCATCTAACGGGTCTCAAACTCAGTTTTTACCCAAGAGCCAGTGCCAGTCCTTAAATCTTCCCAGTGGGCCAATAATGTCACTCATGCCACCCAGAACCCACCCCACCAAAACTCTCCCCCCCCCCCCGCCAACTCTGCCCCACACCTGCCTAAGGCTCGGGGAGGGAATTTGAGTGGAGGAGGAGGTCTGGGGTAGGGGATTGAGATGCAGACTCTGGGAGGAAGTTTGGGTGGGGGAGGGGGTCTGGGGTGCAGGCTTTGGGATCGAGTTTGGGTGCTGGTTGCAGGCTCTGGGAGGGAGTTTGGGGGCGGGAGGGGCTCTGTGGGAATGGGGTGGGAGTGCAGGCTCTGGGAGGGAGTTTGAGGCTGGGAGGTGCAGTGAGGGGGAAAGGGTGTGGCACTTACCTGGGGCTCCAAGACAGCGTGGGCCAGGGGTCCTCCAGATGCTGCTGCCCCCAGGCACCGTGGAGGCCGCAGGGAAGGGCCAGCAGACGTGGAGTGAGCTGGCAGACGCTGCTCAACTCCACTGCACTGCCGGTGGTGGCCAGGGCCCTGGGCCATTGTAAATTGCCCAGGGGAGAGGGAACCCCCAGGGGCAGCAGGTGGGGTCAAGGGAGAGACCCAGCCCCAAAACTGCTGGAGCCCCACAGGCCACACTGGGGAGGTTCTTGGACTACAGATGGCCCACGGGTTGGGAGTTTGAGACCCCTGATCTAAAACAACAGATGAAGAGGCAGGAACAGAAGACAACGTAGAAGCAGCGTGAACAAGGCAATGATAGAGGAGAGCAATACATGTACTTATCTCGCCTTTACCCCTAGGAACAGACAATGTATGAAGTGTGGAGGAAAGGGAGGCCATCAAAATATAGACAATGTTTACACGTGCACATGTCAAATTTTTCTTTTAAAGATATATATCAATTATAGCCAACAGCCCCTCCCTCTGTCCATTATCAGCTGGGCTTTAATTGTAGACGCCATGGAAGAAGTGGGCCTTGAGGAGGGATTGGAAAAAAAGGCTGGCACCGCTGGCAGAGGAAACAGAAGAGACAAGAGCGGATAAACAGAGTGGCAGAGTTGCGAAGAACCTTAAAGATGAGGAGAAGAGGCTTGAACTTTAAACAGGTGACGTCAGTGGAGGATTCCAAACCGAGGAGTGATGTGGTCAGAGCTACAGACAAAGACTATTATCTCAGCAGGAACCCTTTGAATGGACTGGAGATGGCCTATAATGCCAGACCCTTGAGGTCAGATGTACAGATAGTGTGATCTCCAGCTAGCATGTCACAAATTTCCTCCCAGTCAAGACAGATCATCCCAAGGCACAGCACACTGGATTCAGAATTTAACAGTCAGATCTTGGCCTGTAATAATCCATATGCACAGACAGTGCTTCGTATATTGGACCAAACTGTGCTCTCAGTTTACACTGTTGTAAATTCAGAGTTAACCCAGTTGAAGCCAATGTGGTTACATGGGATTTACACTAAATCAGTATCTGGTCCAATCAGTTAGAAGCCCAGGAAACTCTGGTACTAATGCGATTTTCCGTGCTTGTTCTGTTTCAGAAGATGAAATGATTGTGCTCATAGAAAACCAATCCACACATAAAACTGCAAGATTCATTTAACCCAGGGCTAGAGGAGCAGGGGCCCAGAATATATCCAGCTACAGAGGGCTGGTCATTGAAGAGGAATGGTCCCTTCTACAGAATGACTCTCTCCTGTCAGGGAGGAGCTTGCTCTGAATGAAGGAGGCATAGATAGAAATAGCAACTAGCTCTGGGAGGGACTGGGGCAGGAATACACCCCTCCAAAGCCAGCTTCCCCCAGTTCCTGAGCTCAAGGACTCTGCCTCCAGCCTCCCCAGACCTCCTGCTCCCCAAGGGAATCTTTAGAGCAAAGTCAAAAGGCGCTCACTGTATAATGCAGGGCAGGTGGACGTGCTTCTGCCATCGTGCTGCCAAGTTCAGCTTCTGGGGAACCATGGGGCGGATCTACAGGCCAGATTCAGCACACACAAATGTCACTCAAACGCAGAGCTTAGGAGCGGCCTGCCAGATGGGACTTCCCAACTTGCTGCATGGTCTCATTGCTGCTAGGTGGGGCTTGTTTGCAGGCAAGTCCTGGAGAGCCTCTTTACACACACCCCCACCCTCCACATCATCAACAAATGGGTTGGCAAGGCCAGGTGCATACCAAGGTTGCCAGGGTTAAGTCTGTGTACAGGTCTAAGTGCTAATGGTGGTGATAGAATGTAAACAAAGGGTTGAGCCCCGTGGCAGTCACACAGGGGATGTCCCCATTGACTCCCAAAGCGCTTTCAGGGCCTGCGTTCTTAGGCAGCCACAATTATTCCTGTCACCCACTTCTTCCTGACTCCTGCGCATTCTGCATTTTGCACAACTGCCTCCCCTGCACAGTTTAGGATTCACATTCTCAGTTCCATTCATGTTTCAACAGGGGTGGGGTGGGGTGGGGGGCACACCCACAGCCCATTTCCACTGCAGCCAGCTGCTGTTCTGACAAACTTATTTACGAGCTGTGGACATTTTGAAGAGATTGGCAGGAGAGCACTGCTTTCTCTACTGCATTAGTCACGGTGGGAAGAATGTCACATACCCAGGTAGCTCTCACACTGCCACTCCCCTCCCCCGACCCCTATGCAGGGAGTGGTTAGAGAAACACATGCAATCAGCCTTGTAGAAAGTCATTCCTGACAAAGTTCTCTGGTTCTCTGCTAGTAGCAGGCAGGTGTCCTAATCCCTGACCAAGCCTTACATTCTGCTCACTCTCTGAACAAGGCAACCACCTGTCTCCCCCATGGACTCACCCGCAAGCCATTTTTTTTCCTGCTCCCACTGAGCTGCTTCATTCCAGGGTTTAAATAGCTGTAAAAACGGAGGCAAGAAAATGATCAATACACACCTCTTCTAACCTCCGCCAGCCTAACCCGGAGAGAACTTCATTTGTATATAATAAACTTAATACCTTATTCTACGTCTCATCAGCATGAATAGACGTGAAACTGTGGACTGGTCAGGCTACAAGAACAAAATTCTAGCTGGTTTTTAACTGGTTACAATCACAAGAGGATTATGTCTAGTGTTTACTTCTTTAGGTCAATATCTGCCAGAACTGGACCAACGTTAACTGGTTTGGTCACTTCTCAGCTGATCGGCATACAGATATTTGCAGAAGTCAAGAATAGTCTTGCCTAAATTCACGCTGCAGCCATTCCCACTGTATATAAAACTCTCTGCTTCCCAAGTGCATATCAGCACAAAATCATCATTTCTTCCGGACTCCTCTCATTTGCCCTCCAGAAGGCTAGTCTAACCAACAACTCTCATGATGAAACAATTCTCAGCCAAACAGGCGGAGTTCCAGATACCACATATGCCAACTTCACGTTTTGGTGAACATCATGTTTTATCCCTTGAGCGGGACATTGACCAAGACTCCAAGCACTGGCCAGTGTTGCTCAATAAATACAGCTTGACGGTTTCCTCCACCATATTTACTTACCGAGTATAATTCATCCCCCATGAAACTTCACTGATTCCAAAGAAGTAATGCCAGGAATGAATCTGGCCCACTATATTTTAGGCTGCATTTAAAAAAACAAATACGCATTTGGAAATGCCCGCTCCATCCAGAACACAAGAAACCTGGTAGAATGAAGATGATTCATCAGTAGCTGACATTTCTAGGGACACTTGTGATGGAAAGCCACAGCAGAGAGCCCCAGCTATCTCCCACTGAGCTCCCTAAGACACAGAGCTGTGTATAACGCAACATAATACTGCACAGCACATACCAACACCCTGCCAGAACATACATTTCTCTGCAGATATTTTTGTATTCCTCTAATGTGAAAGATCACCTTGATTTACATTTCCAGTCTCATCCAGCACATCTAGGAATATTCACAACTGATTCCAATGAGTGAAGCAATTAAAAGGACAATCTCGTCCTTCCCAGTTTCAGGCTAACACACAGCTGATTGTTGCGTGCCCTTTAAAATCCCGAATATTAAACTTATTTAAAGTCCTTTGAACTTCCCTAACTATTAATTTTAAGGGTGGATAATCTGATGGGAAGAGAAAACCAAGATTACTGACAAGTTGTGTGGCACAAAAGAATTTAACATCCAACTGGCTACACTAAGGTTTTCTTTTGATAAAGACTGGTTCTTATTGATGGTGAGTGAGGCACGCACGAGAGCAGGAATGAGCTCCTTAGTGAGCTGGCTCTGTCAGTCAAAACAAGGGGGGGACTCTAAGCTCAGCGCCGTCAGCCATATTTATGGCAAATCAAACACACTGCATGAATTTCTCACGTACCCCCCATTACTCGCTCAGCCTTCAATTTCTTTCCGCATTCTGCCTCAGACTCGCTACAGAACATAACACACCCAGAAGTGCTGTCTGTTTTCACCTGCAGTTACCTCTTCCTTCCCCAATAGCCACATGGGGATAGGTATCTAAGTCCCGAGACTGAAGTTAACAGTTTGATCTACTCACTCTAGCCTTTTGAACCGCTCAAAGCCAGCTGCCACATACGGGCATCCATTCTGCAACTCCTCCAGCTCAGTGACCCGGTGGCCCTGCCTGGGGGTGTAGATATTCCTCACAGCCACAGACGCATGGATTGTGCTGGTCACCTCATTCAGAAACGCTTCAAAGGTCAGGAACTGGCGCTGGTTCACCACAAACTTCCTTCCGTGGAAGAAGGAGTCCCCATTGCGATATACCATCACGTTCTTGGCCACAGGGGCCAGAGCTATTGTGCTAGAGCTCATCCTCTTGAGCTGCGTCCACCTCACTGATCAGAGAGAGACAAGCCGATCAGCGATCAGCACAGGGCAAAGGCTGGAAGAGGAAAACCCCAGGGACCCTTGTGCTAAGCACAAGCCCTTGCTGGCTGGCTGCCTTTGTGCTCCCTCTCCCTTCTCAGAGCTGTGTTCTAAAAGGGACTCTTGCCGTTTCCATGGCTGCAGGCCCAGCAAGAGGAGGGAGTTTTGTGGGCCGGCCTGGAGGCTGAGTCACTCAAACCGAGAACCAAACAGCTCCTCAGTACCTCTCCTCTACTACACCAAACAGCACTCACAGCCCAGCACAGCTCCGAAATCCGGAGACTGGATGGCTCAGGAGAGCAGACAAGGCTGATTACCTCTGCAGTGGCGATTCAAATCCAGCCAAGTGGAGGTGTCTGAAAAGTTGTCACTCTCTGATAACTGCTCAGTGGCCTGTGTGATAGGAGTTTGGCAGGTGCCAATGCAGTGCCTAGTTGACTATCCTCTGCATCACAAAGCAACCCCCCTCCCGCATTTGCATTAATTAGCTCCGTAGCTACCGTCATCAAAATGGACTATGGGACTGAACTAATCTGCTGGCCTACAGGAGAGGAAGGATAGGCCAGTGATTAGGGTATTAGCCCACAACCAGGGAGACCCAGGTTCAATTCCCTGCTCTGCCACAGGTTTCCTGTAGTAAGTGGGAGGCCAGAAAAGTACCTACAGTAGAAAGATGGTAGCAGGACTGGGAGGGGGGAAGCTTGAACTACTGCAGACCAGTTTGCAGAGGAATTCAAGCCAAACATCTCTTACTCACATGCCCGCTATTAAAACAATATTTCACTACAAACAAAGCTATACTTACCTGTCTTCCCCTGCTCTCTATTCCACTGCTGAGAGCATAGATACCAGCCTGATTCCCAAAGTTACTGATTTCCCCATCTCTGCAGAGGGGGTGAAGTGATGAGACCAGCCTATGACAGCTCCTCTCCTGCTCTTGAACACAGAGGGCCAAACCTTCATCCTGCTCAAGTTATAGCTCATTAGCCTTCAATGGGACCAGCCCAGAGAGTTTCAAAGTTTACATTGGCTGGACCCACCAAATTCTGAAGTACCCCTCCATATGTTTACAGGCCTAGTCTATAATAAATGGAGTCAAGTGAGTTGGCCAGAAAGACGTATGCATTAAAGGATGCATCCAAAAGCTTTATTTACATTGTGAACTGGTTACACCTGGAGAGCTTTCCTTCAACATATACCCTGTCACCTGAAGCAATAGCCTCCCATCCCTAGCATTTGACACTACAACTGAGGTTAGGCTTGCTTTACTTTTCACTGGATAGCATCTGTGCTAGGTGGCGGGATCAAGACATGGCCCAGCCAATGGCAGAGACAAATCTGGGGAGAGACAATACTTTATTCAAAAACAAAAATGAGGAACAAATGAGTATGTTCAGGAACTGACACAGGCTTTCATTGGAATGGTTCCAGACTGTACATTAAATATGTGTATGACTGCACATGGAAAGAGACAGAACCCAGAGCATCTGCACTCACAAAGTGTTACGGGTGTGGGATAGGGATCAACCGTGCCATGGGGAAAAGTCCCCTTTCTGATGTTCATGGGTTGCTCATTAGAACAAAACAGTCAACAAAGCCCACTAGCAAACACATCTGGTTATATAATACATTCTGTACACACTGGGCCAAACCTTGTGGTTCTCGCTCAGCCGGCGTTCTGCTGGAGTGAAGTCTGCAGGGTTTGGCCATCGAGTATTTTGGGATCTCCAAGTCATGGGAACAGAGTTATGGTATGTGGGAAACAGACTCTTTCCAAATACATGGCTCAGCAAGCTGACAACAAAAAGCCGTTCCTGCTCTGTGGAGGGGAGCCCATTCCTGCTGTTCAAAGCACCAGGCTGCTTCCCTGCCACTCAGTTCAGCCACAAATTATCAACTAATCTTTTAAAGAAAAGTACATAAAACAAAAAAAAATCAGTCTGGCTGCGATTTCCCTCTCAGGCTCAGTCAGCAGAAATGGAGTTCTTCTGGGTGAGGGCTGGGTAATAACCCCTTCAGTACATATAATGTCCTCCTTAGCATGGGGCAGATATTGAATATGTGACTTCACCAAAAGGTTTCAAGTTTAAAAATAAACCTCTTCACTGTAACTAACTCTTATTCGGATGAATGTGACAAATAAAAGTCCCAGTGGAAGTCACAAGTTAACCATGAGAAATGTCTATGCCACAGTGGAGCTAGTGCTTTCCCAGGCAGCTCACGTGATGATTCCTCTCCTGCAGTGGATCGGACACAGTCCAGCTAGTCCCAGAGAACGCTGCTCCTCCACAACAAGGTGAGCATACTCCGCATCCCCCTGAAACAGTTTCCTATCGCTCAGGAGTCCCCAGCCTTTGTTTCAGGATCAAATACTACAAGACAAAAAGGAAATCAAATGATATTGCTTAAATCCTGACAGACTTGAAACCAGAAGAGCATCTGTCTCTGCAGGTTACCCAGCTACCACTGGAGTCCTCATATGTGGTGAGAAATCCTTAAACACTGAAAGGAATGCAACTGAGGCTTGTAGGGCCAGATTTAGGCATCTTCCTCCCTCTGCTGGCTGCTTGCTCATGGCCAGGCAGAGTGCTCTAATATGCAAAGGATCTGTCCTTTGGATGTTGCCTATTCGCAAGAGGAGCAAGTGGACAGAGCAGAGGGATGTTGATAAGTATACACACAGCAATAGTCACATGCAACCACGCACTTTACGAACTTAATAAAGCCGTGCATGCACGTACACCCATCTGGGCGTGCCCACCCAACCTGTGTGTACACATGCATGCACACGATAGGTGAATATCCTAATCCGCATTTTATAGACACAGAACCTGAGGCACAAATTGCAAGGTCCCACAGCAAGTCAGGAACAAAGTCAGCAATACCTCACCCTTAGTCCTAGGTTTAGGCAATTAGAAATCTCTCCCCCTTTGTGCCTACAGTTAGAAATAAGCCCCAGCGTGCCAGGTTTACCAGTGTTGAGGTGCCTAGCAGAGTAACAGGCATTTTAGACAACATCCTCCACATTTAATTGTTTCAGAGTAGATTATGGTGTAAGATTGTCAACCCTCAGTGTCCTTCAGCAGCAGGAACTCTTACTAAGAAACACACTGATGACTGCATTACTAATCCCATCCACTGTTGCAGGGAAAACACAGAATTCTGTATGCACATCTTGGTAGGAAAGTGAGGGAAACTGAGGTAGAAGTCTAGTGGTTGAACCAAAGGACTTCCAGAAGAGTCAGTATTTCTGCATTCTACCTCTGCTCTGCCATTGACTTAACTGTCTGACCTCAGGCAAGTCTCCAAACCTCACCATGCCTCGTTTCCCTATTCATAAAATGGATGTGATAACACTGACCCAAATCTGTAAAGCACTTTGAGACTTTGAGACGGGAGGTACAATATAAGCATTATTCTATCCTTATTTCTTTACTAACTGATCATTGCTAATTCACACTAATGCTTGGAGATTAGCACTGAAGACGGATTAGCATGTAAGTGAGAGAATAATAAAAAGAACAATAAAGAAACAACAGACCCTACCTTACAAATGTATTTGGATAAACTAGATGAACAAGTGTGGTTTAGAATATGTACTGCAGTACATTCTAGAAGAGCAGTGAAGTCTTTGTAACACGCCTATAGCTAACCTCAGCCATATCTTCCTCTAATTAGCTGATGTTTACACATGGAAAGTGCTGTACAAGCGTTAAGCATTATCATCTCCTCCAGAGAAGAGAAATGCACCTCCACTATCTGATTAAACTCTTATGTAACTGAATGGAAATCCAGTCCCCACCACAGTGATTAATTGAAGATTCCTCTTGCAGATGTTTGTCTGGACAAGCCAACCTTTGAACACAGCAAGAGGCAAGGACAAGCTCTTACATTCTTGCGGCTCACAATAGCTTGTTGCAGCCACAGCAGCTCCATGGCCAAGTGATTTCGATAGCACTGAAGGTCGGAAAGAGTTTGAGGCAGCTCCTGTTTTATGCTCTTGAATGGAAGCTCTGCACAGAAATGGAAAAACAGAGATTAATTCTATTTAAGGGGTTATTTGATTTTATAGCCTAGCCATGTTCCCTTTAGTCCTCTTGTGTTCAGAGGCCAGACAGGGCCGGAGGTACTCTTCCCAAATTCCACCTACCATCCCAGGGGAATTGAATGTTTTGGTAGAACAATCAGCAGTGAAACAGTTAACCACCTTAACATACAGATTTCAAAGTCAACAATCCATTGCAACGAAGAGAGGCAGGTCTCCCCATTTGGAACCAGAACTCTACTTTGTACTATTCTAGCTTCTCATATGCCATCGTCACTGTAGTAACCAAGAACACATGACTGTTAACCCAAGCCAGTGCACACAGACTCGGAACAAGCTATTTAGAAAATTTACCTTTAATGCATCTTTCATAGAATGTGAGGAATGCAATCAATCATCTTCCTTGGTGTACAGAGTTATACTATACAGAAGCTAGTGTGTTAATTTTCCTGTGTGGTTACTGCTGCCAATCCATTTGTATTATTCACCTTCTGGCTCCATGAGAGGCTGTTTATTTTCTTGTGTCAGGAACATCAAGAAAGAGAGACCTTGGATACTAACCTACTTCCAACTGCGTCAGAACAAACACATGTCCACAAACAGGATAAAAAACAAACACACATTTTTCTGGGTACAAGCCCTATGCTCTTGAACAAAATCCATGCTGATGGATTATCATAGTTTTCTAGGGCTACAGCCTACAGTCTTTTCAAGACAGTATTTCCTGGACTCTGCTCTATAATTGATCATGGTGCCTACGTAGGGGGGTTATAACACTGAGATATTGCCCGCTTTGAAGATCTGCAGTTAGTCTCTAGGACCTACACAGAAAGGAGAGCTGCATAAAGCTTGTTCCTAACTTAAGCAGCCCAGGCAAGTATATGAGCTTGAAGGGTATGCATAAAGCTGCTTGGAATAGAAAAATCTAGCTTGCTTGCGATCAAAGTTTTGCAGAAAAATCTTTAATCTGATCTCAAATACACCAAGGGCCTCTCCCTTCCCCTATGCTAATGGAAGAGGTGACATGGAATTTATTTAGGCAAACAAAGGTTTGGATAAGAGGGTGTACTTTACCCTGCAATTGATGCTCATTGGGAAGCAGAACATTTAGAAAATGAGAGGATTTGGATAAGAGGGGTTTCCAGGTGAGAAACCTGGAACCCTGCCCCAAATAGGGGTTGATCAAGGTTTCTGAGCTGGTGTGGAACCAAGTTTAGTTTGTCCTTGCAGTTAAATAATGTATATCTGCAATGGATAATTTCCTAGTGTAGACAAGACCTTGGAGAGGAGATATTATTTAAACAGGAAACTCATGCGAGGGGGCCCAGACTCCATTTTATGCGATCTCTTGGATGAGATTCATTGCTCTAGTCTCTCTATTGTATTCCTGAAGCTTTTGTCTCCCCAACAATCTAGCTCAGGCAGGTGAGCGTGCTGACAGGTTACACATGCCATGCTGGAAGGGTTCAGAGGTGCTGGCTATAATGTATATCCCTATTTCTGTCTCTTACCTTGACTGGCTACAGTAGATCCTATCTCCGGAACAGTGTTGCTCCATACAGATGATGCATTGCTACTGTTCTTCCATTCCGTATTCTCTCCTGATAAGCTGCAGTCCTGTCCAGTGGATTTATCTGCATCACACTCTAAATGTTGCTTCACTCTCTTGCTTTCACCTCTTGAGACCATCTGCTCATCTTGAAGCTGGGCTGCAGGTTTCATGCAACTCCTAGAGTCACAATCCTTCTCTGGTTCTAGTGTCTCAAGAGGACAATGCTTTTGCTGCCCTTTAGCTGTGTTGTTATGGTCTTTGGATCCAGACTCTTGATCAATTAATCGCTTTATTTTCATCTGCTTCTGGAGAAAAAATGTTTGAGAAGTTAAACATGGAGGAGAGTTAATGAACAGAGGGATGTAATAAAAAAATTCAACAAGGTTAGGCTCTTCCTGGCTAAGATGATCTTGCTTAGTAGATGTTTGTAACCAGCTCCGATAACTTTCCTCACTACTTTCCAGAAATTCACTCTGCCCACAAAAGAGTTTTAAATGATCATGGTTTGGGAAATGGTTAACAGTTTATTTCCAAGCTACATTTTTTTTTTTTTTATAAAGCTTGTTCATGAGCCATGTTCAAACACTACAAGAGAGCAAGTCTCAGATAGTGCCTGGTTGTAGTATGGACAGATGGGGTCTGTCATGGAGAAGAGAGTTTGTTCTTTCCAGGCTTCAGCACCATGATTCAAATGGTTAACACATGGCTAGGTCAGTGTACAGTGTGAGATGGACGCTTTAATTGTGTCAGAGGACAACCAGGTTTCCCCCAATATGGCTGCATTTATAGCATTTAGCCAGACCATACGTTGAATCCAAGAAAAATTGTGATAATGAAGTCCAGAAACTACCTGCTACATGCAGAAGTGCTAAATTCTGTTTTAGCTACACCATTTTTTGTAAGAAATCCCTATTCACACAGAACATGTTGATCATATCAGCAATGCCAGCCTTTGCTAGGAGCGACTGCGTACCATGAACTGAATGGACCATACCTTTTGAGGAAAGACAGGCATTGGTATGAAGCGTCCTTTCCATTGCAACGGACCCAAATCCCCTTCAATCTCCTTTACCATGTTCTCATAGTCCTCCTGTAAGCTTTGGAACCTCTTCCTCACAAGATAACCCCTGACATAGGCCTACGAAGGATAAGACAGAGATCCCTAAATAGTCATAGAGATGGTTGACCACGTTTCCCAACACAGAGAAGATTTGCAGATGCTTCAGAGGGAATGAACAGAACAGGGCAATTCCCTCTTGTTCACTCCCAGCTTCTGGCATTAGAGGTAGGGCTACCCAGAGCATCGGGTTGTGTCCCTGACCATCTTGGCTAATAGCCATTGATGGGCCTATTCTCCATTAACTCATCTAATTCGTTTTTGACCCCAGTTATACTTTTGGCCTTCACACCGTCCCATGGCAACGAGTTCCACAGGCTGACTGTGTGTTGTGTGAAGAAATACTTCCTTAGGTTTGTTTTAAACCTGCTGCCTATTAATTTGAGTGACCCCCTAGTTATTGTGTTATGACACCGGTAAATAACACCTCCCTGTTCACTTTCTCTACATCATTTGTGATTTTACAAAGCTCTATCATATCCTCCCCTCTACTCAGCTCTTTTCAAAGATGAACAATCCTAATCTTTTTAATCTCTCCTTGTATGGACGCTGTTCCAGTCATTCTTGTTGTCCTTCTATGTGCCTCTTCCAATTCTGCTCTATCTTTTTTTCAGACGAGGTGATCAGAACTACATGCAACATTCAAGGTGTGGGCATACCAATGGTTTATGTAGTGGCATTATGATATTTTCTGTTTTATCTATCCATTTCTCAATGGTTCCTAACATTACTATTACTTCACAACATCTTACATTATTAGAATGGAAACAATCATTAATAAAATATTAGGGCCCAACACTGCAAACGCTATAAAGCACGATGCTAACTACCATGGTAGTCCCACTTCAGTCAGACAAACTACCCATGGCCATGAGCATTATATCTGGTAGTGAATATTTGCAGGATCAGGCCCTAACTTGTTGTCGCTGCTTAGGCAACTTGTTGGTTTATTTTTGTATTTCTTCTGGCTAAGGCAGGGAAAACAGCCCATTAATTTCACTGTGTTTCTAGTCAGTGTCACTTTCTAGATGAAAGTGATTAATCTGAAAAGGAAAAAAAAAAAGAGAGAGAGAGAGAGAGAGAGAGGGAATAAGCAAAGCTCCAATGATGACAGTGTCCGAGAAAGGCATCCACTCTTTAAGGAACATGTGACTTATTCATACCATATTGGGGCTTTTCTATAATGTCTCATACCATGGAGCTACTAAGGAACGGCTACTGTGCTTTAAATTCACCCCTACCTTAGTCCAAATTAACTTTCAACTGCAAACAAACTTTGAATACGTCCACTTTGAAGTGGATGGGAATTTTGCCACTGACATCAGTAGTGCAGGATAAGGCCCCTAATGTTATTTGTATATTGTGCCTGTTTCTATGAAACACACAGGAAAAAACACTCAAGACAGGAGCACCAAGGAGCTGTGATACCCTCAGTGAAACTAGAGCAGGGGGGCAAACTCAGCCCTGGAGTAAGAGAACAGCCCACTGCCATCAGTGGTGCTGCACCTGCTTACAGCAGGGACTAAGCATAAGCACAAGAAACAGCAGGAGCTGGGGCAGCAGAAATAGATTAAGAGAATTTTGTCCCTTGTCGCCCCAAGATGTGCCTACATCCAGATTTACCACCCCAGATATACAGTCATCCCCATCGGGTCCTGCCCTAGCCCCAGACGCATCACCCCACTCCTCAGATATACAGCCCCCTCGAGACCTGCCCCAGATGCATCACCCCACCCTTCAGATATACAGCCCCCCTCCCCGATGCGCCCCTCACTTATTAGATATACAGCCCCCTAGACCTGCCCCAGATGCACCCCCCACCCTTCAGATATACAGCCCCCTCCCCCCAGATGCACCCCCCACACTCCTCAGATATACAGCCCAAAACCTGCCCCAGCTGCACACCCCACCCCATACACACACACACACACACCCGGCCTGCCCCAGCTGTGCCCCTCCTCAAGCCTACCCCAGATGTACAGCCCCCCCCCCAAGGCCTGCCCCAGATGCATCGCCCCACACTCCTCAGATATACAGCCCCTCGCCCGAGACCTTCCCCAGCTGCACACCCCGCCCCATGCACACACACACCCGGCCTGCCCCAGCTGCGCCCCCCCTCAAGCCTACCCCAGATATACAGCCCCCCCCCACCCCCCAAGACCTGCCCCAGATGCATGGTCCCACACTCCTCAGATATACAGCCCCCCACCCCCTGAGACCTGCCCCAGATGCATGGCCCCACACTCCTCAGATATACAGCCCCTCGCCCGAGACCTGCCCCAGCTGCACACCCCGCCCCATACACACACACACACACACACACACACGGCCTGCCCCAGCTGCGCCCCCCCTCAAGCCTACCCCAGATGTACAGCCCCCCCCCCGGCCTGCCCCAGCTGCGCCCCCCCTCAAGCCTACCCCAGATGTACAACCCCCCCAGGCCTGCCCCCACCTTATCCCCAATACCCGCCCCGCCCGCGCGCCTCACCTGCAGCGTCGTCACCCCCTTCACCAGCCGGTGCTGCGCCGGCGCCATCTCCATCCGAACCGGCGCGGGCGCTGCCTGGTAACCGGGCTCCGACCGATGGCGTCATCGCGCGGCGACAGCGGGCAGGGGAGGGGCTCTTCCGCCTCCTTCCCCGCCCTGCAGTGTCTGCCCTCTGGCGGTCCGTGCGGGGAGGCGCCCCAGGCCTGTCGGTCCCACCCAGGGCTGTGAGTGGCCCACGGCCACGTGCCACGCAGGCTGGGGGCTCCCCTCTCAACCCCTAACCCCTGGAAGTAGTGACCCTCTGGAGGGGCAAAAGGGGGCCCACGCCCCCCGAGCAGCTGGGTGATGTAACAGCTGAGCCCCATTCCTGCTGGTAGGCTGCAGGGGTGGCCAGGCCAAAGGCAAGCGAGTGGTATTGTGACCAAGCACAGGGCATCACTCTGCCCCTCAGATTTGGGGTAGCTGGGCCAGTAACTTGGCCCTCTCCTTAGCAAAATTCTGGGTGCACCCCTGCTCGGAACCCACTGCTTTCCAAGGGAAACTTTGCCTTGCTCTGTGGTAAAGTATCTCCCAGTGCTTTACCCACATGCCTCCTCCATTCATCCTCATCCCCATGTTACAGATGGGCTAACTGAGGCAGAGAGCGGTTAATATAGAAGATTTGCAAAACAGGAGCAAGCCTCACTATTTATGAGCCTAATCCAAGACATTGTAAAGGAGGTGGAACATGCTCAGCCTTTTCTGGAAATCAGGCCCCATACAGGTGTCTCACATTGGACACCCAATACCATTAGTCACTTCTGAAAATCACAAGCCTAGGGCAGATGCAGGAACTGAACCCAGGAGTCCTGGCTGCTCATGCCTCTGTTTTAAACTTCTGTCCATTTTTCCTTCTTTACACATTAATTAAAGTGGTGGTGAAAACAGCAAAATACCACACCTAGTTTATTTACATTACAATTTCATTATTTAGTGCTACATTCTACTACTAGAAAAACATTCTGACATGTAAACATACACTCATCTATTCACCTTCAGTATCGAATTGGAGCAGCTTAGCTGTTAAAAAGTGGACGTGTGTGTAAGTGTAGAAATGTTAGTTGTTTAAACTCCTCTCTTCTTACATTTGGTGTCTGGTCTAGCAAAGCCACCACTTCTATCCTTGTTGGAATGGAAATATTACCCAACCCCCACAGAAAGAATTTCTACAAAAGGCCTGGGGTATTTTGCAAGATTTTGTGATGTAGCTGTTTGTCCACTAGGAACCAGACTGAAACCCACCAAACTCATTTCACTCACAGCCCCTCGAATGGTCCAAACTGAATCCCGCAGCCTGAAAATGAAATGTTCGATCTCCCATTAACAATGCTTTGTTTGCTATGGCACTTCTTATCCAGGAATCTCAAAACGCTTTATACAAGGTTGCTCAAGTATCACTAACCCCATTTTTAAAAAGAAAGGGGAGGAAAAAACTCAGGCACAGAGAGGTGCAGCAACTTGCCCCAGGTCACATGGTGAGCTGGGAAGAGATCAGGAGAGAGAGAACCCAGCACTGCTGATTCCCCGTCTTTGCGCTACGATTTTCTCGTTTACTTTTCAAGTTACCTTGACAGTGTTTGGCCTTTTCGGATGCTCTAAAAATCCTGGATTTTGATACAAAATTATTAGACAACATGCCCCTCCCCCAGCCTACCCCCCAAACCCCTTCTCTTAGGGGTGTCCTTCCTTTTATACTCCTACTGTTCAGAGGGGCCATGACAGAGTCGAGCTGGTGGAGCTTTCCCTTGGCTCCAGAATCCTCAGTGCTGCCCTCTGTTGCCTATGGAGGGATCAGGCAGCCAGCTAGGCAGTGGCAGCATCCTCCAGGTCTGGATTCTCCGCTAGGTGCAGCTTTTGGCTGAGTTTTATGTTAAGGAAGAAGAATAATTGATCAAGCTGCAGCCTCATCACTGACCAGATCCCTGGGAGGAGAGGCTGGAGCTCCTAACACAAACCTTCTAACTGAGCCAGTCTCTGTACCCAGTAGCAACAGCACCAGAACCAGGAGAACCCAGGGGCCATGGCTTTTTAACATGGGCATGGTTTGTGGAGGTGGGGGGGCAGTGTTGCCCCCCTAAACTTCAAGCCTTGGGCAGGTACACCACCCTCCCCGGCCCAAACTACATCCATGTTAAAAAGTTATGGGCATGGCCCCATAGCCCCACCAGTCCAGCACCAGTGCCCCTGCCCCCACTTGTACAAAGGTTCTGGCACCCTTGCTGGTAGCCTGTGCAGCACAGGAACGTAGGATTTGGCAATGGTTTGTACCATGCAGTATCTCACCTCATCAGACCAATGGTCAATAGAATATAGCATCAGGACAGACCAATGGTCCAATAAAAAGTCTGGTCTTCTCCCTCCAGCCATAGTCTGTGCATGGCAGAGATAGGGGAAGGGTTCCTTCCTGACCTCTACGGAGATCGCCAACACCCCGAAGCACGAGATTCTTCTCCCTCTTATCCTGCACAGACGGTGACGCAGGATTTCCCATACTGGATCAGACCACCGAGCCACCCTGGCTGGGATTCTGTCTTCAAGAGTGGCCAGTACCACATGCTAATTCAAACTGGTCCCACAGTTATCCAGCTCCTTCATAGACTCAACTGCATTACTCACTCCATTGGTGGTGCCTGGTTACCCTTAGAAGTGGATTCCAACCAGCATCCATCACCGATCCATCTCAATGCATTAGGGCTCCCTCTAACCTCTTGCCCACTGATGGGCAAAGCGTGGCTTGTGCCGCTCAGAGATGTTACTCAGACCTCCAGATCCCACCCTCAGGCTCCTCCTTCCAACCCAACCCTTCCTCTAAAACGGTGTCCTACAGATGTCTTCATGACAGGCTCGCCTGGAAACCTTTGGCACCAGCAGAGTCCTGGTGTCTTTGAAACCCCTGGCAATTCCCAAGAAGCCTCCAAGCTCTACAGGGCTCCCTGCCTAGAGTCTCTGGCAGAAGATGATCAGCATCTACTAATGGCATCTCAGATCCAATGCCATGGTCTGGGGAGATATTGGAGAGTGATGATCAAGTGTCTCAAAGCGGATTCCCTCTTCCCTTCCCTGCCTGAGGGGGTCACCCAGCTGTGCACATACAGAACAGGCCCCCTGAAGAATCCCATGGCCCCGATAGGCCCCGGCAGAAGGATACATGGAGTTGCTGAGCTCTTCCAACTGAAAAGGGAAACAGAAGCGTCATTAGAACAAGCACAAGCAGCTCTGACAATAAAGGGAACAGGGCCCTACTTGCCTTTGAAGATCCTTAGGGAGCATTATCTGTATTGTGGTAGCCCCCAGAAGGGGTCAGGGCCCTGTTGCGCTAGTCACTAAGAGCAGCACAGTCTAAGTGCGGGGCTTGGAGGGAGCAGGGATTTGTTCTCAAGGGACGACTCAGGGATCAGCCCACCAGGAGAGAACTCTCTGGTACTCACATTAGTCAGCAGCTGATCTAGGTTACTATCTGCCACTGTCTTCTTCTGGTCCTCAGAGAGCTCCTCCACATAGACATCCAGGCTGAAGTGCAGGCGCGCCAGCTTCTCCTGCATCTCCCGGACGTGCTCCAGCTGCTCGAAGGAGCACTCCTTCCCTGTGCCGCCCAGGAGGGGGACCTGGTTACACTCAATCACCAAGACACATCCCCTTGCAGTAGAGATTCCTAACCAGCTCTCCTGGGGTTTCCCATTACAGATAGGCTGGGCTTGCCCCAGGCATCACACAACTGCTAGCAGGAGCCTCCCAGATTAGCCAGATCTTCCAGTTCCAGCCATGGTGGCTCTGGGTGGCCCTAGCTCCCAGCACCCCAGGGCCAGGCACTGATGCTTTGAGGACGCCATTCAGGCTGATGAACTCCCCTTTAGAGGAATTGCTTCCTGCTTACCAAAGGCCTGCAGTTTGCCCGAATGGAAGTCATTGAGCAGGTTCAGCAGCCCACCCTCCATCTCATAAACGTCCGAGACGTCGGTCAAGAAGGAGTGCTGCAGAGGGGCCCCCAGTGCTGCGCCCCCACTGCCCCCAGGCTGAGGCAGACGAGATTTCTCCTTGTTCACCCTAGATAGAAAATACAAACCCCCATGAACATTGGCTGGAGGCCTTTCTATGCCAAGAGATGCAGCCCTTGTCTTTCTTCCAAGGAGCTCATGGTTCTTTGTAAGTACAGCAGCCTGCTATTTACAGATAAAGGGAGCTAGTGCTGCAGCTCCAGTCCTAAAAAACCAATTTCTGGAGCGTGTTCCCAGCATTTGCAGTAAGTGATTGTACTGGAACACTGCTTCACCTTCCACAAAAGTGCCTGGCCAGCATCGCAGAGCATTGGGGCACAACTCGAGCCCTGGGTAGCTCAAGCAGGAGTGACCTGTGTGGTTTGGGTGCTTGCAATCTCAGGTTTAATACCTGGGGACATGCAGCATTTGTAATGCAGGCTCCCTGTCATCCCAGCCCCCAGCACTGACCTTTTGAATTTGGCCCGTTGCTTTGGTGAGGGCAGGTGAGGCAGCCCCAGAGAGAAGGTGGTGCTTTTGCTGGTGGGGACGGACAGTTTGCGCAGAGCGCTGGACGACACAGGCTGAGCTAGGCCAGGCTTTGGACTCCTCTTCTTCTTCTTGTCTTCCATCTTGAGAACACGATCCCCAGGCTGGGGCCAGTCGCAGGCTCAGTAACCCACTGCAGCAAGGAACCTCTGGGCACTAAAAGGAGACACTGTTCACAAAGGAGACAAAGCCCCTCTTTCACCCCCTTTCTCCAGCTTCAGCTATTCAAGTGCAGACAGAAGCTGCTCCCGTGCGGATCACCTACAACAGGGGTAATCAATCAGCGGACCGCGAGCCAAGCCAGACTGCCAGATGCTTTTGAACAGACCCCCAAAATCTTTTTAATTTACTTTTTTTTATTATTATTTTCTCCGGAATCTGGACTGAGAAATTTGGACCTTGACCATTCCACTGATGACAGGCCTCAGCTGCAGGTCTCAGCTGGGAGACTCAGGCCTGTAGTGGCTCTTGCTCTTAGGTGGCCAGTTCGGTCCGAGCTGAAGGTCACTATTTTGGTCTTGCATCTCATCCAGAAGAGGACAGCCCCCTGGTGGCATAGGACCTCTACCACCACACTGAGGCACTGGGGTCAGTATTACTTTCACCCACAGGCCCCTGCGTTACCACTGGAGGTCTCCTATCAGAGTACAGTGCGGGCCACAGATCACTGAGGAGTCACTGCCCCAGCAAGCTGCAGTAACCACAATATCATTTTCAAACCAGTCACTATGTTGAGCGGGGCCTGTTGCACTTACCCAGCCTGACCCTGCTTAACAAGATCAGATGAGATCACAGCCTGAGGGGATGTATTTGGTTCTCAAGGCTTGAGAAGAAATATTTAGATACCCACATATCCAAACAAGTACATACCCTGCATCTCTCTCTCTCCCTCTCTCTCTCCCCCTGGTGCCTTTCCCAAAGTTTTACTTTCTCTTCTTTCTACATCTGTCCCCTAAAATATTAAAATGCACTCTATGTGTGAGTATATTTGTACATTTCAAGGCTCTCTTTGTATCTAACAAGACAGGGAGGTGGGGGCAAGGAAATGAAGCAGCTATTCAATTTTTCTCCAAGTGTTCTATAAAGATGTTCGTGTTTAAGAATCAAAATCCTGGTTTTTAAAAGTGACATTCTCAAGCAAGCATTTAACACTGATCAGTTGTAATCTCAACCAGCAGATTGTATCTTCCTACTATGGATCCTCAGAGGGCCTAAATCAGCATAGCTCCATTGAAGTCAGGAGTTGGACAATTTACACCAGCGGGGGACCCAGCCCATTGACATCCATTGAGCTATATTGATTTACGCTAGCTTGGGATCTGGCCCACTACATTCAAACAGAAAAGGCCAGGCTGGAAAAGCGGGCTGAAGCTCAGAGTAAGAGTCCAGGTCAAGAAGAGAGGGTCAATGACATTTTGGGGGTTTTTAAAGGCAAGAGGAATTAGATGAGGGTGTTGATGACCCTTGCTCTGGGTTTATTTCTATTTAATTAATTACCTGCAGTGATTTTTGACATGCACAAGCTAGTATTATTTATAAACAACATTTTATATTTAAATGAACAAATGAAAGACTGTTCAGTCATTTTGTCTGTTATTTGTTAAGAATTAGGCAAAAGGGGCCCCAGGGAGCAAACTATGCACCCCCCCCAGAGATGGGGCAGGGCAAGATTCACACACCCCAACATTCCACAAGTCTGTGGTGGAGGGGAAATCACATCAGGCAGGGAAAGATTATTTGGATCTCCAGCCTCAGCAAGGACCATCAGCCGGGGGCTAATTAGTTCCAACTGAAAGGGTTTGTTTTGTTTTAAACATACACCTGATAGGAGGTCACCGAATGATGACAGCTTTAATGTACTGCTGACATGGGATTTGAACCTGCGACCAAGACATGAAGGGCTCTATCTCATCACTCTAAGCTGTGCAGAACTCTCTTGCTATAATTCTTTAGAGACTGTACATTTCAGTGCAGGGCTTTTGTGTGTTCACAATGGAGCCCAGATCCCAATCAAGGCCTCTAGCACTACTGCAGTCTAGGATTCCTAATTACTCTGGATTGCTTCTAGGAGCAGATTTAGCATGGGAACACTTTGGCAGGTCGAACCAACAAGCCCAAACCCAGCCCTGTGGTGATATCTCAGCAGAACAGGGGGTTCCTTCTGACTTTTATACCTGCACCATTGATCAAGCTTTAATAAAACATAGCAGGGCTCCTGCTAGTCTTCCTCCATACTCATTTCCCATTGTTCTGTACAATGGCACCTCAGCTGAAGGATTAGCTGCTGGGTCTGATCAAAGCCCAGTCCTAGGCTGTGGAAACAGATCCCTCTTTGTTCAGTATGAAAATGGCTGTGATTCATAAGTTACCCAGACAGTTATTTCAGATTATCCCATTAAAAAAAAAAATAGCAGCATATTCACTCCATTTAGCTCCATCCCCCAGACACTGGACAGTCAATTAGCAGATTCAGAACCTTTTTTCATTTCCATCCTAGCGTTACAAGCCTGGGGAGTTACCTGCACCCAGGAAGCCAACGTCCAGAGAAATGTCACAGTGTGAGATCTAGATGACACCACCAGCCTGCCCTCCCCTCTTCCCAGAAAATTGCAGGACTCCCGCACCATGGTCTCTAACCTCCCTGTTCCCCCCTCCAACCCCTCAAAACCCCACAGCAGAAGCAGATGCAGAATACAGCTGCACAAGCCCCGTGCACGCCAAAAGAACCCGCAGAGCAACAATGCAGCCGGGCAGCGTTCCAAAACGGAACGTTCGGCCCCCCTCCGTTCCACCACCCCTCCCCTCCCGTGCCGTGCCGTGCCGTGCCAAGAGCCCTAAGAGGTGACACTGACCTGAGAGGAACCCCCCGTGCTGCTCCCAGCGGCGCAGCGCCCTGCAAGACTCGGTGTCAACAGCAGCCAGGCCCACGCAATAATTTGCATTTAAAGGGGAAGGCGAGGGCAGAGAGAAGTCCGGAGCTAGGGTCACTCACACGACGAGGGACAGATTTTGACTTCTTTCCCCTGTAACTTCTCCCCTGCCCTGACTTCAGTGGGGCAGCGGCTGACTGCCACCCGTTTCATGAGAGCGGAGTTCAAGCCCAGCGGTTGGATTTCATGCCCTTGGGGTCTCCTGCCTGATTTCATTGTCAGGGAGATGGGTGCCACCTAGACCAGCTCCAGTGGCGTGGAAACTGGTGTGAGACAGGATCACTGTCTCTCTGTCACAGGCACGGGCGCCGCCAGTGTCACTTCGCAGCGGCTGAAGATCTGGCTCAGAGCCTCTATGGCAGGGGTTCTCAAACTTTTGTCCTGGTGACCCCTTTTGCACAGCAAGCCTCTGAGTGCGACCCCCCCCTATAAATTAAAAACACTTTTTTATATATTTAACACTATTATAAATGCTGGAGGCAAAGTGGGGTTGGGGGTGGAGGCTGAAAGCTCATTACCCCCCCATGAAATAACCTCACAACCCCTGAGGGGTCCTGATCCCCAGTTTGTGAATCCCTGCTCTATCACACTCTCACCCTTTCTTTTCCTATATGGAATATATTCCAATTTTCCTTTTAGCAGAAATGCGTATTGAAACCTCTAGGCTCATTAAAATGAGATGGTGTTGCTGGGCCTCACAATTTTATCTTGAGTCTCACAACATAGGGTCTTTTTTCCCCAAGCCCCAGCTCAGGGAGTCATGTGATTATCTCAGCTTAAAAGAAAAGTCAGCTTCTAGCCTTCCTGGCTGCAGAGAAAAGCTTGAAAATATGACCCCTAAAAGCACAACATTCGACATTTACTATTTTAAAAAATTAAGCCATTCTCCTGACTTTTGGGGCATGACTCATGATTTTTTTAATGCTTAAGGAATGTCTATATAGCATTTTGGAGTGAGCCTCCGAGCCTGGGGTCTAGAGACATGGGCCGGGGGGCTTGTGCTAGAACACTAAAAATACCAGTGTTGACAGTGCTTTGAAGTTTCAGTTTGAGCCGGAGTTTAGGCTTTGAAGCATGGGGGTATGGGGTCATATGTCTGTTGACCCAGGCTGGGAGGCTTGGTCCCAAATACTGTGTAGACATATATTTAAAGTTCACTGTGGCAAACAGGGCAATCTCCTGGATGAACCTTACTGAATTAAAATTCAATACCTTTGGTGTTGATAGTATTAAAATACAGTTGTTTATAGGTCATTATGGGATTGTATGTAATTTTCCTAGGAGGCACGACTAATGTAAATCTTGGGAAATGGTAGGACCTTCAAATGACTTTTTGAAACAATATGAACTTTTAAAATTAAGTGGGTTTCCCAGGAAATCCCTAGGAGACAGGAGTAGTATGCTATATAATTCCTCCAATTAGTCAATAACTCATCTTTTGGAAGTTTTGCCTCCAGGAGAGGACCCATTGTCTGGCTGATTACCTTTTCATGGTCTCTCTGAAGAGCCCCATTCTGGATAAAGGACTCACTCACCGATCCACGATGGATCTTGGTCTGAGCAAAGGGTGTTAACAAAACTGAAACCACTGGAAAACACCTGTGTGGGGATTTGAAGGGCTGCTCACCAGCCAGAACCCATGTTGGAGTTGGGGTGATCTCTGGAAAGCTTATTAGCATGTTTGGAGGTTCTTTGATTGTCTTTAATATGTTTTGTCTGTATTGCTTTTACCTTGAGACGAAAACACGTTCAGCCTGGAAATACCCTGATCAGAAGGGAGAGAACCATGGGTCTCCACCCAATAGAGGCCACAGCTGGGGAGCTGGCAGCCTAGAGTGGGTGCCCTGCTGAACCATAGAGGAGGAATGCAGGTGAAGTTGCCCTGAACGGATGTAGGATAATACTAAATTACATATTAAAATTGGTAAAATTATTCTTGAAAGCTATTAATACTTTTACTACACGTGCTGTAGCATTAATATAATCCCTTTATATCATGATTTTAAACAGACTTTTAATGTTGAAAAAATTATTAAAATATTGACCATGCTAAAACTGATTCTGCCGTTTCTCTTGACCTTCCATCCTCATGGATCTGGATCCTGCTCCCACTGACATTGATGGCAAAACCCTGCTGTATGCTGTGTCATATAGGAATTGCCTGTGGGCCCTCGCAGGGTAGTGGGTAGGTGCACATAATGATATAGAGAGGGGAAATATTGCTCCTGACAGGGCCCAGAATGGGCTAGTATGCAGTGGGTCAGTGGCGTGGCACCTGTCTCAATCTGTCATCTTGTTCTCCACAATCTCAGCTTTCATACATAAAATAAAATCATCATAATAAGTAAGTCTCTAACTGTTATGGTTGTGAATAAAATCTCAAACGTATGAACCAAGCATATCTACAGCAGAGAGAAATCTGCAGAGCCTGGAACAATGGCTCGGAGAGGTGTGATCTACATCATTCACCTAAGAGAGACTAGCTGAGTGAGGTAATAGCTTTTATTGGACCAATCTCTGTTGGTGAAAGAGACACGCTTTCCAACTTACAGAGCTATTCTTCAGGTCTGGGAAAGGTCCTCAGTGTCTATTCCCCATGTTAAGTATCCTCACATCTTTTCAAACTGTCTGAAATGGTCCATCTTGATTATCACTAGAAAAGTTTTTTTTTCTCCTGCTGATAATTGCTCATCTTAATTAATTAGCCTCTTAGAGTTGATAGGGCAACTCCCACCTTTTCACGTTCTCCATATGTGTATACGTATCTCCTTACTAAATGTTCCATTCTGTGCATCTGATGAAGTGGGCTGTAGCCCACAAAAGCTTATGCTCAAATAAATTTGTAAGTCTCTAAGGTGCCACAAGTACTCCTGTTCTTTTTGCAGATACAGCCTTAACATGGCTGCTACTCTGAAACCAGTTAAATACAAGATGGAACAGATTGTTAGGCATAAAGGAATGGGCAACAGGAGATAGATCACTTGATGATTACCTGTTCTGTTCATTCTCTCTGAAGCACCTGCTATTGGCCACTGTTGGAAGACAGGATATGGCCTAGATCAGTGGGTCTCAAACTTTTTTACTGGCAAACCCTTTCACACAGCAAGCCTCTGAGTGTGACCCGCCCCCAAATAAATTAAACACCCTTTAAAATATATTTAACACCATTATAAATGCTGGAGGCAAGTGGGGTTTGGGGTGAAGGTGGACAGCTCGCGACAACCCATGTAATAACCTCATGACCCCCTGAGAGGTCCCAACCCCCCGTTTGAGAACCCCTGGGCTAGATGGATCTTTGGTCTGACCCAGCATAGATGTTCTTAAGGGGTTAACACATACTGTAAAAGACTGAAGTAGATGGTTACTTTTAGCACTCTAACTTGGGCTGAGCTAGCACAAGTCCCACCTGCAGCATAGACGTATCCTGAGTGACGTTGCCTGGGTGATTCACGCAGGCAAAGCTGCCTTTGTGTCTGGAGTCTGGAAAAGCACCACCATTTTCCTAATTTGACTGCTGGCTCAGGGATGAGACGACCAACCCATTTCCTCACAGAAAATGCTCTAAGAATTTCAGCTAGCCTAATGTCCTTAAATCCATGCAGAGCAGATGGGATCTGGGCTTTTATGGCATTGTTGGAAAGATTCCCACATATTAATTGCCCGGAATTCATTGTATCTGTCTTGGATGTATAAAGAGCGGAGTAAAAGCCTGTGGGTCCCAGATGATTTACACAGCCATCCCTTCCATTCCTCAACAAAGGGGGCTACAAACCAGCAGGTATCTGGAGGTTGCCTGGCCATTTAATTCTCACCAAATATGTTTCTGATTTTGAGATGGCAATGGCTCAGCCTGTAACAAACCCTTCTCCAACGGGAGTCCAGAGAACAGGCTGACCCTTCATGGCGCCACTGCTGTACATGAGGCTGTCAGAAAAGGGAACGTGCAGGGAGATGAAAGCAGCATGGAAGGGGTCCTGCTGCCTTTTGGGGGGAACCTTGGGCTGTGTGAGACTGCAGTGAGCAGTGGTCCTGCCACAGCGCAGGGGGCTGGACTTGGGTGAATTCTTGAGGTCCCTTCAAGCCTTACATTTCTATGAAGATCACAGCCCCTTTCCTTCCTGCACATGACTTGTAACACACAGCACATCAAACCGAAGGAGCTACCTCTTCAGCATGTCCTTCTTCCAGATGGCCTGAACTATGGTTATCAGGAAATGGTAGCAAACTGCATAGGTGCTCCCATGGCAGGTGTCCCACCAAGCTATTTACAGGAGTGAAATTTTACCTTTAACTACCACACAACTCACATGTGCTGTGACTGAGGCCTACTGTAGTAACAGTGCACTGTCCAGTTAAAGAACCACATTCTATTTGGTAAGGAAATGTTAAAAGCTAGCTGTCAAGGAGGGCTTGGGCCCAGCTGGGTGAACGTAATCCCCCTCTTGGAACACCATATGCCAGAGCCTGCAGCAGCCCAGCTGCTTGGCAAGGACACAGTGGTCTGTCTCCTGCAGGGGTTCACCACAGGTGCAATACTAACCTTATGGATGCTGCCTCCCAACCTCGCAGTGCTGACAGGCTTCAGCAGCAGGATCCATTTCCAGGACAGCTGTGGAGGTTGGGCACTATCTCCTGATAGGGCTTGGCAGGAAGCACCTTTCTCTTTCAAAAGACACCACCCGCTTTTTGCCCTCCAGTCGTCAGTCCCTTCCAGCTGATCATTAACAGCCATGCCAGGACTGGTGCTTCAGAGGTACCATTTGGGGAGATCGTCAGGGTCAGTCAACATCAAGCTGAGGAAAAAAGGCCCTCATAAGGGGGAGGCTGTTGGGATGGCATCAAGAGTTGTCAATTTCCCTCTGACACCTTACATTTAAAGCCAAGCCTGGCAGTTTTCAGCACCCAAAGGCCTCCGGCTCCGTGGGCTGGTGCATTACTCAATTCTTTGCCTAGCAGCCCAGGGAGAAGCTGTGCTTCCATTGAGATCTCATCCCTTTACATCTCATTAAAGGAAATCCCTGCTTCTAGCTCTCCTTGAGAGACCGTAGGCACGTCTTCCAGCCTGGAGGGACGCTCAAAGACAATCCTGACTTGGGTAGGCTGGTTCCTTGCCACCCCCAGCTTCACCAGGAGCAGGAGCGGTTGTTCTGCCTGGGGACAGGATACAGTGCAAGCCCAACTCACGACAGCCACAAGACCTGTGTAAAATCGGGCTCATCTGGAATGACACATCCCCACAAGGGCAAAAATCAAAACTGCAGCTCAGTGCCATTGAGGTTACATAGCACCAAGGAGAAGAGCATGGAGAGGAGGAACAGGGGACAAGACCCCATGCCAGTGTTTGGCAAGCGATGAACAAAGGGACAGGCCTGAGGTAAAGCAGCCGATTCCTTGAATGCTGTTTGAGGCTGGCAGGCTCAGGCCATGTCTACACTGTACTGTAACAGAGCACTGCACAGGCAAAATACTCCTAGTGTGAATGCAGCTTAAAACCAGCAAAACTGCACTTCTGCTGACACTGCTTATTCCAGCCGCCCTGAGCAAGATAAGCTGAAGTTCTGTTTTGTGGGATAGCTGTATCTACACTAGTGGCTTTGGTTGGTACAGCTCAGTCGGTCAGTGATCATTGCTCTTCACACCCCAGACTGACAAGCTCTGCTGGCAGAAGTCTGTAGTGTAGACATAGCATCAGCATCCTTGTGTGAAAAGGGTACAATGTACTGCACCTTGCCCCCAGCTCTTGCTAAAATGCTGAACTGGCTCCCAGCTCATCAATGCTTCCTCCTAACACACAAAGGAGGGCCCTATTATGGTGCAGCCCTACAAGTAGCCATATGGATCTAGTGACGCATCAGCGTCAGAGCACTGACTCTCCCCATGCTCAGCATTTCCTGCTCTCCCTGGTTACTTGCAAATATTTTATGCACACTCCATGGTGGATGCAGCCTGTAATTAGGATACAAGAGAAGAACATCATTCTCTCTAGAACAATACAGAAAACTTGGCTCACGGTGTAGGGGGAAAGAAGTACAGACACACCAGCAAGTAGTTTATGTGCATTTCTATTGGATATGAAGATACATACAACAGATCCCAGACACAGGTTATCTGTACCATCGCAAAAAGAGTTTGTGGATTTCTAAACAGCAGGAGCTGAGGAAAGTCCAGATACAGGCTGCAGCCCTTCACCTTAACTAACCTTCCAAAACGAGGCATGGTCCCGTCAGGTCATAAATACATTCTCTTGCTCAGTAAGTCCCAGTTTGCATTGAGAGGCAGAGAGAGACTTCCTTGAGCTGACAGTAGTGATACTTCAAGCAAGGGGGCCATAAGACAAAACCAAAGCCAAGCTCCATGGAGTATGTTTCACTGACTGAAGGAGAGACCCAGGCTAATCAGCAGGCTAAGATCTTCTGCTCTGTGAAGACCAGAAAGATTCCAGCTTGTTAGGTCCTGTCTCCACTAGAGACTTAATGCATTAACCAGAAAAGTCGTACTGGTTCAATACTGTTTGAACTCAAGTGGAGACAGGACAAGTGTACAGTAGCACCTTTTGCTGGCTGATCCCCAAAACAGCACTGTGGATGGTTTACAAGGCCCTGTGTAGCTGCCTAGAGAGAAGCTGCTAAGCAGTGTTACCAGAAGAAAAACAGTGGGAAGAAAAATTAATGTTCCCCACCAAACAGATCCAGTCCAAGTAAGATAACAGAGCGGAGAGTGACTGAAATTTACTTGAGCTGATCATGTTTGGTTTTAAGCAAAGGAGGATGGTACTGAAAATAAAGTATATTGTGAACTAAAGTTTTAGTGAGGCCTGCTTCAAAACTACCGGAGGACTGCCCTCCAAAATGGGGAGATTTACATGACTGGACGAGTTTAGAGAAATGGTTATGTGAGGGCAAAACCCAGAAGTCCTTGCTCAGGCAAGACTCCCAAACTGAAGTCAGTGGGATTTTACCCCCATAAGGACCTGTTAAAGCAACAAATTCCCCATCTCATGGGACTGACAGGATGGACAAATTGTGCGCTTCTCTCCCACTCTGCTGAAGGGAGAGATTGTATGCATCCCTTTCTCTCAGCAATCTTTCCCTGCAGAGCAGCTGTCAGTCTGACAGCCAGGAAGACGGTCAGATGGGGATGTTACTGGGGAAGTGTACTTGTGAATGAGGTGCTGTTATGACAAAGTCAAAAGGAGCCTGCCAGAGCACTGGAGCAGCAGCAACACGTCACAGCCAGTAGAATATCCATGTGGACACAGCTCCCTTCTCGGGGCTCAGCCCAGAGCACATTGCTCATGGGTCCAACTATTCAGCCAAGGAGAAAGCTGAGGTTTTGTCTTTATGGAACCACTGCTTTGTAAACACCTACCGTGGGGCAGCACAGAGGCCTTCCACAGGGAAAGGAATCTAGACAATAACCTGGAGGACCTCTTCACCCCCCTCACGGTATTCATGTGCAAAACAAGTAGGAAGTAGACCTTTGGATTAACTCTTTAATACACTTGTGCATGTGTGCGTATAGCATAGAGGCAACTGTGAATTATAAGGCTATTGGGATATTGGCAGGTTCTGGAAATATCAAAGGCTCAGAGGGACAGTCACTAGGGTGCTTTCTGATGTGTCCAAACCCCCCACTGTTTCTCCATTTCCTTTTGCTCCCATACAATATATGGATTGTATGACAAAGAAAAACAGCCTCTTCCTTCTTTCTTCTAAGGGAAAGAGAACGTGCTAACCAGGAAAAAATAAGCCAGCAACCCGCCTACAGCCAGGTTAGTTTAAAACCAGGAAGGAGAAAAAGGAGCATCCAAGGCTGGGAAATGCTTCAAATTCTCCCCATTTCCACTCTCTGCTTTAAAGTCACGTTGAAAGCAGAATGGCTATAGACCGCACCCATGACATTTCCAGTTGTTTGGATGCTATGAGCTGGCAGGAGGGACTGGAGACAGTTCGCCCATCTGGCCCCCTGGGCTGCACTAGCTTTTAAAAGGGCATCACAGCCCACTATTAACAAGGTCTTTTAGCAAAAGGGCCAATCAGTTGAAAATCCGTGTATTAGATATCCACGCACACGCAGGGAAATGGGTCAATCTAGTTTATATATATCCATATATAAAAGCATATGTTGCCCTGCACATCGTTTTATATATCATATATATTTATATGTATATATTAAAAAAAAATTCTCCAAAAGCCTAAACTGGAAAATCTCAAAGCCCCCAGTTCTGTGACTAAGGAAAGGACATTAGATCAGTCTGTGGAACCATTCATATGTTACCATCCCTTCCTCTATCTCCACCTGCTGATCCAAGGGCTTAGTCAGCACAGCGAGAGCATTCCTCAGTCCCAAACTAACCCAAAGCTCCTAAGCTCAGTTCTCCAGGGTTCTCCGCAGGTTCTGTGCAGTGCATGGGCTTTGCTGAGCGAAGACAATCCTCCCTGGGGCACTGCTGTGCTACAGCGCCCCCTAGTGCCGGCTCACCAGAGCTGTCTCGAGACGGGTCCTTTAGGGGTTCCAGCGTGTCTGCTTCAGCCTGGGGCGTATGGGCACACAGGTCCTGCACCTTCTTGTTCAGGTCATTGCGCTCAGTCTGAAGGGCTCGGCACAGCTTCTCCAGACGCTGGATTTTCACCTGAAGCCCTTCCAGCTCCTTGTCCCGAAGGGTTTTCTGCAAAAAGAGTCAACGGTCCCTAAGCAGTGAAGGTGAGGAATTGAGAGTCTTACAGCTAATACAGCAACCAAGGGTCTGAGGTGGGGGAAGAGAGGCAAAGGGAAACTCCTGGAAGAAACAGGCCAAGTTCACAGGCAAACACATCAACAGTCAGCGAAGGATCCAACACTCATATGGTGTCACCATCCTTTTCAACCTACCTGTTCCCCGGGGCGCAAGGAGTGACTGTCCATCTCGGTAGCACCTTCCTTTCAAGCATCATCACTAACCCTTGCTTCCCCACCACAAGTCTGGTGAGTCTCGTTATCCCCTTTGCCTTAATTTGCCCCTCTGTACATTGAGGGGAAGGGACTTGCCAAAGATCACACAATGAGTCAGTGACAAAGCCAGGAACCAGACTCCTGGTACTGACTCCCAGTCGCCTGTTCTAACCACTAGATCGCTCTGACGCATTTGCCATTGGCTATTTGCCAGTCTCGGTGTACCCAATAAAATGCAGAACTGAACCAGATGCCTGACTAGGTGCTGCAGCATGGTACCAAGGATGGGGCTTACCTCCTCGGCCATCTCCAGCAGAGCCTTGTTGCTGCTCTCCCAGCGAGACCGATACACAGTGGTCTCTTTCTCCAGCTTCTTGATCTTTTTTGTCATCTGCAGAAATACAGTAATAAAAGGAAAAGTGAAACAGCGACACAGAGCGTCACAATTGGCCAGTTTCTACAGCACCCTCGAGGGGGCATGGACATTCCCCGAGCAAGGGGTCAGATGCCAGCCAGCCCAGGAAAGTGCAGCAGCCCTTCCGCCTTGCCTCATCCCACCCACTGGAGTCAGTTTCACTGAGAGGGAATATATTGACCAGGCCTCCCCAAGCCACCCATCGACCACGGCACAACAAACCTAAATAAGAGATGGGACTAAGCCACTCCCACGTCCAGCTCCAAACTCCCTTAATAACCTTTGGGAAGGCTCAGGTGCAGGATCTGCCTATCACTGCTAACCCTAGACCAACCTCTCCCACCCCATCCCAGACCAACTCCACCCATCCCATTCCACAGGAAGGCTCCTTCTGCTAATGGTTGCTGAATCCAGCTGGTTGACTTCCTAGGAGTAGGTGGCTCCTGGAGGATTTCTCAGGATGGTGAAAGCTGGGCTCCAAGTAATCAAGGAGTTGCTGCTTTACCAGCTTGGAAACCCAGTGGGGATGGTGGCAGACAATGGCTCTTACACATCAGGGAGGCCCATGCCAGCTCTCTGGCCAACAGGGGTGACAGCCACCGTACCTTTTCCATCTCCTGTTTGAATGTAGTGAACACCTCACTGCTTTTGGAAAGTGTGTTCTGAAACTCCTCAAACTTCTCTGTGTAGAGGGCCAGCTAGGGAGAGAGGGAATTACAGCTCAGCGCCAAGGACCTTGACACTGCACAGCAGGCATCTTGTTGTTTCAGCCTCCCTTCCCCATTCCTCCCCAGTTCAGTGCCCAGCACGGGAGAGGCTGGATTTCTGTGAAGAACTGGGCTGACTCTTAGGGTTCAAACCTTTGTGGTTCAGTAGAACTCAGAGCTCTATGGTGTAACTCACAGCACCAAACTGCTATGCTCAGAGTCCTAGACTAGACAGAGGGGCACAATCCTCCCATCTTGCTTAGGCCCAATCCTGCAAGGTGGTGCATGCCCTCAACTTCCACAGACTTCAGCACCTCGCAGGATCAGGCCTTCTGTCCCGTGTGAAAGGACAACCTAACCCCAGCACTGAGAAAGATGCTGGTAAAACCGGGGCCTCTTCCTTCCTCCAAGGAAGCAGAGAGCTTAAAGGGCACAGGGAGATCCCACCCTGCATTGTACCTCCTGTGCTGATGGAGACCTTCCAAGCTTTGAAATCGAGGAGCCAACACACCGGTGCAGACTGTCCCCTCCCCCCAGGGAACCAGGTTCCCCCACCTCTTTGCAGGATGAAGGGAACCATAAGAGCCAGACAGCCTGGGCTGTGCTACCTCACCTGCTGCTTGAGATGGGTCTCCTGCTGCTTCATCAGCTCACACATTCTCTGAGACTCCACGGCCTCTTTCAGCAGCTAGAGGAGAATAAGGGAGATGGGAATGCAGTGAGCTAACTGGACTCCAGGGAAGAGTTTGAGCCCATCCTAGCTCAGGTAGGAGCAGCTGGGTCAGAATCAGACACACCTGCAAGGCAGGATCTTGGCACTGATCCAATAGCAAAGCACAGCCAGTGCTGAAAAACAGACCAGGGCTTCTATTGCTGGGGATGGCCACTGCAGAGGATACTGGACTGCGACAGCCTCCTCTGGCTGGGCAATTCCTTACCTCCCAACAGGCCAGCTGCTCTTAGGAAAGCCTTAGCAGGGAGGTGAGAGCTAAAAGGTTCAACAGGATTTGCTAAGATAGTTGCCAAAGCTGAAGACTTACAAAGTCCTTCTCCCGCTGGTGTCTCTCCTCTGCCTCCTTCAGCATCTCCTGGGCCTGCTGGAGCTTGGCATCCACCAGCTGCTGCTGCAAGTCCTTGTGTTTGAACACCTTATCAATATGCTGCCAAGGGAAATACAGGGGCTGTTACTAACATAGTCACCTACGCTCTGCTCCCCACATCGCACGTCAGTGATCCTGCAGGAGCAGATGGGCATATAACCCCGGAGGGCACTTCCACAGACCACCCAGTGGCCCTGTGCATTCTATGTGGGACATGCCCACTAGTTCATAGTATCTGGGTTAGCAAAGGAGGGATCTCAATGTTTTCAGTTCCAATAACCCACGTGAGTGCATGGCGGAGGCAGCAGTCTGGTGCTTAGAGCACAAGGCTCCTCCATTCTAATCCTCTGTGCCACTGGCTCGCTGCGTGGCAAGTCACTTCACAGCTCTAAGCCTGTTTCCCATTTGTAAAATGGCGATAAGGAGTATCGGGCAGGTCTGGGGTGACTAGCTCTGTGCAGCCAACAGCAATGCAGTGCTATCTTGACATAAATGCATATCATCCCAGTCTCCAGAAATACACATCGCGCGCGCGCGAGAGGGAGAAGTGGAGGAAACATCCCCCTCCCAGCTGCCCCAGGATTCCATCTGCTCTGCAGAGCCCCCACCCTATCCCCACTACGCCCCAGTTTTTCTGCTCCGATGGGTGCCCCACCTCCTCCCGCAGCTCGTACTGCTCAATGAGTTTTTTCAGCCTCTCTGCCAGCTCCATGTTCTCCTGGCGCAGCTTGGAGTTGCGCTCATTGTGCTGTTCCATCTGCAACTGGATGTCATTCAGCGTCACCTGGAAATGGGACGTCACTTCCTTCCGCTTCTCCTCCTCCTCCCGTGCGCGCTGGACGCCTTCCTCCTATGGGAGAAGAAGAAAAGGAACAGAGGGACCCAGGTCAATCCCCCGTGTAAGGCACAGGCAACATCTGGACCAGCTGAAATCACAGAGCAACTTACCCAAACCACCCTGCCCTCCAGGGCACAGGTGCTATCGTTTAGGCCAAAAAGGAAAGAGGTTTGTGTGGCCCCTGCCCTGCATCCTCCCATCCCCCAGCCCACCCTGGTGCCCTTTTCCCTCATCTCCAGCTATCCATCCACCTGAGACAAAAGGCAGACAATGGACAAGTCGGATCTGCCCATTTCAGCTGTCCTGCGCTGGGCAGGTTTAGCGACGGGGAAGAGATGGGCAGTATCGTAGAGTGAAATCTAACACAGGGCTATGCAGAAAGTGGGCTGCCCTCAGACAGTCTCACATAGACCAGACTTACCTCCCATGTGGGGTAAGGCTGAACGCCAGATACTGCTTCCTACCCAGGGGTTCCCAGCTATCAAAACTCAAGAGTGCGCCTGGTAGTCCTGGCTCCCAGCTTCCCACCTTACCGAAGAGCCTCTGTGCTGGATGCCAGGGCATTGCCACTGCACACTTCCTTCATCTAGGATGCCCTAGCCCATCACAAAGCACCAGCTGCTCTAAACTGTCTGACAGTCTCACTAGACATGCCAAATCCCCAGTCTCTCACTGTCTGTGCAAGCTAAGAAGCAGTGCAAGGTTAGCACACTAAAAATGGCAGGCAGTAGACAATGGCTGGTACGGCCAAGCCCTCACTCTGGTAAATGAGTACAGTTGCCCTAACAGGTTGGCAACCACGGATCTGAGGAAGAGAGATAAAGCAGAGTACTGTCCTGCTGGTGCCTTTCTCTGAGGTTCAGAGCCCCCGAGGTGGGAAGCGAGGAGGCTCTTGCCTTCAGGGTACGGTTGTGTCTCTGGAGCTCGCGGCACAAGCTCTCCAGCTTGCTGCGGGCCAGGATGGCCTTGCTATGTTCACTCCTCAGATGGTCCTTCTCCTGCACCAGCTGCGTCTGCTTCTTCTGAAGGATCTTCATCTGCTTCTGGGAGTTCCTGTGCTCTTCCAGCTGGAGGGAGGGAGAAGCAGAGAGGGAAAGATGCAGCAAAGCAAACTCCAGCTACACCCCAGGGAGAGGGTTCTGGGTTCAGGGGGAGAATGTTCTAGCCCCCAAGAGAATAACAATAGCATCACAGGGCAAACAGTCACTGCAGTAATGAGGCCTGGAGAAATCCATGGCTTATACAGCATCCCCTATTCCAGCAAGGGCTCTTGCTGGGCACACCACCTTTCCTGCAGCCAGGGGCTGGCTCTAGCACTAAATACTGTCCTAGGCTTAGATGCGGGTGGGGGTCTATCCCTGGATTCATCACTCTAGAAGAACTTTTTTGGGCACCATTTGCTACTCTGGATTCCGATGGAACTTATTTCTGTAAGGACGGCTCTGAGTCAGGCTGTTCCCTGCACAGCTAGTCCATATCCATGTGCTTCTTTCAGGTATTACAATAGCTCTTATATCGTGGAGAGGGAGTGATGAAGGGGAAATTGGGAGTCAGGACTCCTGGATCCCATTTGTGGCTGTGTCAGTGATACTGGGGCAGTGATTTTCCCTCTTTGTGCCTCAGTTTCCACACCTGTAAAATGGTGATGGGGCTGCCCACCTTGTAGAGGGACTGTGAGGCTTCTTGCATGGAAGGTGCTATAGACATGCTCAGTATTAATCAACCTCACAAACTCCAGGAGAGATGGGTCGGTATCATCTCCTGCTCCAGATTCTCAGAAGGCCAGAAGGGACCATTGTGATCATCTAGTCTGATCTCCTGTATGGCACAGGCCATAAAACTTCCCCCAAATAATTCCTAGAGCAGATCTTTTAGTAGAATATCCAATCTGAATTTAAAAACTCTCTGGACACCTGGGTTCAAAAAATGCAGCTAGGCCCCAGGTTTAATAACTGCAGCGTATGCATGGGCTGTGCCCCTCAGCCTAGGGCCATGTCTGTCTCCTGTGTCACCAAGCAATCTTGATCTCTCGGCAGCAAGAGATGTCTCCCGCCCTCAAGCCTGTAGTGCTAGGAACTGACCAGCTCAGCGTACTTCTTGCACAGTGCTGCCAGCTTCTCCTCCGGGGTGCTCAGCGTGTTCAGTGTCTGCATCAGCAAAGTGATCTCCTTGCCTGGAATGCAAGACATAAAGCAGAAACAGCTCTTTCACACACAGCTCTGAGTCACAAGACAAATGGGAAGCACCCAGGTGGAAACCAGAAGCTGCTAAATTCCCTGCTCCAAATACACACAAAACCATAGCTAGGATCCCGGATGCACTTCCCAGATTCTCCACGTGAATTTGAGCCACCAGTGTAATTTAGTTTGGGGTGGTTTCCTTGGGAGGATGGACTCCAGAGACCTAGGTTCAATTCCCTGCTCTGCCACTTACTTCTTGTGAGACCTTGGGAAAGTTACTTAGGTCCAGTCCTCAGAGGAATTTAGGCACCTCATTGATTTCAGTGAGAGGTAGGTGTCTAAACAGATACCTTCCCAGGCCTAATTTTTAAGTCTGACCCAGACCCAAGCCCACCTGACGTAAGCCCAAGAAGGTCAAGTTGTTTCCAACCTGACCCCAATACTTCCCCACTCCCGAACCAGCATCAGCATCACTGCCATCTCCTGCTGGGGGGTTGGATCTGCTCCTCAGGCCTATGGGGCCAGTGTGGGGGCAGCTGCAAGTGCCTGCAAGCACTGCGACTCCTCAGCACAACCAGTCTGCAGCGCACACAGTGCAGCGAAGTGGTGGTGCTCAGTATGAGCAGGACATGCAGCCACCCGAGTGCTGACCCCAGGCAGGAGGAGTGCTAACCAGAGCCAGTCCGGTTTTTTTCCTACCTGACCCAGACTTGGCACCTGTAGTCAAATCCCATGGGGTTCGGGTCAGGCTGCAGGGCTCTGTAGCTAAATACCTTTGAAGATCTGAGCCTCAGTCTTAGTTCCCCATCTGCACAAGGGTCCCATGAGAATAAGTACATTAAATCAATGGGATGCTCAGATATTACAGTAGTGGGGGCTCATATCAATACTAAGCTAGATGGCTGGATAAGCAACTTGACCTAGGCCGCACAGACAGCATGTGGCTCAGCAGGAAATAGAACTTGGGAGTCTTGGACTCACACATCCAGGTTTAACTGTTAAACTACCCCAGCCTCTGGTAAATGCAGCGGAGGAAAGAAGTTTAGTGCATAGTTGTGTGTGCAATTTCATGCCTAATTTGTACATGTAATTACAATAAACATAGATGTAAATTAGACGGGCAATTGTACACTTGTTTTACATGTGCACCCTATTTGGAAATCCTCTGTTGTCAGCTTATGCAGATCAAAGAGGGCAATTTACTTGCTCACCCAAATGCAGGAAAGACTGATGGTCTCTGTTGGATCTCACCTGCATCCTTCTCTTTTACTGAGGGGTGGCGGGGAGGAAAACAGTTTTCAGAAGCCATGCACTCAGCCTGGCCCAAAGTGCAAAGCTGTACATGCCCTGCCAAAACTGTGTGCACTCGGAATTCAGAGATTCCGTCAGTGCTCAGGGTTGGTCTGTGCCTGAGCACAGGGTATATTTCTTCACATCCCATGGAGCCATATCATTTTTGTAATATTGCTGTGCAGGGCATGGTTAGGATGCTTATTTCACTGGCTTTAGCATAGGGCAGTTAAATCACTATGAAAGTGGAAGGTCCCAGGAGGAAAGTTCCCCACCCCAGGCAGGCCACAGATGAAGGCTGGGAACCCCTACCAAGACCCTTGGCTTTCTTCTTTTCCTGGGCCCGTTTCTGATCACGCTCTCCACACTCGTCATTGGCTCGGAACTCTTCAGTCCCCTTAGAGCCCTCCTTCTCTCCATTCATCTCAGAGCAGCCTGGCTCCTGCTCGCCATTCCTGGGGGATTCGCTCCGGCACTTGTCTGCTTCGTCTGGCTCCGTGGGCTCGCTCTGCCCACCATCATCTCCTGGCCCTTCCTGGCTGGCATCCACACAGTATGTGTTCAAGATGTCCTCCAGCTGCCTGCTCAGCTCTTCAGAGACATCACACATGGCAGGCTGGGAGGATTTTGTCTCCTCCTCCACACGAGAAGCTATGGGAGACAGGAGAGGCGAGGACAAACGCATGACACTTTCTCTAACACTGCCTATCCTGCTAGCTCCTCTCTGTGGTCGCCCTCTGTAATAACCAGAGTGCAGTGGAAAGGCTTCCTATCAGGGCCAGCAAACTTTCAGCAACATGCACTCTCCCGGGGTACTGCATCTCTAGCTAGCTGCTCTGACAATGGAGCTGCACTTCTGGCTGAGTTCCCTTCTGATCTAGGGAGCATCACCAGGCTCCCAACATCTCACCAGACCCCAAATTTACTGGTCATCAGTGTTGATGGCAGGGTTAATTTCAACTAACTACTTACTTAATTAGAGGGCTTTCCCCAGCTGGAGGGTTATTTTTGTTGTATCTATAGCACCAAGAGCAGAGCAAATGCATAGGCTCAGGGGTGGTGGTGGTGAGGGGACTGCTAATAATAATGCCCAATACAGCAGGTCTGTTTGATTTTTTGACCTGAAGGTCATAGAGGTCAGAGCAATGGATGAACAGTAAATAATTCAATACAGCCAGGTTAGAACCAGTGGTGGATGCATCTTCACCCCTTTGTATCCACCATCCCATACACATGGTTACTACTTTGGGACTGCACATATACAGATATTACACACACCTGATATGAAACCCAGGACTCTGCTTCTAAAGCCACAGGCCTCCTGCATGTGAGTGAATGGAAATTTGTTACAACAGCCACCCCAGAGAGAAAGCCACGGCCAGACTTGGCCAGTCAGTTCAAAACAGAAACACACCCTCACTCTTATCCTGCTCCTCACTGGTCAGGCTCTCAGCATTGCCAGCAGCAGAAGGCTCAGAGTTGCATGTCTCAGACTGGCTTGTGGAGTCCCCAGATTCAAGGGGTGCTGCAGCCTCGGCTAAGTCTCCTTCCTCTAGCACCAGATTGCTGTTCATTTTGAGAGGACTGGCAGGCAGCAGAGCAGCTTTGTTCTCCCCACCTTGGTTCTTCATCAAGGCTTTTCTCTCCTCTCAGTCTCAGTAAACCCTAGCGAAAGAGAAATGTCACCTGAGTTTAGTTTTAAGAAATGAGGATTCATGGGATTTTAGCAGAAATCACCACCCTGCAACAGCCTGACTGCGAGGTGAAATCAACAGGGATAGAAACATTCAGAACTGGGAGAACAAGGTTCTTCACTGACCCTCCCCATCCCCTACTAGCTGGAAGACTCACACTGCTTCTTACTCAACAGCAGCTTTGTTAACCCCACTCTGCTATTGGAAAGCGCATGCATCCTCTCTCTTATATCTCCAAGCTATCCCTCTGGCCATAAAGGGTTCATGTCAGGATAACTGTTCCTCCAGCTGAGTAAACTGTTCCTCCAAACCCCTCAATTAAATGGTTCTCTCACTTCTGTATTCTGCAGACCGCAGCCTTCTGATAGAGCCACGTCCCCACCCCTCACTTCATGCTTTGCTCTCAGAACATTTCATTCCACAAGCCACCAGGGAAGGCGTTGTCTTTACTAAGCACACAGGCCCTTCTAGCTCAAGAGTGATTGATGGAGGCCAAAATCTTGAATCAAGACCCTCGAGACAGAAAAGGGACCTGTGTCTATGAAAACAACAGGTGCATTTGGCTGGAAGGAAAGCATGCAATTTCCAAGAAGAGATGGTGGTCTGCAACAAAGAGATTTATCAACAGCTCCATAAACACAACTGACAGATGCAAGCCAGATTCCACCTTCTTTCTAGTTTCATGCCCCTCCAGGGATACTCTTTCTCTCTCACCCTCAATCTCTCATTCACCACTCAGGTGACAGGAAAATCAATTGCTGCAGCAACTCTGTAGTGTCCCATTTCAGAGACACTTATAATTATGAAACACAGGCAGTTCATCTGTCCCAGGGCAATCTAGATCCCACATACAACAAGAGAAAAACTGTGTCTCAAATTTGGGCATAGTTACACATAGTTAATCTATGCCTCTTCTCAGAGGGCAACACAGGGCACAACCAGCCACGTGAAGCCAGGAGAGGAAGTTAAAAAGTAATGGGGGCCAGGCAAGCACGGCATCTGTTCATGCACAGGCACCAAGATGGACCCATCTCTCACATGCAGGCCTAGCAGCACTGATTTCCCACAGTGCATTCAGCCCCTTTGTCCCAAATGCTCCCTCTCCCGGTAGCATCCCAGGCTCTGCACACATCACGACGCTACCCAGTGTGCCCTGTGGTGCCACACCCAACTCTGCAGAGCCCACAGGCTCCATTGCCTCAGCATCCCCTGCAAGTGCCCTATGCCCCCCCCAGCTGCCCTAGACAACCCGCACAGCACCCCGCCCCGCCCCCGCGGGCTCCCTCTGCCCCGAGGGAGGCAGGCAGGGATGTCACCCCTACCCTGCAATGACGTCACCGCCGTACCACGTGACGTCACCGCCGAGTGGCTTGACGTGGCTCCCTACCCTCAGCCAATCAGGAGCGACCCCCGGCCGCACTCCGGCAGATTGGAGAGCCCCCTACATTCGGGTTCTCACTGCCCCCAGCTCCTCCTCGGCGCTCGGCGGCCCTGCTTCCCCGCGGGGCGCTCCGGGACGGGACAAGCGGTCGCAGCCTCCAGGCCGAGCCTCTCAGCGGGGTACAGAGAGCGCATGCGTCGTCACCCGCCGGGCCCGCCAGCCAATCCGCGAGCGGGTCGGCGCGGGGCCTGCCGGGAAATACAGCTCAGAGGCGGCATTCGAGGCGGGCAACCGGTGCGACTACATCTCCCGGCGTGCCTCGCGCCAGGGGGTGATACTACATCTCCCGGCGTGCCTCGCGCCAGGGGGGTTGATACTACATCTCCCGGCGTGCCTCGCGCCAGGAAGGGCATGGGCGGGGCAGTGGGAACCCCCTCCTCATTCCCTAAGCGGCGGGGGAGCTGTGAGGAGAGGGAGGCACTAGGCCGGGGGGGGGGGTGAGGACACAGGGGCTGTGAGGAGAGGGGGCCTGGGGGCACCGGCCGAGGGGGGAGGCGGGGGAGCTGGGGTTAGGGAGGCACTAGCCGGAGGGTGTGGGGAGAGAGCTGTGAGGAGAGGGGGCAGGGAGGCACTAGAGGTGGGGGGGGGGAAGCTGTGAGGAGAGGGGGCCGGGAGACACAAGTGGTGGGGTGGGGGGCTGTGAGGAGAGGAGGCAGGGAGGCACTGGAGGTGGGGGAGAGAGCTGTGAGGAGAGGGGGCAGGGAGGCACTAGAGGTGGGGGGGAAGCTGTGAGGAGGGGGGGCAGGGAGACACAAGTGGTGGGGTGGGGGGCTGTGAGGAGAGGGGGCAGGAAGGCACTAGAGGTGGGGGGGAAGCTGTGAGGAGGGGGGGCAGGGAGACACAAGTGGTGGGGTGGGGGGCTGTGAGGAGAGGGGGCAGGGAGACACAAGTGGTGGGGGGGAAGCTGTGAGGAGAAGTAGGCACTAGCCCGGGGGGGGGGGTGATGACACGGGAGCTGTGAGGAGAGGGGGCCTGGGGGCACCGGCCGAGGGGGGAGGCGGGGGAGCTGGGGTTAGGGAGGCACTAGCCGGAGGGTGTGGGGAGAGAGCTGTGAGGAGAGGGGGCAGGGAGGCACTAGAGGTGGGGGGGGGGGGAAGCTGTGAGGAGAGGGGGCCGGGAGACACAAGTGGTGGGGTGGGGGGCTGTGAGGAGAGGAGGCAGGGAGGCACTGGAGGTGGGGGAGAGAGCTGTGAGGAGAGGGGGCAGGGAGGCACTAGAGGTGGGGGGGGGGAAGCTGTGAGGAGAGGGGGCCGGGAGACACAAGTGGTGGGGTGGGGGGCTGTGAGGAGAGGGGGCAGGAAGGCACTAGAGGTGGGGGGGAAGCTGTGAGGAGGGGGGGCAGGGAGACACAAGTGGTGGGGTGGGGGGCTGTGAGGAGAGGGGGCAGGGAGACACAAGTGGTGGGGGGGAAGCTGTGAGGAGAAGTAGGCACTAGCCCGGGGGGGGGGGTGATGACACGGGAGCTGTGAGGAGAGGGGGCAGGGAGACACAAGTGGTGGGGTGGGGGGCTGTGAGGAGAGGAGGCAGGGAGGCACTAGAGGTGGGGGGGAAGCTGTGAGGAGAGGGGGCAGGGAGGCACTAGAGGTGGGGTGGGGGAGCTGTGAGGAGAGGAGGCAGGGAGGCACTAGAGGTGGGGTGGGGGAGCTGTGAGGAGAGGGGGCAGGGAGGCACTAGAGGTGGGGTGGGGGAGCTGTGAGGAGAGGGGGCAGGGAGGCACTAGAGGTGGGGGGAAGCTGTGAGGAGAGGAGGCAGGGAGGCACTAGAGGTGGGGTGGGGGAGCTGTGAGGAGAGGGGGCAGGGAGGCACTAGAGGTGGGGGGAAGCTGTGAGGAGAGGAGGCAGGGAGGCACTAGAGGTGGGGTGGGGGAGCTGTGAGGAGAGGGGGCAGGGAGGCACTAGAGGTGGGGGGAAGCTGTGAGGAGAGGAGGCAGGGAGGCACTAGAGGTGGGGTGGGGGAGCTGTGAGGAGAGGAGGCAGGGAGGCACTAGAGGTGGGGGGGAAGCTGTGAGGAGAGGGGGCAGGGAGACACAAGTGGTGGGGTGGGGAGCTGTGAGGAGAGGGGGCAGGGAGGGACTAGAGGTGGGGGGGAAGCTGTGAGGAGAGGGGAGGCTTCATGCACTAGCCTGGCTGCTGCAATGTCTCTTAACCATAACTTCAGCAGCAGGTTCTCCTCTCCCCCCTTCCCCCAGGGCAGTGGCAAAGGCAGCTTTTTTGTTGGCTTGAGGACAGGGGTACTAGGCACCTGGTTTTCAGCTAGAACACCTGGTCAAAAAGGGACCCTGGAAGCTCCCATCAGCATTGCTGACCAGGCTGTTAAAAGGCAGGCTTCTTGCTGTGTGCGCTGCCTGCCCCACGCTCTGGCTCCGCAGAATGGGAGCTGCAGGGGTGGTGCCTGCACTGTGCACTGCTGCCTGTCTGCCTAGGGGCCAGAATTGCTGTCCTCGTCCTGGAGCAGCAGGGAGCGAGGGCAGGCAGTCAGGGAGCCAGCCTGCTTTAGTCCCACTGCACTGCTGAGTGGGCGGTACCTGAGGTAAGTGCTGCCCAGCTGGAGCCTGAACCTCCTCCCACACCAAAGCCCCCTGTACGAGGTGAGAACCCCCTCCTTCACCCCAAACCCTTCATCCCCAGCTCTACCACAGAGCCTGCACCCCCTCCCAATTCCCTGCCTCAGCCCAGTGAAAGCATAGCTGGGTGAGGGTAGAGAGCGTGAGAGTGGGCTTTAGAGAAGGGGTGGGACAGTTGCTGTGGCAAAGGTTATTGGTTTTGTGCAATTTAAAAGGTGGCAATCCTAAAGGACAGGCAGAGGCTACTTTGCCACCTTAATATTAAGAGTTTACCTACACCCCAGCACAAATTCAAATGTCCTAAGCTGCACTGCAGGTAGAGGGGCAGCAATGGTCTGGAGCAGATGTGTGCCACTGATAAAGTCCAGAAAATGACCTAATGGAAACAGACATAGGCTAGGCCCTGTAGCCCTAGCACCTACACAAAGGACGTTTGAGTTATATGAGTGGCTGTTAAGCTGTTTGGGAACAGCTGCCCCCTTCCACACAAACATGGAACTGATGTTAGCTAAGGTGGAAATTGCATTCCTTACCCTTTACATGTTGGTTCTGCAACTATGGCAGGCGGAGTTGTACACTTGATCCCCAGGAACCATAGGTCTGGGCTGCAACAGACCCTTGGTGAGCAAGCAGTAACCAAGAGAATAAAGGGCCACATTTTGTCTAAAGACGACATCAGTCTTGACATACAGTAGAACCTCTTGTGAACACCTCAGGAACCGAGGTTGTAACTGAACAAAACATGGTTTTCAAAAGTTTACAACTGAACATTGACTTAATATGGCTTTGAAACTTTACTAGGCAGAAGAAATGAAACAAGCACAGAAAGTTCTTACCTTTTCAATTTTTTGAAACCTTTAGATTTTGTAGTTCACATTCAACAGTACTTGTACTGTATTTGGTTTTTTGCTGCTGATTGTGTACTTCTGATTCCAAATGAAGCGTGGTGTTGACTGCTCAGTTCATAACTGAGGTTCTACTGTGCTAAGGTTGGATGAAAATTGCAACTCTAAACACTTAACATGTAAGAGCACATTCATGGATTAATTACTGCTGGAGCAGGTAACCTGTATGAAAATTTCTCCAATATGATGTGGTTTAATTAAACCTTGCCCCCTGTGAATGAGTTAGTTGGGTAACTAAAGTGTAAGCATGTTGAGGCAGGGACCCTTCTCCATTTCCACAGTACTGCCTATATGCCATCTACAACAGTGTGGGATAGAGGATAGGTAAAGTAGTGTTTACTACCTTTTGTAGTTTGGGCTTAATCTTACTACAAATGGTCTCCAACAGCTAGAAATGCTCAGACCTTCAGCTGCACCTCAGTCCCAGCTGAGTGGAAAGGATAGAATGCAGAGTTTGAAGACTGCTTTGATTAGTACTTTTTCCTCCTCCTGCTCTATGGTTAAAGAGTGAAATAGGAATGACAGGCTGATCCCAATATAGTAATAGACAAGGATTGGGGTGGCATAGTTGAAATTCATTGGTTGACAGAAGGAAATGTGCATGCCCTAGAAAGTGGTCCTTTGCCCATGTCAGCTTTTTTACATATTGAACATTTATGCATCTCCAAGCTTTTGGAAAGTTTTCCTTGCAGTTAGTGACTCATTTATTGGCAATGATTTTACTAGTATATTGGCATGTAAGCTGTTTGGTACTGGGATGTTCTGTTCATATGTGGGCATCCTGTTGGTACATTTTCAGAGCTGCCAGGAGCCCCACATTTTGACAAACTCAATAATCCAGACAGATTGAGCACCTAGAGCAGCTTTGGAACAGATTCTTTATTTTGCATTGTATCTATTACAGTGTTGGAAACTGATACATTTTCAACTCTGAATGTGTATAGATCTCTAAATCTGTACACATCATACTAGTCCACACTAGAGTCAGGTGAGTATCCTCACAAGGCCGGCCAACCAACCATGGTACGGCTATAATGTACCTCTAAAGGGCCACACATTGGAAAAATAGCCAGAGTTGTTTGACTTTTATAAAAAATGTTTGAAAAAAAAAATAGGTTGAATCACTCTTGGCTGTTGATGTGGCTACATCCTGAAGTCCCGTTCCCAGACTTTTGATTTGGGTAAACTAACAACCACATAGTATTCCTCCCCTTTGTGCCATGCCCACTAGTGGTTTCATAACACAACCCACATATGAGCTGATAAATAAACCAAAAAAAAGTCAGAACACAGCACCAGCTCCACCCTCAAGGGTTTGGCTTCATATGATTTAGTGCTTTGAGCACTGTCACTGCAGCAGAAAAAGCCTCTTAAAGTGCCATTCCTAGGGCCTGTAACAGTTTGTCTATTTTTTTTGTTTTTAAAAAGCAGCATCTTCAGTTTTTGGGTCCCTGGATTGTTCCAAGGAAGGATCCAGAACTGATGAGGAAAGTTTCCAAAATACTATTAATTCTCCAGTATTCTTCTTCCGCCCAGTATTGTAGCTAGAGGTCTGACAGCTGTACCCATCTCTTCTCCTCCTGTGCTCCCCAGAAGGGATTTTAAAATCCTGATCAGTCACAACCCTGGCTGTAGGTGGTCATTTCTTAAAACAAATTCAGTTGGATTATACTGGAGTTTGCAGAGAGCTGTGCTGATAAAAGGCTTATTCACTCAGGAGTTTACCATATCTGTAATAAATGAAGGGTAAGTGACAAGCAAGAGTTCAGATTTACTAGAGAAACTAGTTCTGCACCTCCAGTGAAGGAAAGGAAAGTAGGATTCAGATGAAGAGCTCCACCTCCTTTAGGGCTCTTTTGATGTCACTGCACCAGTTCTGTTGTGCAGACGGGTGCTCTGACTGCTGCTGCCTGAAGGAGGATATATAACACATCCTATGATCAAATTCAGACAATACCGAGAGCTTATTTGCTCTAGGTTAACTGAAGTAGCCCAAGCTCCACACAGTAAAAGGATGAAATCTTCACCCCAAACGGAAGCAATAAAGTATTCAAGATGACATTAACACAGGGCCAAAGGAGAAAAACTAGAAGTTTAGACTGACTAGCTAATTCTAACGCTCTAACCGATGGAGATACTATAAGCTTGGGATGCTTTGCCATAAAGTGAGTAATTCGAAAGGGATCATTTTGATATGAACCAGCAGCCTCTAGCCCCCTCACCACCTTAATCTGGAGAAGTCTGCCACACCAGTCTGATGCAATTCAGCTTTCAGAATGAGACTGCTGTTGGGAATGCAAGCTCAGCACTAGTGCTGCTCTACAGCATGCCATACAGGCCCCAAAGTTTCTGGATTAGGAAATCCAACAGTGGAGATTTTAATCTCCACCTCTGGCTGAGAAGATCCTAAACTCCACTGAGATATGCTCCTCACACTTGTATGTGACAGGACAACAGAATGGTACCTACTGTGGGCAGCCTTAAGACTGTTTTCTGATCACCAAAGAATTTTACTTTAGTCAAGAGAAAGTCGTAATTTGCTTAGACATCACTGGTAATTTGCAAGATATTAGCAAGTATCTGTAACCTGGCTAAATATAGAGCCAAACTGAAGTCAGTCTGGATTTAGACCATTTTAACACTAGAATTTGGATCAGTTTTTAGTATTATACAAGGCCTCTGCATCAATGGATCTTCCATTTTTTGCTACTTCAGTGTTATAATCCCCTTTGGGACACCTTGGTTCGACACTGTTGTAGTTGAAGCTTTACTGCACCTTTAAAGAAGAACTCATGAATGTTGACCTAACTGGACTGCTGGATTGTGAAAACATACCAAGACAGCTAATGAGAGAAGAGACTGTGCTGTTTAATGCAGTATAGTGTTGAAGAGGCTGGTCTAGGAATTAAAAAAAAACCTCAGTGCTTCAGGTTATGATACATGCAGAGATCTGACAGAATTATCAGGCAAGGGATCCAGTATAACTGCACAGATTAAACTTCTGCTAAATACTTAGAGTTAATTGTATCAGTTATCTACCCTAGTCATGTACTAGAAACCAGAGAACCCCAAACACTAGCAGTTAACTGTAATTCCATGCTTGCTTGAGGACCCTTCCTCAAATTATCCCCAACATGTTGTGTGTGGATATTGCTTTCCTGCTGGGTTGTAGTGCTATTGCTCTAGGTAACCAATAAAAAGGAGGTACTGCCAACAGGCAGAAGTCCCTACATGAGAATAGTAGAGCTAGTTTTTATAGCTAGCATCCACTGGGTATACCACACTTGGAGGTATGCTAGATGTGCACAATTACTGAGCAATATAGTATGCAGGAAATAGGTGCTCCCAAAACACTTTGGAGGTTAAGAGATGGTGGTCCCAGAAGATAAGTGTAGGAAGTAGATACCAGACCTAGGGGGATTTATGATGCCCCAGTTGCTGACAGCACAAAAGTAGCACTAAGGTTAACTGAAGGGGTTGGTATAGTCTGTAGTGCAGTCACTGTATGCAATACTGATAAACAACGTATGGCCTTTTTTTCTTAACAAAACAGTAATATTCAAATAAAAGTAGACCTACAAGATGAATGCTTAAATTTCGACATCTCTTGTAGATCTAAGTGGCACTTGTGAGCTGACAAAAATAGAAGTAGCTTAAATGTAGGGGGGCAGGGAAGGGAAGAGATGAATGTTGGTTAAAAATCAAATGGCACACCCCAGAACAGCATTTGTGGAGGTTCTGGAGAGAGAGCTTATCTACAGATATTTAGCATAAATTCAACAAGGTTGATATCAGCATGGATTCTCCTGCACTCTGCAAGAGCAGCTTTCCAAAAGCCAAAAACGTGTTCCCTAATACCAGTTGTAAAGTTCAGATTCAGAAGACAGCAGGAAGTGATGCCTTAAGATTTGTTTTGTGTTTTTTGTTGTTGTTGTTGGGGGGGGAGGGAGAGGGACAGCAGGGTGCAAGGTTTTTTTGGTAACCCAATTATCCACCATTTTCTATAAAAAGCTGTCAAGCTAATTATAAGGAGCAATTCCTCAACAGGTGGCTTGGGCCTAAGAATTCACTTCTGTGGTTCTTAAGGGAAGGCTGGAGTTTTAATCCAGACCATAGTTCACAGCTATGTGTAAGAATGGCTCTTGCCATCAAGGAAAGAAGCAAGCTTCCTCACAGCAGGAAGCTAGTAGGCCCACTCTAAACAAAAAGCCATCCTTACTACCTCTGCAGCTTTTGCCACAAGTTTGTTAGGTAGTTCATCATTTCGCTTCAATCTTTTATTTCAGGAGCCAAAAGTCTCATTTAAAAAGCAACCTTGCAAAGCAGATCCAAATGCTTCTTCGTGCTGCCATGAATGGAAGAAGCTCCAATGGAGTGAAGAGCTTCATTTCTTTTGCATGGTCCTGAGGTAATGCATAGGACACAAAACTGTAGCTTAAGTGATTTACATCAGAAGACTAAGATTGTGGATGAAGCAAGATCGTACCTAGTTTGGTTACCTTTTTGCTACAGAGATGCAGTCCTAAAGCCATCGGGCTCTATCCTTGAAGGATATGTTCTCTTCACCACAGACCTAATATAGTACTCTGGTGAATATAACACCTCAGATAGCTGACTGGTGGAACAGCAGCTCCAAGAATGTCTTCCTCATGAGTTAAGGGATCATGGGGTCACAGATGGCTTTGAAACATACCTCATAAGGCCTTCCACATACAACCTGTCAATAGAAGGGATAGCTTACTGCTTTTCACTTGCCAAAGAGGGAGCCTTTTTGGAAGGGTAAAAGCAAGATGGGCTTAGTATTGACCAGATATCACAGAAAGACTTAGCCTGATGGGAGACAGAGCTGAGGAGGAGGGAAACAGGACAGTCCCACACAAGTCTTCTCCAGTTCTGGGTTTAAAAAGTTATTAAACTTCTCTTGGCTGTAGATCCAAATTTCAAATAGAATATTAATATCCAGAGACTAATTGGTAAAAAAAATTAGACACTGAATATGTTTACCCTAAGCTTAAAATAAGGTTTTATTGATTGGAGAACTGTTCAATTCCATAGTGAATATCACTGTCTCCATAAAGCAGATCATATGAATTTTGTTCCTCTGAAGCCCTTCACTTGGAAACAGTTCCTAGTCAACAACTGGGTATTTTCTGCAGATAAACAGCTTGGTTCTGCAGATTTAGCCCATCCTCCCCCCTGCAGGCTTTCAGGCAGCCTGGCTACCACATCCAGCCCCTGAAGGTCTCCCAAACAACCATGCAGAACAATTCTTTTTACCCACCGACATTCTTTTCCTACTCTCTACAAAGTAGGTGCCTGCTTATACATTGATTTAGGGCAGCATTTTTTAGTTTCAGTGATCCCTGCAAAGCAGTTTGCTACAGCATCTGATTCTCTTCCAAATCCACTGCTGGATTATATGCAGATACAGGAAGAGAAGAGGTGAGGGAAAGGTGTCAGTGCAACAAATCGAGCTTTAGGGTACGTCCTAGAACCTAAAGGACCGTATGCATGGCCATGGAAAACACCTCATTGATGCTAGTGCTGAAAGGCCTATAAGCAGAAGGAAAAATAGCAGCAACCCACACACACCTCCCCACAAAAAAAAATTAAGAGAAAGATAGAACACCCATCTGTGTAAGTGTCACTTAACCCTCAGTTGCTCACTGATATTTTTAATGCAGGGAATAAAAAAAGCTCGAGGCAAGCAAGACTCTTGAATGAGACTGGACCAGTTAGATTGTAGGTAGGCTGACCCCTGGATCATCCCAGATTCTGGGAATATACTCTGCCATCATACTGATGATATTTGAGACCTAGCCTTCTGCTTAAGGCTTGAATTTGAATATAAATCCAGATCTCTTAATTTCGTCGTCTTCCATCAACTGCATAAGGATCCATTAGAAGAGATTTTAATTTGTATGCTCTCCTTTAACAAGCTACCCCAATACATATTACACTGAACTACACAATGAACCTCTCTTTCATAAAAGCCTCAGTACAAAAGCCTTCTCAGCAGCTAACCCAAGCTTTAGAGCAGTGGTTCTCAAACTAGCACCACCACTTGTTCAGGGAAAGCCCCTGCCGGGCCAGGCTGGTTTGTTTACTTGCAGCTCCCACTGGCCAGGCCACTGGGGGCTGCAGGAAGCAGCATGGGCTGAGGGACATGCTGGGCACCCTTCCTGCAGCCCCCACTGGCCTGGAGCCACAATTGACTGAACCTGCAGACATGGCAGGTAAACAAACCTGCCCAGCCTGCCAGGGGCTTTCCCTGAACAAGCAGCAGCTCGAGTTTGAGAACCACTGCTTTAGAGGACGGACAAAAGCATTTCTCCCCACTCTGTTTAAAGAGAAGGAGGGGATGCACACTAGCCAGAGGCATGTGAGTGAGCCCATTGTGGCTAATGTAAGTGGCTTGACAAGTTAACTCTCAAACCTTAATACATTTTTTAAAAATACAATGTTCAGTTTCATTCTTCACAGATAAGCAAAGGTTCCAATTTTAACATGCTTGCTAGGAGTCCAAGCTCCCTGGTAGGTTTCTCCAGATCCTGCAGTGGCACAGCACTCCAGTACTCCATGGCTAAGCTTTCCACACGAGCCACGAGGCTCTATCTAATGTTAAATAATCCACCCCAAACTTGTACTGCAGCAAGTGATAAAGGAACTTTACCATTTAGAGATCACTCTAGCTACAGCCAGCCACCAGTCAAATGCACAGATGTTGTTTATTATTTTTTTAAACGTGAAGGACTTGTGAAATTGGATTTCTTGATTTCATACAACAACTGGCACCATGCTTTGTTTCTTACCCTCTTGAAATTCCCAGTCCCAAATGCTTCCAAACTTGCACTTGCTTAGGACAGCAAGAACAGGGAGGGGATGCACACAGCAAGCCTATCAGACCCCTTGGTGAACCATGTTTTCCCATCCCCTTCCCTCAAATCCCAAAATTGTTTGGGTTTTCCATAGCCTATTGTGTTTTATATCACTCTTGGCTAAGTAAACTCAATCCAGAAAAGGAGTTTAAGACAAATCTATGTTTGCTTGTACAGTACGTGAGTAAACAGAGGAAAAGCAGCAGGACAACCAGTGAGTGAGTTCATAGACCATCATTTCCAGGTGTACCTGCCTCACAGTATTCTATTTACATAAATTACAGAATTTTCATATATATTTTTCTCTGAAGCCAATTAGACAAATATCTACCTATATATAATATATAAAAAATACAGAGCTTTGACTCTTCCTTTTGAAGTAAAATGTACATGATCCAACTGTGAGCAGAAAGTAATCCTGAAAACTCAGGCCCTTTGCTACTGGAGTTAACACCGCACACAATGCTCCTGTCAAGTGTAGCTATGCCTTCCTTCCTCCCCACCCATACAACAATCCACCCCCACCCCATCCATTCAGAAAAAAATCCAAATCTTAATACATGTTTTCATGAAAAAATTTTCAAGTAAAGATGAAGATGGATTTCAACAGTTCTGTGACTTCAATCAGTAGCAATGCAAGTGAAGCCCGTGCAACAGCAGCTGTGCTTCCTCTGTTCAAAAGACCACCAAAAACATCTTCCCCACCTCTTCACAATTACCATCTTTGGGGTTTTGTTGTTTTGTTTTGTTTTTTAAATACCAATAACAGTTCTTTAAAAAAAGAAAAAAATATTTTTAAACAAAGGGAAAAAATCCCTCTCCAGGAAAAGTCTTCCCACTTCTCCTTTGTCCATTTACAATATGTTTCAAGGGGAACTTGGCCCATGTCCAATGGTGCGGTCCACTGAAGGAGAGCTGCGAAAAGGTGAGGGGCTAAACATTGCTCTTGGCAGATTAGAGAGTCTTTAACAAAGAGTATGATGTGCAAAAAAAAAATTAAATAGATCAACCCTAGCTTCCAGGATTAATGTTGTCAGAGAAGAAAACCCTTATCTTTTGATTTGTGTTTTTTCCCCACCCTCCCACTGAAATTTCATTTAAGTACCCGAGGTAACAAGTGACAATATTTCTGAAAGATCACCACAACTTAAAACAAGAGGTGCAATTTGTTACCTCTGTGTCCTTCCTCCACCTTGGTGCCTGCTTTAGAGACATGTATGCAGCAGCAAAAAAAAAAGTGTAAAAAATAAAGTCCCCTTCTTTCCATGAGAGCAAAGCATTGCTTCTAGCTGTTCTCGAAGGAGGAACTGTTTCCTAATGGGTGGCGTGGGTATTTGCGCCTTCTGTTTGTAAGGAGGGGGAAAATGGGACTATAACTCTGGCTGCTCCCAGTTGATTTCTGGCAAGTTTGTGATGTTCTTCCCCATCTGAACACATTATAGCTGGAAGCCTTCCATAGGGGCCTCAGGCTGCTGGAAGATGAATTGCTGCTGGTTCTCGTCTACCTGGGGAGCCAGGCTGGAGTCGTCATCCTCGGCTCCAAAGTAGTGCTCAATCAAATCAAAGGCCTTCTGGTAGATTTCCTGGTTCTCATGGCTCTGCAGGAACTCTATTTTATCCAAGCCTTGGGAAAGAGAAAAATGCAATGTGGCAAGACTGATCAGAACATCCATACTATTCCCTGCCTCCATCTAGCCTTCACCCTTTCAACTGTTTGGGGCCACAAGACCACCATTTGTTCAGCTTGCATTTTGCCCAGCGTTAGAATATCTTAAAAGCCCACTAGCTCCATTACTCCAGAAGAGCTTTTGGATTGACTCTCTCCCAGCCCAATTAAAACTTAGTAAGATGAAGAGTTGTTCCTATTTGGAGATACACCACAAATCAGAAGTCTCATTGGCCAGATCATTTACTGAGCACCAAACAGTGCAAGAGCCACTTCAGACTAAAGGAAGACAGGTCCTTGCCCCAAGCAGCTCACATTCTGGAGAGACAGAAGAGGAAGTGGGAAGAGAAGGGAAGTGACAAGACTAGACTGATCTCTCCAGGGTAGGAACTGCGCTTCTTGTTTTCTATTAAGTGACTAGCACACCTTTGGGCCCTGTAAAAACAGTGATTTTTATGCAAGTGTCTTGTTAGTACCTAAAAAGGTAATTATGGAATTGTCATTCGTTTTCCTGAGGGGCAGCCCTAACCTGGGACATCAATGATACCAATTTGTGAGCGCCCCAACTTTATCTTCAATCACCTCCAGCATCTTGGATGCAAGAGATTTCTAGTCCAAGGAATCCATTTGGCACTTAGACCTTCCTTGGTACTCATCCTAGCTACCCATAATCACAGAATGCAACAAGCCACAGAGCGTGTGCTTATACAGACTAAATTAACTATTGGGGTAAACAGCAGTTAATCCAGAACTTCTAGCATCCCCTCTCTCATACCTATTTGAAGTTCAGAGGAAGTTGACCAACACTTTCAGCAATAGAGCGTAAGCAGCCTCTAATACAGTGGTTCTCGAACTCCCCCCACGGACCACTTGAAAATTGCGGAGGGTCTTGGCAGACCACTTAATGATCTTTCCGAATGTTGTTTGTACTGTTAGCTAACTATTGTAAAGCACTTTGGATAAGAGCACTATATTAAAAAACCTTAAACATTTTTTGTTCTACAAATAAAAGCTCATAACTCATATTTTAATATCAGTAGTCTTATCTTTCTACAGCAATGGATGTGCCCTCTCCCCTGCCATGGCAGCCCCCAAGCTGAGGCTGGGAAGGAATGTCTCTCCCCAGCAGTTGCAGCCCCTGAGCTGGGGAAAGTCTCCGTCTCTGGCCACCACAGCCCTGTATGTCCCAAATTTGCCCCATCCCCACTTCTCACCCCACTGCCCCTTCCCACCTACCCCCTCTCTTCTCCGCCCCCCCCCCAGGCCACCACCTCACTTTACATGTGCATCTTCTCCAGGATCCAGACACCTAATCAGTGGAGCCATGCTTGCGGGGCTTCATAATAAGGTAGGTGGCCCTTTGTTCTCTCATGTCTTAGGGTTGTGAGTTCAATTCTTGAGAGGGCCATTTAGGAATCTGGGGCAAAAAAATCTGTCTGGGGATTAGTCCTGCTTTGAGCAGGGGGTTGCACTAGATACCTCCTGAGGTCCCTTCCAACCCTAACATTCTATGATCTATGTATGGTTGCCCAGGCACACCTTAGAGGGAACTATATGTGGACCACCTGAATAGAACTCATGGACCACTGGTGGTCCACAGACCATAATTTGAGAACCTCTGCTCTAACACATCCTGCATTACTTCCTCCTGGGAATAAGTCACAGGAGCAAGGCCAGTGAGAGCCACTTACCATAGGCTTCCTCAATGAGGCTGCAGTAGGGGTTGATGCCTGTGCCACTTTGCTTGGCCTCCTGCTCACCGAGCCGCAGGATATTCTCCAGGCCATTCAGGGCCACTTGAACAATCTTGGAGTCCATGACAGTCAGCAGGTCACACAGAGGTTTGATACAGCCTAGGTTTACCAAGTACCTGAAGAGAAGGCACAGGGAAGATAAACATTCAATTCATCAAGAGGGAAGGTTAAGTAACATTGTGGCATGCATTTAGGTTTAAAGGGACACTGTCAGGTTTAAGGAAATGTGTATTTTAAATATTGCCTAGCAGATAACCTCCTTTTCATCATTAGCTCTCGAAGCTGGGTGTTTAAATTAAGCACTTTAACCTGTATCTTGAAGCTAACAACCAGGGCCCTTATTTACAATGTGTTAGCACTCAACTCCCATTGAAGTCAGAATCCAGATCTTTATAAGCAGGCAAGTTTTGACATTCTAGTCTGGTTTGTCCAAACTGCTTGAACGACACAAAGTAAACTATGAAACTGGAGGAGTCTATATTGCTTGCTTACAGTCACATGCACTATTTGAAATCCCACCAAAAACTTCACTGGAATTAAAAAAAGACAGACATTCCCCTGGGTCTCAAATTTTGCAGCATCTCTCTTTAAATTAATTATTTAGCCTATAATTAGCCAGGTATTTCTATTCTTTGATAGAGAGTGAGAGATGTATACCCAACATCTGTTTAAATTTAGATTTCCTACATAGGCTGCAGAAAAACAAAGTTAACACCACTAACTCACCTGCATAGGGTCCATATTACATTTTTTCCTGTGTAAAGCACACAATACTGGCAAGTTATAGGGGCACCTTGTAATGCTGCTGCTTCTATTAGATGCACACTTAGAATTTTAAAGACAGAGAAATGTACTTTGAATGAAACAAATCAAAGGGTTTTAAACCCAAGTGCAAGTATTGATGGATTAGGAAATTAGAGTGCTTCGCTGGGTTCTGAATTGTATCAGAGCCAGACTGTGAGCATATGCATGTCAGGTACATGACGCAGACCAGATAGTTCCAGAATTAGACTGCACGGCCAAGATGCTAGACTTGTAAGTGCATCCTTTGAGTGGCACAAGATTTTTAAATAAATACTGTTTATGCTACCTTTGAGGTGTGTTTTAGTTATATAAAACAGTTCACTAATCTATAGCTCAGACGTTGAACTACGAACAGTGACTTCTGGTTTTCAACAGCTACAGTCTCGATGGTGAATACAGAAGCAGCATCAGTAAGTTATCCCTACTTGAATGGCTTTACAGCAAAAAGGGTATTCTCTTCATTGAAAGAATTAGAGCCTAGGGAAAGCTATAAATACATGCTGGATCTCTGAATATATCTTCGAGCTTCTTTCAAGGCCAAGGTGGCCAGAGGAGTTGATGGATGGCCACAAATGCTGATGGCAAACCGATTGTCCAAAGTTGCTATATAGTTTATGGAGTCAAAGTACAGATAAAAACAGCTTCCCAATGTACCTGATCTGCTCTGGGGTTCCTCCTGATGTCGCATTTGTGATGGCCCAGGCTGCCTCTTTCCTCGTGCGGAATTCTGCTTTCTGTAAGATTTCTATCAGCACTGGGAAAATGTTTGCATCTATGACTGCCTGAAGGAAGCAAGAGAAGCAGCATTTAGAACAGGCCAAGCGACTCCTAAAAGGCTAGCAGTCTCCGGGAACAGAAACCTATAACCTTTTCAGTGATCCTCACCTGCTTTTCCTACCAAGTGTAAGATTAAGTTTACTATCCAAGAACTTTATTATTATTGCACCAATACCAAAGGAAGTCTTTGGTCACTGTGTGCATCTCTTTGGATACAGGCCCTTGGAAAGGATAATTACAATCAAATGCCGTACACCAATTGAAAGGCATTATTCTAGGTGTACATCTGAACTCTGGAACCACAATGAAGAGGCAGATTAATCCCCATCTCCCCAAGCTCACTAATTGATTTCAGACCAGGCGCCATTTTTGGGCACAGTTAGCATCATCGAGATCTCTCATGATCATTGTGGGGGCAGTCAAGTAGAACAATGGACAACTAATTGGGCCTGCAAACAACCAGAGAAAAAAGGGAAGTCCAGGGTGTAAAATGTGGCCTTTAAACACCAACTAAGAATCACATAAGCTTTGTTTTAATGGTGCTGCATGGATCCAAGAGTGTTGCAGGTGGGCCTGGCGAGGATTCTAGAAACTGTACCTGTATCTGAGCCCTGTTTCCAGCTGTGATGTTAGAAATGGTCCAGCAAGCTTCCTTCCGGATAGACTCTTTGGGGCTGCTTAATAAATGAAGCAGGCAAGGCAGAGCTGAGCAGTTCAGGATCACCTTAAGAGAAGAGTACAGGATAGGATGACACCATTCGCCCTCCTCCACTTCCATATAGTGGATACTTTCAGCACATCTTTACTAGATTCTTATGGGGAAAAATATTTTCCAACATTTTCCAGAAACTCCTGCCACTGAATGGAGGTGTTCCATTAGGCAGCAGCAGGAAGAGAATGCTTTTCCTATCCTAGAGAGGCATGTGTAGGATCAGACATCCCAGTTGCAAAGTGTCCTTCCAGGAATGCGCTCTGTGTGGTTCAGGAGGCAGACAGAAGACAAGCCTCCCTCCACTGCATCCTGCTCCTCAAGGATGCGACAGAATGAGTCATCCATCCCTAGTTCTTGGATGCTGGAAATGAGAAATTTCAATGACTGGAATTCTGAGACTTGTCTCCCTATACAAACATTGGCTATAACGAGATGCTTGTACACACTATATTTTTCACAAGCACCAAAACAGAGAAGGGACTTTTGTTGTTGTAACTAAATCCTGAGCCATGCCATCATGGCTCAATTCATCTTATGGGCAACCTTGCAGGTTGAGCCATTCCTATTTTGATTAAGGGGTGGGTGTTCTAAGCTAGATTTCATCTTCTAATGGCAAACCTAGAAATCGGAGTGCAGAACATTACCCCCTCCTGTTAGTGATGATCTGGGTTTTTAAATCGGAGACATTTTAAATGCTTCCTCCTGCTCAAATGCTGAATTTGAGAAGTTACCTAGTCACATCCCACTCACCTGGGTCTGGATGTCATCACCCGTCACAATGTTGCCTACAGCTCGCAAAGCTGGGGAAGCTACTTTATAATCATTGTGCCTACAAGAAATAGGATGGGAAAGGAACATCAGTCCAAGCCCTTCGTAACAGAATCCCTCCACCCTCTTCACCCCCCATTTAGTTAAAATTCCACCATCAGAAGCACACAGCAAAATGTATCCAAATCAAAGACAGTCACTGAAAGAGCAAAGACTGTCACCATAAGAACAGCCTTTGTCCTCTTACAACCATAAGCTTCATGGACCACTTCCTGTCACCTTCAAATCACTCCTAACTTTAGTCTTTCATGCCCTTCCTCACTGTTGTGGCATCCAATTAACAGTAGCCAGAACACTCCTGAAAATGCATTTATTTTGCAAACCCTCAAGATGCAATGCAAATGAAAGCCATCTGCGTTAGACAACTGTCAAACAGATGGTCAAGGGTTAATAGAACAAAAAGTACTTCATGTCTCTTTTGCCTGTAAAGGGTTAAGTTCAGTGAGCCTGGCTGTTACCTGACCAGAGGACCAATCGGGACAGGATACTTTCAAATCTTGAGGGAGGAAGGTTTTTGTGTGTGCTGTTAGTGTTTGGTGGTTGTTCTCTCTGGGTTCTGAGAGTGACCAGATGTGCAGCCAGGTTTCTCTCCAATCTCTTTGATACAGTCTCTTATATATCCAGAATAGTAAGTACGAGGTAGATAAAGCGAGTTAGGCTTATTTTTGTTTTCTTTATTTGCAAATGTGTATTTGGCTGGAAGGAGTTCAAATTTGTATTTTGCTGAAAGGATTTTAATTTGTTCTTGTATACTTAGGCTGGGAGGGTATTCCCAGTGTCTATAGCTGAAAGACCCTGTAACATATTCCATCTTAAATTTACAAGGATAATTTTTACTGTTTTTTTTCCCTTTAATTAAAAGCTTTTCTTGTTTAAGAACCTGATTGTTTTTTTATTCTGGTGAGACCCCAGGGGACTGGGTCTGGATTCACCAGGGAACTGGTGGGGAGAAAGGAGGGAAGGGGGAGAGAGAGAGAGAGAGGTTAATTTTCTCTCTGTGTTAGGATTACTTTCTCTCTCAGGGAGAGTCTGGGAGGAAGAGAGAAGGAGGGGGAAGGTGAATTTTCCTCTGTTTTAAGATTCAAGGAGTTTGAATCACAGTGATCTTCCAGGGTAACCCAGGGAAGGGAAGCCTGGGAGAGGCAACGGTGAGGGAAAGGGTTTACTTTCCTTGTGTTAAGATCCAGAGGGACTGGGTCTTGGGGGTCCCTGGGCAAGGTTTTGAGGGGACCGGAGTGTACCAGGCACTGGAATTCCTGGTTGGTGGCAGCGCTACAAGTACTAAGCTGGTAATTGAGCTCAGAGGAATTCATGCTGGTCCCCATCTTTTGGGCGCTAAGGTTCAGAGTGGGGAATTATACCGTAACACCACACAAATTCATCAACAGATCTAAAAGAGCAGTGACTCTACAGAGAGTTCAATGGATAAATATTACAAGAGTGTCAAAAGACAAGTTTATTTGGAATGTGCTCTATTTATTCCGTTATTGATCCTTTTCTTCTAACATTAGAATCGAGCCAACAAAAAGATTACTTTAAGCTTCCATAGAGGAGTTTTAAAGCATTAGAGCAGCACAAAGTGTACTGTCTTAGTCTGGCATCAATACCATAGACTTTGCCCATTCATGGGTTAGACTAATCTCAGGACCAGCATTGTCTTGGTGTATCATGCTCTTCCTAGCATAAAGCACTACAGCTACTCTTCCAGCACTATACAGAGACCTTTCCCCCCGTCCGATAGACCAACACAACCCATGTCACATATTCCCACATACCCAAGGATACTAGATAGATAATCCCTCTGACACAAGCAGCCTTAGTTTTCTCCCGATTGGGCACCAGTTTGGAAACATTAGTGCTGTGGTGAGCTTTACCGTGATAAGCAAAGGTTAACAAGACAAACCCATATTCACATGGGCTGTTTGGTCCAAGGTCTTCGCCTCTTATGCAGGATGACACACTTACATTAACAGCTCTACCAGTCGCCGACACACCCCGGAGTCTATTACTGCTTGGATTTTCTCATTGGGGCCATCTGATAGGTAGGAGAGTGCCCAGCAGGCATCTGCCAGCAAGTCGGAGTCACTGCTGAATAATAATCGGGATAATACTGGCAAGCAAGGAGACACCTAAAATAAGAATAACCAACCCCCACCCCAGAGAAAGAAAGTTTAGAAAAGGTTCCTTGAGAAGAGGCAAGGCAGCTTTGTGTGCAAGCTATGCCAAACGTCAGTGTGTTTGAATGAACTGGATACCATCCTGTGGGTAGGTGGGGTTCTCACCTAGATTTCTAAATCCACCACAATTAACAGCACCAAAGAACTGGTTCAAGTAACATCAGAAACCAAAGTTCCCATTCATACTTTTGATACGTAGGACCTTACAGATATTGTTCAGTTGTCTGACAAAGTGTTGACAGTTGTTGATATAATAGGGGTAGTTTTGGATACACAGGTTCCTACATAGTTCACATAACCTTGTAGCAAAGGAGATTCAAGTTACAACAGGGCCTCTCCAATGGTCACTAACTCAGCATAAGGGGTCATCCCTCTCCAAAACTAAATATCCAGTTCTAAGCTTTTTACCATTCTTTATAAAATGAACAACAGCTGGACTGTTAGCAGCTTGGATGACAAGCACTCCTCATATAAGAAAGCCACCTCATTCCCCACCCCTTTGATAATCTTGAACAGCCAGCCACCACCATACTTGGTAACCTATGTAACAGTGCACAGACTTACACATATTTCTAACTATCCATCACAGCAGCTTCTCCAGCCTTATCAAGGGAGTTGTCAAGTAACAGACCTTAACCACAGTGTTAACCAAAATAGGGAGCAAAGGTCCTCCAGTCCTACTTAATGTAGAGGACAGGGGCCCCAAAGGGAAGGGGTGCAGAGAAGAGAAGGCCTTCTATGGGTAATAAGTCAGTCTGCTGTGAAGGATTTCTATATTTTGAAGTTCAGAGTTTGTTCCAATTTGGAAAAAATTCCAAAGTTTTGAGTTCTCACTGAAAAGAATGGAGCCCCAGCTCTGGGGCAGCCTGCATGGCCTAGACCAGGGGTGGGCAAACTACGGCCTGTGGGCTGGATTGGACCCCTGAGCCATTTTAATCCAGCCCTCAAGCTCCTGTTGGGGAGTGGGATCTGGGGCTTGCCGCGCTCCAGCCAGGGAGCAGGGTTGGGGGCTGCTCTGTGCGGCTCCCGAAAGCAGCTACATAGCCCCCTCTGGCTCCTATGCACAGCAGCAGCCAGGTGGCTCCGCTTGCTGCCCCTACCCCAAGCACCACCCCCACAGCTCCCATTGCCCAGGAACCACAGCCAACCCCAGGAGCTGCAGGGGTGGTGCCTGTGGACGGGGTAGTGCATAGCAGAGCCACCCAGCCACACCTCTGTGTAGGAGCCAGGGTGGGGGGAGAGGGACAGACATGTCACTGCTTCTGGAAGCCATTTAAGGTAAGTGCCACCTGGAGCCACCTCCCCCCACCCCTCAACCCCAATTTTGTGAGCATTCATGGCCCGCCATATAATTTCTATATCCAGATGTGGCCCTTGGTCCAAAAAGTTTCCCCACCCCCTGGTATAGACCTTGGGGTCTCTGACTCGGAGTCAGTCCAGCAAGTGGACTGCCAAGGAGCCCACGGATGGAAAGCTATCAGGAAACAAACAGGCAGGTTGTAAAAAGCTGCCTAGCAGCCCATGTCCCGTCAGGCCCCTGCCTTATTCCCAGCAGAATTTCATCCATCCCCATCAGATGTTTAGATAGAGATCAGCAAACTCCAAGAAATGTTTAGTCTGAATGTCGCTGACAACCTCTAGAGGTAGCAGACCTCAGGGTCTTGCTGAGGTTCCCTCTCCAGAACAGCTTCTGTTTCCATTAACAGGAAAGGATCAATTCCTCACCTTGTCAAATTCAGGTGGTGGGTTCTTCCCTCTGCACAAGTTTGACAAGGCCCAGACAGCATTTCGAGTCATTGTCAACCTGGTGGACTTGGTGAGGAGCCTTAAAAAAAAAAGAGAGAGAGAGAACCACCAGCTATTATACTCCCAGGTTAAGTCAGTTTGAGTTGCCTGTAAACCAGCATGATTCAATATGAAGGAACGCAATAAGAGTCCAAGAGGTTCGAGACAGCTGCATCCACTTGCTAAGCCTAGGTCTGAAAAATTCAGATGATGCTAATGTATATTTCATGAGCCTCACGCATGGATCATGAAGAAAGATGAACTCTGGCTACCCCAAGGGCAGAAATAATAGCTGGTTAACAGCACAACTCTGAACAGGAAGCACATACTGTCTTCAACTAAAATTGCAGGGGGGGAATTTAGGTCAGTAGAATGCAATTTCCCATGATTGAATTTGGCTAAGACATCCAGATACACCCACACTCTTATGAAGAGGTCCATGGGATATTCAGTGACCACAAATGATCAGGACCTCATTTTTAGCTCTCTTCAGATGAGATCAACAGCTTTAGGCCTCCAGAATACTAGTTCAGTACTGACCCAGGAACAGAGCTATTAGCAATACAATCAATGCCACTTCTTGTGTGGGTTTCCCCCCCTCCCTGACTACACAACTGTATAGAAATTATGGTGAAAGATTTGATAATGCTTTCAACAAACTGGGATTTCTGCTGGTAGCAACCTCATTGCCAACACTGACAGTATGGAAGATTTATCCTGTGGTAAAGGGCATTTCAGGAGAAAACCAGCTTTCAGATTGCTAAGTCATTGACCTTCATAGAGGGCCCAGCAATTCCAGTTGAAATTAGAAGCTTTGTTCTTTAACACTTCATGGTTTATACAGAGCGAGAAGTTACCACCCGGCTCTTAGGACTCTGCATGAAATAAGATGGGGCAATGTGGTGCTTTCCTCTTGGACCATGACCAGCTCTGTGCACCTGTCACAATCACCACCACGAATAAAACCAATCCCTTAACTCTTGGACAGCAAAGTCACCAGCTTAGCCTCTAGGAGCCTGAAGTGAGCAACTATTATAAGAGTCTGTTGACTTGCTCGCACCATCTGTGGCAAAGCACTTATCTTGCCACTAGAAAAAGCATCAGTTCACCCAGAATAGGATGGGGCAATTTAGACAGTTTTGAATTTAATTAATATGGCTAGTACTTGAAAGCACTATCTAGGTGAATCTTCCCATCTCCATTTCTAGTGTGCTGAAGCAGCTGTCAGGACTCGAGTGTTAAAACAGAGGCAGAGGGCACAGTGCAAACACCTTCTTCTCCTCAACCCTGGGAAGACTTCAGTATAAACAGGAGGAACCTGTTAGTCTGTAGCTGTATCTCTTTGGGTTAGGATGATCAGATAGCAAGTGTGAAAAATCAGGACAGGAGGTGGGGCATAATAGCAGCCTACGTAAGAAAAAGCCCCAAATATCAAGACTGTCCCTATAAAAATCGGAACATCTGGTCACTCTACTTTGGGTTCTCAGCACTTACTGTATATGCACTTCTGAACAGGCCCTGTGACTTCAGAAAGGACTGTCTGGTATACTCTGTAATGGGTTCATGCTGTGCACAGCAAGCGTAAGAATGTGAGAGAAGGTGAGTTAGCTAGCAAGTCCTGACGTGTATCAGACACCAGTCTCATCTGCTAACCCATCTGATGCCATTTGCAGGCTAAGCTGACTCCCAACTAACACACACTCTTGGTGTCCAAGTTGGGTGAACAGACCTACCTAAGAGGATACTCTGCTTTAGTACATTCAAGCTTTAAGAACTGTATTGCCAAGTGTTCATGGCTACTCACAGTAACAAGGGAGGAAGAATAGAGCAGTTAAGAACATAATCTCTACACACAGAGCTGTCTCCAGCGATGTTCCCCAACGCCCAGACAGCCTGGAAGGAAAGAGCAGCAGTTTTAGCATTCACACAGTCTTGGACTAGAGGAAGAAGGTAGCACTCTCCTAGGAAAATGTTTCTATGACTCCAAGTAAGTAGGCCAAACCGACAGACGCTCCTGCTCTGGAGCTGCTTGCCAGACACTTTCATGCATGTTAAACACTTAGTTGAAACCCAGTGTCTATAACGCTCAGCCTATCCCCAGAAAACTCTAATGAACCATACCTGTTCTTGGACATCCTCAAAGTCAGAGTTTAACAGTTCTATGAAGATAGGAACTGCCCCAGCCTCAATGACTATTTTTGTTTGTTGGGAGGTTCCCGATGCAATATTCGTCAAAGCCCACGCCGCTTCAAACTGAAACAAGCAGATCGGTAATAAGTTACTGAACAGCTGCACAATGGCATAAGCCCAACAACCTTAACCAGAGCAAAACATAAGCCAAAATCAATAGCTAATCCTCCTTTCTTCTTGTGCTCTCACGTCTACAGGGGGAATTGTTTTACGAGGCAACAAGTCTTCCTCCACAATCTGGCTGCTCACTGAACATGCTAGTTTTGGCACAACAATGGTAGTTCTAGGGAAATCTACAGCTTTTTTAGGAGTGGGGTGGACTTTGGGATACCCAGGGTAGACCCAGCCCACACCCACCTGAAGCAAAGGGAATATCAGTTTTTCAGGGTCAAAGACCTATAAAATGAAGTAGTTGCACACGTGTCTCATCTCTCTGCCAAGACTGCAGTTCTTCTCAGTATGGGATTAACAAGGCTGCAGCTCACTTCCACTTTTCAGTGGTCAGGCCAGAAAGTACTACCTCACCACCACTACACCCCAAAGCCTCAGACCATTCCCCACTAGGAGGAATGCAGTCTCAAGGTGGCCCAGAAGAGTTCCTGACCAGATCTTTGTATTGGGTGGGAAGTGAACAGCCAACTCTATGCCATGCCACTCCCCTGGATACCAGTACAGGTTTGGCATTTGTTATTCTGAGCCCTAGGTGAGGCAGAGCTGCATATTTCGCTCTTTATCTCCCTTTGCTGCAAGCTTTCATGAGCGATTTTAATGGCTAAGCTCCCATTAAATTCTCCTTGGAGAATTCTCTCTATAAAATGAGACCTCCTGGAGGAAAAGGAAGTAGATGACCATCTTCCTAACACCCTCAGTTGGGTTGGACGTGAGAAAATGTAGTCTCCTCAAAGAAAAGAGGCTCATGCTCTACAACTTCTAAGATACCACCTTTGCTTGCTTGCTGCTGAAAGATTCACACTGCTCAGCTCTGAAGTGCTTTTTATTCACAATATGAATCCTTCATGGTACTCTCCTTTACCTGTAGTGTGCAATTTTCACTTCTCTTCAGGAATTCAACAAACCTGTCCACCACTCCCTGAGTATTTATCACTTCATCTATCGGAGGATTCGGCTCTAGGAAGAAGGAGGCAGGGTCAAAACTCAGTAGCGGCATTTAAATTTAATGCAGAGGTCTAGTTCATCGCATTAAATCCACTCCAACAATTTTAACTTGTACTTGGGCTGACAAGGCAACTAGCCAGAAGGTGGCTTTTTCCACAGTTCACCCAGCTGTAAGTCACAGAAGCATTTCCTAAATGCTGTAAAGCCAGTAAGATACAATACTAATAGTCGATATAGGTTTGGTATTCCCTCCCCATCCAGTGTTAATCAGGAACAGACATGGCAATGGGCATAAGTGACATTAGATGGAATTCTTTTGTCCCCAAACCCAAAGTTATTAACTCTCTGTACAGCAGCAAGACTGTGCTAACTGCTTCAGACAGCTAAGACAGTTACCTATGAGAGCTTATGAGCTAAGAAAAGGAGCTCTGCTTTTACCTTTGGAGAGCAGTTTCCTGAATTTCTGGGTGGTCGCTAGCTGCAGATCAGGGTCCTCTGAGAAAAGCATCTCTACCATCTCTCTCGTGATCACTCCCTCCTAAGATGGCAGGAAAAGCAATGTCAGAACCACAACTCCAACCTTATGGTTGCAGACCTCAAAAATCAGAACAACTTAGTACCACCAGAATCCTGTGCTCATCCTTTTGATCGGAAGACTAATCTAAGTCAGGACCACACCACTCTTGAAAGTCTAATCCTGGAAGGCTTTTAAAAAACCTCATCTGCAATATTCGTCAAAGTGATGAGTGCATGGGGTTACGAAGGGTAGTGAATTAAGGAGTACTAGGGCATGGTACCTATGCATTTGTAAAGGGTTAAAGTTTGTTGATTTTGTGATCCCCAGAATTAAGAGTCCGGGTAAGGGAGGGAGTACGTCACTCAAGAAGCCTTACCCCAGCTGTGGCAGTGCTGACATAGGAATCCATGAGGAGGCTATCAAACATGGCAGCATCTTCATTGATAAGTTCCACATTTCTCCTTTTAAATAGCTGAAAAGAGATTACAAGCAGAGTGAGCGGTATCTGTCACAAGGCAATGCCTGACTTGGAGCCATCACAACTGAGCAGTCTGGTTCCACAAACCAAGCACGTGCTAGACCAAGTGCAACTTAATAGGGGAGTGGCCGCTTAACACACCAGCTGAGCACCTCTGCAGAACAGTTTGACCTATGAATCCTGGTAGGAGTGGACCAAGTTCTACCCTTAGTAGTATCCAGGGGTTTCCCCGGGGCTGTGTGGCGTAGGCAAGTGCAGAACTTGGCCCAATGAGTTTAGAAAAGAAGAGCCAGGTTGTGGACCAGGGCCGAGGCACAGGTAGAGCTGTGTGGGAAGCCTGCAGCATTTGCCAGTTCTACATGTGGTTCTATCTACAGGAACTTCTCACTTAACATTGTAGTTATGTTCCTGAAAAATGTGACTAAGAGAAACAGTGTTAAGTGAATCCAATTTCCCCATAAGAATTAACGTAAAGGGGGGTGGGGGTGTTAGGCTCCAGGGAAATTTTTTTCACCAGACAAAAGACATGTCGTTTGACTCTCAGATGTGACTAAGTGAGTGAATATCCTCTGGCCCCAGAGCTCTGGTGAGGGTGTGGGCCAACACTCCTAGGCCTGCAGAGTCCTCCCCGAGCAAGCTCTGTGGGTTTTGGCTGGACATGGGAGCCAGGCAGAGCAGGCAAGCAGCAGCACATAAGAAGGGACATTGTGCTGCATCCTTCCGCAGCACCCAATGGGGATGTCTCTGCTGGCCTCGGAGCAGATGATCACACAAATGCCTGCTCTAGTCAGTCAATTAATGTCCCCCCCACCCCCACCCCACCAGGGTGCTGGGGAGACCAATCTGCCAGGTCGCATGATACACTTGGGACACACAACACAGAGACATTGGGCCTCTAGATCCCTGCAGAGCTGGAGACAGCCATGGGCTTCTTGGGCCACAAGCACTGATTTTTCAAACTGCCAGGGGCAGATGCTTGACCCCTAGCTCTGCCCCAGGCCCCACCCCCATTCCACCCCTTCCCCTAAGGCCCCACCCTCAGCTCCATTCCCATCCCACCTCTTCCCACCCAGTTCTGCCCCCTCCCCGGAGCATGCTGTATTCTCACTCATCCCCCCTCCCTCCCAACCTCCCTGCATGCTACAAGACAGCCGATTGCAGCTGGCAGGAGGCATGGAGACAGAGGGAGGAGGTGCTGATCCATGGGGTCTGCTGGCGGACAGGAGGCGCTGGGGAGAGGGGGACTGGAGGGCATTAGAACATTGCGCAAATTTAAACGTGCATGTTCTCTAATAGAATAGTGACTTCAGAAAACAACTTTAACCGGGGTGATTAAATGAGTTACTGTATCTCATTTTCACATACTCCAACTAAAAAATACCAAGGACAAGGAAAAGCTGCAGCCCATTCATTTACTTGTTCTTCCTGCTCAAGAGCAGGCAGTGCCATTTTTTTAGCTGGCTGTGAAGTCCTTAGATCTCCCCCCAAAGATATGAGATCCAGGAAGTCTTCCCCTTATCCATGATCACAGAAAGCCAGACAGATTTCCACTGTGGTATCTGGAACACTGCATTTGCAGCATGTGCAATACCTGTGAAACCCACAGGGAGCAGAGAGTTCTCCAAAGGAGCCACATTCTGAGCAAAGGTGTGGAAAAAACCAGCAACATTCCACATCCATATGTGGAAGCAGCCTCGTAGGGGGTGGGGGGGAGAAAAAGTGACCCATCAAGTCTTCATCAGCTGGTCCCCTTAAGGAGCAACTGTTGGGTAACAGCATTTCTGGTTGAATTAAGCCCCTGAACATCCCCCTCCACACAGGTTACCTGTTGCTCTCGTTTCTGTTTGCGTAGTTGGATCCCTTCCTCTTCCCTTCTCCGACGCATTTCCTCAGGGTTTAGGGCTTTGTTTTTGTAACTCTTCATTCGATAGTTATCCTTATCCTTTGCGGGACTTGCCATGGTTTCTATGGAAGAAGAAGAAACCAGAAAAGTAGGATCAGATTTCACTGCAGTCACTGTCCTTCTCCCCCAAGGAAAATGGGCACATGCCATTGCACAGAACAGTTCAGTTTAACAATCTCTTAAGAACATAAGATGCAGTTGAGATATCCAGCTTAGAAAGTGCAGTACTGATCTACAACTAGTGTGTTATTGTTTTACAGTGTGAGAATGTTCTAAGCTAGAAGCTTGACACAAACATATCTACAACTCTGAAAAGCAACCTGGACCTGTACGTCACTGTATGAGGCACACTTCTCCCTGCGTGAGGTTAGTACTCACTGAACTAATACCATTGTCCTCAGGAGACAGCAAGCCTGAAGCTACCTCGATTTTCAACACTTTAGACTGTGCCAAGAGTACCTGCACTGTACTACAATCACAGGTGTAAGCAGCACCTTCAAAGAAGATTATTCTTCCTCTCCTCCCCACCCCATGTTCTCTAGAGCAGGCCAACAGGTCAAGAATTTGATGACCAGTAACCACAACATATTCAGACATTTCAGAGCAGCCTGGTCTGCGCAGAAGGTGTTACACTGAGTTAGGAGTTAAAGAAATTCCATTCTGACCCATTTTATGTTGTAATGTAGGGAGACTTCGCAATTTATGAAGTTCACACTTCCATAAATTTAAACACAGCACAATCACAGCTCCAAACCATTCAGAGGTGAACATATGTAGGTCTGAAGTCCAGACAGGGCATAAAACAATCCAACAAAATTCACTTCAAACAAAACTTCAGCCTAATTCCAGGCCCTTTAAAAGAAAATATTACAAGCATGCGACACACCATTCAGCTGGGAATGGCATGTAGGCCAGGCTTGTCCAGAGAACTAGACTATTTTGATGGTGTTCAGCTCTCTGAGAAGCACTGCTAATTATTTTGTCATGTTTCAAATCAATATTTTAAAAACTTTGGTGCCTGCACATTCCACTCTAGAGTCACAGAAAAACATTCTTGTATTTGGCACAGGAAGAGCAATTATTGCTAATTAGTGGCAAAAGAGGAACTCAGAAGTAAGACCATGTAAATTTCTCAGTGTTATCCAGTTTATGCAAACATAGTACTGCCTCAACAGGGTTAAAAAAAAAAAAAAGAGGTTTTGGTATTCAAGTACAGATTCAGCCAAGCCATGTGTTTAGTGTTTCAAATCATACATGAGCAGGTGTCATTCCCAACCCTGTTTTAAGATACAATTTACAGAGTGTAGAATAAAAACATGCATCCCTTCCCAGGAGAACAAACACACGATAGAGTTCAGTACAAGTCTCCCTACCCCCAAAAGCTTGGCTGCTCCTAGGATTCCTACCTCAGGACAACTCCACCCACACCCAAGTCCTCTCTAGAGGTTCTCCCTCCTCCTTTATATCCAGATGAATTAAAGCCAGAAGCCTCTGAGTCAGGAGAACCCATTCAAGGTTTTCCAGCAGGACGACACACACACACACACACAGTATTATCTCTCTTCCTACTGTATTTTCCACTCCATCCATCTGATGAAGTGGGTTTTAGCCCACAAAAGCTTATGCCCAAATAAATTTGTTAGTCCCTAAGGTGCCACAAGTACTTCTCGTTCCTTGTTGTGAAATGGACCAGCAAGACAACTGAGGGCCAGAGAACAAAAGATGCATGAAGAGATGGAATGACTGGCAGGATGGGTTGCAATATAGTACAAATTATTTACTTCTAACTCTGCTTAACATCTCAAAGTCCAGAAAGAAGGCAGTTCCTCATTGGTACAAGTTTAGTTAAACTGAAGAATGAAAACCCTTAAAAAAGGGCTTGCTCTGCCTTGGTACAGCAGTCCCTGCTTACCTTCTCAGAAACAGTAAGTCAAGGACTAAAATGTCTTTTAGTGAGCATTGATCCTGGATCACTGCTTGGAAGAGTTTATACAGCCTGAAAATATTTGTAATAGTTCCAAGCGTTTCTAGACCTGGCAGATCATACAAGAATGATCATTGATCCCTCTTCTAAATGGAAGTGCATTTTCACTTACCAAAGGCCCTGTTTATACTCCAGCTAAGTCAGGGACCCAGGGGTAATCTATTATTTGTGTGTCAAGGTCCAAATTTCTTGGTCAAAGTTAGTCAAAGGTGCATACTCCAGAGAAAATACAAAATGCAACAGTAGTGATAAAAAAGTAAGTAAATAAAAAGATTTCACAGTGTGTTCAAAAGCATCTAGTGGTCCAGACTTGGCCTGCAGTCCATCTATTGACTACTCCTGCAGGGAGCTTAACTACAACAGTTACCTCTTCTAACAGGCAAGGCCTAACCAAGTCCCTATGACTCGGACAAAGCCTTGGACTGTCTAGGGGTTTCACTCAGTTAGGGCGATATAGTTCTACACTACTAATCTGTGTCACAGACAAATTCCCCGCCCCCAGGTTACTATATAGTTGTTCTAGGGATGGGGCTTTTGCTCTGTACTTCAAACCAATGTAGTTTAACACTTGGCAAAAAGCCTCATAAAAAGATTATAAAAGGGCCTGAAATAAAGGCTGGATATGGTCACTGATTTGGTTTGGGTCTGTCTCATATTTGAAGTTCAGAGGAATAACTGGCAATTTCCCAAGAATATACTTATGTAGCAGTTTTCCTTATTCTAAATGTCACCAGTTATGCATGACTAGTCACTGAAGATGGATTTTCATCACTAAAGATGAAAGTCAAGACCCTGTGGAAATTAACTTCTCCCACCTGCCTCCCCCCAGCCCAATTATTATAGTGCACTTAGAAAGGAGGCAAGAATTAAGTAATAGCAGCTGAATCAGAGGGTAGAGCTGATTGAAACCTATTAAGATCCTTATGCATATTGTACCAAGATGTCAAAATAGGCACATTAGAAATACCAAGGTAAGTGGTCAGCACAAACTAATTGAGATGAAACAATCCAACAGCACCAGCATTAGTACCACTCCTATAAGTGATCAAACTGCTATCTTAACATTAATGGCTCTATTACAGCTGCATAAGGTAAGGAAAACAGTAACTGCAACTAGTTGTGTTCTGTAAGATTACAAAGGCATCCTAGAAAATTCCAGGTCAAGACTTCCACTTCAAAAGGTGATAGCTCAAGCTAAAGGCAGTTTTAACAAACAGAACAAAATAAAACAAAAAGGGAGGAGGGAAACAGTGAAGGGGCTTAGTACGACATACAGGATTACTAGCCTGTTAGTCATATAAATAGCCAAATGACACATGACAGTTCAGCTGCCTGGAAACTTGCACAATCCCAATCTCTGTTCCTGGCTGGGCATGCCTTGGTGTTCTGGACAGCTCTTAGATTCAAGATGCCAGGAAAACAGCACAGTGAGACCAGCACCAGATGGAAGTCTCATCAGGATCCAAGTTCTTAGAATGTGCCAAGTTTGCCATGTATCTCACCCAAAAGAGGCCTTATGGATGTGAGCGTGCTACAAATGCTGGGCTACTGCTGGGAGGCCCTGTAGATTCAGCAAGCCATTCAAGAGGGATTTTCATACTGGCTAAAACAAAGCACAGCAGACTTCAGACATTAATTTATCTGGCACTTCATTTTCCATTACCTCTTGTACACATTCACTAGTTCAGGTGCTTTCATCCGACTCTTTTCTGAGGTGTTTTCTACTTGATCCTCTAGTGAAGTCGTAATGCTGAATTTGTGACATTCCATCCCATTTCCATGGCAACAGATGTCACAAATTGAGGATTAGGATTTCACTACAAGCTCAGACAGCAGCAGAAGATGGACTGTGAAGTACAAGCTCTTCAGCAAATGCAGATATATGGAACAGAGCACCTTGCCAAGGAAAAATGCTTTGTGCACAAGTTGCTTCTTAAGTTTGTCCAGTGAAAGAGTCTCTATGAACCCAACCTACCTGCAAGTCAAGCTGTGTCAATGTTAACTATTAACCCAAACTTTACCACTGCTCAAATACTTGAAGGACAGCCCTTCAAGTAATGTTAGTCATACAGTTTAAGATCTTTAGCTGCTAGGAAGAGCTATCATCTGTTAAAGCTCCAAGATGGCCTAATATATTAAAGACAGATGTTTAAATGCCACTCAAACCACACACTTCCACTTGGTATTTTAAAGTCCTAAGTCGGTGCTTTAAAATGCTGCATTTCTCACAACTAGAAGGGCTGTAGTTTAAGGTAAACCTGAATATCAGCACATTTTCTTTTAAAAAAACTGCTCTAGAGTTTTAGATGTTGATCATCTAGAAATTTTGCATTTATATGGCTGCTCTGAATTTGGAGGATCCCAAACCGTTTTACAAGATAAATTGTTCTGACTCACTACAAGGGTGCCACCTAATTAGTCACCATGAGTTCTCCTTAGCAGAGGGTTTCCCCTCTACAAGCACTGATTCAGTCCTGCCCATTAAGTCAAGATCTGATGAGATCACTGCCCAAAAATCATCAAGTCGTGTCTGTGCTATGCCAAAAAAATGTATTGGGTAGTGAACCAGTCAGGAGTGTGGGATTCCCAGCTTAACTACGGTGCTTGTTTCAAGGAAAGCAAATGCAAAGAGCTAATTAAAAGCAAACTATCCTCCTCATGGAACACTTCAAAAGAGCAAGTCTCTGCTCCGGAATGCTGCTCAAGCAACATGCTCAGCTCGCCCAATTGCTCCCCAGAGGGCGGAATGGCCTCTACATTTGGTAGCAAACCCTCTGGCCCTTTTGGCAGCAGCATTAGCTGACAAGAGCCATGTCCTGCCCTCCTCCGGCAACATGCTTGTCTTGGGGTTGGAGAAGACTCAAACGGAAAACATAGACATAAGAGCCTGAATACAGAAGACTCCTGCAAAGGGGCCCATGAACATCCTTTTCGCAGGACAGGAAGGCAGCAGCACATCCAGCCTACTGTACTTCATTTCACCAGCTTGCCCTTGGTCCTCATCACTCATCTCATGTTGCCAAGGGCAGCAACCACTCTAGTTGTCTGGGGATCTTCTTGCATCACGCTGCATTACCCCAGCATGTCACAGCCTCTCCAGTTCAGTTTTGCCTTTCTGCTTGCCATGGCTAAGATCAAGTGTCAGTAGTCTCTTGGCTTATGCAAGGCCATGATCAAGTGTCTTGATATTTCTGGTCTTTTGGTCTTGAGATGAAAACCTGGTCTGTGTCTCTAGGACCTTGAGGTGAAAATATTATCAATAAAAAGGAGAAAATTAAGCCTCACAGCACTCCTGTGAGGCAGGGAGTCAGTGTTTGAAGATATAAGATCTTTGGATGGCAGGTGTTACGGACTGGTTAAGTATTACCACTTGCCTAAAAAAAATGGCTATGAAGAGTGCATGTTACCAATGTCCTAGCTGCCCTCTCGTGGGCCAAGTTCATGTGCCTCGAGTCATTTTCTCCCTCATGCTGGTATAATTAGGTCCATAGCATAAGTAGTTCTAACAACTGATGTGCAGCCAGTCTTAAGTATAGAGATGTACCTCATCAACACACCTCTGACACCTATTATAAAAAACAGCACAGTAACCTACAGACTCCACCCCAGAGGTCCAGCACCACAAGTGATTTTCCCTAATTTACAGGCACTAACGTTCCAGTTAGTTTCATAACAACTAGAAGACCACTAAGTCATTTGATGGCTGATCACTGACCTGTACAAAAGGAGTTGGGAAGTTAGCTCAATTAATAGATTATAAAGCCATAAGGGACCATTGTGATCACCTAGTCTGACCTCCTAGACAGCACAGCCCACAGGACTTCCCTGATTTAACTGTTGCTTGAACTAAAGTATATCTAATTCCCAGGTGGCACATGTCCAGGCAGGGATGACAGTCAGTGGCAAGGCAGCATAGGTGAAGCTTGCACTGCTTCTGCCTAGACAATGCTTGTTCTGTGGCTAAAGAATATCGGTCTGGAGGGCTGTCACTACAGCACCTCTGAGCAGGCACGACAAAACCCAAATCCGTTAACCTTTAAGAACTTCTGGCTCTTTCCCCTTCAGAGGATGAACCCATTTGAGAAGCTTCTCCTCATTCATCACAGGAAATATAGCTCACACTCTTCCTTTAAAAGAGGAACATGCAGGTGGGTCTCAGTCTCGTTAGTCTCAGTTTAATCACATCATTCTGGCCAAGTCTGGGACAGATTTCACTTCTTCCTGGCTGGAAGTATTCCTCTTTGATGTCATGCTCATTCATAGGCTGATGCGTTCCATAGTTAAGAAGCTTCTTACTGAAATAAAGTTTATACACAGCAATTCCATTGACTAGAAGGGCTACTATTTGCCTTTATATAGAGCTCCTTCCTCAAGAATCCCAGAGCTCTGTACTCCAAATCAAATCTGCTGTTAGCCCCCAAGATGCCAAATCAAACGTATCAAATAAACTGTGCTAAAATGACGCATTAATACATTTAAGAAACAGGCTGTGCATATCAAATAGTAAATGTTCATTCACAGCCTGAATGCCTAAAAGCAAGCAGCCCTAGCTCAATAGGCCACACCGATATTTCAGAAAATCCAAGTACCGTGTATACAGCATACGGTTCAATATGTACGATGGAGCAAGGCTGCGTGAAGCTTCGATCGAGGAGACCAGGCAGTGGCAGGGATCAGCAGAGACATTAAAAAAAACACATTAGATTACTAGTCCTGAATGTAGTCCTTGGGTGGGCTGGAAGGATAGTTGTCCCCAGTCTAGGGAAGATGTAGAGTCCAATCTGTGAGTTTGGCAACACAGGAAAGGAGGGGAAGTGACCACTCCCCACCCCAAGGCTAACTGAGGGACCAGTGCTATAATCTCCAGTCAGAAACCAAACTAATTTCTTGACCAAGAGGGTCATGACTGCAGCACAGCATCTCAAAGTCAAGCTGTATTTGAATTCCAGTGGGAAACAGATGAATCCATTAAAAGACCGCAAACAGGTGCAGAAACCGAACAAGGATTCAGATTCAAAGATTGATGAGACTGGATTAACATTAGTGAGGTTACAGTTAGAAGAAAAAAAAAAAAACCTATCTAGAGACTAGCAGCTCAGTTCACTGAAGACTAAGGGAGAAGTTATAGCACACCCTTCACAGAATGAATGTAAGTATATAATGTATAAAAAGCCTTTCCAAATTAATTCTGAATATGCATTGAAATTGAACAGTGAATAAAGGTTATGCGTTTTACAGGACTGTAAGGCATTCAGCTAATCAAAGCGTTAACTGGATGCTCATGCTATTTCTACACTGTATGTCATGTCTTTTCAGAGGATTGTGGCACAAAATATAAGACTAGTGGTTGCTTGGATTACAAGTAAGTGACTTCTTTTCACTATCCCACCTTTCCATTCTGGCAACAGAATGAGAGAGAGAGAATGGAAGTGGTTTTAAAATCCTATCCAAGAGCTTTTTGGAGGTGGGGTGTGGGTTTTCACTATTTAAGGAGTAGTAACATGTTTACAAATCCTTTCTTGCCAGGAAAATATCAGAAACAAAACAATTACAACAACTGTGTAGCTTTTGTTTAGAGAGACACTATACTGTAACAGTCATCAGATCTCTATTTAACAGGGTGTTACCCATATGACAGAGTGATCATCATTATGACACCTATGACAGGTTTCTAGTGATTTTACTAAGTGACATCCAGTTAAGCATATTTAAGAGACCAGGCATGTCTGTCAAATGTTAATACACAAAAAATGGACAGGTCTGCTCTCTTTTTCAGCTGAATGTTTTTTGAGTATTGAATAAATTATAACCAAATATCTACGTACAAGTCTTATTTTGCAGGATACATAATTGGTGTTAATTTTTCCACAATGACCTTCCTTATTTTTTTTTTTTTTTTAAATATAATCATTCCTCTACGGTTGGACCATTTTTCTCTTCCCAGTGAGAGGCTGGCAGTAGACTAGCAGATGAGATTGATTTTTCATTTCCTTTTGTAAGATCATTTCTGCCAGGAAACCCATGAAGAATTACCAAAAGATCTGTTAAAATCCTACCTAGGTTTTTAATACCATGCTCAACATCATGGTATCCAACCACCTCACTAAAATTAAGTGTATCCTCAGCCTAAGTGATGCATTACAAAAACCATACCCTGTTAGCCAGTGATTCTTTCTCATAGCTGGGAACGGGGTAGAAGGATTTAAATCATTTGTTTTACTTTTCTAAAGTAATTGATTTAGGTCCCATTGAGGCTCTGTAAAGCTAATTTAAAATGTGCTGTTACAATTTTAGAGGAGCAGCTCATCTCTCTTCGCATCCCCCAAACACCCCAACCCTAATCATACCCAATGCTAGAGGTAAATAATTTTACCAAATTAAAATGAAGGGAGAATCCCTGAAATTTTTACATAACATTGGTCTAATGACTGTCCATTCTGACCCCTCCAAAGCAGGCCAACATGGGCTACAATCTCCACTTTCCTGCTCGACTTATCTGTGGTCATTGCAAACCTCCTGTGTGAACGTCTAGTGCTTCTGGATCAGAAACCCAACTAGGAATTTTCATGCTGTTATTCGCCCACCCCCTACGTTACAGAACATGCCTGCTTCAAATAGTTTCCCTTCTGGCAGCTGGTTAAAAGCCTCCTAGCTGAGTCATTGCAGGGACTCACACAGTTAAATCAGGACTTGGGCTGCTGAGTCAGAGGCAAAAGCAGACAGACAGGGGAAACAATTACATTAGCAAATTTGATAGCATGGATTTTTTTTAAGCCCAAACACCCTTTCACAAAGGCAGCATTGGAATAAAGTTTCTCTAACTAAAATGGAATATGAAAGCAGTTTTGCTGCTGGGCAGGGCAAAGGGGAAACCACACCTGACACCTACTGTCTGAGGGCTTGGCTACACTTGAGAGTTGCAGCACTGCTGATGGGGTTACAGCGCTGCAACTTACTCTGTGTCCACACTTGCAAAGCACAGCCAGCGCTGCAACCCCCTGGCTGCAGCGCTGGCTGTACACCTGGTCTGCTTGGGGTGTAAGGATTCCAGCACTGGTGATGCAGCGCTGCTCATCAAGCGTGGTCAGCAAAAGCGCTTTTATTGGCCTCCAGGGTATTAGGAGGTATCCCAGCATACCTTTTCAGCCACTCTGCTCATTGTTTTGCACTTCACTGCCCTGGGCTCAGGTGACCCGCCCTTTAAATGCCCCAGGAATTTTAAAAATCCCCTTCCTGTTTGCTCAGCCAGGTGTGGAGTGCAATCAATCACTGACCATGCCTCCATGCCCCAAACGATCCCCAGCATGGAACACTTGCGATCTGCAGGACCTCATCCGTGTTTGGGGTGAGGAAGCTGTGCAGTCACAGCTGCGCTCCAGCCATAGAAATTATGATACCTATGGCCAGGTATCAAAGTCCATGCTGGAAAGGGGCCATGAATGGGATGCAGTGCAGTGTTAAAGTAAAGGAGCTGTGGAGTGCCTATTGCAAAGCCCGTGAGGGAAACCGCCGCTCAGGTGCTGCCCCCACGACTTGCCGTTTTTACAAGCAGCTGGATGCAATACTTGGGGGTGACCCCACTGCCAATCCTAGGACCACGATGGACAGTTCAAAACAGGGAGAGGAGGGGCAGGGTGTAGAGGAAACCGAGAGTGAGGCTACTGAGGTGGTGGGAGACACCCCGGAGTCCCAGGAGGCATGCAGCCAGGAGCTCTTCTCAAGCCAGGAGGAAGCTAGCCAGCCGCAGCAGCTGGAACTTGTTGGTGAAGAAGCAGAGGAGCGGGTTCCCGGTAAGCAGCTTTTATTTTAAGGATGGAAATGTTTTGCGGGAGGGGAGGGAGTTATGGCTGCATGCATGCATGCCTAGATGTGGAATCGCCCATTGATTTGGTCTATCACATCGCGGTAATGAGCCTCTAATCTCTTCAAAAGTTTCAGCCAGAGTGTGGGCAATGCACTTGCACAAGTTTATAGGGAGAGCCACTGTGGTCCTTGTCCCAGTCAGGCTAACGTGTCCGCGCCACTGTGCCGTGAGGGGTGGGGGGACCATTGCTGCACACAGGCAAGCTGCATAGGGACCAGGGCGGAATCCACATTGCTGTAGAAGACCCTCCCGCTCTTCCCAGGTAACCCGCAGCAGCGAGATATCTGGCAGGATAAAATCCTGTGGAAAATGTAGGGATAATGTTCAGTGCAGATCCCTCCCAGCTGCTCTCTGCTTTCCCCAATGCACAGAAACCCCAATGAGCCCTGACTCAAGCAGCTCCCCTTCCCAGGTGAGCCGCGGCAGAAACATGGCTTCATTAATCACTCATTCCCCATTACTCACCATGTCTTTGCTGCTGTGGCCTCTCTGTGCTATGTTTGCTATGTGTAAATGATGCTACAAATAGTCTACACACTCCTTCACTGTGATTATAAACAATGCAGCCTCTGTAATAAATGTTTCTAGTTCTGTTTTTTTTTAAGTGTCCTTGAATCCTCTGGCCCTATCACAGCCTGTTGAAAGACTACAGAACTTGAGGAGGAAACCAAGGAAAAGCAAAGATGATTTGGTGAAAGCAGTTATGAATCAATATGCCAGAGAGAATAAGAGGCTGCAGGACTAGAGAGAAAATGCATCAGTGGAGGGAAACACAAAGCAGGAGAAAGGAACTGGCTACCAAGAAAAGCACAAAGCAGCTGATAAGCCTCCTGGCACGCCAAACAGACTGTATGCAGTCACTCGTAGCCATGCAGGCAGATCACTACTGTGCTAACCTCCCACCCCCACATCCCAAAGCTCTCTCCCTTGTGCCCCACTGTTTGCTCAAAACCCCCTTCTCCAGCATCCTGGTTCTTACCACCACCTGCTGCCCCCAACACCTGTACGTTCGCCTACCAGCCCTGAGAAATACGACCCTTACCCTATGTTTTCAACTCCCATCACCACGCAGCATATTAATCCTGAAGTGCAGCAGGCATTGCACAGCACTCCAGGCAGGACATATTCAAACCTCTGAATGTACAGTTCAGCACCCTACCCCCCTGCCCTTTTAGGTACTGTATTTTGAATAAGTGATTTCTTGGCTTTTAAAACAATTATTGCAGAAAGTGAAACATACTGTACCCCAAGGGAAAAACAGGCACTGCAAATCATTGTAACCACTGCACTTCACTCCCGTGAAAGGCACCAAACATTACTGTTGGCTTTCAGCCTCAAATTGCTCCCTTAAGGCATCCCTAATCCTTGTAGCCCTGTGCTGGGCCTCTCTAGTAGCCCTGCAAATTCAGCCTCCAGGTGTTGAACCTCGGAGGTCCATTCCCTCACTGAATGTTTCACCCTTCCCTTCACAAATATTATGGAGGGTACAGTACGTGGATATAACCGCAGGGATGCTGCTTTCCCCCAAGTCTAGCTTCCCATAAAGACATCTCCAGCGCCCTTTTAAACGGCCAAAAGCACACTCCACAGTCATTCTGCACCATCTCAGCCTGTAGCTGAACCCGTCCTTGCTCCTGTCAAGCTTCCCTGCATACGGTTTCATGAGCCATTGCATTAACGGGTAAGCAGGGTCTCCAAGGATCACAATGGGCATTTCGACGTCCCCTACTGTGATCTTGCGGTCTGGGAAAACAGTCCCGGCCTGCAGCTTCCTGAACAGGCTGCTGTTTTGAAAGATGCGTGCATCATGCACCTTTCCAGGCCATCCTGTGTAAATGTCAATGAAACGCCTATGGTGATCCACAAGCACTTGGAGAACCACAGAGAAATACCCCTTCCAATTAATGTACTTGGATGCCAGGTGAGGTGGTGCCAGAATAGGAATGTGTGTCCCATCTATCGCCCCTCCACAATTAGGGAAACCCATTTGTGCAAAGCCATCCAGAATGTCCTGCTCGTTCCCCAGTCACAGTTCTTCTTAGCAAGATGTGATTAATGGCCCTGCAAACTTGCATCAGCACTATTCCAACAGTTGACTTTCCCACTCCAAACTGGTTCGTGACCGATTGGTAGCTGTCCGGAGTTGCCATCTTCCAAACTGCAATAGCCCACCCGCTTCTCCACTGACAGGGCAGCTCTCAATCTCGTGTCCTTGTGCCACAGGGTTGGGGCGAGCTCAGCACACAGTCCCGTGAAAGTGGCTTCTCTCATCCAAAAGTTCTGCAGCCACTGCTCGTCATCCCAGACTTGCAGGACGATGTGATCCCACCACTCAGTGCTTGTTTTCCAAGCCCAAAGGCGGCATTCCACGGTGCTGAGCATGTCCGTTACTGCCACAAGCAATGTATTGTCACGCGTGTCAGGCGAATAGATATCATCATCGGACTCCTCGCTGTCACTTTGGAGCTGAAGGAATAGCTCAACTGCCAAACGTGATGTGCTGGCATCATTCATCAGCAAGGTCCTCAGCAGCTCGGGCTCCATTTCTAACAGAAATCGCGCTGCAGACTCACAATGGCGCCAAACTGCTGGGCTGGGTAGCGATGCACCATGGGGCCTTGGGACAGGAAGCGGAATGACCCGCACCCTTCCGTCCCCTTCCCACAACCCACAGCGCCAAAATGGGACGAGGTGCTCTGTGGGATAGCTGCCCACAATGCATCACTCCCAATAGCGCTGCAAATGCTGCAAATGTGGCCACATTGCAGCGCTTTCCCTACACAGCTGTACGAAGACAGCTGTAACTCCCAATGCCATACAAATATAAGTGTAGCCATACCCTCAGACAGCCTAATAACCAAGGTGAAATAGACATGTGCCGCTACACCCCCACCACAAGAGGCCACATCTTCAGATTTAAAAACACAACAGTTGTGTCAAGTTTATTATATGCTGTATTTAACTGTAGCATCATCAGCTTAGTTAAATTTTTTTTAAAAAAGTGTTAGATTTCTACAACTGCAGTAGAGAATTTCATTGAATTTGTGATGGATTCCATTGGTATCAAACTAATATATTTGCCCAACAGTACTGACCAGCTGTGAAGCTGGTCAATTACCTTGAAATGGCACCAAATAAGTCATTTGACAAATACCACAAAAATTCGACTAATAACTGCCAAGTACCACTCAATCTCACTATGTTCTTTGTTTTAGTTATATTTTCCAGTCTTAGCTGAGTTACTCCCTTTCTGAGACTTGTCTGCAAATTCCAAAGAATCACTCAAAATTTCTGACCTACCTCCTTGTTTCTCAACTCAGAGTTTGCTCACATGAGGACTCCTGCTGCATTGTAGCCATTCCTTGCTCCCAGAAAACCCACAGCAGAAAAATGCCTGGTCACTGCTGACCTCAGTCTCTTGGTATTTTATTGACTTACACATTGAAACAGTTTTGTCAGAATGACTAACTTGCAAAGGTGTAACAAAAGCCACCCTGGAGTTTGCATAAATTCCCCTCAGATTTCCCTCGCTACAGACCTGTGACCTGTCAGTGATGAAGTGTGTCTCCTGCTCACTTTCCCCACTCCACGCTCATGTTTTGTACATCCCTGAACACAGAGCATCCTTGACAAGGAAAGTTGTCAGATGTTTGGGGTTTTCAAAAAAGAATCACACTTAAACATTGAAATACTCCACCCCAAAGAATAAACCGTACACATCCATAGCTCTGGCCGTCCCAGGGCACATTAGAGTATACGGCTACAGCACCACAAACATGGCCACCCTGGGAAAGAAGGCACTAGCCAAGCTGCCCAGAACACAATAGTGGAACAAGGGACAGTCCCTTCCCTCTGCCTCCTTATATGATCTCTATATGGCCATCCAGAATAGACAGGGACTCAGGACAGTGAACGGTCCCAAAGAAAAAACCTCTTTCTATATTATGAAATCAGAGGGGCCTCAGCCACAGCATGGATAACAACCTGGCTGAACCCATGTGTCTGGTTTTGGAGCATTTCAATCCAACACTTCAAACCTAGATGAAATGCAACTAACATGGTTTCCTCTTCTTACTTTATCAGCTATATCAGATGTTAGGATGTGACAATCTCACAGCAACCAAAAGCCCCCACCTGACCTCTAGCAGACTTGCCTTCTAAGCCAGTCAGTGAGACCAATACTCAAGTTATCAAGAATGAAAACTTTCCAGCAAAAAGCAAGAGGGGGCAATGGAACCTGTACCCAGGCCTGGGAGAAAGGAGAAAGCACTAGGCCATCTCTGCCATCTATGTTCTCACCTTGTCTCTGGAGCAGAAATGGTAATAACAAAGGCACACAAGCTAAAGCACAGAACACAATTCATACCCACTTCTGACAGATACCGAATGCCCTTTATATATTGTCAACATTTGCCTGATTTGTCATGCCAATGAAGTATTACTGAATTGAAACTGTAGCACAAAGGGCAATATTAACAGGCAAATCAGTGGACTAGACACCTGATTTATAACATCATTCACCTCTAAATTTAGGATCTGTCTCATAATGGCTATATATACAAAACACTGTGTGTGTGGTGGCTAGCAGAGATTTTCATTATAGGGTGGCCAAGGCTTTACAATACAGCTTGGCATGTATTTGCCAGCAGACACACAAATGGACTGCGCTGCATGTGCATCTCAAGGACAAATCAAGCTCTGCAAGCTTCAATGGAAAACAAAAAAGTTTTCTTCCCCATTTCTCTGAAGTTTCTATGCCTGTCTAGAAGTTTGTCTTCCAAGCCCAGTTTCATTTTACAGAATCCTGAACAGCTGCCTGCAGCAGATAAGGAATTAACATATATTTTCAGCTAACTACACAATTATCTTCAAGGAGGTCAACAAGCCCACATACACAACAGGAAACAGATCAATTTTAATAATCACTAGGGTGACAAACTCAGTAGGTTCCTGTCTTTGAAGGGATTGTTTCCAATGAAATGCTTGCCTTTCCACAGACTGTGCTCCGAAAGAATGGCTTAGGTTTAAAAATCAAGCAAACCTCCTGCAGAATACACACCTCCTTCATCCCAAAGGGATGAGCATTTCATGGGTTAGAACAGGGGTCGTGAGGTCATTACATGGGGGATCACGGGTTGTAAGCCTCCACCTCAAACTCCGCTTTGCCTCCAGCATTTAGAATGGTGTTAAATATATTTAAACGTGTGTTTAATTTATTGGGAGGCGGGGGGGGGGGGATCGCACTCAGAGGCTTGCAATGTGAAAGGGGTTGCCAGTAAAAAAGTGAGACAGCCACTGGGTTAGAAGGATGAGTTAATGGCTATTTAATGATGCTGGAAACCAAGACAGGCAAAAAAACAAACAATGAAGTGGATCACCACCATACAATATTTGGACTATTCATGAACATCTTAAGTGACTGATGTGTCTGCAAGTATGTTAAATCATGGAAACCTGCTTCAGTGTGAGTAGTGTGCCCTGCTGCTGCATCAGATACTACTATGGATCTGTACAGTGCCTACAAGGTTGCTAGGATTAACTCAATATTTATAAAGTGCTTTGAGATCCTTGAATGAAAGGAGTTATGAATGTGCAATAGTTTTGAATACAATTTTCTACTAAATACACTAACATAATATAAATGAAAGTCTCCAGCCTCTCTTCTGCTTTCATCTGCTAATTGACACTTCCTTCATCACAAACTAGACCAACTTCCTGCTAGGAAGTAGCAGAAAAATTGTCTCATTCAATTAGAAAACTAAATTATTCAACATTATGGAGCTAATGAAAACAGCAAGAGGTATGTCTACCATATTTTGGAATTTCATTTTAATCCCTCTCCCCTCTCTTCCATCCTTCAATCTAGCCACTATATTAGAAAGTTTAAAGAAACACATTCAATTTGAAAACCAAAACCCACAGAAGGAAGATTTTTGTACCTACCAGAGATTACTGTAACTGAAGTAAATTAGCAAAAATATCGTTTCTTTCCATTTACTTTGTGTAATGGACAGCACACGGTATATGGCCTGTTTCACTGCTTCTTCTAGAGTTAGTTTCTCCCTAGTTGAAGGGAGACTCATCTTAATGGGGAACAAACAAAAACCCTTGTAAAATTCAGGACACTATTTCAAAGTATGTGCTATCGAAGTGGATTCTGAACAATTCTTTTAAAGAACTCAATTGGATAGTGTCCTTCTGTAGAAACTGAACTGCTTTTTAAACAAACAGTCTCTTGCTTTACAGGCTGGCAAAGAGATTCCTCCACAAACAGGTTTACCAGCAGCAGCTACAGATAAGGACCTGTCAACATTTGTCTTAGGAACTCCCTTCTTCAAGAGTTCATAACTAAAAACCAAGAGAATTTGCAGGATGTTTATAATTATAGGGGAAAAAACTAAGCTGTGTTTTAGCTGTCGTAACACACGTGCACAAAGGGATTGAGTCAGTGTTGCATACAAACTTTAAAAGAACAGCAACAACTTGAAATTAGTTAACTTGTTAAAAATGGTTTCTTGTATTGCATCTGCCATTCAGTCTCCCTGATAATTTGTGCAGTTTTACATTGACTTTTTCAAGTTGTCTTTGTCCCCTAGTGGAAGACACAAAGGAGCGAAGTTGACTGTACTGGAAAGTATTATCAAATGTCCAGATTAAACTGAAAATATTCCTTCTGATTTTAGTTAGTATTTTTAAGTGTTACTTACAAACACTAATTGGGAAACAGTTCCGCAAAGAGCATGACTTAAGAATGTTCTTTTAACTAGGATATTTTCTGTGTAAAATGTTCAACTCTGCAACCTTTACATTTTCTACTGGTAGGTATTTTAATTGAACAAAAATGTTCCTGAATGTTTATCACAAATAAAAACAAATACAGTGAATGCTGAGATCTGTCTTAACATAGCCTGCTTTAGATCCCATAACTGTGTGCTTTGCACACAGTACACTCTGTGCTAGTAAAATGCTTATCCACGCAGTTCTTTTGGCTGTCTGGTGCACCAGTCACCATTGGCTCATTCCCTTCTGTTTTAGCTACCAAGAGCCTAATGTGACATCATTACTGGAACATGCAGCCAGTCTACTCATGGAACTGGCTGCTTAGAGAGAGGGAAAAAGCAAAGATTTTCTTCTGGGGAATCAGCAGTCACTTGTTATATTGGTTTTTCACTAAATTCAATCCTTTTAAGATTGCATTTATTCTCCCCATACCTCCATGGGAAGGTAGCCATCCATCCATTCTTCAGCTGCCTTCCAAAACCACTTTCCAGCTTCAGTTTTGCTTGCAAGCCACCCCCCAACCAAGATTCTCAAGCTTTCAGCAGCAGCCTTCTCACCTGAAGAAGTGCAGTTCTCCTTGTATGTTATGGACAGTTCACCAGCAAAAATGGAGTTGAAAATCTACAATGTGTAATATTACCCCAGCTAAGATCAGCTAGGAAGTGCTTAAACAAGAGGATTAGGCATCTGATGAAGTCAAACAGTTAAACTCAGTGTTTGAAATACTCTTGACAATTGCACCATTCCAGATAGCCTTCTTGCAAGAGGAGTTTCAAGGCAATGAGGTATATAAAATCTGGGCATTCTCATCTTTGCTAACATGTGCTCTTTGTTAAGAGTCAGATAGTATTGTATATTTTTTCCCTCAATACGAGATTTTAGGTGCATGTGAAGCTTACTTGTATAGATATTTTAAAAAAAACAAACCCTAATTTTTAACTGTAGGTAGGGGAATTAGTATCCTCATTACCTTTATTACACTAATCATTTTAGCACACATTCAATTATCCCAAATACTAAATACATGCTCACTGCATCCGGAACCAATATGTACAAACAAGCCAAAGCAGCCGCCTAGCTACTTCAACTTCCCAACTCTGGGATCCAAACAGTACTGTCTTAGTAACAACGCTTGGTGCTACTTGGTATGCTAATAAACCATCCAAGATCATCATTTATATATCCAAGTTGCGTAGTGAATGAACGAACACTTGCGTCTGAGCTCTTCTCTAACACTGCACATATTAGAGTACTAAGAGTAATATTGTATTTGACAAACATACACGGCCAAATCATTGGCCCAGTGTTATAGATACATAAAGAGGCAGAGTTAACACCATCTGCACCACCTCAACTTTGGCACTTTCTGACTTTTGAGCACTTAACATACAAACAGACATACTGGGTCAGACCAGTGGCCCATCCATCCCAATATCTTATCTTCCGATCAGCCAGTGCCAGAGGCTTCAGAGGGAAGAACATAGCAGGGCAATTATTGAGTGAACCATCCCATTGTCCAGTCCCAGCATGCCATGCTACCTTAATATTCTATCAATGTAGGATTTTAATAAATGGTCTTTTTTTAATTAAATAATTGTCACAAAACTGTATGTCTCTTTAAAATAAGAGTAAGAGACATTAAAGGGAAGGGAAAGTGATCTTTGAATTGAACCATTAATCTTAGATTGAGGACAAAATATATATGTTTTTAAATTCATTGTTCACTTTTCTACTGTGATTTTTTTAAATCTAATATCTAACTCTCTGGTCAGGATTTTACATTCCAAGCTCTATCATGAGTCCTTATAGAATTGCACAGTCTAGAACATCTTTAAGCATCATCTTCCCCAGACAGACTTGTGGCCACCTTAAGTAGTATTTTTGTGGTGTGCCACAGGAGAAGTATTTGGAGGTGGAGTAAAAGCTTGTGGCAAGGTCATGGTGTGCTAATTGTATCCTAGCATGAAGGACATTTAGCTAGAGCTGGCTTACTAGACAATATCAGCAGTCAACTCCAACAAGATGCTAGTCCTAGCTTTTACAAAAGCATCTTTAGTCTGTTGTATAGTTTGTCCTTTCTTCCCCCCTCTCCAATTCAAAACATACCCTGCTAGTTAAAACCCAAGAAAAGAGTCTCACGTTTTTCTGGGTAGGAAGTCTTCATAGCAGGCCCAATGAGAGAAGATCAGAGCTTCTCAGGATGCCACTAAAGTAGTCTTTGAAAGGCAGTGTTCAGTTGTCATTTGTTTGTAGATGTCGGTTTGCCATAGCTATAAACCATATTTACTACACTGCTTACGACCAGACAATAGCCCATTCAGGAGAGTTTCCTCATTCTCTATACAACACCAGAGGACAGCCTATTCTGCTGTAGACAGAAGAATCAATCAAGTTTCTGTGAAGTCCATGACCAGCACTTGAACTCTAGGACTGCAGTTCCCTAAAACAAACATGTCAGTGCTGTTGCTGCTGCCTATAGAACTGAGTAAGTCACTGTACTTGTCTACCACCACTATGGGCTACATATTACATTCAAACAGAGTAGTTACAGTTAAATAGGATTTTATTTAAACCTAAATCAGAATCTGAGCAGCACTCTACTCAGGTGTTTAGAGCACAGTCTTAATCATCTTAATAGAGTGCTGTTACAACAGTTTGATCCTGGCTACCCATGGAAGACCCAGATATGTTTAACATGACTGCAGCACTACACTGAAAAACTTTAATTCCTTAACACAGCAAGGGAAAACAGGCCCCTAGGGACAGCTCAGTTTTCTCCAGTCATCACCTTCTTATGTGGCATCTCCATTACCGGAGGTTTGCAACCATGACAGTCCATTCTGTACAATCCTCTGCTAATCCAATCTTCACCTTCTATGAAGCTTAAAGTGTAAAGCAGTCGAAGACCCTTAGATACACGTTGATTAATGAGACCTGACACTAGACTATATTCATACTGTGGATGAAGATTTGCTAGCAACAGTCAGATTTGAACATTGTTGCTGCTGGAAGGTTTTGGCACAGTTTCCTTGAAGGCAGAACGGGGCTTCCCCTGCCCCAACCCAAAAACAATATAACAGTACTACATAACCAGCCCTGAGAGGCAGGAGAGATCAGCTATATAGTTAAAGTATCAGAAAAGTAGTTCCTCTTCATACTGCTCAGAGAACAGTGCTAGAAACCTGTAAGCAACACTCACATTCAAACACCTGTTGCTAGTTAGCTTGAAACCAAGGACAGGGCACCCACAAGCTGAACATCTGTGCAGAGCTATACAGGCCCCTACTCAGCAGCCCGCTTCTCTCAGAAAGGATTAAATAGATCTGCAGAACAGAGAAGCATTTTTAAGTCTCACTCCTGGCTACCTCAGGATCTCTCCCCTACTAAGTCACTACAAAACAGTCCTAGAGTGATCCCACATACACAGTGATAGTTTTGCCTCAGAATTGGACACTGGTAAAAAAACACACACAGAGCTAGGGTGCCTTGGATTAGGGAAGAATTGGTCCACTGACCTTCAGGAAGTGTATACGGCTCATCTAGTCAATGAGAAAGGGGAAGGGATTGGTCAGCAGCATTTTGCAGAAAGTAGCAGATAGCAAGTAGCTTATGTTTTAATCTTCATACGTACGCCCTGAGTATTATTTAGACAGAGGCCACAGTGTGCTAGGTGCTTCCCAGACATGCAAATAGACAATGCCCAGCTCCAAAGCGCTGGTTAGGTAAGCACATTTTATAAGTCAAGAGATAAAGTGATTCCTCGCCACCCTGTGCATTGGATGGCTGGCATACCAGCCTGACAGCCAGCTGAACAGGCCCACAGCTGGCAAACTATCCCATTGCTGCAATGATTTTTGAGGAACAACACAACGACTGTGGTTGTTCGTTTCCTCTCTTCCAAGTACTGCTGATAAAGCCCAACCAAATACTCTTTACCCTGCAGCACCTTCCTTTCTAAACGAAAAGGGCAATGCCTCTGAAACGCTACCACTTTGTCAGCCAACAACCAATTAAAACAAAAGTGAAAGCGGGGACATTTTGGCTAGGACACTGGGCCAAACCCCCTAGTATGCAAAAAGGTCAATGGGGTTTTGTGCCTCCCCCATAGGGCAGGCTGCAGCAACACGGGACTGCGTCTCCTGGTCTCCCAGAAAACCTGCACAGCCCCTTAAACTGCACCCGAGCCAAGGGCCCCCACTCCAGCGCACCCGCATGCACGCAGGATGCCGCCTCACCACGCTGGGGGGGGCGGGGGGGCTTTCACCGAAAGCAGATGGGGGGCGGGGAAGTGCCAAGCGACCTGCGATCAGAATGAATAAGCAGAAGCGTCTCCAGAGAGACGGGCGGGCGCTGACACCCGGCCCGGCCCGGCCCTGGAGTCACCCCCCATCTGAGACTCAGGCCCCCCCGGGAGTCAAACACCGGCCGCCCCGCGACGCCACCCGCAGACCTCCGGGGAGGCGGGAAACGCTGCCCGGGAGCGGGCGGCCCGGGGCGCGCAGACCCGCCGCTAAAGCCAGGCGGCAGCGGGCACCGGGGCGGGCAGGGGACAGACACCCGGGGGCTGAGGGCGGCAGGGCAGCCCGGGGCCGCCCATCCCCAGACACGCTCCGGGGACCCGGCCTCGGGTACCAGGGTGAGGGGCTCGGGGCGGAGCCCGGCGGGCGGGCGGACCCGCCGGGCTGGAGCCTCCCCCCGCAGGGCGCAGCGGGACCGCAGCGGCCTCCTCACCCATCTCCGGCGGCTCGTCACCAGGCGCCGGCTCGAGCTGCGGCGGCCACAATATGGCGGATGGGGACGGGGGAGGGGAGGGAGGAAGAGCGGAGAACGGCGGCCGGGAAGGGACAAACTTCCCCAGAACGCGCCCCGCCCTTTAAAGGGGTAGAGACACCGCCGGGGGGAAGGAGGTGCCGCCTCCCGCCCGCGGCAGGTGTCTGCGCTCCTGGGCGCCCCCCTGCGGCTGGGCATGGGGACTAAGGCGCCAGGGCTCCCAGGGGGTCAGGTCTGGGCTCATGGGGGGCTGGTGCTGGGAGCCCAGGGCCGGGGCCACACAGCGCCCATGGGCTTCTGATGGAGGTGGCAGGGTGCCAGCCTGCCCCCCTGCCCTGCCCCTGCTCCCGCTGGCCCTGACCCCTGCTCCTGCCCTGCCCCCTGCTCCCGCTGGCCCTGACCCCTTCTCCCGCCCTGCCCCCTGCTCCCGCTGGCCCTGACCCCTTCTCCCGCCCTGCCCCCTGCTCCCGCTGGCCCTGACCCCTTCTCCTGCCCTGCCCCTGCTCCCGCTGGGCCTGACCCCTTCTCCCGCCCTGCCCCCTGCTCCCGCTGGCCCTGACCCCTTCTCCCGCCCTGCCCCCTGCTCCCGCTGGGCCTGCCCCCCTGCCCTGCCCCCTGCTCCCGCTGGCCCTGACCCCTTCTCCCGCCCTGCCCCTGCTCCCGCTGGGCCTGACCCCTTCTCCTGCCCTGCCCCCTGCTCCCGCTGGCCCTGACCCCTTCTCCTGCCCTGCCCCCTGCTGCCGCTGGCCCTGACCCCTTCTCCTGCCCTGCCCCCTGCTCCCGCTGGCCCTGACCCCTTCTCCCGCCCTGCCCCCTGCTCCCGCTGGGCCTGACCCCTTCTCCCGCCCTGCCCCCTGCTCCCGCTGGCCCTGACCCCTTCTCCTGCCCTGCCCCTGCTCCCGCTGGGCCTGACCCCTTCTCCCGCCCTGCCCCTGCTCCCGCTGGGCCTGACCCCTTCTCCCGCCCTGCCCCCTGCTCCCGCTGGGCCTGACCCCTTCTCCCGCCCTGCCCCCTGCTCCCGCTGGCCCTGACCCCTTCTCCCGCCCTGCCCCTGCTCCCGCTGGCCCTGACCCCTTCTCCCGCCCTGCCCCTGCTCCCGCTGGCCCTGACCCCTTCTCCCGCCCTGCCCCTGCTCCCGCTGGGCCTGACCCCTTCTCCTGCCCTGCCCCCTGCTCCCGCTGGCCCTGACCCCTTCTCCTGCCCTGCCCCCTGCTGCCGCTGGCCCTGACCCCTTCTCCTGCCCTGCCCCCTGCTCCCGCTGGCCCTGACCCCTTCTCCTGCCCTGCCCCCTGCTCCCGCTGGCCCTGACCCCTTCTCCTGCCCTGCCCCCTGCTCCTGCTGGCCCTGACCCCTTCTTCTGCCCTGCCCCTGCTGCCACTGGCCCTGGCCACATTGACCCCTGCTCCTTCCAGCCCTGACCGCCGCCCTGTCCTATGGTCCCACCAGCCCCAACCCTTTCTCCTGCCAGACCAGGAGATGCTGCCCTGCCCCCTGCTCCTGCCAGCCTTGGCTGACATCCTGCTTCCTCCAATTCCTCCTATGGACCAGGCTGGCTGATTCTGGCCAATCAGAACCTCCCCTTCACTCCAGCACCAGCATCCCCCTCTGCATAGCCTAGGCCTGGCCGCTCTCATCCACCCGAAGCTGGTCCCAGAGCGCATGTCCCAACAGACTTCTGTGCAACGACTTTCTGCTACCTGCCACCTGACCCAGGCTGCAGCTGGGACCCAGAGGTGAAAGTCTCCATATCCCATGACTTATTCTCTGATCCATCCTGTTGCAATTCTGACTGCGCCCAGTAACTGTTCCTCCAACATCACTACCCACCCAGCCCTAGGAAATGTGCGAGTGAAAGTGAATGAGGAAAAGTTATTTACTTGTTCCCATAATATAAGAACTAGGGGCCACCCAATGATATTGATGGGCAGCAGGTTTGAAACAAATAAAAGGAAGTTATTTGCACAGCGCACAGTCAACCTGTGGAACTCCTTGCCTGAGTAGTTTGTGAAGGCTTGGACTATAACAGGGTTTAAAAGAGAACTAGATAAATTCATGGAGGTTAAGTCCATTAATGGCTGTTGGTAAGGAATGGTGTCCCTAGCCTCTGTTTGTCAGAGGGTGGAGATGGATGGCAGGAGAGAGCTCTTATGTCCTGATGTGTTTGAAGCCTGTTTACAGCCTGTTTGCTTGTCTCTGCGGGCAAGGGAGATTTACACATCCAGGCGAATGACATTTTCTTGCTGTCTGTGGTTGCAAGTATTGTTAAGTGTATGATTCCATGCTGGAGCGAGTGCAGGACTGAGCCTGCTGGTACCACCCCCCCCCCCAAAAAAAAACAGCTGTGTGTTATGCTAGCAGCATCAAGCCTGCTGGGAAAGGATTAAGTGGGTTCTGCTGAGTCACTAAGGGAGGTGGGAGTGATTTCATAGAGCGCTTAGGGAATCCTGTATAAAGAACACGGGGAAATGGCTGATGTTTGTTCTCCTCTTGTCTAATAGAGTGAAGAGAAAAGGAAGTTGCTGGCAGTGGTACAGAACCTGTACAGAATAAAATTATTCCCAAGAATATTGACCCTAGCTGGAGGAGGCAGCGCCTTTCCTGTTGTGTTGCTCTAACCTTCAAAGGGAGAGGAGGTTGGGGGGAGCACATAAAGGAGACAATCCAGCTTCAGATTTGCCATCTCCTCTTGCATGGGAGGAAGCTCTCCTCCTCCTTCCCATGGACTCTGTCCCATGGGCAGCCTTAATTTTTTTTGATGGCTTCCCTGTTGAAGAGGCACAGCTGCTGCTTGCACCCTTCCACTGTGTATCAGTCCCTCTCTCCAGCCCTGGCTGCTCAGCCATTCCCAATGAAGGGCTTTGTCATGGCTCTGCCAAGGATAAGTGACATACGATCCACATGTACCTCCCATTCATAGAGTTGCTGGGGGCACTTCCCTCTCCTGCCCCTCAGGAAATCAGCATTAAGATGATCCTTCCTCCGGCTCTATTAGACATGGAAGGAGAAGGGCTGGGGGCCCAGGTGCCATCTAGTCACTCCAGGTTTTTGCATTCTCTGTTGCTTAGAGAGGAGCATTGTCTCTATGCAATGTGATAACAATGTAGAGTTCCACTGGCCAAACATCCTTAATCAGTGTCAGAGTGGTTGTCTCAGAGGACAAGCTTATGGTTCCTGGGACAGCATGACATCCCCAGCCCCCAGTGTCATCGTCTGGCTGTACTGTACGCAAGCCAGGCCCTGCAGAATGGGTCAGCTACACATCCCAGCTTGGAAGCGAGCCTCACATGCTCCAGCAAACTTTACCAATACAGTGCTGGAGCACAAGTCAACATCCCCTCCCACGAAGCTCCGGCTGGTCAATTTTCTGTGAGCTGGGGGCTGGTTGTTCTCTCTTCTCTTATTCACCTCTTTCTTCGTGGAGACCAAGCAGCCTGTTCTTATCACAATGCAAACACACACAGAGATCCCCAGTTAAATAACCTGCTGGAAAAAAAGAACAACCTGACAAAGGGTGGGATTGGCAGTGAAGGAATTAGAGGAACAGGAGCAAAGCCTCACCCAAAACCAGGAGCGGCGCCAGGGTTTTTGGCACCCTAGGTGGGGGTCCTTCCATGCTCCCGGTCGTTGGTGGCAATTCTGTGGCAGGGGGGTCCTTCCGCGGCTCCCGGTCTTCGGGGCACTTTGGCGACGAGTCCCGGAACGAGTGAAGGACCCGCTGCAGAATTGCCGCCAAAGACCCGGAGCGCGGAAGGAGCCCCCGCCGCCGAATTGCTGCCGAGGGTGGCAAAATGCCACTCCCCAAATCCTAGCACCCTGAGCGAGCGCCTAGGTCGCCTAAATGGAAGCACCAGCCCTGCCCAAAAGCACTGAGAAACTATTATTGTTCCTTGAGAAGAATGGTTTAGTAGTTCCGTATGTACAGTCTACTTATGTCACTTCTGTTTATTATCTTCACAGGAGGCTTCTTAGGTCAAGAACGGGATTGTCCAGGGTCCTGATTCCCCCCTGCCTTTCATCTGGAATATGTCACTTAACTGCTTCCGAATCAGAATGCTAGTTACACCCATTTTGCACAGCTGTAAGGGTCTATCCCATGCGCAAGGCAGGAGCGACTCTGACCCCCTCTTGTGTACAGAAGATTAAATATTAATATCCCAACCCCTAGCTAGCCCTGGATTAAAGCAAAGACACATCCCAGGTACATGTCTGCTTCCACCACTTTCCAAAACCAGCTTGTTCAGGAGAGTGAAGAACAAAAATAAAGATTTCACATTTGGCAGGAAGGGAGAAGTTCTGTTCCTAAGTGTCGCAGGGCATAGCTCTGTCGAAGATAGCAGAATGGAAATGCCACAGACATACACGGAGCTAGCCCGGACTGTGGCCAGTCATCCATTAGGGGAGCCCAGAATACAGTGAACTCTCACAGCCGATTGGACTAACATGAGGCTTAAAAGCAAAGTTTCGTTGTGGCCGAGCACAGAAGTTCAGTGTTAGTTGCAGGCTGGTAGGGCCGGGGGAAAGCCAGTGTCCACCCACTTTCCTGCGTCTCTGTGAAAGCTACGCATAGCAAGTTCTGTTACAGAGCCAAGGTAGCAACTTCCTGCACAGCCTGCTCAGGTGCACACAGCAGGGGAAGGCAAGTGAGGCCAGAGAATGGAGGCCAAAGGGTCTTCTCAAGAGCTGGGAAAGGTGAGGGCTGAGGGGCGTGCCCATCCCAGGGGACCCATTCTGCAGGGAGCCTGCAAGCTGCTGGGCAGAGGCAGCTGGATTTGCTCTGTTCTTTCTGCCCAATTGGTTGTTTCTATAAAATTAAACAAGCCAAGATTAGAGGAAAAACGAGCCCATGTCAGCTGGGCCAGCATCTGGGCTGGCTCCAGCCCTGGGTGTTTCACTAAGCCCAGCCTGGGGTGGAGGAGTGGGATCCTCTCTGCTCCAGCCACTCATGGGTGCCTTTAATCAACTCTTTGCCTTTACTCAAATACATCAGGGCAGAGCAGGGAAGGAGACCCTGCTGGGCTGTGGGAGAAGCAGCTGGGTCCCAGAGAGGGGGCAAATCCACTCTGCCCTTTGATCTCAAACTTCCCAAGGACGGAGACATGACATCCAGAGTGCACCCCCTCGGCTAAGTCATGTGACTTTGGAGGCAGGACATGACAGGCATCACATGCCACCTTAAGGGAAAGGCCCCGCTAATGCATCTCCTGCCCAGGACAAGCTGGGCTGTGTGACCCCCACCCTCACCTCCACCCATTACCAGCAGCAAGATCTGCCTGCTGTGACTCATGAAAAAGCCTGGGAGAAGTAGTTTGCATAGGACAGTCACTTAGCACCAAGGCCCCCTCCCCTCTGCCTCGCTGTCCCACCCCGGATGCTGAAGCTAGTTTGGCAGTGCCCCTGTGGAGATGATTTGGGGAGGGCTCCCCCATGGCACAGCTCATCCTGCAATCCATGCTCCTCTTCTCCAAAATCAACCCCACCCCATCACTCATTCCCCACCCCAACCTCCTCCCACATCCAGCCTCTTTCCTTCCCCTAAATCAAACCCCTCCAAAGGTGTGTCATCTCCAAATCAGGCCCTCCAACAAAAACCAAGTTAGTCTCCCCCTGGCCCTCCCCACCAACCTGCTAGGAGCTGGGTCAGACTTAGGGATGGAGGAGGCAGCTGCTGCTGCCGCCACCCAGCCTTACTTTGGCTAGACAGGAAAGAAGAAAGCTGGAGCCTGAGGCTAAGAGTCAGAGTAGACAGGTCTCCCTTGCACCCCACAGCTGGTGCTGGAGGGGAGAGACACACTCTGTGGGGGATACACCTAGGCAGAGCACCCATACCCCTTCATTTAAGACCCTCTCCAATGAGCTAGGACCACAGCACCCTCTGCTGGGCTGAGGGGTAATGCAGTGACCCCATTCTGCAAACCCAGACCGAACCCCTTGTTTTGCTGTGAACCCTTTCCAAGTGAGGGGGGCCCATGCGATTCCATAGCAAGAAGAGAGAATTCCTGCTCTCCGGCGCAGTCTGGGGCAGCACAGTGAGCCGAGCCGCAGCGAAGGAACAACACCCACAGAAACATTCTAAGATGTCCTTTTATTAAAATGTGCGTCACTGTTTTGTGTGGCGGCGTCCTTTGCGGTTCTCCAGCTGTCAGAGAGTTTCGGGTGACCAGCTCGGTGGTCTCAGCACTTGAGCCCAACTTGGGGAACCGTTAGGTGGTCCGTGGCCTCTCGTTCCCGCCCATGGCAATGTAAACGTCAATAGGAACGTTCGGCAGGGTCAGGCAGTGGCACCCAGGGCATCTTCTCAGCTGCCTGCGCAATGAGAGAGAGGGGTTAGTCCTGTTTCCCAGGAGGGCTGTGCAAAGCCACAGATTGAGCCCCTCAGCGTCACAGGTGCATGGTTGAATAGCCACCTGCCATGAGGGGTGCAGATCCCGAGAGCCCTAGGCCAGCTGCCCAGGGATCAGAACCTATCTGGCTAGTTGAACATACTCCACAAAGGGTCCTTCAGTGCTCTTGTCCTCCTCCAGCTTTATGCAGGGAGGGAAGATTTAGGAGGATAAATTTCTTCCCCTCATATCCAGCTTCTTTGTCAGCTGCTAGCAGCCTGGAGCAGTAATTGAAGGCCACTCTGGAATTTTCTGCCTTAGGAATCTTCTGGGAGAAAAAGGACAACCTCCCCACCCCACCCAATGCTCCCCTTAACAAGGGCCCTGAATGCAGAAGTCAGCCCTAGATAGGACGCAGGTCCTGCACAGAGACCAGGTGCCTGAAGAGATAACAACCAAGGGGTCACGGCCAAGCCCTGATGGTTGGCAATCAGTGGGAGGAGGCCAGCGCTGGGCAGTAATGAGAGAGTCTCTTCCAGGCGGCGATCTCAACACAGTGATGGCCCTCAGCCCAGAAATGCCCAACCTGGGCCATGTCCTCAATATTATAAACTAGTAAGAGACAAAGTGCACAGTAGAGTCATAGACGTGTTATGGGTTCCAGTGGAACTGCTTGTTTCCATAGAGATGGGGTGCTAATTACAGTATTGGTTGTTGTCCAGTGATTGAAGACCTGGCCAGTAGAGAAGAGGGTTTCACTCATGATCCGTCTGTTAGGTTTACAGACCGAGCCAGGCAAAAAAAATTGCACAACATTTTTTTTGGTGCTAAATGTGCTCCTGTGACACTGAACTATTTTGTGACTCCCTGTGGATTTCACCCCGTTGCTGGAGTGGGAAGAAATAGAAACCATTTCAGACAAACCCAGCTGTTTTGTTTCGACATTTTCTAAATGAAAAGGTTTAAACTTTTCAGTTCAAAACCACTTCTCTTCAAAATGTCCTGTAATTGCATTTTAAATGATCACACCTGGTAAAACAGGGTCAGTATCAAAACAAAACTTCTTGTTTGACCCAAAACAGTTTGTTTTTTACTTTGTGGAATTACCAGCAAAGCAGAAAATTGGTTCTGCACCCAGCTCTCTTCATAAACGGACCCTCTGGCCCACATACCCCTCACTAACCCAGCAGCCCCTGCCCGATTTGTCCCCCACTCTGCTCCTCACGCTAGCTGAGCATCTCTCTGCTTGCTGCAGCCTGTAGAGGCCAATGCATTGTAGCCCCAATTCCCCCAGAGGCACCAGTTACGGCAGGAGGTGGGTTTGATTTTGCCCTTGTCCAGTCAGCTATAAGAAGGGGAGAGGCAGGGCCAGAAATTCCACCAGAATGAAGTACAGCAGCAGCAAGCAAGCAAGCAAACCTTGAGGTACAAGGCTTGCGCCCTAGGGAGAGCTAGAGGGTACAGCCCTGTTACAGCGCAGGGAGGTCTGGCTTTGAGTTAATTACAGGGAGGTGCCTTGGCCTCAATAGAAGTGTCTGACTCCCCAGCCTTCGCTCTCTGATGGAGGGGAGGCAGCAAACCAGTTTCCTCATTTTGACTTTATTTAGGGCCCCTGCCTCAGCCTCATTGTACAGGATTCAGCCCACAGTTGCCTAAAGTCATCCCTGGGGCCAAATCAGATGCCAACAAACTCTTCTGACCAACATGCTCTGAGTCTGGCTGCATGTTCCAAGCCAGGCCGTGTGACAGCCTCAGCTTCTGGTGCCGCCTGGAATGGTTTCGCCAGGTGACAACCATCCTAACCCTACACCACAGGGAGCAGGTGTTGGGGGAGGCAGGTTTCCTTCCTTTTCCCTTGGGCACAGGGTGTGGAACTTGCTGGGACACTGAACTGGGGCAAGATGACTACGGCAGCAGCTTTTATCATCCCCCAAAGCCTGATTTGTAGAGATCACACGCCAGGGTGGGCCTGGAGAAAGAGGGGTGCAGTTCCACCGGCTCCTGAACGCAGCCCTGCGAGGCCTCAGCCCTCTGGGCTTATCCCTGGCCCTTTACAGAAGCCCAGCGTGTTCCAAGTGGAATAGGCTGGTGAGCCGGCCCTGGCAGGGATGCATCGTGGCGACCTGGAGGAGGTACAGAGATTAGCGAAAGGGGGAGAGAAGAGACCACGACCACGGCTCCTATTCACTCTGCCCTCTAAAACAGGCACAAAGGGGGAACTTGGGAAGATTAGAAGGGCAACACACCTATTTCTAAGCCTTGAAAGCTTCACTTTCCCAGGAGAATTTGCTGCTGTAAGACATGGAAGCAGGAGGACCAGCCCAGCCCAAAGGGGGGCCGTTCATAGCAACATCTAAGCACAGCAGCTGCCATTACAGCATCAAAAGGAAGGTTCAGAAAGTGCATCAGTGCTCATGCTTCAGAGCATAATGCGATTGCTAACTGGGGTCAGGAAGTAAGCATCTCACTCCCCCTGTATCGCTCTGGAGGGTGTCTGCCTTCCTCCCAAGCACTGGGCACCAGCTGACTCATTTGCTGTGCTCAGCAACGACAGCTGATGCAGCTGCCCTTACCTTGCTGCAGTGTGCTCAGTGGCAACTGGCTCCTGGGTCTCTGGAGCAGCTGCCAGGCTGGGAGAATCTCCGGCCTCTATGGGGAATCTCCGAGCTTGTGGGGTCTCCTGGGAGCTCATGTCCTAGCCCCAGACCTGTCTGAGTAAAAAAAGGACCAAGGTCAGAGTCTGTGTGATTGGGCACGGTGAGCCCACGATTTCAGGCCCACCCCTGCCCCAAGCTGCCACCTCCTTCTCTGGCCTAGGCTCACCTCTTGAAGGCTCAAGAGAGTTCCCAGGAATAAACCTGGCAGCCGGCAGTACCTAGTGCAAAGGGCAAGATGTGATGGGGGCCAGTGGGAGGCACGGAGGCTGTTACATTGTGACACAGAAGGGCAGCTCTGACATCACAACACAACCCTTGAGTGACAGGGTACGACCTTCTCCCTTCTCCCAGGCACCAGACTCAGGCCAAGGCCTTCTTGCTTATCATTTATTATTTGGACTGCAGTGGCAGCTAGGAGCCTCAGTACTGGACCCTGTGCAAGGCATTGTACAAATACACAACAAAAAGCTAGGCCCTGCCTCCCCGAGCTTACAATCGAAGTATAACACGAGACATGAACAATGGGGGAGCACGAGGAAACCAAGAGACAATACTGGTCAGCATGAGGGGCAGCGGCATCAGCATAAAAGACTGACCTAGTTCACATCTAGGGCTAGTCTTGGGTCAAAGCCCCACTGTGCTGTGAAGGTGAACGGAGGAACTGCCTCTGCCGGCCCCAGGTTTTCCCCCAAAAGGCTCTGGGTCTCATGATGAGGAGGGCTCTTCCCTGACCATGCCCAGATTAGAAACGTATCTGGGGTTGATCTTTGCTCCCTCCTGGAAGCTGATCCCTGTGGGGATATAATGTGGGGTTCAAAGCGGGATTTGGGGTAGCCCCTCACCCTGGGCTCTTACCCTGTCCTGGAAACTGAAACTAAACAAATAAAGCCGTCTGGCCAATTTGTTTGACCAACCAGATCCATCTGATCAAACTCAACTTGTGAGCTCTTTGAGACGGGGACTGTCACTTGTTCCATGTCTGTGCAATGCCCAGGACAAAGGGTCCCTAGAGAAAGGAAGCAGTGTTGCCTATTGGCTGGATCACTGGACTGGGTTTCAGAAGGCCTGAGTTAAACTCTTGGCTCTGCCACTAAGTTTCTGGGTGACCTTGGACAAGTCACTGCCCTTTTCTGCCTCAGTTTCCCCATCTGTAAAATGAGGTTCATTATACTGACCTTTGTAAGGCACTTTGAGATCTATGAAGAGTGCTAGATGAGAGCTAGGTAGTTTTGTTAAGTGCTATGTAATGCAAACAACAGAAATCCCATCCCTTGTATTCATTTGCGGTCTGATCCCTCTCTCCCCCACCCTCAAATTCACTTGGATCCAGCCTTGAAAACTTGGTCAGAGCTGCACATTTAGTGAATACAGCAGCAGGCAGAGGACTATTTGGGGTCCTTTCGTTATGCCAAAGCCTGTGTAATGCTATGCTATAGAAGTCCCTTACCCACGATCCCCACCAATAGGTCTCTGGAGATTTATCCCATCGCTGCGCCTGGAGTGACTCAGTACAGGGTTATGTTCAGGTTAAGTAACTGCCCGTTTGGGGTGTTCAGCCCCCGATTGGTGCAAATCCAACCCCTTTGACCCATGCAACACAAGGTTACATCATAATAGGGGCTGAAAGTTTTAAAATGTCCTGCCCCAGCTGCCCCCGTCATCACGGGACTTTGTCTAGGCAGGAAAATGATCTAGTGTCCAGGGCTGCAACTCTTGCAGGCCCTGGTTAGGGAGAGAAGCAGAGCACAGAGATGTCATCTCCCAGCATCTACAGGATGACCTGAGAGAATGACCAGTCCAAAATTCAGAGAGGAGATGGAGGAGTTTTTATTCTCCAATGGCTACCAGCTGGGCAAGACCATTGGGGAGGGGACCTACTCAAAAGTGAAAGAGGCCTTCTCAAAAAAGCACCAGCAGAAAGTGGCAGTTAAAATTATTGATAAGATGGGGGGCCCGGAAGGTAAGAGGCAGCTCTAGGAGACGGTTCTGGGTTAGATGGTTGAGGAATATTCTTGAAGGCCAGAAGGGACCACTCTGATCATCCAGTCAGGGGATAATCCACTGAACATGAGCTCCCAGTGTGATGCTGTGGCCGAAAAAGCTGGTGTGATCTTGGGATGCGTAAACAGGGGACTCTCGGGTAACAGTAGGGAAGTTATTTTACCTTTGTATTTGGAACTGGTGCAGCCGCAGCTGGAATGCTGTGTCCAGGTCTGATGCCCACAATTTCAGAAGGATGTTGATAAATTGGAGAGGGTTCAGAGAACAGCCATGAGAATGATTAAATCATTAGAAAACCTGCCTAGTGATAAACTAACTGGATTGCGCTCTTAAGAGTCTAACAAAAAGGTTAGGTGGTGACTTGATCACGGTCTATAAGTACCTATATGGGGAGCAAATATTTAATAATAATGGGCTCCTTCAGTCTATCCAAGAAAGGTCTAACATGATCCAATGGTTGGAAGTTGAAGCTCGAGAAATCAGACTGAATATAAGACATACATTTTTAAGAGAGTAATGAACCATTGGCACAATTTACCCAGGGTCACGGTGGATTCTCCATCACTGACAATTTTTAAAACAAGTTTGGATGTTTTTTGAAAGCTCTGCTCTAGGAATTATTTTGGTGAAGTTCTCTGGCCAGTACCATACAGGAAGTCAGACTAGATGATCACAATGGTCCCTACTGGCCTTAGAATCTATGACCTTCTCTGTAACACAGGCTAGAGAACTTCCCCAAAATAATTCTGGTTTGAACTAGTCGTCTTGTACTTTGCCAGGCATCAAGGTATTGGCGCACTTAACTGTGCATAGTACCAAATATCTCCACTGCTTTGCTTAGGGCCTACTTTTCTCTTTATGCAGAAAAACCCTCCGGAGGGGAAAACTTACCTGAGAAGTACTGTGAGAATCTTCTCACATTGTTTTCCACATTATCTCATCAGTGGAGGAATGGTGACTTGCCACAAACTTTTCATTCCTACCAAATACATTTCAGGTTTCCCTACTGGATGTATTAAACCAGGGGTCGACAATCTTCCAGAAGTGGTGTGCTGACTCTTCATTTATTCACTCTAATTTAAGGTTTAGCATGCCAGTGATACATTTTAGCATTTTTAGAAGGTCTTTCTATAAGTCTATAATATATAACTAAACTATTGTTGTATGTAAAGTAAATAAGGCTTTTAAAATGTTTAACAAGCTTCATTTAAAATTAAATTAAAATGCAGAGACCCCTAGTCCAGTGGCCGGGACTGGGCAGTGTGAGTGCCACTGAAAATCAGCTCGTGTGCTGACTTTGGCACGTATGCCATAGGTTGCCTACCTCTGCATTAAATTAAAATAAAAAAGGTTGACTAGGAGGTGGGTTCCTAGGGGAAGCTATTCTCTCTAATTCACTTGGAGGATCTGCTGCCAGTATTTCTCAGACTATCCACTCTTCATCTTCCCACCAACTGGTGGATGGTGCAGTAGCTTAGTGGATGAAAAGGGGGCTGGATTAACTTAGATGGCTCTGATTTCCTTGTAGAACATATGTACAAGAATTCAGCCCAGACCCTTCTCTAGCCAGCTCACCAGGCTCGTAGGTTCGGGTAACCGCAGTGCCTTTCAAATCACCTCCTATAGCACATAATGGTGTTTACTTGGCCAGATCTGTGTCCTAGACTAAAGCCACAATCAGATAAAAGATTCTAACAACTACACCTCCTCGCAAAGCGGAGTAAAACCATTAAAACAGGGTTTTCCCTGTGGAAAGCAGAAAGCTGATAAGGGGCATAAGTTCTATAGTTTTGTTGTCATAGTTCATTAATCAATTGAAAGATCTGCTCTAGTTCAGCTACAAAAGATGAGGCTGGAGGCAGGAATCAGATGTGAAATCAATATGCAGGAGATTGGTTGAGAAGATCAGAATTATGCCTTTTAGCCCTAAGATCTATGAAGCCAACTGAAAGTAAATATGTTACAGTGCTGACCCTGTGATCACTTTACAACCAGACAAGTTCCTAGGGTTCTGAATGGGAAAGCGCTTCCTTTTAGCCCTCGCTTGTGACAAACAGAGCCCCTGTCTCCACTGAATGACCAACAGCCCCAGGCACTGCAGAGATACCACATCCATGAAAGATGATACACACTCTTCTTGGTAGCTAGCAGCTCCCTTGAGATTTCCCATGCCTTGAATGAATGTCTTTTCTCTCTTCAGAATTTATCCAGAGATTCCTGCCTCGAGAGCTCCAGATCGTCAGGCGCTTGGATCACAAGAACATCATCCGGGTGTACGAGATGCTGGAGTCTGCGGATGGGAAAATCTACTTGGTGATGGAGCTGGCAGAAGACGGGGATGTTTTTGACTGCGTTCTGCAGGGAGGTCCTTTGCCCGAGAGCCGCGCCAAGGTGCTCTTCCACCAGCTGGTAGACGCGATCCGTTACTGCCACAGTTGTGGCGTGGCACACCGAGACCTAAAGTGTGAGAATGCCTTGCTGCAAGGCTTTAATTTGAAGCTGACTGACTTTGGATTCGCAAAATTGCTCCCAAAGAATCGTAAGGAGCTGAGTCAAACGTTCTGCGGCAGCACTGCCTACGCTGCACCCGAGGTGCTCCAGGGCGTGCCCCACGACAGCCGGAAAGGGGACATCTGGAGCATGGGCGTTATTCTGTACGTTATGCTGTGCGCTAGCCTCCCCTTTGACGACACTGACATCCCCAAGATGCTGTGCCACCAGCAGAAAGGGGTCTCCATTCCTGGACACCTGGAGATCTCAGACGAATGCCAGGATCTCCTGAAAAGCCTCTTGGAACCAGACATGATCCTGAGACCTTCCATTGAAGAAGTTGGTTGGCACTCATGGCTGGCAAACTCCTGATAAAGACCATGTCACGCTCTCCCCAAATAAAGGGGACAGATTGCTTCCAAAATGCTTACATATATTTTAATGTTATGCTTGGTTTCCAGTCTATCCTTCCATCCCACCTCTTCTCCTCCTCCCAGTGCCTTATGCAGAGGATGGCTGGCCTGCAGGGGAGGATTGGGGGGTTGTTCCATTTCACATCTTCATCAGGGACTTTACTCATTCAAACAAACCACATGGTTTGAAGAAACATAACAGTGTTTGTGCTGTTTCCTTTGTAGCTAGGCACCTCAGTGAAGTGGGGAAACCTGGGATAGTGTCTGGCCACCTTCCCAAGACATCTCTAGTGATGGCACCCTCAGAGAACACCCCAACTGAGAGGAGAGAGCAAGCAGAGAAGTTGGCTCCTCCATGCTGGGGGTGGGGGAAAACATGGAAAATTACAGTAGGGTTATGGAGCAACAAGGGGAAATCAGTGGGGAAAAAATATCTGCTCAACATCTTAGTCGTCTATATACAAATGAAAGGAGTAAGGGGAATCAACAGGAGGAACTGGAAGCTAAATTATCACTTAATTTCCATCACAGAGACAAGGGGGGAGAAGTATCATGATTGGAATAATGGTACAGAAGGGTACAACTTGTTCCAGAAGGGCTGGCAGGTTAAAGACAGTATTGCATTATATAGCAATGTATACACACTTAATCTGAGGTCCTGAAGGAGGTGAGAGGCAGACCAGTTGTGAGTCTCTGGGTAAAGATAGAAGGGGTAAACAATAGGAATGTCACAGCAGGGGTCTACTATAGACTACCAAATCAGGAGGAGGGGGTGGATAAGTCATTTTATAGAACAAGTCACAGAAATATCCAAAACACAAGACCTGGTAGTAACAGGAAACTAACTACCCAGACATCTGTTGGAAAAGTAACATGGCAAAACATAAAATTTCCAGTAAGTTCTTGGATGTGTTGGGCAGACCACACACTTTCAGAAAGCAGAGGAAGTAATCAAGGAGAGCCAATACTTGATTCTGACCGAAAGGGAAGACTTGGTAGCAAATCTGAAGGTGGAAGGCAGTGTGGGTGAAAGTTACTATGAAATGACAGATTTAATGGTTCTGTGGAAAGGAAGGAGTGAGATCAGCAAAATGAGGACAGCGGACTTCAGAAAAGCAGGCTTTAACAAACTCAGAGAACTGGTAGGTAAGGTCCCATGGGAAGAAAATCTAAGGGAAAAAGGAGTTCAGGGGGGCTGGCAGTTTCTCAAGGAGACAATATTAAAAGGCACGACTTCAACCTCTCGAGGAAAGGGAAAAATAGGAAGAATAATAAGAGGCCAATACGGCTCTCAAAGGAGCTCTTTAAATGACCTGAAAATCAAAAAGGAATCCTACCAAAATTGGCAACATGGACAAAATATTAAGGAGGAGTCCAAAACAATAGCACAAGCATATAGGGACAAATTCAGAACGGCAAAGACACAAAATGAGTAACACCAAGCAAAGGACATAACAGGCAATGAGAAAAGAGGTTCTTTAAATACATTAGGAGCAAGAGAAGGATGACGGAAAGTGTATGTCATCTACTTACAATTAAAAACAAACTTGACAAATTGGAAAATTGTTCTGAATGGACTGTCCAGCCTGCTCCCAAACTAGACTCGTGCCCAAAGCAGGGGCTGCCACTGGGCAGCAAACCACACCCAGACCCATTTCAGAAGGATGGCCACACATGGCCCTGTAGGTGGTGGAAATAAAGACAATCCAATGCAGGCAGCTGATTCTGTAGAATTCCTTTAATTTCTGTTAACTGCAAGTCTGTAAAAGGTTCAGGAGAAAGTTGTCATTACAAAACTAACGGCTGTTAGAATCTCTCTTTTGCCCAGCTATAAAATGCTCCCAGGAGATGCAGTATAATTTAAAATAGAGAATATTGCACAAATAACCAAGAGGTTAATTAACTAATGAAAAAGAGAGAGTTACAAAGAGAAAGGCAAGCTCCACGCTTTCTCCCACCTCCAACCTTGGGACATGAGCTTCCAGCTGGGAACCATACCTTTAAATGAGACTGGAGTATATACAACGGGGTCCTCGCTAGGCGCAGCACGAAGCGCAAACGACATGGTCTCAGACACGTCCAGATAGACACCAGTCTCCTGGCAAAGGGCCCAGCTACACAAGGGTCTAACTACATTGGGGGACCTAGTTACGACAGGGATGTCTCCTGACTTGGCTCCATCTCAGTAGAGAGGGGACCTAGCTGCATTTTTCCTGTGTCCCTGAGATGTACCGTAGCCTAGGAGAGCTAGGCTGTAGCATGGCTGAGACCCTTTGAATCAATTCTACAATGACAAGCTGGAGTCATGCTGTAGGCTGGTCCCTGGACCTGGTGGGCTTTGTGGCACAGACAGGCTCTCAGACAGGTATCTGGATCACACAGCCACTTTCAATGCACCTACATCAGCTGCTGCTGCCACTGGAGAATCTCCCCATGGGAAAATTGACACTCCAAGGCCCCGGAAGGCTAGTGCTGTCTAAAAATATAGGGAAACCCACAGGCCCAGTAAATTGGCCCTTAAAGAAGCAGAATGACCTAAAGAAACTATGGATAAAACCAATACTCTGAAGGCCAGAGACAGGGGGTACACGCTGTCCCTTTAAAATAACTGCGTACTGGTGACATCCACTGGGAAGCAGCATTTTGTGACAGATCAGAAGGACAAAGAAGGGAACTCCCCTCCCACCCCGGACAGAGACCACAGACCGAAAAGGGGTCTGCAGCAGTCAACAGGGGTGCGAGGAGTTGAAGCCTTGCAGGGGGCTCAGCTGAATAGGAGCAGAGATGATCTAGCAATATTTGGAGTGCATGGGGGACAGGCAGGTCCTGCCAAGGAGGTGAAAGGGAGGGGTGGATTTCAGGAGAGGGATTCAAGCAGCGAAGTCAGTAGCTACAGTGACCAGTCCCTGCCACCAGGTACCATCTGTTGTGCAAGATGCTTTTGCCTCCTGCTTTACACAAAACAGCAAAGAGTGGTGGGACCTGCTGGCAAAGGCTGATGTTGAAGTCGTGGCCACCATACCTACATTGGGCTTTTTAAGTGACCAAGCCGAGAGGCTGGTGCACACAGACAGGGGCAGTTCTGCCCTGGGTCTGACCCAGGTCCACTACCTGTCCAGAAAAGACCATTCAGGAGAAAAACTACAAGCATCAGGATGCTGCCTGAGGAATTAAGGACGACAAATAAAAGTGCTCATCGCCCAGCAGAGCAGAGAGGCAGTGCAGATAGAGCGGGGGATGGTGAAGTGACTCCCTTCAGAGGCAGGCTGCTGCTCCCGCAGCTGGGAGTTTGGGTTTACAACTGAAAAGCTGCATCCCAAGAAAACAGAAGGAAGTGCCGGGATTTCTGTAGCAGCTTTTAAGACAACAGGCCAGGCTATGGTTCAGGAAGAGGCAGAGAGACATTTAGTTCCCTCTAGAGAAGCCTGGCTCTAGATCAAAGCCTCCAGCCAATTGCCTTTCCTCACAGTGGCAAGTGTAGCAATACAAAGGGGCTTCCAGTGCTGCATCTCCAGCCTCTCGTCAGTCCCACTTTGGGGGTCTCTCTCAGAGTAAGTCTGGTCTGGGGTAATGAGCAACAGGAACAATTCACACTGAGGAACCTTCTAAACGGCTGTACTGTAGGTTATATTCACACACAAGTAGACAGTCAGCAAACTGACATCCTGCCAATGCAGACCAATCCCGCCAGGTGTTTGAGTGTCCGGTTCGATCCCAGGGCCCCGCTGGCCCCACCTGACCTGCCACCACCCCAGGCCTCAATCTGGCAGCCAGTTTCAACTCTGTTGGTCTCTAGGACCTATGAGAAGATGGACCCCCCTCCCTAGCACCCCTATGCATATGAGTGTAACACCCGCTACTACCTCTTCCAGCATCTGAATGGGTCATGAGTTTGAGCTACCCCTAGGATTTAGCAGGGATGGAACTCTTCCAGCCTGGAACCGAAAACCCCAGCACAGTTACACACGAAAGGAATAGTCGATCTGTGATTTAATTCACATTGGATGGTGGGAATGAGCCTGTGACACACACAGAGGAAGCAATCGCCTTATTCCCAGTCCTCCCATTCTTCATCTTCCAGCTGTAAACAGGAGAGAGACATCTATTAGTCGGTTTAGACAACACACCAGCCATCCGCCTCCAGGCGCTTTTGGTAGCACTGGACACTTAGGGCTTGTCTGCACTACCACTTAAGTCAATGTAATTTATGTTGCCCATGGGTGTGAAAAAGTCACCCCTGGAGCAACACAAGTTACAGCGAACTAAGCGCTGTCTACACCGACGCTAAGTCAGTGGGAGATGCTCTCCTGCCGACATAGCTTCCAGCTCAGCAAGAGGTGGAGTAATTACGCTGATGGGAGAGCGCTGTCCTGTCGGCACAGGACTCTTCACCAGATGCACTGGAGCTGCACCGATGTAGCACAGTAATGTTGACTAGACCTTAGTGGCCAGACAAGGCAACCACGTCCGTGCCAAGCCTGGCAGACACAGAACATACTTTGATTGCTCCAGTTTCACTGTTCTGGGAAACAAGTGTTCTTTTCTCAGTAACTGTCCTAGTAGGGTTTAAGGGTTAATCCCCTCCCTCTCTCTAGCTAGTCCCTGCATGACTTTTGTGGGAAAGAACCCAGATCCACATCTGGCTCCCACAAGGCCATTCTATTGTGCTCAGGGTCCTCACTGTTGGAGCACGAAGAGTTCTGGTTATTCAGCTGCTACTGGCCGCCAAGCCCAGCTTCTCTTTGGGAGGAGAGGCAAGAAACCCCGGGCTCTCTAAAGCACATTGTGCTGCACTGCCGTGCTGTCTGCAGAGAGGATGGGTGTTGTTCTGAAGCCGAGGAATTTCCCCTTAGTTCCTACATGCTGGGATTACTCTCCTCTCAGCTCTGTGACACAGGAAGTTGGCAGCTGACTCCAGGCGGTAGTGCTCATGCACAGGGGCAATGAGAAGCCTCTGAAAACAGTGCAGGGTGGATTCTGTTCTGGGAGGGACCTTCTAACAAGCCAGCACCGCCACGCCCAGCGCACTGTGCTGCTTACCTCTCCAGACACCGCCACCTTCGAGAGCGCCAGCTGCACTTCTTCTTCTGTCATGTCCAAATCAAAGTCTTTCTCCCAGTCCTCACTGATGTCGGTGCTGGAGCCTGAAATCACATGACACTGAGGTTAAGCCCTCTAGAAGAGGAAGGGAAAACGGGAACTCTAAAGGCTTTGGTGGGACCTGATGATGCATTGTGTTTCTCAAATATTTTACATCAGGGTCCCTGGCCCTTTAGAGGGAAGCAGATTTCACCAGCCCAAGATCATCCTACTTGGCTCCTGCCAGCTCACTGCGCCAGCTTTGGGGGCCCAAGATTTGGGGTTAGCAAAAAGACCCCTCCGCTCCTCTGGCCCCACCATTCCTCAGTGAGATGTTAGTAAGGGCAAAGCAGGGTCCCTGAAACAGCTGACCCCAGACACCACTAAACAGACAAGGTCTCCTGGCAGCTGAAGACTTGGCTCATGGCAAAGGGCATCCGCAGGCCCAAAGTAACACAGAATCCAACTCAACCTAGCCACAAGATATCAGCAAGATTGAGGAATGCTAAGGCCATCTACCTCCAGGCTTGACTAACTGCTAACCAGCAGGTACCTGAGGTAAAAGAACATGACCAAGTCTTTGCAAACTCCCAGATGATACCGACAATGCCCAGGGTCTCCAGGTGGAGCCTCTTCAAAGCACATGCATGCCGAGGATGAGCTTCTTCAGTGTTTGCGTACGTGGACTTCTGACTCAGTGAGATGCCAACAAGGAGGTTACAAGGCAGACAAGCAGCCAGATGAACGGGAGGGGGAAGTCTGCCATGCCCTCCTGAGCTCACTACTGGCAGGAGGAGGAGGGTAGAGAGTAGGTCTGGACCGAACCAGACTCAGATTTCCCCTGTGCTCAGAGTCACTTCTGTTTGCTGGGGAGTGAGAGCAAAGCAGACCTCTGCCCAGCCCCATTCCCAAACAAGAGCCAAGCTTTAGTCACAGAGCAAATGCAGCAGGTAAAAGGGGACAAGAGCTACATAGGCATTCGATGTTACCATGACCCAGCTAAAACCCCCTCTCCCCCATGTGCTCTGGGCTGAGAGGGCTGCTCCCAGCTGACCAGAGGCCAGGTTACTGATGAGGATTCTCAGGAAGGAAGAATTTCACACCATCACTAAGTACTTGCCACCATCCTGGCACTCTGTAGCCCCAGGGGTAGCCAGGATGGGAAGAGGGTGCCCCACTGTGTCCTGTTGGGAAACTCGGATTTCTTCTTCTAATTTGACTCCCTTCCCCAGTATAAACCCACATCTAACGTACTAAGCCTCCTTTCTCGGTCCTGCTGCCTGGAGCTCACAGGCATTTCCAGCAGCACCAGTACCTTTAGGGCCAGGCAAACACAGTCAGGGGACATGCAGCTCACTTGAGGGTGGTGTGTGTTCTCCCCTGCCTGTGTCTGGCTTACTGCTGAGACTCTTACCATCACTAACTGTTGACGCCCCAGACCCTGCGCTCTGGTTTTTTAGAAGCCTCAAAGAGATAAGCAGAGTTAGGGCTTTCAGAATGAGATGAACAAACCACAGCTACACCAGGATCCCAGGTCACCCTGACCACAGATTGTCAATAACCTGAGTTGCAAAGTCTGACACCCCCAAGTGGCAAAATTGTGTATTACTGATTCTAAATGAGAAGTGAGGCAATCCAGCCCGTCACCATTCATCACGCTGAAGGGTCAGATCCAGCAAACCCTTCTCCCTCCCAGAGCTCCCTACAGACACTACAAAGCCAGAGAATCCACAGCCGCCCCTCGGTATGCTTTGCACAGTGAGCTGGGAAAGGTTTGTTCAGGACCGACGCAGAAATCACGTACTTGGCTGGTCTAGAACTTGCTCCACTACAGGATCTGCCTGTGGGGGCATCCCTAGATGAGTTTAGCTTGGGGGTTGGATATGTTAGCAACACATGGAACATGAATAATCAAAGGCTCCCAGCATGGGATCATCAGACACCTTTCACCAGTTCAGCACGCTCTCCAGCTCACAGGCCTTTCACCCACGAGTCACAGCTCAAGGCCCACGTAGGCTGAACCCAGGACACAGAGGAATAAAGCGTGTCCATTATCAATCAGGTCCCATACCCCCGAGAGCTTCATTCCCTAGGGGACGGTCCCCGGTGATGGCTCAGTGCTGACAGCAGTTACCCACCTTTCTTCCCATTGTTGGAGGGAGTGGATTTTCCACTGTCGGAGTTCAGCTCAAAGACTCGTAAATCTGTCAGCCCATCCTCTTTCAGAGTCTTTATCTGGCCCGTTGGCTTGCTCTCTGTCTGCTCCTTGAGCCCCGCAGGGCCCAGTTGCTCTGAAGACACTGCCAGCTCTTGAGTGGCTGTAGGACGATGTGCAGATTCTGCTGGTTTTGGCTGGGAGCCCTGCTCTTCAGAAGTAGCTTCCAGTAACCTTTGGGAGAGGTCCCTGGTCCCAGACAGCTGTGCTCCAGTCTGTAACTGTGCATCAGGCACAGAGGCAGGGTTTGCAATCTGAGTCACAAGGGAGACACTCTCGCTGCTCTCAGACGGGGTCACCTGGGCTGGGACTGGGACTGCAGCAAGACCAAACCAGCTTTCCTCTGCTGGCTCCTTTATGCTGGGGATGGGACTTTCCTCCAGGGTTGGGGGAGCAGCTGCTGCTGGGACAGATGTTGTTTGCTTTCCCACTTCTGGAGATTTCAAATTCACACAAGGTAGGGGCGACATCCCCAAAAATTCCTCTGTGGGGGGGAGAGTGGAAAAGGATTTCAGCACCTCTGTATGAAGCACAAACAGGCAGAGAACTGCTGCTGAAAGGAGCACCTCCCTCCCCAACCACGGGCATCAGAGCCTCCAGCCACTGCTGGGAGCAGCACCAGCACCACAGCCTAGCAAGTCGGCTTGTTCCCCCCCTGCCAACTCTGGGGATAGGCCCCGCTAAGCCTCCCTGCCAGATATTTCCTGCCAGTGTGTGTTCTGGTACAGGCAAAACTCCAGAGCAGCAGGCCCAGCTTGGAGCTAAAGCACACAGGAGATAGTCCTCAATGCCCAGCTCCGTCCCAAAACTTTCGCTGTGACCCTGGGCATGTCACTTCATCTCTCTATGCTTCCCTAGCTGTAACGTGGGGATGATCCCACAGGGGAGCTGAGAGGATCAAACCAGTCAGGTTTGGGAAGCATTCTGAAACTACTGCGACAGGAGCCACACCTATCAAGTACGCAGCCCCAGCGTTTTAACCAGCCTTCCCTCCAACTCTTCAGAGCAGGTCTAGACAGCACAGTGGTGCCAGGGCTCCCACTGGCATTAGCATGGCGCAGCTGATAGTGGCAGTGGGTTATTCTGGGCCACAAAGCCGAATACAGACACAGTCCATGGGGGTGTGTTTCAGCTGGACTGGGAAGTTGATTTCATGACAATTAGCAGGAACCATTCTACAGCACCCTTTCTCCTTCCCAAACCCACCATGGGGGTCTCTCAGCTTCCCGGACATCTGACTTACCCTCTTCCTCTTCCCAACCTGGCTCCTCGCGATGCACGCTCTGCTCCGCCCTCTGCTTCAGAGCTTCCCTCCGAACCTCGTCCTGCAGGGAATTCACAGCTGCAGTCAGGAGCAGCGCCCACACCATCTCCTCCCAGATCCCAGCCCTGGTGTGCAGAGCTCCAACCCCTGCAAGTTCCCTACACCATTGTCACTAATGGCAGGGACTTGGGGAAGGGAGCCCAGTTCTCTGCTGCTGTTCAGGGGATAGCAACTCTCCCTCTGACCAGAGATGCACATTGAGTAACAGCCCCTTCGCACAGCTCCTCACCACACTTCACCCTCCACTTTAGCTTCCTTGCAGGGGAGACATTCCTCGCCCTGAACCCACCTGCTCCAGGTGATGGACTTTATAGAAGTAGCGCTGCCAGAATTCAGAATGAGAAACAGCCACTGGGACCTGGGACCATTGGAAGGAAAGAAGAGAGGGAAGGATTCAGTGAGGAGGGCCTGGGGATGCTGCAGTCTCTGATCTCACTCCCCTTGGGGTTTCTATGCCTTCTTGGCAAGGCCTGACACTGCAAACCCTTTATCCTTCTGGCAGAGAACAACTCCAGGGGCTCCCACTGGAACCCACTGACTGATGAAGCAGCCACTGTAAAACGGTCGCTAGTGAGCAGCCCTTCCACCTATGATAGGACACCTGCACCGCCTCAACGCTCCCAGCCCTGCAGACCTAGGGAGAGAATAGCAGGGAAACCCAGATCTCCCACACTAGGCCACTTCTCCCACCCATAGGTCCTTGATTGGTGTATCCCATCCCATCTCCCTGAATAAGACAATACTCAAAATCTCTTCTTAGATCACCAGGCACCACTCTGAGTCTCTTCAGGCAAAGGCTGCCAATCCAACAATATCAGCAAATGCTCGCTCTCTCTGGGCTGACCATCACTCCATTCAGAGGTGGGGCAGCTTAACCAGTTGTACAGGGAATAGAACCCAGGCATCCAGACTCGCAATTGCCTGCTCTAACCACCAGACAACACTGATTTTCCTCTGCTCATTCAACTGCCCTATGACTTTGCCACTGTGCCCATAGTCCCCCAGCTTCAACCACTCCTGGGTGAGACTATGCCCTACATAAGCAACCTGCGTTTTCAGAATGCAGATGACTTGTTGTCAAACATCTGCTGGAGACTCATTACCCAAAATTCACCAAGATGCTTAGGACAGACAGACAGACAGAGGCCAGACAGCTCCAGAGCAGCACATGACAACTGGCTCTGGACCTGCGATGCTGCAGTCCACAGGCAGAGAAGAGCCCAATGAGTTACTTGGCAGCAAAGATGCACAGGCTGCCCTGCTTGGCTAAAGCACGTTGCCATCCCTCTCCATCCCAGGACCTGGAGCCCAAAAAGTTCAGTTTTCTACTCATATCTCCCCTGCCTCCCAAATGCTGGAGACTTCAGGACGGTCTGAGCCTGCCCAACCATGAGAGAGTGCAGGAGCCAGGCAGCGCCTCACCATCTTGGTGTAGAGAGCCCGGATGGAGGGGCTGGTCACCAGCAGCTCCGAGATCTCCCCTTTCTTCTCCTCTAGGTGAAACTGTGAGAGCCAGGACTCAAAGAGCTCAGTGGGGCCTGCACGGGGGAAGCAGAGAGAGGTCAGACAGGGACAGAAAAACAGGGAGTGGAGGGGAAGCATGGCGTCTGGTGCAATCAGATGCCACGGGAGTGAAGGAGCCAGGCTAAGACAGCAAGGGGTATCACAGAGGCAACAACCTGAGTCCCAAGGAAGGGAGCAGGAAGCACACCTCCCTGGCTAAGGAGCCCAAGGTGCTTACTCCTGCAGAAACACAGATGGGATCCACAGCCAGCCCCTGCCCACAAGAGGCAGGTCACAGTGAGGAAGCAGGTGAATAAGGAAAGCTAGAAGTGCCCTTGACAATATCCCTTTAAAACTGCACATCAGGTAGGTGGGGGGTGGGTTGCATCCATGCCCACCCACCCCCCACCTCATCTCAGACACACCACTTGCTCTGCCTTGCCTTTCCCATGTCTCTCTCTACTGGAACCGAGGCTCAGCATTCACTCTTTGGCAAACTGCCAAGGCAAATTGCTGGATTCCCAGCACCAAAATCCCAGAACAGGTTAATCAGGCAGCAGCTCTGCAGGTTCCCACACAGCACCGGGCACAGAGCTTCCGCCACACCTGGGCAGGGTCAACTCATCGGCTGCACAGTTAACTCAGTTGCTGTGGCCTCTTTGCCAGTAGGCAGCCCATGAAGCCAGTTGTGGTGGCGGTCACGGGGGCACTTGTCTACAGGGACTCCAACCCTGAGACCCGCCAAACACCACACACACTAACACCTCAATGTCTCCCCCTCCAGCCCAGCCCTCGTCCTACCATCCGGTTCGTTGCAGTAGGTTGCTGGGTCCGACTGCAGGGTGTAGAGACGAGCCTGCAAGAGAGCACACATACAGGAAGGGACAGCGGCTGAGCTCAGTGGAGGCTGTCACACACATCTCTGGTGGGAGCTGAGGCGTTTCCCACCCAGCGGGCAGTGAGGGGCATTCGGCACCTAAGTTCCCTCTAAACTGCGCGGCCACACAGCAGCCTATTAATCGCCACACAGGCGCTCACGGGGGCAGCAGGGAGAGGCGCCTCTCCCACAGCCCCGACCTGCCACAGCCAGGGGAGATGCGCCTCTCCCATGGCCCCAGCCCAGCTCCAGCCCAGACCTGCCGCGGCCAGGGGAGAAGTGCCCCTCCCTGGCCCCAGCCCAGTCCCAGCCCTGTCCTCTGCCCCAGCCCGGAGCCAGCCTCTGTACTCTGAACCCCTGGACCCCACCCCCGCCACATGAATTTTGTTATACGCACCAATGTGTCACACATCATCTCCATATTGGTGCACATAGCAAAATTCATTCCGCTCATGCATGGGAAAAATTAAGAGGGAACACTGCTCGGCACATACCTTGGTGCTGTCGTACGGTTCTGTAGTACCAGAGGGTGTTGCCATCAGCGTTATGACATCGCAGTCGATGGTCTTATCTGGGGAAGGAGCGAATGTGTCTGAGATGACACCCAGGAAGTCTGCGAGTCCTTTCTTCACCTTTTCAGTTGTGCCCGAGGAGCCTTCCGTCTTTGCAAAGAGAAAGACAAGGGAATGATCTAAACAGTGGTGCCTGAACCAGAGAGAGAGTCCCATGTGGTGTTTTCCAGTGTCAGTATCCCTTTAAAGAGAGACAATTCTCCTTTCCTTAAAGGGTGGTAGTGAGGGATTGTGCAGTCCAGGCTGGCCTGAGATGAAGAGGTGGTGGTGGGTGGTTAGGCGGGGCGATGGCAGCAGACAGGCAGGGAACAATTCTTGGCTGTTGGGTAGGTAGGAGTGGCTGGGTTGGGGAGAGGATAGGGAGCTGTGCTGCCATAGTAACAGCTGTACAGGGCAAAAGTCTCCTTTAGGTATAGGAAAGGGGAACCCATCTCCAGGCTTATCCCAACACCTAGGCAGAACATTCTGTGCCTTCCCTGGTGGCACATGGGGGTAGAGGAGGAAGCTGATTCCAAGCCTCACAACAGCAAAGAGAATGGGGAACCAAAGAGGGCAGGGGATAAATTAGTTCCATCCAGTTTCCAAGCAGGGAATTCAGATTCAACTAGATATCCCACCTTCCTCCCACCCCAAATCACACAGTCCCACTCTCAGCTAAGAGCTTCCCCAGCCCCAAGCAAGTGGAAATTAGCTGCAGGATTCCCCTTGCAGCATCTGCCACTGCTTTGCAGAAACCTGGCCTGTGGCTCCAAAAGGATCCCCGCCCTCAGAGTCACAAATGGAAAACAAGAAACTGGCCCTTCTGTGAGCCACAGCAGGCCCCTGTCCCGTCCCATCTTGACAACTGTGAATGAGGCACTGACATCAAACAGTCCTGGCAGCCATAACAAGGGAATCACTTAGGGTCATCACAGACACTTTGCACTGGGGAAGAGAGTTCAAATTTAAAGTCCAAGAGCGATGTGAATTCAGGTCATGCTATAAAGACACTTCCTGAAAGGATTCGTCTGTGTGCTGCCAGAATCCCGTTTGACAGCTAGCTCCACTCTCTCTAATGAGAGCAGGAGACAGAATCCTGGCTTGCCTGCTATTACTTACAACCAGTTTCTCCTTGACCACGCTGGCGGTGGCAGCAATAGTGCATGCTGTATCATGCTGCACCACCTGGGTGAACTCAGTCAGGTCCCGCTTCATGAACTCCAATGCTTCCGTGGACTACAAGACAGAGGGACATAAAGTATATCAACCTCGGATTCTCACACAAGTCCATCTTCACCCTAGGAATATCTGAGGTATCACAAACCCTGGAGCAACAGAGGCCTCTAACCTGAGGGACTATTCTGTATATGGAGATGACAGGGCTCGCGCAGGTGAGGCTCTACCAACACCATAGAAATAGTCATGTTTACAACACAGCCAGGAAACACAACTATGCCCAAACCACGTTACAATATGTTCCCTCCTTGACAGTGCGGATAGAAAAATGATGTTTTAACCCTGGCAGACAATTAGGCTAAAACCTGACTCCTTACTGGTCATGGACACGCCAGCGCACACTCTAACAGCAATGCTGTAATCATGTTTCCAGACTATTTAGAGGTGCTGGATGCCATAGTGCCGACAGGGCCTTAATAAAAGCTGTCACTAGTGCACAGATCTACAGGGATAACTTTAGACGTAGCAAAGCAATTGGATTATTTTTTATCCACACTTTCTCGGCTCCTTCATTATTGTTCCAATAGCCTTTGAATGAAAGCTACAAATATCTGGATGAGTCACATTGCCTAGTTTCAATCTTAGTGCAGCTGAACTTCTCAGTCTCATGCCTCTGTGAATTGCAGCGGGGGGGTGGGGGGAGTATGCTCTGGGCATTCTTCTTCCTACTGCCTGCAGTACAAGAGGCCTTTCCAAAGTGCAGCTCTATAATGACAATCCAGTTCAAGCTTGCAAGTGGCTTTTCACAGCTCACATCTGAGGACATGGTTTCTGTCTGAATAAGACTAAGTTAAGACTTTCCAGTAAACAGATTTCCCCAAGAGTAGATGGTAACATAGAAGTAATGAACTGAATCATTATTAGAGCAATAACACTTTACATTTACACAGGACTCTCCATGCCAAAGGATCCCAAAGCCTCTCATAACATAAAGCTCTGGGGGGAACTGCAGCAACTGACTAGTACAGGGCATCTCACACAACATTGTTATGAAGGGAAATTTTGGCTGAGGCCTCTGTCCAACAGCTCCTTTTAGGTTAAGTGCCACTAGATAATTCATATCTTTGCAGAGCAGCCATGCTTTCTGCTAGCAGGGGCTCAACCAACATTTCACAGCTTACTTTAAACTAATCATAAGTGCTGGAATAAAGTTCTGCACTGCAACACTGCTGCCTTACCCCAGAGCTGCACAGTTGCTTCAAAAGTGCATTTTTAGAAGACAACAGAGAGCATGTAGGCAGATTGAAGATAATACCCACATCATGGCTAATGCCCAGTTTATGTTAAACACCAGGCTACAATCCACTGGGAGAAAAGGGCATACACAGAATGACTCAGCCCCATAGATTACTTTAAAAAACAATGTAGAAATCAGGAAGAATTTCCAAAGGGAAGAGGATTACACAGCAAAACAGAAAACACCCTAAGAGAGGCTCCTTACTGGGCCTGGTCTGCTCAGATTACAGAAGAACCCACAAGAAGAGTGAGAAATCCAAGTAAATGATTGTGTTTTTTCTGTGGGAAGATGCAAGATTTCCTTAAGCAATAGCTTGTCCTCTTCCATACAAGCAACCTCCTACCTTCTCTTTGACAGTCTGGTAGCTTTGCTGCAACCAGCTTCTCCACCAGCCTCCATCTTCCCTGTTACAGGATAAACATATGAAGCTGAAATTGTGAATTTCACATTATAAACTCACACCAAGGAGTCCATTAAAACATACATACATACCCCACCACGTGAACGAGCTACAGCCACCGCTTCTCTGTATTCAAACCCTTTGGGCCTTCAGAGAACCTATCCCTCCCACCCAGCAACTCTTCTTTCAAAGGTTTAAGCTCCAAAAGGGTTGCAATTAAATGCAAACCACCCTGCAGCATTTCCAGCCCACACATTGCACCCCTGGGCTGTGGCACGAGATCCACAGTATGAAACAAGCCATCTCCATTGACTTGCAGAGTAAACCCAACCCCAAAAGGAAGCAGGGAAATTAGGGGGTCAGCCCCCCTTAGTTTAATCATCGCAGGGAGATCCAGAACAGTGAGGCTTGGTTGGTTTTTAAACTATGGGATTTTAACCAGACCATGTTTCTAAACTTCTCCTGTTCCCAACCCAGAGAAACAACCCCCATCACAAGACACACTCTCCATTTTCCCCATGGTTTCTGCTACACCATAACACTCTTTCCCCTATACAGCCAAATTCCCTGCTACCTTTAACCCACCCCTCCAACCCCATCCAGCCAGTTCCCTTCCCACCCCCACTGTCCTCCATACAGTCTCCTTCCTACCCCATCTTCCTACCCTCTGCCCCCAACCCCCCCACCCAGCCCCCTTCTACCTTCTGCACCCTCCCAACCCAGATCCATTCCCACCACTATTCCCTCTAGCCCCGAATCCCATCCATCCCCACCCTGCCAGCCCCCTTCCCATCTCCTGTCCCCCATCCAGCCACCTTCCACACTACACTCTGCCCCCCTACCCCACCAGCCAGCTCCCTTCCCACCCCCTGTGCCCCCAGCCCCCTTTCCACCCCACCCTCTGCCCAATCCCATCCCACCACACCCCTTCCCACAGCCTGTGTCCCCCCACCCAGCCACCTTCCCACACTACACTCTGCCCCCCCACCCAGCCAGCTCCCTTCCCACCCCCTCTGCTTTCCCACCCCCTCTACCCCCCAACCCCGCCCAGCCAGCTCCTTTCCCACCCCCTCTGCCCCCAACCCCCTTTCCACCCCCTCTGCCCCCAACCCCGCCCAGCCAGCTCCTTTCCCACCCCCTGTGCCCCCCAACCCCCTTTCCACCCCCTCTGCCCCCCAACCCCGCCCAGCCAGCTCCTTTCCCACCCCCTCTGCCCCCCAATCCCCTTTCCACCCCCTCTGCCCCCCAACCCCGCCCAGCCAGTTCCTTTCCCACCCCCTCTGCCCCCCAAACCCCTTTCCACCCCCTCTGCCCCCCAACCCCGCCCAGCCAGCTCCTTTCCCACCCCCTCTGCCCCCCAATCCCCTTTCCACCCCCTCTGCCCCCAACCCCGCCCAGCCAGCTCCTTTCCCACCCCCTCTGCCCCCCAATCCCCTTTCCACCCCCTCTGCCCCCCAACCCCGCCCAGCCAGCTCCTTTCCCACCCCCTCTGCCCCCAACCCCCTTTCCACCCCCTCTGCCCCCCAACCCCGCCCAGCCAGCTCCTTTCCCACCCCCTCTGCCCCCAACCCCCTTTCCACCCCCTCTGCCCCCCAACCCCGCCCAGCCAGCTCCTTTCCGACCCCCCCGCCTCCCAATCTCACACACCCAGACTCCTTCCCACCCCCCTCTACTCCCTTCCCCGTACAGACCAATCCCGTCCCACCCCAACCCCCCCGCACTAGGGCGCCCCCCTCACAGCCCTTCCCCCCCCGCCAAGGCACCGCCCCCGCTCTGCGCTACTCTCACCCTTCCGCCATCTTGGACGCCTGACGTCACCAATATTTACTGACCTTTGACGCCAGAAGCCCCGCCTCCTGGGCGGGCTCTTTTAAGCCACCGCCCAGTGGGGGCAGGCGATGGGCGTCGCAACGCAGAAGTGACGTCACTTCCTTTTTCACGCGGGGCTCGGCCCGGAACGGGGACGGTGGCTGCTGAGGGTCGCGAGAGCTCGAGCGCTCAATATTAGCCCCTCCCACCCCGGGAGCTAGAGCCTGGGGCCCTGCGACCCCCGCCCGGCCGCCCCAGGGAGGTGGGGCCTCCGGTCCCCAGCGCCCCCCTGTGGCCAGGGCCGCCCGGTGCCGCAGCGGGGGGCAGGGGGCGTCTCCCCCCCCCCCGCCGGCCCTGAGCACCCAGCCCCACTCCGGGCGCTGCCCCGGGGTCCTCCCTCCCCCCCGCCGCTGGGGCCCCCGGACAGCGCTGCGGGGAGCCCCTGGCGGGGAGCCCCTGGCGGGGAGCCCCTGGCGCGGGACCCCGCGCGGATCCGCTTTGGGGCGTTGCCTGGTTTGTTCCCCTCACAGGCACCCCCGGGCTGTGCCTTGGCCGGGCTGCGGTTTCTCAAGCCGTTCCCTTGGGTAATCCCGGCTCTTGGGAAAACAGCCCGGTCCGTGTCTCCCCCTCTCGGGGCTGACTCCTGTTTCTTCCAACGCAAGGTCCCTGCGTTTGCCTCTTAACAGTGTCAACCTGTCACCCCTACATCTGGGTGTAAAGAGAGGGCCCAGGTAGTCCTACAATCTGCTTCCGAAGAGCTCGGCGTAAGCTGGTTAGCGTCTCTCTCTCACCAACAGAAACTGGCCCAGTAAAAGATATTATCTCACCCACCTTATCTCTCTAGTTTGCTTAACAGTAATACAACTTTATACTGGCCATAATTACTGGAAGAGTGAAGCTGATGTGTCACAGCATCATCTAGGACTCCGGCAGTGTGAGATTTCTTTCAGCAGCATCCTCTGTGCCGGGTAGCTAGGGCCTCAGCTGAGTGCGCGTCCTCTGAGCAGAGTTATGATCCCAGCTACGGGTGCTTCCTTACAGCAGCAAGCTGCCAAAATCCAGAAGGAATCCAGCAACATGTGCCTCCCCACAGGAACTCGCTTGCCGGAGGTCGTTAGGATGGTGGTGATGATGTTTGTGCTGTTTCCACTGTACAGCTTTCTACTCTCTCTCTTTGCTGCAGGCAAACCTCATGTTCCATCTTCCCTCAGGGGGGTGACTTCAATAGCAGTGCTTCTGTGTCACCAAGAGCACAGCTGTGGTCCTAATAATTAGTTCAGAAGCACAACCTTGAGTGAAAAGAAAGTCATAGAAAAACCACCCCCGACAGTGAGGCTGTGATGAAGACAAACCTCTCAGCACCCACAAAATGTTTGATTCACTAAATACTCCTGTTCAGTTCATCCTCATGAAGGGCCTGATGTCTGATCCTGCAGTGCTAAGCACAAGAGTTGCGGTGTTTGTGGTCTCAGGATCTAACTTTTGGTTTCAGCTTACAAGTGAATTTTTGCATCCTGTACTTATGGACACTGGGTTCTTGGGCTAGGAATGAGAGAGAGAAAAGGGAGAAGGATGATGCTTCATAACCATTTCTATTGCAATGATGATTGGACCAACTTTGCTGTGACCTACTGGCTATTCTCTGGTTGCTTCAGTATTGTGCCCAGTAGAAATGGCTCTGTGGTCACTGTGTCCAGAAAGCCCATTGCTGTGTGCTCATCACTTGGGCACAACTGTTCACTGCATTCTCACATACATACATACATACATACATAGAGTTCAGCTGCAGTAGCCTGGAAGGGTTAAGAACGTAAATGATTTTTTTTTCACTTATGTTCTTAAGGGTTGGGACCAAGTCTTTTAACTTTGTGCCCTCAGATGGAACAGTATGAGACACCATAAAATGGAAGAATTATGTTCATATTGTGCTGGGGATCAAAAAACTCCTCTGCAAAATATGAAGACAGGATATATCTTACCCTCCCCTCAAATGTTGCGAAGCAGCATCCTAGGTTTTCTCAAAAAGAGAGAAGCATACTTCAAATAGCTCATCTCCATTGGGTTCTCTTTTTCACACACTGTTCTGGCACCAGAAAAGCAGCAAACAGGGCCAGGGAATCTACAGCGCAAACTACAAAATGTCCCTACATACAGTATACGTTCATTCCCAGCTGCTCCTTCATAGGCACCAGTTTACGCACGTTGGAATGGTTACTAACTCAGTTCTATATGTCCATCACAATTGCTGGCTGCATTTACAACTGTCTCGCAACACCACAAATAATAGAACAAAACTAAAAAAGGTCAGTTTAGGAAAGGATTCCTTCCTCCCCTGAACTTGCAAAGGAACTCAACTGAGCCAGGGCAAGCCTGAGCAAACAGGTAAGTCTTACAACATACCCTACAGATCAACAAATTGGCTCTGTCAAACCAATGGAGGAATTGGATTCCAGAGCCAAGGCCACCCTCACCCCACTGCTAAAGCCCTTCTTCTAGCCCCCAAAAAGGAATTCAGACCTGGGGACTGCTAGTAATATGTCCCATCTGAGTTCAGGTGGTGGGATGATGCGTAAGGAGCAAGGCTGTCCTATGCTGGTAACAGAGGAGAATATGTTCACGTTTGTGCTCCCTCTCTGTCTATATTCATGCATGCACATGCTCTGCTCCAGAGGGAATGCCTCATGCAGAACAAGTGACATGCTTGGCTATTAAATGGCCAATGAATTCATGCCATCTGCTTCAGATTACTAGCTGAGTGACTCTTATTATCCCAACAAGAGGCTGCCATGTGCCTGCATGTCAGGAATTGTGCTTAATTTTTACACTGCTGATTAACTAGTGATTTCATCCTCTGCCCATCTGGGTGAATTTAGGGAGGATGGGGACTAGTTCACTGGACATTTGGGGAAATGTTGAATGCTGGATTGCACAATGTTTGTGTTTCAAAGACCATGTGGTGCTATTAGATGCTGGCAGATTCCCAGGGGCCGTGCTCTTTATCATGCAAGTTATTAAGTCATTCCTGCTACAGTCTCCCCCGACCTGTATCCTAAAGCTGGTGAGAACTGTGAGTGTCATTTTACTGTAAAAACTAACTGAGCATGTTTATCCCAAAACCTTCCTATGCTTGGGCATCATGTCTCCTTGTTTTTCTTCTCTCATGGGATGATTCTGGAGAGGTGACTGGGAGATGCAAAGGAACCAGGTGATATCTGAATTGCTGAGTCCACAAAGGGACCTTTAGGCCATCCCTCCCAGCTGCCACCCTTGGCTTTTGCTTTTCACGCTCACTTGCGTGATTTATTAAAGAGCCATGGTTTACAAAAGGAGGCAGGCGTCCATGTGTACACTATCAAAACCAGTCCATAAATTTGCCTTTTAACAGCTTTTGTTCTGGAGACATCAGTCCCTTGGCTGGCCTAAGGCTCGTTAATAAAAATGAAGCCTTTTTGGAAACAGTTGTTGCTTGTATGATACATAAGCCCTGCAAATAACTATTGTCCCCAGTCCATCATTAGCAGGTTTTTCTCTTTCCTTCCCACCCCCAACCATTGATTTGAAGCAGAAGTCTCTGTAATCGAGGTATGAAGTTTGGTCAGTTCTCAAAACCAGCTATTCCTGCACTAGCTAGGTTTTTTTCCAGGCAAATTTGAGCTCAGGGATATGGCAATGACCTGAAGAATCTGAAGTCAAGATAAAATTAATAGTAATTAAAAGACATGCTTTTTTCCTATAACTTCTATATCTTGGCCAAGGTAGAGGAAACCCCAGAAGCTCTCTGGGGATGGGACTATTTTTATTCTTCTGTCCTGCATAGCACTGAATATGTTGGCACTTGAACAAGCAATAATCTAATTCTGGGTTTGGGTGGCTGACTGACTCAGGAAATAGATAATTGGCTAGGGAGTCTCCTTTTCTAGAATGCTGGTCTGAAGATGGTATATGTCAATGGTTACTGAGTTATTACCAGCTGTTGGCTGTTTGGTGGATCTGTGCCAGAAAGAATCGGGTCTCAGAACCATTGCTAGTGGACATGTGCTCACGACTGCCACAGAGATTGATTCAGAGATTCCAAGGCCAGAAGGGACCATTCTGATCATCTAGTCTGACCTGTATAACACAACCATAGAACAGTCCCAAAATAATTCCTAGATCAGGTCTTTTAGAAAAACATCCAGTCTTGATTTAAAAATTGCCAGTGATGGAGAATCTATCACGACCCTTGGTAAATTGTTCCAATGGTTAATTACCCTCACTGTTAAAAATGTATGTCTTATTTCCAATCTGAATTTATCTAACTTCATCTTCCAGCTATTGTACCTTTTTTTCTATTAGATTCCAGGGACAAGAATGGGCCATGAAGAAAAATACCATTTCACTTCTCTTGGCACTCCTTCCATTGCAGAATGAAAGATCATCCCACATTACTCCTTCTCAGATGCAGTGTGTGACATGTTTGGGCTTCTAAGGAAGACACTCATATCCTCATGGATCAGACAAACTAAGCGCCAGAGATAATGGTGGGGTAGGGAAGCCAGAGGAAAGCGGAGGATAGCTGGACACCACAATGAAAGTCAGAGAAAACCCATCAAACTGAGGGCTCCCTGTTCTAAAGGATATGTTAAGACACCCCCTTGGCTATTAGCATTTGAGTGGGAGAACTATCATGGACTCTAAGGGCATTGGAAATGGCTATAAAACAACAAGAAAATAAAGATTTACATAGTATTTGTATATATTTGCCAGGAGTGATTTGAACACCAGTATAATTCCTCCTAGCCCACTCCTACCCCGACACCTACGCATTTCCAAAAATGTGTTAAATCAGAAATGCCCCCCCCCCCCCAGTGTTCAAATTCTGCCTCAATTTCACCGCACTTCTTTCTCTGTACTACATGGAGACCCCTCCTGCAACAACAGTACTGCGGTGTTGTACAGTAGTGGCCTAAAACACTAGTTTTAAGTGTGGTGATTTGGATCATTAGCACTGAATGCAGCAGCATTTTAAAATCACTCTCTCTTGGGTGATGTATGAAAGGGAAACAGTAAGTGGGAAAAGGCCTTATAGCCATCTTATGTTATGATACTTTTATACCACATGCAACGTAAGGTTGAGAACTATCTAGTTTTGCAGGATTTGGTGCTGGTGATTCAACAGGAAGCATTGTTTTTAAACCAATGGCCAGAACAGCATCAAGGGCCCTGCTGGAGGAACTGTCTTTACCGATGAGATGTAAAACTGCTATTTTGTAATCCCATTTCTGCAAGAGTAGGAGTGTTTAATCCCAGTACCCGGGTCAAATTCCAGATCAAGCAATTACTGTCTGTGTCCCTGAATCCCCCCGTAACTTCACGTTTATCTCCTGCACTTTCTGCACTAATCTGTCATGTAGAGTTCCTGTTCAGTGTTAAACACCTTGCTTGTTCTACCCCAGAGATGGCTGAATTTCAGAGGTAGGTGCAATGTATGTATAGTTTATATATTTTTGTAAAGTGGTTTGGGAGTCTTCAGGATGAAAGGTGCTACAGAAATATAACAGATGATTATATGATGCACGTATAGTAGTTAGAATTGAATCATCAGGGTGTTTTGTGAGCATTTCAGGAGATGATTACCGGGTCCCAAAGTGGAGCTGAGCAGACCTCAATGTGATATTTCAAGGGCCTTTTCAGCAGCATGGAATCAGACTGCAAAGCCATTTTTATAAGAAAATAGTTATTGTGTGAAGTAAGGTATTTAGTTGACAGGTTTTTTTTTTAATTATTTAACCCTTTCCTCTCCAATTCCCAAGAAACTTAAATGCATTTTCAGGAGGCAGCTTATATTGACCCCTTTGATTGACAGGAGAGCCGTAATTCTACAGCACCTCACAGAAACTGGAAACCTCTCCAGACCTGTAGCTGAGTATCTGTATTTAGTAGAAAGTGCTTCAGATTTATGCCACTCCTAAAATTCTCTCGGTTGCAGTGCCTTGAGTTTGGGCTATGGATTCAGAGGGCTTAGCAGTCCTAGAAAAGTTTGCTGGTATAGCTATATCAGTATATCTGTACTGGCAAACCCACATAGTATAGACACCATTTATATCAGCATATGCTTCTGCCGGCATAGTTTATACCAGTTGCCCAAGAGACATAAGCTATTCTGCCAAAAGGACTTTTATGCTGGTATAAGGGCATCTACACTATCCTGGCATAGCTTTATTGTTAAAAAAAAATCACACTCCTAACCATCATGGCTACACTGGTATAAGTCTTATGTGTTGACTAGGTCCTAATATGTTTCTAACATGGTTGCTAGCTGCAATCCTCATCTGAAATCTTCTTCTGAACATGTCAGGTGTATTATAAAAGTCCAAGTAGATCAGTACTTCTGCCCACCAAAGTTTTTGAGAATTAAACAAATGTTTATTATTTAAATGCCTGTAGCCAGAAGGCATAAATCATCACATCATGGAGTCTGTCTGTCTAGGTCAGTGGATCTCAAACTTTTTATACTGGTGCCGCCTTTCACATTGCAAGCCTCGGAGTGGGACCCCCCCAATACATTAAACACCCTTTTAAATATATTTAACAGTATTAGAAATGCTGGAGGCAAGTGGGGTTTGGGATGGAGGTTGACAGCTCACGACCCCCCCATGTAATGACCTCGTAACTCCCTGAGGGGTTCTCACCCCCAGTTTGAGAACCCCTGATCTAGGTACTATATGGGCCCTGTCAGTGAGGGATCTGACCACCTGTCCTGACACCAGAAGAGTTCAAATACTAAGTCTGAGCTCCAAAATACCTACTGCCCCAGGCCCATACCCTTAGACCTAGCCCTAAGTGTGTAGCCCTATGACACAGCAATGACTTGCTCCCTGGATTACAGAACTCTGCATGCATGGGACACGTGCACAGTGCTAGCACATCAAAGGACTTGACCTAACAGATAAGCATCAGAAAACAAGAAGAGTTTGAAAGACTGTGGAAAATCCCTTCATATTCAAGAAAGTCTACATTTCTCAGTGTAACTGTGAGCCAAAAACCCACCAAACTGTAGCTCCCCTGTTTTTTGTGACGTTCCCTAACACTGAAATAATTTGAGTTTTGTCTGAGTGCTTGAAAAAATGCACCTTAGAATGGAAACTCTTCTTGGCAGGGAATCTGTTCTTTGCATGGCATATTTACAATGAAATATAAACAATAAAACATCATCAACAAGTAGTAAATCTTCAAGATTAACTAAAGTGGGAGCGGGAAGTGCTTGGATTTCTGTCAGATTCATTTGCCCTGCATTTGACTTTAGGTTTATTTTAACAGCTATTATAAGCAATCATGGCGTTAAAGCATTGAGTAGATCCTTCAGGACTGTTTAAATTAAATCTAATATACATTCCCAAGGCTTTTCTATGGGAAACTTTGGGCTACTTGGTTTCACTTTCTTCCAAACCATTCTGCTCTTTTTCTCTCCTATCCCAGCCTATTCTTCCCCTGCCCCCACATTCTCCTCTCCCTCAATGAAACGTTTTCTCTAAGTTCTCCCAGCCCAAATGAAACTAAGGAACTTTCAAAATAGGAGACCAGTTTGCCAAATCCATTGAGTAAGATGACCTATGTTTATTATCAGTAAAAATGAAACTCCAGGTACCATGCATCACATCAGCTACTCAAGAAAGGCAAAGCTACATGTCACAATGGAACTGGCACCTGAATCAAACTCTTCTCTCACCAGCCTTGGGAAGTGTCTTAGGATTCCTGCTGCCGGCAAAGCAGGGGGAGAGAGACACTGTGATCAAACAAGGGATGAAAAACGAACAAGGAGGTTTGGCTACAGAGCATGTACTCCTAGAGCAGGGGGTCTCAGAGTTTTGTACTGGTGCCCCCTTTTCACACAGCAAGCCTCTGAGTTCGACCCACCCGTAGACATTACAAACACTCTTTTATATATTTAACACCATTATAAATGCTGGAGGCAAAGCGGGATTTGAGGTGGAGGCTGACAGCTCCACCATGTAATAACCTCATGACCCCCTGAAGGGTCCGGAGCCCCAGTCTGAGAACCCCTGTCCTGGAGTCTTGTGGGGATAAGTGTCCGGAGCCCCAGTTTGAGAACCCCTGTCCTGGAGTCTTGTGGGGATAAGTGTCCGGAGCCCCAGTCTGAGAACCCCTGTCCTGGAGTCTTGTGGGGATAAGTGTCCGGAGCCCCAGTTTGAGAACCCCTGTCCTGGAGTCTTGTGGGGATAAGTGTCCGGAGCCCCAGTCTGAGAACCCCTGTCCTGGAGTCTTGTGGGGATAAGTGTCCGGAGCCCCAGTTTTGAGAACCCCTGTCCTGGAGTCTTGTGGGGATAAGTGTCAGTTACATGGTCAGTCGGAGACTGGCGCGGTTTGTAACCGCAGGACAGAGCTAGCCCCCTCTCCTTGTCAGAGCAGTAGCAGTCCTGCAGCGCTGACCCTGTGACAGCCATTGCGCTGGGTCTCGTGTGTGGCCAGGGCAAGTCTCCGGCTTCACTTGCTCGCCCTTGGGCAGGCCGGGGCGGCTGCCGTTCCTGGCAGCTCCTGGGGCCCGGCCTGGCAGAAGGAGCAGAGGCAGGGCGAGCCGGAGGAGTGCCTGTAAAAGGGGCCCAGCGGCCCCGCTGCCGTGCGGGGAGGCTCTGGCGGAGCCGCTCGGAAGCCCAGGTACCCAGGCGCGGCTGCCAGGGAGCAGGCGGAGGGAGAGGCGGGCACGGGGCGGACCCGAGCCAGCGGGTGGAGCTCGCTCAGCAGCCGCCGCATGTCCTGCAGGGAGCTGCTCAGCGCGAGGATGTAGCTGCGGGCCAGCAGCAGCGTGGCGAGCTTGGAGAGCTTGCGCACCGCGGGGCCCTGCGCGTAGGGCATCACGGCCCGCAGGCCGTCCAGCGCCTGGTTCAGGTCGTGCATCCGCCTGCGCTCGCGGCTGTTCACCTTCAGCCGCTGCTCCTGCTGCTGTTGGTCCGACTGCGCCTTCCTGCCGCCCCGCAGCTTCCCCCCGGCCCCGCCGGGCCCCTGCTGGGGAGCCGCTGGCTCGCGGCAGAAGGCTTCAAACAGGAGCTGGGGGCTGCCCGCTGCCTCCGGCTCCGGGGACGAGGCTCTGCTGGATGTGGAGGCCACATCGGAATCCATGGGGCAGCCAGAGGTGCCTGCCGCCTGCTTCCCCCCGGCAGCCCCGGGGTGGGACTCGCCACTGCTGGGGGGCGAGTGCGCTGGGTCGGAGACAAACTTCCCGTCCCCCTCGTTGGCTGGGCGAGTGTCGTGGGCTCCCTGCAGGGCCGGTTATTTATACAGCCCCCGTCACAAAGGGAACAATGACGCCCAATCACCAAAGAGATTCTTCCCCCAAGGCGGCTACCGGGCCGCCACTTTCCCCCGTTACCACCCTTGCTGCTGACTCTGCAGCGGAGGGGTCTGATCCGCCCCTACCACGGAGCATGCAGCGGGCAGAGCGCGACCAGCGGCAGCGAGGTCTCTGCCCCTTGTCCTCCTCGTCCTCCAGCCCTAGGGACCCTGAGAAACCACCCCCTGGATCCCTCGCACACACATTCCCCTCCACCTGTGGACCCAGTCACAGCGGACTATGGCCCAGAGTCTGCACTAGGGCCTGGAAGGTCTTTTGTCAAGTGAGCAGGGATAATAGGGCAAGGGGCAGGCTGAGAGCTCACAAAGTGTCTGGGGAAGGCCTGGTGGGCATAGGACAAGGGTATCTTGGTCCTGAAACATGGGCCAGAGCCTCAGAGGGTGGGTGCAGGCCCGTTGACTTCAGGGAGGTAGGGCACTTTACCCCAGCTGGGGACCTGGCCCACTGTTTGCAGGAAAGCAGAGCAGGGGTCTTCATTGTTTCCTCTAAACTGCACAGTTCTTCACCACAGAGAATCGCCCCTGGCAATCGCCTAGGGCGCCAGGATTATTGGTGGGCGGCGTTTTGCTGGAGGGGGCAGCAGGCGGCTCCGGTGGACCTACTGCAATCATGCCTGCGGACAGTCGGCTGCTCGCGCGGGCTCCGGTGGACCTCCCGCAGGCACGACTGTGGCAGCTCCACCAGAGCTGCGGGACCACCGCGCGGGGCGCCGAAATTGCCGTGCGCCTAGGGCGCTAAAACCCCTAGCGCCGGTCCTGGGTAGGGGTGCACCTGAAGAGGATGGCTGTGCAGAATCAGGAAAGCAGAGGCATCCTGCACCTGGGACTGTCACGGCACCATGGTGTCCTCATTGCCTGAGGCAATATCTGTTACTGGACCAACTTCTGCTGGTGAAAGAGACAAGCTTTCAAGCTAGATAGAGCTAGAGAGCTTCTCTTCGGGTCTGGGAAAGATAATCAGTGTCACAACTAAATACAAGGTGGAACAGATTGTTAAGCATTTGAGGTTAACACATGTTGCAAGAGACCATGCCAGATGAAATGGGCAGTTAACAATCACTTAACAACCTGTTCCACCTCCTGACACTCTGATTACCTTTCCCAGACCTAAAGACAAGCTCTGTGTAGCTCAAAAGTGTGTCTCTTTTACTAGCAAAAATTGGTCTGAAAACAATACTGCCTCACCCACCTTGTCTCTCTCATGTCCTGGGGCGAACAGGGCAACAACAACCGCTGCCAAAACTGGTTTGTTATGTCTCACATTCCTGCTATCTACTCTCACTCCCCTTGGCTTGGGCTGTAGAATGCAGCAGTATCTGTCCTGCTGTTGAAATGTACAGGAATACATCACTGGGGTACACCCTATTTTCTTATTGAGCTTGCAATGAAGGGAAAGTAATTCACTCATAAATGGGTTTGTTGGAGTCCCTCCATGCAATACAGACAAGGGACAGTCAAGATGGGTCTCAGTATCATCTGGGAAAGTAAGGGAATCTCGTAATGTTTATTGTTTTGGAAAGAATAAACCACCCACATGAAGTAGATATGTGTTTCATAGTTTCATAGATTTTAGGACTGGAAGGGACCTTGAGAGGTCATTGAGTCTAGTCCCCTGCCCTCATGACAGGACCAAATACTGTCTAGACCATCCCAGATAGACATTTATCTAACCTACTCTTAAATATCTCCAGAGCTGGAGATTCCACAGCCTCCCTAGGTGTTAGAACAGACACCTCTCCCCGCCCAACCCCCTTCTCATTATTATTTAAATTACAGTATCACCTAGAGGCCCCATTGTGATAGGCACTTTACATAGAGTAGGAAGGAAAATAGGCACAGAGGCTTACCCAAGATCAGACAGCAGAACCAGGAACAGAACCCATGTTTCTTCCACTAGACCATTTGGCTGCTTTTCCTTTGCTGAAAGGTTCACTTTGCCAAGTTCAATAGGTTTTGAGTTTTGTGAAGAAAAAAAAATTTACAAACATTTTACAAGAGAAAACCTGTTTTTACCCTTAGGTCAACATCTGAGGTTGGAAAGCAATTGGGGACCTGTGTGAAACGAAGTTCAGTTCAGGTTGTCAGTTCAGTTCTTAGTGAACAGGTGTCCACATCACAAAAATGTCCACAGTATCTGTCACTAATTCAGATCTTAGTTGGCAGCGTCAGTAGAAAGTGCAAGGAATGAATGGCGATGGAGACAGAAGTCCTTTCTACCCCTTGGAGTGGTCCTCCTAGTTGCGTCCCATTAGCTGGGCCATGTGGGGAAGTTTGCACAGGGTTAAACCTTTCTGTGAATTAATAGAAAACTTCAGTCTCCAGGGCTTTCAAAGCAGCAGCTTCTATAATCAATTAATTCAGATGAATGAATGAATGAATGTAGTTATGACCACAAAAAGTGATGGCAAAAGCAATGGCAACTTTGTGCTCCATTGTTTTCCCACTGGATCAAATTCAATTACTTTACAAGTCAACAACAAATCTTACTAGTTGCCATAACTTAAAGTGTTGCCTGGTCTCTGAAAATCAGTCTGGGCTCCTTTGGCTTTGAACATCATCATCAAGTGGAACCAACACTAATGATTCTGTAATAGGAATCCAGCTACCACTTTGGCTGATGTTGCAGGAAGGAGACCAGAATTCATCTTATTCTTTGGCAACAATGGTATACTGGCTCTGGAGTGCTGAAGACAATAAAATCATCTTATTGGTACACTAAACATATCAGGGTCATGTTTTATATTAAGGATCTGTTTAAAAAAAGAGTTAATAAATGGTTCATAGATGTTTTAATACATCATTAATCAATTATTGGAGTGTTCAACATATCAATGTTACTAATAACCATGGTTTAAAACAATCTCTAATATCTTTACTGATGTGCTTATAACCATGTGTAAAACGTACCACTCATGTTTTCAATGTGCTTATAACATCTATTAATCATTTATTAACCCTTAGTAAGCTATTTATAAATGGAATCATACTACAAAGTGTGACCCATATATGACGTGAATAACAGACAGGGAGCAGATCTGGCCAAGAACCAGGGGCCACTTTTACCCTTTTCTAAGTATCTCTGCACGTTCAGGCTCTTACAACTCCTCTTTAGGAATAATTTGGAAGATTTTAGTTTATTGGAAGAGGACATATTACACAGAAAGTAAATTATCTAAACCTTGTCCATTAAAAAACAAAACAACACAGATTTAGGGGCCCACCTTGCATGAAGCTTTGACTAAGAAAGGTAGCTAGAAGTTTTTAATCCTATATCTCTCTATTTATGTCAAGCCTTTGTCCTGAGTTCAGTCAGAACTAGTAAGGTCATAGGATTGTCAGTGATAAACCAGAGATTAGCTTGTTGCTGAGTCTCACTTTGAACACCGTGAGCTTAGATCCTTCCTAAACCGAAAACAAAATGGGCCAAATTCATCCCTGATGTAATTCACTTCACTTCATTGGGTGACACCAAAGATAAAACGGGACCACAGATTTCTATTTTATTCTTGCAAAGTCTATTAGGAAGAAGTTTGCCAGCACAGTTTTTCTGGGTATCCCCGTTAAATACATGACCTACACAAATACAAAGATCTTTGTGCTTTTGGGCTGCTGACAAAAGACTTTATTGGCCCTCTTGGAAGCAGTCATTAGTATATAAAGAGAAATTTCATGGTTATTTAGAAGTTGAATTTCTCTCCTTTCAAAGGTTTTATTCCTCACTTTCATTTTGATTCGTAATGACTAAACTTGGTTTACAGGTGGGGATTCTGAAAGCCCAGGGTGTATTTCACACAGCTGTTTTGTGGGCATGTGACATATGGAGTGATATACAAGCCTAGTTAAGGTATATAACAAAAAAACCACGATCAGACAAGTAACAAAATAAAGCAAAGATTCTGAAAGCTGAACATATTAAAAGGCTACACTGATAATTCAAAATGTATTTCAAATCCATTCTTCACTCCCAGGTAAGGATCCCAAGAAAAGCTGATAGAACAGATCAAAATGAAAGGCAATCTCATGAGTGCAGGGGAACCAGCTGATGTGATTTTGGGGTGTATATTAATTGGGTAGTATCCCTTTAATTAGTTTATGAGCCATCCATGGCCCACTAAATCCTTACTTTTCAAATGAGGCCTCCAGCAAGAGGGCCAATCACTGCTAAATGTGTTGGTAATTTTTGTGATGTGGACACCTGTCCACTGGTAACTGGACTGAAGCCACCAACTCGTTTCATACAGGTCACTGGATAGTAATTCAATGATAACTTGAAATCACTACTGACCGAGGCTGTATGTGAACCAGGGACATAATGAATGCAAAACTCTATATACCACTTCTAAAACCCAGAGTTATTCAGTTCTTAGATACCTTTTAGACTTTTAATGCGTAGCTTTGAGGACACTTTCTGGTTACACTTCTTATAGAAAACCCACTTAGATATATCTGTATTTATTAAGTGCTGTTTTTCAGTAAATATAAAACAATCAGGAATTATCAATGGAGCTATTAGTTACATTTTGAAAATAGACAATGAAAAAGAAGGAAATGTAGTCTGTAAAATATTTAAAGTGAAGCCTTTCTCTCCAGTTATGTCTTTCATGGATTCATTCCATAGAGGAGACTTAGCTTCCATAGATGAAGAATGTCAGTCAGTTCTGTGGTGCTGATATAAGGAGAAAGTCAGAATAGAGGGTCTGATTCTGCACCTCTTATTCATGTTGACTAGTCTCACGTAAGTAAGACCTACTTGCTCAAGTAAGAACTATTCTGCATAATTAGAAGTTGCAGAATCAGGCACATAATGAGCAAAGTGTTTTGTTTCATGTGGCCTTTGACAAAGGGAGCTGAGTTATTGCTCCAGATTAAGCTCTCCAAACTGCCTGGATATACGCCTCCCAACTCCTTCCTCTCTGGCCTCATTCTTTCATGTGTGTTCTTGTGCTTGGAGTCATCTTTCCTTTCAGCTCATTAACATCACTTGATCGCACTTGTCTTAGCAACCTGTGCACAATGAAATCAACACATCTGTGAGTTAAGGATCTTGGTTCTGACATCTGTCCTTTGTCATTCGTCATACTATGCCCATCATCCTCTGCATATCAGTGACCTAAGGTCATTCCTGTACAAACATGGTGTGTTGGTGGTCAACCATACTTTTGTTAAACAATTAACTCTAGCAACTGTAGAGTGCACAGAGTTGTCCACAGACAGTCAGTGTATGCTGCTTTACGCTTACAGCTCTGAGAGATCCTCCTGGTGTTGCAGAGACAAGAGATTCCAGGCCATATGAAATCCCAACTCTGGACAATAGTGGAATGGAGTCATACAGGAGATAAAATATCCCCTTCAAAATACATTAAAACAATTCTGGAAACTTCGAACCATGAAGAATGTCTAATTACATTATATTTAGTTGAAAGTGAACTTTCCAAGTGTAGGTGGAGGTAGGAGAATAAACCTTGTCCAATTCTATAACATAGCTCCTCTGGTAGGATCTGAAGGGATTCTTGGCTCGTTCTCATTGTCCAACAACAATATTAGGACCTTTGGGGAAGAACAGGGCATAAAGATGGGAGAATGGTGGGAATCCTCAGAGCTCCCATCTAGGGACCACTCCAAACCCTCTGCTTTCTAAAAGATCTCAGAATCTTGTGAAACAAGAATGAGAGGACTCTGGATGTTGCAGTGTCAGGGACTATAAGGCAGAAACTAACCTATTATATGATTTCATCTTAGTCCTGCCTTGAGTGCAGGGGACTGGACTAGAAGAACTCTCCAGGTCCCTTCCAGTCCTACAATTCTCTGATTCCTAACATACTAACAGTTGTATTTCCAACAGCATGTAGCTGTTGGCATTGAGACCCCGTGCCTGAAGATGTGCTCAACAGAGTTGGGGCTGGCATTACCCTTGAGGATAGTGGGTAGAAGAACTATGTTCTCTGCTAGAATTAAATTAGGTGAATTTACTCCAGACGCAATCTGGAATTTCCCCTTGACTCCCTTTGAACAGAGAGGTAATGAATTGTAACATTCACTCAGGTCAGGTAGATGAGCCCTTTTGATTGCACTCTCCGAAAGATCTCAGAATCTAATGAACCAAGACTGAGCGGACTGTAGATGTTGCAGTGTCAGGGACTAAAAGGCAGAAACTAACCTATTATATTATTTCAACCCTCATTCTTTTACTCTTGCTGCCCTGCAGGGGATCCTTCCCCCTGGTATTGAGATGTAAATACAAAATTAACAACTACAATAAATGTCTGCCCCACATTCACCCTTGATCCAGCCACTACAGCTTAGAGATGGCTGGTATAAACCTTCATCTACCCATAAAAAAGTGACAACAGATTGTTCTTCAGCCCTTATTACTACAGGAAGACTTGTATGTAAAGGTGGGGTTTTCGTTGTGCTATGAAAGGAGTCAAGCAAGGGCTCATTCTGATCTCTTGTGGCAATGAATTCCACAGCAGAGGAAACCACTGCTCAAATTATTCTGTTCTCAGCTCCTGAAAGTTTCACTCTGGCTTCCAGAGAAACAGTGACAAAACATGTGGGAATGAGCACTGGGCCATTAGAGTTGCTTCCATTTTCTTTTTTTTAGAACAGTAACAATTTCCATGTTTTAGTTCATTTGAGCAAGTTTAGTGTCTGTGAAAGATGTGAGAGACTCCAGGAGACTTAATTTCTCTGTCCACAGAACTGGTGCAGCAAAGGCAGCAGCAGTGCAATCTTCCTCATGGTAGCCACATCAATGTGCCTCAACTTTGACCTGCAGAGCTCAACTCTGGGGTCAGAATAAGATATTAGTTCAGTTTCCATCCCCATTCAATTCTTGGCCACTCTGCTGAACCTAACAATAATCGTTACTGATAGCAATTTTGATGGTGGTTCTGTGATGTGGATATTCTTCCCCTTGGAACAGGACTCAGAATACCAAATCATTTCTGGTTGTTTTGGGATCCCTGTGGAGGGAAGCCTGTTACTGAACATGTGCCAAAAGAATTGTGCTGTTTATGTTGCTGGCTTGGCATCTCTGCTCTTCTCCAGAAGATCCTCCTCAGAGACTAGGCGTTCTGTAGCAGTGTGAAGGAACAACTCTTTCATTTCTACAAAACAAGCAAAATGAAATGCTTCAAAAATAATCTCTTTTTTCACTAAATCCTGCCTGGGGCCTAACCCAACCTGTTACATGCTGGAGTAAGAACTGAAATTTCCAAGTAGTTCACAGACTAGGCTTCATATGTGCGTTTTGCTGCCAAGAGACGAGGTTAAGTGTTGCATGGGTATTCTGAATCAGGCTGCCAGTTAACAACCAAAGAAGAGGGCTTTATTGGACTAACTTCAACAACAGAAGTTAGTCCAATAAAGGACACTCCCTCACTCACCCGGCCTCTCTAGTTAACATGACAACCATAGTGCCCTCACCGTTTGGGGAAATGGAGCCAGATACTCCAGTGGTTCCCAGTTCATTGCGAGTGAGGACTGAAGAGGGAAATTAACAAAAGGAAACACAAATGAGAAATTCCTTAAAACTAGCCCAACTGTGGATGAAGTAGTTAATGAGCTCTGTATCAGGCTCATTGGCTGTATCAGGCTAACAAAGACCTTGTATTCCCTGATGGCTGCTGCTGTAAACTGGCTGGCTGCTGTCAAACGCTGAATGAAGACATCCGACTCCCTGCTGCGTGTCCCCTTCTGGCATATACTCTTTCTTTTAAATCAAACACAACCAGGAGAACAGGGTAACTCTTGCAAAGAAAGTCAAGCAAGAGGCATGTAATGGCTGGAGAAGGGGCTGGTGTCACTTTTCCTGCCAACACAAGGAGGTTCTGGGGCAAGAAATAGATTAACAATTCTTTAACCAACTGGCCTACCACAATTAGCTTTTGTTAGGGCAATTCCGACCTGTTTTGTGGGGAAAGAACTCCCCATTTATTGTCAGACATCCTTATTACTGTTTTGCAGTAAAATAGCCTTTCCATTTTAAGTGGCCTCATGGCTTGCCTATAAAATTAGCATTTCTGTGGGGCTCAGTTTCTCACTTTGCAAATCTCTTCTTTCCTCTCCCTTGTAACACTTTACTGCACTTTGCCAAGGGAGGATCAGATTCAGAGCTAGGGAAAAGTGACCCTGAGATAAATGGATCTGATGAGGAAAGATATATTTTAACTGATTTTGGAGACACATCGACTTCCGATATCCATGAATGAGGCATCCTTAAAATGTCTGCCATCATCTCATGATCATTCTGCCTAATGACTTTTAGCGTACTCCTGAAGAGCAATTTTTTGCCTTTGGACTCCGCCGTACTTAAAATGCATATAATATGATCAAAACCAAGAGAGCTATAAAGGATGTATCCCTTTGCTACTCCATGCAAAAATTACTCAGTTTAGACACTGGCCCAGGCATGTATGACTGCCTTGTTCTACATACTCTTCATATTTTGCTTTATTTTGTTAATGTACAGGTTGATTCTCTTATTCAAGAAACTATTCTGTCCTCATACCATGGTGCCACTGTTGTAGCATGGCCAGAGAAGAGTAGAACTGAGCATTAGAAGATACACAGAAAATGAAGGTGTGATTGCAGCACTGGTAGCATACCATGTAATCTAGCTAGCACAGGGAACCATAGTAGCAAAGCTAACCCACCCCCAGCAAAGTCGGTGCAGACTAGCAACCTGAGAACATGCCCCGGAGGCCTGTATTGGGGTAGCTGGCCCATGCTGAAGCCAGGGCCGCCATGGCTTCACTACTATTGTTACCCACATTAGGTAGATTAAAGCTAGTACGGGTATACTAACTCTGCTACAATCACACCTCCATTTCCTGTGTAGACATACCCTAAGTTACAGGACAAAAAGATGCAGTTTGGGAGTGGCAGAGAGAGATCAGTGGTAGTAGCTCTCCCATAGTGTCCCTCGCTTGCAGAGCTACATTGATTTAAAAGTATTTGCTCACCCTGTGAATCAGGGACTTCTGCCCCAACACAAAGCAGTGTTTGAAAAGAATAGAAAAGAGCACCTGTGGTGGAGTGTTGAAAATCTTGATGCTGTTTTCATGATTTTAAACTATTTTTAAATATATGCTGTAGAAAAGGGAAAGGAATAAAATAATGTCTGATGTATAGAAAATGTTTTTCATCCTGAAGAATCGCAAAGCTTTTTAAAAATCAAATTACATAGGGATCACTTCACCCATCAAATGCAGTCACTTCTGGAGTGGAACTTTGCAGCTGTTTAACAGCACAGAGCAACACTACCTGACAATTTAAGCCAGCAAGTGAAGAACACTATCCAACTAATATTGTAGGGAGATTTAAGTAGGGAAATTGTACAGTAGAGATCCAGGACAAGATCCTCAACTGATGTAACTTGTCACATCTCCACTGGCTTCAACAGAGTTATGTAAATTTACACCAACTGAGGATTGACCCCCAAACTTGCATTTGATGAGGACACCGTGCTTAACACCTCTTCTCTTGCAAAAATGAAATGGAATTTTAATAATAAATAGTAATTTTCTTAACCATACACAGTCAGGAACTCAGTTTTTTTGCTTCTCATCTGAAATAAGGCATTTCCAACAATGGAGTACCCACTAGCACCAGGCTAAAGGTTTCATTCCGTATTGACTCAGTGCTTGATTCTGCATTGCTGTCTTTGGAATTTAGGGTGCACAAATAATGCAGAACTGAACCCTAAGTACAAAGAGTGCCACTTACTAAATCACTAAATCTGTTTCTTGGAGCACCATGGCTGGATTTTCCTTCGAAATCTCTCATCCAAATACTGACCAGCCCTAAATGTACTTTGCTTGTGAGATCTGACAAGATCAAAATAAAATGATACATATGCAAGTATCTTTCACCTTTGTTGCTAGCATGGATCTATAGTATATGTTGCTTGGGCTTGTAATTAGTAAAGTGTAAAAATGTTTCCTACTGCATGAGTGAACCCATCTTTCATAAATCCAGGGGTGCTTTTGAAATGTTAAAATATATTGCAGTGATTGCACCGCCACCAAGAGTGTTAATCTGATGGAAACTGTCTTCTCTAGGGGTATAATCAGCCAGTGAAAATTTAATCTGATGCTGTAATGTCTGTAATGTGATAGCCTGGTGGAGTGCCTTAGGGGGAGGAAGGGCAGAGTTTCTATGCCACTAGACACAAGTGAAATTATCTCCTGCCTGTGTGTACAAATATATGTATCCCTCTTAATAAGCACATTTATTATTTTTCTTCCAGACTCTCTTAGTAACTCTTACTGCAAAACCAAAACATACCAATTAATGTATTTTTAATAGAATGGAGCATAAAGCATATAGAGCCTGTAATTTTACTGAGGATTCCTAAAGACATAATAAATAGCAATATTATTTGAATCAAAGCTCCTTGATAGAATTAAAGCTTTTATATTGTAGTTTTAGAATATATGTTTATTTTATATTACAAGAAATGTTTAGAAATTGGAGATGGTAACAGTTTTCAAAGCAGTTATATGTGGTCAGATAGTGTTGGGAATATTAAAATAAATTTAAGTCAATGATGAGTTATTAGCAGGTAGAGTTGAAAGGTTATTAAGAGGTCATAGAAGGTCACAGACCGATTCATTCTAATTGCAGTGTTGAGCATGCAGATTTTCACAGGAGAGAAAGTTTTGATGTTCTTTTCCATTATAGTTCTAAACGAAGCTAGTTAATGTACCACTCTGCCATGCTGGGAGAGGATGATTGTTAATAACTAACACACAGAGCACAGGAAGAATAATCATCTAGACTAGAGACAGGCTGAGCACATCAGCATTAGAATAGACACAGTGGGTACTAGCAAGATAGTTAATATAGAAGAGGGAGAAAAGAATCCAAACTTTTTGTATTAGAATGATCCTGTAAGTAGGAAAGAATTTAAGTATGATGGAAGCTATTCCATATATAAACCAATTAACATTTGCCCTCAGATTGGTTCGTGAGTGCTCCAAAACCTTTTAGGACAATAATCTCCCACCCCATTATCAGATTTCCAGGATAATTATATGATTTTTCAGAGAAGAATTTTCCATGTGAAGCTCTCAAACAACGAGTCTGTTTGTCCTGAATGACCACCCAGAAACAATGCCTCCTGGGTCAGAAGGAAGGCTGACTGGTTTGGGGGCAGTGAGTCTGCTTTTATGGAATGCAGACTGCCAGCACAGTAAAACCGAGGAGGTGCTCAGACTCTGAAAATCTGGTGTCTAACAACTTTAAAGACCATAATTCTAGTCGGCTGCACTTTATCTGGTAGTCTTCTTTTTGGACAATGGGTATTCTGTACCTTGCCTAAGGTGAAGATTAATAGGGATCCAGCTTTGTTGTAATATTACAGACCTAAGATTTATGCTGCATGGATTCACTTGGCTCCACTGATCAACTATTTTGCCACCTATCTTATGAATTTTCATCTGGCCTTCACGAGTATATGGCACATTTTACACTTCCCGAGACAGGATCACAGAGGAGTAAAGCTTTCTCCTTTACAAGCTCTATTTTCATAAAACTTTTTGTATTAAAAGCCATTGTATTTCTAAATAAAGGGTGTGTAATAACAGATTGGTAGTAAAGGAAAAACATATGAAAAGTAGCCAGAGTAAATAGTGGAAGGGTTAAGAATGCTGGTGCCTCATTTGGAAAGATTTTTTTGCAGAGCAGCAAGGGCTGAAGTCGCGACAGCACGCTTAGGTCTTTGTACATATAGACAGAAGATCAACAGCCGACAATATGAGTTATTGTGAACAGAAACCAGGACCTTCTATCTAGGTCCATAAGCTGCACCCATTACTGTGGTATTTAACCTTCTGCTTCCCAACAGACCTCTGTACAAAGCAGAGAAAGCTGATAAACATCTGAATAAGAGTCTGATACTATTTGGAGGCTTGGAGCCTGTTAATGATGTTCTTTAATTGGTAGGAGGTGTCACTGATTTCCCATTCAGACTGTAATTAACTATACAGGACAGATCCTCAAAACCAACCATTTGGAATGGTTGTTGCTAATGGGGCTGGGGCCTGTAGGGCCATCTTTGCACCGTCCTTATCTTCAGGTTGTTTGTCCCGTCCCAAGGAGGAATTTAGAGCAGCCTCAAGCCTACCAGCTGCAGCAATTGCGAACTGACCATTCCAGGGCACAGCAGTGCTCGGGCCACACCTCCATTTTCCCCAGCCTCACCTCTTATGCCAGGGTAAATCAGTTTAGCTGCTTTGATAGCTGCTTTGCATCCCCAGAACAGTGCAAAGCAGCACTGTGGGCCAGGATTTGGCCCACTACTTATTATTTGTATAGCAAATTGTTGGTATTTTATACATGAATAATAATAAAAACAAATAATGTGTTCATTAAAACCTGAACAGAAAATCAGTGGCTCTTCTTACCAGTCAAAATTGTGTCCAGTTTAGTCGTTGGCGAGATGAAGGATGGTTAAATTGTAGGGCTTCAGGGATGGCACTGTCTGGGATGAAGGTGTGTAAGAGACATTTGGCTTTCCAGGCAGAGAAGGAGGAAGCACAGAAGTAGATGCAACAATGCATTCTCTTTAGGCTGTTCATGGAGTGGTTATGCAGCCCAGAAGGTGCCTGCTTGCTTTCTCAACTTCAAGAGTGAATGCAGAATTTATAGGCAGCTAAAATGTGAACATTTTATAATTTTAAACAAATAAAAAGAAGACAAAAAAAGAGAGGGTCCCTGGAATCATTATGACCCCTACCCCTTCTTGAGGCACTGAGTTAGGGTGGGCCAGAGTCCTTGTTTTCCAACTTCTGAAAGGTATATAGAGATATTTCCTCCCCACAGGACATAATCTACAACCCAGGAAATGTAGGGACTGATCCTTCAGCTTACTCATGTAAATAGTCCCATTGAGACTACTCTAGCAAGTAAGGGTGCAGGATCAGTTCCTTAATTTTTAAATAATTAGGGAACTCAGACAGAACTACTTTATACAAAGAATAATATATTGAGTAAGTTACTGGCCAGAAAAAAAAAAAAGCAAAGAATACCATTTATTTTCAGAAGGGATATAAAACTTCATACTTCAATGCATAAGATGACCAATAATGGATAGTATTTAAGAAGAAACATCTCTGGATGGTTTATTCCATAAATGTCCCTGATGGAGTTTTTGCACCCTCCTCTGAAGCATCTGGTCACTGTCAGAGACAGGATACTGAACTAGTTGGTCCACTAGTCTGATTTGGTATGATAATTCCTATATTTCTGTGATTTGGGAAGGGTGGTTCATGAGAGTCGTATGTTTCAGAATCAAAGTGTTGATCATATGTATGAATCTATTCCTCTTTCACAAATAAATTAGTGCAAGTGAAGAAATACATAAAGAGATCTGAGGTTTTGACAAGTTTTTAATTATGCTGCATTAGGGTGACCAGATGTCCCAATTTTATAGGGACAGTCCTGATTTTTGGGTCTTTTTCTTATATAGGCTCCTATTACACAACCCCCCGGCCCCCACACCACCCTGTCCTGATTTTTCATATTTACTGTCTGGTCACCCTATGCTGCATCATCCCACTGCATACAAGGGACAATGGCCATGACCTTCAAAGCACATATGCAGTATTGTTGTAGTTGTGTTGGTCCCAGGATGTTAGAGACACAAGGTGGGTGAGGTAATATCTCTTACTGGACCAACTTTTGTTGGTGAGAGAGACAAGCTTTCAAGCTTGCACAATGCTCTTCTTCAGGTATGGGCAATATACTGAGTGACAGCTAAATACAAGGTGAAACCGATTATTTAGCATGTGACAGTACATTTCCCAGACCTAAAGAAAAGCTGGGTGTAAGCTCAAAAGCTTGTCTCTCACACCAACAGAAGTTGGTCCAATAAAAGACATTACCACACTCATCTTGTCCCTTCAAAGCACATGTACGTCAAGGATGTGTAGATAACTGCTGAAATCCTGGTGATCTTAGACAATATGTGCACGTCCTTGCCTCCCTGCATGCACTGCCCTCTGAAAATGGCAGCTGAGCTAGGTCACTTGCTGTTCTGCTATTGGTTCCCTGCCTGCTGCTGCTTGCTTCTGCTCTCTCCACCGGGATTTGGAGACCGCATAGGAGAATTTGAGCAACATTAACTTATGTGGCAAACAGTGATGTGATTTCTTACTCTTTGTCTGGGAAACATGCCATGTAGGAGCATCTGTTCCCTGCTTCATTTTCCTTTTCCCTCCGGCTTAGCAATGCTCCTTTTTCTTGCACAGTCCCAGAATACTATTTTCTTCATTGCTGAGTGACCAGAGTGTATTCTGCGAAGGGCATGCTGTTTAGGCATTGCTTATTAGTGAAGAGAGTTCACAATTCATCTTATAGCAAATTCATAAATTCACATATCTGCTTAGTGGAAATGAGGAGTGTACATAACTCTTGGTTATTAACTGAAGGGTAGATGAAGATGCAGGGAGGTGGGAATAAAGTAAAACAGCAAAGGGACGGTGGAGAAAGAGCTGAGGGACTGTGGAGAGGAAATGTGACGGGGAAGTGTGAGAAATAAGGGACTGGAGCAGGAGCAGGAAATTAGAGTCTGACAGGGAAGATGGGGAGTGGGATGAGGAATTTGGCAAGGACTAATACTGTAGGAGGGTATAGATTTGATAGGGAGAAAGAATTAGTGGACTACAAAAAGAACTAATATACTGAGGGACGTATGAAAACTGATGGTGAGGAGAAAAGTGATTATATATGGGGGTAGGGTTGCCAGGTGTCTGATTTTCGACCGGAACGCACGGTCAAAAAGGGACCCTGGTAGCTCCAGTTAGCACCACTGCTCGGGCTGTTAAAAGTGGGAGTAAGGCATGCTCCTTTCCTGCCGTGGCTCCACGCAGCTCCTTGAAGTGGCCGGCATGTCCCTGCAGTCCCTAGGCTCCGCTGCCCGGGGCTCTGGCGGTGATTTAAAAGGGCCCAGAGCTCTGGCCACTGTAGCAGTGGTGGCTGCGGCGGCCAGAAGCCCTGGGACCTTTTAAATTGCTGGTCCCTGGGCAGCTGCACCTTTCACCTGCCCCATTGGTGGCCGGTGTAACATCACTTTGAGCAACCCTCCCGTTTTCCGGGACACTGACACGGGGGGGGGGGGTCAAAAGGGGCGCAGCTGCGCTTTAATGTTGGCTGCGTATGGGCTGGTACTGGCTTCTTACTGGTACGCCATACAGGCCTGTATTGGCCTACTTTCACTCCTGCCTCAACCCAGGAGCCTGCACCCCCAGCTGGAGCCCTCGCCCTCGCCCTCTCCCACATCTCAGCCAGTGAAAGTGAGCGAGGGCCGGAGGGGGATGGAGTGAGTGGGGGCGGGCGTCAGAGAAGAGGCAGGGCAAGGATGCTCGGTTTGGTGCGATTAGAAAGGTGGCGACCCTATATGGGGTGGGGTGTGTGCAGGAGACAGCTGAAAGGTGGTGGTTCCGTGCAGAGGGACGCTGCACGCCCCCTCCGATGTATGGCAATAGTCCGGTCACGTCAGGTTTGGTGCCTGGCCGCCTTTGGGGCGCAGCCTCTGAGCCGCGAGGCGCTTCGGGCTCCCGGGGGGTGACAGACGGTCTGTGACTAGCACAGCAGGGAGGCGGAGGCCACTCGAAGGCACGTCCCAAACGGTACCGATCTCAGCCATTCCGCCGTCTCCCCTCCAACGCCGAGAGCTGGGGGGCTAAGCCCCGCTCCTGACCTGCCCCCAGCCCGGGAGAACGGGCCCCCGCGGTGCATGCCGGGATGTGTAGTCCCCGTCCCTGGCTCCTGCCCCGGAGAAGAGAGTCACAGCAGGCAACTCCAATCCTGGAGGCGGCCGAGGCGAAGGGCGCATGCTCCATTGGGTGCGGGCGGGTGCCGGGGAGGGCGCACACTACCTTGCTGGGAAGGGGGCACCGCCTCTTTGCCTATCCTGCCGCGGGGTTGGCGGGTTGTGCGGCGAGAAGGCGGGTCCGGCCCGGCGCGTGCGTCCGGTTCGGTAGCGCTGCGCAAGGGGCCGGGTAAAGGTGAGAGGGAGAATGGAGGTTTCTCCTTTTCATTCAGGAGGGGGCGGGAGCGCGGGTCGGTGCGGGGCGAAGCTTCTGCCGAGCCCGGGTTCGGGGTGCGGCTGAGCAGCATCCCCCCCGCCCCGCCCCGCCCCGCCAGCTGCCCTCTGCGCAGAGCTGGGGGAGGGGCTGCCCAGGGGCCCTAGCCCGTAGGGAGAGGGGCGGCAGGGCTCAGTCCCGGGGGCGGAGGGTGTCCTGTGGGGGAGGCGGCGGACCCGAGACAGTACTGACCCCGCGAAGTCTGACGGACTCCCCGTTCCTCTGGGGGGCTGCAGGGACTCGGCCCTGCTCAGCTGCCCGATGCGGGTTTGGTGTGCTGGGGTGGGGGGGCTGGCTCCCCTCCAGCACAATGGGCATTTCCCTTGCAACCAAGGGAGAGACCTGCTCAAAAGAACATACAAAATACGGTGCCAGGTCGTGCCCGTAGACTGATTGCCACGGGAGCGCCTGGCTAAAATGCAGGAGTGGGAGTAAAATGAGCCGGGCTCCTAGCTCTACCACAGACTTTCTCTGGGATGCTTAAGCTTAGTTCTTCAATTCCCCTGCCTGGAAAATGGGCATAGCGCTTCCAGTCCCACAGGAGCATTGTGAGACTTCAGGCTTGTAAAGTTCTCTGAAATTCTCAAGTGGAAAGCCTTAAATAAGTAAAATGTATTGTTGTTTTTAAGCCTTTCCAATTTTCATTAGTTTTTCTGCCAGCAGTGCTCCTGAGCAACCAACCTATGCCAGTTTCACCCTTGACTGCAAATATCAGAAAAACAATATCAGAAGGGTAGCCGTGTTAGTCTGGATCTGTAAAAGCAGCAAAGAATCCTGTGGCACCTTATAGACTAACAGACGTTTTGGAGCATGAGCTTTCGTGAGTGAATACCCGCTTTGTCGGATCCGATGGAGTGGGTATTCACCCACGAAAGCTCATGTTCCAAAACATCTGTTAGTCTATAAGGTGCCACAGGATTCTTTGCTGCTTTTACAGAAAAACAATAGTGTCTGATTTTTTTTTTTTAATAAAGAACAAGGGATTAATGTCAGCGGTGCACGTAATCTCATCCAATGAGACAACTAGTATATAAATAAAAAGGTGAACTTTGATAACTGTATCTTCAAAAACTTTTCTCAGGGCAGGTTATAATTTTACCCTGGAATCAGTTTTATTGAAAGCGTTATAAAAAGCAGATACCACCTTCGACTATCTGAAGTTTAGAATTGTCCTGACTCTTCGGAGTACTGTACACAATCACTGCATCTTTGCCATGTGTCTGTGATAGGTTGGCTGAGTTGGGATATAGGATACTAAATTTGTCAAGCTGGTATGTTGTCCACTAAGAAAGGACAGAGGCTGCTCTATTTAGATTGTAAGCTCTTTAGGGTATGGACCACCTTTTTGTTCTGTGTTTGTACAATGGGTTTCTGGTCCATGAGTAGGGCTCCTTGGTGCTGGGGTAATGCTAATAATAATTGGACTTGGACTATCGTGGTTGGAATGTTACAGTGACTTCAGATTTTAATTTTTCTCTCCAGAGTCTGAATATGACTATAGGCCAGGTTGTTGCGGGGTGGTGGTTGTTTTTGGAAGGAGGGAAAACAGTGATAGATTTTGATTTCTTCTTCCTTTGTGGAATCATTTCTGCTCTAATGTTCTCTCTTTATGTTTCTTCTTGTCAGTGATCAGAAGCAGCAATAGGAGAAATGGAGATGCAGTCATATTACACGAAACTCTTGGGAGAGCTCAATGAGCAAAGAAAGAGGGATTTTTTTTGTGACTGCAGTATTATTGTGGAAGGCAGGATCTTCAAAGCTCACAAGAACATTCTCTTTGCCAATAGTGGCTACTTCAGAGCCCTATTGATTCATTACATTCAAGACAGTGGGCGACACAGCACCGCTTCTTTGGACATTGTTACTTCAGAGGCCTTCTCCATCATCCTAGATTTCCTTTATTCAGGGAAGCTGGATCTTTGTGGAGAAAATGTTATTGAGGTCATGTCCGCAGCTAGCTACTTGCAGATGACTGATGTGGTCAATTTTTGCAAAACATACATCAGGTCATCGCTAGATATTTGCAGAAAAATAGAGAGAGAAGCGGCTTTCTATCAGGCTGATAGCGGAAGCTCTAGTTCTGTCAGAGAGGGCACTTCCTATGGTACAAAGAGCCAGTGCTCTGCCTCCGTCTCTTCTCTGCAAGAAAAGGAAAGGATTTCTGATTGTCAGAGAGATCCTCCCTGTGGTGAATGTAGCAGCTGCCACCCAATGGAACTTGTGGTGAGAGACCCTGTAAGCAGTGATTCTCCAGATGACATTAATTCTTCTCTGCCCAAAGGGGTAGTAGAACCAAAAGTAGAATTTGACTCTGATGAAGTGGAAGTAGAAGTGGGTGAACGACTACAGCAGTATCCAACTCCTTTATCTCTCGAGCAGATGGAAGAGGGGTTGCACAGTGGCCAGGCAATGGACTTGGCCTGCAATAACTATCATATGAAACAGTTCCTGGAGGCCCTGCTACGCAATAGTGCTGCTCAGAGAAAAGATGATGTGGTTCATCACTTTGTTCGTGGCTTTGAGAGTAGGCCAGAAGATGCAGGAGTGGCCATGAGTTCCATGATGGACATTCACAGCGACTGGTATGGTGAGGATACAGGTGAGATGAGAATTCCTTAGGCTGTAGATAATGTCTGTATAACAGATGAGGAAGCTGCTTATGTGTATAACTTTCTATGTTAATTGAACAGTGATTTTCATTCTTGTTCAGTATACTTCACAGGAAAATATTGCTGAATTTTATGCAACAGCAAAATAAACTATTGTTCTGGACTTCAAAAGAAAGCTGCACTCATTTTGCTCAGTGCAGCATTTGGAAGGTAAGTATTTCTGATCTAAAAACTTGTATTTGAAATAGGAATTTGGAGTCTAATGTTGGTGACCACCAGTTTACTAAATGGTAACATAATTTGAGACAACACTGGAGTGAAGGATGAATGTAAGAAGAACTTTGCCTCTTATAACTGTTAGTATTATGAAGAAGAGTTGTTAAGAATTCAGAAAGACAAACTGATAACCCCATGTTGGTTATGCTATAAACTCTTGAGAGGCAGAATATTAACTACGCTGCATATTTTCCCTCTAGAGGCAGACTTCCTTCTCCATTGCTGATCATCAGGGCTGCTGCTTTCACTAGCCCAAATACATGCTGGGATTTCTCAGCACCACTAGGAAGGCTATGTGGCAGCACCTTCAGGGACCTGAAGGAGAAAAAACTCATGTAAATATACACATTTTCTAAAATGGCCGTTAACAATATTGGGTCTTCATCTACTTGTAATAAAGATGGAAGACTATTTCTTTTCCCGAACACTGTCTCTGTTTACCTTTCAAAAACTGTCCTTTAAGGTGGGTTCTACTTGCTTGAAATACACCTCAGTTCTCATAGCCATTCATAAGTTGCCAAGTTAAAAAAAAATGATGTAGGCAATAGGAGTTATGCACAGAAATAGTGTGTGCTGTTGAAGGTAAAGCTGTGTTTAAGCCATCACTAGCTCAAGCACACAAGTGTATTCTTAAAGCCACTTAGAGTTCAGTGGGTCTGTAAGGAACTCTCACTGTGTAGTGAATCAGTGTTCAGCTGATAAAATCATTAAGTATTAGTCAGTTAGCATAACTGAAATAATATTTAATGGCAGTGTTCTGTTACAATAACATCTACTGCTTCCAAAATAATGTAGCATAGCAGACATCTAATAGGATAACATTATGTTCCATTGAGGGTTTTTCAAGTAAAACTCTTCAAATTGTTAATCTAGAATTAAAAGTGAAAATGCACATAAAACCTGATAAGTTTCTAGCAAATTCTACTAATTATTGATGATTTTTAACACTAGAAATGTGTATTTTAAACATGCATTCAGGGTTCTGTGTTTCTCTTACAAGAATTGGCGTCACTAGCACCTGAAGTAGAACAGAAAATTATTCTTTATGTTGGTTTAGGTTCTTGTGATGTATTCAGCTTTTTCAAGGGAGACACAGAATGCTGAACTCCAGTCCTGGTAGCTAAAGTTATGGAATGAGTCTCAGATATCTTGTTTTTGAAAGCGTGTGTGTGTGTGTATATATATATATGTGCATGTCTATACATGAATTATTAATGTAATTACTGATTTTGATATGTATTGAAAAAGATTTTAGTTAATCTTTGAGGCTCCAATACATTGAAGGACTATGTCTATGCATAACTTTAATCATGCACTTTAGTCCCATTGATTTCAGTGGGGTGCCTTAATGTTAAGGATGTGTTTAAAGTGCTTTCCTGAATCAGTGTATAAAGCAACAAGCACTTTTTAGTCTCTTAACATTGCCATCCAATCCTCGTCATGTTACAAAGGACATCTCTTGTCAGTCATATATTGGCTACTATGAACAAGCTCAGTAATGCCCATTTTTATTTAAAAATGTAATCTTCAAATACAATTCTCAATTTTTGCATCTTCTCACATGAATTTATTAATGTTTAATTGTATGTGTATATTCTGAATCTAGGCCTATTTTACTAGAAAAAATAAAACACAAACAGCAAATATATTCGAGATGGAAGATTCTTGTTAGTCCCAGGAGAGAGCCTACTAAAACTTGAATGGGGACAGAGGCATAAATTACCTCTGGGGATGGTCCCTCTATGTCTAAATTGCGGCCCATTATTATAGCATATTGGAAATCTTACACTGCTACTGCGTGTGCACTTTCCTGTGGCTAAATTAAAGACTTTAGTTTCCAGTGCGATTAATATGACACCTTTTTCAAAAATAAAGTGAAGATAACAAGAAACTTTCAATTGCTCGCATATTGAGCATAGTCTAGCAAATACATCACACCAGAAATCAATGTTGCCAATTTATTAAATGTATTTTAAAGCTGCCTGATTTTCAAGGGTGCTAAGCACCTGCAGCTCCATAAGCTTTAAAAAAAGAGACCACACAATTAAAAAAAAAAATATATATATATATATATATATATATCTCCAAGTGAGCCGAATACAAAGAAGAAAAATATGTAAGTATTCTGGCCCTAGTTTGCAGGCAAGGATTATAACAAGCAACCTAGCTAACTTTGTCAAATTGTCTAAAACATATCCTTTTCTTTTTAAAAGGTGATGTGTTAGTTGTGCCAATCAAGCTCCACAAATGCCCATTCTGTCCCTACACAGCTAAGCAGAAGGGAATACTAAAACGGCACATTCGCTCTCATACAGGCGAGAGACCCTACCCTTGTGAGACATGCGGCAAACGCTTCACCCGGCAGGAGCACCTTCGGAGTCATGCTCTAAGTGTAAGTTTGATGAAAGCAGATATCTGTCAGAAGCAGACTTAAAAATAAATGGTCAGCTCCTGTGTTCAGTGTTTCTCAGTCGTCATGCTGATCTGTGTAAATAATGTATATGTATCACGTTTTGACTTAAGGCTGTTCTAAAGTACAGTATAGAATGATTCTGCTCCCAATATGTAAGGTTAACTGGACAATGGTTAAGACTAAGAAATTGACATTTAATGTAATACAGCTATTTTAGTCCAAAACCTCTTAGAAAGATGATGTGATCATTTGCCGTGCAAGTTTGGTAAATGCTGCTGCATGTTTCATCTTGGAATATATGGAAGCAGCATCCCCAAAAAGGAATAAAACAACATGATAGGCCAGCCAATTTACAATGATGTTTTATTTCTCATTGATCAGGTGCACCGATCAAACAAGCCAATTATCTGCAAGGGTTGCAGAAGAACGTTCACAAGTAGCCTATCACAGGGATTACGGCGCTTTGGCTTGTGTGACAGCTGCACTTGTGTAACGACTACACATGAGGATTCAATGCCCATTAACCTCAGTCTGATGGAACCGTCATCAGAAGGTCAAGAAAAGGGTGATACAGACAATGATTGGCCTATATATGTCGAATCTGGTGAGGAAAATGATCCGGCTGATGATGATGATGCTGATGATAAGCAGGAGATCCATAGAAGCTTATCAGACCGAGAGGCACTTATGTAGTAACAAAAGGAGAGTTGGCAGATTTAAAGTGTCTCCCCTGTGATTGGTCATTCTACAGCAGAAAACTGTATATTTAACCAGTTTTGTGGAACTCTGTGTTTTTATTACTAAATTCCAGTTTTGATAGAACAGGTGGGAAGAACTGGATTTTGGAATTTTGAAATATTTTTCTAACTTTTCAGTGCTGTGCACTAGAATTCTGAGGGAATTTTCTGTCCTGGATAAGCAGAGGCTGTCTCCTTGCAATCACGTGTTGTGCTTCTGTACCCTGGCTCTGAGGGAAGGATAACATTATTTGCAGGTGAAGGATCATCATGATCATTTGATACTGAGTTTCCTTTCACAATGCTGCCATGGTCCCTCAATCCTGGTCTCAAGGGGGCCAACCATCATCTTTCTAGGAAGAGATGTGGAGAAAATAAATGTAGTTTTCATCCTTAACCTTGGACTTCTCTAAACTGTTTTGCAATCTCGTCCCTCTTATGCTAGGAAAGTCCTGCCTGAAACTGTAAATCCTAACTGTTTGTTTAATCTTAAAAGTTTAGAATAGGATTTAACCTGGAAACCACGGTAAATTACCAGGAGAACAAATATGTTGCAAAGGGAAGCATATTCAGTAGAGAATCTTCACAGATGTTTGTTCATGTATGTACTTAGAGAGCAAGCTTCTATTTTTGGGCAGTTTTCACTGCATTTCCATCCATGGAGAACAACAGAGCTTGGGCTGTGATTCTTCTGGTCTGTATTTAACGCCCATTAGACAGTAGTCCAGGCCTGAGAACTACACAAAACACTTATTCTGTGATCTAGTAAAATAGTGTCCGAAGTGCACTGGTCACTGAAGGAAGACTAAGTGCACTGCCCGCCTCTTTTCAACCATTTACAGTAGAAGTTATAACATAGCAATCTAGAAAAGTGGTTTCTTTAGTAGATTAAATAGTCAGATTTACTGTTGATCTAGCTGAAGTACAATTCCAAAGAAAAATCTGGACTACATATATAACATCATCCCTGCAAACTATTTTTGAAGAAGCCAGGTGAGACCCTTTGTAAAATTAGAGACTCCCTGTATGAAAACTTCCCTTTTCCTAATGACATTTTTCTTCTTATATAGTCAAAAATAGTCTGATGATTCCTGTGATGGTTTGTACCCTTTCATTGTTTTATGAATTCATCCAGGGACTGTCTCTTGTTAAAATTCCAACTTGGACCCTGCATTTTCCTTGTTGGACAGATACAAGTTGGCTTTTGAAGGAGGGGAGATTACTTTAGACTCATAGACTTTAAAGTCAGAAGTTATTTAATTTACCTGTTCAGTACCAAATTGCGGTAAACTATGAAATTAGCTGGGAAACTGTAAAGAGCTCTTGGGTAAGCTACTGCTAAACTTAAGGCTAAAGAAGTTACAATATTGAAGGATTCTGTGAAGTGAAGGTGCATACTGTACGTAGATAGTACTTTTTAACTTGTTTGTAAATGTTCAGTGAAAAGCATTGTATTTGGGCCTCACTTTCTGGATCAAGTGCTAGAACAGAAGATTGCAGACAGACATCACTGGGACAAGAAGATCTCAGTTAAAAAGACAGTTTTCCTTTCTTATGTTTTAAAGAAGACTTTACACTGAGCAAACATAAAATGGAACATTTTTATATAAAAAGCAGCTGATTTAACCAGTCATTTTCTGTATACCTTGTGCTATTATTTCACATATTGGATAAGAACATTCTGCCTCACAGTTCAGCTTCTTTATTTACTTCATCCTGTAGCAAGGCAATAATCCTGGTGTGATATCACAATCTACTTGTACAGAAGCGATTCTGATATCACAAATGTGGCATTATGACTTCATTGCAAGATCAAAGAGGATGACTAAAAATGAAACAAGCCTCTGTTTATCTTGAATTACTAGCAAAGTAGCAAAAAAAAAAAAAAAATCAGAGGTAAATAGAGTTGTTGGAAATGTCTCCCCAAAACTCGAAGTCTTACTTTAAGTGCTCTCTTTCTGGAAGATATTTCATTTCTTGCTGGGTTTTTCTGTAACTTAAATTGAGGGGAGCAACGTACCATTAAGAATAAGCTATTTGTATTTGTTTTCTAGTTTGTTACAAAACCTCTCCAGTAGTCCTTATTTCCTATTGTTTGTACATTGGAGTTGGTGTCTGAACAATCATGTCCTAGTTTCATCAGCAGAGCAGATTAGTATTAGGGCCAGATTTTCCAGAGAACTAAGCAACCACCAGCAGCTCCTATTTAAGCACCTGAATGAGTGTCTGGGTCTACAAAAGAGCCCTGGCCACTTCATTTAGGAGCTAAATGGGAACTGAGCTCTCCTGAACATCCAACTTCAATTTTGGGTGCTAAACAGTTTTGAAAATCTGGCCTATAGGGTGGGCTTCTAGATCACATAAGCACTTTTGAAAATCCTATCTATAATCCCATGGGGTGGTCTTTTTGATTACTTCTCTGTTTCTGCCCAGCCAACCCAGGTTCACAATGGTATTCTCTGATATCTGCTTATCAGATGAGCAAAGGACTTTGTGTAAGAACATTTGAAAAGGAGTCCTCATAGTTTTGACAACTGAGGACTTAGTTGCATAATGAAGGTGGGGTAGGAATGTAAATAGTCATCTTAACTTTTCATCAGCATGGCATCCTGATCTCTATGATCATTCTGGCAGAGAGGTGCCACTTCAGTGTAAATATTAGAGGCCACTAGACTTGGAATATTCATTGGATATGGTGCTGGATAGTGTGTTACAATGCATCTTTCTGGTGATTTAGCTTATCAGAGAAACACTGTAGAACTATGTTGAGGCATGTACTAGTGAACTCTGAAATTGTGAAGACCTTCAGAAGAGGAAGATCAGTGCTCTTGTGAAGGCATGTATGTGGTGGATTTAAGAGCTGTGGGAAATATTGCAGTGACCTTCAGCTGTTTGAATTCAGCCTGCTTCATTTGGTTTTAGAAATTTTTGTTGTGTGTCTTGTGCATAGAGAATGGAACTGTGTTAAGTTTTGTGTAATGTTGGGGGAAGGGGTGGGGTGGGAGAGAGATTCCAGTCACATTGCAGTTTGAAAGTGACCAGCAAAATTGCAATTTCTGTTGATCTGTCACAGTGTGCCATTTTGTTTTTCAGTGAGTCCTTAATTCAAGCTCTGTGTTTCGTAGAAAAGGTTATGCTTTATTCAGTTTCTTGTGACAGATATTTATGTAGATCTACGTTTGCTGTGCTTCCCACCCAATTCCATGATGTTTCCTTGAAACCTTCCATGTAAATCCAGCCTTTACAAGCTTTGAGAAAGTGACACTTCTGTTCTAAAGAATATTCATATGGTGCTGAATGAAGAATCAAAGAAAATGTTCTTAGCAGGCTTGTTTCTAATGTGATCTTTTCTTTCAAGGTTTTTAAAAGGCCAAGAAACTACATATCTTACATACTTAGCTCTACATAATTTATGTTGTTTAGGAGTATACGTAATTTATTTGTTTGCACATAGTGGCACTGTTTTTCACTAAAGAAATACATGCTGCAATGATATTAATGGTGCATTGAACCTGTAAACATTAATCTTCCAAATCTGAGTCATTTCATTTGTCTGAAATTTGAACAGTAACTTTATAGCTGGAGTCCTTTAATTTAGTCTACTTAATTAACGGACACACTTATGAGCTGAGCCTTATTTGAACAGCTGATTTAACTACATCAGTGGATACCTGGAGGAGTCTGGAACCTATTGGCCTTGTGTAGAAAGTAAACCTAGTTGAGAGGGGCATGCTTTATAAAACATAGACCAGTTGACTAAATCGAGGAAACTCCAAGTTAAGTTTTTTAATTCCCAGACATTCAATCCATCCACTGCTGGCAATAGACACTATGCAAGCAAAAATCAAATTCATGGCAAGGAAAGATTAAAAGGATACTATCAACTTTAAAAGCTAGTTAATTTTTTTTTTTTAAAAAGGGTTTTCAGGTACTTCTGATTCTTCCTAATAACTTTTATGGTTTTACAATCATAGTTTCATTTTTAATTTTTATTTCTTTAAAGAACTTTTCTTTCCCGTTGCTGTTGGCGGGGGTCCTGCACAGCCCTCTGGGAAACAGTGAAACTGACTGTTGTCAAATGCACATAATAAACTGCAAAAAACAAATACATAATTTCCCTCCTAATTTCTCTGTGATAGCAACCTCTTGGATGATACTTGTAACAATAATAGGTTTTAAAAAATCTAGATTAAGTATGATTTAAAAAAAACAAACATATGTTTATTTACCTATGTTGCTTTGTAACCCCTTAGATTAAGTGAAAATTTAAGAAACCCAGTTTACTTTTTACATTTTTCCCAGTTTAGACAATGAAAACTTTTGTTCAGGGGTCTTAGAGCTGCAATTTTTGGGTTTAAAACAGTGCACAGGAATTATTAAGAACATAAGAATGGCCATACTGGGTCAGACCAAAGTTTCATCTAGCCTAATATCTTGTCTTCCAACAGTGGCTAGTGCCAGGGGCTTCAGAGAGAATGAACAGAACAGGTGGTCATTGTGTGATACATCCCCTATTGTCCACTCCCAGTTTCTGACAGAGGCTAGTGACACTCAGAGCATGGCATTGCATCCCTGCCATCCTGGCTAATAGTCACTGATGGACCAATCCTCCAGGAACTTATCTAGTTCTCTTTTGAACCCAGTTATACTTTTGGCCTTCACAACATCCCCAGCAATGAAGTTGACTATGCGTTGTGTGAAGAAGTACGTTCTTTTGTTTGTTTTAAACCTGCTACCTACTAATTTCGTTGGATGATCCCTAGTTCTTGTGAAGGAGTAAATAACATTTCCTTATTCATAGTCTCCACACCAGTCAAGATTTTACAGAGCTCTATCATATCCCCTTTCAGTGTTCTCTTTTCCAAACTAAAATGTCCCAGTCTTTTTTAATCTCTCCTCATACAGAAGTTGTTTCACACCCTTAATAATTTTTGTTGCCCTTCTCTGTATCTTTTCCACTTCCTTCCTCTATCTATCTATCTAATCTATAATTTTTTTTTTTGAGATGGGGAGACCAGATTCGCATGCAGTATTCAAGATGTGGGTGTACCATGGATTTATATAGAGGCAACATGATATTTTCTGTCTTCTTATCTATCCCTTTCCTAATGGTTCCTAACATTCTGTTATTTTTGACTGCCGCTGCGCAGAGTGGATGTTTTCAGGGAACTATGCACAATGACACCAAGATTTTTCTTGAGTGGTAACGGCTAATTTAGACCCCTCGTTTTATATTTATAGTTGGGATTATGTTTTCCAATGTGCAGTACTTTGCATTTGTCAACATTGAATTTGATCTGACATTTTGTTGTCCCGTCATCCAGTTTTGTGAGATTCCTTTGTAATTCTTTGCTGTCTGCTTTAGACTTAACTGTTATGAGTAAGTTTGTATTGTCTGCAAATTTTACCACCTCACTATTTACCCCTTTTTCCAGATCATTTATGAATATGTTGAACAGCACTGGTCCCAGTACAGACCCATGGGGGGACACCACTATTTACTTCTCTCCATTCTGAAAACTGGCCATTTATTCCTACTTTCTTGTCTTTTAACAAGTTACTGATTGATTGAGAGAGCCTTCCCTCTTATCCAATGACTCCTTACTTTGCTTAAGAACCTTTGGTGAGGAACCTTGTCAAAGGCTTTCTGAAAATCTAAGTATACTGTATCCACTGGTTCACCGTTGTCCATGTTTGTTGACTCCACTCAGAGAATTCTAATAGATTGGTGAGACATGATTTCCCTTTACAAAAGCACGTTGACTCTTCCCTCAACAAATTATGTTCATCTATGTCTGGTAATTCTGTTATTTACTATAGTTTCAACCTATTTGCCTGGTACTGAAGTTAGGCTTACCGGCCTGTATTTGCCAGGATAGGCACTGGAGCCTTTAAAAAAAAAAAAATTGGTGTCACATTAGCTATCCTCCAGTCATCTGGTACAGAAGCTGATTTAAATGATAAGTTACATACTGCAGCTAGTAGTTCTGTATTTTCATATTTGAGTTCCTTCAGAACTCTTGGGTGAATACCATTTGGTCCTGGTGACTTATTACTGTTTAATTTATAAATTTGTTCCAAAACCTCTTCTAATGACACCTCAATCTGGGACAGTTCCTCAAATTTGTCAGTGAAAAAGAATGGCTGAGGTGTGGAAAACTCCCTCACATCCTCTGCAGTGCAGACTGATGCAAAGAATTCATTTAGTTTCTCCACAATGGCCTTATCTTCCTTGAATGCTCCTTTCGCAGTTCAATAGTCCGTGAACATTGTTCAAATGTTTAAAACTAACTATTATCATTGGAATTATTAATGTGAGGAAACATTTGTTGGTCACACTGTAAAAGTTTCTTTGCAAACTAAAATTTGGAGCAAAATTTAAATCGGGTGTTCCTCTTCACTTTGATGTACATTATAAACTTAAATGTATGTTGTGTTTTTTTAATTTTAAAGCCTTACTAGAAAGTGTAAAGTATTGATAACATAATATGCTATAATCAGTTCACTGAGTCAGTTTTTGTCTGTTTCAGTCAGTTTTTGGACTGTTGCAGACTCTAAATAGGTGGAGGTGTTTAAAATCATGTAATGGAGCCAAAGATTTCACTTGTTCTTAAATGAATATAGGTAAGTAGAGAAATATAGTTCCATTCCTGCCAATGGCTCCATGCAGGCATACAAGTCTACCTAAATGGATCTTGTTATAGGATCAGGGTCATAGTTACTGTGTTCTCTGCTGCCAGCGTCAACTCGAACACTCTTTAAAACACAGGCTCTTGACAATGATTATAACACTTCTTTGCTTTACCTAATTTTTATTTGAAGATGGTGTATGCACAGGAACAGATTAAAAACAACAAATGCAGTATGTAGCCACTTACACGTTCATCCCAAAATACCCAGAGGCAGTATTCTACACCTTAAACTAAAGACCTGCAAAACGTGATGCAGAATTTTTTTTGACTTACAAAAGAACCATCAAAGTACATGAAACCATACTTTTCTCACGCTGGTAACTTAACTGGCTAAGGCTCAGATCCTGTAAAGACCGACACACGCATTTAACTTTATGCACATGTGTGGCCCTATTGACTATGAGACTAGTAACATGCATAAAGCTAAGCATGCGTTTTAAGGAGTAGGGTCCAAAACAGTTTGAAAAGTTCTCCAAGCTCTTAATGGTAAGACTGAGTATGTCTTGAACTTTTAGCTATTCAGTACCTCTGAAAACAGAAGTTTATCATGTGAACACTAAAATTTAATGTGAGTGTAATTGACTATATCACTGATATTCGAATCCATTTTCTTGTTTGAGCAGAAATAGCTGGTGGGGTGGGGTGGGGTGGGGGACCAAAAACCACAAAAAACCCTAGAACACACTACATATTGTTCACATGCAAACTTTAGAAAGTTTGCTTTACGATAGCTAAGATGTTTTTAAACTTTTATTGCTGAGTAAGGTAGATAATATGAAATCTAGTGGATCAGCATATTTAGAATACTCAAGCTTTTGGGGCTCAGCAGATCCTATCAGTAGGTATTAAACCAAAACCTAGAATGTTCACTAAATCAAGAAATACTTAATCCATCAGCTTTTGAGCCAGCACCTGACAGTGGAACTTTTTTGGCCTGAAAGCTTCTGACTCAAGTGCCAATCCTGTAAATTCCTCTGGGTGAACTTGAGAGCCTGGGTGGGTCAAAATACTCAGGCAGAGGTCTGTCCATTGGATCCTATACTGGTGAAATACTTTTTGATCCAGTAAAGGGTTTTTTTTTTATTTTTATTTTTTTACCTTTTCAACCTTCTAAGACCAATACAGCTTCAAACATTCTCTGCAGGTTACTGGGTAATGCATTGTCTTGAAATTGATCAATTGGTTTAACCAGAGTAAACCTTACTATAGTATTAATTGCTATAAAGAAAACATTCTTTGTTTATATTCTAACTCTTCTTTGTGCCTGAAATTCTTCAGTTATCTCCACTTTCTCTGTAAGTCTGATTCTTGGTATATTTTTCACTGTTTAAATTCTATTTTCTGTTTGTTAAATTAAGAACACAGGAGAAATTTGACTCTTGTTTTAATAAAGTGCCCCAGTATCTCTGTTTCACCATGTAATAGCGAATAAGATGCAAAATTAAAAACAAACAGAAAAACCTACTAAGGCAACCTTTTATCTTGGAAGTGGGAGAACTGACATCTTATCTCCTGGTTCCATAAGCACTGAGGGCCAAAAGTTCTATGTGGGACACTAGTCTCACTGCGTAGATCTAAAGCTAGGGTTTTTTCAGTGTCTGACTAAAGGTACCAGCACAGTATCTAGAAAATTCAGTGTGCAATAGGTAAAACAACACTAAACAGGTGGAACTTTGGAGATTTATAACTGGACATTTCCCAAGAGTTGCTAATAGGAAAGTGGCTATGACATTTTGTCATTGGCTGCCAGGTTTCCAAGTGTATCTGATTTAGACTTTTGTGTGTGTCAAGGTGGATGAGTAAAAAATAAATAAAACCAAAGTTAAGAATTTATGTAGACCACCACCACAGCAACAATTTACCCTTATTAAGGGATAGGGAACAAATCTTTAAGTGCTTTTTGTAACTTTTTTTCTACAGTGGTGCATTACTGAATGTCTTTATTGTATGTTAAATTGTATATGTACTATATATGTTTATATTGTTGTATGTAGTCCAGTTCTTTTATAGCTAAAGAACAAAACAAAAAATAAATAAATATTATGCTAACAATGAGACCATGGAACGATTTTGTTCCTCTTCCCCTGGATATGTTTGGTGTATGATTTAAGTAGATGGCTTGCTGATGGCCCTGTAGGATTTTCTGAATCAGTACTGTAATTTGTCACAGTGCTTTTCTTGGGGTATTAAGTTTCAGTGGGAATTATAATGGAAGACACAGTGAAAAAACTATAAACGTTTGCCCATTTAATTATTTGCAATTCCCATTTCAAGGAAACTGAAATAATGACCATCTGTATCCCAAACATTTTAATAAATAGCTCAAAAGAAAACTAAGTGACAAATTGACTTGTCCCCCTCAAACTCCATAAGCTGTAGTGCTGAGAGAGCTACCCCCTCTCTGCAACTGGAAGAAGAGATGTCATTTCATTCTGAAAGCAAAGGAGCCTTTCGCTGGTGTCATACCTAAACCTCCCACTCACCTATGTCCTTGTGTGCCATGATGAGCACTAGTCTAGACATTCTAGGGTGACCAGATGTCCCAATTTTATAGGGCCGGTCCTGATTTTGGGGTCTTTTTCTTCTATAGGCTCCTCTTACCCCCACCCCATCCCGATTTTTCACACTCGCTGTCTGGTCACCCTAAGACATTTTTACCCTCTGCCGGGAGAAGGCTTACAGAAATGGGCATGGAGGGGCGGGGGGTGTCAAATGGCCTTTAGGCATCACGTTCCCTCCTGGGGAGCATGTGGGACGGCGGGTGCGAAAAGAGGAAAATGCAGCCCACACTGCAAGGCGAGCTCAGGCAGCGGAAGCTGCTGGGTTGTGCCTGCAATCGGCGCGTTGCCCCTTTAATTGTGTCCCCAGCCCTCGGGCGTCTCTGTCCAACGCCCACGTCAGCAAATACCTTTTGTTTCTCTCACGTTCGGGCTTCCATGGTTTGGGGCGGCGGGACCCGCAAATTGCATTAAAGCGGCAAAGAGCCCCAGCCCAGGGGTTTGGGGATCCCGCACCCACCTCCTGCTCAGCAGCTGCAGTCCGCAGAACCCAGCCGGTAAGTGGCGGCTCCGCAGCCGGGCGGACTGGGCGTTGGGGGCTGAAATGGCCCCAGCCCGGACCGAGCCGAAGGCCGGGACAGCGGCTGGCTCTGCGGACCCGAAGCGGGCTGGGATCCGGAGCCAGCCGCTCTCCGGAGCCGAGCTTCAGCCCCGAGCGAGCGGCGCTCGCAGGGAGACCTAAGCGGGCGCCATTTGTAGCCCGGGCGCTGCTGGAACGGGCCGGGGATGGCAACAAAGGGCTGGTGGGAAGCGGGAGCTCGAGAGGCGGCGAGGCCGCTGCGAAGGGCGAAGGAGACACGCGTGTGAAATGCAGGAGGCTGGAGCCCAGGCAGGGGCTGCTCGGGCCATGGCGGGTCCCAGGCGGAGCCGCACAAGGGCGGCTGCTGGCGGTGGAGCTGGAGCTCCGGGATGGGGCAGCCCCCTCCCAAGCCGCCTGGCACTGGCCCGCTCGGGCTCCCTCGAGTCCCTCTCGGGCACTGATGCTCCGTCCGCTAAGCCCGGCGGGCGGCGGCGCCTGCCCTGACTGGGGACCGCTGGCTCTGAAGTCCGAAGGTACCGGCCTTGCTTGGCTGGCGAGTCTAGCGCCGTCGGGCGTTCCCAGTCCTACCCTGATTCCCGATGGCTGGGCAACCAATTCCGCCTGGGCGTGGGGGTGACTGGCCGCGACCTTCCCCAGTGCCTGGGCTGGTAGCTCCGGTGTCCACTGAGAGTTTGTGCCGCTGCCTCCTTGGGCCGCGCTGGTCCCCTCGGCCAAGAGGAGGCGGAGAGGGACTGCGTGTTGCCCCGCTGCAGAGAGAACCGTGCTTTCTAGCGCCTGCTTCCTCACAGTGTCCATGCACAACGCGTCTCCAGCCCACGCTTCTCCCTGTGATGGGGGGGAGACAGAAATATTCCCCGTCCACACCTCAGCGGGGTCTCACAGCGCTTGAGGGAGTTGGAAGACAGTGTCTCTACTCTATTCAATTTGATAGCGCCACATCCCTTCAGTATCTGCTTACTGAGGAGTATTTATTCTAAGGTACTTGTATATCATGAAAATTGCTAGCAAGCTACCTGAGTCTGCTCAGAAATGTATTCTTTGCTCATATGTAAATGTAATACATCCAGCTTCTCTCTAACAAATTCATTGTTCATTTCTTACATAGAAAGGCAAGAAGGCTGAATGGGATTTTTAAAAAGTCAGTAATAACAGGTATGTTATGTTAACAGACACAATAAAGTATGCCATCTAGTCTCTTCTGATTTGAAATTCGTTTTTAAGGAGTCTGAGATAAATATTACTGACATCTGGACAAATCCAAGGTTTCAGTTCAAGCAGTAGCCTAAGGATAAAAAGGTTATAGCATCATCCATGCAGTCTTATATCCACTTCAGGACAATGACCTCATCATTTTGTTGCCAAACATTTCTGTTTCCAGTCACCAGTGAAAATCACCACAGGTTTAGCAAAAGCTAGCATTATGTTTCTCCATCTTCACCTAAGGAATACATGTTGCGCCTGCCATGCATTGATATTCATTCTGTTGCACCCGTGGTTCATCTTCCTGTTGTGTGGGAGTGGGTAGGGGGTTGCTTATTTCCCTTTTGTGACACGAAAAAAATCTTTGTCCGTTTAGGTTCTTAAGTCTTCCAGATATTCTTATTGGTTTTCTTTTTTGTTTGTGTTCACTTCTATATAACAGTAAGAATAAAATATTTTTCTTGATTTAATATGACTGTTCAAAAATAAAATTATTTGAAACTTTAACCATGAATATCTGCTTTTTATGTCTCTTTAGGTTTAAAATAGAAAAGTTGATATGGAGAGTGTTCTTCACCTAGCTTCCATATAACACAGTTACATGGAAGTAAAAAAATCTATACTTTCTCTTTTGCATGCCTCATTGAGAGAAGAGTACAGTAGTCAGGAGAATACTTGTAAGTGCTGAAGAAGAACCATTCACATCACCAGCATCCCATATAACATATAGCACTATATAGTCTAGTCACTTACTATATGACCATCCCAGTTCTCTGCACTGCCATGCTGGAGATGCAGATTCATCTTTTCTGGTCTGACTCTAATTCTCTGGATTAGCAGAGAATGGCACTGTGGGGGAAAAAAAGGACGATTTAGACTCTGCCAGAGATGTGGAGAGCACACTACTTTATCCAGTGAGTGGGCTGGGGGTAGGAGACGAAGATTCTTGCAGCATACAATATAGTGCATGAACACTAAAACAGTAATCTGACATACTGATTTAATTTCCTGATTATTGATGTATTCTTAACATGCATTGTGAGATTTAAAATACGTTTCTGAACTGTGAAGATCATGTTCATAGTCTGTCTTGTATCACTTAGTTTTGATGATAGTTTGTGATGACTGTCACTAATACACTGCTGTTGAATTTCACTCTATTTTTAAGAGCAATAAACTCTAGATTTTTTTTCAAACACTACTTCATGAAACTTCCAGTCATTTAAATGTTGTTCCCAGTATGCTGTGGAACCTACATATATATATATATAGTACCCTCAAACTGTATTATTCCATCATAGGGTCTCCTGGTTTTTATATTTTTAAGGGGTAATTTCATATCTGTTCACTAAAAATATTGGTGTGGGGCACTCAGAGTAATCCCGTAGTTGACCATTCAATACATGTGTTGGATTTACAGCACCTATATCTTGCTTTATGGACTGGTAGGACTGCAGAATTTGCCAGCTCCTGATGAGAGAGCACCTTTCATTGCTCTGCAGTGATCTTTGTGTAACTGAATAAGGAGCAATGTTGAAAGATACTAAAGCCAGTCCTATATCCAGCTCTTTTTGCCAAAGAAGGTGGCTCTGACATGAGCTTTTGAGGGAATTGGTCGTGGAGAGAAAATTCTGGTGGTATGGACACAGTAGACTGCTGCTTATATTTTCTTTCCATAGAAATTTATATTAGATTACCAGAAATGGGATAGTGCTTTTAAAATATTCTATTTCAAAATAATGGTGTTAATTTCAGTGGGTAAATGCTGACAGTTTTATGTTCCAGCATCACCCACTCTTTATAAAAGAGTGCTCACTTTGGACACTTCTAAAAATATTACTCAACTAGATTTTTTTTGTCATTTCTTAGGCAACAAAGTTGAGAAATTACTATTTGTGTATTAAAAGTTACATATATGTAGCACCATTCATCCCATGGGAATCTATAAGACCTTTCCAAATTATATATTCAGGAATAACTTAACCCACTGGTAAGTGTTACACAGCAGCTTTTAACAATACACATCAATAATGCATGACAATTTAGAATAGGAATTGAGCGATAAAATGGAGGATGACTTTAGGAAGGCAGAATGTAAATATCCCAGTGGAAATTTGGAATGACTCTACAGGCTAGAACCACTTCTACAAAAAATGGAATATTAGTGATCACAAGTGGTCAGGTTCTTCTCTGAAAGGCAACACCTTCCACAGAGAGTCCCATAGCATCATGCTAGTGCATTTTTTCATTATTGGTTGTGAAAAAAGATTACCACTTACTGAAATGACAACATCACTTGTGGCAGTACCTGGATTTTCCCCCGTTTCTTAAGCAAGTACTGACAAAACCCAACCCTGCTTAGTTTGTGAAATCTGTCAAGATCACATTGTGAGGTGGAATGACTACTGGAATACCCACAGAGGTAAAATCTTTGCACCACCAATCAAACTACTTCTTTCATATTGCACATTTTATAAATATAATTTTCAATTTTTTTTAGAGTAGCTTTTGTTTGCCCTTCTCTGGAATGGATATTTCTTCTCATCAATCTCGCCTCCTACAGCAACTGAATGAGCAGCGCAGGCAAGACTTATTCTGTGACTGCAGTATCCTGGTTGAGGGGAAGGTCTTCAAAGCACATCGAAATGTGCTATTTGCCAGTAGTGGTTATTTTAAAATGCTTCTTTCTCAGAGCTCAAAAGACATGAGTCAGCCAACAACTGCTACCTTTCATATGTTCTCCCCTGATACTTTTATGGTCATTCTGGACTTTGTGTATTCAGGCAAGTTATCTCTTACTGGTCAAAATGTGATTGAGGTGATGTCAGCTGCCAGCTACCTGCAGATGACAGATATCATTAATGTTTGTAAGACTTTCATTAAATCTTCACTGGACATCAGTGAGAAGGAGAAGGATCGCTACTTCAGTCTTTCAGAGAAAGATCTGAACAGTAATGGAATTGAGAGTCCATGCTTATATAGCACAGAATGGAGAGTAGAAAGCAGTCCCCCCCATTCTCAAATGGACTCTGATGTAGGGGTATCTATGGTGGGTGGAAATTTCTGGAGTAATTGCACCTACTACTCAGCTTCACAAAGGAACACCCAACAATCTCACTTGACCAAACACACTCAAAGACGGCATTCCTTTAAAAAACGTATCAGGCATCTTGAATTGCCACAGTCCACTGATGTACCCCACTGTAAATCAAGGAAACTTGGAGATAGAGCTTCAGAGCCTACTCGCCACATTTCTCAATCTGAAGAGAAAACTCAGCTTGATACAGAAGTTGACTTTGCCCATGCTGGGTATCAACATGGTCTGAGATCCGAGGTGTTGCCAAGGAGTTTGCTAGAGACCCAGCAGGAGCATGAATCATCTAGATCAGCCAACAAGTCTAAATCATCAAAAGCAGACGAGCTGTATGCAAATATGCCCACAATTTTAGGTGTTATGGGGAGTTGGATTGAAGGTAAGAGTGAACTAAACATTTATTCCTTCACTATTAGGGGTTCTTAAATGTTTTTTCTGCTGAATTTTTGGCCCAGAAATTGATTGAACATTTAATTCAATAAAAATGATCAGCTCTAGAAACTGAAAAATTAGTTACAGTAATACACAACAGTGAAATCTGGAATCACCTTTTTAACTAATGCCCGATATTAACTCCATGGTTATATTTTTAGATTGCAAATCATTCAGACATTCCCATATTGATAAGTCATTGTAATGACTTTGAATTCCTGATAAATGAGGCTCCAGTAAAATAATTAAATTTGCATTTTATATTGTTGCTATGAACAGTTTTTTATTTATTTGTCCATATTAACGTATAAACTCTGTCAGGCTCATTTTAAAAATTGCTATGAATCGTCATATGATAATTCTTACAGTAGCGGCGGCCAGTCAATTTCATCCTGAATTTCTCATTATAGGAAGACATTATTTACTTTGTTTCTTGGATTCCCTTTTAAGGAAGTGCTGTTGCCTCACTGAAAACTTTAAAAACAAGTTCCCTATAGAAAGGATTATTCTAATAACAATGTCCTGTTACTTCTAAGGACAGATGAGACAGACCTTTACCAATGCTGAATGCCATGATTAGTTAGCAGTACTAACGGGTGCTGGAACTAGGGGTGCCACCCCCATTGCTTGAAGTGGTTTTAGACATATATAGGGTTTACAATTTTGTTCAATGGCTTTCAGCATACCTATTACTAAAATTGTTCCAATGCCACTTTGTGCTAATACCAACTTTTATAGGAAGAGTTGTAAAATGATGGATTACTACAAGGAACAGCCTCTAACAGAAAGATGATCCTAGCAGAAGACCAAACATCTAGTTGATAACAATGAGTGAAAGAGTGCATTGTGTTAAATGTAGCTGATATGTCTTTGACTAGACTACAATGTAAACTGGCCACTAATTAGTTCAAAGAGAGTCTTCAAACTTGTAGGTTCTCTCAGGCATGCTGTAAAGATTGGTGAAAAAATACATAGCACTCCTTCAGGAAAGAATATTTAATGTTCATGATCTTAATTCCTTAACAAGATTCTGCAAATGTATAGTTGTCATGGGCAAAATGCACATTTCAATTGTTACCAATGCATGTACAAATATGTTACTATATGATCCTTACAAGCAGAAAAACAACTGTACCAGATAGTGCAAAAACTGTTGTGATTCTTTACTGTTTAGAGTTATAGGCTCTTTTTGATTTCTTAATCAGACAAGTTTTCCTTCTAATTGTTTGAATCTGAGGGAAAATTAATAATTGTTTGCAACAAATCATCCAGTTTTAGTAATTAAGGGCGGACTGATCCTCCAATCTACATTGTCATATCTCGGGATGATTGGTGCACTTCACTGACCGTGGGTTCAATAATAAAAATGAATTTAATCAACTTTTTAAAATTATAAACTATATATTTTTAAAAAATCTCACAGAACTTTCCCTTTGGGGAGAGAAAGGGAGAATGAAAGAACCATACATGATAGATGCTAGTCACATCACTTAATGAGCTACCAGAAAGCACATGCACCACAGCGATGTGTGTGATATAAGAGCCTGTATAGGTTGGAGCGGCTACTTTAAAGGCATAAAGTTCTGTTCTACAACCAACTGAGCACATAATTACAGGAAAGGCTGTCTTAAAAAGGAGATCAAACTACTGTACCTTTGGTTAGAGTTTGTAATACCATATCTAACTTCCAGGTGCTAAAACTTGCAAAGTTCTAGGTTTTTATAGCTTTTGTTGCTTTCAGAAAGGGAATACCATGGAGTTGCAACAACTTATGCCCTACTTATAAACTGTTCATTTGTCAGCTAATTAATACATTTGAAAAGATTACATATAATGATGTCTTGATGACTCCTTGCATAGGTCATTCCTTTGTCTTTATATATTTTCAGGATTTTTTCTTATTATCTAGTTTGAATTTTCCTTTGATAAGAAATTAAGGGTCTGGACACACAACTCCAGGTAGACCTTCTGTATACATCCAAAATTTAAAAAACACTATATTTAATAAGAACTTGGTGTCTTCTTTGGCACTTCATTCCCCTGTGTATGTGACCTCTTTTGCTAGGAACTGCCTCCTAGAAATTGACCAAACCCTTTGCAATGAGAAAGGGTTCAACTCTTCTGTTGCACATATGCATCAGGCTGTTCTTATGACTGATATATTCTAAATCCGAAGTTCTCAAACTGGGGGGCACACTCCCCAGGCAGAGACAAAGAATGTATTCTGGAGGGGCATGAGAAGCTGCTCTGCCTTCAGAGCTGGGTAGCCGGAGAGCAGCAGCTGCTGGTGGGGCACCCAGCTTCGAAAGCAACCCTGCCGCCAACGGCAGCACAGAAGTAAAGTGGCAAGCTGCTGGCCAGGTTCCCAGTTCTGAAGGAAGTGCCACTGCAGGCAGCAGCAGAGAAATAAGGGTGACATGTCATGCCACTCTTCCTCAATAATGTCCTCTTCTGCTGTAATGCAATCTGTGTGATGTACTGAACTTTCACAGTGGACAGAGCTCCAGAGAGAATGGAACTAGCAAACTGTCTCTGATTTGATGGGCAAACTCAGGAAAGCGGTACAAAACTAAAACTAACTTGGCTGCAGAATAAAATGGGTTTATGTTTTTTTGTAATGCAAAGTTAGCACCATTTCACTGTGGCCCACAAAAAAACTAAAAGGGAAATATACGTATTGTTGAATATGCCTGGCAATGCTGTAGTTTGAATCAATCACCTGGTAAGCAGAGAACAAGCTGTACAAAACTTCTCAAATAGGATAGGAATTGACCCATTCCTTCGTCTCAAAGTTTTCCATGAACAGTCCACAGTTCATTTAAAAAAATCAAAAAGGTAATAGTCCTTTCCTGTTTAATTTATTCTCTCATCCTTCTTTGGTATGTAGACTACTAAAGCAAGATATGCCATTTAATCTCCTTGAGCTGGTAGGGACGGCAGCATTGCAGAAGCAGTGTGTTCAGCCTCGGGGAAGGTTGTGCTTATTATGTTGCTGTGCCACTACCCTCATGGTTGACACAGTAGTGTCTGACTCAAGAGAAAATTCTTTTAGCCTTAGTTAGTGTTACAGGGTCATCTTAGTCAGACCTGCATCAAATGCATGGCAGTGCCTCAGTTTCCTCTCTTCTGTGCCTCTGGGATAACCATGCAAATAGAATTTCAAACCAAAATCTCCCTTCTGTGGTCTGGTTTATTAATACACAAGTTGAATTCCAATATTTGCACTGGAAAGCCTTTCCGATCCACACCTCATCCTCTGACTTCTACAGCCCTCCCACTGAGGTCTGTGAGTAGTTATTCAATTTTAACCAAGTTCTTGACAGCCTTTTTGCCAGGGTCTGTGAAAAGTTCTTTCAGTCTTTTTTGGCTGCTGGAGGCCACAATATTTCTAAGCAGTCCTTGCCCTGCTCAGGCTCCCTCCCCAGTTCCTTGGCAGTGAAGGCTTAATAGCATTCCTCTTCCAGTCTGCTAGTGAAGAAACTCCCTGATCCATCATCCAGATCTCTTTCAGACTCTTCTGCCAAAAGGCCTTGCTGTCCTCCTAGTCACATGTCTCTATACTATCAAAGGGACTGAAGCCCTGCAACAAATCTGCTGGTGCAAGCTTGCCCTTAATGGCCCACCATGATGCTACATTTGGCTACAGAAGGTTGCCGTGAGGTAGGTCTTGAGGTGAATTAAGGGATGGATGGCAGCAGGGAAGTGGGATAGAGTTTCATAATTAAAGTATTTCAGAGAAGACAAAAACTGTCATCTTCCTGGATATCTTTTTCTATCATTTACAATCACCAAGACTTTTCTGTGTAAGACTTGGATTGTGTCAACACTACTGTACACAATACAGCAGGAGAGTAAGGTTGTTTAGAAAAAATACATTCTGTGTACAAATATGCTGGTAAAACATGGTGGGAAAATATCCCAGATTGGTACGTGACCAGTTAATGAGGGTTTTGATAAAATATATTATCTAAAGATATGCAAGTAAGACTGCGATTCTTTCTTAGAAATTCAGTGTTGAGTGGAAAGATCTGCAATTGTTTCAGTTTTAAAAAAGTTGTTAGCTCTCCTCCTGCTGTTCATAATCAAAATATCATTTCTACATCAGAAAATCTGATAAATTTGGTAATTTGATACACTTCATTTGGGTTTGGAACTTTAGTCACTGCTTTTTTCCCCACTACTAAAAAGAGCATGAAACTTTTAGAAATTAACAGGACTGTTTTGTAACAGATGATGTGAGGTTCAAGTGCCCATTTTGTACCCATATGGTGAAGCGGAAAGCAGACCTAAAGCGTCACCTTCGTTGTCATACAGGGGAGCGACCCTATCCATGTGAGGCATGTGGGAAAAGATTCACCAGGCTAGAGCATCTGCGTAGCCATTTTCGAACGGTATGTATATTTTTTAACATATAACAGATTTAAAAAAAATGTTTGTAGCGTAAACCTGCCAGTCACTTCTGTAAATAATCAACAGGGGGAACCTTAGACTAATTGCTTCTGAACATTTCTGAATAAACCATTTTGTTGTGATTATTGCTTGGATTTGAAGAACAACTCTGATTATTAAGATGAGCACGGTACTTGTGTCTTCAGAATACAAATGTCAATTATTGTACATTATTCAAATACTGAAAAAGAATATATTAAATAACTAATACATTAAATAGACTGTTTTCCTGTTCCAGTCTGGTATTTTAAAAGGTTTCCCAATGTTTATCTTTTCTCCCTCTTGCAAAATGTTATGTCCCTGAAATGACCCAGTTTGTGGGCAAACTCCTTTTAAGCTTTTCTGCATCATTCTGACAAAACACCTAAGTCCTGACCTGTGCAAATCCTGTTATTACAATTCTCTGTCTCTTTTGAAAAAAGACTGCTAATTGTTCACAACTGTGAAGTTGTTTGTGAAGTGGATATTTTATTTTTTATAGGGATTATGATGAGACTACCAAACAAAACAAGATTTGATTCTTAGTTTTCATAGGGAAAAAAAGCACGGAATGTTGTTGACTAGCTCCCATCTCTTTCCAGTAATTTTTTGCATTGTCTCCAACCCGAATCACGTGGTTCTAGTAACAGCCTTTCATCTCAAGGCTAGTTCACATCTATCTCATTTTGATAGTGACCAAGAGACATACCATTCCAAAGCTGTTTGGTGATCTATGATGAACTGAAGTGACTGTCTCAGTACTGATCACAAAAATCAACACCAACATTTGTACTAATTGGCAATCTTGCTGGAAGTCCCAGCATAGACACTGTGGACTGAATAGGTATGGAAACTGAACAGGAGTACTTGTGGCACCTTAGAGACTAACAAATTTATTTGAGCATAAGCTTTTGTGGTCTACAGCCCGCTTCATCGGATGCATGCAATGGAAAATACAGTAGGAAGATATATATATATATATATATATATATATACACAAAGAACATGAAACAATGGGTGTTACCATACCCACTCTAACGAGAGTGATCAATTAAGGTGAGCTGTTACCAGCAGGAGAGAGAGAATTTTTTTGTAGTGGTAATCAAAATGGTCCATTTGCAGCAGTTGACAAGTGCAAATGGACCATTTTAATTACCACTGATCACTCTCGTTAGAGCGTGTATGGTAACGCCCATTGTTTCAAGTTCTCTGTATGTATATATATCTATCTTCCTACTGTATTTTCCACTGCATGCATCCAATGAAGTGGGCTGTAGCCCACAAACGCTTATGCTCAAATAAATTTGTTAGTCTCTAAGGTGCCACAAGTACTCCTGTTGTTTTTTGTGGATACAGACTAACATGGCTGCTACTCTGAAACCTATGGAAACTGAGTTACTTTTTCAGTCTCAGGGATAGTCTCTCCTGGCCAGACTCAAGAGCTTTTATTACTGGATTGTCTGACCTTACAGAAGAGTTAGATGACATAGGAATTTCTATTGCTAACTGCCTGACCCCACTTCTACACCACAGCGTCTGTTGTTACTAAAACTGGTATAACTTACCAGTGGTGAATTATGAGTAGAGCCCTGCATGGATACAAATTTATATCCACAGATATAAATTTGTATCCATGCAGGGCTCTAATTATGAATCCTAATTTACCTAGTGTAGACCAAGCCATTGGCAAGATGAGTAGTACTGGGAAATTTGTGCCATTCCTGGTTTTGGATTAATAGAGGACTTAAATCAGTAGTGCTGACAATCTAGCATTTTTTCAGAAACTCTACATCCTATTACAACTTTCAGCAGATATCCCTCTCAACTTAGATGTGGATACAGTACTGATTATACTGTGCAATTGATATTCTTCTCAAAGATTCTTCCCTGAATACGTAAGAGATTTATTAAAGTACATGCTGTAGTTTCAGTCTCTCCTTATGAAAGGAAACTGGTCCTATTACATCACAGAATTGTTAAATTTAAGATTTAGAATCTGAAAAATAACTTGTATTTTTGTGCTGCTATTGGATAATATTTTATAAATTTAAATTTTCAGATTCATCAGGCTTGTAAGCCAATATGCAGAAAGTGTAAGCGCCACGTGACTGACATGACAGGGCAAGTGGTGCAAGAAGGAACAAGGCGCTACAGACTGTGTAATGAATGTCTGGTTGAAGCTGGTATAGAAAGCATTCCTATTGACTTGGAGGCTGAACAATCACTTGAGTTTTCACCAGAAGAAGAGGACAAGGATTCTAGGTGGCACTTTGGTGAAGAACACAGAACTAAAGAAGTTCTGGAGGATGACTCTGCTGGCTTAGTCATCCAAGAAGTTGATGATAGTGAAGATGAGGCTGAGAAAAAGGAAGTAAAGCCAAATATTAGTTAGTTAATAAATTGAGAACTACTAAATCTCACCATTAGATTAACTTCTTGTGTCTTGCCCATATTCCCTGACTCGGGTTAACAAGCAGAGTTCTGTCATTATGACTGTGATAAGATCTTATTTGCATGCTTTGTATTCATCAAGACACCAAGATCTGTGACATTGGAAAGAATCTCAAGACAGAATGATGAACAATTCACCTTTGAACTACTAGAGGGATGAATAACTTTTTTATTAAAATATTCCTTAAAGAATTTTAAATGAAGGAAAAAACTTTAAATTCTCACCAATACTTGCTCTCTCTTTAAGAAACATTACACCATTTTAAAAAGCAATCATTTTTGCACAAATTCTAAGTGTAATTACTCTTGTTCATATTTTTTCATTGGATGCATTTTTCATCCAGCAAAATAGAATGAGAATTAAAATATTCTGCCACCGTGAAGCAGAAAGGGAATTGTCACCCAAACTACTCTGTAGCCAAGGGCTTCATTAAAGTTTTCTTACGTTTTGTATTTTAAAAGAATCTCAGTATAAGCATATGGTATATTTATTTTCTTATTTTGGAAAAATCTGTTACAACTCATTCATCAAATTTATCTTTCAAATAAATGAATGTATGTTAGTCTTCCTTACTACAGCAACTTGTGTTTGTATATTAACTGCAGAACTTTTCTTTAGCAAATATCACATAACATTTAAAGAAAAAATATACTGTATTTGAGTTCTTGGATTTTCAAGACAAATATATTTTACATAAGGCAGAGTTCTTTTAACCTTTTCTGGTGTTAATTCTACTTTTATGATACCTAAGTGAAACCAAGAAATACATTGTAAAATGTGTGCTAATAATTTTTATATTAGCAGATAACTGAAGAGAAGGAGATTTTAATTTCCTTTTTCTAGAGCCAGTTTACAAGATAAGACTATCTGTCTGGCTTCTGAGCAACTCCTCCTCATATTTTTGCAAGTAGTTTGACCCCCAGCAAAGCTCTTCCTACCAATCAATCATCTCTGGCTCCCAACTCCAGGAAAAACGTTCTTAGCCTGAAACACTAACTCAAAAACTGAGAAATATGAGACCTAGCACTAAATAAAACAACTATACAAACTAATACCTATGTGGTCTCCAAGTAAGAACAAAAATCTCCCTGTCTGCAAGAAGTCTAACAGTCCAGAATGTGGGCTATTGCTAGCAGTATCCCAGGTGAAACCGTTGGCAGGTTTACTGAAACAGGAGATCTAGGATAGTTATCTTAACCTACAATCCCAGGGACTCTGCATTCAAAATGTACAGAGCTAACATCTATTCTCTAATGTTGAGTAAAAGTGCGCATTGATCACCAGGATCCTGTCTGACAAATTAGTGCCATGGAAGCAGTAGTCATACTTTAAGGAGACTGGAACCTTACACCCAGAGAGCAAAAGTATTCCCATAAATCTTCCTGAATATTGCAATCAGGCACATAAGCACAAGTTCCTCATCCCCACAATCCTCACTGTCTGTGCACAATTATGTGAATGGATTTTCAGAACAGTTAGACATAATGTGACTCTTGAAAATTCTAACCAAAACAACATGTAGATATCTATGTGCTTATCTACTGGTTTAGATGCACTCTGTCTTGTTCCTGATAAGTGATGAGCACTCAACTCCATTGAAGTTGATGTGAATTCTGGGTGCTCAGCATCTTCCCAGATGTGGGCCCAAGTACTAGGTCTTTGAAAACTCAGCTGTTAATTTCCAACCTAGATTAAACCTAATGTAGAAAAATATTGAGTGTACAAACAATTGTTTTCAGAGGGAAGTTTACAGACAAAATTAGACTGTAGAAAAATGAACTCACATGCTACAAAAATCTGAGGAAACAAATGAAAATGGTTTAAAATGTTGAATGGATAGGAATGAAAGATTCTAAAGTATTACACTACCTTTCACATGTTGAGTAACCTTTAACACTATCACAAGGTGCCCCAGTTTTAGTGGAAAGAGAGAGCTTATTCTTCCTGTTCTATGACATTACTTAGTTTCTGCTCCATAATACAATGGTTCTTTTGTTGCAAGTACAGTTGAGATTTATGGTCCAAGGCCCCAATCCTGCAAACTGCTCTAGGCCTGCACAAAGCCCTGCAAAAATCGGGAGGCTCCTGATGGGTGCAAGGGGTCTACATGCACAGAACAACCTGGAGGATGCTGGCGCAACTGTACAGAACAATGAAATGTTAGGAAGAAAATTTGGATGCCTGTTCACTAATATTTTAAAAATTAGCAATCCAATGGGGACATATCTGATTCAAAAATATTGTTTTCCTTAAAGAAAGATTACTTGATTTGACAGTCTCAAAATGTAACCTACCCTAACAATCAACTTTTAGGAATTTTTTCTTCCTGACCTTGAAAAGTCTATCAGCCCTTCAAAACAAAGATTACAATACTGTTAAATCCTAACTTCTATATTAGAAAACCCACCAACAAGAAATCAAGGGTGTGGGATTTTTGTGATTGCAGGCATAAACTGTGCTATCTCCTGCCTCTTCTGGTCTATCAGTAGGATATTCAAATTTGCTAGTATCTTCTGATACCAGGTTTCTTGTACCTATCCTGTCTGCTCGCAGAAATGGAACAGGCATGAAGACTGGGATGATGCCTGAAACATACCCATGCCATGTACTAACTAAAACTAAGCTGGTAAATTTATTACTTGCACATATTTATATCCCTTTTAATATCAAAGTGCTTTTAAAAGGTGGATATTATGAGCATTGATTGTTCCAATTTATACTTGATACTTAAAGTACACATTGGAATAGTCAATGATCATAATAAAGGATAAATATTTAAATTTAAATGTTTAGGTAACATCTTTAATAGAACACTACCCATTATTTTTTAGGCTTTATCTTGTTTCTTTTTATTTTAAAGTTATAAAACAAGTTTTCCTTTCAATTTTGATCTGTTTTATTTGGAAAAAACAATTTTAATCTTATTGGTAAAGGACTTGAAAGCTAATATGTCTTTAATTAATTACTTTGTTTATTAAGCAGTAATTGATTATACTGTCAGCACTCTTAACAGAGATTTAGGAATACTTTTAACTGTTGCAGGTTTTGATTTTTATTGGCCCTGTAATGGTTTAAAAACAATCTAACAATGGAGTAGTGACTTATGTTTTTTCTTTCTGATATCAGAATTCCTTACATATTCTCTAACTAGCCTTACTATCCAAATTTAGGAATAAAATACATGATCATATGGGTATAATCTTGGCCACACTGAAATCAATGGGATTTTACCATTGATTTTATCGCAGCAGGATTTCAGCTAATATCTTTAAGTAAAAATAAATATATAGAAAGCTTTAATTTAAAAAGCAACAATTGCCAAAGATTTGTCTTTAGTCACACACTAAGGTACTGTATTTTCTAATAGCAGTAAAAACATTATTTTTGAGTAACATCTTTTGTCATTTCAATAAATGAATATGTCACTTTTTGCAAGAAATAAACAGGGAAATTGTGACCCTATTGAAGTCAGTGTAAATTTTGCCCTTGACTTAAATGGTACTGGGAATTCCCCCTTGGACTTTAGTGCATCTTTTTTCACTTGCATGTTCTATGTTAAACAATGCGATAACGACACATATCCAATAAATCTCCTACTATAATACAAATGGGTCTTCTTATTCACACACGGTAACACTCCTGTCATTTTATCCAAAGTAAAATGATGGGATATTATCTTCCAGAACATTGATTATGTCCTCTATTGCCACTGCTTCACAGGAATGTCTGACTACTAGGACAACCACAGGCCTTGGTTCTACAAAAACTTATGCATATGCTTAACTTCAAGACCTGCTGAAGTCATATTAGGCATGTGTTCAAGTCATTGTAGAATCAGGCCTATACTTAGAAAATAAAAATACTTATTAATTTTGCAGTAATTTATTCATAAGATTATTGCCTAATAAAAGATACATTGTTAATGTATGTTGCATTTAAGAATGCATAAAGTTGCAAGTAATACAAAATTAAACATCAAAGGAGAAAATATTATAATCTATTACAAATCAGTCACATACTCATGCCATTCCCATCTGTGAAACAAAGTTATTAGATGAAACATTTCCCCCATGTAGTTTCCACTCCTTATTATACGATAGATGCCATTCTTTTTTAGACATAAATTTAACCATGCCCCACATTAATCTGGTATTCCTTCATTTGTATTATAAAAATATTGTTGATGGTACACTACAGAGTCAGGAAACTGAAGTTATGGAGAACAGTAGTTCTGTTAAAGCTTCCAGTACTACTGTTTTCTTGGGAATATTTTTTTTAGGTGGGGGGCACTTGCAGATTGATTTTTTGGCACTTGCAGATGATTTTTGACCCTACAGGGCAGATCCATATTCTACAGTCCTCATTTGGTAAAAAAAAAATGTGAGTTGTTTTGACTAAGGATTGTAGGATTTGACCCATCATACGTAGTTAGTCAGTAATTCAGTCTGAAGCAGTGCAAAAACACAAAGAGAAATTTGTGAAGACGATTTTAATCTAAGTACTTGGTGTTAATTTACTTTACCACAAAAATTATTTCTCCTTTTGTCACCAGCTGCCTATCATGTACACATACATACAGGGGGACTCACAAAGCAGTATCCCTAAGGGTTGAGTCAGCAACTGCAAGTTGTGTTTTTTAAACAGATACAGAAAGAATGTGCTCTGTAGAACTAGGTATATGATTTTGTATACAAGGATTACACAGATATGTCCCAATACATTTAACATATGTACAGTTTGTGTGTCTTTTCTTTGCCAAACAAAATGATATAAAATCTGGCCCTTCTGCTGGCAGACAGTGCTTTCAACTCATGTACAAAATCACATTAAACTTTTATTGTGGCAGGAACTGGGGCATCCCACCAGCCCTGGGGGCTCAGCTAAGAGTGAAAAGTAAGAAACAGAGCATCTCTTAAAGTGTCTGGAGCAGGGGTCAGCAACCTTTCAGAAGCGGTGTGCGGAGTCTTCATTTAGTCGCACTAATTTAAGGTTTCGCATGCCAGTAATACATTTTAATGTTTTTAGAAGGTCTCTTTCTATAAGTCTATAATATTCTTGTATGTAAAGTAAATAAGGTTTTTAAAATGTTTAAGAAGCTTCATTTAAAATTAGATTAAAATGCAGAGCCCCCCCCCGACCGGAGGCCAGAACCCAGGCAGTGTGAGTGCCACTGAAAATCAGCTCGTGTGCCGCCTTTGGCACACATGCCATAGGTTGCCCACCTCTGGTCTGGAGTATGGGAAGGATGTAAAGTAGAGCAGGCAGGAGGTGAGAAAGGACAGGGCCTCAAAACTCTACTGAAGAGTATGTCAGGAAAAGAAAGAAATGGGACATCAGGGCCTAAATCATAAAGCTTGAGGGAGTTAAGAACAATTTGAGGCATTCTGGTGCCTTGAGGGGAAAGTGGGTGTGAGGCAGGACAGGAGCCTTACATTCCCTCAGGGGAATGTGTGGCAGATGGCTCTTGAGCATCAAAACCCCTGTCCTACACAAAGGTGTGAGAAGGAAGCATCTAGGACATCACGTTTCCTCCTGGGGAGCATGTGGGACGGCGGGTGTTGAGACGAGGAAAGCGCCACACTGGAAGGGAAGCTCAGGCAGCGGAAGCTGCTGGGTTGTGCCTGCAATCGGTGCGTTGCCCCTTTAATTGTGTCCCCAGCCCTCGGGCGTCTCTGTCCAACGCCCACGTCAGCAAATACCTTTTGTTTCTCTCACGTTCGGGCTTCCATGGTTTGGGGCGGCGGGACCCGCAAATTGCATTAAAGCGGCAAAGAGCCCCAGCCCAGGGGTTTGGGGATCCCGCACCCACCTCCCGCTCTCCCCGGCTCAGCAGCTGCAGCCCGCGGAACCCAGCCGGTAAGTGGCGGCTCCGCACCACGCCGGCAGGCCGGACTGGGCGTTGGGGCTGAAATGGCCCCAGAGCGAGCGGAATGCAACGGGCAGCGAGCGGCTCCCGCTGGCTCTCAGACCCGAAGGGGGCTGGGGCCCTTCCGTGGACGCTCCCGGGCCCGGGCGCTCTCCGGAGCCGAGCTTCAGCCCCGAGCGAGCCGCGTTTGCAGAGAGACCTAAGCGGGCGCCATTTGCAGCCCCAGGCGCGGCTGCGAGGGGCCGCGGATGGCAACAAAGGGCTGGTGGGAAGCGGAGCTCGGAGGCGGATGCGGGGCGAGAGGAGGCGGCCGGGGAGCAGGGTTCGCACGCAGCCAGCTGGGCAACGCCGGGCGGGCGGCCGGGCTCGCGGGAGCCGCACAAAAGGAGAGGCGTGAGCCAGCGGAGAACCCCCCGGGAGCGAGCGGGTGTCGGAGCTCCAGCCACCCGGGCAGCCCGCAGGCTCCTGCCGGGCTTGCGCCCCACGGCGCAGTGGGGGCTGCAGGCTCCCCCGAGCTCCTGTCGGGCACTGGTGCCTCGGCCCCTGGGAAGGCGGCCGGCACCGCCCGCCCGCCGCGGCCGAGGGTACTGCGGGCTCTAGTCGCTAGGCGCTGCTGCCCCTGTTCGCTGGGCGGGCGGGTCTCGCGCCGTCGGGCGTCCCTGACTCCCGAAGGGTGAAGAGCCAATTCGGACCGGCCGCGCGGCGGAGTGACAGCGTCCTCCGCCAATGCCGTGGTGCCGGCGGCTTTGGTGTCCATTGCGAGTTCGTGCGGCGGCTTTTCGCTGCAGCTTGGGTCCCCTCCGCCCAGAGGCTGTGACCGTAGTGGTGTTGATTTTGCCCCTCTCCTGCCTGTGCTAAGGTGGGCTGTTCCTCTGGAAAAAGAACGAACGGTCTCAGTGCATCCTTCTATTTAATAATAATAATAAAAGCTGCTTTTAGAATTGGGTCCAGCAACTCTGGTTTACATGTAGCGTGTCAAGATTGTAATTTATTCTTCATTGTAGAGCAACGCTTCCTGTTACCCTTTTTTGGAATGGAGATATCTTCCCATCAGTTTCATCTCCTGCAGCAACTGAATGAGCAGCGCAAGCAAGACTTATTCTGTGACTGCTGTATCCTGGTTGAGGGGAAAGTCTTCAAAGCACATCGAAATGTGCTGTTTGCCAGTAGTGGTTATTTCAAAATGCTCCTTTCCCAGAGCTCAAAGGAGACAAATCAGCCAACCACTGCTTCCTTCCAGGCATTTTCTCCTGACACATTTACAGTTATTCTGGATTTTGTGTATTCTGGCAAACTCTCTCTCACTGGCCAGAATGTCATTGAGGTCATGTCAGCTGCTAGTTATCTTCAGATGACTGATGTTATTAGTGTTTGTAAGACCTTCATTAAGTCATCACTGGACATCAGTGAGAAGGAGAAGGATAGATATTTCAGCCTGTCAGACAAAGATGTAAATTCCAATGGTGTGGAACGCTCATGCTTGTATGGTGCTGATTGGAGAACAGAGAACAGTCCCCCGCATTCTCACTTAAATCCTGATCAAGGGACTTGTGTGATGAGTGGAAATGCTTGGAGCAATTTCAGCTACTATCCAACTTCTCAAAGAAATGCGCAGCAGCTGGCCAAACATGACCAAAGGCAGGATTCCATTAAAAAAACTAGACATTTAGGATTGCAACAATCTGTTGATATTCCCCATTATAAATCAAGCAAGCTTGAAGACCGATCCTCAGACCCCACTAGCCATGTTTCTCAATCTGAGGAGGAAGTCCAAATTGACACAGAAATTGACTCTGCCCATGCTGGGTATCAGTATGGTCAGGGGTCTGACGTGATGCCAAGGAGCTTGGGTGTGGCACAGCAAGACCATGAATCACCCCATTCTTCTAGCAAGTCAAAGTCCTCAAAAGCAGATGAGCAATATGGCAACATGCCCTCAATTTTAGGTGTAATGGGAAGCTGGGCTGAAGGTAAGAGTTGGTCATTTGTACCTCTCCCCTCAGTTCTTTCAAAAATGTTGTTGAATCTTTACTGTATGAAAGTTACAATGGAAAATTTATATAACAATCTATTATATCACCAGCTCTATCAATAGGGAAATAGGTATGACTGCACCCAAAAGGCAGGGGGGAGGGAATACATTCAGCTGCATTGCCTAGAAATGCAAGATTGGAAAGTAATATTCCCTATGTGGTACTACTCCGTTATGGTTATGTACAGTATCTTTAAGTCACTAACTTTTGAATAGGTTTCTCAAGCTTTGGAAGGATTCCAAAATGGGGTGAGTTTCACAGAATTAGAGCTCTCACTACTTTTCCTCTCCCACTATAATTCTGTTGCATTAACTCCAGTGCCCTTTGGTAGACACAGAAACAAAAGTCATGTATCAAAGGTATGCAGCAAACTATTAGGGACCTTGGGATAGGTTCTCAGCTAGGGTAAATCTGTAGCGCCATTGACTTATATTCCCTTTATTTTTACTACATCTTTCTTGAGATACGGTGACCAGAATGGAACACACTATTTCCTAGTGAGGGTGTACCACCTGACAGTATTATCTTTTTACATTAGTTTTTAATCCATTCCTTTTACATTCTAATACTTGTTGCTTTACTGTTGACTTCTGCTCAGTATGCAGCATCCCTGAGCAGTCCACAATGATACTCAGATCTCTCTTTCCTGGGGTTTTACAGTTAATGTAGAGCAAGGTAAGGTTCTAACTCATGAACTGTGAGCTGTTTGTGAAAGTACACTCTCAGTAGCTGATTTTAGCCCAAGCTCTCTTTTTAGTAGAGAGAATATCACAGAGATTACTAGTTAGAGCTGGAACCAAAGTGGATTGTTGTTTTGTTTTTTTTCCTAGGAAAGGTATGTAGGATCAAAGTCTTAAGTTCTTATAGAAGTATTAAAATTTTGGCAGAGACTGGCAGCTAAATCAGGCCAGCCTTTTCAGGTCTCAAACTTAATCTGACTTTTTTTTTTTTCCTTTTTTAAAATTTAATTCTGTTGATTAAAACTCCTCCTGTATCCATGTTCCCAAAATATATTTTGAAATTATACTCTAATAATTGGACTCTCTTGTGAGTTTTTGCTTTATCACCTCTTCCTTTGGTCACAATTAGTAATGCACAATAATTATAATGTTCTGCCAACTATTAGGTGATACAGGTAAAGTCTTCCAGAGAATACATATCTTTTTACAAAATTCAAGTTTTAAGTGGCAGACAACCAAACGCTAGAGATCAGATATACAATCACTTAAAATTTACCAACCAAAGATTCCTGTGGAAGTGAAGAGTATCAGAATGCATTTTATTTTATCCTGTTTCACATTCTGGGAAGGCATTGGCATGAATCTTAGGAACAAAGAAGCAACAGAGCAGAAGTAGGTGTTGGGATTCCCTCCGAGACCTCTTCCACTTGACTTATCCAGAACAATTTATCCAATTCTAGAAGAAAACTTCATCCAGTTTTCTGGGATCCAAAATCTCAGTTTGACTCTAGCTGGTCACTCAAGTCACTTTATTAGGATGTAACAGCTCTATGCCCACGCTAGCCAGGCCCAGACCCAGACCCAGGGGTTTTAGGTACAGGATTATACCGCGATTCTACATCATATCACACAGCACACAGTTTCCTATCTACTAACATTTATGCTTCTTGAATCTAATTGGTTTACATAGTGTACGGATCAAGTAAGGACCAATCATGTTGCAGATTGCGTACAGACCAATCGCTTACGTCCTCACCTGACTTACATTTCAAGCTTATCAGTTCATCATGTTCCCACTTATCGCAACTAGCCCAAAAACACCATCTCCAGCACATAGCTTGTCACACCCTTGTTTACAGTTTAACCTTGCACCCAAATCAAGCTATATGCAAGTTTACTCATGCCCAGCAAGTTCTATGCCAATAGTAGGGAATCTTGTTCCTCAAAACTGTTTTACTCTTAATTGCACATCACCAGTCAAGGAACACTCTCCCTGCCCCCATCATGCTTTTTTTAAATAGCCTGTGGAGGAAGAGAGGGAGGTCATGGTGATGACAACATTATAATGTGGTGGAAGGGCATAGCAATAGGAGGAAAGATACCTGTGTTCTATTCCCGGATGTACTGCTGACTTGCTGTATGATCTTGGGCAAACCATTTAGGTCCCAATCCTGTAAATACTGAAGTCAATAGGACTATCCACATGTTTACAGTTAATTAAGTATAAAGAAGTCTTTTTGAAGGATTGGGGCCTAAAGCTGTTTATCTGTAAAATGGGGATAATAATGTTTGTTTACTGGTGAAAACCATTATGAAAGTGCTATGTAGTTGTTTGCCATTGATATATATACTTTTGTTTGTTTGTTTGTTTTTGTTTGTTTGTTTTTTTTTTTTCAATTTTTAGGTCAACTCCCTGATATTTTTTGTTAGTTACTGCTTTGGCATTTCAACTTGTTTCATGCCTCAAAAATAAAATAACTTTGTATATTTACGCCTCAGTTCTTCTGCCTTGATCTGCTGGCAGTGGAGCTGTACAGTATAACTAGTAGAAACACTAATCTTTCAGACACTAACATTACAAAGGTAGTAAATTAAATGGCTGAAATAGCATCTTATCAAACTGTATGATTACTATAATCAAAGTGTTTGTCCAGGCTGGCTTATAAACACTAACCCTTCAAAATAAACTTCAGTGACTCCCTAGTTTCATCCTGCAGGTTAAGTCAATATCCTTTATTTTTATTCTTATCCATTTTAGTATAGCCAATTGTCAAGTCCTTTTCTTTTATTCCACTACCATATATTTAACATGAAAAAATGATGACATCCTGTGGAACTGAAGGGTTGACTTTGAAAGATTTGTGATGTTAATTCACTCTTGCAGAACTGCATGTTGTTTTCATTCTGATAGCTCTGCTGATTTTCATAGTCAACATAATTTATAAATTAGAAAAAGTATCTTTTAGAATTTGTCACATTATTGGACCTGTTATGACTTTTTCAGATATTTTAATAGGATTGTTTTGTAACAGATGATCTGCCCAGGATGAGATTCAAGTGCCCATTCTGCACTCATGTGGTGAAGCGAAAAGCAGACCTAAAGCGCCACCTTCGTTGCCATACAGGAGAACGACCTTATCCATGTGAGGCATGTGGGAAAAGATTTAGCAGGCTAGACCACCTAAGTAGCCATTTTCGAACAGTATGTATTTTAGACAAAGACTGCATGGTTTCATTTAATGTGTGTACAAGTGTATGTCTTGGAGTATAATGTAGTATGGCTGCATATTATTTTAAGTTACTCAATCTGCTTGGCATGATTATGCCAATTTTCTTAAAGCAAGGTTAATATAAAATGGCACTCTAGTGGTTTAAAAACATGTCGACTTGAAATTTAATCCTCTTGAAAATTTAATCATCCTTGTTTAGAGGGCCTGCAAAAGGGCTATATAAAATTCAAGACCTCAGAATAGGGCATAGGCCTTGTGTGAGCCCTTCGGAGATGGGTGAATGTCGTTCAAAAGTAGTTTTTGGCACTACTCTTGCTCCATCAATTTCTTTGTTTTAAAAATCACTTCTCCCTCTTCCCTGTTGCTCTGTGAAAGACTCGTATAAATGAGGAAACAAACTGAGTAACCAATTTGACTATACATAAAGTAAAGAAAAATTCTGTATTTTCAGTTTAAGTATTAGTACAGTAGCAGGTAGACTTGCACACAAGTGTAGCGCTTTTAAATTTTGGTTTTGTTCCTTTAATACCTATTTAATTGTGTCTTTTTTTCTTTTAAAATAAGCTCAGGAATCAGGTAAAAGTGGTGGTACTGGGGAGATAAGCTGTAATGCCTGAAAAGGGATGCATGTCAACAGAGAAGTAGAAAAGGGATCTGGCAGGGTAATTGGAGGACCTAGAGCAACTGCAGCTGCGCCACTGGCTGAGAGGAGGAGCTGCATGTGGTAACAGGTGGGAAACGTAGGAGTGAAGACACAGGGTGAGGGGAATATCTTAAAAGTTCTCCAAGAAGAGCAAGCTCTTCAGAGAGGGACATACTGTGGTGTGAAAGCACGATAATCCTTTTGATATTTTAAGCTATTCCTGTGCTATCATTTTAATGGTTTCATAATGAAAATTAAAATCATGTACTTGTTTCCTCTTTACAATTGTCCTGTAGGCCTTTACCATAGATTAAAAAGCCTTACTACAGTATATGGTGTACATTTTAATGTACATACATCAAATAATTTATTTAAGACTGAAATAGCTGTGTATTAGACTATTTTTTTAACATACGCAGAGTGAGTATTAGCAAATCACATAAAGGTGGCACTGAGGACTAGACACAGTGACCTTCTTTCTACTCCTTCCCCCACTCTCCCCCAAAAAAAGACTACCACTCAAACGAGAGGATTTCATTAACTATCAACTCACCTCAATTCAGGCCCAAAGCTAACTGTTTTCCACACACATTTGCCATCTTCTCATTTTTATTGTCAAAAAGTTAATCAGAAAAATAATAATTAAACTTGCTATTTGAACTTAAGGAATTAATCCTACATCTATCTTAATAAATGAATAATTATTTTGTGTCACATATTGGGTTCATGTTTTTGGACCCTGACAGGCTGAAAATTATGTACGTTGGTAATGTATAGATCTTTAGGCCAATTACAGAAAGATGAAATTAGGTGATCTGTGACAAAAAACTGGTATACATACACACAAGCCTGTATGCTTTTCCTCTTCATATTTTTATTTGGTAACTTTTGTATATGAAATTGAAATATCAAATTGTTGAATGAGCACATTTGTCATACTACTTCATTAACAAATCACAATTTTTTGTTGCTTTTTTTTTTTTTTTTTTTTTTTTAATTTCCAGTTATGTAATAATGAAGCCAGAACTCAGTTCACCGGGGTGGTTAGAATTTTGCTAAACTGCCTGGATTTTTAACATTAAAAGTTTAGTTTCCCAACCAGGCCTGTCCTCGAGGACAGAATTATAAACTTTAAACAGAGGCAGAACTTTTCAAAAAAGGCAAGTGCTCTGTACTGTTGAGATCACAACATAGGGTTTTCAGCTCTCCTGTGAAATCTCCTTTTGGGCTACCCAGTAGGTTTGTTTAAATCAGCCTAAATTAATTTATTTCTTTATATACCTGTGAAGCACAAAGTTGTCAAATGATATCTGACTGCCTCCTCACAAAACAAAACAAAGAATTGTTTGGCTCTCCTACTCTGAGGAAAATATCAGCTTTTATCCATTTCAATTTTCACAGATTCATCAGGCCTGTAAGCCAATCTGCAGAAAGTGTAAGCGCCATGTGACTGAGCTGACGGGACAAGTGGTGCAAGAGGGGACAAGACGTTACAGACTCTGTAATGAGTGTCTGGCTGAAGCTGGTATAGACAGCATCCGCATTGACTTGGAGGCTGAACCGCAGCTTGAATTTCCACAAGAAGGGGATAAAGATTCCAGGTGGCACTACAGTGAAGACAACAGATCTGATGTGGAGATTGTGGAGGATGGGTCTACTGACTTGGTCATCCAGCAGGTTGATGATAGTGAAGATGAAGCAGAAGAACAGGAAGTAAAGCCAAATATTAGGTAGTTGTGAGTGAACTGAGAATTAGTAAATCTCCCCTCTTACATTGACTTCCAGTGTCTTGATCATTAGCCCCCAACCAGCCTGTTGTTAATATACGAAGATCTACTATATTGGCTGTTTATGAACTTGTCTAAACTTGCATGCATTTATGGACATGCCATTGAGTCCATTTTGAATTTTGTTACTCAAAGTATCGATATTTTACTTCATTAGAAAGAATCCATCTTGAGATGGCATAATGGATGAACAATGAAACTGAACTACTACGATAACTTTATAGCAGACAGTGGTTCCCTTCTCAAACCTTTTTCACTGTGTGTGTGTGTGTGGGGGAAACACTTTAAAACTTCACATTTCACTGTAAATTACCCTATTTTAAACTTTTATAGGTGGTGGGGGGTGGGGGAGAGCGGAGTTTATATCCAGTATCACCTGGTGACAGCTAAATATAACAAGGTAACCCAGTATAGAACATAAACAATCTTTAAAATACAGAAATGAGGGTGCCCTTCCATGGAATTTAATAATTTCTTGATATCAATTTTAGAGAAGCCAGGAAAAGTTTTCCGAAATATTGTATATAAAATATTTTAGATGTGATAGCACATATCTGGAAAAGCACTTTTTTGTAAAACTTCTTCTAATAAGAAAAAAAAAACAGTAGCAGACCGTTCCTTCAGGAAAACTTTTCCCCAGAAAATAAACAAATGGGTATAACTTCTAGTCAATGCATCACAAATCAAGTGATATGTGACATAAATCATTAATTGATACTGCTAAATGTCTTATTCACTCTAAAAATCGGGAATACTCATTCTTCCCGTCAAAATACACTCAGTCTTTTGTTAACTACCGAAGGAAAGCAATTTTTTAAAGTAATGAATTTTTGTACTTCTCAAAAGTGCCAAACTGACATGACTGAGAATTGTATGTAGTGTAGCTGAGTCAGTCCCAGGATATTTAGAGAGACAAGGGGAGTGAAGTAATATCTTTTATTGGACCAATTTACGTTGGTGAGAGAGACAGTCTTTCAAGCCACACAGAGCTCTGACCTGAACAACAGCTCTGTGTTGCTCAAAAACTTGTCACTCTCACCAACAGAAATGTGTCCAATAAAAGATATTGCCTTGTTAACCGTGACTCAGATTTGTTAGTTATTAGAACAGGTACAGCACTATCAATAGCAGTTCAAGCTTCCCAAAACTACTGTAAAGGAAACACCTTTGGGGTGAAAAGGGTTGTTTTAGCCTTCATGCTAGTTCCTTCCTTGTCCCCTCATTACATTATCAACAATGGTGTCACAGCTAACTAACCTGTACACCTGGTAATTAGAAACTGAACTAATACCAACTAATTTTAATCTAAGCCACTGAATATTTTTGTCTATAGTGATCTGTACTCAATTTGAACTGGTGAGTTTAAGGTAAAAGGATCCCCACGTACTTACTGTTCCCAAAGTCATTCAGTCACCAGGAGAACCTTGTGGCCTTCTTTTTCTGAGCTTTCTCAGTGAACAGTATACACTGAAAACTATACATACAATTGGTTACTTTGTCTGCAATTAGAATACAAGAGGTGATTAGTGCCAACCAGAGAATGCTGCTGAGAAAAAAATAAGCCACTTTTACTCTCTGATATAGTGAGTTAACCAACACTGCAAACGTGAAACAAACACATGCCTGCTACTAATGTGCTTTTCTACAGTCTTATCTTGGACAGAAATAATTTAAAGATAATTGGACATAATTATTAAAAGTTCCATCCTGCCCTCATGGAAATTACTGGTATTATCATTTATTTCAGTGGGTGCAGGATTATGCCCTAACTTTCTGTTTTCCATAAATCTTCCTTGACTGAATTTTTCTCTGATACAACCTGCAGTTTACTATCTTTTTGCACTATATCAATAAGCATGCTTGCCTGATGTCTGGATTAACTACAGCAACATTACAAATGTGTACTATTGTAACCTCTCTACCCATTTACATTTTTAAAAAGCACTACTTGAAATCCACTTATGTAAAGATGCATAATCTTAATATCTGCATTACCTGAGAGAGCATCATTTTCTTTTTGGGATGTTGATGGCTAGCGGGAATGTTAAATGAAAACCCGGGCAGTGCCTTCCTGGAGATCATAGTCTGGGTCCTAAATTTCTACACTGGCAGAGGCCGAGAGCAGTCCAGGAGTAGCATGCTCATCTTCTAGGGAGAGGAATACCCTCTTTTACCTTTGTCTGCCTCAGAAACAGTGTTAACTGTCTGCAGAGAAAGTCTTGTCCATTCTTTTTCATATGGAAGAATGGGATGACCAGAGGTGGGCTCAGATAAAACAGGGAAGTGAAAGGAGATTGCTTTGGGGCTCTAATAGCAGATTTGAATTTTAATTATTCCAGATTTCCCCCTGCTATCACCTGTCAAAATTTGTTTTATGTTCCTTTTCACGCAGAAATTTGCACAAGGGGTTTGCTCTGAAACTGCACAGAAAACTTTTGAAGTTTTCCACCTTGACAAAACTCCTGTAGTGGCTGGCAGAGGCAAGAAATCCAAGCAGAGTTCTTCCATTTCTGCCAGAACTCATAATACACTACAATTAAAACTTAGTTCAGGTTGGTCATGCAACGTTTTACAAACTTTCAGACCTAACAAAGGAATGTGTATAGAGAGACTGAATAGCTTCAGAGAGCAGTTCATTTAGTAATTTGCTAACAGAAACCTGATTTACAGGTCAGAGGGAAAACTGTTCAATCAGTAGTCAGCCACAATAAATTCCAGGTAGTAATAAATTCCACTGTGCCAGAATATTGAGCGATCACAGCAGGAGAAGGCTTTGGGATCACGCATATAACCTGGGCTACATCTGCTGAGGATGACACCTAGTGTGTAGCCTATTGCAGTGGTTTTCAAACTGTGGGTCGCAACCCAGTACTGGGTCACAGTGGCTCTATTCAGCACCGCAGACCTGGCCGTTAAAAGTCCCTACCTATTTTGACACCATGCTGCACCTCGGAAGCAGCCAGCAGCAGGTCCAGCTCATAGGCAGTGGGACCATGTGGCACCGGCCCGGCCAATGGAAGCTGGAGAGCGGGGGGAGGTGCCTCCGGGCAAGAGCCATGCAGAGCCGCTTGCGTGCCTCTGCCTAGAAGCCTGACCTGCTTCTGGCCGCTTCTGAGACTCAGTGTGGTCTGCAGTGCCAGGATAGGCAGGAAGCCTGCCTTAGTGCCATCGCTGACCAGGAGCTGCCTGATGTAACTACATACCCCAATCCCCTGCCCCATCCTGAGGCCCCCCCAAACCTGGAGCCCCTTCCTGCACCCCAGCCCCTCATCCCCAACCCCACCCCAGAGCCTGAATCCCCATCCCAATGCCCTGACCCTCTCCTCCACCCCTGCCCCAACGCAGAGCCCCTCCCAAATCCCTCATCCCCAGCTCCGTTGGGTTGCGGGCATCAACAATTTTCTTCAACTCGGTTGCCAGAAAAAAGTTTGAAAACTACTGGTCTATTGGGTATGTGGGGTTTCTCTTTTTAGAGCATAGAAATGCTGGTCTGAGTCAGGATATTTGATTAGGAGGACACTTATCTATTTCTAAGAGTGGTCGATAGCAGCTGCTTCAGAAGAAAGTACAAAACCCTTGTAATGGGCAGTTATGGAGCAACCTGCTCACATGAGGCAAATTTTTTCCCACCGCTAGGCAGTTAGTGGCTGGCAATGTCCTGACGCACAATGGTTTCTACAGTTTTGTACATTTATCCTAGCTAATGTAACCTGATGTTTTTTATTACTCATGTTTAATCCATTTTGAAAATTTTATTAAGCTATGAGACTATCTTGAGGCAGTGATTTCAACAGGTAAACATGTTTTGTATTTTAAAGTATCAGTTTTATATTTGCCTTTTTAATTTGATTTATTGTTCACATATTTTTGTACTGCAAAACAGGGTATACAGAAGTGCCTGACATTCTTTATCATTCATCATTTTACATAGTTTATCATGTTCCCTCTGTTCCTTTTCTAAATGTAAATGGTCCTATTTTTTTAAACATCTCCTCTCATGAAAACCTTTTGCTTCTAATCACTTTCTTTGCATGTTAGGTAGTAATGTCCTACAACTCTTCTCCAGAAGCCTCCTCTCTTTATGCCCAGAAAAAAAAAAACCCACAACCCTGGCTGAGGGAATTTTAATGGAAATGAGGCTGATACTCTGCTGGCTTCATAGGTTACTTTTTGTATTGAACAGTCCTATCTGGCGAAATCAACTGATTGTAATACTCTCTTCTTGGTACTCTGCCAGACCACAGATAAGTCAGCTGACTTCCTGCACCCCTAAACACCTTGAGAAGGCTGCTCACAAGTGTTGAATTAACTTCCTTTCCTGTCAAGGACATGACCGGGACATGGGCTGTCATGCCTAATGGTCAGAGCTATGGGGGTAGCCAGGCCTGGAGGTTAGAATGGAGCCAAGTTGGAGTCAAGACTCAGTGCCACGGGACATGTAGGGGAAGAGGCAAGAGCAGAGCTGAGGGGCAGAGCCAGGGATCAGAAGCCAAATGCCAGAGCCAATGGGTGAGCCGGACACGGGTCAGGAAGCGCATCCAGACTTGTCAAGAATGGAAAAGGGCAGGGACTTGCAGAGTTGTTTTAGAATGAGAAGTTCGTGATATGAGCCAGATACAAGTCTTAGTGTAATATTATTTTTGCAAAAAAGGTACATAATGTCTTGTTTCCCTGAACGCACTAACAAACCACAGCAGGCAGTTTCTTTTCTCAGAAATCCCCAAGTCTGCCATTTCAGTTAATACTGTCTCCAAGAAACCATGTCCCTTTGCTTCCATTCAGGGTCATACTTGCAACTCCTTGTCCTGTCTGGCTTTTTGTCTCTAACACTAGCTGCAGCTCATATCCTCACCTAGATCCTGCATTTGGAATTAGGGTTAGCACTCTACACAAATTAGCCCCAAATCCTGTAGCTATTCTCCTCCTTTTGAGCTTGAAAATGCTTGGCACACCCATTAGCTTCAGGGAGGTCTGAGATGGGCTATGGACCCAAGACTCCTCCACAGGTAGCCATTAGCACCTTTCCGCATAATATGAATATAGGTTTTAATATTTAGGCTCTATCTTGACCTGCAAAAATCACTATAAAGGTTTTAGACTGTATCTATGTTGGTATTAAGTGGGATTTTCAATTGATTTAAACTTGCTCAATTAAGAAACTTAATTTGAGAAGGGGGGTACCTTTTTCTCCTAATCCAGACAAGGCCACAAATAAGCATCAGAGAAGTTAAGTGATGGACTGTGGGTTTATTTAATATGTGTAATGAGTTTGAAGACTAAATTGGGGTACAACAAAATAAGGTAACTAAAACCATGTGGCTTCAGTGGACTACTGGTGACAGACAACAGTAACACATTGCATGATTTTGTTCTACATACAGTGGGAGGCAGATGTGTGATTTGACAGTTTTAAAAAGAAATGTAAATTATACATCCAGTCCCCAAATAGTTTATTTTGTGTGTCTTTCGTTGTTTATAAACAAAACGATCTAAAAGACAGTTGTCGGGACAGTACTTAAATACCTTTCAAACAAACTGTAACAGATTATAGGGATTCCAGCTGAGATGAAGCATTTAAAAGGGGATCAGGTGTCAATTTCTTAATATATATAAAATATCTCAGGAATGACCAAGGAAGACGGGCAGAGAACTACTACTACAGGGCCACATGATCTGAGTATCCATTTGCTAAACCAAAATTATGGACAGAATGAAAATGACCTTTTTATAATTCTAGCAAGAAGTGTACAGCTGTGAACCTGAAACTTCCAAAACTCATCTACTAAATTGTGTTTGAGTACAATCTCTTCCCTCCCCCTTAAGAATTTCCTCCATTAAGAATTTTAGGTCATTATTTTGTATAGTGAATGCAAGCCAATTGTCCATACTAATTGTTATGCTAATAAGCAGAGGCTTTTATACCATATTACTTGTCTAAGAACTGTTTCCAGTATTGTTTTTTTAAAAAGAAATACCCAAAATCAAACTAGCACTATCTTTTACTATGCAAATAGTGATGCATGAAATACAAAGTAAGAAGGCATATCCTTACATCAAGTACTGTTTTACTTGGATTTTTTTAATTTGGGGATAAGATGGGGGCAGGGAGCCCTTTATGAGCCTGGAAGAGCCCCGTAAAGGAGTGGGAGGACAAAGACACAAACCACATAACGTCCATCTCAAGCCATCTTGTTCCACTAAAAATACAAATACTGAAAGGGGGTTGACAGCAGCCTTCCGTCATGATCCTGTTAGCTGATGAATAGGGGACACCCCACCAATAGGGTGACCAGACAGCAAATGTGAAAAATCGGGGAGGGGGTGTAATAGGAGCCTATAAGAAAAAGACTCAAAAATCGGGACTGTCCCCATAAAATGGGGACATCTGGTCACCCTACCCACCAATACCTTGACTTGACAATTAAGGCTGCAGCTAAATGCTTTTGGGACGAAGAGGGAGAAGCGACCTCCTCCTTCCGCTTTAGTTCTGCTACTGGTTTCACATGCCCCGCAGTTGAATGTAAGGCTTCCTCCTTTACAAAAATGAGAACTAGAAAAACCTGTATTCGACCCGTACACTCTCGCAACCCAAGAAACCCCTGGATAGCTGACCTTTTCACACTGCTAAGCAATGACCGCGCTCAGTTTATTGCGGGCAATAGTGAACTAGGCTTCTTGGGGAGATTGCGGATGCGAGGAGAGAAAAACAGCGCAGAGCAAGGTGAGCTCAAGCTGAGCAAACAGCGGAAGCTGCTGGGTTGTGCCTGCAATCGGCGCGTTGCCCCTTTAATTGTGTCCCCAGCCCTCGGGCGTCTCTGACCAACGCCCACGTCAGCAAATACCTTTTGTTTCTGTCGCGTGCGGGCCCCGCAGATTGCGTTCAAGTGACAAAGAGCCTCAGCCTGGAGTCCGGGGAATCGCAAACCCACCTCCAGCTCCCCAGCAGCCGCCGCCGGTAAGTGGCGGCTCCGCAGCCGGGCGGACTGGGCGTTGGGGGCTGAAATGGCCCCAGCCCGGACCGAGCCGAAGGCCGGGACAGCGGCTGGCTCTGCGGACCCGAAGCGGGCTGGGATCCGGAGCCAGCCGCTCTCCGGAGCCGAGCTTCAGCCCCGAGCGAGCGGCGCTCGCAGGGAGACCTAAGCGGGCGCCATTTGTAGCCCGGGCGCTGCTGGAACGGGCCGGGGATGGCAACAAAGGGCTGGTGGGAAGCGGGAGCTCGAGAGGCGGCGAGGCCGCTGCGAAGGGCGAAGGAGACACGCGTGTGAAATGCAGGAGGCTGGAGCCCAGGCAGGGGCTGCTCGGGCCATGGCGGGTCCCAGGCGGAGTCGCACAAGGGCGGCTGCTGGCGGTGGAGCTGGAGCTCCAGCTCCGGGATGGGGCAGCCCCCTCCCAAGCCGCCTGGCGCGGGGGCCTGATCCCGGGCAGGGATGCTTTGCCCGCTTAGGAGCCAGCCAGGCGACAGCTGCTGCCTTGAGCTGGGATTTCTCGTATCGGGAGCCCGCCCGCACCAACCTCTCCCGCCCTCGGGCATCCCTGGCTCCCAGTGCTCGAGGGGCCAAATCAGACTTGGCGTAAGGGTGATTGACAGCGTCCTCCGCCAATGCCGTCCTTTCTGTGTCCGCTGAGATTTGTGCAGGAGGCACTGGCTTCCCTCCGCGGTCCTGGTCCTCCCGTGCAGAGGCTGCAATGGTGGACAAAGGTAGCCCGGGGACCTTATCTCAGGCAGGAACACTATATATCTGTTAAAAGGGTGGCGGCTCTTTCCCGCTGCTGAATCTGTAACGGGTCTTTGAAAGGTTTCATTGAGTTTTGCTCAGTTTTAGGATATAAATGCACTGACCTGGAGCATCCAACTGAGGCATCTTATCCGCTCTGTCACAATAGTCTCCCTTCTCTCTCCCTTGTGCTAACGCGGGCTGATCCTTTTATTAAAGAAAAATGTTTTTGAAATTGTTCAGCAACTTTTGTTTACATGTAGCATGTTAAGATTGTAATTTATTCTTTTTTGTAGAGCAACGCTTCTTGTTTACCTTCTTTTTTGGAATGGAGATATCTTCCCATCAGTTTCATCTCCTGCAGCAACTGAATGAGCAGCGCAAGCAAGACTTATTCTGTGACTGCTGTATCCTGGTTGAGGGGAAAGTCTTCAAAGCACATCGAAATGTGCTGTTTGCCAGTAGTGGTTATTTCAAAATGCTCCTTTCCCAAAGCTCAAAAGAGACTAGTCAGCCAACCACAGCTACTTTTGAGGTCTTCTCTCCTGATACCTTCACAGTTATTCTGGACTTTGTATATTCAGGAAAACTGTCTCTCACTGGTCAAAATGTGATCGAAGTAATGTCAGCTGCTAGTTATCTGCAGATGACAGATATTCTTAGTGTATGTAAGACATTCATTAAATCCTCACTGGAGATTAATGAAAAAGAGAAGGATCACTACTTCACCATTTCAGCCAAAAGGGTCAACAGTAGATTTGACCGCTCACCTTTTTATAGGTCAAGGAGGAAAGTTAAAAGCAACCCCATTGGTTCTCATGTAATTCCAGATCAAAAGGTAGGCATGGTGAATGAAAATTCCTGGACCAATAACAGGAACCACTCATCTTCACAAATGAATGTCCAACAGCAAGAAACACAATTATCCAAAAGAGGCCAAAAGCTTGGCTCAGTGAAAAAGCGCCAAAGACGTCTAGGACTGTCACAGTCCCTTGACTTTCTGAAATATATATCAAACAAACCTGATGAGGCCAGGGGAAGTTGCAGTGCTTCAGAGACTAATCACATTTCCCAATCCAAAGAGCAAATTCAGTTTGACACAGAGAATAACACTGCTCATACTGGGTACCGATGTGATCAAGAATCAAAGGTGATACCAAAGAAATGGTCTGTTGCTCAGCTGGGACAAGAACTTTCAAGAACTTCCCCTGTATTTATGGATTTAAAAGCAGATGAACTGTATACTTCTACGCCCACTATTCTAGGTGTAATGAGTGGTTGGAATGAAGGTAAGAGAAGATATAAGTTTATAAGGTGTTTGTCTTCAGACCTTTCTCAGGGTTTTCTTGGAAAAGATTCTGGCTGTCTGCAAAACCTTGGAACGACACAATCCTGTGTATATGCCCAAACTTTAAGCTTCATTATACTTTCTTAATTCAATATAACACCTAAGGAATAAGGAGAGAGAAGCAATATAGTCTAGTGGGTGGGCATCTAGACTCCGAGCCAGAAGATTTGAGCTAGATCCTCAGCTGGTGTGACTTCAATGGAGCTATGAGACATTTTATACCAGGCTGAGGATCTGGTTCTACCACTGATCTGCCATGACATCTCAGGTAAACTACATCATCTCTCTCTGTCCTTCCCCTCTCCCCCAGCCTGGGGGTTTAGCTGTTTTGTTTATTTAGATAGTTCTTGCCCCGAAGAGCTTGCAGTCTTTCATGCTAATGTACCTATAGCGCAATGGAATCCCAACCTTGGTACCACTAGATGCTACAGTAATAGCTTGTGCATTTAAGTTATTAGACCTAGATCCTTCGTATACTTACACATGAGTAATCTTATTGACTTCAGCGATACTGTTCAGTTGCATAAGTGTTTGCAGGATTGGGTTCAAGGAGGTTTACTGTATGCAATTAACAGTAGAGATAAGTACAGTATAAGAAAGCAATCAGTGTGACCAAAGAAATTAACAGAAATTTGCACTAAGCTAGAATTGCATTATTGATGATCCACGCTCTGCAAAATGAAATATTTACTATTAAACATTTGAAGTCTATATTCATTCATATTGCATATATTTAAGAAATTTTGCAATTCACAGTAATTTGTGCTTTTCAATAATTCTGATGGCAAATGCTACTGAAACCATTGAAGGTTCAGAAGTGTTCCTCAAGGAGTTACACTGCAGAAAATGTCTTAAACATTAGTAAAATAAGGAATACCCAATGGGAGAGGGAAGAGAAGAGTTCTGTATATTCGTGTGTACAATACTGAAAACATTCACAGATTTTAAGGGGAAACAAAACAAGTTGTTGTTTTTTAAACCAATGGGGTCCTTTATGACTAAAAGTCCATATTAACTGCTGTGGCTGTAAGATGGCTGTGACAGGCTTAAATCTGCTTAGATCTGAGTTACAGCTGTGCCTAAAGGAAATTAGAAAATGGCTTAGTATAGTTTAGTAGTAGCATGGTGCACCATCACAAGTAAGATCCAGACTGGATTCTTGGGTTTAGCCTTTTCCTGAATTGGCATGGATTGCCATTACTCCAAGTGAGAAGCACCACATTAGCCATTTAGCTGCTTCTGTCTTAAATGTCAGGCAGATCCCCTCTCCATGTGGGAGACTCACATTCAAATCCCTCTCTGCCTCACATGTCAAGAGAGCTCTTGCCACTGGGGTAAAAGTTATGATAATCTTTCTTCCAACCCCCAGGAACTATTTGGTGAATTCATGTCAAATATGTTAATTTCAGGTTGACTGAAACTAAATTTTTTGACAAACTACTCATCTGAAAAAAATTCAGTAAGTTCTAACTGGTACCAGCCTACTTACTACCTGAGGGATTGCCTCTCTCTCCCTGCCATACTGCAACTGCTGTGGTCATCAAAGGCACTTTAGCTACACCCCTCCCCTTATAAAAGAGAAGAAATGTTTTCTCTGTGAGGGTGAAGACTTAACTTGCTTCCCCACATTTGGTCCAAAATAGTCTGAATTTGATGATGTTCTGGATATACTTCAAAAGACCTCTGTTTAAGGGGATTTTTGGAAAGGCTTAGAATATGCTTTCTTGAGGAACAAGTGGCTGGCAGAATTCTGTGGAATTTATTTTAATGCTGCTGAGATCTAATTGTATTTTTTGTATAAATTACATTGTCACCTTGAGCCTTGGAATGATGTATTTATTTAAAATTAAACAAATATTCATCTGGTTTCCAAAACATTATCTGAAGCAAGAATCCAATATGCAAGCATCTGAAAACCTATGCATGTTAAGGCACCTTCTGTATGGATGCAAATAACCTAGTTTAGGGGCAGTCTGTCTAGGACAGAATCCACTATCTAAATCAGTTCACCAAATATCTGACTTTTTATTAAGTTGGAAAAATTATGAACTGGGAGAGGAGAGGAGGAGGGTTGCGGTGGGGGTTTGGGTTCTTTTCTCTCAGGTGACAGATTATAGGAAAAGCTAACATTGCTTCAATTAATCTGTGTCTAAGGAAGAGGCTATTGATGTTTACCTAACAAACAGGATTTTCTCTGTAACAGATGATCTACCTAAGATGAGATTCAAGTGCCCCTTCTGCACCCATACAGTGAAACGGAGAGCGGACATGAAGCAGCATCTTCGATGTCACACAGGGGAACGACCTTATCCGTGTGAGGCATGTGGGAAAAAATTCACAAGATTAGAGCACCTACGTAGCCATTTCCAAACAGTATGTCATTTGCCTAAAGACTGGTTTTCTCAAAAAATGAAATTTATGTTGGCAACAGCAGTTTATTAACCAGAACCAGCCCCAGAGATAGGTATATTTCCATATTTATTTATCTCATGGAACTGGAAGGGACCCTGAAAGGCCATTGAGCAGGGCTGGCGGGGGCGGGGGGGCAGAGCAAGTGGAGCAATTTGCCCCACACCCCGGGCCCTGCAGGGGCCCCCAAGAGAATGCTCTGGTCCTGGCCCCGCCTCCCCCAGCGCCTCAGCATGCTGCAAACAGGAGTGGCCCTGGGCAAAGCTAAAGTGGTGTGGCTCGGGCAGGGCCTGAGCTCTGCCCCGCTCAGAGCCGTGTGGTAAAGGGGCGGGGCTGCGAGCTCCGGGGCCCTGTTGGAGTCACGCCGCTGCAGTGCTGTCCAGGGCCGCTCCTGGATGCGGCACGCTGAGGCTCCAGGAAAGGGGAGAGGCGAGGGTAAGCAGCATGGCAGGGGATTGGGGAGGGGTGGTAAGGGGCAGGGAGTCCCAGGGACAGTCAGAACACAGGGAGGGGGCAGAGGTTCTGGGGGGTGGTCAGGGGACAGGGGTTGGATTGTGGGCATTCCAGGGGTCTGTCAGGACTCAGCGAGGAGGGATAGGAGTTGGGGCAGTCAGGGGACAGAACAGGGGGAGTTAGTGGAGGGTGGGGTCTTGGGGGGGCAGTGAAGGGACAAGGAGCAGGATGGGTCAGGGATTCTGAAAAGGGCAGTCAGGGGGCAGGAAGTGGGTGGGGGTTGGATAGGGGGCAGGGCCAGGCTGTTTGGGGAGGCACAGCCTTCCCTACCCTAAAGCTCATTCAGCAGTTTGAGGCTTGCAGACAGTTATTAAACACAAAAAGCCAAGCTGTTATCTTTTTCGGGGGGAGGGATCACATGAGAAGAGCAATATCCTACACCACCTACCTCTTTCCCAACCCTACTAAGGGAGACTCCTCCTCCCCTGCATTCCCCGAGGCTCCACAGGGGTTAATTCAATGGTTCTCAAACTTTTGTACTGGTGACCCTTTCACATAGCAAATCTCTGAGTGTGACCTCCCCTTATAAATTAAAAACACTTTTTTATATATTTAACACTATTGTTAAATGCTGGAGGCAAAGCAGGGTTTGAGGTGGAGGCTGACAGCTCGCAACCCCCAATAAGAACCTCATGACCCCCTGAGGGGTCCTGATGCCCAGTTTGAGAACCCTTGGGTTAATTTAATTTTAGCACCCTGTGTCTATTCACATGCATGTGCTATTTCAGTTTTCACAACATAGGCTCATCCCAGATTCTGGAACACGCGCAAATGCTCAGTTTGTGGAGTATGTACATAAGCTATACTACAGACAAACCCACAGTAACCGTCTCCAGTTTGTGAGGGATCCCGTGGAGCCAGTCTCTAGGAAACAGATACATTCATGGAGGTTAAGTCCATTAATGGCTGTTAGCCAGGATGGGTAAGGAATGGTGTCCCTAGCCTCTGTTTGTCAGAGGGTGGAGATGGATGGCAGGAGAGAGATCACTTGATCGTTAAGTGTTAGGTTCACTCCCTCTGGGGCACTTGGCATTGACCACTGTCAGTAGATAAGATACTGGGCTGTATGGACCTTTGGTCTGACCCAGTATGGCTGTTCTTATGTTTTAAGCTATATTAACCCAAAGTTATGGAGACAGAGATGAGTCAACGAAGCCAGCAGAGTATCAGAAACATGAAAAAATCTTTGACTAGAGGGGCTTAGGTCACAAGCTGAAGTGGTTTAAAAGTTTTTTGGATTTTTTTTTAGAAGCAGATTTTTTTATTGTTTCTTTAAACAAACACAGCAAGCAGCAAATATTTGGCCACATACTTCTGAAACCCCAAACCCTGTTTAGGTTTTGCCAGACTAATTTCAGCTTTTCAATTTAAAAAAACCACAGAAGATTTTGAAGGAAAGCAGACATTGTGATTTTTTTCTGCTTTTTTAAAAATCTAGTTTTTGATTCAAAAAAAGTTGATGGAAAATATTTGTCCAACCCTTTTGGTGAGCTTTAGTGCCTTTTAGCACTAGCTGATGCTGAGAACCAGTGATACCTTGTAAAGGTGACTTGAAAAGAAGTTCTCTCAAAAGTGGGTTTCTGCTGAGATGTGGAAGGTTTTTAAATGTTTATTTTTCCCAGGGCTTCCCTGGGAGGGGGGAGGGGGGCAATTTGCCCTGGGCCGTGCAGGGCCCCCCCCCCCATGAGAATATAGTATTCTATAGTATTGCAACTTTTTTTTTATGGAAGGGGCTCCTGAAATTGCTTTGCCCCAGGCCCCCTGAGTGGCCCTATCATTGAGTCCAGGCCCCTGCCTTCACTAGCAGGATCAAGAACTGATTTTTGCCCCAGATCCCTAAGTGGCCCCCTCCAGGATTGAACTCCCAATCCTAGTTTCAGCAGGCCAATGCTCAAACTATTGAGCTATCCCTCCCACCCCTAGAAAGTGCCCTATATAAAATAATTTAGCAGACTCACCGGTCAATTTAGGAACTAGACAAGTGTCTACATCACAACACTAACCCTCAAATTTATCATTAAAATTAGCACCTTGGGTGGTAGCATAACCATGGCTTTTGTGGTAGAGAGACCATAGAGACTAAACTTCTCTCTTGTCCCTAAATGTTAAGATGGATGAGGTCTTTTGGTACAGTGAAAAGAAACTTGCACGGTAGCTCCATGTGCTGCACCTGTTATGTGCACAAATAGGACTTCGGTCTCAAAACTTGTGGACTTATTCTTCTGCGAAGACAGTTGCCTTTGACATGTAAAGTAACTGATTTAGAAATAACTAACTGTATAATATAACATTGTCTAAAAAACCTTAAGCAGCATTTAAAAGAAAGGGCTATATAAAAAGCACAACAGGTACAATTTAGAAAAAAATGGTCTTCAAATGACATATTGAGTTGTGGTAGTGAACAAAGTAGCCACAAATTAGTAGTAGATAACAAAAACTAGCTTTTAATCTACTTAAGAACTGAAAAATGTAAGTAAATCAGGTTTGAAGTGCTGAAATAATAGTGTGGCATTTCCATTACTTTTTTCAATTATCCCATCTTGGTCTTGGTGCACAGATACAGCATGCCCCTGTGAATACCTGCAACCAGTTAGTAACTTGGTTTCCAGTTTGAATAAAAAGATAGTTGTACCACAGATGCAGAGCATTCTGTCTTATGTGTGCCTTTTACTGCATAAACAGCTCTGGGTAGAAAGAAAGCTTTTCCCCTTCTGATAAGCGGATACTTTATTTATTGTGCAGATGGAGTGTTCTAAAACTACAAAATGAAAATTAATCAAAGATAGTTAATGATCCAGTGTATTTGTACTAGAGACTTTATTAAATAAATCAGTGCAGATCTGTTGGTTCTTGCTCTAGAAGTCTTGTGCTTATAATCCCCTTATTTTTAGGGTGATCTAATGCATTTCTCAGGTTATGAAAATTACTGTAGATGTTTTCTCAAAGAAAATAAAGTTATATTAACCCTTCTTTGGATGAAAGCTGATATCTTCCATTTTAAATCTCTAGATACATCAAGCTGGTAAACTTATCTGCAGAAAATGTAAGAATCATGTCACCGACCTAACAGGACATGTGGTTCAACAAGGAACAAGGCGCTACAGACTATGTAACGAATGTCTAGTTGAAGCAGGTATTGACAGAATTCATGATGACTTAGATGCAGAACATCCTCTTCCTATCTCTCTAGGAAACAAAATTTCTGAGTGGCACTTGGATGAAGAGCATAGATCAGATGTAGAGATGGAGGATGAACCTGATAAATTTGTCATCCAACAAGTTGATGATAGCACAGATGAGACCGAAGAAAGTGAAACCAAATCTTAGATAGTTGTATTTCAAGTGAAATCTACTAGTGCTCTTCTCATCACTGACTTACTATGTCTTGCCAATTAAGATACAATGATCTACTTAATCATTAATAGATCTTTTAACAATACTGCGTGGGAGCAAAATAAGGCCTACAATCTAATGTGCACATAGTTTTGGACATAGGAACTTTTTCCCAGCTACGTTTTTTTGCTACAATGTAAAGATCCCTGAAAATTGGCCAGAAACAACGAATATCTGGAGAGCTATTAATGACTTATTTTATGGTAAACCAAAGACCACCTCAAATTTCCTGTTTGAATGGAAGCGGGAACTGGGTTTCCTTCCTTTATTTCAAAGCCTTTGTTAGAACAAAGTTGTTTAAGATGTTCCAGTAATCTAAAAGGTCTCTCTTAATAGGTTTAATGTTCTGCCAGCTGCATCAAAGCAAGAACTACTGAATCAGTTACTATGAAAACACTTAAAGCCAGTAGTTAAATATTTTCTGTAAATACTGTATTTAGCCAACATGTACACTTATGAAACTTACTTGTAAATTACTACAAATATAAAATGTAATTATAATCTGACTAATGTTTTAGAGTAGCGTGTTCTCAAAAGATGTTACCTTTTACTAGTTACAAGAAAAAGCATTTTAAAGAATATCTATATAGACTAGCTGTTCTGTTCAGTAACCTGCATTTGGATGGAATGCGTTTGCATCTTCAAATGAACAACATGATTCACACTGCTGAGGCTTTTTAATTTAGACTACCTATAAACAGAGTTGCTTTGAAATAAGACTAATATTAGAAGTGCAATCTTCACAAAGGGTTTATTTATTTATTTATTTAACAAATGTGTTCAGGACTTGCATTAAAACTGCTCAAGGGGATTGGTTAGGCATGATAGGGGAGATTTTCAGGCACCTACGATTTGGGAACAGAAGTCTTATTTTCAATTGGACTTGTGACATAAATCCTTCAAGCATATTTGGAAGTATTTCCTGTTTTCAGTGTGTAACAAAAAAACCACAGTATATTAAGTATAGTGACAATTGAGACTGAGGGCTAAAAACATACAAATTTAAAAATACAATTCATTAACTAATTTTAGAACTTTTTTTGGTAAACAAATACAGATCACACTGAGAATTTGATTTGGACTACACAAGGTGAATGGCAATACAGAATTGAGCCCCTAGTCTACGTTGGTGAGCTGTGTGAAAGGCAACTTTCCCTGGTCCTGGATCTGTCTTTTTAATCCTTAAGAACCATCTTTGTAGAATGCTCAAACATACGTTCTTATGTGGACTCAGCAAAACCTTTAGATCCTAGAAACACTGACTTCTTAGTGATAACTGCTACAAAATGCAAAAAAGGAACACTAAACACTGGCAGTGGCGAATGGGAGGCTCATGAGTGGAGAATGTCAGCCTTATGAAGAGAAGCCACAGCTCTCTCCCACAGAGAACTAGAAACTGGGTTTCTCCCAGGAGAACAAATGACTTTCATGAGTTAAAGGTAAACAAAAGGTTCTTGAACAAGCTTTGAAATAGGAGGCTATAGACTAAGTAGCAACAATGGGCCTGATTCTCTCCTGTATCCCAGTCCCCTTCGCACTGCTCCAGTGACCTAAAGTGACAGCAAACCTGGCAGAAATGGCCTTTAGAGAATTACACCCTGCCTGCCCCAGAACAGCTCTGCCACTATTTCCTTATAGCCCCGAGTGTAGGAAATGTCAGGACAGAGATGGAGTGTAGCCAGAGCCTACTTGTGCTGTGGTTATCATCAGGCAGTGAATTGCCCCTATGGGGCACGACTACTCTCAGCCTCCAGCTGCAATAGACATGAGATTGCTGAATTTCAAGGGGCTGAACAGGCCTTCAGACAGTCTAAAAGCTAATCTACACTAGAAGGCTGCAGCTGCACCACTGTAGCACATCTGGTGAAGACACTCTATGCCAACAGGGGAGAGCTGCTCCCACCAACATACACTGACTTAAGTGCGAGTGTGGACAGTGGTAACTTACACCACTCTTGGGGTAGGGAGGCTTATTCACACCCCTGAGCAACATAAGTTATACTTACATAACCTGTAGTATAGGCAAGCCTTTAGAATATGAGTGCACGTAGAATTCAAACTAGTTTTTGGCATGTCCATTCATTAAGGCCTATATACTTTAAACAAGCATTTCAAATATAAATTGGTTTGTTTCTTACCTACCAAAGTCCAAAGTTTTACCCAGCAAGTGTCACACCTCCTAAAAGCAAAGAATTTTTTTGCATTATTACAATATTTATATAGTATTGTTTACATACTCTCAAAAATATTTTATAGTTAAATGGAAGTTGCACAGAAAGAGGAAAAAATAAATTTATCAGGGATCAACAATGGAGCTATACTTCCAGAAGAGACTTGAAAATATCTGAAGTTGAGGTGAAAAGACAGATAAGGCTGTTCTGAACCCAAGGAGCTGCAAATGTGGTTCTTACCTACATTAGCAAATTTCTTATCCATTGTTCAGCAAGGGTGCAGCAGCTCCTGTGCTACCAACACATAGTGTAATATAGACCACATTTATGCGTATTTTAAAAAACTATCATCAAATACCAAAAGTGGCTAGATTTTATGGAGGGGTAGAGAAGACCAGTGTAAGATAAGTGAATAAAGGGAAGAGAGAGAGACGGACAGACAGACAAAGCATGTGAGGTTGCTCAGAGTAAATGAGTAGGCAGCTTTGAAATAAGGATCCAAATTAGTCAATGGGGTAATTTCATTGCAGTAAGTAAATGGAGTTACTTCATGGATGAGTGGGGCCTCAGAGGACATGTTTTCCATTATGCCCTGAAACAGAGGAGGATCTAGTAGTATCTGTGATGAGTATGGAGTTACACTTGATTTAATGTATGAGAAAGCAGACAAAAGCATTCTGCGCAAGCTGAAATCTATTAATCAAACCTATAGTATCTGTAAATGCATGAACGATGCTCTTTTCAAAGATGTAGCCTTCCCAAAAGGTAATGTATATATTTAAAAATAAATAAATAAATAAGCAATACAATCAAAAGTATGCCCCAAAATAAAAAAGTGAGACACCTATTTATGTTTGTAGACACATTATGCTTTCTCTAGTCTGAGCAGGAAACTTTATTATTATTATTATTTTTTTAAATAGAGCATTCCTTTTGCATCTAAAACTATTTTTTAAAAGTTTACTCATTTTTAACTACCAGATTGTAGATGTAAATATGTATTTAACAAAACGAAACATGTAGTCATGTCATTAGTAAAATCAACTTTTATTTTAAAAGTGATTTTTCATAGCTTTCAATTCTTTACAAGCACTAAAAATATTTAAAAAAATTAAATTGCTATATTGTACTGTATACATATTTGAATTCCTTTCAAATGTATTTTAATAAATTTGGCATTATGAATAAATGGGAAAAAGATGGTTCTACAATATTAAAAAGATAAAACAAATGTCAAATTTCACCCATAAGCACAAGCCCTTAATCTGCAGGGGAGCCACATATGCACCTATGAGGTCAGCACTTTCCACCCCTCCCAAAAAATTTTAAAATGTAATAATGTTTTCAGAGTATAGATTTTTTTCAAAGCCAGGATGGGTTGGGTGTGACCCAAAAACAAACAAACAAAAAAAAAAAAACACACACACACACCTTTGGAGTTTGAGAAAGGAGGCTCAGTCCAGTTGTTGGCAAAAATGTGTCCATGTCATAGGAAAATATCAGAATTGACAATCAGGTTGATAGTTTCAGCAGTCTAAAAAGACTGAATGGGAACAGAAGCTGAACTGTCTTCTCCATTCCTTAGGATGGTCCCCATGGAATAGGCCTAAGCGATCATCCGGGCTCATGGAAGAAGCTTGTACTGCTATTGGCTGTGCTGCATTTTTTTTTAAAACCACATACAGACACACACTGAGGCTTTCACTCCAGGGATGTTGTTCAGGAACCCCAAAATACACCGAAAAAGATATTTGCGGAGGGTGCCCATATGGTAGTGAGGGAGAGCCTTTGTTTCCATATTTGCAAGCAGACCCATTCCACAGGAAATCCATTTCAACTTTAGCAGTGAGGTGGGCCCATACAGATGCCAGGGAGTGCCAGTTCTCTCATTCAGGGGCTGGCTGAATGATTGCAAGAGGCAGCAGTTTCAACTTTTTCAGGAGATGGTTCCACCTAGTGCCCACCCATGTTTAGAAAAAAAATAAAATACCTAACATTTCACATTTTCTCCACAGAGAACATTATTCCCCCCCCCCCATGATTTAAATTTAAAACATACCGATTCCCCCTACCACCTTGAGGTCAAGCACCACCCACTCTGTGCCTCTCACAGGTAGCGCTTTGTATTGTAGGAGAAATCCAGCAGCCTCCTCTTAGGACACCCTCCCCTTCTTACAGCAAGAGCCCTCTCTCCTTCCCTCTGCTTAGCCCACCGCCCTTCACAGCGGCACTGGCCGCTGTCTAGTTACAGGGCCAGTAGGCCCCCCCCCAAATACTGTCAGACAGCGATAGCACCCCTCGTTCCAGCACCTATAGGTGAGGCTGCACCCCCGGCTTTGATTTCCATCATAGGAGGGATTCGTATTGTTCAATGGCTTTCAGCACACACACCCCCAACCCCACCGCACCCCCACGCACTATACAAATTGTTCCAGCACCAGTGGCCTCACCCCACCTCCCCCGTTCTCACCTCTAGCCCCATCACGAGCCAGCCCTTGCCACCCTGCCCCCTCAGGAGGGGCCCCCCCAACAGGGCCTTCTGCTCATGCCCTCACTGCCACTGCCCCTTGAGCTTTCCCCACAGTGTGGGCCACGCTAGGCCCCTCATGCCAAAAATCGATCCCATGTGCCACATCCAGCCCCACCTGAAACTCCTTCAGGCACTGAACCTGACCCGCCTGGGGTTGCTCTCCTGACAGAATCCCAACTCGAAGCACCATTGGCTGAATACAGCCGCTTGACAGCCAATGGGAAGTTGGCCTAACTAGATTAATCTGATCGACAGCCACTTGGTCCAATAGAACTCCTTCCTGATGAGCTGCCTTGCGTGGGTGGGACCTGACCCGGCTCTCAAACAGCTCTGTGGGGCAAACAAAGCTCCAGCGCTTCCCGCTGGCCCCATGTCAACTCCGCGCTGCTACTGGCTGAACAAGTCGGCAGACCGTTTTTGCCCAATGGGGTGATGAGTTGCCATGAGGGAGGGACAGGGGCTGGCTTGGGTGGGAGACTGTCCCTGTTCAGGCCCTGGCCCTCAGACAGGTGTGTCTTCTGGTTCCACTCTTATGCTATAAACCCTCCTGACCAACCCACTCTCTGGCTCCACCCCACCAGCCAGCATTGGCCTAGTAGTGTCCAGCTGAGGCCCAGCTTCCCTCACAGCCCTGGCTTGCTCCCCACCCCTCCATCATACGTTGTATTACATACCCACCCCACTCATGATCATCAGCTCAACTAGTTGTCAGGCTCACACATGCACAACCCCACCCTTCCCAGACAAACAGGACAGCTCTGCAGCCAGCTCTGGGGTGGAGGGCAGCAGTGGGCAGCCAACACAACTGTACATCTTGCAACAACCTGGGCAGTTTAGCCAATATGTCATTGCCCATGTGTAACAGTTGCAGAGGGTCAACTGGAGGGAGAGGGAAGGAAACTGGTGGTGACATTTTCCCTTCTCCACCTACAAAACTAACAATACCACTCTGTCTCACCTCTAGGAGATGCTGCTCTCAGACTGTTATAACACCTGCACAATTAGGTCAACTTTATTTTGCACTATACATAAACTAAATGAGAGATTTTTAAATGGACACATGCACAGGAACATGATTGTAAGAAAACCCATTCCTCCCTTTAAGTCAGTCTTAAGTGAAACATTTTAAAAGAAAGCTGCGTGAAGTGAGTAGCCCTTTCTACACTTTGTAATTGTTTTCTCAAAATACAATGGAACAAGGGAAGGATACTGAACACAATATTAACCTTTCCTAGTTTTAGTGATAGACACTTTCTTTTTGAGGTAGTGGGCAGTGGGATTCATTAGGGTGACAATGTCCCAATTTTATAGGGACAGTCCTGATAGTCGCCTATATAAGCCAAAGCCCCAACTATTACCACCAACCCCCATCCCAATTTTTCACACTTGCTGTCTGGTCACCTTAGTTCTGAACATGCTATACTGAGCCAAACTTAGTAACATCTCTTCTGCAGCTGTCTCTGATACCTGTCTGTGATTTGCTCCTTCCCTTTTCAAAGGTCCCAGTCCTTATGCTGATAATAAAGGAGAGCTCATAAGCTGTCATTCTGAAAAGATGACCATTGTCCTGCATGGATCCCTATATGCAGTAATGTTCAAACAGCAAAGGACCATCACTTGCATAGATGACTTGTACACTACTGTGAAAGATATAGGTCCCAGTTCTAGTTTACCCTAAAACCCCTTTCACACAGCTCTGGCAGAGTTGCTGCAAATATAATTTACTGAGGCCTGCCCTCCAAAAAACTCCACGTGCTGTAATTATTCTTTTTCTCCTCCCTACTACCATACCCACAACCATCCCTTGCTGGTAAAGGCCAACCCAAAATATACCTTCCCATTTAAAGAAAGGCAAATGAATCTTCCACACTGTTTACACGCAAGGGCTCAGAACTGTGTAGCACAATGAAGAAAGATGACGTTTACACACACTTCTCTGCAGGAAAGGTGTTCAGTCAGAGTTTGCCTCCTGCATTACAATGCATTGTCCGATAGTGGAGGAATGTTCTGTACTGTTTCTACGGTCTTGTCTTACAAAAGCAGCAGCAGCTAGTTTATTGACTGCCATCACTGGAACAGGAGAGACGTGCCCTTCGTATTCCAAGTTCTAATTATTCTGGGACATACAGATCCTGGTAGGCTCCCTTCTACACCAGAAATGCTAAATGCAGGCTCTACTTGTGGGAACGGCAGGAGGAAACATTAGTACTATACTACACGCTCACATAGACACATGCTTCATTACACTAGTATTTTATAGAGATCCAGCACCACCTAGTGGCATCTTGTCATTTTAACACAGACATGTCAAAAAGGATACACCATGTTAAAACTTATTAATTAGACCAGACTAGCAGCAGAGTAGGGTAGGTCTACATCCCAACTAGTCACTGTGGCTGACCTGTGCCAGCCAACTCAGGGTCGCAGGGCTGCTTCACTGCTGCATAGACTTCCAGGCTTCAGCTGGGGTCCAAGCTCTGGGACCCTGTGAGGCTGGAGGGTCCCAGAGCCTGGGCACCAGCCTGAAAGTCTACACAGCAGTGAAACAGCTCCACACCCAGAGTCTGAGTCGGCTGGCATGGCCCAGCCATGGGTTTTACTTTCCTGTGTAGACATACCCTCAGAGGCTTTAAATAAAGTGAAACAGAGATGCCACTTGGGAATGAGCAAATGAAAATCTGTATCATAGCAGCGCAAAATAGAGGAGAGGTAGTTTCTTTAAAAGAAGGCAAAAGCATGCAGATCTGTTACAATGTAGTCTTCTCACCCTCCTGCTATCTCAATAAAATATATTTTTGGCTAGCAAAAATTAATAATTACCCCCTTTTGATTTCCCCCACCTACGTTAAAAAGGAACCCAGTACCAATGCTGGCCTTTAAAAACAAACAAACAAAAACCACGATATAAAGTATCTAGTGCTACTGAGACACTCCCTATAAATCCCTTTCTTCTCACCAGAGAAACCTAGCTCTCCTTTCTAGAGTTGCAGTTCCTAGCCTGGTTCACCATCCTCAAGAGTAAAATCATAGATGGCTGTTCCCTGTGATTCCTCCTCCCAGCTGATGGAGCATCTTATTGGCTCCAAGTATTACAATACATTTATAGCCAATTTTTCCATTATTTCCAGACAGATGACAGAGTCTGTGTGGGACCTTTGCCAGCAATGACAAGTATTCACTCCTTTCAGCAGTTCTCTTCTCATTTTATATGTCAATGATGACAAACACTTCTGGAGTCTCTTCTTCATGGATCTGCATTGCTGAATAAGTTATTGCCTTGACCTCAGTACCCTGGAGGGAATAGGCACAGGAAATTAGAGTCTGTAGACCCTGAGCCCCAGCAGTGGCTCTGCATGAATCACAACAATACATGAATATTCACAGGCTTCCTGGGAATGCTATTCAGTTTACAATAGTTTTCAAATGGGGGTATGTGTACCCCTAGGGGTACATGAGCTCTTGTCAGGGGGTACGTAAGAAAAATCCCATAGTGGCAGATGTATTTTATTTAGTACAGAGATTTTCAAACTCTAGGGGCAGCACCCCCTGTGGGAGTGTGGAAGAAGGTTCAGGAGTGAGCGGGGACACCAGGTGGCTTGGGACAGCGATGCCAAGCAGCTCAAGTAGGGAATGCCACCTCCACCCCCTGACTGACCTCCGTTAAAACTTCTAGAAGCTGTTGCTAAATGGAAGGCAGAAACTGGGAAGGGCACATGATAGGCAGGAGAGGGTGTGTGCTATGTCAGATGGGGACATGCAGTAGACTACATTTCAAAAGGGGGACAAAGCCTAAAAAGTTTGAAAACCGCTTAGTAATGTTTACATAAATAAATTAGACTCCTTCCCCAGAAGCACAGCTGTGCTGCACTTGTTATGAGTGCAAAGGTTGGGACACCACCATGTAGTCATGGTCTAGGTCACTGACTGATGGGAAAGTAGCAAAACAAAGTTTCTTCCTGCAGAGCTTGAACTCTAATCTCCTAGCCACAACAGAACACCACAGTTTGTGTGATGTGGGAGGTAATCAGGAAGGATTATATTAGTTTATTACCGACTCTCTAGAGAATTTACAAAAGAGCACCCTAATAGCTATTGCCAGTGTAAGCACCCTGACTTTGGATTGGCTTGCATTTCATTGGCTCAGCAAGACAACTGACTTCTCACTGCTGCTAGTTCATGAGTAATCACCCAGACACTCAGTTTCAGGAGTACTAATAGCTGCATTCACAAATGGCAGTTAGTGAGCCAAGGCTTTGGTATCAGAGGCAATACTGGCATCTAATTACACAGAAAAGTTTGTAAGTGGCTCTCTTAACTTGGGAGAAAAGCCTTTGTCATACCCATGAGACTGTAAGACACAGAGCAATCGTTACATACCTGAGGGTGTTTGGATAAAGAGAACTCTTCCCCCCACCTTAGGGAACAAAAACAAACAAAAAAAACCCACAAATAAGTATGAAGAGATTGTTGAAATTTTGGTTTAATTCAGCAGCTACCATTGACACTTAGAGGAAATCCACTTTATGGTAAACATCAGATTAACTCTCCTCATTAGTTCTCTCATAGCATAACTATTGAGGTTGTGTGGGGATAGTTACTCCCTCAGAGAGCTGAGCCATCCCAGCACAGATGCTAGTTATTTGTACCATGCTTGTTTAAATATGTAAAAAGCTTCCTGTTCCAAGCTCTAGCCTCTTGGACCATTTTATAAGCTATTAACAACAACAACAAAAAAACTAAGTAATTCAGGGAACACCACACTACACCCTCTCTAGTAGTTAAAACATGTACCTCCCACTGTAGCGGAGAGACTGGCACACCATCCCTTGGTGGAGTCTGTGCGCCCTATGGAGGGGAATTTGACTTTTCCAACTAATTGCTGGAAAGGTCACTCCCATAAGCCAGGGTTACTAGGAGAGATGTGGGTGGAAGAGAGGAAGCATGAGCCAGTGGTTAGGTAGCAACCCATGACATAAAAACTGGCCTCTACTACAGAATTCCTATGTGACCTTGGGCAAATTACTTAGCCTGCCACGGTCTCAGTTCCCCCACCTGTAAAATGAGGATGATAGCACTTCCACACCTCACAGAGGTTTTGTGAGGATAAATATGTTAAAGCCTGTGAGGCACTAAAAATAAAGCGTCCCAGAGAAGTACTTAACATAGATAGGAGGAAGAGGAGAACAAACAAAGCCCATTTTCCTTTCACTTATGCATTAGAGATTCACTCTTAAAAAGGATTCAAATTTTTCTGGTCCTTTCAAGTCTCCTCATGCAAGTACAATACACATAGTGTACAGTCAGAAAAGCTAATCCCCCAATAAATCCACGGAATCAACAACCCCTCAGAATGTAAATGCTATAGAAGTTCTCCAGTGGGAATGAAAGGAGGCATCTATGTTCTTGTCTAGACTAGGGCCACATCCACACCAGGAAAATGTGTTAGCTAACTTTGTGCTAACATCCTAATCTTAATAAGGCTGCTATAGTTCAAACACTTTAAACTGGTCAAGATAAAACCTAGCGGGGAGTGTAGGCTTTAAACTCCATCAGGTTCACATGTTCTGAAGTACAATTGCTTTGTCTCAATTAGACTTTTAGACCAGGTTAGTTAGACTGAGCTAGCTCAGTCTAACATCAGACCTTTAAATCCTAGTCTAGTAAAGGCCTACAAAACAGGGAGAAGGAAGTGGAGAGAAGTTGATTTGCCTACAGTCCCCTGCATTGTATTAAGTAATTCCCTGAAGTTCTGGGCTCAGATTATTTGTATTTCTGGTCTGCTTCCATGTCTTTGATAGTGACTGTCTGAAATGCTTCAGAACAAGTAGTAGTATTTATACAGTTTTACAAAAACATTGGCTGGTTAATCCTCATGACAGGGAGCATGGTAGATACTTAAATTTTATGTACAAGACAGAGATAGAGGGACTCGCTCAAGGCCCCACACTCCTTCCTAGTCTTTATTCACTGGTTCTCAGAATTTTGCTTTTAATGAGATGGTGTTGATTACTCACCCAATGGATCGTATTTTGTACCTCATTCGGTCAATGTAAAGCACTTTCACCTCCTGCAAGGAAAAAAGAAACAGGGGGAAAAGTTGCCATTAAGAGGATTTATACCACCAAATTAAGACTCCCAGTGAACATGCCTCCATACAAAGCCAATATTCACATCATCATCAGAACCTAAAGCCAATGTTTGAGCAGCCTCAGAGAGAGACACTGGTGTTCAGAATTCAGATGTACATAGAACAGTTATTACAGTAGAATGGCACCTGTTCATTAGCATTTACAACAGCTAAACTAAGTATATTCCTTGCCTCCCCCTATCCTTGTGTCTACAATCCCCCCCATATGTTGGTGGGTCTAAGTGGTTTGTTGGTTCCACCTTTCCTGCCCCAGATACTGCTGTACATAGAGCAGGTGTTGGTAGGGAATATTCCTGTCCTGTAAGATAGAAGAGGCTTACCCTGGGTACAAAGAACTGGTCAGCACTGAATTTATACAGCCACTCATTCAAGAAGTTATAGAGAAGAGAGAGCAGGTCATGTCCTGCAGGATAGAAGCAGAGAGAGAGAGAAAGTGACTCAGCTGGGAGCCCGGTCAAGAACTTCCCAAACATTATTCTAATCCATATCAAAGGGGCAGTTTCCTGATGACAAAGTACTAGAAGATTCAGATTATCTGTGTATAAATCTTGATTTAATACATCTGTACCAGTACTACATCTAAGGAGTCAGCTGACCTTAGCTCCTTAGATGTAGTACTTACCTTTTTATTTCAATGCATTTCTCTTTCAACGAGTTCATATAATAGGTCCACTGTCTTCTTACCTTCTGCCTCCACTTCTGTAGTATCCAAGGGTTCAACGGTCTCTGTATCCGTCATGTAGCCAAACATGGCCATAGCACATTGCTCAAATGTCTCTTCCAAAGTATCTCCCCAGGCATGTAACCTGCAGACATCAGCATTACTCCATCATAGAACACTAACAAAGAAAGTGGGGGGGGCGCATGTAGATGAAAGATTGGGGCGCTAGTATAAGTGGGAAAGGAAGTGAATGCAGAGAAGTGCAGACCTGCCATTACCCAAGATTAGGGAAGCACAGCTTAAATATTGCAAGAGGAAAGGGGCTTCCTTTTGGAGGGACAGTGGGAAAGTAGTAAAATATTTTACTAACAGTAGTGATGTCCTTCCTAAAGGACAGTTGGCATGCATGGAAATAGACCACTTGGAAATAAGAGGTATCATGAAAATTTGAGTTTGAAGAGAAGAGACAAAGAGCTGAAGAATTAAACACCTCCATGTAGCTTAGACTTATTTCAGGAGCACTGTAGGCATACTTTTGTGACATTCTGTACCTTGGGGGAGTACCGTTAACAGCCTACCCCCATATTCCTCATCTGTATAGAATTGTGATATTACATATAAAGCATGCCTCGTAAAGTATCAGAGGAAAGGTTATGATCTGCTGAAAGTAATTTCTCTATCCATATATGTATATCATTAATGTATGTGAAGTTATGAGAATTGTGTTGTATGGTTGTCACTAAAACATGCTGTAAAATGTGTAATCAGCCAGATATTAGCTCCCCAGAGGCAACAGCAAGGAAAGTAACCAACGCCTGGGCAGGGTGTCAAACAACCATTGTCCAGCAAGGGCACTACAATTCAATGACTCATTTGCAACAGGACACATCAGGGGAATTGCTCAACCTTGCCTGGAGACTCAGCAATACCCCAAGACATGCCTGGACTTGTGTTCCACAAGCACCTGGACTGAGTGTATAAAACTGAACACAGGGGGCCCAGGCTTGGCCTCTCTCCTTCACCCACCTATGCTGCAAGCAACAAGGACACTTTAAAGACTCCAACTGAGGGGATTGGCTCAGATGTCACGGGTGAAATCTGCATACTATGCACTGCAATATCCAGTGGGCTGAGAAAAACTGCTTAATCTAGTTGTTGCCCAGTCTCGCAGGGTTGAGAGTTTAGACTGCAGGCTTATATTTTATTTCTGTTGGTAACTAACAGATTTTTAAGTGATTGCAAAAGATTGACTTTTTGCCTGTCAATAAATTTGTTTAACTGTTTATCTTTACCAGTGAGTTTGCCTGAAGTGTGTGGTAAATCTGCTCAGGTTTTGCGAAGGCTGGTGTATATCCACTTCCCATTAATGAAGCAGTGAACCAATTAATAAAATCTGTACTGCCCATCTTCAGCAGTGCGAGATGGTATATTCCTCAAGTCCAGTGCTGGTTGGTGCCTTTCCCGGTGTGATTCATGAGTGGCTCTGGGAGCATTCATGCAATCTAGCTGGCTGTGGGGCTCCACATGCCATTGTGCTGAGTGATAGCTCCTGGAGGGGTTTGCTGCTGGTCACTAGAAAGGCATTATGACAGACAGCCTGGCTGGAGAATTTAGGGGGCACAGCAGTGCCATGGTCCCAAGCTGTACCCCAGGGAACCAGCCACAACCTTATCAAAAAAGAGAAAACAGATGACTCTATTCCCGCCCCCCCCCCCCCCGTGTCCTCCCAAGAGAAACCATATTGTTGAAATGAAACAAAGAATATCTAGCATCTCAGCAGTGGTGTTGGAACCACTTTTATAGTGGGGGTGCTGAAAGCCATTGAACAAAACTAAACCCTATACATGATAGAAACGACTTCAAGCAAGAGGGTGCTGCTGCACCCCCAGGCCCTACTTTCAGCACCTCAGCACACTTAGATAGATCCCTTTCGAGCTTATGGAATGCTTATTTGGCACAATTCTCCTCTCAACAGTTTACATAGATGCAATCCTGCTGACTTCACAGTTACTCCTGATTTACATCAAATGTGATAGAAGAATTCATCTTAGGAAGGTTACACACAGAAATGTACTCCTTAGGGAATTCTGTGCCACTCTGCATGCATAGAATCCCACCCCACCCAAACATTCTGCCCTAGAAGTGCTGCAGTTCTGCGTTTTGCCCACCAGAGGATGCTGTGACACCAGAACAGCCGGCTGCGTTCATGCTGTTGGCTGTTCTGGCATCACAGCGGCCTCTGGTGGGGAAAGGCGGAACTGCAGCACTTCTGGCGCAGAATTAATTTTCGGGGGGGGGGGGGTGTGTGCATGCACAGTGGTGCACAGTTCCCCAGGAGACGTTGATCACTGCACCCTGCCTGCAGAGCCAGGTTAGGACAAAGAGTGGAGTACGCGCGGCAGCTCTGTGTGTGTCAGATTGGGGTTCAGAATAGCTAGTGGAGGGGGGAGAGAAAGACAGACTGGGGCCTGGGCTCAGGAGCTGGTGGGGTGACAGTGTTGAGCCAGGGGCTGAATGGGAGTGGGGATGCAAAGCCACATGGGGATGGGGAAGGAAGCTGCAGAGACCCATGGGCATAGGTGCTGATTCCATGGATGCTCCAGCGCTGGAGCTAGGGTCGAGCACCCCCCCAGCACATTAGAAAGTTGATGCCTGTGCCCATAGGAATGGGAGGTGTGGGGAGAGGGGTAGATGTGCCTGACTGAATGGGAGAGGCTTTGGGTCACCAAGGGTCTACATCTGGAAGGCTTCCGAACTCCCTAACACACAAAACAAAAACTGTTCCATACTTCTCCCAGCCACATCTAACAACCCTCCAGGTTCACTCCAGACTTCTTCCCTCTCCATCAGCTCCTCTGATGCACACAACACCCCCAAGCCTTTGCACTGCTGCTGACTGGTGCAGGCAGTACAGTTCCATGTTGTAATTCAAATTAACTACTCAAAATTCTGTGCTAATATGTCTAGTAAGGAATCGGTTTGTCAAAAAAAAAACAAAAAAAAAAAAACCAACCTTTTTTTAGTCTGTATTGTTACAGGCAAACTTGCTGACAGATATTTTGAAATAAATTATCAAAATAATTGAAACTGGCATGATTGTACAGATATTCTGATAAATAAAATTTGCAGAATTTTAAAATATTGTGCACAGAATTTAATTTTTTGGCACAGAATTCCCCCAAGAGTAGAAATTGCAGCTGTAAATACTCACTGCACGTCAGCGGTGTGATCCAGATCTGAGAGAGTAGAAAAAGAATATAGTTATCATGAGATCATCGTGGTGGTTTAAAAAGAAGCAATAATATGGAAGAAAAAAGTCAGGTCGTGTTAATAACAAGATAGTAGTTTGTGCTTGTTTTGACACTGAAGCTCCAGTTAGTGGGTTAATCTGATTAACAAACAACAACATTGGAAAAGACTTAATTCAGGATCAACACATGTCCACAGAGCAGGTTTTAAAAGAAAGCCACAAAAAGCCAACTTCTTGCTAGTGAAGCCACCAATAACACGGTACAACTCAGGGCAGGCTGCAACAGTGTTCCCTTTTTGTGGTCCACCAAGGGCACCCACTCTTAAGCTTCCAGCACCCAGACACCACCTCTCTTGGTGAGAGACCCACATCTCTATTCCTCTCCCGAGTGGGTTTTTTCCAGGGGGCACAATTCCCTGCCTACACTGTGTTATTACCAGCAAGCCAGACTGCCTAAATAGACCAGGGTTGTGATTTGCTCTCTTCCCAGAAGCTATAGCCAGCTTAATTGCCCACAGTTATGTTCTGACACAACCCTTTCTAAGTAAGCACTTAGAAGATGAAAGCATTACAGAGAAAACACAATGATAGAACAACCCTACACGTGCAATAATAAGTTTGCCAAAGATCACCCCCACCCCTACTCTAGCAGGGGCTCTGGTAGGAGTCAGTCCTTCAAACCCGCAAAAGGTTTCGTGGTTACAAGTTCCTAACAGCTTCAGCTCAGCACAAGCACACCTGTGCATAGGTTAGTCTTTTCTTTATGCAGCCAGGTTGTCTAACTGTATCCACTGTTTTTTAAAATCAGTTTTATTTATTAGAATGCTATTCCAGGCCATTTCAGCTTTTATCCACCTTCCATTAATCCATTCTTCCAGACAGCTCAGCAACATTCAGCTCCTCCCTGTGCTTCTGCTTGTAGGAACCAATTTAATTTTACAATTTAAATGTATTCCCACCGCCACTGTATGCATAATACAACAGATGGGACTGAGCTGAATAAGAAAAAACATCAGGTGGTACAGAATGTATTTTGCGGCTTGTAACAAGGTGTGGTGATATAATTAATAACAATATTCTCCACTATAATTTTGAGGCATAATGTTGATGGATCAGGACCCGATACAGGAAGTTGGGGAGAACATAAGAACAGCCATACTGGGTCAGACCAAACATCCATCTAGTCCGTATCCTGTCTTCCAACAGTGGCCAATGCCAGGTGCCCCAGAGGGAATGAACAGAACAGGTAACCATCAAGTGATCCATCCCCTGTTGCCCATTCCCAGCTTCTGTCAAACAAGAGTCTAGGGACACCATCCCTGACCACCCTGGCTAATAGCCATTGATGGACCTATCCTCCATGAACTTATCTAGTTCTCTTTTGAACCCTATTATAGTCTTGACCTTCACAACATCCTCTGGCAAAGAGTTTACACAAAACACAGTCAACCTGTGGAAGAAATACTTCCTTTTGTTTGTTTTAAACCTTCAAGAATTCTAGTAGATTGGTGAGGCATGATTTCTCTTTACAGAAGAGATATTGACTCTTTCCCAGCTTGAGCACTTGATTCCCACTGACGCCAGTAACTCAGAGGATCAGGCCCTAAATGCCTTCAGTTACATGGGGGCTCCCCAGTATAGCTGCACTTTGTAAGGCATTAGGTTTACGTTTAAAATGGTCTTTAAAAAATAATTTCCAAACTTATGCAGTTAAAGTAGATACATGAAGAGTCAAAACATTGGTCATCAGCCACTAACTGATCCAAAAAAGCGTATACATGGACTGTACAATCCACTGCAGAGAGAAATCTTTGTACAGTCATGTTAAGAGTAGTCCAGTGAAAGGGATAACGAGTCCTGCTCTGCGCACTTACAGTGCCAGACGCAGACATTAGGCCCGATCCTACAAATACAGCCTCCAGAAGGGGAGACAGCTGCTGAGTGAAGAACACTCTTGAAAATCTGACCAATAGCGCTTACTACCTTTAGTAGTCCCACTGACTTATGCCAAGTGTTAAGTGCTTGTGTGATCGCACCCAAGGTGGCACAGTTTCTCCATTTTATTATTGTCAGTGCAGTATGCAACAAATCCTGATCATTACCCCTTCAGATTACAAAAGTCAATTTTAAGCAAAACCTCTCTTTCATAAAAAAGGCTTTTACTGCTAGGTTTTGGGATGTGTGTGTCAATAAGGGTTTTAAGAGAGGACAGTGCACTTAAATAAAGAGTATGATGACCCTAAGTGACAAAATCTAATTGAGAGCAAAGTTAAAAGGACAAAAGTAAGTGAGCCAGTAATTGAGTGAAAAACGTCAGTTATTAAAATCAATAGGGGAAACCTAGAAAGTGTGTGTCAGTGTTGTTGCATTGTCAAACAACATATACAAGTTAAAGCAGAATTTCAAAGCAAAGATGAACACAGTCTATACCTCCTATCTCTAGCTAAAACCGATTTCTGCCAGCTCTTATGAGATATTAAAGGTGTTTACTGCACCAACACAGCAAACAAGTGATGATGATTAGATGTCTGTGACAGTTTCTTCTTTTCCCTCAAGGCTGAGAAGTGTCGTGTCTGGTGTCTGCAGGCTCAGTGCACAAGCCTTTTTGTTCATTTATAGCTTTTAAGATGCCAACACCCCAATATGTGGCATTGGCTTTTATAAACTATTAAGAAGAATTACAAAATGAGGAGCACAGGGACCCACACTATAAAATTAATCTTAAATTATGTAATATTAATTTCCTTAACACAGATGAAATGTTATACAACCACAATTTAGGGATCTAGAATTTAAGTCAACACACAGTAGAATTTAAGTCAACACAACAACAAACAAACAAAGTGTGCAAAATAACCACATTTGTTGGAGGCAGATCTAAATTGAGGTCTAAAATAAGTAACAGACTATAGATCATCACAGCTAAAAACCATCCTCTTGGTTCCATAATCGCTTACCTGCTTTGTGACTAGTTTTCCTACCAACTGTCTCAAAACAGCAACAACAACAGAGGCTAACTCATTTCAGCCAGAGAATAACAATCTCAGATTACATAAGGAAGATTGACTCCATTTTGACTGGTGGAATATGATGCTGTCATTAGGGCTATACTAGGCTTAAGAGCTGAACAAGTCCTGAAATATATGCTAATGAATATCACAGACTACTCTCCCAAATGGGCACTGCCCAAATAAAACTGCAGTTAGACACAGGCTTTCCTTCCTGTAATTCCTAAAGCTATTAAATCAAGGCAGGAAGGAATTCCTGGGGAGGGGAGGGGACGGGGGAAAAAAGCCCAGGCAAAAGTCTCAAAGCAGCAAATTAAAGCACATCACGCAAAAACAAAACAGACAGAAAAGAAGTAGAGAAGAAGATGGAAAAAATATATTCTCCAGCTAAAAATCTTAAGCATTTGTTTAGAGACAAGAAACATCTTAGAAGGAGAGTTTCTCCGGTTGCTTTTTATGAATAAGTCATTGTATAGTTATTTACATCACAGAAAGGCACAAAATAATTCAACAAATTAAGAAACAAACAACCCCTTCAATTAATCTACAGACACCCACCCACAATCTGAAAGTGAAAACAGCATGCAGCATTAGTGTATTAAGGGGACTCACCTTTCCATAGTCCCCCCCAGCACCACATGGACTATGCCTGGACAAAGCAAGGAATACTTACACTCATATTTCTTAGTGAGGGGCGGGTACTTGGCTTTAATGGCCTGCTGGTCTGCTGTCAGATTATAGTCCCTGTAGTTGTCTGCCATAATCACTTTGGTGTGCACTACTCACTTCCTGCTTTATAAAAATGGCCCACTCCCTTCCAGGCTACTGGCAGGGAAGTTCCCACACGTGATGCTGCTGCTTAAAGAGAGAGTTCTCTTTTTATCAGGCCAGTCTCTGAGGAGAATGAATAGCAATTTTGGAAGAGTTCTTTTATTCATGTAACTAAATGTAGCTAGCACCACAATTGTAGGAGGCTATGGAACTGTGATATTTTAAATGTGCCTCTTTGAATTCCCATGCCACCAAATCTTTCATTCATGGGGGAACTTTAGACCTTAATTCTGCAAAGATTTTACATGTGTGTTTAAATGTATGCACTGCATGAATGGTGAACATGCTCAGTGGGTAAATCAAGCATGTGCACGAGTCTTTGCAGGTTTGGGGCCACAAACTGTAAACTCCTTGGAGCAGGAATCATGTCTTCCGTTATGCCCCAAGCATGCTGCCAATGCTCCATAAATAATAGAATGATGTTAAAACCAAAGTAACAAGTCAGTTGAATAGGAGGCCTGACTGAGCTTGCAAGTGTCAAATGTTTTCCAGTCCCCCTGAAGTTAATGGCATCTGAGGATATTCAGTACTTTACAGAAGGATGCCCAGTGCGCATATGGTAATCTAAACATAGACATGTTACAAAACAAGCCCCTATAAAATCCACTAAAACCACAGCAGCTGGCACACATGCAGACTCCATAGCTCTCAACCATGTTACTACAGCAGATAAAAGTGAAATCTGTTCTTTAGGGCAGCGACTGTTTATTAGGCCCCAATCCTGAAAACACACACAAATGCTTAAGTCAATGGGGCTCTGCATAGGATCTGGTCCCTAATGAACAAGGTTGTCAGCTCCCAGTGAAGAGTATGTTTCCTAAAATCAGCCTTTTTGCAGTTTCTTCAGACTTTCAAGCCACGTTTTAATTTGAAAGGTAAATGGAAATAAACTTCAGGACCAGAAAACACACATCAACTGCAGGTTCTGTAATCAAGTATTTATCCCCCCAAATGGACCTTCCCATATCTTCCCCTTCCCCACAGAGTGACCAGCCTTGCTCTTTCCTTAAATTGCTTGCATGTGGAAGGATCTATCTACAGCTAAATCCAAGTAGCATCCTCAACAGCTGATGAAAATTGTACTGCTTCAAAACAGTGTTGCCAGCTCTTGTGATTTTATCATGAAGGTCTCACAATGTGTAGTGTCTTCTTAAAGGCCCAGGTTCTGGAATCATGATATTGCATGATAATTTCAACTTTAAATTTTTTAAGTAAATTTCTAGTCCTTGTGGTTGCAGAGAAAAGCTTGAAAATGTAAAGCAAGGGATCCCTAAAGAGACAAAAGGCAAGGGAAAGGACCTAACATTTAATATATTAAAAAATATATATTATTTTTAAAACAATCTCTCAATTGTTATGGGCCAAGGTAATTATTTTTCAACATTTGGGGTTGACAATGCAGGGCTAATAATGTTCTGAATGAAAACATAAGAGGGGAAATGTATAAATAAGGGCATATATGAAGTGAAACAAGGGTATATCTTTTTAATTTCAGGAGAAGGGAAGGACTTTTTGGAAGGGCTAAATAAAAAGCTCTCCTAGTGCTTTTTATCAGGAGATTTTAAAGGAGGTCAATATCATTATTTCCACTTTAAAAAATGAGGAAATAGAGGCTCAGTGATGTGCAAATGATTTATCTAAAGTCTCCTAGTAGGCCACTAGTGGAGTCAGAAACAGAATCTGTATTTCCTGAGTCCCAATCTAATGTGTACACTGCTAGGCCACATGTGTTTATCAGCAGCTAGGCAGCTTTTTAAAATTGGGATTAAGGGCAGAGTATAGTTTGTGTCTATCCAGTGTAGTGTTTTCTATAATGTCCATCCCTGTCACATCTAAGTGGAAAGGGGAAAGTACTGACTAGGGTTGAATATAGGTCATTTATGTCTTGCTGCCATGGAGAGAACTAAGAAAATAATCAGGAGACAGGAAACATCAAAGATTTTCCCTTATGCAGGGCACATAATAAAAAAAAAACTGAATTGTGCCTGTTATGTTTAAACTCTTTGGTGAAGAAGGGTGGTAACAAACAATCTAGGAAGTAGATTGAAGGCTGAATGTGAACCTTATTTCTCAAATTCCGTAATTGTCTGGATTTTAGGGTGTTCCATACTATTATCTGATAATAGATTGCTGGGACTTGTAGACAAAAATTTTTATTCCTAGGTCTATTTATTTCCCTCAGATGCAGTATGTACAGACACACAAACTTTATAAAAATTTGCATAAAGTGGAACAGTTTTTCTGCTCTCTCCTAGATGCAGTATGGAGACCTCAAATATCTTGGAGCACTGCATAGTGGAGCCTCTAGTCTCTCTAGTGTAGTGCTGCACTATTTAAAAACTGCTTGGACCAACATGCAGCCTTGCATACTGAGACCTAAAATATGTATGCGAACCATCTGCTTGTACTATAGATGAGTGTTTGTTCATTGCTGTCATAAACAGATAAGTAAGAGTTAATAGAACAAAAGTACTTCATATCTCTTTTGCCTGTAAAGGATTAACAAGATCAGTGAGCCTGACTGTCACCTGACCAGAGGACCAATCAGGGGCAGGATACTTTCAAATCTTGAGGGAGGGAAATTTTTGTGTGTGCTGTTAGTGTTTGGTTGTTGTTCTCTCTGGGTTCTGAGAGTGAGCAGACGTGCAAGCAGGTTTCTCTCCAATCTCCCTGAGGCAGGTTCTTATAGATTCAAAATAGTAAGTACTAGGTGATAAGGCAAGTTAGGCTTATGTTTGTTTTCTTTATTTGCAAATGTGTATTTGGCTGGGAGGAGTTCAAATTTGTATTTTGCTGAAAGGATTTTAATTTGTACTTGTCTACTTAGGCTGGGAGGGTATTCCCAGTGTCTATAGCTGAAAGACCCTGTAACATATTCCATTTTAAATTTACAAAGATAATTTTTACTGTTTTTCTTCCTTTAATTAAAAGCTTTTCTTGTTTAAGAACCTGATTGTTTTTTTATTCTGGTGAGACCCCAGGGGACTGGGTCTGGATCCACCAGGGAATTGGTGGGGAGAAAGGTTAATTTTCTCTCTGTGTTAGGATTACTTTTTCTCTCAGGGAGAGTCTGGGAGGGGGAGAGAGAAGGAGGGGGGAAGGTGAATTTTCCTCTCTGTTTTAAGATTCAAGGAGTTTGAATCACAGTGATCTTCCAGGGTAACCCAGGGAGGGGAAGCCTGGGAGAGGCAACGGTGAGGGAAAGGGTTTACTTTCCTTGAGTTAAGATCCAGAGGGACTGGGTCTTGGGGGTCCCCGGGCAAGGTTTTGAGGGGACCAGAGTGTACCAGGCACTGGAATTCCTGGTTGGTGGCAGCGCTACAAGTACTAAGCTGGTAATTGAGCTTAGAGGAATTCATGCTGGTCCCCATCTTTTGGACGCTAAGGTTCAGAGTAGGGGTTTATACCATGACAATTGCATATTCCTCCTTGGTGCACTTTAGCCAGTACATGATACAATATTACTCCTTATCATGGATCCACAAGATCAGTGCTACACTTCCAGTTTTGGAATAGCATCTTGGAGGAATCCCTTTGATCTGCCAGACACCAAGGGGTCTTACTTGTTTCCCAGGGCAGGCCATACATCCTTACTATCTCCTGAGACTGAACTTCTGGGGCTTCATCACTCCTGCTACACACTGAGCTCTGTTCTGCAAGTCCAACTGAGACAGGGTCCTGCTAGAAACTTGTACGCTCTTCAGGAATTAGTGCACTTTACCAAGTAATTACACTGACACTAACATAGCATTTTCAATACAGTAGGGTTTATTAGTCAGTTGGAACACAGCATAGGAAGTCCTTAGGTTAGCATACAGAAATTAAGGTTAAAACATAGTCCATTATGGTCAGCCCAGAGCACCAGCCAAGCAGTAGTGGACCCCATTTTCAGACTCTCTGTCTCTGACTTAATTCCTTAGTTCCCAGGTACCAAAGCTCCAACCTTCTTCCAGGAACCAACTCTTATGTCCCCACCTCACACCTCCATCCCTTTGTTCTCCAGCTTGGGCCTCTGCTCAGCTTCTGTGCTGAGAAGCAGGGACATCCTCCTCCATTTAGGTCATTGGTTGCTAGGTGTCAATGTCCTGGTGAATGGGCTTTCCATTGTTTCCTGGATTTTCCATTCTCTGCCAGTTCTTTTTAATGACACTCATCTAGTCCACTCAAGTGACACAGACACAGTATGCACGGACACAAAAACGTTATAAAAACAGACACAGCTATGTCTTAGGCTATGTCTACACTATCACTTTTGTTGGTATAATTTATATCACTCATGGGTGTGAATAAGCCACCTCCCCCAAGCAGCATAAGTTACACTGACATAAGCACCAGTGTAGACACGGCTATATCTAATGTCTGTAGCCATAGTCTTAGCCTTCCCTGAGAGCAACCACAGTCCTTTTACCCCAACTGGGTAGCCACGCAAACAGGGGAAACTGAGGTACACATAGGATTCATAATTTTTTTTTGTAATTCCCACTTTGTCACTGAGTGCTAGTGCTGGTTTTTGACTGGCAGGAATTACATACAGGCTTTACCTTTTGGTCACTCGCTCAAATGACCCCAATAGTGCTGGCAGAGAAGGTACACCTGTGCGATGAGATGGGACAGCCACAGCCATCAGGGATGGGACAAAAGTATATACTGCAGTGCCAGGCCATAGGGTTGGATGGTAGCCCATCTGGAAATAGTTTTGGGGGATGGGTTGTTCATGGCCTCCACAGTGTCACCTGTGAGATGGGCGCAATTGCTGATCTCACCCATCCAGGATGACCCCAACTAATGCATGCACACAGGGCTAGAAGCTGACAGTCATAGAGACAGAGAATATCAGGGTTGGAAGGGACCTCAGGAGGTATCTAGTCCAACCCCCTGCTCAAAGCAGGACCAATTCCCAACTAAATCATCCCAGCCAGGGCTTCCTCAAGTGTGTGGGATCTGTACGCAAGTGGCCACATACTGGTTACTGGCCCTTTAAGACCCGTGCGAGGAACAGGGTCCATGCCGCCCTACATTGGAAAATGGCGGCTCCCAGGGGAACTTCAGCAGCACCTTCGCCACCCACGTGACCAGAGAGCGCGCTCACCGCCCTCTGGGCCCGCCCCCCCGAGGTCGCCTCGGCGCTATGATTGGCAGCGGGGGCCCGGCAGCGGGCTGTGATTGGCGGCTGATGGCGCGAAGGGCGCGCGGCGCTGGAGCCGCACGCAGGGGGCAGGAAACAATAGAGCGGCGGCTGGCGGGGACGGAGGGAGGCGAGGAGCCGGCTGGCCGCACCGCCTGCACCGACGCCATGGCGGACAAGGAGGGTAGGCGAGAGCGCGGCGCTGACGCGCAGGCCCCGGCCGGCCTGGGGCCCCTCCCGCCTCTCTGGGGCGGGGGCCGCTCGGCCCCTTCCCCGGCCTGTGGCGAGCCTGCGCCGGGGGGAGGGGCCCTGCTCGCGGTCCCCCTCCCCGCCCCCCGTGTCTCCCACAGAGCCGGTCCCCTGGGGCGAGGCCGCCCTCCCGGGAAGGGCTGGGGGCGGGGCCCCTGGGTCCGGGGGGCGGGGCCCCTGGGTCCGGGGGGGCAGGCTGCGGGCCCCGTGTCGCAGCCAGGGGTAGGCCCAGTCCCGCAGAGGCACGAGCGTGTCAGCTGTTGGGCGCGCGCCGTCCCAGGAGGCGCCTGCTCCCGTAGGGCCCCCTGCTCTGGGGATGTCAAACGGGGGGGGGCTCCCGGAGGTGTCCTTCTGGGGTTCACCATCGCCCTCGCACGGTCACTGCTGAGCTCCTGCCCCTGTGAATGTCAGGACCTTGCGCACCCTCGGCAAGATGACGCAAACTGCACTCACTCAGCTGCTTCCTAGGGGCTGCGTGCAGGGCTTTATGGTTTGTGAGTCCCCAAGTCGCCCTTATCTAGTAGTTTAACTCTCAAGGGCCCCCCAAAACTCCCCTCCTGCACAAATGGAAATATCTTTGCACAGTCTGGATTCTAACCCCATCTCTACTATTGCATTTTTGTAAGATTCCTGGATTGCTCAAACCTAGATAGTTTGAAAGGAGAGAGACTTTGTTTTTAATGTTCAGTGAAAACACATTAGAGAAAAATGCCATTCTAAATGACAGAAAGCTTTATGCCTTACCTTTAACGCAATTTTTAGTGAAGGGTGAGTTGCTAAGTCTAGATTCAACTCACCTGTCACACGAGGAGATGCACAGGAATCTATTGGCTGACTTAGGGCTACATAGCCTTATTGGGGATATTTCTAGTATGAACTGAACCTAGGCACTGCTCCTTTGTATTTCAGGCATATTTAATTTTTATTCCTACGTATATCTGTGTGATGAATTTTTATGTATTGGTTCTGGATTAGCCTTCTTTATCTGAAGAGAGAGAGGTGGTTGCATGTGCTGCAGGGGATTTTTAATCCAATAGTTGTCATTTTGGTAGAAGTATGGTCTATGTATCAGCAGTGTGACAGTGTAAGGCAGACAGCTAGTTGTTAAATGCCCACTCATTGTCTTGTTGCCAGCTTATAAATGTACTTGTCCATATTAATTTTGTGCATTTAAAAAAAAAAAACTTTAGCAGCCTTTGATGATGCGGTGGAGGAGCGTGTGATCAATGAGGAATATAAAATTTGGAAAAAGAACACTCCTTTCCTGTATGATCTGGTAATGACCCATGCTCTGGAGTGGCCCAGCTTGACTGCTCAGTGGCTTCCTGATGTAACAAGGTAAACTGAGCCTCTTATTTTGAATGAGGAGGGAGAAGGTGACAGAAGAACAAATTTATCACATCTCATATTGCTGTGAGACTGTATAATTGCTGTCTTCCATGACCAGCTGTTTGTGCTCTTGCCTTATCAGTAGTGAGTTGAGGACTGTTATGATGTGCAGAATGTTAGCCAATACCTCTGCTCCTCTTTGAGTTAGAAATGAGCTGTCTGACAGATTTTTTTTTGCCTATATTCAAAATATCCCATTGTTTTCTGCTCTTCTCCCTCCACCCGACAAAAGCTTCAGAGTAAAAGTAAACAGTTTACATATGTCCATTGCCTGCTTCTTTGTCTGCACACAACCACTATCATCCCCTAAATTTCTGAGCCAATTTATTTTCTATCTGCTGTTTGCAGAAAGTGCTAATAAACCTCAAGGTTTTACTCCACTAGCAGCTCCTTGGGGGTATATCAGGGACACTATAGAGGGGCAAAGAAAACAAGTAGGCTTTGGTGCTGTGAGGATTCCAGTATAGGATCTGGAATCAACCTTGTTTGGAGTGAGGGGTTTTCCTATCTGAGTAGGAGGGCAGGGACAATGCTAAAATGAGTGGGTGGTTGTGTTGTTTGTTTTTGTTTTGTAAGGGATAACTTCCAGGCAATGGCTCATTCTGATGAGCTGGTTACAGGTGTATCTCTCTCTCTCTCTCTCTCTCTCTCTACCTTGATTCCTCATGTAATATGATTTTGTTGTAGACCTGAAGGCAAAGATTTCAGTATTCATCGACTAGTTCTGGGGACCCACACTTCAGATGAACAAAACCATCTTGTGATAGCCAGTGTTCAGCTGCCCAATGATGATGCACAGTTTGATGCTTCACACTATGATAGTGAGAAAGGAGGTAAGAGACAAATGTGATGAACAAAGTGGAGTTCTGATCTTTTTCTCACTAGCTCTTGGCCTTTTCTTAGCTATGGGTTCATAAAGTACAGATATAAAATTAAAAACTCTTACACTATTTAATCAGGAAAAGATTCAGCTTCTCTCTCATGGATTTCTACACAGTACCTCTGTAATCCATATGCTACACTGAATGAAATTTAATTTTCACTTAGTAAAATGTAACCTTTTTTTCTTGTAACAGTGATGAAAAGAAAGGTGGAAAGGTTTATTGCAAAATGGTGGGGTACAACTGTATATCCTTTATGAGACAATTGAATTCTACAGGTTGTCTTTTACATTGCATAAAGTATTCCTTTGTAGTGACTGTGTTTTCTTAACCTGGTGAAAGGGTCCTTTTCCCTGGCCTTAGAGGGGGTGTAATGTTTCAAATGTTCTCTTTAGTTTGAATCCTGCTGTCAATATTTGTGCCAGCCCCTTCACAACAAAAAGGATGATTGTACTTTGTCCAGTTAAATAGCCAAATACTTTGGGTTTGGATCCCATGTTTTCTGCAGCCTTGTTTGGCTGCCAGTGTTCCTACTTGTTATAAGGAATGGCTATTTTAGTCAGTTTAATCAATTGTTCTACATGACATAGATCATTCCCAATCCAGTTGTTGGCTGTGCACTTTCTTGCTAGAAGCCAGGATTGTGCAACTGGCATTTTGATCTTTGGACTTCTCAGTATTGTTCATGAACAAGATTCTATCTAATAAAATACTTTATTTTAGTATTTGTTTTCCAGAAATGTTAAATCTCTGTGCTGCTTCTTTTCTCCTTGGTATCTTAATACTTTTTGTTTTTCATGACGGGTATTGAATCACAATAAAATTGCAAGAAGTATTCAGATAATTGAGATGGGAAGTCTGTAGAAATCTCTTCACCCCAAAACCTTTAATTGTGGTCCTAAAATGGTTTTAGTTTTAATTTAATGACTTTCACATTAGTACCTCTTTCAAGGAATATACCGCACAATACTTGCTCTGTTTCATATTCAGATGCTAAACACAGCTTCAAAAAGGCTATCACTGAATTTTTTTAGTCATCTGACTTTTTCTGTAACCCTGATATGCTTGCTACTAACTCATTCTTCCATATGAGGCAGTATGGCCTATTGAACTGAGCACTAGATTAGAAGCCAAGAATGCTTGACTTAATCCAAGGCACTAATGAATGCCTTGTCTAAATGCCCATGGCAGGGCCTCATTTTTGTGCCCTGGGCAGGTTGCTTAATATAACCTTTCCACCTCAGTTCCACTCTAAAACAGAAATATGTTTTCTGTTGTCCATTTATCTTCTATTTTAAGCATATTTTTATTAGTTGTAAATGAGTGGAGCATAAACAAGAACTTTGTTTAATTTATTACAAGAACATTGACAAGGAATGTGAACTTTGTTAGTTATTTTTAATGTCCCAGTACCGTAAAGTACATTCATCACAAAAGAAAACCTTGCCATTTTACTGAGAGTTCAGTTGATAGGAAATTATCAATTCAATAAATCTTATCTAAAAATTTTAAACTTTCTCTGAAAGTCTCATTTTTTTGCATTCATGGGCCAGATTCCAATGTGGTTTCATTATCATTCAGAAATGGAAGAGAAATCTACTGTGAATCCATTCATAGGAGTAGGTAGATTGATGCCAACACTGTGGAAGAGAGGTCAGGAACTCTGTCCAGGGATTCTGTCACTCTGACATCTTTCTCATCTCTGGTCCCTTGCTGCCAGACCAATGGTGGTAGGTCCTATTCTCTTTCCTAGCCTTGGGTTGCCTGCCAAATTTTTCCTACAAGGTCCTGTTGCTTCCTCAGGGAGCTTTGGGGGTAGGCTGAAGGCTGTATTGGTCCTGGCTGCAGAGGCAGGCTGAACTGTTGAACAACATTGTGCTGTAGCTCCAGGCCTTAAAGAACAGTATTATGCTTTGTTAAACAAAGTTTGGTACCATCTAACTGGGCAAGACTCAAACTGTTGTGTTTAAGAACAGATGTGTTCCAATCAATCTCCCAACATACATTACCTATTTGTAGAACAGGCTCTTTTAAAAATTAGTCTTGCACCTTCACCAGTAATACACTTGTCGTGAGTTTCTTAACTGAAATAATTAGTAGAGGGTTCTAGTAATAAACTGTCCTGGGCATGGTTTGGGAGCTAGTTTAGAGTCCTGATGTATGGATGTAACAACAACAAATACATTTCAAAATGAAGTATTTGAAAACCAGCTTCTCCTGGCTTATTTTCTGCGAATATTGTTTCAGAACAATGTATTGTCCTGTAATCCATGTGACTATTTCTCTGGCCTTGTTGAGTTCTCGTATTCTGATTTGAATGACCTGCTCAGTTCACTATTAACAGCTATCTGTTTCTTATTTCCAGAGTTTGGAGGCTTTGGCTCTGTTAGTGGGAAAATTGAAATTGAAATAAAGATCAACCATGAAGGAGAAGTGAACAGAGCACGCTACATGCCCCAAAATCCATGCATCATTGCCACAAAGACTCCATCCAGCGATGTCCTGGTCTTTGACTACACCAAACATCCCTCTAAACCAGGTGTCTGTAGCTCTCTCTTTCCATAGTCCAAAGTTGAGCAAAATTCTAGTGGATAGGCCTTATGAATCTTTCTTTATTTTTTCTTTTTTTGAGGGGGTGTAGAAGGAAGGGTGAAACAGCCCAATAGAAGCTTAAGGGTATCGTGGGATACATCTTGTCAGTTTTAATTCTAAGAGTTAAAAACTTGTGTAGAAGACTTCTCCAAGGAACTAGTTGATGTGTGCCACCAGTGGCTGCCTCACTGCATGCTTTGTCATGTCTTGTGTAGAATGTAACTTTTAAATATTTATGTATTGGCCGAGTGGAGCACCAGTAGCATTTCCTCACGAAGGCAGTGGTGGGAGTTCACTTGTTGTGGTAATGGAGGATGATCAGTGGCCAGTTGGAAGCTGTTTTGTTTGCTAGGTGGCTGAGCTGCTGTCCTCGCTAACTGCAATGTAAAATTATCAGCAAACAGCCTAGGCAAAGTGGGGGGGAGTAGCCTTAAAAACTGGTTTGGACTCTCTTGGGAGAAGCAGAGGAAGATCATTGCTAAATACAAAATGAGTGGATTTTGGGAGCTTAATTGAAAACAGATCCTACTAATGCAATAAGGAGAATTACCAGAATAGTAAATGAGGGTTACATTGCACCATCCAGGCTGACAAATTACTTCTTGACTTACAGGTTGTAGACAGAGAGCAAAGACTGTCCTTATGTTTTTACAGCACCTTAGAGTAATGGAACCCTGATCAAGAATGGAGCTCCTCAGTAATAAAAGCAGCGAAGAATCCTGTGGCACCTATAGACTAACAGACGTTTTGGAGCATGAGCTTTCGTGGGTGAATATCCACTTTGTCGGATGCATGTGACATGCATCCGACGAAGTGGGTATTCACCCACGAAAGCTCATGCTCCAAAACATCTGTTAGTCTATAGATGCCACAGGATTCTTCGCCGCTTTTACAGATCCAGACTAACACGGCTACCCCTCAGTAATAAATGTTTGAAATATAATTCCTCCTTTTAGCAGCTAAAAAAAATTAGTTCTAACACTTTGCTTTAGCGTTGTAGATTGTCTTGGTGGATTCTACTGCTTTTCTTAAAAATGAAACGGTCCTGCTACTGGAGAAAATAATCAAGAGACTAAAGTGGGAATCCTATTTAAAATGTGAAAGCAAAGCTTGGGGAAGAACCGTAGAATTCTTGTCCTTGTGCTCCATGATGGGCTTGCATTAGTGGAGTTGTTAGGAACTGAAGTTTTCTGACATTACCTTTGCAGACCCTTCTGGAGAGTGTAACCCTGATCTGCGTCTTCGTGGGCACCAAAAGGAAGGCTATGGACTATCATGGAATCCAAATCTGAGTGGGCATTTGCTTAGTGCTTCTGATGATCATGTGAGTATTGTAAATGTATGTAAAATGCCGGCTGTGCTTTAGTTGATTAACTATTGCTTTTTTAGGGGTGGGTGGGGGGAGGTGAGGAGAGTTCCTCTATCTTAAAGATACACTTTTTCTTTAAGACCATCTGCTTGTGGGATATTAGCGCTGTTCCGAAGGAAGGTAAAGTGGTGGATGCAAAGACCATCTTTACAGGGCATACAGCAGTAGTGGAAGATGTATCTTGGCACCTGCTCCACGAATCTCTTTTTGGATCTGTTGCTGATGATCAGAAGCTCATGATGTAAGTGGGTAGTATCTTTATTTGTAAAGTTGGGGACGTTTCCCCTTTTCTCGTGACATTGGACAGGAAAAGTTTATATCCCATCACGTTTCCTTTCTTTGTAGTTGGGACACCCGGTCAAACAACACTTCCAAACCCAGCCATTCTGTGGATGCTCACACAGCTGAAGTGAACTGCCTCTCTTTCAATCCCTATAGTGAGTTTATTCTGGCTACAGGATCAGCTGATAAGGTATGGTCTGTCTTGAATGTGGACAGATGACATCCCTTAAGCTCATGTTCACACAACTATATATTGCTAACTCTGCTAAAAGTATCTCTTGACTTAATTTTATTTTTCCATTTTCTTGACTAGACTGTTGCTTTATGGGATCTGAGAAACCTAAAACTGAAGCTGCATTCCTTTGAATCTCATAAAGATGAAATATTTCAGGTACAGTAATATCTCTTTTTATGGAATTACTTTGATTTTTGTTTCCTGTAGTTGAGAGGACACTGACATCCTGCACAATATTAAAATTCGTCCATTTAGTTCCTTTCTTTCCACTGTTTTTAGTACTAAGGATATTTGCATTTAAAGACTTGTGGCGGGTTTTTAGCTCATCTTTGTGATTCTCCCCACAGTAACCAGTTGCAGTGAGGAGCTCCATAGATAGTGAGCTCTCTAAATGTGGGAGAATACCAAACCCTTAAGGGAGTTAATAAAATGATTGGCAGACTGGAACAGGTTAGATGAGAGGTATGATGGCCATTCCTCATTATCACTAGAAGAGTGAAATGTTAGCAATACAGAGTAAAAATAAATGATTCATGGTGGTAGACAGAAACAAGGTGGTGTGCTGAAACAGCTGCAGCATGTTCATCATCTGAATTTGTCCCTCAAGGAAAGCTGCACCTTCATAGAGTACAAACTGGTGACCAATAATGAGGATCTTCAGGATCAGCTAGAGACAGGGAACAATTGAGAAAGCAGGACATTTTTTTTAGACAGACTAGCATCTTCAGCATCAGAAGAGATGGCAGGTGAAGATAATTGTCCAAGAGCAGCAAAATGGAAGACTGTGATTTGAAAAAAAAAGAATATGCAGGGGTTTGTTGGGTAAGATGATTGCTATCATTGAGAACTATAACTGCTTCTAAATAGAACCCTTGATGGCTCTTACAAGCACTGTTGGAAGATATGTACTTAGAACCCTACTCTCTTCCCTCGACCTCTGGCCCGGTTATCAGATTAAGTAGTATTCCCAGGAATAGTTTATTTTCCAGTTGGAGGCAGTAACTCTAGTATTTGGGCTGGTATAAACAGGATTGTGGGATTTATTCCTTTTCCCTCTGTTCCGCTTTTTTTTGTGCTCCATGTAATCTTGCCTCCTATTTCACATGAGTGCATGGTTTGTGTAAGTGTAACCCTTGGAGGATAGTGTTTTTTCAGTAAGCATCCCACATGAGAAGGAAGATTGGATGTTGCAGCTCCCTGGAGTCTGAGCACATCACCTCATTCATGCTTTAGGCATGCAGTCTTGAGTGTTCACAAGCCTCTCTTCCATGTAAAAGCATTATCAATGGAAAATTCATATTTTGAATTGATGCATTTACAATTTGAAGTTGGAAAATCGCATTCATGAGATAAAGCAGATGTCGCTCCACTAACTGTCTCACGCATCGCTTCTTAAGATTCATTGCCTTTCTGATGTGTGCTCTTACTTTTGCAGGTTCAGTGGTCTCCTCATAATGAAACTATTTTGGCCTCCAGTGGTACTGACCGCAGGCTAAATGTCTGGGACTTGAGGTAAGTCCTAAACTGACAATGTTACTTGCTGTTGTCTTTCCTGAATCAATTCCCTTGTGTCCTAAGAAAAATCTGTTTACATTTCGCTCTTGTTTCCACTACAGTAAAATTGGAGAAGAGCAGTCCCCTGAAGATGCAGAGGATGGCCCACCGGAGCTGTTGGTAAGTTTCCCAAACCATAACACTGGATCTGACATGCTCTCCATCTCTGCACTGTAGACCTGAATGCTCTGTCTTTTTTTGTTTTTTTCCCCAATTTTAGTTTATTCATGGTGGTCACACTGCAAAGATATCTGATTTCTCCTGGAATCCCAATGAACCCTGGGTAATTTGTTCTGTATCAGAAGACAATATTATGCAAGTCTGGCAAATGGTAAGTTTCTCTATGGTCTGTGGGGGGGCATGTTGTCTTTTTTTGTTTTAGTGGCTATGTGGGAAATGACACTATCTCAGATCTATTGAGCAGAGTAGAATTCCCTGCTCTGATACAGACTTGTTTGCAGCCTTGGTGAAGGCTGCATGGAAACACCTGAAGTTGGTTTAGGTTTTGTTTGTAAAAAAAAAACCAAACATTAAAGAAACTACTTCATCCCAAAAATGTGTGGGTTTTTTTTTTTTTGGGAGGATATAAACATTCTCTTCCAGTATTTGGAACCCACACATTATATTAGTGTGCGAGAGCCAGAGGAGAAGTTGAAATCTGATTGGGCATTGTCCAAAGTGAGTGAAATGCTTACGAATGGTAAATAGAATAAATGGGGCTAGGGAAACTAATTTTATATTGTTTTATGTAACTCCAGTTAGAAGAATAGGAAAAGAAACTAGTGTTTTTAAGTGACATACCCTGACAGTTGCTTTTTCACCTTCTGTTTATCTACCCATAAATGAGTGGAATATCAACTTCGCAGGGGCTTTGGTATGATGTTCTGAAAGGCACTTACTGTGTGTAGAGTATGTGTGTGTTCCTTTTTAAAAAAAGAGGAAAAAAAGGTTCTTTTCCATATATTTAATTCTTTAAAATACAGTGGGATTCTCAGTGATCTTCACTTACAGTTAAGGAGGCAAGTCCCTAAGAGTGTGAGTGTGTGTGTGTATGTACAAACTACAGTCTTTGTAATGAGTTTTTTTGTTTAAGGGAATACTGTGGAAAACATGAGCATTACGAGATGGTTCAGTTGTATTTTTAGTAACACTTCTGTAAATGCTAAATGGCCTTGAGGGATCTAGGATGAGCGCTCAGTATGTGGAGATGAGCAACTGCTAGAACTGCAGTCCTTGGGAGTGCTCCGATTGAATCCCTTTAACTCAGATGAATGTTGTCCTCTTAAATGCAACAGAGTCCTGTGGCACCTTATAGACTAAACAGATGTATTGGAGCATAAGCTTGACGAAGTGGGTATTCACCCAGGAAAGCTTATGCTCCAATACATCTGTTTAGTCTATAAGGTGCCACAGGACTCTGTTGCTTTTTACAGATCCAGACTAACATGGCGACCTCACTGATACTTCTCCTGTTAAGTGTTTCTCCAATTCTCCACCCCCTATATCTGTTTTGCAGGCTGAGAACATATATAATGATGAAGACCCTGAAGGAAGTGTGGATCCAGAAGGTCAAGGGTCCTAGATGACTGACCTTTTACTGTTTTTAGTCCTCTTTCCCTCTCTTCCCTTCCAGCCCTGATATTGACTTAACACTGGTTTTGAGACACACATAGACTTTGTGTTCAGCCTTCCTTATGTAGATACCATCAACAATGCTTTTAACTCCAACAGTGAGGACTCTAACTTAAGGACTTGGCCCAACTGAGCTGGTACTGTGCTATAGCTCTTTGTTTAAATTTCCTACAGAAGCTTATTGTGCATCGAACTGGCCTAAGATGCCTTCATGAAGTGGAAAAAAACTCACTTTTGTTTTTCTTCTGCTTAAATGCTAAAGCTGCAGGTTTTCTGGCTAACTTTAACCAAGGTTTGAGGGATGGAGCCACCTAAGTGTGTGCCTGAGATGATGCAGTTCATATGTTGCAAGGGGTTTTAATCTGTGAGCAGCTGATAAGTGGAGAGTGGAATCTGTTGTCCTCTTTTTGGTAAAACTCAAGACTGTCAGGATCCTTTTAGTCTGTGCGCCAGTATTTTCAAGTGCAGATTCTGACTTCAACCAGAACTAGAGTTCTTTCCTTAATTCTGGGTTTTCACTTTCTCTTCCCCCGCCCTTCCCCTTCTGGTGGGCAACACAGAATCTTGGATACGGTAGCTATTCCTGCAGATCATTGTTCATCACCCGTGTAGTTTGCTCTATTGTGTGTTCTTGAGCTGTGTTTTTCATATTATATTTTCTTTCCTTTCTGTGAAATGGTTTTTAAAACTTGGGACCACCAAGTTGTAAAGTTGTATGTTTTTACCAGACTGATGTACCACAGATGGCATGCCCAGTAATCTGAAAACACCATTGGTAGTTGGTATATGTAAAACAAAATATTAACTAAATGTGGATGAGCTACCTTTTTTTTTTTATTTTTATTTTTTTTTAAGGAGTTAGTCCTTGACCACTGACTTCTGCACATCTCCCACTAGGGTGACCTGTTCAACCAGTAGGATGTTACTCTCCATGACTAATTATGTGTAAGTGCTTCAGATGGAATAAATTGTTTTTCTACATAAATGGTGTGCAGCTTTTGATTTGTGTGTGTGTAAAGCTTATCTTCAGGAAAAGTGCATTCTCAAGGCAAAATTGTACCTCTTACAATAGAGGTGCTTACTGAGTAGTGGTGTGTGTGTGGAGGCATTATACCTTCTAGGAGGTGCTTTAAAAGGTGTGACCTACAAATGCTGCCAGGAGAATGCTGGTGCATAGGAGGCAGTACCATGGCTTCTCCACATCAACCTCCTGGGGCTATTAGCATTGGCAGCAGTACCACATATTATCTTCTGTGCCCCCTTCATTCCTCCCCTATCAGCACAGCCATGTTTTGGCTGAAGGGTACTCTCTTACCCATTCCTTCTAGAGTACATGTACAGAGCTATCCATAATTTAGCCTTTAGAAAGTTCTTCTGTTCACACCCTCTCAAGGACAAAGTTCTAGTGGCGTGGCAGCCTGGGACGGGGAGAGTCCAAAATCTTGATATCCGTGAGGTCAAAAATCAAATTCAAGGTTACGTAGCATGGATTGTCTTTTTTATATAAGGCTTTGTGGCTCTGATTCATTCAATATTAAGGCAAAGCTTGGCCTTCAAGAAATGAAGCAGACTGAGGTGTAGTTCTGAAAAGGGGTTACTGCAGAGTCTGAATCACCCCAGGTGCTTTGAGTGGGGCTGTCTCTACACTACAGATGCTGTGGTGGTGCTGCTGCTGTAGTGCCATGGTGTAGATACTTGCTACAATGATGGAAGGGGGTTCTCTATTGCTGTAGTTAATTCACCACTCCAACAGGCAGTAACTAGGTTGATGGAATAATTCTTCTGTTGACCGAACTGTGTACAGTAGGGCTTAGAGGTGTAGTTAAGCCACCCTCAGGAGTGAATGTTTCACACCATTGAACAACAGAGGTCAGCCTAAATTTTAGATGTAGACCAGGCCTGGGTCTTAAACTCCCTACCGATTGTTAATAGGCTGTTAGGTCTACATGCTATGATGATCATTAAGGTGTGAACAAAACATCTGCGAACTTGGATTTGATCACATGAGCGTGTTCCATGAGGCAGACTGTGCTTTGGGATATACAAGCAGCCTTTAAAACCTGAATCCTTATTTTCAAGGTGGAATTTTTATATAAAGTGGAAACCATTTATATGGGAACTTAGTTTATGGACCCTACTAGAACATGTCACAATACAACCATCATCTTTTGTACTACAAAAGAAACCATCCTGTTTACTGTGTAACAACAGTAGTCCTTTGAAGTGTGTTCTTCAAAACAAGAAAATTGGCTTTCTATATGACCCTTTCTGTGTAGGCTTATACAGTCCACCTACAAAGCAAGATCAGATATGCTTTCCAAATACACAGCAAAACATACATCTATCGTTCCTCTTTATATGTTCGTCGATTAGTGCAAGTGTACTTTTCTGTACTCTCCTGGAGGACAGCAGCTTCATTCTTTTTCTACCATGCTAGAAGAGCAACAGAGCAGCACCTCAAGAAATATAAACAAGCAAATGATTGTCTAGTCTTCCTGATTTTAAATAGCTGCTAGTCTTATTTAAGAGGGGTGAGCAGGGAGAGGGAAATGAAAGTGTCCACTGCAGATACCTCAGTCCTTCTCATTTAGTGCCTCTGCGTTTATTTTCTGATAGAATAAGGAAAGTCCATGAATCAGTCTTGATTGACTTTCTCTTCTGAGTTGCAAAGATGACCATAGATTTCTAAGCAGCCCCTGCAAGGGAATAAAGTAGATTTAGGCCACTGATTCTATGAAATAATGATCGGGAGAGTTACAGGAGGTGGACTTAATTTATGAAGAACATCCTAGTGCTGCAAGGTGTGCAGGAATAGCACTGGATAGCAACCAGGTTGGCTGACTAAGCATGTAGAACTGTGAGATTTGCCTCCAGAATGCAGATCTACTTATCCTTAGCACAAAGTTTGACAAATGAGGAACTACTGCTATGGCAGAGAGAGGAATGGAGTTGACAGGCCACAGACAACACATGCTTTTAAATTTGGGTGCCCCATTTTAGTTTTCTTATTTAGATGTCTCAATCCATATTAAGTGGCCTAACTTTTAGTGGTGAACACCTGCAGCATGTGTAAGTATTCAGGGATTCTGACTATTAGGCAACTTTTATTTAGGTGCAGATACGAATTTAAGAGTCCAAGACTGACCATTCATATTTGAAAATGTTGACCTGTGAAACCTGTGATTTAGAATAATCTGGCCTACATCTGTAGTGTCCTAAAGTCTTTGCTACCTGATACCCGTCCAGAAGAGTGGATAAAACTAACTCCTTTGGCAGTCTTGGGAGAGGGACTAGAGATGAAAGGGCTAGGAGCCTGAATTTCTCCCTCTTAAGGAAAGGGTAATTCCCTCCTAATTGTTCTGAGGGAAGCATGATATCACTCTCTCTGGAGTGAGGGAATATTTTCTGAAACTACAAAAGTAAAGAGTGGGAAACATACTACAGTAAAAAGAAAAATTACAAAACATCTCCAGAGCCTGTACAGCCCAAGGAACGGGTAAGATGTCCCAAAGTGCAAACTTTGAAAAGTGAGACCGGTGATTGTTCTGATGCAAATCAATGTATTTTTGTTTGAAATTCTTGGTGTTGTGGAGCATTCCCATAACATGATGAGGCGTCCCCAGAAAAAATTAGCAGTAGTGATATTTTGGCTAGAAGGGGAATTTTCCCCTTTGCTTGTGGTGATGGAGAATATCCACTTTTCCAAAACTGTGGCCTTCTTCAGGAAAATTGTGTCCCCACTTCAATTTTTCTGTGTTGCTAAAGGTCTATCCATTTTAATTTCTATCTGTCTCATCCTGCTCTCTGGTAAATACTTGTGTTCCAATCCCTCCCCATTCTGGCTGACACTAATGGTATTGTGCCTAGTTTGCACAGTAAGTGCTTTCAGTCAAAGTAGGACTGCTCTGGCCCCCTGCTTATATAGGAACTAGGAGCCTTAGGCTCCTACTCAACTAATGTATAAGGCGGCCCTTGAAAACTAAAGAGAAATAAACTGACTTGTAAATAGATAGCTCCTGGTGCAGGCTGGTCCTCAGCTCTTCCAACTCTTGGTTCTTACGTTGCTGAAGTTGGACCTCATTTTTCAGCTCCCTTAGCCTCTCTTCCATCTCTTCCACCTGTTCCTGTGGACAAGGAAAATGTCTGATGTGTAACTATGAGACACAGTGCCTGGGGATTGAAGGTTAACCAGCTCTTAGTGTTGTCTACAGGGGGAGGGGTGGGAGGTAAAGGATTTACCCTGCTTGCAGCCATCAGTATAGCAGGTCTGCCTGTTTACATTCTGGGTTTGCACTGGTGCAGCTATACTGGTGGCTAGCCCCACCCATTGATTCATCCCTGGTATAGATAAGGAACCTAGTTTGCCTAGGGAGGAAATTCTGCTCTTGGCCGAATGTGCTAATGCATGCTCAGTAGGCTCATCTGTACATATGGGATGTTTCTCAGCTCATAGTGCCTCAAGAAGCAGTAACTGAAGTGTAATACAAACAGGAAAATTCTGTGTTTCAGAGAGATCTAATCTGTATTTTTATCTTAATGTAAAATTGCCAGGAGGTAAAGAGGAAATTAATGGGGAGAGTACACCCTGAGTTCTTGTGTGATGTGGAAATAGTGGGGAGATCATCGGAATCAATTTTCAGCAAACCCTGGCCTTTCAAAGCGCTAAATGGGAAGAGAAATCTAAAATGAAAAGTTGATGTAAGGCCATGAGCTGATCTGGACATAGATGGCTTGACTTCTTCCTACAGAGCCTGCTGCATCTGTTACCTTCATGCATGATCAGGGCAACTTGCCAAAAGCTTTTCAACAGCAGCATTCAGAAAGGGTATAGGGATTGAAATCCAAGTCCAGTTTTAGAAGCCACTGACTGCCTTGGCTTGCTTTAACTTAGCTGAAAAGTGAAATGGGGTTAAATGTGGTGGATCATCTTCACTGAAGTGCACTCTGTAGGTATTTAACTACTTTTCGTTTTCCTACAGAATGGGGGAGAAATCTTAACATTGGACATTTCTCTTGTCTTTATAGATAACCTCTGGCAAGGAAGGCAGCATCCCTGGGGCACAGTATGTAAGACTATTACTATTAATGAGGAGGAAGTCAGCCAGGCAGTGCTTTCACTGGGACCCAAAATGTTAAGGAAACAGCTGTATCAGGGCATTCCGAAAGGCTTTTACTTTTAAGGGAGCACCAACTTCATTTACTAGATGGCGTAGACTCTTCTTAGTTATGTTAAGAAAAGTAGAACAATACTGAAAATAGTCTGCCATTATAGGCCTTGACAGTACATTCTCCCCTTTGAATTTTGTGGATTCAGGTTTGATCTCAAAAAGCGTATTCTAGAAATAGAAAAAACTAGGGAAAGTGTTTAAAGATGGAAAGAATTTCTACAGGAAGAGAGATTAGAGTTGGACTATTTTTAGAGAAGAGGTGAATATGATAGAGGGGTAGAAAAAGGGTCAACTAGGGGGCTTCTGTTTATCTTCTGTCATAATACAAGAACAAGATAAAGGAAATACAGCAGATTTTAAAATGGAAAAGGAAACTTACACAACTTTAACTGTGGAACATATTGCTGGAAAAGAGCTTAGTAAGATTCTGAGGAGGAGTAGTCATTTATCTGAGTAATATCTGCCATTATACCAACTGGGATAAAAAAAAAATGTATGAGACCTAAACCTTCATGTTTCAGGGCATAAACCAACCACTATTAGAAAGAAATTCCCTCTCCTTTCCATCCGCTGAGCAGGCTATGGCATAAGTAGCCATAATGAAGGCTTAAATCTTTCTTTGAAGCTTCTGATGTTGGCCAGTGGAGGACACAGGATACCAGACGGGATGGACCATTGGTCTAATGCAGGATGGGAATTTGTAGGAAAATCATTTCTCTCTCTAGAGGGGAAAATAGCCCTATTTGAAACAATAGAGGGAGGGCTACAGCTCTTCCCATCAACAACAGTAATTTAGTAATAAGTGTATTTGGTTTAGGCATTTGTAATGGTGCCAAACGTCTCCACAACTGGTGCTTCGTGTTACTCAAACCATCTGCCAGCAAACGCTTCAATTTTCAAAATAATATTGGATATCCACTCGCTGACTTTGCCAATGATGCACCAGTGAGGGCCATTCCAATGTGTCTTACAGAGCAGTCTGAAGCTCACAAGGTTAGCAGCCCAGGGTCCTGGCAACAAGGTGACAAGATAAATAACAGGCATAAACCATTTAAGGCTTTATAAACTAACCAGCACCTGGAACTAATCCCAGACGCAGACAGGGTATTCTGAACACTAGTGTCATCGTAGAAGCTTGCTCGGAACAAGAGGAACTGCTGTATTCAGCACAAAGTGAAGCTATTACGTTCTTCTCGGGTAGCCCCAAGCAGAAATGTGATGTGCTGCACATTGGACTCTTTGGATACATCTCTCTCCCTCTTTGTTTATGATGTGCTTATCTCTGTGGTATTTGAACATGTATGTCTCTTACATACCTGTAAACTAGTGTGTGTCTGTATATTGGATATGCAGTGTTGTTGTAGTCCTGTTGATCCCACTTTATGCCTATGCATCCAGTATTCAGAGACATCCTGGGACAAATCTAAATAGAGATAGGGCCAGATCCTCCAGTGGTGCTAATTGATGTTGCTTCATTGAAGTCAATGGAGTTTCACTGAATTATACAGAGGATCTGTTTCATTTCTCTCATAGGTCAATCAAAGCTTGGAGGCTTTTTAAAAAAACAAAAAACTTTTAGCAGGACTTGTATTTGACATCCGATTTAAATGCAAATACATAAGACAACTGCTGCAGGTATAAAAATCAACAACTTTGGCACTACACTACTTCACAGGCTTTAAACTAACTCATGGTGCTGGACTTTGGGCCCTTAATTAAGATTTGCTTTTGAAGTAACAAAGCTCAAGTTATTTCTGCTCCATTGTGTTTCACACAGCGTGTGAGGTAGGGACTGGCTTTGTTATTTGGAGGGGCTATCTAGGTGCCTCGTGTTTGAAGAGGAGATCGGTAACCGATCTGGTTAAACTAGAAGAATATTTCCTTTGGCTGCCCATGGTGGTGAATCCCTAGCAATATCACCTGGTGTCCTCTTTATTTCTAACCTCTCTTTTCTGCCTACCTAGCAGCTCCTGTTGCTTTGCCTTGCCTCCATCAAGGAGAGGGGACATTTTTTTTCTGGGCTACTAAATGTATTGGCAAGTAGATGTCTGACTTCCTATTACCCCTGTTATTCCCTGCCATCTTTTCCCTTGGCTCTGAGTGCAGTGTCTTCTATACCCTAGTTTCCACAGGTTTCAGAGTAAGATTCCCAGCTCTTGTGTGTAAGGTACTTGTCTAGCACCAATCACTGTAATATTTAGCTGCTGAATCCAGGGGCCAGACCACCTACATGGAAGCAGCAGAGACTAGGCCTAGACTAGAGTGGTGCTTAAGCTATTTTATAGGCCCGTAAAACATACCCTGTACTGGAGAACTTCTTCATCCCGTTTTTGCTTAATGAGCACGATCTGTTCTTCCAGACTTCTGTTCTGCAGCCGCAGCCTGCTGGCCTCTCCCTGCAGTGGTCTCAGTGTCTCCTTCAGCCCCTGAATCTCTCCCTGTGTTTGTTGCAAAGCCTTAGCACTGGCTTCTCTCCTTTCTAAAAGGCACACGAGCTGCGGTTCATAGTGTTTCTCCAGGCCCTGGCGGCTCTCTGCCACAAAGCTCTCGAACTCCATGGAAAGTCTTCGGCTCTCCTGCAAGTAATGGCTGTCCCCCCGGTACTGGGGCATCTCCAGCCGCTGCCTGAACTGTTCCTTCTGCTTTTCACAAGTCTCTCTCAGCTGCGATACTTCCTCTGAAAGCTGGCTTACCCTGGTTTCCAGTTCAGCCCGATAGACAGCATACTGGGCCATGTCATGCCGTCTGGTTTCCAGCTGGTACTGGCAAGCCACGCACTCTCTGGTCACCTGGAATAGCTTCTGCTTGACTTGTCGGATCTCGTTTCTCAAATTGTCCCGCTCCAGCTTCACCTTGGCTTGCAGCCTGTAGGCTGCCAGTATCTCCTCATGAGCTTGTCTGATTTCTTGAAGGGCAGGTTCCCGGAGCAGCGTGAGTTCCTGGATGAGGCTATCCCTCTCCTTCTCCAACTGCTCCACGGCTTCAATGCATTCCTGGAAATGCTCTCCCAGCTCCTCAATGCTCAGAGTCTGGGATTCCGCAACATCTAAGTCCAAGGGACCATCTGCACCATCCACATGCTGCTCCAAGGGTGTGTCTGTGTTGTTCAGCTCCAGGGGGGCATTTGTGACATCCATATGTAGCTCCAAGGGGGCAGGTGCCACTTCAGGCTCCAACAGGGCATCTGTAGCATCTCCCTCGAGCTCTAAGCATGTACCTGAATCGTCCACGTGCAGCTCCAAAGGGGGTTCTGAATCTGCCATTAGGTCCCTGGAAATGAGAGATGAAGTGTGAATCAGAACAACATCCACTGCGAGTTTCAATCTTCCTTGACAAACTGTTAAAGGAATGGTTCCTCAAACCGGTTCCCCTGAACTAGGAACATTAATGGTGTGTTAAGCTAAGCCCCTGCTCCTGCTGCAGGGCCCCATCTCTGCTGCTCTTAGCTGCCTTTGCACAAGTAAAACACCCTTCCTGTTCTTTACAAGAGACCATGCTCTCAAAGCATGAAGGCTACAGTATGGTTGGAATTGATGCATTGTGCATGGTCTTACAACAAGTTTGCTCTTAAAAATATAAGATGTTTAACAAATAAAATAAGAAGTGACATTAGCTCGAATGGACCGGGAAGAAGAGATGTGTAGTAGTAATTTGAAAACCAGCTGCAGTTCCAGTGGTACCCACCCTCCTAGAACTGTAGAACCACTTCATCTAGTGGAATTGCAGGGAGTTACAGAATAAACAGCCCAGGACAATACATTACAAAGTTGCAGTACCATGACTGGTCAGGTAGTAAAACTTCACTAATGATGCAAACTGTTATCCCATGGCAGGATATGACCAGTGAATGACTCTGCTGAAAAACTGGCACGTAGACACTATGGTGACTTGCATTGTAAATGCCAGGGTAGATGTATCCTTTTGTTTCCTGGCTGCCGGTAGTAAGACTGTTTCTGATCATTCCTTGTTGCCTCACAGGAAATAGATCCATTTACTCATTGTTTCTTCACAGTGCTTTGCGCCACAAGCACAGAGGATCCTACTGGAATGTCTGTGGGCATATGTACCCCTAGACCAACAGTTGGCTAAACTTTTTTGTTTACGTGAGTGAAGGTGTTCGCCGTTAGAGGTTGGGCGTGGAAACACATCTCTATTTTTCTTCTGTAGTTGGTACGTGAGCTGGTAGCTAGATGCTGTAGGGATGGGTGCATTAAACATGCTTAGATTCATATTACTGCTTGTCAAACTATTTCTGTCAGGCTATGTCCCACGGCAGCGCTTTGAAGTGTGAGTGTGGTCCTGGTAATCCATCTCCACGAGGGGAATAGCTCCGAGCTCTGGGAGCGCGGCTCCCCACGCTCGGAGCCTGTCCACACTATCACTTTTTAAAGTGCTTAAACTTGCTGCGGTCAGGGGGGTGATTTTTCATACCCCTGAGCCAGCAAGTTAGAGCGCTGTACAATGTAAGTGTACACAAGCCTTGGTTAGGACACTGAGGTGCTGCAGTAATACAAAATAATAATGTGTCTTCCTACCTCTCCCATGTGCTGTGACTGGAATATATGTGCTAAGTCTGTATCTTTCTCTCTTATTTTTAGGAGAGAATTTACTACTCAGAATGATAGAAAGTCAAACGAAAGGCTTTTACTAGGTGCTGTTGCACCGAGAGCTTGTCTGCAAAATGCCAGGCAGACAGCAATTTATACTGCCAAGTTATAGATTTTTCAGTAAAACCTGCCTGGTTTTCTGCCATGCTGATACAGCCTCCGAGGGAGGGAGTGTGCTGATAGAGTGCATCAGGCTCTCCAAGATGGCTGAGGATGGAATACAACATTTAACACAGAGCAGAGAAGCTTCAGCTTTCCCAGGAGGGATTCTTAACTCGCCTCTGCAGCTGTGAGCTGATCATTCATCCACTACAAACTATGTAAGTCCCTAATACATGTTATTGTTACAAAATGCTTCAGTCATAACTAGTCTAAACACATGTGCTTTGGGGTCCAGAGGAAAGAATGATCTATTGCAAAAAGACCATTACACTGTTTGTTTTTTTTAAATACACCCTAGAATAGGATCAGTGGGGAAGCTGCAACCACACCCAATTTGGAGTAGAGTTAGAGAGGAAGAAAGCATGCTCGCTGCCAGCATGGATCTGAGCTAACGTCTAGTCACCTAGAAATAAATTCACGGAGGCTGGCACAATAACAGCGCTCCCCTCTGTTCGCTAAAGCAGTTCTAAGATGAGAACAGATTAGTTTCACGGATATGCTCCCTCTTTCCAAATAAGGTAGTTTTCTGAAATCATGACACATCCCTAGCCTCAGAAGCAGGGTGAGTGTCTCTTATTTCCTAAGGGAGAAGGGGAAAGATTGTGAAAAGGTGAGGACAAAAGCAGAACCCCTTTTCAGCTGGTACCATCATCTTCTTGGCTAATTGAACCCCTTGGTGCTTATCTGCATGTGTGGGACTAAAATCAGGAAATAACCCCTGGCACACCTGTCCTACTGTTGCAGGATTTAATCCTGAAACTGATCAACTGCCTAAAACCACACACTGCAGTCTGACCCTTCCAGATCTGGGTTTAGAGATTCACATCCACTCACCATACCACCCCTCTTCTCTCTCTCTCTAGTTCACACAAGGAATCTCTTACCTGGCACGTAACATCCCTTCCTTATGGTCCCGTGGTGAAGTACAATACATTCCTCAGCACAGACTAGAATGGCTGGTAGTCTGACCTGCATGTATTGACTAAGGCAGACTCCTGGCAGATCTTGTAACCCTGTCAAATGAATGAAGCTGCTGCCTGCAGGAGCCCTGCTGCCCTACATTCTGAGCAGAGCTGCTGGACTTTCTGGGTTAATCCCAGCAAGAAGGGTGAAAGTGGCTCTGCTCAGGGAAGACCCCTCCCCTTTTGCCCCCTTTACCCCATCTGGTCCCAGACGAGGGAAAAGCACAGCCCCAATTTGCAATTGTTAGCGCTCACCTTTCTCTCCAGGAGCCCAGTTCCTCGTGTTCTGGACTGGACGTGGGCGTAGCATGGGAGTGTGTATTTGCTATTAATAAAGTGTTAGAAACCAGAGCCCCCTGGCCTCCAAGCAGCAATCTCCCTTTCTTCGCCTGGAAGCCAGCTGCAATGCCAGCTGCAGGCTGACACTGGATCCCTCCCAGTGTGATCAGGGAGGAGGAGGAGGGCGGAGAAAGGGAGAGCTGGCTCCTTGCTCCAGATCATTTTTAGCAGGCCGCAAGTTATAGCAAATGAGGTTGGGTCCTTCCAACCCATAACCTGCCTTCAACTTTCAGGGCTCGGGAGCCTGGATCTAAAACATGCCCATCCTGGGAGGCATTTTCCAGGGAAGGTGGTAGCTAGAGTTACCCTGTTCGAGACTGAGCACAAGCTCTGGGCTGCTGTGCTCCTTTGATTTTTAGAAGGATTTTGAAGTGATGGTTTTCTTTGTGCAGCCTTACGCCCGCCCCTTCCCTGTCCTTATTGGGCCCTCCTCCCTGACTGGCACAATACCCTTCCCATCCTGGTCCAGCCAGAGAGGCAGCTGTCTGGTGAGCAGTACATGAGAAAGCAGATGGAGTGGAATGGGTGGGATCAGTTGGAGGGTGGAGCGTAAGGGTTTGTGATATTCCTTCTGAGTTCTTGGCCTGTGATCAGTTTTAGCTGATTGAAATAGAAAAGACTACAGAATTTAAAAAAAAAACAACAAAAAACAGCAAATCCGTGAAATACTTGAGATTAAATGGACTTTAGGGATGGGGCACTGCCCGCTGCTGTGGCTAGGATACCGATCTGTGAATTCAGGTTCCTGGCTTCTACTCCTATGTCTGCCACAGACTCACTAATTGATTTAGAGCTAGTCGCTTTGGGTAAAATTTTCAAAAGCGCCTAAATTCCACTGACATTCAGTGAGATTTAGGTCCCTAAATTCCTTGTGACAATGAGGCTATGTCTATGCTACAGGCACAGTTACGACACTGCCACTGTGGCACAGTAATCTAGAAATTTCTTACAGGGGTGGAAGGAGTGTAGTTAATTCAGCCCCTTAAGGGGGGTAGCTAGGGGTTTTTTACACCGGGGCGTAGACTGGCTTAACTACATCTCTGGGTGTGAATTTTTCACACCTCTGAGTGATGTATCTAGGTTGATCTAAGTTTTCGGCCTAGACCAGGTCTTAGACTTAGACTTTGGCCAGGTCTAGACTTAAAATTTAGGTTGACTCAGCTACGTCACTCAAGGATGTGAAAAATTCATACCTCTGAGCAACGTAGTTAAGCCGACCTAACACCAGGTGTAGACAGCACTATGTCAGCAGAAGAATTCTTCCATCAACCTAGCTACAGCCTATCCAAGAAGTGAATTAACTACGGCAGTGGAGATCCCCCTCCTGTTGCTGCGGTGGTGTCTGCATCAAAGTGCTCCAGTGGTACAGCTGCAGTGTTTCTAGTGCAGGCATAGCCTATGTCTGCACTACAGACTTCTGCCATCATAGCTCTGTTGGTCAAGAGTCTGAGATTCCCTGACTGAGTGAGCTATGCTGGCAAAAGTTTGTAGTGTGCACACAGCTATACTAATAAAACTACGCTTTTATTGGGTTAGCTTGTTTTGCTCATGGGCGAGTGGACTTACCACACTGGTACAAAGCACAGGATAGCTGTGTCCACACTAAGTCTTTGCTGGGATAGCTTTGCTGGTATAGTATACTTGTATTCCTATACTGGTAAAGTGCTCCTAGAGTAGACATAATCTTAGGCTCCTAAATCACTTACACATTTCTGAAATTTCTGTCCTTTACCTTTGTGCGCTTCTGTCCCCATGTGTAAACGGAATTAGAATGATGACTTTGGTAAAGCACTTTGAGATCTGCAGTTGAAAAGTGAATATATAAGTGCCAAGTGCTCTTATTATTAGGAATAATTAAGTTCTCTCTCTTTTGCTACTGCACTTCAGTCTTCCTCTCTCAGCTGGCACAAGACGGAGCTCAGTTGTGCTTCACTAATAAACCTGCCCGCCCCTGCAGTGCTGCTTTGACAGTAACATTCTCTCTGTCCTTTGGAATGAGATGGGGCTTTGTTGTTTCAAGACTGCACCCTTTCAAATATATTCCCATTTATTAACATTTAATACCAATATACAAATGTGCTCCACTCATGCTTCGTCTCCTCTGAAATGTGGCTATTATGAGTGTGGTGCAGAGGGGAGGTGAGCCAAGCTGGGCCCACCAGGTTCTGCTATTGCTGCCGATGCCCTTTCCAGTGGTGGTAAATCTTAGCCTCAGTACCTAACCTGGCAGCTGTCTCTTTCCCCCTCCAAGTTCTCAAGGCAGCATTGGCCTTGCTCGCTATACCAGCTGTAGAAAGTTCAGAAATGGAAGAAGATGCCAGCTACTTGCTAATGGTGATTGCATAACCCTGTGATGATGATCTTCCCAGCATAAAGGACTGCTCCATAAAACCATCAACAAAGGAGTGGCAAGACAAAAAACTAGAGATGTGTAAAGATTGTCACAACGTATAAGTAGCCCCAGGAGGTAGATATATCATACAGTCAAGTCTACAAGAGACCAGAGTTTACCCTTTGCATTTGCAGATCTGACAAGTCTTGGAGTTTCCGCTTTTTGGGTTAAATTTAAAACCGTTTTTAGAGACTCGCCTTGCAATTAAGGGCTTTGTTGTGTTTTAGTGAGATGTTCACAGCCTTACTAATGACTTCTCAACACCTCCTTCACTGAGATTGTCAGGTCTTGACAACCCTGCATTCCTATTGTACTGATGAGCCTTGCGATCTGCGTGCCTTTACGTTCAAAAAATACAAATAATCTGTAAATCCAGCAATAATCTCTGGTGGGGACTAAACTAGACCTTACCGTTGCTGTAACAGCCCTGTTCGTGCCCAGTCCCCGACATCCTCCCTAGCAGTTGCGAGCTGGCTCTGCTTATCTACCTACGAATTGCCAAGAAACACCCACCGCTCTCTTGAAACATTCATAAATGTTAATGTAGTCCCAAGCATCAGCTTCCCCAGTCATGCTAATCCTCCCTGGGCCAAACACTAGTGCAAGGATCAGGTTACCCATTGCTTGTTTGCCTTCAGGTTTCTAAGTTCCAGTGAAATCAGGGCTAAATCAGGCTTGCCAATATAAGCACTGAAGGAAACACAGCTTTAAGTGACAAATATTTTTGTTAAAAAAGATACTTTTTTCAGTACAGTCCATTCTTCTTCCCTCCCCGCTCCCCTATTTGTGGAGTGCCTTTTGACTCAATAGCATAGGAATGCTATTAACTTGAACAAGTTGTGTGTGTGTGTGTGTGTGTGTATAAATATATAACTGTCCAAAGCTGCCAGGGGGACAAAACCTGTGGGTCATGTGCGCTGGGTAGAAAAAGCCTTGTATGGGATGAAATTAAAAAAAGATTACTTCTGAAGTGCCAGGTTTACACCTCTTTCTGATTTATCCATTAAATATTTAAGGGGAGGGAGGAATGTGAAAACTTTCAGCTGTGCTTTCCTTCTGGAGGGGGTGAGTTTGCAGCTCTTCTCCTGTTGGGGATCTGTTTGTGAGTATAGCTAGGCAACAGTCAGCTAGGGTGTCACCAGGAGAGGAAGGGGCATTACATCTGATATGCCCAGGGCTGCTAATACAATGCAGCTTGTTACAGCAAGTCCAGAGGAGAGATCTCAGCAACATTGTGACCCTCCATAGCTGCAGAGAAATGATATCCCTTTTTGGATTTGGTTAAGTACGACTCCCCACATCCGCTTCTCTGTGGCCTGGTTAATTCAGGTCTGAAGGTTGGATGGATTCCTGTTTGTATGGAGCAATCTGAAAAAACGCTCTTTAGTATGTGTGTGTGAACTAAAATAGTCTGTACTTTGTTCCTGTAAACAGCACCAGTGAAGGCTGAATGCTGAAACCATAAAGGAGAAAAGAAAACATATGAGCATATTGAAAGACTAAATGTTCCTGCTGTTTTAAAAAACTGCAATGTCCCTGGTTGTCCCTCTTGTTCTCTTGTGGTTACAGATTTTTCTGCTTTGAACCTGATGACCTACTAAAAATAGTTAAGCACCACAGAGCACAGAAATAATACTTAGTTCACTCTCTGTCTGTCTGTCCCCCTCCCGCTTTGCTGGGGTTCATATTTTTTCCTTTGAATTATCCCCTTTTTTCCCCCCTCTCCCTCTTCATAAATGTCACATCTTCTCCAAGTCCAGTGTCTGGGTAGCAGGTTTAATAAATGTTAGAATAGAGGAACATGGTTCTAGGCTCCTGGGTTCTCGACCCAGCTTGGCTACTGACTCACTGGGAGATCTTGAGTAAAGCATTTAACTCTCTGTCTCAGTTTTTACCCATCTCTGTAATGGTAATAATACTTATCCCACAGAAGTGTAAAGAGGTTTAATCGGTGTCTCCTCTTTTCTCCCTGGTGGGACCATTTATCTCACATGGTAAGTACTATCCATATAAAGACATTCTGCGTAAGTTCTTTTCCACTGTCCTCCTTTCTTAGCTTAAGTTCATGTCCTCTGTCTGCTTCTTGTCTCTGACACTAGCTTGAACAATTTTGCAGCACATAACCTGTCTAGTCTCCACAGAATTTCATACTCCCCAGTGAGTTTTCCTCTGATGGCCTATCCTGCCCTCACTGGAGTTTCCCCTTTGATTTAAATGGGAGCAGGATGGCTTTCTGTCACAAAGAATGCAGAGCTTTAAAGATCCCCTGTCCTCTGTCAACCATAGCCCTTCTCTCTGAATTGTCTCAATTTCTATGCTCTGCTTTCCCCAGTGTATCCAGAGGGGCAGAGGGTTTTCCATGAGAGGCCTGGATAATCTCTCAAGCAGGGATAGGATCATTTCCCCATCCCTGTATGTAACCTAGCATCTCTTTTGTTCTTTTACTGCATTCGCAGCCTGTGTCAAAGGTTTTAAGATTGCATGTGCCACTCCTCTTGATTCTTCTGCTCCTCATTGTTTTCTAGCACATCATCTCGTCGATCGGTTTATTCCCTTTCTTCCATTATATGTCCCTAGCTCATTGCCATGTTTGTTTCGATATTAAATAACATCATCCGTAGTGTCCAAATCGTTCTGAATTTTACTGAACTCTTCCTTTCTACTCAAAGCTAGCTTCCTTCCTCCCTCCCAGCCTTAACATCAGCAAATTCCACCAGCCAACTGCACTTTTCCTTCTTCCAGGTCGTTAAAAAAAATTGATCCTTATTTACTGATCTCTGTGGCTCTGCACTAGCTAGCTGCCTCCATTCCCAACTGCTTCCATGTGCGTGAGCTGTATGTGGTTGATAGCTAAACCTGTTCCTAATGATCTCAAGCAGAGATGCTCATTAACTAACTGTATGACTTAAACTTTTGCAAGGTGCTGTCTCCAGAAATGGCCTAAACATTCAGGGAAAAGATGTCCACAGCTTCCTCCTCCCAACTCTTCCACCTTCCTTTTCAGACCTCGCTCTCCGATCTCACTTTCTGAATTAATGTGGCCTGTTCTTATCCTATTAGTCCTTTCCTTGTCATGCGATTTGCTGAAGTCAAACTCACTCTTCACTTTTGTGCATTTTCCTTCCACTTCCTTAATTCCATTCTGCCACCCTGTCCAATCCTCCTCTATATCTCACAAAGAGACTCTCTTTAAAAGCTCTTGACTTTTTTATTCCTAGCTGGGACCCACCATCCTTCGGACGTAGCAATTCTATTTTTGAAAACTTTCTGATTCTCCTCTGTGTCTTTCCTTCCATTTCTTCCTCTCGCTATCTCCAGCACATCCTGCATTCCTCGCTATTATTATTTATTGCAGTCTGGCCAGGGCCGGCTCCGGCATTTTTGCTGCCCCAAGCGGCAGGAAAAAAAAAAAAAAAGGCCGTGATCGGCACTTCTACCGCTGCTTCATTCTTCGGTGGCAATTCGGCAGCGGGTCCTTCCCTCCGAGAGGGACTGAGGGACCCGCCGCCAAAGAGACGGACGTGCCGCCCCTCTCCGTTGGCCTCCCCAAACAGCTGCTTTCTGCGCTGGTACCTGGAGCCGGCCCTGATTCTGGCTGAAACTACCATGTGCTAGGTGCTGTTCACTTGCACAGGAATATCCAGGGCATGATTCTCAGATACAGCGTTCCTACACTGGGGACAGTGTAACTGACACACAAACACATACTCCCTGCCCCACACAGAATCATAGAATATCAGGGTTGGACAGGACCTCAGGTCCAACCCCCTGCTCAAAGCAGGACCAACCCCAACTAAATCATCCCAGCCAGGGCTTTGTCAAGCCTGACCTTAAAAACCTCTAAGGCAGGAGATTCCACCACCTCCCTAGGTAACCCATTCCAGTGCTTCACCACCCTCCTAGTGAAAAAGTTTTTCCTAATATCCAATCTAAACCTCCCTCACTGCAACTTGAGACACAGCTCCCAGTCTCTGCTGCAGTTTGCTCATGTTTGTGTTCCCCAGACTTTAGACCGCCTAACTTCATTGCTTACGCCTGCAGCATTGCCAGCTCTGGGGCATCCTGGCAGAAATTTGTCTGAGGCAGGAGCCAGTTACCTGGTGATGCAACCCTCCTAGTAAATTGGAGCCCTCTTTTTGGCTGTAACCCCACTTTCCTATCTCGCGGAGGAAGAACAACCAATAAAAGCTGCTGTGGGCATCGCACTCTTCTCACCCTGGCTTGGAAAGGCTGCAGTGGGGTCCTCTCCCCACTTCCAGGCTGGAGGGGGGCCAGCTGGAGGGGGTCTTCACCTCCCTCTGCCCCTGGCCCTGTGCTACAGCTCTTTGTTCCTTCTTTCCCTACCCCTCCAGAGAGAAGTGCAGAGGGGCAAAGGGAGGTGAGGAGCCCCTACACCTGCCCCACCCCACTGCAACCCTCCTAGGCCAGAGGTTGGGGTGAGGAATCCAGGAGGAGCAGAGATGAATCTGGGGGGCCCAAAACAGTGGGGTGGAGGGGCTGATCTGCTGGGTTGGGTCTGGGGGACAGGATTAATTGCTGGGCAGGGGATAGACAGACATGGGGGAGAGAGTTCTTGTAGCAGTGGCCAAATTATCTTAACCAATACATTTGGGAGAGTTGGCAACACTGATTGTCACACACAGACACCAGGTGCAGGGGTGGGGGGATTAAAAAATCAAAAGACTGGGGGAAAAAGTATAATTTTTTTAATTGAGTTTTTTGAGGTGTAACTCATGATTTTTGATCTCTTGAGGTTGGCAATACTGGGCCTGTGGATTGTCGCTGACTGCCCATCCACATTGCTAGTAGTTCCTGGGCTGGGCTGGAAACGAGCACTTAGGATTTTGAATCTGATTCTGTGGGGAAAATGTGAATCTTTGCTCCGGACCTGCATATATTTCCACAGAAGGCAGCACTCCAGGGGAAGGATTACGAAAAGGCTCTTTTGCATGATGTCCAGGCTCCTGCATCTGTCTCCATGGGGATTTCCCCTTCTATGTCCTTGAACAGGTCCTCCACAGGTGGATCTTTCTGCCTTGGCAACGCTTGATGTAGTGTGTCGTGGCGATGCAGGGTGACAGGCCTGAATTGATTTACTGTACTGGGATGTTCTGCAGAAGTTTAAGTTCATCCCTTTGGCCGCCAGAGGCCGCCATGAAGGCGAGTTACATTTGTGATTTGCCTGGACAGGAGGCAGGTTTAAATATTATTCCGAATTCCAAGGGGGAGGGGCAGTGCTGGACCTTGAGCCTTCTGTTTTCCAGTTAAAAATTACATAAGTCTGAGCTAATCACTGATAAATTAACTTCAGTTTCCCCTGCAGCTCTGCTCCCGCTGAGTGACATGCACTGTACTGCTCCCACCTGTTCCAGACCACTGGGCTCAGCAGCCATAAATCCCTAAGTGCTACCAGACATCAGCCGGGCTCCCTTTCACTCCTGACTGTGTTACATTCCAAGTGCCTAGCAGTTGTGGCAGGGATTTTCCAAACCAGTGGGCCTTATCCCACCCTCTGGCCATCTACTGGAGTAAATAGGAGTATGGAACCGTAGAACTAGATTCCCTGCTTCCCACCCTTCAGACAAACAGGTGCTACTAGGTACTAAGTGGGATTCTTGGGGGGTGCAGTGTGGCGTAATGCATATTCTAAAATCAGGACTACTGGGTTCTATCTACCTACCTTATGGGTTTCTACAGCATTCATCGACATAGAATCCATCCAGCTCGGCCACTGAACTGCTGTGTGACCTTGGTGAGTTACTTCTGCTCTCTGTGCCTCAGTTTCCCCATATATAACACAGAGATGTTTGAACTGCAAGTGCTTTGGTATCCTTGGATGCAAGGTGTAATGCAGCGTTATTACTAGGAGAGAAAGTCCCATCTGCTGAATTACCTACAGCAGCCATGGCTTGGATCAGAGAGCTGCTCTCCTCTCACTAGCTTTCTTCTTCACTGACTCCCACAGTGACACAACTGCCTTGTTGCATCTCCTCAGTCCTGTGGGCGCTGGGGGGAAAGGAGGAGAGGGAATCTGGCTCAAATTTGATCAGAGCAGATGTCTGTAAACAACCAAGTTACAACAAGCAGTTGAGCTGCAGCAGCACATGCCTGAGGTATCCAAATTCTGTGCAGTGGTGCTGTCTGGAGAGCTCTGATCAGGAGTCTGGAAGGGCTGGCATTATTACCCTGCTTTGGTGATTTTTTTTCACCCCTCCACCTTCTGCTTTCTATTGGTTCCTGCTCACAAAGTTAGTGTAACTGGAGGATTAGCCACAGAAAACCAACAGTTCCAGCTTAGAAATCGACACCCACATCCTAGCTGGAAGGGGAAAGAGGATGGGAGCAGGGTAGCAGGTGTGATGATCAGAATCCAGGTTTCAGAGTGGTAGCTGGGTTAGTCTGTATCAGCAGAAACAACGAGGAGTCCTTGTGGCACCATAGAGCCTAACAAATTTATTTGGGCATAATCTTTCGTCAGCTAGAACCCACTTCATCAGATGCATGGAGTGGAAAATACAGGAGCAGGTATAAATATATGAAAGGATGGGGATTACTTTACCAAGTGTGAGGTCAGTCTAACGAGATAAATCAATTGACAGCAGGATACCAAGGGAGGAAAAATAACTTTTGAAGTGATAAGAGAGCGGCCCATTACAAACAGTTGACAAGAAGGTGTGAGTAACAGTAGGGAGAAATTAGTATTGGGGAAATTAGGTATAGGTTTTGTAATGACCCAACCACTCCCAGTCTTTATTAGTCCTGAGCTGATGGTGTCCAGTTTGCAAATTAATTCCAGTTCTGCAGCTTCATGTTGGAATCTGTTTTTGAAATTTTTTTGTTGAAGAATTGTCACTTTTAGGTCTGTTATTGAGTGACCAGAAAGATTGAAGTGTTGTCCTACTGATTTTTGAATGTTATGATTCCTGATGTCAGACACTCCAAGGGGAGAAGAGGGGATCTGATCATTATGAGTTACGTATACAGACTGTGGTTATGAACTTGGGGTAGATGGATTGGGGGAGACTCTGGAATGGAAAGGCTGTTAGGATCACCCTGCTGGTGATAATGAGGCTGGTGGAAGCCAGGGTGAGCCCTTAGGCTTGTTGCCTGCCTACTAATGTCGGGGCTCTGAGCCATAGCAGCATAGCATTAAGGCACCCAAAGTTACAAGGCAGGCGGTTGCAGAACCCCTTACTCGTCTGGGTGATCCCCAAAATGTCACATGGGGCAAAGAGGCATTTTTATAGGTTCACGGGCGAAGCAGGGTTTCTGGGGACAGAGTACATTGAAAGCTGTCACATCTTATCAATTCCCTGAGTAAAAGAGCTTGTGAGGAGGCGTATGCTGTACTCAAGGCTTTATACTCCAGTAATAGCCTCTCTTAGCTGGAGAGAAGAAGGATTGCTCAGTGGTTAGGGTACTAGCCTGGGACTCAGAAGGCCTTCATGGCCCTGAGCAAATCACTTAAGGCCAGATCTTCAAAGGTATTTAGGCATCTATGTCCCAAGTTAGTCACCTAAATACCTTTAAGGATCTGTGCCCTAGGCTGGTCTGCATTACAAAGTTTGCAGACGATGGCCTGGTCTACGCTACGCGTTTAAACCGATTTTCGCAGCGTTAAACCGATTTAATGCTGTATCCGTCCACACTACGAGGCCCTTTATATCAATATAAAGGGCTCTTTAAATCGGTTTCTGTACTCCTCCCCGACGAGAGGAGTAGCGCTAAAATCAGTATTACCATATCGGATTAGGGTTAGTGTGGCCGCAAATCGACGGTATTGGCCTCCAGGCGGTATCCCACAGTGCACCACTGTGACCGCTCTGGACAGCAATCTCAGCTCGGATGCAGTGGCCAGGTAAACAGGAAAAGCCCCGTGAAATTTTGATTTTCATTTCCTGTTTGCCCAGCGTGGAGCTCTGATCAGCACGGGTGGCAATGCAGTCCCAAATCCAAAAAGAGCTCCAGCATGGACTGTACAGGACATACTGAATCTGATTGGTGTATGGGAAGACAAATCTGTTCTATCAGAGCTCCGTTACAGAAGATGAAATGCCAAAGCATCTGAAAAAAAAATCTACAGGCTACACAGTGCTGCGTGACAAGCGTAATGGGAAGCCAGAGACTCACATGGATGCTCATGGAGGGAGGGAGGGGGTACTGAGGACTCCAGCTATCCCACAATCCCCAGCAGTCTCCGAAAAGTATTTGCATTCTTGGCTGAGCTCCCAATGCCTGTAGGTTCAAACACATTGTCCGGTGTGGTTCAGGGAATAGCTTGTCAATTTACTCCCCCCTCCCACGTGAAAGAAAAGGGAAAGAAATCATTCCTTGACTTCTTTCAGTGTCACCCTATGTCTACTGAATGCTGCTGGTAGACGCGATGGTGCAGCAGTGAAGAGAAGTATCCGCTCCTCTCCCCTCCCCGGTGGCAGACGGTGCAGTAGGACTGGTAACCGTCCTCCTTATCAACCCGTGAGTGCTCCTGGGCTGGCTTCAGGTGAGGCTGGCTGAGGGCGCCTGGGTGAAAATAGGAATGACTCCTGGTCATTCCCAGTAGATGGTACAGAACGGCTGGTAACTGTCTTCATCATAGCAACTGGGGGCTGAGCTTCAATCAGCCCCCTCCCTTTCATGTGAAAAGAAAAGATTCTGTACCGCCTGGACTATCATAGCAGTGGGATGCTGGGCTCCTCTCCCCCACACTGCTTAATGTCCTGCCTGGACTATCATAGCACCGGGAGGCTGCCTCCCCCTCATTTTATGTCACTAAACACTCAGTGTTTCTTATTCCTGCATTCTTTATTACTTCATGACACAAATGGGGGGGGGACACTGCCACGGTAGCCCAGGAAGGTTGGGGGAGAAGAGAAGCAACGGGTGGGGTTGTTGCAGGGGCACCCCCCGTGAATGGCATGTAGCTCATCATTTCTGCAGGATCTGACACAGAGCAGCTGTGCTCTCTGATACACTGCTTCTCTAGTACATTTGCCCCATATTCTAGGCAGGACTGACACTATTTTTAGAAACCATAAAGGAGGGATTGACTCAGGGAGTCATTCCCAGTTTTGCTTTTGCACCCCTGGATGATCTCAGCCAGGGGCACCCATGATAGCAGCAGACAGCAGAGAATGACAGATAACCATCATCTCATTGCCAAATTACACTGGTAGCAGATGGTACAGAACAACTGATAACCATCTTTGCTATCATGCAAAAGCAAATGAATGCTGCTGTGCAGCGCTGGAGTATCGCCTCTGTCCGCGGCATCCAGTACACATACGGTGACTGTAAAAAAAAAAGCTGAATGGGCTCCATGGTTGCCGTGCTATGGCGTCTGCCAGGGCAATCCAGGGAAAAAGGGCGCAAAATGATTTTCTGCCATTGCTTTCCCGGAGGAAGGAATGACTGACGACATTTACCCAGAACCACCCGTGACAATGATTTTTGCCCCATCAGCCACTGGGCTCTCAACCCAGAATTCTAAAGGGCGGGGGAGACTGCGGGAACTAAGGGATAGCTATGGAATAGCTACCTACAGTGCAACGCTCCGGAAATCGACGCTAGCCTCGGACGCACACCACCGAATTAATGTGCTTAGTGTGGTCGCGTGCACTTGACTTTATACAATCTGTTTTATAAAACCAGTTTATGTAAAATCGGAATAATCCCGTAGCGTAGACGTACCCAATGTCATGCCCTCTGTGATGTAATTAAAATGACCAAATCCCTGGTGCAGACACCACTAGGTCGACAGAAGAAATCTTCCCTCAACCTAGCTCCCTTCTCTCAAGGTGGATTTATTACAGCGATGGAGGAACCCCTCCTGTCACTGTAGTACAGGTCTATACTACAGCGCTTAAGCTGCACCACTGTAGCATTTCTAGTGTAGACACACTCTTAGTCTTTTTGTGTCTCCCTTTCCCATCTGTACAATTGCAATAACAGCACTGCCCTACCTCACAGGAGTGTGGGGAGGATAAATACATGAAAGAGTGTGAGGTCCTCAGATACTATGGTGACAGATGCCAGAAAAGTACTTTAGCTAGTTAGAGGCACAACAGGAGTGGCCAGAGCACTGGATCTAAGGGTATGTCTACACTTGTAAATTATGCCAGTATAACTTTGTCAGTTGGGAGGTGATTTTTACCTATATAGTTATACCAGTGAAAGCCCTAGTGTAGACACAGTTATACTGGTATAAAAGTTATGCTGGTATAACTTATTCTGCCACCAGAATTGGAATAAGCTAGATTGGTATAACTGCATCCACACTAAGTGGGGTTTGCCACTTTATCTCTACCAGTGTAGTTAAAGCAGTCCATTTTTTACTGCAGATAGAGCATGTCACTACACTTCCGATCCTATTCTACATAAAAAGTTCTGGCTGTAGGGGGTTCCCAGCTCCCCCAGGAGAAGTCACTCTGCAAAATGGTGTAGCTTCTCACAGCAAGAAGCTGCCCCCAGCTAATCCCACCCCAGTGTTCTGTGGCAGCTGTCACTATATAGATCTATGCAGGAATGCAGGCTGTTGGAGGCTCTAGCTACCTCGCTACCTCAGACTCAGCTTCTCCCTGCCGGAGTTAATGTAGGGAGTATTGTCAAAGGTGCTGGCTGTGGGGAGAACACATTCCCAGCCTCTGCTCTATCCCTCTTGATTAGGATTGATCTGTCTCCACTGAAATGTCATCCTAAACCCTGATGAAGTAATTAATAATGGAGAGAGAAAGCTTGAACATAATCTGTGAGAAAGCAAGGAACGGGTTAAGCTGGGGAAAGAGTTATACGATAGGCAAAGCAAATATCCCAGAGAGGATGGGCTGTGGCTGTTGGCAGGGCCTGGCTAGGTCCAAAGGGGAAAAGCTTTCTGAAAGCAGATCAGGATAAAGACACTCTCCTCTTTGAAGGCAGCTGGGGTGGGGTTCTGGAGAGGAAAGAGAAACTTACAATTTCACCAGCTTCCAAATATTACTTTCAGCCTTATTGTTATTTATTATTTTATTTATTATGGTCGCTTCTGGAGCCTTAGTCATGCACTAGGAGCCCGCTGTGTTGTACAAAGACAGAACAAAAAGACAGTCCCTGTTGCTGTTTGTGGACACTGCAGGAATGGGGCTTCCACTGCTCTGGGATATTTGCTTTTCATATCTTCCTGCCTGGCACTGACAGGGCACTACAGCTAGGAAGCTTGCAGCCCAGATGTCCTGCCTGGTGCTGCTGGGCGGAAGCTGGTGTGTTGGCTGGTACTGTTAGAAAGCAGACGGTGCAGGAGCATAACCGGCCAGTTCAAATAAGCAGCTAGAGGCAGTCTCCTCTGCACAGCAGGTTCCCTTTAACAGCAGCATGAATCTTTAGGCTCTGCTACTCTTGAATAACAGACAAGCATCCCAAGCTCTGCCCTCCTGACTCCTTGGCCTGGCATGTCACATCAGCCTCCCTACACAGACGGCTCTTGCATTTTCTGTTCATTTCAGCTCCATCCAGGGTACGTCACGCTCAAGAGTTAAGAAACACCTGGCAAAGTGTTGCCACATGGGCAGGCTGAACATTCCCTGTTCGTTTTGGGGTGGATATGGCAGCTGGAATTCTACCTTCCCGGCTCTTGCTTTCAAACCTGTCCTAAAATTCATCCAGAAGAAGGCAGCCTGGTAGGAATGAAGGTTTCCAGCAGCTGGATGAGCGATCGGTTGGAGGAGGAAGTGATAGCTATTCCTTTGGAATCTTTCAAGGCCAGAGAGAGCGCATGCTGGCACCGACCCGGTGGGAAGCTGGGAGCAGTCTGGGGAGGAGTCTGGCAGAGCTCAGCCACCTGGCAGAGAGGCAGCAGCTGGATACAGAGGCATCAAACCGTCAACCTAGGTTGACTAGTTTATTCTGGAACAGGGAGCCATAATTCTCTTGCCACAGACTGCCCCTGCCCCTGCGGGGCTCTTGTAACCGGGGAAATCACTGTAGCTCTAAACTGGCAGTGACTGCATAGAGGTCCCCATGTTCCATTTGGTTACTGCGAGGAGTCTCAGAGTTTGGTCTGTGGGGAAAACTTAGGCAAGTCAGTTTCCTTCCCTGTGCCTCAGTTTCCTCATCTGTAAAATGGGGTAATTATGCTGACTTCCTTTTTCAAGCATGTTGGTATCAGTGTATAACTGGGTTAAATAAAGAACTAGATAAGCTCATGGAGGACACCATCAATGGCTATTAGCCAAGATGGTCCGGGAAGTAACCCCATGCTCTGACTGCCCCATAACATCTGACTGCCAGAAGCTGGGCCTGGATAACAGGGGATGGATCACTGGATAAATTGCCCCATTCTGCTCATTCCCTCTGAAGCATCTGGCACCAAACACTGTCAGAGACAGGATACTGGCCTAGATGAACCATTAGTCTGACCCAGTATGGCTGGTCTTATGTAATGGAGGGGAACTACTTTATAAGAGATTCATTCTCAATCATCTGGACCCTTCCTATTTGCCAGTGCCTGGCTTTCCTTCCTGTCATAATCACCAGCCCCCCACCTCTCTTGTGATCGTGAAAGTCCTGCTCCCCTCCGTTCAGGATCTCACATCCTCCCTTGCCATTTATTATTGCCTGCTCCTACCTCTGCTCCCATTTGCCATCAGCTGGCCTTCACCTCCTTTCCGATTCAACCCCATCATAACCTCCTCATTCTGTTCCCCTACTAGTGCTTTATGGCCCTGACCTGTGAGAAGGGAGATGGAGGTGCAGGCCTGGGCCTTTAGAGATGGAATGAGGCAGCCTGCTCCTCCTCCTACAGGGAAGCTCTCCTTTAACCAGATCGTCTTGTTCCCCAATGAGCTCTTGATATCTGAATAGTGTTCTGCAGGATTTCCCATTGGGCTGGACACTGTCTGTAACTCAACATGCCGGATGGGTTTAGAGCTGCTACAAAAGACCTCTTCCAGCAGGTGGCGCTGTCAGAGGATGGTATTTGAATACTGGTGAGAGGTGCTCACTGCTACACAGCTCCCATCTTTTCCAGCAGGAGGCACTGTAGGGGGATGGGGTAGGAGCTAGCAGCAGGATCCCTCTAGGAAATGGTGCAGAGTGTGGTGGGTTCTGCAGACTATAGCCGTTGGTAGGAATGGGAAGCATCCAACAAAGACCAAGAAAAGAGGGTGGGGGGGTACTCTCCTTCTGCTGCGCAGAAAAGAAAACGGATGAGGTGCTCCTGGGCGCTCTTCAATGAAGTTTCCACCTGGGGCAGGTGCTGCTGCTCTGACACATCTGAGTGTGAGCCCTTTGCTTGCAAATACTTTCTGTCTGTAGCAACCGGAACATGTCCTCAGACAGTAACTGAAAACACTGGCCTTTCCCCTGACTCTGGGACATCCCAGCACCTTGGCAGGGTGGTTTTAATTTTAAAGGGAGACTGCATAGCAGTGCTTATGGGATGAGGGGAGGCTAGGGAAGCAGAGTGGAGTCCTTTGCTTGGAGGAAACTCATTTCTGCTCCTGGCTTGTCCATGACTGTCAGCCAGGCAGCTGGTACTACAGAAAGGCTTGTGGCAACCTGAGAACAGGGATGTTGGGGATCTGATCCATCCTCTCCCCAGTGCTCTGCATAGTCTGTGCAGTATTTGTGGTGCACCTTGTGCTTTGTGACACGTAAGAAGGGAACATTACTACTCCAAGGAGCTTGCAATCATTCTCACACTGCAGCTGCTTCTCCGGGTGCTCATGGACATCATGTAAAGCTAAACTGCTGTCAGGGCAGTTTTTGGGAACCAGGCTGCTAGTGGAGAGAGATTTCAGGAAGGGGGCACCCCTGGACTTTGTCCTCTGCAGCAGCTTTCACTTTGCTGAGGTTTGCTGTGATGCTGAGAGATGAAAAAGATCCTTTTGCTAATCCTGACTCAATGCTGAGAAAAGACCAGCCAGCTAAATGGCTTCCCCTAGCCATAACAACTTGGCACTTGGTATCAGCATGCCTGAGTGCATGACAGCTCCAGTGCTGGACACTTGTGTGTATGGATGTGTGAGCCCATGCTCTCCATTACTGTATATGTGTGTGTGTGTGTGAGAGAGAGAGAGCACCCCTGACTCTGCATGGGGTGTCTTGACTGGAGGTCTCCTTGACTCTGTGTTTGTCTGGCTCAGTGTGTGATATTGACAGTGTAGGTGGGAGGCCCTGTCTGTGTGTCTCCTTGCTTTGTGTGCGTCCTTTGTGTGTTGCTGTGGATCTCCTTGGCCATCTCTGTGTGTTTCCCTGTGCACCTCCCTGACTCTGTGTGAGTGTCTGTTTCCTACTTCTAGTTCAGTGTGTCTTCTTGGTTCGTCGTGTGCTTTCCTGACTGATTCTGTGCATCTCCTTGACCAAGTATGTGTGTCTCCCTGACTGTATCTTTCTTGCTTCTCTGTGACCTTCTGTGTCTCCCTGCCTCTATGTGTGTGTGTGTTTCCATGACTGTTTGTGCGTCTCTGACTGTGTGTGTGCATCTGGGCGTTTCCCAAGCTCTGGCTGTGTGTGTGGCCGCCTCTTTTCCTGCACTGATACCCGAGGTCTCCCAACATCTCCTGGGGGAGTAGATGAGTGATGTGACTCAAATAGTGCAGCCCTTGTTCTTAATTCCAGGGTGTGGCCCTCTTTGCTCCTTTGTTCTCATTCTGTGTGTATTTCTCTTGGCATGAGAGTGACTTTGCTCTCCCAGTGCAGTGCAATATCGCAACATCCGCTCTGCTGGCGAGGAAGCAAAGAGGAATGGAACAGTCCCAGCAAAGCCTTTAGCTGCTCACTGCTCTGTTCCAGACTCTTGCCTGGTACCCACCTTCTCTCCCCCGTTGTTACAGACCCATTCCCATCCCCATATATGACCCTCTCTCCTGTTGCCTGCATCATCCTGATTTGCAGATATTGGCCTATGTGATCTATGACTCCTACCCCTGTACGAATGTTGCCTTCTGCTGGTTGGCCCAGAGATTACCTCCTGTGTTTAAAACAAACCCTTGTGATTGCTGTAGCTCTCAGCATGGGCAGCGTGTGAACCACCAGCTCAGGGAGGCTAGCCTCCTTGCCCCTTCTGCCTGAGGCCCCACCCCTCCCACTCCCATCTCCCACTGGAGCACAGAGTCGTCCCCCACCCCACCACCAGTCGCTCCACCCCAGCCCCGGAGCATCAGTCAGGTGAGTGGCATGGCTCCAGCCACCTCAGCCCCGGCCACAGGGGAAGAGTGCCCCAGGAGGCAGGAGGTGGCCTTGGGGCAGAGTGTGGGTGGGGCCCCGCAGGGCTGTTTGGGGAGGCTCAGCCTCCCCTGGCCTACAAAACCCTCTGCCCATGGCTCTCAGTATCTCACCAATCTCAGCTGTGGACTCTGCTAGAGGCTACACTTCCTCTCACTGATCTGCAGGAGAGGAAAGTCCGAGGGTTCAGGAGAAAGGTTTTGCAAAAGTCTCTGTTTTAGAAGATAGTAGTGTTGTTCCCCACTCCCATCACCCCTTCCCCAGGGTTTCTAGTGAGAGGATGTGGCCAACCTTGTGTGAGCCTGTGGTGTGCATGAATCTTGAAATTCACCTTTTGCACATGTTGGAACATGTAAGTACCCGTTGATGCTGAGTTACGGCCCTGATGGGTGCGCTGTAAACAAACACAGACCGATAGATACGATTAGAAAGAAGGCAGTTGGCACACGTATAACTTGTCCGTACTATAACTAGTTAATTAGTTTCAACTCTTTAACCCAACCCTGTAGGTGATCCCTGTACGAAGCAATATGGGCCATGTTGATTCCTGGTGTAATTCCATTGCCTTCATTGTTACATCAGGGATGAATTGGATCCAATATATTAAGGCTGTGCCGTGAGGAGGCAGTGCACTGGCTCCTTGCCTAATGCACCAAAGTGAACCCTCGAGGGACTCTTGCTGGGGGTGAAGGGTTTGTCTGAAGCATCACCTTGCCTGGATTTGTTGCTTCGTGTCACAGACTCATCCTTGTCTCATGGGTGTCATCCCATCCCTCTGTGTGTTGGGTTGCATGCCATGGGCATAATCGTGTTGTTGATTTGCTGTAATTTCATCTGATTTGCAGAAAGGGAAAAGGGAATGTAAATGCAGTGTTGGGATGATGGGAGGTAATCACAGGAGCTGCAGGCCCTCCCTGATTGCTCTAGAAAGGTGCTAACCAGACTGATAAAATAGGAAGGTATTTGGGAACCTCTGAGCAGAGCAAACCCTTTCCCAGGAGGCTTGGATCCAACTGAGGTTAATTCATTGAGCAGGGCAGTGGTTATGTTCTAGGAGACAATGGAGTGTGTTGTTTCCACGCTGCTCAGTCAGTTCAGCCCAGGGCTGAGGGGAACGCCTTGTCCTAGAGTGAGAAGGCTGCACAGCTCCCCGTTCCTTCACCCCAGGACTCCTTTGTAAGGAGTGGGCCTTGTGGTTACAGCCTCGGCTTGGGAAGCGGGAACAGGGGTTCTGTTCCCAGCTCTGCTCCTCACTCACTGCATGACCCTGGGCAAGTCATTTCCTAGCTCGGTGCCTCAGTTTCCCCATCTGTGAATAAGGGTGATGCTTGACCCCCTCACTGGAGGGGTTGTTTGGGATTAAATCAGTAATGCCATAAAAGACTTTGGGATCCTCCAACAGAAAGGGGTAAATAGGATTAATTGTGGTGAGAGCTGCACCAATGATCCTTGGGTCTGCATCCTCTGTAATAGGCTGGGAGGACAGTTGTGTCCATGTTCATTCATGGGCATCTCCACACCCGTGTGGCAATGTAGCCTGATGTGGATTTTAAGGGACCACGCTCTGGCTCCTGCACTGTGGTGCTGCTCCAGTGGAGCTGCCACCCTCGCAGAGGAGCTCGCTCTCCACATTTAATCATGGAATTCATTTCCAGCAGTTGTTCTGAATTATGCCAAAAATCCAGAGGAGTCCTGTTGCCACTGGCTGGGCGAGTTGTTTGTAGCTGGTCTGCAGGAGGCTTCCTCTCCTGTCCTGGGGATCTGGCATTCAACCCTTCGCTAAAGAGACTTGCAGCCCTGTTCAAAACATCCAGTGCTGTTTGTGTGATGTGGGAATTAGATCAAGAGCTCTCAGGCAGGCGTCTGGACTGAGAGACCCAGCGGATGGAGACACCAGGGAAAAGCCAGTGAGATGGGGGAGGAGGAGGAGGAAGGAGAAGAGGAGAAAATAGACTACAAACTCATCTGGCCCTGGTGGGGGTGGGGGGTGAAAGATGAAAGGGAAGAGGCCAATGCTGCTAACCACCCACTATTTCCCATGTTCCTGAAGGAGCCTGGAACTTGTCTGTGTGCAGACAATGAAGTGACTGTGGGGAACGAGGCGCGCGGAGCTGGGGCCCACAGGGAGGTTACAATCGCTGGTGTTCTTTAGCTTTTCCCAGTTGCCTAGGCCCTTTCTGTTGGCCCTACTGGCTTAAAGGGAAGGGAGATGCAGAAAGGGGCTTTCTCATGACAGCAGTTGCCAAGTGCAAAGGCAGCCCCGTGGGAGAGTGGGGGCTCAAGGTTAGGGTTAGGGGGAGAGCTTCAGAGGAGGATAAAGGGGGTTCTGGGGTTTACAGGGGCAGAGACAGCCCCCTGCCTGGGTGAGACAGGAGGGCTTGAGGGGTGAGAATCACAGCATCAGCCCCTTCCCAGAGTAAAACAGGGGGATCTGGGGTTGAGAGGGGCAGAGTCAGCCACCTCCCTCCTTGGAGGAATAAATAAAAGTTCCTTTTGCTGCATTTGCCCAGCCTTCCTTCAGCCAAATCACCTCCCATTCCCACCTGCAGCGAGCTGTTCTCAGCCACCCATGTGGCTGGACTGGTAAGCTCTTTCCAAGCGAGTGGCTGAGGCAGAGAGCGAGCTATGAGAAGACTTCAGGGGGGAACCCTAGAGCACTGGGGCTAGGACTAGGTAGGACTTCACTTTGCAGCTTCTCTAGCCTGTTCTAGCTCAGCCTCGACTCTCGGCAAAGTGGAGGAGCGAAATCTGGCATGAACGGTTGGAGCCGGGTTTTCTCCAAGAAAAGCAAAAAAGCTGCAGCAGGGAGAGGCTGACCCCTACTAGTGCTAGAGCGGCAGCATAGTCCAGTGGGTAGGACAGTGGGTTGGGACTTAGGAGACTGCTGGATAACCCTGTGGCAAGCCTCTTCTCCCATCCTTTGTCTATTTATGCTCTAAGCTCTTTGAGGTATAGACTCTCTCTCCCTCTCTGTCTACACAGCAGCGAACACAATGGGACACTGATATCAGCTGGGGGCCTCTCACTGCTAGTGTTATACAAATAATGATAATCGTGGCTACACCAGAGAACTCCTGTGTCTTCTGGGTGGGGGTCTGCTCATGCTGAGGCTGGGCAGAGCAAGCCCCATTCCTTTCCCTTGTGCCACGAAGTATCCTCCAGACAATCCCTTTGCTCATGTTGGTGGCACTGATACTCCGACTTCCATTGCTTCCTTGTCCTGATGGCTCCACACACTTCTCAGAAGCAGGTTCAGGCACCAAACAGTGAAAGCCAAGCTGCATTGCGAGGATGCTTCCAGTCCTGCAGAAAGAAGAGGCGGCAGGAGGCTGGGAATTGGCAATGTTTGACCCCCAAACACGTGGGAGAGAAACTTACCTCCTGTTTTAATTCTTACAGTTTTGTTTCAAAGCTGGGATGTCGAAAAATCAGCTACGGCCATACACATGAGTTGAACTTCTATTCGGTGGATGACATTAAAGCTAGTGGGTCCAAAATCAAAAGGATGGTTTTTTCCCTTTATTTCTCCCTGCAGAGTCTGTGTCATGTTCAGATCCTTTTGCAAAACATTTGTCGGTGCTCTTTTGTCTAAGGCAGCCAAAACCTCAATGCAATCTCTAGTACTACAACCCCAAAACCAGCCCTACGATAATAAATGTGAGCATGTGTGTGTGTAGCCCAGCAATCTCATACACCCCTACACTAATAAACACGTGTGTGCGTGCAGCTCAGCACGCATGAGCAACCCTGCATGAACAAACTGCTGAAGACAGAGCCCAGCCCTTGATGATAACCCCACATTATTGACAACCCACTGTGCTCATGAGACGTGTGCATGGATGGAGCTAGCAAAGAGCTTTCAGGGTCATGCTGCTGAGGGGAATTTTGTAACAACAATGCATTGATTCTAAAATTATGAGTTGTCTTTTGACAATGTCCTCCTAATTGCCATTCAGTATTAATATTCACAGACACATTTCCCAAAGCGTTCTGAGCCCTCCTTATCACAGCAGCTGCCTCTCTTTTGTATTGCAACTTGTGGTTTGCAGGAGTTTCAGACAAGCTCACAGTTCCTTCCAAGGGCTCACTGGAGGGTTATTTCCATAAGCCATGTCCCAATGGCTGATCAGCTCCTGGCTAAAACAAAGTGCTGCTTGATCAACACACCCCTGTCCTGATTCAGGAAGGCACTTAATTGCTTTCTTAACTTTAAACATGCAGTTAAGTTCCATTGAAGACAGTGGGGCTTAGTCACATGCTTAGGTGCTATCCTGAAAAGGCACATGTTCCTGGATCAGGGCCAGGCTGCGCAGATGTCCACGTAGGCTGAACGACAGCAAGCTGGGGCAGGTGCTCGGCAGCCCTGCTGCTTCGTCCCTCGTTTGGGAGCTGCACCTTAACCTAATTCAAACCCTCACTATTAGGCTGCAGCAAATGTTACAAAGTGTAAACATTTGCCATGTCAACAATAGCATGTTATCAAATTCCATGCCCATCAGATCCTATAGCATCTATATACTATAGTGATGAGCACACAGGAAATGCCTTAGACCAGTGGTTTTCAACCTGTCGTCTGCAGACCCCTGAGGGTCCACAATGTTTAAAGGGGTCTGTGAAAGGATATCGTTACCATAGAACAATGGCTTTCAACCTGGGGTCTGCAGACTGTATCTGAGATTTCCAAAGGGATCTGCAAATGAAAAAAGGTTGCCTTAGATGGACAGACAGCCCTACTAAAATGTCATGTACTTTTCTGTGTTTCCTGCTCCCTCTTACTGAAGTACAGGCTATTTGTGTGTAAACAGAAGCTGTGTCTTCTCTAATCTGCTCCCTTGGCTTGAACTGCAGCCATGATGCTATTCAGCAGCTGTGACAGTACAGTCACTTACCCGACGATAATGTGGGGTATCAGCAGCCCTGGCCTGCATATCACTGAATGGAGCAGTCTGATTAGAAAGGAAAACGTTGCTGTTTACGCACTTACATCCTGGTGGAATCACTAGAGATGGGGAAGGAAGTAACATTTAGCACTGATATGGTGCTTCTCATCCAGAGCTCCCGAAGCACCTTACCAGAGAGGGGCCATGACATTATCCCTATTTTACTACGGAGCACAGACAATGCCCATGGCAATTGAATGGGATGTTTTTCAGATGTTCTTTTCTAAAACAGCTTTCTAAATTGAAAACTTTTATCTATCATTCCAAACCCTTGACGAACCCCTCTCTGTATGTCCATCATGAGTTACAGTGTGTTTTCTTTTTGAGCATTGTAATGAAAATACCTGTTCTGCGCTTAGCGTGATGATTACATAGGGATCTCAGCTAGCGTGCCTGGTGCTGTACAAAACCCAATGAAAGACACTGTCCCTGCCACAAGGGGCTGATGTTTCACATAGACCACATACAACTTTCCTGAAACAAGAACGAGAGGCCACGATTCTTCTTTAGTCTGTCCTTGAGCTGAGCACAGGAATAGAAAGTGGGGGTGGGTGAGGCAAAGGGGGCTTTAACTCTCCTTTGCAATCCCTGTGTTGTGGAGGACCATGCATCTTCCTCTGTATTTAGGGTCTCTTGGGCCTTGGGAAGTCGAGAATAGCTGTAGTGCAGTGCAGTCCGCTTACCCCCGCCCTTCCTGACACCCCTGGGGGTGGGAGTTGGGCCAGCAAACAGCTGCTCCAGATGTTCCATGCTGGTGGCCGTGTTGCCACCATGAATCTCACACAATTTGATGTTTGCCTTAAGCCCCCTGCTATTGGAGTGAGGTGAGTGCCTGAGTCTCAGCCTCCATTTATAAAATAAACTGTAAGTTTCTAGTTCCTGTGGTTGCAGAGAAAAGCTTGAAAATGTGACCCCAAGTGCGGCCTAAAGGCTCCAACATCAGAAGGCAAAAGGAAAAGAATTTATTTACCTCCTCTCAAAAACCCTCCTGAATTTGAAGTTAATCATATGATTTTGGTGAGGGCCTGACTCATGATTTTGGAATGCTTGGGAAAAACCCATTCAGGTCAGAAGTTAGAATGGCGTTGGGGCAACTCCAATTTGGGCCAGCTGTTAATGACTCACAAAGGGCTGTTAGATCAGATGGGGCTCACCAGAGAGCAGCAGTGGTCTAAGCACTCCCCCTCCCTGTCCCCACTCCCCAACCCCAACTAGTTTGGCTCTACTGCGGTGTGGAGTCCCTTTCACTGGTAGTATTCCATTCCTGCCCCTGTTAGCGTCTCTATGCCTTGCAGCACGGAGAATTGTCACCGCAGTTTGTAAAGCTTGTCCCAAGTGACAGTGGTTCTGTAGCACTAAGCTGACACATCTGTGATTGCTTAGTCAGGGTTAATCAATTCTTTTTTGTCAAGGTCCAAGTTTCTTGGTCAAGGTATATAGTCAAGCAGGGCCGGCTTTAGGAAGTGTGGGGCCCAATTTGAACAGTTTCGACGCGGCCCCGGCAGAGATGACTTTAAAAAAAAATTTGTAAAAAAAACACGTGGGGCTTGTACTCACCAGGCGGTAATCCGAGTCTTCGGTGGCACTTCGGCGGCGGGTCCGTCGCTTGCTCTAGGTCTTCGGCAGCACTGAAGGACCTGCTGCCAAAGTGCCGCTGAAGACCCAGAGCGCCGCCAGGTGAGTAAAAATTAAAAAGGCACCTCTAGTCAGGGAAGGGATTCTCACTAGGCGCTGGGCCCTCTTAGGCGCGGGGCCCAATTTGGGGGAATTGGTGGAATAGGCCTAAAGCCGGCCCTGTAGTCAAGTTCCAGACTCCAGAGAAAATAATACAAAAATAATAACAGTAAAGATGATAATAAATAAAAAGATTTTGCGATCTGTTCAGAAGCATCTGGTGGTCTAGATTTGACTCCTGGCCTACCTCTTGACTCCCCTGGGCTTAGACTGTCAGTTCTTTGGGGGAGGGTCCATCTTTTTGTTTTGTGTCTGTACCGCACCTAGCACAATGGGGTTCTCGTCTATGAGTGGGGTTTCCAGGCACTAATACAGTACATTTAATAAATAATCTGTGACCGACTGAAAATGGAGTTTTTGTCCCTAATAAATTATACTGATTAATTTATTAGCATGAATTATTTAACCTCCGTGCTCCTGTGAAGTATTATTGTTTCCATTTAACAAATGGGTAAATTGAGGCACGGAGCGAGTAAGTGGCTTGTCCAAATCAGGGATAGAATTGAGAATAGAATCCGGGGATCTGACACCCAGGCCCCCTTGCTCTAACCATCTGAGATTTTTCCTCACAAACGGTTGCAATGATTCGTGGATAGTCTGGGCTGAGCTAATATGGCCACTGTGGTGCCTGAGTGCTTGTCTAAAAGGCTCTTGGCTAGGTTTTTCCATCTCTTGGGGCCACTGTGTTGGAGTGGATGCACAGACTGGACTGCTCCCATCACTGCCAGGTTCCTTTCGGCAAAAAGCTTGTTCTCAAAGCAGGTACAGAAGCATCAGAAACACCTCTCAGGCCCTGGAAGTGGCCATGTCAGTTTTGTTCCAGCCGGCACACCCAGCTGTGAAGGAGCCCAGAGCCAGTGCCTGTCTGGGCAGGCACAGATCAAGTTACACTTTCCACACACAGCTGGGTGAAGAAAGAAATACAGGTAAAAATGAACAGGAACTCTGGGGTGGATTTTTTCAAACACCAGGGACTCCATGAGTTATAGCTGCAAGGTGTTTGCTCTGACCTAGGAGATGAAAAGCTGAGGTGTCCTGAGCAGGTTAGTTAGGTGTGACTGCCCAGGTCAGAGTGCAAGACCAACTGTGCCTCCTGATCTGAACAAAGACCTTGTAATACAGCCTCAGTGCAGGTTACAAAGAAGATGTTACTGAGTATTAATGAGGCTGAGATAGACAGAGGAGAGACAGCTGGCCCAGGGAGGATGGCCTCTCCGGTGTCCACATGAGGGAGGAAATCAGAGGCACAGAGAGTTCAGCATCTGAATGGGATTAATTTGAGGGTGGGCTCTTCTAAAAGCACATAAAAGGGGAGCATCTAGATAGATGGAGGAGAGGGACTACAAGGGCAGATCTGGCTCATGCTGTGGCCCCTTTTTGCCACTCTGGAGAAATCCATAGTTGCCCAGCTAATGTGGGGACGGGACAATGAGGGGAGTGGTCAGAGCACTGCTGCGCTCTGGTGATCCCCATATGAGCTAACAGCCCATTGCGGGCCATTACCAGCTGGCATAAGTTAGAGCTGCCCTGAGGCTGCTCTAACTCATACTGGGGGATGAACTGGCCCCAGCATCAGAGAAAGGGTATAAGGTGACATAGTCACTTTTGCACCCCCATCCTGGCCAAGCACAGCTCATCTGGACCTGAGGCTCAACGGCACACACTCCCCACCCTGGACACTGGGTTAGCCTCCTATTTTTGCATTAATCAGAAAAAAAAATGTGGGGGGGTGCAGAACTATTCCAGTGCAGTTGGCTTCCCCTGTTGGGAGCCTCAGAAGTGAGGCCAGGGGCAGGGCTGCATAAGCCCCACAGGCTAAGAACACTGATTGAATAATGTTTGGGAAGTGAAGGGAGCCTGCGTTATCTCTGTGTGTGCTCTGCGTGTTCTGTTGATAGAGGCCTTGGGCCAAATTTTTAAAGGTACCTAAGTGCCTGAAGATGCAGATAGGCAGCTACTGAGAATTACGAAAGCACCTGAGCAGGTTGGGCAAACTCATGGGAATTAGGCACTGAGGTGCATTTTCAAATCCCTGCAGATACCCATCTGCATCTTTAGATGCCTAAATACCTTCAAAAATCTTACCCCTTGAGGCTCCAGAGCCATCAGATCAGTAGGAAATTCCGCTGCACATGCACAAAGTGAAGACATTAAAGTTCTGCCCCATTGTTCCCATTCCTGTTGCTGCCATTTCATTTTTGTCTCTTCACTAGCAAAGCTCTACCTGATTTAAAGATGATCCTACCAGAGGGAGGAAATAACAGGAGCTTTCAAGCTTCTGCAATGACCAGACATGTCTCTTATTCCTGACGTAACATCTCAGATCAGCCAACACATCAGAGAGCAACGTTCTCTGTTTAAAAATTGACCGTAAGGCTCAAAGTACAAGCCAGAAATGAAACCTCTCTTTGGCCAAATGTTTCATGGAAATTCTTACTCAGCAAATATCTCCTCTCAACCTTAATCTCCCCGGCCATGAGATTAGTGATTGGCAGGCAAGATCAGCGTTAATTTTGGGGCACTGGCTCTATAACAGGAAAGGAAATAGGATCCAGTGGTTGGGGATCTAGCCTGGGAGTTGGGTCCCAGCTTCAGTGTTTATTCCACCTTACTCTATATAACCTTGGGCAGATCACTCAGTCTCTCTGGTTCCTCATCTGTAAAATGGGGATAATAATACTGTGGGTCTTGTGAAGATAAACCTATTAAAGATTGTGAGGGGCTCAGACACTGGGATAATGAGGGCCATAGTAGTACCTCAAATAGGTAATATAATGGTGGAACAAAACCCAGTAAAAAGCATCTGAGGATTCTGCTCTTTGCCTGTCCCGAGGTTAAGGACAGTTGGCTTGGGTGTGCCTGGAGTTTAACAAGAAAGAAAACTTGCTGTTGTTGTGACAAACCTCTGTCACAGAGGAGGATCCTGCAATGTGTTCTGATGTCCTCCAATAGCTCTATCCATGGTCAAGCCCTGAGAGAAGAATGCTTTAGCTTTTCCCCTCACACTCCTTGTCCTGGGTTTTGTCAGCTGCTTTGTCCCAGATGAAGTACTTTGGTCTTGGATGGAGATTTGGTCATTGATGTAGCTGGGTTCTGACCCACTGACGGTTTTGTAAATCAGACTCATCACCTTGAACTGTCAGCAGAATTGATTGGGAGCCAGGAGGGATTGGTGCACAGGGGGGATGTGCTGTCAGGGGCTGGTCTCACTGAGGGGTTGGGCTGCTGTATTCTGCACAAACGGGAGCCTATGCATTGCTTCTACTTTCAGCCCCCGATAGAGTAAGTTACAGAAATCCAGTTGGGGTAATGAATGCATGGATCATCGAGGGGGCCAGATCCTGCTCTGAGAGGAAGGGCAATATCCTCTAGCAAACTGCTACTGGAAGAAGCTGTTCCCACTGTTCCTGGGGTTAGTGATGAGTCCAGCAGAACTTCAAGGCTTTGCACCGCTGTAATAAATAAGGGGCAGATGCCTTTAGTGGGAGTGGAGGCCAGTGTCCTAACTCGTGCCAGGAAACATTTTCTCCTCCCAACCGGCATCACTTTGGTCTCGCTTGGGTTGAGTTTGAGTCAGCTGCTTTTTATCCAGACACTGATCTCCTCTAGGCAGTCTGACACCCTTGCAATGGTCTTGGCTGTGTCTGCAGAAAATGAATTACACAGCTGGGTATCATGAGTGCATTGCTGGCAGTGGAACCCACAGCATCTCACCACCTCTCCAGCCACAGCTTGTAAATACTGCAAATGACTAGGCAGGATAATCCTCATGGGACTCTGCAGGGCAGGGCTTTTGGGGAAGAACTGCAGTTGCCCCCTTCCGTCCTTTTGGAGATTAAGGAGTGGTCCTCTTGTAGTGTTGTGCTGACTACTCCAGCAGTAGAAGGTCAGCAGTACCTATAGTTCACTCCTCTAACCAGTGCCATGACTATAAATGGAGAATGTTGAGTAGGACATTAACAATAGCCTAGCTTGGGGGAGAGCCAAGCTGACCCTTGTGGAAAGGCCTGAACAAAGTGAATATACCTTTACAGCACTTGGTCTCTTGCACAGCAATGAACAGCAATAATCACACGGCTGAGTACTTGTTATAATATGGGATTCAGGCCATAACTATAAAATAAGACTGATGTAACGGCTGCAGTTACTACATGGGAATTTTTGTCACCCTCTAGAAATCATCCGAAAAAGGGTGTTTTCATCCCTCATTTCCCTCCCTAGCACATCTAATGGGATAGATTTCCCTGCAGGCTAACTGTTATTCTGTTGCCTCTCTCTTCATAATTATTTGGACAACGCCCCATAACTGAGTGCAAAGATATTTTCAAACTGGTTCAGTTGCCACTTGAGGAGGGGAAAGATGTGAAAAATACAATCACTTTTTGGAAGGCTCATGAGTCATTAGCAGTTTGAGCCGGCAGCAAAAAGTATTTAAAAAAAAAAAGCCCTAATTAGGGATTAGCTTTTCCCCTGCAAAGTCCAGTTATTTTTAAATTGGTCACATGCATGTTTCATGACAAACACCACATTTGTTCTGCTTGTACACCCCAGATCTGTGCAAGGTGGGGTTGGTGGGGCTTGTTCCCATGGGCCCACAGCAAAAGCTTTGGGGGTAGAGTCCCTCACAGCTGCTTCTCTCAAATGTGAATTTCACATAGAATCATTGTTTCCTTTGGGACTGGGCTGCTCTTGGAGGGGCCAGGTTGGCCAGGAAATTCATCCTTGTGGAGCCATGGTGCAGTCCTCTGGATATAGTGATGAGGTTGCCACTCATACCACAGTAGTTAAGGTGGAACAAATTGCAAGTGTTGCAGGGGTCAGTAACTAGGCCACAGACCTTTTGGTATAAGGGAAGGAGAGATGAAAGGGGATAGGGGCAGTGTTGGACCTTACTGAAGGGTGAGGGTAAAGACACCGTAGCCCCTAGATAACATTAAACATGCCATGGAGTAAACAGGCAAGCCGAGGAAAGGGCCAAAACTAGAAGCAATCAGAAAATATAGTTTACTTCAGTCATAGTTTAGATCTAAGTAAAGATGTGAAGAAGTTTAAGGGGAGGGACAGTGTGAGTGGAAGAAAATTGATGTTTGGGGAATCAGAGCCCTGCTCATGAGGAAATCCAGGCTACACAGTCAGTATTCACGTTTCCAGTCCAGAAGCCTTTTTGTTTATTTGTTAAGCAGCAGCAAGACACAAATAACAGAATACACACCCTAAGAACTGACCATGTGAATGAAGTAGATACAGTAAACAAATATGTGGATAGAAAATTTGTGTCCGCATCCGATCAGCAACGTGCAAGAACGGTCCGCGGATATCTACAGATTTGCAGGGCTTGACAAACACGCGCTAGGAGGCAGGTGCTACTTTCCAGAAGGTGAGGTTTAAAATCCTTCTAGCCATTTCTAGAAGTTGGCAAAAGTCATCAGTATTTAGACAGACCATTTTGAGCCTCTAAGAAAGATTGAATTTTAAAGAGCAATCAGGCAGCCTACACAGTTTGAAAATACATCTGCACGATAATTTAAACATGGATAACTTGTTTGTCACATAGCATTGTAACACAGAAAATTAGGTTTCAGAGTAGCAGCCGTATCAGTCTGTATCCACAAAAAGAAAAGGAGTACTTGTGGCACCTTATGGCACCTTAGAGACTAACAAATTTATTTGAGCATAAGCTTTCGTGGGCTACAGCCCACTTCTTCGGATGCAATGAAAATTAGCTTCTGCTTTCTTGCAAGGTTTGCAGCCCACCCATTTGTTTTAACACAATAATATTGCGAGCTGCAGGCTCATAGGATGTGTGGCTAGCCATTATAATGTATCATGTCAAAGATCTGCCAACTAATAGCTCTCCTTCAGTGGCTTTAGGATGCATCATTAGGAGCTGAATGGAATCCTGAGAGCAGAGGATGATTCAAGCAATCCTCCTGGCTCCCATACACAAGACTCATACTGCAGCTATTTTGGCAGCCTGCTTTGACATTCCCCTTCCCCTAAATGTTTTGTCTGCCTGGGAATGTGCGTGTTTCTCATGCATAGGTGGATGCATGAGAGTTGTAAATTTGTCTGGGATTAAACACTAGCTCCCGTAAATATTTATAGGGCTCTCATCACCACAGTATCTGAACACCAGCTTTGGATCCACCCACTTACAATACTGACAGACATACACAATTTAAGTATCAGAGTGGTAGCCGTGTTAGTTTGTATCAGCAAAAAGAACGAGGAGTCCTTGTGGCACCTTAAAGACTAACACATTTATTTGGGCGTAAGCTTTCATGGGCCTAAACCCACTTCATCAGATGCATGCAGCAGAAAATACAGTAGGAAGATATATATATACACACAGAGAACATGAAAAAATAGGGGTTGCCATGCCAACTCTAACGAGACTAATCAATTAAGGTGGGCTGTCATCAGCAGGAGAAAAAAAAACTTTTGTACTGATAATCAGAATGGCCCATTTCAAACAGTTGACAAGAAGGTGTGAGTAACAGTAGAGGAAAAATTAGCATGGGGAAATAGTTTTTAGTTTGTGCAATGACCCATCCACTCCCAGTCTAAACTCTGCTCTGCTAAGTGTGGGCTTTTTGCACCTGAGAGGCGGAACATTTCTTCTCACAGTGTATCTTACATTTACTTGTTTTATAAATACTGACTAATAAAACTGCATCAAACAATTAAAGACCCAATATCTGTTTATTTTCCAGTTGAGACATATACAGCAACCAGGAGTTTGACAGAAGGCATTTACTAGGAAAGACTGACCAACAGAGGGTTAATGACCCTGCTCACATCCAGGCTATCAGTTCCCCAGTTATGCTCAGGAAGTGTCCCCTTTATTAGCTTTGTCATTATTCATGAAACAATAAGACTGTGCTTTGCTTCCAGGATACATCAAGTTTCAGGACTTCAGTTCAAAGCACCAGTGTGGTACCAGGCTGCCTGCAATAAAAGGGGAAAGAACAGTCATGAAACTGGAAGTAATCTCTCCCTCCTCATTCCCCTGCACTGACTTTATGTTATTGTATATAATGTGCACCTCTTCTGAAGATCCTGTACAGCCCTGTAAGGTGAGTTGTGAAGCTTAAAATGTTTTTACTCACCATCTTTCAGATAGTGAAACTGAGGTACAGACTTGCCCATGATCACAGAAGAATTCGGAGTGCTCTGATATCCCCGATTGGCAGCAGATTAGATGGAACGCCCAATCTCTTGCTTTAGACTGTACTCCTGTCCATGACCTCAATAGTAGAACCCAGGAGTCCTAACTCCCAGTCCTCCAGATGTAAGCTCAGAGTGCCAACTCTAACCAACAGACTCCACACTCACTTCCGTTTTAATGCTGTGACTGCTGGGGTTTTAGATTTAAAAGAACTGATCAAACCCACCACAGCTAGAATGTGAGATTAGGTTTTTACAAGGGACGCTGGAAATGCCCCCAGGCTCCCATGTGATTGGGCTCAAGAGCCAATTTTAATAATAATGCAAAGGGCAAAGTTCAATAAAAAGCGATGAGTATTTCGTGTAAAGATGACCCCGTAATCAAACGGGCCCATCTCAATGCAGACACCTCCTCCTCCAAACCCACACCAGGGCAAGCGCGTGGGGAGGCAGAGGGGAAGGGAGAAAGCCAGGGCTGGGGGGAGGAAATTACATCCTGCCCAGAGCCAGGCACTGCATCCTGCTGGTGTAATCCTCGCTCCTCCGCTCCCCTCTAATCAGACAGTCACAATGGGGCCTTTCTCTCCCCAGCCTGCTCCCGAGCTCAGAGCCGCAGCGGAGCAGGGGGTGGCTGACTCAAAAGCATAGTGCCCCTCCCCAGCCTGGAGGAGATTAACACCCCCCCCAACCTGCCTCCTGCTGCCCCCCACAATACAGCCCTCCTCTGGCCCACGCACCTCCCCTTCCTCGGGGGCAGCTCAGCTTCCTAGCCCCACACCCTCTCCCCTTGGGGTCAGCCCCCTCCCTCCTCTAGCCCACCCCCCGCCAGTCCCACCGACCTATTCCCCCTAGGCCGCCGCCGGCTCCTACCTGCCGCCGCGCTCCCTGGCAGCGGGCCGGGATGGGCAGTTCAGCCCGGGCCCCTCTCCGGTGCGCCCTGCGCGGGGTGGGGAGCGCACTCTGCGGAGCGTTCGCGGAGCCCTGGGCAGGAGCCGGGGAGGCGGAGTGAGGGGCCGGGGGCAGAGCCTCTCCACACCCCAGCGCGCTCGGCAGGCCCCGCCCGCCCCACACACGCCCGCCCGTCCGGGAGAAACTTTCCCCGGCTGCTTCCTTGGCGCCTTGTGCAGCCGGGCGCAGAGCGGACCCGGAGCAGAACAGTCCCGGGGGGACGGGGAGCCGGGGCTGGGGCGCGGGGGTGTCCCGGAGCAGGTGAGGGGGGCCCGGAGCCCTGGGCAGGGGAGAGGCAGTGGGGGGCTGGGGCGCGGGGGTGTCCCGGACAGGTGAGGGGGGCCCGGAGCCCTGGGCAGGGGAGAGGCAGTGGGGGGCTGGGGCGCGGGGGTGTCCCGGACAGGTGAGGGGGGCCCGGAGCCCTGGGCAGGGGAGAGGCAGTGGGGGGCTGGGGCGCGGGGGTGTCCCTGACAGGTGAGGGGGGCCCGGAGCCCTGGGCAGGGGAGAGGCGGGAGCCCGGCTGCCAGGAATCCAGAGCAGTGTCGGGCTGGGGCGCACGGGAGACGGGGAGGGGAAGCGCTTCACCCCACCCCGGATGGGAGCTCGCGTCCTGCGGTGGCTCCCCCGGGCGGAGCTTAGCCAAGGCGAGCTCTCCCCGTGAAGCGGGGCTTTCTCCGACCCACCCGCCCCTGCCCGGAGATGTCCGGGAGGCGCTCGCAGGAGGCACCTGCGGCGGCTGAGGACACCTGGCTCCCCGCCGGCGGGCAGGAGAAAGGGGACTTGCCTTCCGCGCAGGGGCCCCCGAGGAAGAAGAAGCCCAAGTCTGGCTCCTCCAGCCTGCGCTGGGCTTTCAGCTGGCTTCGGGGCAAGAGGAGGAGGAAGAAGAGCAGCGGCTCCAACGCCCACCATGGGGCGCCCCCCGCGGAGGGGGAGGCGCCCTCTAAGGCAAAGAAGCCGGAGGAGCGAGCCAAGAAGGGCAAAGGTAGGGACCCTGGGTGAGGGGCTGTTTGCTGGCTGGATCTCTCCTCCCTTCCCTTCATGCCACCGAGACTTTCCCCTCTGCCCCCTGCGCTGTTGTGTGGCCAGCCTTGAGGGAACTAGCAGCTCGTGGCCCTCGCTCTTGTTATGGCTATTGCAGCAGGCCCGTTCTGGTTCCCTGTAATCGGGAATGCCAGGCGCCCTGTGTAATCTCATTCCTCCCCTAAGGGATGTTGCCGGTTCACTGGGTATGTTCTCCCTCTGCTGAGTCAGAAGGTCACATAGACTGGAAGAAACCTGGAGCAAATCCAGATTCCTCCTCCTCCTCCTCAGCATGGTGTTCCCAGGAGCTGCGCTGCTCCAGGTGTGGCCTCTTGCTGGCGGCCTGCGGCCTACTGCCAACATCCCCAGCCAGGCCGAGGTGCTGGCCTTGGTAACCTGGATGTAATTCCTCCCCACTACTTCAGGGTGGCAGTAAGGGTGCTTTGCTGCTGGAGGCAGGCCTTCAAAGGCTGGATGTAAGATCAGAGCTGAAAATGGCAACGGCCTGTTAGATCAACAACTCCATCCTTCTGCAGACCAGGATACGATCCCTCAGAGAGAGCACAGCTGCTGAACCCATGCTATGCTCAGGCCCTCCACTGCTCCTGTGTGTGATGTTATGTGGTGCCATACTACGAGGAGCTCGGCCCTCCATCCCAGGATTATACACACACTACCAGCCCTCACGGCTAGGTGATGCTCTGTTGCTGGAGGTCCTGTTCTTTTTAACATGGCCTTTCTCCATTTGCATATGGCCTGGCATACAAGTAGTAAGAGCGAAGTACTGCTCGAAGTGTTGTCCCTTCTAACCTGGAGGTATTCTGTTAGTGCTAGGAAGGGATCCTATGTATGCTAGTGTCTCCGCCCACCTGTTAGGACATCAAAATTAAGTCTCTTCTGCTTAGGGTGACCAGATGTCCCAATTTTATAGGGACAGTCCTGATTTTTGGGTCTTTTTCTTATATAGGCTCCTATTAATCCCCCACCTCCTGTCCTGATTTTTCACACGTGCTGTCTGGTCACCCTACTTCTGCCTGGTGTTTTGGAAAAGGGGATCCAGATTCCTGTGATGATCCACCCAGAAGTGTGCCTCATACTATGATTCATTGTCCAGTATTACCATCCTGGCTCCATCGCTGTGCATTAATTAGTTTAATTTGCAGGTATCCATAATGTGGGGAGTTGCTGTTTTTATCAACACTCAGTTGCTGTTTTACTGGTCAGTCAGTTATTGCTTTCAAGAGCACACTGAGAGCTGTGATAAGAGAGGGCAGCCCTGGAAATGCACGTTGCTCTTTCAAAGAGATCTTTGGAAGGTGGCTGAGTTTTCACCTAACAGTCTCCTAAGATGCTACCAGCATGTCCTGTCAGACATGTCTGGCTGCAGCTTTCCCCGAATGCTAAGTGCTCAGATAACATGGTGATGGGCAAAACATAAGAACCTGAATATAATAGTCCACCCAGTATGATATTCCCCACTTTGGTGCTCCACCAATATTGGCATCAATTCCTTACCTAATCTTCAAAAGAGGGCCTATACAACCAGTCATTGCCAGATCGGGATCAGAACATAAGGCTCTCATTCCACTAGGCATGCACCTCTCTTATGGACACTGGCCATGTGTTTTTAATGCCAACTAGGAGTCCAGCATTATGCTTCCAGCATCGCTGGCCAGCCCTTTGACAAGTGTAAACTGGGTATCTGTTCCGTGCCCACTCGAACTGCTTTGAATGCCCCTCTTCCCGAGACCCGTAAACTAGCTGCATGCCTTACTCTGCTCTGTTAGAGTACGAAACTATCTCCCTTTTGCGTGGGAGGCTGCAGGCCGTGTATGTGTGTGCCATGGAGCATGTACACCGTACTTAGAGTTCCTTGCCATGTTTCCGTAGTGCAGCCATTTCTTGGTGTGACGGGGAGAGAAGTGTGGATTGGTAGAAACAACATGCATATGAAATTATTGCAGTTTGCTTGCCTGATTAAATCACTCTGTCTGTTCTAATAACATGCTCGCTTCCAAAATGCAAAACTTGAAGGGACCACACCCTGTTTAACCCTTCCTATCCCAGCTGCTTTGTCATTTGCATTCTAATGATGTGGCCATGAAGGCAGCATGGACCAGGAGACTAAGCACTGGGCTGCAAGCTAGGCAGCCCGACTCCATTACTGACTTGTTATGTGACCTTGGGCAAGTCACGGTTTGTGTTTCGATGTCGTAGTCCTCAGTAAAATGAGGGGGGAAACGCTTCTCTACGTCACTGAGGGGCTGTTGTGCGGATTGTTCAGTTAATGTTTGGGCAGCGCTTTGAAGACGGAAAGAGTGACAGCTATCAAAGTGCTAAGTTATTGATTAGTTTCTTATGTGCGCTGGGTGCAGTGCCCTGCACTGGAGTCAGGTAACGCTCAGCTGCCACTGCCTGAAATACTGACCGGGATGGAGGCTAGGTCTGCCTTTAGCTGATGGCAGGGTTGGGACTTATCAGTAATATGTTTTGCCTAAGCCTGTGAATTTTCCAGTTATCAAGCAGGAGGCAATGGGCCAGGACTGTTGGAGGAACAGTCTGGAGTTGGGCCGGTCTGGGTTGGCCTCTAGGGCTCTGATTGTACAGGTTGCTGGTGGTGTCTGCTGATCTTTTTATACTTTTCTGGTTTCGGGAGGTACTTCAGGCCCTTCCAAAGACCAGCCTGGAATCCTGGGAAGTACCATGTCCTGCAGCAGAGATGCAACCCAGGGCTGTGAATCTCTTCACCGGTGCATCACACGTCCTTGCCCATTATGCAGACTTAGATTTGTTTATGGAAAGGGTGGCTGGGATGCATGTGGAAACATTTCCTCCTGTGTCCATGCTGGGATGAGAGCCCTTCTCCCCTGGGGAGGGGGTGCAGAAATATATTAGAAAACGGCAGGAGTGTACAGCGTCTGAAGAGTGAACAAATCATTCCAGGAAAGTCGAGGGAGGCATGAGTCAGGGCTGGGTCAGGATCCAGTTCTGCTGAGCTTTGGTCTCTGTTCACGATTTGGGTATAAACTAGGGCTGAGTGCCTGAGCACTGAAATAATGGGAATGTAAAAATGTAGGAAGTCCCATAATGGAGAACTCAGTGATCTGTCTAGTCAAATATTCTGTCTCTGACTGGCCGGTACCAGCTGAGCTGCATCAGAGAAAGATGAAATTAATTCTGCAGTAGGCAGTTCTGGGATCACCTACCCATGGGGAAACTTTCTTCCTCCACCCCCCTCCCCCCTTGAGTCAGAGGTGGCCTTGTGCCTTGAAGCAGGAGCGTATTAGATCCCTTGCAAAAGAATGTTTTGTTGTTGTTGTTGTTGTTTGTTTTAAATCCTCTCTTTTGTATCCCTGGATGTTCTAATTATCCATAAAAATGTCCAAACTTTAACCAAAAAAAGAAAGAATCTTGCTATGCTCTTGGCTACAATGATACCTTGTTGCAAGGAGCTTACAAGCTAACTCTGTGTTGCATGCAAAGGTATTTCCTTCTGTGTGTTTGAAACCTGCAACCTCGTGTGTTTGACTCCCTGGCTTGAGGTACCTTCTTCCCCTATTCTCCTCTGTTTGCTGCTGTTTGATTGCTTTACCAGCTCAGGCCTTGTGCTGTGGGAGCCCCTCCCTGACCCTACCAAGTACTATTACCCGTACTGTTACTTTTAAACAGCAAAATCTTCCATACAGCTGCTTGGCCAAGTTCCTCTTTTCTGTTTATTCAAAGAAATAAATCCTATCTCTGAAATCTGTGTTGGCACCTGGAGTATGGAAAGGTACAGTGAGTCTAGTTAACCCATTAGGATTACTATAGTATTGGAAGGATACAGTCTAGTTAAAGGGACTCCATCTCCACGCTTCTGTCTGAAAATAATTTACCTACTGTTGTTACAAATAACACCCGAGATCATGGAAAATGAGACGAACCAATGATATTTCTTTTTATTCAGTTTGTTGATCCCATCTAATCTATCTATCTTAGGTACTTATATGGCCTCCGTTACTGTGGTGTTTGAGCATTTCACAGTCTTTGATGTGTTCATCGGCACAACACCGCTGTGTGATAGGACAGTGCTGTTATCCCAGATTGGAGCTGGGAAGCTGAAGCATGGAGAAATGAAGTGACAAGATATCTATGATGAAGCAAGGAATTGCTCTCAAGTGCCATGCTAGTGTCCTGACCACTGAACCCTTGTGCGTTTGACTGTACTTTGGGTGTAGTCAGAGTCACTGTTTCCTGTGGGTAATCACTTTCTCCAGGGGTTGATGGGGTTTTTCACTTGGGGACAAGAAAGAAGAAAAGCATTTTAAAAAAATTGTGATTGCAAATCCACCCCAATAGTTAAGGTGTCCCTTTAGTACTGCTGTGAAAGTGCATATGCACCAGCATCACATTTTAGGAGGACCATTTGACTAGAACGCCACTGAGGAATGATGTCCTAGTGATTTTGGCCCATCTTTTAGGGGGTTGATATCGGTTTCACAATATTATTTCTGAAGAGTTTTAAGAATGAAGGAGTTGATGTTCCAAACAAACCGCACCATAGTAACTCTAACTCAGGAACCAGTCCATGCAACAAACCTCGATGCCAATTCTGCCCACATGTCTACACCAGCGACACCATCACAGGACCTAACCAGATCAGCCACACCATCACCGGTTCATTCACCTGCACGTCCACCAATGTAATATACGTCAGCATGTGCCAGCAGTGCCCCTCTGCTATGGACATCGGCCAAACTGGACAGTCCCTAGGTAAAAGGATAAATGGATACAAGTCAGATATTAGGAATGGCAATATACAAAAACCTGTAGGAGAACACTTCAGTCTCCCTGGACACACAATAGCAGATTTAAAGGTAGCCATCCTGCAGCAAAAAAACTTCAGGATCAGACTCCAAAGAGAAACTGCTGAGCTTCAGTTCATTTGCAGATTTGACACCATCGGCTCAGGATTAAACAAAGACTGTGAATGGCTTGCCAACTACAAAAGCAGTTTCTCCTCCCTTGGTGTTCACACCTCAACTGCTAGAAGAGGGCCTCATTCTCCCTGATTTAACTAACCTCGGTATCTCTAGACTGATTCTTGCCTGCATATTTATACCCGCCTCTGGAAATTTCCACTGCATGCATCCGATGAATGGATATTCATCCACGAAAGTTTATGCTCCAATATGTCTGTTAGTCTGTAAAGTGCCACAGGAATCTTTTTACAGATCCAGACTAACACGGGTACCCCTGTGATACCAAACATTTTCAGTTACTACTTTTTTTGTATTGATTTGGCCCAACAGCATATAGACTCCTCACTTTAACAGCACTGTGTCAGGACTAAAAGTCCATGGATGCTGCTCTGTGATAATAGCTGAGATAGTGAGGCTGAATCTGAGTGCTGCACGTTCCTAGATCCATTGTTATAATATAAGAGACATCCTAGTTCTCTGCAGATGCAGCAGTTGTATCCTAGTGCTAAGGGTTCAGAGTTCTGCTGTAATGAGCGAGGCGCTACAGTCATGTGGACATTCCTGCATGCTGCCTCTCAGTCTCTCATTCAGGGGAATTGTTTCGGTGTGTTTGGTAATGAACTTGTTAATCTGCAGAGAGCAAAGAGTGACATTTCAGAAAATCTGAACAACAGGAATCCACTGGCTGGTCTGAGCTGGAAACTGTAAGCTTCTCTGCTAAACAAAGAGAGGTGTGTCTGCCAGCCACAGCCATTCCACCTGGAGACAACTGGAAGAATTACTCTAGCAAATAATGTTCCATAAGATCCGATAAAACTATTTGGCTGGAGTCGGGTTTCTCTTCATAAGGACGGTTTTATTTCATAAGACAATATGATCATTGACTATGACTCCAGCACCGAAAGAAACAGAAACCTCAGAAAGGTGAAGAGCCGAGCAAACTGTTTACCTGCCAAACTGGAGTTCGTGTTGTTGGGTTTTGTGTGTCTGCTGCTACGGTGATGCGCACCTGAACACCTCAGCTGGAGCAGGGGGGAACCCAACTCTGTGGGTGCTAGTGCTTCCATCAGTCATAGCAAGACACACACACAAACCTGCGGGCCTGGATTCGGGCTTTGCAGGACATGAGTGGAAACCCTTCTGATTATTTTTTTTTTCTGTTAAAGGTTTGGGATCTTAAACATTTTTTGTGTTACTTTTTTTCCCCTCTGAGTTCCATTTCCCCTTTAAGAGATCATCCTAGTAGCCCAGATCATGCTCTGTGTCTGTTCATTGACATATCCAGGGTAGAAAATGATAGGTCTGGTTTATCAACTCCTTCTGCCAAGAGAGAAGGGTCCCCTTCACTGTAGGACTTTGACTCATTGGTATAATGGGGGAAAAACTAGGTTACAGTGACTGTGGAGATTGTAACCTTTCTCGGCATAGTAAGGAGGTGAGCCCTATAGGTCGAGGGACTAGTACTGAAACCTCAAATTGTGCACTTTGATGCAGAGTTTTGGACTGGAAAGGTGCCAGATTGGCAGTCCTGGGAACTGAAGATGTTTGTTTAGCCACAGAACTGGTCTGGCCTAGGCTTGGTGGGGCGAGCTCTCCTGCTCGTTGCCCAATCAGTGGGCTTCAGTTCTGACTGGAAGGAAACAGCTGTGGGGGTGAAGAGGGCAGCTCAATCTTCATGAGCCATTCAGTCCTTTGGCCATCCCCCAGGGTGCCCAGTTGGTGTCAGATCTGTGATGTGGACGCTTACAGGAACTGGACTGAGACCATCAACTCATCTCACGTAGGCCACTAAACTGCCGTCAGCGGGAACTAATGGCCGCTAGGGACCCAAGCTGTGTTTGAACTGGTCATTGAGTGGTGAAAGGCTCTTGCCACCAACCCTCTGAACCATCTGGTCCCCTTGATGAATAACTAGGGAGTTTCTTCCACAACACATGCTAGAAGCGGAAAGGCCCCTTGCGCTGCATCCCCATCCTTGCTGGCCTTGCTGTCACCTGGTTTTGTAGCAATGCGAGTGTGCTTCCTTGATGTGAATGACATGCTGGGAGAGTCTGTGATGCTTCTGGGCTGCTGGAGTGTGTTCTGAGAGGACTCTGGAGTGCAATGTGGTAAAATCTAAGTCCAGAAGGCAGAGATGTAAGTGGCCAGCTGCAGCTAGTGTGCAGACGTGACTGTGCTGGGGGCTTTGCCATGGATCTTGTGACAGGGTCTGTTCCAGTGCAAACAGTAAGCAGTTGGATAATGAGCTGCTCTCTGTGGGTAGCTGGTGGGGCTCCTGGCTGATCTGGATTGTAACTTAGAGTGACACTCATGCACTTGAGATGGAAGGGGCCGTAGAGGCAGCAAAGTCTGAAACTAGTGAGGTCAGCAGCTCCCTGGGCTCAGCAGATTGTCTGTATGTGGCATATAAACCAGACCAACCCAGGGGCCCCACTGTCCTTAATCCCAGCAAACACAGGCTCAGTCCAGTTCTGAGGCTTCTGCACCCCTGCGGGACTTTCGGTGCCTCAGAGCTTTATCTGCAGGTCCTGATCCCATCCCCTGCTCACTGTGATTGGAGACAGTGAAGTCTGGGTGCTGTGCAGTGTCTGAGCCAAGGGCTCAGGGTCATGGGGGAGCACATGTTCCTGGGCTGGGCGCTGAAGGGTTTCTGTCTTAGGAGCAGGAAGGGAAGATTCAGGCTGTATCCAGACAAGCTGGTCCTTTTCATGGCAAGAGAGGAGCAAATGTGTCATGTGGAAAATCTGTTGCATGCAACGTCCTTTTTGCACTCTGCTCTAGAGTTCCCTACCGTGTCATGTGGAGGAGAGGGGGGGATTCTGGAGTGGAGAGCAGGGAGTCTTGACTGGAGAGGTTCCTGTCTTTTGCCACTGTGTTAGGACACCTCCTTTAGATCCTGCGAACCTGCAGGAGAGAGGCAGCGGCCAGGACAGCCCTTTCCGTCCTTTGGTCATGGAGACTCACGAATGTGGTGCAGGCATGTGACTCCAGCCTGAGCGCCCCCTCCCCAGCTGGTGTCACCTTGCAATCTGGTGAGAAGTCTGTGTTGTAAACTAGGGTGTAGCGAGCAATGGAATCACAGAGGCTGAGCTGTTGCCCACCAATCCTCTCACATACCCAGCATCTCCATCACCTTCCAAGGCCGAGCTGCCACCACACAGACTGACATTTTGGGTGCAGCTGCTGTTAGTTATTTGTATAACAGCAGCAACACCTAGAGGTCCCTGCCTCCTGGTGCTAAGTCCTTGCCCCATAGAACTTTCAGTCTAAGTCAGCAAGACAGGCTGTGTGTGGAAGAAAGGAGGAGTTATCTCCATTGAACTGCAGGGAGCTGAGGTTCAGAAATGGTGATTTTCCCAGGGTCGCACAGAGTGTCTGTGGCAGATTTGGGAATTTAACTTACAGCTCCTGATTCCCAGGCCCGTGCCTTAGCCACAAAGCCGCCCTTCCTCCTTAGCAGAATGTCTGATTAATCACGTAAACGTTGTTCTTAGGGAGTGCATCTCGTGTGTCCATGACTCTGACCAGCTGACCCCTCCCTGCCCTGATGCCATCTCATTTTCAAATTCAAAGAAGAGGAGAAAGCTACATTTCAGCCAGGCCTTGAATCAGACATGCTGCTTTCCTGGATTAGTGCCTTTCACAATCTCCTGTCTCAGGGCTTGTCTGCATGGAGGTTGCACCGGGTTAACTCTTGAATCGATTTATTCAAACCAGTGCAGCTGTGTGTGTGGCCACTCTTATTGCACTGTCAACCTAGATCAGTGGTTTTAATTTGCACCACTGGATGACACAAGCCAGGCAGACGGCGATGCAAGTGTCCACGCACAAAGTAACATCCATTTAATCTGTATCAGATCCCCCCTCGAGTTGTATTGCTGTAGCTTCATGTGAAGAGCGGACTGTGGAGGGCAAGTGGGCTGTACGTGTGCTCTCTTAGCTGGGAGTCTGTGTATAAGACCTGTTTGCCTATCTTGGATACTTATGTGGCCCTCATCTCTGTAGTATTGGAGCACCTCACAGCCTTTAATGTATTTATCATCTCAGCTCTCCTGTGTGCCCATTGTACAGATGAGGAACTGAGGCACAGAAAGACTAAGTGACTTGCTTTGAGGACTCTTCTGCTATCGCCCTCACCTGGCTCTGCTGCCGCTTCTGCTAGAGCAGTAAGGGTGGCCTGGATTGGTGTGTGATTGCAGGAGCGGTGATCCCACCCTGGCTGATGGGGGTGAGGGGACGTTCATGGGGAATGGTCCCAGATGTAATATGAGCCTGGGGGCAGGATCCCCAGGAGCCACCTCACTGCAGGTCCATCGAATCCGAAAGCCAATCCTAGCCATCACCCACTTTGTATCCCACTCCCTGGCAGAGCCATGGACTCTACAACCAACCTGACAGGGAGGGGGCGAGGGCGGGATGTGGGCAGAGAGAGAGAAGGCAGCGGAGCTGCAGGGGCAGAGTGAGGGAGGGTGAGAGAGGACAACCCATCCCAGCTATTCTCCTGGAGGCCCCTCCTCTGTGTCAGCCTTGATTGGCTCCAGGGCTCTGGGAGAGCACAGCCTGTGGAAGGCTGGGGCTTGACGGTTGCTGGAGGGATGAGAACCGGAGCTGAGCGCCGGCTCTCTGGAGCTGGAAGCAGGCCAAGGTGAAGCCTGTTTGGTGCAGTCATGTAGCACCCTGTGCTTCCTCCACCCAGGAGAGGGGGAGGGAACGTGCCGCCTGCACTCGCTGGCACCATGGGCAACATGCACCACAAGAGGAACCCCCCGAATGCCAAAGCCAGGTCCTTCTGGCATTTTGGCCACACAGGGAAGCTGAAGACAGGTAGGAGCCTGAGGCAGGGGCCCAGCCAGGGCGTGGGGGGGAGAGGGCGGGACTCTGTCGATGGCAGCTCCAGCAAGGCTGGTATGGCTCACACACAGTACAACAGTATTCTTCAGTCATGAGCCACACGCAGCCTGTTGCTGGCAGGATGGGCGCCCAGGCTCTGGGACTGGCACTTGAGCACATAGAAGGGACTGGGCCCAGAAAGTTTGTACCCATGACCTTGTACCCAAAGTTCGGCTGCTGTGGGTAGGAGGCGGTGTCTGTATTGGTGCTGCGTGATGTGGAGGCTTCGTGCAGGTACCCAAGGATTCTTTTAGCGAGGCTGGAAGGAGCCTGGGCGGGTCTGAGGTTCCCGGAGCTTTGCAATCTGCTGCAAGTGCACATTGCCGATTCTGCCACGGTGAATCGGGGCTGGGTCTCGGAGCGCTGGAGCTGAAAAGATCCTATTCTGCTTTGGGACTGGTGAAATTCTCACCGTGCTCTCTCAGAGACCCGGGCTTTTCCGCATTGTCAGTGCAATCGACATCCACCGAGTTAGTTACCGATTTGTCGATGGTCTCAGTGGTTAGGGCAGGCGTCAGGGAACCAAAACTCCTGGGTTGTATTCCCACCTTTGCCATTACCTTGCGGTGTGGTCTTCAGCAAGTTGCTTTCCTTTCTCTGTGCCTCAGTTTCCCTATTTGTAAAACTGCACCGGGTTTAATGACTGTCTGCAAAGTGTCTTGAGATCCTTGTATGAAAGTGCCTTGCTGTAAATGGGCTGTTTACAGGCACAGAGTTCTTACCTGGACTTTTCATTCTTCCTGGTTAAGCACAATACTGACTTCCATTTTTGCTTTCCCGAGATCTCTGTCCAGCCCATACCATGAGGAGTGGGGAGCTAGGAGTGGATTTTCCTTTGACTTACGCTTTCCCCCTTGTTCCATGCTGGGAAGACACCTCCACTGCAGGAGGCGAGTGGATTTTCCTTTGACTTACGCTTTCCCCCTTGTTCCATGCTGGGAAGACACCTCCACTGCAGGAGGCTGCAATATAAAGGCAGAAAGTAAAACTCTGAACAATGCCCTGTTGTTGTTGGCTGGCTGTGGGGGGTACAAATTCCACTGCTTTCTCTGCTCTGGTTCCCTGGATTCAGAGTGTGAAAAGTTTAAGAACTCCAGAGAGTGAGGGCAGGGGTGGTGAATGGGCCATCTCCCTCCTTGCTGGATTTGGGTATCCGGGGAGACAGGGTGAATGGGCCATCTCCCTCCGTGCTGGATTTGGGTATCAGGGGAGACAGGGGGCTTAATTCCATGCCAGTTGAACATGTGTTTCAGAGGTACCAGACCCCCTAGGGTATCCCCTTCCCCCACTAAGATTCCCCCATCAGTTCAATGGCTGAACTAGAGCAAGCTGGAAATCTATGAAATTAAAGTTCTTGTGATAGTTTTGTCCTGGTTCAGACACTGAAACTGGCCATTCTTTTAGATTTTGCTACATTTGCAATTGTTCCCTCAGCCCAGGAGAGTGGGGCGCGGCGGGTGGGTGGGTGGCTGTCAGTCTGCACTTGAGTAGGAATCTAGGCTGGAAATCAGAAGATGATTTCTAACCGTCAGAAAAGGGAATCATGAGGGGCAAACAACCTGACTAGTTTTAAAGAGGAGCATGATGAGGTTATGAACGGGATAACATGATGGAGTTGCTTGAGGTGGCAGGGGACTGAGCTTGAAGGTGTGGGAAGTCCCTGCCGGTTTTATGTTCCTGGGTTTGACAAAAGCCCCCAGAAGTGGGGCACTCTTGTCTAATGGATCAGGGTGGGCTTAGCCAGGAAACCCAGCTTCTTGTGCTGCTTCTGATGCTGCCTCGCGGTGATAGACCTCACTCTTTACAGTTCTAGGAGAGCTCTGCCTAGAGAAGTGCCGTGCACATGCAAAGTCTGGGAGTTGGGCTTTATCCCCCTTCTAATGATCACTGAAAGAGGGAGAGTCCCCACTGGGAAGACCATCTGGCCCGAACAGACCTGTGTGTGAGGACTGACAAACTGAGCTGCTCTCCCACTTGCTGTTTTTTACATTTCATACCCAAATATGATCCAAGCAAATGAGCAATTATATCTAGTGCCTGCAATATACCAGTGCAGCCCCAGCCTCCTGGAGGCCAGTGAGTGAGACCTGGCTTGGATGGACCCTCTGGGAGCTGCCCTGAATCCCAGATTCTGTGCTTTGTGAGAGCAAAGCGGTCCCCCATTCCAGCGTGTGCACTTCTCTGCACACTCTGATCCGTTAGATAAGAGTGCCCCACTTTTGGGTGCTTTTGCCAAACCCAAGAACATAGGACTGGGAGGGACCTCCCACGCCTTCAAGCCCAGTCCCCTGCCATCTCAAGCAACTCCATCATGTCATCCCATTCATAACCTTATTATGCTCCTCTTTAAAACTAGTCAGGTTGTTTGCCCCCCACTCCCATGGGGAGGTTTGTTCCAGAACCTGCCTTTTCTGATTAGAAACCTTCTTCTGATTGGGGCATTTTAAAACTAGATTTTGTTAAAACATCAGAGCAGTGATTCTTGGGACCAGTCCTCTATTGCCTGAGAAGAGGGAAGAGGGCATAGATTGGATCTAGTATGTCTTTTCCATCTGTCATTTCTCTGCTTCGCTCAGAGGATCGAGTTCTCCCAGGCATAGCTCTGGTTGCTCAGAGAGCACCAGTTGTACCCTACAACGTCTTTGTAGGGAGAGAGTTTGGATTCCCCCATGTACATAAACACTCCCCAAGATGTATCCAGAAGGGGACTGTGTCTCCTATTGGCCATGTGGGTGAATTTTCTAGCCAGTGTCTGGGTGTGTTACCTACCCTGCTCACACCTGAATGCTTTGCTGGTTCAGAGTGTTTTGGAGGGATTGCCCCTACGGGAGACATGGATGGCAAGGGGGCTCCTGCTGATAGGCCCTGCTGGAATCACACACTGTCTGACAACACTTGATTCCTCTGCTTCATTCTTTCTTTACTGTCAGCATGTTGCACAGGTGTGGCTGGAATGGGCTAGCCAGACTGTCCGCAAGGTAAACATGCACTGGGCCTGGATTCAAAACCTTCAGCGCATGCTTAGGGAGTGACAAAACAAAGCAAAACTACCCACTGGGCATGGCTTAAAGGTGACCTGCAAAGGGCTCAGAAAGAATGGGGAGGTGCCCTTTCCTGCTGCTTTGTGGAGGAGAACGAAGACTTGTGAGGTTTTTGCCTTGTACCTTAGAAATATCAGGAAGGTCAAACCAGGTTTAGCAGGGACACCTCTGGGCGGCCTCAGGGATGTTGATCTGGAGCCTTAACTCCTTAATTGAAGGGGGAGGGTTGTTGAATCTGTAACAAAGGCTGCCTTTTTCCAAACCATTAATTATTGGTTGAAGTTAAATGGGTATTAACCAAAGCAAACAACCCCCAAAGAGTCTGCCTTCCCCCTCGACTGTCATTCAGAAAGAATCCAAAAAAGAGCAGAAGCCCCAGCATTGTTTCTCTTTGGAGCTCACCTTGAAGGAGAGCAGAGAGGGGCCAGGAGCCACCTGGGGGAGCAAAGGCAGGCTGGAGGAATAACAGTTCTTAGCACTTGCTCGCATCATAGAGCAGTGACTCTGTAACCCTCAAACTCACAGGGGAGACAAATTGGTGTCTTGCAGATGGGGAAACTGAGGCACAGAGCGATCAAGTGAGTGGCCCAAGGTCATACATGGAGTCTGTGGCAGAGCCAGGACTGGAATCCAGGAGTTGCTGGTGTTGTGCATTGTCCTCTAGATTGTGAGTTCTCAAATAGCTTCCCTTCTTTGTGGCTGCCTGGGGACTCCCCAAACTATTTTCTGTTGTAAGACAGGGTTACACCATGGAAGAGGTTGAGAAACACGACTCTAAACTACACTGACTAACAGAATGGATGCTCTTCTACGTCAGGTTTTTTTCAGCCTGGCTGGGCTGTATTTCCATTGTCCTGTATTTCTCTTCTGAGAGGCTGCAAGCCAAATCTGGCAGTAACATGCAAAAGTGGAGGGTTACTCATTGGTAAGAGGACATATCTTGTGGGGTGATTTCTATTCTGAGTGGCTAGAAGTAGGTGTAAAGATCATAGATTATAAAGCTAGAAGGGCCATATGATTTCCCTGAATTAATTCCAGTTTGAAATAGAGCATCCCATCTTGATTTAAAAATTCCCAGTGATGGAGAATCCACCACCACCCCTGGGAAGTTATTCCATGGTTAATTACCCTCACTGATCAAGTAAAATTTTTAACAATTGAAGTGCAGCCCCTCTCGTGCTTTAGCTTTGCCCCTCCTGTGAGCTGCTTTCTCTGCTGCACCCCTCTCATCTGGCCCTGCAAGGTGGAAGGGCTTGTTTATCTGAAGTTTTTTTCAGTATGTGCTTTTCTGCGTTAACTTTACAGATGTAACTCTCCCAAATGAGGGGGCACCCACACCACTTTGTTTATGCTGGCTTAAACCATTTCCCCTGTGAATCATTGCATCCACACAGCCCTGAGCTTTTTGGAAATAACCACACAACATTCTGGACAGATACTTATGGTGCAATGTTCCTCCCCTAGGCTCTGTGCATTCTGTTTTTTTTCCTCGCAGTGCATTGTGGGATACTACCAGAATCCATTGGAATTCTGGGACTTGGGGGTCAAACTAACACATCCACAGCACTGACTCTAACACCCATTCACCAGTCAGTCATTCGCACCATCTGAATTTGCCTGGGTCTGCCACATCCCAGTTTCCACTTGCCATTGTAACTCCGCAGTGCAGGTTGCAGGGGGAATGCTGGGAGGCTGGGACTGGCTGTGGGATGATCCCACAAAGCTTTGCAATGAGGAAGGATTGTGGCAAACTCTTTCTGTGCCAGGGCTGCCCTCCTTGTCCAGTGTTGGAAGTGAGGGTTGGCCCATGAACAGGTCTCTGCAGGTAACTGACTTGGGGGAGTGCCTGGTGCAGACAGCAGTGTGGAGTTGCCCGGGGCTGTTGGCTGGGTTCATCCAGAATAGTGAATGCAGAGTGAAGTTGAGTGGTACTGGACTGGTCAACTGGTGTGGATGGGATTGTAGGTACGAGGAGTGGATTCCAGTTTTCCCATTAGTATGGGAGGATCTGGAAATCAGATTTATGAGGCGTAAAACAGGTCTGGGGGAGTGGAGGCAAGAGCCTGTCCAGCTGGTGTGAGACTTGGGGAAGGCAGGGAGAGGGGTGTCTGGGCCTTGCAGTCTGTGGCCTGGGGATGGGTATGGGGAAGGTGGTTGGACCCGGCAGTATGGGGTGGGTGGTCAGGCCTTCCTGGGAGAAAACTTTCTGCCCCTCTTGGATCTCTCTCTTCTCTGGCTTGGGACCTTCATTATTTCTTGGTGACTGTGGGGCAGAGGGCTGTGATGTGCACCCGACCCCTCTCCAAGTGAGCAGCAGTTGTTGGAGGGGCACTGGACCAGGATAATCTTAGAGCCGTGAGTGGAGAGACCAATCCACATGGGAACGTCCACCACCAGCTTTGGCCCCCTCACTTCCCTGGGATATGAAGGCTGACCAATTTCCAGGCAGATCCCTTCCCTTGCTGGACTCAAGTTCTTCCTGGCTGGATCCCTGGGCCTGGAGCATGAGGCTGGTGAGCGACGTGTCACCGTGCTACCTTCCTAGCTGAGAATATCAGACATGCTCCCACTGGGGGGCTCTGTGTGATGCTTCTAGGGGAGCCAGCTCCTCTTCTGGTGCCTAGGTGCTGCGGTGGTGGGCACTCCATTAATGTCTGGCTAAGATCCTGCTGGGCATGGGGGAAAGTGCGTGTGAACGGGATTTCACTTAGCTGGTGCAGCAGGACCGTGAACACGAGCTTTTCTGCTGGCGTCCCTTTGGGTCACCAAAAAAGGGGAGCTAGCTGTTACAGAGATGGGGACATTACAAATGCGGGGATGAGAGGCGAAGGAGAGTGAATGGGGGTGGGGAGGAAGAAGAGGGGGAAGGGCATCGGGCAGAAGGTGCTGAGAAAACATAGAATGAGTTCTGTTTGTTCTCTGCCCCGGCTCCATGGGAACGGAACAGAGGCCATGAAGCGAAAGAATTTGCATTGTGTTGCTTCAGCATTGTGCAGCGCGTGTGGCTGGGATCAATATGCTGGGGGCAGGGTGTGTTTGGGGAGCAGCACGAGGAAGACCCAGAGGGAGCAGGCCAGGTTGCTGAGGCACCCTCTCTCCTTCTGCGGAGGGAGAGTGTGGTCTCTGTGGCCAAGAATTCAGCCATGTTGGGGAGCAGTGGACACACACCGGTGTGGGGATTACATGAGTGCAGAGGGTGGATTCCTCTCTTCCCTGGATAGGGGGTTAAACACATTCTCTGTTTGAGTGGTCAGGGAATTTCTCCCAGCCCCATTCGTGGTCTTTCAAATGGGGGAAGGGAGATGGATCTGGGTTTCAGTTACCAGGTTGGCTAATTACCATTGAAGATTGGACCAGTAGCCAAATAAATTGGAGAGAATCTTCCCCTCAACATTAAATGTCTAAACCGCCTTCCATCCTGCTAGCCCTGTATCTCTGCCATTGTCCCCCTCCCCCATCCTTGTGCTTCGCTCCCTCTTTGGCTCAGCCATTTCTCTTTCCTTCGGGCAGGGAGGGTGTTTGGGACAGGACGTTCCCATCTTCCTCTCTTCTCATTCCCCACCGCAGGACATCCGGACACTGCTCCTGCCACGGTTACCGCTGCAGATATTGCAGCTGGGCAGAGGGGGGTGGTGCGCTGGCAAATGCTGAGTGGTTCTCACTTCCCCAGGCTCACAGCCCCTGTGAGTCTGTGGACAGAGGGTCCAAATTCAGTCCCCAGTCCATGCAGCTTCTGCGCCAACCAATGCAGCTCCCACTCCCTTCTTGCACTTTGGTGCATCTCTCCTCCTTTCCATGCGTTTTCTTCTCTCTTCACCTTTTCTCTCCTGATTTCTCTCTCTCTCTCCTCGCCCTTCCTCCCTCCTTCCCTTCTGGTTTCCTTCTCTCCCCCTGGATGGATACCAGTGCTGCCTCCTCCTGGGCACAGTGCTTGTGATGCCAAGCCAGGGCCAGAAGGAAGCTGTTGGGAGAAGCTAGTCAGTTTTACTTTGCTTTGTGCCAATGCTCAGGGCAGGTGCCGCTCGGGCCCAGGTGTGATCCTGCTGTACAGCCTGGGGCAGAAGCAGCAAAGGCTGCCATGAACGCTTCCCCAGCAGGGCATCTATTTCCCTCGGTTCCCCATGGGCAGGGGCAACCGCAGGGTAATTCCTACAATGCAGGGAAAGGTGGGCAGGAGATGGGCTCATTCAAGATGAGGCTGAGGCTGAATCGGGAGCCCAGGATCCTCCCTCCCCCTCCCAGGAGATGGGGGCAGGGCATCCCTGTGGGTGGATTCCTTGGTCTGTACCTGCCCTGCGGGTCACCTGTAACCTGATCCTTCTCTCCCCCACCTGACACCATGTTTGTCGTTGGACGCTGTGTTCTCATAACCCAGCCCCACCCTGGGCTGGCCATACCCAAAAAATTACAAACTCTTGTGTCTCCATGGAAACAACCCCCTGCCCCTGCCCCTGCTGGATCAAACTTTGCCCTCCCTGCACTGGGATGAATCCCACTTCTTGCCCCACAGGGTTTACAGCACCTTATCCCCTTGCTCCCTCTGAAAGGGCCTTTGCAGTCCTTGAACTCCATGGAGACCAGAGTTCTTTATCTCGTCTTATCGGCAGGGGCACACCAGGTGCTTGCTGAGTCATGGCAGCGGAATGTGGCTTCTGGCCAAGCTGCACCCAGCAGAAACAAGATGGCCAGTGGAGCCAGCTGCTGCTGGGTCGCCGCTGTCACCGGTGCCGGGTTCGCGTTCACACCGCTTCCTTCTTGGCACCATCCACAGCTGAGCCTTCCCCCTCCCCACAGCACAGCAGACTCTGGAGGAATGGCCCAATGCTGAGGCTGCGGGTGATTGCCCCACAGTGCTTGTTGGGGTCCCCGGTGTTTAAAATAGTCTGAAAGAACTGGATCATCTATTGTCATCTGGGAGTAGCAGCTTTGGTCAGACAGCGCTGAGGAGTGTGCCCCTCAGCGACCTGGCAAATGGTTAATTATGTTGTTTGCCAGGTCTGTGACCCCTTGTGACCCTTCCCCCACACATTTGGGGCAGTGTCCTGAACCCTGCAGGGTGGAGACAGCTGAGCATGTGAAGCAGGTAGCTAGTAACTCTGCTTTGTAAAAGCAAGTGAACAGATTGACCATCACAGCTTAGTGGGCTCAGCCTATTTCTCACAGGGAACCAACATCAGGTTGGGCACTGCAGTCTGTGTAGAGAGGCCAGGGCTGAATGGGTCACACAGACAGAACCATCCTCTCCTTCCCTCGCCTCCTGGGTAGGTAATGCAGCTGCAGCCACCGTGTGGCTGGAAGAGTTCGGTCTGTAGGGCCGCTGGTCCAACCCCTTTCACCAGCACAGAAGTAATTTCCTTCGAAATGGCTCAGCCCAGTGGCGGGTCTGTGTTCCCCGGAGGCTACGTTGCCTTCAAAAATCCCCCAGGCTGCAGGGTTTGGAGAAATGAGGTGGATTCCTGCTGCCACGACCCCAGTAGCCCATGCCAGCAGCTTCTCCGTTATCCATGGGGCTGTTCAGTGTTGCCCTTTGGTAGCCCACATTAAAGAGGAGCTGTGTGATGCTTATGGTCAGATCCTTTCCCAGCCTTGGAGAAGGAGGGCATGGTGCTCCCTGGTTGGATGCCTGTGAGGGGACCGTCGTATGGTCTGGGTCGGGAAGGCCAGATGCTTAAGGTTTATTGAGGAAGCCAGCCCAGATGTGGTGATTTTCTAGCCTAGCCAGCTGTGTTAACGCAGCCAGGTGCACTAAGCCAGTGAGAGACAATCGCAGAATCTGGGCTGGGTCTGTGGATAAACCGCAACTCGATAAGAGGGGGCCCAACCCTCAGCCACCAGGGAATGTGTTTGTCATAAGTATAGGTGCTCCCTCTGGGCACTAGAATCCTGGGGCTCGCTGGGGGGAGACACCTGGCCTGCCATGCTGGCTGGCCAGGAACTCGGCTGACGCTGGCTGAAACCACTTCTCCTCCCCCATGCCAGCTCATGTTCTTGGGATAGATCTGCAGAGATGGTGATGATGAATGGGACTTCTCTCACAGTAGAGCCATCTCCAGGATCTAGCTCTGACAGGCTGGGTCCTGCCCAATGGGTTCTTTCCATTTAACAGCTTCACAAAGCTTCTCCTCTGGGAAGTCTGTGGTGGAAGCAGCCCCTCTGTGCTGTGCCTGGCAGCTCCCCATTGCTAGCCTCCCTCACTTCCTCCCTCTGCTTTGCTCCCACTTCCTGTCCTACCACCAGCTGGTTCCATAAGGAGAAATGGGTTGAGACTAGGGTTGCCAACCCTCCAGGATTGTCTTGCAGTCTCCAGGTATTAAAGCTTAATCTTTAATTAAAGCTTATGTCATGTGATGAAACCTCCAGGAATACGTCCAACCAAAATTGGCAACCCCGATAGAGACAGGCCTGTTCTTGCACTTCTCCACCGTCTCTGTCCTCTCTCTTTTGCTGGCAGGGATGGCAGCAAGCTGCTGCAATGGTGAAGGCTCTTGTTCTCCACTGGGAGAAGGCTAGAGCCTGGGTGAAGCTGCCGAGGAGGGCTGTAAAGCTGGCATCATAGATCTTGTTCCTTTTGGGTAAGAGAGAGCAGGAGCCACCGCCTCAAATAACAGTTCCCCCCCCCGGTCCCAAACTCTGCAATATCTGACCCAGCGTGAGAACATGTGGGATGGGGTTGATGTGCCTATAACAGGGCGTTTCTGTGTGGCCGGACATGTGGGCATGGGCGCATGTATGAAGGGCAGCAGGGTGTGCAAGGGGGTGAGTGATGGAGTCCTGATTGCATGCTGGCTCAGTGCATAGGGAGCACATGTGGTTGCTGCTGGCTGCATGGTAAAATACCTGCACACGGAAGGATATGCTAGGTCATGTGCTCATGTCAGTAATCTGCCTCCCATCAGGAAATCAAATCACTGAGGTTTCACATTAGTATTGGATATTTACAGAGCAGCTTTAATTCCTCCAAATACAATATATGACTTGGCTCACCTGGAGCTGAAATGCAGCCAGTTATGGGTGGAGCACCGCAGTGCGCTGCAACACTTCAGAAGTTTAGGACAGGAAGTGAAGAACAACAATGCAGCCAACTGAAAATTAAACAGGTATATAGGTAGGCAGCAGGCATTAGCCTTGGTGTGTTGGCCACATGTACCTACATCTGTATGTACATCTCTGGGGGACATGACCTCGTCAGCACCTCCAGCAACACAGTGTCGTCTGGCACCATGCTGGTGCGTGGGTTCAATCCTGACTCGGCATGCTCAGTCGCTGGCAACACTTTGTGCAACACCCTGGGTTTTCCTTGGCCGTCTCAGCCCCATCTGTTTTCTGACCTGAGCCGACCCTGTACAGCTCTTGACAAGATCCCAGTCTGAAGTGGTCTGCTTGCTGATTGCCACCTCTTCAGTCTCCTTATTGTCTGCACCGCTGTGCTCTCCAGGGCCTGGGCTCCTCCTGCTTGGTTCTAGCTCCAGAAGAAATCTGTATTTACCTTAAAACCTGTTAGGTGGCTTTTCTCAGGAGGGCAGGCAGGGGGTGGGGATTGTTAGGAGGAGGAATGAGGCTGAGGTTATTGATGGAATGGAACAGCTATATTAAGGGGAGCAGAGACCAATATATTACTGCTGTTCTAAACCCAGTGCTGTAGTGATGTGTGTGGAATGTGTGCCCCTAAAGCTGAAATACCGAGTCCTTGAGTTACTGCAGGTGCTTGGCCTTCCCTTGGGGCCTGATCCTGACTCCCACTGGAGCTTTGCCTGAGTAAGGACTGTAGGATCAGGCCCTGGAGTTATACTTAGAACATAGTGCTGGAAAGGTCTAACAAGTGGGGTTCCGCAGGGGTCTGTTTTGGGACCGGCTCTGTTCAATATCTTCATCAATGATTTAGATGTTGGCATAGAAAGTACGCTTATTAAGTTTGCGGACGATACCAAACTGGAAGGGATTGCAACTGCTTTGGAGGACAGGGTCAAAATTCAAAATGATCTGGACAAATTGGAGAAATGGTCTGAGGTAAACCGGCTGAAGTTCAATAAAGACAAATGCAAAGTGCTCCACTTAGGAAGGAACAATCAGTTTCACACATACAGAATGGGAAGAGACTGTCTAGGAAGGAGTATGGCAGAAAGAGATCTAGGGGTCATAGTAGACCACAAGCTTAATATGAGTCAACAGTGTGATACTGTTGCAAAAAAAGCAAACGTGATTCTGGGATGCATTAACAGGTGTGTTGTAAACAAGACACGAGAAGTCATTCTTCTGCTTTACTCTGCGCTGGTTAGGCCTCAACTGGAGTATTGTGTCCAGTTCTGGGCACCGCATTTCAAGAAAGATGTGGAGAAATTGGAGAGGGTCCAGAGAAGAGCAACAAGAATGATTAAAGGTTTTGAGAACATGACCTATGAAGGAAGGCTGAAGGAATTGGGTTTATTTAGTTTGGAAAAGAAAAGACTGAGAGGGGACATGATAGCAGTTTTCAGGTATCTAAAAGGGTGTCATCAGGAGGAGGGAGAAAACGTTCACCTCAGCCTCTAATGATAGAACAAGAAGCAATGGGCTTAAACTGCACCAAGGGAGATTTAGATTGGACATTAGGAAAAAGTTCCTAACTGTCAGGGTAGTTAAACACTGGAATAAATTGCCTAGGGAGGTTGTGGAATCTCCATCTCTGGAGATATTTAAGAGCAGGTTAGATAAATGTCTATCAGGGCTGGTCTAGACTGTATTTGGTCCTGCCATGAGGGCAGGGGACTGGACTCGATGACCTCTCGAGGTCCCTTCCAGTCCTAGAGTCTATGAATCTATGAATAAGAACGGCCAGACTGGGTCAGACCAAAGGTCCGTCCAGCCCAGTATCCTGTCTACCGACAGTGGCCAGTGGCAGGTGCCCCAGAGGGAGTGAAGCTAACAGGCAATGATCAAGTGATCTCTCTCCTGCCATCCATCTCCACCCTCTGACGAACAGAGGCTAGGGACACCATTCCTTACCCATCCTGGCTAATAGCCATTAATGGACTTAACCTCCATGAATTTATCTAGTTCTCTTTTAAACCCTGTTATAGTCCTGGCCTTCACAACATCCTCAGGCTTCTGTGCCTCAACATTTCCTGCTTTTAATGTGCATTGATGCCAGGCCTCATGTGCAGACTGTAGGGCTGGCAGAAGCCATTACTTCTTATTGCTGCTGTGGTCATGGACTCGTTTTATTCAGCATGTAATTAAATTGTGAAAGTTCACAGTACAATGTAGAAATACTCACAGGGAGGGCAGCATTGTCTAGTGGCCAGAGCATGCAACTGGACTTCAGGAAACCAGGGTTCTGACGTTTGTGTGACTTTGAGAAAGTGACTTAGCATCTCTGTTCTTGTCTCCATCTCATTCGGTAAATTGGGTATAATAATGTGACTACATACTTCTCAGATATGTTGTGAGGATTTATCCCTAAATATTAGTAAAGTGCTTTTAGAGCCTTCCAAGGGGACTGGCAGAGAATTGCTAAATATTGTGATAAGAATGACATCTGCAATTGGATGAAATTCCAAGCAGCCACCAATCCTCAGGCTTCAGGGCGCATGTTACTCACTAACTGGGGTCAGGAAGGAATTTTCTATGATGAGTCAGTGTTGCACAAAAAGGTGTGTTCCCTTCTTTTAAAGCAGCTAGTACAAGCCATTGCTGGAGGCAGGTTGCTATACTGGATGGACCACCAGTCTTTTCCAATATAGTAATTCCTGTATGGATTGCATCAAGGCTTACTCCTTTTTGGATCTTTGCCTGGTTACAATCTAATGGGCTAAGGCTGTAGCTTTCCATGTGTGCAGGAGGAACTGCTTGGAGAAAACAAAATACCCAGATTGTTTTTCCACTTAGGGCCATATCCAGAGTGGGTGTATGTGTTGCAATAGCTTTATATTTCCCTCTGCATGTTGAATCCTAATGTGGGGTTAGAAATGGGAACCTGGATTATTTATTCCTTGTGAGAAGATATCCTGGGCTGAGGTGTGGGACTTTGAACCTCTCAGCCCAGCGAGACATTTAAGACAGGTTGCAACCCCTGGCAAGTAATGGGTTTGGAAAGGGACTGCCAGCAGTCGCTGTAACTGCAAGGGGTGCTGCTGCTACGCCATCAGAAATATTGTTGCACTTTTCCTCTGGTCTTGAAAGAGCCTGTTACTGCTGTGTACCAGAGAGATGCAAATCTGGATACAAGACTCACAGAACAACACGGACTTGGATTCCAGACAACTTCCTCTAGCAAATAGACAAGAATGTTTAAAAAGAGGGGAAAATATGTTTGTCATTCATCCCCTTAGTTCTGATATTGGGCTACGCCTTGTGCTCCTAACCTAGGAACCCGGGCTCCTTACTTGGTTTTTACTCTTGTTGAAGCCTAAGTAGGAAATGAGTAAAAACGGGCTAAGCGTGGCAGGACTGGGCCACAGGCAGGGTGGATTTGATTTAAATCACTAGTCAGGAAGACTCGATTTAATCATGGATTTCTACATAAAAGTGCATTCTTGTTGCTTGTTATAACCTTAACACACATTCCTCACAACTCAGAGGTAGATGTAGGTTTCATTTTTAGAAGGTACACACTATACATTTTAAAAGTGATTTATCTTGAAAACTTTTCAGATTAGTTTTACAGCTATATCAGAAAATGAATGATTGTTTGGTTATTTCATTTACCAAAGGTAATTGAAGCAGATATTTATGATGTCATTGGGAGGTGAACTATCTCCAATTCAACATTAATTGGAGGATTTTCTTGCCATGCTGTATTAGGAGGAGAACATCACCAAATAGACATTAAAATTGTTTTATTGAACTAAAACAACAACGTTATGTATTCTGGATTGTTTTCTTCGACAGCAAACATATAATAATTTAACAAAACAAGCATATGAATTTTTGAATTTAGTTAAACATTCAAGTTTTTTAATATCAGGTTTGTTTTTGTTAAAATTGTTTTAATTAAAATAGTTAAATGAAATATTTAAAAACAAACCCTGAAAATTAAATCGACTGTGTCAGTCAGGTCAACATGAGAAATTCAAAATATTGGCTTCTGCACTAACTCAGTCATCTTCACCTTCACTTTCCTTTTTGTTCATAATCTGGAAAAGAAAAACAAGCTTTCCTGCTTTTTCAGGTCCCAAACAATTTCTCAATTTGGAATGAATTAGTCCAAAGGAAGAAAATATTCTTTCTACACCGACAGAAGAAGCTACTGCTGTTACAAGTGAGATTATCACTTAAGCACTTGGATTCAGAGACTATTTAAGTGACCTCCACCAGTTCACTGGTGTGACTTTCTTTAAAACAACATAAGTAAACATATATTTCTTGAATGGTTCTTATTCCCAAACTGGGTCTCTTTTACGCCTGCTGCCATGATAGGTTTTCCCTTCTAGTGAGAGAATGGTATGGTAGATTTCAAATCAATGAAGGCTACACTCAGAGAGACCTCAAGATTTCTTGAATATGCTGCTCAAACAGTTTCACTTTTGTTTCTACTTCCTGTCCCTCCCTTCTCACATTTTTCTCTAGACTTCTTCTCCTTGTCCAGATCTTTTCTGCCCCCAACAATCTTCTATTTGTTGAACTTTTTGAAACTTTGCATTTTTAGAAAGAGGTAAGGGATTGACTCTATGTATACAAATTTGCAGAGGGACAATAGGGTTAAGGTCTGTTATTTCTCACCTCTATATATTTATTTATTTAAAAACGTTTTTGCTGTTAACAAGCATGTTATCTCTGGAGACAAAATGCACAGTTTGAGAAGTGCAAAACTAAGCATCTCTGATGGTATCTCCTAGACTGAGCACTGAGTCAAATTGCATAGATAGAAAGATTAACCTAAATAATCTATACAGAAGCCTGTGGAACCCCATAAGATTGGGTCCCTAATCCATGAATTATTGGAACTCATTTACAAAACTTTTCTTAAACATTACATGAATATATTGTCTCATGCTATAGAATTAGACTTTATAATCCCTATTCCATGATGAGATATCTTTGAGCTATAATGTATCTTAATTAAAACTATCTTTAGATAGGTTTTTTCCTCAAAAAGAATTTTATAAAAAAATCTGATTTAAATTAAAAAAATCAGATTTTTGTTTTATATATATTTTTTAAAATCATTGATTTTTATCCAGCCTGGCCACAGGTCATTGTAAAATAGCCTCCTTCACTGCCCATTGCAGCCAATGGGATCTGAGAGCAGTCAGCGCCTCTGCATAGTAGGCCCGAGATGTCTCTGGTGAACACTCAAAATTAGCAGTTGTTTTTGAACATTTAGGCCTAAGTGAAATGAGGCGACAGGTAATAGAACCCGGGAGTCCTGGCTGCCAGGCCTGTCCTGTGCTCCAGCTATTAGACCACCTTGCTAGATAAGGATATGAAAATCTTTTCAAGTAAGTGATGTTCTTCTGAAAGTTGCCTTGGAGTGACCGGTGTGTGCTGAAGAGGAGAGGGTGTGTTTGCATGAGGCGGTGAGCAGGGGCAGGTAGAGAAGTGAAGGTGTGACAGGTGAGGAAGTGGAGATGCTCTTGGGGGCGGCTGGCTCATGCTATCCCAGAATATGAATCGTGGGTGAATGGATCACCCCTAGAGGAGATAATGTGTACAGGTGAGAGGTGAGCAGACTCAGCATGTGTGTTGCCTGAAAGAATCAGCGTCATTCCCAGTGTGGAAGGAGCTTGTTAGGGCAGCTAACTCTGCCCAAGCCACCTAACTGGTTATTTAACTGGCTCTAATGAGAGGCACAATGCTGGGATCTTACTCTTTGTGCAGTGTGGGCCCTTCTTAGCCAGCAAGTGCCATGCAAGGAGCCATGAGGATGAAGCTCACAGACCCCCCCTCAGTCTCTCTGGAGCCTTTGGCCTACTTCTTGTAATGGGACCTGCCCTTGCTGCTGTGCCCAGTGCAGAAGGGAGGAGAGGGTTTCACAGAAGATTGCTTGAGCTGCTTCGAAACAGGGTATTGGACAAACACGGAGGTCGGATGCCCTGGTGGCACAGTTTCACGTCTCCGCAGGGGTATTTCTGCCCTTCTCCTGCTAGAAATAGGTGGAGTCCAGACCATTTGCTGTGAGCCAGGCTCTGAGACATTTAACGACTCAGGTCAGATCCCATGGTGTTTATCCATGGCGAAAATCTGCCCCCTCCATCACTGCTGTGCAGCATGCTTTCCACTAGCCCTCCAGCTGGGTGCCTCCTCTACCCAAGAAGTGGCTGCATTTTGGTGTGCTATATAGGCTAAGCGCTTTGAGATCCCCCTTGTAATGTAAAATACACGGCTATGGGGATGTTCAGAGAAGCACTTGGAAACTTTAGCTAATTAGCTTTCCAATTGCCCTATGTAAATGCACATGGCTTGGGACCGGATGGTGATGGTCACCATTCTGAGAGAGAGAGAGACCTGCGTTGTGATGTGAGCCTCAGTTTTGCCCTTTGCCAGGAAAGGGCTTGGAGCAGGTGGCAGCACAAGTTCCAGGCCCTGAACAGGGGCTTGCTCACCTTGCCTCTATTGTAACTTGTGAAAGATCCTCAAAAGATGCTACAGTATGCCTGGAGAGAAATGAAGATACCCCCATTTTACAGAAGGGGAAACTGAGGTACAGAGGGTGACTCCTCCAAGACCACGTGGCAGGTCAGTACGTGAGCTGGAAATAGATGAAATTGCTTAGAGCAGCGTTTTGCTGAATGCCCTGCTCTAAGACACTCTTTATTGGAACTATTCCTTTCCTCTTGTAGCAAACACCTCCAGTGTAGCCCCTAGGCCAGACAGACACATTTCTCTAGAGGATTTCCATTTCTTTAGCTTTATTCAGATTTACAGCTGGGGTTTCTGCAGGATCCAGAGGGGATCACCAATTCAGTTGCAGCAAGGAGGCTGCAGGAGGAAGACAGACAGATAGACAAATGCACACACCCTGGCTGGTTGTACATGTGAACACATCTGCATGTCCTTGATCAGTATCCTGATGCATGCTTCAGAAACAAGCCCATTAGGGATTGTGTATGAGCAGCAGCCTATCTGGAGGCCCTGCAGGTTGCATGCATCATCTCGCGTCCTGCACTGGGGGTGATGGTGCTGAGATTGAAGGGAGAGACCCAGTTGTGTGTGGCGAGCCCCAAGGCTCCTAGGACTGAGCATTGCAGAGAAAGATAAACTGGCCTTTCCTCTCCTTTAATCTCTCTGCTCCTTGCTGCTCCCCATCTCCACTCCCTTTGTCTAGCCTCTCCCACAACCCCTGCTTCTCATTTTTCTCCTGTGAGTCAGTGGTGGTGGAAGGGGGCTGACCGAACTGGGTGTTTCCCTGCCTCCTGCTGCAGGATCCTTTGCAGAGGGAGCAGGCAAGTTGAGGCATTGCTGTGGGGGTGACTGAAATGGATGTTTGCAGGCTCCTCCAAAAGCTGAGTCCGCTGAAAGCTGCAGAGCACAGAAAGCTCAGGCCTAGCTCTGCCATAAAACGCAGAGTGTGGGGCTGCCTTGCTGAAGGGCCCCTCTCGGTAGAGAAACACCGAGCGAGTCCTTGTGTTTAGTTAGTCCTGGGCTAGTAGCACTGTCCCAAGATATGCAAATTCCGGGCAGGCAACCTCCGGCTTCCACCAAGGAGCTGTGGGACTGGGTGGAGTGAGCCCCTCCCCGAGCAGTGCCTGCTCCTGACTCAGCACCCTTTGCAGTTCCAGGCCAGGCCCCCTCACAGTTCTGCAGAGGCTCCTCAATCTTAACCTGCACCTACTTCAGTTTTGGATCCCTCCTGCAGCCACAGCTCTGCCAATGGCCCTCAGTTTTGATCAGCACCTTCTCCTGTTCCAGCCCTGCTCTCCACAGCGCCTGGCCAGGGTGCTTCTGTTCTGACCTGCAGCCCCCTGTCTGTCCTGGCTCTGGGTCTCTCTGGAGCAGACCCTGCCAAGCCCCAACTCTCTCATAAGTTGAGGCTCCTGGAAGTGAAAGGCTGGGATGCTCCATCCCCAGAAGTGATCAGCGGAGACCTGGAGAGGTCTCTTCCTCCTGCTGTATGGGTGCACCCCTATACCCCGCTGCTGTCGGCTGGGGCTGCAGTGGCTAGAATCCATGGCACTCTTTTGCTTTACTCCAGGCCTGGTAGGTAGCTGCTCTGCGCTGTGTGGTACTGGCAGGTAGGGAGCTGGAATGCAGCTGCCTCTGCCCCAGTCGGAGTGAACAGAGCAGAAGCGGAGGTTGATGTGTTTGGGTCGGGCTCCAGGGTGCTGGCTGCTGCTTTTGCAAGCTCGGTGTCCGCACCAATTGATTTGCACTGAATAGCGACTCAGCTGCAGATCCGTCTCATTATGACAACATGGCACTGACTAGTGTTGGGCACCCCCGTCAATGGGGCCATCTGGACGCCTCTCAAACCAACCTGCAGCCTCTGCTCTGCACTTTCTTAGCCCTGCGTTGTAGCCTAGGCCTTTGCCTCCATGTGAGCCTGTGCCACAAGGAGAAATGGCTGGGAAGCAGAATTCCCTCTGTATTCTTCAGTGCAATTTGCGTTCCGGAATTGCTTAGGTTTAGAGTCAGTGCAGGGCTCCTGGCAGGCGTTTGGATGCCTGTGAGTGGCACATGCACATGGTACTGTCCTGCCGCTGAAGCTGTGCATTCTGTGTAGCTATGAAAATCAAATTCCCCCTACCATTTCAACTCGATACAGGATTCCTCTTTACTTCAGGTCCTAAACTGTATTGTCATGTTACTGTTAGCTGTGGACCAGCTGCCACGCTCCACCCCAGTAGCAGCTGCATTTCAGGGGTGGGTGGAATTATTCCTGTTGGTTGTTGTTGGTACAGTCAGTAAAGTGCCTTCTGTCTGAGAAGAGCTAGAGGAATGGAAGACTTTTCTCCTCCTGTCAGCAGTCCAAACCAATCATTTCTGTGTGATCTCTTCCCAGCTATTGAGGGGATTTAGGCAAAATTTCCCGCCTTTAATATTTTGGGTTATTTTATTACATAACCTCTCTTTAAAAGCAATACTGAAGATTTCCCCAGTTTTTCTGAAGCTGTACTCCTGGGCAAAGCATTAGTGAACACAGAGGTAGGGTTGAGAATGTATTAACCGGAGTGTTATGTTTTCCAAACACAGACCTTCAGCCTGAATATCTTTTGTTTTAGATGACGCATAACCATGAACAAGAAAGAACAAAAGCAAAGGCTCCAGGAGAGAGCCCAGTGTGTGTGTGCGCCTTTGTGACAATCTGCACTGGACTGAACACAAAATGGCTGCCTGCCATACTAGACAGTAGAGGCCTTAGAGATGTAAAGGTGCAGCTCGGATGGGTGCATAGGCACGGGGGGCTCTGTGGCCTGTGGATGGGTGAATGGCGATGTTTGGGGCCTGTACGGGCAGCTGAGATCCAAGATGTTGGAATCTCTTGAATCTTTACGTTTGGGTCTGCACTTCCGTTGGTTCAGAAGCAAGAGCCAAAGTCCCAGGCTAGGAGGGAAAATTAGGGTTTGTGGCTGGGTCTATCAGAGTTGTTGCAAAGTTGGCTTTTAAAATCAGCTTATTGGTGCTCTCTTCGCACCGTCCCCGTGGTGGTTTTCCCCAGGGGAGTGCTTCTGTCTCTTTACTTTGGGGTGGGGTCAGATCCCAAAGTCCTTCTTAAGCCAAGCTCTCGCTGCAGTTTGTAATTGTTTGCCTGAGCTAATGGCCTCTGGATGCACTCCAAGGAGGCTGTGCCCGAGATACCTCCCAGCATGGGGAGGCCAAGGTTTCCTCATCCAGAAGGATTTCTCTTTCTGCTCCTTCGCCTCCAGTCTGGGAGCTCATGTGAACCAGACACACGGTTCTCTTGCTTAGTGTATCCAGCCAGTGTGTACTGGCTGGGATGAGCAAATCCAGGGCAATTCACCAAGGACATATGGAGAGTGAGATGCCAGTTACATCTGGACATGTTGTTACCAGCACAGGCTACAGCTGGATTAAATTCCTCAGCTGTGAAAATCAGCAGCCTCCATTAAAGGCTCAGACTTCTTTCTATCTGCCTTCCCTTTCAGCTGAGTTTCTGCTGCTGCTTCTCTGTCTTGTTGGTCCATTTCCTAGGTGAGCCTGAGCCCATGTGGGTATTGTGGAGCTGGGATTCTACCCTGCAGTATTTCTAGCTGTGCTGTACGTAAATACGGTACGCTGGTAGGGCCATACCTACAACCCTTGTTTCTCTGGGAGTGGAGTACTGGGTGCTGTAGAAAGGGCAGCCATGGCCATATTAGACTCTAGCAGCCACGTAAGGTACCGAGGGAGAACCAGAAAGCCATGCTTTGAGCACCCCCCGTCCAATAAACCAAGGGCCTGACCTTTTGTGGTTATTAGCGATCTCATGGCTCTGCCTATGAGGGAAGAGGTGTTGGCGCCAGTGTCCTGGCCACATTGCAGTTTGGATAATTATATCCTGCCTGCACAATTTCAAGTGGTTACAGACCTCTCCTTCACCTCCTGCCCTAAGCGGCTGCCGGTCACTTGTGTTGCTGCACTCTAGAGCTGGCTGCGTTCCCGTGTTCAGGGATGGGATTCCTACGACGTGTGTCGAGTAACGTTTGCAGAGCACCGTGGATCCCTGTGCATGAATGGGGCTGCCTAAACTTAAAATCAATGTCCATGGTCTGTGTATGTGCATGGAGGAATATCCCTCTAGGAGCTACAGACCCCATTCAACACAGCACTTGCGGGCATGCCCCTGAATCAAAGGGACCTGCTCGTGTGAGCATGTGCTTAAGTGCCTTGCTGGACTGGGGGCCTATTTGGGAGTGCGAGAGACTATCCAATGGCTTTGTCGCTGAGGTGGTAAACACTGGGATGGGTTTGTGAATCAGGCAGCTCCTTCCTGCCCTAGCGAGGGAGAGTAGGTTGGACCCTAAAGTGGAACGTGTTCTCAGTGCCGCTGACACAGTGGGCTGTGGTGGTCAGAGTTGCTCCCTGGCGTGGCAGCCAGCTGGTGAGCTTGGTTCTCCCGTTCATTCGGTGCAGGGTGAGCTGAACTCTTCCGCTGTGGCTCAATGGGACGGGAGGCCCGTTTCCCAAGCAGGGATGCTCCTCTGCTTCCCTGCAGCGCTGGACGGTACCAGGGGCAGGATCTCCTTTGGCAGCAGTGCCCGCTCTTTGCCGTGGCTGCCGTCATGGCTCATGATGTGTTGCAACAGCAGCATAAGGAGAGGAGCAGGGCAGCGTTCAATGCCGCACGTGGCTCCTCGCTTTGTGCATTATCAGCCCTTTTAATTATAGTGCATTCCACTTGGGCTGTGAAAACAACCGGGCTTCATCAACCCGCAGCTAACGCCACCCCTTTGTGCAAGTGTTTGTTTAGCAGGGCCCGATCCTGCACACGCTGATGTTCCAGGGTGTCTGGCTTTGACAGGAGCGGGGCGGAGGGCATAGCAAGCTCAGAGAGAGGGAAACTTGTTGGAGAGCGCAATGCAATGTACCAGCACCAGCACGGGTTCTGCCTAGAGGGAAGTTGGGGAAGCTTTTCTATGCAAGATGCTGCTTGGCTGGGGGTAGCTCCGGCTGTGTGTTTGCTGGTGGCACAATGTGCAAGGTGCTGTCCGTATGGGAGGGAAACACAGACCCTGCCCCGCAGAGTGGAAAAGCTAAGGGCTGGGGGAGGCTGAGGGAGGGGAGAGCTGCCTGTTCACACTGTCCACCTACACATGGATTCTGGTGCAGAGCTCTGCATCTGCTTTGGGTAACTCCTTTCAGTCTGCAACTGTGTCTCACTGGGGTAATTAAATGGCACACTCCAGAGAGCGTGTTTGGACTCAGGAACTGGCAGGAGTGGGGAAATGGGAGGTGCTGGAGGGTCTTCTCCCTGGAGGAGAAGCGAAGCGAGAGTTTGGGGAATCTCCTCCTGCAGAAAAAAATATTTGGAAACTGCCTGCCACTTGGTGCAAAGCACCATCATGAACCAGAGATCAGAGGCCTCCTGGCTGGGATGGTTTAGGAAGATCCAAAGAGGCAAGGAGTGATTCCCTGCAAAGGAAGGGAAATATACCCTCCTACCCCACTTTGAACACTGCCAAGGGAGAACCCAGCCGCCCCCAGTGCAGTGAGCTGAGTGCATCCCGCTGTTCCTGATGCTCTGGAGGAGATGCCAGTGCTCTGTTCTCATTGGCCGTCTGCAATCCCATTACAGCTAGGGGGGAAATCAAAAGAATTCCACATGCTTTCCAAGAGATTAGCCCTTTCTTGAGCTCTGTAATCATCCCCCTCCCCTCCCCTGGCACCCTATGCCTGCCACCTGCATCTGGCAAGGGCTGTGCAGCAGAAAGTGCTGTCCCCAAGACAGAATGGTATTTTGGCATGTTTTAAAATAACCGAACTTTGTGTGTGTGTGAGGGACGACAACTGGAATGTGTGTTGGCATGGACCTTTCAGTTAAAACTATCGACTCGCAGGAAGTTCCATTTTCTGGGGACGCGCCGTTCATTTCAATAATGCACAGCTCTTATAGTGCTGTTCATCAGCAGATCTTGAAGTACTTTACAAAGGTCAGTGTCATTATCCCCACTTTCCTGATGGGGAAACCAAGGCACAGAGAGGGGAAGTGACCAGACCAGTGGCAGAGCCTAGAACAGAACCCAGGTCTCTTGGATCCCAGCTCTATCTACTAGGTACATTGCCTGTCCTACTAGGCCTCAGAGGCGCTTTAGATTCAGATTCACTTGGAAGGACAGGGAATTAAACCAGTAAACAGTGAAGCCCTTGTAGTAATAGTAGTGTGATGCACTGGCTTATTTGTACATGCCATTGTCTTCTAGTAATGGATATAATCCAAACTGCTCCACTGCGTGTCATAGGCCTGTACTGTGAACAGCTGATGGACATTCTTTAGCTCATTGTAGGGGCTTGGTTTCCATGGGCATGAGGTTCCCAGTGGCCATGGTGTGCAGCATATTGACAACACGTTCCTAGGGAACATGAATGTGCTGATACTTGGCACTTTACATTGTGTGAACAAAAGTCAATCCTACTGCACCGGGGGTCACTGATTACTGTCATCACCTCCCATTTTACACATGGGAAACCAAGGCACTGAGTGGTTAGGTGACTTGCCCAAGGTCGTGCTGCAGGTTGGCAGCAGAGCCAGGGATAGGACTTGGGAACCTGACCCTGATTCCCTGCCCCATTCTCAAACCACTAGTTAATGCTGCCTGTCTCGTTACCCTGGCTATGTGAGCTAACCCCAAGGCAATAGGAATCCCCACCACCCGGGTAACAAGGTGTCTCTTCCTACCTTGGCGCAGTGCCTTCTGGGTGAAGTTTCAGCTCCATCCCCTGCTCCTGACAACTTTGGGGCACGTCCTTCGCTCCCTGTGTTGTGATCCTGCTGGAGCATGTGCTGTAAAGGACGTATGGATTCATCATGCAGATTAGGGGCTCTGGCTGGAATATAGTGCTGGGTCGAGGCAGAGTGAAGCAGCCACACTATTAATGTAGTTACCTCAAGGACACATGCACCTGGCAAGGATCCAGCTTGTCTGATGCGGTCAACCTCTGTCCTTCCTCCGAACACTGAACAAGACGGAGCCATCGGTGATACGTGTACAAACAGCCCCATGTGCTTCCGGTCTGGGACATGTGCCTGACCCATCTGGCAGCGCCTAGAAATCCCACAGGAGCATGTCTGTAAGGTCTGCAGGGAAGGCCCTCTGAGCCCTGTGTCTAAGGGCTGTGGGCAGCAGGGAGCGGTCACCCTAGGGTGCAGAGGCATCTTACGTACCAAGACTTACAAAATGAGCCTCAGAACTGGGGCTGAGGATGAATCTCCAGTGGGATCGGAGCTGAAGCCTGTGCAGGGTAGGGATGTAGGGTACCCCGGGGGAGAGAAGGGGCACAGAGAGCCCTCTGCTCCCTTCCTGCCCTGGGCTCCTCTCCCATCTCCTAGTCCCTCATCCCTGGTGCCTGACCCTCTGGCCCCCTCCTCCTCAGCGCTCTCTGATCCCAGCTGCCTGATGTCCTCCCCGCACCCTGCCAGGCATTGTTTCCCCCTGGATGAGGGACACTGCAAGGGAGAATTAGCAGACTCCCCTTCTGTCTCTCCGCACTGCAGCTGCAGCCAGCCTCTTGCACTTTTCCTTGGGTTGTGCAACAGACCCGGACCTCCCGCATGCCAGATGGTGCTGGCCTGCCCTTCCCAGGGAGCCTCTCTCCAGAGTCCTGATGAATATTCAGCAGTGAGAGGCAGAGGTTCAGCTCTCCAGAAGAGCAGGAGCGGTTCGGGGAGGGGAGGGCCGTGCCAGGCAGCAGGAATGAACTCGGTGATGTCCATATAATGAGAGGGGAGCAGAGCTTGAGAGGAAGGGATCCCAGTGCTGGAGAGGGGCCAGGATGAATGCTGGCCAGTGAGAGGCATGAACCATTGTAGGGGGGAGGTGTGGGCAGGGCCGGCTTTAGGCCTATTCCACCAATTTCCCCGAATCAGGCCCCACGCCCAGTGAGAATCCCTTCCCTGGCTAGAGGCACCTTTTCAATTTTGCTCACCTGACAGTGCTTTGGGTCTTCAGCGGCGGATCCTTCACTCTCTCCGGGTCTTCGACGGCACTTCGGCGGTGGGTCCTTCGCTTACTCTGGGTCTTTGGCGGCACTTCGGCAGCGGGTCCTTCAGTGACACTGAAGACCTGGAGCGAGAGAAGGACCCACCGCCGAAGTGCCGCCAAAGACTCAGAGCACCACCCGGTGAATACAAGCCCCACGTGTTTTTTTTACCTGTTTTTTTTTTTAAGTCATCCCTGCCAGGGCCCTGTCGAAACTGTTTGAATTGGGCCCCGCACTTCCTAAAGCCGGCCCTGGGTGTGGGGAGGGAGGAAGTGTGGTCTGGATTTGTTGCCAAGACCTCTGGGTTCTATTCCTGGCTCTGCCAAGCTCCGTGTCACCCCTTGGGCAATTTACATCTCCCCCCATGCCTCAGTTTCCTCCTCTGGAAAATTACAATAATCCTGATCTGCCTCTCAGAGGGCTGTGAGGCTCAGGCCAGGTCCACACAAGAAATGTTTGCTGATCTAGCTATGTCAGTTGGGTGGTGGCTGGTTTTTGTACGGCGTTTCTAAACTGTCCAAGATCCCAGTGTAGGCACAATTATATTGGCACAAAAGTGCTTTGGTGGATACAGAGCATGTCGCTTAGGGAACCAGTATAAACTATGCCAGCAGAAGCACTCTTTTGCTGGTATAAGCTGTGTCTTCACTTGGAGGGCTTACCAGTATAACCCTGCCAGCAAAGCTTTCTAGTGTAGCCCTGGCCTTAGCTCCACGTGTGTCTATGCTAGTGACCCTTTTCACTTCTCTACCACTTTGCAAGCCTTCATTAGTTCTGAAAGGAGACGTGTCAGCATCAATTTCCAGATGGGGAAACTGAGGCATAACATGGGGCTGTGACTCACCCACAGTCCCAGGGAGTCAGTGGCAGAGCCAGGAATAGAACCCAGGAGTCTAGTCACTAAACAGGCTCCCCCCTGCATAAGATGTTTCTGTAGTACCCATGAGGTCTGCGACCCACAGGGGTTTGGCGGGGGAACGGTTATCGGACCGTGGGGTTACTAGCTGGTTTCTGCTAATTCCCCAGCTCCCTCTCCCCCAGAGCCTTCTAGACTCCTTGTCCCCACATGTGTCCAGGCAGGGACAGCTCCCAGGCCGGTGTGTTCATGGGTCGTTCCCTCCCTGGAGTCCCGCCGGTCACCTGGGTGGGACAGGCCCCGGGTGAATGTCTCCATGTGCAGGAATGAGATGGAGGGAGGTCCTGCTCAGCTGGGTGATGAGGTCTCCTGCACACCCCTCTCCCCAGTCAAAGAGAAGTCGGCCCAGTATCCGAAGGGAGGCTGCTCTGCTGACTCCACATGGGGAAGGAGCTGCCTGGGCCACTAGGGTCACTCTCATCTCTCCTGAGCTAGTCCGTTAGATCTGCTTTGGGGTCGCTTTTCTGTATTGTCCCCCTCTCTCAGTGGCATCAGAGAGCTGGGGGGAGGGGATGATCGTGCCAACCAGGGTGAAACTGCCTAGTCCTCTGGGAACAACTGTCCAGCCCCCTGCTGACTGTGTGTGTGTATGCCCGTCCGTCCGTCCATCCAGGCATCCAAGCCTGGGGATAGTTACTCCTGAGCTGTCTCTGCCTCATCGCCCTGGTCTGTCCCAAAGGTTCGCCCTCAGTCCAGGAAAAGGCCCTGCTACCCTGGATGCCAGATTGGAAGTTCCAGCTGAAAATCTAGCTCCTGACAGCTGCCAACTCGGGTTTGGAAGAGAGCAAGAGGTCTGCTCCCTCCAGCAGGGCCCAGTGAAAGGGCTCACCAGAATTTCCACGGTCACAGGCCGATGGCTCTCCTGGGTTTCCCAGGCCTCTCTAGGTGGGAGCTGGGATCAACCCCTGTGGCTCCCTCTTGCCTCTTGTTCCTGCTGGGCTGTATCACTCCAGACAGCTGCTCTGGATTTATTTTCCTGGGCGAGTGGGAAGCGTTTGCTGAACTCTTCCCGTTCTGGATGCAGCATCTGTGCTCGGGGAAAGACACTGGGCCTGGAGGGGAGGAGGGGGTGCAGGGGAGGGGCTGCTTTTCTTTTTCAATGAATGAACTGTGCAGTTGGAACAGCTGGGAGCTGGTATTCACTCCCCTGCTGGCCTCCAAGGAGATGCAGAGACCCAGGGAGATGAGATCCCTCCCCCCACTGCGCCCCGCTCCTCTCCCTGTCCTTGAGTTCACACTTCTCCAGCCCTGCTCTCTGTATGGAGGCTGCTGCACCAGCAGCGTCTCTGTGCAGCTGGTTTTGTGCATTGTCCTGCTGGATCCAGAGGCACAGATGAGCGTGAAGGAGAGAGGCAGCAGAAAGCGCCGGGGATGCTGAATGCTGGGAGGCAGCTGGATAAAGGCAGCAGCCTGAGCTGGGACCCTGGTGTGGCAGGAGTTCTTGGCTGTGTAGCTGCATCTCTGGAGGGTCCCTTGGCACCAGAGCCTGCCAGCTGCCAGGATGGTGGTTTTCCTTGGCAGAAACCTCCCCTCCCTCCTGACTCTGTTTAAGAAGAAAGGTGAGTACAGCCTCGGTGGGACAATCCCTTGTCCTTCTGCAACCCTGGCCCCTGGTGACCTCCAAGCATGAAGCCTCCCTGCCCCCCTTGTGTTGTGGGGCTGGGCTGGCTCCCTGGCGTGGTGCGAGAAGGATCCTGTTCTAGCTGGCTGCCTCTCTGGGTTGGGCAGGGAAAGGTCACCGCAGCAGCGGCTGCTCTTGTTAGTAGGGTGACCAGATGTCCCAATTTTATAGGGACAGTCACGATATTTGGAGCTTTATCTTATATAGGCACCTATTACCCTCCACCCCCGTCCCAATTTTTCACACTTGCTGTCTGGTCACCCTACTTGTTAGGAAGTTAACGGAATAAACCAGTGAGCTGCTTCCTGCCTGAAGATGACTTGCAGAGCGTGTCCAGACTGGGGGAGTGATCGTGTTGAAATCACATCCGTAAAGGGCTTGGTTGGGGTATGCATGCTCCTATGGGGGTGGACTAGGGTCCTGGATGAAGGCATTGGCCCTGGTGGGGGGAGAGAGAGAGCGAGCTCCTGGGTCCCATAAACTGGGTTGCATGTGCTTTGTAGTCTCCGTCACAACTTATCCTGGATGCTTTGGCTCTGCTGTTTCTGCCCATGTCCGACCCTGCGGCTGGCTGGCTGTAGATGCTGCCTGGCTGAGAGAGAATCTCTTTTTCTGTGTGGCTTAGCAGGGTGGAATCCTGTCTATTGTCCTGTGTCCTTTCCCCACTGTGCAGATCTGGAGCTGCTGCAGCACAGTCGGTATTTCATTTGCCTGGCTTTTAATGTGAGTGCATACATGGGGTGTGTGCAGCAGTGGCAGAGATGCTGTGGAGGAGGGGTGGTTCTCTCGCTGTTTGGGCTAGAGGCCTTGTGTGTATGTGTGTGTGTGTGTGGCCTGCTGACTGGGCAATTGGCGAAGACGACACTGGGAAGTGTGTGCAGGGGGACGGTCGGTGCCTCTGTGGTGATTCCACGGCCTTTGTCAGCTACTCATCCTCTCCCATCCTTCCTTCAGCACAAAGTTGTTTTTCTCTCTACGGCTGCAGGGCAGCTAGAATGAGATGAGCCATAATGGGCAGGAAACGTAGGCTGAAGGGGAGAGCCTGCTGAGCTGACTCAGCACTCGCCTGTCTCCCAGGATAGACAGTGGGAAGCATGACCACCCCCCCCCCCCCCACAGAACTCATCCAGGGCAGGTTACTTAGATCCTGGAGCCAGGGGCAGCTGGTGAGAGCCAGCTGCTGATGCCTCAGTCCACTAAGCAGCTGTGTGCATGGAGGCTTTGAGATGAGAATCTCGCTTGCTACCACAGGGAAGGGGATGATTTCACTGGAATGGGGTAGGAAGTGTGGCCTAAGAAATAAAGGAGGGGACTGGAAGTTAGGAGGACTGGCTGGGTGACCGTGCGCCAGTCGCAGCCTCCCTCTGTGCTTCAGTTTCCCCGTTTTAAAAAATTGGGTAAATACTTCCCTGCCTCAGAAGGGGATTGTGGGGATCAATTAATTCCTGTGTTTGAGGGGCTTTGAGATGCCTGGTTGGAGTGCTGTAAGGGGTGTAAATGCTGAGGTGGGAGGAGAATCTTCTACTTTATTTACTTGTTTCGCTTCAGACTCCCACCCCCTCCTCTGCTACTTATCTCCTTTGCTGGTGGCAGACCTGCGTCCAATGTACAAACTCCTTTCCCTGGACAAAGATACTGGTAGACGGTTGGGCGCAGGGTCTGCACCCCCAGCTTTGTCCTTCTCAGGCAAGTGAGGATGAAACCTCCCCAGCATGGGAAGCACTTTATTGATTCGTTGCTAAGCAGAGAAAAGGCAGGTGGGGGTGAGGTGTTCCAGGGCAGCCTGGGGTCAGCATGTGGAAGGCTTCAGTGCACTAGTAACTAGTGGGATGAAGTAAGGCAATATCCTGGGTAAGAACCAGCCTGGACTCCTGGGTTCTTTTTCCAGCTCTGCCACTGACTGGCTGGGACACCTCATTCAGAGATGAATTGATTCCAAGGCCAGAAGGGACCATGAGATCATGTTGTCTGACCCCCTGCGGAGCACAGGCCAGAGAACTTCCCCCAAGTCCCTCTGTGCTGGGCCCTGTAATCTGTGTTCGACCAGAGCATCTCTTCCAAAAAGGGAATTTTGCTCTGAAGATGACATCAGGGCGTCCCTTCACCTTTCTGTGGCTTGGGATAATAACCCTCCCCTCCCTATGACGGGGTCTGAGGCTGAAGTATGGTTTGAAGGTATAAGTGCTACATGCCTGGAGAGAAGAGGTGCAAAGCTGAGGGAAAGCGTGAGATTGTGGACAGAAAGGGGAATGTGGGAGGAAGACCTCGTGGAATGGAAAGGAGAGAGCCAGTTTGGAAGGTGTGTGGCTGGGGTGGGATTTGATCTCCAGCCACAAAGTTTGGTAGGTCTCAGTTATTGTCCTGGTCATCAACCCTTTCCCTCCTTCATCTCAGCTGGCTGTGAGAAGCCCATGGAGAATACTCTGAAGCCAGTGCTTCCTCCTTCCTGCTGGTCTGTAGGCAGAAGAAATGAATGCAAATTTCTGGTGTGGATAAATAAAGCCTTGTCTATGCATGCAAGTCATACTGCTGTAGCCATAGCAGGATAGTTACAGGAATACCAACCTCTAGGGTGAATGCAGATCTACTGGCATGAAGGTGCTTTTACCGTGTATGGGAATAGCTATACTGGTAAAATTGCCTTCACACTAGGGCTTGCATTGGTATAACTACTGATAGAAAATCACACCCCTAACTGACAGTCATACTGGTACAAGATCTGTGTAAATGCCCAGTGACTGGAGCAGGCGGTTGGGACTCAAAGCCCTGGGCTCTGTTTCTGGCTCTTCCACTGACTCACTGTGTGACTCTGGGCAAGTGATTTGTGCCTCAGTTTCCCCATCTGTGAAATGGGGATAATTATCTGGGACTAAATCCCACTGTAGCCCGTTAATGACAACTCTGAATCCTGTGCCAAGCCCTGCAGCTGCTCAGAACTTCACAGAGACTGTGGGGATAGAAAATTGGTCCTCCTGTTTCATTTCAAGTCCACAGGCCCTGCCACTTGAATGTAAGAAGATTCTCTCTTAGTTATTATCCACCTAGGGGCTATGACTCAGTTGAGCTATTCTGATTCCATCCTAGTGGAAGACAATGATGCCCCCAAACGCAAGTTTGTTACAATATATAGCAACTTCCTGGGGAAGAGAGTCAATTATGATGCTTAATTCGTGTTTGTAATGTGCTTTGGGATCCTCAGATGAAAGGGGCTGTATAATAAGGACAATGTATTAGTCATGTATTGGCTCGAAGTTGCGCTATAAATAGCATGTCAGTACTATTATTAAGGATGTATTTAAGGGCCTGACTGTTTCTCAAGGTATTTTGATCACTAGGGCAGAAGTAAATCAGCCGGCAGTTACCCTCTTGCTCTGAGATTGTGCCAAACAGCCCCCTGGTCCCATCCTGCAAGGCACTGGCACCCTCTGCTCCCATTGGGTTAGGACTGGCTCCTTAGTCCCTGAGGTGAAGTTGGAGGCTTTGGGGCTCTGTGGAGGGCTCTCCCCAGGGCCGGTGTGGCCTGTCCCTTTAAGCTGCCCTGAACTGCTGGCTCATTTGGTTTGTGTGCAAGGTGCACAGATATTTCTGGTATCAGTCATGTGATACACCCTGGGGAGCTTTCACTTATTCAGTGCATTCTTTTTAAAGGCACAGGATCCACTTCCAAAAGAGCAGAGTCAGACCTGCAGCCTCCCGCTGCCAAAGCCAGGGGCTGGTGGGGAAGGTACTAGGTCACCTCTGCCAGCGCAGGGCTGTAAGAGGAGCTGACTGTGAAGGGTTCTGCTGCAATGGATACAGGAAATGCAAAAGCCCTGGGCTCGCCTAGCTGGCTTGTTGATTCCTGCTAGCATCGCAGAGTCGGAAATGCCAGGCCATGGGGATACAGACTCCAGCAGAGGGGATGCCAAGGGGAGGGTTCTTAGAGCAACGACTGCGGCCAGGTCGACACTGTAAACGTACATCAGTATAACTATGTCGCTCAGGGGTGTGAAAATTCCCCCCCCCCGAAGCACTGCACTTATACCAACCTAACCCCCGGTGTGGGCAGCGCAAGGGTGATGGGAGGGCCTCCCCCTGTCGGCATAGCTACCGCCTCCCCCCCGTCGGCATAGCTACTGCGCCATAGTAGCGTCTTCACTAACATGCAACAGCGGCGCAGTGGCAGCTTTTTAAGTGTAGACCTGCCCTGAGCACTGACCTTCCCCAGCAGGGCCAGGCCCTCAACTTTGCCCCTAGCTGCGTCAGGGAAAGCTAGTTAACCCTGGCCCTGCCCCCAAGGGCGATGGAGATCCTCTTAATGCTTAGGAAGGACGGTCCAGTGACCAGGGCACCGAGCAGGCACTTGTTGCTGTATAATGCACTGAATCCACCCTGGGACTCAGCTCGTGTCTGTACAGGATGGGGTGGCCCCTCCCTACCTGCGGCTGGGCGGTAGGGGCTCGCGTGGCTCGATGGGCGCTGGGTAGAGCCCTGGGGGTGAAGCAGGAATCGTTGGCATCCCACTGGTGTGGCTGGGCGTATGTGTGAGCAGGACCAGGTGAGAGCGAGAGAGCCTAGGCCTCCAGTGAGTGCAGGGAACTCACGTGCTGCTTCCCCAGAAGTCCCCCAGGGTCCCCCCATTTACACACCTGCTTCTGTTCAGGCTCCCCCCCACTTTCTGTAATGCACTCTCCCCTCCCACCCCCGGAACACCTGCTATCTGTGCAAGCTGTTGATGGGAGCCACACAACCAAGGGGAATTTCCCACAGCTTTAGCGGGGCTGGAAGCCAGATGCCCAGAGCTGCCCTTCACCTTTCCTGACCCTCATGCAGCCCAAATGATAACGCGTCAGTCCCCCTCCATACCCCAGCTGGGCCCAGTGTCCTCTCCCTCACGCACCTGGGCACTAGGATTCCTGCAGGCCAGGTGGCTGCACTGCTCTGCTTCCATCTCGCTGACAGTCAGTCAACCGGGAGCGAGGATAGGAACAAATATTTGTCCCTCGATGAAGCCACCACACCAGGAAGCTGTGAGTGTGAGGGCTGCTCAGCACTGGTGTGCGGGGGGAGCCTAGGCCTGGAGCTGCCTCTTGCAGTCTCCTCCCCGTCCCACTGGAGGGTGCCAGGAGCCCCCACGGCAGGGGCTGGGATGTGGGGGTGCTAGGCTGATTCCTTTCGCCTTCCCAGGCTCTGCCAAGGCTGAGAACAAGAGGCTGAATGTCCAGTACAAGGCGGGAGAGGAACGGCCCGACAATGTCTTCTTCCCCAGCAGCCGTCCACCGCACCTGGAAGAACTGCACAACCAGGCTCAGGCAGGGCTCAAATCTCTGCAGCACCAAGGTACGCGCTGTCCCACGGGGCTGCTTGTCCACTGCAGGCACTCTGCTCTGCTCCTGCTTTCCCCTGAGCATGCATCCCAGGGGATGGGGCAGGCCTGGTGCTCCCTGGGGATACAAACGGGGCACGTGTCTTGGTGTGAGGCAGGTGTCAGAGGAGGCAGCACTGGTGCAGCCAGCATACTGAAGGGGAGGAAAAGCCAGAGCAGGAGGGGGTTGCATAAATCTGACACTTCCCCCCCCAAATCTAACACTCTCACACAGTATGTTATGTTCCACCAGCCTGCAGCCATCCACGCTGCCCCTGCTCGTCGGTCGAACAGGCAGGGGGCTGTGGGTGGGCTGTTTTTGTGTCTGACCAGAAGTCCAGTCATTGTGGGGCTGGCAGAGAAGGTGGAGTGGTTGAGGCGGGGGACGTAAGGGAGAGGGGGCATATTGATCTGCAGAACACACAGGCAACATCACCTGCTGTCCCCCAGCCCTGCTCTGGGCTGCTCTGTTCCTGTGTCCCCAGGCCATGACCTCCAAGCACAGCGGTTCTGCCAGCCTGCAGTTTGATGGGACTACTCCTCTCTGACATTTTCCTTAGGAATTTTTTTCCATCTTTGCTCTTCCAGAAAAACAAAAACAGACCAGAAGCGGCTGGGACCACGGAGACAGCAACAGCATCCAGGTGGGTGACTGCCCCTCTCCCCCCCGTGGCTCTCTGGGCTAGGGTGCTGGCTGGCATGCAGCACACTCTGCTGATGCACATGGCAGTCATTGCCCCTGCACTGGGGCTGGTACAGCGTTGGGCGGTGAATGTTCCTGGCCACTCCCACGCCCCCATCATGGGGAAGGCCTGGGCATCTCCGAGACATTCTCGGGCACCTTTTTGCTCACGCTGGATCTAAAGGAACCAGGCAGTGAAGGAGCATCCTGGCAAGCAGCTTATCAGGGGCAGTGGCTGGGGAAGGGAAACCCTGGGGGAACATGAGGAGCTGAGAGATGCAATCAGATGCTGTGACACTAAGAAGCAGCAGGACATATAAGCTGATAGGGCCATGTGGTTCTTAGGTGGTTCTGCAACGGATCAGGATCAGGGAGAAGGGAGCCCGGCGCTGCTGATTGTGCTGGGGAAAGGCAGGCCCTGCAAACAAGCAGCCGCATGGAGCTGGTGTCCTGGCACATGCTATTCCCGTCACTGCAGTTATTCCCTTAGGTTTATCTTGGCAGTAACAAGCAGTGGGGAGGGCCTGCCCGACTTTGACCCACTCGGCTCATGTCCACAGATCCTCCCCAGTCTCTAACAGCAGAGAAATGTCCGCCCCTTTAGCCAGAGCTTGGTTTAGGTCAGTCTCTGGGCCCCTGACCCTCCCCCCCCCCACACCCTTCTCTCCCCTAGAGCCTCACTGGGTGTATTTGCTCAAACAGCTGACTGTCTGGTTTTTTGCCTCTGTAACTCAGGAGGGCAGACAGAGCCACTTGGGAAGGCAAACCTGAGACCTCTGTCCTACACAGTGCCTCATCTAGAGCCCTGTGGGGCAGGTTCTGAACTCCTCCGTATCAAATGTTAGAGGGAATTCAGAGAAGAGCAGCAACCATGATTCATAGATTGGCGTGGTTCATCTAAATGGGCTGAGGCTAAGCGGAGGATACCGTCTAAGGCTTTGTCTTCAGCAGCGTAATGCTCGCTATGCCTTGTGAGAAAGGGATTACCATCTCTGCTTTGCAAAATGGGGAAACTGAGGCAGAAAGCAGCTAAGTGACTTGGCCAAGTCACTGGGGATGGAGCCCAGATCTCGTGACTCCCAGTCCAGTGCTTGAAGCACAAGACTATTCATGTTGGCTGCCGACACCCCAGCTGCAGACCATTGATTCGGTTGCCATAATATCAAGCAAGGAAAATGTAGGTTGGATGTCAGGACGTATTCCCCACTGATGGGGTCTGCTGGGCTTTCTCAAGGGAATATGGGGGAAGCCCAGAGCTGGCAACGTTGAAAATTAGACTGGACAGAGCTCTAGCAAAGGAGCAGTGCGGCGCTGGGCCGCAAGCTAGCAGCCTTAACGCCTGTGAGTGTGTTGATGGGGGAGGGAGGAGGCACAGAGGAGAGATGGGGAAGATGGACAGGGTGCTGGTTTTCAGAGAGGCAGCAGAAATAAACTGCAGGGTGTTGCTGGCAAACGCAGTTGCCCATTTGCCAGCTGGGATTTTGTGCTGCTGTTTCACCCAGGGAGGGGGCGCAGGGGTCCCGCTGAGCAAATTGCAGCCCCACCACTGTGCGATTGTTTGCATCCCTCCCAGTGCCCTTCCTAATCATCTACAGGCCTCTCCCTCGTTCCCTTCTGGCATGTTCGAGCGGCACTCCTCTCCCTTGGGAGAATGAGATGAAATCCTGGAAGCTCAGGGCGTGTGTAGACACATGCAGCGGTGCCGAGGGCTGCGTGGAACTCTCATCCTGGTTCACACCAGGGTTACGCTGTGTTTGGCTGCACTTTCTTGGGAACCAGGTTAATTTCAGCTGCAATCAGTACATCCCCAGTCAGACAACTGCAGCTGGCCACTGGCTGCTAAGGGCTCATTTTCACCGGTACATGAAGTAGGCAGCGCCATCTGGTGCCAGGTCAGGTCACTGCTGGGCATTCATTCCCTCTGGCTGGGTCTTTGTCAAGGGGGCCCAGGGGCTGGCTGAACACACCTTAGGACAGGGGGCTTTCCTGCCTGCACTCTCTGGGCCCGTCTCCTAGTTGAGGGGGTTCTGCCTGCATGCAGATGGGGCTGACTCATAGCACTGGGCCTCCGAGAAGTTTTGTGTCTTCAAAGTGCGGAGGTGCTGAGTCGCTTTCTGGCTGAGAAGGGACCCTGCTGGGGGACTCTGATGCTGGGGAGCGGCTTGCAGAAGGAGGGACTCATCTGTTTCTATAAGGCTCGGGACTTATTTGAACCCGTTCTCCTCCCCATGCAGTCTTCCCACACCTCTGCGGCGGACGATGAGATTTCCTTCCGAAGCAGGACCCAGTCATGCACAACAGAGAATGCCTCTGAGGACGCCCTCTCCATCCGCTCAGAGATGATCCAGAGGAAAGGTACCAGCCGTGGGCGAGATGGGAGTTTTGGGGAGGGTGAGCCATCTGGATGGTGTGAGAATCCAGCTGAGCCGCGTGAGCTGGGGTTTGGGTGGCCTGAGGACTGCTGGGTGATTCCACAAGGGCCATCAAGCCTGTACTTTGGGCCAGAGCTTGTAGCTGCGATGCGGGAGAGGGACTGTTCCGGGGTCAGGGCAGGACCGCTGGCAGGGAGGGGTAAGTACTCTTCCAAGCTCTGCCTGGGGCAGCTGCTGCTCACAATAGATAGTGCAGATGTTCAGTGTACGCTCATGCAGCTGTCAGGGCTCCACTGGGCGTCCTGAGCCTGCTCCGGGGCTGGACTGTGCTCTGTGGCAGTGTAGAGTGACACCAGGATGGTGGGCGAGGCAGTGGGAGATCATTTCCCTGGTAGCTTTATCAAGGTTTACCAGGACCCAGTTTCCACGCAGGCATTTCGTTGTTAGCCCCAACGGCTACTTGGGGTTGATTACATCCAAAGTATCACTATAAGCGTATACGGCCTTATATTCGATACCCAGCAACAGTCCAGTTGTAAGCATTGGCCAAAAACCTGTTCAGACCTGGGAGATGCCTTCCCATCATGGCATGGCTCCAGAGGGGTAATGGGAGCTCGGACAAAGCAGCCCTAGAATACGGGACATTTTGTGCTCTATAACAAACAAGCAACGGCATTGCTGGTTATTGGACCTTCGCTAAACTCAGCTGAGAGCTGCACTCTGCTTTCTCCAAGGTTTCCTTATCTCACTTTGCCATGTTTTCCCCTAGCTACTGGACTAAGCATTTTCTACCAATTACTCACTGCACCTGGTGCCCAATTACCCATGTTTTCTTTATTTCTAGTGCTTGGCCCAACCCTTAAATAAGATAACTGGTATTTCCAGGGTCGCTACAAGTTTACCACAAACAGTTCCCCTTTCTCATGGTCTCCGTCTTTTTGGTCACAGACCTGGGGCTTCTCATTCATGGTAAAATCCAACCTCAATTTAAAACCATTGTTTCTGTAGGTCTGATATGGGCCTCTGTTCCTACAGAGACGCTTACCCTGGGCAGGCAACGTCCCAGCGACTGGTCCCCGCTTGTCAGCCTGGGACTTTATTTCATCTTAACTGCGTTTCAGGTTCCACCTTCCGGCCTCACGACTCCTTCCCTAAATCCTCGGAGAAGGCAGGGAAGAGAAGGAAGGAGAGGAGGACGACGGTGCTGGGCATCCCCCAGCATGTCCAGAAGGAGCTGGGTAAGGAGGGCGGATGGGCCTTGCTGGAGGGAGAGCTCAGGGACAGCGGCTGTTTCGTGTGCATCAGTGAGCCAGAGTTCTCTCCTTGCTGAGACTTCGGCTCTGGGCTCAGGCTAGGAGCTGGCTTGTTCCTGGAGGTCCCTGTCCCACCCCTTTAGCAGTGAAGTGTCCAAGGAGCCGTGGGGAGGAGTCAGAGCGTAAGACAAAAGGGACCACTAGAGCCCCTAGTCTGGCCTCTGCTACACAGGATGTCATCACCCCATCCAGCCACTTCACACCCTGACAGCCAGACTCAGACCATGGTATTACAGCCCTCAGGAGTCTGAGCTACTGGGTGTCACAGAGAGAGAACAGGCAGGACTGAGCTGCACCGAGGCCCCGGCCATGGCCAGCATTGATTTAAGTGAGTCCTGCCAGCCCATAGTAACCCCTGTATGCAGTTAGTGAGGGCTGCCTGCCCGCTGGCTTCGGTTCATAATGATGCCGGATTTTGCTCCTATCCATCCTCAGGTCTGAGAAACAGTCACGAGCTGAGGAAACGCCCTGGCAGCGTTTCCCCTCAAGATGGCCCCATACAGGCTGGGAGCCCCCACAGCCTGGCACCCCCCACCTTCGTGAATGGCAGCGAGGCAGACGATGGCACGATCCACATCCCCACCATCAATGGAAACCTGCAGCCCCCGCCGGCCCCCAAAGGCGGAGCCCGTGTATCCCTGCAAGCCCTGGAGGAGGCAGAGTCGGATGCAGCCATCCAGAGGCACATCAACTGTGTCTACTATGACGACACGCTGCTGGGGAGGAGGACGGCAGCCAAGCTGTCTCCCTTGCTGAGGCCGAAGTCACTGGCTGTGCCGGGAATGACCACCAACCCCAGCCCTCCCCCGGAGCTGTTCGGCCCTGTTATGTCCATTTCCCCCCAGGCCACCTACATGTCCAAGATCATTCCCAACGCCGTCCTGCCCCCCATGGTGGACGTCATCGCGCTGAGCAGGAGCAGCGTGCAGACGCTGAGCCGCTGCAGCCTGGTTTCCTCCAGCCCGGCCTCAGTCCGCTCCCTTACCCGCTTCTCGGAGCCCAGCGCCCGCAGCCGGGAGCACTCCTCCTCCAGCGACAACTGGAGCCACTCCCAGTCCACGGAGACCATCGTGTCCGACAGCTCCACCATCTCCTCACAGGGCGGCTCCAACAGCCGGAAGGGGGAGGCTGGGCCACCCAGCGAGGCGGATACAGCAGGCCGGTCTGACACGGACCAGCTCAGTGTCTATAGCGCCGCGAGCTGCACCAACTCCTGTTCCCAGGCCAGGCCTGTCTACACGGCCCACGGCCTGCTGGCGGTGGGGCCAGGGGGCAGCAGTGGCAGGGCCTCACCTGCCTACAGCACCAGCAGCATGGCGGATGGCTCGGACACCGTCAGCGTGAGGAGCGACCGCTCTTCCACACGCAGCGTATCCCTCAGGAAGATGAAGAAGCCGCCTGCGCCCCCTAGGAGGACCCACTCCCTACACCAAAAGGCGCAGCAGCACCAGCAGGCAGTGGGCGAGGGGGGGCAGAAGGTGCTCGGCCTGCCCCCCAAGCCAGATCCCAGACCCCAGCGTGAGCCGTGGACACCGCCTCTGGAGAGCCAGAGCCCCCTGGGCGAGGACGAGGTGTTCTCGCCCTGCTCGCTGAGTGAGACCAGCAGCATCCGCTCCGACAGCCTGGCCTACTCGGCCGACGCCAGCTCCCCCGACGTGTCCCGGTGCAGCCCGGTGCCGGGGGAGAAGCTCCGGAGGGAGGTGGAGGGGGTGGCCGTCATCCTTAGGGAGCAGCAGGCCACCCCCAGGCAGAGCTCCCCAGAGGGATTCAAGCGCACCATGTCACCCTCCAGTGGCTACTCGAGTCAGAGCGGCACCCCCACCCTCCCCACCAAAGGACTTGGCCCTCACGCCTCATCTCCAGGAAAGAGGAGGCCCCAGCCAAAGAAACCGGAGAGGGTCTGCTCGCTGCAGTCTCCTGCACTGTCCATCTCCTCCTCACTGACATCCTTGTCCTCCTCCACCTCTGACCCAGCCCCTGCAGAGACTGTGGCACCCCCAGCTGGCCCAGCCCTTTCCTGGCAGAATAGAATGGACAGGTTTATTATTCCTCCTCACCCCAAGGTGCTGGCCCCTATCTCCCCCCCACCCATCAAGCCTCAGCAGGCAGCACCTTCTGCTAGCCCCACTGTCTCCTCCCCTGCCCCAAGCACGGCCAGCCAGAAACCCTCGGCGCTTCCAAAGCCCAGCAGCAGGTCACCCCCTCCATCTCCTCCACCTTACCATCCTCCTCCACCACCCGTGAAGAAGGCTGGGACAAGTCCAGAGGCCCCCCACTCAGAAACTATCCAGGAGGCGCCTCAGGACCCTTCGTGGCCCCCACCTCCCCCCCCAGCGCTGGATGAACAGGATTTGTCCATGGCGGACTTCCCTCCTCCAGATGAGGCCGGCTTCTCCACCCTGCCAGAGCTGCTCCCTGTCACCGGAACCGCAGGGGCTTCCTCTGTTGCAGCCCAGCCAGAGCCTGTGGGCTCAGAGCAGCCGGCCAGACCCAAAGCAGCACCCAGAGGGGATGGTCCAGGGGCAGCCTCACTCGCAATCTCCACCAAAGTCTCCTCAAGGACTCAGCAGCAACAGGGCCCCTTGGCTGGGTCAGCACTGCCAGCTCCTGCCGTGGAGTTGCCCATGCCCACCGACATGTCCCCATCAGCCAGAGCAACATCTGACTTGCAGCCTGGCCAGGCCAATCCTGCAGTGCCTGCAGCCCCACCTCACGCACCTGCGGCTCCAGCCCCGCCCACATCTCTCCAGCCTCAAGCAAGCCTTAAGAAGACAACGAATGGCTCCCAGTTGGATCCTAAGAAGGAGCCTGTCTCTCGCAGTAAGAGCAGCCCCACACCAAAGGAAGATGCTAACCTCCCCATTGTCACTCCCTCCCTGCTGCAGATGGTGCGCCTGCGCTCGGTCAACATGGATGGGCATGCGCCGGCCGGCCCGGGCAAGCAGTCACCTGGCCAGAACGGACAGGGTGCTGATGGTGTAGGGAAGCAGCCTCAGCAGGTCCCCCAGAAACCCATCCGCAAGTCCCTGTCCCTGCGGCAGTCCCCTTCTTCCAAAGACACCGTGCCTTTGAACCAGCTGCAAAATGCTGTACGGCTGAAGACTTCCACCTTGTCCTCCAGAGACGCCCCGACCTCCAGACTGGCGGGCTGGACCAACGGCAACAAGCTGACTCTCCCAGGCCACACAGCCTCTAGCTTGGAGCACACCACTGGGGATGCCAAGGACGGCCAGGTGTCCCCCATCCACAAATCACCTGCCTCCACCGCCAGCTTCATCTTTGCCAAGAGCTCCAAGAAGCTGGTCATAGAGACTCCATCTTCCCCGGAGGCCCAGGCCGACCTGAAGAGGAACTTGGTAGCTGAGCTGATGAATTTCGCCGGGCAGCGCTCCACAGTCCCAGCAATGACCCAGCAAGGCCAGGTGCCCCCTGGCAAGTCACAAGCACAGAGGAAGTCCAGCAAGATCCCACCACCCATAGCCAGGAAGCCTTTGCTTGGCATGGGGCAGCCTCAGTCACCTGTGAGTCCAAAGCCACAGGGGGAGGAAGTGCTGAACTGTTCCCTACCAGACAGTAAAGCAAAGGCTTCCTCGGCAGAAGAGAACAGGACTAAGAGCGAACTGTCTGTGAACGCGGCCCCCCAAGCCGACAGCAGCAGAGCCGGGCACCTGGCAGGCTCAGCGACGCCATCGCAGAATCCCCCTGCATAAGGTACAGAGGGATTGGGGGGGTCTGTAGTTCCTGATAGAAAACACAGGGTGTAACAGGGTACTGTAGGTGCCAGGCAGCTTCTCAGCTCTGCCAGTGCATCTCACTCCTGACCTGCAGCCCTGCCAGTGCATCTCACTCCTGACCTGCAGCCCCCATGCCCCCCACTGTAAGTCTCCTCTGGCATAACTCTTCCGCTGCCCTGCACTCACCCTGTCTCTCTACCGGCGGGAACAGGGCTAGAAAACAGACAGAGGATGATGACAGAACCCTCTAGAGAACAGCTTAGTGCTAGGCAGGGATGGTGGGGAGAATTGTGACTCTGACCTGTCTCCTAAGGCCTGAATCAAAGGGAGATGAGGAACAAACGTAGCCCTATTAGGGTCCCCACTAGCGCCGGCTGTTTGACCCCATCCCTCTGCCTAAACATCAGTCAGTCCAGAAACAACCTGGCTCAAAGCTGCTCAGAAACAGGCTGATGTGCTGGGAGGTAACTCCACTTCTTGGGGCATTAAACTGTGGCTGAGGGGTTTGCACAAGCCCAGACTGTATCAGTTCAGGCTCTGCAGCTTTAGAAACCAGCAGTGAGTGTCAGGTGATGGCTGACACCAAGATCAAACTTGGGGCTTCCAGAGCTAGCAGCATGGGCTAGAGCCCCCAGCTCTGTAACAGGCACATATGTTCCGAGGCTCAGCCAGAGGGGAGCCTGTGACGCTCACTGCCCAGTGGGTCAGCCGGTACTGTGCTGGGCTCAGGCTAACCTAACGGGAATCGCTCTCCTTTTCCTGCAGACAAACGGGAAGAGACAGCCTGAAGGATGAAGCTGCTGTGCTTGTGCCCCGACCTACAGGAATACAAATCTCTCTCAGGGACCTGAGCAGGTGAAAGGATGAGTGTGGAGCTGGCACAACTGACTGAGTAAAAGGAAGCAAACAGCCTTAGCCTCTGAAGGCCTTGATGATATTTATGCAAGAACTGGTGTTGGTTTCACTTTCTTCAATAATACAGCTTTATTTTGCATTTAAAAAAAACAAAAAAACAAAACCGCCTAAGCCTTGTCCTGGGATCCAGCACCTCGCCCTTCACCTGTTGGATTTGCTGGTTTTGTTTGTGCAGGAGGGAAGGCTGCCGAGAAGCTGCTGCGAGGAATGTGGGGCGGTGTTTTTATAAGACCATGCTGCACCACCTGAAGCAGAGCCTCTTGGCCAGGATGGGGGGCAGCATGGGCGGAGAGTTGGCCTGGCTGTGGGCTTGTATTTCCATACGCGGAGGATCAGCTCTATTTTCTGCACCTGAGGCGGCACAAAATTAAAGCACTTCTTAAAAAGAAGCTGAAGGCACATCCCGAAGGCTATGGACTTGGTAGCTGACGCATGGCTGGCTGGCCAAGGAGTTCCTCTGCCAGCTTTGCTGCATGGGATCGTCCTGAATGCTACAGACCTGATGGCTGACACATGGCTGGCTGGCCAAGGAGTTCCTCTGCTGGCTTTGCTGCATGGGACCTTCGCTGGTATTCCAGGACATGCAGTGTAGTGCTAAATATGCCCCCGACTGGCTTTGGAAAGGCACAGCACCAGGCCTGAGGCACATGGAGGCTGGCAGCAGCTTGGCCTAGGTGCAGTAAATGCCCGCCCCAGGCTCAAGGACCACTTCAGTGACAATGTGCAGGGGGGGTGAGTCTGTGCTGAATCGGCCCTGGCTGAGAGTGGAGGGGAAATGGGGCTCAGAGCTGTTACAGCAGACAAGCCAGGTAGCCAAGGCCCAGCTCCCTCCTGCCTCAGGCTGCCTGCTGTCCCATCTCTCCAGGGCTGTTACAGGACAGTGGGCAGGCAAGGCCAGGGTGCCAGAGGGGAAGCACTGCGCGAGCCAGCCTGCCAGGGCTCCCCACCGCTACTGCTCAGGCAGGGGAGACGTTCTCATTCCCTGGGGCCAGTGGTAGTGCGTAAACACCACAAGGAACTGCCCCGCCAGACAAGCCTCCCTGCAGCTGGGCAAGGGAGCTACCCGAAGGCAGTACTAGGATCCTAGTGTGTTATAGGGGGCCCTGCCTGACTCGCTCTACTGGCAGGGCCATCCCTTGGTGGTGCTGGGCTCTGAGAATGGGGGGAGGAGCAGGCCAGCAAGGGCTCCTTGGGAAGTCCTTTTTGGGGGCAGGGAGAAGCAGAGCTTAGGAGGATCCCTCTGCCAGTCCTGAGGGTGCTGAACAAATCAGGCTCACGCTGCTGAGGCCCAAGCTACAGTGTTAGTGGCTGAGGAGCTGGAAAGGGATTTATAGCCACCTGGCTGCCAAGCAAGCGGTTAATCGGGCAGGCAGCCTGCAGTGCCCCTGTCTCAGGGCCCAGCAAAGCTGCTATTAGCCACAAATAGCCCCTGAGGTGAGCGTTCAGCCCCTTTTCCTTTGGGCTGTTTGAAAGCACAAGCCCTAGGCTGCTGCCCTGTGAGTCTAGGGTGCTGGGGAGGAATCAGTCATTGCGTGTGCTTAGGTCCTGGCTGGTTGCAGCTCAGGGGACAGGAGGAAGGGCTTCCCCCCACAGTGCCAGCCTTCTGGATCTCAGGGAGAAGCTGGACTCTGAGGCCAGGCCTTAGGGGCCTCTCCAAACTCCATAACCTCCACCCTGAGAGATTCCACTCCCCTCATGCTCTGTATTTTCAGAGCTGTGCTCTCATCGCAGCCAGGCCATGTGTGTACATGGACAGCCCTGGGGAGGGAGGAGAGGTGAGCAGCTTTTCAGATGCCCTGTAGCAGGGAGTGACACTGGATGCAGCATTAAAGGAGACCAAAAGCCTGAGTTTTACATTCATCCCTGGTCCCTAGAGCCAGGCACCTTGATTTCTATTTCTTTAAATGTGGGGTCATGCTTTGATTTCCTTGATTGTAAAAACCATCTGCCTTGAGAAGATGCAGAGTAACCGTTACAAGCTCTGTGTGTCTTTGGTTAAAGATGATGATTGAAACTGGCTGTCTCCTTTGCTTCTTGGCTAACAGCTGGGGGTTTCCCTCGAGGATGGCTGGAGTGACAACCGTGAGACCCTCTATTTACACAACTCCCTCCCCCCCAAAGCCTGGAACAGATGAGTCACCCAGACAGACGCACAAGCAGTTTAGTTTTTCACCCTAACAGGGGAGACGTGCCAGAACCTCACTGGAGTCCACTAGGGCCACAGCTATTGCTTTGACATGGAAGGAGCCCAGATACCACCCTGCAGGGTGGCAGTGTAAAACCCAGAGATAGAGCAAAGGGATGTTTAACCTCACCTGAAGCAGGGATCAACCAGCTGGCAGGAGACAACTGCCTTGCCCCTCCCAGCTGTCCAAGGGGTTTAACCCCCTCACTGCTGAAACCTGTTCACAGAGGGACAAATTGCCCAATCCATGCTCATCCTGGAGGTGTTGCAGCCATTCACATGGCTACCCCTTTCTGCTCTGCTCTGCACTGCACAAGGGACCTTAAGATCCAACTGTAGTCATGCTGCTGCTTTCACAGTTCCCCTATCACCATGTGAAAGTAGGAGCAGCCTCTACTGCTGATAAAGGCTCTAGCATCTCCATAGGCAACCAAATCCACTCAGGGCTAAGTAACAGGCGCTAGGTGTGAAAGGTGGTACCTGGTGAGGGGAGCCTGGGGAAAGTCAGTGAATGCAACAGGACAGATATCCACAGCACTCAGAAACCAGCACAGCTGCAACTGGACTATGGCTCAGCAGAGGGAAAGAAGTGGCTAGAACTCCCCTCCTGCTCCTAGAGGCAGGCCCCTGCCTGCGCCACACCTTTCAGGGGGGAAGGACTCAGAGCTCCTGGGCTGGCACCTTCACCCAGCTCTACACGCAGGAGTGAGGCTGGCAGGGGTGCTCAGCGCAGTTAATCCTGCCCGCACATTTGACGATCCGGCTGTTGGCTCCAGCAAGACAGTCCCATCCCCCATCACACACACCTCAGGCAGTTTCACACTTTATTGGGGTTTTTAACAATGACGGATGATTTCAGATTCAACACTAAAGGGAGAGGATCCCACCTGCAGCTCCATGGGCTGAGCTCCACAACCCTGGCCCTGGGCTTGCAGAGCAGCCCGGTGTGTCTGGAGAGCCTTGCGTGCCCTCCACAGGCCCAGCCCCCTTGTCTTGGCAGTTCAAGCCCTGCACAGATCGCAGGGGGGGCTGAGGCAGATGTAAGGTGACTGTCTTTACACAGGATGTCCCGCAGTCCCTCTTCCCCGTTACGAACGACACAGGTTTGAACGACTATTCTTCTCTGAAATACTTGCATTTAAAATGAGCAGAGCTTTCCAACGGCGGCAGCTTCTAGCCGGCTCTAGTGCAACCTTCAGAGAGGCTGGAATCCACCCAGCCTGTGCTTTTATAAATCACACTTTACCCCGACTTCGGATACTTCAGGAGAGCTGCACGTAGGAGGACTCACAGGGGAAACAGACAACAGGTTGCAGCGCTAGCTCCTGCTGGGTGCTCAGGAGCTACATGGTCCCTGAATCATGCTTGGCCTTCTCCAGAGATCAGCTGGGTGGGAGCAGGTCAATGGCAGCTCGAAGGGAAACAGGCTGCTTCTGGAGGTTGGTTCTCCACCAAACCTACCCAAGTTCAGTTGCAAGGTGTGAACCAACTACCACATTTCGCACATTCAGCCTCGACCCCCAAGTGCTTTGGGCTGAATCTCCCTCACTTAGATGCATGCTGCAGTGGGGAGAGCGTGGCCCTGCGGCGATCGTGGTGGAGGTTGGGGGAACAGAACCCAAAATGGAGCAGTGGATGGCAACAGGTGAGGAGAGGACAAGGGGGACGGGCTGGCACTTGTTAACTGATGTTCCCACCCTTCAGTGTTTTACACGAGACATTCCCCAGCTTGGTCATGAAATTCTTCTGCTTCCACTGGGCAACAAAGTCCTCAGAGATCCGGAAGTCAGCCTGGGGAGAGGCAGGTGGGGTGACGTGTCAGACTGGCTAGCCAATGCCTGTTCATCCCGATCACACCTGCAGTATGTGGCCTTGGGGCTAGGAATCCTTGTTTGAGGCCCCCACCACCTCCCAAATCCCTGGGCACAGGCACACTGTTCCTGCCAGGCCCCAGGAAGGGATGCCAGCTAATGTCTACCAGGGAATGCTGCCACGTAACTCACATTAAGGGCAAAAGGGGCCCTTAACCCTCACTATAGGCACCAATGGTGAAGCAAAGGGGGGGGCACAGGCAGACCCTGCTGTAACACTGCTATCGCTGTTTTCACTAGATGATCCTTGAGTGCTTTCCCAGCAATGCAAGTACCCTCCTAACCTCTCTACAAGATATCCCACTCCTCATTTTACATTGGGGAAACTGAGGTACACACCAGGAATGTGACTTGCCCAAAGCCATGCAGCAAGTAAGTGGCAGAGCAGAAAACAGAACCCACGAGTCCTGACTCCCACTCGCCCTCTCTGACCACTGGACACTGCCCTTAAGTGGCGACAGCCTGCCAGCTGCTAGGTAACAAGACCCCACTGAGATGGACTGGGTCTAAACAGGTCTCTGCCAATAGCTGCCTTCTTGGCCTCCCCAGGGAGTACAATCACCCCAGCCCTACTGCCAGTTAACTGACAGCTGGCAGATGCCTGGCTAGCCAGGATTAGACAGTGTTGTGCCAGTTGTGTTCATCTACTCTCCAGGCAGAGGGGATAGAGCACAGGACTGTAGACTCCAGTTCTAGGCTCTGCTCTTCCCTCTGTGTAACCTCACGTGAGTCACTTTCATGCAGTGTGCCTCAGTCTCCCCACCTGGAAAGAGGGGCAACATCCCCATCTCACGCAGGGGCCGTAAAGCGCTGAGAGGGCCTGAAGCTGTGACAGGGCTGCTGTAGGCTGCCTGGGTGACTAGAGGGCTCCGACTGTACAGATGGGCCCTGTCCCCAGCAGCAGCCAGTCCCATCGTGGGCAAGAAGCTTCCCCCCTCTTACCTGCAACTTCTCGAAGACTCTCTTCTTAGGTCTGAGCTCGTCAGCAGGCTGCCCACTCTCATAGCCTTCCACATAGACACGCTCCCCTGGGCAGGAACCTGCTGGTGGGTCCAGGGGCTCCACTCGACGGGGCTCACCCACGCTGCGGAGAAACAAGGAGTGACCAGCTAGCACCTCAAAGAAGGGGCCTGTTCTAATCCTCCTCCCCGTAGGAGGCCAAAGAGCCAGGGGTCAACAGGCAGCCTGGATGTTGTGAGTGGTGATGGGGGACTAGGCTGTATTCTCCTCTCCTGCCCCATATGGGAAACAAGTTGAAATCCAGCCTCATTATCCCTGCCTCCCCTCACCTGGAAGCACACAGCAGCATGCCCTGGGACTCCACTCCCCTCATCTTCTGGGGCTTCAGGTTGCACAGCAGCACCACCATCCTGTCCTGCAGCTGCTCCTTCGGCACAAACTGCACCAGGCCGCTGATCACCGTCCGGGGTTCGGGCTCACCCACGTCAATCTTCTCCAGGTACAGGCTGTCGGCATCAGGGTGCTGCCAATGCAAATCCAATGCAGGTACAGCTGAGAACGGTCATCCCCCGGGAAGGGGGGCTGAGAGCACACATGAGCAGGAAGGCGCTCATGTGGTTTACGTATGCGCTCCAAGTGAGTGCTCGAGTCACTCCATGAGGAAACAAGCCCCCCAGAGCAGCCTCCACTTCTGGATGATCCAAATCCTTGTCCCCATTCCTCCCGCCTCATCTCAGGCTAGGAAGAGGCAACTGACAGTTCCAAGAGGGAGAATTTCCCCTGGGGCAATTTCCTTGATAGCTGCTCACCATCAAATGAGATTAATGGGAGCATGTAACAACTGTCTGGTTCATCTAGTCCAGGACCTTAACAAGGACTGGTGCTGACTGCCTTTGGGGATAAGTCCCCTCTCTACAATACTATCTCACTAATGAAGAGTTTTGGGGAGCAGAGAATTTCTTCCTGACCCCAGCAGGTGATCATCCGAGGCCCTGAAGCATCATGATCACTGGCCCCGGTAATTTGATTTGGTTAATCCTGTGCTGTGTGACTGCAGAGATGTTTTCATTCGTTAAAGCATCTGATCTTTTTGTTTAAACTAAGTTATTCACCTCAAAGGTCTTGCAGAAGTGAGTTCCACAGGTTAACCTTGCTGTGTTAATAGTACAGAGCTGTTTAAGGGAAAGCATGCCGTCTGGTGGCAGGTCTCACCCCCAACACCATCTTTGTTCCAACACTCCTCCAATTCAGAGACAGCAGTGATCATTTCTAGATCCCTACCTGCCTCGCTCAGCTGCGTTCCAGAGCATGACCATCACTAATGAAAGGTAAGGCCCATTTCCCAGCACCTGGTGAGCTCATTAAGCCTTGATAATTAAACAGCTCTGTGGAGAAAAACTGCCATCTAATATGTTACCAAACCACTGCCCCCTATTCTGGTACCAAGCAGCCCACAGATGCCATTTTGGGGTCAGGGCTCCCGGTGGACAGGACCCAGTTACTAATCTCATTGCTTCCCAAGCCCAGTCCCTCCTGTATGGGGACTTCCCAGGCACAGGACTCTCAGAAACCTCAGGGAAGAATTGCTGCAAGGTGCCGCTCCTGCAGAGCAAACCTAGAGCTAAGCATGCAGAGAGACCCAACCCTTTCTGACAAGCCTGGAAGGATTTACTTTCCTTGCAAACCACTGTCTGCCCCCACTTTCTTTGCCATCCCTGCTCTCCTGTCACAGGATCCTTGCTACAGTGTTGGTACCTTTTCCACGCTGACCACTTTGCCAACACGGATGTCCAGTTGGGACGGGACCACATCCTCAGGGTTTGAATTCTTGGTGGAGTTTTTCACTGAAGCCTCTGCATGTGCAAAAGAAAGAGAGTGAGAAAAACCAGCCTGCCCTGAGAAGCGTTGTGCCCAGCCACAAGTGAAGGTGCGTTTGTGGGAGGAGTGCAGGGACTAGGAGAACCTGAACTCTCCCCAGACTGTTTTTGGTTTCCCAGCAGCAACCAATTTATATACAAATCGAGCAAATTGCAGCCACCCTCATCTCTAATACAGCTTGTGCGGACCACAGCTCCCAGCATGCACTGTTCCAGCTTGACTGCAGCTCCAATAGAAATGGAGCACTGCGTGCTGGGATCTGTTGTTACTGGGGTAGGCACATGGCCCATAGGTCATTCTTTCATCAGCCCTCGTTGCTGGGGGCAAACCAAGTCAGATGTGACAGATGCTGGCCAAAGAGAGGCAGGAAGAAGAGCTGCATCAGGCGGTGAGACCAAGTCCCGTATCACCCAGACTCTGAGCCACCCGTGGTCATTGCTGGCGGAATTCAAGTTCCAGAATTTCTTCTGTTTGCTCTTAGCCCCACCAGGAGGACTCATCTCCCTAGCCCAAGCCTTCATAACAAGGATTCCTCTCCCTTGGAAGCTCATGGCATTCGCTTACTGGATTTAGATGGGTCAGGATATGCTGTGCTGGTCAATTTCTTCAGTTCTGGGGTGTTGAACTTCTCTCTAATGGGGTCAAGCAGCTTGTTCAGAGCCAGTTCCACTGAGCTCTTCAGGTCCCCCGGGTGCACAACCTACCGTGTGAATAAAGAAAAGGGTTTGTGGAGGAGATTTTCTCTGGGGTACGGGGAGAAGTGGACTGGAAGGGAGGAGCAGTTTCGTATGACTGTGCCCATTTAAACAAAGCTGTAAGGTGGGGCAGCCAGTGACTTATGCTGTGAGAGTTAATGGGATCGCATCCTAAGAAGGACAGGGCTGAGTCACTAGCTGGATGGGAGACCCATCCCCCGGAGGAATAGCTGGAAGCTGCAGGATATGGGGTTGGTGACTCAGCCATGCTCTCCTGGGAGTCAGAGCCACGCCCTATTCTCCTTTGTGGTGCTAGGAGGCGCTGTGGCACTGGAAATGTAAAACTGGAGTCCTCACCATTGTAGTTAGAGATCTCATGGTATTCTCCCCTCTCTTGCCAGCAAAGAGTAGGAACATTACCCCACCACCCTGGTCAAACTCTAGCTTTGATAATGACATTCCATTTCCCTCAAACTTCCCTGAGGCTTAAACTGGAACCAGATTCTTCTCCACTTGTTATCCTAAATTGTTGGGCAGTGTTGCTTTGCATTGTTGAACAGCCAATGTTTTCCCACCCAGAGATGGCTGCATTTCCCTGTGGGTGATCTGTGTACTGATAAATTTGGAGGCTTCAGAGAGATGAAAGGCACTGGCAGAAATGGAAGATCAGTAACAACTAGACTTATAGACAGGGGATACTGCACCAGCCACTGATTGTCTGGCTGCTCCTGGCGTAGCTGACTCATATCATCATAGCACCTGCACCACCACACTCACTGGCCCAGAATCTGCCCTTACTGATGCCCCATGCAACCCTACAGACTTACCTGTGGTGCAAGAGATCAACATTTGACCCACTACTCAAAGCCTGTGGCAGAGGAAACAGCCTGGGCCTCTCTGCATGCTCCAGGGGTTCTTCCATGCACACAGCAGTATGGGCATGAGAGAGGTGATCGCAACCCCCTGCCCCACGTTACCTCAGTTGCAAAGTCCTTTTCCAGCTCTTCATAAGTCGTGTAGGTTTTGTTTCCTCCCCATTTTGTGTCTCTCAATATCACAAACTCTGTGACACAAGGAGGGTTTAGAGGGTCAGATTAACCGAGATGAAGACAAATCGCTGAAGCACTGTCCCCACTGGCAACTCTAATAACGCCCCCTCCTCATCTCCTCCCAACAACTGATGAGGGGTATCGCAGCAGGGACCAGAAAAGGTCATGTCATTGCTATAAGCGGATGGTGTCTCCTTTCTGGCTCTCGGAGAGGTGGAGGCAGTGCCAGGTTTGGAGCACACGAGTGGGTGCCTTGCATTAGGATGCAGAGAAACACATGCTCGCTTTCCTGCCTCTTGCCTACATTTAAGCAGCCATGGCCCAGCAAGGGCTCTGATGAAAGACACCCCCGCCACACACCTCTCCAGGGCATGGAGACAGTCACCTGACTTGAGTGGGAAGAGAACGTGCTTGATGAATGACAGAATGCCGTTGTTCTCCACGTTTCCCGGCTCACAAAATGCCTTCTTCAGTTTCTTCTTCACGTCCTCCTTCCGATCCAGAAGGTCGATCTTCGATTCCTAGGACGTGGGAGGAGAAGAGGCGATCTGTGAGCTGAAACCAGAAGCAGGCAGAGCAGCCACTCGGGATCCTGCACTAATTTTGTATCACCCTGGATGCAGAGGAGTGTTACTTTAGCCCAGTTGTAAGGTTCAGCACTCTGCAGCCAAGCTACCTTCAGTGAACCTGAGGGCGCCTGTCTCTGTTCTGGGGCTCTCAGCATCTTTCCCTACCTCCGCCCTAGAAGAGGCAGGGTGTGCTGGAGTTGGTACCACCTCTCTCAAGCCACCACCAACAGTAAGAAGAGAGGAGGGCTCCTTTCTCAGCCAGTGGGGTTGCAGGACTTAGCCTACCAGCCCCAAAGGGTTAGACTCCTCGCCCTGCAGGACTGTTGCACAGACTGATGTGGTTCATCAACCTACCTCCTCTGAAGAGCTCATCTTGGTGCCTGTCAGCCCCGGAACCATTGGGTTCATCAAATGGAGGCGCTTGGCATAGCCCAAGGAGGGCAGGTACTAGGGAAGGAAAAGGAGTTAAAAGTCTTTAAGCATCCTCATCTGAGGAGCAGCTTTCACCATCACTCCCCAGTGCATTCTTCATCCCTAGCATCTGGGCTCAAGACATCCCCCAGTGCAGAAAGCTGGGCTCAAAACATGTTGCTGAATCCTAAGCCCCTCTGCTTGGAGCAGGCTCCATTCTTCAGTCAGCCCAGACCCACTCCCAGCACACACCAGTGGGCAAACTGCAGGGGGCAGCGAGCGACAGGGGGGAAGGAAAAGCCATGTCACTGTCACCCCTGCATGGGGCAAGGCCCCAGCTGCAAACATTGACCTGGCAGCGCATCCCTGTGAACAGCTACATCAGCAGCCACGGAGCACCAATGGGCAGCAGCAGGAATCTGAAGAGAGGTCTGGGTGACCTCACAGATGCTCTGCATAAGACAACGCTGGCCATCCAGCCGCAGGCAGAGTTCACAGAATCATAGATTATCAGGGTTGGAAGGGACCTAAGGAGGTCATCTAGTCCAACCCCCTGCTCAAAGAGACCTGGAACCAGCCACCTGGGGGACCCTCTTGCATTTCTGGAAGTTCAAAACACTCCCCAGTTCTAACCTTTTCTGCAAAGGTGAAAATCTTCCTCTGATCCACTCCTCCAAACTGAGCATCAACCTTCAAGTACTCCTCGTCCAGGGCCTGTGGGGAGAACACACCCATGAGCGTGACGCTGCAGCACGAGGACTCCCACACCCCAGCTGACATCAGACTTTTAGTATTCACACCCTAGAAATCCACCCAGCTCTCAGGGCTGGGAATCCGAGCTCCACATGAAAGTGGAATCCCACATCCATCCTGGATACGTAGGGATATTATGCAACTGGTACAAACACCAGTGAAAACAACCAGCCAAACCTCCATTATATCCATGCACTGCACCGACACCAGGTGAAGTCCTCGAAATTTGGGCTGCACATCAGATACTCATGCTGATTAGCGTGAAAGAAAATCTGCCCTAATCAGCAGTAGGGGAAGGGGGACTGCCATCAGCCTGGCGCATGCATTGCAGCCTTCCAGGGGACAGGGACGGGTTCCTTCAGGGTGTCTGCCCCCCTCCCCAAAGGTACCTGCAGTCCTGGGTAGAGTAGACCGCTCAGCAAGGGATGCTCCACTTGCTTCACCACCTCTGCTCCAGCTTTCTTGGCATCGTGCTGGGTGACGAGAGAGGAGAGCCTGTAGACGTCCAATGTGTATTCCCTGGGGGGAGAGAACAGGTCGATGCTGCTGCTGAAGCCAGACAAATGGAAGCTTCAAACCTTCCTCTTCTATAGCCACCGCACGCAAAGGGGGACACTGGCGGGAGCGGAGAGAAATCAGATGTGTAGCTATCTTACCCCCACTCCCCTTTCCTGAATGACCCTGGCTCAGAACAGACAGATCCCCCAGCTGGCTCAATATCCCACTTGTCTCCCCCAACCCCGGATTCCTTTGTGGAGCTGGTCAGCACATGAGATAGCCGAGGCTCACTCCTTCCATGCCGCTTGTCCTCTCTCCCTCATAGTAGCCATCAAATCCCACCCCCAGGCAATGGAGGGAACACCCCCCGTGAGAGGAGCAGGCTCCCGCAAGCTCACTTGCTGAGCTGGTAGTCAGTGCCCCGGATGAATTTCAGCTTGTCAAGAGGCACGCCAATGCTCTCCAGCATGGCCTTGATCACGGTCTCGTAGTAGTGCGTGCGCAGCTCCAGCAGCTCCCACGGCGCCTTCATGTTGTCTAGGTACGCGTGGAGGTCAGCGAACAGGATCGTCACCTGGCAGAGAACGGGAGGGGGAGTTGGGCACGTTACGCTGGGTGTTACACAGATAAGAGGCATTACAGGTTCCTTTCTGCCACCCAGCACGGAGTTGAAGGTATCCCATGCTCCTGACCTCTTTGGGTCTGAAGCTCCCCTTCTCTCCCTTTGTCCTCCCCAAGGTCTCAGCATCTAGGGTAGAGCAGGTACCTCACATCCAGCCTTCAGGAAGTCTGCAATCTTGGACATTGGTACGAAGTAGGCTACATGAGGCTTGCCTGTCGTGGCTGTCCCCCAGTACACCTTCAGATCTCGCTCCTTCAGGATGGTCATCAGCTTATCCTCCCCGAGAACCTCCTGTGAGGAAATCAGAGGCTGCATGTTACACAGCACAACAGACTCAGCATGCCTATTGACCCAGCAGAGACCACGACAGCCATGGGAGAAGGAACGCAATACACTGGGCTAGTAACTCCAAAAGAGGAAGGATGGTCATCTGGTTAAAACTCTGGATCAGGGGATCTAGGTTTTATAGCTGGCTCTCTCTAGCCTTGGGTGAGTTGTTTAGTTTCTCCGTGTCTCAGTTTCCCCTCTCCAGAATAGGGACAATGATTTTACCGATCTCACTGAGCTGCTGAGTTGATAAATCCATTAGTGACTGTGAGGCACTTGATGAGCATTATGGAAGAGCCAAGAGATAAAGAAAAACCTCTGTAAGGCAGCTCAGTATTCTCCCTATACTGCAGCTGGAGAAATGGAGGCACAAAGAGGTTAAGGGGCTTCTCAAGGTCACAGTACGGCAGAGGCAGGAACCAAGCCCAGAAGCGCGGTTACAACAGAAACTCCACGATCATCTAGGGAGGGGTGCACAAGGGGCACCTCAATCCTCAGGACACTTCTTAGACTGGGAGCTTTCTGGGGCAGGGACTGGCTTTGTGTACAACCCCTGGTGCAGTGGGGTCCTTGGCATTACCGTAACACAAGTAATAATAATTAGATAAGTAGAGTGAGGCACGTATCCCTTTGTATTTCTTGTCTCAGTAACTGGGCAGAGAAGGCCCCCACTCCAGAGGTACCTGTAGGTTCCGGGTGATCAGGTGGCATTTCTCCCTCGGGGTCAGCTCGTCCCCCATTGCGTCAGCCTTTGACCAGTAAAGCTGTTACAAACTGTGATTAAACAGAAGACATGTCACAGGAGGAAAGGGAGGGAGGGGAACCCTCCTGATAGTCATAGGGGGAGGACTCCTGGTGTGGTTTCCCGCTCAGCCAGGGCACAGATCCCACTGCCCCTGCACACAGGGAGAGGCACACACCCTGATGGCCTTGTGTAGTGGGAGAGGAAGCTGTGTGGGGCTCACCCCCCTTGCTGGTCTCTTGGCACAGCTCACTAGAGGGCATGGGCAAGGCACCTGCCCTGGGGTGGTTCAGACTCTTAAAAATCTATAACCACCTTCTGACCCTGCAGGGAGGCATCCCTCCTCCCTCCCCACTCACAGACCAGGGGCAGGCAGGGTTGGGTAGTGGGACACACAGACTTTCACTCCCCAGCCACCGGTTTGAAACCATAGATTCCAAGGTCATCTAGTCTGATCCCTTGTACAGTACAGGCCACAGAACTTCCCCAAAATCATACCTAGAGCAAAGCTTTTAGAAAACACCCAATCTTGATTTAAAAATTTGTCAGTGATGGAGAATCAATCATGACCCTGGGTGAAATGTTCCAATGGTTAATTACTCTCACTGTTAATAATTTACACCTTATTTCCAGTCTGAATTTGTCTAGTTTCAGCTTCCAGCCACTGGATCATGTTAGACTGAAGAGCCCATTATTAAACATTTGTTCCCCATGTAGATAATTACAGATTGTGATCAAGTCTTCCCATAACCTGCTCTTTGTTAAGCTAAGTAGATGGAGCTCCTTGAGTCTATCATTAACCCTTTAATCGTTCTCATGGCTCTTTCCTGAACCTTCTCCAATTTATCAACATCCTTCTTGAATCGCAGACTCCAGACCTGGGCACAGGATTCCAGCAGTGGTCGCACCAATGCCAAATACAGATGCAAAATAACCCCTCCACTCCTAGTTGAGAGTCCCCTGTTTATGCATCCCAGGATTGCATCAGCTCTCTTGGCCACAGCTTCACACTGGGAGCTCATATCTAGCTGATTATCCACTGTGACCCTCAAATCTCTTTCAGAGTCACTGCTTCCCGGGATAGTGTTTCCCATCCTGGAATGTGGCCTACATTCTTTGTTCCTAGATGTAGACATTTACATTTAGCCGCATTAAAACACACATTGCTTGCTTGTGCCCAGTTTACCAAGCAATCCAGATTGCTCTGAATCAGTGACCTGCCTTCTTTACTATTTACCGCTCCCCCAATTTGTGTGTTGTTTCATTGATAAAAATGTTAAATAGCATAAGGCCAAGAACCAATCCCTGAGGGACCCTACAGGAAACACACCCCCTTGATGATGAGTCCTTGTTTATAATTACATGTGGAAACCATCAGTCAGCCAGTTTTTACTCCATTTAATGTGTGCCACACTAACTTTATATCATTCTAATTTTTTTAATTCAAAATATCATAGGGTGCTAAGTCAAACACCTTACAGAAGTCTAAGTATCCTGTGTCAACACTATTACCTTTGTCAACCAAACATATAATCTAATTTTAAAAAGATATCAAGATATTTTGACAGGCTCTATTTTCCATAAATCCATTGTTGCTTTACATTAATTACATGACTCACTCAATAAAGAATTAAAGGAGAATAATGTCTCAGCCACTCCATTACCTTGCCCAGGATCAAGGTCAGGCTGACAAGCCTACAATTACCCAGGTCATCCCATTTACTCTTTTTAAAAACTGGCACAACATTAGATTTCTTCCTGTCTTCTGGAACTTCCCCAGTGCCCCAAGACTTATTAAAAATCAACATGAACAGTCCAGGGAGAGCCTCAGGAAGCTCTTGGATGCAAGATATTGGGACATGCAGATTAAAAGTGTCTATCCTCCACAGAAACTAATGGAATGTGAAAGTGTTAGCATCACCAGATGAGAGCATAGCATCTGTTTCCATCCCCCCACCCCCAAAACAGGAATATTTATTGAACATTTTTGCCTTTTCTGCATTATTATTGATAATTCTACCATTTCCATCTTGTAATGGACCGATACCATTGTCAGGATTCTTTTTGTTCCTAATATATTTTAAAAATGTCTCATTGTCCTTAACTCGGCTAGTCATGGATTTCTCCTTGCATCCCTTTACTTTCCTAATCAATTTTGTACAGTTTCCAACTTCTGAATTATATGCATTACTATCAACTTCCCTTCTTCTATATTTTTTTAAACACCTGCCTTTACTTCCCCTCTAAACCAAGATTTTGTTTTAACCCATTATGGCCTTCTTTCTAGAGTATGGATTTTTGGACATCTGGTAAGGTGTTCTTATGTGATTCCCAATTATCATTCACTTTTTTCTGATTAAATTCTTCCTTACAGACGATTTGGCTCATAATTGTTTTCAGCTTTGTGATATTGGTCCTATTGAAGTACCAAGTATATATATCACTGGTCTGGACTTTATTCTACTTGCACATTATAACTGTGATCCAGTCAAGATTGCTTGTACTTAAGCCACCATTACTTTTTAGTTCTGTGATTAGAACTAAATCTGTTGACAGCTTTATCTGGTGTGGTCAGATGTTTGGCTATGTGTGTGTTCTCTCTGTGTGCTGCCCCAGCTGTGCGCAGCCAGCCAGCACAACAGACCTTGAACCAACTGCCCAGTGACACACAAGATCTGTTAATGTTTATGAAGGTGCCAGGCGAAGCACAGTAATAGCACCTGGCGGACTCTACAAGGATACTAAGGCCATGTCTACATCTAAAATTTTGCAGCGCTGGTTGTTACAGCTGTATTAGTACAGCTGTATAGGGCCAGCGCTGCAGAGTGGCCACACTTACAGCAACCAGCGCTGCAAGTGGTGTTAGATGTGGCCACACTGCAGCGCTGTTGGGCGGCTTCAAGGGGGGTTCCGGGACCGAGAGAGCAAACCGGGAAAGGAAACCAGCTTCGCCGCGGTTTGCTCTCTCGGTCCCGGAGCCAGCCAGCAAACCGCAGGGAAGGAGACCTGCTTGCTCGGGGTTCCGGGACCGAGAGAGCAAACCGGGAACGCCGCGGTTTGCTCTCTCGGTCCCGGAGCCAGCCAGCAAACCGCGGGGAAGGAGACCTGCTTGCTCGGGGTTCCGGGACCGAGAGAGCAAACCGGGAACGCCGCGGTTTGCTCTCTCGGTCCCGGAGCCAGCCAGCAAACCGCGGGGAAGGAGACCTGCTTGCTCGGGGTTCCGGGACCGAGAGAGCAAACCGGGAACGCCGCGGTTTGCTCTCTCGGTCCCGGAGCCAGCCAGCAAACCGCGGGGAAGGAGACCTGCTTGCTCGGGGTTCCGGGACCGAGAGAGCAAACCGGGAACGCCGCGGTTTGCTCTCTCGGTCCCGGAGCCAGCCAGCAAACCGCGGGGAAGGAGACCTGCTTGCTCGGGGTTCCGGGACCGAGAGAGCAAACCCCGGCGAAGCTGGTTTCCTTTACCGGTTTGCTCTCTCGGTCCCGGAACCCCGAGCAAGCAGGTCTCCTTCCCCGCGGTTTGCTGGCTGGCTCCGGGACCGAGAGAGCAAACCGCGGCGTTCCCGGTTTGCTCTCTCGGTCCCGGAACCCCGAGCAAGCAGGTCTCCTTCCCCGCGGTTTGCTGGCTGGCTCCGGGACCGAGAGAGCAAACCGCGGCGTTCCCGGTTTGCTCTCTCGGTCCCGGAACCCCGAGCAAGCAGGTCTCCTTCCCCGCGGTTTGCTGGCTGGCTCCGGGACCGAGAGAGCAAACCGCGGCGTTCCCGGTTTGCTCTCTCGGTCCCGGAACCCCGAGCAAGCAGGTCTCCTTCCCTGCGGTTTGCTGGCTGGCTCCGGGACCGAGAGAGCAAACCGGGAAAGGAAACCAGCTTGATTACCAGAGGCTTCCTCCTTCCACGGAGGTCAAGAAAAGCGCTGGTGAGTGTCTACATTGCATTACCAGCGCTGGATCACCAGCGCTGGATCCTCTACACCCGAGACAAAACGGGAGTACGGCCAGCGCTGCAAACAGGGAGTTGCAGCGCTGGTGATGCCCTGCAGATGTGGACACTCTCAAAGTTGCAGCGCTGTAACTCCCTCACCAGCGCTGCAACTTTCTGATGTAGACAAGCCCTAAGACATGTAAGCCCATGACAATGGACGCAACTCACTCAGTGGCAGGGCTTTCCATTCCCCCCTCAACTGGCCAAAGATACTCCTGAGATACATCTTTATACCCTGATATAAACAAGTTACGTACTGTCATCCTGACCTTATCTTTTAGGAGGGGTCGGTGTGTTCCTGTTGTCTTTGGGGAATGTTTTTGTACCTCCCTGGCATCGGAATGTTCTGGTACTACTTGATATTGGAACGTGTTTGTGTGAGTACTCTGTGACTAGCACTTTTTAGGAATGTGTATTTCTGCAATATCAGCCCTGTTCTTGCCAGATTCTGTGAGCAGGTCTTGCCTTATACCAGGCCTCTGATACAAGGGCCTATGTTTCTACTATATCTGGTAAAGCAAGATCTAATAAAGAATTCCTCTGTGTTGGCTTCAACACTTTTTGAGTTATTAAATTGTCATATATAGTGTTTAGAAATTCCAACGATGCTTTAATACTGGTAGCATGAGACCTCTCCATATGTCACTCAAACTGAAATCCCCCATATGAGTCTATGATCACATAGCTTCCCCCCCCCCCACATATTATAGATATGGCTGTCCTCCTGTTCCCTTGGGCTATTCGGTGGTCTGTAGCAAACATCAACTAATATCCCACTAATATCTGTTAGCACACTGATCCGTGAGCATTTAAGATAATTTTCCTCCGAGTTACCAGGGACTCGGAAACAGCTGATGCCATTATTGACATGGAGGGCCACTCCCTTTCCAGCCTTCCTAAATAGGTTACTACCATGGACACTAAACATGCCAGTAGCCTGAATCATCCCTCCGGATTTTCAGTAACACCACCGAGGTTGAAATTTACGCTCCTATGAGCGTAATTCCAATGTCTTGTGTTTGTCACCCAGGCTCAGGGTGACCAGATGTCCCGATTTTATAGGGACAGTCCCGATTTTGGGGGGGGGGGCTTTTTCTTATATAGGCTCCTATTACCCCCCAGCCCCATCCCGATTTTTCACAGTTGTCCTCTGGTCACCCTACCCAGGCGCCTAAGATGGGGGGGGGGCTTTTCTTCCCTTCCTGGGGCTCCTGGATCAATGCTGTTCTCCCCATCTCAAGGCTGTGCGGAGCGCTCCCCTCTCCCCCCCGCTATGACCTTAGCGCCCCCGGCCGCTCCAGCCAGCCTGTCCTGTCCCCACTACTCAGCCCCGCGCCCCGCCAGCGAGGGGGGGCCAGCCAGGCCGCTACGCGCGGGAAGGGGTGGGCCGGGGGGACCCCCCACGGGCGGGGGCTCTATGGGGGGGGCTTGGGGTGCCCCGTGTGCCCCCGCCCTTACCGTGACCCGGCCCGCTGCGCTGCGCTGCTCCCCGGCGAGGCGCCCCCGCTGCCCTGCTCCAGTCGCCGGCGCCGGGTTGCATCAGCTCCGCGCGACGCCTCAGCCGCCCCGGCCGGACCCCGCTTCCGCCGCAGGGACAGGGCGGGGGAGTCGAGCCCAGAGCACGTCGATGGGGGCGTGGCCTCGCGGCGGGCGGGGGCGGAGCCTGCGATGCCTTTCCCGCCCCCCGCCCGCCAAGGCGCTCGCGTTAGTTAGTCGCGGCTCGAGCCCCCGGGTCGCGTCTGGAATGGCGGCGGGTGAGTGAGTCTCCCCCAGCGGGGGAGGGCGAGTTCTGACGGGGGGGGCCTGACCCCTACTTCCCTCCACCCGTGGGCTGGGATGGGGGGGCTTGACTCCAGCTGCCCCTCCCCCACGTGTGCTGTGATGGGGCCCTGACCCCCAACTTCCCCCCACCCGTGGGCTGTGATGGGGGGCTTGACTCCAGCTGCCCCTCCCCCACGTGTGCTGTGATGGGGAGCCCTGACCCCTATTTCCCCCCACCCGTGGGCTGTGACGTGGGGGGCTTGACCCCAACTGCCCCTTCCCCCATGTGGGCTGTGACGTGGGGGGCTTGACCCCAACTGCCCCTTCCCCCATGTGGGCTGTGACGTGGGGGGCTTGACCCCAACTGTCCCTTCCCCCATGTGGGCTGTGACGTGGGGGGCTTGACCCCAACTGCCCCTTCCCCCACGTGGTCCATGATGTGGGGGCCCCGACTCCCACTGCCCCTCCCCTCCCAGGTGGACTGTGACTGGGCAGGGCCCTGACCCCAGCTGCTTACCTCCCCCTGCCCCCAGGTGGGCTGTGACTGGTTCCAGGAGGCGAAGGAGCCTACAGCTTAACCCCAAAAGCGAGTGGCCCCCCAAAGAAGGGCTGTTGCACTGAAGGGGTTCCTCCCAGGGACTGTGGGGAGCTGAGAGAGCACAGGCCTGTGAGTCTCTGACCACTTGGGAAGAGCATGGAGATGGCATATAGCCATCTCCTTAAGAAGGACATTGTAGAGCTGTGCAGAGAGAGGGGCCAGGCAGCTGGAAGCGAGTTCCTCTTGGCTGGTGTGGGGTGCAGGGGGAGGGCCAGAGCCCTTTCTCTGGGCTCCCCTCTCCCCAAGATGGACTTGGCTGAAAGTCATTGATTTCTGTGCTAACAAGTTCTGTTCTGCACTGTGTTCCTGTCAACTAATAAACCTTCTGTTTTACTTGCTGACTGAGAGTCACATCTGACTGTGAAGTTGGGGTGCAGGGCCCTCTGGCTTCCCGCAAGAGTGGGATGTGACCTGTGGGGGAGCCCTAACCCTGACCCCAGCTGACCCCTCACAGGTGGGATGTAATGGGGGTTCCTAACCACAACTGCCCCCTCTGGATAGGCTGTAATGGGGGAGAGGGAGACCTTACTGAGGTGAACTTTGGGTGGGAGGCTGCAGCTAAGCATAATAGATATTAAGTATATTTAAGATTGAAATTATAAAAATTAATGTTGGGTCACAGGGCCTACAAGTTGAGGCCTGTCACATTTCACTTAGCCATATTAGTCCTCAGGCCTTAGAAGGGTTGGTGTAAGTAGGTGACCCAGGAATAACCCTGTACCAATGAAATTACAAGGTTACTGTAAAGAATGTGCCAGTGGGTGTTGTTAGGGAAAATATACCAAAGTGTACTTGTCTAGACTGTGAGGCACCCAATTGTAACATAGTGAGAAATTCTGCAGGTTACCATGCGAACTAGTTTACAGAAATGCATAATGAGAGTAAGGGGAACTAAGGGATAGCCAATGAGAAATGAGGTACCCCTAAATTAGTGGGATGTGGAAGTATGGATGAGGAAAAAGGGGTTGGAACCTGTAAGCATATGTATGAGCCTTAGTGTGTGTAAGCATAAAAGGTGAGCCAAAGAAGTGGAGAGATGCTAGGATGGCAACTACTGCTGGTGGTGGTAGTGGTTGCTGCTAGTCATAGGGCTAAATGCTTCACACTTTTTCTCTGTCTGTTGTATTTTAATGTTTGTGGGATTGTTCATCTGCTTAGTGGACTTGTTAATAAAGGGACTTGTAATAAATTGCAGTTGTTTCTTATGTGCTTCTAGCGTCTTTTATTCTAATGATACTGATGATAATATTCCTGATGCTGTAGCCCTCAGGAGACCAAACCTTCATTGACCATTGTGGTCTAAGTGATTGATGTAAATTGATTAACCGCCAATCCATTAATAAGGCTACAACTGGCCCACTCCCCAGTTAGAGCCCACCTCTAAAGGGCTCTGACTAGGGGGTACTACCTCCTGATACTCCCTCCCACTTCCTGATTGCCTCCAAATAGAATGTGAGCTATGGGCACTAAATGCCTATTCCTTTAGAGACCTCTGCTCCCAGACAGGGTCTGGCTTGAAGGAAGACTCCTCTCCTGCTACCTTGTAAGTGGGGAGTTGCCTGTCACAGCAGAGATGGCCTATGAGGCTGGGAAGCACTGCCCACCTAAGCAGTAAGTGATCAGCCCAGTGATGCCCTCCTCCAGTGGGCTGTTATCCATCATGTGTGGTTCAGCCTCTGGCACTAACTGCCACATACACTTAGAGAGGAAGGGAGGGTAGAGAACTGAACATTCTTCTGAATTCCCTGCCTAATGAGAGAGTCCCCAAAATGGAGTAGCAGAGGAATTTCCCCATCCCTGATATTAGTGTAGGAGATACAGATTTCTCTTTAAAGGGGTAAAGAGGGAGCTGGGTTGATAGATGTACAAACCAGCAATTGCCTAGTTATACCAGCACTGGAAGTGTTTGGAAACTGGTTGTGTGTAGGGGGATGGGGGTGTTTCCTTCTTTCCTTCTTTCTTTCTTTCTGCATAAGAAATGGGTTGGGTAATGTAAGAGAGAGGTGTTCCCTTGGGTGGACTCTAGAAACAGAAAATAAACATGGATGTGATATTTATACCTTGAGGCTGCTCTTAGAAATGAGGATAAAGCTGGCAGGAGAGGTGGAAAACCAGGTATTTAATTGGAAAAAGTCAGAGGAAAGGTGCAACAAAAATGAGTGGTGGTGAAGTAGGTGCTGTTCGGGTGAAAGGAAAACTAAAAAGGGAGAAGATGTAGTCTAGAAAATGTGCTAGGTTAAAAAAAAAAAGAAATTGGGCTAAATATGGAGGAGTATGAAAAACTGAGCTTGTTAGTGTGAATAAAAGTTAGAGATAAGTTGGAGATGGGAAAATGGAAGGTACCAAGGACATGACCTTGGGTTATGTTGCAGTTATAACTGGTTTTAGCAGCCGTTTTTAATGGGTGTCTTTTAGAATTTGGAATGGGTTATTAAAATGCTATCTATTCTGATAGCATGGAAAGGAAATTGGTGCAGGTGTTAATTTAAATAATTTGTAATGTAAAGAGCCAATAAAGAGGTCACAGAATGTGAATATGGTAATAGGTTTAATGTTAATTAGTATTTTAATAAGTTACAAAAGGAGTAGCCTTGTTAACTTGGGGGAGTACCAATGAACACCAAAAGCATACAGTTAGGTTACCTGATTAGAAAGCTATACTTCATTTTGTTGTCAGTAGACTGATCAGCTCATATACCATTCCATCTTTGAATGTGAGTATAATTGTAGTACCCATGTAAATGGTAATTGTATGTCTGTTTGCTTAACTAATAATTTTTCTCTTAAATAAGTTCTATTGTTCAAAGTGTCATCCAGGGTCTACTGCTAAATTAAATTGTCTGTACCCAACCTAGAGCCTCAAACCTGCAAACTAAGTTTGGTTTATTGTATCCTTATCTTTGACAATTTAATATTAATTGGGAAATTTAAAAATCAGGTTCCGAAGGCAAATAGGTATTTAGAGAGGAAATAGGCCAGTAAGAAGGTGTGAATAGAACTGAAGTTTAGGCAAGGGGTGTAAGGGTCTGAATTGCATATAGCTTTGATGTAAAGGAGTAGGAGTTCACTTTACAGAGCTGCTAAAATGAGATAATCCAGTCCATATCGGTACCTATTTCTTGCTTTACCAGCACCTAGAGAGATTGCATCTTGAAACATTACTCTATATACAATTTAAAAACATGGTTCTACTCTGAAAATTGACTCCTCTTCTTAACTCGGTAGACTCAACTTAGTACCCACTTCCTGTGGGTATTCAGTCAGGTCTACTTTACTAGCAAGTTTTTGTTTTACTTCATGTAGTCCTGCAGAACCAACACAGCTCTGGGACAAGGAGCTGGACTCTGTTCTGGTTCGTGCATCAACAATAGCATTGTTACTTAAATTCTGATTGCACAGTCTGTTAATGTGTGAGGCAGAAAACACAGTACCCAGGTTGGCTTTCAGATGGAAAGGTGAGTCAGCAGGGATGGCAGTTAAAGAAATTATTTTTTATTTTATAAATGGAGCAGGTAAATGTGTTTGAACGTGTTTTGCTAAAACAGTTCTAGTAAAATCTTTGATAGCTTCCATATGTTCTACTACTACAAGTGTTTATTAGTGTAATAGAGTAGTACACCACAGAGCAATACCTTGCAGGACCCAAACCAGTTCTTAGTTTTCTTTTATTTGCTCTTTCTTCTGTTAAAATACTTGTATCTGAATTGCAAAACATTGTGCAAGTACAGACTGGTGGGTACTTGTACCATATCAGTGATCTTCCCCTTTTTCTTCTATATATGTGGCTGCTCCCTTCTGTATTCCCATTAATGTATAGTATATAGAGCAATACAAACAAGTCACTGTATGACATTTTAGTTTGTATTGACTTTGCTAGTGTGTGTTATGTAGCCTGTTGTATCAGGGGTCTGTAACCTTTCAGAAGTGCTGGGCCGAGTCTGCATTTATTCACTCTGATTTAAGGTTTCGCGTGCCAGTCATACACTTTAACGTTTTTAGACGGTCTCTTTCTATAAGTCTGTAATATATAACTAAACTATTGTTGTATGTAAAGTAAATAAGGTTTTTTAAATGTTTAAGAAGCTTCATTTAAAATTAAATTAAAATGCGGAGCCCCCTGGACTGGTGACCAGGACCCAGGCAGTGTGAGTGCCACTGAAAATCAGCTTGCGTACCGCCTTCGGCACACGTGCCATAGGTTGCCTACCCCAATATATATGTATATGTCATCAGTATATATGAACATGCCAGCCTATGGGACAAGTGTCCCCTGGCATTTTGTGGCTGAGGAAACTAAGTTTGGACATAGAAGGAGGGCTCAAGAGTTCAAGCTCTGTGAGAGGGGTGACCCACTATGCCAAGGAAATTTCTTCATTCATAGTTAATTATCCTTTTGTTTATTAGTCTGTTAGTTCTTAATTGTAAGTTCTAAGTCAATGAGTTAAGTAAAACTCTAAGTTAGCTTCTTTAGTCTTCTATAGCTCTTAGCTCTTTGGCTTCTCCTAAGCTCTCCATCTCCCACTCAAGAATTGAGGAACCTGGACCTGAATTCTCTTGGCCTACCAGAGGCAAGGCTGGTTCTTTCTCTCATACCAGGTTATCAAGGAAGGGTGTGAGTATGTTAATCTAAAGCTTTATAGTGCATAATACCACATGTAGCTCTAGATAATATCATTGCCTTGTAACTCTGATTATTTTACCATTTGATTACTATTCCATTTATCGCAATAAAAGTCTTTAAGGCTACATTTGTCTCAGTGTGGGCATCCTTGTCATACATCCCAAGTGTCCTTGCATACTCTGTGTAGCCTAACTCTGGGGCAAGAACCTTATTATCGTCTGATCAGATTAATTGGTGAGCCTATAACCCATATTATCTTAGAATATTAACCTCCTTAAATCAAGCAACATTATCTACCATCCATCTTGGGCATTGAGAAACCTGGACTATCAGACTCATTTGGCATGTCAGAGGCAGGGCTGGTCCTTTGTCTCTCACCACCAGGTCTTAAGGAAGGGTGTAAGTATGCAAATCTAAGAGCATATACAAAGAATGATATCGCAGATATCCCCCATACTGGATTATTCCTGTCTGATTATGTGGCTCAGAGCTTTTCTGGCTTTATTACTGATCCTAATAAAAAATCACTGCTTTGCTTTGACCTCAGTGTGAGTGTCCTGGCTATGCCCCTTGAGATTCCTGACAAGATACTGAACTCATTGGTTTTAGTTCTGTGTAGCCTGATTCTGTGATCAGAACCTTAGTACCTTCTGATCAACTGAACAAGTATTATTACCTATTAAAAGGATCAGGTAACATTATAATATTATTTAAACTTTTTGTTTCTGTTTTCTTATTTAAAAATGTTATAATGCTATCTCACTGGAGAGGGAGGAAAGGTTTGAGGCTTCATTTAATATGCAAACTGCTCTATGATCTTTGGATGAAAGGTGCTATAAAAACATACAATATTTCTTTATACAGTCTTTTTTGGGGTGTCTTATACTGATTCATGTCAACAGCTTCAAAGAAAACAGCATCCAGTGGTCTCTGTAGTCATGATTAGACTCTATTAGTACTGGCTAATATAGCTGTTGAAATTAGACCTCTGACTTGTGAGCCTTCTCTATGTCGGGGATTTCTCATTAGCATGTCTGGCTCACTGGCTCTAATTCTCTAGCTGATGTTTGAATAGCTTGAGCAAACTCACTCTGTTATAACCTTTAATAACATTTAAGTCGGAATAGCCAGGAGTGGAGGCCAGGTATCTTCAGACATTGGGACAGTTGCTCCAAGAGTGGCTGCTCATAGGCTCTTCTCTTGCTGCTGTGTCAGTAGGAATAAATTTAAGAGAAACAACAGAGGCAAAATATGTACAACACTTTCTTCCTTAAAAGTTAGGCAGCCGAATGCCCTAGATTTCAAAGTGACTAGTATTTCTAAAATGGATCAGTCACAGGACAAGTAAGCTGTCTTGGACGAAGTGAAAATCCAGCACTTAACTTGCCCAGGGAGGAGAGGTGTACATCTCTTTTTCCAGAGAAGGACAGAGGGGACTAAGAAGGAAGTAAGATTAGCTGAAATAGGAACAGGTGAGAGACACTCCTTTAGTTCACTTACGTTGTTCTCTCTTTGCAGGCAAGTGGGATCTATCCTGTGACTGACTGACTTTCTGGAAGAGTGAAACACATTATAGGCTGATTAGAGGCTCAGCAAACACTGGTACCTGTTCTGCCCTTGCTTCAAGTGGCCAAGCAGAAGCAGTGAGGTCACTTAAAAACAGAGACCAACGGCATCATGGAAGACAGCTCTCCACATTCCTTTGGGCTTGGTGTATATCATAATCATAAAGTGACTCTTGTTAATGATACAATCCCCAGGGCTAAAAGGCCCTTAGACTTACTGGAGGAGGATGAGCCCCTGCAATCAGATGCTAAGAAACGGCGCCACTTGAGTAATTATTGTAGCACTCCATGTCCTTCAAAGAAACTACCGCTGTGCTCCCCAGATTCTGCCTGCTTTTTAGGCTCCTCAGGCTGTCTGGATGATACTGAGCTGGAGAACATTGTCATCAGAGTTAGTCTTCCAGAAGACAGTGTGGTAGCCCTTTCTGTGAATACAGCCAGATGTTTTGATGATAGTGAGCCAGATGACTCTTTGCTGGAACCCTCGGATGATGAACAAGGGAACTCTCCCTTCAATTACACTGAGGAAGAATGTAGGGAAATGTTAGCAGATGATTGCTTAGGAGATTACCAGAACTCTACTGGAGAGAGTGCTTTAGTGAATCAAGATGTATGGGGACAAAGTGAGAAGGAAGTGAGTAGCAACTGTAGTTTGGCATCATTCCCCCCTGAAGACACAGAGACATCATTCAGGACCATAGATGAGTTAGTAAGTAATGAGTGTCTCTCTCAGACTGATTCTTCAGTTAATCCTGGATATTTTCAAATTCTTGAGGATGAAACAGCTAATCCTGAGGGTAAAGGATGCTTGAATGTGGACTGCTTGAAATCAAATCAAGTCACTTGTACACTATTTGATTGTGATCTTCAAGGGCCTCTAAATCTTTCCCCAACTGATGCAGACTCAGTAGATCAGCCAAAAGGGGATGATGGCTTGGAGGAAACCAGCAAAAAAGCTTCACAAGTAATGAGAGATGACCATCTACAAAATGCAAGCAAGCAAAGTACAGAGTGTGATGAAATCAGTTCTAATAGCTTGGTTGTTGAAGAGTCCCTTGAGTGCCTGGCTTGTAAAGAGCACCACAGTGGAGACCTGGATAGTGTGGAAAAGCTGCCATCAGAAATCAAAGAATCATCTCCCTTCTATGATGCACACACTAAAACTTCCACGTACTCTCCTGACCCTGCCTGTGGTCAAAGTAAGGATAAAATGGAGAATCCAGCACCTGTACTGCTACTGCATCCGAAAACCTCTAATGTCATCTTAAATCAGGAACCTTCCAAAGGAACAGACAATGGATTATCAGGGACCTTTGGCTCTCAGAAGGAAGATTTGAGCCAGGAATCCACATCTGTTGAAGAATTGTCAGACAATCCTAAAGTAACAATACATACCTCTGTCTCTTTACTCTTATAAAGCAGCCTTGCCTAAGTGTTTTTAATAGAAAATATTTAATTTGTTTAAAATGTTTAAAAGTGAAATGTTTTTGTCTTTCAACAAAGCCATAAGCTTATGAAGCAGAACAAATGGACAGTAGGGTGGATGGGTCAGACATGGTTTTTATTTAAACATTATAGTTCAGTTGTCAGTAGCAATATCAGGGTGCATACATGGGTTTGCATCCTTGCACAATAAGTAAGCTTTTCTATAAGAAAATAATGCATCTTAATGGACACAGGAGTGTCTTTTGTCAGGCTAATCCTCTTTCTCCTCCTCTCTCCAGTTAAACTCTGTAGCCTTAGACTGGAACTGTGGAGAAGACAGTGCCTGTGGGAAGAAGTTAGGCAAAGTCATTCCTGTGCCACAGGTGGAAGAAAGGTAACATGTTATGCATAGTTTAGCTCAACAATTCTCTCACTGGTTTATGGAGCACTTGCTGGGGGTCTGGAGAGCTGGCTGCTCTCATGGTAATAACTTTTCTCATTTCCACTTGCTAAATTGCATGTAAATTTATTTAATGCCCTGTTAGGTAATATTTTCCATGTAAGCGATTGCTGTAGTTGTCACAAGGGTTACTTGTGAATGGGAGAGGAGGGAATCCAAGCTGTTTTGAGTCTGAGAGGCGGTGTGTGAGACACTATTAGGATGTAGTTCATATTATGAATGTGTGAGAACACCTGGTGTGGTCACTGTTCCCCTTTATCCCTTTGGTTTCCAGCAGATGGCAGCAACAATACAACTCTCCAAAGAGAGAGCATGTTAACTGTCCAAGCAGGCAGTATTCAGTGCTGTCATGGCCCTGTTGGTCCCAGGAAATTTGAGACAAGGTTGGCTAGGTAATATTTTTTATTTAGCAGAAGTTGGTCCAATAAAAAGATATTACCTCACCTACCCTGTCTCTTTAAAGCAGGCAGTCTGTGAGATGGGGGAAGATGCCGACATAATTTTCTCTTACTCCTAGATTTACTACTTCCTTCCCTCCACCTGCTTCACCTCTTCATCTCACTCACAATGGTGATTTCTGCCATTGTCATTCCTCAACTTTCCGTAGTTTCACTGCTAATGGGGGACAAGCATCCCGTCCTCCCACAGGCTGAGAGCAGACTCGTCAGCTGTCCTGCTCCTAGGAGTGGCTTGCCAGATCTCCCCCTTACAACTAGTGTGTCCAAAAGAATAGTGCTATAAGGAACTTCTGTCTGTATTTGCCACACAGGGAATCATGGTGCTGTTTGTTCCATGGAGCCTTGCTTGACAAGTGCTTCAGAAAAATTAACTTTCTTTTTCTTAAAGACCAAAACAACGGATATGCATTTCCGAAGCAGAACTTGAGCAAAAGAAGCGTATTTATATCCAATGTGTGCGTGCCCATGTAAAGAAGTCCATGGATCCTACACCAGGTAACCTGCAGTAACGGTTGGGAAGTGGGGAAGGCACCGACCAAACCAAAAGGGCCAAATTTGTTAGTTTGCATTCAGCAAAGTTGTTTCAGATGGTATCATTTTTTAGGCAGCAATAAGAATAATGTCGCCTGCTCCACTTATGGAGACTATGGAGTCCAGTCAGTGTTCCCTCTAATTTTTCCCACTGTTGTGCAGAATTTTATGTGCACCAATATGGAGATGTGTCACACAACAAAATTCATGTGGTGGGGGTGGGGCTGAGGGGTTCGGAGTGTGGGACGGGGCTCAGTGCTGAGGCAGAGAGTTGGAGCGCAGGCTGTGTGTGAGGGCTCCAGCTGGGGGTCCGGGCTGTGGAGTGGGGCTGAGGATGAGGGGTTTCGGGTGCAGGCTGCCCTGGGGCTATGGTGGGGAGAGAGGACTCCTCACAGCAGCACCTGTGGTGGGAGGAGAGGCACCTCTCCTCGCCGTGGCAGATCCAAGGCTGGGGCCACAGGCCCTGGCGCCTCTCCTCCAGCCGTGGCAGATCTGGGCATGGGTTTGGGCTGGGGGAGAGGTATCTCTTTCCCTGAGCGCCTGTGCGGTGCTTAATAGGCTGCTGCGCGACTGCGCAGCTTAGAGGGAACTTAGGATTCAATATGTAACCACCCCTGCTTTGAGACTACCTCAGAAGCTGGGATAGACAAGGAGTTTGATGCACATGCTCAAGTTGTGTGGTAAATGCAGGTATACAGTCAAAAATTGGCACTTTGGGCAGTGAGGGCATTGCACTTATAAATTAACTATAAAATGCAATATGGGAGAGGTAGTCATGGGTTCTTGTCTCTAGCAGTGCTTAGGGATGGGAGGCCATTCTTTCCAGCTGGCAGCATAGAACTTAAAATTGTGAAGCTGTTAACTTAAGTGCCAAGTAGTAAGACTTGAAATTCCTGCTAATACCTTCCAAGCCTCTTAGGTTGTGCCCCTCTCAGATCGGTCATACAGAAGCTATTGCTGACAGAAAGTAAAGAAGAATCTCCACGTAAAGAGCAAACTTGAATATTAGATGAAGAGCTACACCTGAAGGAATTGTGGGTGGAACTGAGAAACTCCAGAGGTTAAAGATGGCCCTAGTGGCTTACAAAGATGGCCTCAAACTGTGTTCATTTGTCAGGCTTTTCATGGGTTTGGTAACTTTCCTTTCTTGAGAGTTTCAAGAAACTGACAGTTGTGCCACTGCTCACATGGAGCTGCCGTTTCTCTGGCCAGTGCAAACAGCTGCCTAGCCACGTGGCTGCTTTCCAGTGTATGAATATAGCATAAGTAATGCAGAGGGGACTATGCGAGGAAAGCAAATTATGAGCTGTTTTCTCCTCCTTTCAAATTAACAATGCAAGGCATATGTTCTGAGTCATTCATCAGGGTCCTGCCTGATTTGCTACAAGGCTGGTGGGTGAAATGGAAGATCCATTTCACCGAGGAAGAATGTTGTGTGTGATGCACCTAATCTTTTTGCTTCTTAGTGGAAGTCTCTATATTGTTCCAAATAACTTTAGGCTTGGAATGTAGCATGGCAGGTAGGAGGATTTTTTCCAGTTGGGTCACATAAGAACCTTCTCAGTTGATTGGGTTTGATTCTGAGCGGTGCCTTTCTCCATGCACCTATTATCCCAGTGAGAATTTATAATCAAACCCTGTCAAGGAACCACAGCACACGTATTCTAACTGTGAGTAATTCTTCCAGGAATCTAGGCCAGAAAGCCCACCAGATCTGTGCCTTTCCACTGCCTCTTGCTGGGAAGGGGTAACAAAACAGGTGACTGAAAGTAATACCTCATTATGCCACCACTTTGGGTTAAGCCTTTTTTGTATTGTAGGCTGTCACTTGTACTTTTGGTAGCATAGCATTTAACTTCATTGTTCACACACTTCTGCATAATCTCTCCCACACTTCTGTGTTGTAGCATATCCCTTGTCTATCATTCGTATGTTGCCTGTTGTGATTGTAAGCTATTTTGGGGCAGGGACCTTGACTTTTTACCTGTCTGTATAGCACCTAGCACAGTATTATACAAATACAACTTTTCTATGCTCATGTTGGTGGCTTTTGTGGGCTAAACCACTTAGAGGTAACAGCTGCACTAACTGCCAACCATTCAGTCATTATGGATATTGGATAGTTTGGAAGGAGTCCATTTTCCGAGCTAACTTTTCCCTGTCTGGCAAAGTGAACTGACCCAGTGCAAAATAAACCTGTGGCTTTGGGTGTGTGCATCTCCTCCAAGAACTAGGGAACAGAATATTTCCTATGAAATAGATTTGTTTCCAGCTTTCCCCATGAATCTAAATGCTGCAGAGGCTGTGTTCTAGCGGATGTAAAATTGTGATGTGATTTGAACATCTGTTTCCAAATGACTGGCTGAAACTGTCCATAATTGATCACAAAGAAATTTGCCAGCTGACCGCTAGCTTAGTATTCAAATTTCATATTGCTCTTCATTCAACCATAAATAGAATCAATCCTTCTTGATGAGAGCCTCATTGTGGGTTCTGTTTGGTCCGGAATCATTTGTCACTAGTAATGAGGTTCCCTATTTTCATAACTGGAAGTGACTATAGTGGCTCTTGGCATAGATTGTTCACCCAGTATTGTTACTTCACCTTGGTCTAGAAGAGAGAGGACCCCCCCCCCTTTTTTTTTAAGGGCAGGTGAAGAACAAATTTAGTGGTGAGTTGTTTTTTTTTCCTCTCCCTCTATATATCCTTCTCTTGCTTTTCACAACATTATTCAGTAAATGTGCCTTTGCAGTGTATTGACATCATAATTGTGCATACTGAATAGTGTTTGCAGCACGTGCTGCTCAGACAACTTTCATGGCATCATGTGGACTCTCTTCAGACTTGTGAGCTGTTTGGTACCTGGAAAGCAATACTAGCTCTTCCAATTTGGTATCTAATAGCTTCTTTCCCTAAGAGCTCCTCTGCTAGTAAAACTGTACCAGGAGTTCTATCCAAGGACAGATTGACACAGCATGTTAGATATACAGGGCTGCCTCCACTTGGAGGTGACCTGTTTATCTCCTCTCTGGAAATGCATAATTTGCATTGTAATGCTTCCCAACTCGATCATGCCATTGGCAGCCTGGCAAAGACGTGATGAAGCTGGATCCTCTGGGGCAGAGAGAGAGGAAGCAACTTGTGAAGTGCCACAGGGAACTGTTAGGACCTGATTTTATTTAATACCTTTAATTTATGAAGGTTAACTATCTTTATTAAATAAAGTGTTGCAGACAAGGAGGATTAAATAGTACAGGGGATCTAAGGGCAGAGGTTAAGTGGGTTCTTCTGATTTCACTGATGCTCTTGGATATAAAGTATGGGAGAGTGGTCTTCTAGGGAGAGGATCTATGGTGTGGGCTGAGCATTCCTGAAGGAGGAATCCTAATCACAACCACATCTGGGAAGAAGGCTTGAACTGGTTCTTTCAAACAAATGAACCCCCACCCAAACCCATAATAAATTCAAATCCTGAGAAGCAGGATGAGTTTGGACTTTAGAGTGTATGGGCTCTGTTTGTACAGCAAGTTGGGAAAAGTGCCTACTCACAGTGAGACTTAGAATGTGTTTGGGGTAGGGGCAGCTTCTGGGAGTCAGCTGTTCAATGGTAGCATCACCTCCATCCCTCCTCTCCCCTCCCCCAAGCCAACACCAGTGTGAAAGCTGAAGCTTCTCTAGTGGAAAGCCAAATGCAACAAATAAGGGGGCTGGATATATATATATTTTTTAAGGGAAGTTTAAGACTAGTGACCAGACTTTCAAAAGAGCTCAACGTCCAGAAGCCCCATTGAGAACAGCTGGAGATTCTTGGTATCTAAGTGAGAGCTCAGCTCTTACGAAAATCTGAATGTAAATGTATTGCTTCTCTCTGGTTTTTTTGCTATTTTGGGAGGATGGGGATGGGAATATATCTGTAGGTGAAGGAAAATAACCCCGTGGTCAGGGAACAGACCTGGGAGTTGAGATCCAAGTTTTATTCTTGACTTTCATGCAGACTGACCATGGCAAGTCACTTTGTCTCTGTGCCTCCCTTCCTTTTTCTCTGTCTGTAGATAGTGATGACAATTTTTATTGCTTTCTCTGAAGCACTCTGAGATCATTGGATTAAGTAGTGCTAGAAGCGCCAACTATTTGAAGAGTCCAAAAATTCCAAGGAGACCAGATGCTGCTAAAGAGGTGCAAGGGATTATTTCTACAGTACACCATTGGTTCTCCATTGTGATCTAAGAACCATTGGTAGTCTGGAGAATTGGCAAATTACATGGTGTTGGCTCTCCTTTTCAGCTGCTAAAAGAAGCTACAAATCTTAAGTGGCTGCTTAATGTTACTCTTCTAGGGAAACAATTGCTGTGATTGCCAATGGAAAGAGAAGTAGCTTATGTTTTTGTAAATGGGTGGAAGAAATGTCCATAAAACATTTTAAAATGTGCCCCATGCTATGACACTTTTGAGATGCTCTGCTGTAGGGAAGTACCCTGCACTGGCCCTGAGGGAGTTAGGGATGGACAGAAAAACCTTATGGAAAAGATCAATCACCAATTTCTGTCTTATAAATAAAACTGCGGTCCTGAATCTGACCTTTTCTTCTGGCTTTACATCACGCTGGGGTAAAGCAGAAGGAAAGCCAGCTGAACAGACTCTTGCATTCCCCTAATCTGTGTCTGGTGTACAGAAGCCTTAATAGCTCTACACCAGTTTTCTGTTACTACCCCAATGTACTAGGGCTTTCAACGGGTAAGGAGATCTGGCCAGAGTGCCTCTGCGCTCTGTCCCCAGCAACTGAGAACAGAAAACAGATCTAAGTTACATCAGCCATACTGGCACAAGGTTTGGGGTGGTGGGGGATGGCCCAAAGATGGCATGACTGAAATTCAGTCAGGGGCCCTGGTGTAAAAAGAGTAAGAACTTATGGGAAGTTGCTAAAGATAGATAAACTGGAAGAAACCACAAATCTTCCAGTGACTTGTAATCTAATCTAAATGGATTGAAAGGATGAGTTGCTGTCTGGACTGAACCGCTCTGCAACATGTTCATGGTGGGTATCTGCATGTTGTTAGCCCTCTTGGCGCTTTGTGTTTCTCCCTAAACAGTAATGGCTGAACACAGACCGTGGACTTTCAAAGAGTCATCTTTAGGAAGTGTGCTGTAAAATTGAATGGCCTCTGGTCAGACTTGGAACTGGTTACTTCAAACAGAAGCTGATGCTCCAGTGGGTGAAGGAGAGGTGCGGCTAGTCTACACAGATGCCTTCAGTAGGCCATCACTTCCTGTGGAATGAAGAAGTGTCTCATGTAGAACCACTACTAGTGGTAGCAACATGACTGCAGTAGCAAGAAGGAAAAATACCTGCATTCATGTTGGTTGAGGAGAGGCACTGTTTTCTGTTGGTAGCAACATCATAACAATGGACTTCTGCTGTAGTGTGCATCACAAGTAGTATGTAGTCTCAGCCTGCATTACCAGATACTGAAGTGAGGAGTGGGCAAGCGTACAAGCATTGCAGATATGGTCTGAGCTATTTTGTGACCTGGACACACAGACTCGTGTATCTTGCCAAACCATCCGTTGCATTCTCTTGCTAAGGATTCATGATGTGAGGCCTTTGGAGAACTACTGTATCTACTGAAAGGGCTTGTTTTGTGCAGCAGGTAACACTGCTGTATGAGCAATAATGTTACATCCTTTTCAGATGTAAGTGACTGTGGACAAGGGTGTCTCTTGCCACACTCTGATTATAGATAAGTGCAAATGGATCCTTGCAGTGGGCCATCACTGCAGTGAGGAGCTGAGTCCACTACTTGGAAAGCATCATAGCAAGTAATATCCTATTCATGTCAGAAGCAAGTGTCTGCTTCTTTGCTTCCAGGGAAATGTTGCATAAGTGTCCCTGAAAACGGACATGTGTAGATCTCTTGTCATTTTGGTAGACTCTGTTTGTTTGTCCCTTGGTGTAAGATCTGTCTTGAGGACCAGGAGTAACATTAAGAGCTGGGTCCAGAGTTCCCATGCTGCTGCTGTCTTTTTTTCCTGCTTCATGTAACATGCTTGATCTCTCATTAACAACTTACTTTGCTGAATTGCAGATGCATTAAATGAGTTGTACGCTCTGATGAATAAGGTTGCCAGCAGGGAGTACCGAACCCAGGACCGCAGATGGCAGCATCCATTAGACCTCACCATGAGGTATGGAATCAAATGTTTGTAAGGAGGGGCGGGAGCAGAGGAAAGCCCCTTTTGCAATGGGAAATGAAACAGGCTATACAAAGTAACTTGTTCAGGACGTTATTTTTGTTGGAGGTGTTTTGTTTGGTCTCTTTTTTTTTTTTAAAAATTCACTGTAAGAATATGAAGTAGCTAAGGCCTGAACATTGACCTTTGTTTGAAATTGTTATAACTTGAGAAGGAAGGTCTCCTGGATTCTAAATATCTGTTCAGAATGTAATGCTCACCAGAAGTGTCTGACTGACACTGTTGGAAACAAAACTTCAAGGTGACAGCACAAGTGTCTGGTAACACTGTTTCTGTGTTCTCTTGCCAGTGTAACACTTATTTTGAATTTTGTCCTCCCTAGAGGAGGTTCCCCCCACTTCATCTCCAACTCTTCAGAGAGGCTCCCAACACAGGAGTGAGTTGTGATAATGACCTGTAATATGGACACGTGTCTTTCAGGACTGAAACTGCCAGGCCACTTTGCTGTTTTAGGCCTTTTTAATCATAACTTGTGCTGAACCACTGTTGTAGAACTGAAAAGCTGTTGGTATGAATTTCCGGAGGCAGACAGATGCTCCTTCTAGATAACTATATTGATAGTTAATTTTTTTGTAAGTGTGACTCCACCCTATGTATCATGGTTCCCCAGATGGCTCTGCAGTTAATTAATATTATTTCCTAGCCATGTTGATATATCTGCCCAGGCCAAATGAAAAGACTCAAGAGGAGCCAATTCTATGTGCAGAAGGGGGAAGGCAGCATCCGATAGCTAATATGGAAAAGCTTAGTTTTCCTGCATCCGAAAGTGTGTTGCAAACAAGTTAACGAAAATGGAATTGGGTAGTGGGAATTCTTTTGATTGTTTTATTTTAGGCCATTGTAGGAAGTATTTTTGAGGGTTTTTGTTTGAACAAAGCCAGCAGCTTTTTTCAGAATATGCTAGATCCAAAAAATGGCAATATTTGCATGACTACAGCTCCTTCTGTGGGAATTTATTTCTCATTTAACTGTCATGAACTGAGCAACCTTCAGACTCCTCTGGCAGGCCATGGAGACACAGATCTCAGCAAGGAGAGTAACAGAAAGCACTAGATAATGCTCCTAGAAGGATTCTTCTTGTACTCTACTACTGTACTTACCATGGCAGCGTGGCAAGATAACTTTCTTTTAAAAATGTTGGCAATAGAAAAGTGTCTGCAGACTGCAAGTGCCATGGGACGAGGGAAGGCATTTGCAAATTAGCCACTGTTCCTGCTGCTCTTGTATGCATGCTTCTACACACCATATTTGCCTTAATTATTCTGTTACCTTTATTCCCCTTCTGTTCTTGCAGAAAATACCCAAGGTTCTCCAAAAAACCCACCCAAAAGTGCAGCCTTAAGCAATGGGTGAGCCGGAACTTGGCCCACCACCGTCGCTTCCAGGACATTCCTGACCACTTCCAGCGCAGCTCTGTCACAGCATCCTCCAATGTCTGAGCTACTTGTTACTGAGGGAGTGTGCTCTGTTTTTTTTTCTCCATTTAAAGTTAGTTTTTAACTGTCCTGTAGTTTAGCTGTTTGTCTCTTGATTGTTTGACCTATGGATTGTTCTGTTTTTTAATAAGGCCAGTTTGAGGATTTTGTGCGTCTTTGTTTTGGAGACCTTCAGAACCTCCTTTTAAATACAGGTTAAATATGGGATCTGTTCGGTACAGGTAACTCTTTGTAGCATTTCTTATCAGTATTTTCCTTTGAAACAAAAGCAAGCTTTCCAGAGAGCAACTGACAAGCAAAGGTATCCCCACTGTTCAAAAGGGAGTCACACCTAACAAGAAATCTAATGGATATAATGCTTCAGCTATGGGAGCCGGATGATTTAGAATGGAAATCTTTTTGCCAGAGCCTGAGCTCAGAACAAAGCTTTTAAGTTTTTTGGGTTTTTTGTCGGGGGGGGGGGGGGGACTGCTAGGTTCCCTTTGGACACCATTAATGTTGGAATCACCTGTGTGGTCGATGTCCTTTTTATGAAGGTTGACAAAGGCAGTGTTCTGGGTTGACATACCAAGTTGGCATAAATTAAGAGGCAATTGGAGAACAGCCTGTTTTCCCTATTCCTCAAATTTACTTGCCTCCCTTGTTTGTCATCTTCAGTTATAAGCTTTTCTTTGTAAAATGTTACATGTAGATTTGCACTTTGTTGATAGTGTTTATAAATAATTTGCACTTTCTAAATGTCTCTTGGTTTTGATGCTACCCAGTGTGCTTGAGGGTGTGAGCAGACCCTTTCCTGTCTTCTGCCCTTTCTTGCCATGTAGTTTCCTACCCATGTTTCAGGAATAACAGCAACTGTAGCTAAAGGAGCCAACTTGCTCTAGTTGGAGAGCTGGTCTGATGGTCTGAAGTGAAGACAGTAGAGAGATCTAAACAAACAGCAAGGAGAGAACGTGTAGCTTCCTCCATATGTTTAATAGCAGCCTTGACGTGAATGCTTCCTTAGTCACTTACCTATTTTCTGGTGAGTCCATATTGGCTCTTGCGCTGCACAAAGCCTTTCTTGGACCCCATCAACAGTTAAGTGGGTGTGTTCTGCTCTCGTGTCCCCTTACGATAAACAAATTCTTCAAGGAGGCTTTTTATTTTTGTTAAAGGCAAGTTAACCAAGATAGCCGGGGTCACTGCAGTGGAGAAAGATGAAGCTTTCATGACCACCCTATCTAGCAAGTGCCAGAACAAAGGGCTGCTGGACTGGCACCTTCCTTCCTTGTAGGATGAGGTGGAGTGAATGATTAACAATGGCCTCCTTACCTGCTCTTGGCTCATCAGCTGTCTCGGTGTAAATAGCAGATTTGCTTAGTGCTTTGCATTGTGTAGTTCTAACCTAGTCCGTGGGGCAGAGCAACAACACATTGTAAAATCGACAAGTGAAAAATGAAGATAATTTATTGAACTGAATACATTTATTATTCCCATCTAGGTATTTATAGAAATTTAAAGTGACGTGTATCTCATACAAACTACTTCAGGGACTTTAAAAAGCTTAACAAACAAATGTGGAGCAGCTGGCAGAGCAGCTCTCTCTGCCTCAGACGTAGGACTTCATATTGCCTTATTTGTTGTGTCAGTATGGTATATTGGGTCTAAGGAGGGGCCCAGGCTTAGCTAGCATCACTTATCACCATTCCTCCACAAAAGACCTGTCTTGTAGTAGCTGTGGATTGAGGAATGGGACTTATTCCATAATTTGTCAGTTGTGTGGTAGTAAGTAAACACATAGAAATCCCATTGTTACTAGGCACATCCCATAGTTCTCTGTAGCTTTGGCAGCTTAACTAGGAGGAAGTTCCCTTGTAGCTAAAATCAACTTCCCTGAGAAGGAGCAACTCAACCACTGCAATGTTAGATTCTCTCACCAGACTTTATAGCCTCAAACACATACTCAGACTGCCTTTAAACCTCCACCTCTTATTCTTACTAGTTACTTACCCCTCTAAACAAAAACTTGACTGTTGTGTGTGGGTGACCATCATTTTTATAAAAACTCCTAATGGAAGAGATCACCTCAAATATGCAGGAGTACACTTCTGTTCCACATCCCTTAACCAATTTTTGTCCAGCCGTGAGTGTTTGGTTCAGGCAGATTTTTCTTTTAGTTACATGGAAGGTGCTGAATGAAAACTAGAATTTATGAATACATTTTAAATGAGAAAGTATCAATAGAATCCGTGGTAGCTTTGTGTGTTACAGTAGTTCTTTTCTACTGTATTAAAGGACCGTTAAGCACAGACTGTATAACTGTTTCCCCTAAATGCTCTATGTAAAGCATTTATAAAGCAATCCATCAACAGTGGTTGACAAAATTATTTCTTGAGTACAGTACATGGAGTAATAGCAACATGGAGTCAACTTCACGCCCTGATTTTCTCTGGCAGCTGACAGGAAAAATGACCAGAGCAAAGCGTTGAACAAGTCAGAACCATTTGGCAAATCTCAGTCTTTCCCCATTTATCAGATTGTCTCGTGGCAGATTTTGCTAATGTAATTTAAAAAAAATAGCACTATGCCCAGGTTTTCTTTTTCAGTGTCTCCCTCTGTGTTCATGTACTATATTTTACCCTTGTGTAGCACCTTTCAATTTTGGATCTCTAGGGGCTTAACAGTTCACTCACCTTATTAATCATCGTTTTATAAGTGAAGTGACTGTGGCACAGAGAGGTTAAGTAACTTGCCCAGAGTCACACAGTGAGTCAACAGTGGAGCTAGGACTGGGACCTAGGTCTGCCTGACTCCTAGCCCCTTGCTCTAACTTCTATATACTGCATGTGTTAATGAAAGAGAATATTTTGCCTGCCACCATGGAGTCCCAGGAAGGCTATTATAAGGGTGTGTCAATTTGCCACTAGTCTGTAAAGGCTGAGGTGGGAGTGTGCCCAGTTTTTTAGGCTATGACAACAGCTGAAACATGCATCTTTTAGAAAATCTCTCCAATCAGAAGTATCCCAAAACCAGAATAGCATCTCTTGTGATTTTAGCACTCTAAATCCTACTTGTGGGGAGCCTTGCATAGAATGGGAAAGTCGTATCGCATGGCAGCTACTGACTGGGGAGGCGAGATTGTTAGCACCATTCTTACAATGGCCATTGTCTTGTAAGTCAGTGAGTCCCCCACGTATTTTTTTGGCTGTGCATCTCGAAAGGGAGTTATTTGTGTGTGGTCCTAAAAGACATCCCTTTGCTGAGGATTTTGTTGCTAAAGCCTACCTGTTCCTATCACTTGTATAATAAAGAAGGGGCAGGAGCTCTTGGATTAATCTTTTTCTAGAGTGTTTGGAAAAGAAAGCAAGAGGAAGTAGTGTCCATAGTAATATGAGTTAAATTGCAGAGCCCATTCCCCTGGCAAAGGCACATCAGCTAATGATACTTCCCCCAAAAAGCTAAGAAGTAGTGTTGGGTTAGCTGATGTTGTAGGAGTCAGGCTGAGACTGGCACAGCCTGGATGCTTCAGTCCTATCTCAACAAGTGATTGATAGTCACTAACAATCAGCCTTGGCACTTCAGAGCTGGGGCAGGGAGTGGGAAGGATACAAGCAAGCAGTTCTGTAAGACAGTGCATGCTTAGAAGCTGTACTCCTTTATGTATGAAGATTTCCAAAAATTTTTCATGCTAGCCCCTCTTAGATTTTATGTTTCTTTTGTAAAGCAGATATTAAACTATACACAGCAGTCAGGAGACTATTTGTATTAGCCTTTTCTTAAAGCAGTTGTTCTATTACCAGTTAGCCATGCTGAGACCATGAAATGGCTCTGAACAAGAAACATGTTGTAAGATCTTTCACTTGAGAGGATGGTGGTGTCTGTACAATATGTGCTGTGTCTAGGGCTGGCTCTGCTGGGCTGGAGAAGAGTAGGCGGATGTGGGGACTTCCTTCTAAATCTGTGTTTTGTGATCTTAATATTTCTCCCACACACATTGGAGCTGCCATAGGGCAGCTTTGCATTTTCTACAGACTCCAGGTTCACAGACAGTCTTATTGCTAAAGATTTCGTTCTTCATAACTGTACATACTGTACCTCAGAGGTGCTGCAAGGGCAGAAAAAGAGAGATTGTATATGTAATGCTCATGGCAGGACAAATTACATATTCACTTCTGGAATACAGGTAGGGGCTTTATTATCTATTATGTCCACTGTGGTAGTGCCCAGTAGCCTCAATGAGGAATGGAGTAGTCCATTGTGCTAGACATCCCCTACCCCCAAAGGAAGATCTGAGCCCTGTGATTAAATGTTTTACAACTTCAGTTCTAGTAAGAGCATTCACCATTGTGTTGCACTCTTTATAGCAACAGCAAGTCAATAATGACCCCCAAAGCTAATGAACTACAAGTTCTAGCTGTTCTCCTCTCTCAGCAGTCGATCGGACCTTCCTGCCAAATCTTTTTGCTGCAGTGTAATTGTAAAAGGACGGAAATAAAATGTGTACTAGAACTTGTCATAAAAGTTGATAAACTTCCTCCTTTAACCTCTCACTTCCCTCTAGTTTAAAAGTCAAGGGAATCTGATCTGATTTAAGGGCATGTCAGTTACACCAGCTGAGAAAGGGGTATTGCGGATATAAATACATTACGTTTAGCAATTGGTTGCATCAGGTGAGTTTCTCCTTATCAGTTTAAAAGGACAGTGAGATGCTGAAAAGTGAAAAATGGCATCATGAGGTTCCGTCATTTTTGTCTCTCTCTGTGGCTCCACATCAGACTCCTTCAGCTTGAAAGGAAAAAGATGGCTGTTCTAGCTGCCAGCCCTGTGACTCCATCTGGGATCTGAAATTCAAGCTGTGCCTTTCCTGGCTCTGTCACTAATTATAAAGGTTCTGCAGTTGGAACTTAGTTAAACAGAACTGATGGTGATGCGTGAGCCAGAATGGAATGCAGCTCACTTTCTCATAGGTGGGTGGGCTAAGAGGACTAAAAAGTAGGGAAATGCTTATTTTAGTCTGTATGGTCAGCGGATATGACTGAATTCACAGCAGGGGGAGATCCATGGAGAAAGTAGACGACGTTTTAACATAGTGATTTTGTCGATCAGAATGTTGCTTTAACAAACAAAGAAGATTCACCACATATAGTAGTTAGCGAGTCTGTTAGTGGTCTCTATACAGGTAAATCAATGATAGTTTAGGACATTGTGATAGTAAGCCTTATTGCAGATTTGGAGGAAATTACATATGGCACAACGTGCACAATGAACTCCCTTCCCTCTTTGTCTGCTAGGAACTGAAATCTGATGAAGCATACTACTGCCCACATCTTACATCTCTGAAATGTATGTGGTGCTGTGATATACACTTTTGAATGACATGACTTTTAATATCTTAGGCAAATACTAGAATTAAAATCTGTTTTCTCCCCATTCACATCTCCTCTAGTAAATTGTTAGCAACTGAGATTCTACAGACACTTTCAGGCATGTAGGTGTGTTCTCCACTAATTAACTGTCTGTTTAAAATGCATAAATGTTCTAATTTTTCTTAAAAGAATGAGGGAACAGAGTTTGTGCTGTTTCTTAGCGTACGGGGGAAGTGACTGAGAAGTTGATGGCAGTTATGATTGTGAATTGGAAGGACGCCCTATATTGAACTGTTTACTCCACATTGCCCTCTGTGGTACAGTTTCACTAAACTCTTATGTGGGGGAGGAATATACTGACTAAATTAGTGCCTATAAGCACAGGATTATTGTGCTTTTAAGAAATAAAGTAAGTGGTGCTTAACTTTAGACATACGCTGGCCCGGAGGTACTTTTCTCTTATTCCTTTATTGTGCACATCGACTATGCGTTGTTGGTTCCTGGAAATCAGTTGAATTAGTCTCCAGCGACTGCACACCATCAGCAGAGCCATTTAGATGTTTGCTTTGTTTTGTTTTGTTTTTTATGTTCAGTGGAAAATCACTTATTGCGGGGCTCTTTGGAATCCCTTCACTCTAGTGCACTCCTGCTTGCTCCTTAGCATACAGCAAAAACTACACTTTACAAGCAAAATCACACTGGAAAATCTGGGCATCCTTTAAGGTGATTGCAGAGCATACACTTTTTCTTTTTTTAAATGCATGTTTGTTTCTTAATGCACTGCCTTTTTCCTGATTAAGGGTAACATTTTCAATAGTGCCTGAGTGACTTAGATGTCTGCGTTCCATTTTCAACAGTGACAAGTGCTTGGGAGCCTAAATTATATTGAATGAGACTTGGGCTTCTAAGCACCTAAGTTGCTTTTGAAAATGAGTAAAATTTTCAGAAGGGCCTATATGTCTCGATCTCTCTCCTTTCCGTATGTAGCGCCTCTTTAGATAAAGTATATTCTTATTAAATCCCTTCAGTTGATAATGCAGATGTTTTCAGGAACTAAGGGAGTCAGCTGCATTTGATAGCTTGGAATTCCTTTCTGGTACGAGTGGATTTGCTTCCTAGCCTACATTTGTTTTTCTCGTTAATAGCATTATTACCTTACCTTTAAAACCTGCAGTTACGGAGCATAATGATACACTCCTTTTGCCAGCTGCCACATCATGGCTTGAATACTCAACTGTGAACAAGCATCTATGCCTCACATTTTAATTTCTTCATCTCTAACAGCAAGCACGTCACTGTTGGAATAGAAATAGCTTAAAAACCTGTCACTAGGAAACAATAACACTTACTTTCAAAAATGGGGAATGTTTTCTGCATTCCCAGAAACATTTTTGTATAAAAAACATCACCCTGATAATTTACCCAGGCTGACTTTCCACAGCAGCAGCTAGGTTAGAGTTTAGGGCCTTGTTTGCTTGTCTGCACCAAGATTATGACAGAACATCTTCTCATTTTGTACATGCCATACTATCTGTTCTAAGTCTTCCTTTATAGGTAGGCTATGGATTCTGAATGACGTTTCTTTCTCATAAGATGCGTACTAAGCCTGAGACATTCCTGTAGACATCTACTGACTAAGTAGGGCTGTGGCTCTACTTACATTGTCGCTTCTTGCTCATCTTAGCCCACAGCCTAATGAAAGTTAACCCCCCCATTGAACCTTTACTGCTTCCTGCAACTAGGGAGAGGGAGAAAACACCTAAATTCATGATCCCTCAGATCTGGGTAGAAGGTCCCCACCTTCTATTTCATGCATTTTGCCCCAGTGTAGACCAAGAGGAGTTATCACTAAACTTGGGTATTTGCAAGGAAGGATGTGCCTTGAATCTTTTATTGTACATTAAAAAGTGTTTATTGCTCCAACTGTATCAGAGGTATTGACCTCTCCCTCTTGGTGGTGGGGAGTAGCTTTTGGCTAAAGATCCAATTTAGAAACTATGAGTTAGACTGGCCCCACTCCCTGAAACTGGCAGTGGGGAAGCCCTTGTTTATAAAATGTCTCTGCATGCAGACCTCCCAGTGTCTTTCTCCTGGACTGACTACTTGAGAGAGGCTAATGGATATCAAGGGGGAAAGATGTCTGAACGCAGTGACTGCCAGCTTGTTTTCTTTGCAGTGGCTTTTGAATCATTATCTTGCTTGAATGCAAATTTGTTTGCAGTGGGAGGATTTAAATCCTATTTGGGCCAACCCATCTTAATATTTGATGGAATTATTAGGATCCCATGTTATCCCCCAGCATGTATGGAATGGCCTTGTAGAATAATTAAACAAAAACATATAAAAGCCTGCTGGCAAAGCTCTGATAGTAAATCTCTTCCATTTGCTGACCTCTCCCCTACCAGTCTCAAAACGTTGCAAGTCACAGGGAACTTGTCAACTTATGAACATAAAGCAGCTAGTAAACTAGAGGAGACGCTTCCCTTCCCTCTCTACGTTTGTGGAGGAGTGAGGAGGGACTCTTAACAGACACCTGGCAACACAGGGTCATGATAAATAGTGGAGACACGAAGTGGAAGGAGAACAGATCCACTCACTGGAACCCCAGTAAAAGAAGTAACTATTTAAGGAGTGTCCTTGTCCATCATTGGCAGGGATCTTTTGGAAGTGAATGGGATAGCTGTCAGCACTAGAAACCTGGTATCCTTGAATAGCAACCATTCATGACTTTGTTTTTTGGGTTTTTTTTCCACTAACTGGCTACATTTTGTAAGGACCATTTGTTACACTATAGGTGGAATCAGTAAGGCCCAGTCATAAATATCATGAAGAAATGGTCCAAGTTCTCCTGGAATCAAAACAATGGTCGGCTTCTTGTCTCTGTTGATCTGTGCCCCATGGTGTTTTGAATTCCACCCTGCTTACCTAGGATGGATTACAGCATTGGAGAACAGGAGAGATGGCAAAAATAGAGACAAGTGCTGTAGATCTCAACTGGAGAGCAGCCAGCAAAGTAGTGACCATCCAGATGGAAACTGTAATGTGCCTTTGTTAAAAACAAACATACAAAAAAATCCCACCTGCAAAATGTATTACACACCAAACATGAGTGCTAGGGAGTGAGATTAGAGTACACAGCAGCCACAATCCTTTTCTCTGCCACTGTCTAGTTTTTCTTTCTCGTTTCTCTGAAGAGAAATGGCAAATGCAGCCTGAGCCCATGTTGATGCTGTCAACATGTGGCAACAGTGAAGCAAAATACAATTTAAATTTTTGTGATCTCCAAAGAGAGACAAATCGCTCCAGGAGAGAGAGGAGGCTGGAGGGTGGAAGATGAGTCTGTTAGGATTTGTTACAGCCTGGGTGAATTGTGAGTCTGATACAGAATTGCCTGAGGCATCAGTTTCACAGAAGCTTTTCTTTCTCAAACAGTGGCTTATGTCGGGGGGGTTTCCAGGATTATTTTTTTCTCTCTCCAGTTGTCTTTTGCAGAGCAAGGGCAAGGAGATTTATGCCAGAACTTGACAACCAGTAGGCCTCTCCAAACCACTCCAACAGTATTTCACTTCCCCAGTCATCAGGGCTCAGAAGCAGAGGCAGAGCGAGAAATGGGGTCCATCTATTGGATGGCAGGCCGTCATGCTTCGATTATATTCACTGAAGGCTTGTTTTTTGGAAACTAGAAGAAGGGGAGAAGGGGGAAAAGAGGGAAAAACATAGAGAATACTCAAGAAAAGCCCTCAGAGATTTGTTCCGTGCAGTGGTGAATTTGTAAATGGTCCTCTCCCCTGCTGCATAATGAAAATGGGTCAGGGTTGGGGCTGGCGTTAACACTGCCTACAACTGCTGGGCAAAGAAACAGTCTGTGTACTTGACTCTGCACTTTAGAGGCCCAATTTATCATCAGCCTGCACCTTGTGCAACTGTTTACACCAGTGCAAAATGTTATGATTCTGCTTGATTAGCATTTCCTCCCACTTTGCACAAAGGTAAATGAATACACAACGGGTAGAACAATGATAAACCAGCCCAATCCAGGGGTATGTTATGGTCATGGTGTGACTTATTAGCATGAGCATTGTTTCTGAAATACATAAACTGCATGGAACCTCAAATTCAGATGCTATCAATGAAGTTTACAGCAGTGTTACTCCAGCGAATGGGGATTAGAATTTTATCCTATTTCTTTGGGCAGCCTGCTGCCCAGTTATGGTGCACAACCCACCCAGGGAAAGCCAAGCGTTCACAACTGCAAACTCCGCACCAGCTAGCTGGGTCTACTGCCTGCTCAGTGTTGCTGGGGCAAATGTTTGGTCCCAAGGGATTGCGGGTGGATACAGAAGGATCGTGAAACATAGAGCTAAGGCTGTCGCTCTGTTGTAAATTGCCGCTGCACTGGGCAGGGTGAAGAAACCGTGACAGGAGTAATGCCAGCAACGGCAGAGTTAACAAAAATATTGAGCACCTTTTCCTAAACCGTACCAGTTCATCACCAAGAAGGGCAGTCTGCCAGAGCTGGAAACAAAGTGTCATCAAAATTCGTAGAGCCAAGGGGACCGAAAAATGTTAGGCAGCTTGGTTGCATCCCTAGCCCTTTCTTTATCTCTCTGGAATTAAACTTGGAGCTGCTGCTTGTTTTCCAAACCATGGGTATCCCCGAATCATCCTGGATATCTAGGACTATAGAAATTAAAGTGGAGGGAAGCATTTGAATCTGGAAGAAAGTGGCATGTTTAAACTGGCAGCTCACAGAGAGAGCCCTGCTATTGTTTTGTTAAGCCCTGATCCTGCAAGTTACTGGCTGAGGAGGGATTCCTCTGCCCACACAGAACCACACTGATTTCAGTATTGCTGTGTGAGCCCCGCACAGTTGCGGGATCAGAACCTTGACCTGTTGCTTGTTGAGTTATCCTCAGTCTCTAGGGTTTGCCCATGTCATACTTAATTGATCCTGGTGAGGTTCTGCATAACCTGTTTCAAAGAATTATCAGGAACAGCTCCTTTTGATACAGGCCTCTTCATATTGTGATGTAAAATGTAAATCATTTTCAACAGTGGTGCCAATAAATATAAAAATATAAGGTTCAGATTTGATTATATCTCATGGGAAATCAGGGTCGTGCTTAGAGCTGGGTAAATAGTAAAAGAAAAATAAATTTTTGAATTATTATTTGTATTGCGGTAGTGCCTACGAGCCTTAGCTATGGATCAGGACCCCACTGTGCAAGGTGCTTTACAAACACACCAAGAAGACAGTCCTTGCTGTGCTAAAATTCTCTTAAAATTCCAATTCTTGTTGGCTGCATTCAAGCCACTTCTGCATCCACTTTCTGACAACATCCTAGCAAGTGTCTTTATTCATCCAAGTGTCAGAAGGGTTCATGGGATGGCTGCTGTAGAATATTTGTTCAGAGTTTTGAATTCGTAACCATCCATATTCATGCCTCACACCTGCTTCTACAGAGTTTCATCCATCCAATGAGGGAATAGGGAATATCTCATGTTGACCCATGTGCCCAATCAGAAGTAACTAACACAGCTTGAACTCTGAATGCTCACAATGAACTGCTCAAAAATGAGCAGGAATAGGAACTAGTGCATAATTTCAAATAATAAATAAATGAAAGACAGTTAGGATCAGTTCCTGAGCAATTTGGACACAGGAAAAAAAGTTAAATTAATTGAATAAATGATTTGGTGCAAATTATTTGCCCAGCTCTAGCTACATTATTGATGTCATTTGCCACAACGTATCTTAAACCTCATAGCAGCTCCATCTCTTAAACAGCTGATAAACTGTTATCTGAGAACAGCCATAAGATCCCCCCTGCCACTAGCATTCTGACCTGTAATCACTGCTGTGGGGTTCTGAACATAGCAGTGTTGGCTCTCCACTTTCAGATTATAGTCCATCACCCAAATACAGCACTTTTCATCCAAAGATCTCAAAATGTTTTACAAATGTGAGTTGATATTATTACCCTAATTTCACTGAGGGGGAAACTGAGGCACTGAGATTATGTGATTTGGCCAAGGCCACCTAGTGAGAGCTAGAGTTGGGAACGAAACCCAGGATCCTGACCAGCAGTTGTGCTTTCAAGCCATGCTGTTTCCCTTGTCATAGGGGAGACCCACTTCTACACATTGGCCCAACAGAGAGAATGTTATAGCTGGGATCCTTAACAGAAGGTTGGTTTTCAGGTTAATTCAGCAGAAGCCCAGCTGGAAATTGATTGGCTGCCTCATCCCCCACTGTGTGCCGATAGCACCTTACCTTGCTGCGCAGGAGCCCTCCGCTCTGGTGCTCGGGAGTGCTGCTCTCAGACGCACTCTTGGCTTTCTCCTTGTTGTTATTTGGTTCATTATCTTTGATGATGTCATACTGCCTGCAAAACAGGGCGATCACTCCTAGCAGGAAAAAGTTAGAGGTCACATGAATGAGCCAGGCTTTTGGAACCTGCAGTGATCAGAGCCCACTAGCCTGCTGCTGTGCACCTTGTGGCAGAGACCTCAGCAGCATTGATACCAAGTCCCAAAGATCCTTTTCTAATATGACTAGTCAGGCTCTGGCTGCTTCCTTCACAGTGCCAAATTCCACTCTAACCCAGTCAGACAAGGTCAGGAGATTACTTGTACTCCCACTTCCCTCTCATTAAACAGGACAAATGTTTTAAGCTTTCCCCTTTGGATAGCAGTTTACACAGACCATGTTAGGAGGTTTAGTGTGACCTTTGCTTTGCAAACACAGGGGCATATTTGGAATTCCCATTAGTTGGAAATGTGTCCTCAAAGCTTTCTTTTTCTGAAGCAAAGAGGGGTGCAGTTGAGCTAGAGGATGTGATGAATGACCTGTATCTGCCTGCAGATGAAACAAACCAGAGTCTCCTGTTCAGCAGGACAACATCTGCAAATATATGACACCTACAACAAGATGAGCTGCCAACGGAAATATCCTCCCACACATTTAGGTGTGTGGAGAACAAAGCAGGGGCAGCCATGATGAATGAGGAGAGTGAAAATGTCTTTCACAGCGGCTTTTGTGTTATGTTCTGACCAAATAACCACCTTTCTGCCTGCCGGTTTCCAGTGCAAAGTAACAGAGGTGGCAGGAAGGGCAACTGATAAGGCCATTGCTTCTTGCCTACTGGAAAAGGATCCAACTCACATAACAGTAATACTCTGCATGTATATAGAGTTTTCCATCTGTCAATCTCAAAGCACTTAACAGTGATAGGTGTTGTTATGGGAGTTGTCACCAGGTAGTGCTGTTATACAAGTTCTTTCTTGCATGCAAGCAAATTGTCAGCCATGGGAAGACATGCTGACGGTTGCATAAAAGTATCATCATTCTCATTTTCAGATGAGAAATGTAGGCAAAGTGAGGCAAAGCCAGTACTAGAACCCAGGTCTTGACACCAAGTCATGCCCACTGCACTGGGCCATCAGAGAAGCTTAGTGTATAAAGTGAACATGGATGTACACTCAGATTAACTGTAGTTTCCATTCACCAATAATTCCGTACTTGACTCTCAGATGGCTCTGCCACAGGGCTGGGAAAAGTCACAGTCAGAATGAAACTTTGTAAATAGTTCATCAGCTCCACTGAGAATTTTTTTACCCACCCACGTTTGGTAAATGGCAGTCATTTTGTCTAGAAAGGGAATTTAAAAGCCTCTTTCAGGATGTTGGACAATTCTGTGCTCACATTATGAGCTGAGTTTTGGAAGATGAAGCTTAATTACTTGTCTAGATTAGCTAAAAAGGTTTATCTCACTTAATTATTTTACTCCCCAAATGATTCTTAGAGGGCAGGAGATTTAGCTCTTAACGTGCAGAGACAGTAACTTCTTTATCTAACTATTTTAAAGGATCAGAGATTGGAGACAGTGACTGGAACCCAATCTAGCCCTGTGGAAAGCAGGTACCAATGCATGGTAAACTCAAGTTTTTTCCAGTGGAAAAAATTATATATGAATCTTATCTGGTTGCTGCTAGTCCCTCTGGGTTCACTTACAGTTGGAAAGAATCCAGGGGAACAAGACGGGACACCATTAAGACCCCTGTCTTTTTATTTAAATGATTATTAACCAAAATTTGTTGTCAGATCTCAGATTTGTGACCCGATTTCATCTTGGGGGCGGGAAAGAGGAATCTCATCTCAGTTGAGTTTAGCATAAATGGGCCTGGGCCAGCTCCTCTGCTGGTGTAAATTTGACACAGCAGTACTGAAGTCAGCAATTTACACCACAGAGATTTAAGCCTACAGTCTCTTGAGGACATGATTTAACCCTTCAAACCCTATCAATCTTCAGGGCTTTATTAATAAATAAGAAAATATGCGCACACACAAAATTATAAGAATGTTAAGGTGGTTAGTCTTACAAAAGCCAGGCAGCATTCCAGATCCTGCTCAAGTCATGCAAAGGGACTGTAAAGTCAGCTTCAGCAGTCAGCCGAGGATTCCCCCAGCATGAGGAAATCCAAGGGTGGCACAGAGCTGCCATAGCAGACTATGCCACCCCCTTTTACAGCTATGGGCATAGGGAGCATGTTGATGGCATGGCTAGGGTGAAGGAGTTTCAGTTCTCACAATCCCTGACTGACTGGAGCTCAGGCACAGCTGAAGAATGAACCCATTGTCCAGAATCCATATTTCATAGGGAAAGTCTCCAGCCTCCAAGAGTTAAGGGACAGAACTATCCCACATTGCTCTAACACCTAAGCAAAAGAGAGAAATATATTATCCTCTCCTATGAGCCCCCTGGCACGTTCTTGAAAGATAGCTGAGGATTGTCCCCTCAACCACACATCTCTAGCTTTAGTTGGCGTCTTTCCAACAGTTGCAGTTTTTCTGCACACACAACTATGTAGAATGTTCCTATTATCAGGACAATGGGAGTAAATACCGACTGTACTTTATGGGTTATATAATCTACTTTACCGTAAATTTCCTTGCATGCCAGTTCCCTTTTTTCACCTGAAATATCTTCCCCCGACCAATGTGACTATGCGGCTCACGAGTAAAACATTGTGCTGTTTCATGAATGTTTTATGTTGCAGCAGAGGCAGCTGCTGAACAGAGGCCAGAGGAAGCTGGCGCTCTATACAGAAAACAAACAAGCACAAACTTTCTTTTCCGTTAACTCATGGCATCCTGATCCCAAGCGGGGCAAGCCATAGTGCTGGCTGCTGAGAATGCTGAAAGCTCCAGGCTGATCAAAGGAGTAAGGGTGCACTCTCTTCATACATTTGCTAGATTAAAACAGATGGGCCTGGTCCTCCTCTGGTATAAACCGATGTAGCTCAGAGGGGTTATTCCAGTTTACACCAGCAGAAGATCTGATCTCAAACTCATAATGGGGAATTCTTTGCTTTCCTGATGTCCCTGGGTGGTTTATTTCTTTTTCTAAATTGTATGGAAGGATTTTGATGCCAGGGTGGAGTTTGCAGATGACACTAAGCTGCAGAGAGAGGTAGATATGCTGGAGGGTAGGGATAAGGTCCAAAGTGACCTAGTCAAATTGGAGGATTGGACCAAAAGAAATCTGATGAGGTTCAACAAGGACAAGTGTGGAGTCATGCACTTAGGACAGAAGAATCCCATGCATTGCTACAGGCTGGGGACAGACTGGCTAAGTAGCAGTTCTGCAGAAAAGGACCTGAGGATTACAGTGGATGTGAAGCTGGATATGAGTCAAGAGTATGCACTTGTTGCCAAGAAGGCTGATGGCATATTGGACTGCATTAGTAGGAACAATGCCAGCAGATCGAGGGAAGTGATTATTCCCCTCTATTTTGCACTGGTGAGGCCACATCTGGAGTATTGCATCCAGTTTTGGGCCCTCCACTACACGGAAGGTGGGGACAAATTGGAAACAGTCCAGCGGAGGGCAATGAAAACGATTAGGGGGCTGGGGCACATGATTTATGAGGAGAGGATGAGGAAACTGGGCCTGTTTAGTCTGCAGAAGAGAAGAGTGAGGGGAGATTTGATAGCAGCCATCAACTACCTAAAGGGAGGTTCCAAAGAGGATGAATCTCAGCTGTTCTCAGTGGTGGCAGATGACAGAACAAGGATCAGTGGTCTCAAGTTGCAGTGGGGGAGGTCTAGGTTGGATATTAGGAAAAACTATTTCAGTAGGAGGGTGATGAAGCATTGGAATGGGTTACCTAGGGCATGATGGAATCTCCATCCTTAGAGGTTTTTAAGGCCTGGCTTGACAAAGCCCTAGCTGGGATGATTTAGTTGGGGCTGGTCATGCTTTGAGCAGGGGGTTGGACTAGATACCTCCTGAAGTCTCTTCCAACTCTAATCTTCTATGATTTATTGACTCACCTGTTAGCGGCCCCTTCCAAGCCACTATTGTCTAAGAAAATCCCGTGGGCACTCTTCTAGGCCCAATCCCACTGCAAAGTGCTCCAGGATTGAAAAAGTGCAGAGGGGATCTTTGTTCCATCCTGCCACAGCACCAAGCACTCTTCAGCCACAGCTGTGGATCTGACCTTACAGTATTGCCTTTTAAATCATATGGGCCCTGAACCTGTAGCCCTGATGCAGCAAAGCTCCCATTGCATCAATGGGATTTTTTGTTGCATGAGGTCTGCAAGATCAAGCCACGATTTTCAAAAATGGGTTTAGGTTCCTAAGTCCACATTTAGGCAAAACACGTGGCTGGACTTCAAAAAGTGCTGAGCACTCAGCAGCTACTTTTGGCATTTAGCTTACTTGTCGTTGCTACAAATTTACCCTTTTCCTCCCTTGCCCTTGTCCTCCCTCCCTTGTCCCACCCATAGGTTCATACATTTTAAGGCCAGAAGGGACCATTAAATCATCTAATTTAGGCTGATGTCACTGAAGCCCTGTAGTGGAGGTCTGTCTCTCTCTCTCACACACACACATTCTTCAGACTGGGGCATTTCCTTGTACAGTTTCATCCTAGACCACTCATAGACCTTTGCAGACTGTTGCTCACAGAGTCTTCATCCTTTCCATAGCCTCATCGATAATAGTACAGAGTTGACCAGTTTGCTCTCAGATGTGTGGGAAATTTGCTCTGTAAACGATTCTTTTTCTTATACCAGATTTTAAGAGGATTCAGGTTCATTGCTGACCCGATATTTTATGTTTGGCAGCTCCAGATCATTTGTTCTTTTAACAGTTCAATCGTAATAGGTCTCAAACGTGGGTTTTAGTAAATATAGAATGACGGCTGCTTGAGAGTGAGACAGGAGGTTTAAATTCACTCTTGATTTGTGATGTTTGTCTTTAGAATACCGCCGCACCTCTTCAGAAGAATTACTGGCTTGTGTGTGACCTGCAGGCATGTAATGGGCCAGATATAGTGACAGTGGCACACTTCACTTGGGCTGCGTTCTGTTAATGAAACAGAAGGGGCTGGATTCTGGTGTGGGGTTAAGGGGATTACCATCAAGTTTTTTCTGGAAGGATTGAGAATATAGGATTTACCACGGCAGATCAGACAATTGGTTCATTAAATCCATTATACTACCTCCTACTGTACTAAATGAGACTACTTCAGCCAGTCCAGTTCCTGCCTCCAGCAGTCGCCAATACCTGATGCGACAGAGGAAGGTGAAATGCACTTATATCCAAATGTGCAATGCTGTATACAGGGGGCAGGGGTAGGGATTACTCTGCATATCTCTTCCTGGCCATCATGGGTGTATATTCTTACACACACCCACACATGACTCGGGGACATTACATGCCTTCGTCATAGGAACTGCTACCAACCTGCCCACATGAATAACACCACGACAATGATGAGAATTTCCCCAGCGCGCAGCTGCTGGTTCTTCCCCATCTCCTTCATCGTCACCTCATCTGCACAGGGGAGAGAGAGACAATGAGTTCCATTTGTGTAATGAGTTCAGTCAGACGCTGCCTGCTCCTTTCACATGCTCCTTCCCCTCCCCCTAAAATCACAGCTATTTAGTGAGCAAAGCTGGGTGGCTGCAGATCTGAAAACCCCTTGGAAGATTTGAAAATGTAAACCCCAGCTGACCACATTAAAGTCTCTCACTGGACACTCGTTTTACTATGTGCCCCAGCCTTGGACGGTGAGTGCACAAGGTTCAAAAGTAGCATGAATTGTCCAGAGTCATCACGCCTCAGTCAGCTGCTAGCATCCCCGTTCCTTTCTCTCTCTTAGAGTTTTCTGTAGCACCCATCACTGGAGTATCTCCACATGGTGTATTCTAGCCATCGCATCACTATTCTGTGCAGAATTCCTGCCTGCCCGGCTCAGGATTTATGTCCTGTAGTATGCAGGGTTGGCATAATCTTTTTCAGCAGAGTTGCAGGATGCAGGAATGAATAGTACCTCTTCACAAGCCATAATGTACAGCCCTGGCCTTGGAGGACCAAGAAGACTGCAGTTCAGATCTCCTGGGAAGCAGACAATGCTCTTCTCAGTGTTTTCAGATGAACAGCAATTCACTATTGACAGGCTCCAAATCATTTCAGCTGAAAGAGTCAAGAACTCACAGCATCCTAGGAACCATGGATGAGAACCCTGCAATACAATATGGCCTAACCTAATCATCTAGTAACCCTTTATAACCTGGACTCCTGCTCCTCCCTGTCCCCTGTTCTTTAGAATGCCTTGCTGCTGCAAAACATCTCTTTGACCTGCCTTGGCATCATCTGATTTTGGCTGGATGTCTGCTCAGAAGGGACAAATTAAAAAGCATTTCCCTGACTGGCCGTAACTGATTTGGCAGAAACATTTCAGATTTTAAAAAAGCAGGATATCCATTGGTGTCTCTTAGAATCCAAGTGCAGGGAGGTTTAGTGAGTCTCTCACAGCCTCATCTTAATGCTGCTGTAGCGTCCCTGGCATGGATCCCCAGGAGTTCTATCCCAAACTGCGTGCAGAGCCTGACCAAGAATTTCCCCTGGCACTCTTCATTTGCTGGGCTGATTGGCATGCTTCTGCCAGACACTAGTCCTGAGAACAGTCCTCATTCCCTCTGCCTCTAAGCTACCCCCTGAGGAAAGAGCAATGGAGATTCAGGTGCTAGGAGCACTAGCGGCTGAGGTTCTACTGGGGTTCATAATTTTACTTAAACAGGCCAGTCTTGCTGTGGTTAATGTGATATACAAAAGTCACGTTACCAGCAAGGATTCTTGTGTCCTTACCATTAGGGAGTATCCCAGTCTTGACACTGCAGTCTGAGATGTGTAGCTGGTATGCCTTAGATTCCTCTACACTCATTTAAACTCTCTTAGTGCTGCTTATCCCACTTACTGGTGTGAGTTTAAGGGAGTCTAGGCTGAGGGAACTTGCTTGCCCAGCAGCTGGAAGATGCAATAAGAAAGGGACGGCCTCCTTTAATTTACACATCCTTATTCCGCCCTATCAGTTGCTTTCCATGCTGCGCACCTCACTTCTGGCTTCTTGACATGAGTTACACCAGCTAAGCCTCTTCTAGACTCATTCACACTCAGCGAGACCCAATGCATTGACTCAGAAGTGATGTAAAGGCGGGGTGAATTGCACACCAGTGGGAGGGGCTGAGTCTGAAGGAGCATAAATTGGTGTAACATGCACATTTAGGGAGCCATCTGAAGGTATAAAATTGCCATCACTCCCTGTAGACTCAGTCTGACCTCAGAATTTGGCCTTACAGGTACAGGGGACTGAATGGCCTGGGGCAGTGCGATGAAAGAAGGAGGATTTTCCCTCTACATCTCAGTTTCCAATCTGACCCTTGTTAGTTTCCTCTAGAACACCCCATCTCAGTCATGGGGAGAGAGTGAGAGATGAGCAGAAGCTGCCAGTGACTTCAGGGGGCTGGTGAGGCCAGGAGCATTCCTGTGTCTGACCCCATCATGTCATCTTCAGACACTTTCACTAACATGGGCACCCGTGAATTGTTTGGTTTTTTGTTTGTTCCCCAGCATTTGTGCAGAGCCTGAATAAACAATGAGGGCCAGGTTCTCCACTGGTGAAAACCGGCATAGCTTCAAGTCAGCAGAGCCACACCAACTTTCACCAGCTGAGGATTAGCCCGAGGTCTCATTTTTGTATTGGTGTTTTTCACTGACGTTCTATTTTTGCCTCAGGGAGCTGAACCGACCAGAGATCAGGTCTTGTCACAGTATTTCCACCATCCAAGAACTCCCAACTCCTGAGCCTTAGCCTTGGGCTCATAAACGTTTCTGTGGGCCAGTAACAACTACCCATGGAGAATGTAAACAGAAATTCTAGAACCTGTGTGTAACATGCAGGCTAATAGAGTCCCAGGACACGATACACTTTGCTGATGTGTTACGTCTGCATATCCCCCATGCTCACTCCTGTGTGTAGTTACACGGGTCTGATCCCACTGACTACAATGGGACTGCAACAAGCAAATTTAGCCCTGCCTGCATTTAGCTCGGCTGGTCTTAGTTTTGAATGCACCAGGCACTGTGTCTCACTTTGCTGGGCAACACTGCGCTGCATCTGGGGCAGCCCAAGGGGCCATGTAAGAACTCGCCCACACTTGCCTTTATTCTTGGAGGCCAGCTTCTCGGCTTCCCTGGGGGTCTTGAAGAGGACGGGTTCACTGGCTGGACTCTGGCCTTGGATGCTGATGGACTGGACATGCACAATATACTCAGTGTCCTCTTCCAGGTCCCAGAGGGCGCACGAGCGGGTGGTGGTGTTCACCTCTTGGATGAAGCGCAGCATCCGCACATCCTTCTTCTGCAAGCCCAAGGCAGGAAAGCACAGGCGCTCAGAGGGAGGGTTCTGTCTGGGTGACGGACGCCTTGCTACATAGACGCTTTCCACTGCTCCCCAGGGCCCCTGACAGCACCTTAGTGCTGCCATTTAAAGTCCCCCTAGCCCGTGCGTAGGAGGAAAGACGTGTGCTCTAATCTGATCACTGGTTTCTCAAGCAATGAGACCAGCTACAGCTGCTTTTATGCAATGGGTGCAGGTGACAGCCACTCGCTCCTCCAACTCCAGCTCCTTGTAGAGAAGGTGACCTGGTAAAGGCTTAGTGGAGAGGGGCCGGTTCCATTTCCCTTGAGATTCAGAGCCAGTTGGATGAATGGTTCAGACTCTGGATCTCTCTAGTATTTATCCATACCCTAAGGGCATGGCTGTGCAAGGCTCGCATCACCTGGTAACACGTGCCATCTCCCAGGAGCTCGCTCACTAGCTTCAGCTTGTATAACGTCACAACAGAGCAGGAGCCACAAATTCCGCTCAAAGCATCTGGAGCTTCTGGGTGAAATTCATCCTGTGCAGAGCCCAGCACAAGGCCTCGGCCCCTCTAGTGTCCCCGGCTCCTCAGAGATGTCATGGTGCCGATGTTTTGTGCTGGCCTCTGCATGAATCTCATCCTCTGTGAATGAAATGGCAACCTCCCAGTGCTGGCTTTAAAGAGATGTGCTCTCATCTTCCCCATGCAGAAGCTTCTCATTGTTCACTCCCTGTTGGCACTTACCCACTGGGCAGAGCTATTGCCGAGATTTGGGGCTGATGCTAGCGCTGTCAGGTTGCATTTTCTGCCTAGTCACCTTTGGGCCCTGGAAGCGTGAAGGCATTAAATCGTTCTGGCTTGCTCCTGCTCTCACTGAAGTCAGCAGCAAAACTCCCAGGGACATGACTGGGGGCAGCCTCTGGCCCTGAGCAGATTTGTGTGCATAGCTATAACTGCTTTCCCTGCCATGAGATGTAACTAAGAGCTGGGTGGGGCAGGAGGTGGAGATGGGCTAGTTTGGAGGACTCCCCTATCCATCTCCAGTCTCCTGAACCATTGAATCCCCCAGGGGCGTTTCGCTGATAGATCAATTCCCCTGCTCAGTCCCTTTGCTGTGAAGACCATGAGTTGCTTTGCACGGTCATCCCTATCCCTGGGGGTAATCATCCTGGCTGATGCTAACTTGTCTACTCTCCTGTCAGTGTGCAGTTCTTCTCTGTCACCAGGATTATACATTTGGGGCATGTCCTAAATCCAAACCCATGGAAATGGGTTAAGGTGAAGGAAGAGGCTGATTCTGTGTCAGAGCTCTGCAAGAGCCTTGTGAGAGCTGCAGGCGGGGCGGGCTGCACCATGATAAATCCAGAGTTTGCCCTTTCTTCCCTGCTCCTAACGCCCAAAGCAGGTGGAGTAGAGCTGAGGGGGCCATATGGGGAGAATACCTGCTGGGAGATTGCAAATCCAATAACAACTTCATCCTCCAGAACATCCCAGGTCACAACAGCCGAGTTGGCCTTCAGATGTTTGACTGTGACATTGACTGGAGCGGACGGGCTGTCTGCAAGGAGACAAAACACAAGCTTTACTATGGCAAAGTCACTGGTGCAGGCAGGAGACAGAGAAGGAGCTAGAGAGGAGCAGTTGATTCCTGTAAGGCATCAGATATGGTTTCCTGCAATAAGAGGAAACAGGATTTAACCCAAGTCAGCCACTGCCCTTTAGCTAGGAGAGTTTGGGGGCTGCAGATGCCCTTCATCTATGTACTGACTCCAGGCATGTGAAACTTTGAGACATAGACGCACCATGTTTTTGGTGGCCATTAAATTCTCCAGCCCCCTTGGATGATTTAGAGTAACATTGAACCTGCATGTAAAATATTTAACCCTTTAGACACTGCATCCCGAACTCATGCTGATAAAGCTTTTATGCCACACAACGCCATCACATACTCTTCATCTAGCTAGTCTATCACACACACCCCTGCTTTCTCCATTAGAGCTTGCCCGGACTGCAGTGAGAGTGAAAGGCAAACAGGACCCTGACTGGGTACTCAGCACATCACCAAGGGTGGCCTGTAGTTGGAAGTCCTGGAGTGCTGGTGTATGGGGAGACTTTGGCAAACCAGTAAAGTGCCTGAAACCACTATGGCTTATTGTTAAAGGCAGCCTAGTCAGCAAGCTGTAAATTGGCCATTCAGCAGTCTAAGCTTGACCAAGGCAGGAGGGAGGGGGAGTTTTGGGGTGCCACAGAAAGGGCAGCTTGACCCTGCGTCCTTCCTGGTAAGAATTGTGTTGAAGTTGCTGATACATGTATTTTAAAAGAGCAGGATGTGCCCCCGGAATGTCTGTTGGGGTCTCAAGGCTGCAAACTCTGGGAAAACCCACACCTGGTTAATCGCTAATCAGAAGGAGCCTCTTGCTTGCCCATTGGAACCGCTTACTTAACAAGCTTTCTTTAAAGGACATGTCATTCTATTACTAATGTATAAATAAGGGGAAAAGCTTGAGATAGTTGGACTCGTTTGGGGACTCTTTTGGGCTCTTTTTGGACTCCTTCTGGATACATCTTGCGGTCCCCACCGGCAGACGGAAGATTTGGCCACTGGAAGCCTGCCACTGTGTCACTCAAGAGCCACACTCAGCTTTGGTAATTATCAAGGGTTGGGGGTGTTTTATTAACCATTGCGGACATGTGTAAGTGCTTGAGACTAAGTAAAGTTTAGCTTTAGGTGAAATCACTCTTGAGTTGTCCTGTTTGTGCCAGCCATCTATCGGTCGGACGGCTGTGTCTCCCCTGATTTATTTCCTGACACCACCTTGCACAAAATTACCAAGAGCTTTGGGTTGAAAGAACCTCTGGTAACACTGGTGCCCTAGTTAACACCCTTGGGGATTTGAAACCCACATGCAGTGAAGAGGGGGGTGCAGGGCCAGTGTAACCACTAGGCGGTCGCCATGGGCACCAAGATTTGGAGGCACCAAAAAGCGGTGCCCAAAAATTTTATTTTACACTATTGCTCCCAGTGGAGGGACTGGCCGCTTGCAGCCGCGTTAGCACCTACCTCTATGGGCATCCTCTGCAACTGCATGCCCCGCCGCCTCCCTCTGCTACGCCCCACATCACTGCCCACCCGTGCCCCCCATGCCAGTCTGGAGCTGCCTCCTCCATGAGCCCCCAGGCTGCTGCATCGCTCCCTAGCCCGCTCTCTCCGGCTCTGGCAGTCCCGGAACCCCTGCCGCAGCAGTGGCTGCTGGCCAAGGGCTGCCAGCTGTAGATCGGAGTGAGTGACATCAGCCCTCCTGCAGCTGGCCCTATTGACAGCAATGCAGCGGTGGGGGGAGCGGGAGGGGAAGGAGTGGGGGAAAGGAAGGAGGAGACCATGGCCACTGGTCCACCTGCAGGAGTGGAACATGGCCCTGCCAGAGGATACATGGTTAAAGAGCTCCAAAAGTATACCCGTCCTCAGAACGTGCCACCTTCCAAGGCTTCATCCTCATCCATCCCTGCAGCCTTGTGGAGCAGGTAAATAGAGCCCCATTTTGGGGGAAACTGAGGCAGAGAACAGGGACGTGACTTGCCCAAGGTCACCTGGGGAGTCATTGTCGGAGTCCTGCTTTGAACACAGAAGATCGACACTCCTAGTTCTGCGCTGGCTCAGACCTTTAGACTGGAGGCCTTCAAGCCCTGAGCTGTGCATCTGCCCACACAAGGTATTAATTTGGGATTCAGGGGCAGCACACTGCAAGCTTTCAGTGAAGAAACACGGCTGTCTCGAGCCCTTATGGCTATAAGGAAAATCTTCCAATGGTGATGGGCATCTAGCTGACACAGTTCTGTCTGCCTGAGTCTGCAGTCAGCCTGGGACAACAGCTCTAGGAAATGCAGCAGTAACTGTTAAGTCTAATTACGACACCATCAGAGCCAGATTTTCATGTAACATGGGTGACCAGTTGCCTGGTGCACAGCCACTGCAAGTGGGCGAGCAACTCAGGTTAAGTGCAGCTGAACCCTGGGCAGGCTGCAGCACCCAAGAGCTTTTTGTTCTCCCACTGAATGACAGAAGATGCACCAATAACTTTACTAGGTAGAAGTTTAGTGACCACATTAGGGCCGTATCCTCCCCACTCCCAGCATTGGGCGAACTGCCTCTCATCATTCTCCTGATTGCTTGTATTTTTATTGATTGGAGATCTGCTGTGGACTGAGGGGTGTATATGAACCTGCCTTTGCAGGCTCAGTCCTGGCCCAGCATTCGAAATAAATTGCCCTGAGTTTCAGAAGTACTGAGAACCCTGGAGTTCCCACAGACATGAGGGAACTGCAGGTGCTCAGCATCTCTGAAAATCAGGCCCAGAACGACACTGATGCCTCTGCCCTGGGCCAGAGCTCTCTGAGTAAGGAGCTTCAGCAGTGATTGACATGGGGCAGAGTAAAGCAACCAGGACGGTCATGACAGAGGCTGGAACTCTGTCCTCACCTCACCTCACACCTGTGGGGAAGACAGTTCACCCACTCCTGCCTGCATTACATTTTCCAGCCCAGGAGCAAGGAACCATTTCACACCTTAGCGCTGGGGGGAGCTGAAGCCCAGAATGGGGAAGTAACTTGCCTGAAGTCATCCAGTGAGTTGGTGCCAGGGTTGAGAATAGCAGCCAGATCCCAACTCTCAGCTCTGTGCTCTGATCTCCAAAACAGCCCTTTCCAGATCCATGGGGTGTGGGTGAGGGGGGGGCAGGGGGGACTCTAGCTACGTGCAGGAGACCCAAGGCAATTTATTATCATTAAATATGTAGACTAAATAATGAAATTAATATTTTTTCAAGCCGAACATGTATTTATTCTAATGAACAATGCCACATTATGTAGCATTCATTTTTGAAAGTTTATAATAAGCAATGTTGTGTGGGGAGGGGAGGGTGCAAGGTGGAAGTTTCGCTTAGGGCGCAAAATATCCTTGCACCAGCCCTGGGGGTGTGTGTTTCTTTTATTTTTATTTCCCTGCTGCTTTGAAATGCTGATGCTTTACAAGCTGCCTAGTGGGGCCACAAGGCCAGGGTGGGCATAAGTTAGGTCTCCTTTGATTTGTTTATTTTAAATGACCGCATTTGTGAGGCTGATGAGCTGACAGGCTGACTGGTCAGAGCTCTTCAAAGTGAGGGACTGGCTAAACTTCCAACCAACCTTTCTGGCTTCGAACTAACAGGAAAGCAATGACCCTGTGCCCCCTCCCAAACAACACTCTCAGTCAAGACCTGGGTGCTTCCATTGCCAACAGGTGTGATCATGCTTCAAAAGCTCCAGGAATCAGTAATGAGGCAATTAGAAATGGGAAGGTCTAGACAAGGCATCGGGCCCAGATGGATTCCAGCCCACAGTCCTTCAGGAAGCAAAAAGGGCAATAAGAAAGTCCCTGGCTCAGATTGTTGGACTCTCACAAAAGGCTGGGCAGTGGCTTGAAATGGAGCAGGAACTAATGATCGGTGGCTCAAAGAGTTTGCAGAGGGAAGATCCTTTATTCGATCAGGTCAGCATCAATCAGAAATTGTTGTCATCTCTTCTGTGGCCCATGTGAAATGCATTTGTAATCCCAGCAGCCAAAAAAATAAAAAATCCCTTTCATTACAGTCAGTATATGAGCCCCTGGTTGGCAGCCTCATCAGAGAGGTCAAGGACAGGATGGGTCACTGGCCAGTGCTCCTTTCTCACCCCTAGCACAGTCCCTTCTGGACTCAGCTGAGGCAGCAAGAGAGGACTTTGGTCTCCAGGGTTGTCAGTCCAGCACTTTCCACTGTTACTTAAACTCCCTTTAAAAACCCAATTGCAAATCAGAGTAGGGTCTTATTTTAGTAAGGGGCAGTTTGAAGAGCTTCATACAGGGAAGGTCCATGAGTCATGCCTGATGAATTTGCTAGAGTGTACTGAGGCTATGACTGAGCTGAGAGGTGGGAGGGAGAAGGGTGCAGCAGACAAAACAGGCTCTGATTGCAGCATAGTAATGGTGCTTTGAGTGAGGTGTCTACCCCCTTCTAAAGTACAGCCATGCAGCTAAATCCCTGCCTGTTGTGCTTTCCCAGATGTTGTTGAGAGATGCTACCACAGCATGGGGTGATCTATACAGCCTGGGATTGGGTAGGTTATTCAAACAAGTGAATTATCAGGAAACAGAGTGTGTGGGTAAAAGAGCATTCAGGATGGGGAGAAGGAATATGTGGGTGGCACCAATACTGGCATCTGAATCCCTTTGGTTTAGCAAGGATATTAATGACCTTGAGGAAAGGACAATATCAAAAATGCCTAAATTTTCTGATGCCATAAAATGTGGGGGAGGTGGAAAGAGCCAGCAGATACGGAGAAGCAGAGCAAACACCTTCAACATGAGCAGGTTAAATAAGACTGTGAGGCTGTGACGTGACAGCGAAGTGCACTGCAAGGTTGCAGCCCAAACGTTTCCACAGAGACGAGAGCCTATAAAGCAGGAGTCACAATACAGACCAGGAGAGAGAGCAGGTGGGGAGGGGGATTAAAGATATTTCACTACCTCCATCTGCACAATAGAAACCCCAAGAGATGGATGGTAAAGGGAGATGCACTAAAATCAAACACAGTGGGCCCAATGCTCTCCCTTTACCCCCCTGTAAATCAAGACGCACGCCATTGAAATCAATGGAGTTAATCCAGTAAAAAAGTGATGTGAGCCCATTTGCAGAAATGTGAAGTGAGGCAAGGAAGTTCTCCGCAGACAGAGCTGAGTGAATAATTTGCAACGAAGATCCTGGAAGATCCAGGATGAGATTGTGATTTCCTTGAATCTATTTGCTGTTGGATTTATTCCATAAACTTTCTTACTCTCTGGGTCTATCACACTTTCTTTGGAATTCCAGTTGAGTTGTGTTGTGTTTAGATAGATGAGATCCAGTTTCTGTTCTCTGACTGGCTCTGTGTGAGCATCTTCAGGACGAATGCTTAGGTGGACAATTCCAAATGTTGAATTCCCTGATACTGTGCATGCAGCTCTGAATTTTGATTTCTGTGAACACTTATGTCAGTAAAACTCAAACCATTACCAGAAAGTGACCCCAGAGGCAGAGGGGGTAATGTTCATCTGAACTCATTTCAACATGCAGGCAGGATATCTGGGGAACATTCTATGCAACAGTCACGCAGCCCTCCCCAGGCACATTAATTCCTGATGCACTAGAGATGGTTGCATCAGCCTTTTAGTCAATAATAGACCATATGTTCCAGGATTTGTGATTTAGCTGTTTAACTTAATTCCAACTCATAGGCCATAACCTCACTGGAGCAAATTCTTCTCTCAAAACTGAAAGAGCATCTGTTTGGCAGAGTTTGAGTTAGCGACATACATGCACATGAAAAGATGTTCTCCTTTTTGTGCCCATTTGTTTAGTTAAAATAAAATCATGCCGGTTTCTCATGGGCAATGGCTGCTGTGAAACAAACCATGATCGCTCTTGTTTCCTTTCAGCAGGGAGCTTTCGCAAGGTGGACCCTTGCCCTGCATACCCCAGGCGCTGTGTGTCACAGCCATGCCTCACAGCTGCATACTCTGGGCCCTTTTGGAGAACGCAGGGCATAGCCTTCTCCATGCAACAAGGAGGCACAAGTGGTGAAGATTACCATGAATATGCTCTTAATGCTGAGAACTCCTTTTTGCCTCTCATTAAATGCTCTGCTGATTATTAAGCAGCTTTTTTTCTTTAAAGAAAAGAAAACATTTATGGCTTTGGACTAATTTGTCGCTGGCCTCTCACCTTACCACCAGCGGCTCCTGGTGTCAGGAACACGAGGCCTGTAGGATGGGAAGCTCCCTACCTGCCTGTTGGGTTGCTGTTGCACAGGGGTTGATATCACAGCCCTTGCTGGTGTCAACCAATAATCACCCAGCACATCTATTAGTTAGGGAGATTGACTAAAAACTACACCATGAACAGTATGTAGACTACCCTGCCAATCCATACCCAGTGCTAGAGTGGTACCCACACTATGCCTACTAGTTCATATCTATCTATGGATCTGTACCTAGAGGTATTCCTATGCCTAATCAATATCTGATCTATACCTAGTACCCTATATATCATCACTATCGGATCTATATTCAATACCCTATGTACAGTATACCCAATATAGTACCTGACCTATATCTGACTGATTATGCCTACCTCATACCTCCTATCTAGTATATCTGATCTATATTTAATGTCATCTCTATATATTATACAATATGTATATTTCGTGCTATGTACAGTATATGGTCTGTACTTAATAGCTTATGGATCTCTAATACTTTAACTGTACCTAATGCCCTATTTATAAATGATACAGTGAAGCCAATACAAGAGACCATCCTTGTTAGCCAGCATCCTGCCTTACAGTCTGGCCTAGAGTAGCCTTGGATACAGTAAATGTAGTTCTTCTCCATCAAAGTGATTTTTCTTGGTCCCCTGGATAATTTCTTAAGAAAGGTACCAGAGCCACCCAAAGCCGTGTGCCTGCTGCCCAGCCATGTAAGCTGGGAGCCCAATCAGGTATCCACTTCTGGCCTGGCCTCAGCTACAGGTCTCCCAAACACTCTTCTGCCTTCTCTCTGCCCTAAGAAGGAAGATGTCTTTTGCCTACTTCAGCCCAAGTTCCTGAAGGATTTCCCCCTCAGAGTCTGATCCCTTTGTCTTCAGCTTTGATCAGTTTCCATTCCATCTCAATGCATGCGCTGCGATGCATCAGCAGCTTTCTGCAGTGTCGCCCTTCCTTAATGCCGGCTAACGTTCCTTGAGTCCTGGCTGCTAAAGTCTTAGAGTGGGGTTTCCAACAGCTCCCAAGTGACTTAGAAGCACAAGTCTCTCTGTAAGTCAATAGAACCTGCGTTCCTAAGCTCCTTTTGAAAATCCAGCCCTATGTCTCCCTCCGGTAGCTTCCTTGAAAGGGAGACACCAGGCACTTTTTGACCAAAGATCAGATGTGGTATGTTGGACTCTTTAGATGCTGGGTAAGAAATGTACAAAATAAGAATTGTGGTCTAGCCAGAAGACACGGGTTCATTTCTTAAAGCTCAGACTTGCTTTCTGTAACAGGAGTTTTTGGAATAGGGATGTCTGCTCTTGGGAATTCATAGCCTTCCTACAAGAGTCACAAAAGCAGTGCGTGCATGTGTGAATAGAAGAGCTCACACACTGTGCAGCACTAGCCTCTCTCAGGGAAGGCAGGCTCAGACTGTTTACCGGCTCCTATGGGATCCACTCGGAGAAGGGAATAGGCCCCAACACAGTTAAACAGAAATAAACTAATCAGTCCCTTACTGTCCCTTGGATAGTATGTAGGTATTTCATTCCCTTTGCACAGATGGACAAACTGAGGCAGGCATTAAATAAGGTGCCCAAGGACACAAAGAGAGTCAGTGTTAGGGGTTCACTTTGCTCAGGAATTCCAGGCTCCTCTGCTTGAAACACAACTCTTGCTGTTGCAGATCTTTCTTTGGAAGCCACTCTCAGTTAGCAATTCCCCCCTGTTTAGCAGTGAGCCTTTACTGTGCAGTGGAGAGTACAAGCCAATGTTGTGTCCCCTTGCCATGTAAGCTGCAGGAAGAAGTAATTAAGCAATGGAAGTGAGGATCTGTGGTACTATCACATCCTTTGAGGTCACTTCCACTGGCTGAGTCATCTGTTCAGAAGGCGGATACAGTATTGGAGCCCATTTCTAAGTTTAGTCTCCCCTGGTTTGGGGTGCAATCCCCCAAGCAATCTGTTTGCTTTGATCTCAGCTTCTTCTGAAGCTGCAACTAGGTCTGTGACTGTACTTGGAAGCAGATGGAGCAGAGTGAACTCTCCTCCCACTCTAACATGACTTGCACTGGGACCACGGGTAATTTCTGAATTGCTTAGTTCCTATTCTGCAGGGAGCTTCTTTAATGCTGTGAAAGACTTAAATTCTTCACAGCCTCCAGCAAGAAGACCAGGAACCTAAGCCACAGCCAAGGCTCTGAAATGGATCAGTCCTTCCCATCACTACCTGGTCCCTTCAACGCATCCTTGAGCCCAAGCAGGACCTACCAGCTGCATGTTCTTTCCTAGGGGAAGCGGTAAATGTCAGGATTAAATCACCATGGCTTTTTGTTCCCTGTGCCATGACCTTTACAGCAGAAGCAAGTGGCATAAGAACATGACCTGCAGGGGAAAGAGCTGTTGTTAAATCTTCTGATCAATGTTCTCCCCAAGGCATTGAAGCACATCCCCTCTCCCTTCGAGGGCTGTGGGGGTCCTTTCTCTCCCACGCAAAGAGATGTGTGTGAAAGGAATTGCTTTAGTTCCATCTCAGAGCCCTTTCTTTGCTCTCACAGTGGGATTTTCTTCAGCAGGTATAATTGCTTGTCAGCTTTATGGGGTATTTAGCAAGGGCTGAAGCAGTCTTCAGCTTTCTTGAGTGTTTTAATGACGGAAGCCTGCAGGGGAGTGGGAAGGAGCATGGACCCGTCCACCGCCGCCATTCAGGCTCTGAGTCACATGAGAGAACAAAAATTCCAACTGGTGATTCTTTAGAGCTAGAAAGGAGTCAATTATTCCCTGCAAACCACCCACCACCTTACAAAATGCTACAGTCATGGTCCAAACACCACAGGCCCCACTCACCAACTCCATGGGGGACTGTGAGTGTATGTGTGAAGGCATTGGGCCAGATTCTCAGTTTGGACTAGGTCATTTTGTGCCATTCAGGCAGCACAAAGGAGCTGGATTCCAGCTATAACTGGCCAGATGAGAGTTGCGCTGGTGGGAGGAGCTGGCGGAGCTGATCTTCAGCTGGTGTATAAATTAGAGTAGCTTCTTAGCTGCATTAACTCACCGCAGGGCTGACACATACACCACCACCAGTCCCTGATGCCCCACAATCTCCTGAACTGAGTGGCTCAGTCACAGGAGACGCTCTTCCCCAGCATCTGGCTTGCAGAGTGTAATCAAGCAGATCCTTCTTTGAAGTGAGCATTGATCATGACTGAAGGATTGGGCCCTAGCCTAACGTTTCCTCTCGTTATGCTCCAGTATTTGTTTATAAGCCCCCAACCTGATTAAATCCTAGAGATGGGAAGAAATGGGGATGATCTGGGTTTTAGTTTTGCAATCTGAGGGCCAGATCCAGGGGCCAATTTAATCCAGAGCCCACACACTCAGCATGTTTCAGGTAAAAAGTTCTAGTTTATGGCCCCTCTCTTTCTGCGGCTATGTAACATGGAAGAAATGTTCTTAGCAAGCTGGAGAGTGTAATAAACTACTTGCTCTTTTACATTTAGAGACCAGGGGGCAAGTAATCACATGAGAGCCAAGACACTGATACAGAACAAGCGGATTATAGTGGTAGAATTGCCAGCCCTTACTGATACACAAGGGACTCCACTGCCCTTTAATATTTACGTGGTTGGAAAGGAGTAGCATGTCTCTAATTAACTCCATATCTCACTTTTTTAATAACATGCACGGGGTCAGTTTCCACCACATATTTTAGCAGTTGGATGCCAGCCCTGGATTCACTAGACTCCAGCCTGCAGCCACTCCTCTTTGATTAGGTTAGGCCTCAGCTGGAGTACCGTGTCCAATTTTGGTCACCAATGTATAGAAAGGATGCAGAGGAACTGGAAAGGATCCAGAGACGAGTGACAAAGATGATCAGAGGGATGGAATTCAAGCCAGGTAAGCAAAGGCTGGAGGAACTGGATATGTGTAGTTTGGAAAAGAGGAGATTAAGGGGGGACATGACAGCAATCTTCAAATACTTGAATGGCTGCCATAAAAAAGATGGAGAAAAGTTGTTCTCTCTTGCAACAGAGGGCAGGACAAGAGGCAGTGGGTTCAAACTACAGAACAGCACAGGAGTGAACAAGCCTGAAAGCTGTGTCTGGCCCATCAGACCTTTTAATCTGGCCCTTGAGCTGCTGCCAGGGAGTGGAGTCAAAGGCTTGCCCCACTCCACCCTCCCAGCACTCCCGCCAGGGAGTGGGGTCAGAGACTTGCCCTAGCTGGGGAGTGGAGTTGGGGGCTTGCCCCTCTCCGCCTGCCCAGCACGCCCCAGCCCTCAACTCACAGTTCCTTGATGAGCGTCATCTTCCCGCACGCAGAGCCACATTGTGCAGCACAACCAGCACCGGTTACCCATACTTCACCGCGCTATTTCTGGGATCGGAACCCTGCCCCAATGCAGCAGTGCTCCCAATCCATGAAGCGCCAGCCTCCTTGCACCAACCTCCACCCAATGATCAAGGCCAGCAGCACTGCATTGTGACTGTGAACTTCGGTGTCCTTCTGTTTCCCCATCTGTAAAATGGGGATAATACACCTGCGTCCCGAGGGGGTGGTGCCAAAAGATTATTTGAAATCCAGTACAGAAGGGCAAAGATTTACATGACAAGCATGAAAGCTTGTGCTCAAATGTAGTGTTTGGCTAATGTTACTACTGTTGCTTCTTTCACATACTTTTTGCCCCCGTAAGAGCTAGTTAGGTGTTTTTTGTTTTTGTTTGTTTTTTAATATACCTGTGATAGAAGATCTGTATCTTAGCACTTGAGATACAAATCACCTGGCAAGCATAGCAAACGCTCTGTGCTGCTACTGCACGACAAAGAATGGAAGTGGGTCCTCTGTACTACAAGGCTGAGATGTTCAAAGATACCTAGGGGATTTGCATACCTGGTCCCATTCATTTGAATGGGAAATGAGCATCCTGATTCCTTAGGCAGCTTTGAAAATCTCAGCCTCAGGGTTCAGGTTGTCAGTTTGTGGTATATTCTCTCAAAGCATCTGCATAATTCCCAATAAAGAACCCATCTTGCATTCCTTGCACACCTAACTTGACTTTGGTAATAGCTCCGAGTGAGCAAGCAATGCAGAATTGCCCTAAAATTGACACCACCTGCAGTATTTATACAGAGGAGTTTGTCCAGCAACTAGCACAATGGGACCCTGGCCCATAACTGGGGCTCCTGAGTGCTACTGCAATACAAATAATAAACAAACAAACAAACAAAGAAATAATAGTAATTCCCAGATCACTGTAAGTGAACTAACCTAATCAACTAACATTTACAGCTAAACTGGACAGGGCACTAAAAGATGCACTGTAGGGAACATTGCTGCCTTGATCCTCAAAGCTGTGAACTGGGGCAGGATTTCTCTGCCTCTAGCTTCTACGCTTCTATTCTTTCAGCTTTGATTTGCTAAGAAGGAGTCAACTGGCATTTTTCAGCATATTTTCATGACGTCACAATTGAGTGTTCCATCCCAACAACACGGAGCACTTATGCAAACGGCACAGTCCGCTTTCTAATCACTTGTACAAACAATAACTAGGCCTGGGAAGCAGGAAAGACTTACGACTGTGGTTTGACAGATGGAGAAATAAAGACACGGGCAGGTTAAATGATTAGCCCAAGACCACACAGGGTATGTCTATAATGCAATTAAACACCCATGGCTGGTCCATGTGGGCTGACTTGAGCTCATGGGACTTGGACTGCAGGGCTATAAAATTGCGGTGCAGAAATTCGGGGTTGAGCTGAAGCCCAAGTTCTGGGACCCTCCCTCCTTGTACCTACACAGAGTAATGAATGGTTATTCTGCAGCCACTTGATGTCTGTATCTGATGCACGATAGGGATCTTTTCTATATAGATCTGAAACAGGTTTGTTCTTCTCTCAGACACTCAGGGCTTCACTAAGCAGATAACATTTGCATGCTTTGGTTCTCAGTAAATTTATTCTTTTAACTGAATTATTCTTGTCTCAGGCATTAATTTGGCTTCTGGGTACTTCATGAAATAGGAGGTTTTTACTTGACAACCAGTAGTAAAAGTACTGGGTCAAATTCAGCACCAAAGTGGATGCAACTCCAATGAGGGCTGCTTATGCAAGCAGTGATATCATGTGTGAGTGCGTGTGTGTGAGAGAGAGTGAGGAAGAGGGGTTAATATGGGTGTGAAGGGAGCCTGTCTGTCTGTGGAATGAATCCCCATTTGTCACATGTAAGTTCTCAGAAAGAGGTGGTGCTCGGAACATATGAAAACCTTGGTTGCTTCGAATAATATGTTCCCTGCTTAGAGGCTGAGGTTAGAAATCGCTGCACTTCAATTAAATCTCATTCATGCCAAATGTAGAAATCAATAGAGTGCTTATGGAGTCCATCAGCTGGCCAGGAAACGCCAAGACAGCAGTGAGATGGGGGCAGACTCAGGTGGGTCGCTTTGCTATCTGTAATCTGACGTGTCAGACTGCCAACTGCTTTCTAGAGCATTCCTCCTTTCACTGCTCACTTCAGGTTCTGACAATGGGCCAGACCCTGCAAGGTGCTGCGTGCCCTTGGCTCCCATTGGCTTCAGCGGGAGTTCAGAGTGCTCAGCACCTCACAGGATCGGAGCCGATTATCAAAATCCACACCTGCCCTCAGTTGCATCTCTTCTGCCCCCTTGTAGACAGTGGGGATGCATTGGAGAAGCTGAGGGCAGACTAAAAGCTTTTAGGAATAGCTGAAGGGCACTATAGGTGTCTGGGGATGTTGAGAACACTGAGCTGCCTTGAAGCAGGAACAGTGCGCAGAATCCAGCCAGATGTTCTTTGACAGGGGAAGCGGATGGCCGAAGAGCCTGGCTCTCTGAATTTACAGGACTTGGGGCCCTGTCCAGCTCTCATTGAAGTCAATGAAAGTTTGGCTATTGACTTCAGTAGGAGCAGGCCCTTAGTTACACTGCAGGGTGGCTCTGTGTAGCCCCATGGAAGTAGTGTATCTTTCTCCTCTTCCTCCTAGGGATAAACCAGACTTGAAATGCACTGTGTCTAGCAGATGGCAGGAGAGCTGTTTGCACTGGGAAGTTGTAATGGCCTTGGCCTATTTTGAAGCCTTTTATCATCTTTGCATAGCATCCCCTGGCTGCTCCGGCAGTCCATAATGGCAGCCCTGTGACTCCATGTTCTGCACAGCTCACTTCCCTCTTTCATTACCTCTGAGTGATGAGGAACGGGCCGATGGCAGCTCAGGGAGTAACAGGCCAGGCAGAGCAGGCCATTCAGGCTCAAAGTTGAGCCCTCTTATAAAGCTAAAGCATATTTCAGACCCACTAAATGACTTAAATATTTTCTCAGTGATCCCCCTGTGCAGACAGCTATAGAAATTAGTTGAAGGGCTTTGCTAATGCAACTACTGGCCTGAACCTGACAGCTGTCCAACAGCATTACAGTTCAGAGACTATTTTACACATCTACCTTTCCTTTTCAATACTGTTCCTCTTTTCCAGTCATCTCTGCATTTCTTCTCTTGCTGTAGCTTTCTGATCATGCAACAAAATAGATCTGATTTTCAGAATGCCACATGCAAAGAATCCTCTACACAGACACACCTATGCGTGCATTACAGGGCCCCTGCTCCAGACCATGCCACACTACCCTTGATTGCTAAAGTAGTAGGGGATGTTTGCAATACTATTCTCCAGTCCTTTGTCAAGAAAGAGTGTTTTTAAATTGTCTGCGTGAAACTGGACCCCAAGGACAGATTGTTTTTGTGTCTACATCCATTGGCAGGGCCTGGCATTGCCATGAAGGATTGTGCCAACCCGTTCCTGCCCATGTGAGGGAATGAGGTATTTATACTAATTCAGAGAAACAAAATCCCTGTAATGTAATAAAAGTCTCTCTTTTTTCACAGAGGCATGCATACCCACACCCACCTCTTTCTTTTTGCTGAAGAACACATAGGATTTCACAGGGGATGTATTTTCTGAGGAGTGTTAGAATCTATATGCTCACTTGACTGAGTAAACTCCTAACCCATTAATAAATATATTAACACTCTAACTTTCTCTCATACCTTTGATCTGAGGATCTCAAAGCACTTTGCAGACACTAATAGGTTTATCTTTAGGACTCTCCTGTGAGGCAAGGAAATATCTCCATTTTACAGATGGAGAATCCAAGACTGGGGAGGAAGGATGATCTTGTGGTTATGGCTTGGGAAACCAAAGTTCAATTCCTAGCTGTCGCAGACTCTCTGTGTGACCTTGGGTAAATCTCTTAATCTCTTTGTGGCCTCAGCTTCCTTTCTGCAAAATGAGGATGGTGTTAGAACAAACCCAATAATGTCTGGGAAGGGCTCAGATACTGTGAGGATGGGGCCATATCAATAGAAGTCACAGAGGTAAAGTTACTTGCTCAAGGTCAGAAAGCTGGAAATAGAACCCAGATCTCCTGCTTTCCAGGTCTGTGCTTTACCCACGAGATCATGCTGCTATCTTCGTATACCTACCCCTTCTGCCAGTAACTCCTAGGCACTTTACAATACACAAAACAATGACAACAACAGACAGTTAAAATAAACAAGCCAAAAAAAATTATAACAGGACAAAACCCCTTGTTTATTCCCAGTTGGCTGACTCAGCTGGCTCAAGGATAGGAAGAAGGAGAGGAGATTGTCCTAGTTTACAAGAAACTGGGAAGGATATTTCAATTTTAAATGCCTTCATTGTGCTGTGTGAATTTTCCCTATTGTTTCATTCTTTTAGGAATATTTTTAATAAATCCCACCATGTCTCCCAGCCTCTGATTTGCAGAGTGATAACTTCAGGATTGCAATGTCTTCTGGCAACATGAACAATGGCCAAGGACAATTGCATCAAAACCTAAGACATATTTTTGAGGTCACTTCTGTCCCAGCACAAATAGGACAAGGACTCTCAGAACTACAGCCAGTAACCAGTCTGGATTGGATAGAGGCATTTTCACTTCCTGGAACTGGGTGTCACCGATAAATGTGTACAGAATACTGGAGTGCAAGATCTTTTTGCAATCAGCATTTTGTAAATCAAGGCAGCTGTTTTGCCAAAGCCATATTACCTGCAATGGAATGAGTGAGTGCGACAGTCCTTTGTAGGAGTAAACAGAGTCCTTTGATTGTGTCTGGACTGGTAACGATTGTTTTAAAATGTAACTGTGTGGTGTGTGGGCAGTACATGTGAGGGTCCAGAGTAAAATGACACCTACAGGCCTGTTTATGGGGTGAAAACACAGGGAAAGCTCTGCAGAGAAGGGGAGTGTATCTGAGGACACATCAGCCCTTTTAAAAAAAATTAGAACTAATGATGTGGTGACCTCTAACTTTCAGAAAGCTTCTTCCTCTACATCCCAAAGAAAACAGCCTCTAAAAGCACTTCAGATAAAAGGGGCCTGGTTATTACGTGGTCAAGGCATAATGTACCGTAGCAAGTAGCCAAAACAGCTATTCTCATTCTCTTAAAGCCCATCCAGCTTCCAGGAGCCAAAGTGTCTTCAGGGCTCCTTGAATAGGCTGGTAGGTGTAGAGGGGAAGGGAAAAGGGAAGGAGCTACAGTTAACAGAGCATGACATGAAGAAGATGGAGCTGGTTTTACCTTTTCTGTTGTGATTCAGGCTGTTAATTGGAGAAGGCACCTTTCTTAGCGGAGATAACACTCTCTGCCACGGCAATGTCCTCAGTAGTGAGTGTCCAAAGAATGGGTCAGACTTTATGCCCTTCTCTCATGACTGCTTTATGCCATATGGTTATTACTCCGACCTACATTTTCAAGAGACTAGTGACTTTGGGTGCCCAACTTGAGACACCATAAAGGGCCCTGGTCTTCAGAAGGCAGGTGGCTCAGCACTTGACTAAAAACCAGGTTCCTTTACGGTGTCACAAGTCGGGCCTCTAAAATCACTAGCCCTCAGCCCTTACTTGGATGGAGTGGGGGAGGAGTCAGAGTCAGTCATAAATGAAAATTGTTTCCCATTATCACAGATATAGTCCTTGATCTCTAGTGCTCAGAGTAGATCACATGGCATAGCTCCTGCCCACCCACACGGGATACACAGACACTCTGCAGACTCTGGACAGTGCTTCATTTTCTCCTATATTATTACTAAATCACCTTTTTAGTGAGTCTACCCAGCATCCCCTCCCCTCCAGCCCCAACCCTCTTTCCCCCACACACGCCCGGAGGACCCTCCTTCTCTGTCCAGGTTGGCAGGAGAAGGCCAGGAGTTCCTAGATTGCCTGCGCTGTGTGTGGAAAGCAGTGAAGTTACACTTCAGTGACCCAGACCTCTCCCCAGCCAACTCCCATTACAGGACACTGAGTCACGACACCAGAACAATGTCTCTCCAATGCGTTAACACTCAGGAGAACCCGGGAGCACCTGGAAGTTTATGAGCATCTCTCTCCCGCGAAATGACACCTGCTTGGGGGGAGAGCTTTGCAAAAGGCGGTGGGGGAGGTAAGCTTTGCAATTTCCAGCATGCACAGATAAAATGTGGAGAATCCGCTGAGCCCTGCTAACCACCCAGGCTCCCCGCCAGGTATTGTCTGCTTACCTGCCTCCACGAGGAACAGGCTGGCATAGCTAAAATAAAACAGCAAGGCTGCGTTGATGTAGATGAAACAGTGATCCATCCTCCAGAGCGGGTGCATCCTGCATTCCTGTGCCGACGGCTCAGGCCCCGGGCTCCAGCGCAGGGGGGACAGACCCTGCCGCACCGCTTCAGGGGGGGCAGCGGGAGCCCAGCGCCTCTTCCCGCAGACAGGGACCCGGCGCGGGCATCTCAGGACCGCGGACAGTTCCCGGGCGCTGCGGCTCCACGATCCATCGCTCCGCCCGGGGCGGGAGGGGGCTGCCTCGCTGCTCTGCCGCTCAGGGCCGGCTCCTGCCCTCCGGCTCCCGGGGCAGGGCGGCGGGGCGGCGGCCGGGCTGCGGGGAGGGAAGAGCGGAGGGGCTGAGCTCCATGGGGCTGCTACGCGCCGCGAGCCGCTGCTGCAGCGGGGGGACTTGCCCCGGCCGCCAGCTCCATTCATGGGAAAAAACTCCCCCCCAACCCGCTCCCAGCCCCGTCAGCGCGTCATCAGCAACCTGCCCGCCCCGCCCGGGCAGGGGAGATGGGCCCCTCCCAGCCCCCGGCCCGCCAGCCCCCCGCCGGCCAGCTCCGGGGGCCCCGCCGCCCCTGCCCCGCAGCCGCCCCGCAGGCTCGGAGGCAGGAACCAGAAACAGCCTGGGCAAAAGATGAAAAGCCCTCCTGTGGGCTCGCAGCCTGGCCCCTCTCTGGGCTCGCAGCCCGGCCCCCCTGGGGGCTCGCAGCCTGGCCCCCCGCAGGCCGATGCGATGGGAGCGACCCGAGCCGGAGGCTGCCTTGTGTAGTCACAGCCCTGCACGACCCGGGGAATAATCCCGAGGCGCTGGCTGCTTGGCAGCCTCTTCCCCAGTCTGCACCTAATTCTGGGGCTGGGGGACAGCGCGATGCTCCAGTCCAAGAAAGACCAGTGTTCAGAGGGTCTGGAAAATTCTCCGGAAGGCTCCTGCTACTAACTGTGGTGTGTAACCTATGACTTAAATCAGCCTCTGTACCGGAGGACTGGCCAGTAGCTAATGTAACAGGATTTTTTAAAAAGCCTCCGGAGGATTCGGACAATGACAGGCCAGCCCAGCTTCATTACCAGGCGAATGGGCTGGAGCTGTAAAGAACAGAATGGCCAGACACGTAGCTGAACATGCTGTGTTGGGGAGAAGTTCACATGGCTTGTGGAAAGGGAAATCGTGCCTCAGCAATCCATTAGAATTCTTTGAGGGGGTCAACAAGCATGTGGACAAGGGTGACCTAATGAATACAGTGCACGTGCACTGTCAGGAAGCCTTTGGCAAGGTCCCTCAGTTAATTAGATATCAAACCCAAGGTCCTAACTAAGAAGGGGGATGGTTAATCCTGGTGTCCTGGCCAAATTCAGTTTGAGGTCACTACCTTCTGTCTTCTTAATCGTTCCCCTGCAGTGTCATTCAGGTGGGATATTAATTTCCCATCTTAAACTGCTGTGCATGGTTAAGCAGATGCATTTAAGAGGTGGGTAAGGTGACCCCTGCCTATGGTTTGGAATGCAGTAAGAATTATTATGGATTTACCTCTATCATTTCCTGGTCTTTTCCCCTTTTCTGAGGACAGTTGGTGCAATCTGAATTTGTAATGAGGGAAATACTTAACTGCTGAGTTCCCTCCACCTGAATTTAGCCCAGAAAACTGTGACTCTACCAGAAATGTCTGGGCTTATGAAAACTTTATGATGACTATTCTCGCCATCCCAGCAGCAAAATCCTGCAGCACAATCAAGACTAACTCCAGCAAACTCTCTGTAGAGTAAACATGACCTTCCCCCAGCAGATCCCTAAAGCCATGGTCCAGAGCAGGGGAGTGGAACATCTACCTGAGAACTGCAAGTGAAGATAGACCAGCTGGTCTTTCTTTCCCTCCCCTGTTGGTCAGAATAAGTACACTTGTTTAGCCAGATCCCAGCTGGCATGTAAGCTTGATGTACTCTTCTCCTTGTGCTTTGGGGGATCGTTTGTGAGGGTACTGCGGAGATGACTGGGTGCAGAATCAGCTATGGAGCTGAGCTGAGTAACTCAAATGGATACCATCCCCCTACCACCACATACACACTGGCATGACTGTGCCAGTCCTTCTCGCGGGCTTCATTTCACATATTTATTTCATGGACCGTGGTCTTGTGGATTGGGCACCAGACTAGGGTTCTTCTGTTTCAAGCTCTGCCATTCACCTGCTGCGTGAACTTGGGCAAGTCACTCCTTCTCTGTGTGCCTCTGTTTCTCCTCCCACCCTTTGTCTTCTTCCCTGTTCAGACAGGAAACCCTTTGGGGTAGGGGATGTCTCTTACTCTGTGTATGTACATCACCTAACACAATGGGGCCCCAATCTCGATTCAAGCCTCTGGGCACTACTCTAACCCAAATAAATAATGATGAATTCCAAATCCATTCCTGGTGAAACTCCACAGACTCCAGTAGAGTTGCACCAGAATTGCATTTGGCCTATTGCAGCACAAGTTATTGCAATGGGATTTTCTGGCTGGCTCCTGTGCCCCCAGTGGTTAGCTATAAGATGCCCTAGCCCCTAGTGACTATTGGTGCTCAGTGGTGGTGACACTTTATTATCAAGGATTAATTTAGCCAATACAATTAGCTGGGGTCTAAATTCAGAGCTTACAAGTATTAGATGTGACACTAGAATTAAATGTGCATTTAGGTTAATGAAGCTGGCAGCGTTCTGATTTATGGTGACTAGTTGAAGGGAGCAGCGGCAATTTTCCAAACTTGTATAGAGCCTGTCAGCAATATGTCACTGAATAGGCAGACCCAGCTCTTGGCAGTTATGGCAGGTACTGTAGCAACCTCAGGAGGTTGACAAAAATGAATCCTTCAGACTCTGTTAACCTCATATGCTGAGCCCAACTGAAGACAAGATTTAGAGCCTAGGTGACCAGATGTCCCAATTTTATAGGAACATTCCCAATTTTTGGGTCTTTTTCTTATATAGGCTCCTATTACCCCCACCCCCAACCCCCATCCTGATTTTTCACATTTGCTGTCTGGTCGCCGTGTTAGAGCCTATAGCAGCAGGCATCCTAGAAAGAGGAGCAGACGTTCTGTTCATATTCATGTGGACCTGCAGGCTTTCAGACCCCAGCGTAATGTTGTCATGCCTGTGTGGGCAAGTGATTATAAGTGGGGTGGCCAACACATGGCCTAACGCTGCTCATGGAGTTACCCAGAGTAGCCCTCTGGCCAGATTACTTTTCAATGCAGAGTTGCAGCTTGCAGAGACTACAGGTCCCACCATGCAATGCTCCATCTTGAGCAGTAGCCAGACTGCATGGCATGCTGGGACTTGCAGGTTCTGTGGACCACATCTCTGGACAGCTGCAATCAGCTGCATTCTATCTGTCTGTCTAAGGTTCGTAAATATAGCACCAGTCACTACAATATCTTGACACTGTTGCAAATTAAATGTGCCTTTCAGGCTCCCGGCAAATTGTCAGTCTAGATCTCTCTGTTAGATAAAGTTCACCTTATGGGCCAGTAGCGATTCTCAGTTACGCCCGTGCAATGAAGTTCCCCAGTGACAAGCAAACTTGGCCCTAAGAAAGCAAATGCGCCATGGTCTCTGCTGCTTTCCTCCCTCTGCATCCTTTCAGAATGAGGTGAGAATTGTACTAGGGACTACATGTCTGTGAAAGATGCTACAGCAAATAGCACTGTATTGCAATTCACCATACTGGATTAGTATTTGTTATTTGTAATGCAATAGCATCTAGATGCCCTGACTGGGCACATTATGCTCGACACTGTACATGCACTTAGTAAGTGACAGTCCCTGCTTCAAAGAGCTTACAGTCTCCAGAAGGAAAAGTTATCCCGTTCCTACAGATAGGAAACCGAAACACAGAGAGATTAAGTGATTTGCACAAAGACTCTGGCAGAGCCAAGGAACAAACCCAGATCTCCTATCCCAGGCCATCAGACCATCCTTCCTCAACTGTAAATGATTATTTCCAATGCCTACTCCAAGCTTTGAGCCTGCATTCATTCACTAGCACTGTACCCCAACAATCAGCAACACTCCCAGCCTCTCCTCCTTTGGGAGCTGGGTTCTGCATGAGTGAGTCTCTTTCCACCTGGAAGGTTTGTGAAGGATCATATCCCAGAAGAGCCTTTAATCTCTGCAAGGAAACGTATCTCCCTCCACACACTCCTGTCTGATTCACAGCTGTGCAGAGGTGCTCGGCTCCTTTCAGAAGCTCTGCAGCTGATTGCACTGCAATTATGCCTTTCATCTCCTGGCTGATAACAGATTAAACTTTCAGCGCTCCAGACAAAGAGAAGGCATTAAGGAAAGCAAGGAAGGGATAGTGGAAGAGAGTGAATGAATGTAAGACATGCCTGAGGGTCAATTCCTGACTGGGTGCTACACTCAGTCTGGATGTGCTATATGTCCATTGTTACTCTTTAAGGGCCTCTGGGGGCTTCAGCCCCTACTGAAGTCAATAGGGTTTGAGGGCACTTAGCCCCTGGCAGGATCAGTCTCTAAGAGAGAGATTTTTTATTACAAAGTGGTTCCCAAAGGTTACCTGCTCCTTATAGTTTAATTACAGTGTGACCCTGGTAGTATCACTGGCCTCTGAATTCCACCTGCTCCAATCCTTGCCCCTGATAGAGATAAGGCACCCGACACGATCATTGATGGTACATTAAACATACATCCCAACAAATCCACAGCTGCTTAGGAATGTCAGAACTGTCATGATGCTGTGCACCAGGACTGCTGGGAACTTGATGGCGATTGCTAGGAATAGTACTCAGTGCCTTCACCCTGCACTGAAAGGACAGGCACCTGACAAACAAACTAAAGGAGAACCTCCACTGTCTGTTAGCAATGCAGAGCCTATGACACACAGCTGCACAGTTTGGATTCTATCCAGTCGTGGTTAGTGGTGTGCATGCACACACGCACACGCGCGCACACACACACACACTCACATACATTATACTACACATTTATTTAAATCTAATTCTACCGAGATCATTGTAAACCTCATAATCTTGCACCTCCCCAGATCTCGCTCATGTGGACAGCAGCGTGACTAGAGAAAAACTGCCTACACCAGTGCCACTTGTGAACACCACTTTATGCTCCCATCCCCATTATCCACCCCAGAAGTAGCCAGAAGCCAAGCCACTTAACAACCTCACATTTCAATGTGTCATAGGAAAGACTGAAAGCATAATTAAAACCACCCCCAACTATAGCTGACAATTAAAACTTAAAACCAATTTAGGTCACCCAGCACAATATACGTCCAATATTTCTGACAGAAGCACTTCAGTGGCCCGCCCACCGCCTCTCTTTAGGAGGAATTGTAAATCCAGTATTAATTGCAAGATGTATCTTTTGGATTCCTGTGATTGTCAGACAAAGCTTTTATATGACAGCTGAGCCGAATGGAAGCTTATAACTCTGTTGTTTACCTAGTGACGAGTGAGCAGGGCTCAGTCTGGCACATCAAGGCATGGAAGATTCACAAGTGCGCACGACCAGGAAGGCCGATGACTTATTCCAAAAGGCGAGTTCATGAGGATTCAAGCCAGGTTGGCATCGGGGTTTGGAAGGGCTGTGGCTACTTATTGCCACAGCTCAGAAAGAGAAAAATAACAACCCCAAATTGCGCCACCAAAAGAAGGACCTTACCTTGTAAATGCAGGCTGCTCCTTCCTTCTGCCTTGTGATCTGCATCATGTGCATGGATGATAGTGTAAAACCACAGGGCCAGTAACAGCGCTGCAAGCCTCACTGGGATTGTAGGGATGGGACCGAGAGCATGGGCCCTCCCTTAGGCCCTAGTTCAGGAAGTATTTAAGCATGTGCTTAACTTTAGGTGCTCAGGCACTTAAGAGATAGGCACAGACTTAAGTGCCTTGCTGAATATGGGCCTTGAGCACCAATCGGTGAGAGTGAGGCATGGCAAATCTGGCCACGTAATCCACGTGCCGAATTTACTAGATTCCCCAGAAGTGAGGATATAGCGGAGGCTCATAGGCCGTTTTGAATGAGAACAGCTCATTGGCAGACAGGAATCCAGCCTTTCCAGCTGCATGGCTGGAAGAGTAGATGTTTGGGGGCCTCAGGGTATGTGAGCTGAGCTCCGTGGGGAGGTGTGCCCAGTGCCCAAAGCCAGGCGGCCAGGAGGAACAGCTCGTGTCAGGGCTCCCACGGATAGTTTCCGAGAGGCAGAGAGATGGGGATCCTATGGGAAGATGTGTTTGCAGGAAACTCGCAACATATGCACATGGTAGCAGCCCAGATCTGCCTTCTCAGGCAGATGGAGGGACTAGCCCTGCCCTTCCTGGCCATGTTAACAGAGAGCTGCAGAGGGGCTGACATGAGGAGCTGGCAGAGTAGCTGACGCATCGGTCTGGCAAGTAGGACTCCAAATGGCAGCTGCTAAGGCTTCTGATGAGAACCAGCTCAGCTGCTGCATGGTTAAAATGATCCATTTGCAGGAAGATCAGCACTGATCCTTCCCTGAATTCTTGCTCTCCCTAAGGCCCAACCATGGAGCCCCCTCTGTCTGGCAGACACCTCCCAAGAAGCTGTTCCCTGGCTGCTCAAAGGCTCCGTCAAATGTCTCTTTCCCTGCTGGTCCCCAATTGGAGTCTGTTGCCTCTGATCCGCAGAGCAGAATACCCCTTCCCCCAGTGATCCAGAAACAGAGAGGCTCAAATAGGTCAAACTCATCTGTGGTATAACTCCACTGAAAGCCTCATGGGTGTAAATTCAGGGCAAAAGGTGATTAATTGAAGTCAAAACAGCAAAGAATCCTGTGGCACCTTATAGACTAACAGACATTTTGGAGCATGAGCTTTCGTGGGTGAATACCCACTTCGTCAGATGCGGGTATTCACCCACGAAAGCTCATGCTCCAAAACGTCTGTTAGTCTATAAGGGTGCCACAGGATTCTTTGCTGCTTTTACAGATCCAGACTAACACGGCTACCCCTCTGATAATTGAAGTCAGGGATTAATTTGATCCACTTCAGGGCTTTCTCCACCCCTTCCCCTGCCCCTGCCCCACCCCACCAAGTCCTGGATCACTTACTGACAGGCAGGAACAGATTTCTCAGCAACTGGTGTGGGGATCACAAGGGATGTGTGGTGGACTTTATGCTTCTTCTATGTCACCTTTTTTGTGTGGGTGTGGGAAGCTCCTTGTGGAAACCTTCTGAACCCTCTCCCTGTGGGACTGATTCTATAATTGATCTCAGTGGGTTTCTCCAGAGGAAACAAGCAGATCTGCTGACCTGCAGCTCCATCACTGCACAGACAACTCTGGGCTGTGTCATTAGGAATCATGTGAGTGTGTATAGGACAGAGCAGGAGACCAAGAATAATACTTGGTTCTTCTCCCTCAGACTACATCCTAAGGTCTTAACGTACTTTGCAGATGCCATGGATCAGCCCCAAGAACACCCTTGGAGGTGGGTTAGATTGTCCCTCTTGTAGAAATGGGGAAACTGAGACATAGAAAGGCACAAGGACTTGCCTGAAGGCATGCCCTGAGTCAGCACGGCAGAGCTGGGACCTGATCCCAAATCTTCTGATTCTAAGTCTCATTCTTGGGAACTACATCTCCCAAAGGGTGGTGGAAGCTATTGACGACCTAACTCCCTGGAATTTGTCATTGGATCCAAATCACAGAGGTGCAGCCAGGGCCGGTGCAACCATTTAGGTGACCTAGGTGGTTGCCTAGGGCGCTAGGATTTGGGGGGTGTAATTTTCTTCGGCAGCGACTGCAGCGGCCGGATCTTCGGCCACCCTGGTCACCGCCGGCATTTAGATGGAGGGAGCTGGGGCAGGGGCGCGCAGGGAAGGCCGCCTGCAGCAAGTAAGAAGGGGGAATGCAGGGGAACTCCCCTCCCCAGCTCACCCCTGCCCTGCCTCCTCCCTTAGTACGCTGTGGCTGCTTCACTTCTCCCGCCTCCCAGGCTTGCAGCGCCTAAGCTGATTGGCACTGCAAGCCTGGGAGGCGGGAGAAGTGAAGCAGCCACGGCGTGCTCGGGGAGGAGGGGGAGCAGGGGTGAGCTGGGGCGCAGGGGGGTGCCTCAGGGTGGAGGGTGGGGGGCTGCCGCAGGGAGTGCACCTCAGGGCGGAAGGGGGGAGCTGCTGTGGGGGGGGCACCTCAGGGTGAGGGCTCGAGGACAGGGGTGGGCGCAAGGTGGAAGTTTTGCCTAGGGCACGAAACATCCTTGCACCGGCCCTGGGTGCAGCCTACCCACAATTCCAGTGGGGAGCTGTAAGAGCTTAGCATCTGTAAACCAGGGCCTTCCCAGACGTGCCCCTAGAGCATGGCTCCATCTGGTCCCAGGGCAGCTGGTGAGCCTAGATCTGCTCCCTGCAGCTCCTCCAAGGGGGCTGGGCTGCACTGTATCTACTGGGAGCAGCACAGGCAGAACTTGAGTGCCAAGGCCACTTCATTATGACATTAAAAAGTGAGAGTAAATCATTTTTACGGTCTAAGACAATTAGGATCCTTCCCTTTTTGGCCCAGGCTGCCTCACACACAGAGCATTAAAGAAATGGATGAAGTGCATGTAGATGGCACAGTTACTGCTCTCTCTCTTGTCTCTGGGAACCTACATTCAAATCCTGATTAGCCCAAAGGGTGTGAATGCCTCATCCTAAACCATCCTCCTGGGTATTTATCCACATCACAAAACAAAGCGAGAGGTTTGGGATGCTGGACATTGGCAGAGCTGTGGGTGTAAGCCCAGGGCTGGAATATCAGAGGGTGCTGCTGGCTGGGACTTAGGGGCATTGTCCAAGCCACATGTAGGAGGTTCAAGACTAGACGAGCAGGAGGAAGTGCAGGTCAGGATGGAGCTGTGTTAGCAGAGCACTTGGAGGAGTCTTGCACAGCAGCTGCGCTCTCCCTGGCTAGAACCAGGGCAGGTCCGCTAGCCCTTCACTTTGGTGAGCGCTAAATCCAGCTCCAGAAATCGAATGAGAAAAATAGCAAACCTGGAGGGATATTGGCGAAAGGAAAGTGGGTTTAGCTTCATTTCTTAACTATGCAATTGGCTGGCGCAGGCACAGGGAGGATGCTGACACAAACATGATTTCCCAGGGCAGCTCCAGAGACACACATGCTCCCTCCCCATCTGCGTGAACGCTGAGTTCAGCCCGAGGGGGCTTATGAGAATTCACAACCGATTGTTCTTGGGAGATTGCAGAGAAAGAAGATGCTCTGAACACACAGCAGCAGGCCCAGCCGCCCCCACCTCCTCCTGTCTCCCTTCCCTAATCGCAGAGGAAGGAGCCTGCAGCCCCAGGACTGATAGCTCTGTCTCACAATGCAGTGAGACACAATTAATCGAGACTTGAAGGCTGCCTCTACCGTGGAGTGGAGTGAACAGGACTGATGCACACAACTGGCAGTTCCCACTCGTCTCCTGGCAGTTTTATGATAATTGGAAGGAGAAACAGAAGTAATTAACAGGTATCTGACACAGGGAAAATTAAATACTTGGGCCTTTTCCCCTTCAGTCATACTTAATCCTAAAGACTCAGTAGAACGTCCAACTCAAACAGCCCAGAGAAAGAAAGAATCTCTCTTCAGCCATCCTCTCCACAGTCTGCACAGTCACAGCCTACACACACACACTCTGCATGCCACACACACACACACACTACACAGTCACCAGGCACACTCTGCCCAGACACCCAACCAGCACACTACACGCCGTGCACACTCTGCCCCTCCACACCCCCCCACTTCATTTCCGTATGTGCTCCCACCAGGCACACCCTTCCCCCCACACACACCACACACTACATATATCCTATGTACTACACCTCCCGCACAATCCTACATCTGCACGCCCTGTATAAACACCCTCCCAGGCACATCCGGTGTATACACACACACCTCCTACATGCACACAACCTGTGCAACACAGACACATACACCACATGTGCACCCTGTGGATCCACATGCACATGGCTTTGAGCAACACTTACCATGCCCTAGATCTGGAAGAGAATGAGGCTTCCACAGAGCCCTGATAAGAGAAAGCCATCCTCATTCATGCATTCATTCATTCCAGCTAGAGGACTCAGAGACCCCAGGCTGCTTGGCCAGGAGTCCCTGCCACAGGTGGAGAGTGGCTCTGCATGACAGCTGTTCGCTGATCTACCAGCTGTTGGAGACATCTCTGCCCTTCCAAAGCCCTTGGAGAACTGCCCTCGGAGGTCCTTCCCACCTTCTACAAGTGGGTATTGGGAGTGGAGGTGGAATGCTGGGGAAGAGGTGGACCATGGGGTGGCTTTATTCCTCTGATATTTCAGCTGCCTGGGGATTTTCCTTTATGTTTATGGCACCAGCTTTGGGGATGAGGATGAGTCTAACGCAGCCAAAGCTCCTTGGGCGGAGAGGCTGGGCCAGTTCCAGCTCTGGCCTGTTAGACTCTAAAGACTTCAGTAGAGTCACTCCAGATTTACCCCAGCCCTGCACATGGCCCAGTGTTTTCTCCTTTAGCCCCACACACCTCATCGGTGCTAGAGAAGAAGAGATGGGACATTACAGGAGAGGTCCCCCTGGCTCCTGGGGCTCCTCCATTCATCTCCTTCCCCTGGTTGTGGGAAGCGTATGCAGGCAAAGGGCAGAGAGAAAGGAGGCCCCAGAGCTCCCAGCCCAGACTCACCTCCCTGCCTCTTCACACACCTGCTTTCAACACTGCTGAGCCTAGATTGAGCTGGTGGCTCTTCTGCCTTCCAGGTGGAGAAGAGCCTCTGCCTCCCTCTTTCGCTGGCAGGGTCCCCCTGTCGCACCCAGAGCTGCTGGTCTCTATCCTGAGCTGCATTTCCTCTCATCCAGAGGCCAGTGGCACTGCGGGAAGCACGACTCCACCCTTGCGGAAATTCCTCCCCGCCCCCTGCAAAGCCCAGCTGCCACTGCCCAGAAAGGAAAGTGACACCAGACACTGCTGCTGCCCCTTCCCTTGGAATGCCATGGGGCCTCCTGGATGAGACAATCCCTTGCAAGCTGCTCAGCTGTCCTTTCCTTCACCAGTCCCTGAGCTCCCTCCGCCCCACACCGTCTCTCTGTAGGATCAGGCGGGGATCAGCTTTCCCGGGCCTGAGAGAGGAGGAGTGTTAGGATAACAAGGGAGCTCTAAAAAAAAAGAATTTGAGACTCCTAGGACAGACAAAGCAGGAGGGCTGGACAACACATCTCCAAACAGCCCTACAAGAGGTTAGCAAGGGAGCCACTGAGCTTCTGGCAAACCTCTGGGCCAGTTCAGGCCTATCTGGGGAACCCAGCAAAGACATCCCCAGACTGCAAGCCCCAAGACTCAGTGTGAGACAAACTCCTGTCCCAGGCGTCTGGGCATGCTCAGTTCCAAAGGAAGCTGGTTCTAACAGAAGCAGACAAAAGGGAGCCCCAGGTGGACAACTCCACCGGGAAGGAGGTGAGGTTAAGTAGCACAGGGGTCTGTGCTAAAACCTCTACCCAACATTGTGATTTGTACAAGGGTTTGGGCAAATGAGGAAACCCACAGTGAGGCACAAGGGGTTTGGGATAGTCTGGGTGATTGGGCCAGCAGAGGAGAGGAGCCAAGGGAGGAGCTCTTTATCCAAGGATGCAGGAAATTGGAGTGCATCAGAAGGCAAGAGGTTAAAGAAGAACGGGCTTGGCAATCTTTACCCTGCCGGAGGGGAGTAGCTGCTGTCAGGATCGATACAGAGCTTCCATTTCTTTCAATAGGCGTGAGGTGCCTAAACACCTCAGGTTCTGGGCCTTCATCCTCTAGCAGGAGAGGCTCATGGTTTTAGCGCTGAAGGTCTCTGGTTCAAACCCTGCTCTGGGCCAGTCACACAAACCCCAGTAAACGGTACCGGCTACAGGATGTCCCAGGCTATGACTTGGTGTCTGTGCTACAGCCTCCGGCAGGTGGAAAGCAGGGCAGACACTGAAGCAGCTCAAGGGAAGCAGGTCTTCGCTGAGTGCTGGGGCCAGAGATGGCTGTGACTGTGTGACAGGATGTGGCTCGAATAAGGCCAGCTGAGGAGGGAGCTGGGCTCGGTTCTAGCCAGGAGGGGTATTTTCCTGTTGCTGTGCCCCCCCTGCCGCCCCCAGAGGGCAGCTGTGTTGGGGCTTTTGGGGTTTGATGGACTGATACGGACACACACCCACTCAGCCAGACTCCTGCCATCTGGAGCGAGCTGTGTTTCACTCCATGGCTTTAAAGTCTCTGCTTTTATTGTTTTACCAGTTGCAAAGGTCAGTTGATAATGCATTGACTGCTGTCATTTGCCAGAGACTCTGCTCCAGGGGCCTTTCAGTGCTTTGGTCCTTGCAGCTGCTGCTGTCTCTGGCTATTCACTACTCTTTGGATCGGGAGCGTTGGTATTTCTGAGAGGTGGAGGGCACCAGGGACACAGCAGCTGGGCAAGATTCTGGGAGGGTGTGAAGTGCATTGACCTAAGCAAGGCAGACATGAGGTAACAGGATGGTCAGTGCTGCAGCCTCTGATGCCTACGTCAGCCCTGGGTTGGATGCCTTGAGCTGAACTGCAGTGTGGACAGACACACGTCTGAACTCCTGGGACCCAGTACCAAAGAGTGCCAGCAGCTGCCCCAGCCAGAGGGGGACAGGGCCAGAGGGGAGACGGCCAAGGAGACGCTGGCAGTCCAAGAGTGGCTTTGTCATTAACACAGATCTGACAGGGAGTGGGAGGGGAAAAAAGCTTTCCCTCTTCTGCACAGACACTGCTTGACTGGGGCTGCATCAGAACAGAAGCCAGTGGTCTTTGCTAGCTGGGGTACAGTGTGTCCACCTTCCAGCTGGATAAAGCATAGTGACGTGGATAATTTGTTTGTACCATGAAACCTCACAGCCTTCCCCAGTAAAGGGTCCCCAAGACTCCACAGCGAACCCCACTAGAATGTGTGGAGGGATTGGCAGCCAGCAAATGCCTGATCCTGTCCCTGGCTGCCAAAACCTTCCAAGGTTCATTCGCTCCTCCCTCCACCCCCCCAGCCCCGTGTGCTGCCTCCTGCTCCATTTAGCATGTGCGTTTTCAGCATGGCGACAGTGACTGGAATGTGGATGTGGGAGGCGCCCTGGGCGAGTGCGTCAGCGCTTGGCACGCTGGTCACTTCCCCTGGCTGTGTGCACACGTGCAACCAAGTGATGCAGCTCAGCAGAGAGGCAGTGCAGAGGCTGTCCAAAGCGATACCAATACCTGTCTCTTGTGCAGCACCTCCCGGGGAGGATCTCAACCCCCTCCACAGACATGGCTGGAACCCAGCCTCAGAACCCCTCAAGCAGGCAGCTCAGGATCATTAACCCCATTTTATAGAGTGGCATGCAGAGAGGGGGATGGGATGGGGTAAGGTCACGCAGTGAGGCAGCAGCAGAGCTGGGACTAGAACCCAGGAGTCCTGGCACCCAGAGCGGCCCACTAATGCCCCAAGCCATGCGCCCTCCCCTGGGCTAACACCGTGATCGTGTGATGGTTGCTGATGTGAGGCCTTCCCCTGCCCCCAGCAAGTGCTGCTCATGGGAGGGATGGGGGTGCCTTGTCCTGGCTGACTCCTGTCCTTCCTACCTGGGCAATGGGCCTCTGGCGTGGCACCTGGAATAGTCGAGATGGGGCCTCGACTCCCTCCACCAGCCCCGGGAGTGAGCAGGGGGCACTGTGGGATTAAAACACCTGTGGGTGCAGCACCTGCCTTTGTTCCAGAGCCCTGCCTAGCGGCAATGAGTGGTAGGAATTTGCTGCCATCTGCTGTCACTATTGTGTTATTGCAGCTCTCATGCCAAGTTTGCTTAGATGGTTTTCACTCACTAATGAGAACAACAAGGGGTCCGGTGGCACCTGGAAGACTAACAGATTTATTTGGGCATAAGTTTTGGTGGGTAAAAAACCCACTTCTTCAGGAAAGCTTATGCCCAAATAAATCTGTTAGTCTTTAAGGCGCCACCGGCCTCCTTGTTGTTTTTGTGGATACAGACTAACACGGCTGCCCCCTGATGAGTAACTAATGGTTTTCAGTCACCACTGCACATTAGCAGGAAGCCCTGTGAACACAGTTTGCGCCAGCCATGCCCAGCAGCCTGGCTGCTCGGGCCGCAGCTGCACAGACGCTGAGCAAATGTAAAATGTACCACATCCCTCCAATCCCAGCTATGCCAGCCGGAGCCAGCACAGGGGCACTGATCCCAGCCAGGCACACACCTCATAGACCCAACCATGCTAATACCTCTGCCAAGGGAGGCACGTGGAGAGCCCAATAAGCAGGGGCTTGAGGCCGCTCTTTGCTTTTAGGACAGGCAAAGTGATATGGCAGCCAAGCCTGCGGACACAGCTAAGGCAGGCCCCTGAAAATGTGCCCCTTAAAGCCCGGCCCATCTTGAGAGTGAAACAAGGATGTTCAGATTCATCCTTATGCTGCACGGGTTGCCTTGCTGAGCGGAGTCTGGCATCACTGCAGCTGCCGAGCTCCCGCATCCCTCTCCTGCACCCACTGCTTCCTCTTGCTTTGCTCTTTGCCAGGGACAAGTGTTAGAACAGCCCCGGGGGAGCCAGGTACATCCTGAGCAGTAGCTGATACGCCATCAGTTCGTGCTCATGGAGGCAGCACAGTTCAGCTGGGGAGAGCAGTTCTCCAGGGGATCCACGATGGGAGGCTGCCGAGACGACAGATGGAATGACCTAGCCATGCCCCCCACCCCACCCCTTTTGGGGCTGGGCTGGATACCTGCAGGCCCCGTTGCAGCTGCTTCTATCTGCCATAGCTTCCCTGCAGTGGGCATCCTGCTGCCAGGGCCCAAGGCCTGCAGGGGTAAATCTGACTCACAGGCCACAAGCGCCCTAAAGCTGACACCACGGGCCTGTTTCCACCATCCCTTTCCCTGATGTAGCTCAGCTCACTGCAGCGGGGAGACTCCGGATTTACACTGGGGTGAGTCAGAGCAGCGTCAGGCCCCAGCTCTCTTCTGGGAGCAGGCGGAGGAGCCTGCAGAGGGTTTGCTCCGCAGGCCCTGTCAGCACTTACACATGGAAGGGGGAGGAATAATCAGGTCTTCAGCCCGTAGGAGCAAGGCGAGAATAAAGGGAGAAAGGCTTTCTAGGGGCTCAGTCGTGCCCCCAACCCAGGCCCCTTCCCAAGTAATGTTCTTGAGCAGTGGGCTGGTTTTCAAAGTGGCCGGCCACTCCCAAATCCCATTGAAGTGACTGGCAATCAGGGCACTAGGGGTCTGAGCTCCTCCATCCTGCAGCCCAGCTTGATAACAACCACAGCACACTCCTTTTGCAACACAGTGAGCTCTGTGCCCTCAGCCCCACCCCAGCACCCAGCTGGGACCATGGCCGGAGCGGAAAGGAGACAAGAAGGGACTCCATCCTTTTGCAAACACAAGCCCCAAACCCTTGAAGTTCCCTGAGCTGCCAGAAGGAGGAACCCTGAGCTCACAGCTACTGAGGGAGTGGCTGCATTTAACCCTCCCTGCTTTCTTCTGAGAGTGTAAGGGACCAGGAGCCTCGTCCGGGTTACTTCATTTCCGTGCAGGCTCCTGGGAACATGCAGCTTCTCCCAGGGCAAGAAACGGGAAGCTGAGAACCAATTTTCCTTAAGCCAATGGCAGGTGCTGCAGGCACAGTTCACTGAGCTTGCAGAGAATCCATTCCCTAGGGGGCAGGGTGCAGGAGAGGATGAATATTGGAGCCTACATAGCCCCACATCAGGAGAGGACAGGGGCTTTGCCTGGGGTCACCAGGATTCACTAACCTACCTCTCCGAGGTATTTGGCCAGCACCTGTCCCCCTGCTGTGTGAGCACCAGGAAGTACTGGGACCTGGTTCCCCTCCTGGGGTAGCCACGTGCACCAGTGCAAAGCAGATGTGCTACAGCAGTGTCAATTGGGAGTCATGTCTCTGGAGTTACACCACTGTAATCAGGAGTGACTCTGGAGCTCACAGCCACGTGTCAGGCCCGGGCTGTGTATTTTCTTCTGCTTCTATTTATGAGGTTCTTCTTTCCAAAAAAAATTAATTTAAAAAATTACACAAAAGAAAAAACGTGCACGTGCAATGGGCTAGCCCCCGTGCTGGGTGGGGCCCTCCCAACGGTGGGCTCAGGGCTCAGTTTGGCCTCTGGAGGGCTGTCTGTGCCCATGTCTCCCTGCAGAGCCTTGTCATGCAGCATCTGCATGTCACACTCATCTTGCTGTAACGTGTTGCAGACTCGCTTCTGTCCCAACCTGGGCTGGGTGTGTTTAAAGGGGATGGGTGGCATTCACATTTGGGGTAAGAACTCCCCTGCCCTCGCCAGCCCAGTTCTGCTCTCTTTGGGAGGGGAGCACAGCCCCCAAAATCTCCTGGGACCACAGCCCGCACTGTGCCACTGCAGCCAAGCCAGCATCTGGGCAACTGCCAGCACAGGTTTCTCAGCCTCTGAACTCAGTTGAACTCTGCACTATTGACATAAGCAGGATCAATCGGCGAGAGGTGATGAGTGTCTCGGCTTTAGATGATCAGCCTCTAATTTCCAACAAAAAATGGTCCTTTTCCCATTCTGTCCCGCTCCCAGTCCCGCAGGTTCCAGTGGCGTCGGAGGGCACCTTCCCTATTGTCTCCCCATATCCCTGGTTCCTGCATTGACAAGCTTGGGAGAGGGGAACAGAGGCAGCTGCTATGAAAATAGCTACAAGGAGCTCCTTCAACCCAGGCTTTGAGGGCCAGATTCTGTGCTGTGTCTCTGCAGCTCAGAATAGCCTCCAGCCTTGCCTCCTCCTGCTCTCAGCACGCCCCCCTCCCGCCCCCTCCATGTTCCACTCCAGTAGCTGCGCAGGATGGTGGGATCGGGCTGCCTACGCTGCCCCTACACTACCCTGTTTCCTTGGAGGAATTCCTCGGAGGGCTGCTTTGGTGCCTTTACACCCCCAAAGCTGCTAAAGTGGCCACCATGGGTCTCAGACTGTGGCCCTGAGTCTAGCTAGTGAGCTCCCTGCCTGAGCTTTATTGATCAGAGCTTTGATGCACCCACAGAGCACTTCCTGGACTCCTGAGACTCCTCTGAGCATGTACTGGATGTGGATGGGTTCTCTGGGGTGAGCTGGTCTCCTCTTCACCTGGTCCACATCCCTGCTGTGACCCAGGCAATCATGATATCTGCCCACAGCCCCTCTAGGCCACCCTGTTATGGGGCAGGGCAGATTCAATGGGCTATTGCAGTAGGCAGCATGAAAGGATCATGCCACATCCTCCCTGGCCAGCCCTCCCCAGGCACTGAGACAAGATTGAGGAGCACGGCTGAAACCCCGAATCACCATCCATGAATGACAGGGCCTCAGAATCCAGTGTGTCCGGGGCAGCCTACAGCAGGCTCCCTACGTTGGCACAACAGATGCAGGCGAGGCGCGCTTCCAAGGCAGCATCCCACGCCTTCCTTCCTCTGAGCCCACTTGCCTTGTGTTGTTATCTCACCATGTTTTTCTTTTGCTAGAGTCCTTATCCAGAGCTATGCCCATATTACAGCTGGGGGGACGGGACCCTAACGCCCTTTGGCAGGGGCTCAGAAAATGCACCAGGCCCTGTGAAGTGGAGCCGCTCACATCTGCCCAGCAGAATGCAGATTCAAGCAGCACCGTTAACTGGTGCATTGCAGAGCGGAGGCTGCATTTTGGCCCGAGGCTGCTTTAGGAAACAGCTTGGACTGCTAGGCACAAAGGCCCAGATCTTCAAAGGTATTTAGGCACCTAACTCCCCACGGATCTGGGCCAAAATGCCTTCATCTCCCCCCTCATCCATAATGTACTTGTTGGTGTCCAGCTTCTTTATCCCTCTAGCTGAGAGATATTTCTAAGGGCCTTCCTGGATCTCTGGCTAGAGCTTGATGTGATGCATGGGAAATGCAGACTGCTGCAGTGCACCACACCTTGACAGACAGAAACACAGACATGCTTCTCTTGCACACTCACGCAGTACACCTGTACACATGTTCTTGCCCACCGGATCACCTACGCACCTTGGGCTTTCAGTACCAGAGAGGAGATTGTGGCAACTTCCATTGATTGGCTTTCTGGTTCCACACCGTGGCCCCATTGCCAACATTCCCAGGGACTTCCGCAAGGCCAGGATTTCCCCTGGTGAGTTGTAGGTGTTTGCAAGTGGGTCAGGAACCCAGGATACAATCAAAGTCTATGCAAAGTCCCTTCACATTCTAAAAGCAAGACGTGTGTGCGGGGTTGTGTGGCATGTGCTGTTGTATGCATGAATGCACATGCACAGGCGCCAGCAGGCATGTGCATGTAAATACCCACAGAATTACATGCCCACGTGTGTAAACGTGCGAACACACATTTGTAGACACGTATACTCAGGCTCTTGCACCCTTTCAGAACTGGGCTCTCTGATTTCCTCCCCAGATGTATTAATGGCTCAGTCCTCCCTTTATCCTGGGGCTTTCCAAGCTGGGGAGCAAGGGGTTTTTCCTGCAGTGGTTGGAAGGATCCCAATCTCCACGCCCAGCATCCTGTCTCTGTCTGACCTCGGCCTTCCCCACAAGGTGAGCTTTAAGCACTTTTAATGCTCCAAAGTGTGTCAGGGGTGGGGGGCGGAATTGTTCATTATTAAATGGCCCTCCCTTCCCTCCAGTTCTAAATCTAGATTTAGTGGGAGTACAGTTTCCATTACCGATAAGAACAGGGACATCACAAAGGGCTTTGTATTCCAGGAAGCCTCATTAGAGATTTAAATTATACAAATGGGCTTTTTCCCAGAGATCCTCATTATCTGGGCATTTGCATTTAATCCCTCGCTCTTCCACTAGCCCCTCTCCCTGTCAGCCCCCGTCTTCCTCCAGGGCAGGCTGCATTCTACACAACACAGCATTGGAGTCCTGTTTACCTTGACAGAGTCCCTGGGCTTCGTGGGGCCGTGTGCAGTGGAGCAAAAGCACATGAAGAAAAAAGGGGGGATTTGGGAGAGGGGCTGGGGGTGGAGGGGTTCTGGGGTGGTAGCATAGGGGTCTCAGGCCTGATCAGTGAGATCACCCCCAGGGATTCTGCACAATTTTCCTATCTTCTGTTTCAAAGACAAAAGGCTAGTCTGAGTCTCCCCTGGGAACAGCCAGAGGAGTCACAGGGGACTGGTGGATCTCTTACTAAGACTGGTTCTTGCAAGGTTTTTCAAGCTTCATAGAATGAAATACAAGCACAGGCCTATTCACTAGCATCTGCCACACACACCTATTCACTAGTATCCTCTACATACACCTATTCATTAGTGTCTACTGGGGCTGCACACACTCCTATTCATTAGCGCCTGCCACACACACCTATTCTCTAGTATCCACTACACACACCTATTCATTAGTGTCTGCTGGGGCTGTACACACTCCTATTCACTTGCACCTGCCACACACACCTATTCACTAGTACCTGCTGCACACAGCTATCATTAGTACTGCTGCACACACACCCAACTGCCAGGGCATGTGATGCTCACAAGATCACCTTCCTGTAAAACAGCTCCTGTTAAGAACACATTCGGCAAACGTGACATGCCTGGAGCTCTGTTCACCCGCACAGGCAGGACATTGCAGGTAGACACAGGCCTATCCACTACTGGTCTGATTTGCACATGTATTGAGTTCCTGCTGTTCCCAATAACTTTATGGGGAGTCGGTGTCTCATAGCTGGTAGACCTGGATCTCAGCTTCAAGTCAGGAATTCCTGGCTCCCAGCCCCATGCTCAGTTCTTTAGGCCATGCAGCCTTTCTCACAAACATAGAGACACGCAGTGCATGCACACACGTGCACCCTTGCACATGGATCCGTGCACACACACGTGCAGAGGTGGGTTACGGTTTCATGGGGCCCTGGGGCAGAGCAAGTGGAGGGCCCCATCCCCACACCTTCCGCCTGTGGTCCAGCCCCCGTTCCGCCCCTTCTGCCTGCGGCCCCGCCCACAGCCTCACCCCGTTCTGCCCGTTCCACCACCACGGCCTCATCTCTGTTCCACCCACAGTCCTGCCCCATTTCACCCCCCCGTGACCCCCATTTGCTCCTTTCTGCCCCCCAACTGCAGCCCCAAGACTGGAAAAGCTCTGTAACCCCCGCCAGGGCCCCAGGGCCACAGCAAGGAGTGAGAGCGCCCCCAGCTCTGAGGCCACGGCAGGGAGCCAGAGCTCATCCAGTCCCGAGGCCGCAGCTGGGGTCCGGGTGCTGGGGCTCCCCCCGCTCATCTACCTGGTGCTGCTGCTGGGGAGCGGAGAGGGGTCAGAGTATGGGGGCTTGCCTTGTCCTGCCCCGGCACATGGCTACCGGGGGTGGCGTGCCCATTTTTCCAGGGCCCCCCAATTGGCCAGGGCCCCAGGGCAAGGGCCCCATAGGCCCATTGGCTAAGCTGCCACTGCACATGCACACCTACACATGGGCTTTTTGTGTGTGTGCGCACTATTCTGCTCCCTGTGTTCAGTTCATGCCTCGGCCTCCCGGCTCACTCAGGTTCACTGATGTGCATTGTGCAGCCCGGAGATGCCTTTGCATAGGCAAAAGACACCGGAGAGCTGCCCCTTCAGAAGTTCTCGCGGCTGGGGAGAATCTGGAGCAAAGCCCTCCCTGCCTCAAATGCTTCACTGTTGCCATGGCAACTGAGGAACTACCTGCAGATTTCCCAAGTGAGGCGGAGAGGGAGAAGCCTCAGCATCCCCCAGGGCCCTGCCAGGCACCTCGCCTCCTTCCTGCAGTCGCCAGGGCAAAACAAGCCCGAAGGAGAGATTCTCCCAGGAGATGGACAGGCAGGAAAAAGCAGAAGTGACAGGATCAGGCATCTGGACTGGGCTGAGCCTGAGCAGAACATGGAGGTTGCAGCCCAGCCCTGGGCCTCCCTCATGGTGTCTCTGCTAATGTCCCTTCCCCCCTAAAGAAGCCCCAAGCCTGAGCTCCCTGCTGGATGTTGACTCGGGCCACAATTGGCCAGCACCTGCTGAAAACCGAGAGACCTGATTCCGAGCTTCGCTGGGCTCCCAAGCAGCCTGCCAGGGCCAGCAGGTGTCAGCTGCTCTCTGAGCAAGCGGACACACCTTGACAGGGCACTGCTGGGAGGAAGCTCACACAGATGGGGCCCAGTTGGCAATGGTGGAATTGTACTCTGAGGAAACTGAGAGCAGAGCTGAGGCCTGGTTTTTCCCAGACAGCCTAGCAGTAAAGAGAGGCAGAGCAGAAAGTGGACATGGGGGAGGAGGAGACATGCTGTATCCGAGCCTCTCGGCTTCAGTGCCCAGGGAGCTGTGTAAATCACTTAGCGTTTTATGGAACAATAAAGTCCTGCATATCTGAGTCTTTATGTCCCGCATCCCGTATTATCCTCCTGGCAGAAAGCTCCATCTCCCTCCTGAAATCCATTCCAGCGCAGGGGATTAGCATGGTTTTAGGGAAGGGTTTTGAATCAGAAATGGGTTGCTTTCAAATCATTCTGCATCAGCCGTGGCTCTGTCACTCATGCAACTGTGGATTAAAACAGATATGAAGATTATTACAGAGAGGGGAGGAAAATCACCTTCTTGGGGAGCTGCACTCTCAGTCCGTGCAGGTCTTATTCCTCACCTCCGGCCGAGCGGCAGACGCTCCTTCCAGAGGCCTAGCAGATTCTTAGACCAATTTTCAAGTGCAAACCTAATCCACATGGCATGAGACTCCCCAGCACTGTCATTAGCAACTCCAGCCCTTCAGGTTGCTTTTAGTCACAGACGAGATGATACTAATCTCTCCCAATCTATTTTAAAATCCTCGGCCGTACTCGCCCTTTTTACCCACATCAAGTGCGCCCGCCCGACCCTCAATCTAGGTTGGGTTTTAACCCCTCATAAGTATTTTCCTTTTTAAGGTGTTCTGTGAAGGGGGTGGGGGAATGGCTCTAGGTCTCTTTGAGCTGCTTTATGGTCTTGAAAAAAGGCCTGACAGATTTTTGCTAGAGCTTTATGATACCAGTCCCAGGTCCCCTGGCAAACTAGAGCAATTCTGACCTCAGGAGAGCTTGGCTCCTGAAACAGACCATTTAAAGCTTTTAGGCTAATATTTCCAAACCTGCCACTTGGATTTAGATGCCTAATTTCCATGAGAACTAGGTTCCTAAATCCCTTAGGTGCTTTTGATTCCCTCCCTCCCGGCTTGTTTTTATTAAGTATCTATTATTATACTTAGATTGTAAGATCTTCAGGGCAGAGGCCATCTCTTTGTTCTGTGTCTGTACAGTGCCTGGCACAATGGGGCCCTGCTCCATGATTAGGGGTCCTAGGCACTACTGCAGTAAAGGTGATGATATTTAAGTCAAACAACTAACAAATACTTGAGAAAAAAGTTCACTATGGAAAAGATTCAACTGAGGGCCAAGAAAGTGCCCACTCTAGATCTCTGAACATCCAAGGGGTTCTCCAGTGAAACACAGGGAGGACAAGATATGCGCATTTCTAAGGGGATTTAAAACAATGAGGAGACAAAAACACTTAATAAATTCCAACCTTAGGACTTGTCTACACAGGAAAATTGACTGGCATAGCTATAACGGAATCTTAATTAATTATAAACATTATAATTAGTAAGTATTCTGCTATAGCTATGCTGGTCAATTTCCCCATGTAGACAAGCCCTTCGGGGCTTTCTCTGTATGCTACAGTTAAAGAGGGCACGAGTCATTTATTCTCTTTGTAGGGCCTTTAAGGCTGTTTTGATGTTCTGTTTGCATTCGTCATGGACGTTGCTCTTCATATTGGCCTTGTCACTTTGCTACAGAACCTGTCTTGCCTTCTTCAACTATGGTCAATATAAAACAAACCCAAAGAGATGCTAGGCGTATGGGTGTTGTCAGATCACTAGGAAGGCCAGGTGGCCTGTCATTTATATGCGGGTCAGGTCAGGGGACTGGGAGACCGGACTCCTGGGTCCTAGCTCTAGCTCTGTCCTGTTGCATTGTGCGTCCTTAAGCAAGTCACTGCAGTCAACATTTTCAAAAGAGTCCCCTGATTTTGGGTGTCTCAGCTTGTGGGTGCCAAACTTGATTTCAGTGGGAGTTCAGCTCCTAAAGACCTTTGGGGATCTGGGCCTCATTAGGGCTGGCTTTTACAGGTGCCAAGCACCTGCAGCTCCCCATGCGTTCTGGGATAGCTGAGGGCACTCTGCACCTGCCAGACTCCAGTGGTGAATTAGCTTTCCCTGGTTCCTGGAGCTCCTTGACAAGTGTGCCAATGGTGAATGTACTTGCCCCCTGCCCCTTCATTTGTTTTACCAAGAATTAAAAAATGGGTCTGTGATTTTAATCACTTTATAGATGTTTGTTTGTGTAATTTAGAGTGAGAATGCCTCTTCCTCCCCTCTGTTTGGGCCATCTGCTCCCTTCATTATTTCTAAGCAATCCTGGACTTTGTAAAGTGATCGAGTTGGTGCAGAAATATAGGGAAACCTGCTGTGGATATCACCTTGTTATAAGAAGCATCTGTCTGGATAGGCGCCTTTTCCGGGTCTGTGATATACGGTGGATGGTGAAAGCTGCCTTATAATGATCAATGATTATATGGAGCATTGACCTTTGACTCCTGGCTGTCCAGAGTGCTGACCATCTGGGGAGCTTGATTGTTCTGGCCAAACTCACCACCAGATGTAAAAATGTCCCTCTCTAGGTTACACACATTGCTGGGCAAAACTTTTCAACCACAACTTTTTGGTGAAAAATGCAAATTCAGTGACTGAAATATTTTGAAAATTCAAGTTGATTTGGCTGAATTGGTTGAGCTGGGGAAAAAACCTACTGAAAAAAATTGAAACATTTGGTTTTGATGGTTTTTAACTGAAACATTTTGATTTGACTTTTTGTTTCAATTTTTCCTTTACATTTATTTTTTAAAATCAAAATGTTTTTAAAAATGGTTGAAATTGAAACACAATATTTTAATTCTTATCAAAATGATGCATTTCATTCAACCTAAAATAGATTTTTTTCGACTTGTCGATTCACTGAAAAATTTTTTTAAAAGTTTGTTTTGGTTCAAACCAAAACAATATTATTTTTGAATTTTCACAATTGCCAGTGAACCAAAAGAGCCATTATTTGCCCCGCTGTAGTTACAAATAACACCCTCATGGAGCTTGTTGCAATAGAAAGAATTGCCACATGCTCATTCTCTTTTCATTCTGGATGCAGTTTATTCGCTTCTTTTGTTTTGCATTTCTCTCAGATTGGGCAATAGAAATGGATTAATCCATTAGTCAATTTTCAGGGTCAAGGCTATAATGTTTGGGCACCAGACACTGCAGGGAATTCGTTATTTGACTGAAACCTACAGCACTGCCAACCCCAAACATTAAAAAAATCATGAATCCAGCCACCCAGAAAGCACGAATGTGGCTTAAAAATCATGAGGGTTTTTTTTAAATAATATGTTTTAGTTTCTTTGACATCTGTTTTTCTGGTCACATTTTCAGATAGCTCTCTGCAACCATAGGGAGTAGAGACTTTACTTTTGTTTAATGAAAGCAGAGCTTCTCACATATTCACATGACTCCAGCAGCTGGGGGCTTTAAGTAAAACACTGCATCTCATGAGATAAAATCACAAAGAATTGGGCAGTACTCAAGCAGTTACCACTGGAATTAAATAATTAGTATCTTGAAGACATTTCTGTTGCTTTTAGGTTTTCTAAAAGCTTCTTTTGCAAACAAAACAAAACAAACAAAACCAAACCCTAATTCTAGTCCTGATCCTGTAATCAGATCTGCATGGGCAGATTCAGTGACTCGGTCTATCTGTCTTAGGTCCTTATATGCCCCCCTAGCATCTGATCTCAGGTTATCTAACCCAGGTTAAACTAGAAGTGAAAACACCGCAACTCAGCTTAGCAGTTCCAGGTCCACCTGGGACTGCCCTTTAGCTCTCACGCTGCTGCTAACCTGCCTCTTCACTGCTGCTTTAACCAGAGCTCCGAACACCCTACACGACTTGCCAAGGTCACACATGGGAAGCCTGTAGCAGAGAAGGGAGTTGAATCCCAGTCTCCTAGGCAAGTGTTCAAACCACTCTATCATCCTCCCTCTCTCAGTGAGACTCTGCACAGGTATATGAGTGTGGGGACCTGACTGCAGGAGTGGGGACTTTGAGTACACACATGGTCCAACAGGGTCCCATTCGCTTTCTGGGTATTGTTGTTACCGTTCTTACTTGTGATTGACCAGGTTGCTTTGTAAAGTGCACAGGGAGCCTCATGTGAAAGGTGGTTTAAATGCAAATTGTATTATTGATTAAATATTGCAATTATGTCCTATTCAGCCCACAGAGCTTTTCCCGGGGGCCCCAGTTGCCAGCATGAAGAGCTTACAGTCCAGTGCAAACACCTGGCCAGCGCAGGAAGACGTAGTGGCGGGAAGAGACACTGCCAGGCAGGGTGTCTGCACAGGAAGACGTCTCCGAAGAAGTGGGTTTTCTGGAGGGATTGATTATTTATTATTGCCCTGATTTTCAGACAGCCCAGGCCCCTACACGCCCCATTGCCACCCATAGAAACGGCAGGTGCTCAGTGCTCCTGAAAACCGGAGCAGCTTTGTACAGTGCCAGGAATGAGATAGGAAGCGGGTGGCCTAGGAGACAGCATGGCAGAGGGGGTGGGTGGGAGCAGTTAGAGGAGCGGCTAGAGAGGAATGTAATGAACAGGAAGGCAGGGATGGTGAGATGAGCAGAGCTGATGCAGGGGACGTGGGGTTGTGAAGAGCTTTGGGGCTGAGAGCAGGGCCTTGGGCCCAGATCCTCAAAGGGATTTAGGCTCCTAACTCCCAATGATTTCATTAGGAGTTAGGCACCTAAATCCCTTTGAGGGTCTAGGCCTTGATGTCCATCCAAAGTGCTGATGTGGGGGATTGCGGCCTGTGGGGAGAGCCTGTCCATCCATCCCCAGCGCAGAGTTCCTGGCTGCCCGTTTGCCTTGTCTAGTTCTCCTGACTGCTAACGAACATGACTGGTGCGCCCACACAGAATGTCCCCAAACACCAAGCCGTGGGGGGAGAAGGGCAGAGAGAACCAGCAGCCACAGAGTTAGGGAGAGGGCGCACTCGGTAACTAGTGATGTTATTTGGGCGGAGGGGTGGTAGAAGGCAGGAATCTGCTCATCTCCTCCCATGCTTTGTGCATATGAACCCCACTGCGACAGCAGCTGTCACCTGAATGTCTCCGAATGTCCAGTAAAGGCAGCGCTGGGTCACTCTCCTGACTTGACAGGTCAGGAAACTGAGGCACAGGGCAAGCAAGTGACTCACCCAAGCTCATGCAGGGGGTCGGGGTGGAAATGGGAAGAGAATCCAGGTTTCCTGACTCCTACTGTAACCACTAGACCAAGCTGTCTCCTTGCAAGTCCAGCTTCTGCTCACGCACCTCCTGAAAATCCTTTGCTGCCACTTGTTCCCGTAGTGCTCCTGGAGATGGCCCTTGCTCTTGGTGAGCGACAGGCTCGCTGCACAAGGAAACCCCAATAAGGCTCAAAGAAGCAGAGGCCTGTTAGCAGAGCCCATGGAGTCCAGGGATGTCTGAAGAGCCTCCGTTTGCTTTCAGATGTACTGGGCCATCCTGGAAAGCACCTGGGCCCAGATCCTCAATGGTATTTAAGCTCCGAACTTCTACTGAATTCCATAGAAGTCAGGAGCCAAAATACCTTTGAGGATTTGGCCTTTCTCCTTGGCCCTCTGACCCCCTGGCCTATGCCAACCCCAGGGCAGCTTTCTTACCGTCACTGGGGTTACACCAGAGTTGATTTGGCCCCTTGTTGTGATGACAGCACGTCACCTCTATGCCCTTGAGCTGTTGCTCTGACAGTGAAAACGGTGCAGCTGAAAGGAGCCAGATGGACAGCTCCAGTCACAGCGAGCAGCTCGCTATCCACAGGACAGGGGCAACCCTCAAACTCCCACCCAACCCCCCAACTCTATGGCTGTGTGAACAAGCATAGGAGCTGGTGGGTGAGTAACAGTCGGTCTAAAAGGGGGTGGAGGAGAGAGACACTGGGACAAAGACAGAGTGGGGCTGCCGGGTGGGGGCTGGTTTGGCTGCCGGGGCAGCAGCAAGGCAGCATTTTGTGTGTCACAGCCCATTGTGCACTGGCAATTGGCCGCATTGTGGTCAGGCTGGTTCGGGCCCTGTAATCCCAGATGGCAGCGTGGGTGCCCTTGTGAGCAGCGCATTCATCGCTCATCCTCGGGAAGGGAGGAGCGGAGAGGGAAGAGCTGCCAGGTGGCGACATGAAAGGAAAGAGCAAGGGTGGCTTTTTCCTCCTGTGCCATGCGTTAAACAAACACTTCCAAAGCCCCTTTTGGCAGTTCTTGGACACCACCCAGGAATGCTTGCCCCCGTCCCTGCTGCGGGAATGAGAACCACCACGTCAGCTCCCGGCAGCAGCTGCAAACTGAATGCCTGGTGTGCCCGGACTGCAGAGTGGAACTAGGGAAGCAGAGAAACCCACTTGGCTGGCACAGCTGGAGCCATCTCGGTTCTGCCACTCTTTTGCCCCCTTGAAGCCCCAGCTGGGTGTGCCAGGTTCAGCAGGGGGCTGTAACACGCCTGGAAAGAGAAGTTTGAATGACTTTGTATGCGGCGGCTAAAGTAGATTGAAACAGAAGGGGCAATTCTCCCTGCACCAGCAGAGAGGGATGGGAGCTGGAGGGGAGCCAGGTTCAGAGGGAGCTCCCCTGTTTTAGTGGACTTGGGGATGGAGACAGAGTGGCCCTCCCCTCTCACACTTTCTTACTTTAACCCCTGCATGTACACACACAGCTAAACACGTGTCCCCACACATGTATGCATGCACATGGACCCTAAACATATGCACACTACTGCATCTGACGTACATAAGAATTCCCAGTGGCACATGCACAGACACATTATTATTATGAGTATGCATTCTGTGGATTGCGGTAGTACCTAAAAGCTCCAGTTATGGCCCCAGCCCCCACAGTGCTAGGAGCTGTACAAACACAGAACAAAAAGACAGGCTCAGCCCCAAAGAATTTACAATCTAAGTAAACACATATGCCCATATACACATGGGTCCTCACACATGTACACACACACACATGCATATATCTTAGCAAATACAGACACTCACAGGTCTGCAAACACCCCCACCCCCTTCTCGGGACACATATCCTTGCATCCACTGAGATCTACCCTCAGACTGTTGTTATGCCAATGCTCAGCATCCTTAAAGCAGCTGTTGGCCTTGTGTGTTTCTTATGATAAGGTGCCATTCATCTCCTGGGGCACAGTAAGGCGGGCAAGAGGGAGACATGGGGGGAACTCAGTGAAACTGTCTGGAATGAATGAAGTTGAGTTGGTTTCATGCAGGGAAGGACCAGCTCCCATCTCTGAGCCTGGCTTGCATTTCACTGGGCTGCTCTCTCTTTGACAGTGTGAAGACATTTCACTGGCTGCAAGCATTGATTAAAATGATCCTCTGTCTTGCCCCCTGAGTAATTGCTCTTTCTGAAAGCACATGACAGCGAAAAGGAAAAGCTGCCTGCTCTAGGAAAAACAGCCTGCAGGGCTGGAGAGATTTAATATCAATAGAAACACACCTGAATGTGAGATAGAAACCAAATCCCCCCAGGGATAATCTGGAATTAGCTGCAAAACTGAGAAGCCTCAGTTTGAGGCTTTGGGGGTCAAGTCCCCAGACGGGTCAGCCCTAGCTGAGTCCAGACTGCAGCAATTTGTGACTTACTGGCCATAAAAGAGACAAATTAAATTAGCGGCAGTATCATTGTGGCTATGTACGTTTCCTTTCACAGCTGGCCCTGGCCGGTGGCTCATTTCCTAAAACAGTGGTTTTCAGCCTTTTTTCATTTGCGGACCCTTAACACATTTCGAAGGGAGGTGTGGACCCCTTTGGAAATCTTAGACACAGCAGCTCCCCTGAGGTCTGTGGACCATGGTTTGAAAATCACTGCCCTAAGGGGCAGAGGTGTGTGTCCTGTGACATAGGTAAATCTCAGTCCCAACCCCCTCCACCTCACCAAATCCCTGTGTGTTTCTCTTTGCCTGTTTGTCTCCCTTTATGCTCATCAAGACAGTTGGAGAAGGTGCCAGTTTGCCCTGGTTCCACCTTTCCCAATAGCAGCTCCTCTGTGTTTCCAATCCAGCCCAGGGTCATCGCTGGGGAGGAAGCACCATTTGTCCATGGGAGGGGAGGGGGCCAAGGCAATGGTGAATGGGTGGGAAGATCCTCTCTACGGTCCACACTATGAAAATGAGTGAGAATTTCTAACACCCGCCCTGTAACAATTCCATAGCTGCGTAGGGACCACATGGTTGTCAAGCCAGTGTGCATCACAGCCCGGATAGAACTCAGGACTCCTGTTGCAACTTGGGCTAAAGGAGACTCTCTGTTAGCTTTGGAGAGGCTCTGACATAGAGGGGAGCAGTTCTGGGTCCATCCAGTAGAGTGCAATGGCATGTGTGCATTGCAGTGTTATGTCTGCACGGTAGGCACTCTGCATGCCCACACGCGCTGTAGCATACAGAATGCAGGTGCACACCTTACCCATACAGCATTCTCACCCACTGACAATATAGCAAGGCCCCTGTACTCTGCAATTCCACAGCCGCAAGAATCCACCCCTGGCTGCAAGGTCCTGCACCATCGTCTCAGCTTTCTTTCTTTTTTAAATCAGGTTCCTGATCCCGACGGTTGCAAAGCAAACCTTGAAAATGTGCCCCGATTGGCTCAAAGTTGGAGCTGTCTGGCTGAGTCTGCAGACAGCCCGAAACAAGGGCTCTGAGATGTGAACTGCCCCATTGCCCACACCAAGAGGTTAAATGGGACTCTCGGAGAGAACTGTTTCAATGGCAACATTGCTAAGGATTTCACTGCGGATCACCCGGCTAGTGAGCCCACCCCACAACTGCTGCCCCTCGCTGTCCCCCAACTGCCCCTTACCCACCCACCCAGCCTCCCCCAGGCAGCTTCTAAGGTGCAAATAGGCCTTGAGGCCTTGGAGGGGCAGGGGCAGCAGACTGCCCTTCACATCACAAGGGGCTGCTGGCCTGATTCATTTCCCGACTGACTCCATTAAAACACTCCCTCTCCCGCCACCCGTTTAGATGCGCCCCCGATTTCCGGCCTGCCCCACCGCCTGGCTGCAAAACATACCCAGATCCCCTGCAGCCCCATCGGTGGCCCTTTCACATCTGGCCGCACAGCAGCAGCTGGAGGATCGGCTGCGGCTTTGCACCAAGACCAGGGGCGTCTAATCAGGGAGCCCCCTTAACGAGGAGGGGGGCTGTTTTTAAGGCCCATTCCCAGCTTGGGCCTGGTTTTAAAGCAAACTTTGAACCAAGCCGCCTGGTTGGCGTCCCAGCATCTCCCCCTTGGCCCCCAAGAGCAGCCGTCCTGCGGGGGGGGGGGGCAGCTGTCAATCATCGCTCCAGCTCCCATTCAGTCCTTGACGGTGATTGTATAGGGCTCTGAGCCGGACTGCACCAACCTTACCCAGGGAAACGGGGGGGGGGGGGCAGACGGCACCGGCAGCCAGCCGGGCCATCCCAGGCGCTGGGCGGGCGGGGCTCAGGCCAGGTACAAGGCAGAGCCCGGGCAGCCGCCCTGGGGATTTGCTCCAGGTGGGACATTCCACCCACCGCCTCCCGCTGCATCTTCCCCGGGCCGGGTTTGCAGGAGTCCGTCCCCCCCCTGTTCAGGCCCCCCCCCCGAAGTTGCTAAGCTCGTGCATTGTAGCCCTGGATGGAGCAGCAGTAGCATCAGCTGGGATGCAGCTCTCGGGCGGGCACTAGGCTGGAGCACAAGGGGGGGGCGAAAGCAGCCGCCGCAGCAGCCGCCGCCGCTTGTTCTCCTTCTGGCTGGGCAGGTAGGAAGCAGCCCGCGCTTGGCTTTGCCATTTTGATCCTTGCAGGGGAAAAAGTTGCTGCAGCCGCGGGGCTGCAGAGGCAGGGAGCCGGGGATGCCCTGGTGGTGGGTCTCGCCCCCTTTCCCCGAGGGGGTCGCCAGCCCCTGCCGTGCTGGGGGTCTGGAGACAGGACAGGCGGGAGCACCAGGGTCCTTTTACAAGAAATCAAACGCTGTGGCTGTAGCTGCAGCGGCCCGTGGCTCTGCAGAGGGGGGTCCCCCCGCCTGTGCCTCGTCCCTGCCCCATGGCGCAGGGGGTGGATTCCCCCCGCCGGCAGCCCCCGGCTTCGAGACCTGTCCCGCCTGTCCTCGCCCCCGCTGCGGAGCCAGGGAGCCGCATGCAGCTGCCCTCTCCCGGGGCTGCAGCCAGCCGTCCTGCTAGAGGTGCGTGCGATGAGGGGGCGGAGGGGGTCAGGGCTGGGGGCGAGCCGCCTGCATTGTTGCAGTGGGACTCGGCTGTTCCCAGAGGCGAACCCCCCGTCCTGCTCCCGCCCTCCTCGGACGGTTCCTGTGCCCCTCCCCGGCAGATCTACACTGATCCCCCCCCCCAGCTCCGAGCTGCAGCCATGCCCGGGGCAGGATCTCCGGCACGGAAGCGCATCTTGCCCGCATGCTGGCGGCGGGGTTCCCCGTGTCTCCTCCGGGGGCTCGCCGAGCTCAGCCCGCCTCCCCTGGCGGCTGTACGCTCTGCTCCCGGGAGCCGCAGGGAAGCCGGGGGCTCCCGCAGCACCATGGCGGGGGGGTCAGGGGAGTCCGAGGTTCCCGGGCGCTGCAGGACCTGAGCGCTCTGGCTCGCCCAGGGGGCTGCTTTGAGCTAGGGGGAACCTGCTGGGGCAGCCAGCCTAGGCTGTGCTGCGGGGAGCTGGGTCCCTCCTGCCCTGCCATCCTGGGGTAGTGCCCGGGTTCCCTGGCTGCTGTGACCCCCAAACCCCCTTCTGTGGGGGCAGGAGCAGGGTACCATGCTGGGCAGGGCACCCTTCCTGCTGCGTGCCATGCCCTTCCCCGCTGGGCCAGCCCAGCTCATGCTGTGCCATGTTCCTGGAAGCCCGCGGGCAGCTGGGCTGTGTGCTCCTTGCTCCAGCCACCACTGTTCCCTGGGTCATGTGAACCAAGGCTTCATTGCTTAATGAGGGAGGAAATTGCCAGCATGTGCAAATCGGGTTGGAGAGGAGCATGAAGCGGAGTGTCTGGGAGAGGGGGCGTTGGATAACATACCTTGGAGAGCAGCCCAGCCCTCCTCTGCAGCAAGGCTTCCTGGGTGCCAGCATCCATCTGGCCTGCTCACTTCATCTCCCTTCCTTAACGAGAATAACTGAGGCTATTCAATCTCTGAGGAGCGCCTGGCCTAAGCCTCGGCACCGCTTCTGCTTCACCTGCCGCCTGGAAGTGTGTGTAGGTGACCTCCATGCCCACGAGCAACCAGCGAGAGAGCCCAGGTGTCCCGTGTCACACGGGTCTGCCAGGCTCGTGTGAGGCAACCGGGACAGAACGGTGCAGAGGCAGGACAAGGAGCTCTCTGCAGATGAGTCTCCTGTGTAGCAGAAGAGGGGTTGGTGCCCCTGCCCCTGAGGGTCTGGAGGCCCAGCTACTGCAGAACCAGCAGGATAGGGGAAGGGCCTGAAGCCTAAATAATGGCCCGTCGAAGGGCTCTATGGATGGAGACCCTCCCTCGGGAACTTGGTGGGTTCTGCTCCCTGGATGAGTGCTACTGCGTGAAGCGATCTCCTCTGCTCAGAAATGGGACTGCATGAGTAACTCGGGGGGGGCTTTTCAGCGATTAACCCTCACTTCATGCTCCCCTTCCATGGGAGACAGACGCACTCTCATGCTGAGACCCGATCGACATGTAGGTTGAGTTATTGTAACACGGGGGTGCCCTTGAAGACCCCTTGGGGTGGAATGCCATGGCACACTTGGCTGAGGGTGCCGGTCATGAGCAGTATGTCCCACTGGGGCGACTGACTGCACACTCTCCCTGCTTTACCAATCGAGGTGCTGCTATCTGTCTGTAAGGCCTGGGACGGCTTGGAGAATGGGCCCCTTTTTCCGTGTGCGATTGCAATGGCTGAGATGTGCTCTAATCACTGGCCCCTCTAATCACTCGTGAGTTTGGGGCAGGGAGCTCTCAGTGAAGGTCCCTCTAGAATCTGACACCCTGTTGGATGCTGGCTCTGTCACAACAGAGCATTTTGCCTGGCGGGCTGGAAGTGACACATGCTCCGAGCCGGTGATAACCCATTGAGGGCCCTAAACAGGAATATTTTTGCCCCCCCGATACTAAAACAGGCAAGTTCTTAGAATAAAGAGCAAATCCGGGCCCCCCTTGAGCTGCTCGGGGCTCTAAGCAATTTCTTAGTCTTCTTATGCCTAGCACCGGCTCTGAGCATGCTGTCTGTGTAACTCTGGGACCCTTGGGGCTGGCTAACTTGGATTCAGGAATCTGGTGTCTGTGTGGCCAATGGATCACTGATCGTCCCTTTACATTCCTATTTCTAGTGCCTGGATCTCCTGTCCCATCTCTGCTCTTCTGTGGGTGAGTAGAGGATTGACTCCGAGCATTTTGGGTCTTGTCTGTTGTGGGTGGGTCACTCAAGGAGGAGGTGTGGGGAGGTAGGTGTGTGCACGCACGTGCATTAAAGATGTTTAAGTGAGGACGGGGGGGTGGAGGTTTGCAAAAAAACCTGCTTCTAGCAGTCTAAATCATCCTCCTAGCGCTGATTTCTGCAAGCCATGGGCGTCTCCCAGGGTGCTGCACATTCCAGTGCTAGATCACTGCTTCCCACTGCTAGTGCAGTGAACAGGCTTCTTATATACTTAACCTGGAGGTGCTTATTAACTAACTCACTTGAAGGCCTCGTTCGTGGGTAGGCTCTGCCTTGGGCCGGCACTCAGGAGACTTCGCTAGGCAGCACAGCTCAGATAGGGGTCTGTTCTGAGTGGGAGTTTGTTCTTGGATGGAGGCGATGGGGCTGAGCGTACGTCCGCTGAGCAGCGACAGGGCCATCTAATGTAAAGAGTGTGAGCTGATGCCTGCCTGGAGCAGACAGGCTGGGGGACTGGACGGGGGGGACTCAGTCAGAGAAGTGGGAGCACAACAGAGCCACGGGGAGGCTGGAGTATAAATGGGCTAGGATTTGGCAAGGAGTCTCAGGGAATTAGGCACCCAGATGCCTTTGCAGTTCGGTGGAAGTCTGGTTCTTAGGTGCCTTGGAAAATTCCAGCTGGAGCGGGCTCTGTTGTCTGAGCCGCACTGGGGTTAGGTGCAAAATGCTCGCAGGCGGAAGGAGGGAGGAGTCCAGGAAGGCGCTGAAGTCCCAAGCAAAGCACCAGAACTGGAAAAGGTTCTGTGGAAACCGACCAGACCCGTCTCTTCTCTCACCCGCCAAACAGAAGCTGGGAACAGGGCAGCCTCATGCTGGTGCATGGACAGACTGAGCCTCTGGGTTGGAGGCTGCTGAGCATTTGAGCCTTTTGAGTTCTCGCTTTGATCAGGCCACTGCAGCTGTGGGAGGGTGGCAGAGCTGATGGGAAATCCTGACATCTTGGTGTCTGTGCAGTTAGTCAAATCTGCTCTTTGGCGTTTGCTTTGCGTGGGCAGAGAGAGGGGAGTCGTGTGCTGAGGACCCACTGGGATTCCTAGCGCCGGGAGGCACGGTGCTCTTGTGCTGAGCTCTGCTCTTCAGCCAAGCCAGCCAACCTGTGTGTGTGTCTCTTCCCTCCTCTAGAAAACAGGGGAGGTAACACAGCCTCATCTCCTGGGAGGGGGCTGAGGCTGACATCTCAGACGGAGTGTGTCCTTATCAGCCTCCTCTCAGGAGCTGTTAGCAGAGACCCGCAGCCCATCTCCGTCTCTCTGTGCGTGCCCTGGGATGTGGCACTACCACGAGAATCAATGACGGTGGGGCCGGAGGGGAGTGTGGAGCATCAAACTGACGTTGGAAAAGCCTACGGGATGGCGTAGCATGATCTGCAGGCAAACAGGAGCCGGCCTTGCTGGGATGCAAACCTGCCTGCCTTGAAACTGGTTCCCCTTTGCCCTCCATGGAGAGCGAAGCGCTTGACGTCTGTTATCTTGCTATTCCCCTTCTATCCCTACAGCACAGCCACTGCTTGTGTTTCTCCTCCCCTCCCCAAACAGGAGTCTGTCTTCAGCTGTCTCACCTCCCCTATGAATCCTCAAGGCAGCTAGTTGGCATCTTCCGGCCTGACCTCCCTTGGGTGGATGGGGAAAGGTGTCTGAGCCAGTCTGCAGAACCCGAAGCAGCAGTCCCCTTCCCCTGTCTAACGCCTGCCTGCCTCAATCTGTGAGATTAGATTCCTGGGACTCCAGTGCCAGGCAGAGGCTGGAAAGCATTGTTTAAATATTAATAAGAAGGCAGGCAAAGCCGCTCTTCCTGCATCTCTGCCAGGCTCTGCGTTCCTGTCCTTCACTTTGTCAGTGTGCAGAGCTGAAAATAAACCTTCTCTCGAAAGGGAGCTGACCCAGTTCTGTTAAAGCTTCAGCTAGGAGAACTCCCAGCCCAAGCAGAGTCTGGCCGCGCGGGCCAGTTCTCCCTGGGCCAATGGGGTATTTAGCCCCTGTTCTCACTGTGGCAGAATGGGGTTTCACCCAGTGGTTCCCCAGCCTTATAGGTGGAGGCTCCAGCTCTGGGAGCGTTCTCCAGCAGTGTCGGTGAGGACTGCCGCAGTGTGAATGGACTAATGGCATCAGTGTTCCTAAAACTGCTGAGATTTTCCACCTTGTCGTTCTAATCTTCAAAGCACGGGAATTCCATCGGGTGGGCTCTGGTGGGAGCGTGTTTTGTGTTCGGCAAAAAAGCTAGATGCCTGCAACATCCGTAAGACGTAAAGGCTGAGTGAACTTTAAAGATCACTGTTCATCTGAGCTTATAAAAAAGGAAAGAAGGCCGCCCCAGTATGCCATGCTCTGCAGTTGATGGGCAAATCACCTCATTAATAGTGGCGGGTGGAGAGGAAACGCAGCAAGGTGTGGCAAAATGTGAGGCATGTTTGCAGATGAGTTATTTAGGCTAGTCAAACCTAGAGAAGATGATCCTCAGGAAAACTCCAGAGGGATCTAACCAAGCGAGGGGAATGGACCCCCGCCCGGAAAATGAAATTTACTGTTGGCCAATGCAGCCACGCATATTCTGGAAAGAATAGTAGGAATGCACGTTGTGCTGTGTTCTAAATTCACCAACACAGACCCTGCGCATTGCTGTGCCTGGCATCATGAGAACCTCCACCCTCTCTTGTGTAGTGCCAGTGAAAAAAGGCAAACAATGTTCAGCTGCATAAGCAATAGGATAGAAAAGGACACGGGATAATGAGAGAATCAGTTACTTTAAATGGGCCATAAATCCTCATGCTTCTTGGCACAATCCAACCCCTAACTGACATCTGGTTATGAACAGCAGGGCCATCCGTTAATCAATGCCTCCAGCACTGGAATCTGAATGATGGGCCTTTGGCTCAGAAATATTCAGAACAAGATCAAGGGGCAGCTCCTCCGGTGGGGAAGAGTAGTAACGCAGAGAGGCCTGAGCACAGGACCAGGAACCAGTTTTTCCTGCCTCTGATATTTATTCCCTTTGCAGCTTTCAGCCAATATGGAACAGGCTGTGAATGCTGAGGTAGGCCTCTGGCAAAGGAAATGTTCCTGTGGCCAAGGGGCTGGACTGGGAGTTGAAGGCTTGGTTCTGTTCCTAGCGGTGCCACCAATTTGTTTTGCAACCTTGGGAAGTTCCTTAATCTCTTCATGCATCAGTTTCCCATCTCTCAAAGGAGGGCAGTCCCTGCCTCACAAGGATGCCTGAGGATTAGCGAGCTGACTCTGTGGCGCACTCTGGAGAGGAGGTGCGTGCGTGCACGAGTAAGTGTGAGCCGTGCCATCACTAGCACAAGTAGTGGATGGCAACTGTGGTGTGTCACACCCAGGCCGGTACAAGGCAGGCAAAAGCTGGTTCTCACTTGTCCTTCAGGAACTGGAATGATGGAACTTCCTGCTGGAGTGGTCCCTTTCTGTGCGCAGAGTTGGAGTTCTTTGTTCCGAACTGGGGCTGGCTCGGGGGCCGGGGTCTCTGTCCTTGTCCTGCGGTAGCCCCTCGCTCCGGTCACTCCAGCCGAGGGGGCTTGAGATCTTCAAGGCGAGGTCAGCTCCTGTTCTTGAGGCTGCTTTCTCCCCAGCTGGATTATTGATCCCTCTTTAGTCATGAGAGACATCTGGCTAGTGCTGCACTATTCGGGAAACAGCGCTGTCGAGAGCTGCTTGAAAAGAAATGAACCGTAAGCGTCATAACGATAGTAAAAATGGCTTTAACTGTTGGGAAGCTGCCACCTGGACAGCCAATGTGGGTCAAGGCATAAATCTTCTCTCCCCGTTGAAATGAATGGGGCAGCGGAGAATTGGAAGGTTGCTGTGAATTTAAAATGAAATAAGACTTCATCTCTCAACAACTGGGCTGTTCTCTGACTTCCTCCCCCTCCCCCAACTCATTCCCATGGCAGCTGCATTTCCTACCTATTCTTAGCCCTGCCTCAGTGCGGGGAGGAAGGACTCTTCTGGCTCTGGCTGATTTATTTCTGGTAGGTGATCCAAGCTGAAGTTTGAGTCAAGTGGCAAGCTCCCATTGAGACCCCAGCCCATGTCACTTCACGATGACACTGAACCAGTGACAGGTGTCACTCTTTAAATTCTCTTGCTCCTTGTATGTTCTTGGCTGAAGATCTACCAAATATCCAGTGAGTTGTGCGCATTCCCCATAAATTCGGCAAAGTGCATTGCGGCCCTGGATTCCTGCAGCGTGAGGACTGGTCCTGCACCCCACCTCCCAAAACAGCATCTCACTGGATCATGGGACGGAGATCCTTGCCTTAAGTTGGCTTGCAGAAACCCAAAGTTTGTCCCACCCTGATGCATGGGAGCGGGTGCAAGGGAAGGGGGGAACTGTGAGAGGTTGGCTCTGATAATGTTGAAAGTGCCTCTAAATTGTGATGGCAAAGTGGGCAAAGGAGAGCCCATGGTGCTAGGTTCTGAAAGGAAGAATTCCTGTGGTAAGAGGTCCCTGCATGGATTCTGAATGAGATGCACCCTGAATTCATGCTGCAGGGAGCATCCCCTGCTCTGGGGCCGTAAAGAATCTCTGGTCTGGAGTCTCTTATCTTGCGGGGGCCATCCTGGATTATTTTTGCTTTGCAAGAACCAGTCTCCTTTAAACTAAGGGGCAAACATTGAGAGAGATCATCCAAGCCCTGCTTTGCAGGACATGGTCTTTCTTCCTTCCCTGTCCCAGTAGGTCTGGCTGGGCTTGTTTCCACCAGCTTATGTACAGGCAGACGTGCCTCTCCTCTACCACTGCATCCCAGCTCAGTCTGGGCAAATCAGCCTACACCCTGCAGGTGCATCTCTGGGGCTTTCCAGTCTGCTGAGTGCATGGAGCTTCGTGTCTCCTGCTTGCCCTGTGTCTCTGGCAAACGGCTCCAGCATCCTCCTTCATTACTTCCTAACTGAACAAGCGGCTTGTTGAGCTAGACCAGCATGGCGCCGGGGAGAGACGACATGGGCACTCTGAGTGGAGGGAGCAAGGTTGGAGAAGCCAAGCAGGCAGGAGCTGATGTGCCTGGCTGGCCCACTGGCTCCCATGCTGGTGACTGTTCAGATCACGTTAAATTAAACATACAGAAAACAAGGAAAAATGACTCTTTTCTCTAATCAACTGATAGGCCCCAATCTCCCACCCCCACCCCACCGCCTCCTTCTCATCCACCACTGAAGTCCCTGGAGCTTCTGCAGGGAGGCAGAGGACTGCCTGCATGGAGCTCCTTGTACAATTCTCCCCATGCTCTTGGGCTCTGATCCTGCAGACACCTCTGGCCAGATTTTTCCAGAGCTCAACTCCCGTTGTTCTCAGCGCTCTGGCACATTAGGCCACTAAATCCAGTGAGCAGCCCACTCACGGGCGTAGTCCTGACGTTCCATGGGACTGGTATGTGAATAAAGCTACCCGCCTGCTTGACATGACTGCAGAATTCAGCGATTGCTTCCCATGTATGCAGCATAGCTCTGCAGAGCCCAACCTGAGTGATGCTTTCTCTCTCCTGGGGCTGCCTTTAAAAAAAAAAAAAAGTCAAACCCTTTTAGTGATTGCAAAATGTAAAAAGCATGTTCAACCCCCCTTTGCACTGCGCTGGGCAAACCCCTTTCTGCAGGAAAGCCGCCCAACCAGACACAGTTGAGGTCTGCAGGACAGAGCCAGTCTAACTGCATCCTTGGTATCATTTTCCTTGTGCAGCTGTGCTCGAACGGAACATTGTGCAGCCATCGCAGCTAGAAACAGGCGGCGAGGGGAAATGAACATACTCAGAAAAGCTTTTTCCTCCCCCCCCCCCCCCAAAAAAAAAAGACTGTTTCTTTTCCTCTGACAGATTGTGGTTTTAAACCCTTGAATCCAACTGGGGTGGGAAGAACACTGCTCATGTATTCTATGCTCTTTTCAGGTAGAATTTTTCAGACTGACACACACCAGTATTAATATTTTTTCTGTTATTATATATAGAGATATATACACCTATCTCACAGAACTGGAAGGGACCTTGAAAGGTCATTGAGTCCAGTCCCCTGCCTTCACAGCAGGCCCAGGTGCCATCCATGACAGATTTTTGCCCCAGATCCCTAAGTGGCCCCCTCAAGGATTGAGCTCAACAACCCTGGGTTTAGCAGGTTAATGCTCAAACCACTGAGCTATAGTGCTAGGCTCTGTACAAACACCTAGTGAGACAGCTCCTTATCCTGTACTAGTTACGGTGTAACTAGACAAGGGTCGGCTGGGAAACAAGTGCAGTGATTAACCCAGGTCATGCAGCAGAGCCAGGAACAGACGTGTGGGCTCCTGACTGCCACACCAACACCTTGTCTGTCAGGCCACCTGGAGAACATCAGCAACCTCTTGCACGGAGCTGCTGCTGGGCTCTGATTGTGTTTCCCCCGGGCTCTTGCGGGGGAGGGGGGCAGGGGGCATCCAACGTAACCAAATTGGCAAAACGTCTGACTGCCACACCAACACCTTGTCTGCCAGGCCACCTGGAGAACATCGGCAACCTCTTGCACGGAGCTGCTGCTGGGCTCTGATTGTGTTTCCCCCGGGCTCTTGGGTGGGGCGGGGGGGTGCCATCCAACGTAACCAAATTGGCAAAATGTGACTAGAACCATCAATATTTAACTGAGCAGTTGCAATAAGGCGAAACTGGGAAGGAAAAGCTCATCCATGTCACTGAGTCGCTAATTTGGCATTTAAAAAACCCTCTGCTCCGTTCACCTCCTTGTGAGGAAGGAGGTGGCCCGTGAGGAGTCATGCTGTGCTGGATTTGATAGTCGCCTCGTGGTGACCCGTGGTGACCTCTGCCATTGCCTGTTCTTCCAAACAGCTGAAACCCTGAAGTGGGACATCGTTGGCTCCAAGTTAATCTGATCTCATGTCCCTTGTCCACCTGGACCCCCTGGGAGTCCTGAGCACCCAAGAAATGCAGACTTGGGCTTCTGGCACTAGGCTTCTTTCACTTAGGGCTCCCTCCTTGGCATATGTCAGTCGCAGGGTGGAGAGGCAATAAATCGGCCCAACATCCTCCTTTTAACAACTTTTGAGTTCAACTTTCCAATCCTTGATCCTTGAATGAGGCCCGTTGGCAATGCTACTAGGCAAATCAAAACACTGACTCATGCATTTGCTTCCCTTCAAGGTTAATGGTTTTGTTTCGTTTAGAACTCTGGGCCTGTTTTCGTCCAGTCTAACCTTGCACCCAATTAGTGTTGCTTAGAAATCTGTCTTCTCCTTGCCTGGCTCTCCTCTGGAGAGTCTGATTTTAATAAGCCACGCCAGGGTGTCTTTTATGGCCTAACAATGCTGTGACAGCGAGGAGCACTTAGCCTGGGGTTCTGTATCTAACAGCCGCCACAGCTCACTGTCGTTAGACTATAATATGGGCCCCGTTGGCAGGACCGGCGCCAGGGTTTCTTGTGCCCTAGGCGCACGGCCATTTCGCCGCTCCCCGCGCTGATTCCGCGGCTCTGGTGGAGCTGCCGCACTCATGCCTGCGGGAGATCCACTGGAGCCATGGCAGCAGCCGACCGTCCGCAGGCATGACTGCGGCAGCTCCACCGGAGCCGCAGACCAACGGACCCTCCACGGGCATGCCTGTGGCAGCTCCACCGGAGCCGCCTGCCGCCTCCCCGGCAAATGCTGCCCCCTCAATAATCCTGGCGCCCTAGGCGATTGCCTAGGCTGCCTAAATGGTAGCGCCAGCCCTGCCCGTTGGTTCGTTGCTTCCTTTAAGGCTCCCTTGTGGACAGGACACATGGTAGTCTCCTCTCCACAGGATGCTCTCTGCTCTTCGGTTCCTCTTCATCTGCCTCTCCCATTTGCCATGGAACGACCTTGGAATTCCTATCTCTGGAATTCCTGCAGCATTAACCTGGACGAGCTACTCCCTTGCTGTGCTGTTTGTTCCTGTGGCCAGCAGTTCCCCTGGAGTGGGCACTTTGCTTGCCAGGTGCGGCTGCCTGGCTTGGTGCCTTGGAACAGGTAATTTCCTCTCTCTCTCTTCACCTCCAAGGGGCGTCAGTGCACTGCCCTGCAAGAACTCTCCCTCTCCAAGGCATCTGTCAGGATCCCCTGAGCTCCATGGGCCCAGGCTCCTTCTGGCTCCAGCAGCACGGGCTTCCCTAAGCACTGGTCAGCCCATGACTTGCACACGAGGCAGATGGCCCCAGTGGCTCTCGCTGGGGGAGTGCGGGGAGCTCTCTCTGCCAGCACCTGGGGAGCGTGAGGGGAGCCAAGAGAGCTGGTAGAACTGAAAGTCCTTGCTGAGGATGGGGGGCGGGGGCTCTGTTTTCTGGGATTGCTTCTGTAACACCTGACCCAACTGCATGGCGATCCTCCATGAGGAGGCGGAGAAGTGGAGCCGGAGGGAAATGCACCGACCTGATCTCCCTTTCACTTCCAGTCTGGGTTATACATGCCAACACTCTGCGTTTCCCCAGGGGCCTTCCACGGGGCAATCTTAACACACTGCACAGCCAGGGGGTCACCCTCATTTTCCAGAGGTGTTGAATAAATGACTTGCCCGACCACTTGCGGTAAGTTGGCGGCAGCCCTGGGAAGGGAACCCAGTGTCCCTGAGCATCAGCCAGGTGCCCACCTCATCCCTCTTGTTGAAAAGACTTTGAATCCCCAGAGCTACCTAAGTTCTGTGACCGGTCCTGCTGCTTGTGCCCAGATATTGGGGGCTCGGGATGGCTGATTGCACCCCTGGCACTGGGCGGGAAAAGGGCTGAATTTACGGGTAATTACAAGAGGCCGCTTGAGTTTCCAGTGAGGAGAATAAAAGGCTCTGGCTGCAGAGAATGGACAGGAAAGGTCCAGTGGGAGGTAACAAATCCAAGCGTTTCTGTCGCACTGACCGAGGAATCGCCCACTACACAGCAAATGGTGCCTGTTTCCTTTGATCCTTGGTACCGCCTAGTCCTGGCGGCGCTAATATCCCCGGCTCCAATCTCTGCTCCCCAGAAGCGTTGGTCTGTTCTCTGCATTTGGGCTCTGTTCTTAGAAGCTCCTAGCCAAGCTGGAAGGCTGCGGGGGCGCGGGGGGCGGCGAGGGGGGAATTTGGAGAAGAGCAACAAAATGATTGAGGGGCTGGCTAATGGGGATATAATTCAAGGAGCCAAAGAGGGCTAGCCTGACCAAATGACCCTCTGGTCAGGTGAGAGAATCATTTTGGGTGGCTCCAGGTTGTTTTCATCCTTATCCTCTATGACATTTAGGCTGAATGCCAAGGAGGTGGGAGCATGTGGGTCCCTAGCAGAGATCAGGGTCCTGAGCCTCTTTCTTTATGGGAATTTTCCCTTGCTCCACAGACCTTGCTCTTCAGGATCTCTCAGTGGTGGGATCTGGATTCCCCCTCTCTGGGGTTGGCAGCCTTCTCCAAGCAGAAGTTGTACCTCCTATGCAGGGCTGATCTGTTTACGTGGCCATGATTAATTACTTGGAAATCCCTGCGCTGTCCAGCCCCTCTCCCCTCCCTCTTGCCCAGCGGGCAGGGGTGTGTCAAATGGCACATGAACGTCCCCGGTGGCTCACCAGACGCAGGCCTAAAAGCAAGTGTTTAACGGGGAGGGGAAGGGGCCTTAGTTGTCTTCTGCCCTGTGATCTTGTGTCTCTGACTCCCTGGTGCCAACAGAACCCTGCTGCTTGGGCGTGGCTGCACAGATGTGATTGTTAATAGGCTGACAATTACTATTCAAACGAGGAGGTGGAATCATCCAGGGGTTGCTGCTGCCAGTTTGCTGTGGAGCTGTTACGCCCGTGCTTGGCTTCTAATGACCGTCCTTACCCAGCGCTCCTCTCCTCCTGGCGTCCACAGTACTGGGCTTATTCGTATTGCCGTGTGGTGCCCAGAGCCGGAGTGGCTACAAGGATGCTTGTGAAGCAGACATGGGATTGCTCAGGGGAGTGAATTCCCAGGGTGGGGACCATGGCGTGAACGAGGGGCTAAAGCCCCTGCAGGAATAGGCAGTAGCAGGCTGTCTCCTCTTAGGCATGATGGCTAAAGCCTTGTCTCCATGGCGGGGTTAGCTCAAGGCATAACTCGCGTGTTGTCTCAGACCTGACCCCCAGAAATCTCTGGCTCCAGTTAAGTGGTGGTTTAAGCTCAAACCAGCCGGCCCGTCTGGCTTCAGTGAGTGGTGCAGTGGGGACCCAGCTACAGGCTACAAACTCCTGTTAGCACAACTCAGCCGCCAGCCCTGTGCTGCTCGGGGGTTGGCCGAGCTGGGCCGAGTGGTGTGACTGAGCGAATGGCTCCAGTAAACACCAGGCTAGGACTGAACTCTGCAGCACCCAGTCCAGAGAGCCCAGCAGAGCTCAGGGAAGCTGACCAGCGCCAGGAAGGGTATCAGGGGAAGGAATGGGAGTGGCTGGCTGAGCTGGTGAGCCCAGTGCACTGACCTGCCTGTCCACACTGGAATTAGCTTTTGTTTCACATGCTCCACTGGCGAGAGCAGGACACAGGGTGCTCCAGCCAAGTCTGTCCTGTTCCAGTGGTGTGGCTGAAAGCAGCCTTGTCCCGTGTACGCAGTGAAACAGTGGGGACACAGTGCTGAGGACTGTATTGGTTTTCTAGTGGAAATGGGGCTGAGACGTGTGCCTCCACTGCCACGCCAGTGGCTAATATTTGCATGGTCCTCTCCTTAGTGTAGACAGGACCTGAGAATCCTACAGCCAGGGCCACCCCGATGCGGGGTTTTGGAGGAGACACTGTCCCCATTAGGTTATTCAGAGAGCTAAATGATATCACCCCTCCAAACTGGACCCAGAAGCCAGGGCAGAGATTGGAGCCTCCACATTGGGCATTGACAGCTGCTCCTCTCCCTTGGCAGCTGCATCGTGCACCAGCTCCAACTTCGGGGTGAGCTTTGAGGGCAGCCATCTGGAGGGTGTGTGGCAGGGAAGGGGAGTCTAGAGAGCGTGAGGGCCTGTTGGTGAGGGCTGCACTGAAGAGACAGAATCTCACTCTTCTGGCCACCTTTAGGAGAGGGGCCATGGGCCAGCTCTGCTCCCTGCAGATCCAGGGGCAGCGATGCCTCCAGTGGGGCCAACCCTTTGGGTGAAAGGCAGGAGATGCTCTCGGTGGTCTGGGCTGAGAGGTATGGAAAGGATCATTCCCCCTCCCCTGCGCACCAATGCTTCTCCAGTCTTCCCCCTGCCTTCCTGGCGTTTAGACCATCCCAGCAAAATCTCTGCCGTGGCTACTTGCAGCGCAGTAACTTTGAGAGTTGCTTATCATTCGAGGCATCGTGCCCCTGCCCCAGTCTCTCTGCCCAGCCCTGGGAATGCCTGGTGTGAAAGGCGGCCGCATAGATGCATCACCTTCTTCCTAAAGTGCCTCCAGCCCTGTGCCTAGTAATAAATCAAGGATGATTCATGGCTCCTCCCACCTCCATGCAGAAACCTCCCCCAGCAGCTGCTGCTAGAGCTGAGCAAACGCTTTCTCTTTTCTGCAATGGAGCCGGGGAGGGGACCTGGCAGCATCAACAGGCCTGTGGTAGGTCACTGCGGGATGACTGCTCAGTGCGCTGCCTCTGCAGGTGCTGGGAAGGAGAAGGACAATGTCTCCAGGGCTGCCTAGGGGGATGGGAGCTTTCTGACTCTATGTGGCAGTGAGTTCTAAATTGGCTCAGCGGGGTCCAGATTCCTGCCACGGCTGTGTTTGGGGGGGTGGTTCCGACTCAGGTAGGCAATATTCCTTTAGGTACTGTAATATTTGAGTGAATCCTGACCTACTATTTATATCCCCAAAACACCTTAGAGCCCCACGGTGCTCGGTGCTGTACAAAACCAGAATGCTGCGCAGGATGCTAGCCAGCTCCTGGGTGGGGCAGTCGTGCCGAGTCCTGTGCAAGGCTGGTTTAGAGGCGGGAGCTGTAGAGTTTAAAGCCAGAAGAGAGGATTCTATCATCTAGACTGACCTCCTGTAGAATGGGCCAGAGCATTTCACCCAGTCTGTCCAGTATTGAGTCCACGATGGGTGCTCGTAGCCGAGGAAAGAGTTGAGATACCCGCCCAGGAAGGGTGCTGGTAGTTGAGAGAGGGACTAACCTGATCTGCCTCTCATCTCTTTGGCTCCTGGGGCCCAGATTAAGGCTGTGAAGTGACCATGGGGAAGCAGAATAGCAAACTACGTCCAGAGATGCTCCAGGACCTGCGGGAGAACACGGAGTTCTCAGATCTGGAGCTGCAGGAATGGTACAAAGGCTTCCTCAAGGACTGTCCCACCGGCATCCTGAACGTGGAGGAGTTCAAGAAGATCTATGCCAACTTCTTTCCCTACGGCGATGCCTCCAAGTTTGCCGAGCACGTCTTCCGCACCTTCGACACCAACGGGGACGGCACGATCGACTTCCGAGAGTTCATCATCGCCCTGAGTGTCACCTCCCGGGGCAAACTGGAGCAGAAGCTCATGTGGGCCTTCAGCATGTATGACCTGGATGGTAACGGCTATATCAGCCGGGAGGAGATGCTGGAGATCGTGCAGGTAACACGACCCTCTTCCCCAATTCCCTCTCCCCGGCTGTGTGGCTTCCTTGTGCCTGGGCTTCTGCTGCCTGGGACTCCAGCTGGATGAGCTTGCAGTATTGCCCTGCCTATGGGCCTGAGCCGAAGTCCATTGCAGTCAAGGGAAAGATTCCCCTTGATGTCAATGGGCTTTGGATCAGGGTCTCAGCTAGCTGAAATCCAGGCGTCCATGTAGGCCCCTTCCATTAGGAAATGCCGCATAGGGACTAATCCTGCATTCTGCCCAGGGAGTTGGGACTAGTTTGAACGGGGCCAGTTCTCCAGAGCCATGCACTCTGACCAGTCATTCACCCCAACTCATCTCCTCCACCCAGTCCTGGTGTCAGCAACCAGCCAGGGTGCAGGTCCGGCTGGGAATTGGCTCAGATAAGTTTGTTCTGTTTGCCCCAGGGACTAGCACTGCTTAGGGGCAAGCCACATGTGTGTGTCAGTCGAGGGGATGCAGGGACCAGGTGGGATTCAGTGGCTGGAGGATAATGACATTTGGGAGGATGGAGGGGTAGGAGCTGGACTTTATAAGGAGGAGCAGATTCCCTTCACAGGCTTGTCTGGCCAGGGACTAGGGGGGTGCATACGTATGTGCTTTAACAAGGGCAGGGTTGGGCTCCACAAGGCATGTCATAAAAAAGCTTGCGTCTCTTGGCCTCCTCCTCAGCCTGTGGCCCACCCTCCCTCCCTCTCTACGCTGAGCAGTGATGCTGAGAGGGGCAAGAGCAGACTGAAGAGTTGAATTTAATGGGGGGGATGGTGAGCCGGACAGATTAGCAGAGGGCAGAGGGTGAGGTGACTGTCCATCAGGGGTCTCTTGCCTGGCTCTGAAGGGCAGCCTTCTGGAAGGGCTGGGAGAAGGTCATGCAGTCCAGACCCCCAAGCCTTGCCCTCTGCAGGTGGAGGCTGCTCAAAATCTCCCTTCTCCGATGAAAGGCCAGGATGCTGCCTGTCAGCGGCGTCCGCTTTTCATGTGCTTTTCGCAGAAACAAAGAGTGTCGCTCTCAAAGCAAGAGACCGGCCTCTCATCCAAACTGGTCTCTGCTGCTTTAGGTCCTGGGCGAAGGGATTTAAAATCTGCCCTAGTAGCCGAGGAGTTGGTACATTGGCAGTGAAAGCTCCCGTGCTTGTGGGGGAACCGTGGCTTTGAATCCAGGGTCGAAGCTAATGGCTGACTCCGTTTTCCCACTGAGATGCAGGAAGGATCAAGCTGGTCCTGGCAGGGCTTAATGCAGTCGCTGCCATGAGCCAGGTGGGAGCGCAGCAGGACACAGGAGCCCAGGACACTCATTGCTTGGGGGGGAGCAATGGAGCGTCTGAAAGCCAGAGCCCTTTATACTGAGTCTGTCCTCTGCAAGTCAAATCCTTGAAGGGCCCAAGGCAAGGAGCAACTGAAACGGGGGAGCAGGGAGGGAATTGGGCTGCTTGGCTTGGCATTTGGCATTCTGGAGCCCTGGTGGCTAGGTCTCTAGTGGAGAGAGGAGACCCAGCTGTACTCCACTGTCTGAGCATAGGAGACCTGACATGAGGGGCATGTCTTCCGCCCCTTCGACGGGATACCCTGTGCATGAACCCCTGCAGGGAGTATAGTCATTGGCCTTGTCCCAATGTCAGATGGACACAGATCTGTTCAGAGGGGCACCATCTGCTTCCCTTCATCCCAGGACCAGCCCTGGTCGGGGTCTGCACTTTCCAAGAGCCAGGAGCCATTGGCTTGCCTGCCTGGGATGGGTAACCCAGCCCAGTACGTGGGGCTGCTGCCCCTCACGTGAGTCAAGGTCTCGCAGGGGAACTAGCAGGCTGCCTCCCCAGCTCCTCTCTGCCCTCTGCGGGTGACAGCTTGTTAGCGCCTGGTGTTTTCAGAGCTGCTGGGCTGGGGCCAGCCCCTTCCACTCTTCACAAGTGCAGCCAGGTGGGAACTGCAGCTGCTCCGCTAGGGAACAGAGCGGCAGCATCACCCAAGCAGAGGTAGCAGCAGTTGGGCCCCATTCACCAGATCATCCCAGTGTCCATCTGTAGCCTTGTACCAGGGGCTGCCTCTGATGTGGCCGTCCTAAGTGGCTGGGGGTACAAGCAACCAACTCTGTTGTAAACTGGAGAAAAGAGCAACTCCCCTGAACAGCCAAGCCAGGGCTGTAACACCTGCCCTCTGCAGAGCCGGCCATTACCAGGGGTCCAGTGGGCAGCCAGGGATGGCCCTGGGGGAGACGGGCTGAGTTGGTCTGGGGGGCGGAGGGAGCAGGAGGGCGCGCGCACCAGCACATCACCACCATTGCCCTAGGTCTGGGACTAGCTTTGGAATTAACACCACAGCCCTGGCACTCTGAATCTTAGTTACAGATGCCGCGCTGCAGCAGCCTGAGGAAATGACCCAGTAGCTATTACACTGATCTTGTTTAATCAAGTCTGTTCCATTTTATTTCCCTGCTGACGTGCCGGGAGTTGATGCCATTAACAGGCTTATTCCACTGGGTTTTTTTTAAAAGACGCCCATTCTCCAATGTAAAACCAAACCCTGTTTGCAAAGGCAGGTGCGAGCCCTCTATGCCTTAGCTCCGTGTCTTCCAAGTGGCTTTTGCAGCTACTCCACCTGGGTCTTACCCCTCCACTGACCCCCAGCACCCACCCCTAGGAACAGCAATTGCAGGTTTGAGTTGGCAGAAGCCACGACTCCCCCTCTGTCCTGTTCTCTCTCCCCTAGGCCATCTACAAAATGGTTTCCTCGGTGATGAAGATGCCTGAGGATGAATCGACTCCAGAGAAGAGAACAGAAAAAATCTTCCGACAGATGGATACTAATAATGACGGTAAATGAGAGGAGACGGAGGGAGATTAATAAAGGTCTCATTGCTAAATCCAGGGGTCTTAGTATCAGAGACACGCAAACTGATTAAATGCGTCATTTGCGTTTCACAGGGTGGGGGGGAATCACTGCGGGGAGGGCGGGGTAAGACTAAGAGGGCTGCTCTCCTGTGGCCATGCCATGATATAGCAATGTCTTCTGTGGGCCTAGGCCCCTGCCTCCTTGGAGGGGCTAAGCCCAAGGCCAGCAGGCTTGATTGTGTTTAAAGCAAACCCAAGAGTGGCATCTCTCTCTCTCACTCACTCACACGCACACTCTCACTCTCTCTCACTTCCCGGGCCCTGCAGTTAAGGGCAAGGCTATTTAGACGGGTGGCCCAGTGGTTAGGGCACCATGGTGCAGCTGGGGAGATGTGAGTGCAATGCCCTGCTCCGCCACTGATTCCATCACCCTTAATCTCTCTGCACCGCAGTTGCCCATTGGGGATAATAGCCATGCCCTGCCTCACGGGGGGCCATGCAGACAAAGACCATAAGGAGAAATTCAGCAGCCCGCTCCTGGGCACTGGGCTCAGTCTGTCCAACTTTCCCCTGCCAAGCCAACCCAGGCCGGGGTGGGAGAGAACAGGGCATGGGAAGATGTCTGGTCTCCACAGTCTGGAGCTGGTGTCCCCTTAATTACGGTCAGTTCAGTAAATGCTGTCCCAGGCAAGGCACTGTTGTAGGAACAGCAGCTCCACCCTCACCATCCTCACTGCACTGGGGGCCTGGGGCCCGTTCCCAGCCGACAGGAGAATTATTTCACACAGTAGGGCCCTGAGAAGCCCTTTCCCGGACAGGCTCCCCTCCCCCTAGGTGCCCACGGCTTTATCAAGCTGCAGCAGAGAGAGGACAATTACTCTGTCGTGCATTCTTGACTCAGGGATTGCAACCTGCAGCCCTGTATTGCTAGGTTGTGGAGGGGGCTGGTCCTGGCCTGGAAAGGGTCAAGCTGATTTCAGATGCAGGCAGCCTTTGAGCTAACCCAGCGGTGGACACATAAGGTCCTTTCTTCTCTCCTTTTTCCCAGGAAAACTCTCTCTGGAAGAATTCATCAAAGGTGCCAAGAGCGACCCCTCGATCGTGCGGCTGCTGCAGTGTGACCCCAGCAGCGCCTCGCAGTTCTGAGCCCTCCCGAGGGGAATGGGGGATGGGCCCCATCCTCTCCAGAGAGCACTGCCAAGACACCTGACCTCACGAAATCACCGGCTCCGCCATGGAGGCCAGCTTCCCATAACCCTCTGGGTGAACGGACATGCTCCCATGAAACGACAGCACGGCCGCTGTTTTCTCAACTCATCCACTCTGCTTCCCTCATGCTGAGTCCGTAGCCACGTCCTTGGGAACGTTCAGCAGGTTCTGGGGCTCTCGGGGCAGGTGGGAGGCGGACAGAACAGGAGCCAGCCTGCTGGCGGGAGCACAGGGCCCGGTTCAGTGTTGTCCTCCGGGGGTCTCTGGGAGGGGGGGCAGGCCTTGGTCAGCTGCACGAACAGCCTGTGGTACCCTGAAGGGGGGGACTAAGCTCTCAGTCTCCCCTCCCCCCAGCAGGAACAAAGGCAGGTGCTCTTACCCCTTCACTGCCCCCCAAATGCCAGCCCTGCAAAATGGGAGGGATGAAGCCGCTGCAGGGCCAGCACATAGCTGTAGTGAAGAGCCACTTCGCTGGGTCAGGCTGCACTCCAGGCTGCCTAGTCATGTTTCCCCTGAGGACTGACTGACTGCGTTGGGGGCACAACCCCGGGGCACACTCGGCGGGGAGCAGAGAGGGCCTGGCCCTCCCTTCTCGAGATGGTCACCATAGGCGAAGCTAGAGGGAATACGCTGGTGTCTCTGCAGCTAGTGGAGATTGGAGTGGGAGACTTTGGCTAGGTCTGTAGGAACACGGACGGAGCTGGGTATTTTCCCCATGCAGCTCAGGGGAGGCCCTCCCCGCTGAATGCTTCCCTCACTTCTAGCTTCTGCCAGGATTTTCCATGGAGTCAGCCCCAAAAGCTTAGCTGCGAGCACCAGAGCAAGCCAAGCCCCCAGCTTCTGCCAACTCTGGGTGCACAGCAGGGGCCAGGGCCTTTCTTCAGCCATGGGGCTGCACAAAAGCTAAAGTTAGGGGCTCATGGAAGAAGCTTGCGGGGGAAAGGTCAGCCAGCAACAGGAGGAGGCCACAGACCTAGAGCTGCTCATTCAGGGGCTGAAGGGGGCGGTGTGGGGAGTAATCAGCCTGCATGGGGGACTTGCCCTCACAGCTGGTGTCTGAAGGAGTTAAGCAAAATGAATTCCCAACACAGCTGAGGGTGCTGGCAGAATGTGGCCATGGCAAATCCTGTCTCACTGAGCCAGAAGTTGGACTTCTTGCCCTCTTCCCTAATCAACAGCTGGCTGCAGAGAGGAGGACCCCTCCCCTGACAGGGTCCTGGGTGGAAGGGGATGCGCCCGCCTCTAGAGCCTGCCCCAGCTGGAGGGCAGGGGCTGAGTAAGTCCCAAGGGGGAAGGAGAGTGTCAGTGGTAGTAGCCTCAGCCCTTGGACTGCCCCCTCACCTCCCAGCTGATTGTAGCCTCCTCTGCTTAGCACAGATGGGGGGCAGCCCTGAGGACCCCAGCGCACACATTAAAGGCCACTGCTGTCTGTCACATGATTTTGTTCATCAGTATTTTGGTCTGGCTGCACACAGATCCCCTTGGCGATGGGAGGGGGAGGCCATCAGCAGGGCCCCCCACTTCACACAGAGGCAGAAGCCCCGCGTCACAGATGGGGCTCTGTCAGCACAGCCCCACACCCCCAACCCGGCCAAGGCTCTCAGCCCAGGCTGTGGAGATCAACGTGTCCCGGTGTGCTCACGCACTCTTCAAAGCAGACGCTCGCTCGTCCCTTCCAGTAAATGAGGGGAGTGCATGGGGTAGGGGGGTTGCTTTTGTTCTTTTAATATCTTCAGAATAAAGTTTTGTCTCCGTGCAGCTGCTTGTGGGATGATGTCAGACCTAGGCACGCTGAGAGCGAGATTTCGTCTATCCCTGGCTGTGGGAGGCCAGTTTACATCCAACAACTCCCAGCCCTTTCCTTGCTCGCTCCCTGCAGCCAGGTGAGCAAGAGAGGGCCAGAAAATTAAGGCAGCAGGTAGGACACGTGTCAAGCCGGGTGGAGGATCTCCTCCCCTCAGACCAGCAATGGGTCTGAGCAACAGCACCGCCCTGGGGAGGAGGCTGGGATGGCAGAGTCTGGGAGACCAGGAGCCATGAGGCCAGTGCAGCATATTGGAGAACAATGGGGCAAGGCAGGCAAGCCACTGAGGTTGCGGGGACAGCAGAGCCTGGTTGGGGGAAGGTCCATGAGATTGATGCATGAGCGGAGGCTTGGCACCGCGGTACCAGCGGGCTCCTCTGGCCTGTTCAGAGCCACACCGTCTCCACTCTGCCCTGCCTCAGGAGGACACGGCCCTCACTGGCTTCTCGATTCTCCACTGGGACAAGATGCAACGTGACCTTGAAACGACATGGGAAGTGAGTGTGAAAACGGAGTCGCCGGGCCCTAGAGCACCCCTAAACACAAGGCACCAGGCCGCAGGGCTAAGACACAGCTTGACTGATCAGGCAACACTCCATGCGTCTCCACTCTGAGACCCAGCCTGTGTCTTTTGCACAGGGTGTCCCTAGTTACACACATCAGACAGAGCCAGGCTCTAGCCTCAGCCTGTGGATCCTGGTCTGTAATGGAGGTGGGATCCCCAGTTTCCATCTGGGGTTGTGGCACCCAGGCAAAGCTGCTCAAACACAGCAGCCGATTGAGGAAACCCTCTATCAACACTTCATTGCTCAAGCACACAGTGGCTGAAAGCCCCAGGCAGAACTACGCAGAACGATCCCCTCTGATGGCCAAGTCCCTAAGTGCCAGGGTGGGAGGAGCTTTGGGATCATGGGCAGAAGCTCTGACAAGGGGTGAGCTTTGCAACAGTGAATCAATAGCCGACCGGCATCTCCCAGCACTGGGAGCTGAAGGACGGCGTCACGGGTATCCCAAAGGGACACCTGGCCCAGCTGCTCTGACTTACCACCGGCAAATGGGTGGGATGGAGCCAGCCACTTGGGGGCAGATCCTGAGCAGCCCCATTGACAGCGCAGTGAGCGAGCAGAGAACCTGCCATCATCTCCCCCTGTGCAAATCCCACGGAGCAGAAACAAACCCGGAGATTCAGCCACAAAGGGAGCAGCTACAAATAGGACATTGGGAATCCAATCCCACAGCCCTTAGAAGGGGGAGAGCAGGGGCCTCAGAGCTGGGGTGGGGAGACCAGGCATGCCAGGGTTACCTTTTTCTTGCGGGTCCGCCGACACAGTTTCAGGTTGAGGAGTGTGAGGGTGAGCAGGAAGCACCGGATGCTGAAGATGATCTCCACCATGTCGAGTATCAGAGCCATGGTCCAGAGGGACAGCGTGGAGCTCTGCGGAGAGGAGGGGGTCAGGAGATCTCATGGGGCCTGAGTCAAACCCACCAAAGCCAATCGGAGCTGTTCCATTGAGCTCCACATTCCCAAAGGCCCGATCCAAAGACAAGCACGTTGGGGTTAACAGTAGGTTCCACGCCCAGACCTGCTGCTGACTCACTGTGCAACCTCAGGCAGGTCATGTCCCCTCCTCGTGCCTCAGTCTCCCCCTCTTCAAAGCAAGGATGATACTTCCTCTAGCCCAGGCTGCCGGGACATTTAATGCACGAGTGTCTACAGCCCTCTGAGGTCCCCAGACAGAAGGTGCGAGAAGGGCACAGTGCTGGTGGTATTAGAAGCAGCGACATAATCAGAGCCTTTAAGGCCAGAAGGAACCATTAGATCATCTAGGCAGACCTGGCCATTCATTTTCACCCAGAGGCCCCTATATTAAGCCGACAGACTAACATTCCAGGAGCCTGAACTGCACACTGCAAGGAGAGTCCCTGGTACACCCTATGCTCAAGGCCCCTGCTATGGGATCCCAGCAAGTGAACCACGCCCCCATGCTGCAGAGGAAGGCAAAAATAATCCCTGAAACCCCATAAACACCCTGTATTCTGCCCTTGCTGAGTGGGCGCCAGGGGCATTACTAGACACTGCTATGCCAGGGTGGGAGCGTCCCCCTCTCACTGGGATTTCAGACCCTCCCATGCACTTACATAGACGCGGGTGGGGTCGAAGGAGCACTCGTGGGAGATCTGGATCAGCTCCACATTGGTGAAGGTGCAGGTGGCCAGCAGGGCGTGCCCTTTGTTGGCGAAGGTGAGGATAATGGAGACCACCAGCCCCACGGAGCAGAAGAGTGAGAGCAGGGTGCTGCTTATGCTGAGGGAGAAAACTGCCCACTTCTGCGGTGAGTCAGAGAGAAACACAGCTAGTTACAGCGAGGGCCTGCGGGCACAGGCCCACAGGGCAGGCTGTCTGCATCCCTCCCACTGCTGGCCCTTCACACAGATGCCAGGGAATTCAGTCACCATGGGTGCACGTGGTCTGAGCACAGGCCTGGGAGTGCCCAGCCACTGAGTCACAGGGGGTACGGACCAACCATATTCTCCGAGGTATCCCCTGGTATCCCACCACAGCCTTTCCCGAGAGAGCTACAGATAAGCTGTGTCTGGTATGTTTCATGCAGCTGCCCTTTCCTTGAAGGGTGGGTGAGTCACCCTGCACTGCACCCTCAGACACAGACTCAGCCGCTGCCTCAGTTTCCCCAAAAGGAGAATCATGAGATTAAATGTTTGCAAGTACTTCGGCTTCCTCCCCCTCCTCTATCCCCAACCCTCTCCTGGGGTGGGAAGGGAGCTCAACCTCCACCTGCATTGCCCCTAGACATGCGTGCTACTTTCTCCCACGCCTTACAGCCTGTCCTGGGGTTTGAAGCTCACACAGAGCCATTAAACTGGGTGTGTCTAACTCGTGCAGAGCAGCTCTCTCACGGGGCGGGGCACAGGCAAGTTCCCAGAATTCATTCCCAGGCTCAAGTTCAAACAAATCTTTTCCCTCTGAAGTGCCAGAGGGGAAACTTGCAAAGAGCTGAGCGGATCAGACAGACCCTTCCAGAGGGGGAGAGAGATGCTTGAGAGAAACAGGCCTTTTCCCCAGCAGAGCCTTTGGTGGGGGCAGGCTCCTGCAGTATGACAGGACTTTGGGGGAATTCGGGAGCCATCCTTACCAGGGCAGTTAGGGAAAGGTATCTGGAGAGCACAATCGCAGCTATGCCACAGGAGATGGTCTGCAAAGGAAACAGCAATGGAAGGAGATGCTCTGCCAAGCCCCTCAGGTTAGAAAGAGCTGGTACTAAAGTCCCAGGGACGTGGGGGCTGTTGTCTTACCCCCATATTGTTTGCTATTTACTTCAGCTGGTTCCCCCCACAAAAAAATCTAAACTTCCTAGGCCTCTACTGTAAATGCAGCTGTATAGCCGCCCCTAGATAAATCCATGCACAGCCACCCTTTGGAGCCTGCCTCCAGGAAAACAATCGCATTGCCATGCACCACAATAGGGTGCCAACTTCCAGGGCCAGCTGGGACCATTGAACTGCTGATGTTATTAAAACCAAAGGGAGGCACTGTTTCGCCCTGCTGCACCACCGCCGGCTTCGGGGGAGATACAGCAGGGAGGAGTCTGATCCAGCAAGAGCCAGGACTCAGTGACCTCTTCCAAAGGGCTGGCTCGCAATCGGGGCTGCAGCTCGCCTTCCTGAATCAGGCTGAGCTGACGGTGCAAACAGCAGCAGCTCAGCCCAGGGGAGAGTCTCACCAACCCCTCATTGTGGAGTGAGGCACGTCACTGAATGTGCTGCAAGTGCCTGAAATAATAATAATAATTAGGGTTAACAATTAAACTGACTGGTGCTGGCTTGACAGCTTCCGAGGCCAGCTTAGGGAAGAGAGAACACAGGTGGCCTTAGAAACCCCCGGCAATCGGAGACTTTTTAAGGGTGGGTCATTTTCTAGGATTGGCGTTTATTTTTGTCAAGTGCTTAATGTTTGCAAGTGTTGGAAAGGCAGCGAGTGCTCTGGGCCGGGGCCCACAACAGGAGCTTTCTCCAGTCGTTACTGAATCGGACCTCACTGGTTCTAGAGCCTTCCTTAAACACAGCTTGGCAGCACCCAGTTTCTAACAGGATCTGAGATGGTCTCTGTCCCTGGTGGCTACCCTGGGGCGAGCCTCTTGCAGGGACTGCAACATTCACATGGGAATCTGCCCAGAATGGCTCCATCTGCCATCCAGGTATGGGACTGGCCCCCATGGCTGCAGTATCTGAGCACTACGGATTCCTTCATGTATCTTGCCTCCCAACGCCCCAGGAGGTAGGCAGTGCTATTATCCTCATTGGACAGATGGGAAACTGAGGCACAAAGAGACTAAGTGATTTGCCCAGGTCTGTGGCCCAACAAGGAATTGAACCTGGGTCTCCCAAATCCAAGGGTAGCGCCCCACCCACTGGAGTACCCTCCCCTTTTTCACTGGCCAGCGAGACTAACAGAGACAGCTCCATATACTGTGATGTATTATGGCTCCAGCTAGCCCCGGGCCCCGTCATGCCAGTCCCTGCCCCAAAGAGCTGCCACGTAGCCTAGGTACCTTTTGGTGTCAGACAGGGGACCAGATTGCACCTGCTCACACCAGTGCTGAATCTGGCCCATCAGGCTTTGGGTGGGTGTGGGGGGAGTTTCTGAGGGCAATGCTGCAGCCAGGGCTGTCCCAGCTACAGCATCCACAGGAGCCGTAAGAGCGAAGAGGTACGGAGCGCCCATGTGGGCTGCAGGAAGGGAAGAGACCGCAGCTCTCAGGCCCGGACTCAGGGGGGTCAGTGGGAAGCTTGTTTTCCTGATTAAAGTAACTTTGATGCCAGATTTTGTTTTCTTAAACAGCAGCAAGAAACTGCGGGTGGGGGTGGGGATCTCTGGCCACACAGCTCCCAGGCCCAGCAGTGTCAAGCATTTAAAGCTAAGTGCTTTCCCCTGAGAGCCCTAGTAAGTAACTTGGTCAGCCCTGGGAGGCAGCAGAGCACGGCTGTGTGGGGGTAAAGGGAAGCGAGGTCTTCGCACCCATGCTCCACTGCTCTCCAGCAGGATCTCCCATCCGTCAGCCTCTACTTCAGCAGGGGGCTTCCCACCAAACACCTGCAGCCTGGAGAGAGAGATGGACATTCCCCCCCCCACACACACACACCCGCTAGCTTTAACCTAAGGCGTCCCCTCCCAGACCCTAAACCACATCTTATGGTCTGGCCACTCTCCTGCCTCCTAACAAGCAACCTCTACCCCTGTTCTCCGTAGCCTCCCCATCCCCGAGCAGAGCCAGCATGCCAGGAGAGCAGTACCAGGATGGCTGAGGTCACTGAGATGATGTTGGAGACGGCGTACTGCAGGGAGATGGCATCCTGGGGGTTTGCCACATAGCGCAGCACGGTCCCCTGCACGAGGGCTCCGGAGATGAAACTGAGGTGGCCAATCACAATCAGGATGAGCCCCGTCTTCATCAGGAGCTTCTGGAAGCTGCTGGGATCGAGGGTATCTGTGCAGGAGAGAAGGGAGGGGCTCAGCTCGCTGCAGCTCTAGTTCAGGTCCAGGCACACCATGATGGGCAGGCACAGAACAAGCACAGCCACACAGATCCCTGCCCTGAGGACCTTACAGCCCCGCTGACACTGCCATGAGGGGCAGAGCAGGCATGGAGGAAACCATGAGAAGCACTGATGCTGTTGTCATGCCCTATAAAAATCCCCTCTGAACTCCTGCCCAGGACTCCGGAGCAGCCACAGAGTCTGTCCCAGAGAATTTGCCCTGTGGGTGGCAGAGCACGGCTAGGGTAGCTGAGCAGCACAGACGGGATCGGTCCCAGTCTTGCACTCGCCAGTCGAGTCTCAGGGCTGGGATGTGACACCTGACTAGCGCCTGAGCGAGCGTGGCAGCGTTCTCAGACAGGTGAGTGGTTCGGACAGGGCACGGGAACAGAAGTGGAGCAGAGCGATGGGGCGAGCAGAGGGGAGCGGTGCCATGGGGCGGCGCTGACTGAATAGGGGGGCTCAGGGCAGTCCAGCCCCAAGGCACAGAGCAGCTGTGCTGTCTACAAAGGCTTCCAGAGGGGCCCAGAGAAGCAGCAAGCAGTGGATAGGGCTGGAGAGCCGAGTGGAGGTGTACTCAGGGGACTCCACCTCAGGGTTCCTTAGCTAGGAGGGCCCAGGAGCACTAGCTAGGTGGCCCCTTGGAGACACTATTCCCAGCTTGTCCCCACAGGACGCGCTGCAGGAGCTCCCTAGGCCCATTTTCCAGTCCCAGCTTCAGGGGCCCTGGCTGCTGCGGGGAGGTCAGTTACTCCTGCTCCACTGTGTGCTTACGGGAGGGACAGAATGAATAGCGGGGAGCAGCGCAGGCCAGAGCTGATCCTCCCATAGCTCCCTGCCCGGAGAGCTCAAGCAGGTGGATCTAAGACCCTGGAGCACAGAAACTAAGAAAGGGACAAGGAAGGTCTGTAATCAGAAGCTTCCTACAAAACAAACAGACTTCTTTAAAGATTAACCACACGTTAAACCTCAAAACGCCAAGAGATCATCTCCTCCCCTCCCAACAGGAAGGGCTGTGAGCGGGAGGGTGTCCAGGCCCTCTGCACACTAGGGCTTACAACTCTGCGAAACAGAACTCACAACTCATGTGATCCTAACAACCCACAGGATCACAGGAACTGCTCTTTGGAGCAGAGCTTTCTTACTCCTATTCCAGACCTACCCTGTTCCAAACACAGGCTGGAGCCCCTGGCGCAAAGCCTTTCGAGATAGCATAGCCTGATGCTCCTGTGCGGACAGGGGCGCTGCTTTCTGGAGGTGATGTTATCAACCTCCCCCCTGCCCCCGGACCAGAGCTCACAGATAGGGGATCTGGGTGGACTTTGCTTCTATTCCCAGCTCAGTCAGGCACTGGTGGCCTTGGGCAAGTCACTTTGCCCATTCGGTGCCACATCTGCCCCAGCTGTAGACAGAGAAGGACACTGCCCAGGTTCACGCTTCCCCAGAACCTTGGGTGGAAGGTACCGAAGAAGCAAGAATTGCTACATTGTGGCCTCTGGTGACCAACTCCCAGGACTGCCCCTGGAATCCTGTGGTCACCCCCTCCCTGTGATCAGGAGGAGATCTGGGCTTTGATCCCCTGGCCTCATTTCTCGCCTTTGCAACCCCACTGATTGTTTCCCACTCGCCAGCTTTAGCTGGGGCTCCTCAATTCCAAGCTCTTACAGGAAGGCCTTTGAGAAAGAAAAAAAATCCACAGGATGATGCAGACAAGGCCCCACCAGTCTCAGGTCCACCACTGCCCTTCCAGTCTGACCCCCCAGGCCCATCCGGCAGGACCAGGGTGCGAAATTCCTTCCCCTCCCTGTCACTTTGGGGAAAGTGGAAGCCACTCACCCAGTCCACACATCTTGGCAGCTCTCAGATCAGGCCATTGTTGCTTCAAAGAGGGTCCATGTTAAGGTGTCTCTGCTTTCATCCCCCGGGAGCAGGCTGAGTTCCTGGCACTCCCTGTCCCTACCCCGACCTGCGCAAGCTCTTCCATGCACCGAGTCCCTGCCGCAGCTGCAGTTACCTTCCCAGGACTGTTTAAAATCTGCTCTTCCTGTTTGACTAGCTCCCCAGGCCAGAACAAAGGGCTCAGCTCCACCTTCCCCTGCCCCAGGAAAGGTGATTCAGAGCTCAAACCCCACCCACTGCAGCTCCCATCTCCTGGCTGCAGTGATCTAGGTAAGTAGGCCTCTCCCTGCAGACGGGCCAGACACCGCACGCTTCCCTTGTGATCTTGTGGCTCCAGGTTCCTTTGCTCCCAGCCTAAAGGGGCGGCACTGGAGCGAGGGAGCTGGTCCCCTAACATGAGTAAAGTTTTAACAGAAAACCCAAGATAGGAGTTTTATACCATGCAGGCAACCCACTCCTTACAAAGGGCGTTTGCCACCCATCTATATGAAGCTGCCAATCTCCAAGACTCCCCAGCCTTCTTGCTTGGGGGTGTCCACCCACCCTGCGCACCTCCTCATCTTGAAGGCGGTAACACTGCGCACTTCCACACAAGCGGTCCATTCCCTAGACACTACTGTGCTAATAAGCGATGGTCCCATAAACACCACCCTATACCGGAAACCCACTGACCGCTATACTTACCTACATGCCTCCAGCTTCCATCCAGGACACACCACACGATCCATTGTCTACAGCCAAGCTCTAAGATACTACCATATTTGCTCCAATCCTCAGACAGAGATAAACACCTACAAGATAGCTATCAAGTATTCTTAAAACTACAATACCCACCTGCTGAAGTGAAAAAACAGATTGACAGAGCCAGAAGAGTACCCAGAAGCCACCTACTACAGGACAGGCCCAACAAAGAAAATAACAGACCGCCACTAGCCATCACCTTCAACTCCCAACTAAAACCTCTCCAGCGCATCATCAAAGATCTACAACCTATCCTTAAAGATGATCCCCCACTCTCACATATCTTGGGAGACAGGCCAGTCCTTGCTTACAGACAGCCCCCCACCCTGAAGCAAATACTCACCAGCAACCGCACACCATACAACATAAACATTGACCCAGGAACCTATTCTTGCAACAAAGCCCGATGCCAACTCTGTCCACATATCTATTCAAGTGACACCATCATAGGACCTAATCACATCAGCCACGCCATCAGGGGCTCGTTCACCTGCACATCTACCAATGTGATATATGCCATCACGTGCCAGCAATGCCCCTCTGCCATGTGCATTGGCCAAACCAGACAGTCTCTGCGCAAAAGAATAAATGGACACAAATCTGACATCAGGAATCATAACATTCAAAAACCAGTGGGAGAACACTTCAACCTCTCTAACCACTCAGTAACAGACTTGAAGGTGGCAATTTTGCAACAAAAAAACTTCAAAAACAGACTCCAAAGAGAGACTGCTGAATTCAAATTAATATGCAAATTAGATACAATTAACTCAGGCTTAAACAGAGACTGGGAATGGTTGGGTCATTACACTAATTGCAATGACTCAACTGTAACTGCACACTGCACCATAGGAACTCTAGCTCAGGAACCAATCCGTGCGACAAACCTCAATGCCAACTCTGCCCACATATCTACACCAGCGACACCATCACAGGACCTAACCAGATCAGCCACACCATCACTGGTTCATTCACCTGCACGTCCACCAATGTAATATACGCCATCATGTGCCAGCAATGCCCCTCTGCTATGTACCATGGCCAAACTGGACAGTCTATACAGAAAAGGATAAATGGACACAAATCAGATATTAGGAATGGCAATATACAAAAACCTGTAGGAGAACACTTCAACCTCGCTGGCCACACTATAGCAGACCTTAAGGTGGCCATCCTGCAGCAAAAAAACTTCAGGACCAGACTTCAAAGAGAAACTGCTGAGCTTCAGTTCATCTGCAAATTTGACACCATCAGCTCAGAATTAAACAAAGGCTGTGAATGGCTTGCCAACTACAAAAACAGTTTCTCCTCCCTTGGTTTTCACACCTCAACTGCTAGAACAGGGCCTCATCCTCCCTGATTGAACTAACCTCATTATCTCTAGCTAGCTTGCTTGCATATTATATATATACATATAAATTTCCACTACATGCATCTGACGAAGTGGGTATTCACCCACAAAAGCTCATGCTCCAAAACGTCTGTTAGTCTATAAGGTGCCACTGGATTCTTTGCTGCTTTTACACTAACTGAATCTATTTCCCTATGCTAAGTTCTCCTCATACCTTCTAAGGGTCATCTTAATTATCACTTCAAAAGGTTTTTTTCTCCTGCTGATGATAGCTCATCTCAATTGATTAGACTCTTCCTGTTGGTATGCATACTTCCACCTTTTCATGTTCTCTGTATGTATAAATATCTCCTGTCTGTGTGTTCCATTCTATGTATCCGAAGAAGTGAGCTGTAGCTCACGAAAGCTCATGCTGAAATAAATTTGTTAGTCTCTAAGGTGCCACAAGTACTCCTGTTCTTTTTGCAGATACAGACTAACATGACTGCTACTCTGAAACCTGTCATTATCCCTCAGTTACTGAGAGGGGAGCCAGAGAGGGCTGGGAGATGGTCACCCAAGGCTGTGCAATGTAGCAGGGTACACATGGAGAGTACCGTCCTTCCAACTGCTAGTCACCCTCAAGCACAGGGCTTTGGCTAAGGTTCCTAACAGGAGGTGGGAAGGAATGTTGGAAGCACATGGTTTTCTGGGGTTATTGTTATAGAAGGCAAAAGAGAGGGATCAAAAGAAGAAATCAACAGATTCAGAGATAAAGTGAGAGCAAGGAAAAGGGCAGAGGAAGAAAACCCGGCAGTGAAATCTTCTGGAAAAGATACAGGCAATGGAGGCATCGTGGTCCAGTACACCAGGCACAGGACTGAGTCTTAGGACTTTTTGGTTCTAGTCTCAGCTCTGCTGCTGATTTAGGCAAGTTCTTGTGCCTTGGCTTCCCCACTGTTGAAATCGGAGGGAAAAACATTATGCAAATACAGTATTTATAATGCCACAGGTGTGGCGGTCACTTTACATAGAGAGCACACACATGGTCCTTGCCCTCAATAATTTGCCCTCAAGGGCCCTGATCCTGCAAGATCAACATAACACACAGATGGACCCTTGCGGCCGTGTGGAGCCCTATTGATTTCAGTGAGGCTTGGTGGAGGCACAGAGGTCTGCCCAGGCAGGACTGGGGCCTGAGTGAAGAGCTTACACCCCTCTCACTGCAGGGGGGGAATATGAAGGATCTGACTGACATATGGAAATAAAAACTGTACTTTTTTTGCCCCACATGTAAAACCATGTCTCTAAAGCAGGAATGAGTTAACACTAGTAAAAGGTGTGAGGCAAACAGGTTCAGGGAACGAATATTGGGGAAGGAATGAAGTGTTGTTTAGAGTTGCAATCACGATGACACGTGTAAGGCACTCCTGATTGCGGGCTTGTTCATAGTTACATTAACACTTAGCAATAGGGTGACAGGGCAGAAGGGGATGGCATGGGAGCTACTAACTGGAAAAGTGGCTGCTTGTTTCACACATGAGAGCTCTATCCCAGTCCAGGTTAGTTCAGGAGCAGCAGCAAAAAGTGGAATCTCAGAGCTGGCAAGAGAGTCCAACAGGGGCTGGAAACAGACCTTACCTCCTTCTGTCCTGGAGATGCTGCTACTGAGTGAGGCTCCACACCGACACCCAATGGCCACATGCTTTTCTCAATCTGCCTTGCTGTAAAACCTAACCTATTTCCCCCAATACTAATTTCTCCCTACCATTACTCGCATCTTCTTGTCAACTCTCTGAAATGGGCCACTCTCATTACCACTTCAAAAGTTATCTTTCCTCCCTTGAAAAGAATAGGAGTCCTTGTGGCACCTTAGAGACTAACACATTTATTTCAGCATGAGCTTTTGTGAGCTTTTTTTCGTGTTCTTTTTGTGGATACAGACTAACATGGCTGCTACTCTGAAACATTTTCTCCCTTGGTAACTTGCTGTTAAGTAAATTGTCTCCTTAGGCTGACTTCACACTTGGTAAGGCAACTTCCATCCTTTCATGTATTTATACCTGCTCCTGTATTTTCCACTCCATGCATGTGATGAAGTGGGTTCTAGCCCATGAAAGCTTATGCCCAAATAAATGTGTTAGTCTCTAAGGTGCCACAAGGACTCCTCATTCTTGCTGTAAGGATAATTCCAGGGGTCAGCTGGTCCTCTGAATGGGAGCAGCTCCCCTGTGTGCGTTTCCTGGGGAATTCCTAATGCCAGCCTGTGCCATTTATATTTCTAATGCAGCCCTCCAGACAAAAAGGTAAGGAGGGGGACCGACCTACTGGTCACAGAGACACTATCCAACAGACCTGTCATTGTCCCTCAGCACACTGAATTGTTTTTCACGCTACCCGGTTACTCCTCAGTCATATACCAGCATTCCTGACAAAGGCCCAGCATATCTTTTTCAGACAAGATATAGCGCAATAAGTCAAGTATCAGAGGGTAGCCGTGTTAGTCTGGATCTGTAAAAGCAGCAAAGAATCCTGTGGCACCTTATAGACTAACAGAGGTTTTGGATGCATGCATCTGAAGAAGTGGGTATTCACCCACGAAAGCTCATGCTCCAAAACCTCTGTTAGTCTATAAGGTGCCACAGGATTCTTTGCTGCTTTTACAGCGCAATAAGTGTGTGTGTTGAAATTGCCCATAGCTCTGGAGGAGGCAACAGTGACCACCGCTTGTGCTTCTGCAACAAGTCACTGTGAATTATTTCCCAGCTATCTCCTGGAAGCGCTGAGCGAGCATGGCATGGCTGGTACAGCAGTGACAACTCTGAAATCCTCACTATCCAGGGTGGGTTTCTTACACATATACTCTCAGTTGTGCAACAAGATCCTTCAAGGATGAAGAACAATTCAGGGGACTTGGTTACTGCAGTGCAGAGAGAGGGTCTGGGCAGGGCACAGTGGGATGCCATGTAACCAGCACTGGAATACAGACGGATTAACAACTTTTATAGAGGTGGGTGAATAATGTCCAAATATATTTGTCCAAAAAATATTGTAGAATTAATTTCATGAAATAAATTAAACAAAACAGTCAAAAAAAAAAACAGCTCTGAGCCCCCTGGCAGGATGCCCTGCACTTTGCTCCACCCCAGGGGCCTGCTCCTCTCCCAGATGGGGGATTAGAACCCAGGAGTCCTGGCCATTTCCCTGGACGGGTGCCCAGCGGCTGAGACCCCACTCCCCACGGCAGGGGGCGCTGCGCTTAGCACCAGCAGGCAGATGGAAGCCTAGACCACCCCGCGCACTTCTAAGCCTGCCAGCAGCCTTTGTGGCGATAAGACCCGCCTCATCCTCAATCTCGCCCAATCATCCTCCACTCTGGCCCTTGTGCATCAGAGATTGGCTACTCCGTGCGTCAGTCAGGAGAGAGGCGACAGGGCGCGCCAAAGCGGCCCAATGGCAGTGCTAGGAGGGCGGGCTCGCGGAGGGCTGGCCGTGTGGGGCCCGCGGACGGGGGAGCAGCGATGGCACCGAACGTGCAGAGCCGGGAAGGCGAAGGCCGGAGCCTCCGCAGGGGCCTCCGGGCCGTGCTGCTGGGGCCGCCCGGGGCGGGCAAGGGCACCCAGGTGAGAGGCCGGGCCCGGGAATCCCCGGCAGGGCCCTGCGTAGGGAGCGGCCAAGGTCACGGGTGGGGTCCGGCAGAACCCAGGAGTCCTGGCCCCGCTCCCCTTCCCGGGGCCTGCCCCCCTCCCAGAGCGGGGAATAGAACCCAGGAGTCCTGGCCCCGCCCCCCTTCCCGGGGCCTGCTCCCCTCCCAGAGCGGGGAATAGAACCCAGGAGTCCTGGCCCCGCCCCCCTTCCCGGCCCCTGCTCCCCTCCCAGAGCGGGGGATAGAACCCAGGAGTCCTGGCCCCGCCCCCCTTCCCGGCCCCTGCTCCCCTCCCAGAGCGGGGAATAGAACCCAGGAGTCCTGGCCCCGCCCCCCAGGACCTGCTCCCCTCCCAGAGCGGGGAATAGAACCCAGGAGTCCTGGCCCCGCCCCCCAGGACCTGCTCCCCTCCCAGAGCGGGGAATAGAACCCAGGAGTCCTGGCCCCGCCCCCCCTTCCTGGCCTCTGGGACCTGCACCCCTCCCAGAGTGGGGGTAGAACCCAAGAGTCCTGGCTTCCACCCGCCTTCCCAGCACCTGCTCCTCTCCCACAGAAGGGAATAGAACCCAGGAGTTCTGGCGCCTGGCTCCTGGGACCTGCTCCCCTCCCAGAGTAGGGAATAGAACCCAGAAGGCTTGGCTCCCGCCCCCGTCCCTGGTACCTGGGGCCTGCTCCTCTCCCAGAGCTGCTTGGGGCATGCTCCCAGACCATGTTAAAATAATTTGTCTGATTCTCATGGCAAAACTAGCTCCTTTGTACCAATGTTACCAAACCCTGTTTGGATTTTAACACTTAACTTTTTAATATAGCTTCCATCACTGTGAGGTGAAATTACTTCCTGTGATAAAAACTTCACCTGTGGACTATCAATGGGATCTGTTCGTGGAACTTGCACCAAATTCACTTTTTATTTTGTTTTCTCCCATCATAGGCTCCTAAACTTGCTGAAACCTACTGTGTTTGCCACCTGGCAACAGGTGACATGCTGAGGGCCATGGTGGCTTCAGGATCGGAGCTGGGTAAAAGGTTGAAGGAGACTATGGATGCTGGGAAGCTGGTGGGTATAGTGAGATGGATTCTGCTAATGAAAGTTCCAATCGTCTGGGTATATTGAGAGGCCTGAAAAAAAGCATTTAAAAAAAAAAAATACAAGCCTGCGGTGATCAAGCAGCTGTCCTTCATATAGAAACCAATGACAAATCCAGACCAGAAAACTTAAGTACAACTTCCAGGGCAAATGTGTGATTTCCTCTCCTCTTCCCCCTAATGCCACAGGAAAGATGTCTTGTAAAGATGCTTCTCCCTATCCTGCATAGATCTGAGTTTTCTTCCTTAAAATTCCTGTTTTCTTAGCTTTTAGCTTTACCTTTTGCTTTATCTAGTTTCACAGAACACAGAGTAAATCCTGATTAATCAGCTTCTGGCTAATAAACACTCCATTACCCCAAACTGTGGTTATGTTTCGGGGCTTGCAGGAACAGGTGTTATCACTATGGCACTCCCAAGCCTCCTGTTCACGTGATGCTCCTAAGCACCGCAGAGTGAAGATTCCAGTTATCCAAAATATCATATCTCCTGAGTCCTTCAGATAATTGGGGTTCATCTGTAATTTATAAGGTGAAAATAAGGCCTTAAGACCATTTACCCTCACAGTTACATAGGGCATTAAACTCTTCCATGTAAAAATGGCTTGGTTTGGGGTCCTAGATGACTGTACTTAGTACCTGTGGCATGTTTCATCTATAGACTTCAAAGCATTTTGTCAAGGTGGGTAAAGCTCTTAATAGGGAAACTGAGGCAGGGAGTGAAGTAACTTGCTCAAAATAACGGAGCTGAGGTCTACTTACTCCCAGGCTGATGCTCAATCCATTGCATCATTTTGCCTCCCTTTATGCATAACTATATATCCAGGTTCAGACCTCAAGTTTCCCCCCGTTCTTTCCTCTTCTTTCCCCACATGTTATGCTGAATTGTGCTATTTGCCAATAGGAGACTTTTGTATGCTTAAGAAAACTCCTCCCAGTAGGCTTTGCGATAGCACAGTGAGACTGCTTATCTTCAGCCTTCATGTGGAGCTTGCATTGCATCATTGAGCCTGCAATATCACAACTGGTTATGAAAGATAGGAGCACTATCTGGAAAGACGGGCAGTTATCTTTAATGTATGTGGTACTGGGAACACTGAACTGCATTGGCAATATATAGCTTAGTTTGGTGGAAGTAAAGCAATTCCCAAAGCCCATTCTTGGAATGTGTTTACTTTTTTTAAATAATGTAGCTTTCTTTTAAAAATGAATGGTTGCGTCAGCCTCGGAATCATGGAAATAACCTTAAATTCCAACCAAACCACCCAGCCTCTATTGCATCATCCATTTTAGGGCTCTTGCCTCTAGCGGTTCATCTATACAGCAAAGAAAAACCTGCGGCTGTCCTGTGCCAGCCGTCTCGGGACCAGGCTTTGGGGCTGTTTCATTGCTGTGTAGACTTTGCCCGCTGAAGTTCGAGCTCTAGGACCTTTCCACCTTGCAGAGTCCTAGAGCCGTGGCTCTAGCCTGAGCTCAGAAGTTTATTCAGCAATGAAACAGCCTCGCAGCCCAAGCCCTGCAAGCCTGAGTCAGCTGGAACTGGCCAGCCATGGGTTTCTAGTTGATGTGTAGACATACCCTAGCCTACCCGAAACCCTAGGACCAGATTCTGGTAGGCTGCAATAGCATAAATCAGGAATAACTTCACTGAAGACAATGGAAAGTTACTTTGGATTTAAACCAATAACATTTGGCCAGTAGTCTGAATTGGTATCTTCCACAGTCAACTTCATCCCAATTTTATGTTGAGATTGGAGTATGAGGAAGCCAAGTAAAGCCTAGATGCTGCAAGCACCTTTTACGTGTTAACTTTAAGCATGTGAGTTAAAAGTCATGTGCCTAAAGTGAAACATGCATGTAACTTTGCAGGAATGGCGCCTGTCTACCTCTACAGGGGAAACGGTGAAATTGTGCATTTCTCAGCACCTTTTTTAATAAACAAAGTAAACAAAATAATCCTTAATCTTTGTTCTAGTGGTTGACTCCTGCCTGTAGGGTCTGTGCAATCTGTCCCACGATCAGCGAATGCACAAGTTAAGAGTCTCATGATGCTGTTCACTGGCCCACATTGTGTGGCCAGTGAAGTAGTATTTGTGCTCATTGACCCTGTTAAATGCCTGTCTTGCTGTCTATGTGTTACATACACACACGTAGCAAAAGAGAACCCTTGCTTCCTGACTAGGGTGTGTTTGAACTTGCAGCTTTTGCATTGTATGAACAAAACTTTGCGTTCAATTATATTACACATGCCCATGATTTACATTGCTATTTTGTGTTGGTTTTGTTGCACATAGGAGCAGGTGCAGACTAAGTACTCATGATCCCTGGGCTCCAATGTGTGTATTCAGTGGCTAGCAGGTGTGAAGACAATGTTAGGTGAAGTCAGTTGAATTGCAAGGGTGTAAATAAGGGCACCCTATGGTCCATGATGCTTAAGATAGGACAGTGTTGGCCTAATCGGGTCTATTTACTGTTTTTAATGAGCTGAATGAGACTTTCTTCTAAGGTGAGTGATGAGATGGTGGTGGAACTGATTGAGAAAAACCTGCAGACTCCTCCTTGCAAAAATGGCTTCCTGCTGGATGGTTTCCCTCGCACGGTGAAGCAGGCGGAGATGGTACGTGACTTCAAATCCTCTAGCTCAGTAGCTCTTGTTACAGCTCCATTCCCACTCCCAGCCATGTCTCTAGAGGAGACTTGATTGTGTCGGAACTCTCTCTATTGCAGTGTACCTGTGTACTTAAAGGGAATGTTTTCTATTACAGCTGGATGAGCTCATGGAGAAGAGAAGCGAGAAGCTAGATTCTGTGATTGAATTCAGCGTTGCTGACTCCTTACTCATCCGGAGGATCACTGGACGGTAATAATTTTCCTTCCTCCACAAATAGGCCAAGTCCTCTTTTCTTACCGTTTTCCCAATGGTTTGAGAGAACACTGAATTTTGGTTCCTGGATAGTTTTACCACTGGGTGGAGCCAGCTGTGTCAAAGCACCTCAATCCTGGCATGCTTCAGCCTTTGCTATTTCGGTCTTTGCTCCACACACATACATGGTTCTGCTGTCACATCTCAGTACTGACCTGTAGCATGCCCTGCTATTCCCATCTTGGGCCTTCCTTGAACAAAGGCTGTCTGTCTGTGCCACGGGTAGTGGTTGGTAATATGACTAAGCATCAAGGGAAAACGTGAAACGCTAATGCCTTATGATGTATCGTCTCTGGTGTTATCACTGCTTCATTGTATTACCCTGCAAGATGAAGTGCAGCCAAACATCCTTGTCCTGGATTGGACATAACCATTTGGGTCCAGCAGAAGTTCTCCATTACATCACCTAGTCCTTTAAAATATGGATTTCCAGAAGATTCCTGCCTCACTCCTGGACAAAATAGTCCTCCTCCACCCCCCAGAACAGCTTCTTTTCTTCAGCTCCCTGGAGAGCTGCCTGATTGAATTGACTCGAGCAAATTTATTGATAGAGTGAAAAACACCTGTGCTGCTGCGGATGTTTCTCATGCTGACTGGTGTTTGGTTGTCTTGTCTTATGAGCGCAGAGGTACTTTGCTGACCTTTGTTTTCGGTTTTAGGCTGATCCACCCAGCAAGTGGCCGCTCTTACCATGAGGAGTTCAATCCCCCTAAAGAGCATATGAAGGACGATGTATGTGAGCTACTGATACATTTCTCCTGAGATCTTATTTAAATTACCTTCAGACCAATAACCAAGCTTTTACTGCCCTGTCTTCCCATATTGTCACCCATTTGACTAGAGATGAGTTTAATGGAGGGGAGGGCTCTGCTGGGCTGTAACAAGCTGCAGATTTGGCCTGTTCACTGTTGCCTTCCTTTCTCAGGTCACCGGGGAGCCCTTGATCCGCCGTTCTGACGATAACGAAGTGGCTTTGAAAACTCGGCTGAAGTCCTACCACACCCAGACCATCCCGCTGGTAGACTACTACACCAAACGAGGGATCCATACAGCCATCGATGCCTCCCAGTCCCCTGACGTGGTGTTTGCCAGCATCTTGGCAGCCTTCTCGAAAGCCACATGTAAAGACCTGGTTATGTTTGTTTAGGGCTCTGCTAGTGCAGCACACTCCTTTCTCCTGTGGGGTCAGGGAGAGGAACAGCCCATTAGAGAGCGGAAGGAGTGGGGATGACAGCCGGAGAGAGGGCTGTGCAAAGTGTCCATTAAACAAGCAGTTGCTGGTCTATTTTTCTGGCCTATGTCAGCATGCTGGTATGTTTCCATATACCTGGGTGTGAGAGAGAATATAACCTGTAGGGGGCGCAGTGAGCTAATGTACCTGCTCTTTGCTGCTAATAACATGATTAGATCCAGTCAGGTCAAAAGTGAAAGTTCTTGGTTTCTTCTGAAGAGTCCTAGTTAATGGGAAAACCGCTGCACTTTCCGCTGTTCGATCTGTTTGGCTGGGACCCAGCACGGCAGTAGCAGGAATACTGAAGGTCATGGCTGATCTGGGAGTGGGGAGGGAGAAGCTCGCAATCCACAGGTCAGTGGCGTCTTCCATGCCTCGCCGTACGAAAATAAAAACGCTCTGTCTGCTTGCGGGAAGTGAGCGTTGTTTGTGTGGGAGGAGGAATGAATGCAAAATATGTGAGTGGAGAGTGTGCTGCTTAGTACCATTTCAGAGCAGACGCCTTTATCCTGTGGTACGTGTCCTATTTATTTTATGCTGCGTGAGCAGTGCTGTAATAACCAGCCTTGTTTTCGTGGAGGGGAATCTGGATCCCAGTGGGTTTGACTCTAAAGGGGGAAGGTGAGCGTAGGCCGTAGGAGACTCACCTTTGGAAACGGGGTGGGAACGGAAGCTGTCTCCTCAGCCCCTGATCACAGGAGACGACGTGGCGAGCCCTTCTTGTCGTTTTCTCAAGGTTTCCAAACAAGTCATTCTTCAAGAAGTATGCGATAAAAGCTTTTGAGTGTCCTTGAGCCCTTCTGACCTGCCTTTTGATATCATGGAAATGCACTTGGGTTTCTCAAGCCTAAGTGCTCGTGCTGAAACCCTTGCTGCCCAATGTTGATTTTAACGTGACAGAGGTCATGCTGCCCTCACAGTAAAAACAGAGCTGGTATGAAAGCAGCGAACTCTGTCCTGTGTGGAAATCTCAACAGTACGTGGAAGCTTCTGGTATAAATGCTTATTGGCCCAGATGAAGCTGAGTGTCCTTTAACCTGCAGTGTGTTTTGCTGACTTGGTGTAATAGGCTGTGTAATCTCATTGTGTATAGGAGATGTGGAGTCTGTGCTGAGCTGCCTGAAGGACTGGCCCGTTCAGTTTGGGGGTCAGCCAGGAGGCATTCTTCTCTCCTTTTGTTCATGATTTACTGTTAATCACACTCTGCTCCTGGACATCCTTTCCTGTGAAGTATAGTCGTCCCCTCCCCCTTTCAAAAATCCGTAAATAGCCCCAAAAACTGAAAGCAGTCTCGTCACTGCTGGTCTCTGAAAGCATGTGACTGTGCGGAAAGGGGCGTGGAGGGAAAACAGAAGTTTAGACTCTTGCTCTATTTGGGTCTTCCCCAACTTCCACTGCCTTGCAGTGGTATTTCCTCTTGTTTCACCACAGCATAGACTGTGGTTGTGCTGCTTGTGGGGTGCTGGGTACAGATGCTCTGAAAGCAGATCGGAGCTTCCAGTTAGTTCAGGAATGTAAGAAGACTGGGTATATAGACAGCAATGGAAATGAGTGTCTGTTGGAGCCACTATGGTATAATTGTTTGCTTAGAATGACAGAAATGGTCCCTTGAGTGTACTTGAATCTCTTGAGAAGGGGAGCCCATGTAGCAGTAATCTCATGACAGATTCCCACTAAATCACCTGGATTTGGGAAACAGCACACCCCACTCCCATGCGTGATCTGCATCTGTCCTACATGTCAGCCTCATTCTGCTGTTAACCATGATTGTTTGGTTTTTATTCCTTAAATCTGTTTGTTTTTTGTTTTTTTTCTTTTTGTTTCCCATTTATTTCAGCTCAGTGACTCCATAGGCCAGACAAGACACCACCAAAGGCTGCATGCTCCATCACCTCACTCCATCCCTTCCCCTTGGGAGAAAGGGAGGGTTGGGAGGGATGGGGGGTCATGGCTGATCAGAGGAAAGGTGGGGAAGAAGGAGAAGGCAGAGTGGTTTGTTTCTCATCAGAATCATGTTCAAGAGGAGATTGATCTTTAATTAAAAAAAAAAAAGACAAATATTTGGGAAGGAAGAACACATTGAATGGTATGAAAACGGATTTCTGTGCCAAAGATCAGACTGCTGAGCCTTTGCCCTGCGATGAGCCTTGGACTTGGTGCTATTTCAAGCTTCCAAATGGGACTCCGGGTACTGCCGTTGCTTGGTAGCTCTGCATGGTTTCTTTTTTCCCTAACGTCATTGTAGAATGTGTTTCTGCTCCCTAAACTTAATTCCCCTATTGTAGGACCAAAATGAATACGTGAAATGACTCCTTAGCTGTGTAATGGAGAAAAGAGCTGACTAAATTGTACTTCCCTCATTTCCTGGATATTTTGGCCTTCCTAAAACAAGGCAAAGGTGGTCTGAGGAGCTTTCTGCTCCTCTGTGATGCCATCTGGGACCTGAGCTCGAGCCCAAGCCTTCCATCTTTCTGATCTTGATAAAGCAGAATTTCCTAAAATGCTGAAGAAATATGTAGGATTTTACCCCTCTTCCACTTGACTGGAAGTGACAATGATTTCGATTTTTTGCCTCTTTTTACAAACCAAATGCTGCCTTGTCTAGTCTCTGAATCAATAAAACATACTTTACATTTTGTAGCTGTAGCTGCGTTCTCTTTTTGACCTACACCCAACACAGGCTGGCCGAGGTGGTACGTACTGTAGACTACATAGACCAGAATGGAGAGGGTAGAGAGGATGACTAGGAAGTCCAGCCAGAGAACTCCGCTCTGTGCAACTAACAAACATACCCTGCCATTTTCTTTCTTAAATACATTTCAAACTCCCTACTGCGGAAGCAATTGTTCCCAGTGCTGTCCCTGTTCTGTCTCTTCTGCTCTTGTATATGAAGAAATTAAAGGTAGATTCCTTTGAGCTTTGACCCTGTCTTGGCTGGCGCTCGTCTTCTGTGTGGTTTTCAGAGCTGACATCTCTGAGAGTTCTAATAGCTCTCTATTTCCATCAGTGGGGTGTGCCTTCATGTGGTGCTATATTCTTTCCCCACTCCCACCAAGACTACACATCAAGTTTTACTGCATTTGAGTGTAGCAGATTCTTCTGCACTGTAGTCTGTGACCATCACCTTTTCTTTGAAAACCCAAAGCAGTCAGAATACAGAGCTCAGTTGTGCTGTCCAATAGCTGGCCAGGTTTCCCTTGAGAATGGCTGTTGCAGAATGCAGACTGGGGAGTAGAAGGGTTTGTCTGAGCTGAACCTCTGTTGGGTATAAATGGATCCATTCTGTAATCCTCTTCCCAGCCCACTGACCTTGAGTGCTCTCTGGGAAGGAGATGCTTTACAAGTCTAGTAAATTGTTCCTGTTAAATGACTTCACTCCTGCAAGCTGTTTATTCTGTGATCTTTTGAAAGTTGTGTTTGTATTTCATGCAGATAATTTATTCAGCAGCAGTGGAAGAAAATATGCCCTTTGTATAGCACTAGGACCAGCGTGGTGTAGGACACTGAATTTTCCCTTTCATTCAACGTGGTGTGAGTTGTTCTCCAATGTAGCAGTCTCCCTTGCTAAGGAAAAGCTGCTCCTGGGCATCGGCTGCAGAAAGCATCAAGCTGCTTTTCCTTCTGAAGTGTGCTGCGGGCTTCAGTGGTGGCATACCTCCCCCACCTCCTAGCATCTCTGACGGAGAATGCAGCAAACCTCCTTCCCTGCACAGTGTTCCAGGCTGCTGAGAACACAGTCTCCTCTGGATTGTAGCATCTAGGCTTGGGGCTGGGGAATGTCACATCCGCTGCATTCCCTGCAAAAGAGCATCTGGCTTGGAATGCAAAATGAATCCCTGCAGTGCACCAAGCACATGGAATGAGGAACAAAGCATCTAGATACCACAGTGCATGCTGGGGGGCTGGCTGTGCATAGAGACCACCTGGCCCCTCTGCACACTGCAGAGCATCTGGGTGGGAGGCCTGTACTGGCTAATGGTGCTTATTAAGGAGGGAGATCAGAGTCCCTACAGTACCCACCCTGCCCCTCGCCAAAGTCTCCTACCCTCCCCAGCTGCTTGTGTTGCAATGAAATTTAAAGCCATCCCCTTATTTTACTCCTAACATTGCTGCCTTTCTGCCCTCACGCCCCCAGCACTGCTCCTTTTGGTTGCTGCCAGGCATTGCTTAATAAGGGCTGTGAGCAATACCAAGTGAGTTGGCGGGAGGGAGAGGGGAGAGGTCCAGGGGATGGAGTTCCCCTGCCGTTGCTATGGCAACTGTTTCCAAGCGGAAACCCCAAATGCTGCAGGAACAGCACCATGAGGGGAGGCTGCCATTGGCTGGGCGGGCAGGGCTGCTGGGTGACATGGGAAGGGGGGACAGAACAAGGGAAGCTGCTGAGTGAAGCGGAGCCTAGAACAGGAGGGGGAATCTACAGTAGGTAAGAAAGAGAGAGCCCCCCTGCTCCAAAGCTCATGGGACTCCCCCATCCCCCTTTAGGGGTTCAGGGAGGGTTGTCCCAATGGAAAGATATCAAGGGTCCAGTGACGCCCTCTCCCGATCTGGGGTTTTATAAGGTTGCCCATCACCCTGGTATCTCCATCCCCCTGCCTAGAGTTCTCCAACTGTTCTTGGCACCAGTACTGATTTCACCTGGCTCTGGGGCTGCCAGCCACAGTACCAGGCACTGTATCCTAGGGCGTGCAGTGCCCTGGTAGCTGCTGTGACATGTGGGTTACTCTGAAGCTCTGCATGGCCGTTATTGGGAGCAGCCCCTGAGCTCTGCACTAGATCAGAGCCTGAACCGCTGGGTAAGGGTGTGGGGGGGGGGTGATAGCACCAGTGTGGTGGGGCAGGAGGAGGGGTTGTCTGAGCATCACTTGGTTGTGCGAGTGCATGCCACTGAATGGAAAGCAGAGAAAGGCGTGGACCAGGAGGGGCTTAGGGTACCCTGAGTTTCATGGTGGTGCTGTAGAACAGGAGCTTTTGAGCTTAGCTGATGTACCTGGTGGAGGGAAGCAGAGCTCTCTTGTGGGGTTAGAACGGGTGCCGTTGAACAAGTGAATCTGAGATTTGAAATGACCCAGCCTCCAGGATGCACCCCCAGGTAAATAAGAAGGTGGTGAACAATGCAGGTGCAGTGGAGACCAATTCAACAACGCATATAGGAGAGCCTAGATTATTGGTCGCCGAAGTCTATGGTGCTATTATGACTGAGGCCAGGAAACACTGGTGGGGAACCACTGCTTGAGAGAGGGTGGCCTGTCATCCTGCTATTTCTGGGAGTTTTCTAGTTTTGTCCAGATACTAATCCTGCAGGCCAGCAAGGCAGGATAGTGACAGGTCTCAAAATAATATTTGATGTCACGTTGCTTTGCCATAGAACAATTGCATTTGTTCACCTAGTATAACAAATTAAGGGTGAAATTCACCCTCTAAGCCCCACTGGGCTTAAGTAGTATTAAGGCCTTATGCTGGCCTGCTGCACCGGGTGAATTTCGTCGGTGTTGATACCTGTGGGAGGAGTGAATTCCATCGGTGTTGATACCTATGGGCTAGGTTTACCTTTTCACCCTAACCCTTGGTGAAGAACCTGTTGGTTTTACAGTTACATTTCCATGGCACAGTATAGCGTTGTTTTTGTACATTCAAGTAGGCTGGACTTAGAAGCAAGGGGGATGTCGTCAGCAGAGGAAGTGAGTTAGTTGTGGTAAAATGTAGCTAGCTCTGGCTGTTTCTGCCAGACCTTCACTATATCAACACCTACAGCATGTATGTGATTGGGAGAAGGGTAGCTGGGATAGGAAGAGTGACTGAAGCAGGCTGTCAGCCAAGCAGGGGTGGTGATTAAATCTCCCCCGTAACTTAGAAAATAAAAACTAGAGATTGGAAACGCTGGAAAACATTAACCTCAGTGGGAAAGTAGATACACTGCTGAAAACACCGGAATGGAGGCGTGCCAGTAAAATTATGGGCATCGTCTTATGCTTCTCTCATTAAAGCTGTTTAAAAATCTTTCCCACGTATGTGGGAGCACAATACTCCATTGAAAGGCTGCAGAACTGAATGAAACAAAGGTGCCAGGAGCTGTTGTATAACAGGTACCATGGAGCGACAAACCTTAGAAACACCTGAGGGAGAGAGTGAGTGGGTGGATTCCTAATGAGGAGAATAAAGATGCTTTTTGCTAGGCTGCAAAGTTACCACTAGCTCTGTAAACCATTTCCACAAGGGATGCTGGTTCTATGCAGAGCTATCAGGGGATGGCTCAGGGATAGCTACTCTGCAGATTATTTTGGGGTAATTACGTAAACAGCTAACGTTGCTGCCTGTGACTTCTGGATAGTGTTGGGTCCAAGCACCGAGCTTTAAAGGCCTTGCTGGAATTTTCAGAGCCGGCTTATTGCCTCAGCTAGGTGGCATAGATCGTTAGCTGGGTTTTATTTCTCTGATGTGAGAGGAAGGCACTCTGTCTGTGCTGGCTTTTGAAACTGTGCTTGAATACAGGTGAGGCCTGGGTGATAGGTAGCCAAATGGGGATCTACCATTGCTAGGCTGTCCAGAGCAGACAGGCCCAAACTATGCCAGAAATACCATGCTTGTCTAAGTAAAAGCTTAGCCTCTCTGGTGGCTTTTGAATCCTGTTCGCCTGCAGTTTGGGCCCCCTGTGTGCTCGCTGGCTAAATGGTAATTACAGACACATGGCTTGGACGACTTCTGAATCATGCGCCAACTTGAGTTCCAAACACAGTTTGAAAGTCAATGGAGATGGAGCCTTAAACAGGCAGAAAGGAGGCTAATGCCCCCTCATCTCTGACTCTGAATTGTTCAGAGGCCTTTCCTATGACTTCTCTACACTAGAAAACGGATGGTAATGTGAATATACTACGGTTTGGTTCTTAGAACCTGACTTGGTCACAAACACATTTGGGGTGCTGTCGTGTGGTAACAAGTTCCTCAGCTACATTACATGTCCTGGCATCAATGGACCCCAACGAAGGTAACCCCAAACTGTGTTCTGTGGCACAAACGGTTAGGCCTGGGATTTGTTGTGGATCTTTCCCCTGCAAGATAGGTTAGGAGATAGGGAAGCAAGAAGCCCTGGCTGGCTGAGACAGAGAACTGATGCTTTGGCAAAGTAACACACTGTTATCATAGGGTGTGATCATGCACAGAGCCACCCCTCTACAGCCTGTTCCACAACCCTGTCTGCAAAGCAGAGGGCTTCACACCCACAGGCCACTGGAGTAAGTGAGAGCAAAGGGAACTCCTCTGTTAACAGGGTGACTCATTACCCTGCAGAGAATGGCTGCTTACTGCAGCTACCTCAGCTGTTTTTCCCCAGAACTTAATAATGTGGGCCAGGACTGAGCCCCGGCATCTCTAGCCTGGGCAATTCATAGCCCCAATACTTCCAGGCTTGCTGCATCAGTTATGACAGTAAAAAAAAATTGTTTGAGCCCCGGCACCTAATTGCTTGAGTCCCGGCACCTCCTTCATTACAAATGAAGCACTGCTGGTCAGGCACTCTTAATCCTTCCCACTCTGCAGGCTCTGGCATGTCATGGTTGTCGTGATTTTTTATTCATTAATTTCTTTTCCTTTCTGTCAGTTCATCTGACAGTGACACAAGCACATCACAGGCGTGTGTCACGCTTATTTGTTTTCCCTCTTTACCTAGCAACTATCGTCAGGCAAGAGCCGTGCCAGAGGGAGGCGGATGAAAGGAAAGCTGGCAAAGAGGGAGTCAGCTCTGGCTCCCAGTGCTGCTAGAATGAACACACAATCCCTTACAACACACAACCTCGGAGTTCCTTCTTTGCTGAGAACCATGCATCCAGATGCCAATGGGCATGCGAGCAGTCAGCCATTGGCTCTCTGCATTGTAACAAGAAAGCTGGTTAAAAAAAATCTCCCACTGTTTTTGTTATAAATTTGGCCCCATGCCCTCTCAGCTTCCTAGGGAACCCTGGAAACTCTGGAAGGCCCTGTTCCCCTTCTTCTGCTATTGACTTATTTCATCTGGGCTGAGTCAGAGGGGCTAGAAGGTTGTGAATGGACAGCAAAGGCTGCTTTGCCCAACCCTTTGATCCTATCTCCCTTCCTCTGGCTTTGCCTCCATACCCCTTGACTCTTCATAAACAGGGCCAAATTCACTGCAAACACGAGTGGGTCCAAATCCATTGACTGCAGTGGAGTTTGAGTCAGCTAATACAAATGCCACCTTCAAGGGCAGGGCCTTTGTTCCAAGCCTACAGCAGAGCTCCAGGCTGGAAGACAAGAGGACCTTCCCTGGTTACAAATAAACTTTCATTCTGAACCATAAATGGTAATGACTCCCTGGCACAAACCTTCTGCTCGCTCCAAGCACCAAACATCTTAAGCCCAGGCCTTGGCACTGGTGTGCAATGCTTTGGTGGCAGGAGGCCAGCAGGACTGTTCTTTTTGACAGGCGACTGAGATTAAAAATCTCCTTTTCTTTGCAGCATTAGTGTCTCTAGGCACTTTGGTGTCTTGCTCGGTTCCACAACAGAGAGGGTTACAGAGGGCCATGGTAAACCTGCTTCCCTTCCTCCTGAGCACTTCTCTCATTCATACATGCTCTCCAGACCGCCCCTGGCACACCAGATGTAGGAACAAATACTGAGGTTTGGCAGGGCTTATGAATTTTGTCCTGCTAGATGTTAAAGACGCACTCTCTGTTCTTGGCTGGGGGATAGGATTCTGCTCTGTGTCCAGTGCCAGGTTTCCCAGTTGCTGCCATGTCCTGTTTCTGGTCATATGTGAAGAGTCCCCTTCCTACATGGATCTGGAGGCACCACTGTTTCATCAGGAATGAGAGTTGTTAAATCCCAGTGTGACTCTGGAGCTGGTCCAGAGGGGGCGAAGTCTGCTGGAAGCATTGGAGTAGGAGTAAGGAGGGGCTGTTTAAATCCCAGTGGCACCTTATAGACTAACAGATGTATTGGAGCATAAACTTTCGTGGGTGAATACCCACTTCGTCAGACGTATTCACCCATGAAAGCTCACACTCCAATACGTCTGTTAGTCTATAAGGTGCCACAGAAAACTCTGTCGCTTTTTACAGATCCAGGCTAACACGGCTCCCCATCTGATACTTAAATCCCGGTATAACTCTGGAATCAACCCAGAGCCACACATTTCAGCAGGAATTGTAGCAGCCACAGGGGCAGCTGTTAGATTTCTTTTCTAATGTGCATGACTGGAGCTTAGCAAGCAGGGAAGCTCCATGCGCGTAAAGTGCAGTGGTCAGTTTTTGAAAAAAGTCAACATCTGCTATCAGTTACCCCTGAGCATCATCTAAGATGCTGCCGCAGTACTTACAACGGAGGATAGGTGCCGTAACTCGGAGACCACTGCACGGTACCCAGCAACTCTTGCTATTTTGTACCAGTTTGTAGCACTCTGTGGAAATAGCAACACAGCCCAGAGCAGAGAGAGAGAGAGAGAGACCACATCTCAGTAGATCTGATCTAACCACACCTGACTATTCCATTCAGCTCTGGGAACCTGATTGCCAGAAAGCTACTACCAAACAGCAATGAATTCAGAGAAGAGCAACAAAAATGACGAGTGTGTGGAAGGGACTACTTTATGGGGAAGATGCAGGGCCTGCTCCCCTGAATGCAATGGTAAATCTCCCACCCACTTCAGTGAATGCAGGTAATTCAGTCCAATCAGAGCTCAGTTTGCCTAGTCTGATTAAGCAGTGACTGTGGGGAATACGTACCAGTGTATGAGGTAAACAGCAAGGTAGGAAAGAGGGGTTTTAGGTCTAGTCTACGCTAGAAAATTAGGTCAGTTTAACTCGGGGGTGTGAAAAAGCCATGTCCTTTAGCAATGTAGTTAAGCCAACCCAACTCCCAGTGTAGACAACACTATGTGGACAGAAGAATTCCTTTGTTGACCTAGCTACTGTAGGTGGATTAACTATGCCAGTGGGAAGACCCTCCTATTGGCATAGGTAGTGTCTACACTGAAGTGACACAGTGGCACAGCTCTGCCACAAGCTGGTATAACCAGGAGTCTTGGTGTGAGTAAAGGGAAGATGTTGGATGTCTATCAGGGTGCCGAAAGTATCTCTGAGGCTGTGCAATAGTCTCTTAAGGGAACTTAGTGAGGATGATCTTGTGGTTAACATGCTCGTGTGGGAGCTCTGGGGTCAATTCCTGGCTCAGCCACTGATGCCCTGTGTGACTGTGGACAAGTCACTGAATCTCTCTGTGCCTCAATTTCCCATTTGTAAAATAACCGCGTGCAGGAGTGGCAGATGCTGCCGCAAGATGATAGGAATGACTTGCCCTATATCAGCTTATTTTGTGGCTTTCAACCAGCTGATGGATTTGGGCCCTTCCCAAAATATCCCATCCCAAAGAGACATTGAGGCACATGGCACCTTCAGGCAGAGCTTTCCATTTAAAACACTCCCTCCTCCAAGAAGTACAATCACCCAACAGGGCCTGGCCCCACCCTTTAGCCTTTTTCAGTGCTGCTCCTGATCTCTCACAGCTCCCACTTGACTGCAGATGGAAGCTGTGCTTCCTTTGAAGTCCAGTCTCTGTTCTCTGAGGCAAACAATCAGAGTTGCTGGTGCAGCAGAGCAGACCCTGTTCATCTTCCCTTGCCAGCTCAGGAGCTAAGGATGGTGCTAAACACTCTGCTTACCCCACCCACAACCTACTAAGTGTTCCAGCGGGTTGCCAGCATAGGATAGTATGCAGTGGTGGTGTAGTCGGGTTGGTCCCAGGATATGAGAGAAGGTGGGCGAGGTCTGACGAGCTCTGTGCAGCTGGAAAGCCTGTCTCCTTCACCAATAAAAGTTGGTCTTTTAAAAGATACTTCCTCACCCACCTTGTCTCTCTCAGTAGAGGATAGGGCAGCTGGCTCCCTATAGGGACAGCTGACAAAGGATTCTAATAGACTTTGCGTAGTGGGGAGCCCAAGTGTGGTTGCTTCATGACAATGTGATGGGGTGAGATTACATGTTAAACATGAGGACCCTGATCAAAACAAGTTTCAAAGGGAAAAAACTCCATGCATTTTCCACCTGGCTCACACTGGGTCATACCCCTGGAAAATTAAATATATTTTTCTTATTTGGGGGCCAAGAAATATGTGGTGGAAATCCCGTCCCAACCTCCTAAACCCTCTGCCTGTCAGATTGGAGGTGTGGCTCTTCAGTTCCAGGAACGCTATTCTTTCCCCTTGTCACAGCTGTTTCTGGTTACGAAAACAGGAGCACTTCCCCAGCAGATTCTCAGCAAAAGCTGCCCTTTCATTTCCAGAACTGGCCACGTCGGCCACGCCTTCCTCTCCCCCTGCTGTCACAACGCCAAGCACGCTCCTGCCTTCAGGGACATCGTTTGCCCTTGCTGAGTTTCATTTCTTTCCTTTTTCGTAACTCACAAGACATGGCTAATGAGAGAGGCCTGCGGATTCTCGTCTGCAAGGAGGATGTTTATTCCTTGGCTCTGGACCAGTAACATTCTTGGGCCGACTTGCTTCCCAAAGCAAAGAGAAATAAACTCATAAATACTGGAAGTGGCCTGCTGGCCAGCCCTGCAACAGGGTTTTGGACCCCAAGCCAGAGGGCTGTTATCAGGCCCTGCTTCTACCCATATTGAGGGCCTTTGCTGTCAGGTACAGCACTTCATTCCCAAAGTGTGTGAGGACACATCCACCCTAACAGAAGGAATGTGGGCACCATCATTGTGACCTATGTTGGGAAGTTTATTACTTGTTGTAGCTAATGCTAGATGGACAGAGCAGGAGTAAGTACGTACATACCATGAAAGACTAGAGGGAGTGTAGGGAAGAAGGCAGGAGGAGGAATAGTAATTACTCTGCGGAACTCATTGCCATAGGAAGTCACTGATGCCAATAATTCAGCAAGATTCAAAAAGTGATCAGACATTTATATGAATAACAAGAATATCCAGAGATATCATAAGGGATATTAAACCTCATGCTTCAGGGCTTAAGGCAATCTCTAATAGTTAGAGATCACTTTGAGACCCAGTCAGGGCTGGCTCCAGGCACCAGCCCTGCAAGCAGCTGCTTGGGGCGGCCAACAGTAAGGGCCGGCACGTCCGGGTCTTCGGCAGCAATTCGGCAGCGGGTCCCTCACTCCCTCTTGGAGCGAAGGACCAGCCACCGAATTGCCGCTGAAGACTGAAGTGGCGGTGGTAGAGCTGCAGATCGCGATCACGGCTTTTTTTCCCTTTATTTTTGCTGCTTGGGGTGGCAAAAACGCTGGAGCCAGCCCTGGACTCAGTGTGGGGGGCAGGTTACCCCACCTCTGCTGCTGTGGGATTCTTACACCTTCTTCTGAGGCATCTGGTGCTGGCCACTGCCAAAGATGGGATACTGGACTAGACGGACTTTAGGATTTGCCAGGCTGGATCAGAACCATATTCCAATGGAAAGACCAAATGGTGGAGTTGTTATATTTTTGAAGAGTTTGCCTGACTGAGAAATCCAGTTTAATGACTACTTGAGCCAAAGTAAACAACTCCCTACTCCAAAACAGCTGGAAAAGTTAGTGTTAGGGGAGGTGGCCCTTGAAATCCAGTGTTGGCTATAAGAAAAGTAAAGATAAATCCCATCTGGGGGTAGTATTTTTGCTGGCTTGCTGATGGCTTTCATGGTGGCAGTGAGTGAGTTTGAGTGGCAGATAAGCCAAATAAGAAAGTGTTGCCCGACCAGTAAAAAGCATCAATCCAAATGTAATACTGGATACCCCCGTCCACTCTCTATTCTGCTTTCAGGATGAGAATCGTTATGTTGTTAGTAATGCAGGAAGCTGAAAAATCCCAGCTTGATTTTCAGACACTAGGCTGAATTCTCAGCAGTAACGCTTGTTTTGACCTGTAACTAGACATTCTAGGTACCAGAGCCTCAGTGAGTACTGCGTTGTCAGTACGTCATTTTTACCATGGTAGTTTTCTGACCATAACCGCACTTGGGGGAAAAAAAATCTGTCCCCACCCTTTGTGTCAGGGCTCTTGGAAAATTTCCGCCAGCATGGTTTTATTAAATGAATGGCAGGTAAATTCAGGAGGAAATGCTATTTCACATAGGGAGGCGTTAACCTTTGGAATGTGCTGCAGCAGCTTGTTGAGTCAAATACCATGGATGAATTTGAAAAAGTCCTGATGGTTTTATGACCTTTAATAACCTTTAGTGACATGCTAAAGGACATGAGCTGATTCCTTAGAGATCAGGAAGGAATTCTCCAATGCCTTTCACCCATCCTCCCACCATGGACACTACTGCACAATGGTCTGACTTTATTTTGAAGGGTGGGGAGATCAGTTTCCTCTGAAGCATCAGGCATAGATTATTGTCTGAAGCAAAATAGAGGATGAGATTGATCAGTTTGGCAAATAGTCTCTTTCCCAGTGATTAGTTGTATCAGCACTTCCCAGCTCACTCCATCCCTATGGATACAAGAATGCTCTGTTTGTTATGAAACTCCTGTGAATGTTCTATTTCTTCAGGCTGTTGCTGAGTTTTGAAAACCACTGGTCTCAGAGACAGAGCAGCACAGGTGTGTGAGCTAGGGAGAAAGAGACCCAATTTCCCCTCTCCCTCCAGAGCACAGGAAACTTTGCAGGTCTGTGTTTCTCAGGGTGCTATTCCTGGGAAGCCAGTCATAGAGCTGCGATGGGGTTTAGCCTTAACCCTGGTTTCCTCACCATAGATGGCTTTGAAGAGCCACTATCAGGTTCAAATCGCCTGTCTATGTAAGGACACTACCTCACTGCAGGTGATAAAGAGTGAGAATGACTTTGCTTTTGTTTCTAGTCAACTTCACTTCTGCTCTCCAGGGCGTGAGGTGGTGATGTTTGGGTGCAGATTGCAGAGGATGTCTTAATCTTTTCCACCGTGGGAAGGTATCACCTTGAGGCAAATCCTCAAAGTCGCTTTCCTATGGCTGTTTGCGATGAGGATGCTTGCGGGGAGAGGCACTTTGGGTTGGGTATCTTGTTCTTTCCTCTCGGCTTCCTGTTTCTTGCAAGCCTCTATTTGTAAATGCCTTCTCTTTCTTGATGTGAACTGCTGCTTTGTGGAGATGAGTATGATGCACAGGAGACTCAAAGCTCTTTCTGCAACCAAGTGGCTCTGGAGAAGGGGCCATGCTGGGGATTTTCCCATGTAAGGTTCCTGTTAGTTACCCCCATGAGACCTCCTTCCATCAGCCTGCCCTGTTCAGCTGGCTTTTTGACAGGCAAGGGGATGGATTGTGCAGCACCAGCCACAGTGCTGCAAAACAGAGACCCACAGCTGCAGCGCCTGCTTCACTAAACAGCAAAACAGGTCGTGCATCAGCAAATGAAAAAGGACAGATGGTGCCTGCTAATACAGCTTAGTTTAGAGGCCTGCAGGATTAACCCCTCTGCTGCCACATCTCCAGAAGAGAGCAAATGGAAAGGGAGATGTTGGATTAGGGCAGAGATGTATGGCTACTCCTGGCCCTGCCTGTGTTTTGTAGCATTAATTAATCTGAAAGGCTGTAAAAGATGCCCTGATCTGTAGTCAGGGTGCTCTGAACACTAAGCTTGGAGAAGCGAGGGGCTGACCGGGATTCCCTCTGGATCTTGGTTGGAGCTAACCTGTCCCCAGTCAGTTCTGATCCACCCTTGGGGGCAATGCAGTCAGTCACGCAGCTGTCCCTGCGCCCCCAGAAGAAGCACCGAGAGCTCTGCTTTATGCATATTGATAATCTGCCTGTGGAACCCACAGTTTCTTGTGCCAGATTGGAGACTGTGACAGTCTCTCATTTAGCCTTCTGAACTCTCAAGCACTCACATGACTCTGTGAACAGGACAGAGAGCTGAGGCAGAAGCCTTCAGTCTTTGTAACTGATTCTCCCTGACACACTGCTCTCCTTTCCTGGAAATCAGGCCACTGCCTTGCTGTGTTCTCAACAGTGAAGGCAATCCTTGTGTTTCTGCTGGAGCCTGTCACCACCTGCTCATTGTGAGCATAGCAAGCCCTTGAAGGCTACAGGGATGTTGAGTCTTTGTTGGCCTCCCCTAGTCATGTGGGGTCTGATCTTGCGAGGTGCTGAGTGCTCTCAGCTCCTGGTGATATTAGTAAGAGCTGAGGGTTCCCAGTATTGTAGAGGTGGTGCTGTTGTTCTGTCTCCGGGTCTCATTTGTGATCACCAGTGGCAAGCTTTTCCCCCTTTCATTCCACTGTTGCATTACAGCACATCGTGCAACCCAGCATGACATCAGCCAAGAGGCATCTGGCGTCCTTGATCAGGTACTGGTATTTTCAGGCATTGGCCCCAGACGGTTTGCCCTGTAGCATTTCTTCTGATGTCAGGTGGTTTGGAGCACTAGTCACTACAAGAGCTAAATGGTCCAGCTCCTCCCTCCCTCCTCTGAGCCTCACTCTGATTGCCTACTCCTCTCTGGCTTAGCCTCTCACCTTGAAGTACAGGGCTAAGAAGATGTTCGTCATCACCACCTCCGTCTAGCCCAAACCAGCTGCAACAAGCATTTGGGGTTTTCTCAAGTTGGTAATTTGCATGTGTTTATGCTCTCACCAAATCCATAATTGTGTCTGTCGAATGGTTCAGGTCAGAGGGTTGTCTTGCTGCTCCCTTTGTGTTACACGTATCAGACTGGTATGTTTCCAGGTTAGATCGCTACTGGGTTAACCCATTCTGGCTATAATCCCTTATAACTGGGAATGATCAGTCACAAGGTAATGGAAAATTACTATTTCTAGCCCTTATAGTTGTGGGGTAACGACACATTACGTCAGGTATATACTCAGGAATCAGAACAGCCTGTGCTCGTATTACCGAAGGAAACCCTTTTTTATAGGCAGGAAAAAAAATATCTAATCGCTATTATAAACTGCCACTTACTGCTCCTTATCTGTACACGTCAGACAGAATAGACTATCACTCAGCATGTCTACACTGATCGTCTGGACACCCATCCAGGAAGTCTTGCCTGGCCAGCTCAAACCTCAGAGAAGCAGCCCAGGCAGAAATGAGCAATGTAAGACTCCCACCTCTTATCCACCATCTTCCCACGCAGAATCCTTCCTCCTCCCATTTCTTGGATCAGCTGCTGACAGCATTCAGAATGCGTCCTCCTTCTGCGGAGGTGGCTCCTGAGATGATTCTCCCTTGCAAACACCTTGCAGCACTTCAGGGAAGACACAGTCCTTCTCTTCTCTGGGATGATTTAGTTGGGGATTGGTCCTGCTTTGAGCAGGGGGTTGGACTAGATACCTCCTGAGGTCCCTTCCAACCCTGATATTCTATGATTCTATGATTCTCTCATCCATCTAACCCTAAGGAAAGGTCTGTTCATTCCAGGTCAGCCGTGAGGGCCCACTGCGTATCCCTTGGCAGGACCACTAATTCTGGGATCAGCAAAAATTAGGGAGTGTTTGGTGTTCTATCTGTAAATGCTGCAAGTGCTTTCCCAGTGCTCCATGTGGCATGTCTGTCTCCCAGGAGATTACACAATGACAGCATCCTCTTTAGAAAGTTATTGTGGGGAGTGAAGAGATTGTTGTGCTGTGTGTGCGTGTGATACTGGAGAGGGCGTGTAATTGCAAGGTAAGGCAAAGTAATGCTATTTTGAGGAGCCTTGAAAGTCTGATCCCAGAGCTCCCGTATCCTGCCTTTTGTTCCTCATTTAAAAGAATGTAGATCCTGGTTAAATTCAGCAGATAGAAGGAGGATAAAGCAGACTCATCTGCTCACATGGAAATATCTCATGGGACCATGAGAGGGAAATGGGACATGAAACAACTAGAACAGTGTATTTGTATAGAAATGGTGCACAGAGTTGTCTCCCCATCCTTGTCCAAGAAAAGAAAATGGTCTCATGAGAACAGACTGCTCTGTGAAATGATCGATATGCCTGTCATCAATATGCAGTGTTTCTTCCCCAGGGACTTACAAGGTTGTGACCCAATCATTCGTCAACTCTTATAAATACTATTGGTACTTTGTACCTACAAAGAACCTTTCTTCAAAGGATCTCCAAGTCCTTTACAAACAATGATGTTTCCTAAAACCCCTATGCGTAGGCAGGGCTGCCCAGAGGATTCAGGGGTCCTGGGGTCTTCAGCGGCAGGGGGTCCCCACTTTGGCGGTAATTCGGCGGCGGGGGGTCCTTCCGCTCTAGGACCTGCCGCTGAAGTGCCCTGAAGACCTGCAGCGGGGGCCACCTGCTGCTGAATTGCCACCGAAGACCCGGCACTTCGGCAGCGGGTCCCGCTTCGGCAGTAATTTGGCGGCGGGGGGTCCTTCCACCCCGGAGCAGAAGGACCCCCCACAGCCGAATTGCCGCTGAAGACCCGGAGCAAAAGAAGCTCCGGGGGCCCGGGCCCTGCGAGAGTTTTCCGGGGCCCCTGGAGCGAGTGAAGGACCCCACTCCAGGGGCCCCGAAAAACTCTTGTGGGGGCCTGGGGCAAATTGCCCCACTTGCCCCCCCTGGGCTGCCCTGTGGGAAGGTCAGTATTATCATTCCAGTTTCACAGAAAGAAGAAGTGACTTGTTCACGGTAACAGAGCTAGGATGTGTTCTTAGCTCTTTAGGGCAGGAACCTTGGGTGAGATTCTGTGCTATGTTCCTAAGAGCTTTTAAGCCACCTTTGTGCCCTCCTGATCCTGAGCTACTCTGTGGGCTGCAACAGCTTGTCTATAAGTCACAGCAGCCTCCTGGGCCTGTCCTATGGGCTGCTGCACTGCCTGGAATCTCTGCAGCACTGTATGCCCTGTCTCTGCGCCTGGCATGCCTCCAATGCCAAGGTTTGCAATGGGGTCCTCAGACGCATTCCTGCACTGGGGAATCCTTTTAGAGCCCTTTAACATTGCTCTGGCTGTCTTACCCAGTGTAAAGGAGCTGAAGATCCTGGCCCCCGGCAATAAAGCAAGTCTACAAGGCCCGTGCGCTGTGCTGTGTAGACATACCCTAAGAATCTTAACTCTGACTGGCAGCCAGGCCCCTGCTCTAATCCCACCCATTTGATTTTCCCTCATCCCCCCAGTCCCTTCCCCCTGCTTTAACTTTCTCTGTGGTCCCCTCATGAATACAGGGCTGCCCAGAGGATTCAGGGGGCCTGGGGCAAAGCAATTTTGGGGGCCCCTTCCATAAAAAAAAGTTGCAGTATTATAGAATACTATATTTTCGTGGGGGTCCCTGTCGGGCCCAGGGCCTTGGGCAAATTGCCCCACTTGCCCTCCCCCCTCTGGGCAGCCCTGCATGAATAAGCAAGGATTTTCCCCCAAACTTCTTCCATGCCAGGACATAGGCTGTGATCTATTGGTAGCTACCCCAGCCCCATGTGTGTGGAGGGGAATCGCTAGGGCACACGCTATCCTAAATAAAAGTGCTGCTCATGAGGGAGGGTTTTAAACTTCACTGGTGGAATGAGCTGTAGGATTTAGCCCTAATGACTCCTTGTCCACCCTGTAGCTCTTTATATTCAAAAAGACTCATACAGGCCTGAGTGGGAGAGGAGCAGGCACTCATTTACCACATCTCTGGGTGGGGGCAGGGTACGTGGCAGGAGCTGGAGTTTCTATTTTAAATGACACAAACCCAAACTGGCTGGGCTGTTTGACGAGGCACCGCCACAGAATATTCCAGGCTGGTGTGAGTGTGTCCTTGGCACTCCCCACTCCCTTTGTGCAAACCAAACGGTCCCACCATGAGAGGGGAGTTTCGCAACCTCCAGTTCAGACTAACCAGGCAAGCTTCACATTTCCTGGTAGATTGACTCTGCTTTCACTCTCCATCTTACAAAGGGTTTTTTTCAGTACATAGCCAGAGGCCTTTCCTCCCTCCCTGCAGCCTTGTGACTCTGACAGATCGCTCTGAGTGTGTGTGTGTGTGTGTATTCAGCAGCACTGTGGGTGGAAGAAGAGAAGTTTCAGAGCTACCATGTCTCACCCACTTCTATTTCTTACTGAATGCTGATTGTGTGTGGTGCTGTACAAAGAGAAAGACACACAAGCCATGCAGCTAAGTTGAGGTTGATACTTTAGCAAAGGGTTCAGTACCACAGCAGTGCAGGGTGTTGTTGGTTTGGTGCCGAAAGGCTTCATGGGAGAGGTCTCATTTTAAGGCAGCTTTAAAAGTATCTGCGTCCAATCCTGCTCTCATTTAAACTGAGAAGAGCTGGAAGATCTGAAGTCAGTAGTCACTCCAGATTTATGCCAGTTTAGGTGAGAGCAGATTTTGACATTCTCATATGGGGTTTGCTCTCTGTTTCCCCAAGGCTTTTAAAATCTCCCTCATTTTTTTTTTCATATTTCTCTGAGGCAAACAGTCAGAACTGGAGACCACCCCAAATCCATGTGATTTCCTTGTAATTCCTAGGTATGAATAAACTGATCTGCAGATTCGGAAGAATTTCCCATTGGCTCCTATCCTCCCTCCCTTAACAGCAAACTTCCTTGTTTACTTTCCTTCCCAACAAGTGTTTTCTTCAGTTTGAATAAAAACAAACCGTTGGGTCTGAATTGCTCTTTGGTCAGGAACATGCAGAGCAGGAGCCAATGAACTCCTGGCAAAGGCGGAGGAAACTCTCCACAAAGAAACACCTCTATTGATCAGATTTTGTTTTCAGAGAGATGATATGTCTGGACCATGGCAGGCTCAGAGGTGTCAAAAGCCACTTGTATTGATCAGACCTGGGAGACAGCTGAATCCTTTCAGACTGTAAAAGGCAGTCAAGGTTCTGAAGGATTTTAAGGGTGGAAGGGGAGAGAGGAAGATGGCCATCCAACTAAATATACATGAAAGGATCCTCTTGAGAATCCGCTCAAATAGACCTTGGCATCTCCCTGCCCTGTTTGTGTCCTGACTCCTGGTATAGGGGGATAAAGAGCCATTTCTGCAAAGTCAGTGGTGGCAAGCTGATGTGTTTCACAGGGACTCCAAATGGTTTTACTTTCTGTCTCCCCATTTGTGCCTGTGTTAGCAGGGATATCAGGCGAGTCTCATATTCATTTTCAGTAACAGGGACAAAATCGTCCATGTTCAAGGTACAGGATATAGCTCGTACTGAGGAAGGGAATTGTAGCAGAGAGTGGGAGCTCTGTATCTTATTAGGAACTTAGCCCTGGTCTATATCAATTCTTATACTGGTTTAACTATTTCAGTTTGGAGTGTGATTTTTTTATCTACTAAAGTAGTTTAAATCAGTACAACATTTAATGGGGACGTAGTTGTACTATCTTAAAGTGCCTTATACCAGTATAACTTATCCTCCTTCCCAAATGGGCATAGCTATACTGGTATATGGCACCTTTATATCAACATAACTGCATAACTGCATCTACACTAGGGGTTGTACTGCTTTAACTATGCTGCTATAATTAAAGTGGTACAATTTTATATGTATTCAAGATCGTAGTCATTGCCATAACTAGTCCATTTTGTCCAGTATCCTGCCTCCCATAGCAGCCTGTACCAGGTGCTGCAGAGGAAGGTGTATAGAAGCTTGAAATGAGCAATTAAGCAATGACCTACACTTAGAGGAAGGTTCTTCCTGGCCTCTTTCAGCTACAGATAGTTTTATGCCCCAAAACGAGAAGATTTCTATCCCTTCTAACTCTCACATGGGTGTATAGATGTCAGGTGCTTTGAGATCCTCAGATTAAAGTTGCTATAGAAATGCTGTTTTATTCCATATTAAATATTATGATGATGATTGATGATGCAGAAGCCTGGTAATAAGCAGGGTGCATGACTCTCACTCTGTCTCGGTTATTTTACCAGACATCATTCACCCCCCTCTTCCTTCTTGTAGAAGTGATGTGTTTGACTTGCTAGACTGCCATCTTAATAGAAGGATTTTTGTTCCCTGGAGTGTTGGTCTGCAATTTTGTGATATGTGGTGGCAACCGGGTATCGGCGGTTATCGTTTTGTGGTACCAAGGTGTCATCAAGACTTATGTTGAGCTGATGTGCAGAGACATCATCAGGCAGTGTGCGGCACTGATACATAGATATGGTGTGGCGCTGAGGTTTCATTGCACATTGTGTCGTGCTGACATGTGAATGTGATATGGCACCAAGCTGCCGCCGGGCACTGTGTGTCGATGGCACGTTGGCATATCATGGCACTCGGTGGTGAGATCTGCTGCCAAGACATGGAACCACAGTGTCAAAAGGGAGTGTGTGCCACTGGCATGTTGTCATCAGTGTCATGGGCACGCATGTGTCAATGGCATGTTGAGATGTCATGGTATTGTGATGTCATAGCTGTAAGCAAGCTGCGGTGGCTGAGTCTGTTAGCAAAGGAAAAGACCAGCCTTGAGACTGGGCAAAGCTTGGGTTGTGATAGGGTGACCAGATGCCCTGATTTTATAGGGACAGTCCTGATGATTTGGGGGTCTTTTTCTTATATAGGTTCCTATTACCCCCACCCCCTGTCTGGTCACCCTAGCTGCACATCCCCACTTCCAGGCCCCCCCCCCACAGAAATGTGGGGCCCACCGCCTGCCATTTCACCCAAGTTAGAGACGTTTAGGTGACCCCCGACCTCGGTGCACATGTTCCTGCTCTTTCCCCTCCCCCTCCAGACCTGCCCACTTCAGTGGGCATGTGCCCATATCCAAAATGGCCGCCTTGGCGGCCGAGCGCCGTCACGTGACGAGCCTTGCCGTTGGAGTGGGGCGGGTCTCCCCGCCCCGTTGCGCCTGCGCAGTGGACGCGGGGTGTGTACGTTAGTCGCCGCTGAGAGGAGCCAGGCGCCTCGTTCGTCCGCCGAGGGGACCCGTTTGTCTCCGCAGGCAGCCGCGCGCCGCCATGGGCTCCGAGAAGGACTCCGAGTCCCCCCGCTCCTCCTCCATCCACGCGGCCGCCCCCAAGTGCCCCAAGCCCGGCCGCCGCCGCCGCCGCCTCTCCTTCCAGAGCGTCTTCTCGGCCGCCGCCGCCTCGGCCTCCGGCGGGGTGAGGGGCCGCCGCCGGGCCAAGGCCGAGCCGCCGCCGCCGCCCCCCGCCCCGGCTCCCCCGCCGGAGCAGGAGGAGGCCCCGGCCGAGGCCGAGGCCGAGGCGGAGGAGCTGGAGTGCCCGCTGTGCCTGGTGCGGCAGCCGGCGGAGAACGCGCCGCGCCTGCTCTCCTGCCCGCACCGCTCCTGCCGCGCCTGCCTCCGCCAGTACCTGCGCATCGAGATCACCGAGTCCCGCGTCAACATCTGCTGCCCCGAGTGCAGCGAGCGCCTCAACCCCGCCGACATCCGCCGGCTGCTCTGCGACTCGCCGCACCTCGTCGCCAAGTACGAGGAGTTCATGCTGCGCCGCTGCCTGGCCGCCGACCCCGACTGCCGCTGGTGCCCGGCCCCCGACTGCGGGTGAGTCCCGGGGCCGGGGGGGGCTCTGGCCTAGGGGGCACTGGGTCTGATCTTCTCCGGGAGGGGGGCGGGGGCTGGCCGAGCCCGGGGGACAGTGGGGCTGGTACCCCCTTCTTTGGGGGGGTCTTGCCTGGGGAACCCTGGGTCTGGCACCTCCTTTTGGGGGGGGCGGGGCTGCCCTGGGAGAGCCTGGGGAACACTGGGTCTGGCACCTCCTTTTGGGGGGGCGGGGCTGCCCTGGGAGAGCCTGGGGAACACTGGGTCTGGCACCTCCTTTTGGGGGGGGGGGCTGCCCTGGGAGAGCCTGGGGAACACTGGGTCTGGCACCTCCTTTTGGGGGGGGCGGGGCTGCCCTGGGAGAGCCTGGGGAACACTGGGTCTGGCACCTCCTTTTGGGGGGGCGGGGCTGCCCTGGGAGAGCCTGGGGAACACTGGGTCTGGCACCTCCTTTTGGGGGGGCGGGGCTGCCCTGGGAGAGCCTGGGGAACACTGGGTCTGGCACCGCCTTTTGGGGGGGGCAGGGCTGCCCTGGGAGAGCCTGGGGAACACTGGGTCTGGCACCCTCTTTTTGGGAAGAGCTGGTGTGTGTGTGTGTGGCACCCTCTTTTTGGGAAGAGGTGTGTGTGTGTGTGTGTGTGTGTGTGTGTGTGAGAGAGAGAGAGAGAGAGAGAGAGAGACACACACCTTGGTAGAACCATGAGGATAGTGAGTCTGACTCGGGGAGAAACAAGGGATCTGCCCCCAGGGCAGGGGGATGAATTGTAAGAGACAACTTTGAACTTGTCCAGCTGTAGAGGGATGTGATCCTGGCATCCTGAACGGGAAGGCTCTGTCCCTGCTACGGGCAATGGAGGTTGCCTTGACTCTGTTGGAAGGCGGGTTCCCCTACTCTCAGTCGTTGCTGAAGGGAGTCCCCACTGCCCCTTTTGAACGGTGGGGATATAGGATTGTCTTGAGTTTGGTGTGGCTCTGCCAGACTGCTGTCTTGGGAAGGTGGGAGGGGACCCGGGGCTTTTAACTGGGACTTCTGCAGGAAAAATTGTGAAGCTGATCCAGAAAAATCCCTTTTTTTTTTTCTAATAATGCTGTTAGTAAAGGTAGTGGTGTGGTAACACATTTCCATTTTCTTCAGGGCCATTCATTATAAGTTGCTTGGGAAGGAAGGGGCATACAGATTTGCTAATGTGTAGGTTTTTTTCTTAAAGGACACAGTAAGAAACAAGGGAGTTGTAAGACCACAGCAGAGGAGATGTGCCAGTCATTGTAGACTAAAGATGCCTAATTGAGCTCTCTTTGTAAATAATTGGGAGTATGGGGGTCAGACTATAAAACTGTCATGTTATGACTTTGAGCTTGAGTGAGTGTCACTTGCCCTGTCTTTGCCTCAGCTTCTGTCTTTAAAATAAGGATAGTACTGTTTACCTACCCACGGTAAGTCTTTAGATGAAAAGCTCCATATATGTTTTTTTTTTAATGTTTAGTATTACAGTGACACATAGGACTGTTTCTTCTGTTTATAAGCCTATTCAGCCTCTAGAAGCACACCTTTGTAAAGAAAAAAGCATAGTCTAGTGCAGGGGTGGCCAACCTGAGCTTGAGTCAGAATTTACCAGTGTACATTGCCAAAGAACCATATTAATATGTCAGCAGACCCCTTCAGCTCCCCCCCCCACACACACACACTCCCAGAGCCTCCCACCCACCGGCAGCTCTGCCAATCTGCACCTCCTCCCTTCCCACATCTCCCAATCACCTGTTTTGTGGGGTGCAGGAGGCTCTGGGGAAAAAGGGGAGGAGCGAGGGCATGGCAGGCTCAGGGAAGGGGTGGAGTGGAGGCAGGACCTGTGGCTGTGCCAGGGTCTGAGCAGTGAGACACCCCCCTGCACATTGGAGAGTTGGTGCCTGTAGCTCCAGCCCATGAGTCAGTGCCTATACCAAGAGCCTCATATTAACTTCTGGAGAGCCACAGGTTGGCCACCTCTGGTCTAGTGGCTTAAATATTTTTTTCTGTCTCAGCCAATGATTTGATCTGTGATCTAGGGCACGTCACTTAACCTCTCTTTAGCTAGCTGGGAACTAGACTTGACCCGGGGCGGGGGTTTGCATCTTAATAAATGTTCAAAAAAGTACTTTAAGATTTTTGCTAAGTATTAAGTTAAATCAGAGCCCCCATCATGCCAGAATCCTCTTCCTGCCCATACTTTTCCATGTCTTGCAGATACCTAGACATTTTCTTATGGATTCAGGTGGATAGGCTTTAGTTTGTGTAGGAGGCTAATAACTAACTGGTTATTAGACAGTGCTCTCTCACTATAAAGCTGATGTTACAGACCAAGGGATTTGAGACCATGGGTTGTGGGAGCATGGAACAGTTAGATATGAAGTACCACTTTTCCAGAGAATGTTTCAGAATGAATTCCTAGGGGTTAGCTGTGATCACATCCTTGTTTCTCTAATTTAAAAGCAAGCTTTATTCTGAAATAATGGGAAGTATGGGGTTTCCCCTACTGTGTGTGCTGCTGAGAGCAAAAATAGAGTTGATGAGCTATAGAAATTCTTTCCACACCTGCAGGAGGAACTGTAAATTCTGGTTTTCCTCAATGAGGGAAATCTTTACCAAGCTGGTACCAGCGTGTTGAAGCACAATGGTGGAGGAATAATGTTGAATCATATTGACTCATTCATCAGTTGCTTAAATGAGGAACTGTCTAACTCTGGCGAAAACTCAGTCCATGCAAACATGGTGACTTTCTAATTTGCATATTGTTGCTTTCATTTTCTCTTCTTTTTCTTTAAACTAGGCTTATCTAGGTTTCTGATATAGCATAAGCACAGGCTTGTTGGTAGAGGGGATTCTGTATTTTATCTATCTATCCAAGAATGCAGCAGAAACAAGCAGAAGGCTTAAAAATACAATCCCCGCTAGTGGGGATGTTATGGGAAGTTTTGTCCTCAGAGCAAAGGTGGCAAGATTCCTAAGATCTAATCACAGCTTTGTTGCAAACTCTGTAGGCAAATTGCTTAAGGTCTGTGTCTCAGGGCTTGTCTACATCACAAAGTTGCAGCGCTGGTGAGGGGGTTACAGCGCTGCAACTTAGGAGATGTACACATCTGCAGGGCATCACCAGCGCTGCAACTCCCTGTTTGCAGCACTGGCCGTACTCCCGTTTTGTCTCGGGTGTAGAGGATCCAGCGCTGGTAATCAAGTGTAGACACTTACCAGCGCTTTTCTTGACCTCCATGGAATAAGCAGGTATCCCAGCATACCTGAGGAAGCCTCTCTGGTAATCAAGCAGGTCTCCTTCCCCGGTTTGCTCTCGCGTTCCCCGAACCCCCGTGCAAGCAGGTCTCCTTCCCTGCGGTTTGCAGGGGGGTTCGGGGAACGCGAGAGCAAACCGCGGGGAAGCTGGTCTCCTTCCCCGGTTTGCTTTCGCATTCCCTGAACCCCCGAGCAAGCAGGTCTCCTTCCCTACGGTTTGCAGGGGGGTTCGGGGAACGCGAGAGCAAACCGCGGGGAAGCTGGTCTCCTTCCCCGGTTTGCTCTCGCGTTCCCCGAACCCCCCTTGAAGCCGCCCAACAGCGCTGCAGTGTGGCCACATCTAAAACCACTTCCAGCGCTGGTTGCTGTAAGTGTGGCCACTCTGCAGCGCTGGCCCTATACAGCTGTACTAATACAGCTGTAACAACCAGCGCTGCAAAATTGTAGATGTAGACATACCCTTAGGTTACATGGGTGCTGTGCAAGGATTTATTTACTATTAAAACTTGTTCCTTGGGGGCTCAAGGTTAAGTTAGCTTAAAACAATCAAGGTTTTTGATATTGCTGTTTAGGGTGACTCGTAGGCATTGGGGACCACATCAAGGAGGTAGATCAGATCATATTCCTGACATAGTAATACCCTTGGAATCTGCCTTGCTACTCAGCTAGGGAAAATGTAGTTACCACTTGCTGAGTTTTCTTTTTTACTGATGTGATGTTTATCAGCGTATTTGATTTAAAATGTAAACACACCAAAGCCAATTGAGACTGCCTGGCCATGAGAAGATGTTCCCGGCATGGCCCCTAAGGACATTACTTTTTCACTAGTAGTTTATAGTGTATACCTAATACAGTTGCGGCTAGGGCAGGCTTCTGAAAGCTAATGTAACATTGATCTTTGTTGCGCAAACAGTTGATGTCATCTGGCTGCCCTTGCCCAGTGAGCTAACAGTTTGTACATAGGCAGCTTACAAAAGGTTTCAAAATAAACTATAGAGTTGATATCCCCTCCCCTTCCTCTTAGAAACCAACAAGCGAGGATGTGTCACTTTGTGAAACTCTACCAGTAGACAGAGCATCCCTGCCATCTTCATTGTTAGTGACACTTTAACAGAGGCTGTCAGAATGAGTCCCGAGGTGGGAAGAGAGATTATTTACCCTAAACTCATTCTTCCTGGCAGACTTGTCTAGTTGTCCTTGTGTAAAGCCAGGAATACCAGTTATTTTTCAGTGCCTGGATAGATGGTTCACTTTCCTGTGGACTGGCTGAGCTGGAATGGCTAGTATGAAGGACTGGTGAGCAGACTTGTTCTCAGAAGTTCTGACGAATGTCATGCCCTCTCCTGAATGAGGTGTGATGTGGTAAGGAGTGTGGAGCGTATGACTCTTGTTTCTCTCCAGCCATGCATGTGGTTTTGAGAATAAATGTGCCAAGAGTCTACTGGACAGATGTGTTCCAAAACACAAGCCATGTGGCATGCAGCATCCTGACTGGCACGCCTCTGCATCCCACCCATGCCAAACAACTTCATAAGTGAGCAAGCTTAGCGATGCTGTCTAGAGAGGTAAAATATAGATGTGACATTAGAATCTGTTTCCATGGCAATGCTGGTCTTTTGGCATACCATCAGCTCTTCAGACAAATACAGATTTTTGTCTGCCCATTGCAATCAGCTGGTGCTGCTGTCTGGTGTATGTCTCACTGTATCTCTACTAAAGGCTTAGGGAAACAACTGAACTAAGTGAAGGAGGCTGAACTTGATTGTGGTGAGGCACGCTCTCCCTCAGAGCAAATGGAGGAGGCAGGCATCTCGGTGGCTGAGAGAGAGTAGGCTAGAAGCAGCACTCTATAGTAATATTGGGGTTTAAGGTAGAGGCTTGCAGCCACACCTGGGATGTGGAAAGGTCAGGATACTCCTTGTCACTCCAACAGCTGTCCTTATACCTGGAAGTATCAGAGGGGTAGCTGTGTTAGTCTTTATCTATAAAAGCAGCAAAGAATCCTGTGGCACCTTATAGACTTATACCTGGAAGTGACTAATTGTTGAACTGCAGGGATGTCTCAAAGGCCAGGTGAAGAAGGATGCACACATGTTAACCATTCAGACCCTGCAGTGCTCGATGTAGCCTGATGTCATCCATGTGCTGGGTAGAGCATTTGATCAGCCTCTTTAGCTGGACTTAAAAAAATAAGAATTCACAGCCTGATTTTTATTTTTTAAGAGGCTAAAAAGCATGTAGTTCACTCCATGAACTTCGTGGGACTAAACATTCAGTGCTTAGTAACTGTTCTGGGGGTTTGGTGTTTTTGTTAAGAAAACAGTACTGTCTGAGAGAGCCAGAAAAGCTTCAGAATTCTCTACTGCAGGGTCAGTTCGGTACATGTAAGCATTAATGTAGCACGTTGAGGTATCCTGGCCTTCCTGGTAATATAGTTGTCAGGCCCCAAAATGGCTATAACAGCTGGCATCAGTGTTTTCTTTAAAAGCCGTTAATGTCCTACCCTTGAATGTGTCTCCCTGCTAAGGAGTTCGCTGTAGCCTACTGGTAGGAGGTAAGGATGTGTGAGTAAGATCCCTCTGACAAAATGTTCAGTAATCAAATGTAGCTTGAGTTAATCGTTCCTAGATTGCTTGCATCCTCTCTCTCATCTAGTATTGGTCTTGAATGCCAGAAATACAGTTGCTATTTGCACATGGAGGCCCTACAGTCGTGTCTTTCAGTTCCTGATTGTCAGCAGGGAGGCATTGTTTGTCTTTAACAGTTAGGCAGCACCCAGGCAGGGTCAAGTTGCTCAAACTCCCACAGGATATGAATCATTGTGGTATGACACATTCAGCAATTCTCACACTGCTGCTTCAGAAGTTGCAATGCAACTTGAATTCCACAGGCTCCAAAAATAAACCAACGGTGTGAGAGAATACCTCCACTTCTAACACATACTGCAGAAAACAGAATAAATCCCAAAGACTTCTGTCAGTGTCACAAGTCAGTTTCCTTAGGCCATGTCTACATCTAAAATTTTGCAGCGCTGGTTGTTACAGCTGTATTAGTACAGCTGTATAGGGCCAGCGCTGCAGAGTGGCCACACTTACAGCAACCAGCGCTGCAAGTGGTGTTAGATGTGGCCACACTGCAGCGCTGTTGGGCGGCTTCAAGGGGGGTTCCGGGACCGAGAGAGCAAACCGGGAAAGGAAACCAGCTTCGCCGCGGTTTGCTCTCTCGGTCCCGGAGCCAGCCAGCAAACCGCAGGGAAGGAGACCTGCTTGCTCGGAGTTCCGGGACCGAGAGAGCAAACCGGGAACGCCGCGGTTTGCTCTCTCGGTCCCGGAGCCAGCCAGCAAACCGCGGGGAAGGAGACCTGCTTGCTCGGGGTTCCGGGACCGAGAGAGCAAACCGGGAACGCCGCGGTTTGCTCTCTCGGTCCCGGAGCCAGCCAGCAAACCGCGGGGAAGGAGACCTGCTTGCTCGGGGTTCCGGGACCGAGAGAGCAAACCGCGGCGAAGCTGGTTTCCTTTCCCGGTTTGCTCTCTCGGTCCCGGAACCCCGAGCAAGCAGGTCTCCTTCCCCGCGGTTTGCTGGCTGGCTCCGGGAACGCGAGAGCAAACCGGGAAAGGAAACCAGCTTCGCCGCGGTTTGCTCTCTCGGTCCCGGAGCCAGCCAGCAAACCGCAGGGAAGGAGACCTGCTTGCTCGGGGTTCCGGGACCGAGAGAGCAAACCGGGAACGCCGCGGTTTGCTCTCTCGGTCCCGGAGCCAGCCAGCAAACCGCGGGGAAGGAGACCTGCTTGCTCGGGGTTCCGGGACCGAGAGAGCAAACCGCGGCGAAGCTGGTTTCCTTTCCCGGTTTGCTCTCTCGGTCCCGGAACCCCGAGCAAGCAGGTCTCCTTCCCCGCGGTTTGCTGGCTGGCTCCGGGAAAGGAAACCAGCTTCGCCGCGGTTTGCTCTCTCGGTCCCGGAGCCAGCCAGCAAACCGCAGGGAAGGAGACCTGCTTGCTCGGGGTTCCGGGACCGAGAGAGCAAACCGGGAACGCCGCGGTTTGCTCTCTCGGTCCCGGAGCCAGCCAGCAAACCGCGGGGAAGGAGACCTGCTTGCTCGGGGTTCCGGGACCGAGAGAGCAAACCGCGGCGAAGCTGGTTTCCTTTCCCGGTTTGCTCTCTCGGTCCCGGAGCCAGCCAGCAAACCGCGGGGAAGGAGACCTGCTTGCTCGGGGTTCCGGGACCGAGAGAGCAAACCGCGGCGAAGCTGGTTTCCTTTCCCGGTTTGCTCTCTCGGTCCCGGAACCCCGAGCAAGCAGGTCTCCTTCCCCGCGGTTTGCTGGCTGGCTCCGGGACCGAGAGAGCAAACCGCGGCGTTCCCGGTTTGCTCTCTCGGTCCCGGAACCCCGAGCAAGCAGGTCTCCTTCCCCGCGGTTTGCTGGCTGGCTCCGGGACCGAGAGAGCAAACCGCGGCGTTCCCGGTTTGCTCTCTCGGTCCCGGAACCCCGAGCAAGCAGGTCTCCTTCCCTGCGGTTTGCTGGCTGGCTCCGGGACCGAGAGGGCAAACCGGGAAAGGAAACCAGCTTGATTACCAGAGGCTTCCTCCTTCCACGGAGGTCAAGAAAAGCGCTGGTGAGTGTCTACATTGCATTACCAGCGCTGGATCACCAGCGCTGGATCCTCTACACCCGAGACAAAACGGGAGTACGGCCAGCGCTGCAAAGAGGGAGTTGCAGCGCTGGTGATGCCCTGCAGATGTGGACACTCTCAAAGTTGCAGCGCTGTAACTCCCTCACCAGCGCTGCAACTTTCTGATGTAGACAAGCCCTTAGAGCAATGTTCTGTGTACTGCATTTGGAGCTCATCCACGTGAGCTTCCTTGTAAACGTGCCAGCTAAATCTCCCCATTACCAGCTCAAACACATGGTGATCTCCCCCCATGCTCCCCTCTTCTTCTCAGTCTTCTAGTTCTTTCTGTAACTGGTTAATTTAAGACTGACCTATGAGAAAAGCCTCAGAAAGCCAAAGCACCCTTTCAGTTGTAATTCCTGCTAAATTGGGAGGATATAAGTGGAGGACTTCCGCATAAAGACTTCTTCCTCTAGAGATCACCCAGAGCTCCCTTCCTGAATTAGCTGCAGCTCTTAAGTCCTTTTGTCCATTTTTTAAAGAGCCAATCAAGTTTTTATAACATGATAAAACGAAGGTACAATTTAGTTTCATTAGGTCCATGTGCAGCTCCTCACACTTCTCTCTGGACTTGACTAAATGAAGCTATTAATATAACTAGCAAATGAATACCAGTATAAACAAATGGAAGGTAATGTGCATTGGAAGGAGCAAGCTGAGTTAGTCGTAGGTAGCAGGGTCTGAACTGGCTGTATCCACTGAAGCAACAGAACTTGTAGACTTGGAGGGCAGGTAAAGAAGTTGAAGCTGGACAAACTTAGAATAGAAATGAGGAGGAAACTTTTAACAATTAGGTTAATTAACCATTGGAACAATTTACCAAAGGTCATGGTGGATTCTCTATCACTGGCAATTTTTAAATAAAGACTGGATATCTTTCTAAAGAACACTCTAGGACTTTTTCTGGGAAGTTAAGTATGGCCTTTGGTTATACAGGAGGTCACACTAGAAGATCACATTGGTCCCTTCTGGCACTGGAATCTATAAAGAGAGATCTATTCAGTGGGCACTAGTGGTCAGGAGAAGGCTGTCAACAGGTACAGAGAGGAACATTAGATATGCTATTGTATAAATGGCATCCTTGCCTCATGTAGCTTAATGTTGGTCACCCAACCTCAAAACCCATATTAGAAAAGATCATCGGAATTGGAGAAACCAAGAATTTAAAGAGAGCTTGTACAGAAAGAGCAAGCTTCCATATCGGGAGAAATAGTAAAGCTTAATTTGGAAAGGAGACAAGCAAGAGGACTTGATAGTTAGTGAACCCCAGTCAAGCATTATGATTTACCTGTCCCATAGTTAGGGCCCTACCAAAGTCACGGTTCATTTTGGCCAATTTCACAGTCATAGGAATTTAAAAATAGTAAATTTCATGATTTCAGCTATTTAAATCTGAAATGTGAGTGTTGTAATTGTGGGGGTCCTGACCCAAAAAGGAGTTGTAGGGGGAGGGTGTCACAAGCTTATTGTATTGCCAGGAGCCCAGCTGCCTCCAGCAGCAGAACAGAAGTAAGTATGGCATGGTATGGTATTGCCACCTTTATTCCTGCGCTGCTGTGTGCAGAGCTGGGCCCTCAGTCAGCAGCCACTCTTCAGCTGTCCAGCTCTGAAGGCAGCACAGAAGTAAGGGTGACAGGGTGGCCTGGTATGGTATTGCCACCCTTACTGGGTGCCAACAGCTGCCACCCAGCTCTGAAGGCAGTGCAAACATGAAGGTGGCAATACACAACCTCCCTAAAATAACCTTGCAACACCCCCCCACAACTCCCTTTTGGATCAGGACTCCCATTTTGAGAAACCCTGGTCTTCCCCCCCCCCCCCCCCCCCGTGAAATCTGTATCGTATAGGGTAAAAGCGCACACAAGACCAGATTTCACTGACCGTGACGCATTTTTCTTGGCCGTGAATTTGGTAGGGCGCTACCCATAGTACAAAACTGCATTAATCTCCACTGTATAAAAGTAACCATCCATTACTCACTGCTGCAGGCTACTGAAACATCTGTTTTAAATGTTAAAGTGAAGAAACAGCTGTGAAAGAATAGCATCTCTAATCGGATCCTAGCTAGGGTTTAAAATGACATGGATAACTGATCTTAGGCTTCAGGGCGTAAAGCTGCATCAGCTAAGGTCAAGGAGAACTGTTCCTTTTGCATATCTCAATCCATATGTGTATCCATGGTAGAATTGCTCAACTGGTCAGTTGAATTAGGGTGGTGTCTCAGACATCCACTTTAGCTATAATATATCCCTGTCTAATAGGTAGATAACGTTACCTTCCTCTGAGTCCTTTACAGCTAAGTCTGCAGCACCCTTATCAGGTTGATAAAGGATTTGTTGTTAAAGTAGGTGTATGTAGGCTGTATTGTGAATGCATAGGAGGGAACTTGCTAGGGATCCATCTAAAATTCAACTGCCTCTGAGGTTGGATGGCTGTGGCTATTCAGCAGCAAATCTGAATGGGCCACTGAAGTATTCCGGTATATCGATTCCTGCGTTCCTAAGATAACTTTCTGGCTTTACTAATTCTGGTATCTTTGTCCTCCTCAGTTACGCTGTTATTGCCTATGGCTGTGCCAGCTGCCCCAAGCTGACTTGTGAGAGGGAAGGCTGCCAGACTGAGTTCTGCTATCACTGCAAACAGATATGGCATCCAAACCAGACCTGCGATATGGCCCGTCAGCAAAGGGCTCAGACACTGCGGGTACGGACGAAGCACGCCTCAGGCCTCAGTTATGGACAGGAATCTGGACCGGGTATGAATTAACAAGCTTCTCATTAGCTAGTATTAATTACGTCTGTGAAGCCAGGAAAGAGATCCACCTGTTTTGTAGTACCTCCTGCAATCAAAATGAGGGTATTAACCCCTGGCAGGGAGTACAACCACTTGGCACAGATGAAGGACACCAGCAACACTGGATCTGGTCAGCCCTGATACTCAACACAGCTTCCCTCCCTCACCAGTATTGGAGTAAAAATGTCTGGCCTAATAGGCTAGTTACACAAACTACTAATGGAATTAAAATTTGAGATTCACAATTGCAGGGCCTAATTGCATATGGGCACCTTATTCTGCATGTTGTACCTCATGACCCATTACCCACAATAAGCAGCTACCTTTTGGTCTGCTTTGATCTTTTAGATGTTCTTAAAGCTCTTGCTGATCTCAATCCCAAACAGGAAAAAAAGGGAAATTTTATTCTCTCAAAATGTGGGCTCCATTTTGTCTGCTGTTGTGAGCTTTAGCAATACTAATACTTAACCCAGAATAGGGAATTTAGCTCCCTGCTCTGATAAGTATTAGTAATACTGTTGTTTATAGGAGAGAGATGCCAAACCACATTTTGCTGGTAAAGAGCTGCACTCTAGATCAGCAAATATTCTGATTAAATAGTGCCTTTAAAAAGGTATCAGTGATTCAGAAAGTGAACTATAAGATCAGTTAATAGGTTCCTTCTCCCTCAGACAAAACATGTATCTTCTACAGGCATGCTACTCATTATAAACACATTGTTCCATTTGCACAATAGCTGGCTTCTATGTAAGGCTGTAAAGGTTGTTTTAAATGTGGTTCAGCTGTTATTCCAAACTAAAATATGCCTGAAATGTACAGATCCCTGATAATGGACACCATAAACATTGCAACCACTGCAAGACAAAAGTCCCAGCACAAACCAACAAGCAGTAATCAACCTCTGATGACTACTTGCTGCCAAAGGGGATTTGTGGAAGTGAGGCCCTTAACAGAACTTAGCCATCAGCCCTGGGGAGATCAACTCCAGAGAGAGAGGTGCCCTCTGTCTAGTATAAGTTTATCTCAGAGCAGCTGAGTCCCAGACTGTTCAGGGCTTTAAAGATTGCTATCAGCACAATGAACTGTATGATTAACCATTGCATAACTATGCTCACAGATGACATTTTAAAATGACTTATTTTGTAAATGGCTATAAAGAAGCATCTGTCCATCTCCTTGTTGTGCAGTAACTGGTGGATGCCAATCCCTTTAAATGACTAAGTACCCAGCTGCAAGCACAGATTAGATACTTACCCCCCAATACAGTAAGATTTTCATCTGTAATCACAGATACAGTTTACACCCACAAAGAAGAGTATGCCTTTCAAAAGTGTGGAGTCACAATTTCACTGCTGTCTTGTCCTCCAGATAGAAGAATATACAGAACACCCTTGGCCCTTAAGTCGTGTTAGTGATGCAGTTTAAAAATGGTTGATGCTCTTGGCTGGCTAGCATGGGGCAGGCAAAAATCTTTCATAACAGCCTCTTTTTATGATGTGGAAAACACTCTTTAAAATGCTGGTCTACCTGGTGTATGCTGGCCAGACAAACAACGCTAACTTGTTTTAGTGGAATTAAGTGCAAGTGTAGAGGTGGTTCCCCACCTTTATCCTGTAGCACTGAGGGGCCTGGTCCACACTACAGCATTAAACGATTTAAACAGCGTTAAATCAATTTAACGCTGTACCCGTCCACACTACAAGGCACTTAAAATCGATTTTAAGGGGTCTTAAAATCAATTTCTGTACTCCTGCTCAATGAGAGGAGTAACCCTAAAATCGATATTACTATATCGATTTAGGGTTAGTGTGGACGGAAATCGAAGTTATTGGTCCCATTCTTTTACTGAGCTACCCAGAGTGCACCACTCCGGAAATCGATGGTAGCCTGGGACCATGGACGCACACCACCGAAGTAATGTGCCCTAGTGTGGACGCGTAAAATCGATTTTATAAAACCTGTTTTATAAAATTGATTTTATTAATTTCGATTTTACTCTGTATTGTGGACGTGGCCAGGGATGTAATCAGAACCAGACACCTTTGCTTTATCTCTTTGATTAAGGAGAATAATGATCTGTTAGCCTAGATGGACAGAATTTGACATGCATTGTCATCTTGAGCCCACCCTCCCCAAATAAAAGAACCCCAATAAATTCCTCAAGATGGCTAAGGTGTACAGAATCTGACTTGATCCCTTCCCTTCCTTCCTCCCAAAGCCGATGACATCAAGCCGTGTCCACGTTGCAGTGCTTACATAATCAAGATGAATGATGGGAGCTGTAATCACATGACTTGCGCAGTGTGTGGCTGTGAATTCTGCTGGCTGTGTATGAAGGAGATTTCAGATCTGCATTACCTCAGGTGAGGTGGGAAGCAGAATCCTCTGGGCCTCCTGTTAAGAGTATGCTTGTTTATATTTTTGTGTTTAATGTATTTTAATTTCTCCAGCTCCTTACAAATGTACCCCCCCCAACACATTCCTGATCACCTGGAATAGGGTGAAGCTCTGAGTTTCCTCACAACAGCAATGCACAGTGGTCTTTCCTAACTATGGTTGGCCCTCACTGATGGAACAGTGTGGGGAAGCTCTTAATGGGATGAATGTTCAGTGTAGTCCCCTTTACAGTGTGGGGTCATCCTTTCTTGAGGGTCAGCTTGATCTGGGAAGAAGGAGCCTTTCTTGCACAGTATCCACTCAGTTCCTACGAGTCATATTTTTATGTGGCTATTGAAAAGACAACTTATTTCCCCTACAGTCCCTCTGGCTGCACATTCTGGGGCAAGAAGCCATGGAGTCGCAAGAAGAAAATTCTCTGGCAGCTGGGTACATTGATTGGTGCCCCTGTAGGCATTTCCCTCATTGCTGGCATTGCCATTCCTGCCATGGTCATTGGCATCCCAGTATACGTTGGGAGAAAGGTAAGCATGGTGGGCTGGAGATCAGAACTAATGGAATGAGCAGATTGAAACATTCTCTCTTGGGAATCCTAGGTGTTTTTCAAGGACTTTAGGCTGATGGTGAGTGTGGGATCTTTCCATACAGCTGCTGGAAACCCAGCTGGCTTAGGTCAACTGGAGATCACTATTTCTTGGGTTTTATACCTAGTGAGTGTGGAAAGTATGTTGGCTTGACAGCCCGGGAGACTGAAGTTCTCTGTCACACGAGCATGTGTCTCATGGGCACTGACAGTGCAAGATTCACATTGCTCTGCCAGTATGCCTCCACCTTGAACCCAGCGCATCCCCATAGAGAGGGGAACCGTGTATCTAATTCTTGGCCTCTGTGGTGGCTCTTGTGCCTTGGGCTTGTCCAATAATAACTGAACCCTGATCCCTCACTTCACACAAGTTATCAAGCAGTTCTGATGGTAATGACTGTCTACCAGTCTGTCCTGGATTTGTACCAGTGACTAGAGGTCCGAGGCTTCTCGTTCCCTGAGTCTTCCAGTCCCTTTGCCTGCCTCTGTTGGTGGACAGACATGAGGTGAAGAGGGAGATGGTTCTATTGCAGCATTGTATCTTCTATTTATCCTTACCCTTGAACAGGCGCACTGACTACATCTGATTGAGGAGGCCTGTGGGTGGGATGGAGGTACATAAGAATCGCCATACTGGGTGAAACCAATGGCCCATCTAGTCCAGTATCCTGTCTTCATCAGTGCCCAATGCCAGATGCTTCAAAGGGAATGAACAGAACGGCAATTTTTGTAGGGATCCATCCCATTGTCCAGTCCCAGCCTCTGGAAGTCAGGGGCATAGGAAAATCCGGAGCATGAGGTTGCGCTAATGGCCATTGATGGACCTATCCTCCATCAGTGGCTATTATGGGTGATTTTAAGGGTCATGTGATTGGCATGTATGGCAAAGTTGTATGGTCATGAGCCTGTTAGTTTCTCATGCTAGTGGATGCTCAGTGGCCAGGCTGTCCATTTTCTCACCTGGTGTTTCCTGCTCTCCCCAGATCCACAACCGTTATGAGGGAAAGAAAACCTCTAAGCACAGGAGGAACTTGGCCATCACTGGTGGGGTCACCTTATCTGTCATTGCATCCCCAGTTATTGCTGCTGTCAGTGTTGGTAAGTAAACAAGGCCAGTTTTCGTCATGATCAGTCATTATTCATAGTTCTGCTCCTCGTTTATCGCTCCTCTACTATTCTGACAGATATTGGGCAGGAGTAACCAAAGGGCAGCCCACAAACTCCTACAATATATCTGTTAGTGGCTTCCCCACTTACCTAACATGCGGTGTGCAGAGGCTTCAGGTCCTGGTATCTGTGGCTCAAGACTGAGCACTGTGTAGAATGCTCTCTGTAGTGTTAGTACCCACAGTTCTGCCAAAGAAACTGGTTTTTATCAAGTTTGATATGCTGGCAAGCTGCCGCTGCAACCCTCATGGAACAGCACCAAAGAACAAGTTGACTCCAAGACTGGTATTGTTCCACTGCAGGATTCCTAGGGGTTATAATGTAACTCTGTGCTGGAAGCGAGTTCCCTTGTCTTGTAGTGTGATGGTCACAGCCGTTATTTTTATGAGGGTAACACCCAGGAACCCTGTCATGGACCACGACCCTATTGTGCTAGGCACTGAAAACACAGAACAAACACAGGGGTCCCTGCCTCCAGAGAGTTCATGCTGCCTATCTGGCATGCCTCAGTCCCATTGTCATCTGATATTCCTCTTGACCCACTGTGTCCTCTGTTGCAGGTATTGGAGTCCCCATCATGCTGGCCTATGTCTATGGTGTTGTGCCAATTTCTCTCTGCCGAGGAGGTGGCTGTGGAGTCAGCACAGCCAATGGGAAGGGAGTGAAAATAGAGTTTGACGAAGATGATGGACCCATTACAGGTGATGAATAACTTTTCACTATCTGTCTGTCTGTAGTCTGAAGGACTAGGAGGAAACAAGCAAGGCCTCTCTATGGGACTGTCCCTTGGGATTAATTGGGATGGATAAGCAGCCCTTTTCAGCATATCAGGATTTCTAGCTTTCACTTCCATACCACTGTTTCAAGGTCAACCCTTCTGTGTACACCCTGCACTCTTAACACAAAGCTTGTGTGGGAAGCTTTGTGCTAAGTTCCTTTTCCTGGGAGATCCCCAGCCCTTTTTCCTGTTGGGCAATGAATCTGAAATTGTTTTTGGAAGTGTTGCTCTCTGATGTATAACCTAAACCCAGGGGTGGGCAGACTTTTTGGCCCGAGGGCTACATCTGGGAATAGAAATTGTATGGCGGGCCATGAATGCTCACAAAATTGAGGTTGGTGTGTGTGTGTGGAGGGTTCGGATTGAGCGGTGTGGGCTCTGGGGTGGGGCCAGAAATGAGGAGTTCAGGGTGTGGGGTGCGGGAGTGGGTGAGGGCTCCAGCTGGGAGTGCAGGATTTGGGGTGGGGATGAGGGGTTTGGGGTGCAGAAGGGTGCTCCAGGCTGGGGTAGAGAGGTCTGGAGGGGGGATCAGGGCTGGAACATGGGGTTGTGGCATGTGGGGAGGCTCAGGGGTGCAGGCTCCGGGCAGTGCTGACCTCAAGCAGCTCCCAGAAGTAGCGGCATGTCTCCACCTCCGGCTCCTATGTGGAGGCACAGCCAGGTGGCTCTGCATGCTGCCCTGTCTGCAGGCACTGCCCCTGGAGCTCCCATTGGCTGCGGTTCCCTGCCAGTGGGAGCTGCGTGGGCGGTGCTTGGGGTAGGGGCAGAGTGGAGCCCTCTGGCTGCCCCAGGTGTGTAGGAGCTGGAAGGGGGCTAGGCTGCTGCTTCTGAGAGCCACATGGAGCAGTCCCTGACCCTGCTCCCTAGCTGGAGCACCGGAATGGGGCCATGCCACTGCTTCCAGGAGCCACGTGGAGCAGCCCCCGACTCTGCTCCCCAGCTGGAGCCCGTGGGGCAAGCCCCAGACCCCGCCCCCCAGAGGGAGCTTGAGGGTTGGCTTAAAATGGCTGGTGTTCTGGATCTGGCCCGCTGGTCGTAGTTTGCCCATCCCTGCCTTAACCCCTAACAGGACGCTGGTGGCACTTCCTTTACACTGTTTAATGTTCAATGCATCTTCTTTGCCTGTCTCAGTGGCAGATGCTTGGCGAGCTCTGAAGAACCCCAGTATTGGTGAGAGCAGCATCGAGGGACTAACTAGTGTGTTGAGCACCAGTGGCAGCCCCACGGATGGGCTCAGTGTCATGCAAGGCAACTACAGTGAGACAGCCAGCTTTGCTGCCCTTTCTGGTGGTACCCTGAGCGGTGGAGTCCTCTCTGGTGGAAAGGGAAAGTACAGCAGGTAACTGAACTGACTCAGATCATGGCAGAAAAGGGGCTGAGGGGTCACAAGGTCTAGTCTGTTGTGAGGAATGGTGGGGCTTGTTAGCTCACCAGGGATCTGTTTTGATTAGTGGGTGGCACGACTGATACTTGGGATCTAAACTCAGTATCACTTTTTAAACCTCTTGACCTATGGTAGAATGAGGTCCAATAAACTATGCTTCAGCTGTTCCCCAACCTCGTCCCTGTTGCAAGAACACCAAGTAAATAGCAGGCACAGCACAATCTGTTTTGGTCATCTTTCTCCCCCAACCTTTCTAGCTCCTTGATGGCAGGAGATAGGGTTTGAGGTTGATTTGAGGAGCAGCAGAGATGGAAGCATATCAGAGGTATACTAGTTTGCCATATAAGGCTCTTGCAAACATCTTGCTGACCTAGCCTAGTGCTTCAACTGTTTGTTATTCCCTAATAGCACTTAGTGATCAGGACTTGGGTTATAAGGTTACGCCACAGTTTTCCTCTGAACCTGCCTCTGAGTCATTCTGGCCATGTAATTGGAGACATGCATCGAAATTATAGCCCAGAATATAATCATAGCTGTGTACTGGATCTGGAAATCCGCCTTGCACAGGAACTCCATGAGTCATGGGTATAAACACAATCTAACTTTGATACGGAAAACAGACTGAGGAAAGGGCAGATCCACAAATGAGGCTAACTTAAAAGGTTCACCTGATTTTAAACTTCTTGGTGCAGACCTGGATTAGCACAGAAGGCCACCTGTGCTCCCGCTCCCATGTGCTAAACAACTATTGTTCCTGTAGTTCTAAGAAATGAGCTAGGCTGTTCTGTGGCCTTTGGCTGTGTTGGTGACTCTGGATGTTTCCCACCTCATCCCAGGCTGGAAGTGCAAGCAGATGTACAGAAGGAGATTTTCCCCAAGGATTCTGTCAGTCTCGGAGCAGTTAGTGACAACGCCAGCACTCGGGCTATGGCTGGCTCCATCATCAGTTCATACAACCCACAGGACAGGTACCTAAACTGCCAATGCACAAGAGTGTGGGTAATATGGGGTGTGGTAGTGGTGGGGTTTGAGGGCTGTGGAGAATGTACAGGTTGGAACTTTGATCTTAATGACTGAAGATATATTCAGACTCCAGCAAGCTTTCTTTTCCTTGGTTAGCTCAAGAAGCATTCTCCCTTCACCTTCCTTTCCAGCTATGTTTGTAGTTCAGTATCATTCGCCACCACTAGCAGAGCCTGTGTTGAGGTCCCTGGGACAGCTCACTCACTTTAGTTCTGTCCTGCAAACTCAGCAAATAATCCCTTTTTCTAGCAAAGCACCACCTGTGGTTGTCTGTACTTGTCTCTGTTGGAACTCTGGGTGGAATGATTGACCATCCACATGGTGTTCATAACTGCACCACCTCTCCAGGTAGTGTCAGTAGCTCCTTCCACTATAGGGCATGATTAAAGATTGGTAATTGGAAACAGTGGGGTGCATACATGGGTAAACCCATTAAACATGCATGGGTTCCAGAGACTGAATACCTTTAGGGTTATGTATTGTCATACAGTAACCTGCCAAACCAGCTGGTCATAGCACTTCCTTGCTAAGCAGTCCTCTCGTGTCTGGAATCGTTGGTGTGTCACCTCTTTACTGAAGTTGCAACATGTTTCCTCTAGCAAGGTCTCACTAGCTAGAAGGGAACATTTCCTTGGGTTAGTCTTGTTCCTGCCTGTGCCACAGAATCTGCCTTGGTTTCCCTAATTACAAAAGGAGAATAATCTTATGAGTGTAAATTATTGTAGTATTGCCTGTTGTGTCAGCATGGTGTGGTGACTGGCACTCCCATACTTGCCTCAGTCATGAAGCTTGCTGTTGAAAAAGTGCTCAAGGTTACATGCTAATATTAATAACCCGAGACTTCTGCTGTAGCTGGTAACTAACCAAAGGTGCTTGTTTCTGCAGAGAGTGTAATAACATGGAGATCCAAGTGGACATAGAGGCCAAACCTAGTCACTTCCAACTAGTTAGTGGCAGCAGCACAGAGGACTCTCTCCACGTCCACACCCAGGTGGCAGAAAACGAGGAGGAGCAGACATGCAAACACCAAAGCTGTGAGCAGAAGGACTGCATTGCCAGCAAAACATGGGATATCACCCTGGCACAGCCTGAGAGCATACGGAGTGACTTAGAGAGCTCCGACAGCCAGTCAGATGACGTGCCAGACATTACCTCGGATGAGTGTGATTCCCCCCACCCTCAGACTGTAGCCTGCCCACAGACCCCAAAAGCCAGAGGTGCTGAGAGCCCAAGTGCCCATCTGAGCCAATGTGCCCAAGAAGAAGGGCACAGGCCAGAGGAAATAGTCTCTAAACTGGAGTGCATTGAAGCCAGAGTATGAAGTTGCCTCCTCCAGAGAAGCACGCTTGCAGTCACTACATTCTTTGTGAGTGGTTGTGTCCTTTGTTGGCTTCTGTTTGATTCTCTGGCCAGCTTCCCTGGTCTGACCCTGAGGGGAAAAATGCCATTTCTTATATGATTTAAAAAAAAAAAAATCCCCCACCCTCATTTTTAATTTATTGGTTCCAGCGCTCTGAGAGGTGTCTGAGTGTACATATGTATGTGTGCACGTATACTGTGTCTCTGCAAAAATACTACTAAAGAATTGTTTTAATAAAGATTTCTGTTGTAATTCGACTTGCATCCATTTCTTCCTTGTCTGATTTAAAGTAAAATCCCTGTGCTCAGTGACTCTTTTCACTTGTTTCTCTGCTCCTGTTGGAGCTGCTGGTGGAATTGCTGCAGTTGCTGCAGCCTTCTATACAAACAGGTGTGACTACTGTTACAAATGTTCCTGGTTTGAAACTGGGTTATGGCAGGGAGGCCTTATTCTTCCTCCACGGGTCACTTCATCTAATGTCACTGAGGAATCTAGGTAGCATGGTGTCTGGGGGCAAGGTTGGTGTGTATTGTCTGCCCTCTAGGGGCCACTGTCTGACTTCTGCAATTGCTACTTTGGCCTAATTCTAGATGAGATTTCTGAGCCAGCACACTCTTCACCGTACCCTAATGAACTCTACTCTGTCCATGGAGGTTACTCCTGATCTACGCTTTCCAGAGTGAAGGATAGGGCTGCACTAGACAGGAGGAGCCATTTGGAGACAAATGACTCCAATGTGCTGCGGAGGAATCGGAATCAGAATCAGATACAGGACAATTTGCCTGCTGTATGACAAAGCAGTGACAACGACTGCAACTTCCTGTCCTGCTTTGTGATGGTGCTTCCCTGCTAGCGGTGCCAAGTTCTAACACAGCCATACACACAGTCCCTCTAAACTTCATCATCCCCTCTTCAGCCAGCCAGATGACTACTGTTCATTGCATTTTGTAAATACAGGAGGCTGCTTAGCAAACGGAGGTTGGAGTGGGGCTAGCCAAATGCTCTCCTGGCTGAGTTTTGCTATGAGCCAAAGGTGGCTTACTAGTGTCACAGAGAATGGACTTGCTTTCCCTCCTAGTGAGTGGAGGGAGCTGCAGAGCAAGGACTGGTGGACATGAACTTCTGGAAGGTTCAAGTAAAATTTTGGTGGTGTAACTTCGGATGGGGCAATATGGAGATTGCAGCATCCACCCAGCACATCACTGTCTGCTACAAAATCCAGCTAGTGCTAGAACAGGTCCATTAGTCAATGCAATACAAATTAACAGGAACCTTGCCTGACTTTTCCACCCCTGTGTTGAGCAGCTGCCCAATCAAGAGAAATGGCCTGGCCCAGGGACCAGGATTTTAATAAGGAATGAAATTACAGCTTTGGGGCTGACTCGTGTTAGCAATGCACCAGTGACAACTTGCTGGAGAAATAGGGTGAGGCGAAGCAAGTACTGTATATAATACTCCAGCGCCCCCTACCAGGGTGTGTTAGGAATTGCAGTAGTGACTGCCAACTGCAGTAGTTGAAAGGGAATAATAGCCCACACCGTAAGGAGGAGTGGGGATTACAAAACCCTGACACAAGCAATATAGAAAACAGATGATGGGATGTGCAGATCCTGTGCTCAGCTGAGGAAACTTTTCATACCCTCATTTAGTCACAACTAGTTCAGCTGTTCTGTTGTCATCACAGATGTTCTAAACAGTATCTTATTTTCATGATCTTCATAGAGAGTCGCTCCAAGTGAGGAGGATGGTTGAATGTGGCTTGGCGGCCACAACTGGAGAGGCACAGAGACGGTGGCAAACACCGTGATCAAGAGCAGGTAGGGGGTTATAGGGACCTATGCTTAGAAACGGTGAGGTGCGGGAGTCCCTGGATTATCTTGTAGAGCACAGATCTTGAATCGGATTAAGGCTGTGGGGAGTGCTATGGCCCTGCTTCCCAGGCTGTGTGAACAGTCTGCAACATTTCATGCCCCTAAAGCTGATATCTGGAGATGGGGGAAGCCCTGCAAGACCTGCAGATACAGAGCTAGGAATTGGGTGCGGCGGCAACAGCGATGGCACAAAGAATAGCTGCACAGCAGTAGCAGAGAGTTGAGATCACAAGTGGTGGTGGTGAAATGTTTGGCGGCACGGACTGCATTAGAGCTTGTAGCCTTGGGTGCATGACTTTGGCAATTGCTAGTGAAGAAAAGACATGGGAGAGGACCACTTCAGTCATGAGTCTCTCACTCCTGCTCTCCTTTCGTCAGTGGGTTAGAGCTTGGGCGTCTTTTGCACAGAAGTGATCTTTGCTGGTAAGTGTTCTGCTCCTGTCCCCTTAGAGGTGCAGTGTCCTTCATCTCAATATGCATTTCCTTCACTGTATCCAATTCTGTCACCACGAGACCATACTGGGCAAGATGGCTGCCTAGCAAGGAGGTCTCTGTAAGGCAACTCAAGTGTCTGTAGTAAGGAGAAACTGAACAAAGCCTTACACAGGGCACAAGGCAAGGAGTAAGACATCCCAGATGGAGGAAAGAGTGCACAGCAGGCACTGGGCATCCGCTGCACTGGAGTAGGAGAGGCTGTAGTAACAAAATGATGTAGCAATTTCTGATGACTGAGTAGGACAAGAGACAGGCATGGAACTCAGACTGAGAGGTAAATTATTAACAATGTCTATCTGGCTCTGTGGTGGCGCCTGCCTAATGCTGTAGCTGTGGAAGGATTTTGAAAATACCTTCTTAAATAGACTATGCCACTTCCATAAGAATTCAGCTACCTCTTGAGTTCTTTCATTCACAGCCTGGCTGTGTTTCTGAGGTATGGCGATTGCACGGGATAAAATCCTGGTCCCATTAAGTCCATGGGAGTTTTGTCAACTTAGGGCCAAGATTTCACCCATACTGTACATTTGGAGACTCGATTTCTGGTTTCTTCTCCCCGTGAGCTCTGATTGGGACTGCTTTCCACACAGCTCTTCAGTGCTGGGTCTCTGGTGCACCCACCGCTGTCACATCTAGGCACTGAGAGGCTGCAGAAACTGTAAGGAAGGTTCTGCTGTGAGATGTGTGTGCAGGCTCTCCTGGGAGTTGAAATCGTTGGGGGTCTGTGCAAACCATCTGCAAGGGTGGAAGGAGAAATCCACAGAATGTTAGCAGCAAAACTGCTTAAAATTGAGTGAGTGGGTGACCTAAAATGCCTGGACACATCAAAACTGCTTTGTGGCTTGGAGATGTGACAACGGAACATACAATCCAACTGAGCTTGTCACCCAGCTGAGAGAGGCCCTCCCCGCTCTCCTCCAGGAGAGACCTTGCCTGCATCATGGTGTGAGATGTGCTGGGTATTCACAGCACCTGAATCCCTGCAGCAGCCCTGTGTGATGGACAAGTGCTATTGTGGTTTGATTTATGGTGGGACTGAGCATGGTTATTGCTTGTGCAGGTTTTCTGTGATCAGAGTGCAAAAGGATGGCTTGAGAGTGGCAGTTGTAGGTCCCCAGGGAGGAGTGAGATGAATTCTTGCTCATAAAAGTCAAGGAAACCATGGAAGAGCCCCCCTAGCAACGCTGTTGCTAATATGACTTCAGCTGTAAGATGCATGGGGGAGCTTTAAAGCCAGCACTTCCTGAAGAATGTTTAGTGATCGCATCTTCAGCATGCGGCTGTTTGGGGAAAGCCTACGTGCAAGTCAGTGGAGGGGTAGGGCGCGGGGTTGCTGGGGCAGGCATGACATGGTGCCTCATGGTATAGAAATTTAGATAGTCACCATCCTGGGATTAAACAGAGACTGGGAATGGTTGGGTCATTACACTAATTGAATCTATTTCCCTGTGTTAAGTTCTCCTCACACCTTCTATGGGTCATCTTAATTATCACTTCAAAAGGTTTTTTTCTCCTGCTGCTGATAGCTCATCTCAATTGATTAGGCTCTTCCAGTTGGTATCATACTTCCACCTTTTCATGTTCTCTGTATGTATAAATATCTCCTGTCTGCATGTTCCATTCTATGCATCCGAAGAAGTGAGCTGTAGCTCACGAAAGCTCATGCGGAAATAAATTTGTTAGTCTCTGAGGGATAATATTCATCCAAATCTTTTGCATCCTTTGGGAAAGCCAGAGCCTTAACTGGATCTGTGTACAGAAGTTGTGACAAAAGGAAACACTGCTGCCATCTTGCAGCCTGCTGATTCAATACATCCACTCAGTTACCCGTGAATCCCATTTACTGGCATGGGAATGGGAGTTACTGATTTAAGCATGTCTCTGAGCTGCCCAAGCTGCTGTCTGGCTCAAGGAATGGGAGGTTTAAGTGGGAGGGTTAACGGGCTGGCTCTGATATGCAACTCGCCCAGCATAGGACTCCTGTTCTCATTGGATTCCACAGGAGTTTTGCTACCATCTCCAAAGAGAGCAAGATAGGGCCCTGTGCAAGGAATGTGCTCCAGCTGGGGCTAGGAAATCCTCTTTTTGGTGGACTCACTCCTCGACTGTGCAAAGTCACCCTTAATTGACAGTGATCATTTAAAGAGCAGGCTAGCGGGAATGTGACTGGAACCCTCCGTTTAAAGTCCTGTCTGTGGAAGGATTTGGTTTGACTGCCCTCAGAATTGCTGGACGAAGACTTCAAGCTGCTAAGAGATTGGTCCCATCCCTGATTGCACCTTGCTTGACCTGCCACTGTGGAGTCATCAGTAGCCACGGGAACCAGCAGAGAGATGTAAGGGCTGGTCATCCCGACGGTTTTGCAAACTGCAAAGGAATCCCCCGTCCTCTTGCTGTCAGGATGGAAGTGGCAGAATCTGAATCCAGATTTGGCTGCAGCCAGAGAGAGAGGATTGTTCATAGCCATCTTGAACCTTTGGATCAGCATGAGCTGTCAGGAGGACAGGATGCCCGCAGAGGCAACAGCGAGCCCTGGAGGAGAGGGAAAGCAATTAGGAAATTCAGGCCTGGGAGCGCAGAGCCCAATGTCGCCGTAGGCTCACAGTCCAGTCTTTGCAGGATATTATCAGCAAAGAAAACTCTGCTCTCCTCCTGGCATCTGAGGACAAAGTGCTTTGCGAATCATAGTAACTCCCCACCTGCTAGGGGGAGGGAGGTAACTATCATTAGTCCTTGTGCTCACCTGTCTGTCCGTCTCCACCTGTTCTCTCTTGTATCAGGCTTTTTTGATTGTAAACTCTTTGTGGGTTTGTGGCCCATGAGCAGGGCTCCTAGGCGCTAGCTAGCACGATACAGATGATACAGACAGAGATTCTAAGGTACAGACAGGGTCAGTGCAACCCATTAGGCGACCTAGGCAGTCGCCATGGGCACTAGCATTTGGGGGGGGCATTTCAGGTCCTTCAGCAGTGACCGCCGTGGATGGATCTTCATCTGTCCCGGTTGTTGTCAGCATTTAGGCAGAGGGACTTGGGGGAGGGAGGCGCAGGGTGTGCCGCCTGCAGCAAGTAAGGGAGGGCATGTCACACAGGGGAACCGCTCCCCGCCCCAGCTCACCTCTGTTCCACCTCCTCCCTTGAGCATGCCGCCCCACTCTGCTTCTCTCCCTCCCAGGCTTGCGATGCCAAACAACTGATTGGCGCTGAAAGCCTGGGAGGTGGGAGAAGTGGAGCAGCGACAGCGTGCTCAGGGAGGAAGTGAAGCAGAGGTAAGCTGGGGCGGGGGAGATGCCTCACGGCTCCCCGGGGCTGGAGGGAGCTGCCGTGGGGGGGCGCCACAGGGTGGAGGGGGGGAGTTGCTGCCACAGGGGGAGTGGGGAGCTGCTGTGGGGGGGTGCCTTAGGGCAAGGGGGAGGGGGGAGAGCTGCGACAGGGCTCAGGGAAGAGTGGGGGCGCAAGGTGGAAGTTTCACTTAGGTCGCGAAAGATCCTTGCACCCACCCTGGGTACAGAGCGGGGAATTGTCCTGTCTAACATCATGTGGGGAATCAGTGGCAGAGCCCTGGTTCCCAGGCTTGTGCCTCAATTAAATCAACCTTCCGCTCTGGGTATTGCCACCAATGAGCAAACCCTCATTTAATTCTTAGGAATGCCTGTGTATCGCAGATACTAGGTATCATCTGATCAGCAGGCAGCCCCTAGCATGCTTCAGAGGAGCCAATACCCATCTGCCTGGAGGTTCTGGCTTTCTGTGACACCCTGGGCTGGAAAGCACCTAGTGGATAAAAAAGCAGCCAAGGAAATTAACAATGACCAGCTGGCTTAGCAGAAACGGGCTCAGAACAGGGAAGGAAGGAGAACTCTTGCACCTGTATTCATATGGCCTGTTGCCACATGGCAATAGAGCTTTGGAGCAATCCCACCTGGAATATAGCTCTCTGTGTTATTCAGGATTGCATAGGAACTGCGTAACCTGCTGTGTGTGTGTGTGGGGGGGGGGAGTGACAATGCCTCTTTCTAAGCATTTTTCTTCTAATTGGGGCCTGAGCCTTTTTCATGGCCCAAGTAGGCTGTTCTGGCCAAGTTTCTGATGCTGAGACAAGACTGACATCTGGCCCTGTCTGGGCTTGAAGGCACTGTTGTCAAATGTCACTGTTTTTCAGTGGGGTCATCTTATCCAGAGCAAACTAGCATGTGACAGAGCAGATGGCTGCTGATTAAGTCCCCACATAAGCAGGGCTAATTCAATTAGCTTTCATCTGAAACGTATTGATGAACTGTGTTCCTTGAGAACTAGAAATAATGCTCAGATCCTTATGTTTATCTCTCCAGCTGCATTCCAAGCTGCCGAGGCAGGATAGAGGAGAACAGACTCACTGAGAGATAAATGGCCAGTAGGACCTGCTGGTGTGTTCATCTCCACCTTGCTCAGGTGCAGATTCTCCGAGTATCAGGAATGGTTTGAATGTGGAATGATGAGCACATTTGGGTTTCCTGTTAGTCAGAACAAATGGTCCTTCCAATGATAGGTCAGAGCATATTTAGAACTAGAGAGAGGAAAATAACTTCAACTAGATAACAATAGTTGGGTGTCTTAATATGCATCTTAGCAACATTTAGTGCTGCATGAACACGAATGAGCCTGTCAGTTCAGGCTAGCTGCACCTGTATACCCACTTCATGGTCCACCAAGGGCAGCCCTTCTAGGCTGCCAGCTCCTCATCTGTCACCTCTCTTGGATAGAGACCCATGTCTCCTTCCCTCCTGACCAGGCTTTTTCCAGGTTGCACAGTTCTGTGCCTACGCTATGATATTCCTAGCAAGCCAGACTGTCTAAACAGGCCAATGTCTGTGCTTAGCTTTCTCTTTGAAAGCTATAGACAGCTGTAATTGCCAGCAGACACAGGTTATGAGCAAGCACCTTTATTCTTCAGGTTAAAGCATCACAGAGGAAATAGATTCTTCTATTGTTTTAAATATACCCACATGCTAGTAAGCTTATCAGAGATCACCCCCCATCCCCAACAAGGCTCTGGTCCTTCAAACCCCACCAAGGTTTTTTTCCTGTGGTTACAAGTTCATAACAATCTTAGGCTCTGTCTGCACTATAGCCCTTACAGCACTAATGCTGTAAGGTCTCCCGCGTTGTCGCTCTATCCCCACAGGAGAGAACTCTCCCTCTGGCATAATTAAACCACTCCCAATGAGCATCGGTAGCTGTGTTGGCGGGAAAGCATCTTTGGTCACCCAGGCCTACAATCAGACATAAGCTTTGTATTTAATACAATGGACTTCAAAAATACTTACTTCACTTCATTAAATAAGGTTTTCCAAGGATATGGCAGGAGATTGCTACATCTGTCACAGAGCCTATCTTCTCAACATGCCTGGGAGGTAGAAAAATATTTTTATCCCCAGTGGGGAAACCGAGGCATAGAGAGGGGCAGTGTCTTGCCTAAGGCCACAGTCAAGGTCAGAACCCCAACTAGAAAGTGATATTTCCTGTCTCTCTAGCCCAGTGGTTCTTAAACTTTTGTACTGGTGACTCCTTTCACATAGAAAGCCTGAATGTGACTCCTTCTTATAAATTAAAAACACTATTTATATATTTAACACCATTATAAATGCTGCAGGCAAAGTGGGGTTTGGGGTGGAGGCTGAAAGCTCGTGACCCCCCATGTAAAACCTTGTGACCCCCTGTGGGGTCGTGACCCCCAGTTTGAGAAACCCTGCTCTAGCTTGTGCTAGACCATGGAGGGAAATGGGCTTCTGCTTTCCTTCCTCCTCATCTGGGGATAAACCGCTTTCTTGGCTAGAGGGTTTATTACGAAGTGACACAGCCTTAAGAATAACCAAACTATCAGACAAATGGTTCATCTCGCCCAGTATCTTGTCTTATGATAGTGGCTGGTGCCACAGGCTTCAAAGGGAATGAACAGAGCAAGGCAATTTATGAAGCGATCCATCCCTTGTCGTCCAGTCTCAGCTTCTGGCAGTCAGAGGTTTAGGGACACCTAGAATATGGGGTTACATCCCTGACCATCTTGGCTAATAGCCACGAATGGACCTATCCTCCATGGACTTACCTAATTCTTATTAGAACCCAGTTGTACTTCTGGCCTTCATAACATCCTATGGCAATGAGTTCCACAGGTTGACAGTGAGTTGTGAGAAGAGATACTTCCTTATGTTAGTTTTAAACCTGCTGCCTAATAATTTCATTGAGTGAATTCTGGTTCTTATGTTATGTGAAGGGGTAAAGAACACTTCTTTCTTCGCTTTCTCCACACCAGTCATAATTTTGTAGACCTTGATGACATCCCCCATTAGTCATCTCCTTTCTAAACTGAACACTCATAGTCTTTTTAATCTCTCCTCATATGGTTCCATGCCCCTAATAATTTTTGTTGCCCTTCTCTGTACTTTTCCCAATCCCAATATATATCTTTTATAACCAGAACAGCATGAAAACTTGCACTGTACTTTACAGAAATGAGAAGACTCAGACCCTACCACAAAAAGCTTACAGTTTCAATGAGACCATCTCAGGAATGACCACAACAGCTGAAAGAAAAGGAGGTGATTGCTGAGCCAGTGCTCCCTCCAACTGCAAATAAACAAGATGTGGGACACATGTTCTGGATAAAGCTCAGAGGATAGATTTTTTTACATTTGAAAGGTTGGTGACAGTCACGTGGCAGGCGGTGCTAAAGGAGGTCAGTGGCAGGGAGATAGCTGCACCGAGCCAGTGTAGAGAAGGGATGTGGAAGTGGTAGGGAGGGCACTTTGCAAATAGCCAAGGATCTATCTGTCTCCTCTCTCTGCATCCCTACCACTCATGCAGATTGTTACACTAACATAGCAGCCCTCACAGAGACACTTTATACCCATGCAGACTAAACAGATTACAAAACGCCAATCAAAGCAGAGGAGTCGGAGGTGAGGGAGGGATGGGGGGCGGCCTGTCTAGATGGAGTGGCAGGTGCAGAGGATGCAAGAGGGTGGGGATGGGTGGGGGAGCCTTTCTGAGGGGGGGGGGTTCAGTGAAGAGGATAGCGAGGGTTGCTGGGGGCCAGTAGCAGCAGTGGAAACAGGGGCTTGGGAATGGGTGGGAAGGGGACTGTGCTGCTCTGTACCTGGTCCTGGTCCCGCTTGGGAACCAGCTGGAACTTGCTCCACTTCCCTGCAGAGATCTCAGATTCCCAGCAGCCAAAATCCCCTCCCCGCCACCACCATCAAACTTCAAACAGGGAGGGAAGTGTGTAATCTTGAAACTCCAGGGAACGCAGAAGAGCTCATTCATGGTGTGCCCAGGGACTTTTGAGAAGCCACTCCAGAGAGGGGAGGCTCCTATGAGTCAGCCCTACCAAATTCATGGCCATGAAAAACGTGTCATGGACCGTTAAATCTGGTCTCCCAGCCCATGAAATCTGGTCTTTTGTGTGCTTTTACCCTATGCTATAAAGATTTTGTGTGGGAAACCAACGTTTCTCAAACGGGGGGTCCTGACCCAAAAGGGAGTTGCAGGGGGGTCCCAGTATTGCCACCCTTACTTCTGTGCTGCCTTCAGAGCTGGGCAGCTGGAGAGCAGCGGCTGTTGGCCAGGATCCCAGCTCTGAAGGCGACACCCCACCAGCAGCAGTGCAGAAGTAAGGGTGGCAATACCATACCAGGCCACCCTTACTTCTGTGCTGCTGCTGGCCGTGGCGCTGCTTCAGAGCTGGGATCCCGGCCAGCAGCTGCTCTCCAGCTGCCCAGCTCTGAAGGCAGCGCCGCCACCAGCAGCAGCACAGAAGTAAGGGGTGGCAGTACCACACCTCCCCCTACAATATCCTTGCAACTCCCCCACCGCCATTCCTTTGTGGGTCAGGGCCCCTACAATTACAACACTGTGAAATTTCAGACCTAAATGGCTGAAATCATGTCATTTACTATTTTTAAAATCCTACAATTGTGAAATTGACCAAAATGGACCTTGAATTTGGTAGGGCCCTAATTATGAGCCCTGGAGTCAAGCCACTGAACTCCACAGCGTTACAGTAAAGCTGCAAGAAGACCATGGAGTCTCATCCATCTGGGATGATTCAAGGCATCACGTTGTTATTCAAAGAAATAACCGTGTTGGTGACTGCCCAATGTTTAAGCTTTGTCCTCCTCCCACCCCCAAAACCCTCTTTGGCCCTATTCCTCTCCCCAGTGGGACTTCCCAGCGCCACACAGCTCATGTTATTTCTGCATCACTGCCCTGATGAGTGAGTGGCTTCTTGCCAGGGTATGCTGCATGCCTGCTTGTGAGGCTCAGCTGCAGCAGTCATGGCGATCAGCTGTCTGCCTGTCAGCAAGTTGATAGCTGGGTGCAGAGCAATCCATGCATGCAGATCCTTGTCCTCATGCCCCATAGGCAACCTGGCCACTGCCCCCCAGCAGACTGGGGCCTGCTTTCAGTGGGGATGCCATAGAGAGTGCTTTGTGTCCGGCTCAGCCAATAGGATTGCTGGGTTTGGTTGCCAAGGCCACTCTTGTGAATCAGAGGTAGGCGGGAGCTGTGTTTATAAGGGGTGGCAGAGCCTCCCCAGGAGGGCAGGGTTAGTTGGTGCTGCTTGCATGGTGTAGTCTTAGGAGTGGAGGAGGAGGAGGAGGAACAACCACCGCTGAAACCAATTCACTCTCTTGGGAGACCCATGGGCAGAATCCGTTTCAATGCTTTTTAAGGTAACCCAGGAAAGGTGGCTTCCCGGCAAGAGCAGAGAAATCAAGGCGAGGGGAGCCTTTCTGGGGCAGCTGGACTGGCTGGGAGGAGCTGAGGAGGGGGGTGGTGGATGCTTTTCTGTGGGGTATGGATGAGGAGGATGACTAGGGTGCTGCGTGCCAGGTGGGAGCAGAGGAAATGGAGGTGTAGGAAGGGGTAGGGAGGGGACCGCTCTGCCTTTTGCGTGTACCTGATCCCTCTCGATAACCCGCTGGAACTTGCACTCTTTCCCCTGTAGAGATCTCGGATCCTCGGCAGCACCTGTGCCTCAGGGAGTTGCAAAAGCTCTGAATTCACCGGAGAGCCCCCCTGGTATTACACCTAGCCCCCCAGGAAGGAGGCTTTGGAACTCGGTAAGGAAAAAACGTGGGGAGAGTCACAGGGTGTACTGCATGTTCTCTTGTATCCAGTGCAGGCTGAGTGATCCAGGGTCTGGTCCTACCTTTATAGCTTATCAGTCCTGTGCCCAGGCAGCTCAAGATGATGGGTGGAATGAAGGACATTGATGTGTTTGAGTGGGAAGAAACCAGAAGAATTCTTGTCCCCTCTAAACTCTCCCTCCCCAGCTGCAGAGTTTCAATAAATTCCTGGCCAAATGTGTTCTCCTTCCCTGTAAAGCTTTCTTGGGCTTGCATTATTATTTGTTTGATCCATTACAAGATAGTGCATCTTGGGCCTGCAGTTCTTAGATCAGAGTGTGCTTTGCCCCTCCAGCCTGCACTAGGAATTGCCCAAGTAAATCTCTGCAGAGGGTGAGAGATGCTGTGCAGTTCTTGGAAGCAGAGTTTGGGGATTATTTTTTTCACTTTAGATAAGGGTGACTGTGTTCACCCAAAGGACATAGGTCTGAAAAGTGAAGCCCCCGAACCCCCCAAGAGTTAGAGCTGGGACCAGAAAACAGTTCCTGCAAGCCTTTGTGGTGTCTTAACATCCTTAAATTATTGGCTGGAGTTAATATAAGCCAAGAGATCATTAAGGCCACACACTTCAGCATTCGCATTGGGAAAATATCAGTGTGCATCCTTAACTCTGCCCCTTGTCTGTATGCACTATGCCACAGCCAGCTCTCCAGCTGGTGTGCATTGGTGTTGTAAAAGGAGCTACACTGATTAATACCAGTTAAGGGTCTGGCCTGTCATGTTTAATTCCATGACTGGTTGGCAAACCATGCAATCTCATACTAAGGTTTTCTAAAGATCTGCGTCTTGCTGCGCCATTTTAGTGGCATGCCTTGGTGTGTGCTTGGGAAATGAGGTCCATGAAATTCATTTCCTGGAAGACTACACAGGGAATCTTTGCATAACACATGGCAGATTGAGCCTTTTATAGGAAAGTGTGAGGGGAATATGTTCTGGCTACACGGGCAATTTAAGTTTACACCTAAGTTGCTTTGTCATTTACTGCACAGTTCATTGCCTGAGCGTCACCTGAAGGATGCTGGGCTGCTGGCTGCCAAGACACCATATAGTCATGGCTGCTGCTGAAACTATTAAACTATGTCCCTTATAGAAGCAAACTTATCCCCAAAGAGATTGGTCACCTAAGAGGTACTGGCCCATTGCCACACTGATTTCATTGCCACTATACAAAAGTAAAACTGAGACACAACACTGCATGTATGTATCTGAGTAAGTTTAGCTCATACCTGTGAAGTTACTGGCATAAGCTAAACTTTGTCCGCATACAAAGTTCCAGTGGTTTAACTGAATCAGTATAAATTACACCTTTAGTTACAACAGTACAAGTCTGTGTGGCCTCAGAGAAAGTGCCAGATGAGGATGGTCTCTGTGGATGGACTCAGAAGAACCCCACCACTAACGATCATCCTCCTTCCTTACAGTGTGTTGCATACTTAGAAACTAATTCCTACTGAAGAAGGCTTTAGAACTAGCAGTTCTCCTAGATCTGGACGATGAGTGGGTACTTGGATGAATTAGAGTTTATGATGATGGAGGAAGGCTTCACCACCAGAGACCTCCTTGAGAACCTCCTCATGGAAGTCTCCCAGACGGTAAGTGGCACTTAGCTTCTATGGGCCCTTCCTTCCCATCCACTGGCCCTGGTGTCACGTGGCATCTAACTGTAGGGTGGCTATTTAACTGTCGCTCTCTTCTGAAGCATTAGGATTTGAGACACTTTGGTGCAATTTCTCAGCATCTCACAACACTTAACATCTTCTGGACAGTGGAGGGGGGGCAGAATTTTGTTTTCAGTTTTTCTGTGTGCATATCTGGGTGAATAGCTGGCTAGATTCTTAACTGGACATATGCACATACAAATATCTGATTTGCATGTGCCCATAAGTTAGCCTTATGTGCATGCATTGGGCTTGTCTGTCTTCATTCATTTAGGGCCGTTTGCGGCCCAGGCAGCACGCAGTTGCAGCCCATGTGACATCCTGACGGCCATACAGGTAGTGTGTATATATGTTGTGTGGATGCGGTCCACTTAATACATAGCAATTTGCATATGCGGCCCACAGTGGTAAATAGGTTGAGAACCACTGGTTTAGGGCCAGAGTGCAGGGAACTGGGCAGTGGGATCTTTGTATTGCTGGGGACAGGAGACTTGCATTGCGGAAACCAGGGCCTGAATTCTCAGTTACACTGAAGCCCCTTTAAACTGTGCTGGAAGCGTGAAGGGGCTTTAAAGTGGATACAAACATCATTTACACCCCTCTTTGCATTGCCACAGTGGTGTCAATGGGCCTTTGTGTCATTAAGAATCAGACCACGGTTTGGGTGATTCCCTGACTAAAATGCACCTTAATGAGTGCTGGGTTTCCTTGCCTGCCCTGCTTGATACGGTTGTGATTTGGGGGTACAGATAGCTATTTTGCCAATGGACTGGGGGAAAAGACACGAAGGAAAATCACATTTCTAAAAATCTTTTTGTCTAAAAATATCTCATCTGTTCCACTTTCCCCCTCGCTTACGTCTCATAGGGCTCCTTCCCGGGCTTCATTCTTAGTGCTTTGCTTCTCTTCAAATTAAAAGAGCTGATTTGATTATTTTGTTTGGTTTTTTTGTGTGGCACATCTCAGGGATGCGCTCCTGTCCGTTCTTCCCAGCAGCGGACTGAGTCCCACCAGAGTCTCGCTGCTGCTCTGAGAAGACCCTATTGAATTCCTAACTGAGGCTTTGTGCTGATGTCCGTCAATCGCAGGTTACCACTAACTGCCCTCAAGCTATACCCCTTCATGTCATGTAGTCGCCCCATGCACAGCATAGCCCACCCCTGCTCTGGTCGTGTGACCCTGGAGTTCTTCGTCACGCTGGGCATTCTGCTGGTGTATCGATGCAAATGGAGCGTACATCAGCTGGGCGGGGTGTGCGCCACTGGCCATCAGTTGCAAGACTTGGTTATTGGGCACCATTTGCAAGACTTCCCTGATTTCAGTAACAAAAAGATCGATTCTTAACAAGCCCCCAAATTGGAGAGACCTTGATCATTGGATATTTAGGGCCTGATTCTCCCCTTCTTTACGTGGGTGTAAATCAGGAGTAACTCCACTGGCATCACTGATGTGAGTGGAGAATCAGGCTCTTAGTTTTGAGTCTGGTGCCTCTGCTGCTCCATGAAGACTCTGCAATGCTCCTTCCTTGGGGGATGGAGGGGCGCTGAGACCACTGTTGCTGACTCCAGTCTCTTCCCTCTAGAGTGACAAAAGGGCCTTTTTTGTGGCAGACCTGGGGGATGTAGTGAAGAAACACCTGCGCTTCTTGAAGGCCTTGCCCCACGTCAAACCTTTCTACGCTGTTAAGTGCAACAGCAGTGAAGGAGTGGTGCGGACACTGGCTGCGCTGGGGGCAGGATTTGACTGTGCTAACAAGGTAGGAACAAAGGGAAAGAAGAGCTCTGGGACGCAAAGTCCTTGGGGTGTGGTGGCTAGAACTGTGCCTTGGAAGGTGGTGAGGGAACCAGCCAAGACAAGGTGTGACAACATGAAGGTTAAACAAGCTTTGCAGCGTGCTAGGCTTAGTCTGGGGCTTCCTGTGCTGCATTTACATTGGAGGGAATCTTCCCCCTTCTGGCACAACAGTAAGAGTGCATCCTGGAAAATCTGCTTCCCAGTCGGGTGTTCCAGACTCAAAGGCGATCATGCCCTTTCACTCGAATTTCCTTGTTTTTACACGTCTCCCGGACAGCAGAATCCATCTTAAGTGTGTTGGTTATTCTGGGACATGCGGCCACGGTCCACTCTTAGATGGGTACTGGGCTGAGTCGGAAGCTCCCTCTTGTCTCATTTAATGGGTTTTTCAGGGTAGGTCAAAGCAAGGTCATTTATTTCTTTGTGATTCAGTGGAACAGGTTGCTAAGGTGACATGTATTTATATGTCTAAAGAACAAAGCCTAAGGGAAAACTACAAAACCCGAGAGGCCATGGCAATGAAAGGAGTTGCATGCAGCCTGAACACGCTCTAAACAACTAGCAGGGGGAAAGATGCTCCTTCCTCCCTCCTTACACCATGTGAAGCAGTTTGGCCTGATGGATAAGGGTTAGGTGTTTTTTTATTACATATCTTGTGGTAATGTAGTCCATTCAGTTTGCCTCTGCTCTTACAGACCTACCTTCCTTGGTCTTGTGTTTCTAGTGGTGTGTCACTGCTGTCTCTCGCTCCAGACACAGTCCACCATGACCCCTGTGGGCAAACCCACCTTTCTTCATCTCTGTCTGGTTCCCAGGAGAATCCCGTTCCTGACTCCTGGTGAGTTATCCTTGGTGAACCCACAACATGTGTTAGACTGTCCCAGGCCTGGAGCTCTTGATTCCATAACAACTTGCATCCCACAGCATTGAGTTCCTGAGGGGCTGATCCATACACCCTGCTAATAATGCCCTTGTTGCAGACGGAGATTGCATTAGTTCAGAGCATCGGGGTCCCACCTGACAAGATTATCTACACCAACCCCTGCAAACAGATCTCGCAGATCAAATACGCAGCCAGCCATGGGGTGCAGCTGATGGCCTTTGACAATGAAGTGGAGCTCAGGAAAGTGGCAAGGAGCCATCCACATGCCAGGTACGTATATAAACTTTGGGTATGGAAGAAGGAGGTTTATTGAGGCTGGAAACAGAGATGGACCAAAGGTCAGTCTCTCAATCTCATCTAGAGGGTGAACGTGACATTTCTTATGGGCAGGGCTTTTATGTATTTTGATAGCATGTTCATGTTCCATGTACTAGGGCTGACTTCAGTAAAGAGTTGGAGAAATCACATACCTTGGCCTGCATGGTAACTGGGGAGTGGGAGACGAAGAGCTGGGACACCGACCTGGTGTAACTTCATTCCACAGGATGGTTCTGTGCATTGCCACGGACAACCCCAGATCCTCTGCCTTTCTGAGTGTGAAGTTTGGTGCCACCCTTAAATCCTGCAGACACCTACTAGAAACTGCAAAGGAGATGAATGTGGAGATCGTTGGCATCAGGTACAGGGTGGCCTCCTCATACCATGAAGCCTGATTCTCCCTAAACTGACATAGATAAGCACAGACTCTGAATCCTAACTTTACTTGCGCTGAACTTTGTGGATCTGAGAGGGCCTGTCTGAGTGCCAAACCTGGGGAAATCCACCCTACTGCATTCCCTGGAGGGATTTCTCCTCTATTTCTAGTCACAAATAGCCCATGAACAGGCAGCAGAATTCCACGTTAATTATGACATGCTTCCCTAACTTCTTCAGACAAGGATTCCTGCTTACAGATTGTTTGCAAATTGCAAGTGTTGGAGAACCAACAACAGTGTGAGTTCCAAGTCACATGGCATTGTTTCTGTTCCTTGATTGGGTGACTTGGGGAACTAACCAATAACCAAGCAAACTTGGCATTGCATGTCTGGTGTAAAACTAACATGTGCACTCAGGGTTTTGTTTCGCAACTAAAAATATTTCAAGCTAAATTATTACCATTAAGTGCAAGAAGGTCATGGGTGTGATCAAAATTAGTTAAATTAATCACAAGAGTGAATCTCTGCAATGTATGCCTTGTCTTTCTATATACTGCACCTTTTAAGGCTGATATTTTTCAAAGAATCCTAGGGGAGTTAGAGGATCAGCTCCTATTGAAAGTCTTTGCAAATAGAGACATAACTTCTTTGAAATTCCCAGCCTAGATATCTAAGAGCCTTGCTGGAGTCACTTTATGTGCAACTCATGGCAGACTGTCTAGGAGAAATCACACACACTGCGCTCTCCACTGGAGGCTTTATTTTTGTTTTTTCTTTAGTCTGAAAGGTTATTCTGACTAAGTCTCTCTCTCCTCTTGGTGTATGGGAAGAGCATAACTCTCCTATAGAATGATTGATTATTTGTGAATAATGTTTTGCACTGTTCCCCAAGTCTGCTCTCAATGCTCTGGGATCAGAGGAAGTTGGGAGATGGGGCTTAGCCCAGACTAAATGAAGGATTCTTCCCCCTTAGTTTTCATGTTGGCAACGGCTGCCTCGACCTGCAAGCCTTCCCTCGGTCCATAGCAGATGCTCGGCTGGTGTTTGAAATGGGTGCAGAGCTGGGCTACAAGATGAACTTATTAGACCATTGGAGGTGGATTCCCTGGCACTGAAAACTCGAAAGTCCGGTTTGAAGAGGTATAAAGATTTCAGTTTGTGTTCTCTTTAGGCAGAGAAGGCAGCTGGGAGGGAGTCCTAGCTCGTATCACAGCTAGACTTGAAGCTCTGGCCTTATTTTGAAAGGGTGGTTAACTAATAATGTTGGAATAAGGTTTCTGGTTTCTTTTTCCCCCTGCCTTCTACCAATCAGATTGCAGCCACGATAAACTCCGCCTTGGACTTGTATTTCCCAGAAGGCTGTGGGGTGGAAATCATTGCCAAACCAGGACGATACTATGTAGCTTCCGCCTTTACCTTGGCTGTCAATGTTATTGACAAGCAGGAGGTTCCCTTGGATCCGCCTGGCTCAGACGGTAGGTTGAGCAGGTGGAACGATGCATCTTCCTGTGGTGCTGAGCCCCTGTGGAGGCAACAAGTTGCTGTGATGGGTAACTGCACTGTGGGCCAAAAGCCTTTTGCTCGGAAAGATGAGGGTTGAGAGCAAACCAGCATACATCTGCTCAGTAGTTCAGACCCTACTAGTCCCAAGTGGACGTGTTTTGATATTGGATGGCAGTCGTGACTGCAGGCAAACTGGGTAGGAGTTAATTCAGGCCTCAGTTCTCATTATCTGTGGCCAGCAGCCAGGTCAGTGTCTGGTCGCCCCTCAAAAGCCACGTCGGGCTGACAAAGTCCCCTCAAATGGGGCATCTTTGTCCAGTCCCAGTAGCTGAAAGTATTAAACTTGACATGTGAATTGACCCTTCCCGGCTCTCCCATCTCCCAGATGAAGAGTCTGGCAGCAAGAAGAACATCCTGTATTACATTAACGATGGCATCTATGGATCCTTCAGCTGCATTTTCTTTGATCGCACCTGCCCCAGCCCCGTCCTGCACAAGGTAAGGGGGGCTGTGCAACCCAAGAGGGAGCCACAGTCATGTCCCTTCTCCCTGGAGGAAGCGGGAAACAATAGACCAGAAATAACTTAGCACTCAGCGGGGGGCCTGATCCACTTCTGGGATTCTCCCCAGCTGCCCCGCGTGCCTTTCCTCTGGTACACTCTGTTCCCATGCTCAGGGCCTTCGCTGCAGCATAAAGTCCCCTCCTACGGTTGCAGGAAGATCTCGGGGGTTCTTGCCCCGCTGCCCCCCTCCCCGAGTATCAGAGCTCTTTGGTGAGAACGTTTGGCTGTAACTCCCTGCAGTGCCTCCCTAGTCTGTCCTCACTAGACAGCGACTGAGGCACTGTCAGGGTGCTGCTCCCTGCCTGCCCAGGCGCCCAGCATGGCGCTAGCCTCCCTCCCACATCTATCCCGCTCTGCCCTGAGCTCAGCCTGTCTGTGATACAGATGATGATATAGGCAAGGCAGAATGTATTCCATAGTGTGACTCATCCTGGGTGTGACTCCACGGAAATCGGTGGTGTTTTCTCCAGAAGGACGTTGGGCTACGGTTTTCTACTCAAGTTTAACCCACAATGGAATTCTTCAAAGGCTTTTGCCAGATGCCCTCCTCAGGAGTGATTGGACACCAGAGATCAGCCCCAATGTATGAGACCATCGATAGCTTGGCATTGGCTGCCAGCGGTGCGACAGACACTGGGTGGATCTATAATTTCTGTAACTTCTGGATCTACCTGTGGTTCTTTTTAATACACTGCTGGATCCTGGACACCTATTCTGAAGCGTCGTTAACAAGTTCCATGTTGGGAGAGCCCTGCGCAAGATACACAATGTGTATCTGCATCTGATCTGCTATCCACAAAAATTATCTACAAATATCTACATCTATCTGTGGATTTGCAGAGCTCTACACTGGGGGCTGGGCAGAGGTCCAAGACAATCCCTTTGCCAGAGGCCAGTTGGGGAGAGCTGTGGGCAGCCGTGGGGAGCCTGCACAGAGTCGTGGACCCTCCATCTTTCCTCAGCCGGGTGGGGAGCCTGGAGGGCAGGGACACGGCCGAGGGCTGCTCTCACCCCACCCCCCCGCACTGCGGGCAGGTGGAGGGTCTGTCGTGTCTCCCCATGGCTCTCAGGGTGGGCTCCATGTTGGCCTGGCCAAGGTGAGTGGGGAAACCTGTGGAGCTGCCTGGGAGCTGCTTGGTGGCCCCCTTCCTAGGGGCAGGTGGAGGGTTTGTTGCAGCTCTGCACAGCTACCCACCCAGCTTTTGTCATGGCTTCTCAGCCAGTGCCGGTCTGGGAGAGCCGTGCTGGCAGCTATGGGGAGCCACAGCGGACCCTCCACCTGCCCTGGGCATGAGGCCCAAGCAGCCCCCGCCCAGTGTCCCTGCACCCAGGTCCCCCACCCAGGGCAGGTGGAGGATCCGGGCTGTGGTTCCTCACAGCTGCCCTCCTGGCTCTTACCATCAGAGCCCTCTGCAGATATAAAATTTGTATCCGCATCCATGCTGCTATCCGCAGAAATGGTCCACGGATGTAAGGCGGATCACTGCACATCCGTGGGTCTCTACGTGTTGGCTCTAAAATGCCAGTGAGTGTCTTCTGTAATCAACCAGGTATCTTGGAGCAAAAACTGAGTTTTAAAGCTTCAGAACCAGTTGCAGGGATTTCAGAATGGCAGCAGGGCTGTAGCAAGACCTGAATCTGCCCCACAGGTCAACCATATGCTAACTAGCAGCACTGTGTGTAACTGTGCATACAGTGGGCATGTCTACACCACAATTAGTGGTGTGACTCTGGCACCTGTAGACATATCTGAGATAACTCCAATAACAATAGCAGTGAAACCCCTGGCAGCACAGTAAGTACCAGAGTCCCAGATGGGCCTGGACAGCCAGCTAGATCAAAGTTAATTCGGATATGTCTACATGGGCTGCAGTCACACCTCTGACTGCTGTGGCGGCACACCCAGTGTCTGTTTGCTCACAAGGAGTGTTCAGGAAAGGATTTAAAGGGACAGACACAAACAATTAATATAGCTTTAAGAGATGTGACTAACAATGGAAGTGATTAAACTGGAATATACCATTAAAACAAACCTGTCGCCACTGACAGAGTTCATTCTTGCCTTTAGCTCGGGGAGACAATCCAGACAGACTGAGTTCCGTTTATGTTCCTTAACTCCCTAGAACTATCTGCTTCTGTACTAGTGCTGCAATGTCTGGATTGATTAAAATCCAAACAAACTGCTCTTTCTCCCCCCCCCCCCTTTAAGGTCATTAAAATATGAACATTTCTAGTAATTTTTTTTCCCATAAAACTCACTTTTTGCAGCCTACATTTTGGGCCTGCACTAGTCGATGGCTAGTCTGGTCAATTTGGATTAGTTTTCCATGGAGTTACTCCAGTCTTAAGACTAGATCTTCAGCTGGTGTAAATCCACATAGCCCCATTGTAAATCAGTGTAGCTGCATTGCTATTAGTGGAGAAGTGTTGATTTATGCCAGCTGAGGATCTGACCTTTAATACGATTATTTAATTTACTAGCTTGATCTCCTGTGATGTCCATCTCCTTTACCCCCCTCCCCTACAGAAACCCAGCCCACATCATCCCTTGTTCAGCAGCAGCCTCAGGGGTCCTCCTTGTGATGGGAAGGACTGCATTGCAGATGGCTTGGAGCTACCAGAACTGCAAGTTGGTGACTGGCTGACATTTGAGAACATGGGTGCCTACACCATAGCAGCCTCATCCTCATTTAATGGATACCAGCTGCCACAGATCAAGTACATCATGTCCCGGTAAGAGCCTGATAAGAGAACTTCCTGTAACTCATCCAGGGAAAGGCGGGGTGAGAACCAGTGCTCATGACTAACTGCCCTTGTGAGCCAGACTGTGGAGTTGGTCTAGGCTTTGAAGGAAAAGGGCCACTTCTGGAATCATCCGCATCTGGAAGTTTAGAGGTAAATCCTGGCCCAATGCAAAACTTCCATTGATTTCCATATAGCTAGGATTTCACTCTGTATCCAAACACCATCTAGACATGAACCAGCTTGCCCTGGGCGATCCCAGGCTGAGGTCTGGCAGCAGGCCATACAGAAGTCAGTGTGGTGTAATGGGGAGACGAGTGAGAACAGAACTCCCTGTTCTCTGGGGATGGGTGTAAAACTGGGGCTAGAAAGAGAGGCTTGTTTTTTTTTCTTGCTTATAGGGAAGCTGTCAGGCTGCTTCACGGGAAGCTGCCACTACCAGAAGAAGAGGATAGAGAGAGCATGTGCACTCCTCTCTCCTGTGGCTGGGAAATCACAGATACCTTGTGCATTACCCCTGTCTTCACTCCAGCTAGAATCACGTGAGCAGCACCAGCCATGACGGGGGCAGATCCTTAACCAAGGGGACTCTTGCATCTATTTCTCATGCCCTCCCAGATTTCTGCCCTGAAGTAGGAACTGTTTTACATTCATTGTGGTTTTTTAAGTATGCAACATAAATCCTGTTCCTCCTGCCTGTATTGAGTTGCCTGCTGTGTGCCATCACAAAGGGCAGAGCATTTGGTTTGTGGGTGCTTATATGCCGATTGGGTTTACATTATTTTTGCAAGTTATCCTAATAAATTGGTTTTTTTATAAATAACCAGTTGGATTTTCCTCCCCTTCCTGCTAAGGGGAGATTTGCAGAGCACAGCTGGTCTCTAAGATAGAGCATCATCGAGACATGTACAAGCTACATTGTAGTGCTATTCATCCAACCCAGGCTCCCAGGGAGAGAGGCAGGGCATTTTAAACTGCTCTGGCACCATCTACTGGTAGATTATAGGCCAGCTCAAATGTATGCCCGTATATTGTTATATTTAATAGTCGTAGCCTATAGCAGGGTGACCAGACGTCCCAATAAAATCGGAACTGTCCCGATTTCGAGCAGTTTGTCCCAGTCAGGACGCCATTTGTCCTGATATTTTGTTTTGGGCGTTTTATTTTATTTTTTATTTTATTTTTATTTTTTAAACACTCACCCGTCTGGGTCTTCGGCGGCAATTTGGAGGAGGGTCCTGCAGTTGCTGACGGTCTTTGGCGACATTTCGGCAGCAGGTACTTCTGTCTTTGGCAGCAAGGTTTATTACCCGCTGCCGAAATGCCACCGAAGACTGTCAGCGACTGAAGGACCCTCCACCACTTTGCCGCCGAAGGCACTCCCCGCTACGGCGGTCCCAATATTTTCAAGTTACCATCTGGTCACCCCTAGCCTCTACCCACTTCTGGTTTTAAACTTTTAATGATGAAATGTTTGAAAAAACCAGCACAAAGCACTGAGCCAGCTTTGCTTGAGCCAGGCAAGGTGAGCTATCAAACAACCAATGAGAACAAGCTTTTTATAGGGAAAGTAACTAAAGAGGTAACAATTAGTGATTAAAATCAACCGTTGATTCATCCTGGTCCACCGCCTCTTAGAGACAGATTTTTCGAAAGAGCTTAGCTGCCATTTAGGCACCTAACTGGACAATGGGAGCAGCTGGATGCTGTACTGGTCTGAAAATCCAACCCATAGCATTCATGGCTTGATTGGGGCCTACCTGTGATTTTTGCTTGTTATAAGTAGGACAGGAACTGGCAACAGTAATATCTTTCTAAGTCCCTGTTCTGGAACTCTTTTAAGTACACGAGTAGTCCTGATGAATAGAAGAACAGGGGGAGCTGTCTTGTAGATATTCAACACTATAACAAAACCACATACCATGCAAGGTTTGATTTTTTTTTTTGGTGACAAATATGTGGCAAACTCCTATCTGTCGTGGAACCATGTGTCGTGTCTACTTGGAATTTCTGCGCAACAGTAGGCATCGAAATCAAATCCCCCTGTCCTAAAAGCGCATATTTTTAGCACTTGAGCTAAGGGAGACTCTGTCAGTGGCTTGAAGTGTTGGACATATGACAGAGTTGAGCAGTTCAGAGTCCCACCAACAGTGGGCAGTGGTGATGCATACACACTGATATTCATTACAATGCTACTACCATGGCCACTGCAGAATCAGGTCCCTTCAATGCTGGAGACAGGGCCATTGACTATCTCTTTTATTAAACTAATGAAATAAGATCTGTCAGCTGCAGAGACAGCTCTTTTCACCCATGACAAATCGAGAGTGGGTGGGGTCCCTTGCAGCAGACAATAAGTCTCCTGGATCAGCGCATAAGCAAGTCAGTTTTTAAGGGACCTGTTGCAGATAGAATCCTGCCATCTGGAATCCACCATAGTTGCAGGGAAACTCACTTCTGTATTAAAACTAGGTTTTGTATGTATTATTATTTTGATGATGGCTGTGCTGAAGGGGTTATGGAGAGCAGGGCCTCAAGGTGCTAGGTGCTGGACAAATAGAGTAATAGACAGTCGCTGTTCTGAAATGCTGACAAGACAGACAAAGCTGTGGAAAAGGGCTGTAACACATTAGCAGAATGACAGGTGGTAGTGGGGTTTAGCAGACCAGAGGGAAGGCAAATAGCACAAAGGAGGAAGGAAGGGGAGGAGTATGCTGGGCAGCCTGCCCCAAGGCTGGTGGAGTGAAGCTGAAGTGAGGGATGGACTGAAGGAGGAGGCTGGAGCTAACAGCTAATCAGCACATGGGAGAAATCTCTCCAGAGTCAAATTTGTAGAAAGCAGCATGGTCACATCAGCAGAATCCTTGCTACTGATCCTGCTTCTGGGTTTGCTCCTGCCATGTTGACAGTTGCAGGGCTCTGGGGGTAGGATTAGCTCCTTCCTGCAATTTTTCTTTCCCACAGCAGAGCTTGGTGGGTTGGAGGGGCACTGCAATGGCCTAAGTACCTAAAAGTTGGGAGTCACCCCTGCATAGCAACAGGCACAGAGTATTAACCCTGGCTGAGTTCTATCTTTCCCTATTACCCCCTCTATGCAGCAGTACCCATTGAGGCTACTTCCATGTCTGCTCAGGCTGACTTGAGAGTTGTTCTGGGCCCTGGAGTTGGTTTGTTCTGGAATCTTTCTTCCCCAAGCCCACATGGCTTGAGGGATGGGGGAGCCCCATCTGAGTCTCAAAACAGGAAACGCTTCCATAGTTTAAATTGGAGATTAATGCCGATGCCTTGCTAAACAGCGACTACAACACTCCACTGGCTGTTTTTATGTTTAAGCAATAATGATTCATCAAGGTGCAGGATCTTTCCTGGGGATTAATCACTGCTCTCAGAAGGGGCTTGAGGAGTATCAAACAGAAATGAGATCAGCCCTGAACTTGACAATTACCAGGGTTTTGAACATTGCCAAGAGCTATCATGTTCAACAAAACTAACACAAACTGACAATGGAGTACTGTGTGCCCAGAGGTCTGGAGTAAAACCACTGGGGATTCAGAGGTTGGAAACAGAAAGCAGTGAGCTGGGAGCTAGATATTTTCTGGATACACTTATATGATTTCAGGAAGGATCCGAGGTCTAAGGAATCACTACATCATCCCATCTGACCACTGGAGGGGGGATAAATATGATACCCCACAAAGACACAGAGGGCTGGAGGGTGTGGATCATTCATTACTCCCCCCAGCTTGCAGGGGACACCAGGGCACTGTCATCCTTTTAGTCTGCAGGAGACCCTGGGGACCTATCACCCCCCAGCCTGCAGGGGGCGCTAGAGGTGTACTGAGGAGACGACGCGTTCCCCTCCAGTTCGCAAGAGACGCTCTCTCTCTATTTTTCTATGATAACTTCCCCGTGAGGTGACTCCGAGCCGTAAAACACAGCGCGGGTGGCGTGCGAAGGGAGCGGTTTACGGCAGCGGGTGTCGTAAAAGCCCCGCGAGGACGCAGGAGGAGGGCGCGGCGGCGGGTCGCAGGTGAAGCTCCTGGGCTGGAGGAGGAGGGGGTTGTTCCGGGGTGACGGGCTCGCGGGAAGCCTCATCTCTCCTTTGCTCCCCGAGTTGTGGGGGACCGGGCCCCCGCGCTGCGCGGCCAGACTCCGGCTCCCCCCCCCCTCCGGAGTGTGTTGGGGGGGCGGTGCCTGGGGGCTGCAGGCCCCGCCCTGCGCTCCCGCCAACAGGGGAAGGGGGAGCTGGGGGGTCGCCTCACGGGTTGCCCCAGCTCCTGCTCCGCCCCCAGGGGTGCGTGGAGGGGTTGCCCCAGGGGCTTTCCCCAAACCGGTTTCTGAGTCCCCTCCTTCCCCCCCCCCCCGTCTGTTGTGGAGAGGTGTCGGTTCTTTTTCGGGGAGGGCAGCCCGTGAAGCTAGAGTTGGCTGTAGCTTTCGGGTTGTTGCTGTTATAAATGATTAGCGGTGCTGGCTTGCCTTCTCCAGTGCTATTTCTTGCTGCTTTTTGCAGCACTCAGCAACTTCAGATCCAGTTGTTCAGAGGTGAAGAAATCTTTGCAGGATCACCAAGTTTATCCACATATTGAGTTTGATTTTAATTAAATCTACCTTGCATCTGTTCTGTTTGTCAAACCATTTGTTTCCCATTAAGGAAGAAAATTATGTCTACAAGGGCATTTGTTTCTGGTGCAAAAGACAGTTGGGTACAAGGGTTTTTCAGGTTTTGTTTCCATGTTTCTGAAGCATATCCACTTTTTGCTGACAGATTTGAAAATGTAACGTCTTGATATTTCAATCACATCTCAACTGGTACAGAACTCTCGCAGCTGATCTGTGTTTATGATTTCCTTCGTTTTGAGTGCTTCCATTACATTCATAAAGTCTGAGAAACTAAGGGCTTGTCTACACCGGCAATGCTAAAGCACTGCCGTGGCAGCGCTTTAACATGGCTTGTGTAGTCGTGGCAGAGTGCTGGAAGAGAGCTCTTCCAGCACCCTAAAAAAACCATCTCCACGAGGGGCAAAGCTAGCAGCACTAGTGCACTGTCTACACTGGTGCTGTACAGCACTGAAACTTGCGCTCAGCGGGGTGTTTTTTTCACACCTCGAGTGAGACAGTTGCAGCACTGTAAAATGCTAGTATTGACAAGCCCTAAGCTTATCATAGAGCTCAATGGGCTTCACAGTTGTCATTACATTGTCTGAAGAGAAATCAAACTAGTTATCAATATACAAAAACATAGTCATAAAACTTAATGAAGTCTTGCTTTATGTTTGCTTTTTGTTCTGGTTGTGGTTTTCCATCAGTTTGATGTAGAATCTTAAAAAAAAATCTTCTTTACAATTTAGCTACTTCATCTTAAAATGGTACATCTTTGTGTACACATCAGTAATGCAGAGCTTTGATTCTTCCAAATGCCTCACAAGCTTGTCGACACAAGCCACACTTGGGGGCAGGGGGAGAACACCTGTAAATTTCCACAATGCAGGTATGCACACTATCTTCAGTGAAAATTTTATTTGAAGTTACTGGGCAAGCATCACCTAGTGACTTGAAACAGGCCTTAATTGCAGACCAGTGTCTCAGAAGGTGGTCAACTGCTGGGTTAAGGGATAGCCATCTTCTACTCACATGTCTCAAGTACTTCCTTCTGTTCAGTTTCAATAAACTCAGAAAAAACCTTTACGTTCTTCTCTGCACTTTGCAGGCACAAAGAAGTGGTTGCAAATTTCCAACACAATCATTTCTACATCAACTAATGGCAGATTGCTAGCGTGTTTGCAGGTATCATGGGTTGTGTGTGCAAGGTAGTTTGCCTTCAGAATGCAGTCATTTTCAGCAATAACTGATGCATCTGTGAACTATGGCAAACCACAGCTTGGTGTATTATCAGCCAAGTACGCAGTAATACCATTAATGTTAAGCTGGTGTTCTCTAGGCAGTTTTTAATGGCATGATGAATCTGCAAGTGGCATTCATCATGTCTTCATAAAAATCAAGCAAGTTGCATTGAACACCATTTGATGTGATAAAGTATCCAAGCACATTCGAAACATCTTCCTTTCCTTTCATTTGAGGCATCCAGTTGCTACAAGAATAATATGGCTGTTGTGTTGGCACTGGTAATAAATTCAGTAAACAATTCCTCATTGACTTTGGGGCCAAAACATTGGTCATCAATAGCTCTGCCCTGATTCTTTCACAAGACTGTTAACAATATTTGAATCATGAAACATTTCACTAGCAAGCTTATTGCCACAGTGCATGCTGTTGTAACTAAGACCATGTTTAAGTATGTGGTAGATGGTTGCAGTTTCTCATGCTGCAGTTCTGTCACCTTCAGAGTAAGAGCCGAAGAGTTTAATATTTTGCCATACCTTTGGCATGTGTGTTTTTCTTATGTCCATTGTTACCGGTGTGAGGCCTTAGGTCAGTTTTGCCTCCATGCTTGATAGTGAATTCACACCAGTAAAAGTACAAGAGGTTTTACCAGAAATCCTATAGAAGTCCAATGAATGCATAAGTATTAGTAGGATTAGAATTTAGGCCTTGGCTAGACTAAAAATGGCTTGCTGGTATAGTTATATGGCAACGCTCCTTAGCGTAGATACAGTATTTACAGGTAAGAGCACTTTTGGTCGTATATCTTATCATAATAGCTAGCTCTTATACAGCACTTTTTCATTGTTAAATCTCAAGATCCTTTATAAAGGAGATAAGTTTTAAATATCCCTGATTTACACATGGGAAAACTGAGGTACAGAAGTGACTTGCCCAAGGTCACCTGGCAGGTCAGGGTCAGAAGAGACAATAGAACCCAGGTCTCCTGAGTCCCAGTTCAGTGCACTACCTACTACAATATATAAGCAAAAGCACTTTTGCATCAGCATAACTGTATCTACACTAGGGCTTTTGCCAGTATGCAAATGTCATAAAAAGAATCACACCTCAAGCATATTCTAGACTGGCAAAAGTTTCTAATATAGAACATGCCTTGGCCATAAGGCTTTCTATGGCAGGGATCATCTTTTATTTTTGTCTTCATACTGCACCAACCACATTGTTAGGTGTTGAATTTCAGTTAAAACATATATTTATAAATATACTGAAAACGGTAATAGATTTTTATTTTTTTTAACAAATCTAAATTGGGGCATAAAGTAGATGACTATCATATTAATTATACATTTAAAAAAAGTGATTTACTGCTTTGTTGGTGAAAATGCAGACTAAAAATTCCACATTTGATACTTAGCATTAATGTCTCATTCTAGTAGTTCCACAGCCCTACTGTAAGAAATAAAGCATTAAAATTGTGGCTGTGTTCTCTGTAGCTGTACTGTTATTGACAGTGTATTGTAAAATTTAGACTGTCTGTAGTACAGTCTCTCTTCCCTGAATAGCCAATAGTGCAAATAAACATAGAATGCACACCTGGGGCCAAATACAGCAGTCGTTATTGGGTTAAATCCCCTGTGACTTCAGTGGAAGCTTAGCTTGAACAGAAAAACTGGGTAAGAACACGGGGCTTATCTTACAGACCTGAGCCACACAGTACAGTATCACAATTGTTAAAGATCATGCAAACCTAAGAACATGCAGCGAAATGCAAACAGAGGAAGGTACCAACTTCCTACATGTCGCATATAAAAAAGGTGTTGAAAATTCATGGAGATCTGTTGCAAAAATGCAATCATAAAGTACTTTTAACTCATCCAACACTTTTGAGTGCAATTACCCTTTGGCCTGCCTATGTTAGTTGGGAGATCAAGACAAGGAGAATGAAAGAGGTTACAAGGGCTTGCGAATTATAACCTCCAAGATCATACAATCAAAGGTCTGTAATATAAAAAATATCTGTGAGTACATGCATATGTGTGTGTATATATAACAGGTCCATGTATTACTTTAACTGAGTTTGGTGTTAAATACTATTTTATCAGTGCATTTTATTATGAATGAAGCTTGTGTACAATAGGAACCATCCATAGAAATGCCATTGAGTGGATATTTTTGTTGTTTTAAAAAATGGTTCCAGAACATTTTCTCTTTGTTCAGATGCTAAAGAAGTTAGCTTATATTATCTCTACTTGTCTTCCTACAAAAGAATAGATACTTTATGTTGGATGAATGTTAACTCTTGCTTCTGCTCTTGTGAAAATAAAACTTAAATGAATCACTTGGAAAAAGTATTAAATCATGCACTAAAAAGCCTTATTTGAAATATCTGCTTTCATATGCTTCTGTTTTACTGAGCTAAATCTCTAGACTAGTCTTATAACTGCCATTCTTTATCTCCCTCCTCACTTCCTGCTCAGCCATGCCATTTTGGGATCTCCAAGATCAGCTGGGACTCAATGTGGACAAATGGATGCTGCATCAAAGCTCAGAGCAGCCCTACAAGCGGGCAGCTCTGTGCCATGCCTTTGAGAAGGAATGGATGGAGTGTGCTAATGACATTGGGCAGATTCGTGCACGCAAGGAATGCAGAATAGAATATGAAGACTTCCAAGAGTGTATTAATAGGCACAAAACGGTAAGAAGAAATGAGCTAGGTATGGGCAGAGGAGGGAGGGAGGGAGGTAGAGGGAATGTATATTACACACACTGTGAACACTGGGATAAATAATAGGGCTATGCAAAATTTTCAGTCCAGTACAAAGAGCAGTAACCGTACACCTGTCACTAACCCCTGGGTCCCAACTTCTGCCTCCAGATAAACATCTGTGATTCCTAGTGACTTCAGTGGGAGCCTGAGAGCAGAATTTGACCATAGAAATGCATGATTAGGATGCAGTGAGAAATTTAGTATTCTGTAGAGAAAGCAGGGCAGAATATCATCAGTGGATTAGTCCTATGTCTGACTCTCAAAACATTTTTTTTATTTTCTTGGAGATTTTGTTCCTAGTCAGTGCCTGGTTATTGTTGGGATGAGTACATTGTAGAGTCTGAGCAAATAACCTTGTTGTTAAATTCAGACATGGAACTCTTCAAATCTTGGCAGCGTTTGTGTTTATTTGTAAACCTGACTCTCTCAAAAAATGCTCCCTTCAGTTCTTTTACGCTGAGGCAACAGATTGGTCAGCTCAGCAGGAAACCCAGTATGTCAGGTGACATGCCTGTCTTGGCTAACTGAGCCCCAGAGCTTGGGGAACACTGCAGCATGCTGTCTACTTTCCAAGAACTTCAGCTGTGATTCACTCAACTTCCTGCTCCCCAATGCAGTAATCCATGATTCAATAAGGAAAACATGGATTTGAGATCTTTGATGGGTAGACCTGCCTTCTTAAAAAGTGCCAAGGACTGTAGTAACAAGGGATATCAGGCCATTCTGAGTTATATTTCCCAGTTTGTCTTACTGTTTCCCAGTTTCCTGACTGCAAGGTCTCTAATCCTACTGTAGTCGCAATGTGCTTGTAGCGTGGAGTGGTTATAAACACAAATGCTGCCCATTAAGATGGTACACACATCAGTTAGTAACAGGTAACTGAGCATATGTTATAAAAATAGTTTCCCTCGGAGGATATTTAGTGATTTATGTAGCACTACATTTTCAAAACTGTTTACGGACATGAGCCCTTACAACGCTGAAGCTGCTTAGGTAAGGTTAATTCTCTCTGATCTTATGGGAACACAGTGACAGATATGTTTACAAGGGCAGCTTATGTGTAATGGGGCCATCACTGACAAGTTACTGGGGACACAGGGCAGAAAGGGACTTCAGGAGGAGGAGTAAGGTGGAAGGAAGGTTAGCGTTATTACTTATTCAGAGCATTGTAAGCAAATAACATGATGTTAAAGGCTGTGGGGTGAACTCTCAACTCTAAATTTACCCTGTGGTTTCTATGAAAGTTGTATCTTGACTCAAACCATGTGATTCTTAGTAAAAAATGTTTATCATATGGTAGCTGAAAGACCCCAGTTGGGACTGGAGCCCCATTGTGCTCGGTGCTGTACAAACATAGAGAAGACCATCCTTGTCCTGAAGGTTTACAGTGTAAAGGCAAGACTTTCTCTAGTGGATGCGACTGTGCGCATGGTGCCTTGTATTTGGGCATATTAGTGACTCCTTTCATGGAGAAGTCTGTTAGGATGCAGTTTTCATTGGAATACAAAATATGCTGGGTTACTGAAATATCACCCATGCTGTGGCTCACTTTACCTACTTGTTTGTAATTTTTGTAATTTTTGTTATTGGTTTTTCTTTTTTTATAGCAGAAAAACGCCTCAATGCTCCTAAAACACTATATGCAGCTCTTCGTCCATAATAACAAGTGTGTGTGTGGCTGATGGAGGAGGGGAAATAAAGTGGATAAGGAAACAAATTCTAGTTTAAAGTTTTCTTGGGAGTGGTTACAAGTGACGGTGGAAAGATTTTTAAAATTCTGATAATGTCTATTAAAAGACACAGTAAAATATAACAATCTGTAACCCATGAAATGTTCGTGCATGTGTTTGGTGCTGCAGCCACTGTTGGGATACACAACTACATTTGTTCTAGTTTTCCATTCCATTCAGTGGAGCAATGCACACATGGTTATATAGATTCTCATTGCAATTATACTGTATTGGGAGGGGATGTGGTAATACTGTTTGTACCTTGTAACTAGAATGGCCTAGTGCAGGGGTTCTGAAACTGAGGGTCAGGACCCCTCGGGGTCTCGAGGCTATTACGTGGGGAGTCGCGAGCTGTCAGCCTCCATCCAAAACCCTGCTTTGCTTCCAGCATTTATAATAGTGTTAAATACATTAAAAAGTATTTATTTTTAATTGATAAGGGGGGGGTTGCACTCAGAGGCTTGCTATGTGAAAGGGGTCATCAGTACAAAAGTTTGAGAACCCCTATCCTAGTGCCAGTATCCTGACCTGTGAAGCTTTGAAGGAAGCTAAACTATTCCCACTGCTTCTCTAGTGACCTCTTTTCCTGCTGCACAGTCTGTATTCTGTAACTCATTTGTCTTTGGCAGGTAATGCGTCTGAAGACAATTGTGGCTCAGAAGAAGAAGCTGATAAAGGAAGGGAAATACACACCACCTGAGCACCACAGTGGCAAACCGGAGGCCAGGCCTTGATCTGCTGCTGGTGACACTGAGTCCCTCTGACAGCAGAGCTAACCATGCATCACCCTCTGTGCACGTGTTGTGGGAATGAAACTCTTTTGTTAAAGTTAGCCCAGTTATACCCTGTGTGCAGCTGTTCTGCTGCTGGCTGTCTCTCTCCTGCAGGCCAGCCATACAGAGTATATATGTTCTGAATAAAGGATCTGTCACCTTTTAGATTAAGTGATGGCAGTGTCTGTAACTGATCAGTTCAGAAATTAAATCTCCTTTGGAACCCTTCTCTTGGCTCTGTCTTGTTTTTCCTGAGGAGTGGCATATGAGTTAGTGTCCTAAGTTTGAGAGGGATCCTAGTGGCACTAGAGCAGCTCACAAATGCATTGTAAAAATCTCCTGTGCTGACATTTGGGGCCTGATCTGCAAAGACACTGGCTACCTACAACTCCAATTGAAGTCCATGGGAGCTGGGAACACTCAGCACTCCTGAAAATCAGGCTGTAGCTACCTGCCTTCCCTTCGTTACTTCTGTGTCCTTTAAAAGCCCTGGCCACATATCTTAGTATAGCATAAAGTAGGCTGTCTGGTCACACAGAAAGGGGAATCTGCACATTGTTCTATCTGTGATTCCAGGAGATCATTACCCATCACCAACATTCTTCCCTTCGGAAATATCTTTACAGCTCTATACCATAGTCACAGTTCTACCATAAAGTTTCAGTGCCCAAATCATAAACTCAGTCCAATAATAAGTCAAATTTGGATCCAAACTTCCTTAAAGTTCAGCAGTTTGGACTCTGGGGCAGGCCTGTATCTCTGCTTTCTCCATGTGCTGTTAATTGGATCCAGCAAGAGGCGCATGAGTACAAATTTGGAGTCAGAAGGAATCTCAAAGATTGATTGGTTCATCATCTTGTCAGCAGCTGGAACGCGGAGTCAAACTACAGCATTTAGAACAGCTTCCAGAAGGGGGTGGGTGGGTGTGTGTGTGTGTGATGAAGTTCAACGTGTCCAAAATATATGAGAGGAATGACCGTTCATTTACAGCCTGCTCAGTTGCTTTATGTGGGATCAGCATATATATTGGACATATCAGGGACCTGGAACATTAAAACTGGGTGACAGAAATTCATGGTAAAATATAACATTTGCATTAAGATCCAGAAAGTGTTTGATCACTGTAGAGAGACAACATGAGGGAGGTAATATATTTTATCAGTTTAGATTTCCTCCTGGCCTACCACCTGCAATGATTTGATTTTTGCTTGGCAGCAATAAACTTTTGCTTTTAAACCCTGTGTGTCAGTCTAGTCAACCTGAAGAAGAGCTCTGTGGCGCTTGAAAGCTTGTCTCTCTCACCCACAGAAGTTGGTCAAATAAAAGATATTACTTCACCCAACTGGTCTCTCACATATCCTGGGACCAGTACAACTGCAACACCATAAGTCCAATCAATTGTGTTCTGAACTCTCCTAATGGATGACTGGCAACAGTTCAGGCTGGCTCTGGGTGTCTGTGGCAATTCCACTTCCTACTACCTTCTAGGCTTCTGTGCACGGTGACAGCTCCTGTTTAACACATTTAGGAACTGGGGCCTGATACTCTGGTTTCATATCTTTTCTTTGCAGATGTAAAAGCTTTATTTTTTTTCTTCATTTGCCTGAACACCCAGCTGGGTTTGGAAAATGGTTGAAGCAAATGTGTACCTGAGAACATAGAGGGGAAATGTCTATGTTTTAATCTAGGGCTTTTAATACCCAGGGATTGGGATTTTAATGTTTAATCTTTGATAGAGTCTATGAATTTCTTGATCCTCTCAGAAACCTACAACTAAGTTGATGCATGATGATATAAACACTATAAGTTACTGCAGACAGACCAAAATGCTGTTTAGAAGGTGATAAAAGCTCGTTTTTGATTTAGGAGTTATTGTTCTTTAATTCTCTCTCTGCTGATCCCTGCATTTGTCCATTGTTCAGCAGGATATTAAGCCTTATGCATTAGCATTGAGATACAAATGGGCTCCTTGGTCTCAAAGAAGCTGATGAAAGATGGGTGAGGGAAAAAAGAGATTCATGAATCTGTTGCTTGCAGAAATGTCTTAAATAATCATTTAAGGGGAAAAGAACTCCAAGTTCACAGAGTAAATTGATTTATGCTCAGCTGGTATTTTCTTACGTTTGCTGGACCATGAACCATCTAAACCTCAAGTCTTGTTAAAGCAGCTGGCATTAAATGCTTGGGGGGGAGGCTGAGCAAAAGAGCTAGGTAAAGATATGAGGAAGCATCTACAAAGCTCTGTTAGGGGAGAGGCTCAGTCCTGCTCTTCCTCCAATATGAAATTGAATGGTTAATAAAGCTTCCTACTGCACACTGAAGTCAGCAAGAAAATGTAGCTTGTCTGGATGTGTAAATCTCCCCACTGCCTACAGAGAAAAGCAAACAGCTAATTATCACTGTGTTCAAACACCTGCATCTGTCCTGGGGCTGGGTGGGTAGTGTTGCTGGCGGAACAATTACTGGGTGATCTCCTAATTGGAACAGGACAGATCAGTGAGTTAGTCGGGGATACAGAGCCTTTCTGGTCAGGCTCCTGGCTCGTGTGGTGGACGGTAAAAAGTTGTTGCACTGAAATCTGTTGGGTGGCTGGTGGGAGATGAGTTGGGGGTCTCAGACCAGATCCTACTGGACAAATGTCCTTATCACAAAAACTGAGTCTCAGCAGAGAGGCCAAGGGGTGATTGGGCTGGGGCGACTAAGCTTAACCCTTGAGGTGATGTACACGGACAAAGCCAGCCCTGGCTTAAGCAGGTGCAACTGGGCCAACATATTCTTGGGGACCTGTGCATCCCAGATTCATGTAGAGAGAAGGACCTTTCTGTAAGACCTCCCTGTTCTGGGATAGCGCAAATAGATTTTTCTAACCAGAGTAACTGACTCACAGCAACGTTCAGTTACTTGCATGTGGTCAAACTGGGCTGGGAATAGACCCCACAGTCCTAGCCACTGTGCCCTAAGGACTAGAGTCCAGTGTGTTACTTATCAGGTCTAGCTTTGGGCTGGGTCTAATAAATCAGCAAGGAGGGACTTTTTGTCCCAAATCTTGACATAAGCAATATTCTCTGTTTGTGAACCTTGATTAAAAACTTGTTTGTCAGAGTGAAAGCATAACAGGTGTCAACCCTGCAGCATGTGACTTTCAGGTGAGTAAGCAGGGTCCTGGGGGGAGTGAGGCTCTTACTGGTTTCCTGATAGGGATTCTTATCCATCTGCTGCCTCCAAAACACTTCTTTCTATTTAATTTCCTCCTGGAGGAGTTTGTGGGTTTTCCCTCCCCCAACAGGCCCCAGATGATTGATTTCTATAACCCAGATGAATTTCTGCAGCTAACTGTTCAATCTGATTCATTTCTTCTATAATCCGCATGGTGTGGGATGGAGACATGCTTCTCCCTGGCAGTTTGTAAGGTGAATGGAGTGGGAAACATTAGGATGATGGAATGCCAACAGAGAGAGACCCAAACCCACAAAATTTGGATCGTGAGCTGGATCTGGATGTCAAACAGCCCAAAACTCTGGGATGGCTGCATGTGGAATTTGGAGTCAGACCCGAAGGCACCTGAGGATGAAGCATTTATTTTTGCTCAGCATCACATTCCTTAAGTTCACATGGTGGCGATTGTGCCTCTCCTTATCGTGAACTGTGTCTGAAAATAATGTTTTGAATTAAATCTGGCATTTCTCAGCCTTTTTCTTGTCAGTGACCTGGTTGCTGAGAAGAATGATGTAATGTTGATTCTGTCTTGACCAGATTCTGATATGATTTACACTAGCCTAAATGAGGAGTAAATCCACGGTACTCAATGGAGTTGTACTCATGGTGAGATCCAAATCAGTCTCTGAGTATGGAAGCTCAGTGTAAGAGACAGGAAAGCTTTACCCAGTCAGATTGCATTAGATTCTGATAATCCAGAGAGGAACTTTCCCGTGCGATGTTTTCAAATGTGAAACCTGTTTAGTGAGGTTTTATGTAAAGGGGGTGAAACTTACATAATAGTGCTGACATCCAAGTAGATTATTATGCCTCAAATACAGAGGCAGAAGAGGGGAAATATTCCATATCGATCAAGGAAACAGACATTAAAAGAGCTATGAGAAAAAAATAAAAATAAATGCTTTAAGGTAGAACCTTCCCAGTGTGTTTTTGTGGTGTTTGTAAGCTCCTTGGGCAGACTCTCTCTCTTATGGTGCTGAGCATACTATGTTCATTTAACAAATAAGAACCATACCACTAAAGCACAGTGCTACAAACCAAACAGCGGCGCACACACACACACCGCCGGTGTAATATTTGCATTGGACGGAGTAGTTACAATGTCCTGGAGGTCTGGTGATGATGTGTCATGGGTAGTGATGCATGTCGCACATTCTGGGTGTTCAATATGGGTCATGGCACACCAGCTGCTGCATATTTAGCAGTACTGAGAAACTATAAATAGAGGTATTTAGAGAGAAAAATAGGGGACTGTTTTTACCTCATTTAAATACATTGGAGGGGGAAGGCTTTTTGGAGAAACAGAGCGGGGGAATGATAGCTATTTTGCTATAAAGCGCCCCCACCCCCAAGATAGGCACAGCTGGCCTATTGTTATATCTATTATGGCAATGTCTTGGAACCGCAATCTAGGATTGGGGCCTTCATTGTGGTAGGTGCTGTACAGACAAGTAAAGCGTCCCTGAGCTTACCACCTTGACCTCCCCCACGTGTCTGGAAATCAACATGCAAGAAAGAGAAATCCCATCGTGTGGAGAAATCTTCCAGGACTTGCATGTGAGATACTCCATTTATTTGACAAACTGGCACCAAAAAGAAATAATGGGCAGGGGACAGAGCTCCAAACAATAGCTTTGCAGTGAGCCCCTGGTGTTCTGTGTAGCCCTGTTCAAAAGACAGGGACAGGGGTGCTGTCTGACAGTCCCCGTAAAGAGAACTTTCTTGTATCTCATTTTGGGCCCATCACATCCTCCTCATTGGTGATGATTTATGATGTAAAGAGCCCTCCTCCCTAGATGTGAGCCGTGCTTTGCAAAACATAAAGACAAGGTCCTTGTCCAGAGGTGCTTAATGTTGGACACAGACAGAGACACCATATGGAACAATAATTCCAACATAAGAAGCTGCAGAGAAACAGTTGGTGAGGAGGCCAGTATAGGAGGCTTGGGGAATGGAGTGGGTTTCAAGCAGGGGTTTGAGGGAGGCCTACTTGATGACTGTTCTCTTCATCACAGTGCTCATTCAATCAGTTGCATCACGAGTCCCTAGAAAACCGGGCATATAATAGCAACTGCGACTGACTCATAACTAGAGTGGTGCTAGTGGAACAGGCGGGTGTGACTGTGATAATTGCTACTTTGCTAAATAAACGTTCTGACAGACTCCGAAAGAGAAGAGACGTGTCTAAAAGGAAAAAAAAGCTCAATGACCTGGCAGTGTCAGAAGTGGCAATCAAGGTTAGTCCAGGCGTCGAAGGAAATATTTAAATATATCTAAATATTTCTGTCTCCCAAGTGGCTCTTCAGATCATTCCACAATCGAATTGCTCTGTTAACAACTGTTCTTGCAGCAGAAAGCTAATGGCAATGATAGCGGTAGTGATAGCAAGAACCAAGAAGGGCCAAATCATTCGTGTTGGTTACAGCTGTATTTGAAATTTCAGTTCATGAGCAAAATAAATGAAACCTGGGGAAAAATCCCAGTTCAGAGAAAGATAAAAATACACCCGGGCAATTCCTGGAAAGATGGAGAAAGTATCTTTATCTCCTGATGGGTGAGTTGCAGCATTGTGGAAGTTTGTTTTGAAACACAAATACTAGGCGTGAAGATCAGCCATAATTTAAGTACGTTACCTTAAATGACAGGAAAATTTTGGCCCTGAAACTCCCTGGCTGAACACCAACAGGCAAACCGGACCTTTAGAGTCCCCCTGCTTCTTGTGCAAGTCACAAGAAAAATCCTAAAAGGAGGATGTTTTCAGTGTATATTTTATATGAACTTATTCGCCAGTGTTTGCTTCATTGGGATTTTATTGGCTTGAACCTAAAGTATGAAACCCTAGACATAATCTAGAGAGAGCCAGAAGGAAGGCAGAGAGCTAGGACAGCACAAAGACCTCTCCTCAGAGGTCCATCAGAAATCCTTGGAGATTTTTCTTTTATAGCTCTTAAGGTGGATACCAGCCATCCACAGTGAGGATTCCCAGAGGATGAGAGTCATAACATACTCAGAATGTTAGGGACCAGTTTTTCCAAGTCCTTAGCCACATGAAATCAGCTCATGTGGAGAAACCCTTGGAAAAGATTTACCTTGTCCCAGGCCTTACCTACACTAGAGAGGAATTGCTGGTATAACTACAGCAGTCTGTCTATCTTACTGGCAAACCCTTTGTAACAATGCTGGTCTTGGTGGGACCCAACAGAGAGTGCCAATTCAGGACAAACTGCTTAAAGCAGGGCAGTTACAGCCCAAGGCTGAGGGGTTTCCACCTCTAAGGCAAACCAAACCAGCCAGCCAGAGAGGACTTTGGTTTTGCCCCGCTGGCTAACCACAACTCACACAAGCAATTCCCTTAGACACTCCAGTTTCCCAGTATCTCCACCAGGGCCACTCGTTATGGGGATGAATGGTTATGAAAACGAATACCCCAGTAAAAGAAAAGAGGTTCTCTCGCTCCCAAAGGACCAAGCCCCAGACCCAGGTCAATATACAAATCAGACCTTACACACAAATCATGCTGTTGCCAATCCTTTAGAATCTAAAATCTAAAGGTTTATTCATAAAAGGAAAAAAATATACATGAGAGCTAGAATTGGTTAAATGAAATCAATTACATACAGTAATGATACAGTTCTTGGTTCAGGCTTGTAGCAGAGATAGAATAAACTGCAGGTTCAAATTAAGTCTCTGGAGTACATCCCCCACTGGGATGGGTCATCAGTCCTTTGTGTAGAGCTTCCGTTTGTAGCAAAGTCTCTCCAGAGGTAAGAAGCAGGATTGAAGCCAAGATGGAGATGAGGCATCATCTTTTATAGTCTTTTCCAGGTGTAAGAGCCTCTTTGTCCTTACTGTGGAAAATTACAGCAAAATGGAGTCTGGAGTCACATGGGCAAGTCCCTGCATACTTTGCTGAGTTACAAGACGTATCTGCCTTCTCTCGACGAGTCAGTTGTGTAGCTGATGGTCCTTAATGGGCTATCAAGCAGGCTAGGCAGCGCTGACACCAACTTATCTGGGGTGTCACCCAGAAGCACAGCATAATTTTGAAATACAGACGGTATAGAGCCAATATTTATAACTTTAAATACAAAAATGATATATGCATAAAGATAGCATAATCATAACCAGCAAACCATAATCTTGTCTTAGACATCTTATTTGACCTCCTTTATACCAGATTTGGTGCCACTACAGGACCTTGGTTGCAACAGTGATCTATATAGTCCCAGATTATATCGATAACGTCACACCTAGAGGGGAGACAGTTTATACCGCCAGAGGAGTTCTTTTTGCCAGTACTGCTTATACCAGTTCCCCCCTCAAAATAAGCCCTTCTTCTTGCTTGCTACTTCCCTGCTTGGGGTCAGTAATTTTTTTATAGCCTCCATCTGAAACACAATTGTATGCTTGGCTTTCACACCAATCGATCTCTCTACCATCCTCTGAAATCCCATCTGTATACTGAATCTTTGAGCTCGCCCGTGGTCATCTTCCATCCATGATCATTGCAAGGGCCATTCTGCCAACATAACTCTCAGGTCTCCACTGGACATGTCTATATCAACATAGCCTGGCCTGCCTCAACTTGTCTTCTACTGGGGTAACCTGTATTAGGCCTCTCACAGTCTGATTTTGTTTCCTATCACAGAGTGTCCAACCATTTGATCATCTCATCATCTTCATTTCCAGAGTGGAAAGCATACAGATTTCTTTTCTTGTGGCCTGACAAGTCTCTGTTCTGTACATTAGGATGGGGCGAATTACAGTTTTAGACTCTTTGCTTTTAATTTTATTGGTATTTTTTTTATCACATAGAACTGGGATTGGCTTCTACCATTTGTCTAAGCAGCTTTGATACAAGAAACAAAGCTATTCTGGGAAAAGGAGTTTTTTTGGTGGTATAAGCCTGTCTACACTAAGTTTTTGCCAGTATAGCTGTCGGTTAGGGGTGTGACGTTTTCACTCTCCTACCTGAGATAGCTATGCCAGCAAAAATGTTCAGTGTTTGACTCACTCACACCATTTTTCTATAATCCCAAATCATCCAGGAGTGGATCCTCATGTCACACAATTACTGGGGTGACCTATACAGAAGCTGAGAGTGCCCGGATCTAGCTTAGGCATCTATCAGCGTGGTACTTAAGTGTAGTATCGTCTGCAATGGACTTTCTGTGATGTGCAGTGGCAGTCAAAAAAGCTAACAACCTTTAGAAAAGGGATAGATAAGACAGAAGATATCAAAATGCCACTATATAAATATATGATACGCTCATGCCTTGAAAGCTGCACTCAGTTCTAGTTGCCCTATCTCAGAAAAGATATTTTAGAATTGGAAAATGTGCAGAGAAGGGCAACAAAAATTATTAGGGGCATAGAGCAGCTTCCACATTAAGAGAGGTTACAAAAACTGGGGCTGTTCAGCTTTAAGGGGGGATATGATAGAGGTCTATAAAATCATGAATGGTGTGGAGAAAGGGAATAGGGAAGTGTCATTTACCCTTTTACGTAACACAGGAACCAGGGATCGCCCAATTAAATTAATAGGCAGCAGATTTAAAACTACCATATGAAGTCCTCTTCCCGCAACACACACTCAACCTGTGGAACTCATTGCTGGGGGATGTTGTGAAGGCCAAAAGTATTACTGGGTTGAAAAAAGAATGAGATAAGTTCATGGAGGATAGGTCCATAAATAGCTATCAGCCATGCTGGTCAGGAACACAACCCCACGTTCTGGGTGTCCCTACATCTTTGACGGCCAGAATCTGGGACTGGATGACAGGGGATCGATCACTTGATAATTGCCCTGTTCTGTTCATTCCCTCTGAGCAGGCACCAGCTACTGTTGGAAGACAGGATTCTAGGCTAGATGGATCATTGGTCTGACCCAGCATGGCCATTCTTATGTTCTTAGGAAGCTCCCAGATCAGGTTCTCCAGTACTGTCTGGAACAGATTTTCCATGATATGGAACCATTCAGGATAGGTTTTATGTGGTTTGACGCCATGTAGGGTAGGTTTTATGTTACTAGATGTCATCCACCGCTAACTTTCTATAACCTGGACCCACATGGAATACACTTTCTTCGTCTCACAAATAGAGAGGACTGAACTAGTTCAGAGAACTGTAGGAACATTTGAACCTCAGGCTCCCGCCGGGACCCTGGGGCACTGTATTTTGCCACCTGCACACCCACTTGTGTTTCCTGCCTTTGATAAATAAGGTACGTTCTGACCTGGCCATAAAGGATTGATCCCATGATGGAGCCATTCTGGCTTAATGTACACATTCCTCCTGCTCCAGAAGCTGCTGCACTAGTGTTTCTAGATCTATCTGTGGCTACCCAGCAGCCACTTCAGTTTCTATCTGCCAGATAGAAAACAAACAACTCACCGAATATCAATAATTTATACAAAGGGAAAGAGGAAAAGAAGAGGCAGGTTTGATCATGTGGAGTCTAGCGAAGTGATGAACGAGAGAGCCCTGGGGACAGATCCCCAGCTGGTGTCGATAGGCATAGTTCTATTGAACTCCACAGGGCTAGGCTGATTTGCACCGGCTGAGAATGTGACCCCTGGAGTTCAGCACAGACACTGAATTTGTCATTTCCTCACCACATCACTTACAGTTGGCTGCAGTATAACTTAGTAATGATCCTGCCAGCCGAGTGTCTCAAAGGGCTCTGCAGACTTTTGTGAACTAAGTCTGACAAGCCCCCTATGATGGAGGTAAGAATTCTATTCACTTTCTCCGCACCATTCCTGACTTTGTAGACTTCTACCATATCTTCCCTTAGTCGTCTCTTTTCCAAACTGAACGGTCCCAGTTTTTTAAATCTCTCCTAACGTGGAAGCTGTTCTATCCCCCTAATCATTTTGGTTGCCCTTCTCTGTACTTTTTCCAAGGTGCCAGCTCATGCCAATGTCCTGAGGCCTCAGCTGAACATTGACAAATGCAAATATACTTTTTTCCAATACTGATATATCTTTTTTGAGATGGGGCAACGAGAACTACACGCAGGATTCAAAGTGTGGGCGTAGCATGGATTTATATAGTGGCATTGCTATATTTACTGTCTTATTATGTATCCCAGGGGTGGGGAAACTTTTTGGCCTGAGGGCCACATCAGGGTTCTGAAACTGTATGGAGGGCTGGGTAGGGAAGGCTGTGCCCCTGCAAACAGCCTGGCCGCTACCCCCATCTGACCCCTCTCACTTCTCGCCCCCTGACTGCCCCCCACAGAACTCCCCATCCATCCAACCCGCCCTGCTCCTTGTCCCCTGACAACCTCCTCCTGGGACCTCCTCGCCCCTAACTGCCCCTCCAGGGCCCCACCCCCTATGCAAACCCCCGCTCCCTGTCTGCCCTATCCTCTATCCATACCCCAGCCCCTGACTGGTCCCCTGGGACTCCCACGCCTATCCAACCGCTTCCTATCCCCTGAGTGCCCCTGGGAACCCCTGGCCCTTATCCAGAACCCCCCGCTGCCCCCTTACCATGCCGCTCAGAGCACCAGGACTGGCCGCCGCGCCACCTGGCTGGAGCCAGCCACCCTTTCACGCTGCCCAGCAGGCGCGTGTAGTTCCGCCGCCCAGAGCGCTGGTGGCATGGCGATCTGAGGCTGTGGGGAAGTGGGGGACAGCAGGGGAGGGGCTGGGAGCTCAAGGGCCGGGCAGGACAGTCCTACGGGCCAGATGTAGTTTGCCCACCTCTGGTCTGTCCCTTTCCTAATGGTTCCTAACGCTTTGTTAGCTTTTTTGAGTGCTCCTGCACATTGAGCGGGTGCTTTTAGGAAACTATCCACAGTGACTCCAAGATTTCTTTCTTGAGTGGTAACAGCTAATTTAGATCCCATCATTTTGTATGTAGAGCTGGGATTATGTTTTCCAATATGCATTACTTTACATTTATCAACACTGAATTTCATCTGCCGTTTTGTTGCCCAGCCACCAAGTTTTGCAAAATCCCTTTGTAACTCTTCGCAATGAACTTCGGACTTAACTATCTTGAGCACTTTTGTATCATCTGCAAACTTTGACACCTCACTGTTTACCCCTTTTTCCAGATTTGTGACTATGTTGTGTCAAGCTGTCTGGAGTGCCTCAGGAGTGTGAGTACCAACCTCAGGACAGACTGTGAAGAAGCAGCACCCACACCCCAAATCGATTGTGAGTTCTAGATTTAGATTTCACCAGCCAAATATCAAGTGTGAGTTCCTCAGGCACTACCACAGCCTCAACGTGGTGTCACAGAGAGTCCCTTTGGGTACTCCGATCTATCTTGCCACTCAGGTATGTTTGCCTTTGTGATATATGGTCCCTTGCACCAAAAAATCACAACATTATTCAAGTTCCTCCAAGTCCCAAAGGACCGGTCACTTACCCCAGGTCAATTGCACTTTAGATCCTGCAGGAAAGACAACACTTGTAGCCAATATTATAACAAATTAACTAAAGATGTATTAACTAGGAAAAGGAAATAAGAGCGTTATTAAGTTTATTTACAAGAAACTTCTATAATAAACAAGCTCTATATGGCCTTTAGGGCTAACCCAGGCCAAGCACTGGGGAACTTTTGCTTATGCTTAGAAATCTTGCCCGGCCAAAATCCAAGCAGCATAAAAACTAAGTTTCCTTCTGTCAGTGATTTTTATTCTCTTCCTCTAGAATTCAAGCTGATGGGAAAGTCCACCAGCACCTCTCCTCTTCATGGGTGCAGGGGGAGAAATCAACAGTCTTTTGTCTTTTGATGTTCCACAAAGGCTTCTTCGGTGTCTATGGGCCTTTTGTTGGGCAGGAGATAACACTTGCTGTGGCAAACTAGTATTTCACACTTGGTAATGCTTCTCTCCGTGTGTGTGTGTGTGTGTGAGGGGGCAGGGTGCATGTTACAGTTTCCGAACAAATACTTTTACAATTACAGGGAAAACACTTAAATATTGCCTTATAACATGCAATGCAGGTATTCATGGGTGGCAGGTGAACCCCCACTTTGGGGAGGCTAGCTCACTGGCCCTGCCCTTCCTGCCTGAGGCCCCATCCCCGCATGGTGGAGCCCTAACCCCCCCCAACAGGAGGATCCCTGAAGTCCCCCTCCTCACAAACAAAGGAGTTCAAGCTTGCCCACCCCAGCCACCACAGGCCAGCCCCCCCAGCACCACACTTAGTGCTGGGCCAGGCCACTTTCGTCCCCGCCCATGGCCGGCCAGGCTGGCACCAGTGCTGGGCTGGGCCACTCCCCCCCCCAAGCGCTGGGCTGAGCCACCTCCAGCTAAGTGCTGAATAGAGCTGGCAGCCCCACCCCCGTCTGAGCCGGATCCTTGGGAGATCCTGCTATTTACCTCTCTCCATTGTGAAAACTGACCATTTATTCTTACCCTGTATTTCCTGTCTTTTAATCAGTGACTGATCCATGTGAGGACCTTCCCCTTCTCTGTTAACTGCTCATTTTGCTTAAGAGCCTTTGGTAAGGGACCTTGTCTAAGGCTCTCTGAAAGTCCAAGTACACTATATCCACTGGATCACCCTTGTCCACGTTTGTTGACCCCCCTCAAAGAATTCTAATAGAGGGGTGAGTCATGATTTTCTTTACAATAGCCATGCTGACTCTTCCCCAACAAATTGTGTTCGTCTATGTGTCTGATAACTCAGTTCTTTACTATCCTTTCAATATATTTGCCTTGTACTGAAGTTCGGTTTACCGGCCTCAGATTGCAAGGATTGCCTCTGGTGCCTTTTTAAAACATCAGCATTACATTAGCTATCCTCCGGTCTTCTGGTACAGAGGCTGAGTTAAGTGATAGGTTACATACCACAATTAATAGTTCTGCAGTTTCATATGCGAGTTCCTGCCCAACTCTTGGGTGAATACTATCTGGTCCTTGTGACTTATTACTCTTTAATTTCTCAATTTGCTCCAAAGCCTCGTCTATTGACCCCTCAGTCTGAGACAGTTCCTTGGATTTGTCACCTAAAAAGAATGGCCCAGGTGTGGGGAACCTGTCACATCCTCCTCAGCGGAGAACAGTGCAAAGAATTCATTTAGCTTTTCCGCAATGGCCTTGTCTTCCTTGAGTGCTCCTTTTCCCGTTGATTGTTTGGCAGGCTTCCTGCTTCTAATGTATAGAAGCATTTTTGCTGTTAGTTTTGGGGTCTTTTGCTAATTGCTTTTCAACATTTTTTTTGGCCTGACTAATTATACCTTACACTTTATGTTCCTTTCTATATTTCCTCAGTGGCAGTCTGGAGCAGAACCCATGTCTCCTGATTTCCAGTCTAGTGCTTTATCCACTGGTTCTCAACCAGGGGTACGTGTACCCCTGGGGGTATGCAGAGGTCTTCCAGGGAGTGCATCAACTCAGCTAGATATTTGCCTAGTTTTACAACAGGCTGTGTAAAAAGCATTAGTAAAGTCAGTACAAACTAAAATTTCATACAGACAATGACTTGTTTATACTGGTCTATACTGAAATGTAAGTACAATATTTATATTCCAATTGATTTATTTTACAATTATATAGTAAAAATGAGGAAGTCAGCAATTTTCCAGTAACAGTGTGCTGTGACACTTTTGTATTTTTATGTCTGATTTCTTAAACAAGTAGTTTTTAAGTGAGGTGAAACTTGGAGTACGCAAGACAAATCAGATTCCTGAAAGGAGAACAGTTGTCTGGAAAGGTTGAAAGCCAGACTAGGCCCAACTGCTCTACAGAGAGATCAAACTGTCTAGCTATCTATCTTATTATAGTTGTTAATATTTGTATTATAGTCATACTCAGGAACCCATTGTGCTAGGTGCTGTACGGACAAATAATAACAAAGACGCTCCCTGCCCCAGACAGCTTGCAGTCTAAGTGTGAAGCTGGATGACACAGGCAAACAAAACAGACAGATGGGGCAGGCAAGAAAGAGGTAAGGAAATGAACAGAGCTTAGCAGGAAAATAGAAAAGCTGTCTGATAACGGCAGCCATCCCTGTGGTGTCTGAGCAGCTCCCAAAGAATAAAGTAAAAATAAAATCGGTTGAAAGATCTGGAGCCGGTGTTACAAAGGCACCTCATGGGTTTTACAAAAGTGCAAAGTAAGTTCGGTGCCTTGAGTGCTCATGTGCTTTTGTAAATCCTACCACCTGCCTATTGGCACCTTTGCAAATCTGATTCTTTGGAAATCTAGCTTTCTTCAGTGAGGTGGCTAAGACATGAGAATACCACCTGCTGTACTCTGACCCAACCCCCCTCCCCACCTTCTCTATTTATAGGGGATGCTGGATGCTGATGTAGCACATTCATCTTCCCACTCTGTAAGCCTGAGCACATGACTCCCCGGAGCCTTTTTATAATGTCCCTGTATCCGTTAGTGTTCTGTAATGTGCTTGATCGCCCATCGCGGGGCACAGGCAGATTTTAACATATGTTGTTTGCAGAAGAAACAAAGGAAAACGACATGCCTCCCAATAAAGAGGCAGCAGCCCTGCTCCCGAGGCCAATGTTTGGGAAAAGGGAGGGGTCTTGTGCCACACCCTGGAGTTAAGAAACTTGAGTCCCTAGCCCGTGACAGTAATGAATCCCAGAGTCAAGGGCCCTTTCCTGAGAACACCTTTTGTTATTATTATTTATTATTATTCCTTTGTATCACTGTCGTGCCCGAAGACTGCAACAGGACCAGGGCTCTATTGTGCAAGGTGCTGTACAAAACACTGCCCTAACTCCCAGGCATTTGATATTGTATATAGGGACGGTTAACCTGAGCACCTACCTGATTTCAATGGCCACTGTGGCTCAGGGAGAAAGCCAGGTTCTTAGATATTGGAAGGTAAGTGCTAAGTTATGGAGGAATTGGCAGGCCAGTGGAGGGACACACATTGTCCCCTCTTGCACCCAGATGAGCTTACCAATAAGAGACAATGCGGCCGGTGGGTCTATTGCCTTTCCCACCAAGCCTACTCCGCAGTGGGGGTCTTCCTTTAAAGAGGGTCCTTGGAGTAACTGCAGCCAAGGGAGGCCTGGTGACACAGCTCCAGCTGAGCTCTACTGCCCTGCGCCAGGCCCAGAGCTGATAAGGACACAGAGCTGCAGCAGAGGCTTGGGGCCAGCATGGTGATGATGCTTGTTAGCCTCTCACTGATCCACAGGGGCCTGCATGGGTCCTGGGGGACCTGTGGGGCTTAGGGTCAGGTCCAGCGGCTTATTCTACCCTCCTCTGGCAGAAGAATGTTGGGGAATCTCTGCCAGGGCATCCCCATGGAGTTTTTCCCACTGGTTTGACTGATGTGCTTGCCATGGGTGTATGTATGTGTGATCCAGCCTGATTAATTCACAGCCATGTCAGGATAAATTATTTCCCAGGTGAGGCCTTGGGCAGTATTTTCTCTCCCCCAATGTTGAAGTCTGCCTCACAGGTGTGATGTGATCATGTCTAGCCCCTTTCTGAAATATAGCTGTTCCATTAGCTCTCCAAAACACGCCCCACCTCCCTCATTCCAAAGAAACAGTCTGTTCCTGTGTCCCTTTCGCCAGTTGACCAGAATCAATGGATCCTGTGAAGTCCTGCAGATAATATAATTACCCCCTTTCCCCACTGGCTTGATTTAAATTAATGTTCTAACTTTTGAAATACAGTGTGAAGGGGTTGCTGGCTGGTTGGTTAGGGAATTTGATTACAAGGGATGAATGGAGGGGACTGTTACATGGCTAGAGAGTTACGGACAATGGGGAGAACGGGGTGGATAATTAGGGGTGCATGAAAGGAGATAGTGTGGATCAATGGGTTGAGGGGGATAGAGAAAGGGAGATGGGTTGGACTGGGTGAATGGAGGAAGGAGGGAGGGATGTCGAGGTGGATGAATGAGGCAATGGTGGGTGAAGGTGGATGAATAGGGCGATGGTGGATAAAGAGATGGATGAATGGGGTGGGGGGATGGTCAACGGAGGTGCATGAATGGGGGGATGGTGAATAATGGGGGGATGACAAGCAGAGGTGGAGGAATGGTGTGGGGGATGGTGGGTGGAGGTGGATGAATGGGGGGATGGTGAGTGGAGGTGGACGAATGGGGGGAAGATGGATTAATGGGGGGATGGTGGGTCGAAGTAGATGAATGCAGGGATGGTGGATAATGGGGAGATGGTGAGCAGAGGTGGATGAATAGGGAGACGGTGGGTGGAGGTGGATAAATGGGGTGGGGCAATGGTGGGTGGAAGTGGATGAATGGGGTGGGGGATGGTGAGGGGATGGTGAATGGAGGTGGATGAATGGGGATGGTGGATAATGGGGAGATGGTGGGTGAATGGGTGGGGCAATGGTGGGGGGATGGTGAGTGGAGGTGGTTGAATGAGGGGAAGGTGGATGAATGGGGTGATGGTGGGTGGAGGTGGATGAATGGGGGAAGATGGATGAATGGGGGGATGGTGAGTGAAGGTGGATGAATGGGGGGATGGTGGGTGCAGGTGGATGAATGCGGGGAAGGTGAATGAATGGGGGGATGGTTGGGGATGGATGAATGGGGTGAGGGTGCTGGTATATGCTGGAAGGGACAGGGGAAGGGGGTCAGAGCAGGGGGCAGCATGCCCTGGGGGCAGCTCCAGCTTCTGCCGGTAACCCAGACTGGCTGGCTCTTGTGGGGGGTGGGCACAGAGGAGTGTGTTATTCCCCTGTCCATGGAGGGTTCGGACTCTGCCTGCCCCATGGACACGGGGCGGGGGCGAAGCGGATCCCAGCCTTCTCCACCAGGCTGACACTCCCTTTCCCCGCTTCTCTAGTGCCCTACAAAGAGCCAAAGGAGAGGTGAAGCCCCCCTCCCCATTTCGGGTTGTTTCTCTGCAGGGGTCCCAGGAAAACAAGGCGAGGGGCATGAGGGACAGCCAGCCCCTGCCCCCTGGGTACGGTAGGGAGTGCTCCGCGCCTGGGGTGTCCCCCGCTCCGTGCCAGGCTCCCGGGCCCGGAGTGGGGGGAGCCCCCCGCTCTGTGCCAGGGTCGGGTCGCTCCAGCTCCCGGGCCGGGGGTGCGGGGAGCCCCCCCTCCGTGCCAGGGTCGGGGAGCCCCAGCTCCCGGGCCGGGGGTGTGGGGAGCCCCCGCTCTGTGCCAGGATCGCGGAGCCGCAGCTCTCGGCCGGGGGCGCGGGAAGCCCCCCGCTCTGTGCCACGGTCGGGGAGCCCCAGCTCCCGGGCCGGGGGTGCGGGGAGCCCCGCTCCTGCATTGGCTCCCGGGAGGGGCGGGCGGAGCAGGGGGAGGTGTCTGCGCTCGGAGCGCGGAGCTGGGCTGGGAGCGGCGATGGGCTGCACACGCTCGGATGCTCCTATTCTTTGGGGGGATTTATTTTCTCCATCCTGCCTTTGCAGCGCCCCGGAGCCAGCTATTGCCTGGTGAGCGCCCCAGGGGCCGGGCGCGGAGCGGGGCGCTGACCCGGGAGGCCGCCGCCGGGCGCGGGGGTAAGTGCTGCGAGCCGGGGGGGGGTGCGGGCTGGATCCATGGCAGATGCTCGGCGCCAAGGGGCACCTCTGGCGGCCCCTCCCCGTGCCGGCGGGGAGCGGCGTTCGCAGGGCTCTGTCCTTTGCCGCGAGGGACCAGCAGCTCGATGGCTTTGCCGTCGATAACGGGCAGCTGGCGAGGCTGGGGGCTGCGGGGCGGGTGGATGGGGGACTGGGTGGGGAGGGGGCTTGCTGCAGAAGCAGCCTGTCCCCTGGCCCGATCTGCCCGTGGCATGCACCGAAGCCATTGCAGTCCATGCACATTGCTCCCCTCCTTGCACCTGCGACTGCCTGGACACATCATAGCAGTGATCGCCCCGCTATTCCCCTGTTAACCCCCCCGGCCGCCTCACAATTCCCTCCCGGAAAGCAGCCTCCTTCCCCGGCTATGCAAACAGGGTTTCAGTCCTTATTCCTGGCTGCCCCTGATGTGGGTGTGTTCCCAAGAAAATGGGGAGAAGAGACATTTTCCCTCTATTTCTCTTAGCATGGCAGATGCAGGCGGACAGCATATACATGTGCAGCTCCATATTTTAGAGAATAAACATAGCAAAAAAAATTTTTTTTGCTTATTATTGGGAGGTGCATGACTCATGAAATTATTTATTTCTCTTGATTTTTTTCTCTTTGTTCCTGTTTCACTGCTTACATACTACTACTACTACAAATGCTGTCCTCCATAGAGACAGCCGCTCCTCCATTACAGGCTTTAGGAGTCAGGCACATTTCTTTCCCAGTGGTTCTAGAGAATAAAATATGAATGATTTAAAATATGTCTTATTGCAAAGTGCTTATTTGCTCGCTGAAGGACTCACTTGCTACTTAGGACAGGAAGCTGCTACCAATTTCTTCCTATAATGGTTAATAAAGTGGATTTTTACAGTTGCTCCCACTTTGGGGAAGATCGGGGACAATGGATATTTCTTAGTAGTTCAGATTTTAAGCTGCCTTATTGTCAGATTAAAAAAAATCAGAGTTTGCTTTGTTGAACTGAGCAAGGTGCATATTGCTCCAGAGATACCAACCTATATTTTGATGGCCAAAACAAGATGATGCTGTTGGACTTCCTATTCGGAGCCCTAGACTGAAGTCATCCTGTAACAGAAAATGGGAAACTGAGGCAATGGTGTGTAGGGCACTGCTGTGAGAAAGATCACGAGGCTGCTGTTCTAGTTCACAGCTCTAGAGGGAAGTTCATAGGCCGGGAGTGCTAGACGGCACTGGCAGGGCACTGTTGTGAGGAAGTTCACAGCTTCTGGGAGGCAATTCATAGGCGAGGAATTGTAGCTGGCACTTACAGGGCACTGTTCTGAGTACGTTCAAACAGTGATTGTTCTGCTTGGCACTGCAGGCTCCTGCTGTGAGGCAGTTCACACTGTGGCAGATTCTAGCTGGCACTGCTGTGAGGAAGCTCACGCTGCTGGAATTCTGGGTGCTCTCGGCAGGTTTCTGCTTTCAGGAAGCTGCCATGCCAGTTAGCATTGTCTGGACATTGGTGTGAGGGCCCTTAGGCTGTTGCCCTCCAGCCTGGCTTGGGGGGCAGCTCTGAGCTGGTAGGGCTTTTGGTGGTGTCGTGAGAACTGAGGAAGGATGAAGGGCCGTTCATGCCCAGAACAGAGACATCACATGCAATAGCAGTATATGCTTCCACTTGCACTGTCCTGCCTTAAACCTGCCTTGGAGTGACATCTCTCAGGATCTCCAGGCCTATTTCAGCCTTTGCTCTTTTCTGCTGAGATCGCCATTTCCACAGGGACCCTGAGTGGAGGCCCACACCAACTAATTTCCTGTAGGCAGCTGACAGCCATTAGGTCATAAGTGCTCAGCACTCATTACCTGCCTGTGTCAAACTGGAATAGGTGCCTTGGACTGGAAAGGATCCCTATTGCAATGCCAACCCCCTGAGCCACCCAGTGGCCACGTATTGGTAGGACTGCTTGGAAAATCAAGAGAAGGTTGCTAGTATCTTCCCATGGAGCTGAACTTCATGTGTTGTTTTATCCACCCACAGATCACTGTCGTTGAAGAGTAGCGCATCCCTCTCGTGTGAGCCATGTCTTCCTCCGATGAAGAGACCCTCAGCGAGAGGTCATGCCGGAGCGAGAGGTCGTGCCGGAGCGAGAGGTCCTACAGAAGCGAGAGGTCGGGAAGTCTGTCTCCTTGCCCCCCGGGCGACACCTTACCTTGGAATTTACCCCTGCATGAGCAGAAGAAGCGGAAGAGCCAGGATTCAGTGCTGGACCCAGCAGAGAGAGCTGTCGTCAGAGTAGCTGGTAAGGAAACATGCAGTATCTAGGAATTAAAGCCATGTCTCTGTTGGTTCCTTTATAACTGTCCCCTGAATCTCGGCATGAGGCCCCCATCAGCTATGCCTTCTTTTAGAGCTCATCCGTGCCACTCCTTGCGTCAGCCCAGAACGGCTGCTTAAGAGCCATCCCAAGTACCCTACTCCGATAGGATTGATCATGCTTCTCTGGAGCGCTCCAAGCTTCCTGCGAGCCCTGGGAGTGAAGGACCCAGAATCGGTCCAGCTACAATAGTGCCATAGAGCACTGGACTCGCCCCATCATTTGAAAGAAAGGTAGCGAAACCTAGCTGCTGTCAGCGGTAGTGCCGCAGTGTAGGGTGATACAAAAGGCCCATGTTCAAAAGTGGCCTGAGGTCTCTCAAGCCACCTGTGCTCTGGAAGAAATGGGACCTATAATTCACCATCTGTGCAGTTCCATCAGCAGTGGAAGCCATACTGTAGACAGGCCACCACAGGTGTCTTTACCACTGTGGGTGTCAGTGGTGGAAGATGTAGTGTACCTGGAGCTTGAGGATTTTCACTACAAAGCCAGTTTAGATAATTCAGTGCCTGAGCCTGCATGTTCCCCTCCCATCTCCTCTCTATCTTCCACCATTTCTGCCGCTCGCGGAGCATCTCCAGTAGGGAATCATGTATCCCATTGTCTGCCAATGCAGACACAGCATCAGTTCCGTGGCACTCTACCATAGCAATGCTAGGAGATGATGATGGTCCTTCAATGCCCCCACTGATTGGAAGAGCCCTTTCACTCTCTTCTTCAGCCCTGGGCCATGAGTCTGGTGCTGAAATTAAATGAACAGGGGGGTATGGAAGAAAAAATGCTGTTTTTTGGGATAAGGTGGCCACCCATCCCTTCATTCATGGGAGATTCCTGATCTGCACAAGTCTACTCCATCTCCCATGAGCTGGGCTTGCATGGCCATTCAAAACCCCAGTATTTGAGCCAACCTCCTCCATGACTCAAAGACCAAGCCTCTGAGATGCAGCATCATGGTTTCGTGACAATTACTTTGTCTGCTGGGTCACATGCAGCTGGGTGTCCATGGCAAGTGGATGTGAAATGAAATGCAAGGGGCAGGTTTGATGGGTTGCGAGTTCTCTTGCCCCCACTGTGATGCCTCGTCGATAGTGTTCAAACTGAGCCATTTGCAAGGGGATTGGAGGAATCAAAACATTTGTAATGGCTCAGGGGGCATCCTTGGGGGCAGAGGTGGAAACTATCCACTCATCAGTATGGGCAGGGGCCTAGGATGGGCATGCAGTGGTTTTCCTGCTGGGTGGTTCTCTATAGGCAGGGTTTGTTGCTGTTTTGTTTGTATCCTTTTTGACCATATGTTTAATTTGGGGGCACCAGGAACATTTCTCTTGGTTTGAGTCCAGATGAGTAGTCCTTCCTCACCCAGCTGGGGAAAGTGACTCCAGTCCCACCCACCTGCCCTACCTATCTCTTGGGGATGGAGAGGAGCAGGAGGGGGGCTTAGTGCTGAGTACCTTGGGGTGTGTGTGTGTAGGGTGACCAGATGTCCCGATTTTATAGGGACAGTCCTGGTTTTTGGGTCTTTTTCTTATATAGGCTCCTATTACCTCCCACCCCGTCCCAATTTTTCACATTTGCTGTCTGGTCACCCTAGGAGAAGTGCAAGATGGTCATCTCACTTTGGGTCCCCCCTGAAATCACACGGGCCTCAACCCTCACCCTCCAGCATGAAATGTAATGATCTGCGCTACCCAGGAATCCAGGCTAGATGAGCAAATGGTCCCTTATGTATGGTCTCTCTGCACCACCCCCAGTCCTGACTTTTCACACTTGCTGTCTGGTCACCCTATGTGTGTGTCACAGTGCCCCCAGGTTGGCCTTAAATGTCTGCTGCCGATTGTCTCCCTGAAAACAGCAGCTGTCAGGAGGAAACCCTAGAGGACTCTCTCTTTGATGTCATTAACAAGAGGTGGAGCTAATTCCTCACATCCAGTGAGGAAGGGTCTAAAATACCCCCCAAGTTAAAATAAAATCACTTCCATTTGGCTCTTGCCAACCTTGCCCCTGTAAGGCCAAGTGGGGTCCAGGATAGAACCATGCTTTAATGTCAGCCTTCGATTGTAGACACTTTGGAGCAGAGACCATTTCTGATTCGGGTCTGTACACGCCTAGTACAAGCCGGCTCTGGTCCACGACTGGGGCTCCTCCGTAGAGCTGACTGGAAGATTTTAGACAAAATTTCCCATAGAAAAAGAATTGTGTGGGAAAAAATGTGAAATTTTGTTTTGAAACTAAAATTTTATCCTGAAATGAAATGTTGAATTTTTCTCTAAATGAAAAATTTCCAAAAATGAAAGAAAATGCACATTTCCATTGGGTGAGAAAGGTCAAATATCAAAATTTCCTGCCAAATGAAAATTCCTAGTTTTGACCAGCTGCACATGGTGTTACTGTAATATAAATAATAAATAATGATACCAACCAGCCCCAGGGGAACAGAAAGAGTTAATCCACCTCTCTTCTGGGGAGAGAGATGCAGAATTCCCCAGCCCACTTGCAAGGCTGCTTCATGGGGTGAGTTTGTCATTTTGTTTGCAAATGCTATTAACATATGGAGATATACCTATTTCATAGAGCTGGAAAGGATCCTGAAAGGTCATTGAGTCCAGCCCCCTGCCTTCACTAGGAGGACCAAGTACTGATTTTGCCCCAGATCCCTAAGTGGCCCTCTCAAGGATTGAATTCACAATCCTGGGTTTAGCAGGCCAATGCTCAAACCACTGAGCTATCCCTCCCCGGGAGTCTCTGGGCAGGAGGAACCAGCCAATTAAAATGGTAATTCTTAAAAATGCTCTGCTTGGGACTGGAGGTAAAATCAAGTAGCGGGGGCGTGGGAAAGCCCTGGGCCTTGGAAGCTGGAATATGAAAATGGCTGGAAGAAAGTATGCAAAGTGTGGCCTTGATTCTGGGGGGCGCTGAGCATCCACAACTCATGGACTCAGCACTGCTCAGGATTGCATTCTGCCTAGCACTGCGTTCCTGATCTGCTTCCCTACAATGTGAAATAAACTGGTCCTGCAGAGTGCTGATCCCTCCTGCAAGGTGATGAGCGCCTGCCATTCACAGTGGAGTTGGGGGTTGCACTGATTTGGGTCCAAGCTGAAGAAATGAGAAATGCTGCTATTTTCCCAGCTGTGAGTTTGCTCTGATCTTTCCTTCCATTCTGTAATGCCAGGGTCTGTCGTCATGCTGGGTAGATCCAGCCCGTGATTAAAGGAAAGAGAATGTCATATAATCTGCTTTTATGCAGATTTCATATTAAAAATAACTTGTGAGTTGCAGCTAGACTGCACTCAGCAGGGAAGAAAGAGTTGGAAGCAGTTTCATGTCACTGGGGTTGAAAATGTGTTGAAATATTGATATGGGTTTTTACATTATTTATTGAGATCTTTGCTGGAGGCTGCACCAAAGCATGAGGAGATGTGACCTCCACATCTTCCTGGGATGGGTTCCAGTTTGGAATGGTGTCAGACGCCTGGTTTCCATCCACACTTGAGGCCATGACCCGGGGACAGATATCGGAGGGAATTTTGTTTTAGCTATTTCAGTGCGAATGAGCACCTCTTGGTACAATCAGGGTGGAGCTAATACCACATTAGCACAGAGACAGCTGCCTCTCATTAAAGAAGCCCATGCTCATTTCACAAGGAGATTACTAGTGCCAGGATGCAACTCTGTCCCTATCTGCCCCCACCAATGACTGGGACCCCTGGATTGGTCACTTGAGGAGGGGGAGTTGAATCAACTCACTGAAATACAGAACTCTCCCCCGGCACTTGTATGGATTCCACTCCGTTAGTCTGACTACAGAAGCTTATACTCATTGCCAGCGGGATAAGTACATCCCGATCCACCCAAGAGAGCACAGCGGGGGTGAATGACAGCTGTGCTGGGTCACGAGATGAAGGCAGAATTGTCCTGGATCAAATATTGGATTCTGTGGATTTCACAGGTGATGTCAGCGGGGAGCGAATGAGTGGCTGGGCCAAAAGAATTTCTGGGTTCAGGGACAACACAGCTACTTGCTACTTGTGTCCTCTTGACTTCTATCTCCACCTCTCCTCCTCCTTGTTCTCTTTTCTTCTCTTCTCTTCCATTGCCTTCGCCATTGCCATCCTGCTTCCTTGGCCCACTCCCGAAACAATCCGGGCCTCGGAACTGTCACTCTGTTCCCCACGCTGCAGAGAGCAGAGAACGGATCACAAAGCGCATTCCATCCGCCAGCCCAGTGTCAGGGCAGCACTCAGGGCGTGGCTCGCTCTCCACCGCAGGTGCCTCTGTTAATGAAGCAAGACAATGTCACAGGGCTCCAACAGCAGAGGGCCAGGAATCGGGTTCTCTTCCCAGCTGTTATTACAGACTTGCTGTGTGTTTGAGCACCTCACTTTAGCTCTGTGCTGTTAACCCATCTGTAAAAGGCGGATCTTAGTATGGCCCCAGCTCATGGTGGGTGCCGTGAGGTTTATTTCATCACTATTCATAGAGCACTTAGAAAGCAGAGGCTGTAGCTGCACAGAATATTATTATTATGAACTGTCTCTAGTGCAGTCGCTGTGCATGATACTTTACGGGGATGGGGTGGATCCTCTGTCACTTGAAGTCTCTACAAAGAGACCGGATGCCTTTCTAAAAGACACTCTAGTTCAACCACAGTGTATTGGGCTGGCAGAAGGAATCACTGGGTGAAATTCTCAAGCCTGGGCCTTACAATCTATGGATCTGTGAAAAGAAAGGACAGTCACTGCCCCAGTGAGCGGAAACACACCAAAATGACAACGTGCTGTGGTGGGTAGGGGACGGGGCAATGGGCAGGAGACGCTAGGAGACAATCTTAGAAGCGAAAACTGCTTCTGTGCCGAGCAGGCCACAGACTTTGTGTCACTTTGTTTATTGCTTGTTAGTTACATTTTTGCAACTGTCTTTCCGGGTGGACTGGGGGCGGGGGAGGGATTATTGTTTAAAGACTTGACAGGAGCCTTGAGTGCAGCAGTTCTCAGGCAACAGGTCTTCACCCTCAGGGCTGTCCCCAGCACTTGAGGTGTGTGGGTGAATCTGTTCCCTTCTCTTCTCTGAAGCATGTTTGCTCAGCTGTTGTCTGGCTTCCTGTGCGGTGCGGGACACCTTGACATTCCATTGAAAGCGGTGAGCTTTCAGGCACTCACCTGGCAGCATCTGGTCACATGAGTGGCTTGTAAACCTGAGTGCCCACCCATTCCCACCAGGAGTGGGAAGTAGAGCAAAGGATTCTGGTACCTATCTGTGGAGGTGTGGCTGGGAGTGGCTTCATGCAGGGTCCTCAGACGAGACAGGTTTAGAGCCTAACTTTCTTTACAATTCGCTCCTGTGGCCCAGGCTGCTCTGTCTTATTTCACTGGCTTGGCAAATTCTCGTGCTCATGGCAGCAGATGCTCTACTTTGGATTGAAAAGACCCTTTGATCCTAAGCCTGTTTGGACTTGCTCAGCCCGTGGGCCGTATTCTGATTTCAGGTTTGCTGGTATCCATGTGGAGTAACTCCAGAGACTGCCTGCTGGGGATTAGCTCTGGATTTACACTGGACCAAGTGGGGGCTAGAGATATGAATATACTTTGGGCCGAACTGCCTCCTTAGGTGCCGAAGTCCAACATTTAGGCACTACCGACATTCTCAAAGCCACTGCTCAGCTGCTGCCTGAAGTCCCCTGGTGCCTAATTTTCCACTGGTAGAAGTGAACAAAGTCCAGACTCTGCCCCACGGCTAACAAACTGCTGGGAGCCCCCGCAGCATTCTCAAACTAGGTGTTCTTCCCCCCACCTATGTCACCGGCAGGGCCTGATCCGGGCTCTGTGCATGCCTACCGGAGTGAGCTTTGCACAAAAGACAGTAGGAGGGGCAGGCCCAGAATACCCATTAACTCAGTGCTTAAAGCACTCTCCCGGGGTGTTGGAGACACTTATTTGCATCTCCACACTGTATAATTTGGAGCAGGGATTTGAATCCAGGCCTCCCATCTCCCAGGTGAGTGCCTGGGTCCCTGGGCTACAGAGTCAGTCACTCTCTCCCCTAGTAAATATGGAATTATTTAGACAAAGAGGAGAGATTGGGACAGCCAGCCCCATGAGAGCCAATAACCTGGTGGCGAGGATGCTCACCTGGGTCCAAGTCTCTGCTCCAACTCAGGCGGAGTTGGGATTTTAATCGGAGTCTCCCATCTCCCAGGTGCTGGCCCCATGCACGCTGCAGTGGGCTGGGGGGGGGTGTCTCTCTCTGTTTGTTGGCAAGAAAGGGCTGACCTGGCTGAGGTGCCTGCCTCCAGAAGAGGGTTCACAGCTGAGAATCCCAACTGGTGGGAGGCGCCATCTCTGGACTGTCAGTCTGGAGTCAATGGGAGTTAGATACATTGGTACTTTTGTGAGCCTGGGCCCTAAGTCTTGCCTCTTTTCTTTGCATTTCTTTCCTGGCTAGCTTAGGTGGCTCCCATTCAGCTTGCTGGCTTCTGGGAATATCTTTGTTTGATGCCTAACTCTCCCCATGGATTGTATGTGGCGCCTGGGGACCTATAGGGTCTAAACTAGCAGTTACCACTCAGGAAAGAGATCTTGGAGTCATTGTGGATAGTTCCCTACAAACATCCGCTCAGTATGCAGCAGCAGTCAGAAAAGCTAACAGAGTGTTAGGAACCATTAGGAAAGGGATAGATAATGGGACAGAAAATATCATAATGCCATAATATAAATCCATGGTACACCCACACCTGGAATACTGCATGTGGTTCTGGTCTCCCCATCTCAAAAAGATATATTAATATTGGAAAAGGTGCAGAGAAGAGCAACAAAAATGATTGGGGTATGGAACAGCTTCCAGACAAGGAGAGATTAAAAAAATTGGGACTGTTCAGCTTAGAAAAGAGATAACTAAAGGGGGATATGAAGGAAGTCTAAAATCATGAATGGTGTGGAGAAAGTGAATAAGGAAGTGTCATGTACTCCTTTACGTAACACAAGAACCAGTGGTCACCCGATAAAATGAATGGGCAGCAGGTTTAAAGCAAACAAAAGGAAGTACTTCTTCACACAATGTGGAACTCATTGCCAGGGGATGTTGTGGAGAACAAAAGTATAGCTGGGTTCAAAAAAGAATTAGATAAGTTCATAGAGGACAGGTCCATCAACAGCTACTAGCCAAGATGGTCAGGGCTGCAACCCCATGCTCCAGGTGTCCCTAAACCTCCAACTGCCAGAAGCTGGGACTGGATGAGAGGGGATGGATTACTCAATAAATTGCCCTGTTCTGTTCATCCCCTCTGAAGCACCTGGTGCTGGCCACTGTCAGAGGCAGGATACTGGTTTAGATGGACCACAGGTCCGACCCAGCATGGCCATTCTTATGTTCTGACTCTGGGATGAGGATTGCACAAGGTGGCAGGGGCACCTAGGAGTGAGGTGTTGCAGTGCTAAGCATTGCATGACCAAAGCACATTTGTGAATCTAGCCCAGAGAGCAGAATGCAGCCCGATATCTATGTGAAGGGAGTGGGGCTGGGATTGAGAAACCCAATCCTAAAGACAGAAAAGGGCAGCAGTCGGGCAGATACACGGAGGCCCTGCTGGCATTTTCCAAGGGTCCATGTTTCATTCACATTCACAGTGACATTTGGGTTCCTTTGTCATTGCGAAGTTCAGTTTTAATCTTTAGCCGAGTGGCTTGGTTGAAGCCATTCCAATACACTCCCCTTCCAGAGCAAAAGTAATTGTTTAATTAACACACATTAAAGAAACCAGTTTAAATGCAAGTCCCAGGGATGTGGGAATAAACCTGATTATTCTTTGCTGGTTGGTGAGATGCAAATTCTGCCTTGCCTTAGGGAGATGGCAGCTTTTGAACAGCCGCGAGAGGCCCAAGGTGGAATTAAAAAAAGCCAGCTAGTAAGCAAAGCTTTTTCATTTCCTTATAACTGTTTTTAATTCAGTTGTCTATAAGTCTATTTCATACATCTCTAAAATCAGAGCTCGCTTTCCGATGGGAGGCAAACAACAAATCTGGCCTGTTCTAAAGGGACAGACGGTCTTTCCTGTTCCTTGCTGGGAGTGGCTGTGCAGGATGAGCGAGCCAGGTTTCCACAGGCGGGGGGGGAGAGAATTCATATGAGAAGAGCTGATATTTCTTGTGTCTGCTGTGAGCAGCCAGAGGAGCTGGTTTAAATGAAAATCTGTCAGGGTAGTTGTTATTTTGCTTGTCATGGACCGTTGTCTTATTTCGTTACTCAGCGGGCACACAAGCCGTCCAGAGATTTAGCTGCAAGGACAGCAGCACCAATGCACGAAGAGCTGCCTCGTGCCATCATAATCTCCTGAATTTAAAACTTCCCTCCCCAGGGACGCACAATGTAGCAGTGCACAAGACCAGAATACAGTTTTAATTACCCTCGCTGATGAAAGCAGCAAGGTAAAAAGCAAGCTTTTAGTTAGCGTTATAATTTGCCTGCCACGGCCCACATGCTTTCAAAGATGAACTGGAAAGGTTCCTAAAAAAATTAAGGGCCTCAGATTCTAGGGGAAGATTCCTTAAGAGGAAAACAGTCTTCAGAGATTACAGCTGAGTGAAATTCACTTAGCTCCTTTCAGACTCCAGAGTCCTATTTTGGGTCACAGTGCAGCAAAGCACTTAAGCCAGTGGTCCCCCAATTTTTCCTCTTGCATGCCCACCCCCAGATGGCAGGAGAGAGATCACTTGATCATTGCCTGTTAGGTTCACTCCCTCTGGGGCACCTGGCCTTGGCCACTGTCAGTAGACAGGATACTGGGCTGGATGAACCTTTGCTCTGACCTAGTATGGCGGTTCTTATGTTCTTAGCAGAATGTGTCTGTGCCTCCCTGGGCCGCGAGCGGAGTCTTGGCCGGGAGCCACCGCTGGTGGCCAAGAGTGGGGGCTGGGAGCTGAGAGTGGGAGCTGTAGCTATAGCTGGGGTTGGCAATGGGAGTGGGGCTGCATTTGGCTGCCAACCCTCCAGGATTGTCCTGGAGTTTCTAGGACTTAAAGAGTAACCTTTAATTAAAGATTATGTCATGTAATAAAATCAGGAATATGTCCAACCAAAATTAGCAACCCTAGCGGAGTGGAACTGGGGGCAGAGCAGGGCTGGGTGGTGCTCTCTCCCTGCCCCCTTACGGGCCTGGCTCAGGCCCCACTGTAGCCTCCTCGACATTTCTCTGTGCCTTCGGGCATGCCCCACAGTTTGGGGACCACTGACTTAAGCACATGCAGCTACTCTGAAACCTGTCTTTAAGCACGAGTACTCCCATTGACCTCAATGATCTTAACTTTAAGCATGTGCTTTAATGCATTGGGTCCCAAGAGCATACACCTCAACATTTTCAGAATTTTGGATTTCAGCACTTGTTTCTAGTGAAAACTGAAGTGCCAAAAGGTTGCATGTTTTGATGTGAAAGCTGCCATTTGTTGCTGCAAATAAATACAAAAAATTGGCTTAGTGTAAAATCTGCATCAGAGAGGACTCATGTCTGTGATTAATATTTTGCAAGGAAAACACAGACTCCATGAGGTTTCCTCTTAACAAAATCCGTCCAGCTCTATTTTTCACTCTGCAAAAGGAGACACACCCAACTTCCTGTAAGGGGTTCTGGGTAATGTAGTCCAACAGTCAGTGTCTGTGCTAAGCACTGCAGTTGGAACTACCACCAGAGAACAGATTTGCTGTACATTAGACTCAGAATTGAGGAATCTGAGTAGGCACAAGTGCACCCTCCCTCTGCTTCTCCTCCTCCCCTATTTGTTCTGTGGCGTCATGGAGGATTTAGTCCCTCTGGCTAATGAAGATTAAGTTTTAGAAACAACTGCATTATTGGGTGGGACTTGGAAATTAGACCCGCAAGAGTGGCATGATCTGACCCACAAACGTGGGGCTGGGATCTCCTGGGTTCTCTTCTCAGCTCTGCCGCTGACTTGCTTGTGTGGCCATGGGCTAGTCAGGCCCCTGCTCTGTGCCTCAGTTTCCCCATCTCTAAAGAGGCGTTGGCAGGGATAGGGCTGGGTGAGGACTCGTTCGTATTTCCGAAGTGCTCTGAGTGTGAAATGCAGTTGTTGTTCTTTCAGCTGGTTCAGGGGCTGATGAATCAAGGGCTCGGGGCTTTGCTGCTTTGGAGGTTTCGTGCTGGGTTTAAGCCTCTAAGAGCAGGGAGTGTATTTGGGAGCGAGGGAGGGATTACAGGGCACCCAGCTCTGTGAGGGAAGGATTAGCGCACTTGGAGATGCTCCCTGTATGGCAGACACAGAAAGCAAAAGGAAATTGTCTGCTCTGTGGCTTAAAGAGCCACAGGGACTGAAGTGGAAGGCGGCTTTTCACATTGCCATGGTAACCCAGAAGTCTGAGTAACCATTCTGCTGGTTGCCAGGGTTACAGAACCCTCAAGCAGGGAATGTCTCTCTGGGCTGCCTGCCCCCATCTGGGATACCCGGTCACAAGGCATGTGTGTCTCTGACAGGCGAAGGCCAAATCTTACAGTGGCAAAAAAAAAAAGAACCCACCAGGATTTCTCCAACTCCTAGCTCTGGAGCAGGAGTCTGGATCCAGCAGAAACCTTCTCCTCCTGTCCAGGCACAGAACCGTCCAGAGAGGCAGAATGAGGGGGCATGGCTGGGGACGGGGCGGTGGTGAATCTGACAAGAAGGGAAAAAGTCTGCCATATGAAAGTGGATTAGCCGAGCGGAGTCAGGCCAAGAGGTGGGGCCCTGCCGAGTGGCAGGAGACTGATTTCCTCCATCTCATCTCGGAAACCAGCATGGCGAGCAGGCTGGCGATGGGAGCGCTCTGCTGTCCAGTGGGAGATCTGGGATCAGGAGCAATTTCAGGGTGAATTGTGTCTGTGGGGCTGCCTAGGAGGGGCATAGATTCAGCCACAAAGTGCCTATCCACGAGAGAAAGGGGTCAACAGCCCATGTGTGGAACTAGGCCAGTAGTTAACGCAGAGTCCTTGATACCCAGTGAAGTGGTTGGGGGTTGCACTACAGCAGTGGGGGGCCCCACCTTCCCTGCCCTGGGGAGTGGGTGGGTGGGAGGCCCGGGGAGGGGTTGGGGAGTGATCCTGCCCTGCACTCACCCTGCAGCGGCTCCTGTCCCATGGGGTGGGGCTGGCTTGGTTCCTTGCTTGGGCATGTTGGCTCTGGCCATAGCATGCAGGCGGGGCCCTCCTCCTGTGATGCCCTGCCCTGCCCCCTTCCTGGCCCCGAGTTGTTTTTGTTCTTTTGTGCATGGGTGGGTCCCCCAGGGTTCTGACTTCCCCTTAGATGGAAGCCCTGTGCAAGTCAGTGCACATTGGTTAATCCAGACCTGCCTGCTAGGGTAAAGAGGGAATTCGATTACATATTTGTTTGGCCTGGAGAGGAAGGTGTGTGTGAAATCCCTCATTTGGCTGCCCAGGACTGGTTGTGGGAGCTGATCTTTCCAGGAGATGGGATGGGGGCTGGTGTTGCCCAGGAAAAGTAGGAGTAGATCCTATGTCTAGCTGCCTGGGTTGGTTCCATTTTCTATTGCAAGGAGTAGGAGGAATGTCATTTACTTTACAGTGCAAAAACTCAAAAGCCCTCCACAGTCGCCTTGTGCCCTGGCACGTTTCAGTGACAACCCTTCTGAATTGTCCGGCCGCCTCCCATAATCCCCAGTGACCTCTGACGATTGTAACTGCCTCTCTTCTATGTTCACTCATGCTTCTCTAGACAGCAGGTGGGGGGTTTTCTTGCATCACCCAACTTTCCCCACTAGGTGCCACTCAAACTGCATTTCTTTTTTCTTTCCACACCTGCTGAGTTAGTCAGAGGGTGTGGGAAGAGAAGCATTGTGAGAATAACCATGTTTCAGAGATTTGCAAATGTGCTCCAAAAAACAGAGCCACAAGGAACTCGGAGATCCTGTGACTTCGGGGTTTTGTTGCATATTATACTAGTCTAATTAGGCTGTGGGACAAAACCCAAAGGCTGAATGTGGAGGTTTTGCATCAGTGATGATCTGACCTGGATTCACACCCCACCCTGGTTTTTGATTTTGCAAAATCAAATCTGGACTGATGAACTATTTCAAAATCAATCCAAGACTGGGGAGGTTTTGCAAAACCAACTCCTCTGATGTTTTTCCAATTACTAGTGTATACACTCTTCGGTTACACAAATAGCTTCCAAGACTCAAAGGTAAATAAAAGTATCAGTAACAAATCTGACCTCTGCTTACCCATTTATCTTACGGAGGTGTTAATTTCAAAGCTAACCTGGACCGTTTTGATACTAATGTTATTAAGACCAGGCCATCTACCAAACAAACACTCATCTGGAGTTAAGGCACTTTTAAAATTGAAAATCATTGATTATCTGCTGCTTGTTTTTCCTCCACTCCTTATTTTTCTATGCTGGGTTCTTTGCACACCAGCCATTCTAGACAGGTCTTACCTGTCACACTGCTTATTTAATGTGAAACACTCCGCTGGTATGATACTTGATCTATTAAACTATCTCCTGACAAATCTGCCTTATTACTGTCACTTACACTTTGGCAAGACTTGTAGAATATGTAATGCCAATACAGATGTTTCGAGTTGATAAGGCACATGGGTATTGCTTCAAGCTTATGTACAAACCATGTGGAAGGGGGTGCTGGGCAGCATGCAGCTACATTTTCACAGCTAGCCTCTAATTTTTGATGCCTCCATTTTTGGGTGATGAAATTTGAGGCACCATGGGACTGATTTTGAAAAGGTGCTGAGCACCAACATCTCCCATGACTTCAGATGAATGTTTGGGTGCTTAGTGCTCTTGAAAGTTAGACCCAAGTTATCTCAGTTTGGTTATCATCCAAAACTGGAGGCACCCACAGTTAGTGGCTCCCTGTTAAAGTTTGCAGAGAAGCACTGAGCTAGGGAATGAAAGCCTAAATCCCAGTTTGGTGCATGACGTGTGCTAATGTTGAGGCCTTCACGCCTGCTATTGTGCCATGATTAGCTTAATTTGCATATACCTGCGAAACTGGCTTAAAGTTCCCTGTTCTGTCAGGGTTAAAATGTCACTTGAATGATCCACAGATCTGGGGTGCAAAATATCACCAGAATCATCATTTTTCTATTTAATTCAGGTGGCGCCATAATCCTGAAAGTAAATTTGAAACAAATGGGGGCAGAATAATTGCATGAAAAACTACTACACCATTGGTGCAGGTATTATTTATTTGTTAAGCACTGAAAATGTGGCCAGCGCTTTACAAAACATACAGGTCAGAAGGTCCTTAACACCAGGGAGTTTGACCAGTGAGTAATTCCAGGGAAGTCAAGGGGAGTATTGTCAGGGTGAAATCCTGGCTCCCTTGCAGTCAGTGTGGCTTTTGCCATTCTTCTTAGCATATGCACAATGTGTATCAGGTGACACCTGACCAGGATTCACACTGAATTTGGTCCGCTGGTTGGATCATTAGCTTCCCTGGCTTGGGCCGGGTACTGATGGGAAGTGCAATGTGAACGCTGATCCATGCCCCCTCCCCACTTTTGCCATTTACTGCAACGAAGCCAGAATTTCACACACACTGTGTAAAGTTAAGCATGTTTATGTCTTTGTAGGATCTCTGATCTGCATGGACGAATCGTTGTGCCCAGGCACAAGGCTCTACCTACATGGATCTGATTGCAGGATTGGGCCTATATAAGAAGTGTAGGGAAATGGAAAATTGCTAATCTGAACCCAAGTTCCTTTGGGGATTTTCAGCAGACAGAAACCCTGCTCCAGTGTGACTCTAGGATCCTGCTCTTTGTTCTGTCCCAGCTGCTGACCCTCAGACTTCAGCCAGGCTCTCTTTAAAGGACTCCTGTTTCTCAGGCCAAACTCACAGGCTCTGACTCTGATGCAGTCTGTTCCTTTCTCCTTACCCCTTCTCTCAGCTTCAGCATCCTGTTTTGATCCATGCCTCTCTCATAATTTCTCCTTAACTTTCCACTGAGAGTCTGGATACTCAAAGCGCTTGTCAGTCTAGGGTGTGCTCTGTTCTGTTCTTGTTTTTATATGTTTACAGTTCCTTCTCTGGTTTTGGTCTGTGCTGTGTGTTCCGGTTTGATTCCAGTACTTACTCCTGTGACAGCGGCTGGATCTTAGTCCAGTTCTCTCCCGTCTCCATTTCTGATTCCAGAAGTGGAGTCCCGCTAAATTCAGGTTCTGATCCCTTTCTCTCCTCCCCTCGGTCAGATCCCCTTCACTCTCCTTTTCAAGGCCCCTCTGTTTTGGACCTGCAGCTCCCAGGCTCTTGTGCCCCTCCTCCCCCGGGTTCTAATCTGGATCTGGCTCCTCTCTCATTTCCCAGGTTCTGATCCGGATTTGGTGCCTCTCTCCTCTCCCCAGTTCTGATCTGGATCTGGTGCCTCTGATCTGGTGCCTCTCTCCTCTCCCGGGTTCTGATCTGGATCTGGCGTCTCTTTCATTTCCCAGGTTCTGATCTGGATCTGGCGCCTCTCTCATTTCCCAGGTTCTGATCCGGATCTGGTGCCTCTGATCTGGTGCCTCTCTCCTCTCCCGGGTTCTGATCCGGATCTGGTGCTTCTCTCCTCTCCCGGGTTCTGATCCGGATCTGGTGTCCTTTCCCGGCCCGTGGGCACAGCATCAGCAGCACCCCCAGCTTCCATCTCCTGGGCAGCCCCCGCAGCCCCACACCCAGCTCCAGCTCCGCCGCCCCCTCCTGCCTCTGGCCCGGCCTTGCCCCCGCAGTTCCCCGGCCGGCCGCCTGGTGTCGCCGCCGCTCGGCCGGCGGGGGCGGGCCGGGGGCTGGGGCCGAGCCGCGGCTGACAGCGGGAGGAGCCGAGGCGGACACCGGCCGTGGCCGCTGCAGCGCGCGGAGCCGGGCCGAGCGTGGGACGGAGCCAGGCAGCACCGAGGCCCGGCAGGGGAGCGCCATGGCCGGCTACGTGCCCGGGCTGCTCCCGGCCACCCGCAGCCAGGAGAAGGAGTTCGTGCAGGCGTACGAGGATGTGCTGGAGCGGTACAAAGGTAGCGGCGGCGGCGGGGCGAGGGAGCCCCGGGAGCCGGGGGGCAAAGGGGCCCCGAGGCGGGGCGGAGCGGGGTGCCCGGTTCGCCCGGCCCGCTGCAGCCTCTGCCGGCGGCTCCCGCAGGCTCGGTCGCGCCGCTGCGGGGACAGGGATCCATGGAGCCGTTTCCGCCGGCTGCTCCGCCTGCTCCGGGATGGGCCTGGCCTGGCCCGGCTGGGAGGGTCCATGGGCAAAGGCCGGGCTGGGGGAGGAGCAGGACGTAGCCCCCAGCGCGGCCCCTGCCTCCCACAGGGACTCGAGCCTCGGCGGCTTGTTTGTCTCCCCACCCCCCGTCTCACCGCAGTAATGGGCATGGGGGGGGGGGGCAGCTCCCCCGGCTGGATCAGTGGCTCCTGTTGTTGTTGTTCAGCCCTCCACACACAGTCGCATCATTCGGGGGGGTGGTGGTGGCTGGCCCCCCTGAGATCTGCCTTTCTCTTGTAGGCTCGCACACCTCCCATGAGCATCTCCTGGGAGGCGGTGATGGCGCAAAGCCAGCCAGAGGCTTGTCGGTGGGGGTCTAAAGCCATAGACACTTTAGGGGTGATTGTCATAAACAGGGTCTCACTTTGTGTGGCTTGGTCAGTTTGTTTATCAGAGATCAGCGCTTGGCTGCATTCCAGCAGCGATGCGGTGCTTAGCTGGGGAGGGGGTTGGAGGTGGCACCGGGAACCCTAAATCATTTACTTCCCACCCAGAGGGGCTGTTACTAAGGTAGCTTCGTGTAAGGGCTTTTTAAAAGGAGGGTTGTTCTCCCACCCCTTGCCGCCGCTAGTGAGTGTGTGGATGCTGACCCCCTGAGGGCCGTGGATCTCTGAAGCTAGTGCCTGCATCTTTTCGGCAGCTGCCGGGGGTGTATGGCACAGGCAGTGAGTGTGCAGTTTTGATGTAGATCATTGGCCTCCTCGTTGTGCTGGTTTTTATTTTTTCCCGCAGAGATAGACTTGTCTGTGAGCCCAGATTTCTGCCCCACAGGGCTCCTATCACAGTGTTTTTGTTTTGTAAGTTTTGCGGCCAAGTCTCTTGAAATGGTGACTGTCCCGTCCAGAGGAGCCAGGCACTGACAGCATATGCTTCCGTTTCCTCCTTGCATGCTGAGACTGGGATATAATTGATTCTCCAGTCCTCCAGTTCAAGGGGTGCCATTCAAACATTCCAAAGGTGAGGAAAACACAGCTCCAGTGTCTGTGCTTCACAGGACTCCGGGAATAAAAGCCTGTGTAGTGTCTGGGAGTATCCTCCCAGAAAAGGGTTTAATAATGGAATCTGAGGATCTTAGTGCTTACACATATTCATTAATAAAGCCCTGCAGCCGCAGTAGAGTAAATGCAGTGAACTGTTTGTTAGGTAGGGAAACTGAGGCCCAGAGAACTTGTTTGGTGTTGGAGAGAGCCAGTGGCAGATCTAGGACCAGAACCATGGAGTCTTGACTTTAATATGAATAACCCCTAACACTTTGTACAGACTATTATGTTGCAAAGGGAAATTAAAATCACAAGGCTACCTCTGCCTGCTCTGGTCTGACTCAGACCTGCTAATGAAGGTTGATAATCCGGGTAGAGGCAACTGCTCACCCCACCCCATTAGTTAGCTCTCATGCTCAAACTGTAAATTGCTCCATTTAGTGGACATCTGAGACTTTCCTGGCAAAGATTAAAGCCCCGCTTAGGCTAGTGTGGTTGGCTTGCTGGCTAATGAAAGCCAATAGCTACCTCGGCAGGAATTGTCAGCGCTGAAAAGTGACCGAATCCATGTGGGAATAATCCTGTTTACGATGCCTGCTCAATGAAGGGAAATGAATGTTTAAACTGTAACATGGCCTTTTTTCAGCATGGCGTTCAGTGCTTGCCTGTGGGGGCTGGGCACAAGAATGAAGTTGAGGCTGTTACATTCACACTGGAGAGTTGTAGGGCCTGTTCTCTCATTTCTTTCCATTCATTCCCACCCACCCCCCAACTTTGTGATAAACAATTCAACTTCTCCTGTCCAGAACAAGTTTTCCAGTAGCCCTTTCCTCCAGTGGGGAATTCTTGATGAAATGTGAATTGAGAATGTGAATGTTTGAGAGTGGAGATTCTAGAGCATATTTTAGGTTATTCTGTGTCATCTGGCCTGCAGGGTGGAGCAATTGATGAGATTATAATTCCACAGAGTCAATGAACAGGCTCTGACCCCCATGGGCTTTCGTCTTGTCTGGGAGCAACTGACCCCACGGTTCAGTGGCAGTGATTCTTCTCCTTGGACGGCAGGGAGGAAGGACTCCTGACATTGTTCAAACTGACAATGTAAATGCTGGGTTGAATTACTCAGAGAAATCTTTCATAATAACAGTGGTACTTTAAAAACTGCTGTTAAAATTAATCTCAACCACAGCACCTTCCATTCAAGGAGCAAGACTGGGCAAGTCTGGATGCAGTGAGATCTGGAGTACAAAGGGTCCGTATGTGTGTGTACCCTTCCTGGGATGGACGTTTTGGGTGCTTTCATCCCATTTACAAACCTTGCCTTTATCTGGGTAGCTTGGGTCCATCAGGTTGCAGTTTCTGTGATCTATTACTTTACAAGCCTTTCATTGTAGACTGATGAAAAGAGCTCAGATGGACAGATCTAGGGCTTGTTGGCACCGTGTTTTTGCTTCCCTAGTAACTATGCTACTCCAGCATCCAACACTTTTTCACTAGGGGTTTGCACCAGTGGCTAAAAATCTAGTTTACGCAACAAGGCGTTAGTCTGTGAGCACGGCTGATGGAAGGTGACGTGATTTGCGCTGCATGTTGAGTTAGTTGAGTTAAAGCCATGTTGGGTCAGTGGCCTGTACTGCTTTAACCTGCTTCTGTTTGATTCCTGGTCTGCTGTGGGTGGTGGTATCCATACAGTAGTGGGAGAAAAGTTTGACTGAGTGGAGGTGTGAACTGAAGGCATTATGATGACTAACCGGCAAGGGTGGTTAGCCTGCAGCATGACAGATGGGAGTGTCAAGGAGGGGAAATGACTGGGAGAGGATGACAAGGCCCAAGTTCCACCCTGCTATGTTGTGTATGTTAGTTCCCATTGCCTTCGTCCTCTTGTGTCCTTGCATCTCAGGGCTCTGAATTCAGAGCTGCACCTTTGAAGAGAGTCACCCTCTACTAAAATGGTCCCAAAGGTCTTGGCCATGCGAGGAATCCCTCAGCTTGGCCATAATGGAGAACAAAAGCCCCTAGATTCAGACCAGTTAAAAGTCTGCATGATACTGAGAGGTGAGGGACTTGCCTAACCCAGAGGTGCCAATACGTTGCCCAACTGAGAGCTGCGTGGGCGATTTCTCAGGAGCCCCAGGACCACACCTAATATGCACAGAGAGGGGCAGATTTCAGCCACCCGTGTTTCATTGCTTGGCTACCCAGACTAAGATGGAGCACCACATGCTGAGCCAGGTAGCTTCTGCAGGCCATGTATCCATGATAATGATGAAAGCAGTTCTGGGCTCCTTTACGGAGCTCCATATGTCACACCCCTGAGCCAAGGCATTGAGAGATGTAATAGCTAGGTAGCTCTTTGTCCATGAGTTACTCCCTTTAGATGCTGATGCCATGAATCTGAAATGGCATAGAAAACCAGAGAGGTAGTTTTCAGAGAAAAGGGAAGTTTTGGCCAACATAATAAAATATTATGCATGCATGCTAGGCAGTGTCTGTGGAGACCTGCTGCTGCAGTCTAACCAGCCAGCAATGAACTATTTGAGATAATGCAACACAAATGTACAGTTGCAGAGCAGAGTGGGTTCTGTGTTCTGATTCAAAATCAGAGTCATGTTGGAAGGAGGAGATGGGACTTTAATACCAAAATGTTATCCTTGAATCCTAGAAATATAGGGTTGGAAAGGACCTCAAGAAGTCATATAGTCCATTATCCTCACACTGAGACAAGATTAAGTATACCTAGACCACCTCTCTAGCATGTGCGCAGAATTCATGCCCTCCCGAAGATTTCTTTCCTTCCCCGCAGAAAAATGACTTTCTGACAGGGAAGCTCCAAGAGCAGTCACACACCACTCCCTAGCTGCGCAGGTACATCATTTCAGGCAGCCAGCGGAGAGGTAAAGCACTGCAGGGCTGGGGACATCCCAGACAGTGGCTCCTACCCTGAGCCAGGATCAGCTGCTAATCCCGGCTAGGCTGGAAGCAGGAGAGGATGGGACTTCCTCTTCCCTCAGAAGGCGTGGCTGGGTCAGACCCACCCCTAGAAACCTCCCCCAGCTGCACCAAGCTCAGCATCGTCCCCTGCTTCCTGCCCTCACTGCTTCTCAGCTGTGCCCCCATCCGCCCAACCCCCATGCATCCAGATCTGCCATACCCAGATATCACCCCGTACACACACAACATCCCTATTGCCTCCAAACCCAAACTCCACCCCACTGAACCTCAACCCCTGCATCTGGAGTCCCCTGTGCCTAGATTCCCTGCCTCCAGACCCTCATCCTTGCACCCAGACCACCCCTCACTGAGCTCCCTGCACTCAAACCCCCACTCTGATGAGCCCCATACCCCCACTTCCAGACCCCCACGCCACTGACCCCAGTTAGCTGCACCTAGATGCCCACCCCACCAAGCCGCACTTGCCCAGCACCCAAATCCCCCTGCTGAGACTCTCTTGCCCAGACCCCTCCGTTGACCCCAACCACTTTCACTTGGAGTCCCATTGCCCCTGCACCTGGAAACCCCACAACGAGCCTCTGGGAATCCAGATCCCCCCACACCTAGACCCACCACTGAACTGCCTGCAACCAGGTTGTCTCACACAGAATCCTCTCACCCCACACCTGGATCACCCCACACTGATCCCCTTCACACTTAGACCTGGCCTGGTTGAGCCTGCCTGCCTGTCCCACACCTGGTGCACCTGGTGCAGAGGAGCAGGGCCCCAGGCTGTTTCTGGGGCAGGCCCAGGCCTTATGCTGTGTCAGGATCGGGTGCAACCTCACCACTGACTCTGTGTCCCCAGGATGGGGAGGTTGCAGGGTGATCTCCCACCATGCTGGAGCGTCTGCATTTATTTCTTGACAAATAAAACTTGCAGAATTTTACAATATTTTGGCACAGAATTTTTAATATTTTGGCACAGAATGCCTGTAGGAGTAAACCCAAGCTTAAAAACCTTCAGGGACAGGGATTCCACAACCTGCCTAGGTCACCTGTTCCAGTGATTAACTCTCAGTTAGATATTTGCAGAAATGAAGAGAAGTGTTGCAGTGTGAAGAAAAGTGCTGCAAATGCAAAAACGCTAGTTACGGTCCCAGGTTGGCCCAGAGAGTCATGATTCATGTTATTGCACACCTAGTATCACTCAGCATTAGCATGTATACAGTGATTTTCCTGTTCCAAGCTTTTTAAATATTAGCTAATTAATCTCCTACATAGTACACTGGAGGTAACTATCATTAGCCAAATTTTGCAGATGGGGAAACTGAGGCAGATGGGGGCAAGTGACTTGCCCAAGGCCACAGAATAAATCTGTGTTGGAGTCAGGATTGGGATTTGGGGGTTCCTAGCCCTCTGTTCATAGTGAAGCCATTTCTTTCCATGCTTTATTCGATGCTGTGTTTCTTGCTGTCATCGCCTCTGTTCTGCGGCAGCCATACATTGGTTTTTCACTTGCATTGCTCCCAGTTACCCCGGGCAGTTCTCCAGGCAGTGCTGGTATCGTACGCTCTGTAGCACCAAGAACTGTTCTGCCGTCGACTGGAAGGAGCTCTGGAACGCACTCTGCTAGGAAGGTCAGTGAGGCGGATATTTGCCTGCGGGGTGTTGATGCTTTAATTACAGCTGTTTGGACTGGTAGGAGAGGTGATGATATGGTCGCCTCAGTTGCCTAACCCCTCCTCCCTGGCTGCTTTGTCAGGCTGTGGCAGTCTCCCAGTGATGTGAGGATCCTTTCAAGGGAAGGCAGATGGATCCAATAAGGACCCTTCATTGTTAGGGGCTGCAATACCTGGGGAAAGGATTGCACGGGCTGATACTGGAGAAGACATACATGGGTTTCAGATATACTGAGGAATGCCTAAGGCCCTTAGCCTCACCTGGCCCCCTCCTGGTGCTCACACGTTCTTTCCAATGGGCTGCTGCCGTACCCTGTGTGTGGCCTTCTCTTCCTCATGACACCCATAAATCAGCTGTGAGAGAGAGAACTCTGTGCTGGGGTCTCACCTTGACACTGCAGGATCAGGGCATTTGGATTTTGAGGCCTCTCTGCAGAGGCGGATGGGTCACTCGGCCAGGGCCGGTGCAACCATTTAGGCAGACTAGGCGGTTGCCTAGGGCGCCGAGATTTGAGGGTGCCAAAAAGTGCCCCCCAATTTTTTTTAAATGGTTGAGCAGCCGCTGCTGCTGGGACAGAGAGGGAACCTGAGCTGCCGGTGGTCAGGGTGCCGCTGGTCAGGGTCAGGGTGCCGCTGCAGCCGGCCGCCCAGGGTGTCCCCTGGGTCAAGGCGCCTCTGCAGCAGACCGCGGCCCAGGGCGTCCCCCGGGTCAGGGCGCCGCCCCGGCAGCCGGCGGCCCAGGGCATCCCCCGGGTCAGGGCGCCGCCGCGGCAGCCAGCAGTCCAGGGTGTCCGGAGGGGGTGGCAGGCAGCTCCCGTGGAGCTGCCGCAGTCGTGCCTGCGGACGGTCGGCTGTTCGCGCGTCTCCGGTGGACCTCCCGCAGACACGACTGCAGCAGCTCCAGCGGAGCCGCGGGACCAGCGCGCGGGGCGGCGAAATTGCCGTCCGCCTAGGGCGCTCAAAACCCTAGCGCCGATCCTGCGCTCTGCTCCTCCAGTCTGGACTAGGGGGCGGGTGGCCTAGCTACTTGCATTCGGCCCCTGACTCTGGAATAGCTGTAGTCATGTTTATTTTGTCCTGCAAAGATAAACACAGTCCCTTTGTGATGGTGAAAGGACCGTCTTGGTTGTGGGTATTCTCTGGAGCCTGCAAGAGTGAGCTGGCCATGTGGCAATGCTCCCCTCCCCTGGATGCGGAGTGGTGGTTTTCCCGTCTCTACCACACAGGTAGAGGTGGCTGAGCATTGAAGACTGAGCTGAAATCTCTTTCCCCTGCCTTAGTAGGGGAGTTGAGACCCTGTGTTGAACACATCTCTCCTCCTGCAGGAATAGTTGTGGCAGCTGTATTGCATGTTCCTATCCTAGTAGGGGCAGCCATGCTTTTCCACCAGTAGCCGTGGTAGGAGATTTGCTATAACAGGTCAGATCATTACCTTCTCGAGTTCAGTACCCTGTCCCCCAGTGGCAGGCCCTGCCTGATGCTTCAGAGAAAGACCTAGCTCCTTAGGTAGCGCGGACAGTTGTGCAATGGTGTACGTGGCCACACAATTGTCTAGCCCCTTCCTTTAAATCCAGCCCTTGTGTTGGACTTGGTAACGGCTGCAGCCCAGAATTACGTGGGTGACAGTGCTGCAGTGTGGAGGGACAGCGGACCGAGGGACTTCAGGGCGGACGCAGCGTCTTTGGGATTCTGTGTGACTCTGGTATGGCTGTGCGGCCCGGGCTGTTTGCTGAATCAGGGGTCACAGCAACGTGTGGCTTTGTGTTGGGGTGTGAGCATATGTGTGGCTTTTATTTTTACTCAGGATGGAACTTGAAGCGTCTGTGGAAGACGCTGCTTTACTCTTGTTTGTTTTTGGCCTAGGCGATAACTGTTGTGGTTTGTTCTTGTGATGGGGATCCACCCTGCCTTGCCTCCCCAGGTTCCTGCTGCCTTCCCAGTTTGTGGGGGAATCACGTCCCTGAGTTCTGATGTCTCTAGACACAGTTTCTCCTGTTGCTCTTTGTGTGTGTGTGTGAGTGTGAGAGAGAGAGAGAGAGAGAGAGAGAGAATATATTTAGTCCTGATGAAAAGTGCCAGATTGTCAGCCCTAAAGCCTGCAGGTCTGTCTTTAGCCATGGAACTGGTACAATTCCGGTGGCAATAGTGGGAGTTGGTTACTTTCACGTTGCTTCACCCAGTGTCTCAACCCTGATCTGCAGAGATCACTTTGAGGGGGGCCAAAGCAGTGCTCACTCTTTAGGACCGGTTCAGTCTGATTGCTGCCAGTTGAGGTGGTTTCTGTGTCCTCTAGAAACTGGACTGACGCCCACTAACTCACGTCATGTCTGTGTGTTCAGTCTGCATATCAGGTGCCTTCACGATGGTCACGGTGAACCTATTTGCCTCCCTCTGCTCAGACAGCAGGTTTAGATTCTGAGGCAGGTAGACTTGGCATGACTCATGCTGGGAGTGGAAGGTGCATTGCCAGTAGCTGATTCTGAAAATCTTTGATCTCTCTTTAGTGGCTGATTTAATAGATTGCTGGCAACCAAAGTGTTTAGAAATGGCTTGTCCTGTTGAGTTTTGTCACTCCTTTTTAGGTGGTGTAGCATTGTATGTGTGTGTGACTTCTCATCTGGGCCTTTCCCCGTCATCCCACACATCAGGCTAATGTGGAGATCTTTGATGCCCCTAATCTGCTAGTTTCTGACCATTCTCCTCACTAGCTAGTCACCGTTGGGTCAGCTCTGTTTAGGTTGCCCTGGAGATACCAGGACAGAAGCCAACATGACGAAGGAATCACTTCAGCTTCTCTTAAGAGGTGAGCATGAAAGGAATCTCATCACTGACTCCTGCAAGCTGTTTTGATACCACGGTGAGAGGTGCTGCATAAATATCTAAAATGGATAACGCCAGCTTGTGGCTGCAGCGGGAGATTTCAGTTTCCAGCCGCAGCTGTCTCAGGAGCGCATGGAGGAGAACTCTGAGACCTCTCTTCTCTGTGTGGGATGCAATTTAAGGAGGCTCACCCCAGTTTTGCTGTAAACATTGGCACACTGCAAAATCTGAGCAGGCACCACTGCTGGCCTTCACAGAGGTCTGTGTGAGAACAATGGTGTTAATGGGAAGACGGAAAGGACCGTGTTAAACCATTCCACTTACTGTGACTGGCATAATTTTTGTTCGGAGGAATCCCAGCAGGTTTCATGAACAGGGCTCTTTGGAAAGAGGCATTAGCCTTGTTGCACCCCCAGTGTTGTGAAAGCTTTGGAGGTCCCCCCTGTTGCTGAGGAGGCTTTTGGATCCCCTCGCCAGGGTCAGGAGGGGATCTGATTACCCTGGTGAGTGGTGGCATGTGCCTGAGTGGGCCTCTACTGCTGCCAAGCTGGGTTCCTGTACGGGGCAGTGTTCCCCTGCCAACACGAGCGCAAGCTGCCGTGTCATAGAGTGCAGGCAAGCATGGGCCAGGGACAGAAGAGCAGGATTAGGGGAGGAAGTTGCAGCCAAAAGAAGAACGCTCGATGCAGTAAGCAACTTTCTGGTTGCTGTGGTTAATATAATGCTCCTTGGCAGCCCCAGTAAAACCCCCTCTATCCATGCACGACTGGTCCTCTGAAGCTTGTCCCTCATTTTTCCTTTGGCATGTGCAGAAAGATGATGTGCTCCATCTCAGAGGTGCAGCCCCCTGTTCAAACTCTTTCTCGCAGGTCTGCAAGCTAATCTGATGCGCGTCTCTATTCTGCTCCAGCTGATTAGTGCCTCTGAATGCGTTGTGAGGCAATAGGTTGGGATTCACACGCCCCACCTCTAGGCACAGCCAGAGCTGCATAGGAGAGCACCTGAGCCACCACTGGCATTCTCAGGCTTTGAGTGCCGAAAGATTTATAACTGGAGTAGGTGTGTCTGACTGCAGTGAGGTCATCGAACATGGTCTTTCCTGTTGGCTTTGACGGGTCACAGCAAAGTCCGTCGTAAGCAGCTACCCATGAGAACTGGGTGGGAGGAGGAAGGGTGGAGTGGGTCTTCAGTAAAGACTGGACAAAGTGGAATTGGAAATCCCGGAGATTATGGCAAGTGGGTTGGTTATTGGAAGTGAGGGCAGGTTTCACTCTAGGCAGCGCATTGTGGCAAAGGGAACAAGGGAGCAACGGAAGTCCCTGAAAGCAGCAGTCAGCGTGGCTGGCAAATCACTGTACCAACGCTGATTTGAGCAACTCGGGTCACTTAAGAAGAATCGAGTAACTTCCTCAAAAAGCAGCGTGTCTGTTGGGATCGCGTCATTCGCTGCACACAGCTGTACAGCTGCAGCTTTTAGGGATGCTCTCCTTTCTCTACTCACCTTTCTGAGTAGAGTTAAAGCCGTACAATTCAGCCCAGCTATAGACTAGCGAGGCTGAAATGTTATTGAGCTGTTCTGTGTCTGTTATACGTGCCAGGGCCTTCAGTTTTCAAGTCCCACCTGCCTGAGAGCAAGGGGAAGGGAAGCCCTTCAAAGGAAGGTGGCAGGAGAGTGGGTTAAAGAGACAAAGCAGTAGGTAAAGAATGTGGAAGGAGAGTAACACATGGATTGTACTGGCTTTACTGCCTTTCTCCAGGCAGCCAGGTTCTTCAGAGCTTTCACCTGAAAGGAGCCTTAGAGGTGCTGGGTCCTGCCGGAGGTTAAACCATTGAACCTAGCGCTGGAATAAATTACCTTGTGATACAATGTGGTGCTGATTGGACCTGAACCGGGCAATTCCCCTTACAGCGTTTAGGGCCCTGTTAGCAAAGCAGGTGCTGGTGCAAGGATTGCTGGGGATGTTGTCGTGCGGAGAATCGAGGCGGCTGGATAATCCAGGCCTCTGTTCCAGGAGGAAGATTAATCCCCATGTAGATGTATTCTGTGAATGCCAGGCTTGGGGTGGGGTGGGGGAGGTGCACAGGGTGATGGTGCCCAGCTCTGTGGGGGAAGATTAGTGACTGGTCTGGCTTTGTTTTCCATCAGTCAAATGTCTTTGACTGAGGATGATTACAGGGAATTGCTCATGCTCTGTCGGTTGCAGATGGTCCAGTCCTGAGTCCAGTGTTTTCCTGGAATAAAGCGTAGACGTTCTTTCTCGGTCTGTCTGTCTTTCTAGCACTCTGGCTGATATTCCCCAGGAAGCACACATGAAAGCAGCGCCTAGGGCACGCTTCATTGTAGGGATGGGATTAACAAAGCCTTCTCTGCAGCCGGTGCTCCTCTCAGGATTGCTTCTAAATGGTGCATCGGGGCGAGGGGTGTGTGGGCAGCACCTGGGCACTGTTTCTTGGCTGCCCCAGGGCACTGTGGAGCACAAGTTTTGTGCTTTTCCTGGACATGCTTGATGGGGGCCTGTCTCCTTTAAATTAATGTCAGCCCAGCCCCTCTGCTCATCCCTGTCTCTGTCTGTCTGCTCTGCCTCTAAACATTTCTCAGGCTTCTCTCCGCAGCGCACTTTGCTTGCCTCATTTGGCACGCTGCTGCCTCGTGAAGTTCTGCAGCGGGGAGCGGATCCTGTCCTATGCCAGCTGAGCTTTCCAAGGCGGCTGAGGCAATCGCTGGCTGCCGGTCAGGGCGGGGTGTGCGGTAAAGAGGAGCAGCGGTTGGTGTAATGATAGCTTACGGTGCACACCTTGGGGTGGGGGAAGGAGACTCACTGGGAGTGGAACAGGGCGGGGGTGGCAGTGGGAACTGTAATTACAGCTAGTTACAGCCTATTCTGCTGAGTTGGGCCCTTGTGAAGAGTCCTCTTGAAGGTGTCTTGGGCTGAGAGCCTTATATACTGTGCAGTGACCTAACCGGGAGGCATTGTGAGATGCGCAGGCTGGCCAGACAAAACCAGCTTCTTTCCTACCAGCAACTGGTTGTTAGTGCCTTTCCCACCTGCAGCAAAATTGCACCAGCCACAGCTGCTTTTGTCCAGTGTGATTGGGGAGGTGATCATCGCCAGCTGCCAGGTTCCTGGGCTGTCAGTGGGATATGGAGGGCATGGTGAGATGCAGAGCAGACTCTTCCCTGCATGCAGAGGGAATATCTGCTTCCTCAGTGATTGCCCACCCGCTCCTACCATTGCAGAGCCCGTGGGCCTGTGCGTCAGCAGCATTTTCACTCCATAACATACTCCAGCCTAAAGGCCTCAGTGGAGCTGTCTCCAGACCCCATTCTGTCACTTCCCATTCAGCAAGAAAGGGGTCATTGCCAGCAGTTCAGGGAGCATGAGTTTTTTTTTTTTGTAAACTCCTGTCCTCAGCGTTGCAGCACACATGGGTTCTGATTGGCGTTCTGTCACCGTATGGCTTTGAGAGTTATTTAACCTCTATGCCTCAGTTTCCCCATCTGTAAAATGGGCCTAAAACTTAGCTACCTCTCAGAGCAAGGCAGCTGTTTGGATTGAGAAGTGTTAAAGAGTAATACTGCCTTAATAGCACAAGTGCCAGGTTACTGGGACATCTGAGCTGTTCCTTTTGGGGTGGGGGGAGTAATTCTGGGGAACACACAGTCCACGTGTTCTCCATTATCTCTGGAACTAGAGCTGCTGATGCTAGAAGGTTTGGCTTCCCTAATGAAGGGGTTATGAGACCTCTTGTGGGAATCCTTCCCGGTTTGCACCTGCTGAAGGTGGGTTGTGGGGAGCTCCTTGGGAGCAGTTGTTGTTCAGTGCTGTACCTCTCCTATAAAGAATGCACATTGCAGTGGGTGTTTGGGCAGAGCTGACTGGTTTCTCTGTCCTGAGGGGATCATGTCAACTCCAGCCCACAGCGTGCAAATTTGGCTCCTGGAATAGGGAGGATCCATAGCAACCTTGGGGCTAGTCCTCAGATTTGTTTCCCTTCGTCTCTCCCCTTTTGAATCATTCTATCTGCAAAAGCGTTATCCTTTGAGCTTGAGGAGCTGGGCTTGCTGAGTGCACTGGATTCTTTAGGAGCTGACCCTGAGCTCGCTTTGGTTCCAGATGATTGTCTCTGGGCATTGCTGGAAGACTGCTGCTCTGACTCCTAGAATTGTCCTTGCTTGTCTGGCGGGCTGGCTTGTGGGCTGGGATTGTTGCCAGCCCTCAGAGATGTTCTGAAGGCTGAACCCCTAAAGAGAGAAACCCCCTAAAGAGAGAGTCCTAGGGAGACTGTTCTCTCCATCAGGCACCCATTGAGCACTTGCTGAGCAGGGCAAATGTTTGTGTTAATCAGCTGGGAACTTCCACTCCACTTTAATAAAAGTTTGTTGTTTTTTGGTATGTGAATTCCTTCCAGCCTTTGGATTCCTGGCGAAGGTGCAGACTTACAAGGCATTCTGCAAAATGTGAAAGTAGGCCTGTTCCCTGTCCCAAAGACGTTTCAGTCTAAACTTGATGGGCCACTAGCTAACTGTATATAGGAAGGGTGTGGCGAGAGGAGCAAGGGGGGCAAGATTTCTGGGCAGAAGGGTTTTAAGATGGATTTGAAGGCGAGAGGGGGAATGTTTGGCAGATGAGAAGTGAGTGGCTGTTCCAAGCATAAGGGCTAGAAGGTGTGAAGCCGAGAGTGGTAGAAGGGGAGACTGAGGAAGCAGGAGAGTGTGCAGGTGGGAGGACACTAGTGCAGAGATGCAGGTGGACACAGAACTGTGGTGGGCTCTGATGTTGGGGATGGAGAGCTCGGATCTGTGGACACAAGCTGTGAGGACACAAGTGAGTCTGATGTGGGTTTTGGGTGAAGCTGGCTTCTGTTTTTTTCTGTGTCCTAGCAAGTGAGGATTTTATATGAATTTTATATAGTCTTGTGAGTTCATGTCTGCCCTGTAATTTCCTCTCCTTGTCAGAGAGCCTGATCAGCTCATTCTGGGTTGCTGGGCTGTGTCACTTAGGAGGCATAATGAATTTTTTCTGTGAATGAAATGTAGCTGTTTTTCCATTTCCTAGGTGATTCTGTCTCCCGTCAATGAACTCAGAATGCCCTGCTAGAGACCTTCAGGGTCTGGGCATGCCCGGGGAGACTTGCTTATACTCCTCTCTGCTCCTCCACTTTCTGGGGCAGCTTGGCACCTGTGAAACATACCTTGTGGAACTTTATCCCCACTGGCACTTCCTGCCCCTCTGATACTGCAAGCAAGAGTTCAGGGTCACTGGGATGTATCAGAGTGCTGCATTGCACAATGGAGAGAGATGTTGGTGCTTAAAATGAACAGCAGGGGACCCCTGAGTTGTGCCAGCTCTGCCACTGACTGGCTGTATGATCTTGAGCAAGTCACAGCACCTATCTCTGCCTCAGTTTCTCCATCTACAAAATGAGTCGAATTTCCACCTGGCAAGGGTTATGCTGCATGTGTCAGCTATGTTGGTAAAGCACACTGAGCCCCTTGGGTGAGCAGGGACGGCTGTTTACACTAACTAACTTTCCTGCATTGATTGCCCCCTTTCACTGCCTTTGCTTCTCATCTCGCGTCTCTACTGCTTTCCTCCTGTTTGTCTGGAGTTCTCTCGTTAGCGAACCTAAGGGGCTGGATGGTAAGTTTAGTGGCATATTGAATGACTCTGTAATGAATATTTAAGAAGTTCTCTTCCTGGCTTGTTCCTTTGCTGCCTGTGTGTCTGTGACAGGAGTGAGACCAGGGAAGGTGAAATAAGGAAATACTAGCTGTGGCCCTGGTCCATCTCCTGCGGGCTCATGATTTGTGGCCAGCTTTGGCTATGGTATGGTGTGTTAGCAGACTGAAGTTCCATGGGGCGTCTGTTAGCTGCACAATCCGCTCTGCCTTGGCAGGGCCTGAGTATGGCTGTGATAAGACGGTCTCCTTCTCAAATTCTTCACACACAGCAAAGTGCCAAGGCCCGTGGGACAGGATGGTTTTATACTGATGGTCACTGCACAGGGGCCAGGAGCAGAGCCTGAGAGAGCCTCTCTGTTCTGAGCTAATTCTCTCTCCATCCCTCTGTCTCTTCCCTCCTCCCCAGAGCTTGGTTTGCCCTATCCTTCCCTACCCCGTCCCCCTCCCCATCTCAGCCTCTCCCAAACTCAGTATGCTCCTCCCTTCCCCACTGCCTAGAGTCTGAGCCAGATGCAAGTGAGCACAGTGAGTTATTCCTTCAGCCACAGACCTGAAAGGGATTTTTTACGAAGAAAGGGAAGTGACCTCAGTATCACTTGCCCCATTTCATAGAGGGCAAATGCAGAAGCCCAGACAGGGAAATGACTTGCGCAGGGTCCGCGACAGAGCTGGGACTAGAAACCAGATTTCCTGAGTCCAAGTCCAGGTCCCTATTCACAGGATCATGCTTCCCCCTCCGCCCCAGAGGCGAGTCTCCTTTTCTTTCACTTCCCCACCCTCCTTCTCAAGCTGGTTCTGGTGCTTCCTCCTCCATCTGCAAGACCTCAGGCCAGGTCTGTGTCAGAATCTTGTGCCACTACAGTTAGTGGAATGATTTTTTTTTAAATACAGCGTTTCTATTAAAAGCCTTAATGTAGACATTTGTACTGGCATAAAAGTGCTTTGGCTGCTGCAGCTTATTTCATGCAGGGATGTGGTAGATGCTAAACCAGCAGTAGCACACTTCTACCAGTATAGGTGGCACCTGCACTAGGGGGGTTTGTCAGTACAGCCATATTGGTATAACTTTTCCTCTCCCTCCTCCCCTTCCAGACTCAGATGCGACACTGGGGCCATATAGCTATGCTGTTGCAGCCATACCAACAAATCTTCTCTAGTGTGGTCTACGGCCTGGTCCACACTTGGATCTATGTTGGTTAGGGGCGTGATTTCTTTTACTGCCACAGCTATGTCGATAAAAACCCTGGTGTAGACACTGTTATACCGTTATAACTGTGCTCACCCCAGTTAGGGGAACCAACATAATTGCTAAGCAGTGCCAGTATAAACCCTTTTACACCAGCACAACGGTGTTTGAACTATACCACTATGACTATACCCTCCTCACGTAGACAAGGCTCAGGCTTCCCTTGCTGCTCTGGGGTTTGCTTATCTCTGCCTAGGTTCAGAGGAAGCCCTCTGCAGCATGCTTACTGTGAGCCTTTCCCCAGGAGCTGTGTCACTTACCATGCGTGACAATGTCATTGGTGCTAAATCAGGGAAGTGACTAATGGGTTAAATCCATCCTTGCTGCAGTATCCCGACCCTTGAAGGTGACTTTGGGGCTCTAGTGATAAACAGCACCCAGGCTGCTTCCAAGTGTCACCTGTCAAGCAAGGTCAGTGGATTCAAGATCGTCGTGATCACTCAGGGGATTTTGCGAGTGGCTCCATTGGAGCCAGTGTCAGTGGATTGGGATATTTCATCTTCACCGGCTGTTTCAGATGCTTTTAATTCTTGCTGCGGAGGGCAGTTGTCAGGCTGTGAGATCTTCGGATTCCACAGGCAAGCAGACAGCTGGGTGTACAGTAGCTATTCCAGAAGCCTACAGGCTCCTTTCCCATCTCTTCTCATCCCTCCCCTTCCAGCCTCTCAGACTCTGAGCAGGCCATAATATCCTCTGCATAGATTGGCCGCAGCTTTCCAAAGGCAACTGGAGCAATCTCTCCCAGCCCTGGAATTTCAGATGCTCCCTTGCTCGGAGAGGGAGTCTGTGCTTATGAATGGGATCTGGCAGGCTTCAGGTGTGCTCCGTTAACCCTTTCCGGACCAGATGGGAGCAAACCACCTTTCACTCGGATGGGAAGGCACAAACACAGCTCACAGAAAGTGACTTGAATGCCCCGGATGAGTTGTTTGAACCCTCTCAGAGAACTGGGGTGTCCTGGCTTGGCTGGGAAATGTGAGGGCAGAGTAAAGAGTGGGGAAGAATCCAGCAGTGTCCTCTTGCACCCCCATAAGGGATTGTGTGGGGGAAGGAGTTCAGTTCTCATCTCTTTCCCCCTGCTCACGTAGCCTCACAGCTGAGCTGTCTCCTAGCACCCCCCACCTCTCCCTGTGGCCACGAAAATCCTGTCCCTACGAGTGCTCGTCGCTCTGTTTCAAGCTGTTTTTGAACCTGGTTGCGCCCGAGTGCGGTCGTGGCGCACTTTGAGCTGGTACTCGGTGCTGACTCATTCACTCACCCTGCTGGAGCGGTGCCCAGCTTCAAGTCGGTCAGCTGCTCCCTCTGAGCATGGGCTCCCAGTGCATGAGCAGAACTGGGAGAGGTACAGGGGGTGTGTGTCTCCCACCAGTTGGTCAGACCCAGTGGTGGGAGCTCTGCTGTGGAACAGCCGTGGCCATCCCGCCAGTCATGTTGACTAACCCTGCTCAGTCAGACCAGCAGAAGGTGTGAGATCAAGAGCTGAGGGAGTCCCCAGCTCCGTCCTGTTCATAAGATGGGAGCTCCAGTTTGAGAGTATTGGCTGGCTGCAGCCATATGGCGTAGGACGATGGGCATCTCCTACACAAACCTCTCCCAAACGGTGTGGGGCTTTGTGTTGGTGTTAACCCACCTTGAGTTCCACCTCAAAGCTTATTGGTAGCCTAAGTTGCATGCGTGTCTGGTAAATATGCAGAGTTGTCGTAGCTGTGTCGGTCCTGGGATGTTAGAGGGACAAGGTGGGTGAGGTAATATCTTTTATTGGACCAAGCTTGTCTCTCTCACCAACAGAAGTGGGTCCAATAACATATACTTTGAGAGCCCTGCAGATCTGTGGATATCTACTTGACATTCGCGGACTGTGTTTTGCGGATTGCAGATTGGATGCGGATACACATGTTGTATCCACGCAGGGCTCTGGATATTACCTCCCCCACCTTGTCTGTCTTGTAAATAAATGGCAGTCGCACTCCCTGAATTGGGCTCTGGTTTGAGTTCTGCCAACTCTGTCTCCTCCAATGTGATCTCCGTCCAGTCCAGACTAAGTCACAAGCATCTAGCTCTCATGCGAGCCTCACGTTCCTACAGAAGCAGACTTGTGCATTTCATTGCTCCATCTGGAGCGAGGGAGCAAATGCTGAACAAGAGGGGTAATGACATGGATCTATGGGTTTTAGCTAGCAGGATTCCTTCTGGTCTTTGTGAAAATGGGCTTAGGACCCTTCAGGAGATGAAGAGGAGAGAGACCTGAACCCAAGTGACGGATGGAAACTTGCCCTCTGGCCTCTCGGCGTCACCCGTTTGGAACTGGGCAAGCCTGGGTGCTGCTTGCACTGGGCTCATTCCTTTCGTTAGGTCTCCTAGGCAATATTTTGCCTTTCCCCTGGCCTGTGGGAGCCTGAGGAGGGGGGCTCTGCTGGAGAAATCTCAGCAGTTGTTCTGCAAATCACTGACCTATTTTCCTGTTACAATCGAGTGTTTGTGAGCTGGGAAAGGAGGGGAAAGTGAAGCCATACTGGAACATGTAGTTACTTTTTATCGTTTCGCGGGGCACAACGTTAAAATGTTCAACAGGGCCCAGGAGAAAAGTGGGCTGAGGGCACCAGTAACTGTGGTAGCCAAGTCCTGGTTCGGGTCATCGATAAAAGCAAAGAACTCAGCCAAGTTTCTCTCTCCCTCTAGGTCAATAATTGTTGTTGTAGTTAACTAGCCCTCTGCTTCCCTCATTTGCAAACACCTCTCTCTTGGTCAGGAGGCGGGGACAAGAATGAAAATGAATCAAGTGGGATATTCACCTGTTGGTTCTGGAGAGCTTTTCTGGGCACCTATTGGATTCAAGTCGCAGCTTCTGCGTGTAGCCTGCTGATGGTGTGGGGATAATGGGTTGGATGGCTTCCCAAACCTTTGGGGAGCAATATTTTTCTTGCAGTGGGGTGTTGAGGTTTAGATCCTAACTGCATATGGAAATGAGGGTATCTGAGCAGGGTCTGAGGAATCCTGGGAGACATGGAGAAGGAAACCTCCTCCAGTTTGCGCTGTGTCCTCCCGTCATGTCTCTTTTTTCCCCTGCTCTCCAACCCATCTGTGCTGTCACTTCTCAGTTTCCTTCTTTATTGTAATGGAAGCAACTTTGCTAGCGAGAAGCAGCTTTGCAGAGGAAAATTCCATTGTTCTATTTTTAGTGGTAACTTGGCTTCTTGCAATAACTTATTTTTCCTCCTTCCTCTGCCTAGAGGCGATGGAGGAATGTTGCTGAGAGCTGAGGGCCTCTTGGAGGGAGAATAGGGGGAGGTTTCATTGAAGGTTGGGGGACAGGGCCAAGGCTGCAGTATTTCAGTAGTTATAACTGTGTCTGAGTATTGTGTGCCTTAGGCACCTCTGCTGGCTTTGTCCAGCGCTTTTGAGGTATAATTTCACTATGTCCTGGTGGGAAGGGGGATAAATTACGTATCACTGGCTGCGTGGAGCCTGCAGCAGTTTCTCTATTCCCTGTTCCACATGGCCACTCACGAGTGCTCAGGTCTGCTCTCGCTCATGAAAATGAATTAATTCCATCCCCTACCGCTGCAGATCAATAAATCAATCCCTGTGTTAGGGCAGCTTCCCTTCCTGTGCAGCAGATCTTAAAATCTGTGTCACCCTGATACTGGGCTGTGGTTTCTGTGAGCCTCCCTCAGTCTTTGGACTCAAAGTAACATTTTTGGGGGAAGAGGGTGGGGTTCACTTTGCTTCTTTCCAGTGCAAAGGAGGCATAGCTGTCTGACCTGCATGTGGTGCAGACTAGCTGTCTGACCTGCATGTGCAGGAGCATCAGAATTGCGATACAGGGTCACACTAGTGGCTTGTCTAATCCCATCTCCAGCACTAGCCAGTACCAGATGCTAGAGGAAGGTGTGTAAACCCCACAAGGGACAACTTTGCATTAACTTGTACATTAGGGGATGCCAAGCGCTGTATTGGTACCTTGTGCCAGGAGAGGATGGACTACTCCAGCTGTGCTTTCGAGTGGGAGATGCAAGTCAAGCAGGGGCCTGTGCATTTCTCTGGCATTTGCAGATGGGAATCGTTGTCCAAATGCGACAGTATCTTGTGTGCGTCCCTGCCTGGACTCTGTTCTGTTCTGTGTCCGTACAGTGCCTAGTGCAATGGGGTCCGGGTCCGTCACTCCTATGGTTCTACTGCCGTGCAAGTAATAATCTGTGCTTCGAGGTCAGAGGGCTGCTCCTTTACCTCTCACCCATCTAATGCAAACCAAAACATCACAAGCCTGTGCAGTTATCAAGTGCAGTGTTGAAAACAGTAAGCTAGGCTGCCAGGTCAGCCTCCAGCTGAAAGCACGTGCTCTTCTGAAGCCTGGGAGACTGCTAAGACGGGCGGTTTGGATGGGTAACAAATCAATGTGAAGCATGCACAGGGGCTGGTGGCTGAGCCATGTTTCCAGGGGTCAGAGGTTCAGGGCTGGCCTCTGCCTTCCAGGCCAGTGTGAGCTGCAGAAACTCTCACAAAGAACCAGTTGTAAGAGAATCTGTAAAGTCCTTTCCTAAGCTAGCTGTGAAGACTGGAGATGTTATGGTTTTGCCTCCCGTCTGTTCTGCTTTCCAGTCCCAGAGGGAGATGGGCCTCCCTCTCCATGCTGAAAACTTGCTTCCCCTTCAGCAGACCAGAGGGACAAGCTATAATTCAACCCTTCCATCTGCTCCGTATGACATTCCTGCCTGCACCCCAGACAATGGTTGGGGGGAGGGATCATTGCTGTAGAACAAATGGCCTGTTAATGTAACACCTGCTTTTGTCACTGTGGTTTTTAGAGGCGCTGGAGCAATTTTGGCTCATCCGTTCCTGGACAAACAGCTGTTATGGGGCGAAAGTGGCAACTGTCCTCTGGGATTTGTTCCATTTCAAATGAAACTGATAGGGTGTGCGTATGTCTGTCTCTGTCTAGGATGCTTGGGAGCCTGTGGTGATCCCAGCTGGGTTGTGGATTGAGGAGGGAGGCAAGTTGGTCCTATCCCTGTTGGAGCTGTGGCTGCCAGAAGGACAGGGACTAATTTCCACTGCGAATTCCTCTATTGTACTGTGTTGTTGCTTTGTCACTGCCTTTTTCTTTGTTGGTAAAATTTGTACCAGAGGGAACTGATTTTCCTCCAACTCCAAACTGAATAACTCACTGCTCAGAGTGAAATATACCACACAGGTTCATTTAAAGGGGAGGAAGCATCCCGACCTGCTGTGTGGTTAGATCCTACAATGCCCTGTCCTGTCGGCTATGAATAGGCCCTTCTCTGCTATGGTGTGTGCTGTGCTGACCTGCCTACTGATTTGTGCTGCAGAGAGACACGTGGGGTTGAGTGACACTGGGGCTGATGCTTTCAGTGTGTATTTCCCTGGGTGAATGTCAGCTCGCCAGACCCTTTTCACCCAAGTCAGCCTTGCAATCTTTTTGGCTTCCGTTATAAACTGGGATGGAGCAGTCATGCTTGTGGGGCCTGCTGGGGGTGGGGGGTGCAGATCTGGAATGTGTGAAATTTCATAATTCTAAGGCCAGGAGGGACCATTGGGATCATCTAGTCTGTCCCCCCGTACAGCACAAGCCAGAGAACGCCCCCAAAATAATTCCTAGGGCAGAGCTTTTAGAAGAACATCCAGTCTTGCTTTAAAAATGGTCAGTGATGGAGAATCCACCATGACCCTTGGTAAATTGTTCCAGTGGTTCATTACTCTTTGTGTTAGAAATGTATGCCTTATTTCCAGTCTGAATTTGTATAGTTTCAACCTGCAGCCATTGGATCGTGCTAGACCTTCCTCTGCTAGGTAGAAGAGCCCATTATTAAATATTTGTTTCTCGTGTAAGTACTTATAGACTGTGATCAAGTCACCCCTGAACCTTCTCTTCGTTGAGCTTAGATTGAACTCCTGAAGTCTGTTACTTTGGGGAGAGCCCTCTGTGATTTCTGAATATCTGTCTGTCTACAGCATTTATTCATGTGCCCATCTCTTGTGGTATCCCACACATCATATATGTTGCTAAAGAATAACATTGGTTCAGGCGGAAAAGAATGTGTGTTCTGCCGTTCTGCTCTTTCTTCTGCTTTGAGTAGTTCTTACTTGTTTGTCTTCAGGAGCAACGCTATCACTGCCTGTTCTGCACCCAGGTGTCTTGTATTGCACCCTGCAGGAGGGAACTCTACAGGTTCCTCCTGCCCCTCTAGTGATGGGGCAGCCGGCAGCCTGGGGCTGGCCACTGAGTGTGTGCGTTGTTCTCTGACACAGTTCAAGTGTCTCTTGCTTTGCATGGCTGGAGGAAAGATGGGAGGGGGTCGTCTATTGCTGTAATCTCAGAGAAGGGTTTTGTGATTGATAAAACTGGACTCGCCAGAACCAGACCGCTCAACAGCTGTGTTTGCCTTTGTTTAATCTGACAAAATCCTTTGGAAAGGAGTTGGGAGGAAATATGAAGCAAGTGACAAACCAGCATCCAGTGACTTGGACACCACTCATTTCAGCGTGTAAAAATAGTCTGTTATTCTACAGTGATTCATGAACCTGCAGCACCAATGGCTGTGGACAAGGAGGTGTGGCGCTGACCACATAAACTACCAGAGCTAAGCTCCGTCCATCCAGGTCCTGAAATGCTGGTTATTGTGTCATTCTGTGAAGGTACTTGGTATTTACAACCTGAGTAAGCAGGCAAGGTCCCTGCCCTGAAGAGTTTACAGACTAACTCCAAAAACTAACAGAGACAAAAGATTGTGGCTGTCCTTACTAAGGAGAGACTTTCTGGAAGGAGCAGGTGATGGGGAGGAGTGGGAGACTATTCCGAGTGCATGGGCTGCATGCAGGAAGGTGTACGGCTGAGTAGGATGAGTGGAGCAGTAAGGAGTGGGAGCAGTTTAGGGAAGGTATGAAAGCTTCTGGTGCACAGGGTGGGTTTTTCGATTCCATCTCATTCCTTCTGCCCTGCGCTTCAGGGCTCTTCAGCAAATGATTGCGGGTTCGTTCTCTCCGTCTCTCTCAGGGTGGGTTTCATTTGATGGTTTTGCTTTTGGCTGAGTTTATATTTGACCAGAGTTCTCCTGTTCAGCTTCACTCTGGCCTCTGTTCTGCTGAGAGCGTCGAGTTACGAAAGGGGAGTGTGTGGCACGCTCCAGAGCTTACACTCGGTTGCATTCCACTCAGATCACTCCGGGCTATTCTTTGTTGCCAAAATTCTTCAAAAACAAGTAAATCTCCCTTTTGATTTTGTAACTCTTTCACCATCCATGCACGAGGGAGCATCTCCCTGAAGCATATGGTTAGTGGTGGGGCCTTATCGGATTTCCATCCACGATGCACAAGACAGGAGAAGATAGCAACTGGCAAGCGTTTAGTGTGCTTCTTTATTACAATACTTGGCCCCTTGGATGACACGCTTCACATCCAGTGCTTAGCTCTTTATAAACATTTGTCATTCTTATTCCCTGTTAGCCAGGGGTCCTTATTACCATTTTACTGATGCATGGAGAGCCAAAGTGTCTTTCCCATGGTTTTGCAACCATTGGTCTTGTAGTCACTGAGACTAGAACCCAGAAGCCCTGTGTTCTGACTAATAAGTGCATTCCCTCCCTTCTCCTCCTCTCTAGGACATTGTGCCCATGAGTTCTGTTGTCTTTTTATAGATCTATACAGACATATAAAAATAAAATAAGGAAACTTCTCCCCAGTCCCAGTCATCAGTCAGCTGTGCTCTTGTATGCAAGATTTCCAATACAGATGATCCTTGAAATCCAATGCCTGTATGTGGGAGAGGAGAGAGAGAGAGGGGTGGATGAGGGGTAGGGGCTAGAGCCCCGAGCCAGCCAGTTACATGCAGAAGATTGTTCTGTAGTTTCATGGCTAATTTGCACAAAGGGGGCTGGCTTAGGCAGGGGAGGTTTTAATGTACTTCATCAAATAAGGAGCCACTAAGGGCTGAAATGCAGTGAGGCGCTTTGGTGACATCACCACTGAAGGGTGATCAAAGTGCAATTCTTGTATGACTGACTGGCTGTGGATCAGAGCAGAGGAGGATCCAGGACAAATTGGGGTCTGTGCTTTCTCAGCGCTGTGGCACTATGCTCACAACTCTTTACAGCTGAACCGGGCAGGCTCCAGGGCAATGAATGCGGAGAAGTACAGGAAGTTCCTGGATGGGCTCAACAACCTGAAAGGTATTTGTAGACCTCTCTGCTGGGCATGCAGAAGGGGAGAGGCAGCTGCATCAGCACCCATTGAGTGTTGGACTGTCTGGTCCTTTCACTTGCAGGGCTAGGGGGTGTTTGCAACCAGTGTTCTTGGGGCTGGGTAGAAGATAAACAGCTAATGAACAGGATTGTAGGAGGGGGAGCTGAGCATAAGGAGTTCTGGTGGCTCTAGTGTATTCCCTGGGTGCCTGGCAGTGTCGGGCCACCTGCTCTCTGGCATGCATTGGGGAAAGCCAGTCCTCCAGGGAGACTAGGGACTTTCTGGCCTCGGATTAAGGCAGCTGTGCATTCTCTGACCATAGGAAGCAAGCAAAGGCCTTACTGTGCACAAACCTGTGGCCCTGTCTTATTTCTTGTGTCTGTCCCTTGTATTGGTTCTTAGTTAACAGTCGATGCATCCAATGAAGTGGGTTTTAGCCCACAAAAACTTGTGCCCAAATACATTTGTTAGTGTCTAAGGTGCCAGGAGGACTCCTCGTTGTTTTAGTTAGCAGTGCGTCAGAGTTGAAACATGGAGCAGTCCAGTGGTGGAGACAAGCAGAGGCTACGTTAGAAATAACAGCCACAAAAAAAAAAAAAAAAGCTCTATTATTGTAACTCTTTGGCGAGTTGGCTGTGGAGTGCAGACCGAAGGGAGTTAGTTAGCAGAGGTTCCGCAGAGTCCCCTGCTGCACTCAGGGCGGTTTATACAACCTGTGGCTTTGTGTCTTCTGCTGGTTGAGGATGTGTTAACCAGGCGCCTGTATGTGTGTGATTGCACCTTGGTGTGGTTAGGGGATGTGTCAAGCTCTGAATCAGAGCATGGCTGGCAAAGGGAGGAAACAGAAGCCCTGGATTTGCAATTTGGCACCCGCTCTTTTTCCGTTCACTTCCTATCTGGACTGGTACGGCCCTGTTCCTGTAATATTTGAGCGCCTCACAATCTGTCATGTGTTTCTCCTCCCAGCATCCCTGGGAGGTAGGATAGTGCCATTACCCCATTTTTCAGGTGGGGACAGAGAGCCCGAGTGACCTGCAGCAGGTCATAAAGACATTGGGGGTGGAGCAAGGAATTGACGCTGGGTCTTCCAAGTCTCGGACTAGCACCCTAACCACTGGGCTATACGTCCTCCCTCCTGAGAAGCCTAGATGTTATGATTTTCCCTTTCCAACTTGCACAGGGCAGAGCGCTCAACTTCCCTTTTCATTCAGCCACTGACTGACTTTCAGCTCTGTTTCTAATCATCCCAAGGTTGAATGGGGAGGCTGGGAAAGGAATCTGTTAACTGGATATTTGATCATGCTCTCTTTGGCCTCTGACAGCAGGTGGCTGACAGGCAGCAAGAGATGTGGTTCCCCAGAGAGAGAGAGAGCCCTGATGAAGCAACACAGCCTACAAGTGAAAGGAAAGATGGGGGAGAGGTGGCTGTGTTTGTGACGGTGGTGGTTCGTAGTTTATGAATTGAGGGTGAGGCATGGAGGCGGTACCTGGGATTCAGGATGTCCGCCTGCACTTGGATAGAGCTGACAAGTTTTTGCCAGTTCCTGTAGGAACTTCTGTTTGTCCTTGGCTTCTTCACTTACAGCAGCTCCCTCCTGCATGTCAGTCACGATACAGCTGGGGCATCTCCCTGTCTCAGCAGCCTAGCCTGGCCAGGGGAACAGCCCGGGCATCTCTCTCTGGAACCAGCAGCAGATGCATGCTTTACTCTCCCTCCGCTCCATTGCCCGCTGATTGGGTGTGGGCAGAGGGACATCACCCAGCAGGACTCTGTCTTGGTTCTGGCCTGTGGCAAAGCAGAGTCCTGTAGCTGGGGCTGTGTCATCACCTTGTCTTTATTCCAGCTATGGGCAGTTGGGTGGGTTATGATGGTAGCTGCGCTCTGAGCTTTGTGGCACTAAGCAGGAGGGTGTGGATGGGCCTTGGGATTTAACCAGAGAGAGGGGAACAAGTCCTGTGGGATTCAGGTGCCTGTCAGCCAGTGGCAGTTTTATTGGCTTCTCCCTTTACAGCACTTCCTCTGCTTCTGGGTTTTCCCAGCTGATCTTGGGGCCTTGTGTGACAAGGGTGAGTGAATTCCATGTTTAACTTAGCGGGGAGCTGAGGGAGACGTCATTGCAAAGGCTCTCGGTATCCTCACCTGCTTTCCCTTGCTTGGCTGTAAGGCTCTATGCCTGCAACGGCGAGCGGTTGATGTTGATCGCACAAGGGGGTAAATCCAACCCCCTTCGCGCTGCGACAGCTGCCCGAGTTACAATGTCCAGGAGTATCGTAATGCACTTTTTGATGCTGGCGCAGTGTCCATCATAAATTTCTCGTTATCCTCTCTGCGACTGGCATTGGGAATCCATGTAAAATGAAACCCGTACTGCTAGCGTCTGAGCGAGGGGGCGCTGCAGCTGAGGCAACGGGCGGACTTCTAGCTGGCTCTGGCTCCCACCCCCCGTGGCCAGCGCGCTTCTGCCCATTCTGGAGCGCTTAAGCAGCTGTAGCACAAATGGGTGTTGGGCTGGGCCAGGATGCTGCCTTGCTGTCGGCTTCAACTGGCTGCCTTGAGTTCTTAGGTCATTCTTTTGGGAGTGTGGGTGTGTAGGGGGGGTTATCCTTCATTGCTATCGCTTTCCTTTGCTTGCTGAGCCTCTCCCCTGCCTCTGAGCTGCGGAATAGAGTTGGAAAAGGTAGTGGGGTTCCTGCTGAGTTTTTGGGGAAGACCAGGCCTCTGTCAGGTTACTTCTAGCCAAGGCCCTTCCAGTTTGTTTCATTGGAGCATTGTCCTGTAGAACCTTGCAGTCTATTCTTGTAGTTTGGTGCAGAATGAGAAGTGGAGGGCACTTCAGCTGAGCTCAAGTCAGCAAGTTGTTGCGGGTACTTGGGTCATGTGTTTCCATCCTTGTTCTAGCAGCAAAGAATCCTGTGGCACCTTATAGACTAACAGACGTTTTGGAGCATGAGCTTTCGTGGGTGAATACCCACTTCATCAGATGCATGTCTTGTTCTGGGGCTCACTGCTAAACATGCTCTGATCCTCAGATCTTATTCCCTGTCTCCTAATTAGAGCAGGGCAAAACATACAATTGATTTGTCAAATTTAACCCATTTGTGTGGGAGAATTGTATGCGAACATAGATTAAAAAAAATTTTTTTAAACAAATTTGTTGGTTGCTGGGAAGTATTCAGTATTTCACAGACATAATTTAGCCTCTGGGCTGCTCACAAACCACTCAGCAAGACTGCTGTTTTGAATATTTGCTATTCAAGCAGCGTGATTGATCGCCAAGGGCTCACAATATTTCAGCTCCTTGATCAGATAACTCCCAAATCCGCAGGAAGCTTTCAAGGTAACTGTACTACTGCTTCATGTGTGAGCAGTGGCGCAGATTCATGTATGCACCGGAACGCACCGCGCTTTCCTCTTTCCACAAACCTTGCTTTTGCAACCCAAAATGTGCTGTACCCGCGGAAATGAAAAGGATCAAGAATCCTGCACAGAGCAGATCTGGAGTTCTTATTCCAACAAGCGTCTGCTTGTTTCATGTGTAGTGTCTGCCCAGCCCTGCTCCCAGGAGGGTAACAAACGCACCATAATCACTAACCTTGTTTTTACTGTGCCTTGTTCTCCCATCATCCTCTAGAGAGGTTCATGCCAGTTTGAGGAACAGATAGATATGAAGATCCCCACAAAGGCTGAGAGGAGGAGGTAAAGAATAAAGGATGACTATAAAGAATCCATTAGGAAAGTGAAAGAATTTCCTTTGTGGTTGTGCTCACTGCTTTACTGTTGTTCTGTATTCAGGTGCCATGGTGATGGGGCCCTTAGAAGTACCTAAGAGGACAGATACAGACACGTACTTGTCTTACTGTGGGTACTAACAAACAAAATAACTAGAGTCTTCCTATCTGCCTACTCCCAGATATTTGTAACGCACCCATCGCCATGGTATCTAGGTGTAGTGCCTGGGTGTTCAGTGACCAAACACTGCCATTGTGCTGAAACGCAGCCCTCAGTCTCTTCCTGTAGCTGCAGAGTTGGGACAAAGCTGGTGAAAAGCAAGTTTTTATTGCTGGTGAGCTCCACCATCTCTATTCATCTGCCAGGGAGGTACAAGCAGCAGCGGATATTGGGGTTGGGAGCATTTCATATGTAAATGTCCGTGAGTGCAGTTCCCTGACCCCGGGCAAGTTGCCAGCGCAGCTCTCGGTGATACAGAGTTTGAGCAAAGGGCTGGAACGCTTCCCCTCTCCTCTGAGACCCAGGGGCTGCCTGGCCTGGGGAGATGCTGGTGGTAGTGGCACTGCCAGCTCCCTTATCGAAGAACGGCTCCATTCCTGCCCTGCTGGGGATGATGGATGCCTGTTCCTTGACAGCTTGGAGTCATGCAGAACTAGGGTGAGTCCTCTGCCCCCGCAGCCACTGCAGTGTCCCCTGGATTAGCTTTTTGAAATGCATCCAGCTGTCAGCCTTCTCTGCCTGGGAGGAGAGAGGGAGCCCTGCCTTTCAGGAAAGGTGGAAGAGATGGGCTGTCCCTCTGAGCCTGCAGTGTCCTGTTTCCTTCCCTCCTTGGAACAGGGGGCCAGAGGAAACAGATTTTCCTTTAATAGCTTTGTTTGCTCTCAGACTGGAGGTTGTTTTGAAGAATGGATTGGATAATGCATAGGTCAGAGAGCCTTCCCTGAAAATGTCCTGTCTCAGATTTCCCAGTGCAGCAGATTGACGCTGCCCTAAGGTGACTGATGCCACAGACTTAGCTCAGGGAGGCTGACTCCGAATTTATTGCAGGGTTAATTTTATCTCTGATGTCACCAGCAGCAGTTTCACTTTCTCAGAAGCCAGTGGCTTGCTGGCAGCCAAATATAAACAGGCACCTTCCTGGCCTTACCCAGCATGCCTTGGGAATTGTCCGAATAACTTCCTCACTTAATCTGTCATCCATGGACAGACAGGCCCAGGGTGATGGGCGGCAGTTGCTGGCCCAGGAAAGTTTCTGATTTTTTTTTCCACGACTAGACACCTAAACGTGGAATTAGGGTCATGCTGTGGTGTGCACATACGCAATCCACTCACACCTGAGCAGTGATGGGGCTGGCACTGGGGACAGCTGAATGGCACTAACAGTCCAAACTTTTAGTGTTTGTAAAAATTGCCAGAATGACATTGCCTGGAGACTGCCGCCCGTCTGCAATGCGTACAAGGCTCCCCTAACAGTGTGCTTCATCCTGTCCTGGAGGGGACCACCTTTTGGATGGAGATGTACTGGTCTCCGTGGCCTGCTCAGCCCTCTCTCTGTCTGCTGAGGCCAGTGGCAGATTAGTCCCTGGGTGAATGGGGCCCGTATCTGGGGGTCCCTGGCCAAATGGGGGACTCCCACACTCCTACCCACTTTGCCCACCCACCCCGCACCCTGACCCAGTTCCCAAGCAGGAGCGTTGGGCGTGCAGGGGGAGCACCCATGCCCTAACCGAGCTCCCTGGCAGGAGCGCATGGTGGGTGGAACAGGGCAAGCCCCCACTCCCTAGCAGGAGTGTTGAGCAGGTGGAGGAAGCCCCCACGCCCTGACCCTACTCCCTAGCAGGATTGCCGGCCGGGGGGACTGCAGGCGGAAGGGGTGGGGAAGGGCCGCCACTTGTTCTGGCCCAAAACCCCACAAACCCCTAATCCGCCTCTGGCTGAGGCTGACAGCAACAGGAGGCATTGGTGGTGGTTTGTGTTGTAACTGGGATCTCGTCCACTAGACTCTGGCTTGAGACCCTTGAGCCAGTTTCACAGAAGCCGCCAAACAGCCTGCAGATGGTCATGACTTTGTTGTCGCGAGCTGGATTTGACCCAAGGACTGAGAGGTGAAAGGCTCCATCTCTCCTGCTCGGGTCCCCTTGCATGGCACTTTTTTATCCGCTTTCTGAGTGGGATCTAAGGTCACAGTCGAACCTGCATGTTCTTCAGAGCGAGAGCTGCTGTTCTCCTCCTCCTCCCCCCCGGAGGGGTGATTCAAGTGACAAAAGAATTCTTATATAAAATGTGTCCTCTGCCAATCTGCTGCTTTCAGTCCTGCTGCAATGCTCCTAAATTTTCTGTGCCTTGTGGTGCTGGAGAGGGGTCAGAAAGGTAACTGGTAATTTCTGGTGAGAGTCACTTGCTCTGTTTAGGTGTCCTCATTAACCTGGAAGAGGAGACTGCTAAATGCTCGGAGTGATGCTGGAGGGGGCCAGTAGCAGCTTCCCTCTGCCATTCAGGGTTCTGGGATGAATCTGCTGTCATTGCTTTGAAGTCATGGGTGATGAAACCCCCCATCTGTTCTCTGGCAACAGCACCATATGTTCAATATGGTGTTTTCTTTACAAGCCTAGTTGTCAGGCACTGCAGAATCCTGCTTTCCCCCAGACCCATCTCTGTGCAGAGAGAGAATAATAATACCTAGACCAGCAGATCTCAGAGCACCTGGCCAAAGGAGATAAGTATCATTACCCCCATTTTACAGAAGGGGAAACTGAGGCACAGAGCCATGAAATGACTTGCTCAAGGTCACCCAGGAGGCCAATGGCAGAGCTGGGAATAAAACCGAGATCTCCTGAGTCCCAGTCCGGTGCTCTACCCGTTGGACCAACAACATCAGCTACTCATACCAAACAGTTACTTGGTTGGACTTGCTCCTTTTGTTTCCAACAACTCATCTGCTCAAAGCTGACCTTCCAGAAGTGGCCCTCCTGTGATAGGCCTCAGTTGTGTGTCATGCTCAAGGCTCGGGGTAATGGGTGACAATAGCACTGGTTAGTTTTGCACGTCCTGGCTGCAAGCGAGCCTAGTAATGTGATGGGCCGGCCGCGTGGCTGCGATTGTACATGGCAGTGATTTGGAGTGCCGAGGTTTCTTAGGAGTCTCTTGCTCATTCTAGGAGTGTGAAAATGGGGGAATTGTGAATCCAACATGAGGAGGGTGTTCCTGGGTCTGCTAATAGCTGTAACAGGAAGACCTATCCCAGGAATCGGCAACCTTTCAGAAGTGTTGTGCCGGTAATACATTTTAACGTTTTTAGAAGGTCTCTTTCTATGTCTGTAATATATAATTAAACTATTGTTGTATGTAAAGTAAGTAAAGTTTTAAAAATGTTTAAGAAGCTTCATTTAAAATTAATTTAAAATGCAGAGGCCCCCGCACCGGTGGCCAGGACTCAGGCAGTGTGAGTGCCACTGAAAATCAGCTCGCATGCTGCCTTCGGCACCTGTGCCATAGGTTGCCGACCCCTGTATCTGATTGGAGAATAAAGGGAAGTGATGGAAGCCTCATCATTTGGGCACTGACCAGCAGGCTGGTTGAAGCACTAGAACATCGTAGGCAGTGGTTGCTGCAGTAACCTCTTGGGAACTGAACTGATTCACCCATTCGGTGATTTCTGTGAAAAACATTTTCTTTATCTTAGTGCCTTAGTGGAGGGGGGAAAAAGGGAGCATGAAATCCTGTGTGTCTGGGCCACTCTGATCCTGACATGCAGCGAGAAGTCACATTCTGACTTGGCACTGAATTCAGCCACTGAAAGCCCCAGGAAGGGAGCAGTGATGCTAGCAGAGCGGCTGGCAAATGGGGAGGGGGAAGGGGGCAAGAGAGTGGCAGGGGGCAGGTCAGGCCATCTCCCCTGCGTCTGGTGTTCCCATCAGTGTTTACGTTGGGCTGGTCATGTGATAGCTTCCTCGACTAGGAGTGCTGGTCCTGGGGCTGCATTTGAGCTGCCCAAGGTGCCTGCGAGTGATAAGAGGTCTGAGCTGGAGATCTCTTCCAGCCAACAGTGGGTGGGGCCCTTTTTTCTCTGAAACATGGCACGCAGTTCCGGCTCTTTCTACCCCAGCATTGTGTACTGGTGGGATTGGGCGTTATGCAGGAGTGTCGAGTATAACCCCCATCTAGCGTTCTGACTGGGGAAGAGCGGGAGAGAGCGAAGCGTGAATTCGACTGCTTGCTGCGTCTAGACGGATGCCGATGCCCATCAGCACTGGGGATGTGCACCTGCCATATCCTGGCTGGCTGGCTGCTCCATCTCTTGCTGTCACCCATCACCATAGTATCTGAGCGCCTTTTGTGTAAAAACAGGACAAATAGTTGATGCAGGAAAAATTCACCTCGTGTGACTGAGGAAGGAGCTGAGTCACTTGCTTGGTGTCTGGTATTTTGGACTGAACCTAACAGATGTTGCCTGTGCCACATTGGGTGTTTTCTTTTTTGTGGGGAGGCGATAAAGTGATGGGGGCTTGCATGCAGGTGGAGGTGAAATCTCAGAGTGACTTTGAGCTTTTATTATTGTTTATCCAGCATTGTGTGGGTTAATTTCCATCCTTCACAGGCCCTGGAAGGTGTGAGCATGCTCCATGACAGCACTCTGCAGGCTACTGTGTTCCTGGCAGGGTGCTCACGGTGTCTTGGTTCCAGAGAAACTTCTGTGATACTCTGGATCCCTGGTGTAAATGCTCCAGGTGGGGAGGATGTGCGCACCCTGGAAGGGTCTGACTGAGCCCTGCAGGAATGTGCCATGTTCTGGACTGGGGCAAGGGGGACTGGATCTGCCAGTGCCGCTCTAATGAATGTTGCTGCACTGGTGCTCGGACAAAACAGGCAGGGAAATGTTAGCAACCAGATTATTTAATTTGTTTTTTAATGGGGATTAAGTTTCTCTGCGGGAGAACGGCTCTCCAGGGAGCAGAGATTTCAACTCTTTTTATTTATTCTCAAAATCCTCGCTGCCATGACACTTCAAGGCCTAGTTCAGAGAGGAGCTGACTATAGCAGCTGGAGATTAAATACAGTTGAAAATTTGCTGTGAAGTAATAAGTGACGCCCAAGCTGAGCAGCACATGCTCAAAGGGGGCACGTTTCTGCTCCTGGAGAACGAGTGTGGAAAGAACAGGACTTTCCATTTCAATCCGGGATGATGTAAGAGTCTGAAGCTTTAACTGGCATCTCTCAGTCAGACGCCAAATGTGCAGGTGCCCTGCATTTAGGGAACCCTTTCTGAAGCCAAAGCTGTTACGTACTGTGTATGCAGAACTGATTTTGCCACTTCTGGGACGCAGCAGCTGTTTAACAGTGTCGCCACACACCAGCGTAGGACGCGAAGGGTATGTCTATACTGCAGGCTGTGGGACCTGGCCTTATGGACTCGCTGGCTCCAAGCCCATGTTTGAATGTCTACACTGCATTGCGAACCCAGGGTTACAATTGCTGGACCTGGGTCCCACAGCCATGCTGGTGCATACCTATAGTGCTACGCAGACCTTCTGACTCGGGTCTGCAGCTTGACCTGTGTCCACACTGCAAAATGATGGGGCTTGGACTCCAGTCCCAGTGGGACTCAGGCTCTGACCCACCCACCAACCAGTCCTAAAACGTGGGCCTTAATTGCTTGCTGACCTGAGTTAGACTGATTTGTGTGTGGATAGAATGGGGCTTGGGCTCAAACCCAAGTCGCAGTCCAGGCTTAGTGCACAGTGTAGACATACCTGAAGTGAAAAAGAGCACAACATTCCAATCAGTCACAGATGCAACAGGATTTGGCCAGGCCTTCAAGTTTTGACACTTGCTCTTCTAAGAGTGGCCTGCTTTCTTTTGTGATTCCGGTGCTCCTTGCTAGCCTATTGGTTCAGTACTGACTCAAAGGGAAGAGTGCCACCTATTAAAGCACCTGCATCTTCCTGCAGGTCTCCCACTGAAATAGTAACCAGGTTGGACACTGCTTAGCTTCTGAGGTCTAATGAGATCACAGCTCAAGGTTTTATGGATGCTTCCAATTGATCAGTAAGGGAAAACAAGAGCCCACTGGAGTGCGTATGTCTCTTTTGACCTCCCTTTCAGGTTGGCGCTTAGCACATCTTGCATCCTGAACAGGTTTCATGAATGTTGTGAATTCTCCCCCTTGTTGCTCTACCCTTCACTTGAAGATCAAACCCTCTGCTCGGTCCCAGTTTTAGGATTCACGGTTGGAGCTGGTGGAAGGGCAGTGATGGAGTTAATGATGTTCTGCCTGTTATGGGAGACCTTCTGTCAGCTGTCCTTTGTTGGTAGGTCCCTTAAAAACACACATAAGCACACGCAGGCGCATACACGCTCTCTTCACTTGTTACATTGCACCAGGGTTTCCAAACCAACTGCAAGTGCTATTCCTTTGTCTGAGAGCTGGGCAAGGGGAGAAGGTTCTGCTGCAGCTGGAGGATAAAGCCCTTTCCCGGACAGGGTCATCAGCACAAACAGTTGTTGCAGGGCACTGTACTTTGTTAAAGAGGCAGAAGTGATTTTTGACTCGCTGAAGTGCCCTGTGTTTTCTGGCTGAAGTGGGCTTCCTGTGTGGAGCGCAGTGTAAATATACAAAGGCACAAACGCACCCAAAACAAAGTGCAGATAGTTCCCACAAGCCTAACATTTTCATATTTCTTTCGCTGCCAAGAAGTCTTTGGTCAGCGTTAGAATAACAGGCCTGTTTGTGCAGACACCAGGCCTTTTGTTAGCCAGCAGAAAAGGGGGTTTGATTCAAGCAGGCTCGCTCTTTCTCCTGGCTTTCCTGTTTCCTAAGCTCCTGTGGGAAGGTTGCTGTGGAAAGCCTGGCTCTGGGCGACCTCTGAAGATCCTGCATTGAGAGACGCTGCCTCGATATCATGGGGAGAGAAGGAAGCGGCCTGACATTACTTGCCAGTTCATTCACTTGTTCCCTCTCTATCCTCCCTCCACCCCAACAGGGTTGAAAGTGGGACTGTCTTTCTTTGAGATTCCTCAAGCCTACCTGCTCCTGGCAGCCAGAGTGCAGAGGTCTGGATTGGATATCTAAAGCCTTGTCCTCAAGAAGGGGGTCTGGCTTCTTCTCCCCCAAGAAATGGGGATTACGATGCTCATTGGGTCAGTCATGGAACAGTTCAGATAGGACCCGCCAGTGTGAAGGTCCTTGATAGGCCAGAAGGGAGTTCGGGGAGGCACCATTTTCTCTCTATTGTTTGACCTGAATGTGCATTTCTGGACCTGGACAGGAACAGAGATGCTTTGGGCTGAGTTTGTATCAGTTTCCCCATCTTAGTTGGCCGCATGGCGGAAGCAGCAGAGTCCAGCGAGGGAGCTGTTAACTGAACCTGGTGGTGATCTGTCTTTGTGCTAATATTCTGAGGCTTGGGCTAATATTCTGAGCACAGGGCTGAATGCCAAGAACTCCCATGTTCTAACCCTGGATCTGGCCCTGACTCCCTCTGTGGCTGTGAACAAGTCACTTCTCTACTTTTGCATCATTTTTTTCCATCTGGGCCTGGCAGGGGCCTGGTGGGGATTAATTGGCCAATATCTGCACGGTGTTTTGAAGCGCAGATGCTAGATCAATGCTAAGTAGTAATATCTTTGTTACGGTGTGGATTGAAAAGATGGGAGGTGCCTCTGGAAAAGTCCGGTGCTTCCTCCTTTTCCCTCCTCCAGGAGAGATATTGGAGCCAGCCACAGTAGCAGAAGCACAAGGAGAGCTGTGGGTGCCCTATGTGTGTTGTTGTGCACATGTGTGTGGCACGGCCTCGTGCAAGTGGGTTCTCAGTGCAGCCTCCTGTGGGTCCTTTTTTGCTCAGCAGGACGGATGAGCTCACAAACCCCACAAGTGGGAGCATTATTATTGTAAACTCAGTTAATTGAGGCAGGAGAAGCTATGCGGAAGCATTGAAAACAGCACAAGTGGCTGGTCTCAGACCTCCTGCCTTCCACAGAGACCCCCCCAAGCTGGCAGCTTTCGAAGCTCTGGTGAAAGCTGCGATTAGTTTCTGGAGATCGAGGCCTCTGAGAGCCACACAAAGGATCAGACTTTGCTGCCGCTTTCTCGGAACTTAATTAATTCCCTGTCAGTCTGCGTCCCTCTTGTCTCCAGATTCTGGCACTACCCTTCCCTCCCCCATCAGCCTGCATATTTCTGTATTCCTCTGTGCATCCCGAGCTCCTTCACTCTTTCTCTCTCCCATAGCGTGCATCTTGCTGTACTTCTCCTCCACAGCATGTTCTCGCCTCTTCTTGCTCACTGTCATCCCGCATCTCTGTATTACTGTCTGCATCCAGCCCTCCCTCCTCCTCTCTCTCACTCCACGTCTCCCTCTGGGTCCAGAGCTCCTTCACTTCTTGGCTGTCTCTTTTTCTCTGTATCCCTGTGTGCACAGAGGACTCCCCCTCCCCTTCTTCCTCAGCTCAGTTCATTGGCTTGGAAGCCAATTTCCCCTGATCTTTTTTTGTGATTCCAGGGAGTAGATGGTGACCTGGGGTGAATAGCCAGGAGTTCCTTCATACTATTTGATGGGCACACACACCACGTGACCTCCTGCCAGCTCGAGCATTGTCAGATCTAAGGAAGAAGAGGAGGCTTGGGAGATACAAAAGGGCTTAGGAATAAAGACTGAACTCCTGCATCAGCAGAAATCTAATGGTTCTATGTGGTAATCTGGGGTGCTGCAGAGCTCATTGAGTTTGAATCCAGAAAGGGACCATTTGCTCATCTAGCCTGGATTCCTGTGTAGCGCAGAGCATTACATTTCATGCTGGAGGGTGAGGGTTGAGGCCCCTGCGATTTCAGAGGGGACCCACAGTGAGATGACCATCCTGCATTTCTCCTAACCCCTGTGCAGCAATCCGGGATGGTGCAGGGTTTGTGGCTAGGAACAATTTGCAAGGCCGTTGAAGTCCAAGAGAAGAAGACCCAGGTTCTGGCTTGGGAGAGGTGCAAGCCATATGCAGGGATCCTGGAGACGCTCTCTGTGTTGTGTGTGAGGCACGGGTGTGGGAGGAGGCACTGCTGTGCCAAGGCGGGGTGAGCACTTGGAGGTCTTTGGGCAGTGACTGACATTTCATTTGCAGAATGTTTTCCCAGTGGCTCCCCTCGAGCACCAAAGACGTTAAAGCTCTGAAAGGAAAGGACGGGTAGGGAGCTGCCTGGGGATAAAGCATGCTGGCTCCGAGGTCTGGCCTTGCACCAGGTCTGTCATGGCGCTGCGCTGCTGCGGGGAGTGGAGCTGTTGACGCTGAGACAGCCCCTTGGAAGCCTAAAGAATCTAGGTCACGGAAAAGCAAGTTTGCCCAAGAAAAGGAGGTTTGAGCAGCTTTCTGGCACCTCAGGGGATGTTGGCTCCTCTTGTGTGTGTGCTCCAGTTTACAAGCTGCAGGGTGCTGGGGACTGGGTGAATTTTCCCGACGGGCCTTCAGAAGCGTTCCCTTTGTGTTGCTTTCAATAAGGAAAACAGGGCCCTGACAAGTTATTTTAATACTTCCTGTGGCTGTGGGGTCGCTCATGAGAGGGATGACTAAGGGGAAAGCACTCGGAGAGGTGAGCAGCTGTCTGCAGGGAGAGTTATCCTTATACTGGGAGGGTAGGCACCTTCCAGGGGAAGAGAAGGCCGTATTGCAGCCGTAACTGCAGAGACCCCTGAGGGGGAGTGATGCATCCCCAGTGGGGATTTCTGGAAGTGGTTGGGCTGTTGCAGCCTTTCACAGCCCTGCATGCTAGTGGGCAGGATCTTCCTCTTCCTTTCTAAGCCGCTGAGAAGGCGGGTGGATTTGTAGTGGTTGCTACTATCCCATGGCTAGCCATGCTGCTCTGTGTGCCAAGCTAAGCTATGGACGTCACTGGGCTCTCTCCGGCTGCATGGCCCATTACAGGTGCTGCCTGGTTATATGTTCTCTGGGTAGAATAGGAAATACAGCCAGTGTTTCCAAAGCTCATTTTCAGAAGCTTGTCTGGCCAATCCTTCCCACTTTTCAGGCTCCTGCCCCCCTGCCTCTGTGAGATCACAAGCTAAAGAACAGGACCATCCAGACAGCTCCAGTCTGGATTTCACATTCCCATAAACCTCTCAATTGGAAATCGTCATTCATGTGCTTAGGGATTTCTCCTCCTCTTAGTCCTGTGCATCCCAGATATGTAGAACCGTTGTAAATTCCCCTGCTGGAGGCTTCAGCTGCCAGCCCTGATTGCGAATATTCTGGCTGTCCTGAAAGAGCGGCCAGCAGGACTGTCCCCCGGCCATCTCCACGCTGTTCCCGGAACAGCCTTCTTGAGCTGCTACACCAGGCCACACCCCTCTTCCTGTAAGTCTCAACCACATCTGCCATGGGCCTCCACAACAAAGAGCTCACCAAGGGCATCTGTGTGTGTACCACAAACAAAACGCAGCACGGGCCAGTCATCCTGACGCCTTTGCTCACGTGCTGGATACCTTCCCCCTTGCCTTTCTTTTGTATCGTGTCCTTTAGACTGTTAACGTCTTTGGAGCAGGATTCTGCCATACAGCACCTACCCTAACAGAAGAACCAGTTCCCACTCACTCTGTAGAGAGCCGGGAGGAGACATTGAGATGGAAGTCGCAGTGGGCAGTGCTTGAAGTGTGTGGGGGTCACGAAGGGTCACAGGCCCGGCAGCGGTTCTTTTAAATCAAGCCGGGTCGCGGAAGGGTGCACTTTATGCACTGTCTTACCAAAGCGGTTGCTCCAGATTAAGAGCGATCTCCTACTTTTTTTCAGACCACTTTAAGCACTGGCAGTGATGGCCAGTATGGTACATTTCCAGTGTGGCCAGACAAAGGCCAGGCACTTCAACCTGGTCGACCTATTGGCATGAGACAGGACACAGGTGTCACTGGGATTAAAGACTGTACAAGCTGATATCTGCCCAGGGTAGAAATCCCTCCTGGTCTTGACACTGTCTCCTTCTTAGGAATCCCGAGAGCTCCCTTGTCTGCTCTGGCTGTCCAGCACTGTTGCTGCCGGAGTGGTCAGATGAAGGGTTAACGGCAAGTTTTGTTTTTAGAGAATGATTAAGCCGTGTCCAGGTGGTGGCTCAGCTTTGCTGTTTGCTTTGTGGAATGAAAATCATCAGGAATAATGTTTGTTTCCAGCTTTAACACAAACCATTTTATCTCTCCAGCCCTGGGCCGCCTGCCTTCCCTTTCTTTTCAGCAGCAAGGTGAACCTCGTTGGAGGGCAACGCTGTCCTTCCACATCCCTTTGTGGCTCAGATCAGCCCTGTACTGGCTGTTTGTAAGTGGTGTGGGGGCTGGTCTCACACAGGTGTGCTCCGGAAGGTTAGCCGGAATTGCGGCAGCTGGAGGAATGTGCGGGAAAGACGTTGACTTGTTGTTACACCATCATGCAGAAATCAGTTTCACTTATTGCTTCATTTCAGATCCAGCCCAGGGGGTAACGGCCACCAGGAAACTGTCCCACAGGAATCCCTTTGCCCTGCTCTGGGAGCCAGCTGCCTCTGTACCCCAATCTCCCAGTGCCCCCTCGCACTGTGATAGCTCCAGACCTCTTGCCCCCTGAGCCGTCTCTGTCTCCCTAGTGAGGGTTAGAGCAATAGAAAAGTAGGGCTGGAAGGGACCTCGAGAAGTCATCCAGCCCCCTGCACTGAAGCAGGACCAAGTAAACCGAGATCGTCTCTAACAGGTGTTTGTCCAACCTGTTCTTAAAAACTGCCAGTGTGGGGATTCCACAACCTCCCTTGGAAGCTTGTCCCAGAGCTTAACTAATTTTCCTAATATCTAACCTACATCTCCTGACCTACAGATTAAGCCCATTACTTTTGGTGCTACCCTCAGTGGACACAGAGAACAGTTGATTCCCATCCTCTGTGTCACAGCCTTTAACATATTTGAAAACTATTATCAGCTCTGCCATCAGTCTTCTTTTCTCAAGACTACGCATGACCAGTCTGTTTTTTTTAATCTTTCCTCAGAGGTCAGGTTTTCTAAGCCTTTTATCATTTTTGTTGCCCTCCTGTCACGGAGTGTGGGGGAGTCCGGCCCTGCACCCCTCTTCCTGGGACCCACAGTGACTCTCGGCCAGCCAGTAAAACAGAAGGTTTATTGGACAACAGGAACACAGGTTACAGCAGAGCTTGCAGGCACAGTCAGGACCCCTCCACCGGGTCCTTCTGGGCTTTCAGGGTGCTTGGATCCTAGCTAGGATACCCTGAATTCCGCCCATCCAGCCCCAAGCCCAAACTCAAACTGCTTCCCTCCTGCCACTCCCTTCCTTTGTCCCCTTCCCGGGCAAAGGTGTTGACCTTTCCCCTCCCTTACCTAGCTCAGGTTACAGGCTCTGGCATCGTCCATCCCCTAAAGTCCTCCCCTGCTCTCCCACTCCCCACACAGACAGTACCTACTGCATCACACCTCTGCTGGCCACTCTCCAAATCTTTCCTAAAGTGTATTGCCGGGAGTTGGACACAGCACTCCTCCATCTGATGCCTCACCATTACCAAGCAGAGTGGGATGATGAGCTCCTGTGTCCTACTTCCGACACTGCGGTTAATACACCCCAGAATGATGTTCACCTTTTTCGCAGCTGCATCACGTATTGACTCATGGTCAATGTGCGATCCACTATAACCCGCAGAGCCTTTCCGGCAGCTCTACTGCGTAGCCAGTTAGTCCCCATTCTGAGTTGTGCATTTGATTTTTTTGTTCCTCAGTGAAGTACTTTGCACTTATCTTGATTGAATTTAATCTTGCTGAATTCAGACCAATTCTCCAATTTGTCAAGGTTGTTTTGAAGTCTAATCCTGTCCTCCAGAGTGCTTGCAACACCTTCCAGCTTTGTGTCATCTCCAAATTTTATAAGCATACTCTCCATTCTGTTATCCAAGTCATTAGTGAAAATATTGACTAGTCCTGGACCCAGGAATGACCCCTGTGGAACCCCACTAAATACACCCTCCCAGTTTGACAGCAAACCGTTGATAACTACCCTTTCAACCAGTTTTACACCCACCTTACAGTAATTTCATCTGGACTCACAATTCCCTAGTTTGCTTATGAGAAAGTAAGGTGGGACTGTGTCAGAAGCCTTACTGACATCAAGATATGTCACATCTACAGGTTTCCTCTGTCCACTAGGCCAGTAATGCTGTCAAAGAGGAAAAGTAGGTCAGTTCAGCATGATCTGTTCTTGACAAATCCATGCTGGCTATTCCTTATGACACTATTATCCTCTAGGTGCTTACAAATTGATGGTTTAATAATTTGTTCCGGTATCTGTCTGGTATTGAAGTTATGCTGACTAGTCTATAATTCCCCAGGTCCTCTTTGTTCCTCTTTTAAAAGCTAGGTTCTGTGTTTGCCCCTCTCCAGTCCTCTGGGACCTCACCCGTCCTCCATGAGTTCTTGAAGATAATTGCTAAGAATTCTAAGATTGCTTCAGCTAGTTCCTTATGCACCCTAGGATGAATTTCATCAGACCCTGCCAACTTGAATGCATCTAACTTATCTAAATATTCTTTAACCTGTTCCTTCCCCCTGATAATTGTGTTGAATATCTGGTCCCCATTAATTTTTTTTAGTGAAGACTGAAGCAAAATAGACATCAAACACCTCAGCCTTCTTGATGTCTGTTTTTAGCTCTCCATCCCTGCTTATTAAGGACCTACCCTTTCCTTCATATTTCTCTTGTGTGTCTACATTTCCAGCTTGAGGAGAGACAGCTGCACTCTGAGCTAGCATGCTAAAAACCGAAGTGTGAGTGGTGGGAAAAGCTGACCACCTGAGCATGTGTCTAGATAGTCTCGGATGGCATCGTATTTGGGCAGCTAGCCCTCCCCCTGCTCGCGCCGCCCCGACTCCGCTTCTGTATTTAGTGCACTAGCCTGATCAGAGCTAGCACATGTGTCTCTTTGAGCTGGAAGTTTCAGCTCCAGTTCGAAGTGTGGGTGTAGCCAGAGTCGCACTGGCTTACCTAAAGGTGGGCTGTTGCACTGATGTAGTTAAAACAATGCAACATTGCACCTGTGTTTAAAGCACTGCAGTTCGTGTGTGTGTAGACTGGTCAGTTTCATGTTGGAAAGGGAAGTCTTTTAAAAATATAATCATTATTTTGGTGCCAAGCAGCTGTTGAAAAGAGGAATTGATGCTAAGTGTGTCCGTCCTTATTTCCAGGAATTTCCCTGACAGAGTTCCTCTGCATTCAGGTTTTTTTTTAATATTGACCACCTGTTGGACAGCTGGCAGGTTTAGCTCTTATTGTCTGAGGGCTGGTGTTGCTGTTCAGTTCAGAGCATGGTGGGCTGCTCAGACCTGTGGGAGGGAGAATTCACTGTGTGGTGCTTTTAAATATTTCCTGCTGTGGAGGGTGTTTTGCTTTCTACCTGGTTGGCCTTTGCTGGTGGAACTGCAGCCCTTCCGCTGGCCCTGTGTAGGGATCCTTGCAGTTAAACATTCACTCCTAATGGTCTCGCAGTGGAGTAGAACATTCAATTTAAAAGCTTGCAAGCGGTTAGTAAAAAATGTCTGGTGCCTCCTGAAACGGTTTTTCTTCTGCTCCTGCCCAGTCCTACCTAAAGCAGCAACCAGAAAGAGTGTGGAGGCAAGTGAATGCCTTGCAGCTTGGATTTTTGCTGAGAAGTGCAAAAAGTCGTGAGAAGCATCATGGTTTCACAAACGCCCGCAGTTACAGCCGGGCCAAGGTTCTGAAAGAGAGTCTGCATCTGAGCCCTGGGTCTGCAAGGGCACTGCACCGAGGTGCATAATTCCCATCTATACTGGGAAGAGCTCCCCCATCCTCGCCGTTAAAATGTGCTTTTCTACCTGTAGCTTTGGCTCAGGCGGTTGTAGCGATGAGGAGAACGCTAGCATGGCAAGGCCTCTGGGTGTTCTGCACTCTGTCATCTAATGTGGTTCAGAGCAGGTCTGCACCACACGGTGGTCTCTGGCACCTTAATGAAACTAGTGCTTCAGTGTTGGTGCTGTCACTCGGACAGAACTAGGGGTAGCAAATGTGTGTGTTAGGCATTTATTCCAGTGTAAGGCTGCCGGGAGAATGCATCTGGAGTCGGAGGTAGGCCACACCTTGCTCCTTTGCGCTCTTTCCTTTGTGTTTGGTAGGTGCTGACATAAGTAGAGGAAGACAGCATTTTTGTCTGTGCATGTAGGAATTGGTGATTCACCTGCAGTAAAAGGAATTTCAAAGAGAATGCACTGGTGGGTAGCTGCCAGACTAGCAGGCCCCAAGGGAAGCGCTAGCCAGGGTCCGCTCATCTCCTGTTTAACAACATAGATCATAGGGAATGTCAGCTTTGTTCTCTTCATTTTCTTTCCAATAACTCCCGGTATGGGTGCCAGGGGTGGTGATGGCTCACGTGCCTTGGAATGGCTCACAGTCCTGTCTCTACTTGCAGGAGGGTGTAGTGTGTGTGTCAGAGAGAGCCTGTGTTTGTGCCAGATGGGGTGTGTGTATGAGAGAGAGAGAGAGCCTGCTTTTCCAAGGGTGCTTTGTCTCTTGTTCATGGAGGTGTCTCTTTGTCTTGCTAGCTCTGGCTGCCCCATTGTTTACCTGTTTCTAATGACAGTTGCTGTGGAGGTGCGGTGTTTGCCTTTACTCATGTTTAGTTACTGCAGCCTACTGAGATATTTAGAAGCCCAAGCCAGAGGGACTCAGCTCTGCTCTGCTGACACGGTCCAGGGCTGCTTCCCTCAGCATCTCTGCCTGGGCCGTGGCAGTGGATGCATGGTCCTGGGGATAAAGCAAATCCCAGCTGAGTCTGGTACCTCAGTCTTGCTGGCTGAGCTTCCTTCCTCATTCCCACAGTGCTAACTAGAAACCCTGAGGGCAGCTGGGTTACCGGTCTGCCTCAGGATGAAGTCTACAGGAGTGGAGAGGTGCAGTCATGCAGGGAAGAGATCAGATTCCAGGGCTTTTCATGTGTGTTAGTGAAGGTTTGGGGTCCTGGAATGGGTCAGGTGGTCGGGTTGCCATGTTGGTGAATTATGCAGAGAATTGATTTTTTTTTCTGTGCCTGTGTAAGGGGTGTGCTTCTGTCCAGTGACCCCTGAATGTTGAGGGGTAAAGCCCTGAAAAACACAACTGCCCCAGGCTGCTTTGTTTCTCAGGCTTAACTTGGCCCTTGCTTGCTTCCAGGGAAGGCTTTTGAGAAGTGAAATGGTGTCGCTCTTTTAGGATGAGCTGGGCATTCCTGATCTCAACTGGCCCTTTCCATCCTGTGTCCCTTGGTGGTTCTGACCAGCTGCCGTAAATGGCAGAGACTCTCAAAATACCCCAAACTGGCCAGAGGAGAGAGCTATCCAGGGAAAGAAAAGAGAGGCCCTTTACGCATGGGAAGCCTGCTGGTATCTCCAAACCGTGTCGTTCTGTCCAGACAGTCATAAGTTACATCTTCAGTCAGCGCCATTGCAGTGTCAAGATTAAAAAAGCCCTGGGGGTGTGGAAAAGATGCCGGAGGAGAGCTGAGTCAGGAGACATGAGTTGGATTCTGCCCTTGTGCTGGTGGCTCATCATATAGTGGCTGCCCACGGCCCTTCCTGTGACCCAGGCTGGCTTTCTGGAATGAAACAGGAAAGCGTGTGTACACAGAGGACCGGTTACAGGGATACCTGGTAGCACCTTGGGAAAGCAGGAGCCATTGTGGTGGTTGTTTGAGATGCAGGCTTTTGCAAAACACAACATCCTGCATTAGATGATTTTGTTTAAACGGCTCCCTCGCAAAGATGCCAGACTGAATGGTGAACCGAGTATTCTCTGGGCAAGCCGTGGAATGACTCAGCTGTGTGTGATTCCTCTCCATTGTTCTGTGTAGTGAAATCCCCCTATCATTTGAATACAGCAGTATCCGTATCATCGCCGCCTTCCCAGCCAAGGGACAAGAATTTCCCTAGTGTATTCGTGGCTGGTTTTATGTTCAGCATGACACGCTGGAGGAGATGGAGCCTTTTTCTATAGTCTGGACTGGTTGTGCTTATTGAAAAGAGCCGTTGTGTTCCCAGGGTGCTGCAGAATTGAGATCAAGAGCTGAGGGGGGGAGGAGGGGTTACCGGAGTAACTGGGGTCTGGCTCTGATGGGAGCTGTGCTGCAGCCCCTTGATCATCTTTGGTGGGGTTTTCTTTCCACCTCCAGCCATTTAACATGCAGCTCCGCTGCTGGCCAGGCACCAGCCATTGTGCAAATGTGTCAGAACTGGAAACTAGGCTGAATCTTTCGGCTTCTGTGCTAGTTCTGGTCTCCCTTGTCACCATCCAGAAGCAGGAGCTGTTGTCTGGCGGTTCCCCTGAATCAGAGATGCTTTGGGTTTTGGTGTTTCTGCCGCGCCACCTGGCGGCCGTGGGAGGGAATGCGTGGAGCGCGTGGGTATTGGGATCCCTTTCTGTACTGTATTAATGAATATACATTTGTTTACATCTCATTCTGTGCAGCATATGAGGGAGGGGGATGGAGTCCGGGGCTCCTGCACCCATCAGGTCTGGGGTCACTTCCTGTGTCTGACACTAGGTTGGGCGGGAGCCTGCTACAGCTGCCTTGGGCTGGGAATGCACTTGGATCCCTTCCGCATGCAGCATACCGGACGGGAAGTGAATCCGCTGCAGCCAGAGGTTGGGGGCAACGAACTGCTTGCAGCAGAGAATGTGGTTTATGGAGAGAGCTCATTACAGCTGCCCTGGGCTCGAGGGAGTATGTAGACCAGGAGTCGGCAACCTCTGGCATGTGGCTTACCCTGGCAGGCCGAGTCAGTTTGTTTACCTGCCACATCAGCAGGTTTGGCGGACCGCAGCTCCAACTGGCTGCAGGTCGCCGTCTCAGGCCAATGCGGGAGGCGGGAAGCTGCGGCCAGCACTTCCCGCAGCCCGCAGCACTTCCCGCCTTCCCCATTGGCCTGGGACGGTGAACTGCGGCCAGTGGGAGCCGTGATCAGCCGAACCTGCTAACACGGCAGGTAAACAAACTGGCCTGGCCTGCCAGGGTGCCTACCCTGGTGAGCCGCATGCCAGAGGTTGCCCGGCCCCTGATGTAGACCCTTGTTACAGCAGCCCTGGCTCCTGGGGCCATCCTTTGGCATGCAGAAAGGTGGGCAGAGTGGCTTAGGGGCTATGGAACATCTGCCCCCTCTCTGTGTGAGGGGCTGGGAGCAGAGCCCCTGTTTTGTCAGGATAGTGATTGTTTTCTGGTTGCTTTGAATTGCTGGCAGGCGGCTTCCCGAGTCATATAAGGAGATATGATGCTGCGTAAGCCGGCAGTTGCTGCGGGAATGCGACGGGGAAGCATTACTCACCAGGAAAACACACAGGAAAGAGGGAAGACTTGGCCTGAGCTGCACACAGTCTGGCCTGAGCCAAGGCCTGGCTCTGCTCTGCTCTGGAATGGAATGGAAAGGCTGCACTAGGTCAGGGGATTGTTCAGTGGAAGGGGAGGCTGGTGGTTGTCTGCTCTCTCTCGAGGGCACAGAGGAAGCTGTGCTGTGAGGGGACCGGCTCTTGCAAAGACCGACAGTGGGTGAGATGGCAGCATAGCTTAGGCAGCGGTGTAGCATACGGTTCTCTTTGCTGGTATTCCCTTTCCTGGCTGCAGTGCTGCCGTCTTGTGGCGTGGATGTGCTGGCAGTGGAGGCCAAGGGGATGATGGGAGCTGGGAGGAAAATTAGTCTGAAGTTAGGCTCCTATCTGTAGAGATTGTTAATGTCCCCAGTTTGGATGTACTGGTCCAGTGATGGCTGAAGCCTGGGATACCTGGTCAGCTGTCCCAGCCTCTCCCTGTAGGCAGCACTGTGAGGCAGGGATAATGTGGCTGGGCACAGGCCCCCTCCGTAACTGGACTGCCGTCATCCCCCGCTACAAGCTGGAAGTGTCTAGGGGTCAGAAACAGTGATGTTAGAAACCCAGGAGAGCGCTGTAATTAGCCGTGCGACATGCTGCATGGTCTGGTGGTGATGGCGGTGAAAGAGGACTCTTGAGCTGTGTTCCCATCTCTGCTGCTGCCTCAGCATGTGGCCTTGGACAAGTCTCTTCACCTCTCTGTGCCTCAGTTACTCCTTCTGTAAAATGGGGGTAATGTGACCTTCACCCGGAATTGCTGCTCTGTTAAACCCTGTGCCGTACGCAGAGGGGCAGAGCGGGAAATGGGTTTGTCTTGTGTTTGTGCATGAGACAAGGCCCTCATTTGGGAGCGTCCCCACTGGCTGTTTATGTTAGGGCCTGATCCAAAGCCCATTGAAATGAATGGAAATGCACCCATTGAATTCACTCGGCACTGCCTCAGGCCCTGGTCCGTAGGGGATGGATGGGAGGCAGTGTCGTGCCGTAGACAGAACACTGGACTGGGGCTCAGGAGGCCTGGGTTCTGTTCCCAGCTCTGCCACTGGCCTGGCTGAGTGAGTCATGTCACAGTGCCGTGCCTCAGTTTCCCCATCTGTACAATGGGCAGAGTGAGACTACCCTCCTTTGTAAAGCGCTTGAAGAGCTAGTGATGAATAGCACAAACACAGCAGTTAGGGGTGGCTGTGGTGGTGGTTTGTGCTTGTGGGGTATATGTCCTCCTTAAAAGTCCAGCCCTGGGTCCCTTTGGGTCAGAGTGGGACTGGTGAAGCATGCTGAGGTTCTCCGATGAATGGCGGTGTTTTCAGGCAGAGTAGGATTGGTTTTCGATTAATCACACTGCATTACGGATGTGTATAATGATAGAATTCAGGAACCGAGCCAACGGTTGCAGAACACTGTATAGTATAGAATACTTCACCTAGGACTAGCAGAGGGAGAAATTAAGAGATTACCCATGGAGAAAAAAGATGTGTTGCAGCTGTGGCTTGAAAATCCTTGGGGAGTAGGGCTACAACAGGGGAGAAAAGGGGCAGCTGGAGGACAGGGCGCAGTAGGAGGGGCCACATTTGTTAATGTTGGTTCTTTGGGTGAGATGGGGTTCTGCCTCAGGGAAGGGATATGCAGGGTATAAAGTAAGCTATCAGGCCCTGCTGAGAAGCACAGGACCCTTGTGGCTATGACCGTGGTGACAGAACCCAGCTGCGGCTCCTGGATTGGTTTGCATTTGGAGTTTGCTCTGGGCCTGTTTTAGACAACGCTTACAGTGCAGAACAATCCCATGTGTGGAGTCAACATCTCTTTCTCGTCTCCTCGGGTTCTTGTTTCATTCTAAGATGCACATTCTTCCCCCATCCATTTCCTTTCCTGTAGTACAACCGCCGTCTCGGCCTGAGAAGCTGCTGTGAAGGCACCTAAACTTAGCTGTCTGTTTTTGTATGTGTAGAGTGGTTTCCATGGCTGGGCGGTGTAAGAAGGGCCCTGTCTGGCATGGCTCCTATCACTACCACCGTCCGAGTGCTACTGCCGGGCTCTGAATAGTGCCTGGAGTGTCCAGCTGGCATTTCCGGAGCCTCCTGAGCTGTGACAGCGCAGTGAAAGATAAGATTTCTGTGACTTCCCAGTATTTCCCGCGTCCTCCTTGTCCAGATGCGTCACCCGCAGCCAGATGAATTACAGCCCGTTATCGGTTTCTCGCAGCAGCCAGAAATGCTTGAAACTCGCTTATGCTGAATGCAGTCGATATTTTTATTTTATTAAAAGAGAAAAAGGAAATGGAGTTAAATTGAGTGGAATTAAGTGCACTCTGGTCCTTTCACTCAGCTCCATGCAGTACGCCCGCTCCAGACCTAGCCCTGGTGAGCCGTGCTCCTGATAACCAGCATTGTCCCTCTCTCCAGAGTCTGCAGAAGAGTGCACTGCCCCCTTAAGGGCATAACTCATTCCTCTGCGCTGCGCTATCCCTCCCATGCTGGCTGTAAGGACATGGATCAGCTGAGGCAGGCGACTTGCTGCAGGCTCCAAATAAAGGACACAAGGGGTTAGCAGATTAAATGTTCACATCGACTGATATGTCTCCTAGGGCTGGTCCTCCCTCTGAGACCCTATTGGCAGCTCAATCAGCCTGTCTCTTTCAAATCTGGCCTGGTTGTTCCGATGGGGCTGCAGTGAGCTGAGATAGCTGGGTCGCTCCAGAAACATAGGCGCTCTGCCTGCTGCAGGGGGACAAGGCAGCATGGCTGGAGGATCCAGGACTTGAACTGGTGCCCTTCTGTGCCCTCTGGCGCTGTGCTTGCTCAGTGCCATCTCTGCTGCGGGTGGCAAGGCCACTGGGGAACTGGAAGTGGCTGGGGGTGGCATAGCACACAGTATCTACTTACTGTTTTGTCTACATCCCTAGGTGCTGGAGCAGTTAATTACACACCATAGCAAAGAGAGAGAGCTCTCCCTTCCTGCAGCTGGCTGCCGCCTCCCTCCTTTACTCCCTGCATCCGTTACCTTATTGCTTCTGCTATTGTCCTTTTCTCTCTTATTCCCTCCTCCATCTTTCCCTTTCTCTTCCTTGCCACCTGGTCCTTCCCTACCTTTCTACTCGTGCCGCGCTCTGCCGTCCTGTACGTTCTCAGCTCTATGAGTATTAAGCCAGCGTGGCCCATTCTCACCGTTTTCATGTGAGTCTCACATTTGGTGTTTCTTGGAGAGCTGCAGCTGGTCACATGAGAACCTCCGCTTCAATCTGTTTTTAAAAAAGTAAATTTCTAGGCCTCGTGCTTGCAGAGAAACACTTGAAAACGTGACCCAGACACTAGACGATGAATAAAAAGGACCCACCGGGGGTTATTTTGATAAGTATCAGGGCTTTTAAGCCAATGTCATGATTTTGGCCTGTCAGGCTCAGATTTTGAAAAGCTGGGGGTTGGCAGTCCGGTTGTTTGTGAACAGTGCCATAGGGATGCACACACATGGGCCCTAACTCAGCCCGTGGGAAGGCCTCCTAGAAGTCTGTGCAATTTTCTCCATTGCGGCCTTTTCTCTGCATTACACAGAGTGAAATTCTGTTGACGTGATAGCTGTTTCTCTGCCGCGCTACTATTCCAGCTGTTCTGGTGGGATCTTATGAGCTTCCTAAATTCTCCAGGTATCTCCTTTGTTCCCTACGGTTTGGACTGCGGACTCCGTCACTCTCAGGGACGTGGCGTTGTATGGAACACCGTTGGGAGGGACGTAGATGGAGCTCAGCTCTTTGGAAGAACAGAACCTGGTGGCTAGAGTTGTCTTTCATTTCTCTCACTGCACCTGCCTTTCCCTCTTTCCATTTCTAGCCTTTGGTGAGCACCTTCCCGTTCTGTTTCTCCTCTACCAGGTGCCAGAAACTTGCCGTTTCCAGTCCGTATGGACACTCTGCTCTCCTGGGCAAAGAGAGCACTGCTAGTCCTGGCCAGGTGATTCTGTAGCGTAATTACACCTGCCTGAGGCCAGGCTTTTTGACCCAGCTGTGTATAAATCAACAGGAGGTGAGAGAATTGCAGGGGTTTCTTAGATGCATCAATGTTGCTGCTTTCGGACACTTGCCTGTCACGTTGGACAGCTGCTGTGTGCCTGCACCCATTTTGAGCCTTAACTGTAGAGGGGGTCCATCAAATTCATGTTTAAATCGTGTACGTCAAGGTGCACACGCTTGTGTTCCTGTTTTCTCTGCTCTCTGTCCAAGAGACTGACAGCATCATCCAGACAGTGCCTTGATGAGCACCGTCTTCCTTGCCCACTTCCAGCGTGGGGTGATAGCAACGCGAGAGAGCCTAAAACAGCTCAATCTGTGTAGTTTGGCTACGGCAGAAAAAGGGACACCCAATACCTCGGAAGTAGGAGGTGGGAGTAGCATCACCAAGGAGGAAACGGGTTTGTTTAGGGTGGCACAGAGAGCTAGCAGTAGGCTGGAATTAAAGCTACAACGTAGACTGCAGATGAGGAAGACTTTCGGACAGGTTGTTCCTCCGAAAACACCCAGCACTGTAAAAAAAGGACAATCACAGACACTATGGAATAGCCCATCTGGGAGTGGGGAAGCCCTCTCTCTTGGGATAGTTGATGTCAGACAGAACAAAGCTCTAGAAAACATCCCACAGCAGGAATGAACCTGTTGCCCCGTGGTGGGTCTCCACATTAAGTGGGTAGGAGGAGGTGAGCCCACGTTTTGATTCAGGGAAGTTCCAAGCCTCTAACTCATGCAAGTCTCCCCGTCTCTGTGTTGCTATGTATGACTGAAATGCTGCTACTCTGTGTAATACAGAATAAGGTTTTTCCCGGCTGTGGCAGCACAGTGAGGTTTTGAGGTTGAAGTGCTGTTGGGCTGGCCGGCCTCTGGCCTTGCTTGAGGGTGTTATATTGGATTGAGGCTCTTTTCATTTAACAGTTATGTCCAGCGTTGTCACTTTGGCTGATTGAATCAAACCTGAGACAGATTGTGACCATGTGGGAAGCTCTCAATTCTCGGTTTTAGTGAGCAGAAGTTCCTGTCTCAATGAAGTTGTAGGTGAGAGCAGGCTGAGTTAGTGGTTTCATGCACTATTTCCTGCTTACAAAAAACAGGCTTGCATGCTAATGGGGTGGTGAGGGCTCTCCCCTTCAGTATGAAAATTCTTCAGAAGGATCAACTGCTGCTGTTGTCACCAGATCACTTCATTCAAGCTGCATCTCAGAACAGAGCCTGAATCTGTTTCCACCCCACCCCCTCAAACAGAAAATCCACATTGAAAAAGCAATTAGTTGTTTAAAGGGTCATGTGTCCAGTAGACTTTGAAGAGAGGGTGCCTTTACTGGAGTGAGGTTGGAACAATTGGATATCAGAGTGTATGACCATCAACTTGGGGGTGGGAAACTGAGCTATATCCCAGAATTGAGTCTTTTCTCTCTGCCTGTACTTACAAAGATTAATGATCTGTGAGAGTTTAAATATTGGGGCATCAGGATTTGAAATAGGACCCCGATGTGCAGCTTGTTCTTGAGGATGGGCTATTTGGGATTCTCTGTCCCAAATAGCACCTATGCAAAGCGAAGGAGCAATGAGACCTCAAGTAACCACAGCACATTGTTAGATACTAACTCTTAATAGAATGGTAGCCGGGTTAGTCTGTATCAGCAAAAACAACATGAAGTCCTTGTGGCACCTTAGAGACTAACAAATTTATTTGGGCAAAAGCTTTTGTGGGCTAGAGCCCACTTCATCAGATGCATGAAGTGAAAAATACAGTAGGCAGGTATAAATACATGAAAGGATGGGGGTTGCTTTACCAAGTGTGAGATCAGTCTACCGGGATAAATCAATTAGTAGGATACCAAGGGAGGAAAAATAACTTTTGAAGTGGTAAGAGAGTGGCCCATTGCAGATAGCTGACAAGTGTTATCCTACTGTTAATTGATTTATATCGGCAGACTGATCTCATACTTGGTAAAGCAACTCCCATCCTTTCATGTATTTATACCTGCTTCAGTATTTTTCACTTCATGCATCTGATGAAGTGGGTCTAGCCCACGAAAGCTTATGCCCAAATAAATTTGTTGGTCTCTAAGGTGCCGCATTTTTCTTAATACAATGACTTCTGCACAGAATGATGCGTCTCATTTTGCATTCATGGCAAATTGGACATCAGAGAGACTCAGTTAAATGCTAACTATGGTCAACTACTAAAATAGCTGGGAGCGCCATGACTAATACAAGAGTTAAAATGAGGCCATGTGTGCTCGTTCCCATATTGCTGCTCCAAACTGGAACCTTTTATCCAAACGCTCTTCCCTCTAAGCCTTTCGTGGTCCAGATAAGATGGAACCTAGATCCGGACGGAACCCGACTTCTGGTGTTGCAGAACCAGAATCACTGCAGATTCTGTTACAGAGATGGAGGAAACCCCAGCTCTTATCTGAAGCCCTGCCCGGAACTTTGGGGTTTCTGATGAAACTGAACCAAGATTGGAACCTCGCCCTGCTGGTACAACCCTAAAGCCTGATCCACCTGTGTGATTTTGCAAACCCAAACTCCAGTCTCTTTGGCCCATCGCTATAGATTGCATTTCTTCCAGTGGTTTCCTCTCTTCTCCATCTGTTCCCTATTGGGAAGCTTATCCAACCAATCTGGGTAAGTGGTCTGTCCCCATTTTTATTCGTGGAGAGGTTTAACACCAGCGTGGTGTGCTCTGTATTTTCCTTCCTGGTTCATATATCTTTCTGGAAGTTGTCCCAAATGTACAAGATTAAACAGGAAATGTGTGGACTGCAAATGACTCCTCCAAACAATAAATCCCCCACGTAAAACTACAGCCTGTAGGTTAGTTCTCTCTCAGCTCATTGTCCAACCTTGCGCTGTGAAAGGCACCATCACTTCTACATAACGGATGATGAGGGAGAGGGGTCCAGTGGATGTGCGTGAGAATTGTAGGCAGAAGTGAGGAACAGTGGAGTGCCAGGCTATACAACCTGGTATTTTTGTGTGCGCATAAGAACTTCAAATGAAGCAGCAACTGCTTCACCGCTTATGTTACTGTTGCTTGGAGCAGGATGTCCTGACACTAAAATTATCAGATCTCGGTTGTTTCCTGTTCATGTCCAGGAGATGTCCTTGAAAGACGCAAACAATCTCCAGTGGGCTCCAAACCAAGTTATTTGAAACAATGGTGCGCTGTCTCATAACTTGCCTGGCACCGATTTCAGATGGCGAATCTGCCTGGTGACTGGGAGTAGCCAGTGCAAACAAAGGGTGCAGTGTGCCTCCATTGTTTTTGAAAGATACCAAACTGCTACCTTCGTTTCTGAATCAGCTGCTCCTTGTTCAGTGCTGGCCCCAGAGCCGCAGCAAACTGAGTTTGTCCTATAGCCAATTGGCGTGAGAGAGTTTATCTTTAAGACAAAGGTTTGGGAACACGATGGGCCAAATTCAGTGCTGATGTAAGCAGAGTGCAGTTCCGTGGAAGTCAGAGGAATCGCCCTAGCCTACTCCAGTGATGGAATCAGCCCGATGCCTGCTTTCAGCACGCCTGGAAATGTTTAAAAGTGATCTAATAACGGTGTGTCCTCCTGCTTTCTCCTCTTGAACTTGAGTCTCTGGTCCAGGAGAAGGGACAATTTCTGACAAGACCAATGAGACAGGCCTCGGGCCTTAAAGGCTGTGTCCCCCTGGCAGATGCTGCCCACTGTTCTGGCAGAGTCCCTCCTCTTTCCCTGGCTAGGCCCGTGTTCGGGGAGAGCAGGCATTCCAATGGACTTAGGTATGGGAATTTAGGAGCATGACGTCCCTCTCTTGAAGGGGGGTTGAAGTCAGATCACTTCAGCACGTCAGTGGATGCCAAGGAAAGATGTTTGAGTCAGCCTGACACTCGCTTTCTCTCTCCCTCTGGCTGTGCCCTGTGTGGAGAGATCTGGAGCTTTATCTGATACTTCAGCTGTAACTGGGCCTGCCTAGAGAGGGGGAGAGGGTGACGGGCTCTGGAGCTCTCAAGAGAGAGAGCTGCCTGGTGTAAACCGACAGGAAGTTTCTGTAGTTACTGCGGGCGATGGCTTTCTGTGAGCTCCACGCCTGCCTCTCGCTGCCTTTCCCTTGTGCTGCTCGAACCATGCAGCTGTAACCTCAGCAGAAAGGATCTTAGAACCAGACCCAAAGCCCAGGGCTTGTGGAAACGGGACGGAGGCCCCAGGTTGGGGAGAGGTGACAATGCCTCTTTTGGATGGGACCTTTCTGCCACCCACGGTCTTTGTTCTGAGTCACGTTCTTGGCATCGCTGGGATCTTGTACTTGAGGAGACGGAGGAGAGAAGGTACCGTTCTTCCTGCCCTTAGAGTATCGGGTTCATACCTCCCACCTCCTGCCTCCCTTCGTCACGCTTTGGCTGGGAGCAGAGTCCAGGAAGTCCCCCGAAGTGTGAAGGGGGTGGGTGGTCATGTGGCATGTGCCTGCAGGAGGGGCAGAGTGAGGAACCAAGATGGCTGTCGTCCACTTGTTAAAGGTGTACGGATTTTGTTCCTTCCTCCAGGTGGTGATTCCTGCTGTCATTTGAGTTCTGCAACCCTGTGTGGGGTCCATCATCATCTGGGAGCCACAGCTTTAGTACAAGAGTGCACACACTTTCCGTACTGGCTGCTGCTTCTGGTCTCTCCCAGCACAGAGAATTACTCTGAATTTCTCACTTTCTGTTCTCTTCTCCCCTTGAGAGAAGCAGCATCTTCTCCTGCCGTGGGGTGGAGTCAGGGCTGGCACTGTGTGAGTCCAAGCACAAAGAGGACTAAATAATTGTTAGTAAACTTTCTTCTGGTCTCTTTGCTTAGATGTGAGAGGCGCAGGAGAGGGGGTTGCTTGGAAGCACTTTGAAAAGAGTGAGGGTCTCTGGGGAGCCTTGGTGTGGAGGGGGTGGATGGAGAGGGAAGGGAAGGGGCTGTGGGGGCATGCTCAAAATTATCAGCAGCCAGTTCTGTGCCAGGCTCTTCCGTCATTTTCCTTTACAGAGAATCTATTCCAGAGCCCTTTGTTACAATAGAATCTACGTTTGCATAGAGCACAGTCCTGTGGTGGATGCACAGCTCTGGCAGGACTCCCGGTTTTTGGTCTGTGTTCGGCCACTGACTCACTGTGCAGCTTTGAGGCTGCCTGCCGCAATTTCTCAAAATAGGGATTATGTGTGCCCATGTCAAACAGCCATGAGGATTCATCAGCTGATGATAAAGCACTTCGGAAATGTAAAGCCTTAGACAAGTGCTAAATATTATCCTATCTTGCACTTCCACACTGTCCTTTTCACTCCAACCCAATCTCTTTCTTTCTGGATAGTTTCCTGTTTTCTCTCCCCTCCAGTCGGTATCTCTGTCTCCCATCCTTCCCCCCACTCCTTCAGCTTTTGTTCTTGCCCATTTATATTTCTTACCCCTCCAAGGAAATTAGGCTTCCTCTCTCACTTGCTGTGACATTCCCCTCTGGTGTCGTCTGGACCAGGAATCTGCTAAGTCTCTGCAATCCTCGACTCTGGGAGCCAGCCTCACCCTGCTGTGCTGTGAGAACCCCCACTCCCGGGCTGCTCACACATAGCCTCTGGCACGTAAGCTGTTCCCAGCTGCTTGCAAGTGAATGACACCAGCCAATGTCTCCGATCTCAGACACAACCCTAGGAACCTCCATATTGCAATGTCCAGTTATGCCCACTGGATGCTGCAAGCTTATATAAGTTTGTCAGTTTAACACAGAAATTGATATGTACCAGGCTTGTTATCCCAAGGGGAATCTCTGACATACTGCAAACCAAACGCACTGCTTCAGGTAGAACAAACAAACAGATTTATTAACTATAAAGGTAGATTTTAAGTGATTCTAAGTCAAAGGACAAGAAGTCAGATTTGGTCAAGTGAAACAAAAGCAAAGCGCATTCTAAGCTGATCTTAACACTTTCAATGTCCTTACAAACTTACAGGTTTCAGAGTGGTAGCCGTGTTAGTCTGTATCAGCAAAAAGAACAGGAGTACTTGTGGCACCTTAGAGACTAACAAATTTATCTGAGCATAAGCTTTAGTGGGCTAAACTCCACTTGATGAAGTGGATGCATGCAGTGGAAAATACAGAAGTTTCTTACCACAGGCTGGCTACTCTTCAGCCAGGCTCTCCCCTTTGATCAGTATCAAGGGGTAGCCATGTTAGTCTGTATCCACAAAAAACCCCAAGAAGTCCAGTGGCACTTTAAAGACTAACAGATTTATTAGGGCATAAGCTTTTGTGGGTAAAAAAACCAACTTCTTCAGATCAATGGTTCAGTCGCTTGGTGGTGGTGGTGTCTGTAGATGTAGGCAGAATATCTCTCCCTTTTATCATGTCCTTTCTTCCCTCCTGGCTTTGCCCACCCCCCCTTCAGAGTCAGGTGAGCATTACCTCATCGCAGTCCCAAACTGCCCAAAGGAAGGGGTGACTCCCTCCAGGCCCTAACCCATTCTTTTGTTGCTTGGCAAAGCCAGTATCCGTTGTTCCTGTGAGGTTGGGCCGGGTTTGTCCCATCCGTGCCCTGACGAGGTATGAACTGTCTCTCTGTTCTTGGAGAATTTTTGCCTGGGCTTGCTTTAAGCCACGAGGATACATTTTCAGCCTCACAACTATATACATGAAATTATAATCTATGACCTCACAATAACATTACTGCAACAATTACTATAACATCCATGCTTAGTGCATTATGACACCCAACCTGACAAACTGCGTTGGATACCCTACAATTATTTTATAAAGATGAGCATGGGGGTGTAGGATGTTCCCCCAAGGTACAGAGCATCACTCCTACATTCTCTGCAGTCAGCATGTCCAGGAGGCAACCCAAAAGGACTCCTCCCCACACTCTGGGAGGTGGGGAAGAGGCTACCTACCCTTCCTTGTTCCCTCTGTGGCTACCATGTCCCAGCTGTTTGGTGATCTCTCATGGGCAGGTCACCAGGTAGAGCAGTACAGAGAACAGTCCTTTACCTGCCTGGGAGGCAGTGGAGCAACCAGAGTGCAGCCCTATCTAATGGCTGGGAATGGTGAGTGATAGTCCTTGCTGCTAGTCAAATGGATATTTTATTATGAGAACAGGGTATATTTTCTTTTCTGCACATAGACATGGAAATGCTAGAGCGATAAACAGTAATAAAAATACGGCCCATGTTCTCCCCGCACACTGGGTCTATTTTAGCTTTTTGTGCAAACATGCCAGCTGTTCCCAGGATTCTCCTGTCCCTTTCCCTCTCTTCCAGTCCCATGTATTTCACTGGAGTTAAAAGGTGCAGCCCTGCTTTTCTCCCCAGACATCCTTGTTGATGGTGCTCTGGGATTGACTAGAGTCGCACAGTTCTCACGTTCTTGCTTGGGCCTGTTTTGTTGCATCCATGCAGCTGAAGCATCGGCTACAGAGTGCAGCCTCATTTCGCTAGGTTTGCCCCTCTTGAGTCTTTTCCCGTGTTGCTTCCTCAAAAGCTGCTCGTTGGCTCTGGGCTGTAGTCTGGGAGCCAACGGCTGGGGGATAGTTTTGTCTCACCTGGCGTGTTGCAGTTCCCCAACCCTTCTGGTAACATAGACTCACAGACTTTAAGGTCAGAAGGGACCATTATGATCATCTAGTCTGACCTCCTGCCCAGCACAGGCAACAGTATTTTATTGTTTCTTCTAAAAATTTAACCTGAAAGGCCATTTCCCAAACCAGATGGGTGAAGATACTGGCTCCAGAGGGGAAACACCATATAGGTTGGTTTGGACTCCTTAGGGTGAATTTAGTGGGGGAAGGATGCTGTTATGCATCTTCTATACACTATACAGTATATGCCTCTAAACACAGCATTAGCTGTAATGTCTCTAGTTGACCCAGTCACCCAGCCCCACTTAATCTCTTCAGTGTCAAAGCTGCCTCAGACAGATTTGCTTGGTGGTATGTTTGTCTCCACACCACGTGGGGATTTAATTTCTTTAGAGATACTATCTGTTCCCAGTCTCCCAGCTCCCAGCATAACCCAGCAACCTCTAGTCATTGGTGTATCTGAGGAGCTTATCCCTCCTCTTTAAAAACTATTGCACTGTAGGTGATGGAAAAAGTGAACCCCACCTGATCCATGTTTTCCTTTATATTAGTAAATAGCCTAATTTTTCCTTTTTGGTATGATCATGTCTTATCCTTCCCTAGCTCTGCATATTGCAAACTCGCTCCCTTTCAAGCATGCAGGAAGATCAGGGTAATCTCATAGTATCTTACCTGGTATAAATAAACACCTCAGTTGCATTTACATCTTCTGCCATACAGTTATTGTACACGCCTTCCAGCTCCTGCCTCTCTGGCATCTCTCTCTCTTTGTTGGTTTTCCACCAGATATGTTTGCATGCATTTTTCCAGGTTGAGTCACATTATTTCCCATCCATATGTCTAAACTCTATATCCTCTTCATTTAGCTCTCTGCTTTCAGTGGTGTTCATGCCACCGTTCAGATTAGTAGCAAACACAGATTTTAATCACCCCGTATTCCTGAGCCATTCCATTGCCCCCTTATTCCAGAACAATTAAAAGGTGTATAGAAGATGACCTGCAAAACAGACTGTACTGTATGCCCTTTTAAAATGACTTTATACAGAAAGGCAGCAGTTTTTTCCCCAAAGTGTTTCTTCTTGCTTGTTTTTTACCTTAGTAATTCAAATCCTCTAGACTGAAAAATTATGGTGACTGGAGAACTAGTGAAATGGTGACACCATCCAGATCCAGAGTAAAACTGGAGCAATTGAGAGGAGATGGGATTTTTAGTCAGACGTTTAAAACTTCTGTTGTTTTATGGACATCTATTTAAGAAAAACTTCCTTGGGTCACTGAAGTTAGTCAACACCACCACTCCTTCAGCTCAAGAGTTGTCAGTCAATAGCCATCCTTGGGGCCTCTGAGAGATGCTCCAGTGAAGCTTGGGGAGAGCAGACTTGATGTCCCTGATATTTTTAAGATTAGAAAGAAGCACCTCTGCGTACATTTCAGGCCTTCTTTCTCCTTGATAAAGAAGCCCGAAAGGGCAAGCTGAAGTTTAAAATTCCTGTTCACGTCTCCTTTAATAAAATCGCCTGCCTGCCCAGGTACTCAGTGGATTTCTCCAAACTGGCCAAATTTTGAAAATTGACCTGTCTGATAAATACAGCTCCCCCTCCCTTGAGCTCCCCTCCGTCCAGGGAGGGTGAGACGCCTCCTCAGGTTGTCATCAGTTCTTGAAAGAAGCCAGGGAGTCCAGCCTGCAGGTGGACAATGGTGAAATCTAGCAGGCTTGGAAGGCATTTCTCTGAAACAAACGGGGAAAAGCCGATGTGGGGAGCAACAGCTTAGAAGAGGCTAGTTATGAATTGCTTCTGGTAGGGAGAATGGGCTGCAGGCCTTTCTTTCCCAGTGCAGAATTACTGGTCTGTGCAGCCCCCAGTGGTGCAGGCTCTGCTGCTGCTCCATTGGATGGGTCTCTGCCCCTGGACCCAGGGTCTTGGCTTTGTGTTGAGAATGCAACTGGATCTAGGCTCGTCTCCTTGTGGCAGATGATTGGCGTACGATTGGCCTGCAGCGTGCCTGTTGAAATAGCGTTAGGAAAAACAGATGTGTACAGGGACGTCCATGTTGGGCTCGTTCCCCTCACCTGCCCCCACAGAGCACAGCACACCTGAACTTGGGGATCGGGATCGGAAAGGTGGAAAACTGTATGAGCAGTGTCAAATCCTTCTCCCATGTGTACTTGGTCACAGCTAGAGCCCTGAAAATCCGCAGTCCATTTTTGCGGATCGCAGATCAGATGCGGATACAAATTTTGTATCCACGTAGGGCTGTAGTCACTTTGACCTGGAGGTGACTCTGTTGGGGTAGGATGTGAAAAGGAATTCACCCTGTTCGTTTCAGTCTTGGTCTTCTCCCTATATTACTCCACCAACCCCATCCTGGAAGGCAGGGCCCTCGTCTGGGGTGAGAGGGAAGTTTAGCTTTGACTGTCCCAGCTAGACTCCATTGCTAGGGAGAGAGGAGAAACCTTTCCTCTTGCTTTCCCACACTGTACCCAAAGAAGCTCCATTTTAATGCAGCCCAGGTTCTCTCTTTAGCTGGGTTTGGCATCAGTGACTGACAGTGGAACTAAACGCCTTCCTTCCTTAAGGGCGATCATCTCCCCTCCCCAACCTCTGTTACTTCTGGTGACTGGTAGAGTTGCCTGCACTAAGGATGCCTGCAGAGGTGAACAGATGGTGCCTCTGACTTGTCTTTGATCTTCATTTTAGCGCCTTCTTTGGAATGTCAGCGGAGTGAGATTTGATGTAGAAAAGGCAGAGAGGAGGTGGCCCTGGCCATGGCAGCAGGGTGTAACGTGTTAAATGATCAGGAGGACAAGAGTGCTTGGTCCTGCAAAGGCTCTGACCTCCAGAACAAACTGCCAAGCCAAGCCCAGTTAGTACGTGGAGCAGCATGGATTGTTTTCCTGGAATTGTTGCTTGATGCTCATTTAGCCCAGATTATATCTGCTGTGACACTTGTCAGGAGTTTCTTTCAGGTTCTGTCCACAGTGGGCTCACAGCTGTGCCAGCCATTACATTATAGATTGTTTCAAACAAACAAACAAAAATCCTCGTCCATGCCAGCGAGGTAAACTGTTTTGCAACTGTGCTTAAAGCTAGTCTGGTTCTGATCCAGGCGTGGTTGGGGTGGAAGGACTCCTCTATAGTTGAAAGCATTATATGTGAAATACACACGTGAAAGACTTTTTCTGCACCAGTGCGGCTCCACCAGCATGCAGCAGAGACAGGATACAGGCCTTTTTACCAGAGTGTCTGACCCTATCTGGCTGAGTGTGCTGTGTGCTAAGGATTCGCTCTAAGTTGGGTGTTTATATGACCTCTGATGTCTCAGAATCTGAATGCCTCCTGATTCTTAATGTATCTGTGCACATCACACTCCTGTGAGGTAGGGAAGTGCTGTTTCCCCGTTTTACCAATGTGCAACTGAGACACAGAGTGGATGAGTGCCTTGACCAATGTCACATGTGGAGCAGGGACTTAACCCCACATCTGCCAAGTCCTAAGCTGGTGCCCTACCCGCTGACCCCTCCTTTCCCTCTCTATGGTTTTGACTGTTATATTCCGGATGAATTCAGGCCATCGAAGTTTACTAGTCTAGACTCAGCACCAGAATCTGTCTCGTTAGTTTCTTTGGTCGTGACTGGTGTCCTGTATGACACTTCTCTGCTGCTGGACTCTTTCTGCTTTTTCCTTCCCCTGCATGCCGGCCAGGTCACTGATAATAACAGCTTTGCTTTGCCCCTGCCCGCTATTCTCGTTTGGAATGCCAGGCCCGTTGATTGGGTATCTTCCGGGTGGTGAGGGGGTGGCCAGAGGAAAGCCAGCCAGGGAGCCTCTGTTAGGCAGGAGGGAGAACTGAGAGGAATGGAGGGAGAGCTGTAACAGGTTGCTTATCAGGGTGACTCTGGAAAAGATTAGCCAGTGAGAGATAAGCTTACAATGACTTAATATTGTTAGCAAGAAGTAACAGGGCATTATTATTAGCTCCTGGGGTAGTCGGGGTGGGGGACGTGTAATGTAATTAGAATTAAAGAACCACCCCGAGGTGGTAAAACAGGGCAAAAGAATCTTCTATGTGAAATTACAAAAGTGCAGAGAGAGCCAGCTCAGGAGCTGCTTGCCTGCAGAAATCTCCAGGGGAAGGTCCCTGAAGCTGCCCCCTGCAAACACTTCACAGGAGAAGAAAATCTAAAGTTTTACTTGCCCTGCCTGCTCTGGTCTGCCCCAGGGCATGCTGGATCTGGCTCCTGGGCAAAGTGTCTTTTCCTCTCTGGAGAGGACAGCAGGGCTCAAACCAGCCTAAGGTCTGAAGAGGAATTATATTTAGAAGAAGAAAAGAAAGCGCAGCGGCAAAGCAGCCCCCGTTATCTCTCCTGTGGCCGTTCTGAGCTCGCTGTGTGCAGGATCACAGCCTGCAGCCAGAGGGTTTGATGCTGAGCTCTGGAACTTCGAGGCAGGGGAAATCATTTGTGAAGAAGCTGCTGGCTGGCCAGTGTGGATGAAAAAGCCCTTTATTGTTCTCTCACGTCACAGTTTGCAAGACTGCTGCAATTAACCAAGAACTGAAAAACAAGTTGGAAAAACAAACCAACAGCCTGTGTGCCGGGTTAGTGCAGAGACTGGGCCTTGCTGCATTCAGGGTGCTGCTCTCAGGCACGGTGGGACAGTAAGCTGGACCTGTTGGGCTTTCAGATGCAAAGCAGATATACTGGAAAACCTCCTCCCAGGTACCTGGAGTCAGTATGACCTACATTGTGAGCCTCCCTCTCTGCCTTTCTGTTATGCCCTGGGGCTGTTCTGTTCTGTGGAATGCCTCTTGCATGTTTCCAGGAACCTTGGAGTGGAGAGTAACTTTCTTTTTCCTTCTTGTGTGGAAGAATAGCATTGGCCTGACACATCAGGGAGCTTTGTCTGCAGGATGTGGGCACTGAATTTTCACATTGATTGAAGCCCCCTTCTGCGAGGATTCTAGTCTGCATCTGCCCGGGTCAGAGAAGACACTGGGGACCGTGGCTGCTTCACACAGGATGTTGCCACTCGTCATGAGGACTAGGCTAATGCATGGCTCAGCAGGATATGAGGCAATGTCTGGGCTGATTCTGAATGACCAGTGGCAACTTTAACTGCCCCAGTGGGCAGGTGCAGGTCTGTTGTGCCCAATGGCTATGTAAAGTTGTTCTGCAAGGCGATCAGTCCCCTTTGCTTCTGGGTCTTGGTGCTTCCCCTGCCATTCCAAGCTGGGAGTGGCTGGAAGAGTGACAGCGTCTGCGCTCTCCTGTTGGTGAGGGGAGAACTCCTCTCCACGGGGTGAGGAGAACCGTTTACCTTTGGATGGGTTTCTGGAACAAGGTCCTGAAAGGGAACTTTGTCTTAAAGCAGTTGGTAGGAAATGGTGGGCGGAGCCCCAGTGAAGACCTGAAGAGACATTTGCTTGGGACAGACCCAGCCAGCATACGCAAGACTGACTTGAAGATACTTTTCCTGTTTCGGTTGTGGAGGATGCTAGTGCAAAAGCCCCGTGGCGCACTAAGGACCTAGCTCTGCTGACGCCGAGAGCAAGTGGTGGAGATGTGGCACATCTACAGGGGGGAGAGGGAGCTGAACGCACACTTGGTGTGCCAGATGTGCTGCATTGGTTAGTATCTTGAGTCTACTTTGTTAATGCCTGGTGGGCTGGAGAGAATCCGAAATGCATTGCTCTCCTCTGACTCACAGGGAGGAATCTACTATAACACAGGTTTCAGAGTAGCAACCGTGTTAGTCTGTATCTGCAAAAAGAACAGGGGTACTTGTGGCACCTTAGAGACTTTGAGCTATTTTGATTATCACTTCAAAAGTTTTTTCTCTTACTTAATTGGCCTCTGAAAGTTAGTAAGACAACTCCCATCTTTTCATGCTCTCTGTATGTGTATATATATCTCCTCAATATATGTTCCATTCTATGCAGCCGAAGAAGTGGGCTGTAGCCCACGAAAGCTTATGCTCAAATAAATTCGTTAGTGTCTAAGGTGCCACAAGTACTCCTGTTCTTTTTGCTATAACACAGGCACTTTCTCATGCTTTAACCAGCCTGCGTTATCTTCAAGGTCTTGATAGCATGTAGCGTAGGGCAGGCAGGAAGAGAAGTGGGGCTCATGGCTGGGCTTTGGGAGAGGGGTGGCATTTTGAGCAGGGGGGAGAGGATGGTGACTCGGTTTTATATCGCAGTAGTTGGACTCTGGTGCCCGTTAGCTGCCCTCTTCTGGGTCCGTATGCTTCGGTACAGTGCCTGCTGCTTTACCAGGAAGCCATGCTTAAGCAATAATCTCACATGGCAAGGGCAGGGCTGTATTTTTAACAGACAGTTGGCTGTTTTCCGCTCCTGATCGTGGCTGTGCTGCAAGAGGAGGAGTAGTTCAGAGGAGTGAAAAGCCTGGAGGACTCCCTCTCGGACCGGCTACAGTGACATTGCAGTGCCGTTGAATTTTCTCACGGCAATCTCCAGAAAAAATAGAGCATAGAGAAGGCAGGAGGTATTTCATAGGAGATGGCGTGTTACTGACCAGGTTTAAAGAATGGGGATGTCTTGGGGGTATATAGTCAGTCACTGACACAAGAACAGACTGTGCAGCTGGTTGGAGTGTGGGAAGGGAAAGGAGATTAAAAGATGAAGATGGTACTTACAGACCTGCTAGATCCAGCCTTTTTTTTTTTTTTTTCTTTTTAGTGGGGGGCTGGATGGGATGAGGTTTCTTGGGCTTCTGGGGCTGCCTCCAAAATCTCAGGGTTGTGGTTCTGTGGCTGTGTCAGGTGCTGGGACCCCAGAAGAGACAAAATAGTATAGAGGGTTATGAGTACTGTCCAGACAAGATGCAAATCAGGCAGTTCACAAATTGTCTGCTGTGTCTGGAGAAATTTAAAGGGAGGGAGATGCTTGCTTGCTTTTTCTTTCTGTCTTTAAGAAACTGTTTGCCCCTCTTCTTAAACCGGTGTTTGATCTCTTCCTTGCGTTCAGAACTGGCTTCCTGAATATCAGTCAGATCTCTCCGCAGAGAGCTAAAGGAACTGACTGTCCCTCCTCCTCCCCTGAGTCAGTAACAGCTTATGCCCAAATACATTTGTTCATCTCTAAGGTGCCACAAGGACTCCTCCTTGTTTTTACTGATACAGACTAACATGGCTACACTCTGAAACCTGTCACATTTGGATCTGTGGATGCTCAGAAATCAATACAGGGAACTCTTAAGGAAGGGGCGGGGCCACTTACTGCTTGATGAAATAGTGCAGGGAACTGGCCTGGAGCAGTTACTGAGGCCTTGGCTACACTGGCACTTTACAGCGCTGCAACTTTCTTGCTCAGGGGTGTATAAACAGTGCCCCAGCTAATCCCCATGGGGAGGTGGAGTACCTGCAGCTCTAGGAGAGCTCTCTCCCAGCGCTGGCGCCGCGACCACACTCACACTTCAAAGCGCTGCCACGGCAGCACTCCCGCGGCAGCGCTTTGGAGTGTCGAGTGTAGCCAAGCCCTGAGAGTAGTGAGGATGACCACAAGTCAAAGTGAACTGTAGAGGCCTATGAACCTTCCCACCCCCCCTTGCTAGCAGGGAGGCCAATGGTCGTGTGCACTGTGGGATCACTGAATGCGAACACTGGGTGCTAGGGCTGAAACTTGCACTGTTCACGCACTTGTGCAGACCCACATGTATGCACTGTCCATTTTGTTGTTTACAGAGGATATAAACTCACTGTGTGTTGCTGTTGGTGTAGATTGATTCAGACTGGGTGTCTGATAGAGGTTTGAGCTCGGCTGGAGCAGAAAGTGATGACAATAGGCTCCCACTCTCAGTTTGGTGGTAAAATGGGCGTACGTTTTCAGAATGGGCAAAGTGGATCTTCCGAGAACTGGCCTTTTGCCAGCTTATTCTCTGGAATTAGGGTTGCCAGTTTTGGTTGGATGGATTCCTGGAGGTTTCATCACAGGCTGTAATCTTTAATTAAAGATTAATCTTTAATTCCTGGAGACCTCAGGATGATACTGGAGGGTTGGCAACCCTTGGTTTAGGATACCAAATAAATGAGACCTTAAAAAACTGGGGTTATTTATGCTAATTTTCTCTGGCACTTTTTACAAGAGTATAGCCTAACATTTAAATTCCCCTCCCCCTAACCCTCGCTGCAATATACCATGTGCCTTTCAGCTGCTGCTGTATGAGTGTAGGTGCAGCACCTTCAGGGGGAGAGGTGCCTCCGAGATGTAAATGTCACTAGTGCAGTGCCGTGTTACCCAACTCATCTTATCACTAGTGAGCAGCTCCAGTGGGATTTGGGCTGGCCAACAGATAAATGTGCCTCGACAACGCAGTGATTCACCTCTGTCCTTAGGTTAGATTGTCCAGTGCCCATCCCATGGGACGGCAATCAGGACCGGGGCCTCTACGTGCTATTGTAACACAAAGTGGGTTTTAGCCCATGAAAGCTTATGCCCAAATAAATTTGTTAGTCTCTAAGGTGCCACCAGGACTCCTCGTTCTTTTTGCTGATACAGACTAACCCGGCTACCACTCAGAAACAAATATTAATAGTGCCTAAGGAAAGTGGTGGAAGTCCTATCTCTTGGGAATTTAAAAACAAGGCAGGACCAAGTCTTGGGAAATACACTAGAGGGAGCAATCGTGAAATGTCCAGGGAGTGTGTGTGGGGGCGATGGATGAATATTTCTGTCTGCGGTGAGTCCAGAAAAGTTGAGAGTGCTGGCGATGTTCATGACACATCTGAGACTCTCAGATACCATGGTGATGAGCACAGTATAAACACCTACAGAGAGAAGGTCCCATTTAAGGAGGATGCTCTTGAGCAGAAGGCAGAGTGGGGTTTGGTCTTTGTAGCTGGGATGCTTCAAGGTGTACTGGGAGGTTTTCAGGATATTTTGGAAGAGGACTTGGGGAATGCTTGGAGAATCTTAACTGGGAGGGTCTTGTAAGCATTAGGGGCATTGGGAAAGAAGGGATGAGGTGAAGGAGACGAAGGGAGCCTTTGCAGAGAGGTGTAGGTGAAGTTGAGAATGGAGGTGCAGGCAGGGGTGGATTTGTGCATAGCTGTGGAAGTGAATAGCTTGAAGCCGATGCTTGAAAACTGTGGAAGCCAGGGGAGGGATTAGGGTAGGGAAGAGACCTGGTCAGGGCCATGGGAGAGGGTAATCTAGTTCTGATTGCCTGAAGCATTATGAACCTTATCAGTAGATAAGATTCAACCACTCAGGAATCTAATTGTCTGCCAGAGATATCCTTGGTGCAATGCAAAACATGGTAGGAGAGGCATTGTGGCCTAGTGGAGAGAGCACTGGCCTGGGGAACCTGAAAGACCTCAGTTCTGTTCCCAGCTCTGCCACTGGCCTCCTGGGTGACCTTGGGGAAGTCACTTCACTTCTCTGTGCCCCAGTTTCCCCATTTGTAGAATGGGGCTAATACTACTGACCTTTGTTAAAGCTCTTTGAGCTCTACTGGTGAAAAATGCTACGTATCGTTATTGCTGCTTGTTCATGGTGTTTCAGTAAAGCAGAACACGGGGAATGTCTCATGCTGCAGAGACTGTGAAGCAAGCACCCTTCTGGTCCAGTACGGAGGCACCATCTTTCTCTCCAGATTAAGCTGTTAAAACCAGAAAATCCCATTTCAGGCAGGAGCTGGCAGAGCTGCTGAGGGGATTAGCCTGATCCCTTTCTTCTTTACAGGTGTGACAAAGAGCGGGAAAGGGAGGGGAGAGTGTTTTGTCTAGACTAGAGCGCTAGTTCTCAACCAGGGGTCCAGGACCCCCTGAGGGACCATGAGCGGGTTGGGTCAGGGGCGCCATGCAGGACCAACATTAGACTTACTGGAGCCCAGGGCAGAAAGCCAAAGCCCCACCATGCAAGACTGAAGCCCAGGGTCCCCCCACCTGAAACTGGTGCCAAAGCCTGAGCAGTTTAGCTTCGCAGGACCCTCAGTGGTGTACGACCCTGGGGCAGTTGTCCTGCTTGCTATCACCTAATGCAGCCCTGGCTTTTATATGCAAAACCAAACCAAAACAACTAGTTGTGGCACAGGTTGAGGACCCCTGGTCTGGAGGAATGTAGCTGAATCTCAATATACACCCGGGAGATCTCGTGCCCTGGTCACTGGGATTGCCAGAGTCTGCTCACTAGAGTTTTCCAAATATTGTCCACTCTCTGTTGTTCTCCCCCTCCCTGAAGTAGTAAAGGGTGGCTCCTGCTGGCCAGTTCTTACACTTGTGCCGGGGTCTATCTCCTTGACTGTTCTCCCCTTCGTTTAATGTATCTTTTCACTGAGAACTGGCAGAACAAAACCTACCAGATGTCTCCCCTCCATGTTTCCATTTGATGTTTGATCTAGCCGCAGTTTCCCAGCACCCTCGTGGGAAGAGCATTTAGTTTCCTCCGTTGAGCGCCTGGGCCTCAAAATCAGTTAACCTCTCAGAGTTTCTTCACAGAAGTCTTGATGGTCTCAGACCTCATTAGTGGTGTGGCCCTTTTGGAGGGAAGGGGGATGGTCCGTGAGACGGTCTTATTGGATGTCCTACTACGAGGAACTGCCTTGAGAAGTGAATCATTCGGTGTCGTGTGTGTGTGTGTGCGCGCGGGGATGAGCCAGCTGCTCCTGCTAACTGTTGGGATGTTAAAGCTCTCAGGGGCCAGCCAAGGTGTCCCCAGCTGAGCTCAATGACTGAAATAAGCATTAAATCTTTAAAAGCCAATGAACCAAAAATACAGTGAAAGAATAAGCTGCTTATTGCATATATTGGCAGACCCAAGCAGGGCCTTCGAGCAGATCTCTGTGGTTTTTGATGTAACTGTACATAGGTTGATGATGTCTGTCTGTATCTGTACAAGTTTTTTCATGAAGCTGATGGATTTCCGCTCCGTACGGCTAAATGCAGTCAGTGCCTTGCATAATGACAGGTTTCAGAGTAGCAGTCGTGTTAGTCTGTATCCGCAAAAAGAACAAGTCCTCCTGTTCTTTTTGCAGATACAGACTAACATGGCTGCTACTCTGAAACCTGTACATAGGTTCAGATCCTAAAGCCAGAAGGGACCACGCATGGTGATTACATCATCTGACCTCCTGCATAACACAGGCCCATTAAAACTCACCCTCCCAGGAGAGTTGAGGAGAGGGTGCACTTCTACTGGCAAGGGGGTCCAGTGATTCAGTATTGGAAGGACCCTTTCTTTCCTTGCCTAATGAACCCCAGTATCCCCCCACTAATGTGGGGGGTCAGGGTGCCTCTTGCCTGCTGTCTTCAGGAGGTTTGTGGTGAGTGCAGCATGTCACATGAAGAACAACGAGATTTCTAGGTCTGGTAGTCTCACCAAGTCTCCTACCGGTTTCTCTGTGCTCTGCTGGTTTGGGGTGTCATCCCACAGGCCTGGGCCATGCCAGGTTCTCCTAATCCTCTGACACTGCCTGTGTGTTTCTCTGTTGTCATGTGGCTGTAACTAGTGAGCCTTTCTGTTGGATTGTTAAGGGAGAGTCTTATTCCTATAGCTTCTCATCCTCTTCTGCTGTCATGTTTGCTTAGGGAACCCCTGTAAGTGACCGAGCAGATACTGTAGGTGGATTCCTTAAAGGAATTTCCCAGTAAGGGGCTAGAAATTCTTTATAGGCCCTTTTGGAAGAGCCTTATGCCTGTGCTGTGCTGGTAAGAGGCCCTGTCTCAGGGGGAGGAGATGGGCTTAGTGGTTATTCCCATTGTAGCAACTTAAGACAACGTCTGTTCAAATCGAACTTGTTTTTACCCCTCTGAAATACAAAGGGGGGCACCAGCTAAAGGGAGTCACATGATCCCCCCCCATGTGACTCCCCAGGTGAGTCCTTCCAGCCTGGGGCCCCCATGTCCTCCCTGTCCCCTCCCCATCCCATGTTATCTTGGTGGGGCCCCTCTGTCCTCCTGCTGTGCTGGATACCGATTTCTGAACTACAGGGCTCTCCCGGGAACTGCAGTGGCAAAAGGAGGAGAATGTGTGGCCGCCAAGTGGCCCCACACCAGCAGCTCCTCCGGTGCGACTGTGCTGCCCTCAGCCCTGCCACGCAGTTACCTTTCCTGTCTGGGGTCTGTACAGTCCCAGCAGAGGACAAGGCTGGAGGCTGGGATGGGGGGTGGTACTGGGTACAGCTGTGGTGGAGGAGGTGCTGGCACAGGGCACTGGCTTCTGGGATCGACGGCCCTATGTTCTGTGCAGTTCCCGGGAGAGTCCTGTAGTTCTGAAAATGTGTCTTTCTGGGACGGCGCACCGGCAATAAATATGCCCGTACCTGCTTTCTTGCACCACTGTCCTGCGGGTTCCTGGAGTAGTCCCGGCAGAACATGGAAGGAGGCCATTAGAAGGATGTGGTGGGATCCGACAGGGATTCCTGAAGGCGGGAGAGTTGGGCTGAATGGGGAAGGTGTGTGTGGCCAGTCGGTGAGATTTCACCTGCACAGCACTAACCGAGATCCACCTGTGTGTTCTCTTAACAGATGAACGGGACCGAGTCCAGAAGAAAACTTTCACCAAGTGGGTCAATAAGCACCTGATGAAGGTGAGAGTCATGTGTGTTACTTGGTATAATTTCCTAACTTGCTCTGGTCTGGCCTTGCCTGTTCCAAACTGGAACCAGCTGGCATTGCATTGGCCTTGGAATCGCATTCTAAAGGGGTTTAGAGGCACTGGAATCTTTGTTTGATGTGACCCCCAGGGGCAGAATTGGATGTTACGGCGACTTCCTGGGACTATTCTAATGCAGCAAGCAAACATTCACCTACCATTTCATTAATCTCTGAATTGAAAAATCGTTTGCTTCAGAAAAGGGCATGTAAAAATCTTGGCAATAACACCGTGAAAGAGAACCCCACATCTCCCTGAAATCCCGTGGCGAGGGGGTGTTTCAGGAGTTACCATGCATGGAGGGGTGAGAGTGACTGCTCCCCTTTCCCCTCCCAAGCCTGCTTGTTCCCCTGTATTCATAGAGCTGTATTCTATTGTCCCACTGCCACCCTGCCCTTCCCAGAAGGAGGCACTTTCCCTCTTTCAGGGGAGGGGCCGTTCCTTCCTGGAGCATAGACCCCGGTTCTTCTGTGTTTGGGCCCTGAGCCCACCTAGCTTGAAGTCTGTCTTCCTTGAACAAGAAATTCCTTGGTGGCTGTCACTCAGTGCAAGCTGGTGCTGCCTGTCAGATCCTTCTCTGAACCTCCCTGATGGCAAAACACTGTGAAAGAGGGAAACCAGCAGAACACATTGTGTCATTGTTAATGGTGGGAGGCCAGCCAGATTTCTGCTTTTATCCAGAGCAGAGTCTCTTAGCAGAGAAGTGACAGAAAGCTGCCTTTTGGACAAGCCTCTACCAATCAGATCTCTTTCCACCATTCCCCTCTCTTGTGTCTGTCTCGCCTTTCCTGCCTTACACCATTTTCCTGCTTTCTAGAGGCAGCCGGGCTCCTGGTTGGCTTTTGCCGAGGCTGGAGTACTATTAGAATTCTGTAGACCCCCATCAGTTGCCAGTGAGGGGTGACACAGGAGGCACTGGGGAAACAGAGATCCCACAACACAATGAAGGATTTCAGAGGCAGGGACTTTCGTTCCTGCATGAAAGTTGAGGATCTAAGTTGATGTGCTCAACTCCTGGATCTTTTCAGTCCTTGGGGCCGTACTGCTGTTTCTCAGACCCTGCTGCTTGTTGCACCAGCAAAAGCAGACGCTAGTTTCTAAGTGGTGGTTTGAGAACCACGGAGTTGCAGTGGGCTCTGTGTGTAAAAGAACAAGGTGGGAAGGGGCTCAGGGGTTCTGTATCCAGGCAGGCTACTTTACTGGTTGGCGATAGCATTGTAAACCTACTGGGATCCTGTCCGTTGGAAGGTGTCCAGTACAAATCTGAACAGAGCAGTGACTCAGGTGACCCAGCACCACGCGGCTCAGGGCAATGAATAATCTCTGTCTTTTAAAAAGAAAAATGTTTTTTGCAAAAAAGAGTGAAGAGCCTGTTTCCTTAGTTAGGTCCATTTTCCAGCTGCGCACCTCTGCAGCAGTGCACAAGGCTTGGGGCTGAGATCAGAGCTATTAGCAAGCCAAGTCAGTAACTCCACCAACTCCACAAACATTGTTGTGTCCAATTTTATTCTGGGTCAGCCACGTAATTGATGATTTTGTTTTTAACGTTCAGGAGGCTTGGAAGATCCTTTATGGTGAAACTCCGGTACCTTTTCCCACCCACTGGTGCCAAGTCTCCAGAGCCCCCTGATTTACCATTCACCATGAATGCCCTAGTCCCTCAGAACTCCAGGTGAAAGTTCCTGGAGGCCACACGCAATCCTTCAGTTGTTTTCTGGGATCTCTGCCTTCACTGTGCGTCAAATTACCTGTCCAGAGCCTGTGGCCTTCCAGGAGACTCCAGGCAGCTCTCCCTGTCTGTCCATCACTGACGGGATACACGTCTCTACACACTTACGTTCATGTGAACTGGATCAGGACCAGGATCTAGATCAGGGGTTGGCAAACTTTTTGGCCTGAGGGCCACATCAGGGTATGGAAATCGTATGGCGGGCCATGAATGCTCATGAAACTGGGAGCTGGGGTGCAGGAGGGGGTGAGGGCTCTGGAGGGGGAGGGCAGGGGCAGTGTGTGGAGCCCCCCGGCCTCCCCTACCTGTAGGAGTGGGAGGGGGTACATGCTGCTGTTTCCAGAAGTTGTGCAGAGCCACAGCATGCACAGAACGGAGCACGCCCCCGACCCTGCTCTCCGGTGGGAGCTTGAGGGCTGGATTAAAACGTCTGAAGGGCCGGATGTGGCATCCGGGCTGTAGTTTGACCACCCCTGATCTAGATAGCTTAACGCAGCCAGTTCTGCCATGAAAGATTGCCGGGTTTGAATCCAGGAGTGTCCGTCTGCTATATCCTGTGCAGCGGGGCTGGTCTCTTGCATGTTGTCTGCAATGGGAGGTTTGTATCTTGAGTAGCTAAGCAGGATTAATGCAGTGTTTTGAGGTGCCTACCAGTCGTCTTGGTTAACTGCCAGGTATTTTTTAATTAATGTTTTCCATCAACTGAAAGTTTTTGGCTTGGACTTTAAAGGTGTTGCCGTTGTACTTTTCAGCCTGCTATAGACTGTGATGACGCCAGGGAAACTGCAGGTCTATGCACTAATCTTTAAGCTACACGCCTCCCCCTCCAAAACTTGATGGGTAAAGAAGACAGTATGGGAGTCAAGTCTCTACTGACATGTAGCCAGTGCCTAATACATTAATTAAAGAGACAGTCACCTCCCCGGGCAAACAAATGGAAAAACACCTGACTGCCCTTAACGGAAGGCAAATGCCATGTGACATTCCTGGAGGATAATATAAGCTGGTGCAGTAATGTTTTAAAAAATTGGGGAATCAATGCATTATTTGTTATTGCTATTAGGATGACAGTAGCACATGGGGATCCAACTGAGATTTGGGGCCCCTTGTGCTAGGTGGTGGTGTACATCCCTGCCTCAGAGTTTACATTGTAAACAGACAAGACAAAGGGAGGGGGAAAGGAAGGTTCATGACCCCATTTTACAGAGAGCACAGAGAGGCTAAGTAACTAGCCCAATGTCATGAAGAAAATCTGTGGCAGAGCTGGAGTTGTACCCAGAGTCTCAGTCCGTGAGTGGCAAAGGTAAACATATGATTGCCAGTGAGTTTTGTGAAGAGGGGTTTATCTTGGAAGAAACAGGAAAAATTGGCTCCTTTTTCTGTCTTTTTAACAGGATACTCCTGCGGTTGATGTGAAAACTGCCATTTCACAAGGCCCAATCCTGTTCAAAGCTGCCATTTGCCCTCATCACCTTGCTTTATAGCAAAGTGACTGCATGGGAACGTTAGAATTGCGTGGAGTAAGGCTGGCTTTATAGTGATCTGCTGGGGCCCTTTGGAAATGGGAGCCCGATTCCCAAAGAGAGAATGTGGGAATAACCATTTTTAATTAATGAAATCCCTGAAAATTCATCCTCCTCCTCTGCTCCACAGGTGCGCAAGCACATCAATGACCTGTATGAAGACCTGCGAGATGGGCATAACCTGATCTCTCTGCTGGAGGTTCTGTCAGGAGTGAAACTGGTGAGTTTCCAAGTTTGCTTAGCAACACTGCTGTGGCTTTCACCTTCAGAGACTGGATCTTGGTCCTGCCTTCTCCTCCTCGCTGCCTCCTGCCGTGCTAGGGCAATCAGCATTCCTTGTCACATCCTTGGTTTTGTTTTAAATTTATTTTTTTACATCTTCATCATGCCGGTTTCCTGGATAACACCTCACTATGTGATTAGGTTAAAGGTGCCTAGGATACAGGTGCATTCACTCTCTTATTCCCAAATGCATATGAGCCTCACAATCTACTCAATACACTGTGTGAATCCAAAGGGGCAGGTTTAGCGTCACTTTCCCCTCTCCAAGAGGGGAGCTTAGCTTCCCCATCTCCAGCGCTGCCAGCTGATTTTCACACTAGACCACTCTAAATATTTGTTAGTCTCTTTTTAGAGGCATTGGTTAACATTTTCGAAAGTGCCTAAATGACTTAGGAACTGGAGTCCCATTTTCAGAAATGACCTATGTGCTAAGCAACCTAAATCTCACTGGGTTTCTATGAGGCTTAGGTGCCTACGCCAGGTAGGTGCTTTTGAAAACTTTATCCATCGTGTCCAAATCTTTCCTGATGTTAAGTCCATTGACTTCAGTGGTGCACAAGCAGGGATGGATATGAACCTTTCTGTCTGTGGGTACAGCAACACAGCAAAAAAAAATCCACCCCAAACCTGCAGCAGGAATCTCTGAGTCCAGGTCAAGTGGCTTGAGCTCACTGTACTCGTGCTATAGGGCTAAAGACACCAGTGTAGATGTTTGAGCTGGGGCTGGCACCTGGGCTCTGAAATCCAGCCAGGAGGTAGGGTCTCGGTGCTCAGGCTGCAGCTTTAGAGGGAACGTCTGTTCTGCTACTTTTAGCCTTGTAGCGAGAGCCCAAGTCAGTTGACCTAGGTGTGGAGATTCACTTTTTTGTTGTTGGTTGTGTTGCTGTGTAGACTTACCCTATAAATCGAGGAGGAGAACTGAGACAATCTGACCAGCTTCTCCCACCTCCTTGGGACTGCCAAACTTATTCGGAAGCCATGGTTAAATACTGCTGCAGTGCATCTCTGTGTATTTAAATAACAAAAGACGATGGTGATTCTAGCTGAAACTGTTTTTAACATGGTTTGTCCCGCTAGTGTGGATGGGGCAAAACTGATTCACACTCTTATTCTGTGCTACTCCCTGCCTTGGCAAAACACATTTTTGGAGCAACTGACTCAGGCTCTTGCTAAAAATAGCAGAATAGACATTCCCACTCGGGCTAGAGCCTGAGCTTTGAGACCCTACCTCCTCGCTGGGTTTCAGAGCCCCGGCGCCAGCCCTGGCCCGAACATCTACACTGCTGTCTTTAGCCCCACAGCACAAGCGCAGTGAGCTCAAGTCACTTGACGTGGACTCAGAAACTCGCTGCCGCGGGGTTGTAGGCACACTAGAGGGCCATACTAAGTGTTTTTTAGCTGGCATGATGTTTAAAGACAGTCCCTTCATTCAGCAGATGAGATCTTTGTGAGCCATGCTTTTTCAGAGATGTCCACATGACCATTCTAGCAGGAAAGCTGAGTGTAGTGCTAGACACATCCAAAGATAGGCATTTGCAGAGTCTTACAAGAATTGCCTAAATGTTGAAAATCAGCGGGGTTAGATGTGTCCGTGCAGCTGCAGATAAACTTGTCTTGAGCCATTTGAACTGCCAGTTTGGAGTTTCCTGCTTATGTTTGTTCTCAGTTTAGACACCAAAGTTTGTAGGTTTCTCGTGTCCATGCTTTTCCATCTATTTTCTTCGGGAGCATGTTAGGCTTTCCTGTCAGGTGCTTAGCAATCACTCTACGAGCTGGATCTGTAGAGGTAGATAGTTCTCCAGGATGCAAACATCTTCTCTGGCATCTGGGGCAGAGTAGAACCACTTGCCCCTTTTTAGATCAACAAGCCTAGTTAGCTCTTGGAAGATAATTTTTGGTGCAGCTCAGAGGGAATTATTTTAGTAACCCCTAAAAGTGGATCTGTGTAACTTACTCGGCTGCCCTCCTGAAATGCCAAACTACACTTTGTGGATGTTGGATTTAGATGCTTCAGAGGCCTATCACTCCCCTAACCACAACATTTTTGACTTTTGGAGTGAGTTTTATCCTAGGGAAATTTCTGCTTAGGCAGCCTATACTGTAAATCACATGTAGGTAGGCAGAAGTGGTTGGACTGTTATAGATACTGTGGTATCGTTTGCTGCAGCTAAGACAGGAAGAAATCTTAGACTATTCTGCCCTAAATGTTGATGGCGTTGTCTCATAGGCTTTAAGGCCAGAAGGGACCATTACACATGACCATCTAGTCTGGCCTCCTCCATAATACAAGCCATAGAATTCATCCAGTTATTCCTCAGATGAGCCCAGGAATAAGTATTTGATCTAAACCATGTTTCCTCTGAGTTTCCAGCTCGTTCAAAATTTACTTTAGCTCTTGCCATTGTACCTACCTCGCTAGTCTGAATCAAGCCCCAGTAGCGTTCCCGGGGAGATGCAGGCAGTATCCAGGATAACCAGCTAGTCTTCATGTTCCTTTTCAGGGGAGGGAGGCCGGCGAGCAATGTGTTTCTTTTTCTTTTCTCATGTGCTGCATTTTTAGTTCCTTTCTGTTTTTCTGTGACTATCCCACTGGTGTTGTCTGTGCCACGTTTGTTAGCAAAAGGACCCTTCAGGCCAGAAGACCCTCCGCCTGGCAAAAGCGCCCTCCTGGCGTCGCACGAGCAGTGAAGAGCAGGAGGAGGAGGAGGATGGTGATGCAGTAGGTTGACTCCCTCCTGGGAGCAATGTAATACAGACTGACACTGGAGTGCCATCAGATAGTCCAGCTGTAACCAGGCTTTGCATAGGACACACAGGGTATGTCTACACAGCAAAGAAAAACCCGTGGCTGGTCTGTGCCAGCTGACTCGGGGCTGTTTCGTTGCTGTGTAGGCCTCTGGGTTCAGGCTGGAGCCCGAGGTCTGTGACCCTCCAACCTCTCAGGGTCCTAGAGCCCAGGCTCCAGCTTGAGCCCTGACCTCTACGTAGCAACGAAACAGCCCCCAGCCCGAGCCCCACGAGCCTGAGCCGTGGTGTCTAGGTGCTATGTAGACGTACCATAGTGGCCTCTGACCTTCCCCATCCTCAGGTTCAGGTGGATTAAAGGAGAATTCGCTATAGCTCCTTTCCACTAGCAGCTGGTTCTTGATCACGGATAATAAATTTCCCAGATGCACATTCGACTAGAGGAGTGATGTGTAGGGTGTGTACCGGGGAAGAGGAGAGCAAAAATGAAAAGGCAGCTAATCCCATATTCCTTCTGGACAGTGCGGTGGTAAAGTTAACTGGATTATCTGAGAGTGCATTGCAGTGTTGGTGGTCTGCAGTGTGAGAATGCTGACCCACTTGCTGTTCGAGCATGAAATCTGTCTATTCACGGGGGAGCGGAGGGGGAGCACGCTCCTAGATGAACCCCTGGCTCTCACGCGCTCCCAGATAAAGCCACTGGGGTCCTGCACGCTCTCGGATGGGACACGTTGTTCTGTCCACTCACATGGAGCAAACAACCTTCAGGATGAATCATCTGATGTTTGCTAACCATTCTCACTGCATGGGGATGCTCTGCCTTGTGTACCACACCCACGAGCACTGGTGGTTACAGTGGCTTTGCTGGCAGACAGCAAGGATTAACCTTGCATGATAACAGATCTGTTTTTAAGCAACATATTCTCAGTGTTTCTGATGTGGAGCGGCCCCAGCTCCAGGCAGGCCCAACCTTACCCAAGCCAAGGATTAAACCAAAGGGGATTGCACCTCCCTGAAGGAAGAACGAGAGCATTCTGGCTGGTAGAAATGATCCCATTTTTTACCAACCCTCTCGAGCTGGGCTGTGCCTTCTTTCTCTACAGCTCTCTTCTCTGCTCCCCCTCCCGAGCCACTCTGGCAGCTGCAGTGGTGTGGCACAGGAAATGACTAGCGTGTTTCACCTCTCTGCCAGGGGCTGGAGCATAGGCAGACCTTCCTGTGGCTTTCCTCCTCAAATGAGGAATGAAATGTGCTTTGTCTTTGCTGACCCAGAGAGTCTTTGCTGCTACTGATTCCTCAGACAATTGCCACCTCTCGTTTTTGTATTTAGAAGCCATTGCTTCTTTTGAGTTTCGCACCCCCAACTCCCATCCTTCCCTTATTGATTCGATGCAGAGCTGGGTTTGTGGGCTGGTTCTGAGTTTCTGCACACGATCTGTCATTCAGCAGAACTTCTACCCCTTCCCCAAGCCTTTGTTCAGCACAGAGTTGCTATTTGTAAATGAATCAGATTAAATGTAGGTGTTGGAGCTGGGTGGGGCTGGTGGTTGAACATGACTGTTTGCTCCTGGATGGATCACAGACTCTCACTGGAGCAAAAACCACAAGGAGTCCGGTGGCACCTTAAAGACTAACAGATTTATTTGGGCATAAGCTTTCGTGGATAAAAAAATCTCACTTCTTCAGATGCAGAGCAGCCGCCCCTCCTCGTGCATTAGCGAGAGATTCAGAGCAGCAGCCCAGCATGGATGCTGCTGTGAACGTTGGCCAGTAGCCTGACTGTGATTGGTCAGCTCCCTTGGAGACAGAAAACACTGAAGTCCATGTAGTAGTGAAACAGACACCGCTGGTGCTGAGCCTGTGCTTTCTCCTCCCGGGCGGAGTCCCTGCCCCAGCAGTCTATTCGCTATTGCAGTACACACCTACATTTCACGGCTGGCAAATCACGAGGCCGCTCTTGCTCTCACCTGGGCCTACAGGACTCTCCCACCTGCGGGCAGGTTGGCAGCAAGGCGGTTCACTTTAGTTCAAACTGTCCTCTGCCCTGTCCAGGCGGTGGTGCTGGTAGCTGAGCATAGGGTGTACACCCAAGCGCACCTCTGTGGCGGAGCAGGCTGGCCTGACCCCATGAGCCCTCAGTGCCTGTGGCCGTTTCTGGTTTAGTTCTGCATGGGCAGAGGCAGGGGAACAAAATGTGATGCTGAAACTAGGGGCAAATGTTGAGGTCACAAATAGAGCGGTCAAGTCGGTGTCTGTGGTCAGGTCCATGGGTCGAGGGATGGACTGGGAGCAGGAGATAGTTACTGGAGGGTCCTATCTCCACGCCCCAGCATAGGGGATTTGTGGGATAATAAAGACTCCTCTGCATAGAGCAGGACAGTGTTAAGCAGCCAGAAAAGGGGGCAAGAGGCCATGGCAGGAAAGACAGGCGCATGTCGGTGAAGTATGTTCACCGTGTCCATGAATCTTTGTGATCTTCATCTTTCTAGGCTTCCTCCTTTAGGCCCTTGCTTTGCTGTTATGGCGACACACTCTGGGAGTGAATTGTTGTCTCCTGCTCAGATCTGTCTGTGCCTCAGCTGTTAGGCTGGGGCTGAGAGGGGAGGAGATGGCCGTCCTAGGTGGCACATTGAGTGCACGTTAGGCAAGGCAAGTGTATTGAATGTCGTGGTCTTTGCTCAGACTTAGAGGGAACATAGTTAGGCTGGTGCTTGGAATCAAGTGAGCTCCCCCAGTCCTCAGCGAGAGGGAGGGTCTCTGTGGGTTCTGATACTTCCTGTAGGAGGCTTAGGAAGTGCACCTGGGGGAAGGGGTGGAACCGGGTCTGTGCATGTGTATCAAAGACACCCTAGTTCTGCTGCCATGAGATGACTGGACTGACGCACTGCCTCTGTTTTGCAGCCACGTGAGAAGGGCAGGATGCGTTTCCACAGGTTACAGAATGTGCAGATTGCTCTGGACTTCCTGAAGCAGCGACAGGTAAGAGCTGGGCTGATGCTCACAGGGCATGCTCCAGTTCTGAACGTGTTCTGCGTGTTCTCACTGCGCCACCTGTGGGGTGTGCTCTGATTCCCGCTGCAGCTTGTGCCAGGGGCCTCAAATGGGGTGTCACGAAGCACTATCCATTTATTACATCCTAGGGCATCTAGATACCAGTCAGTGGCAGCACTGCAGAGTGTCCCTTCCCTTGTGGGTGCTGAGAGTGCTCAGGGCCATCCATGCTGTCTGGAGAGAGGGGATCAGAACGAGGCGTTAGGACTCTTTATTTGCAAGTGTCTCAGATGGATACAACCCCTAGAGCCCCGCGGGGTTCCTGTGTCCCAAAGTCAGCTCTGTGTGCAGCGTAGGCTTGGGAGCTCCTCTGGTGCCCTTAGGATAATGTTGGCCCAGGAACAGATGGGTGTGACCTAGCCATGAATAGATTTAGGCTAGCAGTGAGAAGACGGTTTCTAGCCATTGCTGGAGTGAGGTTCTGGAATGGCCTCCCAGTGGGAGTATTTTGAGCCAACCAAACTAGGCTGAAGATGGAGCTTGGTGAGTTTTATGTCGGGGTTGCCTGAGATAACTAGGGGCTAGATCCCGTGACACAGGAGGTCCCTTTCTGTCCTATGTTTCTCCCCCTTCCCAGCGTTCAGGAAGTGCTGGGCCCCTGAGTCTGGTCTCTGTCGGGCATTTCCTCAAGTAGATGTAATAGACCCTCCTTATAACCAGCCAGAACTCTCAACCCCTAAGCAGAGGGATGTTTCCAGCGGTTCTTGCTGTCTGCAGGTGAAATGCCTGCCACTCATGAGGCGGGGGGAGTCCTGTCCTGCCTGTTCTGTCAGTCCTCGGTCACGACACGCTCACGATGAATGACGATGCTGAATTGCATCGGTTGTGCTGAAGCAGAGATTTACTCCTCTGGCTAACCGAAGGGGCACTGAATAGACCTGCCCACCTACCCTCCCTAGGGAGGATACATAACTTAAACTCTCCCTAGCTTCTTGGTAGACATGTTTTGCCAGAGGTGCTAAGGAGCATGTTTCTCTCTCTCCACACACACAACCCACCTTGCCCCTCTGAAGTGCTACAGCATCGCAGCAGAGTGCATGCTGGGATATGCCTTACCCAGAATGCTCTCTTAGTGATGCCCTGGAACGTCAAAGGTGCAGAGTTTGGGGGTTGGCTGAGAAGAACTGCCGGTGTTGCAGGCTCTCACTGCTGAGATCCTGTGCCTGGAAGTGGGGAGCATTACTAACCCCCCCTCATCCCCCTGAGACTCCTCTCCTTCTGGGAGCGCAGAGGTAAGCAGGAGTATCCAGACATACCAGTGCCCACCCAGGTTTCTGTTTGCTGGTAGCTCTGCAGATGGTGGTGATGCTTCATGTATTTATGGCATCTTTTATGCTGGGGATCTCAGCTACACACACTGGTTCCCCCTCAGAAGGCTCCAGTGAGATGGGCAGGTATATTCCCAGTTTAGGCACAGGTTTGAGTATCAAGAATGGGTTCCATTCCCTGCTTTGCCACAAGCTTCCCATGTCACCTTGAACAAGGCACTTCACCTCTCCCTCTCTCTAGCTGCAGACCTAGGGATCACATGTGCTTGCCTGCCTTTCAAGGGTGTTGTGATCTTGGGCTTAATTCCTGCGCTGATTGATTTTTGTGGTGCGAGTGGGGGTGATTGAGTTTGGGTGTGCTCTCCTAGCTACGTGATGTGCTTTGTAGATTTTAAATTATGCACAAGTGCCTGGGGATGTAGGGGCAAGGCACTGTTTGTAGAAACCGAAATAAGACAATGCTAGTAAAGCACTTGAAGGTCCTTCAGCAGGAGGCCCTAGGGAACTGAAAAATGGTTATTTCAATCCTTCTTTTACAGAAAAGTCACGGATTGATTTTTGCTCCTCATCACGCAGCGAGTCACTGGCAGGGCTGGGAATAGAATGCTGGAGCCTTGAGACCCTGTCCCATTCTCTGGCCAATAGATTGCACCGGCTAGATGCACGTGACTGGTTTGGGGAGGGCAGGGCGGTGGTGAGATGGTTGGAGAGAAGTCCCTTCTCTCTCCATTGAAGCGTCTGGTTTGAAGTTTTGACAGTCCCTGGTGCTTCCCTGCAGGTGAAGCTGGTGAACATTCGCAATGATGACATTACAGATGGCAACCCGAAGCTGACCCTGGGGCTCATATGGACCATTATTCTCCACTTTCAGGTAGGGATGTGACTTGTTGAAGGGCACGGAGCGGAAAGGGGGACGTGTTGGGTCCCCAGGGCTCTGGCATCTGTCTGGAGAACATGAGTATATTTAATGATAATGCTGTCATACAGATTGGTCTGGAGGATTAGCATAGATAGCAGTGTCATGGAGACTAGGCCAGCAGAGAATAAAAATTCTCTTCTCTGGACATTTACATAATTAAATCACTAATGATGGATTGTGTGTGCTGTGGGCCTTTGATTGGCACCAAGGTTATTGGCAGTTGCTGTTTGCTCAGCTGAGCTGGAAAGCTGAGCCCTCCAGGGCTCTCCAGCGCATTGAGCAGGGGAAAAAGGAGAGTAAATTTGGAGAAGGGTGTCTGGGGAGTGTGTGATTATGACATTCCAGGATGCAGTCCAGACCAGTGCGGAGCTGGGACCCCACTTGCTCTGCACCCTTGGGTGCCTTGGAATGCTTTGTTGCTTTAAGTCCCAACCTGGGCCCCTTGCAAACAGCCAAATAGAATGCAGATCACCTCCGGATTGTCTGTGAATAGCTGCAGCCTTCCAGCACATTCCAGTCACCCTCCAACTTCCGCCAGCCTTGATTACCACCAGCAGTGACTCCAACATACTCCCAGATTTCCTCCCCAAAATGTGAGTTCTGCATTGTCCAGCCCTCTCCTGGACAGTCCAGATATTGGAGGCCCATTGCCTATGTAGGGGGTCAATGTACAACAGTTTCCTACCCTAAATGGAGATACCATCACAGTTCAGTTCAAAGACAACACCGGCTTCGTTTTGATTGAAGAATAAAACAAGTTTATTTAATTACAAGGAGAAAGATTTTATGTGAGTGAAAGTTTGAGGCATTGAAGTTCAAAATGGGTACAAGAGAAATGAAGAGAAACTTTCCAGTAACTAAACTTAACAAACTAGACTTGGTTCAAGGTAAATTCTTACCACAGGTTCCCAGCAACATTTCTGAGAACATTCCCAAGTCAGGATCTGCCCGCAAAGGGCTGGTTTCTTTTGTCTTCTTTGATGAAAGAGAGAGAGAGCTGGATAGGCAGAGATACCATAGTGTGTCAGTCCAGTCACCCTTTGAAATGCATTTTCCTGAGGGTTACCCCTAGGTAAAGTTCATTCCAGCGGGGAAGAGAGAGACTGGTAGTGAAAGAGGTTCCATGCTGCTGTTTCCTGCCCCTTTGCTGTCTCAAGGACCTTGTTTACTACTTATATGTAAATTGAGGTAAACACATATTCCTTTGTTTAAGATAAGCCTGCTTAATCACTTCTGCTTGATTGGGGCTAAGTGGGTTTGAACATGTGCTGCCATCGTGGGGGAATTCATAATTTTATATATATTTCTGCTACACACATTTCACCTTGATGGTGTTGACCAGTGAGTTATTAGTTTTCACAATACAAGGCATATTGTGTACAAGGATTATTATGATAGTGTGTCGGGTTTGAATATAGGGGTGCATTCAGTTACAGCGAGCTCACGTTTGTATAGCAGCCTTCCTTCCAAAAGCTCTCTGTCCTTCACACACTCTCCTCTATGTATCGTTTGTACAGTCAATTAGTAACCACAGCTCCTTTCTCTCGTGTAGAAGACAGCAGCTGCGTGGCAATGCAGCTCGGCAATTCAGGATGTGAGTGGACGGACCAGTCCATCCAGCTGAGGTTGCTGGAGGAATTTAGGTTGGCAGAGTGTAATTGCCCGGGTGGGAGTTGATCATGACGCTGAGATTAGCACCTCTGTTCTTACAAAACACGTCACAGGGTCTCTGATGCCACAGGCTGTCAGGACATCAGTCTTAGATGTCAGCAGAAAGGCAGCACGTGCGGCAGCACAGGGCCCTTAACATCACGCTTGTGCGTTGTTTCTGTGTCGGCTTGGATCGCCGTGTTTGAGGCCCCGTGGGGCGTGCCTTGTGCCAGCCATGCGAACTGCTGCCTTGAAGTGCTGGCAGTGAGATTTGGTGTGATTGAGTGTCTTGGGTGGAGCTGCAATCTCAGAGTGCCGGGGTGCTGTCAGGCACAGCAATGGCAGGTTGGTGGAGTCGGGAGAGAGGGAATGCCAGCGCTACAGAGTGGCCTTGGGAGCTCCTGTGCTTCCTGCCCTTTGTTGGCAGCTGTTCTCCACAGGATTTGAGTTTTCCTCACCGCGGCTCATGGGTGGACAGATGAGTTTCTGAGTGGCATTCCTCACTGCGGAGCTCCTCTCCCCGTGGGTGACCATTGTTCACGGGAGTGCTGGACCCACACGCATGTGATAGGGGTAATCCAGACCCCTGACAGGAACTACGTCATTCTGCTCCGCAAGAGCAATCCCAGCGCTAGCTGACTGAAGAATAATTTGTTTCTGGGGAATTTTATTTGTTGATGGCAGCCCAGTGGTCACAGCTGCCTGGGAGGAAGCCGAAGATTTTCGCTGAGCAGGCCTCTCTGAATCCAGCACCCTGGAGCCGCCTGTAACCAAACCAGTTTCGCTCCCCGTTCTCTGTGCGTATATGCAAGTCCGGGTGGCATGTATTAGCCTGTCCTGAGCATTCCTTACCAGTCTCCCTTGGCAGCTGTTGCCATTCTGTGATGGAGGATGCTCTGAAGCTGTGGTGGGGTCACTGACTTGGCTAATTTTTGCATTTCTGCCTGTGGATGTAGATTGTGATTGAGTTTTTGCCTGTCTTGTGGCTGTGTTCTTGTTTGGTTGTTTGGCTAAGCGTGGGCAGCTCTCTAGGGCACGGTGTGTTTATACTGGTCGGCTCCCTGCTTCTGCAATGGGTGGAGGTGAGAGGCTGTATATTGATGAGAAATTAACACCACTTCATCAGTCACTTGCCTTCATCGTCCGTGCAAGTGTCTGCCTGTTTTGGTGCATTTGTCTGCTTCCTGAGTGGGCCCCCAGCACCTGGCTAGAGGCGTGTAGTGTGAGACCAACGGGCCTTCGCTGCCGGCTGCTGGCTCTGTTCCTGTGTGAACAAATTCCTGAGAACTGCTCCATTCAGTGAACCCACTGGGGAGACTCATAGCGAATGCTCTGAAAAGAGACTCGTGTTTTTAGGTGCTCAGTTTGAGACATCTTAAAGGGGGCTTGATTTTCAGAGGGCAAGTGCTCTGCACTTCTTGAAAACCAGGCCCTGCCCCTTTACGGTGCCTTAAGTTGAGTGTCCGAAATCACTAATCTCTTTTGGAAGTGTTAGCCTGGGGTCTAAACAATCAGGGCCTCAAGTTAAAGGAGTCACTGTTACTTGTGAAAATCCCGCTCCTTCTTTTAGAGTGAAACCTCCTGGCTGGTACAAGGGGGTAAGAGCTGGAGCATCCATACGCATTTCTTTTGCCAGCTCTCTGTTCTGAATGACGCCCTTCCTGTTCTCTGGGAAGAAATAGATGGGCCGCCGCTGAGGCGGGCTTTGCAAAGTTTGAGATGTTCACACTCATCTCTAGTCAGAGTCCACAAGAGTGCACAGCCAGGGCTGCAATGTTGTGAAGATTTTAATATATTCCCTTCAAGCGCCTATTGGTTAACTTGATTAACTCTTGGGAACTTAAATCTTGGCTTTTAGGGGTATGTCCTTAGGCCACTCCGATGGCAGATTTGCACTCCCTAAATTGGATGCATGAGTGTATCTATAAATCTGGGCCTAAATGTGTCGACTACACTCTGACTAGAGTGAGTGCTGTGGGCGTTGGAAGCCATAAGAGTTGAGCAGGGTCAGAACGCAAAGCAGACTGATAACTTTTATGGGCGTGTGAGATATTCGGCCTCATGTTTTCGGCCATAATTATTTCTTACTCCTGTGTGGGACCATCAGCTCGAGCCCTGACCTCACTCCAGCACTGAGAAACAAAATGAGTGAATTCAAGCCCTAAGTAGAAGGTGAATGAACTGTCCTTGTCTGTGTGTGGCCACCTCCTCTCCCTATTTCCTAAGACCCTACAAAGTGAGGTGCCAACATTCAGAGGCTAGGATAAAAAGGGGCCCCTTGCCAAAGTCTCCCACATAGTTCCTGTTTTTTCGGCTCGTTTCGGATGTCTCGGGGGACACTAGGTGGTGCTGCTGCACTGCAGTGGGGCTGAAGGACAGGGGCTGGATTTCCAAGGGAGTGTACTGCAGTTCTGAGGCAGATGGATGGGAGTGCAGGAGCCATCCGGCGGCACTGTCCTGGAGCTGATTCGGGCTTGCTCCCTCCCCAGTCAAGATGTGACAACCTACCAGCCGTGGGGATTTGCTGAGGATAGCTGGTCTGGCCCAGGCAGATTAAGCGCTTACAGCTGGGCCAGCTCCCTGGGTTTACATGCTCCCTGTTGTACATTGCCTCTCTGCCTGGAATAAGGAGATTTCTTCTAGGGATGTAGCTCTGTTGCTAACCCCTTAATCTCGTTCATGCCCTCCATATTTGAAAGTCCATAGCCTGCTGCTGCAAAGAAACAGCTGAGGGGCAGTGCAGCGTCCTGTGCTTCGAGCTGCTGGTGCGATTCCTGCACTGCAGGCCTAGCGACCATGACTCATCTCCCTGTTTGCTGGGGGGCTGGTGCAAACCCTGCGCGGTAGAGGTGGGCCCGTAGTTTGTTTTGCCTTTTCTCTTGGCACCAACAAGCCCCTTGCTGGTTGAGAGGGGGCTTGGAAGGAAACAAATGAAACCTCAGCTCAGGGGCAGTGCGAGGGAGCAGCCCTAGGAGCTGGTGTCTCTGGGTTTGGGAAGCTGCAGTTGGCCACTCTGCTGTTTGCTGCTCTGCCGTTGGGGTCTGTTTGGTGGGCAGAGGGCAGGCTGGCTGCTGCAGGTGTTTAGTGCGTGATGTGCATTTTGCTACAAGGAGGGGAACGGTCAGAGCTCCCTGTTCCAACCCAGCCAAATCCCCACTCTCTAGGGAGGGGTGGAGCAGGCAGAGTGCTGGGTTTTAGTCACAAAGTGTGTGTGTGTGTGTTGTGGAGACGCTCCGATCCCCATCGTGTGACTCTGCGTAAGGTGGAAGGATGCTGGTGTGACCTTCCCGTGGTAGCTCTGGGCAGAGGAGCTTGAGTTCACCTTGGGGATGCAGGAAGAAGGTAGGATGGGCACTAAGTGCACTCCCTGTTCCGCCATCGGAAATCACACTAGGGTGTGTGCTGCTGACCTAACGTTCCAGCACCCAGCGACTCCCTTCTCTAACGGTGCCCAAGCTGCTCAGGATTCCTCGGCCGTCCTGTGCGGCAAGAAGGACGGTTAACCCTTTGGGGAGGTTCCACTCCCGCCGTATGCTCCTCCGCTGTGATTGGAGGAAAAGCAGCCTGCCTATAGCCAGAGTGGAGCAGGCGAAGGCTGTTTATTTGATAACCATCAGCAATACAGACTCAGAGTAAACATCAGGCAGTGTGAGCAGACCCTCTGAAATGCCTTGACCGTAGCCCGGAAGAATCTGTTTCTGTGTAGGGGCAGGAATTTGTGGGTTTCCCACACAGCGTTGGCCATGGGATTTCCCGTTGGTCTGCAGGCTGAGTCTCCCCGTCTTCTCCGTGCTTCCCCCTACTTCTCCCCACCCTTTTCTTTATGCTACCTTTGCTCAATCTTCCTTTTTCTGACTTCCCACCCTCCTTTCTTCCCCCTCCCCATCCTCCTCCAGCCTCTCCTTCCCTCCCTCTCCCCCTATTTCTGTCTGGTTCTTGCTTTCTGTTTGTGTTACCGAGGGCAGTGCTCCAATTACCTCATATTTGGAGAGAGAAAGCTGCAGCCAATCCGGTCTCTGTCTGCTTTTAGGTCAAGTGATTTCTGAACTGCAGTGAGATGCTTTGAATTTGTCTTCTTGCAGCTTCTAGTCTGTAAGATGGCTGTCTGGAACAGCAGCAGCTGGGAGCGACTCTGTGTGTGTGAGTGAGGGTGAGAGAGAGAATATGGGGGATTGCCCGCAGTGCTGCGTGTTTTAAAATGTGCATCTAAGCTGATGAAGCTAAGGTCAGGATTTATCCAGGAGCCTGGGACCAGCTTAGCTGCATTATTACTGGCATTTTCTGCTCGGAGGAGATGGGGAATTCTCTGGGCTGCGTTAAGGAACCGAAAGATCAGGCTGCTGGCCCAGGAAAGGCTCCTCTGTCTCCCCCAAAAAGGGTTCGTTTTAAACGGAAGCGGAGGGGGAAGAAGAAGAGAATGGTGCCAGAGGCAAATCCCAAGGAGCAGCCCTTGCCTGGCGGGGAGATTGCTGAAGATGATGAGGCACTGGAGAAGTTCAAAGTACAGCCTCAGCAGGAGGAAGGAGATGAAATTGCCAAGACCCTGCACCAAGGCACTTCACAGCCCCCGGATCCTAATCCCAGCTCAACTCCAGAGGCACTGCCTCAGGGTCTCCTTGTACAGGTGAAAGAGAGATTTCAAGGGGAAGTCCAGAAGGCTCAGCTGGTGGTTGAGCACTGGCCCTCAGGGTCTGGGAGTAGGAGGGATTCCCCTGAGGAGGGCACCACAGTCATTGCCCGCCTGCTAGACAACCCTGCGGAGAAGAACTGTGAGAAGGCTGTGAGCAGGCTGGTTGAGTTTCAAAGGACAGGACCTGGCAGCAGCAGAGCTGTGCTGTTGCCTTTACAAAGGGAGACTGCAGTCAAAGACAACAAGAGGAGGGATGAAGACCAGCTTGTGTCCAGGTGTAACGCGGTGTCTAGAGAGGAGCCAGCAGGCGGACGAGGGCCAGAGAAGCCTGCAACTTTGGTGGAGGCTGGCAGGTCTCCGGAGGCCTGGGATACAGAAGAAGGGGATGAAAGTATTTCAAGTGCCATGTGGACAGGTTCATGGTTCGTAGAGCCAGTCACCATCTCAGAATTGTCCACGCCATCGCCCATGGTGGACCAGGTGGAAAACCAAGGCTTTGAGAAGTTCCAAAGGCTGTCATTGTCACGAGAGAAACCTGCCCTCAAGGGGGGAGAGGGCTCCTGGACCCAGCCTGGAACTAAACTACCTGCCTCTCAGAGTGACTCTTCATTCAGCGGGCTGACCACCAGCACTGCCCAGCGCTCCTCAGGATATGGAAGTGACTCGTCCCATCATCCCACCAGGGATATTGTACCCACTCAGATCTCGGGGTCGATCTTGGAAGATGGCTGCACACCCCCTGCACAAGAGGACAGCCAGATTCAGAGGGGCAGGACGGAGAAGGCCATGAAGACTTCTGGAGGAAAGGTCAGTGCTTGTATTCATTTCTTTCAAAGATGGGGGAGGATGCTGTCCTGAATATCAGTGAGCCAGCCCAGCCCTCCATTTCCCAGTTGACTCCAGTCTGCTTAGCCCTGTGTCTAGTGCTGTGAATTACAGCCACACATGGGGAAGTGGCAGGTTAAATCCGATTCAAGATGCTGAAGAAGTGTCTGTCTCCACCCTGAGGAGCTGCATGGCTCTGGTAGCCCACAGGTGTGATTTGCAGGGAGATCTGTTAGCAATGTCAGATTAGGAGAGCAGGGAGTGCATGGGCTTTGTAGACTGACCCTGTTTGTACTTTGCTGCCTCTACCCTGTAATCTGCCTAGAGTGTGTGCAGGTTGAGAGCGGGAACAGCACTCGAAGTAGAAGCAGGAGGATGTGGGAAGGCAATTACTTGTGTTTTAGGTGTAATTGCCTGTGTGTCACTTGAGAGGCACTGACTGTAGTTAGCTCCTTCACCCACTTTCAAGGGGTTGCTCACAGCACATTCCTTCCCTTCTGACACTTGTGTGGCGTGCACGCTCCCCCCTTTGTCTGCATGCATTTAACATTTCGGTGAAACGTTGGCACTAATTAAAAGTGGGGGAAGGGGCAGTATTGCAAAGTGTGTTGGTTAGGAAGGAGGCTTGTTAGAATGGTCCTAAAAATGGGTGGGTGCATTGCTGCCAGACAGGGCCAGGCAGCAACATTCAATAGTGACGTCCCTGGCTGTTTATCAGTGGAGGAGAAAGAGTTAAAACTGGCATACTGACCACTTACCAAGTACTTTTGTTGGCTGCTGTCAGTCTGTGGGGTGGAAAGGGGGCAGAGACCGGAAGAGCCTAGAGTGTATAGGGAACACAATTGAAATGGTGGGAGACACCCCCTGATTCAGCGTCAAACCTGTAGCATGGCAGGCAGAGAGCAATTCAAACAGAGAAGCACGATTGGGTTGTTAATCAGCGGAGAGAGGGAAGGAGCTCGTGTTACAGGTATCCTGTGTAGTTCCTGGCAACCCAGTGTGATTCCAGAAAGGAAAAGCGGCCTCCTTTCTCTGGGGTGAAGGGGAACTCAGCCAGTCCGAGTCCATCTCCTCTCAGGCAATAGAATCCTGCCCTGGAGCAGCAATGCCGTTTGTGGAAATGGAGCGGTTGGGAGGAGTGCTGTGCCTCGGATAGTCAAAGGGGTTGGGTGGGCATTGGCTAGTGGGATGTATTTTAGCCTGGGAAGGGCTAGATGAGTGTACGCTGGGTTTTTGGCTCAAGACCATGGTGATATAGGACGGGTTGCTGGAAGAGATTGGTTATTGCATGTTATGCTTTGAGGGCAGTGAAATTGTCTCCTTGTATTTTGGACTTGTGGCCAGAGGTCTCTTGTGTCTGTATTTGAAGTTGTGGGTGGCAGAAGACCCTGCATTTGTTTTGGGAGTTGCTTCAGAGGAGAGCGTCACTATTCTCTGCAATTTGGGGAGCAGAAGGGCCTCCTCTGATTTGTGATGGACTTGAGTCCCTCGGTCCAGACTCTCAGCGCAGTTTGGGCTGCTGGGGATGGGGCTTGGCCCATGAGATGTAGAGATCAGTAGGCAAAAGGAGCTTGGTGCTGAATATTTTGGCTCGTTGGGCCAAGGCTATTACCTTGATGTACTGGAGAAGGCAGCTCTGTATTTAGACACCAAGGTCGGTGGGAACAGAGCACTGCTGTCCCGATAAAAGTGGTTGATCTTTAAAAAAAAAAAAAAAAAATGCAGAGGAATTTTGTGAGCTGATGCACGAGTAAGGAAGGCTCTGTGCTTGAGCTCCAGGTTCCATATGCTCATCACCCCCTTCTCCAATTCCTTTATCCCAAGAGCAGGCTTTTAAAGGAGGGGTGGCACCTCCCCTCAGTATTAGTAGTACAGTGGAGCGTCCATCCCAAATATGGGGCATGTGTGGATCCTGCGGATGTAGCTGCATTTTCTGTCCATTTCTCCAGCCTGGGGAGTGGGGCAGGCAAAGGCCCAGTAATCTGGGGACAGATGACTATGTCGTTAGTTATTTAGATGGTACGCGAGGTGCATCGTGCATTTGTTATGGCCGTGGTGCCTCGCAAGCTGCTGTGTCATGTGATCCTGTCGGTCTATCAGCCCATTGCTTTAAGGAAATCCCTGTTTTGGGTCCAGAAGAGTTAAAGCCAAAACCGGCTGCATGGCAGCAACCGCCAAAGAGCAGTTTTGTGTGTGATAAGCGTGTCAGACTCCAGAGAGGGAGGTGAGCAGTGGCATACCAATTACACTGCTGCCACTCCTCTTTGTGCTTCCGCAGAGTCTTCCTCAGACGTCTGGGGGAAGGGAGGATCCTTTACCTTTAGCCCTGCAGTTTCCTTTCCCTTCCCTGCAAGGGGAATCGTCACTGGAGCTGGACACTGTGAGCAGTAGGAGCCAGGTGAAAATAAGGGCTGTCAAGCAATTAAAAAAAAATTAAGCTCAATCACAGTTAAACAGTAACCGAATACCATTTAAAATACAAATACCATTTGTAAATATTTTGGGTCTGGAATGTTCAAATCTATTGATTTCAATTACAACACAGAATACAAAGTGTACAGTGCTCACTTTGTATTGATTTTTGATTACAAGTATTTGCACTGTAAAAAATCAAACAAATAGTATTTTTCAATTCCCCTATTACAAGTATTGTAGTGCAATCTCTTTATCTTGAAAGTTGAACTTACAAATATAGAATTATGTACAACCACCCCCGCGTTCAGAAACAAACCAGTGTAAAACTTTAGCGCCTACAAGTCCAATCAGTCCTACTTCTTGTTCAGCCAATCGCTGAAACAAACAAGTTTGTTTTACATTTCCAGAAGATAATGCTGCCAGCTTTTAGTTTACAAAAGCACCTGAAAGTGAGAACAGGCACTGTTGTAGGTGTTGCAAGACAGTTACATGCCACATGTGCTAAAGATTTGTATGTCCCTGGATGCTTCAGCCACCATTCCAGAGGATGTGTCCATTCTGATGACGGGTTCTGCTAGATAACGATCCAAAGCAGTGCAGACTAATGCATGTTCATTTTACTTATCTGAGTCAGATGCAGAGCTGGCCCAGCTATTCTGTACAGCCTTCCCGTGGGTGTGTGTGTGTGGGGTGCCCCAGGCCTCTATGTGGTGGGGTGTGGGGCTGGCTTGGGGGATAGAGGAGAACATCCCGCAGCACTCACTGGTGGTGCAGCTGAGGCTGGGCTGCCCTGCTGCAGTCCTCGGGTGGGGCTGGAGCCGGAAGAGGCAGGGTGGGGAGGACCAGGGCTGGGGGCTTGGGGAAGGGGTGGACTGGGGCAGAGCAGGGGCTGGAGCAGCACACGCTGCATAGGGCACCACACAGCTGCGTACTTTGCATATGGGTAAGGACGGCCCTGGTCAGATGCCACCAGCAGAAGGTTGATTTTTCTTTTTTGGCATTTTGGGTTCTGTAGTTTCCGCATCAGAGCATTGCTCTTTTAAGACTTCTGAAAACATGCTCCACACCTCATCCCTCTCAGATTTTGGAAGGCACTTCAGATTCTTAAACCTTGGGGCGAGCGCTGTAGCTATCTTTAGAAATCTCACATTGGTACCTTATTTGCATTTTGTCAAATTTGCACTGAAAGTGTTCTTAAAATGAACAACATGCTGGGTCATTGTCTGTGGAGTGAACACAATCCCTGGCTCACAATGAGACACAATCTGGCCATACATTTAATACCATACAGTTTTCCAAAGATATGGTGCAAAGCTGCCCTGTCTGCCACGCTAGGCACAGTGCAGACATATAGTCAGTGACAGTCCCTGGTTTACAGCTTAAGGGTGGCTGGACAAATAAGTGAGTGAGGGATGGGAGGAGAGCAGGCAAGGTAAACAAGGGGTCGAAGGTCAGCTATAGGTGCTGTGTGTTCAAGGTGATGATAACGAGAAACCCTGACCCCTGGCAATGTCTAGCCAGAAACATTTCAGTTTAGTATCCTCCATTCCGGGGGACTCTGGATCGAGCTCTGTGTCTTGGATTTATTTAGAACGAAGACATTCATTGTTAGGCAAAAGCAGGGGCGTTGCTGTTGCAGCTTGGGTGACTCTTACGCTGAGCCGAGCCTGGGAGTCTTCAGCAGCACAGAGGGAGCGCAGCTAGGTTGTAAGAACAGGCCCATTTCTGCAATTTCCTGGCAGTAGCTGGGTCCAGTCCATGCACCAGTACTTTACCCCAGAGTGCTCAGCCAGACCCGATTTCTCTGAATTCAGCATGGGAGGAAAAGCTGTTCCGATAAGCCATCTGGAGTCATCATAGGAGGCAGAGATGCTCTGATTGGCAGAGTCTGTTGGAAGATGTTATCTGCAATGCTGACTCTAGCTGGGCTTGGTATACAGCCACCTAGCCAAGCAGGACTTTGTTCTGGTAGGAAAATCTTTCTAAGACCAGGGTTTAGAGACTTTTCCCATCTCCACCTGCTGCTAATGCCCTGGAATTCATTTGTTTTTCTGAAGTATTGCTACTTGTTCTCCATGCGCCTACCTCAGAAAGATACATTCAAAGGGCACAATGTAAATCACCAAGACATGCTAACAGTATGTGGTGTCTGGCTCTTAAACACAGGAGCAAATGAAGGGCATTTTTCTCTCTGTCTTCCAGCACCTTCACCCCATTGCCCTGTCTGTCCGTCTCAGGTATTTCCAAAGCGCTCACCACTGATTATCTGGGGGTGCTCTCTGGGAGAAGTGCAGAAAAGATGACTTGTAGGTAGGCTGTATTGACTGGCTGGATGAATTAAAGGGAAAAATTACAATTTCCAGCTGAAAATGTCGCACTTACCATTGTTGCAGGTAACCTCTAAAAATCACAATAACTGAAAGAGCTTAAAGGAAAAATATCTTTTTGCCTTTTTTCATGTTGTTAGCTTTGTGCATTTGACAACGCTTTGTGCATTGTCAGTTTCACTGTTGTTGGTGTTTACCCTTAACCCTTCCCCCCAGAAGCTGCAAAGCTGAAACTGCAGAAGCAGCAGCCAGGGGTGTGTACAGAGAAAGGGGGTGAGAAAGGAGGGTTGGGCCTTAGCTAGTGTAATTGATGGGGCTGCCCAGAAGGCCCAAGTAAAGCTCACCAGGGGAGCAAAAAAACCTTTAACTTTTTTAAAATTAAAAAAAAAAGACATGAAAGCATTTCAGGAGAGACTATTTAAAGGGGAAGGGGTGGGGTGGTGGTAAAAATTGGAATACACCATAGTCATAGATTCCAGTGCCAGAAGGGACCACTGTGATTAGCTGATTAGCCATAGAACTGTCCTGAAATAATGTGTAGAGCAGATCTTTTAGAGAAACATCCAATCTTGATTCAAAGCATGTCAGTCATGGAGAATCCACCGTGATCCTTGGTCAGTTGTTCCAATGGTTAAGTATCCTCGCTGTCAAAAATGTGCACATTATTGCCAGTCTGAAGTTGTTCAGCTTCAGCTTCCAGCCATTGGATCGTGTTAGACATTTCTCTGCTAGACTGAAGAGCCTGTTATTAAATAGTTGTTCCTCGTGTAGGTACTTATGGGATATAATCATGTGATCCCTTAACCTTCTCTTTGTGAGACTCAAAGCCCTCCATCTCTTTAGTTTATCACTGTAAGACAGGTTTTCTAATCCTTTAATCGTTCTCGTGGCTCTTCTCTGAACCCTCTCCAATTTGTCAACCTCCTTCTTGGAGTGTGGGCACTAGAACTGGACAGAGTATTTCAGCAGCAGTTGCACCAGTACCAAATACAGAGGTAAAATAACCTCTCTACTCCTACTCGAGATTCCCCTGGTTATGCATCCTTGGATGCAATATTAGTCCATTTCAAAGCTCCCAGGCTATAGCATCCCTTTAATCAAACTTCCTTTGCTCTGAAAAGCCTTATGTGCAGTTACTCTGAATTTGCCCTGCCCTCAGCTTTCAGTTCATTTGAGTCTGCACCGATCCTAGCAATTGTGGCAGTAAAAATAGAGAAGCTGTACTCACGTGATCTGTCTTTATATATAACGAGGAGTCCTTGTGGCACCTTAGAAACGAACACATTTATTTGGGCATAAGCTTTTGTGGGATGGAACCCACTTCATCAGATGCACTTGACCCTCCAGTTGGTAAGGCGACTCCCATCTTTTCGTGTGTGTATGTGTGTGTGTGTGTACACACCTGCTACTGTATTTTCCACTCTGATGAAGTGGGTTATAGCCCATGAAACCTTATGCCCAAATAAATTTGTTAGCCTCTAAGGTGCCACAAGGACTCCACGTTGTTTTTGCAGATACAGATTAACACAGCTACCACTCTGAAACCTGTCTTTAGATATGGATCCCTGGCTTGGACTTTTCATATGAGACTGGCTCCTGAGACCCCACGTACAATGTGTAATATATAGAAATAAAATGTACATAACTTGCCCAACAGGGTTCTTCCTGCTTCCAAAGTGCCGTGTAACCCACGATACCATGTCTTTACAGATCTCCGATATTTACATCAGTGGGGAGTCAGGGGACATGTCTGCTAAGGAGAAGCTGCTTTTGTGGACGCAGAAGGTGACTGCAGGTTACGTGGGAGTGAAGTGCACCAACTTCTCTTCGTGCTGGAGCGACGGGAAGATGTTCAATGCTCTCATTCACAGATACAGGTGTGCAAAGAGGAGTCTGGCTTGGCTACGAGGGAGGTTAAGGCTCCTTGTTCTATCTTAGCATTTAGCAGTCTGCACCTTGAAATCCTAGTTCTGCCCAACACAGAATAATGGAGGAGGGGCACTCTGCTCTGGACCCCACACAGCAGAAAAGGCTGAGCACATGCACAGTTGCAAGGAGTGTTGGCCTTTTAGCAAGGGGGGAGAAAGCTTTAAAACCAGATTATGGAGGTGCTGCTGTGCTGTTAATGTCATGAGTTCCCACTCTGCTCTCAGTGACTAATAATACTTAGCACTTCAGTGCCACCTTCCATCTGAGCATCTCCAGGCTTTCTTGAAGCAGCAATTAAGCCTCTGACAAAACTCCTTGTGAGCAGCTAGGCAAGTGGTATTATCTCTCTCTCCACGCTGCACATTGAGTTGGTGCAGAGCTGGGATTAGAACTCAGCAGGGCTGACTCCTGGCTTTGACCACTAGACAGCGCTGCTGAGGGTGAAGGAAATGAGCTAAAATTGTCAGTAAGGTCAATGCATCATAAAATGTCTCCAGACAACATCTGTCACCTGGGTACCCTTTGTCAGACAGTGACTGAATGACCATGGGCAACCTCCAAAATGGAAAGGAGCGGGGTCATGAGCACTCTGCAGAAGGAATTGGAAATCTCATGCCAAAATGCCCCCCCTTGAAGATGGAAAAGTAGGGGGTGGGGGTAACTGTTTGTGGGGTTAGGAGTCCTAAGCAGTGTGTACCCCCAGCACTGAGCTGGGTGTAGCAGATTTAAAGAGCTAGCCAGGAAGTCTCTGCTTTTCTTGCCTTGAATGTGAAGATCTTCTGGTCCTAATCCTCATTTGCGCTTTATGTCCTGTTGCAGAATTGCGTACCCAGTTGCCTTAACAGTGCTTGCTCCTGGCATCTTGGGGGAATCACTTGGGACCCCCTTTGTAGTATTAGGAGCCTCCCTCCTCGTCCTTGGTCTCCATGTACCCGTGTATCATGTATGGTTAGCGGTGTCTGGCTGTGAAAACCCAGTGCGGTACCAGAAGCAGAGTGTCACCTTGGCTAGGTGTGAAGGTGGCTGTCTCTGAGCTTTTGGGTGTGTCTTACAGGCCGGATATGGTGGACATGGAGCGGGTGCAGATACAGAGTAACCGGGAGAATCTGGAACAGGCCTTTGAGGTTGCAGAGAGGCTTGGAGTCACCCGGTTGCTGGATGCCGAAGGTGAGAGACGATGGTGATTGACCCAGCTGGGTAGAAGATTACCTCTCCCCCCTCACTCCTCTGACTTGCGTTTTTGTCCCCTTGCCCCAGATGTGGATGTTCCATCTCCAGATGAGAAGTCTGTGATAACTTACGTGTCTTCAATCTACGATGCCTTTCCCAAGGTCCCCGAGGGAGGAGACGGGATCAGCGCGATAGTAAGAACTGCCGCTTTTTACACCTTCTGACCCTAATTCTATGGAAGGCTGGTCTGTAAGCACCTTGTGTCGTGACTGGGGGTGGTGTGAGTTGCCTGCCTTATCTCCAGGAGAAAAGTTTGGAGGCTTCCATCTCCAGCTACAACAGATGGTATCCTCCCCCTCACCCCCCTCCCCCCAAAAAAGGGGGTGGGGGCAGCGGAGGTTTGTGCTGCTTAGCAGGCATTGAGGGTCCATCCAGCACAGAGACTGGAATCAGGAGAGAGAAGTGGGGATTGGAGCTCATGTCAGCTTGCCACTGTGGAGCAGCATGGAGCAATTTACAGCTTCCCAGCAAGGGGGGCTACCCTTTAATGCTCTTGTGCACCATCAAAGTCCCTTGGTTCTCTGTGGGTACGTGTGAGCAGCCTGAGACTGTGTACTGAATTCTCCTCTCTGGGCAGCTGCGTAACATAGCTCTGTGGTGCCCTGGAGATAGGCGCTTATAGCAAGGTCCTGCTTTCCCCTCTGTGCCGGGGAAACTGCATCACAAGAGGGGAGGCGCTTTCAGCTTGGGTTGTGCGGAAGATGTCGCCACTCTGAGTCGCAGTGATGCACGTTCTGTTTGTTCCCTCCCCTGCTTTGGCTGGCAACGTGTTGGGGCCCAGCTGCGATATTTTGCCCGTTGCTTTGTGCAGCTGCTTTCCAGTATTAGCACTTCAAATGGCTCCCTCTTTTCCTCCCAGGAGGTCGATTCAAGATGGCTAGAGTACCAGAACCGCGTGGACTCCCTCATCCCCTGGATCAAACAGCACACGATACTGATGTCAGATACATCCTTCCCCCAGAACCCTGTTGAGCTAAAGGTAAGGGTTTCCTTGCAATGTCTGGTGCCAGTTGTTGGCTTTGGGCTTAACTGGTGGTAGCCCAAGATGGTGCCGAGGGCTGTGTGCTGATACAGCTGTCTCCCATTGCAGGCACTTTATAATCAGTACATACACTTCAAAGAAACAGAAATCCCAACAAAAGAACAAGAAAAAGGCAGGATAGAGGAGCTGTATAAACTACTAGAGGTAAGAGACTTCTCAGCTGCATGACTGGTCACTGGGAACATTTTGTTTTTCAAGATTTACTGTACGTTCAATTTGGATTTGTTTTGAAACAGAGAAACAAAAATAACCCTGAGGGTATATTATAAAGCAAGCAGCATTGCTGAGGCAACCTACTGAGGTATAGGTTCTTCTGCTGCTCCAATCACTGTGGTATCCAAGCACCTTCTAGCCGTGTGTTAGCCCCTTGACTGCGTGGTTTAGAGAGGGTGGTCTGAGGATAGAGGCAGCTGCTCTCAAGACGGTGTAGAGGAAGCTTCATTCAGGTTAGGGGTATGCAGAGCTATAGCCAAGAAAACTGGTGCCCTCCTCTCCCAATAGATGTTAGTGGAATAAGTCACTCAGATGCTGTCAACCGTGTAATAGAGCAGGGTAAGAGAAGCTGTTCTGCTACTGTGTTTCCAGGTATGGATTGAATTCGGCCGCATCAGGCTGCCCCAAGGTTACCACCCCAATGACGTGGAGGAGGAATGGGGCAAGCTGATCATAGAGATGCTGGAGCGTGAGAAGTCGTTGCGGCCAGCAGTGGAGAGGTTGGTACTGAACTGTGGGAATGTAGAGCTTACTGGATCCCTGTTGAGAATTCTCTCTTCTGCCACCACTATGGTGGCTGAAGGTGTCCTGGAGAGGCTCGTGTCTCTGATTTTATTTCTTTTGTCGCAGGCTGGAATTGCTGCTACAAATCGCTAACAAAATTCAGAATGGTGCTCTGAACTGTGAAGAAAAACTCACTCTGGCAAGGAACACACTGCAGGCCGTGAGTGTTGGTGTTAGTCTCCCATGTCTCATGTCTATTGTCCTCTTTCCTTCCCTCAAACTCGCCTCTATAACCTGGCATAGCTGCCTTTCTGCTTAGACCTCAGCACCTCACTCTTGGGATGTTGAGCTTATTCTGAATAGGGCGTGGGGTTCGTGGTGGAACAGGAGCTCCCAGTGCTGTAGTTAAGAAGGTGAACATGGTCATTGGATGTATTAGCAGGGGAACATCAAGGAGGAGCATGGAGGTGGTGTTACTTTTGTGTATGGCATCGGTGAGACCCTTACTGGCCATTGTGTGCAATCCGGTGTCCATGCTTCCAAAGGGATGCTGAAAAATTGGAAAGGGTTCGGCATAGAGCTACGAGAAGGATTCAGTCTGGAAAACTTGCCTTATAATGAGTCTTAAGAGGCTCAATCTATTCCGTTGAGCCAAGAGACGGTTCTGAGGTGACTTGATATGGTATGTCTGCAGTGGAATCAGAAGTGTGAGATATCCAAGTTGGCTTTGGTCTAGCTAGCTGGAATAACAATAGCAGTTATGCTGTGGCAGCACAGGTTAGCTGCTGGAGTACGCATGTATGGGCCTGGATTGGTTGAATAGCCTGTTCTGCTGTGGTCTCACTGCTGTTGTCGTTTGAGCTGGTTCAGACCTAGCTCGGGTTTGTCTCTGCATGCTGCAGTCACAATCCAATTGCACTGTAGACCTACTTGAAGTGTATAGGTACCTATGCGGGAAATGATTTCTGATCATTGATGGCCCTTTAAGTTAGCAGGGAAGGACGTAACCAGAGCCAGTGGTTGAAGCTGGACATATTCAGATTGGAAGCAAAGTGCACGGTTTAAAGTGAGGGTAACTAAATATTTGAATAACTTGCCTAGGGGTGGGTGGATTCTCCATCACTTGGAGTCTTTATAGTGGGACTGGATGTCTTCCTAAAAGACATTGCACGGGCTCAAACAGAAGTTATGGGCTTGATGCACAAGCCAGTAGGTGAGGTTCTTTGGCTTGTGTTACGCGGGAGGTCAGGCTAGATGATCATAAATGGTCCCTTCTGGCCGTAACATCTATGAATCCTTAACGGCTGAACCAGAACACACCCCTCTTGCCTTGCATGTCCCTTACAGTACAGTGGGAATGACACATCCCCCTGGTAACTCTGACCTCTCACTGCAGGATGCTGCTCACCTGGAGTCTGGCCAGCCAGTGCAGTACGAATCCGATGTGGTCATGTACCTGCAGGAGTGCGAGGGTCTCATCCGGCAGCTGCAGGTGGATGTGCAGATCCTCCGAGATGAGAATTACTACCAGCTGGAAGAGCTGGTCTTCAGGTGAGGGGCTGTGTGTATGAGAAAGCGTCACTGACTGGGGGATATGGACTGAGGCACATGAATATGCTGCATTAAGTAGCAAGGTATGTGAGTCCTGGTGGTAATGGCTCTGCCCTAGCTGAGTGTGTCCTGCTCTCCATGTGCTTCCTGTGAGGTTGGATTCCTTCAGTTTGGGTTATAGAAGAAGAAAGACAAACCCCTGATAAGCAGGATCGTTGTGGAACAGGTGTCGTTCCATATATCTGCTGGAGTCCAGACATCAGTAACTAGGCTTCTGTCTTCCCTCCCCCTCTCTTCTCCAGGATCGTCCGGCTGCAAGATGAGCTGGTCACGCTGAGGCTGGAATGCACTAACCTGTACCGGAAGGGTCACTTCTCTACCTTGGAGCTGGTACAGCCGTCCCCCCTGACCACTACACACTTGAAGGCAGAGCCCTTGACAAAGGGCACGCATATCTCCTCTGCCTCCTGGTTCCGGAAGCCCATGACCCGCGCGGAGCTGGTGGCCATCTCCTCTTCTGAAGATGAAGGCAACCTCCGATTTGTGTATGAGCTGCTGTCTTGGGTGGAAGAGATGCAGGTGGGTGCATGCCATGGGCTTTAACCAGCTTTAACCAGGCTGACTCAGCTGCATGTATTGGCACTAAAAAAAAGTCAGAAAACTGAAAAATGGGGCGGGAGGGGTTTCTGTCTTTTTCTTTAAATCACAGACATTGTGAGGGTGCAGCTGGCCCTGGTGCTCAGGGAATGCCATTGGTTACCAGATACTTTTGTTTCTGAGAAGTCCCTCTTGTCCTGAGCTGGGTTTGGTTTCCCATACAGTGCTCCTGCTGTTTGCAGGGAATAGTGGAAGGGTGTTTCCAAAGCAGAGCTCCAGACTAATTCAGCCTGACAATCTCCTCCTGTTTGACATGAACATAGGGCTCAAGCCAGCTGCCCCTGAAGTCAATGTGAGTTTGGACATTGACCTGAGCACTGTTAGGGTCAGGCTCTTAAGGATCACACTGCACCGGGGCTGCGCTTTGCATCTCTTGCTTCAGTAGTGAGCTAGAAGGTGCTGTCACCTCCAGGACCCTGTGCTTTTGAGCATGCTCTTTTGGATGGCAAACATTGACTGTGCCTATTGGTGGCTGTTTCAGATGAAGCTGGAGCGGGCGGAGTGGGGCAATGATTTGCCGAGTGTGGAATCTCAGCTGGAGACGCAGCGGCACGTCCACTCCAGCGTGGAGGATCTGGGCGCCAGCGTGAAGGAGGCCAGGATGTATGAGGTGAGGGGGACACAGACTTGATAGAGGACCTGAGGGCACTAGAGTTTGCCAAGGCTCGGCAGGGTGATGAGGAGGAGCAGGACATCAGATCCTGTGAGTGTTTGGTGGCTTTGGAGGGTGAATATACTGGAGGTGTTGCAGTGAGGCACCTTTGAAGGTATATGGTGCAGCCGGTTCTCCCAGCACTCTGAACTATCAAGACTCATTAAAAGTAGGAATAGGGAGGTTATGTTACCTTTGTATTTGGCGCTGATGTGACTGCTGCTGGAATAGCGTGTCCAGTTCTGATGCCCACAAGTCAAGGGGTGTTGATAAATTCGAGAAGGTTCAGAGAGGAGCCCCGAGAATGATTAAAGGATTAGAAAACTTGCCTTCTAGTGATAGACTCAAAGAGCTCAAGCTATTAAGCTTAGTAAAGAGGGGTCACTTGACTAGAGTCCATAACTATCTACATGGGGAGCAAATATTTAATAATGGGCTTTTCAGTGGAGCTGAGAAAAGACTAACATGATCCAATGACTGGAAACTGAAGCTAGACAGTGTCATTTTACCAGTGTGAGTAATTAACATTGGAATAATTTACCAAGGGTCGCAGTGAATTCCACATCTCTGACAATTATTAAATCAAGGCTGGATGTGTCTCTAAAAGCTCTGCTCTAGGAATTCCCTTGGGGAAGTTCTGTGACCTGTGCTGTACAGGAGGTCAGACCAGATGACCCCAATGGTCCCCTCTGCCCTTAGAATCGGTGAATCTAAGGTGTGTCCCATTGAACCAGGATTTTAATGTATCACCATTAGCTTATTCTGCAGGCAAAGCTCAAGCCAAGAGGCTTAAGTGCTGCGGCTACTCTCCAGATTTGGTCCCCATTGATTTGTTGTGTTAAGCCCAATTTCTTGTAAATCATTCTTTCTATTTCCTCTTGGAGCCCAATTCCTTCACTGAGGGTGGAAGGTTCTTTCCCCCACTGTCTGATTTCCCTCCCTCCCTCCCCCTGATCCAGAAAAGAGACCACTTGCCACAGCTAGCATTCCTATTTCCGGTTCTTACTGCTCATGGAAAACTCAGGGGCAGTGACTGGTGTGGGGTGCGCTGCTCCGAAATTGAAGCTCTGTATGCTGGCAACGTGAACCATTTTTCCTTCTTAGGGTAAAATGTCTCAGAATTTCCGTGCTAGCTACACAGAAACGCTCGGCAAGCTGGAGACACAGTACTGCAAGCTGATGGTGAGTAGGCATTACCCATGGCCTCAGCATGCTCTGCTGCCTGAGCGTCCCGCCCCTGCACCCAGCACCATATTCCCCTGGCACAGGCTGCAGAATACAGGGTCCATATCTGCTGGTGGTGAGGATGGGGAGAGGAACAGTAACAATAGTTGAGAGCGGAGAGAAGAGCGGACACGTTAGTGGCTTCCTCAGAATGGAAACCTGTTTATGGCAAACCCCAGGTTATTTTGGCAAGGTTGGCCTGTGTGCTATGAAAGCCATGGTTTTACCCAGCTGGTAACCCTGAGGGTACAAGGCAAAGGGTCTGAATTTCCTAAGCCATTCTCATTATTCTTATCTGCTTGACTTACATACCATGAGAAAGTTTCCCAGTTTGGAGCAACTCATCACAGCTGGAGTCATCCTCCCAGGGGGCGGGTGGTTTTCACTTACACACTTCTCAGATGTCTTCGTAGTACTGTAACTATACGTCCTCAGCCCCCTTCAGGGGCACTGGAAGAGAGAACGGTCTGGGAAGCATCCATTTATGGCTCACAAGAGGGGTGGTTATTTCACTGTATGCAGGAAACATCGAGCTTCCGACTGCGGCATCTCCAGAGCCTGTACGGGTTTGTGTCCCGAGCCACTGCTGAGCTAATCTGGCTGAATGAAAAGGAGGAAGAGGAGCTGGCGTACGACTGGAGTGACAACAACCCCAATATTGCAGCCAAAAGGAATTACTTCTCAGTACGTATAGTGCAGGCACAGGGAACCCGTCTGAACAGGGCTGCCTAGTTACAAGCTCCATTGATTATACTGGTATTGCTTTTAAATTGCTGTGAAACCTCCAGCTGGCTTAAAAGCTCTCAAATTAAGGCTTCCCAGGATTCTGAGCTCCTACAGCTAGCTCAGCCTGCCGCGCTTGCCGCAGTCATGATCACCACTGGTGAACTGTGGCTTGAGTAGAATGCAAAGGGAAAAGCTAAATCTGTTTAGCAGGTTTTCCAGTTTTGTGAGCATGTAATAAATATACTGTGGGGCAGAATTAAAGCTGGAGCTGAACACTTGGCTGAGAATTCCCTCAGTTCCTAGCATCTAGGCTTTGAATGATAACCTTCTGAATAATCAGAATAATCTGACATGCATCTGACGACGTGGGTATTCACCCACGAAAGCTCATGCTCCAAAACGTCTGTTAGTCTATAAGGTGCCACAGGATTCTTTGCTGCTTCTGAATAATGTTTTATTTATATCTGTAGCCATTCAAAATTAAGGAAATTCCAAGGCAGAAATTCTCAGTTAAGGTTAAGGAGACCGCCCCTCAAGACAATAGTGATAAGGTGTTCTCATTCAAAACCTACTTGTGGAACTGAAGAAATGCTCAGTGCCGTTTCCAACACCTGCTTTAACCCTGCTCCACATCCCTGCTCCTCTTCAGCCTGGCCTGGAGACATAATGACTCAAGTACAGCTGCCCCAGAAATGTACGATTGATTTTGATTTGAGTCTTTGCTTGTGTCTGCTACTCAGGAGCTGACAATGGAACTGGAAGAGAAACAGGATGTGTTCTGGTCTCTACAAGATACAGCAGAGCTGCTGTCATTGGAGAATCACCCGGCCAAACAGACTGTAGAGGTAACTGATCGGTTGAAGGGTGTATACGCTGGGGGGTTTCATGCCCAGCCATATGAATTGAACTCAGTTACCCCCTTGAAGAAATATCATTGGGAGACATACTATTGACGGCCACACATCCACCTCCACCCTAAACTGCTTTTACCAATTCCAAGTCGTTGTAAACAGCTTTCTTGAGAAGGGCCAGGGAGACACTTCTACAAGTGCCCTTCCCAAGATAATAAAGAGAAATGTTTGTGTGTACAGGCCCAGGCCCAAGGTCCTGTGGTAAGATAAGAGAGCCAGTGGCCCTGAGCTCTCTTTGAATTATTCATGGTTATGAGACTGATGGAGCAAACATGTCTGTGGAGCAAAGGGTCATCAGGGCAGGGCAGGGTTTGACAAGCCCCTCCACCAATTCCAGGGGATGGAGGGAAACGACCTTGGAAGTGCCACTTGATGTGCCTCCTTTGTTTAATATATTTCTCTTGGTCTCTATTCCAGGACACTTCCCACGACATCTCATTACAGCCAAATCCTTCCTCCTTATATGCCCATTGTCAGCTAGTTGAGTGAACTGGCTGAACACTGACTCAAACCCCTTTGTTGACAGGTGCACCTTGTTCCTTTGTTGTTGTAACTCATGGTTTTCTTTGTATATGTGTATTTTCCAGGCGTATAGCGCAGCTGTCCAGTCCCAGTGGCAGTGGATCAAACAGCTCTGCTTATGTGTAGACCAGCATGTGAAGGAGAATGCTGCTTACTTCCAGGTATAGTAGGGAGGGACAGTCCTGCGTTTCTGTTCCTGACCTATGGTTCAGAGACCCACACCTGGTTGTGCACCGTGGTTATGATATAGCATCAACTGACCCACAACGTGCTTATCCTTTTGCAGGGCACTATAGGGTTTATCCTGAACATAGCTTTAAATGAAGGGCTTCTGAATTTTTTCTCATTTGTTTCTTTCCCTTTTGCCACGTCCCCTGTGTGCTTTATATGGTGGGATGAGATTTCTCGTGATAGCCCAATCCAAGCCGTTGGTGGTGCTTTACCGCTCCAGCAGCACAAAGATGGAGAGAAATGTGGAAGAAACTTGCCCAATGAGGTTTTTGGTGGGTCCCTTGCAGTGTTGCATGTGGCAAGGAATAGCCTGTGGTGTGTTGTATCACACAGCTTTCTGTAATGCTTTTGGGCTTTGCAGTTCTTCAGCGACGCCCGAGAGTCAGAAACGTACCTGCAGAATCTCCAAGACTCTATCAAACGGAAGTATTCTTGTGACCAGAACACCAGCCTGACCCGCCTGGAAGATCTGCTGCAGGATTCCATGGTGGGTGTTCTGAATAAGCCCCAACATCATGGGCTCTCGGTGCAATGCACAATCAATACCGTGGAGCAGCACTGCTTGCTGGCTTTTGCATCACAAGGGAAAATGGGTATATTTGTTTGTTCCTACAACAGCACAGTTAAGTTGAATGTTCTTTGCCTGTCCTGTCTCAGGCCACTCCTTGCATTTTGATTGTGTGTGTCAGAGTGCAGGCTGTGTGATCTTTACTGTGTCGCTTTCTGTTGATTTAACACTGTCTACACTAATCTGATTTTAATTTAATAGCTATAATGGAAGATCAGTGACTGCAGTAAAGGACTCTTATAGAACACAAAGCTCTCTCTCTATCCCTGCACCCTTGTTGAAGGGAAGAGGAGCCGGCTGTGCAAAAAGGCTAGCTAGAGACCTTGTGTACCACAGGAAAATGAAGTCCAGAGTTGATTCTTCACCATTACTATCTACCACACTATCTTTCTGTGCGTAGAAATACAGTGATGGGTGAGTTGTTTTGCCCGAGATGGTTACTCTGATCTGGTCAAATGCAACTGGAGGCTGCATCCAATTGGTTGTTTAGCTGGTGCAGGGAAGGATGGCGGGAAATGCCCACTCTTAATCCAGATCAAATCTGTCATTAATCTGTTATGCCAGGTCTACAAGGTGGCTAATGATAAAATCAAAGCAGCGAGCGGATGGATAATAGTGTATGTCTATATTCAGTAATCAAGACAGCAGTAGTAGGCTGAACTCTGGCAGATTAATCTTTAAGTCACATTACCTGATGCAACTGGAATAATATATAGAGCAGTCCAAACAATAAGATAACTTTATAACCACTCGGGCAAATTGACATAATAGGAAAAGGAGTGAAGTGTCAGCCATGTGCTGATTTGGCATATCTAATGAGTGCGGGTTTACCAAAGTATTTAACTGCTAATCCTCTGATAAAGATTAGTGGCCAGATGCTAATCAAAACCTTTCAAAAGTTAACGTTTATACACTCCTTCAGTACTTCAGATTGGACTGATTAAGTACTAACCTATTAGTGGAGCTTCACAAACTCAGATGCATGAAATCCCGTTGTCATATGCAATCTCCTTCTTATGGAGTTCTTTTGGTCCCAGAGGTTTTGCAGCAAAAATGTGGGTTCTGGTATTGGGCAGTCATGCAGGGTAAATCCTCTAGACTAATTATCCTCTCTTCTCAAGGGTCCGAGTGGCGCATTCCCTTCTCCCAGCGTCAGGTTGTTTGGCTCTTTATAATCCAGCTGTACTCGCTGCAGGTTCTTAGAGCTCTATCCACAAGTACTAGGATTCTAGCATGATAGTGGTTCACTCCTTGTTTTGAAAAGTAGCCGACGTCTCAGGAATGGTAAAGTCCAGCTATCTCCCTGACATATGCTCTTATTCTTTGGTAACTAATGAGTTAAAGTTGTATTTCTTCCAATCATGCTCCCTGGGACAGGCACAGGTAGTTTATTTAAGCACTTATTCTTTTTTTGTTTTTTTTTAACCATTAAATAACTGAGACCATTCATCCTTCCTAGTGCACTAATTGACCCTTTAATGGGCTCAGAGTGAAAAGCGTGAGTGTTAAAGTTCTCTGGTGGATGTGTTTTTTTAACTTCATAAGTCAAAGTGGGCTGGACCGTAATAAATTATTCAGGCTGTGATTTATGTAACAATACCCACACTTCTACACTGGAATGGCTGTAGATTGTTTTGAGGATGCTCTGAAAATGGAGAACCACTGTGATCTCAGAGCATCAGACCAGCAGTGACTGAAAGAAACCAATTATGCAATATCATTTACCCCAGCTGGCAAATTTCTATCAAAATATCTAATAATTCTGATTGCTTCACCACTAACCGTAGTGGAAAGAAGTCCCTTAGGTGAAGAGATGTTTCTGAGCCATTTCTCTGGGATGTTTTATCTTCTTAACTCTTTGCACCTACATCCTGAGTGTCATTTTTGAACATGCCTTCATTCCTTGCTTTAGAAAAGGGAGGAATGCAACAGGGTTCTGCAGCCTTCCCAAAGCAGCAAAAAAAGAAGTGTCTCCTCGGTTAGGGTGTGTCCTGCTGGTCACTGTTTTATACACACTGCAATTTAAATTTTTTAGAAGACTGTTATTTTCTTGTCTCTAGCAGCAAAAGAAATTAATGCTCTGCATGCAGCTTGGTGGGGGTAGGGGAAGCAAGTGAGTGGTTTGGAATGGCACAAAAATGAAAGGGAATGTTCCAGCCCTGATTTGGGGTGTATTCCCCCACAGCTGGGGTGAGAGGGACTCTCTTGGCATATCCAGTCAGCCCTTGAGAGCCCAGCCCAGACCTGGAAGACACTCACCTTTCTAGGGGAAAGAGAGATATTGCAACCACTCTAAGGGATTTAGTGATCTCTTTTGCCACCTGCAGTAGCAGCGCTTTGCTTTCATTTTCGCCAGGATGAAAAGGAGCAGCTTATTCAGTCGAAGAGCTCCGTCGCCAGCTTGGTTGGGCGGTCCAAAACCATCGTTCAGCTAAAGCCACGAAATCCGGACCATGTCCTGAAGAGCACCATCTCAGTCAAGGCTGTTTGTGACTATCGCCAGATCGAGGTGAGCTGACGGCAAGGAGCCTGCGGGCTTTGGAGCGAAGGGAGGAGAAGAATCCAGGCTTGTGCAGAGGGTTGGGGGAATAGCGGGGAAGCAGAAAACAGAGAAACTTGGACCACTTCTCTAGCACTTTGACGGTAAGAAACAACAGCGAGTTAGGGAGGGGATGTATAAGGAGGCGGATGGAACAATTGCCTCTTCTGGAATAGCTTCTCCAATGGTCCTGATCTTTCTCTGAGCAGTAGCCAAGGTTCCATTCCCATACCTTCTAGCTAAAGACTTGCCCGGGTAGCATCCTAGCATCACTGAATTTCTCCTACCTTCCTTTCCAGACAGCTCTCTGAGGTGATTTGCAATTTACTTCACTTTTGGTCGATTTTAAAGTGAGTTGGTGGAAAGCCTGCTTTCCTCAAGTAGCCCTACTGGAGTTTCCCAGAGAGGGATCTGGCTACAACAGAAGGCTTTGGTGGGTCAGGTGTTGGATTGCAATTTTTTTGTTGTTGCCTACCTAGATCACCATCTGTAAGAATGATGAGTGTGTGCTGGAAGATAATTCCCAGAGGACCAAATGGAAGGTGATCAGCCCTACTGGCAATGAAGCCATGGTCCCATCTGTGTGCTTCCTGATCCCCCCTCCTAACAAAGAGGCAATTGACATTGCTAACAGGTAACTAAGCATTGCAGTTCACTGCTTGCTGCTCATTGTGGGTTGGAATTCCAGAGCTAGAATGACCAAGAGATGCCTTTAGCTGTTCGTTATGTTCTGGGTTATTTATACTGAGACCATCCAGATCTGTTTTGCTTGGGAAAAGTTTAACCCCTCATCCTTGCTGGGAATTGGGGCTTCATGTTGTTAATATTAATTGCAACAGGTGAGGAAAAACCTGAACACCCCTTCTGGCTGCTCAAATGTCCTGATGTGGCTGCCCTGCCTGGAGAGGGGCCTGAGGCCTCCTGAGTCTGGCTGGCCTGCCTGGTGGAGGAGGCGGCTCTTGCAGTGCTTCTGCTGCTGACTTCACAAGAACGTTTGATGTTATATTTCTGGATGTTTGGAGATGGCAGCACGCAGGAGAGGGGATTCCCCAGTGGGGATCTAATGCATGTGAATGAGAGAGATATAAGGCTCCTGTCGGATTCTGATCAGGGCATTCTGCAAGCCTTACCATTGGCTCTACTCAGTTAGGCTTGACCTTGGGTTGTTATCTTAATGAGCTAAAAGTTAAAGGCTGAATTTGAATAACACATGCCTGGCTCCCTGCGGTAACTGAGAATGCTGGGGGACCTGGGCTGTCATGGAACTGCTATCCTGTTGTAGGGTTGAACAGCTGTACCAGAAGGTGATGGCCCTCTGGCACCAGCTCCATGTGAACACGAAGAGCCTGATCTCCTGGAACTACCTGCGGAAGGACATTGCCCTAGTGCAAGGCTGGAATATAGAGAAGGTACCGTACAAAGCTTCCCAAGAAATCCACCTGTCCGGGTCACTGCAGTGTAGGCTGGTCTTCTCCAGCAATGGAAAAGCTCACTTGGTTTGGCTGCCTAGTTGGAGTTGGAAATGATACCAAGGCTTCCTCGCCTGGGTAGGGAATACAAGGAAAATGGTAAGAGATGATTCAAGGGTGAAGGGTTAGGGCGACTGACGGATCAGCCTGAGGGGCACAGTCTGAGACAGTCTGGCTCTGGGGGGTTCAGAGCAAAGAAAGAGAGGTGCAGCGACCCTAGCATCAGTTGTTTGCTCCTGAGCTATAATCTGCTCAGGTGTCCTAGGATTGACGATCCTTTTTACTTAGGAGTGAACAGAGATGGAGGTGAGGGGAATGAGGAAGGGGAGGAAAGATCCAGGGAAGGCAAACGCCTCATAATGTAATTCCTCTTTCCTTGAAAGCATGGGAGAGCTCTGTTCAGGCAATAAAGATTATTATAATGGGGGGAGTGAGATAAAAACCCAGGCAAGACGACGGCTGGCACCTAAAGGCAGTGCTGCGTCATAGCGTGACCAAAAGAGCTGTCCTGTCCGAGAAGGGGAGACTCACTAGAAACTGCCTCCTGGCAGTGGTGGTCACCCTTGAAAAGATGGGTGTCTTGCTAGGAAAGGAGCATGTGAATTAATGCTTACGGGAGTGTGTGAGAAATGAGAGACGCAGCCGGGTAATTCGCAGTAACTGGGACCTTGGTCAGGGCAGTTTGGTGCAGAGTTCCTTATTGTTAGTCTTTGGTTTTCCACAGCTCAGATCTCTGGCCCAAGGAGAGTGCCAGCAAGCCATGAAGAGCCTGCAGGCGCACTGTGAGGACTTCCTGCAGGACAGCCGGGACTCGGAGCTCTTCTCTGGGGCCGATCGGCTGCGCTTGGAGGAAGAAGTGAAGTCCAGCAAGGAGCACTTCCAACAGCTGCTGGAGTCCATGGAGAACGGTGAGCTGGGAGCGTTAATAGACTCATGTGGAGCTGTAGGGGCTGGTAGAGATGTGAGATCTACAGGTGCTCTTAATTTTTAGACTAGGTTGTGAATGTTAGCTTTGCAAATGGCTGTTCTCTTCCCTGCTGTTCATTCAAATGTGCGGCCCTTGTTGGGGAGAAATAGCGCTGGCAAATGGTGCCGATTAGGTCTGGGTAGCGGGGTTCTTGCTCTGCTGCCAGTGGTTAAACGTTAGGTCCTCACAGCTCTCGACTGGCCTTGGGCAAATTTAGTTTCCATCTGAGTAGAGAGCCCTGTGTTCGCTTCTCTCTGGGCAGAAGAGTGCAGCCACTTGGGTCTGTGGTTCCTAATTGAGACTGATCCTAGATGGGGTTTTTTTTTGGTATGTTTGTGACTTTACAGAGGACAAAGATGAGATGGTTGCCAGGATATATCTCTCTCAGCTAAAGAACATCCGTCTGCGCCTGGAGGAGTGCGAACAGAGACTAGTGAGGCGAATCCAGGCCCCAGGCAGCACCAGAACAGATGGTGATACTATCCAGGAAAACACCTTCCGCATTGCAGAGCAGGAGGTCAGTACTTCCTGCAGGTTTGAGGGAACCCACTGTTGGTCTAAAGAGAGCTGCTTCACAGGGCATTGATACCCTGGCATAAATCTTATATAGGGAACTCACCTGCTTCACGTAGCAATCCCGTGGAGGTAACCTTTTACTCTGAGGTCAGAAGGACAATGAAGGTATCTTTGTTCTCTTGCCTCCACGCCTTTTTGCATTGTATACCTTCGCCCACCCCATGATGTCTCCTTGCTTCAGATCCCCAAGGGGAAAATGTCTATTGTCATATAGCCTGGGCCTATCCCTCAATCCACTGAGACTAGCACATACTGCCTTTTTCCCAGGCTGGCTGGGCAAACATCTATTGCAGAAAGTGTTCCTTCTTGAAACCTGAATAAAAAGTTATAAGAAGCAACAGTTCCCAAAGCATTGATTGCAAGTGGCCTTTGCCACCACTGAGACCAGAGCATCCCGATCTGATAATGGAAAGGAATGAAGAAAACGGTGAAATCTGCAGAATTTACAAGCCCTATTTAAACTTCAAATGATTCTGCTAAATAGACTTTTAAGCTGGAAATGTCTAATACTGGGTGCTCCTTGCATCTTATCCTGTTCACTTTAGCTTCTGTCTCCTGGGTGTCTGCACTTTATTCTGATGTTAATTTTTTGCCTCCACACAGCGCATGCAGGAGGATTTACGGCAGCTGAAGTCTGACTTGCAGGACGTTTCTGAGAGATGTGACAGCTTCCTACACAAGTCTCCAACAGGGTCCAGTGCCCCACACCTGCGTTCTGAGCTCAGTCTACTGGTAGAGAAGATGGATCATGTGTATGGACTCTCTTCCATCTACCTGGATAAGTGAGTCAGAACGTGCCTATTTTCTGGAGTTGAGAGAGAATTCTATATGGGCAGAACTAGCTATGCTGCATGGCTACCCTCTCTGAAACTGGGTGAGGGTAGGAATTGCTGTCATGCTTTTTAAGGGGGCTTAGGAATGTCTAGGAGATGCTGTAAATTCCAGAGCTCCAAGGGGTGCCAGGCAGTGGTGCTCCAGAATATTTGAACATTAGCGTCGAGGTGACTAATTATTCCCACTTTGGGGATGGGAACGCCAAGATGAAGTGACTTGTTGGAGTTGCTGTTAAAACTGGGGTTAAACGCTGCTATTCCAATCTCTTATTCTAGAACTCAGACCACTAGATTATGCTGCTTCTATGTTCAGTTCTGTTTGATCCCTTCCATTTTAATTGAAGGTGTTTTAGAATTTCAGGGGCATATATAGGAGCTTGTGTTTACTGGCTTCTCCCCTCAGAATCTAGATTCCATTATGGCCTTTTCTTCCTGCTACTCAAATGTGAATGTTGGGTATGATCCAGAGCGATCTGTTCTGTTCCTCTCTGCTGCTTATGATCCAAATGACTTTACAATGCAGAATGTCCTCCGTTCGAGAAGTCATGTTTCCTTCTTGTCTTTACATGATAGGTTAAAGACAGTGGATGTTGTTGTTCGTAGTACCCAAGGAGCAGAGTCCCTGGTAAAAGGATATGAAGTGAAACTGAGCCAAGAGGAGGCAGTCCCTGCTGATCTAACAGCTATTCAGTCTCACAGAGCTACATTAGAGGTTGGTAACATTATGCTTCCGGTAACATCCAGTAGAAACTAGAATCACTCCAGGCATGAGCTCTGGCATTCATTGAACTGGATTCTCCCCTTTCCTTACTGAATTTGCATTATAGTCCATCCCCTCTTCTCGCTGGTGAGTGATTGGAGGCTTTAATTGAGTTGACATGATCCCTACTGCTTTGTGAACTGTAGGTAGAACAGCTGCCTTGGCAGGCATCATCACTTCTGCTTTTTTGCACGGCTGATGCTAATTGCACTTGGCAGCTGCAGCGTGCGTAACTCTGTGATGCTGAATGCACCATCATGACTTGCTCTGAGTTGGGCTACAGATCCCTATGTTTTGCACCTCCTGGTCCTAGATTCAGCCAGATGGTGGAGATTATGGAGCTGATAATTGTTCGTAAACTCCACAGGGCAACGCAAGGTAGAGCTAGATATTTGCCTAGCCTGTCTTAACTGTTCTGTACTTTTAGATGCTTAAGTTTGATTGGAGAATTCCATGTTGTACATACTCACTCACCAGCAACTTCAGCTAAACTTTCTGGTCTTGGTAATATGAATTAGGTGTCTTGTTGTTTGTTAAAGCAATGGCTCAGTGATGCGAAGAACAAGAACGCTGTGTTCTCTACGTTGGAAGAGGATATGGCAAAGGCTAAAGTCGCTGGCGAGCAGCTGTATCGTCTGAAGCAGGAGCGCAGCATGGATCTAGAGCGGTACCAGGAGAAGGGAGCCCAGCTGTGGGATCGCTGGCAGAGAGTTGGCTCTCAGATTGAAACCCGGTGAGACACTCCCTTCTTCTTCTTGTTGCTCTGCCGGCAGGGCCTCTGATGGAAGCTTGTGCCAGACTTGGAACTAACAATGGCATTTTTCCAGCTGTAACTTCTGCTAGCAGCCAGAGTGACAAATGCCACCATTAAATATAGGAACTATTCCCATTTGAGGGAATGGCAGAACTTAATTCTCTTTCTCTCTCCTCCTCCTCCAACACCATCTTTTGAGTTCTTGACTCCCTTTCTCTGCTTTAACACCCCCTGCCTATCCTACAGGCTCCCTTAGCAGCTGCTAACCTTTGCCAGGCTGATTCTATGGAACGCCTTTCAGTTCTGATCTGGATCTTTGGATCTTTACTGGTTGCAGACATTGCCACCCTTAACAAACCATAGCATGGCTGGAAACACCCCCTCATGCTCCCTGTCCCGCAGAGCTGGACGTGTGGCTTCTGTAAATATCCCCAGGGAAACCTCGGCTTTAGAGGTTTCTCTGCATGTGTCATTGTTTTGACGTGGTGATTTGAGTTTGGTGATGGTTTCCTTTTTGCATTGGTCCTTTCAGCTGTTCAGATCTGGAGAGTATCCAGGAGGTGCTGAGGGATTACCGGGAGTGTCACGGAGAGCTGATCCAGTGGATTGAGGAGACCACTGCCCAGCAGGAACTGATGAAACCTGGGCAAGCAGAGGACAGCAGGGTGCTCTCTGAACAGCTGAGCCAGCAGACGGTAAGACAGAAAATGGCACTATTCTAACTGGAATAGGGTTGTTGAAAGGAGTCAAAACAAGTATTTTTTTTTAAATAAATCTTTTGGCTCGTAAGCTTCAAATCATTGTTCTCTCAAGGACTGAATGACTCATGGGATTTGCAATAATATACGTGCATTCACCTATAGCTTACCAGAGCAGATGCACCTCAGAAGGGTAATAACTGAAAGTTACCACTGTCAGCAGTGCATTCACCTATGGTCTCCTGGTAGCACTTAGTGGTCGCATCAGAAGCACTTAGGAACAAAGGGCCAGTGGTTAGGGTGCTAGCCTGGGACATGGGAGACCTGGGTACAAGCCTCTGCTCCACCACAGATTGCCTGGGTGACCTTGGTCAAGTCACTTAGGCCCAGGTTTTTGAAGGTATTTAGGTGCGTAACTTCCATTGATTTCAGTGGAGTTAGGGATTTAATTTTTTTTTTTTAATCTGGGCCTTAGCCACTCTGTGCCTCAGTTCCCCATCCCCACAATGGGGATAGTAGCACTGTCCTGCCTCACAGGGGCATGGTGAGAATAAATGCATTAAAGACCAAGAAGCGTTCATGCTACATACAGTACTTAAGGAAGAGAGAGATCTAGATAATACTCCCTTCTCGTCTCCATAAAATGTCCACAGAGGCTGAGTTATCTTCACTCCTGGAGGTGCTGAGGCATGTTGGTGGGACGTTGTGGGAGAAGCTTAAGATCAAGACTGGCTGTTTTACTAAAAGATCTGCTCAGGGAATTATTTTAGGGAAGTTCTATGGTCTGTTATACAGGAGGTCAGTCTTAGAGGATCACAAACCTTGCACAGTGTCTCTTTAACGTATGGGCAGATGGCAGAGCAAGAATGTCACCTGTTCTGTTGCTCGAGGTCTCTAGAGAACAAGTTAAATATGAACGTGGTCATGAGTCACAGAGGAAATAAGAGGAAAATTTCATTTACAAGGTAGGGGAAAAAAATCTTTTTTTCTTTTGTTTTTTGTCAAAGGCTTTGGTTGTGGTAATCGACAGAAATCAGGCCAAGCTGGACCAGTGTCAGAAATTCTCACAGCAGTACTCCACTGCTGTCAAGGTAATGACATGAATCTTAAATCTCAGGCGAACACAGGGCTCGATGTCAACTGCACAGTCCTTGCCTGCATCTTCCATTCTCCGAAGCCAGGAGAGAGGCAAAACTCCTCTATTGCTGACTTTGGTGGTTCTGTCTTTATATGTGGAGAGCGGGAATTAGCTGCTAAGGGCTGGTCTACATTGAGGAGGGGTTCGAACTAAGATACGCAACTTCAGCTATGCTATTTGTGTAGTTCAACTTATCTGGCCGTCCTCATGGCGGCGAGTCGACTGCCGCGGCGCCCTCGTTGACTGCGTTTACCAATGGGCATCAATTAGCAGATCGATTTATCGCATCCAGACAAGATGCGATAAATCGATCCCCGATACATCGAACACTACCCGCCGATCCGGCGGGTAGTATATACGTACCCTAAGAGACCTGAAAATGCCAGTCTTAGAATAAATAGGTAACGATTCAAAATCTTTCCGCACACACACATACCCCACCTTCTTTTATTTCCAGGACTATGAGCTGCAGCTCATGACATACAGGGCATTTGTGGAATCACAGCAGAAATCTCCTGTGAAACGCAGACGCATACTTTCCTCCTCGGATGCTATCACCCAAGAGGTAAGCAGCCTGCCTGCCTTCCTGCCTGGCCTTGCATGGGAGAGGAGTGGGGAGAGGTTCCTCTGCTCCTAGAAGACAGACAAAGTCCTTTCTGCTGAACTCTTAAATAAAAATTTCCACCCTCACTGTTTTTTTTATTAGCCAGAGAGGATGGCTTAGTGCTCTAAGCATCAGGTATGAAATACCTAGACTCCTTGGAACCACAGGTTCAAATCCCAACAGGGTCGACTCAGCCCTTCAGCCTTCCAAGGTAAATAAACAGAGTACCATGCAGTATACTGTGTGTGGATCTTTTGGATGAGACCTTTAAAAAACCAAGGTCCTGTCTGCTCCATGTGGATATTAAAGATCCCATGGTGTTTTTATAAGAGTAGAAGATTTGCCCCAGTGTCCTCGACCAAAACTTCTCCTCCCTCCCCACTGTTGTGCAGCATGCCGTGCGTCAGGTGACTGCCACCCTCCATCTTAGAGTTGCTGCATTTCAGTGGTGCTGTAACATATCTAGTCTGTGAAGTGCTTGGGGATCTTTCCGAATGAGAGGTGCTGTATCCATTTCTCACCCTGTAAAGTACTGTGCTTGTGTCAGCCAGAGTTCCGACTGACGCATGGGGCTTTGTTTCTTTTGTTTTTGTTTTTAGTTCATGGATCTACGGACTCGCTATACGGCATTGGTAACGTTAACCACACAGCACGTAAAGTACATCAGTGATGCTCTCCGGCGGCTGGAGGAAGAGGAAGTAAGGATATTTTATAGCCAGGGAATTAGACCAGTCTGCTTCATTTCAATACTTGGAAAGACAATGAAGCAAATAATTAAGCAATCAATTTGCAAACACTTCGAAGACCATAAGGTGATAAATAACAGTCAGCATGGATTTGTCAAGAACAAATCCTGGCAAACCAACCTAATAGCTTTCTTTGACATGTGGATTGGGGGTAGAGGAGGGCGGGAAGCAGTAGATGTGGTATAGCTTGACTTTAGTAAAGCTTTTGATACTGTCTCTCATGACTTTCTCATAAAGAAACTAGGAAAATACAACCTAGATGGAGTTACCATACATTGGGTGCATGACTGGTTGGAAAACCGTTCCCAGAGGATACTTATTAGTGGTTTATAGTCAAGCTGGAAGGGCATAATTAGTGGGATCCCGCAGGGATAGCTTCTGAGTCCAGTTCTGTTCAGTATCTTCATCAGTGATTTAGATAATGGCATACAGAGTACACTTATAAAGTTTGCAGACAATACCAAGCTGGGAGGGGCCGCAGGTGCTTTAGAGGATCGAATTAAAATTCACAATGATCCGGACAAACCGAAGAAATGGTCTGAAAAAAATAGGATGAAATTCTATAAGGACAAACGCTTAGGAAGGAACAATCAGTGGAGTACCAAATGGGAAACGATTGCCTAGGAAGGAGTACTGCAGAAAGGGATCTGGGGGTGATAGTGGATCATAAGCTAAAGGTGAGTGAAAGTGTAACACTATTGCCAAAAAAAAAAAGCCAAAAAAACCCCCAACACTTAATTCTGGGATGTATTAGCAGGAGTATTGTAAGTAAGACAGGAGAAGTAATTCTTCCGCTCTACTTCACGCTGATTAGGCCTCAGCTGCAGTATTGTGTCCAGTTCTGGGTGTCACATTTCAGGAAAGATGTGGACAAATTGGAGAAAGTCCAGAGAAGAGCAACAAAAATGATTCAAGGTCTAGAAAATTACCTGTGAGAGAAGGCTGAAAAAATTGGGTTGTTTAATCTGGAAAAGAGAAGACTGAGAGGGGACATGACATTTTTCAAGTACATAAAATGTTACATGGAGGAGGCAGAAAAATTGTTCTCCTTTAACCTCTGAGTACAGGACAAGAAGCAATGGGCTTAAATTGCAGCAAGGGAGGTTTAAGTTGGACATTAGGAAAAACTTCCTAACTGTCAGGGTGGTGAAGCACTGGAATAAATTGCCGAGGGAGGTTGTGAAATCGCCATCCTTGGAGATTTTTAAGAGCAGGTTAAACAAACACTTGTTAGGGATGATCTAGATAATACTTAGTCCTGCCAGGGGACCGGACTAGAAGACCTCTCGAGGTCCCTTCCAGCCCTATGATTCTGTGATTCTGAATTCATAATTAGCACATTCAGAACTCCCAGGCCCAGTCGTCAGTTTCTGCCAGTGATTCTTCCTCTGCTTCAGACCCCTTTCCCATTTCCTGGTTAGAGCATATTTCAGTTCCTTCCACTGAATGGTGCTGGGCTCTGGCTGCGGTAATTCTGGGCCCCTCAGTACATTAATGCGGGATGTGTTCCTGTCTCCCCCATGTGTAGAAAGCAGTAGAGGAAGAGAAGCAGGAGCACGTGGACAAGGTGAAAGAACTCCTGGGCTGGGTCTCTGGTTTGAAACAGAGCACGCAAGTCAGGACTGGCCCACTCAAGAGCAAAGAGCTGGGAGACATTGAGAAATCCATCTCGGAGCAGCAGGTAAATCAGAAGGCCTGTGTCCCTCCCCCTCTCTCTGATAGGTACAAGTACCATGCACATAGTAATTTTCATACTGCTGTTATACATACTAAAACTACATTCTCCTGCTAGTTCTAACTGAGCTTTCCAAAACCACTGAAGGAAAGCAACCTTGATACCTCCTGTGTAACACTGAGCATGTGCTGTAATACACCTCAGGGGAATTGCTTCCTTTCTTTCCAGCCTGGAATTTAGCTTTCCTCTTGTTCTCCACAGGCTCTAAATGAGGAACTGGCTGCAAGGAAAGAGCAGGTCTCAGAGGCCATCAAAACTGCACAGATCTTCCTTGCAAAACATAGCCACAAGTGAGTACAGTACAAGTAGCAGTGAATAAGAGAGAGGAGATTGGGGAGGGGAGGGGTAGTACACCTCTTTGTCAGAAGAGAAGGTGATGATAAATGCAGAGAAAATTAACCTCAAGTTATTCTAATGGCCAGATTACTCGACCACACTGCTGAGATTCCATTGGTGGGCAGGTAGTCTTTGAATCCAGGTGACCATTTAAATAGTGACCAGGTGTATGTGAAAATGGCAAGCTTTATCGCCAAAAATTCCCCCCAATAGAGATTCCCAATTTTGTTCCAGGTGATTTTACAACCCAGAAACTTTGCTTTTGGCTAAAATGACCAGTTTTGCCCCGAAGCATGAAAATTCAAATTGTGTGTGTTTAAACATACAAATGCATCTCAGTCAGAACAGAATTTAGGAGCTTTGATAATTTAGTGGATTTTAGCTTGAAAATCAGACCATGTGAATGAAAATAGGCCTATTTTTGTATAGGAAACTGACATACTTTCACCTTTCCCCCCAAATGGAACCATTTTTGTGGATTGGAAATGGAATACAAAACCAGTCAATTTTGTTGCAACTCTTTCACCCCATCCTGGTAATTTACGACCTCAGCTGTTTTGCTTAGTTTCATTCCTGATTCGGTCACTGTGCTCGGCACAGGGTAACTGGCATGACAGTGCACTTAACCCTTCAGCTGAGGCTTGAGCAGTGTGAGAAGGGGATTCCATTGTGTTCTTGCCATTTTGTGTCTGGAGAAGACAATCTGAAACGCATGGAGCTGCGTGTCACTTTCTTGGACTCCATGAAGAGATTTCCTGTCCCATCTTGCAGGCTTTCTGACCAGGAGAAGGAGCAAATTTCCACCCAACTCAGTGCCCTAAAGGAGACTTACCATCAGCTCTGCAGCGATTCTGCAGAACAGCTCCAACAGCTTCAGAGCCATCTGGCCCAGGAGATGGAGCACAAGGTACTTTTCCCATCCCATCTATCGCATAGATCTGAGTTACCTTTCCTCAGCGCATGAAAGAGGCTTTGCTTGGTTGCGTGTCTCATGACCACCAGCCATTCACAGTCTGTTTGCTTTGCCCTTAATCTCACGTGATTGGCCACTCTTCCATGCTGTCCCATACATTGCACTCGGGGGTCCGGGCTGAGTTGGTCATTGGAGGCCAAGTAGAAGATGTTTTCGTATTGTGTTCCAGGTTGTTAGGGGATGGTTCTCCTCTGCAGTGCTGTTAATCAGGGCTGCTCCCCATGCTACAGAGTTGACTTAATCTTGTAATGGGAAAGAAGGGAGGTGGACATCTGATCTAATAAGGAGACAGAGGGGCCGTGGGGTGTCCTTTCAGTTTTTTAAAGTAGACAGACCACAGTCATGTAGGACCTGGGTGAGACCTGCAAGCGGTGCTTAATTTGTAACCAGAGGTGCCAGGGCTCAAGCAATTAGGTGCCAGGGCTCTAGCATAACTGATGCAGCACGCGCCAGAGGTGCCAGGGCTCTGAACTGCCAAGCCTAGAAGTGCCGGGGCTCGGTCCTGGCACACATGAAGCACTGCCTGCAAGGACATTTTGATTGCATCTCTTGCCAGAAGATCGGCTGCATAGAGACTGGTGTATGGGCAACCTTATTCACACCTCCATGTGTAAATTGTGGAACACACTAGTGAGAAATAGGCTTGCCTTGAATGGTAGGAAATTGAGTTCCTGTCTGTGTGGAATGCAGCCCTTCATCTTCACCTTGATAGACCCTCAGCTAATCTGAGAGATCTTCATTAACTGAGTAGCTGGACCCCTGTCCATCTCCCATTTGCATCCGATAATGTTCCTGTCAATCTCTGTTTCATGTTACACTCATGCGCTAGGTGGGAAGGGTTGAAATTCCTTCCTATCACCTCTGTTATTGGTGTTAGCTGTCTTCAGTCATTCATGGATATACCTGTATGTGTATGTAAATGTGTATATATATGTGTCCAATGGATATATCTGTGTGTTTGCTTGCTAGCTCCCTATATTTTGAAGCACTGACCAAATTGAACATGATTTTATGATAGCCAAAACTGAAATTGGGTCAGGGAGTGAAATCCCAGTCCAGCAGATCAAGAGAAAAGGATGGCAAGGCCATTGGGTTTATTTATGGGAAATCTAAACTCCCACCCTTTCAGTGCTGTATGCATAAAAATAAAGCATACCTATTTCTATCAAAAGAGACGTATTGCTATCATGGTTCAGGTGTCTCGGTCCAATAATTCCTTTTTTTTTTTTTTAGTTCAGGTCATTTTATCACACTTGCTAGCAGCAGAAAACTCATGCTGACATTACAGCAACAACTCCGAGCTTAGAGGTAGCAATCTCCCCAGTTAAATTGTCATGTCATTAATGCCACCTTACCTCACTGCTGCCAGAAAAGAAGCTAAAAATGGCCCTGCAGGTCCAAAGCATGTGGGATGCCCATTTTTTCCTTTCCCTGCTCCTCCCACAGAAAGGAAAATGCTTCCATGCAAAAGTCTTCCCTATAGTTCACTGTGTTTTATTTACACAGCATGAAAATATTTTGGGGGTGTCAGTTTCCTTTTACAGTTCTGTTTTGCAGAAAGGGGTGTATTTTGCTTCCTAATTATGACAGCCTCCCAGATTTGTGCCTCCTGGCTAACCGAGATTAGCACGGAGAGCAGAGCCGCTGTCACTCTTTGTGAAGCTCAGAAGTGGGATGGGATTAGAACTCTTTATATGAGGCTACTTTAGGGTTTCTGTTATGGACACTTGACTTGTATGAGGGAGTATCTTTGGGGCTATCATAGCATCATGGTACGGTTGCTTCATTGTAGAAGAGAGCACGTGGAAAAGTGTTAACATTTGCTTGCTGGAAACATCCGAGACTCAGTTTAAGGGTATCAAATTAAAAAGAGGAAACCAAAGCAAAACTGCAATTTGCGCTATTTTGAGCATGATGTGTCCCTGTACAGTTTGTGTTTCATGTCAAGTATTGTTACGATTAACTGACATCCTTGCTTACAAGTTTAACTAACCCTCCGGAATTTTAAACACAAACCTCCACGCAAAGCGAAAAGAGGACGACCTGCGTGGGGGGTTCTTTTTGGCAAAAAAAAACAAAAAAAAACAGTCGCATGCTGGACGCTAACACCAAGCTTTACACTGTGTGTGTGACACGGCTGAGCTGCTCCATAAGGCTCTGTCTTTAACTGCTCCGGGCACACCCTGCAACTCTGGTAAGTAAAAGCCTTTTATGTCCCCTCTCTCTTCCTCTGTCTTTCTGTGGCTTGTTCAGTATGGAACGTGCATGCTGGGTTCTGCCAGCCTTCCAGTTCCCCCCACATCCACCCTGTAAAAAAGAGCGTGAGGGTAAATCCAGACCAACTCGCTGGAAGTTGTGTGTTTTGTGGGCACCATATCCAAGCTGCCACGCCCTGTGGAACATTCTCATGACACATTTACAAATAGAGAAATTTGAGTGTCTTGAACTGAATTGATTGTAGTATTCACAAAATCCAGGTTCCCGTATTTCCCCTCTGCGTAGGATTCCCTCTGGGGTATCTCCCAGTATCCCAGGCTCTTGTACCTGAGCAACGAGAGTGTAGAAACCAGCAGCTCTGATGTACATACTGTAGGGGATGCTCATTCCCATTTCATCACCTTTGAGAATCCTGCTCCCTCCTCAGCATTCCCCTGCTTGCGCTAATAACACCAAGAAAAAGACTTCCCAGAAATACTTGAGGCGGGTGCTATTCTCGGAGCCTTAGTCCTGATCATGTTGCTTTCCATCTTGGCACCTAGTGTAGTCTAGAACTCTGTTTTTCCCGAGGCCTGGTCTTAGCTATTGGAGAGTTGGTCATTTCTGAAATACTCCAGGGAGGGAAGTTGTGGTGGCAGTGCCAGAGAACGCTGCACTGGAGCCTACTTGCATGGGCAGAGGCTACTTCCCTGCCCTTTAGTGCATGGCTGGTCTGCTATTGCTGATGAGCTGGTATCTGCCACGGGGTTCCCTCTTTCCTGTTGGTGGCTGGCACTGCAGATCTGCATGGCAGGCACTGTGGGAGTAAGTACACCAATGGGAGATTTCTGAATCACTGGGGGTGCTTTTTCTTTTGTCCTTTTGCCTCATAGGGAGCACAAAATGGGGTTCATATTGTCCGTCCCCTTTTGCATTGAAATGTTGAAAGGCTAAAGTGCATGTCTGTCTAAATGTGTCTCTCTCTTTGTTGGTCGTTCACTGGGACATTAGAAATCTGGGGTTTTACTGCTTGCCGCTTTGCTGCGTTACTGTAATGATGGGTGTCAGAAATGTCTCAGTGCTGCCACCCGGGAGACTGGATGAGCTCTAACACAACATGCAAGTTAGAAGATATAGAGCTGTTTACATGAGCGTCTCGCTCAGATGCACTCAGAGTTGCATGTCATACCCGTCGGGCCCTGGAAATTGAAACATCCCTGGACTTGATGCACTGTAGTTACTCGAAATGATGGTTTGCTTTTAGCAGCCTCTGTGATTCTGATTTGATTTTTATTTTCTCTCTCCATTTTTAGGGATGTGACACAGTTGCGGGAGTGATAGACTTGGGCACAATGGAAATATTCCCTATCCTGGGTGCAATGCAGAAAGGTCTCATAGACCAGGACACAGGTCTTGTACTGCTGGAGGCTCAAGTTATCATGTCTGGCCTAGTCGTTCCTGAGACCAACGAGAAGCTCTCTTTGGCAGAAGGCCTGGCAAGAAACATCCTGGATCCCAGGACTTTCCAGGTGTTGCAGGAACTGCAGGATACCCTTCTTCTGATACGTCAAATGAGCTTTGAAGGAAAACGGTTTCTGCCCACTGTTTCAGCAATAGAAGAGGGAAAGATCAGTGAGGAAGTTGGACTGAAGATTTTAGAAGTTCACCTTGTTACAGGGGGTTTTAGAGACCCTTCAAGTCAGGGCCGCATCAGCTTGGAAAAGGCTGTTCAAGAAGGCCTCATAACTACTCAGCTTCACTCAAAACTGGCATCTCGCCTGAGATCTTGCAGGAATTTGATTGACCCCAACACAGCCAAGAAAATCAGCCTGACTGAGCTAATGCAGCGATGTATCATTCACCAAGAGACTGGCCTGAGGTTGCTCCCCGTCAAACAGCTGGCAGGTGGGGTGGTGAGCCTGAAATCAGGGAGGAAAGTGAGCATCTTCCGTGCTGTCCAGGAGGGGCTAATAGATAGGCAAGTCACTGTGCGGCTATTGGAAGCCCAGCTTTTTGCTGGTGGGATTGTAGACCCCAGAACGGGGCACAGACTGACTGTGGGTGAGGCAGTGAGACATAATTTGATTGACCAGGATATGGCGTGTGCACTCTTGATCCGACAACTTCAGACAGGTGGCATCATAGATACTGTCACGGGAGAGAGACTGACAATAGATGAAGCAGTAAAGAGAGATTTGGTAGCCTCAAGGATTGCGCTAGTGATCCTGGAATCCCTTTGGTCCTTCATGGGGCTGTTGTGGCCTGAATCAGGCGAGATCCTCCCAGTTGCAGATGCCTTAGAGCAAGGCATTCTGTCCACTGAATTGGCTCATAAGATTCTTAGTAACAGGCAGCTCATCAAGGCTCTCTTCATACCAGAAACCACAGAGGTCTTGACCTGGAAGAAAGCAGTAGATCATGGCATCTTGGGGAGAGATGTTGCCAAGAAGCTAAAATCTACTGTCATACCTGATGTGATGCCCAGTATGAAGCTGGCAGGCTCTGCAGCCAGAAGCCAACTGAGCATGGGCTCTGCAGGAAGGAGTCATGAAGACCAAAGTCACCCTCTCCTAAGGAGTGATGATGATAGGCTGATATTCCATTTGATGACCCACAGCTATATCAACATCCACAATGGCCACAAGCTGCTCCTAATAGATGGGGAGTTAAATGATCTCACTAAAGCCGTTATACAAGCGGAAGAAAATGGATCAAGTACTCACCTGTTGGACGTTAACAAGGATGGTTACAAAGGTCTGGAAGTTCTTGAGGAGATAGAAGACTGGGATAGGGAGCCCTGTAATGATTTGGCTTTGAAGCAACTTGAGTTTCAATTTACCTTTTTGGAAGAAGAGAAAGAAGTGCCAGAAAATACTTCTCAAGATGACAAAAATTCAGTGATACAAATTGGAAGTTTTCCGTCGAAGTATAAAGAAAAAACTCTGACTCTGAAGGAACAGGAAGAAATTTCTGCAAAGCGAGCTTCCATTCTGAGTGAAATTGATGCTGAATCTGCAAGAGAACAAAGGCTGACTGTAACCAGGAATGGAAATCAAATAGAATGGTCTAGGCAAGAATCTGTTAATGACCCCCTTAGAATCAGCTTTGAGCTAAAACCCAGAGAAGCAAAGGAAATGCTGATGGAGATGGGGATAGATTCCAGTGCTGCTAAACTTTTAATAGACGAAGTCAAAGAGAGAGCACCTGAAATGGTAAGAGATGGTGTGAGAAAAGAAACCTACATATCTGTGGATGAATCAGAGAATACAGAGAAACCACAAATCATGCAAGAGAAAACTCCGAGAAGGGTGGAATCTGAAGTAGAGAGAAAAGCTGTTACGGATAAGAATTCGTTGAATAAGGAAAAAGCTAAGAACAGATCAGTGAAAATAGAGGAAATTGTGCCTCTTAAAACTGGAGACGAGGAGCAAATGGAAGAAAGAGAAACAGAAAAAACTGAGAGTGCAAGAGTATTGGAAGTAGAAGAAAGGGATGTGGAAGATTTATCAGTTGATTTCAGTATTAGTGAAACTTCTATGCTACCCAAACATTCCATGGAACTGGGAGAAGACTGCACTTTAACAATGCTGGTGGCACAACTCCAAGGTGGGGGTATATACCATGAGCAGACGGGCAAGAATCTTCTTCTGAATGAAGCCATAGCTTGTGGTGTAGTGTCCAGCCACACAGCTGTTAAACTGATGGAGAAAATGAAAATGTTCAATGGCTTCTTTGACTCTCACACATGCGAATCGTTAACCACCGAAGAAGTCATTAGTGAAGGTCTGATGGATGAGAAACTTCTGCACAAGGTACTCACATCTGATAAAGCTATAAGTGGTGTTCTTGACCCACGTAGTAATACTGTCTACTCAGTCAAGGATGCGGCTGAGGTTGGCCTACTGGATGAGGAAACAGCATTGAGAATTTTAGAAGGACAAGTAGTTACTGGAGGAATTGTTGACTTGAAACGAGGCAAAAAAATATCAGTCACTTTGGCTTCAAATCTTGGCTTGGTCGAGCCCTCTAGTCAAGAGGAACTGATAAAGTTAGAGAAAGCTTCTAAAGGAAAAGATGCTGAAGATGAAACTAGACAGAAGCTCATTGGATTACAGGCTGAAACAAGTGGAATTATGGATCCTAAAACCAAAGAACCTTTAACTATTGTCCAGTCGGTTGAAAAAGGGCTTCTCAGTAAGGGGAAAGCCCTTCAACTCTTGACCAAACAGATAGCAGATGGAGGAATTATTCACCACATGTCTGGAATGAGACTTTCAGTAAATAATGCAATGAAACATGGATTGATTGATCAAGACTTGTGCAAAGAACTCATAAAGTCTGAAAGTGTGTGTCTGCACCAGTATATTGATCCAGAAAGAAAGGAACTTGTATCCTTACCCAAGGCAGCGTCATTAGGGCTAATTAACTTGGACTTTCACGGTGAAGTCCAAGAAATACAGGCTTTGAGTGGAAGCATTATTGACCCTGTTTCTGGCCAGAGGCTGGCTTTGTCTAAAGCTGTAAAAGAAGAATTGTTATCTGAGACAGTTGTGGAAAAGGCAGTGTTGTCTTCTGAAATGAAACACGGAATTGTAGATCCTGAGAGCTGTATGATCATTCCCTACTCAGAATTTATAAAGAAATGTAAAATTGACATTGAATCTGGACAAAGGTATCTGGAGCTCATTCCCTTCCGAACAGTCAAGGACAGGGTGACAGGGAATGCTCTGACGTGTGCTCAGGCTGTGAAGCTGGGGGAGGTAGATTTGTTGCCCACCTTGAGAGTACTACAGGCTCAAGCAGACACTGGTGGCATAGTGGATGGTGCCACGGGCAAAAGATTGTCTCTGTTGTCTGCTTTGGAACAGGAAGTGGTGGATGAAGAAATGATGAGAATCATTGCATCGAACCAGATGATGGCTGGAGGGATTGTTGACACTAATAGTGGGGAGAGAGTGACTTTAAAGGAAGCTGTTGAGAGAGGATTAGTCAGCCAAAAATTAGCTGTGGCCATGCAGGAAGGCATTTGGATACTCAGTGACAAGTCTGATCCTGAAGAGCGGAGAGAATATAAACACCACTCCCAGCAGCTACTGCAAAATGCAGCACCCAAAGAGGAAAGCTTGGCCATGGATAGTCCTGCCACGGAGATGACTGATGATGATGAACACAAAGCTAGATGCGAAGCAATGGACTACAGTGCAGCAGGAGATGCTGATTCTGACCGATTCCATAAGACAATGAGTATAATGAAAGAAGAGGTGCTGAAATCACTTCCTCTTGAAACTTCAGAGGACGGTGTAGTGGGTCAACTCTTAGGAGAGGCTATATTGTCCCCCGAACGTCCCTTAGTATTAAGCACAATACCTGTATCTCCAGATGCAGCATTTAAGACCCAGAAAAAAGAGATCAGGCAAAGCAGATCACAGGAATCCTGGAAAGAGGAATTGAGGGAGAGAGTAGAAGTAGCTGAGGAGACAGAAGAGGAAAGAGAGAGACCGGAGGTAGGGAGAGATCAATCATTTGCTGGTGAAATGATGCATCAGAGTGTTGGGGACAAAGAAGGACTAGAGGAAGCCTTTTTCAATGAAGATGGGGTTCTGGGAAAGGCAGAAGCTACAGCTATGGTTTCTGAAGTAGGTCAGAGAAGCTTCGATGAGGAAACGGAGGGGTCAAAAGCAGTAGAGGCAGCATCAAAAGAATCAGTTTCTGTGGATCAAAGAGAGGAAGGAATAGTCTCTATAAATGCTAAGGAATCCTTCAAGCTCCCAGTTGGTGATAAGCATATTGAAGACAAATCTGTAGATGAAATAACAGTGATGCATACTGAAACTACACCACAGAGACCAGAGGAAAAAATTACTGAGATCAGAAGTCTTGGTGCTCCAGAAATGTTGAGTGAGGCTGATCTAAAACCCATGGGAAAGAAGAAAACTGAGATAAAGAATTCGAAGCAGATCAGTATCCCAGGAGAAATCACTAAACCAGGGAAATCTTCCAAGGAAAAACAGTCTCTTCCTATCGCAGATTCCAAAGAAACTTTGATGAGAAAGATCAAGGAGGAATTGATCTCAAGTATTCAGGAATCAGTGTGTGAAACAGCTGGTGGATTGCTGAGTGGTGTAGCTGAACAAAAGCAAACAGAGATTAGCGAGAAACAGGTTCCTGAAAGAGAAAAGGAAGCAATTGCATTGGACCTGAAAGAGAATATCAAAGATGATCAGAAATTCAGCATTGCCCCAAAGAGAGATGCACTCCAAGAGACAATCGGAGAGGAGGTCAGAAATGGCGAGGCCACCTCTGTAACAGATAAATCAGAGGAAAAGATACCTCAAGCAATCACCAAAGAGGAAACCAGAGATCTGATATCCCCCACAGTATGTATCGCAGAGAAAAAACCGCCAGAGTTAATTACCAGAGAGGAATCTACAGGTGATCTAGAATCATCTGTAATCCCTGAACTAGAGAAACAGACTCTGAAAGAAACAACCACAGAGTTCACCATGTATGAAGCAGGGTCCTCTACAACCTTCAAATCAGAAGGAAAGACACCCCAGGAAATAACCAGAGAGGACAGCATCGGTGATCAAGAATCACGCTTAACTATGGCAGACAGGGAGAGATGGCAAGAACCTTCCAGAGAATCTACAAAACCAGCCAAGGTAAATGGTGGTTGTTTTTTTTAATTTCTGGGTATTTATGTATATTTGATATAAATGAGCATGATTTTGGACAAAGTTGACAGCAAGAAGGATAAATGTAGTGAATGTTGGGGACCTATTGGGAGTTGCAGCCCCAGAACATAGTAACTGAAATTGACTTGGCAAATGAAACTGTGATGTATTGGGGGAAACATTTGAATCTCAGTTATATTTTATGAGAATGTTACTTAGAAATGACGGATCCATAAGCCCATTGTTTAGCAGTTTGATGATAACGCTGCAGATTTGTTACTATTTTTAAGTTTTGTTGGAAAAAGAGTACGTTTTATTTCTCTGGTGTAAATTTTGTAGATAAGATTGGCAAGTGAGCAGTCCCTAATGTGGAAAATTGCTGAGAGAGAGAATGCTAAGATTCCTTTCAAATATCTCATTCTGATTTACTTTGCTCTCAAAATCTGAAGTATGTTTTGTCTTTTGACTCCACAGGCTGTGTTCAGCAAACAGCTGTGTCTGGAACATGATGAGAAGTTGGTATCTTATCTGTCCATGCTCCGAGATATTGAGATGAAAATTAAACAGGTTCAACCTGTGGAGCTGAATTTAGAAGCGCTGCAAGACCTGCTGCATCAGGCTGAGGTCAGGGGGGGCCGCTATACTAAAATTAGTCCAGCAGCAATGCTCTGCTCTCCGGGTTAGTTCTTTTAGGGTGGTTTATGCACAGGGTCACTGGGCTTTAGCAGCTGCTCACTGTTTCTTGTGAGCACAATGTGGAACTTTAGTCTGGGATCTAAAAGATATTGAAATGCAAACACAGAGCGTCTGCCTCTCCAACTTTATTTCTGGCTCAAGTCTTCGTCCGTGCTTAGACAAGACATTCATTTAATTCACAGTTGGGTTTGCTGTCTGGAATGAATTGTTGTAACCTGGCCAGAGGAGAAGAGTCGGTAGAATTGGTGGATGGTAATGAATCATTATAGCAGATACGCATATTGTTTGAATCCAGTTTCTTCCAGCCTTTGTGTTACTGTGGCTATGTCTCCACCACAAAGAAAAAACTCACGGCATGGAGTCCCAAAGCCTGGGTCAGTTGACTCAGGCAGTGTAGACATTCGGGCTAGGACTGGAGCCGGGCTCTGAGACCCTCGCTCCAGCCTGAGCCCAAATGTCTACACTGCTATTTTTAGTCCCCGCAGCATGAGTCAGTTGACCCAGGGTCTGAGACTCAGTGTGGTTTGAGTCATCGACTTTTTTTTCCCAGTGTAGGCGTACCCTGTGAATGCTGGCAGTGAGAGTATGAAATTACTGTGTCTTGGACTTAATGACACTGTCTTGCCTCAGGTCCTGGATGTGGAACTGAAGAATCTGTCCTCTCCAGTGAATCAGGAGCTGGAGTCTGTCAAGTGGATTGTGGCCAACCAGCCCCAAGAAGTCCCTGAACAATTGCTGAAAGCCTTGGAGAAAGATGCCAAGAACCTCCAGAAGTCTTTTCGCTCAGTGAGCGATGCCTTGGAGGCCTGGCTGCGAAACCTGAACAGTGCTGCAGAAACTGAAAAGGTACAACTCACAAACAGACTTTTGTCCTCCCTATGCTGCTTCAGCCCTATACTGAGGGATCTCTGCATTCATTCCTTCGTTAGTTTCCTCGTTTTAATTAGTGTACTTTTCGTTTTAAGGCTAAAGTCTTAACGCGGCATAAAAGGCTTGAGGGTGAACTGGAAGAGCTGCAGAATTGGGTCTGCGATACCACATTATCTCTGGACAGCAGTGATTACCACAATGCAACTGACGGGAACAGCTTGAATCTCTGCCTCCAACACTATAAGGTAGCCATAGCAACAGCCCTAATCCTGACAGATAAATTGTGGCCTCCTCCAGGGAAGGGAGGAGGTACTTTTAATCCAGCCTTTCTCGATTCTTTGTGGCTTTCCCTTTGTCAATTATTGTGCAAGGAGAAGCCAATATTCTAGCTGGTTTTTTAGTCCTTGTGCTCTTGGGAGCATGAGTATTAATGCCACGCCGGGGTGAAAAGAGCCAAGGTTTATTTTCCCCCCTGTTTTGTCTCAGCAACAAGTAAAATGTCTTATTGCTGCTCAGCCCTTCAGAGACCATAGGGAAATAAATACAAAAATAAGTAGCGGTCTCCTCCAGAGCGTGACCTGGAGCCGTTACAGAGCGCCACAGTCTCTTGGGGGTGGGGCTTGGACTGGGCAGTGGAGGCTGTCCTCGTGACTCACACAGCTCTGCTTTTGAGACCCCAGCAATGTGGGGCTGGGGAAAGGGGTTGGAAGAAGAGGTAGCTCCAGGTGAGGTTTTTGCTGCTCCAACATGATCTGCAGAATGAGGAAGCTGGAGAGGCGTGATTGGCATGTAGACTGAACAGTCGCTTCTGAATCTGGGTACATCTCCAGCCCTGGACCGCACACACTGAGAGAAACTGGGTCTGTGACTAGGCTGCCAATGACAGGATGTTGGGTTTTTTTCAAAGCCGTTGGGAGATCTGATATAAAGAGAAATGAAGAGACATGGGAAAACAGTGCTTTCCACACACTGTGTTACTCCTGTGCTGTTGAACGTGCTTCTGTTAGGGCTTCTCTGCACAAACACTTACCTGGTGGCAAGCTGGGATGTACATCTCCCTCGCACTAGTGTCTGTGTGGACCCTCCTGCCGTGTGCTAAAAATTGCCTGTGTGCTTTGATCTAAGCTGCTTTGGAACAGGAGTAGGTTAAAGCACACTACAGAACATCTAGTGCTTGGCAGGAGGCTTCACGTGGACACTGTGTGCAGCAGGGTAGTTTTACGCCCCAGTATGCTGCGAATGAAGTGTTCATATAGACAAGCTCTTAGTGTCTACTTGGGTGCCTGAAATATCTTGTTCTCTTGATGGAGATCTGGTTGGAATCTCTGCTTCTGAGCTGTAGGATTCACTTCACCCATGGGTCTTGTCCAAAGCCAGCAGCATAGGAAAGTGCACACAAACAAGAGTCGTTTCACTGATGAGCTTTTTCTCTCTTCTGTTCAGGAGTTGAAACTGACCCTTGCTCACACCAAATCTGAGCTCGATGCAACTGCTTTCGACATTCAGTTCTTTATCTCTGAGCACGCCCAGGACTTGACTCCCCAACAGAGCAGGCAGCTGCTGAGACTGCTCAACGAACTGCAGAAGTCTTTCCGGGACCTTTCTGAGCGTGTGGCAGCTGAGGTGGAGGTCCTGCAGGTCTGTCTCCGGCAAGTGGAGCAGACTCACGAGGTGAAGGTCATGAGGCCTGTTGTGTTTTGTTAACTGAGATGTTTTCAACCTTAAGAACATGCAGTGAAACACTTGCTGTTCTGGGTTCCGGTATTGGGTGCGTGCCTTTGTAATGATTCGTGGCACAGCAGGAGTTTCTTCAAAAGACTCCATTGCTCCTTTCTATTCCCCTGCCCATCCCATCTTTCAAGGGATGAGTTTCTGCCTTCCCTCTGGAGGGCTCTAGTCAATCCCTTTGGCTTTCAGCTCTGGAAACCTGCCTGAGTCTAGCTGCGATCACACATGCGTGGATTTAGTGGACTCAACCTAGCTCCTATAAGGTCCACATCAGAAAATAACTGCACAAACTGGCAGTGTTCAACCCAAATGTTAACCAGCGTTGCTGGTTTCTCAGTTTCCTTGTACAGTTAATGGTCTGTAGACACGAGAACTGCCCTTTTGAATAATATGTAAATGTCGTGGCACACAGCAGCCACCCACACAAGCTCCTGGTTCTCTGCTGTATTCCTGCAGCCCACATAACCGCATGGACCTTTTCACTCCAGACACTATTAATACTGAAATGTTTTTATTAACAGTTGCTCTCAATAACACTCTGCCTTTGCCGTCTCTTTGTGTGTATTAACCAGTTTGCTTTGCTTTTTCAGATTCAGTGTGCACCCATCCTAACCCAGGAAGATCTCGCTTTGCAGCTGAAGAGCTCTTAAGAGCGCTTTTTTGAATTGCTTCTGTTGTTTATCTTAAAGAGTGAAAGAAATGACCACAGCATTTTGCACAAGTTTGTATGTTTAGTTGCTACAGCATCAGAAGAAACTTTTTTTTCCCCCTGCTGGCAAAGAGAAGTGTTTTGTGAGGACTGTCAGGGTCACACATCATGCTCAATTGCTCAAACAGGCGCTTCTGTATTGTGCACTAGTGGCAAAACTTAGGAATTGGATCAGTTACAGAAACGCTTTGTCTCCCCTAGGCTCTCACACCAGCCCCAGTGTCAAAAATAAACCTGACTTGGGTCAGTCAATGCTCCAAAGCTGCAGCGCTGCATGATGCCATCTTGTTACGCATGGCCAGCCTTTCTAGAGATGGCATTATGCGGCTTGCTGGTATATTTTAAATTTCTGGAGGTTGAGAGAAAGGAAAAAGCCAGAGCAAGTTTTGGTTAATTGTACCAAGGAGGGCTGTGTTTTGATTGTTGCCCCCTATGGAATTGTTAAGCACTTGTGGCATGGTCTCCCATCTGTGAGGAGAGAAGAGAAGACAGCTTGAATTATAGAAAAATGTGTATTTAAAGAGATTCCCTTCCTTCAAATACTATTGGGCTTTGATACACATTCATGCAGCCTATCTGACTGACTGAGAGCAGAGGGTGTCAAAAGGTGTTTTCTGTGCTGCCTCCTATCCTGTCAGGTGCTCAGACTGTAACTCTTCTGCGTTGTTTTTCAGAGACATGGTGGCATTGGATGAATGGTGTGCATTAAACTGCCTCCTCTCTTCTCTTCCCCTCAACACAGACTCTCCAGGAGCAGCAAGCAATGCGCAGTCAGAAGCTGGAGGAGCTCTGCACCTGGCTGGGCCAGGTGGAGAACACGCTGACAGATCAGCAGAGGGCAACCAATGAAGGGGACCTACCTATGCTGCAGCAGAGGCAAAGTGACGTTAAGGTCAGTGCTAGGATAGTTGTGGGGGGCAAGAAGGGGGCAAAAAAGGTGCCAGCTGCCCAGATAGCACAGAAAAGTTGTACGATTCTTCCATAATGCTCGTAGGACCTGCAGAGGAACATTCAGAACCGGGCCGCCTCTTTCATGGGTGTCTTGAAAGCAACCGAAGAGTTCTTAGAGGAGAACAGGGCCAAGATGAACCCTGGGGAGCTAGCAGCCCTGCAGGAGAAACTCCGCCTCGCAAAGGAGCAGTTCCAGTCTCTGCAGGAGAGGACTGAAGTGGTCCAGAAAGAACTGGAGAATGCAGTGACTGCTGCAGTGCAACAGGAGACGGAAAAGGTAACACATGAAGAACGAACGGAGGGGGGACTTTTAATGGGGGGAAGCATTGCCTAGTGAGTATGCCACTGAACTGGGAGTTGGGAAACCTGGGTTCTGTTCCTGGCTCTGCAACTGTTTTTGCTTGGTGACCTTGGGTAAGTCGTGTCACCACTCTGTGCCTCGGTTTCCCCGTCTGTAAAATGATGGTAGTGACTCCCCCGTAAAGCACTTTGAGAGCTATGGATTAGAAGTGCTGGGTATTTATAGTACTAATACAATAATCATAGTAATGTAAAGCAGCACAGGGCAGAGGAAAAGAGCCTTGCTCTCATGTCAGGAATTGGTAATAAGCTTCCAGGGCAGCCTTTTGAAGTAAGTTGGTGCCTCTGAAAATCCAATAGTGTCTCAACTTCCCCAGATAAGCCACAGGGGTGTCCCTCAAGGAACCACCCATGTGCACACACACTACTTGTGCACTCACTCACATGCTCTGTTTCAGAAGCCCAGTTTGGGGCATGTGTTGGCTGAGTAAGACTATGGACTATGTGTTGTGCTGGGCTGAGAATCACAAAATCAGTCAGATGCCAGGATTCTCCCTTGCCCGATACAGCAGCTTATACAAATACAAAAAGAGCAGCCCTCCTCATCCGACATATTTGTTGTTTTTCAGGTGAAAGCTGCCAAAGAACTGGAGGAGAACAGGAGTAAGATTGAGTCGCTTCTGAATTGGGTGACATCATTAGAACAGACAGGGGGGCTCTCTGAGCACAGAGCTCGCCCAACGGAACAAGCTGTGGGAGCGCTCGAGGGGAAAAGTGCCCAGGACATTCTCGATGGTCACTTAGCGGAAGTGGACAGAGTGGAAGAGAACCTCGATCAGCAGTATGAGAGGCTGAAGGTTAGAATGCCGGCATGTCTGGCCGATATTGCATAGATCTTAGTGCTACCAATCATGACGACCCTGCCATCCGGAAGTGGTGCTGAATGCATGGATGTGTTCACCTTGCCACGCAGTTGTGTTCCAGTGTAACCGGGCATCATTGCTCAGGTGCTTTAGAAGGGGAGACCCTAGAACTTATGGGATCCTCCTGGCGCAGCAAACGGGAGGACGTGGAGATGTAAAAGTGGAGAGAGGCGTGTTTTTTGTCTGCCTCAGCTGTGAATTTATTAGTGGTGTGATCCGTAATACAGAGCACTTTACATTCAGGGGTGCAAGATGTTGTTGGCAGGCTAACACACAGGGGAGGGGTTCGTTGTTCGCCAGCACAGTGAAGAGGGATCTGTCAGTAGTTCTGGTGCGAAGGGCTTGTCTGCATGGGGAAGTTAGTGCACAGTGAGCTAGGAGTAGATGTAAAGTGCACTCCTGACTCCACACCCACTCCCCATGTGAACAATTCCTGCGCACTATGAATGCCCCCAGGCAGTTTAGCTTAGCACACTTCCAAAGTACATTAAGCTCTTGTGTGCAAAGACAAGGTGGGCAAGTAATCTCTTTTATTGGACCGACATCTGTCGGGGAGAGAGACAAGCTTGAGTCCAGTGAAAGGTATTACCTCACCCACCTTTTCTCTCCAGTATCCTGGGACTGACACAGCTACAGCATACAACAAAGTGCCCAGAGGCATTCTCTGTGTCCGCACTGGGAATTAGTGTGGAGTCGCTAGTTCATACCTGCTACTGAGGGCTTTTCCCCCAGGTAGATAAGTCCTTAGAGACATTAGATTGGTCACAAGGCAGCATGTTTGTTGTGTGTGTGTTTCAGGCACGCCATCAGGAGCTGCTCTCCCAACAGCAAGATGTCATTCTAGCTACACAGACAGCACAGGCCTTCCTGGACAAACAGGGCCACAACCTCACACCGGAGGAGAGGCAGAGGCTTCAGGGGAGGCTGGCAGAGCTGAAGGAGCAATACGCAGCTAACCTGTCACAGTCGGAGAAGCAGCTGAAGCAAGTGCAGGTGCTGCGGGATGAGCTGCAGAAATTTCTGCGGGATCACGGGGAGTTTGAGGCCTGGCTAGAGCAGGCAGAGCAGGAGCTGGAGCGGATGCACAAAGGGGACAGCGACCCTGAATCGCTGAGACCAATGCTTCTCCGGCAGGGAAGCTTCTCGGAAGATGTGATCTCCCACAAGGGGGATTTGCGGTTTGTTACCATGTCAGGACAGAAGGTGCTGGACGCAGAGAGAGCGGCCAAGGAAGAAGGGCCTGAGCCGTTAGCCACGGGAAACTTAGTCAAGAGCAAACTGGATGATGCAACAAAAAGATACACTGCTCTCCACTCAAAGGTACAGGAAACACTTTCCAGCTCCGTAGGATAAAGCTTTTAGGGCATTTCCTCTGTGAGGCACTATAGAGATGGTGAGAGCTGGTACTGCAGGTAACTGGGAATTTACCTGTCAGATATGCCCTATTACCTTCTCTCTGACCATTCTCCATCTTCCTACATCAGGAACACTTACACTGTTCGAACACCTTAAAGATGTGAGCTCAGAGGAGGGCAGGGACTGTGTTATATGGATCTTCCACCCATATGCTAAAATTGAATTCTCCCTTGGGGCTTGGCTCGATGGCAAGTTGGTGTGTGGCAGGCCAGGTGTGAATCTGCAGCACACTAGCATGCGGTTTGCTAACTTGCTGTAATGCGCTGAAAGTTCCCTAGTGGACTTTGACGTATTCCCCTTCGAAACTGGAATCTTTACTGCACGATAGTAGCATCCACCTAGCGAGTTCGTGTATGGCAGGCAAGCGCTGTGTACGTTCACACCTGTACTCGCCACGCGCTAACCTGTGGTGTAGACAGACCCTCGGTGAATTCTCCCCCATTTTCTTCAAATAAAGGGGGCAAGGAAGAGCAGGCCATGGACCATGATAGTTCATATCCTTGTCTTGGATTTTATTTCCCTGTGTAGTGTGCCACGCTTGGTTCCCATCTGAATGCCTTGCTGGATTGCTACCAACAATTCCAGGTAGTGGCAGAAACTCTCAGGTTGTGGCTGCAGGAGAGTGAAGCAGCTGTAGCAAAAGTCCTCTCTGAGACAGTTTCCTCAGACCCAGCGGTTCTGCAGAGACAGCTCACTAATGCCAAGGTAAGGGACCTTCAAACTGTCTTTCTCCAGGCTGAGAGTACATCCCTCATGGGCCAGACATCTCACCCTAAAAATCCTGATTTTGATCTCCTGTCATAGGGGTTACATGGGACCTGTTTAAATTAAGGATGGAACCTGCTAGACCAGTTCACCAGTATGTCGCAGTCTCTTTGGTGTATATTATTGCTGACATTAGTTGTCTGGTCTTGTTTTGGAGCAGCATCTACAGGGAGATCTTGCTGAGCATCAGGTGCCTGTGGAGAAGCTGCAGAAAGCAGCACGTTCCCTGCTGGAGATAGAAGGAGAGCCAGCCCCCAATCGCAGTCGCATTCAGGAAACCACAGGTACTGGGCAAAGCAGCTGTGTCCATTAGCATGTGCGAGAGTGAAGACAGACCACAGTTAAAAAGGGACGCAAGTCCCCTAGTCAGACGAGTTCAGGAGAACACGGGATCAAAGCAGAGGAGCTACTGCAGTAATAGCAACTTGTCTACAATCCCTACGTGCGCACGCACATGCCAATACGGCAGTTAACCATCTTCCCAGACACCTTCTGAGTCTGCTTGTCTCCTTTGGAGGCTCCTTACTTCTGCTTATGTTGAGAAAACAAGGGAGAAGGGACGTCTTGAGCAACAGGCAGCTTCTGCCTGAAGTAGTGAAAAGAGACCTGTTGTGTTTAATGTCAAGAAAATACAGTAGACCCAACTAAAATGGTCTTATCATAGTCTTCCTGGGTGACCATGGTTCTGTGTTTTCATATATGTTTCTGGTTAGCCTGTACCCCACGTCTCTTAACTCTAGAGTGGGAGCAGATTACCCCACTCCTGCTACTGCAGGGTTCTTACACATTCCCGCGTAGCATCTGGTGTGGGCCACTGTCGCCAACAGGACGCTGGAATAGATGGAGCTTGGGTCAGTTCCTGTGCTGCTGCTTTCTCTTTTTTGTTTCCCTAGTGAAGTTTTTCCTGTTCTCTCTAAAGAGTTCAGTAATCTAACCTTCGCAGCTCCAGCCCCTCTGGGTGATTTGGCTAGTTATTTGTGAGGGGGATAATCCCAGAGGTGACAGTCACTCACCCGCTATTGGTCATTTATTCTATCCTGTGCTGAATTCCCCAGATTCCATCGTGAGCCGTTTTCAGAGCCTTTCTGGTCAGATGGCCGAGCGCTCGGATCTGCTGCAGAAGTCCGTCGCCCAGTCCCAGAGCGTTCAAGAAGGACTGGAGAATCTTCTGCAGTCGATGGCTGAGATTGAGAAGAGGCTGGAAAGAGAGCAGCTGGCTTCCCTCTCGTCTCTTTCGATCCAGGAGTCACTCGCCACGAACACTGTGAGACGTTCGCTTAACCGCCTTTCCTAAAAAGTCTGCATTTGGTAGATCGTTCCTCTGTGTCTCGCCAACCTCTGAACTGTGCAGACGTCCTAAAACGTTCTGTGCTTTAATTGCATTGAATGCTCAATTCAGTAAGCCTGTTTGAAAAGGGAGCGTTAAATCCATCCTTTACCTGAATTCGCTGAACTAGGAAATAGAGCCACTGAAACGGCTTACCTTCTTCCTCCGCTGATGAGCAGCGTTGAGAGACGTTAACGTAGCCTGGAGAGGAAATCCCTGTCCAGAAGCAGTGGACGAGGATAGACTGACAGTTAAGCATGAGCAGAGGCAGGGAAAAGCCAAAGTCAGACACAGTGGGGAAGGAAGGCACAGGGAGGGACTGGGAGTGAAAATAATCCACGTGAATGTTTCTGGTTATCTAGAAATGTCATCTGCTTTAAGAGTTCTAGTTCCAAAGGGCACCCCAGCCAACTCATGCCACTTTGCTTTTCTCGGGGTATGTTCTAACAACAGAAGTTGAAGCAGGACATTGCCAGGCAGAAGAGCAGCCTAGAAGCCACCCGAGAAATGGTGACTCGGTTCATGGAAACGGCCGACAGTGCCACAGCCTCAGCCCTGCAGGGCAAGTTGGCCGAGGTGACGGAGCATTTCAACAAGCTGTGCCGGCAGCAGCAGGGGAAGGAGAACGTGCTGAAGGGCCTCCTCCCGAAGGTGGAGCAGTATGAGCACCTCTCCGAGAAGCTGCAGCAGTTCATGGAGAGCAGAGCTCGCATGCTGGCTTCTGGAAACCCACCGGATCGTGACATCGCTCACTTCTCCCAGCAGATCCAGGTGAGAAGCAGGGTTTTTGTGCCTAAAAAAGGAAGGCGGCCCAGACTATGAGGCTTTTGTGAGGAGCCCTTTGCAGGCAGAGCGGAGGGATTTGTGCAGAGTAAATAACCCCCTGCCTTCATCCTAGGCCATTGGGACCTGCACTTACAGTAGCTGTTTGCTCAGCCGTTGGAGAAAGGGAAGGAGATGGGGGCTTTGCAGCTCATTGCTCTTTCACTGCCCTGTGTGAACAGTCTAGTGGCAGTGCTAGACTAGAAAGACAATTCTGTCAGTCCAGCTGGCTGGCGGCAGAGAACTAAAGCAGTGAACTCAGACCAGTTTGATGAGACCCAGTGCAAATATAGCAAGACCTCACTGGCTGAAAATCCCATCCGTTAATACTGCAAAACGCCTGGGTGTCAGTGAGTGAAATCGCTACCCTAGGACAGTAGTTTAGGGAGCAGGGCTGGGTCCATTGCATTGGATGGGACAAAATCATAGTGGTTTTATGGAGACACCAGGGTTCCTGTTAGCTGGGAACAGTATCTGCCCTAGATTCTCCCTGTAGCCCTTCTGCCAATTCTGACGTGTGGGAGTTTCAGAAGTTGGTCTGATTCAGAGATAATTCATCTTATTTCCCTGTAGAGGGCACTACGTGCCTAGTCAGTATCAAGGGCTGTGTCTATTCATTTCTCCTGTTTGAACAAACACAGGAGCTTCATCCCCACTCTTGTTTGTCCTGGCAGGAGCTGAATTTAGAAATGAGGCAGCACCAAGAGGACCTGGATACTTTAGAGGGTCTGACCACAGAGCTGAGCTCCTCTGGTTTCCCAGTAGGCTCCTCTCAGCACCAAGAGAAGGTTCACAGCCTAAAACAGGATTTTGTGCAGCTGCAGAAGGCAGCAAAGGAGAGGTAAGACCTGAGATCACCTGTTCCAGTCCTTCAGGGGCTGGATTGTGGAGACAGCTCTTAAAAATTGGAGGATGTGCTTCTCACCGATGATGGAAGTTACTTAGCAATTGGGAGAGAGCCTACTAAGGTTCGTTTTTGCTTTGGGGACCATTCGTTAACTTCTACCTCTGCTGTCCTCCTACACCACACAACTTAATGCCATCATCTCTCACTGACATTTTCAAAAAGCACGGCCGGAGGCGTTGTGAAAATTTGTATGCTGCAAGAGCCTCTGCCTCGTGCTTTCTCAGCATTCAGGGACTGCCACGAATCAAACCCACTCCTGCTGCCCCCGAGGAGTAGATCACTGTATTGTGGCAAAGGCTCATTGGCCAGCGAAGGAGCGACAGATAATAGCTGCAGAAGGAGCCTCTTCGTTTTTCCTAGCGCGTGCGCGCATGTGTGTGTGTGTGTGAGAGTGAGTGAGAGACAGACAGACACAGACAGACAATGCAGGGTCTGTCTAGAGAGACCAGGCAGCATTTATAACAGGGTTAAGTTAAAGAGGGTTTGTAAGACCTCTTTCACGATGGAGAGCAGCAAGATGGGTGAAATAAACTGCTACATGATGTTATAAGCCTCACTTCCGTTCGGATGGTGCCTGACAGAATAGCAGAACGCCCAGGAACCTCAGCTGTCTTCTAAAGTTTGAGGCCGTCTCCTGTCTTCAGGTTCCACCGTGATTTCAGAACTGCCGTGGGGCAGTGAAGAAGGCAATGGATTTCATGGGTTACGCAGCGCTGCACACACGGAGCCACTGCAAGTCCGTGCTGTTGTAACCGGCTCCCACAGAAATCCCACCACATGTTGCTCCTGGTGACGTGGTGAGGCAGGGGTAAGGTCTGCCTTCACTGCAGCTGTGGGGCATCTGATTACATTTGTGTAAACATACCTGAGCAAGCTTGAATGTCACTAGCTCAAGAACGGGAGCAGTGAAGCCACTGCCCGAGTAATTACCCAGGGTTCCAAGTGGGCCTGTACGGCCCATACTGCCGTGACTTCACTGCTCTAGTACCCGCGCTGGTTAGCGCTTGCTCAGGTCTGTCTGTACGAGCTGCCGTCGCACCCCGTGATTGCCATGTAGACATACCCTAGGCCTGCTGAGCTTCCCTGCTTTCCCTGAATGCGAGCTGTTCTCGGAGGAAGGGGCAAGAAGTGATTGTTACAAGGTCAAGAGCAATATGAATGAGCTCCACTTCCCTGACAGCTCTACTTCCCCATGCCAGGAAGTCATGGGGCGGGCCACAGATTAATAGTGTCTCTCTCCTCAGCCTCCTCTCCCAGTCATGACCATGTGGCATATTTGACCACAGGGATTATCTGCCTTCCATTCGTTAGCATGCAGTATGCCAATGGTGATGGCACAACAGTGGAAGAGAAGTATTAAAGGAGCATGTGGCGGTTCTCGGGGTACCCAGGAATGAGGGTCACCTTCTTACCCCCTGGCTGTAGTGAGAGATAGACTTGGCTGCTGGCTGTTGGCTCCCTGTCTTTGCCTTGCAGCTGACCAAGAGCTGCTCCTCGAGTCCCTTTGAACTATTCCCCTGCGACTCCCAGCCCTGACATCGGCTACTCGCAGTAATCCCAGAGCCTCTGCGCCCGAAGGAGCCGGGTACTGCCTTGTGCAGGAGGTCAGACTAGATGATCATAATGATCCCTTCTGACCTTAAAGTCTATGAGTTTGCTAGTTTTACCGTAAACCACCGCTCCGCTCCTGTATAACACAGAGCACCTGTGAGGGCTGTCATTAAGAAAGAAGTCGGTTTAGTTAAGAAAGAATAGAGATTCAACCAGGAACAAGGGAGTGTGGTGAAAACAAATGGCTACGATGCAAGCAAAATCATAAAACCTGAACTAGGGCCTGTGCTTATTAATAGTTTCTTTTCCTACCTAATAATAATAGTCCCCCCCTCAAAATGTCAGTCTGTTGCAGAGCTGACTGGCTTCACAAAAACCAGGATCCAAACTGTCATGAAAACACCGCTGCTCCACCAAATGTCTCCTGAGTGAATGGATGCAGAGGCCTCTCCCCACTCAGTGTTATACTGAAAGTCTGTTGTCTCTGTTCGTAGACAGGGTGATACCTTGCCTGTTCTTGTTCTACCTCCAAGTGCTTTCAGTTGTTTGCACTTGTATTCTTTGGTGTTCCATTGACTGATCTGTGACAGGGCAGAGCGAGACAATTGAACCTTGCATGACATCACCAGCTAACCAAGGAGAGAGAGCAACTCCCTCCTGCATGAATAAACTGCCACCAAGTAGCTAATCCCTGGTGACTCCCCTTAACTTTAAGACCCTAAGGGCATAAACGTCAGTATAGCTACCTTTTTCCCTCAGTGTACGCACATCACACCATGATTATGAATGTTGATAAATTGCAAGCTTTCAATAGAGACCTTACATGTTACCCAGTCTGCATAGATACCCTATGAACAATGTATTTGATGTAGTGAGTTTGTCAGGTCTGAGATGAGAGTTGTTTGCAGAGACCTGGGCACCCATTGCCAACGTGCCTTTGTGTCACAAAGCATTTGATTATTTGTAGCTGTTTCTTAGTATCTCTGTCCCTGAGTGTTGCTCCTTATTCTCTTATGGAGCGGTGGCTGGTAGAAGTAGACAGGCAAACTCTTCCTCCTTTTTTCCAGCTGTTTTTACAAACATCCAGACTTTTCTTTCCAGCGATGAGCCTGAACCTTTGTCCATGTAGCTGATAGCAAGGAAGTGAATCCAACCACCCTGTGACTTGCCAGCTCGCTGCAGGCCACTAACCAGTGCGCTGTGCGGACAGTGGTTTCGGAACTGCTAACCTGGACTTTACCAAGAATATCAGAAGGGGAGCCGTGTTAGTCTGGATCTGTAAAAGCGGCAAAGAATCCTGTGGCACCTTATAGACTAACAAACATATTGGAGCATGAGCTTTCGTGGGTGCATCCAACAAAGTGAGTATTTACCCACGAAAGCACATGCTCCAATATGTTTGTCAGTCTATAAGGTGCCACAGAACTCTTTGCCGCTTTTACCAAGAATGTGAGTCAGGGTCTCTAGAGGACAAGATGACACTGAACTTGTGCACCAAGGTCATTGACTAAGCACGCTTTACCAGCAAGCAGGGATGCAGCGTAGCTATCGCTGTGTTTTTGGCTACTAGTGAGCACTGTTGCTAAGCAACAACAACAAAAAACAAGATCACAGAGACCCTGGTGTCCTCAATTCAGGGTTTGGTAATTGCAAAGCGAAGCACGAGCTGCTAACTCTCTCCACCTTTTCACTCGTAGAGAAAAGGATGCATCATCTTGCCAGGAACAATTGGACGAGTTCCGAAAGTTGGTCGGAACTATAAAGAAGTGGCTGAAAGAAAGCGAAGGGAATGTGCCATCTGCGGAGACCTCCCTGGGCACCCAGGAACTGGAGAAGCGCGTGCAGCAAATCAAGGTGGGCGGGGAAAACTGAAACGCTCTGAGGAGTTGGTGTAGAAACCAAAGCAGCATGTAATGATTTGCAGGACATAGTATACTGGGAGCTGTTTTATGCTTGTATTAATCCAGCTACGCCTGGGCTTCCATGTGCTTACATGCAGGGCTGCGGTGCTGTATGTCCGTGCAATGGTGTCTCATAAGTGAGCCTTTACTTGCTTTGAAAATGGCACCGCTGAAGGTCTGAAGCCCCTGTCTGCGTGGGACTGTCGAGAGACAGTGCTAGCAATCATACACATCACTGTTAGCTATGGGCTCTCAAACTTTCAATGCATAGTGAAATCTGTGCAGAGTCTTGTATTCATTTTTAAAAGCAATCTGAATGCACCTCTGCTTTTCAGAGGAATTTGGGAGGGGGAACCCCCATGTGCTAGTCTATTTCAATTGCAGTGAAATTCCTTCTGCTGGACATCAGGGGTTACGTCCGGTCACTTTAGCGCTCTCATTCTTCTCTGGGGTAAATGACATCTTAAATCAAGATGTGTCAAGGGTTGTGATTTAGAGAGAGTGCAACGTCCTGTTCACTCACCTGTAGCTGTCTTATCTCAGACAGAAATATAGCAGCTCTCCCAGCTACTGATTTATACAAGATCCACGTGGCAAGTATAGCGTGCTGGATACCCTAGAAGGCTGGGGGTATAGCTAGGAAGGAGGGTCCTCAGAATCTTAGTTTGAAGAGAGACCCACTAGTTCGGCAATGTTAATTTCCTGCTTGATGCTCTGTAAGTGGTTCATTATAAAGAAACCTCCCTCTTTGACACAGTATAGAGATACTCTCTTAATCTGCTGTTTAACCATCATTCAGTTTATTATTTGGGAGTCAGTGAGCCACCCTGTGAGTTAGACAGCTGAGCATGCTAAAGCTGTATCCTACATGGGTATTAGAGGAGGACTCATGGTGCCTAGACAACAGACACACAAACGTACACCCGGCGTTCTCAGCGGCAGAATGTGTTTGAGCATAAGCAGCGGTGACTCTTTGTTTCAGTCATAGGCCCTCTGGTGTGGGAAATATATAATGTAGGATGCTGGTATCTGATCCTGGTTTTTTAATAGGTTCTCCTGGAGGAATGGACAGGAAAGGGGGCCCAGGTGGAGGAAATCAATCACAAAGGGACTGCATTAGAGAATTTGATTGTAGAAATCACAGCCCCTGATGCTCAGTCAAAGACAGGTGAGTTACAGCCGTGCCACCCAGAGGACACCTGGAATGTCCTTGGAGAAGGAGGAGTAGTGGAGCCCCTGTCACTTTCTGCACTCCGTTTGCTTTTGTTGTTCTTTAGGTACTTTTATTTAAACCATCATCAAATAGAAAATGGCTTTAAACTTGTTACAAAACAAAAGTCAAGGAGCCAGCAATAGTCTGTGTAGCTTAGCCTTGCTCCAAGGCATTTAGGGGCTGAGGGCTCAGCCTCTGGAGAGATTATCTGTCTGTCTGTCTCTCTTATATGGAAATGAACATAAATACCAAACGGCTCTTTTCCAACTTGCGAGACTGACTCCTGTCGAGGATGTGCTTTTAGCACTTCAGCGAACAGCCACCCATGTGCGATCGCAGCCCCTAAACTAAGCAGGGTCAGCCTGGTTAGCGTTTGGATGGGAAACCTCCAAGGAACGCCTAGGAGAAGGCTGCAGGCTGTAGTCCTGATGCTTCAGTAGGTGGCACTGTAAGGCTACATCTACCCTCCGAGCTAGGGGTGTGGTTCCCCTGCTCCTACAGGAGCTCTCATTCAGCTGCTTTGAGTATCAGTAGCAGGGCGGCTGCAGTAACACAGGGAGCGAGAGTGGAGGCCCGGCTCAGCCGTGCTGAGTACATACCCACTGTTTCAGGCGGGTTTATGCTCTGCGTGGCTCAGCCATTTGTCCGCTGCCACTAGCCTGCTGCTGCAGCTACACTGCTATTTATACTCGCGCTAGTTTGATAAGCCCCTCGCTCAGAGTGTAGACTAGCCCAAGAATTGGTACTGAATCAGTTCATCACCATGGTGCTAGGACAATGCTGGAGGATGCTCGCTTTCACATACGATGCTCATTGGATGTGTCGACTGCTTTTCTGTCCATTTAAGATCCCAGGGCAAGAGTTAGGGGACTTAACTCCAACTTCCGGCCTAAATTCTAAATTGGGAATTACCTAACACCTTGATGGGCGTTTCATCTGGAGAAATTAACCTTTGCTTCCTATCCCCAAACATGTTGTATAGTGTTGCTGACCCAGAATAGCGACACTGCTACCTGGATATAACGCTGTCCTTGGGAGCCAAAAAATCTTACCACATTATAGGTGAAACCGTGTTATATTGAACTTGCTTTGATCTATCAGCGTGCGCAGCCCCACCCCCTCGGAGCACTGCTTTACTGCGTTATATCCAAATTTGTGTTATATCGAGTGGCGTTATATCGAGGTAGCGGTGTACTGTGTTCCTCCTAAGAGGTAGCTGCATGTAAGTAATAGGAGAGCAGTGAAAGATTTTGAGAGGTTTTCATGTTGCAATCTCCTAATAAATGGACATTATAATGATTATGATGCTGACTGTTTTGGGTTGCTTAGAAAATGAGAAACCTGATCTATAACGTCTCCAGGGAATCTGGGGTTGAACGTGGATGGACTTGGGATCATTCCAAAATGAATTCCAAGAGAAGAATTTTCTGAGGAATAATGTTCAGGGCCCAGTTGCATAGAAAAGATGTTTATTTTTTTAGGTCTGTTTCTTTAAAAGCTTCATTCCATAAGAAAAGAAGAATATAAGGAAGTTAATATCTTCAATAAAGGTCTTTTGGCTCTTGCAATATCAATCTCTATTCTAAATATGATTCTCATGGATATTAGTTCTCCTATGGGAATGCTGGTGCCTCCACCGAATGCAAAAATATATATAGTAGTCACAGGCCTGGTGTGTGAGGTGGGGAGCTGATATCTACTTTGCGCCCATAAGCGGAGTTACTGTTGTGGGCTCTGGGGAACTTAACAGCTACTGCTAAACTTCTAAGCTACTTCTAAACTGTCCCCGTAGGAGTGGCTGGAAGAAATTGAAAAGGGGGGTGTTGGCTGCAGGGACTCACAGCTATTCTGTTTTCAGCTATTCGGAATTAGAAGAGAGTGAGGTAAAATAAACAGATGAAAAGCAAAACTGATTGGGAGTCCCAGCTGGGCACTGAGATGGGAGGAGTGGGGAATTCTTGGTGCTGATCCCTTAGCATTAAGAGGGTCTGCGGATTTATTGGGATGAAAAGAATAAGCCACTTCAAAATGACATGTATTTGCTTAGTCGCTGACGTGGTTCGTCTTGTGGAGAGCTCTGTTGTCTTGTGCTGTGTTCATTTGCTCGTGCTCAGGATTTGTCGTCGACAGTGGACAGCCGGAAACGGTTGGGTCCGTGCTGAGTGCGTACGTTCGTTGGTAATGTGTCTGTATTCCTAACATGTTTGTCTTGTCCTTTGTTTGTCTCTCTGTCCCTTGCTCAGGTTCTGTGCTTCCCGCTCTAGGAGTGTCAGTAGGCAGTGTAAATGGATACCACACCTGCAAAGGTGAGATCACCAACTCCGTGTTGCAATACAAAGTGGTGTCCGTGTGTTCATTTATGTTTCCATCAGTGCATGATAACAGCAGTCTGTACGGATGTTCCTCCAGGAGATAAAAATTGCAATGTGACACTATCAGAATCCTATAGAAAGCCCTATTTCTCTGCAGCGCTGTGTAGTAATGGGGCCATGGGGTGGGCAGCAGATTGTGATGTAGGACAGAAATGGCAGGAGGAGAATCCAGCTTCCAGAAGTTACAATAGCTTGACCCCGATCAGCTGGTATTAGAGAGCTGATAAGTGAGAGATTGCTTTAAGAAATGCAATGAAGGTTATTAGTTCTGAGGATTCTGACACCATCTTAACCTGGAATTTTAAGTGTGACTTAAATCACTCGTTAGCTGCTGTGAGTTCATTGGTTCAACGAGATAACCGATATAAAAAGTTGAACTCACACTGTGAGTGGCTGGATTAAATATGATACTGTTAACATGGGGGTACAACACGCAGGAGGCTGATTTAATGGGAAGTGATATGCTTTGTTGGGCAAACTGTCAAACTTCATAGGTGATGCAACAGAGCAAGTCTCTGGTAGGACAGGTGGTGATAACCTGACACCTTAGGGTCTTCGGTAGATGGAAGGACAGTGATCGTAGCCTCTGGTACCCTGACACTCGCAGCCTGCGTGAGGGTTGCCCAGAATTCTTAGTGCCAGCAGCCTACATAGGGGGGGTGTTGCCGTCCTTCCGCTCAGGTTTGTTTCTTTGTCATTAGATTTGACTGAAATCCAGTGTGACATGTCTGATGTGAACCAGCAGTACGAGGGACTTGGGATGGCCTTGCGGGAACGCCAGGAGCAGTTGTCAGCCATGCTGGAGAAAATGCTAGAAGTCCAAGAAGAGGCAAGTTCAGTGTTGAAGTGGCTGGAGTCAAAGGAACGGACCTTGTCAGCACTCGAAGCTTCTTCCTCTCCTACAAAAACGGAGACCATGAGAGCTCAGGCTGAGCATAACAAGGTAACTTGTCTCTCTGAGCAGGAATAAGGACCGAGTTTATCATAGTGACTAGGTCATTCTCTGAGACGTGCTTTACAGCACTAGGTTGGGAGGAACCAACAATAGCCTCTTTCTAAAGAGAGTATTTCATTCTGGGAGTGCAAGTGGTTAAATGTAGTATGAGCAAGCACAGTGTAGGGAAGACTGAAGGGGGGACATACGTCTTCGGATATGTCAAAGTTTTGTTATGGAGAGAACTGTGCTCAGTTGTTCTCCATGTCCACCGAGGGTAGGACGAGAAGGAAGCGACCAAGGCCAGGTCCGCGCTTGGTTAGGACAGCATAGCTAAGTCACTCAGGGCTGTGAAAAATCCACACCCCTGAGTGGCATAAAACCGACCTACGTCCCCATATAGACAGCACTAGGCCAAGGGAAGCATTCTTCCATCAACCTACTGCCGCTCAGGGAGGTGGATTACCTATGCTGATGGGAGAATCCATTCTGTCAGTGTGGGTAGTGTCCACACTGACGTGCTACCGTGGCGCAGCTCTGCCACTGTAACATTTTAAGTGTAGACATACCTTTTAGTTTGCAGCAAGGAAGATTTAGGTTGGGTATTAGGAAGAACATTGTAACTATAAGGATAGCTAAGCCCTGGGACAGGTGACCTGGGGAGGTTCTTGAATCCCAGGCATTGGAGGTTTTGAAGACCAGGTGAGATAAACGCCTGTCAGGGACGGTCTAGTATTCTTAATCTTGCCTCAGCGTGGGGAGAATGGACTAGATGACCTCTTGAGGTCGCTTCCCCACCTACTTTCTGTGATTCTATGAATCTGTGGTGAGCTTCACCCTTTTAGATATTTTAGACCTATCCTGTATAGGCAGTAGTCTCAGAGGAAAAAGCTGATAATGTTTAGCACCAATTCTTAGGTCATTCCAAATTCATTGGGAAAACAACGCACAGTTTAATGTTACACTGAGAAAGGTGAACTTTTCATTTCTTCTTTTCGTAAGGCCCAAGGGAGCTCTAGGTATTAGTAACTAGATGAAATGATTCCATGAAAGTCCAAACACAAAGCCTTGTGCAACTCCAAGTGTAGCTACTTTCTTCCTTCAAACGGTGGCTCATTTCAGTATCGCTCTTGTGCTTGAATTACATAGAATCATAGATTATTAGAGTTGAAAGGGACCTCAAGAGATCATCTAGTCCAACCCACTGCTCAAAGCAGGACCAGTCCCCAAAGGCCCCCTCAAGGATTGAACTCACAACCCTACATCTTCTGTTGTATGTCTCAGCATGTCCAAAATTTTCTTCTTCCTAGGCATTCCTGGCTGAGTTGGAACAGAATTCAGGGAAGATCCAGAAAGTAAAGGAAGCACTTTCCGGCTTGCTGGAGAAGTGTCCTGACTCTCCAGAAGCAGCAAACTGGAAGAAGATGCTGGATGATCTCAGTAAGTTCCCTAGGGACTTAGCGTGATTTTTAAATGTCTCTAAACATCCCTTGAGGATGATTTCAGTTTCCAGGACAATTCCAAAAGTCAGAGTAAAGCAGAGTTACATGTAATTGAATTCAGGAAATAGAGACCATGCCTTCAAGCTGTCTGGCATGCTAGGATGTTTTCAGGATGAGCATTGTTTCAGTTAATGAAGTCTGCATGATGGTTCTACGTTTCAGAGACTTTGCTTTCTTCAGTTACCTTAAAAAAATACCCTGCAGTAAAATCGGTTGCTTTTTTTGAGTAAAAGCTTTGTTGGTCAAAGTAAAATTCTCATGATTACTTAGAATACTTTAGTTACTTACATGATTAAACAAGCTTGTGTATTTAAAAAAAGAAAATTTCAAAACTTGCTAGAAATAAAGTGCGTGTACAGGGTTTCTCCATCCAAAGCTCTCAAAGTACTTGACAAAAATTGATACGTTATGTCATTTTTGTTTGAAAGATGGAATCCGAAGCAGAGAGAAGTTAAATGACTTGCCCAAGGGTCAGGCAAGTCCGTGACAATTGCAACTAGATGTAGATTGCTTGATTCCACATTTCCTGTCCTAACCACCCACAGTACCATAATAGTTAAAAATGGAAAATATATTACTAGACTGATCGTGTATCAAACATTACACTGGTCTCTCGCATTAGAGTCCTCAATTAAAGCTGGGGAGATTTCCACTGATAAATTAGTAATAAGGAAACGAAAAAACAACGGCTGAATCAAGTGGCAAGTTTCCTAATAGCAGTAAAATTACTGGTTATTTCATTTCCTGTCTTCAGACTCCAGGTGGGCAAGAGCCAATCAGGTGACAGCAGAGCGCCAGCAGAAGCTGGAGAAATCAGCGAACCAACTGGCAAGCTTCCAGGCAGCTGAAGCCCAGCTGCGCCCATGGCTGATGGAGAAGGAGCTAATGATGAGCGTGCTGGGACCCCTTTCCATTGACCCCAACATGCTGAATGCGCAAAAGCAGCAGGTCCAGGTGAGAGAGGGGCTGCATCTGTGCCTCCTTTGTAGATTAAAGAACGAGGAGGCGTGGGCAGTTCCAGTTTGTGCAAAACTCCTCTTGTGATGGTGTATAGTTTCTACAATGAGCCTGTGTGTGTCTGTGTGTACACTCTCCTGCTACCGAACACGCTCCCTTAGAGCTTGTCTGTGCAAACCAGCTGGGTTGTAAATCTACCCTGTGCTAGCATGCCAGGTGCTAAGCGTCTGTGCGGACCTTGCTGACAGGCACTAATGATCCCTGAGTGTGCTTTGATCTAGTCCTGTTTCAAAGCTGGGGAGATCAAAGCACGCTTGTCCACATCGGTGGAGTCCACAGAGATGCTTAGTGCGAGGCAGGCGAGTTTGGGGTAGTTTTACTCCCCAGCCTACTGAAGTCTAAATGTTCATGTAGACAAGCCCTTGTCTGAAACTTATTTCGTTTGTACACCTCTACCCCGATATAATGCTGCCCGATATAACACAAATTCAGATATAAGGTGGTAAAGCAGCACTCCGGGGTGTGCGGGGCTGCGGATCAAAGCAAGTTCGATATAACGTGGTTTCACCTATAACGCGGTAAGATTTTTTGGCTCCCGAGGACAGCGTTATATCGGGGTAGAGGTGTAGCAGAAATGCCCTGCACGCACCACGTTGTACAATAGCATTGGTCTAACCTATCTTCTCACAGAGATGTCAGAACATGTTGGGTGTGGCTAGTACTCCACCTAACTGAAACTGGTGTAATTTTTTATCTCTACTCTGTGCACAGGGTTGCAGTATCGACTCCTTTGTAAAAAAAAAAAAAAAAAAAAAAAAAAAATCAATTCCACTCTCTACAAAGACCTATGTTAATACTATATAGGTCCTGTTAATGCTGGCTGAGAGCCTTCCGATCTACCTACTCTCTCTGTGGCTAACTCTAGTTACAGATCAGATTGCTGATATGTCTGTAACCAGCAAAACCACAAAATAAAATATCTCGGTTAATATAATTATATCTCTTTGTGTTGAACACCAATAGGACAAATAAGGGAGAGAAGCGAAATACTTTATGGATGTAATCACAGATGCTTCCAAATTTTGTTAAGCTGAAATGTTATGATGAACAGATCTTTGCAGTCTACTTGTAATCCTGTCCCAGGGATTTCCTGGTTTGTTTCCAGTAATTCTGTGGATAGTTTAAAGCTACTGGAGCTGGGTTTTGCTTTGACGATGTGTATTCGGTGCTGTCACTTTTATACAAACACTTCTGTGTTATTTCTGTTCCAGTTTATGCTGAAAGAATTTGAAACTCGCAGGCAGCAGCACGAACAGCTGAACCAGGCAGCTCAGGGGATACTAACCAGCCCTGGAGATGATTCTCCATCATCGAACCTGGTGCGGGATGAGCTCCAAGGTGTGAATCAGAAATGGACTGAATTAACGGAAAGACTCAACTCCCGCTCCAGCCAAATCGACCAAGCCACTGTCAAGAGCACCCAATACCAAGAGCTGCTGCAGGACTTGTCTGAGAAGGTTAGGGCAGTTGGGCAGAGACTCAGCAGCCAATCTGCCGTCAGCACCCAGCCAGATGCCGTGAAGCAGCAGCTGGAGGAAACCAGCGAGATCCGGTCTGACCTGGGGCAGTTGGAAGAGGAGATCATGGAGGCTCAGATGCTGTGTGATGAGCTGTCTGTTCTGATTGGGGAGCAGTACCTCAAGGATGAGCTGAGAAAGCGCCTGGAGACGGTGGCTCTCCCTCTCAAAGGCTTGGAAGACCTCGCAGGTGAGATGCCATGAAGCACCTGGACGTGGAGTTCAGCTTCTCTGCCTCCTGTTTAACAAAGGGTTATGTGGTCCCTGTGTTTTTAAGAATAGCGAGGAAGGGATCTTCCATGTTTTTTAAATTTGAAAACCGTTCTGGAAAGGGCCTAGTTAGAAGTGTTTTGAGCAGTGCAAAGCATGTGGTATGGTTTTGATTCCCACACGATGCCACCAAGGGCTGGAGGTTGAGCAGAGGGGTGACCTGTTAATTACAAGGGTAGGGCTCATTTTGCCCTTCAGCTCCCTATGCACTCCGATTTTAAGAGTGGTGTTGATGGGATCTGAAAAGAATCTGGCCCCAGTCTCCTGTCTGAGAAGAGCGAAGAGGAGAGTTGGGCATCTGAGTGGCATCTTCGCTCCCCAACTGGGTTGCATATAGAGGCCTCATAGCCAAAAAACCCCACCTCTCCATTTGTTACTGTCTTCTAACTCTGTTCTGAGGTTATTCATGACCTGACGAGCAAAAGGCTGCGATGTGCCAGGGGAGGAATTCGTTCCTGTTAATCAGAATGTATCTTGCGCATTCAAGATTTTTTTTAAAAAACAATTTCACCTCGTTTATTAGATTCCAACTTAATTGTTACATTCTAATCTTATTTCCATTTCAGCCGACCGGATGAATCGACTGCAGACTGCGCTCGCCAGCTCCCAGCAGTTCCAGCACATGTTTGACGAGCTTAGGACCTGGCTGGATGACAAACTGTGCCAGCAGGCCCAGAGTCGGCCTATTTCTGCTAAACTGGAGAGGCTGCAGTGTCAAATCCAGGAGCAAGAAGAGTTCCAGAAGAGTCTCAACCAGCATAGTGGCTCCTATGAGATGATTGTGGCTGAGGGAGAGTCTCTGCTTCTTTCGGTTCAGCCTGGGGAGGAGAAGACTGCCCTGCAAAGCCAGCTGGTCGGCCTCAAAACACATTGGGATGAGCTCAGCAAGCAGGTCACAGATAGAAACTCAAGACTCAAGGACTGTTTGCAGAAGGCCCAGAAATACCAGCGGCACGTGGAAGACCTCCTTCCTTGGGTAGAGGACTGCAGGGCGAAGATGTCAGAGTTGGACGTAACTCTGGACCCTGTGCAGTTGGAGGCAGCCCTTCTGAGGTCAAAGGCTATGCTCAGTGATGTGGAGAAGCGCCGCTCCCTTCTGGAGATGCTGAACAGTGCTGCTGACATCTTGACAGATGCTTGTCAAACTGATGAGGATGAGGTTCGGGATGAGAAAGCTGGCATCAATCAGAAGATGGATGCCATTACAGAAGAGCTGCAAGCCAAGACTGGGTGCATTGAAGAAATGTCACAAAGGCTAAAGGAGTTCCAGGAAAACTTTAAGAACATTGAGAAGAAGCTGGAAGGGGCAAAGCATCAGCTGGAAATCTACGATGCTCTAGGACCTCAAGCCTGCAGCAGTAAGAACTTGGAGAAGTTGAGGGCTCAGCAGGAAGTGCTCCAGGCCCTGGAGCCGCAAGTAGATTATCTGAAGAACTTCACACAAGGTCTGGTGGAAGATGCTCCAGATGGGTCTGACTGCTCCCAGCTCTTACGGCAAGCTGAGGATTCCCAGCAGGACTTTAAAATAGTGAAACAAAAAGTAAACGAATGCTGTACGCTGATGGAGACCAAGCTTGAAGGAATCGGCCAGTTTAATAACCACGTCCGGGAGATGTTCTCTCAACTGGCAGATCTAGACGATGAACTTGATAGTATGGGTGCCATCGGGAGAGACATTGACGGCCTCCAGTCTCAAGCCGAGGATGTTCGTACATTCCTGGGCAGACTTCAGGGGCTAAAGTCAGACATTGAAGCCTCTGAAGAAGAATGCAGGCACATGCTGGAGGATGAAGGAAGCCCTGACTTGTTAGGACTGAAACGTGAACTAGAGACTCTAAATAAACAGTGCAGCAAGCTGACGGAAAGGGGCAAAAATCGCCAAGAGCAAGTAGAAATGACACTCTCTCGAGTCGAAGACTTTTACAGCAAACTGAAGGAGCTGAATCACATGGCCAGTGCAGCGGAGGAGAATGAGGCACTGCAATGGATTGTAGGGACAGAGGTGGAAACCATCAACCAGCAGTTGGCAGATTTCAAGGTGAGCGCTCCTGATGCGGGATTGTTTAAGTGGCATTTGCTTGTTAAGGGTTCATCTGCAGTTTGACCTGATCTCTTGTGCTATTCTAAGCAGTGCGTTCCTTGCAGAATTCATATAACTTTATTGCTGAAATGCTGTCAGGGTGCTTGGTGCTGTTGGATACAGAGATGGTCTCTGCCATTTAAGAGTTGAGTACCTGGAAGGAAGAGCTGATAACTGTCATGGTCAGGTTTGAAAAGTTCCTCATCTCCCCTACCCCTGACTCCCCATACTACACACAATATTAGACTATCAGAACTTCTCTTGGCTTTTTCGGTACAGTACTTTTTAGGGAAGAGAGGTGTTTTGGCTCCTTGACCTTATCTGAATCATGATTTTCAGTATCTCCTGAGATGTCCAGTGTAGATCCATCAGTGTATCTGCTAAGTGGGCCTCTCTGCACAACCTCAGAACCACAACTGTCTTTCAGGAACCTTGGACTCTGATGGATCGCTCCAGTTTTTGGGTCTTGGATAAAATTATAGATAGTATTAAACTGTTACAGCTGGGGGTGGGGGCATGTCATTTCCTTTGTTTTATCAGTTTTTTGCTACAGGATTTTTACATTGCCAGTGGAGAAACGCTGGAGACCATCAACATGTGTGTGCAAAACTTTTAACTGAGCCCAAAAAGAGAAGGTTTTCAAGGTGTTTAAATTGTATGTAGTGTTATGGTGTCAGGGCATGCTGTTACACTACGTTAATTACATTAGTACTGCATAGAGATGATGATGCTGTGAAACCTCCATTGCTGATGCGCTCCACTGCTGGCAATTGGTCTGATTTTCTTTTTGCTGCTCAGTGACTAGCAATAAGAGGGTGAACCATTTACTTTTCATCACATAGCTAATTGATCCCATTCAGACAGTTAATGCCTCTGTTACACCATCACAGTATCATGGTCCTCTCAGTCCCCTGGGCCTCATCAGTATAACCTGAGGTGTGAACTTAAACCAATCTAGTTATGCTGGAATAACGCTTGTGTGGACACTTTTACTCCAGGGTAAGAGTGGCTTTTTGGTTTAGTTTATGTCACTTGGGAAAGGGTTTAAGCTAATCCTAAAGAAGCCACTTGTATCCTGGAATAAGAATGTCCATAAGGAAGGTTAGACCCGGTAAAATTGTACCTGTGTAACTGGTAACACTTTCCTATAGTGAAGACATTACTTCTGGCTGAATCACTTTGATTAGAAAGGTTTCAGAGGGGTAGCCGTGTTAGTCTGTATCAGCAAAAACAACGAGGAGTCTTGTGGCACCTTAGAGACTAACAAATTTTCATGGGCTATAACCCACTTCATCAGATGCATGGAGTCAAACTGAGCTCAAATGGAATGTCCTGACTGGTGTGGATAGCCTGGAACTGTGGTGGTAAGAGGATATTTAGTTATCAGTGGTCCGCATCTCAATGACTTTGAAGATAACCCTTCAAGACATCTGTGGCTGCTACAGAACAAAGTCAAAGGTACTGCATCAGAAGGAAATGAGCATCCTTATCAGGCGTCCTTGATTATTCTCAGAGTCCCTGGGACTCTGTTGGGCTGGAATATCTGCTTGCAGAAACTTTCTTTTAAAATGAAACTTGCAGGAATTATTTTAGCTTCTATGTAAAAATTAGAAGAAAGCTGGTGGGTGGAGGGAATGAAGGCTGGTGGAGAAACGATAGTTACATAGAGGAAACTCTTCCTATAAACCGTTCATCTAAAGCAGTGGTTCTCAATCAGGAGTCCAGGGACCCTGGGGGGCCACGAGCAGGTTTCAGGTGGCCACCAAGCATGGCCACTGTTAGACTCACTGGGGCCCAGGGCAGAAAGCTGAAGCCCCACCTGATGGGACTAAAACCCCGGGACTGCAGCTAAAGCCTGAGTAATGTAGCTCCACAAGGAACCCTGTGGCGTGGGGCCCTGGGCAAGTGCCCTGCTTGCTACCCCCTAACGCTTTTACCGCCTGGCTTTTATATGCAGAAAACCAGTTGTTGTGGCACAGGTGGGTTGTGGCGTTTTTATAGCATGTTTGGAAGGGGGCTCAGAAAGAAAAAGGCTGAGAACCCCTGATCTAAAGAACCAATGGTATTGGCATCGACGGTGACTACTGCATGGCAGACATTTTCAAGCCTAATTTTATGATTTGTCTCTAAGGAAAAGAGATGTCCCACGTGTCAGCCTGGACACTGAATGATATCACAGCCATAAACAGTGACCATCTTGTTCTGGTGCATTAAACATGCACCAACTGGAGTGAGTAATGACACATCCTGGCTTATGCATCCGTAATGGGAATTGGGAAGAGAGGATCAGGTTGTCCAGAGCAAGCTTTTAGGAAAATGTGTCATAAATTGTCCGTTCACATTGCAGCGTTGAGTGTCCTTCCTCCCTCAAGGCTTTACAAAACTTGGCAGGGGAGTTGAGAGAGTGCACACCCTGCCCTGTGATCCAGTCCATGTGAACTGAGCAGAAAGAAATGAACCTGGAAGCCTGCCCCACAGCTGATCTGTAAAACAGCACAAACAGTCGAGCTGGAGTCGTGAATGTTCCCTTTTGGGGAGAGAGTGGTGTAGCCAAACTAGAAACTTCTACAGCACTAGCAAACCTTTTGAAAGTTCCTAGCTTGCTGATGTTGTTGTGATTTGGAGCCAGACTTTGCAGTGGGGGAAGGGTGATCTACGGGTCCAGCTTTTGCTGAGCTCATGGGAAGCTAAAACAATGAAAGGAAAGAATCTGAGTGTGTCAGCCATATTTACACCCTAGAGGGTCAGGGAAGGGAAATCTCTTCGGGCCCCATTCTCAAGACCGAGTAACAATATTTTGGTTCATTTCCATGGGTCAGGAGTTTAGTTCCTGAGCTGAAATGCAACGTGAAGTGCATGGCAGATTTATCTGCACTCACACCCAGAGCTTCGTGGTGGGGTCACGCATCATAAGGCTGCCTCAGCTTCTAACAAACAGAAAGCGGTGAGGTTTGGTCTGTCTGCAGGAGAGTCTGTTGAAAATGCTCTCTTAGAGGTGCTCAGGTGGAAGCCAGAAACGTGTGTGTGTAATTTTGGGGGAAAAATGTTTGGTTTTTTTGGTGCTTAAAACAGGCTACAGTCTTTCAATGCACAATATCAAAACAGTGTCTCACTTCTGGACTGGAGACCAGAGAGGTGCACAGTGTGTGTGGCCTGGGGGCCAGAGGCAGCCTTTAGCATCATGAAATAATGCCGCCAGATGGCTCTTCCTTGGAACTGAATATAGAGAACAAAGCTGATCGCTTGCAGGGTTTGATTGCTGGGGCACCAAGAAAAACTTTTTATTTATCTGTCCAGAAGACAGAAGTACAAGCAGATTTGTCTTAATGCATTAATTTTATGAACATCTATGTAAATGATCTGCCTGTGGTCTCCAGGCAGGTTGCCAGCGCAGCCCATGTTGTTTCAAAGGCAGGCACTCCAGACCCCAGTGCAGCCAGGGCTAGAGTGGTTCCAATAAGGAACAAGAGATATTGAAATCTGACTTTCAGGGACCTCATACAGCTGGTTCAAATGAAGGTTTACGCCTGAGGCTTCCCAAGGTTTTTTTCCCAACAGACACCCACCAAACTTGTTCAAAAAGAGAACTGGCTGCAAAAGAAACTTGTAATGCTGCTGCTTCCCAGTCCCCATGCTCCTTGTCCATTTTGTTCTATCCCTTGCCAGTTTCACACCACAACCAACACAGGAATTAGGAGAGATTAATCTGAATGCAGCATTTCCAGATTGTTTTAAATCCAGTAAAGAAGCTGAAAAGCGCCTGCCAGATCTTGACCGAAGGAATTGCTGTTTACCACAAAAATATTTTTGGTGGGGTGAGGGAGGGAGATTGGAATAGAGGACTGAAGGCACCAAAGGTCACCTTTGTGAGTATATCCCAACTTTCGGAATTATTCGTGTCACTAGCATCCTTTGATGGTAGATACGAACAGGCCTTCTTTCTTTTAAAGAAGAAAGTGGAGACTCAGGGTATGTCTGCGCTGTGGCAGGAGATGTAATTTCTAGTTTGAAGGAACGGTTGCTCTGATCAAGCCAGCACGCTAAAGTTAGAAGTGTAGTCATGGTGGCAGAACTGGCTAGCTGCCAGTGCGTGTGCCTAGGGTTTCAGATGGGACTGTCCTTGGGGCAGCTAGCCAGTCCTGCCACTGCCGCTGTGTTCTGTTTTTAGGGCTGTAGCTCAATCAGAGCTAGTTTAGGTATGTCTGCTCGAGCTGAAAATTATGCCGTCCCGCTTCACTGAAGACATACCCTTAGCTTAGAGAATTGTGTCTTCAGATCTGTGGTGTCATGAGTCTGTGAACATATGGACACAGCTGATTCATCATTCATATTATAATAACTATATTGCGTCTAGCACATGAGCGTGATGGAAGTTTGTGGCCATCTTGTAAAGAGCAAACAAACATCAGCCCTGTCTAAAAGGTTTGACCACAGCATTAGGAAAACACAGTGGATGAATCTACTTTAGAGAAGGGCAGACCCGCTTGGCAGAATCACGCACAGCCTTTCTGTGGAGTCCATTTTCTTCATTCTGAAGAGACTTTGCAACCTGTTAATATCTTTTCTGCATTCCAGTTCCAACAGTGTGAAACTGATGGGTTGCACTCTTTCGACAGGAACATTGACAGGAAACATCCACCAATGGCAGTGCTGATATGAGCTTTCGGTTATTGGCATTTTTCCTCGGCTCTTTCTGCTGTCAGCTCGGGTTTCTCAGATGAAACTTTCCATAGTATTAATGCTAACGATTGAACTCAAACAAGCTCTCGTTAAAACGTTGATAAACAGAACAGTTGATCCAGCTAAGCTTTAACAAGCAGCAGATTCTTCTGGGCAAGTCATTCCAGACTTGCACACTGGAGATGCAGGAAACATACTGAACAGGTCATGATTTTTTCTTTGTGCACCCTCAGGCACCAGCAGTCGAAAACTGAGAAGATCCTGCATTGCAAACTTTCCACCCAAAAACTGGGCAAGAGACCAGTGTGCGTAGAAGCTGAAAGCTACATTATTTGATGGAAAAGCCCCATATCTGTAGTGTAAGACTGCAAACGAAGGGTACATAGACCTGTTGTTGTTTTGTAGTATTATGTAGTGGGCCAGGACTCCATTGCGCTAGGGACTATACAAACACAAAACAAGAAGATGGTCCCTGCCTCAAAGAGCTTCCAATCTCGAATCCCTCTTTAAAATATTTTCCTAAGAACTGAGCCCCCAGTTCGATCTAAGCCAGCAGTTCCATCTGCTCTATAGAATTCCAAAATACATCACATAATGCACCTTGCCTAAGTGGATTTAGATGCTTCCCTAGTGGTTAGAGCTGGGGGAACTGTGAGTTGGGAGACCTGGATCCTGGTTTTGGTTTTGCCATTTGACTCACTGTGTGACCTTGGGCAAGTGTTCCTCGTCTGCAAAGCAGAGAAAAGGACTTGACAACCTGTTGTAAAGTACGTTGAGGTCATTACACAAAAGTTGTTACATAAATTAAAGGTCTTTCCTCCTTTCCACAAAATAATGTTGTTGTTACTATTTATCTGTATTATCCTAACACCTGGGAGCCCCAGTTATCTTTCCCTTGGCCTTTCCTAAACAACATTTCAGAGTTTTTGCATATTGAGAGAATCGCAATTCCTGCTCATGGAAAGATTAGATCAAAAATGAGGCAGACCACTGTCTTTTTCAAAGTTGTACCAAGGAGCAGCCTTAAAAATGAAGTCTGGGAGAGTCCAAAGATCTGTATCATTCTAATGGAAAACTGCAAAAAAGCATCTAAATTGCTGATGCTGTAATAGAAACTAAACCAGTTTCCTTAGTATTCAAGTAAAATGGGGGCTTATTCAGCTGGCTTAAAGAGAGGCGTCTATGGATGCCGAGCTTGATACCAGGCTAGTATAACAGACTTAAACAAGGGAACCGCCTAAAGAAACACTGCTAAAAGACGTGTTACAGCTGAAACACCTCCCCATTCTGCACTCAAAGTGCAGTGAATGTTAGAACCCCCTATCCCCAGTATGGCTGAAGACCTTACTTTGTCCAGCATCTTCTTGGAAAGTTCCAGAATAATGATAAAAGAATGCTTACAAGCCAGGCACTGTTTTGATTGTTACAACACCCAAGACTTTTCCGTGCTCTTTCATGTGCCCAAGAATTGAAATTCCTGATGGGAACCGCGGTGGGAAAGCTCCGTACTAGTTGCTGCTAATTTTCGTGTGTCACCCATGAGGATGAAGGTCTCTAGATTGATCCACAGTTGTTTGAATGAGATTAGGCAATGGGTCCGGTGACTGAGACAAAGGATTAGTTGCAGAGAATCCCATGTTGGCAAACCATGTCCTCCAAGGCCAACCTGTCTGGACCCTGGCCTCCAAGAAGATCCCTTAAAGATGGTCATCATTTCTTCCAAGGAGTTGACATCTATCCTTCTGCTAGAGAAATATGTTTGGGGAGGAAAGGGGCTGAAAAATCTCTGCTACATGATGGTTTAAACGTATTGACTGAATCAGTGACTTCAAACCCGCAATGGCCAGCTGTAGCAAAGGACTTTTCACCTCTTCATTTCTCCCCTTCCTTAGTTTGTTGAGAAATTACTTCAGAGAAGAAGCAGCAAAGAATCCTGTGGCACCTTATAGACTAACAGACGTTTTGGAGCATGAGCTTTCGTGGGTGAATACCCACTTCCTCAGATTCAGATGCATCTGAGGAAGTGGGTATTCACCCACGAAAGCTCATGCTCCAAAACGTCTGTTAGTCTATAAGGTGCCACAGGATTCTTTGCTGCTTTTACAGATCCAGACTAACACGGCTACCCTCTGATACTTCAGAGAAGAAGGAATCCTCAGGCTGGAATGCCAGCCTGCCATGAACAGTTCCTGTAAAGGCACGGGGAGCACTAGAGGAATTAAGCTCGGGGTAGGAAAAGCAAAGAAAAAGAGCCAAAAATGACATGCTGCCATTGGTGCCTGTCACTTGTCAATCATGACAAGAGTACAGCCCTTGAGTTCTGAATTGGCAGAGCATTAGGGATGGGACTTCTGCCACCTATTTCCAAATTTTGTAGATAAAATTATAACAATCAAACTATATTTTAGGGTAAATCTAAACACTGTTGTGCAAATCCCTAAAAACGTTCTCGGTGACCTTTTTCCTCATGCAATAAATCCTTGTGATGGGTTATTTGAAACCCAAGTTTCCCAATGTTCTGTATTCTTTAACTTAGGCAATACGTACTTTTCAGGCCAAAAATGATCTTGAACTTGAGCATGTGAGAGGCAGAGAGAACTCCCTAGACAGAAATATCTAAAGCAGCAGCTTGATTTTATTTTACAGAGCAGAGGCTTGCAGATCCTTTATGGCTCTGGCACCCTCTCTGGCTGTAAAAACCCCAGAAGGATTCATGATGCACTCAGAGGGAGTGAATAAAACCATTCTAGTCACCTTTTCAATCAGAGGCTGTTCTTTCTAATAGCTCCCCCTTGCCCTGTGTAAAGGGAGATATTTGCCAAATCTGTCATTGTAACACATCAAGGAATCCCCGCCGCGCGCGCGCACACAAAATATTCTACAAACCTTCTTTTGGTGAAAAGAGTGGTTGTTTTCTTTGTATTATTCTCTCAACTTTTGGGGAGGGTGACTAATTCCATGACACTGTCAACAGCACCACTGTTTATAAGAATATTTTGCACTTTTATACCAAGTGCAATACACTCATTTACTAGCCCTTTTGACCCCACCTCCCAAGAGTGAATAAGTAGGAATAGCTCCCTTACTCCCCCCCAACCCCCTCATTTTAAAAATGAGGAAGCAGAGCCACATAGAGGTTAAGTGAATTCTCCAGCAAGCATGCCTAAATTCTAATCTGTGTCTGGTTTTTTAGTCCTGCACTTGGTGCCACAGACCAGAGGTTCTCAATCTGTGGCACTGGTGGCATGAGAGCCACAACCAAGTGGTATGTAGATTGGATTAAAGTGTAGTTTATTCAAGAAAGAATCTATTATAACTGCACTAATTAGAATCGGAAAGGTGGCATACCTAGAACTTTCTGAGTTTTAGATATCATACGGTAGGTCTTAGTTTGAGGACCACTGCCCAAGACGATGCTGTTTTATAGAGAGAGAAGACTCATGCAAGTGTAGGGATTTGGATTTGGCACCCAAAGGAGTTAGGATTTACTGTAGATCAAGGCCATGTCAACAGTATGGAGCCTTTGCTGGTCTAGCCCCCTAGACATAAGCTGGATTTCACTGGCATAGCTACATCAAGATGTAGTTGGTGTTTAGTCCTGCTTTGAGCAGGGAATTGGACTAGAAATCTCCTGAGGTCTCTTCCAACCCTATGATCACCTCTCCAAATGACATGAGCTATGCCAGCAGACGCACTCTTCTGATGTAATAGTTGCCCCTGCAGTGAGGGGGTTGCTGGCATAGCAATGTCAGCTGTGGGTGTGATTTTTTTTTCCCACTCCTACCAGACAGCTTTGCTGACAAAACTTTATAGTGTAGTCCCTGCCCAAGACACTTGTCTGAAAGCTGCAGGTAAAAGTCACTATGATGCTTTCTAGATGTCTTAGCACCAGTACTGCACTATGTGGCTTGGAAGATTAAGTGCAACACAGAAGACAGTCTCCAAAAAGGTAGCTCACTATCTCCCCGTAGCCAGAAAGCGTGCCACTGTCAAAATAGCAATGTGTGAAAGGGTGAATTTTTGAATAGAAAGGTCCTGTTGCATACCTGACTGCATCAACATTGCATCAGGTGCATGTGAATGCAAAGGGAAGCCATGCTTGGGAGAGGAAGGGGAAACTGTTGTTACCCAGTAAAGCTCCTGTTATGGTGAACAGAGTGACAGGGACGAGATGGGTGGAGTTGTTCGATTGTAAGTACCGTTCAGTAACAGTGTACAATAGCATTTCAGTGACATGACCTGCAGAAAGATTGAATCTTGGTGTTTCCTCATACCTACTGCCTATTCTGCTATTGATTGTCACCTTTATTGAATAAACTCTCTACGGTAGCATGCAGAAGAGGTTTCCCCATTTCACAAGGATGACATCGGCACTCTGCCTTCACCCCTTAAGTATTAGCAGCAGGATTTGCTCTCTAGTTCTTTGAGCTGGTTTTAGCCCCTATCTCCAGGATGGTTTACGGGTATGCACTGCAAAGGAAAATTAACACCCCTTTCAGGATTGCAGGCTGAACCCGAGAACAGAAATGAGTTTATTAGACGATGAGTCAAAATATTTATGCAACGTTCTGTGAATGTTATTTTGAGGTAGCGTGTTAGCAGCAGCACCCCATATATGAATGTGCTTCTGTGCTTGAAGATACCATCTCCAGAGCCCAACCTCAGAGCCTCCTTCTGTGCTAGTCTGTGAGCTGTTTTGATGATAGTTCAGCACCTGATCATTTGCTGGAGCCCCAACGTAACTTTGGACTCAAGTTGTAGCGTGCCTCGCTGGTCAGTGGCTTTGGGATGTGGGTGGACAGGGGAGGTAAACTTCCTGTATGAATGTCCCAGCAGAATGCGGTATCTTTAATGGAACGGGGAGGGGACAGTCTGTCTCTTGTTCTCCTGCCTTGGCTCATCTCACAGTCCAGCTGGTGGTATTTTTAACCCTTATGTGACCCCAAAGGAATGCATGTGGCTCCTTACAGTCCTATTTCTCTGAGCAGCTGGGTGGGGATGGGGTGGGAGGGAGGCAATGCTTTCTCCTTGTTGAACACTTTCCAGACCTGCTTAAAGCATTGCTAGCTAGTATTTTGAGCACCAGCAACACAAGCAAAAATGCCTCCTCTTTCACAGCTGTTAAATCTTCTTAAAGGCACAATGACTCCGTTGAGGGGAAGTGATCTTAGGTTGGGGAACAAGAAAACTAGGAAGAAAGCTCAGATAAGCTTCGTGCATTGCACGTTGTAGACTTCAACATGAAAGGTAAGAGCTGATGGTTACCAATCTATGGTCATTTTCACTAGGGGAGTAAGTCCAGCCTTGGTTGAGGTGCTGGAGGGTAGTGGAGAAGTGTCATAGCTCTTGTGTAGTTCTGATTTGGTAATCTGAGAGTATTGTAAATAAATCTGTTTGCAGAGAGAGACGCTTGAGTCTTGGGGCCCTTGTGATGATCAGTGTTCTCATTCCTCGTGAGCAGAGGAGGAGCAAATAGGTACTCAAACCACTAGAGATACTTGGAGCAGAACTGGCTTGCAATTGTTCATCTAAAAACAAGTGAATAGCAGTGACCTTGACCGGTCAGTGGAAAGTCAGGAAAGCATTTTGGTCTCTCTTGAGCAGAACATCATGTGCGGGTGAAAACTGAGAGTGGAGTAATTGAACTGCAAGCTGCTGAGAGATGCAATCGAGTAATATTGAGGTGGTTTTGTCGTAATTGGCTTGTTGGTTCAGTAATAAAGTGAGTCTCTTTTGGGAGTCAGCTTGGGTCACCGTTCCAAACCCTCCCACTCACACATGCTGTGTAAACTAATCAGTTTGCTGGGCCTCAGCTGTCCTGTTCTGGGAAGCACTGCTATGGGATGTCTCCCTTTCAAAGGAATATTCCTAACCTGGTTGTATTGATACTTGAAATGAAATACTCTGCATCCATAGTCCATCCCTGATCCAGGGGGTGCTAAAAATACCAACTTCCACTAATACCAGGAATATTGGGCTCTTTGAGAAGGGAGGGAGAGGGGATGAGGTTTGTCTAAAACTGGCAGAGTAGAAAAGGAAGGTGTTTGGGCATTGCTGGTCTGGAGGATAGATTTGCTTCTCCGTTTGCCAGTGCTGTGCAGATGCATGGAGAAGTGTGAGATGGAGCATGTCCTTAGTTACATGCATGTGTGTGTTCATCATACCATCTCTGACTGCGTTCTCCCACAATACTTTGTGTGATCTGATGGTTCAAAAAACAGTAGTACCTATCTGAGTTGCAAGGGAAAGTGTGCGGGTGACGGTCGCCAGTAGAAGACTCAGTATTGTAGAGCAGCTGATGTTATTTTAGTTGATTTATCCCTGGCACTTAAAGAACGACCACCACTAACTACCACTCCTAACTAAAAGGAAGCGAGTGACCTTCCAATCCTCCTTCCAGCCAAAGGATCCCCATAATACCATTACCGCACTTTCTCGAGTCTCAAGAAAGTTGCTGTCAGCTAGTAGGGCTCCATCTCTTTGGGGCTCCTGCTAAGTTGCTGACTCACTATGTGACTAAGCAGGTAATTTAGTTTCTCCATTTGTTAAATAGGGTTAATCACCTTCCAGGGTGATTTACTCAGGAGAGTTGAGATCTCCAGGGGAGAAGTGGTAGTACCTTTGTTGTGTCTAGATTTGGGACCTCAGCGTGGACACTGTTCAGATCGCCCTAAACTTAGTTGTATAAGTGGGATACTTGGTTGCTGCCTGGCCCTTTTCCACCACACCCCGCTGTGCCTCTCCTGCTGTGACAATCAATCAGCTGTTTAGCTTGGGCGGCTTCCTGCAGGGCGTGTTACGGACTGGCATGGGCCTTGTCAGCAGCTGGGAGCAGGGAGTTGTTTATAGTGAAGAGGTCTCGGTGTCGTTTTATCAGACAGACTAAAATCTCTGTTCAGTCGTGTATGCAGCGTATGCACTTTGGAAGAAAGAGATTCCCTGTGAGCAGAGCAGGAGGTTTTATGGGGAGCTGGGCGGTTGTTATATACAAAAATGGCATTTGGCAAGTTTTTATACAAATCAGCGCCCTCCCAGCCATCGAGACATGCCATTCCAACAGGTGGATTTTTACCTTGAACCTGCCATCTTAAATAGGAGGTTTATTCTTGTGCCTGTTTCAGGGTGTGTCTTCACCCACAGAAGGAGATGGGAAGGTTAATAGTGCATTGTGGGAGCGCCAGTTCTCGCAATGATTAAGCACAGAAGTGCCATGGTATTTGGCACATTAGATGGTGTAAAGCTATGTTAATCGCTGCTATACTGTGTAGGCTATTGGCTCTGTTTGTTTTTTTAAAGAAGAATTTAGCCAGATCCTTGTTCGTTGCCATGCACATAGATAGTTAAAATGGAACTTGCAAACGTTGATAGGAAATGTAGAACTGTTAGAGGCTGCATTCTCAGGGGGACGTACATTGTAGCGTAGGTGCTTTGGTGGGACCATCTCCCTGTTTTATAAATGGAACCAGCTTTTCTGATTTGAAGAGTGGGATTGTATGCTGGCTGTGGTCCGACGTGAAATCAGTTTGCAGTCATCTGTAAGCCAAGTGGATAAAAGAACAACCACCACAGCACAGTTGGATCAGATTATCCCCACAGCTTTTGTCTGCAACGTGTAGGGTTTAATCACACAATGCCACTAAACTTGCAACACACAGAAATGTCAATCTCCAAGATTTGGGGAAACCAGTGAATCTAGGAGGAAAGAGGCAGCAATGGAGTAGAGAGAACTAAATCCCCTAGGATTTTGGTTGGGGGTGCGAGGAAGGGGTGTGCGGAAGACTAAAAAACCCCACCATAAAAATCCTGTCAACACCTAGAGCAGCAGTGTAGGGTAAAGTTGGAAACAGCGTAATTCATTTATACAGCACTTTTACCCTGAGACCACAGCTCTTCCCGAACATCACACACAGAGTGGTGGTGTGCAGCTACCAGTACCTGCAGGAGGAATTGAACTTGCCTTCTCCACTGCAGGTTTGGGGCCAGATTGCTTGCTGCTGAATTTCCTGAATTAAGTCTGTCCATGGGGACAGGAAAAGACCCACAAAAAGATGAATCATTTCAAAACAACAGAGCTACCGAGTTCCAGGAAGAAGGTTATAGGAAGTTTGCACAATCCCGGAGGGAGGCTTTCATTTTGGTCTTCCGACTTTGCTTTCTCCCCTGCCCTCTCTGAACCTGTATCCTTCCTTCCAGTCCTGGTGGCTTTACTAGGAATGCTGCTTGCTCTCTCTCTCTCCCCCGCCCCCCCACCCCCTAATCACTGTAGTATCTGAGTGCCTTTCACAATCTGTAATGTGTGTATCTTCACCACATCCCCAGGAGGTAGGGCAATGCTATTATCCCCATTGCACACATGGGGAACTGAGGCACAGAGAGGCTAGATAACTTGCCCAAGGTCACATGGTAAGTCTGTGGCACAGCAAGGGATGTAATCCAAGCTTCCCAAATACTACGCTAATTCCTGGACTAATGGACCATCCTCTATCCATTGGCTCATTCCTCTCCCTTAGTTAATCCAGTCATCACCCTGCTCTGCCTGAAACATGTGGCCAGCATGGGGAGCCAAGTACATCTCAGAGTAGTGCTCACATACTAGAGCAAGGAGCATTCCCTGGATTGCACTCAGCTCCCTGCTTTGTCCAGGAAGTGAGAGAATGAAAGGAACCAACCAGCATAAAAAAGGGCTTGAAGAGTGGGGGCAGGAGGGACCTAGCAGGTTGAGGTGGAGGAGAGGAAAGGAGTCTGGTAAAGGAGCAGGAGAAAATCTCTGACTGTACTCTGGGCTCATTGGATCAGAGAGTATCAAGCTGATAGGTGGCCAACTTGGGGGTCTGCAGTGAGCTAGCTGGTCATATGATGCACTCTTTATTTCCAGCTGCTCAATTACATTAAAAGACAGCTAAAAATATATTAAACACCTTCCTAATGATACTTTTTCACATAAGCAAGTTCTTGCCAGAGGGGAGGGTATGCAGTTGTTGTAAAACTGGGCAATGGAACCCATGCAATTGTGAATGAGAAGGTAGGTGGTCCATGAGACAATCGCTGTCTGAAAATGCAGTCCGTGTTAGAAAGGTTGGAGAATCACAGACCTGAAGTCTCAAAAGCAGGTGCTCCAACTTCAGACAAGACTCTTGGCAAAGCTGGTTTTTTTTTTAAACACAGCTGTTTCTCGGTAAGTCTGAAACAACCCTCAGAATGAATTTTAGCAGAGATCATTTCTTAGTAGGAAATCATCATTATACAGCACTGCAAGCATGCATGATGCTTCACAGAATATCGAGAGCGCATTGCAATTTAATAATAAAGACTAGACAAAGCATAGAGCAATGTGGGTAAGGAAAATCGGGACAAGGACTCAGCAGTAAGGGAAAAGTGGTAATTCAGAGCAGCGGGCCTTCACAGCACCTTGCTCAGCTTGGGTGCTCCCAGATATCTACCATATTGAATGGTCTTTGAGGAATTTGAAAGAAAAAGGGAACACTTGGTGGGAAGGACTTGTGAGATTGATCCAAACCCAGGGGACAGGTTGAATGAGAGGAGGAGGAGGAGAGAAAAGTGGCAATGAAGAGAAGATTGGGAGGAATATCCTGAGTGAAGGGGTGGGGAGAGGAGGAGAAAATGGGCAGAGATGTAGGTGGAAGCTTGGTTGCAAAGGATCTTGAAGGGGAGGACAAAACGTTTTGAGAGGAATTAAGCGTAAAGCAAACCTGTAACGTAAATTCTTAGCTACTGATCAGTGCCTGAGCACTGGCATTGCCCTGTATGTCAGTGCCCCATACTCATACCAAGAGCTGTCATGACTTTGGGTAGGGTTAGGTAAAATCCTATTGGGCTTTTTCGCAGGGAGCGGGCAGAAGAGGGCTAATATACCCCAACTGGCTCATCTTTTGAGGGCAGAGTCACTGAAGGGAGAGTTGGCATCTCATTCCTCTCTAGGGTGACCAGACAGCAAATGTGAAAAATGGGGATGGGGGTGGAGGGGTAATAGAAACCTATATAAGAAAAAGACCCAAAAATCGGGACTGTCCCTATAAAATTGGGACATCTGGTCACCCTCTTCCTCTCTAGGAATTCACGAAGAACATACTCCTTGTTCACCTGCTGACTGGAAACTGATTTTGTAATTGGCTAAGATGTGTGTTCCTAATGGGGCAGGTAAAAGCAGATTTGCTAATTAAACCAACATCACATTTCAGGTTCCTCCCAGTCAGTCCCTGCTACATTTTCTTTAAAAACCAGGCTGTCGGTCCCAGCTAGCTGTGAAATGAACACTGCCCCCCCCCCACCATATACCTCTCTTCTTTTTTTGAGCTCTGGGGTAGAGTCTGGAAGCTCTATCAGATGTTTATTTCAGTAACAGAGATTGCTGCTGGCAGGTCTCCACATACCAAAACCATTGAGAGAAATCTGAAAGGACAAAAATTCAGACAGAGGACCAGAGGCTCCCTCCCTTCACACACCACATAACAAATATAAAATTGGAGGAGGGCCATTTGGGTTAGGAAATGCTCTCTCTCTCTCAGCTAGGACTCTTCAACTCCAGGACTACTCCCGACTGTATGACACTCAGTAACCTGTCAAGCCTTGCTTTAGAATCTTTTCGTGATCAGTCTGATTATGACTTTTGAGGCCCTGATAATATTTGAGTCCAAACCTCCGTTGAAAGCCCAGTATTGTGGGTTTGTAGTCAGCTGCATCTGCTTTAATACCTATCTGATTTTCTACTGGTTTTAGAGATAGGGGATGTGATGGAGGATAACTGACCTGCTCTGGGCACGTGACTAGGTGAGGAAATAGGAAAAGAATTTCTGGCTCTGAAGCTGGCAGTTCCACATCGAGATCATTCTTTATAATGGAACAAAAACCCTCAGCACCCCCAGCCTGGATTCCTAGAATTCCTCCTGCAGATGGGGCCCTAAAGTATTTAACGGTCCCACTCAGAGAGAGTTTGCACAGTGAAGGGGGGGGGCAGGAAAGTGGGTTTATTGGTGACACGGTGGGGCTGGCCTTTCTTGTGTTGTTTCAGCTGGGTTGAATTATTAAAGTAAACCAAGACCTGCTCTCCCTTAACTGTAAAATCTGTGCTACGCACAGAGCCAGAGATGGGCTAGATCGGTCTTGGAATGTGTGTGTGTGTGTGAGAGAGAGAGAGGGAAAATACTGGCAGACCAAGCTGGGTAGATGTGTGCCAACCATATTAATTCTCTGGAGGTCTGTGTCGGAGGGTTGATATTTCTGAGTGAACAGGGCAGCCCAGGATAGATTCTGTACATAAAGGAGCTCTTGGGTGATTAATTCAGATTGCCAACTACATCCATAGTAGGGTGTCTTGTCTGCACAAGGCTCAGACATGGTTTGGCTGTCAGGTCTCCTTCACCCTCTTCTCAGAATGATACTTAGACCTATTTTATGAATGGAAGTAACTTTTTTTCCCCAAAGGCTTCTTTCATCTCTACCCAACTCAACTGGACAGTACAGGAAATGTAACAAGTTTTTGATGTTCATAAATGTGGAAAACTTACCCTTGCAAAATGTGTGTTAATTTTTCAGGAGAACAGGTTCCTGCGAATGGTTTCCTAGGATGATTTATGCAGTTGGTGTTCGTTGTCATTTAGACTCTGCGCTAATGGTTGTTTATAGACTTTTGCTTGGGAGATGAGGACAAGTGTTAGTTAGACATGTGGGTCTGCTCAAAAGGAGGGGGTGCTACTTCCTCAGTCAAAGTGGAAAGATGGAGGCGCATTTAAAGTACGGGGGCTAGAGATCTGAGTTCAACTCTCAGCCCTGCCACAAGCTGTCTCTTTGACTTTGGGCAAGTCCAGATGTTTTCAGCAGGTCACCTACAGCTCTGTCTGGTCTCGGTTGTTAGTGGGTGTGCAGAAATTCTGAAAATGTGTGCGTCGGTTTCTCCTCTGTAAAATGGTGATTGCTCACCAGGGCATTATGAGTATGTGAATGTTTGTGAAGCTCTGATACCATGGTGATGGGAGTAAGTAAGTAGAATGCAATAGACCTATATAAAATATCATTTAGTAGCACTGGTGTCCTCCTACCCCCTGTTCTTAGTATCACCATATTCTGATTTCTAGGCCATTTTCTAAGTTATCCATAAAACCCAGAAGGACGTGTGTCTTGTGGGGTTGCCAGGCCTTAGCTGGGTTGTGGGATGTTGCTGAGAGCTGTGTTGAAGCTTTTTCAGAACCGTCTTGTTTTCTCTCAAAGCTTGCCACGTCTCTTAGCAGGCCTCTCCTTAGTGAGTCTAGGATGACCAGATGTCCCAATTTTATAGGGACAGTCCTGATATTTGGAGCTTTTTCTTATATAGGCTCCTATTACCCCCAACCCTTGTCCTGATTTTTCATACTTGCTGTCTGGTCACCCTAAGCGAGTCATACATTCAACTTACCTACCTCTCAACCCCCCAGAGGACTTTTTAAATTTGCCCCATTTAACCATTTTAAATCAAAAATTAAAATAAGAATGAAGAGGGAGGATGGGGTCAACCTGTGATGCAAAGGTTGTGGAGTAGTGGATCTCCAGAGCAGGAATCCATAGTCTCGAGAAAAAAAAAAAATTATATCTTTTTTTTTTTTTAGGATTAAGCAGCCTAAACCCAGTGCTGACAAACTTCACAGGTTTTTGGAATGAAAGCTAGTAGTGCTGGGAACTGAATGCTGTTTCAGGGTAACCTGAAATGAAAATTTCAGTATTAATATAAAGTGGCTAATAAAATAATTAAGGGGAAATACATAGTCTGATTAGTCTCTTGTTAATGAAGACGCACTGATAGATTTTTTTTTTAAATGCATGTCAGTAAACAAGAAGTGGGTTCTGTGATGGTGTGCCAAGATATCACCGCAGTTTATTGAACAGTTAGGTTTCAAGATTCCCCGGTGATATCTTGTAATAAACTATGGAGGGAGTCTGTAAGAGCATTAAATACCCTCTGGGCCTCTTCTGCAAAAATCCAGCCAGCCAGCAATTAAAACCTTTCAAATGGTCCACGGGGAGATGGCACTAACCTGTGAGTACAACAGATTTACTTGTACCAGGGATCCTCCCACCTCTCCCATGGGGGGGAAGATGCAACAACGTGTGCTTGGAACCTTACAATCAAAGGAGAACGACGACACCCCCCCCCCGGGGGGGGGGTGCTGATTGTGAGCCTGGAGAGAGTGACAATGCATCTGATCTTTGCTGCTTTTACAGATCCAGACTAACAGGGCTACTACCCATCTGATCCAATACTGGAGCAGACCTCGGGGGTCACCTGGCCTCGCTCCCCAGGGCAACTGGGTGCAGCACAGTGTGTGTGTTTCCCAGCCCTCGCATGGTGCGTGTGGGAGGCGTTTCCGAGCCCTGGTGCAGAAGCTCAGCAGCTAGGAGCAGGCCAGGGAATCCCCGAGGCCCGCAGGGTGCACGGTGGTCACCAGAGGCCGGGCGGGACACTCCTGTGCCGTGCGAAGGGACCCCCCCCCCCCGGCATGGCTCTGGGCTCGGGTTTCATGGCAGTCCCCCCCCCCCAGTGCGCATTCCCTCTCCCGGTGCAGCTGGGCAGGACCCCTGGCCGGAGGGGGAGAGGGGCTGGCGGGGCGCGCCGTGCCGTGCCGTGCCGCGCCGTGCGCGCTGGGGCTGGGGAAGGGGCTACCCGAGCCCAGCCGCAGGCAGAGAGACAGGGCGTTGCTTCTCTTTGTCGGGGGATTTGCACTGTGCCCCCTCCCCCCGAGAGGAGGAGCTACCCCAGACAAGGCAGGGGGAAGGGAAGGGAAGGGAAGGGGAGCGCCTGGTATTTTCCCCCGCGGGAGCCGGCGCTAAACCCGCCGTGTCGCCTTGCCCCAGCCCAGCCCCGCGTGTCCTTCAGCCCACGGTGGAGCCCCGAAGAGCGGCGGCGGGCGGCCGGCCGCAGTTTGCCCCTAGCCCCGCGGGAAGGGTTCTGCCTCTATCTGGCTACCGAGCCGCGTTTCTTTCTTCCCCCGGAGGCGCTCGGGCCACCCCCGTCTCCAAGCCCGGTGCGCCCTCGGGCCACCCTCCTCCCCGCCTTCCCTTCCCTCCCCCCCCCCGTCTGTCCTTCCCACCCCGCTGGTCCCCGCCCCCTCCCAGCCAGCCCCCCGCCCCCTCTCCAGAGTTGGCAGCTCGCTGGGAGCCGCGATCTTTCAGCGCCGTGTCCAGCCCCGCGCACCGGGGAGCTGCCGCGCGGCCGCGGGAGCCCAGGTCCGAGGGGGCGGTCGCGGCTTGGCCCCGAGAGCAGGGGGAGAAATGGATCCCGAGGCTCCCTGAACCCACCCGCCGAGAGAGCGAGTGGGGGCTGCCGGCGAGCCCCGGCCTTCCCGCGAAGCCTTTTGTTCCCCCGGCAAGAAGTTTGTGCGCAAAGGCCCGTGACAGCTGCAGCCTCCACTCTGGGCACGGCAGGAGGAGGAGGAGAATAGCGGCGGCTGCTTGACATGCATCCCACGGCGCGGCGGCGAGGAGCAGCGCTGGCCGGGGACTCGCAGAGGGGGAGGCGGGGCGCTTTCCGCTCGCAGCCCGGCCGCCGCCGCCGCCGCACCAGCCAGAGCTGAACCACACAAAGGGCGAGAGGGAGGAGAGGAAACTAACTTCCTGGAGACTTGTCCGCAGCCCCCTCTCCAAAGCGGCCACCTGCATTCGGGGGAGGGGGGAGAGAAAGTCCTGCCCCCCACCCGGTCCCCCGAGCTGGGATGCTGGAGGGGATCGTGTGGCTTTGCAGCTGGGATTCCTCTCCAGAGCCTTCCCGGGAACGCAGCATGGGAAAACCGAAGGGAGTCTCTCCGGGAACCGAGAGGAAACTGGGAAAGCAATGGGCTGCTATCGGCAGGAGCTGCGAAAGTTAGTCCCTCTGGCCTCTCTGCTGTTCGCTTTCCTTCCGGGGGAGAATCCCCCAAATATTCCTCCTTTGCTGTCGAGAACTTGGGGCATCCTTGCAGATCTACTGAGCGCACTGCCTTTCGGTGTCTGGTGCGTTTTAAAGCCATTTTTTAAAGAAAAAAGCTGCTGCCCATGAAGGAATCTGCCGTGTATGTTTCACCGAGAACCTGTTTTTTTTTTGTCATTTTCTTTGATTCAGATAGTTATGGCTTGATGGGCCCTATTGAGTAAAAGGGACAGCAATGCCATCATGGTTTTGAGACAGGAAGACCCAGAGTTGGCCCTGAATGAAGAACTTCCTGTGTTTAAACTTGCAGGAATATCCGCTCGCAAGCTTAATTCAAATGAAAACACTGGAGTTGTGGAGGGAGAAGCTAATTCAGACCAGCTGGACTTTACAGGACTAGAGCTGGGAAGAAAATGAGAGGAATCTGTCCGGGCCTGGCCTGCAATACATGAAGAGACTGGAGAAGCTTTGCCTTTGTTATTAAAGAAGGGCAGGCTTGGTATAAATTAACAGCTTCAAACTCATCTGCAGCTTCTGTCGGAAATAATGATTGGGAGTATTTATTGAATAGAAACTGTCATACTCGGATGGTTTTTGCTGACAGAGTTGGCAGGAGAAAGGAACCTTACCTTAAAAGCAACCTCTAGAAGGAATTATTTGGCTAGTGATTTTTTTGTTGTTGTTGTTTTTAAGAAATGTGCTGTTTATCAGTTTGGGACCACCAGGATTACAGGAGGGACTATGGAATGCGACTTTGTAAGAGCCTTACTACAAGGGAGATTTTTTTCTGTGTGGATTGCCATTTGACTTCTGTGGAATACAAATTTCAGTGTCAGAGTTCTTTTTAGGATTACAGTTTAAAATCGAAAGGGATTTTAACGTGCACAGAATGCATTTCTTTTTGTTGTGGATACAAAGTTAACAAGGTTGTTTCTTCCTGAATTAAGGAAGTATGGGCAAGCCACTAAGCAGGCCAGACTGTTTACGGCAGAATCCCACTTGCCTGGGAAAAGGGGAGGAAGAGGACGGGTATATAGAGGACTGCTATGTCCCCCAGAGGTCTATATATGACACAATGAGAATAAATGAACAGATTGATCAGGGATCTAAACTTAATCAGCCTTCCAAAAGCACTCTAGATAAGGTGGATGCCAGTACTATATCTAGCAATGGGACTTTAGGAGCATCCAATGTCTTTGAATCAAGGGCACCGGAAAGTAAAAAGTTAGATGAAAGAGTAATTTTTGATGCACTGAAGCTCAGCAGTGATGTCTCAAAGTCAGCACCAGCTCCACCCAGAAGGCGGCCAAATCCGGAAAGAAAAGAGAATGTAAACAGGAGATCATGGAAATCTTTTATGCCACCAAACTTTCCTGAATTTGCAGAAAGGATTGAGGCCTCCTTGAGTGAGGTCTCAGAAGCTGGTGCATCAAATTCTTCTTTACAAGAGAAAAGGGAGTCAGGTACCATGTTAGCTGAGAACTCTGGACATTTAGACCACAGGGAATCTATGTCAGAATCACTAACTTTGGAACATGTCTCCAAATCGTCTGGCATTCCAGAAGTTCAGGAGGCGAAACAGCTAAGTGAAGACTGTTTCCAGGATGAATGCCAACCCCTTCTGAAACCAGAAGATACACCTGCAACATCCATGGTTATCACACGGGACCAGAAATTCTCAAGTGCAACATGGCCAAGAGCAAGGAGAAATGTTATCAAAGGAAGCCTTAGTGATGGGCATCACGAAACATTGGAAGCAACCCAAGCAGACTGCACTGTAGAAACCGTACAGCTATCTCCCTGCCTAAGTGAAGAGATGCTAGATTCAGGAATGAATATTCTCATCACCCCCAGCCTTAGAGAAAAAACTGAGTCTGAGCTGCGATTTGAAGAGGATGAGAGATGGATAATGATGGAGGCTGAGGAGGAGTGGGAGGAGGAGATGCTGTCAGAGGGAGGAAAGACTGTTCTATTGACAGATGAGAAAAGGAACTGTTGCTTGGCAGATATTTCTGAAGAAAGGGAACAATTAACTGCTACAGCAGTGACAACAGAGACAACAGACTCTTCTGCTTGTGTCCTGGGTACCTCTAACCACCCAGCTCACCATGATGGCTCACAGCTGCATGATAACTGCTCAGCTTCTGTTCCCCAGGAAACATACCAAGATTTAAACTGCGCTTTTACAGATAACATATGTGATACAGAAGACCTAACCGTTCAATTTGAAGCTGAGGACTTCACTCCAAATTCAGAGTGCTGTGTCGGTCCTGTTGTCCCAGAGCAGTTCTCTGACACAGATTCTGTGCAGATGTTCCTTGAACTAGAAAAGCAATGTTTGAGTGAAGAAGGAGATGGAGCTTCTTCAGTGGATCTAGAGGGTCCGGTGTCTGGGACCTGCTCAGAAGGGCAGGACCCACAAACAGACTCAGAGAAGCTTGTAGAGGCTGAAACAGAAGAGTGTCAGCAGACAGTTCCTTTTGAAGTCAGTGCTGCAGACTCTGCTATTGTGTCAGATCTTGAGGACTTTGATGTCACATACAGTTCTCAGGTGGTGAGTACAATAGAACCCACTACAGAGCCCTACTCTGAAAAGGAAACCACCTCTGTCACCCAGACAGACTCTGAAGAAGTGGGGGTTTCCAGTCCCAGGGTTGGAGAGGAGACAATATCAGCACAGCAGCTCTTGCCAATAAGACACTTAGAGGATGCTAAAGGATGTGAAATTGACCTGCTGACAGATCAAGAGCCAGTGGAAGATTGTTTAGTAGGAGCAATACTGAGCTGTGAAGGGACAGTGTCTCCTGAGGCAAATACAAGTGAAATGTCCTGTTGTGAAGGAACGTTTCCTCATCCCAGTGGTTGGTTGTTAGTGCCGCAAGAAGATCAAGCCTCATTGGAGACCTACAGTAAAGTGGAGTGGACCTCTGAAGAGTATACAAGGAGAGTGTCCTCAAGCCATTCGTTCCACTGTCAGCCATTCGTTCCTGCCACAAGTGCTAAGGAACTGCATTCCCAACAGGATTTTTACTGGCTGAAAAATGAGGTCAGTGCTGAGGGGGCTAATAGTTCTGAAAATCATGAGCATCCGCTGTCTGAAAGGACTGAATTCTCAAACTGGGGTGTCTCAGAACTAGCATCTGAGGATGAAGTCACGGACTTGGACAAAGAGAGCAATCGATTGGAGGGCCAAATTCATGGAACTGAGCATTTAGATACTCACTGTTTTCCTCAAGCACCTTTTCCAAATGATTCTATATCCGAGCAGGGCTCTGAGGCATGGGTGACGTCCACAGAGTCCATTGAGGACCTGCAGTCAGAAGAAACAGTGCCTCTGGGTCAGCTGCTGCATGTGGAAGGGATTACTCCTGGTGAAGAGTTCCCAAGTGCCCATGTTGTTCAGGAGGACGTGCCAAAAATGGTTGGAGAGGTAATGCTGGATGTTTCCACAGGGGAGGCCAATATCTGGGAACCAGGAGACCTGGCCTGGCTGTTTGAACACAGCTGGACAGATAACTTAATAAGTTGTGTAGCTGGTGTACAGTTTGTAGGTGGAAATACTCGCTCTCCAGTTTGTGTGGAACCCGTGTGTGCTGGCGCAGAGGAGCGTACTGCCATGGTCACAACCGCTGAGGAGGAACTTGCAGCCATCACTGCTCCATTTAGTGTAGAGCAGCTAGTCCCCACTGTTCTAGACAGCACAAAGATGCTCCCTACGGCATTGTCAGCTGCGGAGGAGCCTGTCGCCGATGCCGCTCCGCCAGCTGCGGAGGAGTCTGTCACCAATGCTGTGCCACCAACTGTGGAGGAACCTGTACTAGCACTGCCAGATGCCGAGGAATATGCTACCATGGCTATGGCATCCAGCGTGGAGGAACTTCCCACTGACACTCCAGGTATGGAAGGGTTTCCTGTCCTTACAGCAGCCAGACCAGAAGAGTTTAACACTGCTGTAATTTCCAGCACAAAGGAGCATGCTGCATCCCCACAAGAGATGGAAGAGCTGGCCATGGCCTTGCCATTCAGCATGGAGGAGCTTGCTACTGCATCATCTGGCCTGGAGGAGCCCGTTGCCTCTGGCCAGGCACCCAGAGCATCATGTGCCTCAGAGCACAGCACACAGATGCTTCCTGCAACTGTGCTGGAAATGGAAGACCCCCCTCCTCTCTCACACCTCCTAGCAAAAGAACTATCTTCCACAGCATCTGGAGTGAAAGCGTTGGCTAGCACAATGACTGACACAGAAGGGTCTCCTATCACAGTTCTTGTGGCGGAAGGGGCTCCTGCTGTAACAGATGAATTAGTTCCAGATAATGAGGTATTTGTTACTCAGTTACTTACTCGAGTGTGTCAGACAGGAAATCCCTTCATTTGTGGGGGTGGGGAGAGGAAGTCCTGACTCCGACCTAGCTGACAATTTGCTCACACATTTTGTGAGGTACAAACGGCACTAATTTTTCCCTCTTTCACATCGGTTTTCTGTCTTCTCTCAATTAAAAAGAGTTGAATTTTGTAGGCTAATGCTTTGAGGGTGGGAAATAGGTATTTTTACAGGCATGCGAGGTAAAATAGGACAATGGTTAGATTATGGAAAATCTTTCCCTAAACTTTTCAGGTGACTTACTTATTCAAATACATTATGTTTACTCAAAAGTAAATTAGAGATTGCTATGGGAAGATTTTTCTTGCTGGAGTAGATCCACCATTTCAAATACAAAATGCTGTTATTAAAGAGAATCTGTAAAGCAAATTGAGTGAACACAATGCATACATGCTATACAATAACCACTCATTTAAGGTTTTCTTAAATGAGAAAGAGGGGCAAAGGTGTTCTGAAATATCGAGAGAAAAATAAGTGTAGTTCTTTTCAGTATTTTACTAACAACATTTGTATTAAGAAAATTTGAAAAGTGCTATGAAGAGTATCAGTTGGGTTGTTTTTAATGCATAGTATTTCCATATCTGATTCCTAATTGATCAGCCATTTAGGTTAGAAGAACAGTCATTGGGAAGGCATTACCAGTTGCCCAGCGCATAAACCCGATTCAGTGGCAATTACTCATCCTTTGTGCTATGCCACCCATTTAAAAAACCCACAGCTACCTCAGCGTCAGAGAACTGCTTTGAAATAGAGGGGAACACAAGGAGAGAGCAATCTGTTTATACTGAGTTTTTGCTTAAAGTGCAGCCTTCACTACCAAACCAAGTTCGAGTCAGTAAATTAGGAAAGAAAAATAGACATCAAGGTACTGACTTCATGTGGCTATTATCTGGGATTTACTGCTTCCGTTTCATTGTTGCCTCTCTATTGGGACTGTATTTTATATTAAATGTTTCTAGTTATTAACCCTTTCGAGCCATTGATAGATTTAGGTTTGCGTCAGGAAAATGCCTTGTAACTTGAGTGTCTTAATATTAACCAGCTGAGTTATGTCTATCGTACCAGGAGCATGAAGCAAAAATGTACTTCCAGTGTTGCAACACATATTCTTATACGTTCCCTCTGAAATATTTGTTCCAACAGCGTGCTGGCACTTCTACAGAAAATCACCAAATGATGGCTGTATTGTGTTCAGCAGTAAAAGGGTTAAGAAGTGGAGTGAGATCACAGGATGCAGTCATCCATGATAGGAACAAAGTAGAATTTAAAGAGAGTCATTGGAAAATGATTCTCAAAATGAGAGGGAGGTACCCGAACAGATCCAGTGCCTTTAGTCGAGAATGGCAGTCCATGCAGTTCACCAAATAGAGCTTTTCAGAAACCTCACTCATCACGTTTTTCTATGTAACAGATAGATTGCACATTAAATATTTGTTTCAAATTTGAGTCCCAGTGAAGGTTAATGAATTAAAACATTGGAGTCTTGTGTATGCATACTGGCTTTGGAGAATAAATGTGTTAGAAGTATTTGCTCTTAATGCGATTATGCATAGTGATTGTGTTTTAAATGATCCTCATGAAATGGGCTTTGGTTTCTGGATTGTGCGTAGGTACCTTACAGATATTCATTGTCAGGGGTCAGCGGCTGTGCATTTGGATCCTGCAAAAAACAAGTTTTAAAGCTTCTATTTCTTTTTTTTTTTAAGTCCAGTTTTATGTTTAAGGCTCAGTTCAGAGTGCACTGGAAGAGGCACTATGCTCCAGTCAAATGTTTGCATGCCTGACTTATCAGTCTGGTCCTTTTATGTGTTTGGCTGCCTTGTGCAGCCAACTCCATATAAGAGCAGTAACAGAAGTGTTTGGAGAATTAGCTATTTCATGTCACCATCACTTCTTATAACCATAGAATAATTCTGCACAAGCATATAGCTCTGGACTGTGTCTTCCAGCGCTCTTGAGTTAATATTCCTGGCATAGTCCCACTGTGTAGACAAGCTGCTGAACTTCAGTGGGGAGGAAAAGATTTTTTCTTTGAAAATGGGACAAAGCGCCAGAAGGTAGGCAGTCTTTCCCAGGCAGGATGTTACTGAATTTCATCCCTTCAGAGATAAAGCAATTGTCTGATACCAGAGATCTTTTCCAAACCTTACTCCAGTGCTTGCTTCTCAGGAGTTTTGGCACAAGTCTATCTGAAATGAAATGTTTAGGCTTTGTCAATTTCCATATCCTTGGTTACATGGGTTTTTTCAAGCATACTTGAAAAAGAAAGAGAGAGGTTTTCTGCATTTATCTCCTGCTCCCTTCCCAGGGAGATGCAGAAAGAGCACGATAATCTTTCATGTTCTTCTATTTGTCAGCATTTGACCTATGATCTGTGCTAGCCAGCAGCCCAAGGCCTTGTATAAACAAAGTATCCATCCCTGTTTTAGATTGTATTCTTCATTATGTTGAAGCAGAGCTGGTTCTACCTCTTGGATTTTGCTCGGAATTTGCTTTTCATGTTCCAGTGTTTCCTGCACAATGTGGCCTTGGTTGGCTGCCTTGTCTCTGAGGCTGAATGACACTATTGTGGTGGAAAGGAAATGAATACAGACTGCTAGGGTCTGGCTTGTCATCAGCTAATTACAGGAGATTTGAGTCTTTGATAAGGGCACTTACCTCCTCAAAAACCAGGATTTTCCCTGTTGTTTTTCCTCCCAACAGCAAGGTTCCTTCCTTCATTTCCAAAAACCTTTTTATGGGTGGAATGCTTCCCTCACAGGATTTGCAGACTAGGATTGTGCCAAATACATGGGATGATCTCAGATAAACAGCTAACACATTAATCTTCCATCGCCTTTCTCTTGTTCACTTGGTCTTTACAATTACAGTATGCTTCCCAGTGTCTAAAGTTTTAGTCATTTGATAAAACTAATGTAGTGTATTGCCCATCCCAATTCAACACTGCCATGATAAGATTTGCTTTGATTTCTGTTGTTGAGCATCTGACTGGGTCTTGGTGCAAGTCACAGTTTGGCTGTCTAGGTGGGGCTTCTCCATGGGATTTACAGATTTAAAAGCATATATGGCTGCATCTGAGACATAATCTATGCCTGAGACCAGCAGATACCTGAAGTGCTCATCACTGGAGATTTTTAAGAGCAGGTTAGACAAACACCTGTCAGGGACAGTCTAGATCAGGGGTCGACAACCTTTCAGAAGTGGTGTGCCAAGTCTTCATTTATTCACTCTGATTTAAGGTTTCGCATGCCAGTAACTTTAACGTTTTTAGAATGTCTCTTTCTATAAGTCTATAATATATAACTAAACTATTGTTGTATGTAAAGTAAATAAGGTTTTTTAAATATTTAAGAAGCTTCTTTTAAAAATAAATTAAAATGCAGAGCCCCCTGGACCGGTGGCCAGGACCCGGGCAGTGTGAATGCCACTGAAAATCAGCTCACGTGCTGCATTCGGCACCCGTGCCATAGGTTGCCTATCCCTGGTCTAGATAATACTTACTCTTACCATGAGGGCAGGGGACTGGACGAGATGACCTCTGGGGGTCCCTTCCAGTAACTGTGATTCTATGACGATACTGGATATGGGCAGATGAGAGATTTAAACTAACCAAATAAAACTCCTTAAAAAAAATAATAAAAATAACTGCACCAGAAGAAGCAAAAGGAAAATGTTCTGCTTGCTCTTTGGAGAAGGTTGGGAACTGTAGTCTAAAGTGTATCCGTTAGCAGATGGGGCGGTGCCGCGCAAGAGAACTGAAGGTTATAAACCAATTCCCCCTTCTTGTTCAGATGTTTCAAAAGGAGCAAGTGGATCCAATTCAGGTAAAACTGCAGCAAGTAAACGGACTGGGCCAGGGGCTCATCCAGAGCGCAGGAAAAAATTGCGATGTGCAGGGATTGGAACATGACATGGAGGAAATCAACGCCCGATGGAACACTCTCAGCAAAAAGGTAAGCACCGCAGGAGAGGTGAGCCTTCCTTGCTTGATGCAGTAGGACGTTGCCTTGGCTCAGGTGAGGCTGCTGACATAAAGGGAGCCGTATCTATAGTTGAAGCAGAGCCATTGACACTGTAACAGTGCCAAAGGCGATGAGCAGTTGCTCTGTGGTCACCTAGTGTAACTTGAGAACACTGCGCCTCTAGTGATGTGTGTCTATGTTCACCGCAGGTGGCACAGAGAATCGCACAGCTACAAGAGGCCCTGTTGCATTGTGGGAAGTTTCAGGATGCTTTGGAGCCATTGCTGAGCTGGTTGGTAGACACAGAGGAGCTCATCTCCAATCAGAAACCTCCCTCGGCTGAATACAAAGTGGTGAAAGCCCAGATCCAAGAACAGAGGGTAAGTGAGCTGGAGATAGTGAACGCTGAACAATATCCAGGAGGGAAGGCTGTAGAGGCCACGAGCACAGTGCACTGCTAGTAGCTGAACAAGTGTCTCTGCTCCGTTTGGATCATTTAAAAAATATAAATAATAACTGTGATTTCATGTAATTCCACTAGTTTACGGCAACCATTGTGCAGCTCTGACTTTCTCATATTCTACCATTATACTCTGGTCTTGTCACCCATACCTGCCAACTTAACAGGCTAATAATAACTGCTATATAAAAGACAGGCAGATTAGCTCTACAACTCCAGTATTATTTTGCTGTCGTACTGTCTTGAAATTAGGTGCCTGTTCGTTTTTCTTCAACAACAGCACATTTGGTTTTTTTCATGGTGACAGCTATTTTGTATCAGGATCAAATAGATTTTGTAGAGTATGGTTTCAGTTTTTGAATTTGAACAAAATAAAAACACAGAGGAGAGGGTTGGCCAAACACAAATTGGTCTTTAAGTAACACAGACGGGTTATGAATAAGACTTGTTAACGGATGGAACGTTCATACATGTTAATAATGGTAAAACAAAGTTTAAAAACCCCCCAAGACTTCATCACATATGGTGAGATTTTTTTAATAGGAGAGTCGAGCAAATGTTAAAACATAATTTTTACAATTTAGGGGAGCAAATTTCAGGTTTCTCTGTTGAATCAAGTGTTTTGGATTTGTTTGAGGCATTTTTATTGTCTTTCGAGTTTGGGAGGAAAAAAAATCTTGTTGATGTGCTGTGCTGGGTTTGGATGCAGCCCAGTGTTTATTAATGGTTTTCAAACACAATTAGAGGGTTGGTATGTTGGGAGGCAGAAGTAGCTCTGCTGACTCAGTTTAGTAACTTTTATCCCTCTTTGTTTTAATGTTTATGCAAAAGCTGCTCCAGCGGCTCTTGGATGATCGCAAGGCCACTGTCGAGATGATTCAGGCAGAGGGCGGAAGGATAGCGCAGTCGGCCGAGCCGACGGACCGAGAGAAGATTGTTTGCCAGCTGGAGAGTCTTGAAAATAGATGGGCAGGACTGCTTGGCAGGGCAGCAGCCAGGTAAGGAAGAGAAGTGGGAAGGAAGTGACTTCATTTTCTCTCAGCTTTGAAAGCGGAGAAATTCCTCTGTGCCCAGCAGGGAATGTGTTCTTTGCACCAGTGTATCTGGTTGAATATGCTGCCTGTTTAAGGGTGGAGAACAAGCAGTAAACATATTGTCACTGGAAAACTTCTGAATTTCTTTTCTGCTCTAGACTCAATGATCATAGTGGTCCCTTCCAGCCTGAGAATCTGTGATTTTGCTGGGATATTCTCCTTCATTGTAAAGCCATGTAATAGGCCCAGACTTTGGCTTATACTGTTTACCAGTCACGCAGTGATCTGTTTCATCATCTTATTGGCACATTGGCAAAGTGTAGTGGCAATTTCTCCCATGTCCATCAATGATCAGCATTCTGGAGTTGTTTACAGAGTTCACTGCCCTGTATACTTTAGACAAAAACCCGTTTATTATTGTTTAAGTTTGTATTACACTGTACACTTACAAGCTGCTTTCTGACTGACGGAAGCATTTGTGCATGTGTTTTTAAACTGTTTTCAGTATGCGTTGGTTGGCCATCCAGCAGTCAGTCAATCGGATCTTTAGACTAATTCTTGCTAGTAGAGCACTTGGGGTTTGCAGCCGGTGTTAATCCACTGGACGCTGTTGTGGGCTGTTTGTAATCATCAGATAGCGACACTTGGGAAGTTCAGCGAGATTCCTTTACTGGAATATCCTGGAAACAGCACGTGTCAACCAGAAAACACGCGAAACTGAAATGTGTGTTGGGAGAGTGAAACAGATGGCACAGTTTTATAATGCTGTGGAGATGCTTAGATGAAATTAATTCTCTTCACAATGTGGGTTTATTTTTATTCCTCCTAGTCTGACTTTCAGCTTCAGCTCCAGAGTACTGTTTGCACCTTTCTGCTGCACGAATCTCATTTACAAGATGCAGTTCGCTGCATGGTCTAGTTCGAATAATGATGTGTCGAGCCATCCACAAGGGCCAACCTCAGTTTACCGTATTTGAAATTCCAGCTGAATCAATGGGCCGCGGTCTCAAGGACTACCAGTCTAGAACCTTTCACTGGCACCTAATGGTCCTTACAAACCTAACATCCAAGGATTTTAGCAATGCCCCATATCATTTCAGGAGATTTCTATGACATTGCTGTTGATAGCCGAAAATCTAACAGTATAGAACAGAAGCTTTTTTTATTGACTTAAGTGGGAGTTGTCTTTGACCCTTACACAACATCAGTGAACAGGGCATTGTTCTGCAGTTGCTAGGGAATGTGTGTTTGCATTTCCTGGTTGCCTGACTAGATGTTAAACACCTCTCTTCAGTCCAGGTGTCTATTCCTTCCTTCTATGGCTTTGTTTAAAGGCATTTGCACTTGGACCTCTAGCCACTGCAGCATGTTAAAAGCTTCATAGTGCAATACAATCTTTATGGTTAAGGTGACACTCAAACATTAAGTTGCTTAACTGTTCTGATTTAAAAAAAAAAAAAAAAAAAAAGACCTAACGCCTAATTAGCAGCTTTGTTGTTATCGTGATGTAGGCAAAAACAACTGGAAGATATCCTGGTTCTGGCTAAACAATTCCATGAGACCACTGAGCCTATTTCAGACTGGCTATCTTTGACAGAGAAGAAACTGGCAAATTCTGAGCCCATTGGTACTCAGACAGTTAAAATCCAGCAGCAGATCACCCGTCACAAGGTAGGAAATGGTCCTCAAGCAAACACAGCCCTGTCCGTGGAAGACAGCCATTGTTACACATAGGGTCCAGAAAGCTGTCTGCATGGTGATGGGGACAGCTATCACAGGCTTTTGAAATAGAGAACGTGAGAAATCACATGGGTGGCCCATTGTTTGCTTCTGGCCATAATGTAGCTATGTAGCTATTGTGTCTTCTGCTTTTTGCAACCATCTTAAACCTTTTCTTTGTTATAGCATGTGCCTTTCTTGGTAGGTTTTGTCTTTATTTTGTTTGATCATGAATTAAATTCATTCTTTAAGTTTTTCCCCCCTGTTTTATTTCATTTTCAATCATTTGTTTCTGTTGTCCATTTTGTCACCTGGATTTTCAGGCACTAGCGGAAGACATAGAGAGTCGCGCGACTGATGTGAATCAGGCGGTCAGTCTCGGGCAGTCTCTCACCTCCCTGAGTTGCATAGCTGAACAGGGCTTGCTGGCAGAGAAACTAGACTCGCTGCGGGCCCGGTACAGCGAGGTTCAAGATCGGTGCTGCCGGAAGGCAGCCCTGCTTGATCAGGCGTTGTCCAACGCTAGGCTCTTTGGGGAGGATGAGGTGGAAGTGCTCAACTGGCTGGCCGAGGTTGAGGACAAGCTCAGCTTGGTATTCGTAAAGGATTATAAACGGGACGTCCTGCAAAAGCAGCATGCCGACCAGCTGGTATTGCCATTTTCTGTTTTTTCATATTTATTTGTTTGTTTGTTTGTTTATTTAGCAATATAGCAACTGTTTTGCTCCATTTTTGTTTCTGTTTGACTTCAATTTTAACCAACATCAAAACAGGCCTCTCTGTTCTCAGGTTGGAGAAAATAAACTTCTTTCATTTATTAAAAACAACTCTCCTCCCCTCAAATCTCTCCCACCCACACCCCAGAAAAGGTGTCCTGATGTCCCATAGACTGTAAATTATTCAGATGTTTTGCATCCAACTCCTGGACTAAGTAAACCAGAACAGCCAGGATTTTTCTTTAGAGCTTCCAGTCTTTCTCACTAGAATGAGTGAATTTACAGAGCCAGGAATGTGTCGTTTTCCAGCATTGAACACCTCTTCTGAGAGGTAAAGTCCGTTTCCACTCATACATAAGCTCTGTAGTGTAGACATAGGCCATGTCAGCATAGCCCTCCAGTGTGGATGCAGCATATGCTGACAGAGTTTTGTCTGTGAGGCCTGGTCTACACAGAGGATGGGGAGGGGTCGATGTAAGATATGCAACTTCAGCTACGGGAATAGCATAGCTGAAGTCGAAGTATCTTATTTCGACTCACCTCCTATCTTCCCAGCACCTGATCGACGGCCACGGCTCCCCTGTTGACTTTGCTTCCGCTGCTCGCCCTGGTGGAGTTCCAGAGGTGACGGGAGCGCGTCTGGGGATCAATATATCACGTCTAGACAAGACGCGATATAGCGATACCCGATAGATAGATCTCTACCCGCCAGTCCGGCAGGTAGTCTGGACGTACCCTCAGTGTAGGAACACCATCTCCCCAAATTACATGACCTCTGCAGACAGAAGCACTCGTCTGTCGGCATAACTGAGTCTCCACTAGGGAGTTCGTCAGGCATAGCTATATTGCTGGGTGTGTGTGTGTTTTTTTTCACACTCCTGATCAACATACATAGGCCAGTATAAGTTTTTAAGCATACACCAGTCTTTGCCAGCTGCTCCCTCACCGCACTTAACACAGCTCTCAGTGATTTCAGCTGCTAGAGGGGGAGTCCCTCTGCTGGTGCACACTGGACAGTCTCTTGCAATAGAAACACTGTCCCACAGGTATTAGTGATTTCAGCTGTGTAACAAGACTCTCAATTGAGTCTAAATTAGCTTGTTTATTATGCATTGGTTAATTTCTAATACAAGAGTGGATTCTTCATTAATACAGACCCAGAGGCAGAGGGTGGTAAAGAAATGTGCTTAGCCCTGAGTTACAAGACCTTAAGCCTTGCAGGGAAGTGTAGTGGTGCGGGAGCAGGAAGGACATGCCGCATACCTGGTTCCAATCCCTGGGGAATACAGAGAGAAAGTTATGCTTCCCGTGGGGTCCGTCTCCTCTCTCTCCTGCACTTGGTCGCCTGCACAGCTGAAGGGTCACCTTCATGGAGATGGTAACTGCTGTTGGTTCTTTCCATTCAGGCCCTGAACGAGGAGATCGTGAACAGAAAGAAGAATGTGGACCAAGCCATTAAAAACGGGCAAGCGCTTCTGAAACAAACCACAGGTATCAGAAGAGATGAACAGACTGCTAGGCCTGGTCTGATAAAGGCACTTCCCCTCAGCCAAGCTTTGGACTAGCTGAGAAGCCTGATCGTTGTTGTTTGCAATAATTTGTGCAGAGCAGGCTGTTGATCGTGGCTACTCTTAAGATGCTGCAGAGCCGGATGATGTTCCACACACATTCATTCTGCGTAGTAGACTATGAGTTAGTATTTAATATGTTTATTATGATGGTGCCTAAGGGTCAACCCACTGTGTAGGCACAGTACAAATGCAGAGCAGTAGACGCGCCCTCCCCTTAAACATGCCGACTGCTGTCGAGCAAAAGTTCCCAAATAGAGGTCTGTGTGGTTCACTTTTTGGTGATCTCCACAGACCTGGCTTGCAACCCAGCACAGGCTCTACTCCTTCTTTCCAGCTGCTAAATCACATTAAAAGAGGCTAAAAATATGCCAAGCACTGTACTAATATTACTTTCCATGTAAGCAATTGCTGCAGTTGCCATGTGGATGTCAGCCGTTCGTGAGTGGGAGGAGAAGTGGTGCTTAAGGCAGTCTGTTTACTAAGAGGTAGTCTGCATTATGAACAAATGTTCTAGAAAAGTTGATATAACAGAAACCAGTTTGTTAGTTTCCTGTCCTTTCAGAAATGGCTCCCTCTCTCTCAGAGATGTCTCACGTTAGTCAAGAACAAAGCGCTGGTAACTTCAGGGTTTTATTGGAACCTCAAGCAAAAAAGACTTTGTTGCTGGTTTCATTTCCATGGTGGGAAGAAGGAGGAATTTTCCATGGCTGGAAGGAAAATATCAGTTGCAAAAGTAGCTCCACGATTGTGAAAACGGCTTCTTGCTTGCATTAACTTGACAAAAAGGGGTTCTGAAAGTAGCCATTTAAATCGGAAAGCAGGAAAACAGGCTGCTTTAAAAGAAAACCAACCTTGGACATGCATAACTAACTGTGTCTCCATCTCACAGGGGAAGAGGTGTTGCTAATCCAGGAGAAACTAGATGGCATCAAGACTCGTTACTCGGATATCACAGCCACTAGCTCGAAGGCTCTCAGGACATTGGAGCAGGCTCGTCAGCTGGCCACCAAGTTCCAGTCTACACATGAGGAACTAACCAGCTGGATGAGTGAGGTGGAGGAGGAGCTGATGTCCAGTGGGGGGCAGTCACCTGTTGGAGAACAGATACCCCAATTCCAGCAGAGGCAGAAGGTCAGAACTTCTGAAATACTGAACTCAGTGGCAAAAGCTGGGGTGGATCTTTACAAGGGAATGCACCAGAGCCAATGAGCTGTGGGAACTTGCGCATTGCATTAAGAGTGAACTGCAGAGGGTATAGTGGAGAGTATGGGAGAGAATTTGCTCTTAAAGCATAATGCCTAAAGTGGGGGGGTAACGGAAGGGAAAATATCTGTTTGGTCTGTGATGAGGGCTCTTCAGCACCATGGTAATGCAAATAATAGCAACAATCTTTCACTTTAAGAAGCAAATGAGGCACCATCCTTTTTCGGCTTATGGGAGGCTGCAACTCAGAAATCTCAAAGCTCATTTAAAGATTAAAAATATATTAACAAAGCAGAAGGTAACATGGTGCCTATAATCTCCTCACTTCTAGCATCTCTAGCACCCACGTTGTCCCCATCCCCTCCATACAAAATACAGATGTCAAGTTCATCTTCCCTGCACTCATTTTGACCCCATTGCTCCCCCTTTGAATCCTTCTTATTGACTGACTCCCCAGTTGTCACCCCATCAAATTCAAGCTACTAGTCCTTGCCTTCAATGCCATTCACAGCTGCCCCTCCCTGCTCATCCTCTCTTGTCTCATCTCATGTTGTCCCTGCCAGTTTCCTCCAAGGATGCCAGCCTTCAGCTGAAAAAGCCCTTTCAAATTACTTGGACCCATCAAGACGTGCACTTTGCTATTGCATGTATCTGCCTTCTTATGAGTGCTGCCTTATCCTCCTTTCCCCTGTGGGTTCAAACAGTACCTGGAAAACGGGGCATTCCTACTAAACGACAACCGTTACTCATATGCCGGTGAACAGCTCCATTGGGAATCTTGTCCCGGTGAAAAGAATGAAGGGAACTTGGCCGCAGGACCATTAACGATTCAGATGCAGGAAGGGCCTCTTGCCAGCAGTGTGTTGAGGATGTTAACTAAGGTATACTCTCGCTATGTGTCTTCCTCAGGAGCTTAAGAAGGAGGTTATGGAGCACAGACTTATTCTGGATACTGTCAATGAGGTGAGCCGTGCCCTCTTGGAACTGGTGCCCTGGCGAGCCCGCGAAGGGCTGGACAAACTCGTGTCGGATACCAATGAACAGTACAAGATGGTCAGTGACACTATCAGGCAGAGAGTGGACGAAATAGATGCTGCTATACAAAGGTCACAACAGGTAACCTTATAATCTCTTGTGCCTCGCTCAGGAGAGGGTTTGGCGGGGACTGCATGCCAGCGGATTCACCGCTGCTTCCCTCTAAGCAGCAGCATAACTGTAGCTTTAGACATGAGAATCGCATGGTGGGGAAGCAGCAACTAATGCTGAGAAATGACCAGTTTGGGGAATTAGTGTGATAGAATTGGGGATCGAGTCTAGCTGGTTTCTGAACAGTCTGACTTTATAATGGTTTTGGTGATAGTTCAGTGCCTCTTAGAGAAGTTCTGTATTAACTTAGTGCTTCTGGCTTTTGGGTTACGGCACTAGTGGATTGTATCTAAAACTGGTGACAGGTGAACTCTCAGGCACAGAAATGTAATCCGTAATTCTGCCAGCCCATGGATTTATTCCAGAATAAGAATCTTCCTAAAACCTTATTCTTTGGGGATTGAGGAGGATAGTGAGTAGCTAAACTTTTCACCTAAAGCTTTGAGCACAGGTAGCACAAGCAGAACTCATCCAAACAAAACTGTGCTGTGAAAGAGCGGTCTCTTTCCCTGTGGACAGAAAGGGCATTTAAGGGGCTTGCTTCATTATATTCTGTAGCGCTAAACTTGCTAGTTGCAATGCTGCTCTGTGCTTTAAAACTGCTGAAGAAGCCAGTACCCTCTTCCAGGCAATGATGTGTTAATCATGTCAACTGATGGCAGCTATTCGTCAACACCCAAGGTGTAATGGACTGCACTGACCAACGTATCGGACCATGGTTAGCAAAGTTGAGAATGTACGCTTTAAATCCCATGAGTATTCAGATATATTTGTCTGTTTAGCTCTTTCCACTGCTGGCCTATTTCATAGGAGTCCTGCATATAAAACCCAGGGCTGTTTTTATTTCTCTTGCAGAAAAGGGTACTTTCTCTTTAAATGTTTGCTAAAAGAGGGGGAAATGTAGCTTGTCGTTTCACTTTCACCATGTAAAAAAGTGTGTTCTCTGCTGGGGTCTCCACAGAGCCAAAGTGGATAGCTGTTGAAAGGGATGGCATCTCTTAGGACAGCTATCTGCTGCTGCTTAGGTAGGCTTGGAAGGATTAGATTTTTACTGGTAAATGTCAGCAAACATCAATTTCACCCTGCGCACAAACTGATGAAGAATATTTCCATCCATGAGCATCAAAATTTAAGATAAGCAAAGGAAGAAAAATTCTGCTTGGGAATTGATCAGAGGTAGATTTAAGGCTGTTTACATCGTCTGTATTCGATGTTGACAGTTTGTGTTGTAAGTTTTAAATCCTTCACTTTATACATCTCAACGTCTATGGTCATTAAATAATTATTGCCTGACCCTTTCCTCATAATTGCTTAAAAATAAACATAGATGTTATCCCTCAACATTATTAAAAAAGTGACTTCTCCTAAGCCTATTCCTAGGCATCTCTCTGTGGAAATGTTGCCTGCAGATTGTTGAGCAATTATTGCCACATTACTCTGAGAAGAACTGCAATTGTTTTCAATTTTGGGGGTGGGAAGCTTCTTTTAAAAAAATCCGAAAAAACAGCCCGGTAATTTTCCTCAAATCAAACATGGAATAAGACCTGCTGGTGTGTGTTGATGTTAAGGTTATGTTGTTTTTCCATGTCTTTCTTTGTACGTATGTCACTGCACCTCATTGTCTGGCTGTATCTTCCTTGGGTCGGCTTTGTCCTTGGCTATGTGTAGCCTCGGGCCTGTTGGGTCTCTGCCTATCACCTTTGCACATTGCTGTGCATTTCCCTTGTTCCAGTTGTGAGTCCACATTGCTGTCTGTAGTATGGAGATATGTATCTATGAGACCATTGTCTGTGTGTGTATCTTTGTGTGTGTGTGTTGCTGTTGCTGGCGTGCTGGTTTGTGCATCTGTGGAAATGCTGTCCTTGCTCCATGTGTGTCGCTAACTTGTTGCGCTCGGTCTCCTCTCCCTATCCGCTAGTATGAGCAAGCTGCTGATGCAGAATTAGCCTGGGTTGCTGAGACCAAACGGAAATTGATGGCACTTGGTCCAATTCGTCTGGAGCAAGACCAGACAACAGCCCAGCTGCAGGTCCAAAAGGTACGCGCAATATGCATGCACTACTTTGCTTGTTGGGTAAAAGGATGGGCAAGACCTTACTCGTTGTCTGGAGCCACGAGGATAAGAAAATCGCTCCTTGAATAGAGGTGATGAGTGAAGTGGAACAGCTAATTGGTATGTCAAGGTGATATTAATTCATTTGCCTGGAGTAGGGCAAATCATTGGTTGTGTAGGAGAGGAAGGTGGTAATTTATTAGCTTGGATTGAGCTGCAGGTGGCTGTGATGAGCTAGAGTAGGACGGGTAAAACTCAGTCACGAGGGTGAGTCATTTGGGTGAAGGGATAGAGAGTTTATTGGTTAGGGTACAGCATGATCTTTCTCTAGGGAGGCGCGTTAGTTTTATAGAGTCGAGACTGGACCTATCTAGAGAACAGCAGTTCAGCTGGGTTTTTAAGTCATAGAGATACTGAGATGGTGAGTTAAGAATGATCCCTCCAGGACAAGATATGCCTGAATTTTCAAGATACCGCAAGAGCTGCATGTTTAAAATGTGGCTGAATTAGACAGACAACCAACTCTTCATATCAGGGTATCTAGCCCTCTAACTGCAGGCCTGCCAGCACTCCAGCTCCACATTAGGCTAATTTTCAGTTGTTTAGACATCCATGTTTTTAGATGTCTTAGAAGCTACGATATTCCACACATTTTCTTCATTGGTTTATTAGATTCCCTTGTCACCCACCTTATATCATAGCTGTAATTAGTTTGTGTAGGTGTATGTAGCCCAGTTTTCATATCCTTCCAGTTTTGCTAGCAAACCTTTTCTCACCTGAACATGGAATAGGTTTTTTCCTTTTGCATGTTCTCAGATCTAGCTTAGATTTGATACCATGTACTGCAAATTTTATATGGTCAGTCTGGTGCCAGCTCATACCCCTGAGCTGTGAGTTCAGAGTGTTTAGACATCTTAGTCACCACTTGGTTTTGGGTGCCCAGCGTTAAAAATCCTGGTTAGATCATGGTGGCTTCTAAGCTTTTGTCAACACACAAGTCAGTTTGGGGCTTCTAGCATAGACATAACCACCTGGGCATTCTAAGTCTGAATGCTGTGAAACACTGCAAAGTTAATACCGTTAGAGAAGAGTGAACTTCAGATAACAAGGCTACCTGTAAATACTTTAGATCTGCTTATCACTGACTGTTCCCTTCAGTGGAAAATCATCTTTGGTGTCCTTGGTTTCCCTCCTGGTGACCATAATTGGGGCAAAAACGTACTGGATTTGGTATCGTTGTTAAGAGCTGGCCACTACAACGGGAAAAAAAACTTGATTGAAAAATAAGCTAACAACAGCTGCCTCAGGTGGGGCTTTAAATAAAGAGTTTAGTATCCTTTCCCAGACTTGACAGCAATAGAAATAGAAAGTCTCATCGGCTTTGCAAAAAAAAGGGAAGAAAAAATAATTAGTGTTGTCATAAAGAGAGGAAGTGAACCGTCACATGTGAAGTTACAGCGAGCTAAGCTTGGCTTTCAGCTATTGTGGGTCTCTTGTTAATCACATGGCCCCTTGGAATATAAATGATAGTTGTATTACAGCACCTTTCATCAACAGTCTTGTCTCAAAGTGCTTTAACTGTAGTTCAGCCTCACAACACCCTTGTGAAGTGGGTCAGTAGTAGGTGGGGAAACTAAGGGACAGATCTGGGGAAGTGGTTTGCCTAAAGTCACACAGCAAATTAGTGGCAGAACTTGGAATCACAGATGCCAACTTTTTTCTGCAGTGGTGAGTGCCCGCAGCCCTGCCCCGACTCCATCCCTGCCCCAAAGTCCCTGCCCAAACTCTGCACCTCCCTGCCCCTATTGGGCCCCTCCCCAAATCGCTGCCCTGGTCCCACCTCCTCCCCCCAAGCAAGCCGTGTTCCCCCTCGGCCCCCCTCCCTCCCAGGCTTGCCATTTCATGGCGCAAGCGCTGGGAGGGAGGGGGGAGAAGCAGGACACGGTGATGCGCTCAGGGGAAGGGGAAGGGGCAGAGCGGAGGTGGAGGTGAGCTGGGGCGGGGGGGAGCTCCCAGTGGGTGCAGAGCACCCACCAATTTTGGCTGGAGCACCCATGGAGTCGGCGCCTATGCTTGGAATAGTTCCCTAACTTTTCTGTAGGGTGCAAAGGTTGGTCTGTTGCACTGGTTCTGTCCCCATCTTGGAGTTTCTGTGTAAGGAGTGAGGCGCTGCTGAGTTCATGAACAGTAAAAATGAACTTGATGTGTGAGCTGATCCAAGTCTGAACCAGTCTCTAATTTCAACTGGTTTTTCCCAGGCTTCTGAAAGAGATGTTAGTTTATTAAGAGTGAAATTCCAAAACACAGTTGAGAAGAAAACACAGTAAGCTGCAGGTGAAGTCAGATTACAAAGATGTGTCACAGTATATTTGATTGAGTGTTTACAGTCTCTGGTTTACTTCACCACCTAGTGGTCATTTTCACCTGTCATCTGACCACTTTGGGAGAGTTTCAGAAATCTATTACCCTCAGTACAAGCTCTGTGGGAAGACAAGAAGCTTTGTGGCTTGGAGATAATCCTGATTTTTCTCATTCTTAACATTTCCTTCCTACAGGCTTTCTCCATAGACATTATTCGACACAAAGATTCTATGGATGAGCTGTTCAGCCAGCGTAACGAGATCTTCGGCACATGTGGAGAAGAACAGAAAGCTTTGCTACAGGTACCTCCGTGGCTTTGATACATGTACGCCTCATGAGAGAGAGTCTTACACAGCAGAGCTGGATTAAATACGGGAGGGAGAAAAGCAGCATGCATATTTCCTGCATCCGTCTGTTTCCTTGTCTCTTTCTCCTTGATTTAAAATTATTCCATTTCTAATCATGCCAATCAGTAATACCCATGGGAGTTGTTTCCCATTTATTAACTTTTTAGTTTTGTTGCAGTGTTTATAAGGGGAAGGTTATAGGGATCTCAGATACCACTTTGGTTGGTGTTACAGCGTGCAGTCGTGGGACTCCGCCGTTTCCGTTCACAGCATGCGGCTGGCTCATTTTCTCTGCCCTTGCATCCGTCACCAACTCCACACCCTCCTCCTGTTCCCTCTAGGAGAAAACGGAATCGCTTGTGAAGCAGTATGATGCTGTTAGCCAACTCAACTCGGAGCGCTACGCGTGCTTAGAACGTGCACAGGTCTTGGTGAATCAGTTCTGGGAGACGTATGAAGAGCTCAGCCCATGGATTGAAGAAACACAGGCATTTATAGCACAGTTACCCCCTCCAGCTATTGATCATGAGCAGCTCAAGCAGCAGCAGGAGGATATGAGGGTAAGGGGGAGAGGTTTTCATTTGCACCAGGTAAAATTGATTCTGCCCTCTATAAAATGGAGGCTTCGTGCTATAAAAGGGCTGATGAATAAGGCCAAGATTTTGTGACAGGTATTTTAAGTCCCAGAAGGTCACGGGCAATAACCAAAAATTCACGGAAGCCAGTGACCTGTCCCTGACTTATTAAAAATAACTATGACGAAATGGGGAAAGAAAAGGGTCCAGCACCCACTGCTGCTGCAGGCTCCAGGATCCCCCCACCCATGGTAGCTGAGAGCATGGGGTCCCCCTGCCTCCACAGCAGCTTGGAACTGTGGGATCTGCCCGTGGTGGCTGGAAGCTGCAGGATCACCTGTGCCGGCTGGGAACTGCGGGATCCACCTGCGATGGCAGCTGGGAGCTGCAGGCGTTCTCGCTGCCTGCAGTGACTGGGAGTTGCAGGGAGGCCCCTCCAGCTGACAGCTCCAACTCCACTGCATCGGGAGTAAAAATGTCAAGGTGGTCTCTGGACTCACAGATTCCATGACTTCCATGACCTCCGTAACAAAACCTTAGCCTTACTGATGAGTGTAGTTTGGAGACCTGTAAGTGGCAGGCAGCTATCTAAACTCTCCAGTTTTTGGAGTTTCCACCTGTCTGTCACAATGACATCTGTAGAAATCCAATCCAGATCAGGTCACACCCCTAAGAGTTTGTATTTTAAATATAAATTTTGAATGTAAACCCATGGGAGATTGATTGTCTTTATATTTGTCCTCTGGGTGTAATGATGCCATAGGGGGCGTGTGCGTTCTCCTTAAAAGAACAGATGCGCAAAGAAAGAGCAGCTCTTTATCAGAATTATCATCTTGGGGGGTGGGAATATCAGCTCCTTGTGGGGGGTTGGTTTGAAGGTGGGGGAATACTGCTGAGGTTAATGGGAAAGCCTTCCTGTGGTCCAAGAGATGCCCGGGAAATTGATGGCATGACTAAATATGCTGTGAATTTGAATGCACATCTATTTTTTCCATCCTATAGCAACTAAGAGAGTCTATAGCAGAACATAAGCCTCATATTGACAAGCTGCTGAAAATTGGACCGCAGCTGAAGGAGCTCAACCCTGAGGAAGGAGCGATGGTACAGGAGAAATATTTGACTGCCGAGACCATGTATGCCAGAATTAAAGAGGAGGTGCGCCAGCGAGCACTGGCACTAGATGAGGCTGTTTCACAATCCACTCAGGTACATTTCTCCTTGCGCAGAAAGAAGCCGCAGTTTTGTGTTCGTGTTTATCACAGCTCCCTGGGGATGGTGGGCTCTGAAGTTTACGTCTGTACCGTTTCTTATAACTAAAACCCCATTACTGTTCAGATCTGTTCTAGGAAGCCATTTGCTGGCAAGCTGGTGTGTAGTGGGTTGAGCTGCATAGTGCTTGCCTGTTCAGGGGTGTCTGGGAAGGCTGGTGCTGATAGATTTGCAAAAGCGGTACAGAAAGAGATTGAATCCTGATGTAAACAGAGTAATAAATGTTTACAGTTTTAATAATATTCCTCATTAAAAGGGCTTTTTTGCATCTGGCCATGATGGACAGGTCTGGCGAGACTGAGTAGCACTTAGAGAACTGGATCTTGTTCCTGATAAGCAGGAAACTACTGTACATATAATGAACAACTACAAGATCATTTACATGGGAGAGTTAATCATCTTCCCTTGTATATAGACTCTGTAGAGGAGTCCTAAAAGGGAAGAGCTATGTGAAAGGAAGGGCAGAGATTGTACATATTGAAGTGGAGAAAGGATGTGAAGAACTTCTGATGCATGCAATTGGGATTAGCATTTGTAGCGATGTTTCACTTCAGCTAATTATTTACCGCAGCACAGTTTGGTCGTCACGTCTGAGTTATTTATTCCTGCGTTGTTTAGTCACTTCTCTTGGTTTGCACTTGTATTAACTCCAAGTTTTTCCCCCCAACACACACCTTCCGTCTCATCTCTCACTCACATTGTGGAATGTGTTATCTTTGTGTGTTGCTGCCTGTTCCTGTCTTCCCCACATGGTCCCATTTCATTGTTGTGTTGACCGCGCCCCGCCATTGCAGATCGCAGAGGTAAGCCTCCCCACGTTAGCTGTTTGTTTACATTCTCATTCTTTGGGCTAGATGAGTCTTAATTCATTTGATACCCAGATTTCTACTGTATTATATTTCTGTATGCAGTTCACTGAAACCTGTTAAGAACAAACTCAGACACAGTGAAATTCCATTTCGGTTGAGTAATTAAAGTCCTTGACTCTTTCGTTTTGTTGCAATGTGCAAATTGAAGTTCCACTTTATAGTGAGCTTCTGCTTAGAATTCAAGTGTTCCATAGGGAAAAAAACATTTTACTATAAAAGGGATCTACGCTGAAGTATATTCTGGCTTAGCAGGCTTGAGTGGTTGGTTCGCCCACGTTTGTTAGTTTTAAGAGAATCTAGTGACGATAGAGTTTGCACCTAGAATCTATTTCCTTTTTCTCTGCCGTTATAATGTGAAACTCAGCGGAAACAAGAGCCTCTCTTACTGTGCGAGAGTAGCAGGTCCAGTTCCGTGGGCAGACATCTAATTATAACAAACTCTCTCCCTTATTGCCCTTCATTCTGTCTTGTAAACACTAGATTATCTTTAATGCTAACTTTAACAATGCCAAATCTCCTTCCTTTGGCAGCAAGATTAGCCAAAGCAACAGCAGAAACCTGAAACTCAAGCAGCACAGTGTCCCGTTCTCTCTCCTTTCCTATACACACGTGCTTTCCACCAGGTGGTTGCAGTCGGTTTGGGAGTTGAGATGGTTTCTGTGCCAGGCTCCCCTGAGCTGAGGCCCCTGTGGAGCCAAACACACGCAGGTTACAGCTAATGTGTTGTTTCCTGGATCAGGACTAGTGTGATTGAGTCTTCCTATGCCCATTCTATGGCACTGCACTTTGGAGGGAAGGGGATGTCAGTCAAACTTGAATTTTGTGGGTTTGGGTACAATAACAAGCTGCTGCTGCATTTGGTTCGCGGTTTCCTGTGCCCTCTCTGTAGGCTTAGCTAACTGCAAATTCCTGCAACCAGAATGCAGTTGTTAGCGACAAAACCGGTGGCAGACATCAGATTGGAGGCTGCAGATGTAATGGGCATTCTAGGAAACATTAATTCTCTTTAGCAAAAGAGAGCACTTCGCATGCGCTTAACATTATGCTGCATACATTGGAGTAATTCAGTACCGTATGATCCTCTAACCTGCCTGATGGACTTGCCTTTGTCCAGTTCCATGATAAGATCGAGCCTTTGCTGGAGACGCTGGAGAACCTTTCCTCCCGCCTGCGCATGCCGCCCGTGATCCCAGCCGAAGTTGATAAAATCAGGGAGTGCATCAGTGAAAACAAAAATTCCACCATGGAGCTGGAAAAACTGCAGCCAACCTTCGAGGCGCTGAAACGCCGTGGGGAAGAGCTGATCGGGCGATCGCAGGGGGCAGACAAGGACCTGGCAGCCAAAGGTATCGCACGGAGGTGCCGGAGACGTCTCACGTCCGCTCAGAGAGGCAGTTGGTTATATTTAGCGTATCTAGGATGGCAAGTTTCTCTCATAACCACAATGTATCTTGTTTATTGGGGGACTGGTGTTGACAGAGCAATAAGGCGCATTTGCCTGCTCAGTGATGGGTCCAAATCCTGCCCAGTTCAGAGGGAACTGCAGACTGTTACCCCATGACAGCTCGGGGGGGGGGGGGGTCTATTCTCAGTGAACTGGTTTCAATTCAGGCCCTGAAGCGGGGCAGAAATGACCACATCACAAAACCACTAATACGACTGGCACCTTTGTTGGCAGTCTTGGGCGCGAGCCCAAGGATTGAATAAGCATGGAGAGGTGGTCAGATGTGGAGCAAACACATGGGAGATTTGTAACTGTTATCTGGATAAATGAAGGCTTTGTAGCTGTATCTTGGTGTTTGTCACGTCTTCTTTCTAAGTTCGTATTTCTGCACTCATGACCATTTTAATTCTTACCTCAGGGTAAGACTACACAGCAAAAAAAGGGCCCCCACAGCAGCGAGTCTCAGAGACTGGGTCAACAGGTTCAGGCTCCCGCTATAGCCGGGCAAACGTTGCGGGTTAGGCTGGTGCTCGGGCTCTGAAACCCACCTCCCTCCTTGGGCTTCAGAGCCAGAGCGCCAGCCTGATCCTGAACATCTCCACAGCTGTGGGTATCTACACCGTCCAAAGCCCGAGTCTGCAGATTTGGGCTCAGACTCAGTGCTGCAAATTGTGCAGATTTGGGTTTGTTTGCTGTGTAGACAAACCCTTAGGCCTTGCTCATCATAATCCAGATGCTTTGATTAGTAACTGGAGATTGCTGGTCGGAACAGGGTAAGAATAAAGAGTCCTGACTTGTTTCTTTCCCACCTCCAGAAATCCAGGATAAGCTGAATCAGATGGTGTTTTTCTGGGAAGACATCAAGGCTCAGGCAGAGGGACGTGAAAGTAAGTTCCTCGATGTCCTGGAGCTCGCAGAGAAATTCTGGTACGAAATGGCAACCCTCCTGACTACTGTCAAAGAGACGCAGGATATTGTTCACGACCTGGAGAGCCCAGGCATTGACCCATCAATCATCAAGCAGCAGGTGGAGGCAGCCGAGGTGAGGACTTGTGGACATGTCATTCCACATAGGCCCCGTCGGTGCTACAGCTTGTAACCATGTTTGGGTCTCAAATGAAAATGTGACCAAATGTTGTTGTACCCCAGCTTTGTGAGCACTCGACACAGTTACAAATCATGCTGTCATTTTATTTAGAAACCATGGGAGAGCCATGATTTGGTGGGGATCGGGGAGAGTATTTCAAGTTACTATTTCGTTTCAAGTGGAAAAAATAATGGCCTTTCCCCGAGACTGAAACAGTGCTAAAATCATCTTAGCTGTAACTACGCTGGGGAAAACTCTTATCAAGCAAGTGTTCAGGGCTGTCCGCCATCCTGTTTAGCGCATAATTGTTCCCATGGTGCTGCTCCTAATGTGAGCTGGACCTGTCTAGATTGTGAGATGCAGATTACATTCCAGTTAGACTGAAGGCTACTGTAGAGTAAAACGATAGTAGTGGATGGACAGCAACACTCATCTCTATTTGGAATCACGTGGTAGAGTCCATTTTGGATGTTTGCATAGTTGACCGTAGTTTGACTCAGGGGTTTTTTACATATGTATACATCTCACCCTGGTGTACTTGTACGTGCCACTCCCATGTTATAACTAGTCTGACTTTGGTTTAGAAATACTGGCTCTCAGACAGCCTGTTTAATTCCTGGTTTCGTAAAACACTCCAAAAACTATATAACTTGCAGATAGGGTCACCATCTTTCCAGTTCAGACAAATGCAGATGTGGTTTTTACCTCATTTTTCCCATCTGTTTGCAAATGGTGATGGCATCCCATGCATCAGACAATGTAAGAAGTGTGGATTGGACTCAATTACCTTGGCAGATAATGAAAACACATACCTGCTTCTTAATGTGATGCACCTGTTGGGTTGAGGACTAATTAGTCTCTGTCTTCAACCAGAATGCAAAACATTAGCTAGCGGGTGTAATCTCTGCACTCTAGCTCCCATGGCATGCACCATCAAATGGAGTTTTGGAATAGCATTTACTAAACAAACCGATTTTTTAATTCATTGCACTCTCTGAATCTAGACGATTAAAGAGGAAACTGACGGCGTGCATGAAGAACTGGAGTTTATTCGTGTGCTTGGAGCTGAATTGATTATGGCCTGTGGTGAAACTGAGAAACCAGAAGTGAAGAAAAGCATTGATGAGGTAGGAAAACCAGCAGCTCAGAATTCAGGCAAAAGCCACGTGAAAGGCAGTGTTGGTTCAGATGGAATAGTGTATTGAATTTGGGGGCAATCCTGTGTTTTGCAGATGAACAATGCATGGGAAAACCTAAACAAAACCTGGAAGGAGAGGCTAGAGAAACTCGAGGAGGCTATGCAGTCTGCTGTGCAGTATCAGGATACTCTGCAGGTGAGGCAGCTGTTGGTGGTTATTTATACGGTGTGGACCAGCAGCCCATTGTGCTAGGCACTGCATGAGCACAGAACAAAAAGATAGTCACTGCCCCAAAGAACTGACAATCTAAGTTAGGCCCTGTGTCCAATGACCCGCTGAAAGCAGAGCATTCAATCAGCATTTCTTCTGCTTCTCCTGTGACAATTTGAAATTGACCCAGCCTGTGTTCACCCTCTCAAATAATTGTACATTTTGAGGTGGGGGCGGCAAGGGATGGGGGAAATGTGCCTGATCCTAGTCTGCTGCTTGTGCTGCGGTCGGTGGAAGGAAGGAGATCACTAAGCAGTGTGCTTGTTGAGCATAAAAACTACCCATCTGTTTGCCTTGAAAGAGAAGTTCTGTTGATTAGTCCAAGCATGGCACAGGCTGCTCCCAGCTCTGCTGATGGCCTGTGGAACGGGTGTGGCTTGCCTTGTCCAATGATTGTGGAGGTTTGGTTTTCCTAATTGTGTATGTGTTCCTCTTAGGCAATGTTTGATTGGCTGGATAACACTGTGATTAAGCTGTGCAACATGCCACCTGTCGGCACTGACCTCAACACTGTTAAGGAGCAGCTGAATGAGATGAAGGTAAGCGGTCTGCATTAGACACGGTTCTCCAGGGCTTGTTCTGTGTTGGAGGCAGAGTTCTGCAGTTTGTTTGTTTGGTTTTTTTGTTTTGTTTCCCCCTCCACACTTTGGCAGGAGTTTAAAATGGAGGTTTACCAGCAGCAGATTGAAATGGAGAAGCTTAATCACCAAGGCGAACTGATGCTAAAAAAAGCGACAGATGAGACAGACAGAGACATCATCAGGGAACCGCTGACAGAGCTGAAACATCTCTGGGAGAACTTGGGCGAGAAGATTGCTCACAGACAGGTATGGTGAGGGTGGGCTGCCAAAACCCAGGGCTGAAAATAAGCTTAAGTCATTAGCGTCAGCGTCCTCTTCCTGCTCCCTCCTGATTAACATTTTCTTTGTCACCTTTGAACAGCACAAGTTAGAAACTGCTCTACTGGCACTTGGTCAGTTCCAGCATGCATTAGCAGAACTGATGGCCTGGCTGACCCATACAGAAGAGTTGTTAGATGCGCAAAGACCAATCAATGGTGACCCAAGGGTCATTGAAGTAGAACTTGCCAAACACCACGTACGTATTTTGTGTTCTGCCTTTTTATCTGGCCTTAAAGGGGACGATGGCTCCCGGGAAGTTATTTGCATTGATTTGTTTCTTTGGGATAGTGCTGGGGTTAGCAGAACATTTTAGAGGCATGTGTCTTGACGTTACCCAATCCACGCTGTGCAGGTACTGAAGAATGATGTGTTGGCTCACCAAGCAACGGTGGAGACAGTAAATAAAGCCGGCAATGAGCTCCTGGAATCCAGTGCAGGAGACGACGCCAGCAGCCTGCGGAACCGGCTGGAGAAACTGAATTCGTGCTGGGAGTCTGTCCTGCAAAAAACGGAGGAGAGGGAGCAGCACCTGCAGTCAACGCTTCAGCAGGTCGGTGAGCTTGTTCTGGAGACAGAAATGATCATGCATGCAGAAGAGATCCGCCGAGGGTGTCCGAGTTGGCTTGGTGTGTCTTTCCAGGGTGAAGGTTAGAGGAGGTGATGTATTGTCTTGTCTTCACTGCTAGAAAAGGTGGTGTTACCTCAGGGTAAGTAACTCATGTGAGCTGTCCCAAGATGACAGAGATCTTTAGATTTACCTTGAGGTAAAGTAGGTGAGGACACCACTATGCCCCCACCTGGGATTAGCCTTGCCTCGTTTACCTCATGATGGAACTATAAAGTACCTCATCTTTGCTGTCTTTTGACCTTGAGATAACTCACACGTATTAGTTACCCCACCCCCAGCCCGGCGAAAAGGACACTTTTTTCAGCCGCGAAGACCAGGCCATAGACAGGAGGCATGAACAGTCTGTAAATAGCAAGTTACGTCTTTCCAAACCAAACGTGCATTCATTCTGAGGGGAAATCCTGCTCTTCAGGACGAGCCTTTTCTCCTTGAGAACTCAGCTGTGTGTGTGAACTTGCTGAAATGATTATATTGCTTAAAAAATATATGACAATATACATCCTCTTTTTAGTGCTTTTGTAAAACTCTTCTTTGCCACCTCATCCACCATGTCAGGAACCCCAGTGTTAAACCTGAAAGCCAGGCAATGGTTGCTGCTGTCGTCCGATCCCTGGCTGATCTTGTGTTCCTTAACAGGCCCAGGGTTTCCATGGCGAGATTGAAGACTTCCTCCTCTGGCTAACAAGAATGGAGAGTCAACTGTCTGCATCAAAACCCACAGGAGGTTTGCCAGAAACTGCACGTGAACAACTCAATGCTCATATGGTAAAGATTTCAAATGCCTTTAATTCAATTAACTTGTCTCTGAAATGTCAGCATAGAAACATGTCTGTGCCGCATGGTGTAGTCCAGTGGGTCTCAAACTTTTGTACTGGTACCCCCTTTCACATAGCAAGCCTCTGAGTGCAACCCCCCCTTATAAATTAAAAACACTTTTTAACATATTTAACACTATTATAAATGCTAGAGGAAAAGTGGGGTTTGGGGTGACGGCTGACAGCTTGCGACCCCCCCCTCCGCATATAATAACCTCGTGATCCCCTGAGGGGTCCCAACCCCTAGTTTGAGAACCCCTGGTATAGTCTAATTGGGGAATGGGATGAGTGTCTCTTTTGCCACTTCTCTCTCCAGGGTTACAGAGGACCATTAGGTTTGCAGATGATGGCTATGGACAGAATTTCCCACTATCTTAATGAACTGCTTATCTCCACTGATAGCATGATGATAAATATCTCACTGTCAGTTTGCTGTGTTGTCCTATAACCCCAGTGTCTCCACAAACTTGGAGTCTAGGGATCTGCAAATCCCCGATACAGTATCTCTGTCTCTAATGTTTCGATGGTGGTTTGGTGTAGGAGCTGTATGCCCAACTCAAAGCCAACGAAGAGATCTACAGTCAGCTGTTGGCCAAGGGGCAATTGATCCTGCTAAGCCGCGATGACTCTGGCTCTGGCTCAAAGACAGAGCAGAGCGTCATGCTGTTGGAACAGAAATGGAACTTGGTCAGCGCCAAGATGGAGGAGAGGAAGGTAATGTTTGGGGCCAAAATACGATCCATGTTTACTACGAAAGACGTGGCTTGAAAGTAAAATGCCATTAGTTCCCTGCTGTAGTAATGCTGTCTCCAGAATGCAGGTTTATTGCAGTAAGCCGAATCTGCAATGTGCTTCAGACACCCAAGATCAGTGCTTTTAGGTCAGTTCTTTTAGATAATTTTTCTCCTGATTACATATGCTTAGCATGCCTTCTGACATAGGTATTATCAGTGATGTCTGACATCAAAGTGTTAACTGTATGGCTAGTTACCAGAGCAGGGTAAATCTTAGAAAGAAAATGAAAGTAAAATTAAATGTGAGTGAACATAAGAGAGAGGCTGCTAAACGAGAAATAAAAGAAGATATGAAGAGCATTATCCAGTTCTGAAAAGCAAAGGTACACAGCTTCTTCTTAAGAGACAGCAGGCCAAATTCTCTGCTGACCTAATTCCATTGCACTGGTACTTTGGTCAGCGATAAGTTCTCACATAAAATGAGAGAAACTGGCCTCTACCCAGGCTGAATTTCTGGCTCTGCAGCTGTCACCACTGAAGTGTCGTCTCCCTTCCGCAGAACAGCTTCTCTCGTGGAGGCTTGTTTCCTAGGAAGCTCTGATGGTGACACAGCCACTTGTGTGTTGATTATCGAGCTGTCTCCTCTTTCCTGTACAATTCCTGTCCGTTTGTTTCAGAAGAAGCTGATTCTGAAATAGCCACTTTGACTGAAATCTCCTCTTCTTGGTAAACAAGTCATGTTCTTTGCTTGAACTGATGGGTTCCCATCAGAGAGCTCATTTCATCTTAGTGTACAATACATGTCTTTGTCTGCAAAGCCTCACATTGTGAACTTGGTGCTCTCTTTGTGTTTCCTTCCCCTTATTAAAATGCAGTCAAAGCTGGAAGATGCTCTCAACCAGGCAACAGAGTTCCAGAACTCCCTACAGGACTTCATTAACTGGCTGACCCTAGCAGAGCAGAGTTTAAACGTTGCCCCTCCACCCAGCCTTATCCTAAATACCGTGCTGTCTCAGATAGATGAACACAAGGTAACTTGAGGGGGCAGAAGTTCGTTGCAAGCCATGCTCAAGTGCTTTCTGTGTATGGAAGAAACTCAGAGACATTTCCATGTTTTTTCTTTAAATGAGAGTAAATCTTCGTTACTCCAGGTTTTTGCCAATGAAGTCAGTGCTCACCGGGACCAGATCATTGAGCTGGATCAAACAGGGAACCACCTGAAGTTCCTCAGTCAAAAGCAAGATGTGGTTTTGATAAAGAACCTGCTGGTCAGTGTCCAGTCCCGCTGGGAGAAAGTCGTCCAGCGTTCCGTGGAGAGAGGCCGAGCTCTTGACGATGCAAGAAAACGGGCTAAACAGGTGAGGGATGTGAAAACGGTTGTAGACGACCTGACGATATTGCTTATCCTCTAGCTTTCAGAACCCAAGTGTCTCACGCCTTCAGAAGGCCTGGAAGACGCACACACCAAGTTCTAACTGCTCTCCCCTTTTGTGCAATTTCAGTTCCACGAAGCTTGGAAAAAGCTGGTTGATTGGCTGGAAGATGCAGAGAATCACCTGGACTCTGAGCTGGAGATTTCCAATGATCCAGACAAAATCAAACTGCAGCTCTCCAAGCACAAGGTAGAGTGTTTGTTTTCATGCCAGCTGTGATGAATGCCCTCAAGTGTGGGTTAGTTGGAAGGGAAGAGAAACCACCTCTCAGTCAAAGCAGTGGAACACAGTCACTTTTCTACAATCTGAGGGGAGAGATGATCCAGTAAGAGGAACGGCATACTCCACGCTTTAGTTGAATGTTACAGTAGCATAGTTACAAAGTTGTATATGAGAGGCATTTAACCCACTATGCTATTAACTCACAAGTTTTTATGCATTCTAAAGACATTTCCTTTGTGCCCTTCTCTGGTTTTAAAACTCAGGAGTTCCAAAAGACTCTCGGTGGAAAACAGCCTGTTTACGATACCACGATCCGGACGGGCAGAGCCCTCAAAGAAAAAGCTGTGTTGCCAGATGACACTCAGAAACTGGACAACCTCCTTGGAGAAGTGCGGGACAAGTGGGACACAGTCTGCGGAAAATCTGTGGAAAGGTGAGAGGAACATTTGTTGCAAAATACTGTTGCAGCGTTGAAGGACCAGAGATGGGATGATCCTGTGAAGCTTGATTTATATCACACACTGTAAATGTGCTGTGGAGAATATGAACGTAGGCCACAGAGCAGAGATGATGACAGGCATGGCATCAGAAATGTAAACTGAATGTCTAGCCAGACCTCCGTAAGGAGATCGATCCAGGTGGTGTTTATCTACAAGGAGGCTTTGTCTTTCGGGGATTTGCCATGATGATGATAACATCGAAAGATGGGCGGAAAAGGAAACACTTTCCAATTTAACTGCAAGTAGCATGGATATTCTGGGCCGAAAGTTCGTACAAATGTCCTTTGGTGCTCTCTTTGCAGGCAACACAAGCTGGAAGAAGCCCTGCTGTTTTCTGGTCAATTTATGGATGCACTTCAGGCCTTGGTGGACTGGCTGTACAAGGTGGAGCCCCAGTTGGCTGAAGACCAACCAGTCCATGGTGATCTGGATCTGGTCATGAACTTGATGGATGCTCATAAGGTAAGAGTGGGGTTTACCAGCTGCCCTTTGGGAAGTGAAAGTAACTTTAGTTCCCCATCCACTGCGTAACAGAAGTACCAGGCTTATAGCATCACGGCAAGATGTGTGCTGTAGCGCTGCATACTCTACTGTGCAGCTTTGATTTCCATTGAGTAAATGCCTGGGAGACAGATTTGAAAAATGATATTGCTATTTTGGAATTGTAACATAAACCTTCAGTTCTGCTCTGTTCCACCTTGGATTTTCGAGAAGGGGTAAAGTTTCTATGCTTCTGTAAGCTCCCCTTTGGCAGTATTCATCAGGAGGTCTCAGCTGTGAGTGCTTTCACTTCTGGATTAGGTCAGAGGTTCAAATCCCAGGCTAGAACTTGGGCTCCTGTTCCAAACAGCTACTGTATTGGAGTGAATGGTGATGTCCTATTAAACATGCCATCCTTCCAAGTCAGAGATTAAACCATGATTCCTTCTGCGTCACTCTGATGGTTGCCCAGATGCAAGTTAAAGATTCCCATACTGCTCTCAGAAAGAGTAGAGGATAACTTTGGTATCCAGGCGGACAGTCTCAATAAAACAAGCTCAGCTATCTCTAGCTTTGGGTGGTGTACTGCTGACGGTGTGTGTGTTATGGTGTAACCTACTGGTGCGTGTGTAACCTGAGTGTGAGTAGATCTGTAACTTACACTCACCAGTGGGTTACAATAATCTATGGTGCCTACATGATCTATGCATAGGTGCTGATTCCGTGGGTGCTCTGGGGCTGGAGCACCCACCGGGAAAAATTAATGGGAGCCTGTACGCACCGGCAGCCAAGCCCTTCCATGCCCCACCTCCTCCTCCGTCTCCTCCCCAGAACGTGCATGTCCCCACTCCTCCGCCTACCTCCCAGCACTTCTGTCTTGCCACCACCAAACAGCTCTTTGGTGGCATGCTGGGGAGGAGTGGCAACATGGCGCAGTCAGGGGAAGAGGTAGGGGTGGGGATTTGATGAAGTAGTCAGAATAGGGCAGAGTTGGGGCGGAGACTTTGGGGAAGGGGTTGGAATGGGGGCAGGGCAGGGGGCGAGGCGGGGCTGGGGGCAGAGGGGGGTTGAGCACCCACCAGTGGGAGCAGAAGTCGGCGCCTATGAATCTATCTATAACCAATTCTGTTTCAAGGAAAATACATTATACTAGAAGAAAAATGCTAAAATTGAAGCATTTCAAGTGGGGTTTGGTGGAAGAAAGCCAACCACCAGTTCAACTTCATATACCCTGTATTGTCAGACTTCAAGCCTGTGCTGCCCCTTTTCTGTGGAGAACAAGAGAAAAACCCTCCATACGAAGACCCATGATGGACCTTTCTCTTCTCCCTTGGTAGGTTTTTCAGAAGGAACTGGGGAAGCGCACGGGTACCGTGCAGGTGCTCAAACGCTCGGGCCGGGAGCTCATCGAGAACAGCCGGGATGACACTACCTGGGTTAAAGGGCAGCTTCAAGAGTTGAGCAATCGTTGGGACACAGTGTGTAAGCTGTCTGTGTCCAAGCAAACCCGGCTGGAGCAGGCCTTGAAACAGGTACGGAGAAAGAGGCTTCCAAGTTCACTTTCACTTTCAGGGTTTTATATGTAGCTCTGAACCTGTACAAATTAAAAGGTGAGTCTTGTCAGGAAATGAACTAGAAATCTGTGTTCTGGAGCTCTGTACAAGCATTTGCCATCTTCCAGGGGGGAAATGTTATAGGACACTATCTCTCCCCACTGTGATTAGATCAGGAGATCTAGGTACAGTTTCCAGTTCTGCCACAGACACCCTGTGTGACCTGTGGCAAATCACTTAATCTCTGTCTCAGTTCCCCTTTTGTAAAATTGAGATAATACATCCCTACCACACAGGGAATGTTGTGAGGATAAATTAATATCTGGAGTCACTGTCAGGGATTGGTCTCACTGTGAGAGTACAGATCATTAGAATTCACAACCTCCAGTGTTTGTTGTGCAACTGGACTGGTCCAGCAGATAACGGTCAAAATGAGAGAGCTGTTCTGAGGGTCTCAGTTAGTCAGAAAGAAAAAAGTAGAAGAATAAAAGCCTTGATTGGAAAAGCCGCATTGATACGCAGTGTGGGCAAATCAGAAGGGACTGATGGTGATAAACTATTCAGAGCTATAGGAACCATACGAGATGTTGGGGTAAACTTAAGGCTAGGAAGGATAACAAGATGCTGAGGTTGTATTTGGATCCATAGTAATTAGTATATGGAATAAATGACCAAAGGTAACAAGATGAGCAGAGCAGACTAATAGCTTTTAAAAGGGAGTTAGTTTTGCCTTTTCAGTGCAGCTAACGCAAAGGGAAGGGAACAGACTACGTGACCAACTCCAGTTGTTTTGTTTGTTTGTGTCACTGCAGCGCCTACACGCCCCAGGCATGCAGCAGGATCTCATCGTGCTAGGTGCTGTACAAACACAAAGCAAAGTCTGGTCATTTATTTCCTCTGTTGCTATTAGAGACACTACTGTGCCTTGCTTCTTGAATGATGGGTAGAGACTTGGGCTGTGTAGAGATTCTAGGGGTCACTCATTGCATCTGTCTCTTGGTGCTCTTTCAGGCAGAGGAATTCCGGAATGCAGTCCACATGCTGTTGGAGTGGCTTTCCGAGGCAGAACAGACCCTGCGCTTTAGGGGAGCTCTGCCTGATGATGCTGAAGCGTTGCAGTCACTCATTGACATACACAAGGTAACCAGTCGCTCAGGAATGTGAGAAAATGTGGACTTTGCGGGTGTGTTGACACTGCCAGGGTTAGCAGGGCTTCGAGTTAGCAGGCCCTGGGTTTGTTAACCCAGGGCTTGAGCTTCTACTCTCATTTGTAACTCCAGGTTAGGAATTGCTGAACCCTTTCTGGGGCTCCAACGTTATGCAGGCCCAAGTCCATCCCCCAATATCCCAGACTTTGTAGCACCCTCCCAAGTTGCAGCTACTCTAGCCTTTCTTTGTGGTGCACTATGGGAAAACTTGACTGTCCAGAGGACAAAGAAAGTCAATCCCTGGGATTGGAGGATACTTTTAGCAGACTCCCAGAGCATGAGTCCAGCAGGGCTGTGTCTGTGTTGCGGTGCAATAGGGCTTGAACATGGGTCCCAGCTTGACTCAGGATTGGTCTCTGCTCCCCAGTTGGGTCCTGGGTCCGAGCTCTGGGTTCGCACAATGTGTATGTCGCCCGAATGGGGGTTAGGCTTGAGCCTGAGTTCAAACCCTGGGCTTACCCTGCTCTGCTGACGTATTCAGAGCGGCCCTTAATGAAAGATGTGTGCCAGGAACAAAGGGCTTTAACTAACGTCTCACTCTTAGACAGCAGGAGTGAGATGTTTGGGCAGGACATTTTCCAAACAAGAGATTTGGATCTTGTTAAATAGCTATATGGCCTGAGTTGGGCTCGAGTAGTAATACCAGGCACTGCTGGGTAGGGAAAATTACCTGTGCTCTATACACCTAGAATGAAAATAACTTTAATCCAAAACTCCCAAGTCACTTATTTTTGAGTTTAAATGGGGGGATTTTAAGGGTTGGGTTAAAGGGACCAGATTGTCTCTGTTGGCCTGACAGCCGTTGTTGTTTCTGTGGAATCCTGCTGTCTAGGAGTTCATGAAGAAAGTGGAGGAAAAGAAAGTGGATGTGAACGCAGCGGTGGGGATGGGAGAAGTTATCCTGGCTGCGTGCCACCCGGACTGCATTACCACAATTAAACACTGGATCACCATCATCCGAGCCAGGTTCGAGGAGGTGAGTCACAGAGAACCCTGTCAACTTGAGCAGAGGAAAGGTCTTTCTCGTCACTGCTGAGAAATAGGGCCAGTAATAGAATCAATGATCAGTGTCTTCTTTTGGACGTTTCTCTGTGGGGAAGTTCTCCGGCCTGTGTTATACAGGCGGGCAGACAAGATGATCACAGTGGAACCTTCTTGCCTTGGAACATATGAAGCAGCAGGACATGTAAATCGGTTACTCTCCTGAATTATAGATGTCCTAGTCCTGGCCGCTTCGATCAGTTCTCTCAAGTCAATGTTTATCAGGCAGTGAACCAGTAAGAGTGCTGGCTGCCTTGTTTTCCTTATGGGTATTGGTTTCCTTCTCCTGAGGGAGAGCGTCACGGAGTAAGTGCCTTTGTTTCCCATGCTGATGGCTAGTCTTGTGGATGTTTCCATCAGGTTCTGACTTGGGCAAAGCAGCACCAGCAAAGGCTCGAGACGGCGCTTTCAGAATTGGTGGCGAACGCGGAGCTTTTGGAGGAACTCTTAGCGTGGATTCAGTGGGCCGAGACCACACTGATCCAGCGGGATCAAGAACCAATGCCACAAAATATCGAGCAGGTCAAAGCCCTCATCTCCGAACACCAGGTAACTCCATTGCTGAGATCTTCCAACTTCCTGTCTACCCTGCTCCTGGGGCAGGGATTGCGAGTCTGACAGGCAGCAGGGAGGCTAAGCATTTTGTAACAACCACCTTTCTGGGGAAGAAGATGAGTTTACTTTTATTACAGCCGCATGTTAGTCATCCAGACCTGTCACTTTTAAACAAGTCTAGGAACTGTGTTCCATTCAGCTCAGGGAGCAAAATATCAGACTGGAACTCAAAGCCACAGGTGTGGAATAACTTTACCACAAATCCACATAGCTAGTGTTCAGTATGTACTTGTGCGTCTGCTATGGGCTTGGAGTTTCTCAGCAAGAATCTAGAGTGACAGCAGCTTGAAGTTGAGAAGATGATAAACGTTACAGTTCTCTTCCCCCTTTTGCCTTTTAACAGTCCTTTATGGAAGAGATGACACGAAAACAGCCGGACGTGGACCGGGTTACTAAGACGTACAAGAGGAAAGCCACAGAACCAGCTCATGGACCTTTCATTGAGAAATCCCGCAGCAACAGTATGTTTGCAGCTTATTGTGATGTGCATCCTCTACAGGAATGCATTCCGAGAGCGAGGGGAAAACACACAGGAAACTCATTCCTCTGGCTCTAGTTCTCAGTTAGAAATACACCCTGCTTTGCCAACCACTTGGAATTGGCTGGGAATTGCCAGGGAATGAGGAGGGGGAAATGAGGTGGCATTTGCAGTAGTGGCTGACACATCCATTATTATTTATTCTTCACCTTTCTGCCAGCCAAAGACTCCTGATGGCTCTGATTTGAGTTTACAGAGGTTTTTGCTTATTTCAGAGTGCTGAAAACTTTGTGCTGTATTTAACTGCTCCTGTTCTGATTCTAGTTGCTCTAGCATGACCATTTCCTCATGTATGATTCTCGCAGCAGAAAGCCCTGTTCGCTCTAGTTCAGGAAGATGAAACCAAAGGGGAGAGGAGCACAGGAGTTGCTGGGGGTGGGGATTGCAGATTACTGATGTCCGTAAAACTGCAAAACCGCCAGTACTGTTGTGCTGAACATTGCTTAATCTCGTATTTTCTTTTTTAAAAGCTGCCAGCTCAATCCTTATGGGAAAACCTGTGAGAGATTTTCTATTTGAAAAACAAAGCTGTTGTCTTTTTTGGATCATCCAAACCCCACATCCTGCAATATCCCATGTGGCATATTTTTCTTTCTCTAGGGAAATCCTTGAGTCACACTGCCCCTCCTCCCATGCCAGTTTTCTCCCAATCGGAAACGAAGAACCCCCGGATTAACCAGCTCTCTGCACGCTGGCAGCAGGTGTGGCTGCTGGCACTGGAGCGCCAGCGGAAGCTCAACGACACTCTGGATAGGCTGGAGGAGGTAAGGACCCCATTATGCTGTTAAACAAGGGGTAGTTTGTGGTGGAAAAATGTCGTTTACTGGACTCCCAAGAGAGAGAGGCAGAGAGCTGCCTCTTGAACTGCATTGCGCACCTCATGGGTAATGACTGCCCTAGTCCTAAAAACCCCAACAAGAAACGTCTCCACTAAAACAGTGCGACTGAAAACCATATTGCATAGTAAGTACAGGTTAACCGGGCTGCTCTCTGCTACTAAAGTCAGTACATCTGTTGCTAATGAAGGTCAGACCTGGTTGGGAGTAGTAATACTATTCTTAAAAATATAGTGCTACTAAGTATGTATTTTTTCAAAAGCTCTAATGTGACTTTTGTTTTTGTTTATGCTTAACAAAGCAGCTATGCCCAGAAGTGAGTGTTTTTGTTTTTTGTTGCTTTTTCTGTAGGTCAGTTCGGTTTATCCGTATGAACGTTTTTCTTTGTTACTTTTAACTCGGGGGCTTTTTTGAAAGCACTAAGATGTTGTTGCTTTGAGTCATTCTGAGCTCTTCTTAGCTGAAGGGCTCCTGAAAATCAGTCCTAAATGTGCTAAACCTCAGCTTCCGTAACTGAACAGTCTTCTCATGAGCAGTGATTTAAGCTAGTCTTGGTGTAATCTCGGCACTGCAGTTCCAAAGAACTGAATTTGGAAGCATTTTTGGGTCTTGCTGCCCACGTCTGCAGAGGTGTCATGTATTAAGAGTCAAGCTGGTGCGTGGGGGGAAGCAGGCTGACTTTGCTGGATAAGCATTACTTGTTAGTTTATCCACGGAGCAACATTGCTGTCCACCTCAGAGGAGAAACTGTTGTCCTTCCTGAAAAGAAACCAAGCAGGAGCTCTGTTCTCAGCTGCTTAGGCAAAAAGTTAGCTAGAACAATGCAGATGTGCAGAGTGGGAAAGGAATTGGAGTTTCAAAGGTAAAGGCACTGGGGCATCCTTAGAACAAGTCTGGGGAGATAACCCTGTTGTTAGATGCTTGAAAAGATATTATATTTGTGTGTGTATGTGTGTACGTCTATGTTATATCTGCATACGTGTATGTTTCAAAGTTTGGAGGATACATCACTTTTTTCTGTGTCTATGAGTGCGTGACACACATTCTACGTGGTGGCTGTCAGATGCTTTGTGTCCCTCGTTCTGTTATGGAAACTCTGTGTCCATGGCTATGGTTTTAAGAGGAATGGCCTAGTTATGCCTCTTTTTCCAAGTATTGCTTTGAAGAGGTGTGGAATAGGAGAAAGTAACAGTCAGCCCCCAAAGGCTATGCACAATTTGACTTAGTCACTGAAATCTTAGTTCAGCAAGATCTTCTGTAGACCAGGGGAAGTTTTCTGTCTGTACTTTCAACTGCCGTTGACTCTAACTGGTCTTCTTCCAGTTGAAGGAGTTTGCAAACTTTGACTTTGACATCTGGAGAAAGAAATACATGCGCTGGATGAATCACAAGAAATCACGGGTGATGGACTTCTTCCGGCGCATCGACAAAGATCAGGATGGAAAAATCACCCGGCAGGAGTTTATTGATGGAATCTTAGCATCTAGTAAGTCTTGATCTGTTTCATCCCCTCCTTCCGCAAAACCCAATAAACCTATCTCCGAGAAACTTTGTTTGCTCCCACCCTTTACGAGGCAAATGAAAGGCACATTTCTTGCACCTCTGTCAGGAGAGGACTGAGAGCATGGCAATCCCACCCCACACATTTGCAGTTGTTGCAATATGCCAAGAGGCTGTCGTTGCTTGAGGCCTGGAATCTATATTATACTTTGAAACTCAAGTAATTATGTAGCCTGTTTCTTTTTCTGTGCCTATTGTGATGGGGATGCCAGGTATGGAAGTGTGGGTAGGGGGTGATACAGAATATGTGCTCTTTGCACAGATGGTGAGAGTTCTCTGTTCTCAGACTGTAATACATCTCTGTTTGTTTGTTTTTGTGTTTCATTCCAGAATTCCCCACCACTAAGTTAGAGATGACTGCTGTGGCTGACATCTTTGACCGGGATGGGGATGGCTATATTGATTACTATGAGTTTGTGGCTGCTCTCCATCCTAACAAAGATGCTTACCGGCCAACCACAGATGCTGACAAAATTGAGGATGAGGTAAAGGAGATTCTGAGGAGAGGGGTATTTTAGTGGGTATTATGTAGGGCTTCAGTTTTTCAATGGGTCAATTCCTCAAAAACCTATCCAAAGAGGAAAAACTATGTTTTGGTGATGAGCACCCAGAGAATCACAGCGGTATTGACCCGAGATCAGTGTTCAAATATTTGGATATTCAAAACATTTTCAAGTGACGGTTGTTATAATCTGTATTTTATGCGCAATATACTGTGTCCCGTCTATCCAGAGCAAGAGATGCGAACTTCTGATCCCTGACCTCTGCCCCTCTTGTTTGCAACAGGTCACAAGGCAGGTGGCCCAGTGTAAGTGTGCAAAGAGATTTCAAGTGGAGCAGATTGGAGAGAATAAGTATCGGGTAAGAGGAAGCCATCCACATTTGCCATAATAGCACAAATTCTCTTAATTCCTAGCTCATGTGTGATCCTACCAGGGAGAAGTGTCCGTTTTAACTTCTACTGAAGCAATCTGACTCTGTCATACTGAGATCTTACTCTTTAAAAGAGTGAATCCGAATTTTTACCTATGCTAGCCTCTTACTTTCTGAGATGTTAGTTAAATCCAGAGATTAGACCAATAACGTGCATTTAGGAATCTGAGCCATAGATTTATCTTGGGCTCTGTGGTGAGGGAATAACATGAAGATCTTAGAGATTAGTTCCTTCTTCCCCAAGTTGATCTGAGGGTCTCTGGAGACGAGAGTTTCTGGGGAAACTGCAGCAGTATACCATTAATGGAGCACACTGATTCCTTGATAGTAATCATAACTGTATGATTCTATTGGTGGAGAACTTGCAAATGGTTTCACTATCACATGAGCATGTAATGGAGGGGATATATATGGACAGAAGGTTATAGATGGTCTGGGATATTCTCCTCCTGTGACTCTTTGAGAAGAGGGCAGGTAAAGGGTCAGCGTGCTCTCCTGGTGCATTAAATCTTGGATATGCCGAATAGCCCAAGGACAAGACAAACATAGATGTGGCAGTGTTCTGAGAGAGATTTGGCCTGCTCGCTGTCGAAGATGTTGTATCTATAGATACTATAGATAGTAACGGCCTCAATGTGTGTACCTGACACCTCTGATTTTCTTCAGTTGATGTAGCTCATTTCTAATAAGGTGTGCAAAATATTTGTGTAATGAATTTGTTTTAAGGTACTTCATGTTTTCATTTCAAATTATTCACTGGGATGGACTGACAGCAAACCATCCAGGTTTCCTGCAGACTTGCATTTTGGGCAACACTTGAGCACATTCAAATATCAGACACATTAAAATATCAGACTTAGGGCAAGTCTACACTACCGCGCTACATCGGAGAGCGCTCTCCAATCAGCATAATTACTCCACCTCCATGAGAGGCAGAAGCTATGTCTCCTGCTGACATAGCACCAGTGTGGACTGCACTCAGGTCGATGTAACTTACATTGCTCGGGGAGTGGCTTTGTCCCACGGTTGTGTAAATGAGCCCTTATTTGTGAATTCTGAAGCGATGAATTACAACTTCCGCTGTAGGGACAGAGGAGAACAGTTCGCGTGTCCAATAACATCAAGTACCCTGATTTTTAACTACCTGTGGTTAACTAAGATTTTCATGATTGTTGGATTGTTAAATCCTATAAAATGTTTTCTTGTTTTTCTCCCCCTCTTCCTCTGTTCTCCTTCTGATCTTCTCCCCACCCAAATTCTTTCTCTCCGTAGTTCTTCCTCGGCAATCAGGTACAGTGTGCCTTGCAATGCTGTCTCTCATTCTTTTTAACAAACGTGGCTTGGTGTGTGTTTATAATACCAGTCTTTCTCTTGTTGCCGTGGGAAGGTGTGATCTAAAGAATACTGTGTTAGAGCTCGTTGTGTTACTTGGCAGAGTCTGGTATACAGAGTGACGTTTGCCTGGAAATGTGATACCAAATGGCAAAACTCCTTGGAAGAAAGAAGTAAAAAGTTTAATTGGAAACTCAGAAATCTACAAAGATGGAGAGATTTAGCCTCCGAATTGCTTCTTCCTCTGATGCCCCAGTGGTATTAGAGGTTATGGCATCATTCATGTGAAAGGGAACACATAAGTTTCATGTAAGGTACCAGGGGAACCCATGCTCATGGTAGAATTGTCTGAAAAGAGCATTGTCTCACGATTCTGACTCTACCGCTGGAGGAATCATAGAATCATAGGACTGGAAGGGACCTCGAGAGGTCTTCTAGTCCAGTCCCCTGCACGCAAGGCAGGACTAAGTATTATATTGTAACACTCCTCAAAAATATATACAGGCTGAAATTTTCTGAACACAGACTGTATACCAGGATCTGGACAGGTTTGACTATTACGCGGTCACTATGGAATGAAATCGCTGTATTCACATGATCAGTCTCTTAGGTAACAATAACTAAACCCTCATGCCCTGCTTCACCGACTTTCAGTAACTCGTAACTGGAAGAAAGTTCATGAAAAATTGCATGTACCTACTCTTACATTATGGTAACTGAAGGCTGACTAGAACACAGGAATTCCATTGATAATGGGACTGGAGTGATGTCTTTCATCACAACAATGAAGGAAATCCATTTATTTTAACTACTGAGGATTTTTAACTTGAAGAGATGGACTCTAAATGTGGTGCCATGAAAGAAGGAAATGTGAATTTCTTGAGTGAAGGAAAGGATAGAAACCAATTCCCCGTTTTTGCTAGCTAGGTGACTACAGACAAATCTTTGAAGGACACTATAAAACTCTATCTAATTATTACAATAAAGTTGTAATTAATGTTACAAGACTGGAGCAAGTTGTATAACTTGTATTTTTACCATGGAGGCCAAATTCTTCACTCTGCTTTGTTGGAGTGAAGGGGCTACAAAATGAGTGTATCCAGCTAGCTGAGGATTCCCCTAGCATGGAGGAATTACTCAGTTAGTACAGAGCTAGTGCAACGAAGGGGCATGGGCAGTGAGCCTCAGCGGGCATAAATAGCTCTTTCGGGCTATAGGTAGTTGGCATAGCAGCTGCACCAGGGGAGGGGTGTTGCCCCAGGTGTGCCCAGCAGCACATACTAGGTGCAGCTGAGAATTTAGCCTAGAAACTTCAAGACCAAAAATCATTGTCTCCAAAGCCAGACAGCTCACCTTTCCAGCACTCCAGCCCCCAACTGCTTAGTGCTAAAGATCTTCCATTCTGTGGCTCATTGGTTCTCCAGGGAGCAGAGCTGAGAATCCTAGCGCTCTAAAGCTAACTAAACTCCAGCCTCCACTTGCTGGGGAGAGCATGGAAGCAGGATCCCTTCATGAACAGACGCTGCCTGCAGCTGCAGATTGAAAGAGAGCCCTAGAGATGCCCACAGCTCGGTCCCACACCTGATAGCAAAGGGGACATCTGAAAAGAGGCTCATGCATGGAACTCTTTGAGAAAGAGCTGTGCATAACAGGGGAGAGAGGTAGTCTCAGGAGAGAAGGGGGCATATGAGATGTTTGGGGCAGGAAAAGGAACTCTTAATCCTGCTTTGTCCCAATGCCCCCTAGCACTCTATTTCTGCAGAAATCAATCTAGACGTGTCTTGAACTCATCTGTCATTTTTCTTACCTCAGTTACCTCCCCAGTAACTTATCCCTTGTTTTCAGCATCGTTACCACAATTCTGCCCAAGTTTCCCCTAGTTACTTCTCATTTCCTAAGGTTTCCATTGTGGCTCCTGGTTTTTTAATTCCCTCTCCATGTTAAAAAAAAAAAAGTCTCATTAACAATGCCTTCATAATTCTGAAATCCTCTATTAGATCATGTTGAAGTATCCCCCTTTTCAAAGGCAATCCACCTAATTTTCTTAGTTGTCCCTCATTGCTTAAGCTCCTGAGACAGGGTGGTATCTTTGCTGCTCTATGTGGTACATGGCCAAGTACTGTTCACAGTAGTCCAGGTGGGGTTCTGCTAGATGTCTGAGTGTCATGTAAATATGAAAAGAAGCACGTGCATGGCGGTGGATGGAGACTTTTAATCAACGGTTATGTATGATAGCACGGGGGGACTAGAAAGAGATGTGTGATTTTGTTGATTCGGGGCACACGTGATACTTGTTTGAAATTGGAAAGATTTTAAATTCCTAAATGAACATTATAATCACTAATAAATGTTCTGGGACTTGAACCTAGATTTCTGCATTCTAGATTCACTATAATTGGGTGACTCTCCTGTGGGAGCTCTCTTGCTGGCTGAGGCTCAGTGAAATGCTTGCACCTCAGACTTGGTAAAGAGGTTTCATTCTCAGTGCTGATGCTGCACTGCTAGCATTTGTTATGCCAGCCTTCAGTGACATGTCAGGTGTCTCTTTTCAAAGCGGACTGCATCAGGAGTGTCAGTGGGCAGTGTGGTCTAATGGATAGAGCACTGGGAGCAGGACTACAGTGGCTGGGTTCTACTCTTGGCTCTGCCACTGGCCCGCTACGTGACCAGAGGCAAGTCACTTCTCCCTGGGCGTCAGTTTCCTCATCTGTAAAATGGGGACAGTGGTGCTGTGCTCCCCCCACTTTGTAAAGTGCTTTGAGATCTACTGATGAAAGCGCTACATAAGAGCTAAGTAGTAGTAATCATGAAATGAAAGGCAGAGCAATAAAATTCTGTTTCTATGGGTAAAACCCACAAAAGATCAAAATATAAACTCTAATTTGCTACCTGGCCATCCTTTGATCTGCATTTGAATTTCTCAGCCTTTTTTTTTTTTTTTTGGCATTAACCCTAGAGAATCCTGTTAATAGCATTGTCCTGCGAGTTTCTTTAGATGAAAAAATTCTCATAAATTGACCCCAACGTGAATTGATTACCACATAACATAACTTTTTGATATATTTGGAGAAGCCCTAAACATTGATAAGAGCTTTGAAAATGTTTAAGGTTACAGGTAGCATTTCAGTGTAGTGATATTACTCACCCTGGCGCAGTCTGTTTTGGAGAGGAGCAGTCTCCCCATTTTATAGCCCTGTTATTTGAACTGCTTCTCTATTGATTCCACAGTTTGGTGATTCCCAGCAGTTGCGGCTGGTCCGTATTTTACGCAGCACTGTCATGGTTCGAGTTGGAGGAGGATGGATGGCCCTGGATGAATTTTTAGTGAAAAATGACCCTTGCAGAGGTAAGGAAGAACCTATTTCTCAGGGACCTTTCATCTCCACAATAGTCGTGAAGTCAGCAGGTAGCACAGGATGCTTCATTGAAACAGATCTCATCAATCTGGGCTTGTGCAAATAAAGGAAGATCTGGAGAAAATAGGAACTAAAAAAATCCAAAAACTTAGTGTGATTTTTATTGCAAGTCTCTCAATATTTGGTAATGTTCTTAAAGCCCCAGCTTCTGGAGTCATGTGAATAGGTGAGAATCTCAATTTTCATTTCGAAGGAAACAAACAAGTTTCTCGCCCTCCTGGTTGCTGAGAAAAGCTTGAAAATGTGATCTGAGTGCACCTGAAGGTTCAAAAATCAGAATGCAAATAAAAAGAACTCCGTGTATTCTTTGTGTAAAAATCATATGATTTTAAGCCAATTGCAAAATTTTTGAACACCTGGGGATGGCAGTATTACAGTATGAAACCTTTGCAAAGAGTCTTCCAGAAAATCCAGATCTTGAGCATCAAGGAGTTAAAATTAGTTACCCTGAATAAACAGGAAATTATTTTCTTAGCATACATTTTTTTTATACCAATTTGCTGATCTTTCCTTTTTTGTAGTTTAAACCCCTCATTTTGATTTTAAACCCCTCATTTGTTGTCTGCGCTCATTGACGATGGTCAAAAGCTGGTGTCTTGTGTGTGTTTTCCTTTGGGTTGATGGCATGTGCCGATTTCAGCAGAACTCCAGCCTTCGTGAACTTGTGTGTCTTTTACAACAAACAGTTGTCAGTGTGGATTCCGCTGTGTTAGTGTTACAAACCCAGTGTGCTGATAGTTGGCCGGTGTGTTGGAGAAATCTAATAAAAACTGTTCCAATTCCATACAAATATAGGTAAAATCAGATGTAAGACGCCTCTAGACAAGAATATAATCTCTCTTGCTGATAAATGTGATTCTAATGTGCTGCTGTGCTCTCTATAAAGAAAACGCTCACATTGTATTTTTAGGGACAATGGTGCTGTTTCCAGAAGTTCTGTGTGTGTGTGTGCGCCTAAAAAATGTCCTGCAAGATTCCAGTTACCAACTCCTCCTTCCCCGCCTCTCAAACAAAACGGCAGGGCTGCATGGGGTGAAAAAGAGCTGTTCTTCAACTGTGCATTTCTTTCTTGACCAGTTTCTGCTTTCTCCTGCTCTGTCCGTTTCCTTGTACGCGTGTGTTTTTCTTTATTCTAGTTCACCACCCTGGAAGTAAAATAAAGCGCTCTGATTCCAGCTCTTCGATTGCCAGTCAGTCTCCGATAGGTTGGCTTTATTTTTGCTTTATCACTCTTGCCGGCAAACCTCCCCACCCCCCATCATTAAGAATGGCTTTGCTTCTTAACCAGCCCGCCTGCCCCACCACATCTGCTGCCTTTGTGAATGCTGAGACACAGTGTTGACAATATCAAGAATGTTCTGGTCGAGACATTTTAAAACAGTTTTTAACTAAATTAACTCTCAGAAAATTGAGTGGCAGGTCAGAAACCGGAAAATACACACACACAATATTATCTGTTCAAACTCAGGGTATGTCTACACTACCCGCCGGATTGGTGGACAGCAATCCATCCAGTGGGATCGATTTATCACGTCTAGTCTAGCCACGATAAATTGACCCCCAAGCCCTCTCCTGTCGACTCCTGTACTCCAGCTCTGTGAGAAGCACAGGCAGAGTCGACGGGGGAGCGGCAGCAGTTGGCTCACCGCGGTGAAGACACCACGGTAAGTCCATCTAAGTACGTCGACTTCAGCTACATTATTCATGAAGCTGAACTGCGTAACTTAGATCATTCCCCCCCTGCCAATGTAGGCCAGGGCTTAGATTCATAGTTAGACATATTCATCGTTGCGCTTTCTTAGATACTGTTCTGGCCTCCGTTACCGCAGTATCTGAACACTCACAATCTTACTACTACATTACCTCACAAGTAAATATATTATTCCCAATTACAGATGGGAAACTGAGGCAGATCGATTAAGTGGGTTGACCAAGGTGTCACAGAGCATTTGTGGCTGAACTGAGAATTGAACCCAGCTCTCCTAAGTCCGAAGCTAGTGCCCTACTCACTGAGCCATCCTTCTTTTCTTACTCAGTTCAGCTGCCAGGGATCTTATTTCAGTTTATCCGAAAAGAGTTGATTTTTTTTTTAAATTAGAAACATTTGGAAATAAACAAGGGAAGCTTACATTTTTTTATGACCTGAAAACTGAACCATGTACTGCATGGAAAAATTGGAGTCAGTGATTTTTCTCTGCATTTTGAAATGTTGCATCTCATAGACTCGTAGACTCTAGGACTGGAAGGGACCTCGAGAGGTCATCGAGTCCAGTCCCCTGCCCTCATGTGAGAGTTTCTCCTGGATCAGTATTTTTTCATGGTAGAAAAAGATCAGAGTTAATCACAGCCAGTCCCTCTCTAAAAGGTCTTGATAAAGAGAGTCCATTTGGGCTTGATGTGGGACTTCAGTTTGAAATGAATAAGATGAAACCAATTCTTCAGTTTACATGTTTATTTCTATTTATAAAATAATGGATGTTCCCATGCCAAGGCCTGGTCACCCCATACTGTATATCAGCTCCAATTATTCCTTTGTAGATGTTTCTAGATGTAAAAATGGACTATGGGGATGGTGCATGAGGCTGGTCTTTCAAAAGCCTACTCCACAGTGAGTTTTGAAAACACTTGGTTGTCTTGGGTTCAGTTTTCAGATACCTGTGTAGAAAATCAGCCTGGGAGCTAGCCTTGTACCGAATGCATTGCTATTCTGTGCAGACAGTGGAGCGGCTTGTGATTGTGGTGTACAATGTACTATGGCCAGATGCTACCTGTCTTGAAGTGAATTGCAGTGAGTGTTTTTACAGACCATTTCAGGGCATCTTCCTGTTAAAAAATAATCTGTATTACAATGGTGCCTAGAAACTCCTACATGCTAGGTGCTATGCAAGTGCACAGAGATACAGTCCTTGTCCTGAACCTAAATAGACAAAACAAACGGGGGGGGTTGGAAATAGAAGCCCAGAGGGAAAGTGACTTGCCCAAGTCACACAGCAAGTCAGTGGCAGAGCTGGGAATAGACCCAAGGTCTTCTGAGTCTCCCAGTCCAGTGCCGACCATCTTACATGTTGGATTTATTAATGAAAATGTGTTAAATCCAGCCTCAAGATAGGAAGAATTTTGCAGGGGATAAAGGATCTTCTCTCAGACAAAAATCTGACTCCCATGTATTTTATAGCTGAACGGCTAGGTCAGTGTAAGGTCAACCTGGGCTTTTTTGTTGTCAGTGTGTTTTTTGCCTTGGCACGTTACATTCTTCTTTTTGGTGTTCTTTGCATAAGCTGGAGAACTCCCAATGTGCACTAAAGGAATCTTTGCTGTGATTCTCGCTTGTGGCTTTCAGATGTCCTAAAGGACCTTTGATAGCAATGAATGTCTGCACATTACCACCAGAAACCACATCATGCAGCACAACAGTTGAGATACATGTTGCTAAAACTCTGTTTAAAAGATAGTGCTGCTGCTTGAAGTGGGGCTTGAACTGTTTTCTCCATTTTTCCTCTTCTGGAGAGCTCAGCATGGGGGGTGAAGCCTGGCAGCGACCAGCATTTGGCTCCTGGGATTCTCAGAAAGGGGAACGAGCCGCAGCCCGCTGAGTGTGAGATGCAGTTTCAGACTCGGATTCAAGCATGTATTTGTTTTGCAATGAGGCTAATTAACCATTGGAACAACGGTTGTGATGGATTCTCCGTCACTGGCAACATTGAAATCAAGACTGAATGTTTCTCTAAAAGATCTGCACTAGTTCAAGCAGGAATCAATTCAGGGGATACAGGAGGCCGGACTAGACAATCACAGTGGTTCCTTCTGGCCTTTGTAAGTATACATCTATGGCAGCAAAAAAAAGCCAATGATATTTTTGGCTGCAGTACATTGTATCTTGTAAGAGGGATGCGTTAGTTCCACTAGGCACCATGGAGGAGCCTACCTGTAAAACGCCACGTGGTTCTGGGCATGTTGGTAATTAGATAGATGTCAACCCACTGGAAGGCGTTCATAGAAGAACAGTAAAAATGATTAGAGGGCTGGAAGAATTGACTTGTGAGGAAAGGAATTAACAAAATAAGATAGCTTGATCTTGATTAAGTAAGGGCCATAATAAGCAGGTATATTGCTTAGACGATGTAAGCATCAAGGAGAGAGAAGGGTTGTTTAGGGCATAATCGAATGGAGAAATATAAAGGCAAATAGAGAGTGTATATTAAGAACAAGTTCCCAAGAACAAGGCTTGTTCGAACGTGAAATCCTCTCCCAAGAGAAGCAGTGACTGATGCATGTGGGGACTCCAGAGGCGAACCGCTTCCAGCCCATTGAAGGAAAGCAAATGCAACACAAAGACTTCTTTGGCAGGGAGAGTGAAGTGTGTGTCTGTGTGAGGGGTCTGGGATTGGAAACGGTCTTTCCCCACCCCAGCCCTCTGGGAGAGTGAAAAAAGGAAATGTCTAACAGTCCTTACTCACGACAGTCTCTTCCTTATGTGAAACAGGTTAGGTCTGGTAGTAGTCAATACGTCCCTTGATCTCAGCGCAGTCTTTGAGACATTAATTGCTTTTGATTATCTTTTGAAGGTCATGCTAAATATTCTTTGCTTCTGTCACCTGGGACTTGTTGCCGAAATCAGCATGATTCGGAAGCGGTGCTGCTTGCTTTCTGTAAGCTCCTGAATTTACTGGTGCAACGCTGCTTCTTCGTCTCCACTGTTAATGAACAGCCCTGCAATTGCTTCTTTGTCTTTCACGTCTAACACATTGAATCTAATATTGCTCCTTTGTCCTGTAAGGCTTTGTGCATGGCCTTGCTCCTACCTACTTCATGAATTTGCTCTCTGTATATACTTGGGGAGTTTCTGAGATACTGGCCTATGCTGATCTTACTATATCAGGACATAGAACTTCCAACTGCATTGTTACCCCATTGCTAGTTGCAGAGAAACCCTCCAGTTCCTGGGACTTTCCAATCCAGATTTTACATCTGCCCTCTGATATGAGCTGTTGTAGCTTGGGAAATGGATCATGCTCCACATAGCTGTGTGCTGGGTGTGAGGGCAGGAGTACCACCTTTCTGAGCAGTTCTGTTCAGTATTTTTAAACTGTCCTGAGAATGTCATCAGCTGCTTGTGCTGATTTTAACTAGACTTGTATAATAGGCCCAGGACATGCATAAAAGTTGCATAATTCTGTTTGAACTCCTGGACCTCTAGGGTTCTTTTGCCTATCACAAGTCTTCAAAAACCAATCAGCAAAGTGACATCGTCGCAACAGAGCAAGTATGCTGTGCAGGTCTCGCTCTGCTGTGACCGGAATGGGAGCAAGACATCCTTTGTAGGTCAGAGACGGCATTTCCAAGACGTTGCAAGGACGTCTGAGGGATGTCTTCCTGGGGCTAAGCAGGAGTTGGGTGAAACTCCACAGGAATATGGTTTTTTTCAGGAGTTGCTTTGTTTCCTCTTTCAGCACGAGGAAGAACCAACCTCGAACTTAGAGAGAAGTTTATTTTACCAGAGGGAGCCTCGCAGGGAATGACGCCTTTCCGGTCACGGGGTCGAAGGTCAAAACCCTCCTCTCGGGCTGCCTCCCCAACACGGTCCAGCTCCAGTGCGAGCCAGAGTAATCATAGCTGCACCTCTATGCCATCCTCTCCAGCAGCGCCTGCTAGTGGAACCAAGGTACGGCTGATAGTCCTGTGCTCTCCTGCTGCTCACACCTACTCAGACCCCATTCCAAGGAGACCAGAAGCTGAAGCATTAGGTCGGAGAGGTTTTTGTGGGGAGACTCAGAAAATAGGCTAATATAGGCTTCATTGGCAGACACCTGAATGGCAGAGCCTGGTTTAAACTGATACTTGAGGCAGGGATAAACCCATTAATTGTACAGCAGTCGATGTTTTTAAATCATTCATGCTACAAGTTTCTTCTCACTTCGTATACGCTGCACCTGCAGGTAGGTGATCATTCATAGAGAGATCATAAACACGTCTCAGGAAAGGCTGAGTTGCCTATGGAGGTTGTTTTTATTTTTATGTTCTCACATGGGACCGTTCCCGATTCTCCTGTCCTCCACAAGGCAGGATTTCCCCTCCCATCTCTCTGTGTGATAGGAGCAGACTTGTCTCGGACATCACCGTTCACGCAAGCAGCCGGCTAGCATGAAGGAGGAAGTGGCTGCCTTTTTGTCTCCTTCTCACCTCATCATGCCAAATGTGCATTTTATTTTATCGTCTGTTTCTTTTAGAATTTATGTATTTTTCTGTTTGTTTTTCCCATTTCGGATACTTTTCTGTTCCATTTTCACTCACTTTTCATCTCTTCCCTCCCCCCCTCCCCCTCCTTTCTCCCTCCCATTCCTTTGGATTTTCCATTTCACAGACTCCACATCACTTCTCTCGCTGTTATGACAAACCCTGGTTGGTAAACAGTAAAGCTGGCACCCCTCACAGGGGCTTCGATAATTCCGACTCCCACCTGTCCAGCTTCGAGGTAGAGTATGGCACTGCTAGTCAAAGGACCTGTTAAAAGGAAGGAACGTGGCTGCTTCCTTTGTCTGCTGAATGCTTTTCTTTTATGATAGCAGCGCTTGTTAGCACAGCTAACGCTAAGACTGTTGGCGTTTTTCAGGGGGTCCTAACTCGGATTCAAAAGAAATTCACACAAGAATGAAACTCAATGTGCACGATGCCTGCAATCCATTTTTACCCCCCTTTGAGCAATTTTAAAACGGTAACTTATCAGATTGCAAAACCCAATGTCACTTTTCCTGGCTTCAGCCATTTTTTTTTTTTAGCATTCAAAAAAAGACCATAATGAAAACCAGGGCCTCTTAATATTAAAACTAGGAATAAAATCGCCGAGTTAGCACTTGAAAATCAGCTACAGCGCATGCACAATAACCACTCTTGCCATAGTTTTCTGAAGTGCATATACCCATCGGTGTATTTCGGCATATCTGATATGTCTGATTACATCACACACTGATGCGAGACCTCTGCAATACTCAAATATAGCAGGGTGAATTCAAGCTGGAGGCTGAAGTTCCAGGCTGAACTTAGAATTTTCTGACCTCTGGGAATTGGTGGTGCTTCAGAATTTTAATGTAGATTTTGGTGATTTAACTTACCGGCAATTTGTCATGTCTCCCATACTTGATCTTCCCTTGAAAATAGCTTCTGAAGTTTTATCATCAAAAAGTCAGGTAGAATTCCTGAAATGTATAAAATGAGCCACGTGTTGCCATAAGAAAGGCTTTGGGAAGCTGTTGGGAAGATACTGCAATTTTGTTATAAAGTCCAATCAAGGGCCAGATCAAAAGCTGCAGTATTTACTGCCGATGTAAAAGAGTCGCTCTCAAAACAAAAAAGTGCCGGAGAGAAATGCACATAGAGGGAGCTACTTTCAGATTTCTTAAAACCTCATTCCACGGTTTGTTTTTGGTCCTATTCAAAGGCTTGTCCAGCACTTTGAAACATGTTGATGGAACTTAACTGCCATGTATCCAACGAGGCATCCATCCTCTTTCTTGACTTTCCCTTTGCTTCCTCTCCTTTTGCTGTAGCTTCATGAGACAGAAAGAAATTAAAATCTCTCCAATTCACATCAGAGGGAGTTTGAGGAAATCTCTCTCCAGCTGTTTGTCAGAAGGTTTATTCCACAGCGACTCTCCAACTATTAAAAGGCATTACTTTTTACGGTGACACGAACTGAAAATTGCAAAAGGTTGTCCAGCTGTTGTTGAGTCAGCCTGCCCTTTGTGCTGTTAAACTCACAGAACTGGGTGACTGGGCAACAACATGGCAGACAAAATTCACTGTTGATCAATGGAAAGTGATGCACATTGGAGAACACAATCCCAACTATACGTACAACTATCCGTACAATGATGGGGTCTACATTAGCTGTTACCACTCAAGAAAGAGATCTTGGAGTTATTGTGGATAGTTTTCTGAAAAACATCCATTCAATGTGCAGCAGCAGTCAAAAAAGCAAACAGAATGTTGGGAATTTTTAGGAAAGAGATAGACAGAAAATATCATGTTGCCTCTATGTAACTCCATGGTACACCCACATCTTGAATGCTGTGTGCAAATCTGGTCGCCCCATCTCAAAAAGATATATTGGAATCGGAAAAGGTTCAGAAAAGGGCAGCAAAAATTATTAGGGGATGGAACAGCTTCCATATGAGGAGAGATTAATAAGACTGGGACTTTTCAGCTTGGAAAAGAGACCATCAAGGAGGGATATGATAGATATCTATAAAATTATGACTGGTGAGAGAGTAAATATTTTGTCCTCATAACAAGAACTAGGGGTCACCAAATGAAATTAATAGGCAGCAAGTTTAAAACAAACAAAAGGAAGTATTTCTTCACACAACACAGTCAACCTGTGGAACTCATTGCTGGAGGATGTTGTGAAGGCCAAGACTCTAACAGGGTTCCAAAAGGAACTAAACAAGTTTATGGAGGATAGGTCCATCAATGGCTATTAGTCAGGATGGGCAGAGATGGCGTCCCTAGCCTCTGTTTGCCAGAAGCTGGGAATGGGCAATGGGATGGATCACTTGATGATTACCTGTTCATTCCCTCTGAAGTATCTGGCATTGGCCACTGTCGGAAGGCAGGATACTGGGCTAGATGGACAATTGGTCTGACCAACAATAATGTTGTCTTAAAACCAGCACTAGGCTTATTTTAGAAACTTGGAGCTGCTCTTTCCAGTTGGACTCAGGAGTCCTCTCTTCACTAGAGATGTTATTCTGACTTAGTCACGCTTTCTTCGGTTCCCTCTTTCTGGGGCAAGAGAAGTAACAGTGGGAGAAAGCTTTGTGTTGTGTTGCTTCCTCTAGTGTTTATCTGCAACATCGTAAAGGTCACGGAACACACTGTGTAACAGAAACCAGAGTGTGAGTAGCATCTAAATCTTTGCTGAGAAGCTTTCAGTTATAGTAGAGACCTTCTGGCCGGCATTTCATGTGTTCATTCACCACTAGTGCTTGAACGAAAGTCTTGGATTTTTTTTTTAATATTTAAAATTCTCTTTATTGGTTGTCTGTCCCAATTTCTATACATTAGGCTGAAATCCCTTGGCCCTATTCAGTCACTTGGGACTGAAATTTGGCATACTTTCACCAAAAAAAAAATCCAACATATTTTCACCAAAAAATAATTAACCTTTACAATTGTTCTGGACTTCTTAAATGCTACACATTTCCCAGGATTTCATGTGACTTTTTGTGTGGCTTTTAGACCCAAAACAGTACTTGGTCCTTAAGGTGGACTACAGCTGGCAGGTGTTTTGAAATAGATCTATAGGTTAGTCAGAGATGGATAGATACAGATATAAAAACATATCAAACGAAACAAAATAAGTAACAATGGATTTGAAGGGAAAAGCACTAACACGTAGTGCTATCCTGAAGGCCCAAAGCCACCACTGGTGTGAATGTTTTCAGGGACTAGGCTTTGGTTTAGTAATAAAACAATCACTGTGTGTGTTCTCTTAACCTTTACGATGATGGTGGTATTTATATATTGGAATCCTGTTGCCGGGATCTACCTCTGATGTTAACCCAGTACAAAGGGAATTAGACCATACCCTCTAAAAGGCTCTCGGTGCGTTCTTTATCCAAAGGTGACTCCGTCTGCAGGCAGCAAGCTGAAGCGACCGACTTTTCACTCTAGTCGAACTTCTCTTGCGGGTGATACCAGTAATAGTTCCTCTCCCGTCTCTACAGGTGCCAAAACCAATCGTGCTGGTAAGTCCTAAGCTGACCGTTTTACCTGTCATGGGTGCTAAAATAAGTGCGACCTCCTCTCATAGCTGTCCCTGTCTATGGATTCCAGTCAAGAGAAAGGAGAAGCTACTGCCCATCTGTAAAGGGCATCGTTCTACAGGCTGGTCTGTTTATCCACATGTCATAGAGATGTTTCAAGGATTGCCTTGACCCTGAGTAGTTTGGGATGCATTTTAAGAAGGGTTTCCTTTAAATTGTGTTCAGAATAAAATCTTCATACTACAGACCCTCTGTCTCCCAGAGCCTGGAGTGAGAACAGCCAGAAACAAGCTGTGAAATTCTCCAATGAGTCTTAAAAGTTTTAGGCAAAGTTGCTCATTGCCATCATAGAGCGACCAGTGATCCTGGATTTATTGCTCAGTCTTCTAATAACATTGCTGCTATCGTTGGGTCTGCAAACAGGTGGTGGTACTGAAGGAGGGTGGGATCCATTTGCTAAGGGTTAGAATGGGGAGATGTTTCAATGTGATCACAAATACCTGGATTTAATTTCAGATCCTAAGAAAACAGCCAGTCGTCCCACGAGTCGCGCCGGGAGCCGGGCCGGGAGTCGGGCCAGCAGCCGGCGGGGAAGCGACGCCTCCGATTTTGACCTTCTGGAAACTCAGTCAGCCTGTTCGGACACTTCAGAAAGCAGCACGGCAGGGGTTCAAGGCAGTTCGCGACGGGGGTTGGCGAAACCTTCCAAAATCCCAACCATGTCCAAGAAAACTACCACGGCCACCCCCAAAACTCCAGGCCCCAAGAGATAATACTGTCCCAACACCCCCTAAAACAAAACAAACCTGTGTCCAATTTTTAACCCTGCTACGTACATTGGATGTATATTTATTCTAAATGGGAAAAATTATATTGTTAAAAGTGTAAAAGAACAATTGTGTTATGAAGCTGCCTTCTTTGGGTTTTTTTTCTTTTTTCTCTTTTGTAAGTTACTATTTTCATGTGAATATTTATGTAGATAAAATTTGCCTCCTGGTCACCCCTATTCACAACGGGCCCAGAAAACTGAAATGTGGGAGAGAGAAAGCAAGAAAAAAAGTCAAGATGTGAAAGTGTAAAAAAAAAAATAAAATAAAAAAAAATAAGAGAAACATAAATCAGATTTCTGCGCGGTGCAGGGTGTGAACCTGCTTTATCTTTTAGGATTGTTCCTAAATGCATCTTTATAAACTTGACTTGCTGCCTCAGCGAGATAAATTATATTTAAAAAAACAAAAAACCCTGAATCCTACAGTGTTCAAGGAACTCTCTTTTTGTAAATCATGGATACCTCAAAGAGAGAAACATGAGGTGAGGGGATTTTGGGCGTCTGCTTCCATTTTTTTAAAGGTTCTGTGATTTTACCTGAAGAAATTGGAGTTTGTTTGAATTAATAAAATTTGCACATGCTACAGTAGAAGGGGTTCATTACAAATGCTGTCTTTAAAATACTGTCCCAGCACTTAACGCTTTTAACGAGCAAATAATAGTGATGGGGTTTGGGGGTAGAACTTTAAAGTCATCCAGAAGAGAGCACTGGGTTGGCAACACTACAAATGCATCCTTTAGAGGATGGGACAAAAAGGTGCTTCTGTCACTTCCTGTCCTACAAGTCAGAAGACACTTCAGGATGGCCACCCAGTCAGTTCGCATAAGAGACTGACGCACATTGTTCATTACAGAATTGCTATTTATCTGCACCTCTTTTCCTATTTATTATTTGACTGGTCATTCTACTTCAAACCAGGCTGAGATTTACGTCACCTCTACTCCTAGAAGAAACCTGGGACTTACATGCACAGTTGCTTGTCCTTTAAATGAGTCTCACCAGCGCACTTGCTAGCAAGTCCTATCTCGCTTTTGTATGCAACTTTTCTTTGTGATAAAATCAGCTGACCAAGTGACCATGAGGGTGGGTCTGGGGAGGGGCTATCTGGACTTCCTGTATTTATTAAATACTGTTCCTCTTCAGCTCTGACCATATTGCTGTGTGATTCTCTCAATTGGTTTAATTGAGGCAGAAACTGAAGCTCAACCAATGAACTGTTTAAAACAGTTTTTTTGTATTAAAATTGCTTGCAGTAATAACCACCTCGCTTCTGATTTTATTCCACCGGGCTAGCTTTATAAACATCCGTATTAAAGGTGAAACGTTTTCTAACAAAGCAAAAGCCGATTGGCTGTATAAAAATGTATTTTGAATGCATCTATAAGGCAGCAAAAATTGCCTTTGCGAGAACGTCAGAGATTGGCTTAGAATTTATGGTTCACCGCTCTTTAATTCCTGTGCTTTCTATTCTTTTGCCATCTAGGCATTTCACAATCAAACCACGTGCTGTGGTAGGTTCTCCAATAACTATTGCATAAGACATCAGGACTCTACCCACCACTCCACCACTGGGTGGTATCAAGTGAACAGAAAACAGTGCAGAGACTTCTGTAGGTTATGTCTGAATTCACCCCACCCTCCGCCACTCAAAGCAAGCAGCGGTGCTCTGCACTGCCAAGAACTTCTGGGTGAACTGCAGGTGAAGTGTCTGGCACTAATTTAGCCTGGAGCTTCTGAGGGGCTGGGGAACTGGTGCAGGGTCCACATTTAAGAGGAATAAGCTGCTTGCTTGCCAGGTAGGGAGATGTTTGATGGTTTGGGTAATTTAATTACTTTGCAAAATATGGTCTTGAGATCCTTATTAGTTCCATTTCTTTTTTTCCCTCGCCAAGGGATTTTACATGTATATTCCAGGGAACCATGCTAATCTAGTCTACTCTATGATGTAATGCTGGACTGTCTGGGGAGAGAGAAGTGGTCAGTTCCACAGTGGAGCAATACATAAGAACATGCTGGAGTCTCCCAACGCCTGTCATTCCTACTTTCGAAGGCATTGGCTTGTTTCTTGAGCTCAGTATGGTATAACTTACTGCTCCTATTTCTCACAAGTCTTCCTTGGCTTCCCATCCAACCGATTCTAGTACAAAAGTCTCCAAGGCCTTCCCTGGATTTAGCAGGGAAGGAAAAAGGGCAATATTTCTCCAAACTTCTCTCTAATGCTTCTGTTACAGTGGTGCTCAAATACTAGGTTCTTTCCTTCTCTCTCTTCATCCCAAGTGGCGAATGGTGCCTTTAACATCTGCCCCTAAGCCCCTGATTCCGGCTAATTTGTTTCCTGTAGTCAAATCTCATTTCAAGGGCTTGTCTATGCATGAAAGTGGTTTTCGATTAAGGTAAGGTGTAAATTTAAAGTGCAATGGCTATTCTTGACTAATTCCAGCTGTGGGCGCTCAATCTGGAATAAAAGTGACTTGTTCCTGTTTATTTGAACTCATTTTCAAAGCCGGTTAAGCTAAACAGGAACAAGGCACTCTTGACTCCTGAACTTTCCTGGAAGGGCCTGTCTCTAATGACTGCATCCTACTCCGTGAGCCATTCAGTTTACTGCAACTCTCCTTCCCACATCTCCAGCTGTACTGGAATGTACGGACTGTCTACCTGAATGTAAATCTGTGCTATGTTGTGCTGCAGAAAGATTGTATGAAAGGTTTATCATATAAGGAGGAAAATGTGTTGAAGGAAAAAATTAAAGTGAATTCTTTCAAGGGAATATCTGAGAACTCCCAAGAGCCCGTCACTGCACGTGCAGTGTACCTGCATCAAAGTTGTTTGCTACATCAGCTGTGATATCTAACCTATGTGCTTTTTAATGAAAGTGACATTCTCACCTATAGTATATCTCAGGTCCATAATTTATATTACAGACGCCAGGGGCAGGGATGTGGCTCAGTGTTAACTGAGAGGGGCTCCTAGCACACACATGGGCTCTAAAATATTAATACTTTAGACTAGCGGTGTCAGAAAACTCAGTAATTCCCTAAATTCAACCCTCGGGGAAACTGCTACTCATTTTCAGATGTCAGTGTGTGTAAAAATGTACATTAGACTGCATGAGCCTGCAGCTGCTGAGCAGAATTCTGGTCTAGTTCCTCTTAATCCAGCAGGTCTCAGACTTTACTGGTGACCCCTTTCACTTTGCCTCTGAGTACGACCCCTCCAATACATTAAACACTCTTTTTAATATATTTAACACCATTATAAATGCTGGAGACAAGCAGGGTTTGGAGTGGAGGTTGACAGCTCCTGCCTCCCTATGTAATGACCTCGCGACCCCCAGTTTGAGAAACCTGCTCTAATCTATGTAACTAATCCATTTTGAAGTGTCTTTGCTACATCGATATCACGGTTAATGTGCTCATTGTCCCTTGGAAGCCAAGTTTGCTAAATGTTGTTATTTAAGTGACAGTGTCCTTGATGCTACACAAGTTGCAATGGGAAATGGCTTTGCAAGTTTACTATTTTCATACCTGCATTTTTTCCCTGTTGTGTCTGTCTGTCACTTCAAATACCTACCACCAGTGCAATAGTATAAATAGTTCTGCATTACTGACAGTCAGGGATACTACATGCAAAGCAATATTTTTTTAAAAATGGGGTGATTTGAAATTGTTAGTGTTTTAAATGTTGTTCCTTGACTATTGACTGTTGTTGCATTTTGCAATACTTGTCACTAAAATGTGGCAGGTGTTAGTGATGTTTTTAAAAGCTCTTTATTTAAGCAAAGGTCACTGCAACAGAAACAGGATGTAAAAGGAGGCTGCAGTTCAATTCAAAATGTGCTTATCTTGTCTAAGACAACCATTGAGTCTGATCTTGGATATGGCCAGTGTTCACTTTTTGAACACTATTCTACAGGTGAAACCTTGCTCCACATCATTTCAGATTGTCCTGTGTGCACATTGTAGACAAAACACACACACAGGGACAGAAATCCAGTGGTTCCCAGGAACTCTTCCTATGACAACCAAGGGATAGACTTGCTAGCACCATATTGCCCACCGCTGGTAGTCTCACCTACACCTTCTCTCCTTTGGAACTACATTATATATAGACCTGAGCAAATAACCTTTTCCCCCTCAATTTGCAGGCTTGTACTAATAACTAACTTTTGTTTTGAGTCAACCTAAAAGGCCATGTTTGCAAAACTTTCAGCAAACCGATTATTTTGTTGTTAAGTTGTTTCAGGAGATGGAAACTTCATTTCAACCTAAACTGAAATGTTTCAGTTTGATTCTGAGGTTTTAAATTTTTAAGTACATTTTTTTAAACAAGCCCTTTTGAATAGAAACTGTAAATGTTCTGTTTTGTAACCGTCAGACCAAAAGATTTGATTTAAAAAAAAAAAGAAGGGGGAGGGGTTGCTGGCATGAGTGCATGCCCGAAATCTGCATTTTTTGTAAGAAAATTGTGGTCGAAAAATGTTTAGCTCACTCTAATTAGATGCTAGGCAGATTGTCCAGATCCACACTGGAATAACGTGTTGCTACGAGGCTATAATATACATTCACATTTGTCAGCCCAGCACCACCTGCAGTACGAGAATCTGCACCTGGGACCGGTTTCTCCCCCCGTGTTGACATGAAGTTCCAGGCACGAGGGCGAAGTGGCAGAGTTAAGAGCCGAGCCAGGAGAGGGCAGTGGATACCAACCAACCCACCCCACCTTCAAACCGGACCTACCAGCCCAGGAACGTTCCCACGCGCGGGGTGGGGCTTGCCATGAAGGCAGCAGAGCGGGCGTGGAGGGGTGGCGGAGTCCAAATGGGCTTTTTTTAGCCCTGTCCCGGCCCTGTGCCGCAGGGAATCCAGGATCACCGAGCACGGGCCGCCAGGGCCAGCTCTTAGCTGGAAACCCCGATTTCCTTGGACGAAAGCTTGGTGCCAAGGCCAGCCCCTCGCTACTCCCTCTGCGGCGCCCAGCTCAGCCCCGGCTGCGCCCGCAGAACCGCTGGGCAGCCCGCTCTCTGCGCCCCTTCTCGAGAGGGAGGGGGATGAAAATCCCCCACAGCTGCGCGGCCAGCGCAAGAGCCAACACCTGGGAGGCAGGAGAAGGGCAAAGCCCCAGCGGAGCCCGGGGGTGGTGGGCCGGGAGGGAGCGCTGCAGGGCGCCATCTAGCTCGGTTTTCCCAGTGCGCCTGGCACGCTCCTACCCAGGTGTTTGGGGAGCTGCGCCGACGCGCAGCGCTGCGCCCCGAGCTCGCCGCCACTTGGGCTCAGCCGCGGGGCCGCCCGGCCAGGGGGTTGCTGTACAGACACGTGCTCCGGGTCCTGGCGATGGTTAAAGCGCACGCCCAGCAGCTCTCCGCGTGAAGCCCCAGGGCAGAGGGGCATCCGCCTGCTGTCGACGCCTCGCTGGTCAGGGGGTCCCCCGGACGGGCTGCATGACTCCGGGGCAGCTCCGCGTCCCGGGCCCAGCGGGGAGAGCCTGAGCCAGGAGCTGCTCCGCTTTCCAGCTTCCGCCTTCGGAGAAGAGGCTCCCGCAAGGCCCCGCACCTGGCGCTTGTCCGGCACTTGGCGCTTCCAAGCCCCCGGCTGCCCGTTCCCACGCGCGGCGGCCAATGGGCGGCTGGTGAGGCCGGCGCGGCGCGGCGCAGCCGGTGCGCCCCCGGGAGCGGAGCGCACGGGCTCGGCCGACAGAGGCGATGCGGCTGCTCTGCGGGGCTCTGCTCTGGCTCCTGGGGCTCTTGTGTGACCTGGGTAACAGCAGCTTCCTCCGGAGCCATCTCCATGCCTCCAGCTTCCTGCAGCGCCGGCTGAGCGGCCGGGAGAAGCGGGAGATGCAGCGGGAGATCCTGTCCATCCTAGGGCTGCCGGGCAGACCCCGACCCAAGGCCTCCGCCGGGGGCAAGCTGCCCTCCTCCGCGCCCCTCTTCATGCTGGACCTTTACCACGCCATGGCCAGGGAGGAGGAGGACGAAGAGGAAGATCAGCTGGGCTGGGGCCGGGGGGTCTCCCGGCCGGTGCTGACCAGCTTGAGCATCCAGACGCCTCCGTTGGGAAGAGTCATCAGCCGGGCGGACACGGTCATGAGCTTTGTCAACATGGGTAAGTGGTAAGCGCCCAAGCGGCTGGAGGGACCAGGACCCCGGAGGGCTGGTGGGGCCCTGCCTGGGCTTGGGCACCTGCCCCCGCTGGCTCATGGGACTTTCTTCACCTTTCTCTGGCTACCCAGTTACTAGAGTCCTGGGTTCCCAGGCTAGTGGGGACCATTGGGAGCCTCTTAGGGCGACCAGACAGCAAGTGTGAAAAATCAGGACAGGGGGTGGGGGGCTAATAGGAGCCTATATAAGAAAAAGCCCCAAATATCGGGACTGTCCCTATAAAATCAGGAGATCTGGTCACCCCTAGAGCCTCTGGCCTGGCCTGACCCCCTGGATAGCCCAGAACGTCCCCCCGGGAATTCCAGTGCAGACAAACCAGCCAACCTGTGGCTGTAGCCAAACGCCCCCTGACCAGCTGGCCGCCTGCAGGGCTTTTTTCACCCCAGTGCACATAAAGGAGTTAAGGGTTAGAGGAGCTGTTCAGTTAAAGCTCATCTCTTCTGGGGGCTCTAAAATCCTCAAATGGCCTTGAAATGAGTGTCTGGTCTCCTGGCCGATTGGCCTGGGTCTTTTCTGTCATTTTTTCCCCCATGGTTCTCATTTTACTCCCTTGAAAGTTGTCCGCATTCAAATTATTTTTTTGACACTTATGCCCCCTTCACACCTATTGGTTCTCATCTGTGTTTGACCCACCTCTTGCCCTTTATTCCGGGCCTCGATTTCTAAAGGCCGATGCTTTCTCATGTTGTCCCAGGCTGCTGGTGGATTTCCGTCCCTTTGTTTCAAGCTAAGCTAGCAACACTTCTCTCCTGGTTATTCTTCACTTGAGGGCTGGTTTATGACCATTTGCGTGGACTCACTTGCCAGTTATTCAGCAGTCTGTTAAGCCTCTGGATATTTGTGACATCAAAGATGATGATGTAATGTGGAGGTGACAGCTTTGTCCTCAAACCATCCCAGATAGGAAGAGCCTCTTGACTGCTTCCAGTCTTACATGGCCATGCAACGTGCTAGATATAATATATTGCCTAATGGCTTGAGCACTGAACAGGAAAGATGTGGGTTCTCTTCCCAGCTCATCACTGGCCTGCTGGGTGACCGTGCGCAAGTCACTGCCCCTTGTTGTGCCTCAGTTTCCCCATCTGTGAAATGGGAACAATGCTAGTGCTCCCCTTTTTGTAAAGTGTGTTGAGACCTTCTGATGAAAAGTGCTGAAAAGAACAATTAGACTCTGGAACGCATTGCCACGGGAAGTCGGTGAGGCCACGAGCTTAACAAAATGGAATTGGACCTTCATCTGAGTAACAAGCAGATCCAGAGTTATCATCATAATTAATTGAAACACATTTTGTGAAAGGCATATTAAACCTAATGCATCAGGACCTAAGCCAATCCCTGTTGCAGATCGGGGTGAGACCTAATGGGGAAGAGAGCAGATGGCCCCACATCTGCCTACTGCCGGGTTCTTGAATCTTCCTCTGAATTAGCTGAGCTAAATGGATCTTGAGTCTGATCCAGTCTGGCAATTCCTGTGATCCTAAAACTTTATTCTCAGCACCCCACAAGGAAACACACTAATAACCTAGTAGGTTTATTTATGGTTAGTTAGACTGGTGTATAACCTAAAACTAATTTTAAACCTACTAGAACTCGCTAAGTTACCATTGGCCAGGGTTCCTGAACTGTTGTGTGTGCCCGTGTGAGGCAAAACATGGCTGGATGGCATCACAAAAGCTGCACCAGGTAGCCTGGCTAAACCTGCAAGATGATAGAATTACGTTCTTCTGACAGGGTTAAACTTTTACTGTCCATGCATCTAGCAGGGCTGCTGCTGTCTGAGTTTAGGACGCACAAATAATTTGACCCCGTGCGACTATCTTGGGAGGTTCTACAATGCATCCCTGTGACAACCGTACACTTTGTTACTTACTTACCACCGCTATGTGCTTAACCTCACGTCCCGGGCTGCTCTCTTCAGACACCAGCTCTTCACTAGGAACAGAAACCTCACTGCTAAATTTAACTTCATCCTAAACCCCACAGACCAAACCTCGCTACTAATTGAAACCTCTCTGCTTTTATTGTAGAGCTGGCTAGTGCTAGTTATGATACCATTAGCTTGCTGGCATCCTACACATAGATGTGGCTTTTGTGCTGCATCCTTTTTGAAACAAAGCCTTTAGGAGGCTGGATGGTACCTCCAGATGGTATTCCCTGTTTATCAAGCTGACTTCATGAGTGAGTTGTGGTGGAACGTGGGTATGGGGGCCTCCTGTGATGGAGACTCCATCTCAGTGTCAAAAGATGTCACAGTGGTCTCTGTTAGCCTGAGTGAGAAGCCTGCTAAAATGGAGTGGGATGTAGGGGAGCCGAAAGGGGGAGAAACTAGACCAGAAAATGCCTGTTTGGCAAAAATTCGGCAATAACTTTTGTCCCTGCTGGGGATAGCCCTGGGTCAGTCTAAACAAGTTCATCTCTTCTACAATCTCCAGTTTAAAGACCAGGCTGTGAAACTGTAACCCAAAAGTGACTTCCACCTTAACACGCTGTAGGTGAAAAGGTGGAAATCCACTGAAGGTGACGAGTGCCTTCAAAAGCAGCTGCCCCGGGAACAGACTGGATGTTAAATGGAGTGGGTTTACAACAACTGCTGATCTCCACAGTTATCCAGAAAAGGAGGTGGAAATATTGGGGATGCGTGTTAAGAGCAAAGACCAAGCGTCCGCTATGGTGAGCTTGCCGTTAAGCAGCTGGAGGAGGAACATGTAAAAGGGGCTGCTGGAAAAAACCCCTCTGTCGAACAGTGCTCAGAGGGTCCATCTACAAAGAACCCCTCTGTCGAACAGTGCTCAGAGGGTCCGTCTACACTGCGGCTGGCCCAGGTCATCTGACTTGGGCTCGGATTGTGGGGCTCAAAGTTGCAGTATAGATGTCCGGCCCCTGAGACCCTGCGAGGTGAGAGAGTTTAGCGCAAGCTTGAATGTGACACTAATTTTTAGCCCCACAGCCAATTCCCAAGTCAGCTGACCCAAGTGCTGAGACTTGGTGCTATGGGTTTTTTTTTATTGTAGACGTACCCAGAGAGGGAACACTTGTGGGGCTTAACAACATAGAGGATGTAGGAGGGAGGGATAGTTCTGTGGTTTGAGCACTGGCCTGCTAAACCCAGGGTTGTGAGCTCAATGCTTAAGGGGGCCATTTGGTCCTGCTTTGAGCAGGGGGTTGGACTAGATGATCTCTTGAGGTCCCTTCCAACCCTAATAATCTATGATTCTATGCAAGGATTGGCCCAGGATAGACAGAGATGGCAAAGCCTTTTGTGACCTGAGTAATGTCTGATGCTACAGGATGGATTCAGGTTCAGATCTGTTCCAACACACTGCACCATCTGTCGGTTGTGGAAGTGGCCTCTGATGATAAAACCACCTAATTTTCAGCAGCAGCGTATTAGTAATTCACTCTTATCAGAACTGACATCCAAAATACAGGGCCAAATCTGCCCTGATGTAAGTGGGCACAACTCCGACTGGAATCCGGGCACTGCGTCGCTTCCAATTTCGGCATACGTAGGCCCGGAGATCCACTAAACAGGAAGGATTGATGACCATGGAGCAGAGCGCACAGGGGACACCCCAGCTCCTCTCTTCCAGCAACAGAGTGGAACAAACTACCGACATCAGGATACTGAATCAGGATTCAAAATAACCCTAAAGGTTGCTCCTTATTGCTGGACTCCGGTCAGGCTGGGGATGGTCTAACGCTTCTGCCACGGTCCTAGCTGTATTAATGACATCTAAAGTGATGATATTTCTACCCAGCACCTCTGTTCCTGAAGACTAATGCGCAAAGTTCACTGCGACAAACCAAAGGAAGCTAATCAGAAGAGGGGCTTCATCTGTAAGGGCAGGCTTTGAGTGTGGATGAGGCATTTCTAGAACCAAAAACAGCAGTATCTGAAACACAAGACCTTGTAGTAATGGGTGACTTTTCCAGCAGCCATCTGGGTAGTTAAAGTAATACGGCAAAACTTGTCAAGTATCAGGAGGTAGCCTTGTTAGTCTGTATCCACAAAAACAACCTTGCATCTGAAGAAGTGAGTCTTTTTACCCACAAAAGCTTATGCCTAGATAAATCTGTTAGTCTTTAAGAAGTTTGTGGAATGTCCTTGAGAAGGTGGAGGAAGTAGCCGGGGGACAGCCAGTTTAGACTGGAGTCTGACTAAACGGGAGAACTGGCTTGCAGATCTGAAGGTTGAAGGCAGTTTGCGGGGGGGGGGGGGAGAGGAAGTGATCATGGAATGGTAGATTTCTTTATTCCAAGGAACAGAAAGAGTCAGAGCAGCAGAATAAGGACAGTGGACTTCAAAAAATGAAACTTTAACGAATGCGGAGAACTGGTAGGTAAGGCCCCATGGGAAGAAAATCTAAGGGAAAAAGGAGTGCAGCAGAGCGGGCAGTTTCTCAAAGAGGCTGTTAAAGACACAACAGCAAACTACCCTGATGCAGAGGAAGTATGGGAAGAATAACAGGCCAGTATGACTTAACCAGGAGCACTTCAGTGACCTGAAAATCAAAAAGGAATCCTACAAAAATGGAAACATGGGCAAATGGCTACGGCTGAGTACAAACCAATACCGCCAGCATAGAGACAAAAAGGGCTGAGACACAAAATGAGTTACACCCAGCAAGGGACATAAAAGGCAACGAGAAGAGGTTCCCTACATTAAATTAGGAGCAAGAGCGAGATGAAGGCAAATGCAGGGCCTCTACTCAGCAGGGAAGGAGAATGAATAACTAACTGATGAAATCACGAAAGCTGAGATGTTTGATGCCAGTTTTGCTTCAGCCTTTGCTAAAAGGGTTACGGGTGACCGAATTCTTAGTGCAATGAATATTAACGACAAGGGAGAAAGAACACAAGCTGAAATACGGAAAGAACAGGTTAACTATTCAGATGAGCTAGATATATTCAAGGTAGCAGAACCTGAGGAAACGCATCTGAGGGTACATAAAGAATTAGCTGAAACAATCTCCGAACCATTCGTGATTCTTCTGTATGTTCTTAAAGGTACAGCTGAGGTCCCAGAGAACTGGAGAAGGGCAGCCATAGTACCTACCGATCTTTTAAAAAGGGGGACAAAGAAGACCCAGAGTATTATAGATCAGGCAGTCTAGCATCTATACCTGGAGAGATACTGAAACAGATGATTAAACAATCAATTTTTAAGCACTTAGAGGATAATAGGGTTACAAGTAATGTCCTGCATGGATTTGTCAAGAACAAATCATGCCAAACCAACCTAATTTCCTACTAGCCTGGATGTAGACATGCTATATCTTGATTTTTAGTAAGGCTTTGGGCACAGTCTCACAGGACAGTCTCACAAGACTAGGGAAATGTGGTCTAGATGAAATGACTATAAGGTGAATGCAAAACTGGTTGAAAGACCATACTCAAAGGGTAGTCACACCCTCCCAGTTTGACAGCAACACTGGGTCAGTCCTGGGGCCGTTCAATATTTTCATTAATGACTTGGATGGCAGAGTGGGTAGCGTGCTTATGAAATCTGTGGCTGATCTCAAGCGGGGAGGGATTGCTAGCATTTTGGAGGACAGGATTAGAATTCCAAACATCCTTACCAAACTGGAGAATTGGTCTGAAATCAATAAGATGAATTAAGATAAGTGCCAAGTACCTCACTGAGGAAAGAAAAACCAAATGCGCAGTTACAAAATCGGAACTAGAGGCTAGGTGGTGGTGGTACTGCTGAAGAGGATCTGGGGGTTAGAGTAGATCACAAATTGAATCTGAGCCAAGAACGTGATACTGCTGTGAAAAAGGCTAATATCTTTCCTGGGTGTAACAACAGGAGTGTTGTATGCAAGACACTGGAGGGACTTATCCCACTCTACTCAGCCCCGGTGAGGCCTCAGGAGCTGGCATACTGCATCCAGTTAAGGGTACCACACTTGACAAATTGGAGAGTGGCCAGAGACCAACAAAAACAATAAAAGATTTAGAAATCCTGACCTACGAGGCAAGGTTAAAACCCAGCAACCTGGGCATGTTAACAATTGAGAAAAGAAAGACTGAGCGGGGACAGGTCTGGGGCCCGGGAGCAGGTTCAGGACTGGGAACAGAGCTGCAGCCAGGCCATAGTTGGGTGCTGAGGCTGGGGATGAGGCAGGGTTGGGTAGCGCACGCTCCCCACGCCCCCATGGGGGCTGACTCAGGCACCCGAGAATGTTCTTCTGTGCCCTCCCTAGAGGGGTGTGCCCCACAGTTTGGGGACCTCTGCAGTAAGGTGTGTTCTAGATTATTCTAATAAGCCATCAACCTAGTGTCTCTGTTAAGACTGTGGTTTTTAGCGTCCAGCAGAGTAATGAATTTAAGTTCCCAGGCTGGTCTTAAGAAGGTGTTGTGCAGGTTTCCTTTGAGGATGATGAAAGAGATAATACTTAGCCCTGCCATGAGTGCAGGGGACTGGATTAGAAGACCTCTTGAGGTCCCTTCCAGTCCTACAATTCTGTGAGAGGTCAGCTGCGGAGTGATCGCTTTGGGAAAAGTTTGCCCATGGGTGACAAGGTGGTTTTGTCTGTGACATTCATTCAAATGTCTGGTTTCATCCACATAGGTGGTGTTGGGGCATTTGATGTGCTGGACGAGGTGCTCCATATGCCATGATTAAGGCTATGATTTTGTCGTGAAGGATGTGGAAATCACGGAATCTGTCACTTCCAGGGACCTCCATGGCTTGAGTCTGCAGTGCTTGGGAACTGTAAGGTCTCCCCGCTGCCGACCCTGCAGCTCCTGGCTGCTGTGGATGACGGGGCCTCTGGAAGCTTAGAGCCATGGGTGGCAGGGGACCCCACAGTTCCAAACCGATCATTTCCCCCTCCCCCAACCCCCGAGTGGTATGGAGACTCTGCAGCTCCTCAGTTTGTCATGCATATTTTTTGTAAATGTCATGGACAGGCTTCCATGAATTTTTCTTTATTGCCTGTGACCTGTCCATGACGTATGTGTTAAAATCTTAGTCTTAGTCATGTTAGGTGTGTGTAGGACCCACAGATCATGAAAGTTGTGTTGGGGGTGGGAGATACTGATCATCATAGCAGGGGAGATATGTCTGCAGGTTTCACATCTGTCGTTTTGGCAGAGTCCAGTGCCGCTTTGAATGGCTGTGTTCTGGTGATGAGGAGCTGGGTGAGATTTTGGGGCAGGGGGAGATGGTTGTTTGAAGGCCAGAAGAGTGGGTTTGTGAAAGGTTTATTTCAGGATGTGGAACCCATCAAGTATAGGTTGTAACTGTTTGATGGTACCCATATGGATTCTAGTGGGGGGTGGCAGGTGACAAGTAGGGGTGTAGAGCAAGTGGGTTTTTTCCCCTGTGCTGAAGCAGGTTCTTCTGGGGTATTTGGGTGATCCGTTCTATGACACAATTGACTCTGGTGGTGCGTCCTTGTTTAGTGAAGGTGGATTTAGGTGTGTATCTCGGACTACTACTTCAAAGGAAATTCTGGGTGTAGACTGATTTCATGATGCCTCTGGGGCAGGGGAGGGAGTTGGTGGACGTAAGTGTGGTGATCTGTAGTTTAGATGGTTGTAACCCAACCATTTCACTAACAAACAAAAATAATGAAACGTCTGATTCACTAGTACACTGCAAAATTACTTGGTTTTAAAATGAAAGTCCTTTATAGCCATCAGAATTAAACTTATATATTTTTACAAATGCTAGCCCTGCACTTACATGTTTGTGTGAGTTGTACTAGCAGAAGAATGAAGTGTATGATGAAAGGCTGTCAGAGAACCTTAGCAGCACTGATGCATGCCAGTCTCTATAACACACGCACTCTCCCCCCCCCGTCTCCTTACACATCAAAACAGACATACCTTTTTGTAGTCCCTCCCCTACAAACCTTCCACACCCATTGCCTGCAGGGCAAGCTCACCTTTGCTACGGTTTGTGATAGGACCAGGTATGGGAGCCGTATTGCACCATCAGCATGTTCCGAACTTTTAATTTAAGATTCCAATCACCTTCATTTCAAAAGGAAACTCAAAGCTGCCTCATGCTCCCAACCGCAGAGCTAGCAAGAGAAGAAGCCAAGAGAAGCTGTAGGAGCTTGATGCACCCTTCAGGGAGTTCCTATCCTCTCTGGTTATTTTGGGAAATACAGACGAGGAGCCACCCATTTTAATGATTTACTTATGACCCAGGAATTTGAGCTGGGCAGCCCAGTACCTACTAAGGCTGTTTTCTTTCTTTGTCATACTCAGTGGGTAGGCCCGGTCAGTAAGAACCAGTCTGGGGTAGTCACTCCACAAACGAGGGTATTACGTGGTGAAGGATCGAGCCATTTTAGGATAAACTGGGATTCATATTACCAAGACAGGGTGGCCCGGATGCATGTTCTATGAAATGACCTGGATGTGACTTTCTGACAATACAAATGCAGTCCCTTTCTGAGACTTCTGCAGCCCTGGCTGTTTTTAAGGAGGGTTTTTTTCTACTTGCCAGTTAGAGTGAATCTGCCTGAAAATGCCGCCTCCTCCCCCTGAGGATCCAGAGATCGAACACCAGTCTTCTCTGAGCCGTGTAGCTATTTCACTACTAATAAACACAAGGGAGAGATAGCAGAACCCTCCATGTTTACCCTGTAAACTCATCTGCAGAAAGGCATCTAAGGGACACAGTCAAGTCAGTTTCAAAAAGTAGTTTTTTGTGGGTCTATAACATTGTCCTAGTTCTAAAATATGTTCCTCTCCCCTGCTGCTACATGCAAACCTTGCACAAATTAAATGTGGGAACCAAAGACTCACCTGCCAATAAACCTGCCTGTGTGCAAAGTGCAGTCAGATACATGTAGCAAACTAATCACACGTTTTGTCAGTTTCTCAGATGCCAGGTGCAAGGATATTGAGTTAAGTGTTTGGTTTTTTTAAGTGAGGTGTCTGCATTTTTTTTTTCAGTTGGCAACGTTCCTTTACAAGGCTGCACAATATAACCAAGAAAATGTTCCACTTTTCCAATTTTCGCCCTATTTTCTTCTGTCTCATTTCCATCTTTGTAATTATATGCAGTTGTTTGGCATACTAATGACACAGGGTTTAACAGACCAAGTACCACATGGAAAGCACTTAATAAAATAACCACCAGGGTTTTTTTTTTCCAGCCATTATAACAGGTGGCCATTTGATATAGGGCCAGCCAACTCACCAGGACTCCCAGCACTTTAGCTGTTGGCCTCCACTTACAAATCCGGGTGGAGCAGTTTTTCCTTCCATCCGTTTTAGCAAGTCAGCTGTAGTGCAGCTGAAACAGCTGGGCGGGTCTGGAGTGTGGCTGGAAATGCTTTTCAGAGGTGGCCACTTAATGTAGGGAAAGCTAATATCAGAGAGATGGGAAATCTTAGGGAGACTTAATTATTACTTCTCATTAATCAGAGAGATTGCACATTGCGTTCCACAGCAACGTCGCCGCACTTGGCTTTAAGAGAGTGTTTTTCGGCATGAAAGGTAACCCAGAGCGCTTCCAGATTCTAGCAAACAGTGCAGCGTATCTCTCACGTCCTCTTGCTGGGAGATGAGACGCTGGCTATATTCCCCACACAAACTGATGGGGGATCTTCAGCTGACAGCTGCTAGAAAGGAGCAGAAAGAATTGCCGTTCAGCCTCATCACTTACTGAGGGCAGAGTTCTTGACTGCCTCCCAGCCCAGCTCCCTCTTTAGCAGCTGACCGCAAAAGCCAAGTGCAAGGTCTGAGCGCACAGAATCGCCGTCTGGGGGGTATTTCATCAGCACAGCTAGCTTTCACTTCGAGGCCAATTATTAGCAAAGACAAATTACCTTCAGTATTAAAGGCTGCTGTTTTCCCACTCCTGCTGTTCCCTTTGTTCTCCAGTGGCTTACGCTCCCTCCCTAGTTTCTCGGATGAATTTCAGCGACAGTGGCTCAGTAAATCAAGACACAGACTGGGGCAATTATTTTGTTTTGTGGCAAAGCTTTCTGACAACGTTGGATGAAGGGGGTGTGTGCGTGTGCATGCTTCCTTTAAATGTGCAGAATTTTTGTCAAGAAAGTATAATTTTTTGCAGAGGGGGCAATGGAAATATTAGCCAGATTCCACTGAAACATACTTTCAAACTTCACAAAGGAACTGCAGTAACATATGTGTCTTGGAAATGAAAGTACCCAAGCAAGCCGGCTTTATGATCAAATGCAACAGCATTTCGGAACCACTTGCGAATTAATAGGTGGCCGCATTGGAGTGATCCCATGGCCTTTTGCTCCTAAGTTTGCCCCAGAAGGAGCCAGGAATTGTTTAGGAAATGAGAAGCCAAGCACAGCTGCTTATCTGCCACATTTTGCAGTGCTTGGGAGTACTTCTAAATCCCTTTTTCCCCTTTGGAAAGCTTCTCTAGTTTATTTTTTCCTGGTTTCAGCTGAAGGGTAGCATCCTTCTTGCATCTCATTTAAATATATTTTAAGACTCCGAATACTTGATGTGGTTGAATATGCTGGCATCTCCTTCTAATTTAGGGTCTGAAAGGGCCATTCGGAGGCAGCCAGGACTAGTAATTACAACTGCTGTGTAGTTTATAGAAACAGCGCGCACACAAAAAGTTTTACAATTTAAAAAAAAAAGTGTCTAAAAATACCTTGCAAACAGTCAAGACTTGAAGACCTGCTCTTCAGCACTGCAGAGATTTCTGGCTGGGAAGAGGGTTGAAAGGACTGAAAAGAGAGAGACTGGAATTTTGCGAGAATGCTGTGAAGGTGGCCTAGAAGAACCGGTAGAGATTGCAGGATCCCAGCTCTACCCTCTGTAAGGTGCTGGGGTTAGAGAAGCACAGAGAGGCCGATAGCACATCTGGAGCTTTGCTTCACTCTGGGGAGAGGCTTCTTCAGAAAGTGGTTTTATTAGATACAAGACCAGAGGGCCTATTTCAACCCTTCCTCGGGCCTGCAGCTGCTTGAGAAAAACAGCGGCCTGGCTTTCTCACACTGAACTTCACTTTGTTCCCCCAGGGTCTCTCTCAGTCTGCTCTTCCCCGAATTAAAATAACTGAGCGCATGACAAATGAAAGGCACCTTTGAAAGCTCAGTTAAGCAAGTCTGGCAGTCTTTTTTCTTTGTTTGTTTGGTTTTTTTCCCCCTTTTACCTATTAACTTTTAAAAATCAGAGTGAGCCTGAAAAATAAAAGTGGGGGAGGAGGGGATCCAAAGAAGCAGAAGGATTTTGATCCCTAGGGAAGGCCTGCCAGAGACTAAACGCCTCGGTCGGCGCACAAGCTTAGCCTTTACTCAGAGGTGCTGAGATGGTACGAAAGTGGTGCTGGCCCGGTGCTTGGCTGCGTCACTTGGTAAAGGGTTCAGTCCAGCACGAGAGGAGAGAGAGTCTCAATACCCTTCTGGCCTATTGGGTATATAGGTTCTTATACCACATTCGCTCCCCAAACATCTCCAAGTGGCACATTAAGTAGCAGGAGTCTCACCTGTCACATGCTGTTTGGTCTCCCAACCCTTGTCCAAGCCTGCCCCAAACCCCTGGTTTGACTCAGACAGCTGGCCCCTACTGCTGTGGCGTCCCTCCTCCAGAATCTGAGCCAGCTACACGATAACTAGTGCAGGCATGTCTACATGAGCTGAATCATAGCCCCTGACTGCAGTGTAGACGTACCCTGCCGGGATGTTTGAACAGGGTCACTATTGGTGTCGTCTTTCATTTCCTTCTTCTTTCTTACCAGTTAAGGTGTGGCACAGAACAACCACCGGAGTTCTTTCTGGTGGGGGTCATTCATGTTTCTCAAGCAGTTTGCTCACGAGGTGCATAAAAGCAAATGGCCAAACTGCTTAAAGGACTAGTTAGGCACTTCAGATAGGTCCTTACTAATATTTGTGTGTGACTTGAACTCTGAATGATTCAGGCCCCTTCTCTGGGGAGGCCTCTAGAACCAGAAAGAGAACCCTAAATGTGGTTTTACTAAGGGCACCTATAAAGCTAGGTGCTATCTGATCTCACACGTGCTACCTCTCCCTGTAATTAACAAGCTTCTATTTTCCATGTGTAGGGTACCTGTCATCCCCAAAGACTATTACCCAAATCCTACAGACCCTCTGTTACCAGATGTCATGATGCAAACATGAGCACTGACCTCAATGATACCACTCTGGGTAGTAAACACTACACCCAGTAGTAGGTGGCTGCAGGATTGGGCCCTATCTTTGAGCTGTATACAGGGAAGCATCAACTACTGTCTAGCATAATGCAGCACGGTAAAGGGAGAGGACGTTTTTGACCAAGGACATGAGGGTAAACCCACTTGCGTTATGAAGATGGCCATAGGATCATTAATGTCCACACTGAACACACGGGACGTCTGACTTGAAATGTTTATCCAGCCATGCAATAAAGAAACCTCAAAACAACCCAGCTATTTTTGCAGTTTACCTCCAAAAAGAAATGCAGCCGTGTTAGTCTGGGCAAAGCAAAACCATGGTTCCTGGGAGTCTGGATTTTCAGCCTGATGCATAGCTAAGCCAGCCATTCCCACCCAATCAATAATTGTAAAGATTTGGACTTATCATTTTAAATATCTCTCCCATTCAGGGATCTCGGTGTATTTTTACAAACAGTATTTAAAGACTTGGAACACTCCCGGGAGGAGGAGGGGAGGTATTATACACAATTTCAAGATGAGTCAGCTGGGAAAGAGGTTAAATGACTTGGCAAGGTCTCAAGGAGAGATTCTGTAGGGGACTCTAAACTGAACCCAGGAGTCTTGACTCCCGGACTCTACTGACTAGACCAGTGTTTCTCAAACATTTTTTTTCACAGACCACTTGAAAATTGCTGAGGGTCTCGGTGGACCATGTAATGATCTTTCCAAATGTTGTTTGTACTGTTAGCTAACTATTGTAAAGTGCTTTGGATAAAAGCACTATATATATTAAAAAAAAAAAAAGTAGTAATAGTTAATTTTTTTTGTTCTACAAATAAAAGCACACAACTCATATTTTAATCTCAGTAGTCTTAGCTTTCTAATGTGATGGATGTGCCCTCTCTCCCCTGCCGTGGCAGCCCCTGAGCTGGGGCTGGGAAGGTGGGGGGTCTCTCCCTGGCAGCTGCAGCCCTGGAGCTGTGGAAAGTTGCCTCTTTCTCTGGCTGCTGCAGCCCTGCATGTCCCAAATTCACCCCACCCCTTCTCACCCCATTGCCCCCTCCCATCTTCCCTCTATTCCCCCAAAGGCCACCACCTCACCTTACATGTGTCTTCTCCCAGGTCCAGGCACCTAATTAGTGGAGCCAGTCTGCATGGCTCCAGTAGTTAGGTGGGTAGCCCTTAATTCACTTGTGTGCAGCCACCCAGGTGCACACCTTAGAGGGAACTATCTGCGGACCACCTGAATGGAGCTCATGGACCACTAGTGGTCCACAGACTGCAGTTTGAGAACCTCTGGACTAGACCATACCCAGAGTGGCTGTTCGTATTCGTGTAAACTCAATGTCAATGTCTCTCTTCCCATTGCCAGGTTCCTTGCTACGCTAGGATTTAATTAAAACTGATAATTTGTCAATTTTTCAACTCTCTTGGGTGACCTCATCAAAGGCTTTACAGAAATCTAGATCCACTGCCTTGTGTCCATTTCCCTGAGACACACAATTTGTAATTTAGTGAAGAACGTAACAATATTTGCCTGATCTGTCTCATAATCCCATGTTGCTGTTCACCAAGTTTTCATTTCAATGCACAGATCAAATCCTACCGCATGTGCCCTACTAGGGTATTTGGCCCATAGTTTCCAAGATTAACTTTTGGCCTCCTTTTGATGACTAGGTCTACGTTCTCCAGCCCTCTGACACATCCCTTGTCCTTCGTTATTGACTGGAAATTCTGACTGGTTGTACTTAGTACTTAGAAGAAAATCATCAGGCACAGTTCACTGAGGCAGGTTCCGTTTATTAAAGTATCTTCTGTATCAACTTCCAAACTTATCTCATCACTCTTCTACCAGAGACTGAAGAAAAGGGTTAAATATATCTGCCATTAGGAATCCTCTAATTAATATTCCTTCTCTAAGATTGGTCCTACCTCCTCATTGTTTTTCTTCCTATACCTGATGATTTAAAAATCTTTGTTTGGTTCAACCCCTATAAAATATGAGCCAATACATGTCTCAAATACCTCAAATCCTTTCAAAAGGACGAATGCCATGACCCTGAGAAGACTTGACTGACCCATGAGGTACATGTTAAGAATAGCAACCCTTTCCACTGTCTGGATAGGAGATTCCTCCATTAATGTCAAAGCTGCCCTTGTTTGACCTCACATCGCCTAGTGTGGATAGGTTTTACCAGTTGAGGGATTTACAGAAGAGGACATTTGGTGAGCTTTATAGTCTGCAGAGAAAGTGACAAATCTTGTCTTTGACCCCACTCAACACCAACCCGGGTTTGATTGACCACAAAGGCAATGGAGCCTTCTGAACCGGTTTCGTACCGGACGTGGAATTTGTGCTGCAGCAGAATTTCGGTGGCATTTTAGAGACAGTTCCCTTTGTCATTGTGGACAGCCGCAAACCGTGGCGCATATTGTTGAGGACTGCAAAATGACTCAACTTCCTGGAGGTCTTCGTGCCTTGAACATTGTTGATAAGAATGCTGTGGCTTGGCTTGAGTGGGTTGCTTACACCAAATAAATAAATGTCAAAGCCTGAGATTTTTATCATAAGCTCTAAGGAGACCTCTTAAGTGAATCAGTGTCTTTCAGAACTGCTGTAATTAGATGATTATGCATATAGGGATTTCCATACGCCTATATGCAGCAAACATGCACCCAACACATGTGGGTGATTAGCAAGTTGTTTAGTTTTCCACGCACGGCATGAAAGCAGCTTGCAAAGTATTCTCGTTACAGATTCCCACCTGGGAGGAACCAATCATGGTCTTTTTTGCAGCGTTATTTTAAGTTTTACAGCAAATAAATATAAAAGGCACCTAGAGATCATCTATGTTAATTGCGTCTGTTCGTGAGTGAGCACGTGCTCATTGAAGGCCTGTTTTTGGGCAGGAGGACACCCAATGAAAGCAACACAGGGGCGGTCGGTGGTCCTTCTTTAATTGGAACCCCTTCTTTAGATTTCAGTCGTGGGGGGAGACAGACAAGAACAAGAGACAGAACAAGGAGAGGAAAAGAGGTGAGAAGAGGTTTAAAACTCTCCTAAGAAGGGGGAAGATTGAAACACGTCGTCATTATTTGTGTATGTTATTGTAGCACTTAGGGGGACTTGGTCCTTGACTAGGGCTCCCTTGTGCTAGGTGCTGTACAGAGGCAGCTGTTCTGTCCTATTACACTCAGGGTGACAAGTGGCAGTTGGGCAGATGGATTAAATTTTGGTGAATATGTAATGATGAAGTCAGTGACGGAAGGAGCCAAGCAGAATTTTGAACCACGGAGCTTTAACTATTCAGGAAAATGTTGCTTGACATCCATTTAACAAAAACAGCCCTATTCCTGATTCACTCTAGCAGACACATCACTGCATCAGTCCTTTAAAATTAATAAGCCCATGGTGCTTACACACACATTTATATGCACACTGACAGACAGACATAGATTCGGACTGAGATTTTTTTTTTTAATGCAGCCTAAAAGATTTGGATCGCCAGTTCCCAGGGGATTTGAAAACCTCCGAGCTCCCATCCTCACACCTACAAACACCCTCACACATGCAGATAGAAATCAGCAAGAGAGTTCAGCATTCTGAAAAGTGTGGTGTGATCTCTATAACTACCCCTCAAACAGATACACTCTGCTTTTCGGGGTCAGCATATGTCTCCACACAAGCCCCAAGTGCAATCTACTAAAGTAGGAATAACCTATGCATGGCTGTGCATAGATGATGTTTCCAGGTCAGGACGTGCCCCATGACGGCCTAGGCCACCTTCATAATGTCCTTCTATTGCTTATGCCCTGGAGGAACTAAGAGGAACAAGGTGGGGGAGGGAATATCTTTTATTGGACCAACTTCTGTTGGTGATAGAGACGAGCTTTCGCGCTTACACAGAGCTGCTCTTCTGCATGAACTAAGGCAGGGACAATGGTCTTCGCAAGTCTGGTCCCAGAAGACTGTTTCACAGCTTTGTGCTCCACTATATACAAATGATAACACATCAGCTGCAACTGAGATAACTTCTCCAATGATGCTGAGCGTTCCTAGATTTGTTGGCCACCCTGAGCCTTCTGCTTTAGAACTCATCCAATCCACTGAAATGCACTAAACAAAACCAACTCTGGAATAATTACAGCACTGAAAAACACCCAGAAGAATTTTCACATTTAGCATCTCCTTGTGATGTTACCGCATGGACCTCCTTGATTTTTGCCACAAGAATTCCTATTGCCCTTCCCTGAATGCATGTTTATACATCAAATAGATGACAAATTTCAAGTATTCTGGGAAAACCTCTAATTGCAGTTGTTTATAGTTTTCTAAGTCGTTAGTATGGATTTTATTAGCAAGATGCTGATGCTGTTCCTGTATCTCTTGTCTGTTGTTTCTGTATTGTAGAACTAGGAAAGGAACAGTATTCCATGGCACTGTATCATAAATAACCACAGCTGAAAGGAGGAAAGATAGAAATCTTGCTGCTGTCCAACGTAACTTTCTCGATAGAAATTCACTCAGATGATCAGATCTCTCATTGATTTCTATGTACTCTGTATATGTATACATGTTGGTTTCTGTCTCATTTTGTGTATTCTAGCTCTTGTCTCCACCTAGCACATGGCAGATTTCTTATGTATCAATTTCTTCAGAGTAATGGAATTCAAGTCTTCACCTAGGAGAAATTTTGGTATAAACTCAGGGCATGAAGACGACATTGATCTGAGATCCAGGACTTGCAATACTCCATTTTTGTTCTCTGCCAAAAAAGCATCGCTAAGCAGAGGAGTCAGTGACTTAGTTAAAGTCCAGTATCTTGTGACTTGTCAAGGATAGATACAAATACTGTATTCCAATGGAAAAACGGAGAACTTCAGCTTTTCAAAGGTATGCACCGTTTATCTATAAGACTTGGCTAGTCATTAAATATTGGACACTATAGTCATATCCTTGTGAGCATCATCTTGCTTCTTCCTTCCCTAACTTTTAATCCCAACGTGATTTGAGCAGCTGGTAGCCCGAGAACTGCTACAGCTGAACATTGATGCCTCATATAATAGCACATCATAATAAAGACCTACCAGACCTTAATACACTTTGGCAGGACCAGTGAGAGTGCTTTCAGGGCTATGTTTTCAGCATGGATGCTTGGTCAGTGGAAAGAAATGGATCCCTGCAAGCCATCTGGACCAAAATCAAAGGCCTTCATTTGTTTCGTTATGATGCTCCCTCTGCTGTTATAAATGGAGCATTCAGTCCTAGTAGAACATTCCCTGTTAATTGGGATGGGGGAGTAGGTTAAGTTTCAGAACAGCTTTGAGACCCCCCCAGTGCACATTGTATGCAGAACTCCTTCTTGACAAGTCATGACTCGACTTGCCATGGATACGGATGGGTTTAAAAAAAATTAAAATTAATCCGGTGGCTTTAGAGCGAGCGTGCAGATGTTCGCACGGTGGTGATTTTTTTTGTTTTGTTTTTTTGTATGGCGAGATCAAAATGCAGGTTTCTCCTCACCAAATGTATTCTGTAACATCCTTCCACAGCACAGCTGCCCGTCCCTCGGTGCCAGGCCCACACCACGAGAACAGGAAGTGCTCTCCGCATCCGCCCCGGGCTGCCCTTGCCTGATGCTTTTTATAAAATGTTGCTTGTGGTGAGCCCAGTAGCTGGAGGGAACATTTTTTAAAGACACATGGATGGATAATTAAAATCCTGGTGTTTCGTTTTGGAGAAGTGCATTTTGCTGTTCACGCCCCTTATATAAACATTCTTTGGACATTCTCTTAGCAGATTTTCCCACTGTTTTATATTAAGAATGTAAGAAGGGCCATACTGGGTCAGACCAATGGTCCATCTAGCCCAGAATCCTGTCTTCCGACAGTGGCCAGTGCCAGATGCTTCAGCGGGAATGAACATAACAGGGCAATTATTTAGTGATCCTTCCCCTGTCATCCAGTCCCAGCTTCTGGCAGTTGGAGATTTAGGGACACGCAGAGCATGGGGTTGTGTCCCTGACTTTCGTGGCTAATAGTCATCAATGAAACGACCCTCCGGGAACTTACCTAATTCTGTTTTGGAATCCAGTTTTACTTTTGGCCTTTGCAACATCCCCTGGCAATGAGTTCCACAGGTTGACTGTGCGTTGTATGAAGTAGTATTCCCTTATGTTTGTTTTTAAACCTGCTGCCTATTAATTTCATTGGGAAACCCCTAGTTCTTACGCAAAGGGGTAAATAACAGTTCCTTTTTCACTTTCTCCACACCATTCAGGATTTCATAGACCTCTATCATATCCCCCCTTAGTCGCTTCTTATCTAAGCTGAACAGTCTGTCTTTTTAATCTCTCCTCATATGGAAGCTGTTTCATACCCTTCGCTGTACCTTTTTCCAATTGTAATAGATCTTTTTTGAGAGGAGGCAACAGCAGTATTCAAGGTGTGGGCGTACCAGGGATTTATATAGTCGTGTTGTGATATTGTCTGTTTTATTATCTCTCCCTTTTCTAATGGTTTTAACACTCTGTTCGCTTTTTTGACTGTTGTACATTGAAGAGATGTTTTCAGAGACCTAGCCATGATGACACTACAATCTCTTTCTTGAGTGGTATCAGTTAATTTAGACCCCATCATTTTGTGTGTATAGTTAAGGATATTTTTTTTTCCAATGTGCATTACTTTGTCCTTATTACATATTGAATTTCATCTGCTATTTTGTTGCACAGTCAGCTTTGGATTTAACTATTTTCAGTAATTTGGTGTCATCTGCAAGTTTTGCCACCTCACCGTTCACCCACTTTTCCAGATCATTTATGAAGATGATGAACAGCACAAGTCCCCATACAGACCCTTGGGGGACCCCGCTATTTCTTTCCATGGTGAAAACTGACTATTTATTCCTACACTTTGCCTCCTATCTTTTACCCGGAGCGAGCGAAGGATCCGCCGCAGAATTGCCGCTGAAGACCCAGAGCGCGAAAGGACCCCCCGCCGCCGAATTGCCGCCGAGAGTGGCAAAATGCCACCATCCCCCAATCCTGGTGCCCTAAGGTCGCCTAAATGGGAGTGCCGGCCCTGATTTCACAATCACCATCACCATCCTGGTCTGGTGGTGGTTAGTATATTCTTACTGCTACAGTCTCATTGGTCAAGCATGGAATTAATATCCATAGAGATTCTAGGGTAGTTTGATTCATTTAAGATGCTTACTTTATTTGACTCTATGCTTTCTTTCATATACAGTGCCATTTCCCCACCCGCACGACCTGCTCTGTCATTCCTATTTAGTTTGTATCCTGGTATTACCATGACCCATTGATTATCCTCATTCCACCACATTGCCATGATGCCAGGCACTCTAGTCCACCCATCTACATATTTAGACTTCTAGCATTTGTATATACGAGCACTTGTACATTTTGTCAATACAGGCGAGTCTCATCTTACACAGGGGTTCTGTTCGGCAGTTAGCGCGTAAAGCAAAAACCGCGTATAGTCAAAATTACATTGAGTTGAATGGTAGGCGGAATTGCCTGCACTACAGGTACAGTATTAAAATTGTTGTTTTTCTCTTTTTTTTTTTCTGACCGCGTAAAGCTGAAATTGCGCATGTTAAATGCACGTAAGATGCAACAGACCAGTGTTCGGTTGCCTGTGTTATATATTTATTCCCTCTTACAATGTGAAATGTAGAAATGAGATACCATGCATTCAAGTGCCTGTTATGAAGATTATGGATAAAATTTTCAAAACCAGCTAAGTGAGTAAAGACCTCACATTCTTAGGCATGTTGACTTTGCTAGACTTTAGAATCCGAAGTGCCTAAATCATTTTTGAAAATGGGATTTAGGATCTTAGATCACTTAGGGTAAAATTTTCAAAACCATCTAACCCTTAAACCATATTTATTCAATCCTGAAACTGAATAAATATTAATGGCTCTAGAACTTTTCATGTAAATGTTTTGTTAATTAGAAGTGACTTGGAGAGATGTGTGTTAAGTTGTTTATGGCTGTGTGAATGTGTAGGTGAGAATGGTTTCTAAATTAATAATATATTAGGATGCCAGCTAGATTTTAAAATGAAATCTGCAAACTAGATGGGTTTAATAGTTTTTGGTTTTAATAATAATTTGCTCAATGTATTATTTGATTTTTATAAAGAATTCATGTTAATACCCCTTTTTGGCTGACTCCAAGAAGAACTGCTCACTATTTTAACACTGGGTTTGTGTAAGAGGTTACTTATATTTCAGAAATAGGACTTTTTTGGTTTTTAATCATTTAATTCTATCCTTTCGTTACAGACAATGGTATTTCTAACCCACCGTTAAGAGAATCTTTATATCAGATAGGGTATATGCTAAGATTAGAGCTGATCAGTTTTGTGTGTGTGTGTGGAAACTTTTGACTTTTCCTCAAACACCAGGAAGTCTTCGATTTTTCAACAAAATGCTGCATTTTCACAGAAAGCAGATGCTTTCTGTGAAAATGTTCATTGTGCCCCAAACACAATTTTCTGTCTAAAAGCAGTTTTTAATGGGAAAATGTCAACCAGTGCTAAACAAGTTATACAGCTAGGGGAGAAAAGGATGAACAGATCAGGTTTTTCTTTGATTTTTTCCAAATTGTTGTGTGGCAATAATAAAAGCAAATGAAAACATCAGTTTGGTGCTGTATGCAGTGGTGGTGTAGCTGTGTTGGTCCCAGGCTGTTAGAGAGACAAGGCGGGGGAGGTAATATCTTTTTATAGGACCAACTTCTGTTGGTGAGAGAGATGAGCACTCTTCTGCAGGTAACCTGTAGAACAGAAGTTGGTCCAATAAAAGACATTCCCTCACCAGCCGTGTCTCACTAATCACTCAGCGGAGCACTGATAGAATTTCTCACGTGAGTATTAAACTGAAAGTACAGCTGACTGGCTGGGAAACAGGCCACTTTCAACTCCCATGTGGCTTCCCATATGTGCTCCCAAAAGAACTTGGGTTCAAAAACATATAGACGTTCCCACACACATTCTCAGTCCTATGCAAGACCTTTCATTGAAAAATCAAATCATTTGTTTAAACGGGATTTCTTCTTTTTGCTCTTTGCCAGGTTTATCAGGGCTCACAGGAGGAGAAGGGTCAATGTTCGATTATCATTATTCTTATTTTTTTTATTACAGTAGTACTAAGCACCTCAGTCTGAGATCAGGCTCTGGCTGACTCAAATCTTATTAATTTAACAATTTAATTATCCAATTAACTAAAGTTAAGAAAAACTCACCAATAACCTCATTGATTCCAGGTTGTCCTGTGGCAGGTTTGAAGGGAGGGTATCGCTGGCTTGTTAAAGGGATGTTCTTGCTTGCTTGTTTCAGAGATTCCTGGATTTCTACTGGTGTTCACAGTTCAAGAAGGTTGTTGATAAATTGTAGAGGGTCCAAAGAAGAGCAATGAGAATGACTCACAGATTAGAAAACCTTACAATGACAAACACAAAGAGCTTAATCTTTAGCTTTGCAAAGAGATGGTTCAGGGGTGGCTTGATCACAGTCTATAAGCACTTACAGGGGAAACAAATATTTTGATGATGGGCTCTTTAATATAGCAGAAAAAGGTATAACAATATCCAGTGCCTGAATGTTAGAGCTAGACACATTCAGACTGGAAATAAGGTGGACGTCTTTAACAGTGAGAATAATTAACCATTGGAACAACTGACCAAGGATCGTGGTGGATTCTCCATCATGGCAATTTTGAAATTGAGATTGGATGCTCTAGTTCAAACTGAAATTATTTAGGGAAAGTTCTGTGGCTTGTATTATGCAGGGAGTCAGACTGAATAATGACAATGGTCCTGTCTGGCTGTGGAATGCATTAATCGATGAATAATCTAATAATAATATAATATATGGAGATAGGTCTATCTCATAGAACTGGAAGGGACCCTGAAAGGTCATTGAATCCAGCCCCCTGCCTTCACTAGCAGGACCAAGTACTGATTTTGCCCTAGATCCCTAAGTGGCCTCCTCAGGGACTGAACTCACCAATTTTCAAACCACCTGTGGTTTTACTAGGGTCCTTTTGACGCCTTTGTAACTTGCTGGAGCAAGTTCAGGACTGGCTGCTCTGCACTTTGCTGCTTGATGTCCAGAGAAGAGAAGAGCAAGAATTCAATTCAATTGTTTTAGTTTTGCAGCAGGGCGTATAGCAGGTTGCAGAGTTAGTGTCTTCAATCTCTCTCTTCCAGGGTGCTTTATTTATACAGGAAAGTGAACAAATCAAAGAGAGAGAGAGACCATGTGCCCATCTGGCTTTTATGCCTAAGTCCCAGGGTGATCCATATTTCACTGGCTACAAGCCATACATACTGCTGGTGATCACGTCCTAGTCTCAGTCTAGATTTCAGAGTTGCATTCCTGCAGTATCCAGCAGATGATGCAGATGTGTTGCAAATAGTTTCTGGACTCAAATTCTGTCGGAGGGAGAATGGCTGAAAGAGCTTTAAGACTCCCTTTTGAATGGTCCCCAAATCTAACAATTTTTAATTAATAGGAATTTCTTTTAAATAATCTCTTAATCTGATGAGAAATTTTTAAACAAATTGTGTGTGTGTGTGTTTCCACCTTTGCAATATTTGACCTTTAAAATACAGTTTAGACTCTCAAGAGTGTAACAGCCCTTTTAGGAAACAATTCCTGCCATGAGAACGTCTGGCCTTTTTAAACAGGCACATCTGTCAGACGTAACCAGGCAAAATACTATGTTAAAATGGAGTTAAGATTGGGAGACACGTCAGTAGCATGAGGGTAAATAACATTACATTGCAGTTATTCCACAAACAGGCATTACAAACCCAGGAAGTCAGAGTTCAGGTTAAAATTAACAGAGGAAGGGAGAGCTCAGTGGTTTGAGCATTGGCCTGCTAAACCTAGCGTTGTGAGTTCAATCCTTGAGGGGGGCCATTTGGGGATTGGTCCTGCTTTGAGCAGGGGGTTGGACTAGATGATCTCTTGAGGTCCCTTCCAACCCTGATAATCTATGAACCTTAACTGTGCCCCAAAGTGAAGCCATCCAGTAAGCAGATAGTTAGGACTCCTGTCTCTTGAGTTTGTGGTGCCAGATTAGATTACACTGATTTTTAACAATACATTTTTTTTCAAGTATCTTTTGCTCATGGCCTCAGTAAAGAGCTGGGGTCTGGGGGGAGTTGCGTTTGAAGAGAACAAACGGATGAGTAGAAATATTATGGTTGAGGGGAAGAAAGTGGAGATTTGGGAGGACAAGGGGAAACACCATGTGCACGGGTCTGGGGTGGGGGGAAAGGGTGTGTTTGGGGAAGGGGGCTGTTTTAGGGAGACTGGTGCTACTTGAAGTGAGTGGGGAGGAAGGAGCCCAGTCCCAGTGTCCCCAGGGCTTAAGGGCTACTCCTGCCTCAGTTTCCCTGATGGTGCCGCCTGGGTGAGCAGTGCCTCCAAGGCAGCAGTGCCATGAGGGAGGCATGCAAACAGTGATACCTGAGTTTAGCATGTGGCTACAAAGCAAGGGCAGCTGGGCCACGTCACCTATCAATGAGAATTCTTGACACAAATCCAGCCTTGCTCACCTATCTGACTCGTTGCAGCCGGCAGAACTGTAGCATGCATATCAGCTATAGCGGAAGGGTGCTTGGTTATCTCTGATATTACAGTGGCCACACGTTAGTGCCCTTGCCTGCCAGCTGGGAGCCGTATGTCTTCTGCCGGATTCTCTGTGCCTTTGGGCTGTGAGCCAGTTAGCATCCAGGATCAGCAGAGGAGGTTTCTAGAAAGGTTTCTGTAGATCCCCAGCGTCTAAACAATGGCTCGGTGAAAGCGTAGGCTCCAGGACGCTGAACAGCAGCAGTAACAAACATCCCACTCTGGTCTGGGGTTTGCTAGTGTTCCGCTGCTGCTCCGGGAAAGTTGTCCAAAGGCTAAGGAGATAGAACAAAAATGGGGAGGTTCTTCAGGAGCACGGCCCTGCCCATCTGGCCCTGCCTCCAGAAGGCTGCAAAGGGGTCTGCGGACCTGACCTGCAAAGAAGAAAGGGGCCTTGAAGAAAGGGGTGGAAACAGCTCCCTGAGAATACCGGTTGTGCAGCTCCCTGGATGGGGCATCCAGCATGATGTAGGCAAAAACTCAAAATCATTTGAGGACTCTATGATGTGCAGCAGTTTTACAGGCCGATAGTGCAGGCAGGGGAACTTCTTTAATAAGAAATGGTGGGAGGAAAGGGGAAGGAGAGAGAGAGACATGTCAGGTCTAGAGACGGGAAGCCCATGAAGATCCACATAGACAAAACTGACTCCTCCTAGCTACATTTAAAATCCCGAAATAAAACTTTTACCCCAATATCTTCTGTAGTGCTTTACATCCATAGATCTCAAAGCACTTTCCCAAAAAGGCTGGTAGCATTCTCCCCACTTTACAGACAGGGAAACTGAGGCACAGATAAATGAAGTGACTTGCCTAAACTCACCCAGCAGCCGAGCTGGGAATAGAAGTCAGGTCTCCTGAGTCGCAGTCCAGTGCTTTAGCCACGAGGCCACACTGCCTTCCCAATGCTAATCCTGGTTTTAAATGTGCAGTCCCAACAACCCCAAATGCTCAAAAATTGAGAGTCCAGCCCCCCAAAATCATGAGTTTCTTTCTAATGGTGGGTTCTCCTTAACTGCCTTCTGATTATTGAGTCTTTGGGTCATGTTGCCAAGCTTTTCTCTGCAAGCCGGAGGGCTAGAAACATTTGGCAGCATTGAACTTAGCCCTGCAATCTATAATTATTATCCATCATCTCCTATTTGTATTACCAAGACCCACTGTGCAGACACAGAACAAAAAGATGGTCCTTGCCTCAATGGGCAAACACTGGCACGTGATTGTCACTGTGACAATAAGCGAGGATTTAGTCATGGGTATTTTTAGTAAAAGCCATGGACAGGTCACGGGCACTAAACAAAAATTCACAGCCCGTGACCTATCCATGACTTTTACTAAAAATACCCGTGACTAAATCTTGGGATGGCTGCTGCTGCAGTGGGAGGGGCATCCCGGGGGGCCGGGGCCAGAAGCACCAGCTGCTGGGATCTGCTGGAGCAGTGACTGCTCCAGCCACCCCGGGGACTACTGCTGTGGGGGGGCATGCTCTGGGGGGCCATTGCTGTGGGGAGGGTGTGCCCCAGGGGGAGGCTACTAGGGCAAAGGCTGCTCTGGCCACCCCAGGGACCGCTGCTCGGATGGTCCCCAGGGCCAGCTGCACGGCCACTGCAGAAGTCACAGAGGTTCGTGGAGAGTCACGGAATCCATGACTTCCATGACCTCTGTGATAGACAGGGAGCCCTAAGAACAGGAACACTTCATGAGCAATTCCATACAGAATGCTAAAAAAGCAAGATACTAGGAAGATTTTTGCCACTGAATGCAAGGTAAATTAATTCTAGAGGATCCTATTAAAACTCAGTTGCTTTGGGGCATGTGTTTCTCATCGCATTGGGGTGTAACAATGGTCTGCTGGTAAGATTGATAAACGTTCAGGGTATCATTTGTATCCTCATTTTTCCCAATCCTTTATTTTCCAGTTGAACACGACAGAGACATCTTCTACCAGAAGCCTTACTGGAAGGAATTTCGATTTGACCTGACCCAGATTCCAACTGGAGAATCTGTAACGGCTGCCGAGTTCCGAATTTATAAGCTGCGAAGTTTCACGCGTGATGTCAACAAAACTCTTCACATCAGCATCTATGAGATCATGAAGGCGTATTCCAACAGGTGCAGCGAAACCGACTGGTGCCTCTGAGCTGGAAACAGAAAAAATGTTTTTTCTTACATAGAGCTAGAAACAAATCTGGGTTCTTATGAGCCGAAACTGTAGTGCTGCTTTTTCACTTCACAATGTTCAGTTTATGTGCAAACCTGAGTACAACTGGGACATGAGAATTTCCGATTCTGTGGGGAAATCATTCCCATGTATTTCAATAGGTGGCAGTAATTGAATAGGTAGCAGTATAGCTGTCCCATCTGGACCAAGGGCACTGTCAAGCTTTTTCACTCGTGGACATTGGGGAGCAGGCTTTTTCAGAGCAAATGTCAGCAATTATGCCACCCATTATTATTTGATTAGTAATGCAGGAGCAGCTAGAAGTCGTAGCCATAGATCAGAAGCCGTGTGTCCTCGGTGCTGCACAGACACACAACAAAAAGACCCTGCCCCGAAGAGCAGTCAATCTAAGCAGGTCATGTTATCTACCTTCAGCTGATTTGACTTATCTATTTTTCCGTTTCTGTAGGGAATCTGACTTATTCCTGTTAGATCTTCAGGAGCTCCAGGCTGGGGCTGAAGGCTGGTTGGTTTTTGATGTCACAGCTGCCAGCAACCACTGGTTAGTAAACCGTAAACACAACCTGGGCCTGCGACTTTACGTGGAGACAGATGACGGTAAGGCTAACTCAGGCACTGGAAGGATTTAAAAGTCCTGCTGCTTTTCAAGATCTAGCTAGATCTTGGTGTGATGCACCTGGGTGTAAGGAGAATATCCAATACAGAGCTCGCATCAATGTCTTTTTAAGGCATTGACGTTAATGCACTTCCTAGTGTAGGGTATTCTAAAAGGATAAGTTTAATGTAATCCTTGCCTGAAGGGAGTCTCACGTGTCTTTCACTGTATTAACCTTTCCTAATTTCACCCACGGATAAAATCCATTCCAAGTGGTGTACTTCAGAGATCGTCCTTGAGGCTAGGAGAACATAATTGCTCTTGTTGGTCCCCTCTCTCTGCAGTATTTCCCTTTCAATAAGCATGCTGCTAAGATCAGGCTATTTTGGTTTGTGGTGGTGCATAAAACCTTGAGTAAATGTGTCCTCTCTGTCTGGAAACTGCCCAGGGCGGGTGGGTGGATAGATCAACACTGGTTCTAAACAGCAAGGGCCAGAGCCACAGCTGGTGTAAATCCGTGACTTCGGTGGAACAATGCCAGCTTACGCTAGCTGAGAATCTGGCCCTTGGTTGGTTGGTTTGTTTTCAGTCAGCCTGAAACAATTTGCATCATAAGATTTCTCTTTCTCCTAACTGCCCACACTAACGGACGTCAGAATCAGGCTCAGATCCTCAGAGGTAATCAGCACCTAGTTCCCGTTCAAATCAATAGGAGCTAGGCACCTTGGAGGATCTGGGTCTAGGGATTCAATCAGCTGAGCCACTGCAGCGACTGCTCGTACTGTGCGGTCTTTTTCCTGTGAGGAGTTGGTTTTGAGCTGTGCCGTTCTGGGGATAGCCTAACAGTAAAGATTGTTCACCTCAGTACTGAGCTGTGTAAATCACCTTTCCCCTTTGCAGATGGCCCTTCTGCTCAGCCGGTGTGTTCCTGGGTTATTTATATGCATATCTCTTAGTTTAAGGATAGTCTCTGCCTGCCAACCAAGAACATGGCCTCTTAAAACACAGAGGATTCCCTTTGTGCCGCCAGTTGCCACCAGAGACAGTGATCACGCTGCCAGTCACTCATGAGCTAGTCGGTTAAGCTTGGTTAGCGGCAGAGGTAGAGCGGTAACGGTGCTAGCTGAATTGATCTCAGTACCTGATTTTATTTTCATTGCATTGACAGAAACCCAGATGAGTCCTTCTGAATGAGGACTTAGATAGGGTCCCCATCCTTTGAGGCTGGTGACCAATGGTTGGGCCAATTTGAATTTACTGTGCAATGGAAATACCTCGAAAATTCTCTTCAGAAGTTTAGGAAGGAAAATGCTTCCCTCCGGGTCTTCCTCAGACTAGCTGATGCTTTGGCTGTTAGTCTCATTCCACAAAGCACGTAACCCCGGGCTTAAATTCCATCATGTTGCAATGAAGTCAGTAACCCTTTGGAAACCTCTTGTGCCATCTTGTCCAAAGCTGGATCCCTACACGTGAGACCATCCTCCTTTGCAGAGGGTCTCATGTCCTGGGGTGAGATGTTTTTTCCAGAAGTGCCTGAGTGAGTTAGGAGCCTAACTCTCATTTTCAAAAGTGACTTAGGAGCCACTGAGACTTTGCCCCATCCATGTTCGTGTTTGGAAGCCAGCACCTGTTCTGCTCCCAGGCTCCATGAATGCAAAGTGGGAGGGAGTCCTAGCACTGAATATAGCGCTTCCATTTTGCTTCACTTGCCCTATGGAGAGCATCCAAGACTGTAATGGTGAAATTCTGGACCAGGGAAACGCTGAGGAGCTCAGAGGAGAGTGTTATCTTCCTTAGAAAAGGCTGAAAAACTTGAAATAATTCGAGGAACTTGCTGCTGTTTGGATTTCCTGTGGATCTCTCATTTCCTTGTCTTTTCTACCCCATTTCATCTTCCCTACAATTATTGCTTCTCGCTTTCGATCCTGGATTTGAATTCTTACTCTGGTTTGTCCGGTCTTCCGAGCAGAGCGATTTAGCTCACAAAGCATGTCCTCCGATTGGACAATGACGGTAATGTCTCTTTAATGTGTTGTATGGAGGCAGGCTGCACTTCCTGTCCATGCAAAGAGAGGCCCATTCGTTTGCTCTGGCTCTACCAACGGAGCACCTGGCAGCCCTGGGTACTCGTCTCTTGATGCCAAAATCTGGATTATGAACACACAGAGGGTGAGGGAGGAAAGGTGGCTGGCTGAGTGGAAATAATAGAATGCAAGGAGATGTTACACTAGAAAAATCCTGGGACACTACTGGGGTTTGGTTTTATAGATTTTTTTTTTTTATTTAAATGTTCATCTGCCTTGTTTCCCTCCCCCACCCCTTTGATTAAAGAGCTTAGTTTTACAGCCTAACTTGCATATGTGATGGAACGAACTTGTGTTTTCGGCCCATCGTAGGGCAGAGCATTGATCCGGGCTTAGCAGGACTGCTGGGTCGGCGTGGGCCACGCTCCAAGCAACCTTTCATGGTCACCTTTTTCCGGGCAAGCCAAAATCCGGTCCGAGTTACTCGAGCTGTCAAGCAGCTAAAGAAGAGGCAGCCCAAGAAAACGAACGACTTACCGCATCCAAACAAGCTTCCAGGGATTTTTGGTAAGAGCTTTGGGTTAGAGACCCAGCTAGCTAGAGAGAGCACAAAGGCTGTATTTACAGTCAAGAAAATGATCTTTATCTAAAATATCATTTTCCTCTGCTGTGCTAACCATGGTATATTTTGTTAGCCCCTCCCTCCTTCAGGAATTTCTCTTCTGGTTGAAACACATGGCTCTGATGTGTCCTCAAGTGAGTTCCAGATGAACTAGGTTATGAGAGAGTTCTCCCCCTGCCCCCCGAATAGGAACCATTAAGTGGATTATGAAGCCAAAGAACAGAGAAACTGTACTGTCCGCAATGGCTTCCTGAAGGAAAGGACTTTATTAGACTTTCTAGGTAGTGGTATGTCTGAATACTGAATCCTTTAAGGATGCTATTAATATTAGCATCAGCTTCAAAACCATCCTTAGAATGGAGGAGAGCCTGAAAGGCATCCCGTTGAAGTTGAGACGTTTTTGACGCATGGCCAAGCGTCAGCAGAGATGATGGTTAGGAACACAAAGATATGCTTCTTTCAAAGTCTCTCTGGGATTAGGGAGTCATTTGGGGCCCATTCCTGAATGATTAAGGTTAGATTTCTCCATGCTGAATCGCTGTTTCTTGATCTACGAGTGATTACATCTAGAACCAGTATGAAGCCTTCACTTCTTTTGGTGACCCAGAGTCTGTGATAATGTTTTCTGGCCGCATCCTTCAAGGGAACCAATGTTTCTAGGGGTTCTAGCTTCTCCAGGCTTTCTGGGCAAGCGTGTGGCTTTTAAAAATGCAGAAATGTAGGGTGGAGATGTAAGTGGGGGAGGGAGGCAATCTAGGAACTCAGCAAGGTAATAAACTCAGATTATTTCAAGATACTCCCCACCCACGCACTGCTGTCTGTGAGAAATGGAACGAGTCTAAAAACTGAAGAAACTCTTAAGCCTTCTCACTAAGCAGAGGGGCTCTGAGGCTAGTGGGGCTTCATTCTCAGGTGGAGCTAGAGTTGCCAAAAGACATTCCGAGATCCCAGGGGATTTTGAAGCTTCAAGGTGCCACGCTGTTGGCAGTTGCCACGGAGCTGGTGAATCCAGCAAGCTGGCCAGGTGCTCCTGGAATCAGAACCAATGTCTCGAGGAGCTCCTGGCTGAAGCAAAAGGAAGTCCAAGGAATCCGTCAGTGCTTTCTCCAGTAACCCTCCAGCTGAATTATTAAATTCAGATTGGGTCAGGGTGAGCCTGGACATAGCATCAGTAGCTAAGATTTTGAATCAGAGGTCCCAGTGGGTCAGGGTGTTGCAGAAACAGCTCCTGTCACCTGCTATGTTAAAGACAAAGGATATGCCTAATCTGAGGGATTTTCAAGTTCTTCTGGAACAGCCTCTCTTATACTGGTGCTAGCAAATACTCAAATAAAATAGGGTAACTGGTGAGATTTGTATGTTTGCTATTTTGAGTGACAGGTATTTTCTCATCCCCCCCCCTTTCTTTTTTTCTAGATGACTTTCATGTCTCTGAAGGCAGACAGGTTTGCAGGAGGCATGAACTCTATGTCAGCTTTCAAGACCTTGGATGGCTGGTAATTCCACCCTCTGCCCCTTGTTTCTTTAGCAGTAAATTCATACCCAGGAAAATTAAATGGGAAAGTAGCCCTTCCTTGGGGCTCACCTTCACTCCTTCACGAACACAAGGCAATTTAGAGCATGTGAACTCTGCCTCACTTTGATCTTACCTGGGAAATTTTACAGGAACTTGCTTTAACAACATCATTGGCGTTACTAAGAAAAAAACGAACTGATACAACCTGAAATCCATCAGTGACCCTGAATGAGGAACTCTCCAGTCAATATAAAAATCAAAATAAACCCTAACTGTTGACATTTCCCCTCGCCCCACTATGAGTAGCCTGATTGTTTCTGCATATGTCGGAGAACTGAATGAACGAGTGTAGTCGTGCTGCTTAACTATCGAAAAATCTTTCTCTTTGCAGGATTGGGTGATTGCACCACAAGGATATTCCGCTTTTTACTGCGAAGGAGAATGTGCCTTTCCTCTGGATTCCTGCATGAATGCAACCAATCACGCCATCCTGCAGTCACTAGTCAGTAGCTTATTAATGTGTATGTGCATTAATAGCTTGCAGGGCCCCAGGGTCTGCACAGGATCATTAACATTTGGAGTAGCTGTCAGAAACTTGGTGGTGTATAAATCAGGTCACAGCAGAGAGATAAAAGTGCAGTCCAAGGGCTGGTGTACTAGACACAGAAGAATCTTTTCATGACCCCCAAGTGAGATGTTATATTTTTGTTTTAAATAGACAGTCATAGAATATTAGTATTGGAAAGGCCCTCAGGAGGTCATCTAATCCAACCCCCTGCTCAAAGCAGGACTAATCCCCAGATGGATTTTTACCCTAGTTCCCTAAATGGCCCGCCACAAGGATTGAACTCACAACTCTGGGTTCAGTAGGCTAATGCTTAAACCACTGAGCTATCCCTCCCCACAATTCAGATCTGGATCTGGGCCTGGGCCTTCTACAAGTCTGAGGGCATTTGGATTCAGAAGTCTAGTTCAGATCATTCTAAAAAAAAAAATCTGTGTCATTAAAGGGGTCGGAATGACACGGTGATTTTAATCTGGTTGGGATTTGCCTACATGGGCAGGTCAAGGAATCAACAGGAAATAATGGAATGAACACCTGATTGGCCAGCTTTGTTTCACACGGCATGCTTTGCAGACTCGCAACTCACATTGCAAAATGCCTTCTGGTACAATTCCATTTTTCACTCGATTTTTCAGACAAATAATTTCTTGGGGTTAAAAGTTTCCAACTGTGGTGAAAATGACTATTGCCTGTTCTGATTAATTCCTCCCCAACCTTGCAGTTAACTAGAATATGGTTAATATTTGAAAACCTGGAACGAGTTTTCAGGGAGGTGTGTTGCCTTTGCTAGACTGAAAAGTTTGATTTGTAGTCTCTGCCTTTAGGACACCTTGAAAATGCTGCTTGATGCATATTCCCAGTAGGAGATATCCCTCCTGCCCATTTACACATATGAGAGTACACATCTTTCCCAAGATTAGGAGGCACCATGGGGACTTAAATCTGGAGACATTTAATGCACCATTATAGTTCTGAAAGCAAAGCACTCACCAGGCAGGAAATTCCCAGCAGAAAGGCTTTCTACTGCAACATTTTCCCAAGCACACTACACGTGCTTTAACTTCTGGGATTTCCTGACCACTGAGTGCTTGATGTCTCCATCTTAGAGTTGCACTGACTCTCATTTTAGCATTTAATTCCATGGGGTGTAGACAAATTGCTCCGCTGCATTCGGCTGAGAAAGGGCAGTTTTGTGATACAAAATATTATTGGTTGTTAATATTCATATATGGGAGCAACCAGAAGCCCCACTCAGGATCAGGCCACAGTACAAAGACACAGAGAAGTCCTTCCTTTAGTGAAGTCAATGGTAGTTTTGCTACTGTTTTCAGTGGGGCCAGGATTTCACCTGGGTTCGCTAATACCAAACCCTTTATGACTGATCCTCCTGTTCTGGATGCCTTTAGGCTTTGCCTTTAAACTTAAATCCTCCCAAATCACAATTCCAGAAACATAATATGTATAGCAGCACAGAGTCCTGTGGCACCTTATAGACTAACAGACGTATTGGAGCATGAGCTTTCGTGGGTGAATACCCACTTCGCCGGGTGCATACTATACGTATAGCAACCCCCTGAAACTGTGTGACATGTATCAGTTCCACTGCTCTTCAGGACCGGACCTTCCACGGACTGATGTGAATAGCATCTAGTTGGGAAGGGCAAAATGAACTGGAAGTTTAAAAAAAAAAAAATCAAAGCCAAGATTCTCAAAGGTATTTAGATGCCCAACTCCCATGTATTTCAGTGGAAGTTGAACCCCTAAATACCTTTGGGAATCTGGGCCCTACTGCCAGCCAGTTTTCTGTCCTGAAGTAGTGCAGCGTGACAGCAAAACACCAGCTTCTGTAAAGGGAGATTCTGAATTGCCCTGAAATAAACGAATTGCACGTATTTGGCAGGGAGGGGTGCATGTGCCTAGGTAATGACTTACAAGCTACTAGCCTTGCATGATATGGGGCGTCACTGGCGGAATTCCTCGTCACCCGGAGAACGAGTCAAGGCAGTGTCACTTTCAGAAGGGAGACAAGGTTGTGTACTTAGTACTTTTTGCACAACATTAATTTTCAGTCTGGACACCGAACACCCACGGGGGAGGGCTTACCTTCCACTTGCACCTAGAAGCTGATCTAAACAAAATATTTTATTCCTGGGTAACAAAAACACCAAGTTTTAAAGCTGCATTCTCTTACCTGCGTATTTTCTAACTGAGGTTAGTATATTCCGTGACAAGGGCGCTGCACAGAAATCTCAGTTTAACTGATGAGTGGAGCCATGAGATTGAGTCCAATATAAACTGCAGTAAGAGCTGCCAAAAGTTTAGAATAAATATTTGGATGAAAGCTGAAAATAATCTAGCCATTCAATCAGAGCCTTTTTACAGGTAAGAGCTGCGCTCTTTGAAGCTTTTTCTTTTTACTAACTCGAAAAACCACATGTTTACCTTGAGATAGCTCATTACTCCCTGCTACAAGTTCCTTATCCTGCCGGGAACCTGCAGAGGAGCAGCCATTTGTCACCAGTGAAAATTCTCACACCAGCTTGTTTGCCTCCACAGGTCCATCTGATGAAGCCGGAGGCTGTTCCCAAGGCCTGTTGTGCTCCCACCAAGCTCAGCGCAACCTCTGTCCTCTATTACGACAGCAACAACAACGTGATCCTCAAAAAACACCGCAACATGGTGGTGAAATCATGTGGCTGCCACTGAAGCCCCCGAGGCAATGCGATCGCTGGTTTCGTGGTGAGGAAAAAGAACTATTTTAACAGGTCTGAATCCCATCTATAGTGCCGAAGTCCGTAAGAGTCAAATGCCTAGTTGTAGACGAGACAACACTTTTATTATCCTACTATACTTCATGAGACTAGAGACGGCAAATCGGGGTCTGCTTAAGTCACGTTGTGTTTCTGGCTATTGGGTTTTGTTATAGAACTGTATCTAGCTGCCTCCTGGATTATTACTGGATACAGTTTAGACTGCACCGATGACTAGGCCGAGGAAGGCAGGACTTGAGCTGCTTCTAAATCTTTCAGTATCTACTTACTTATGTCCAAGTATTATGGTTTTTAACAAGCACTTGCATTTCTCTAAATGAAAACACGGTAAGCCAATTAAATAGCTGGCTAATGAACCCTCTCCTCCCATTTAACGTTTGAAAATTCATCCAACTGGGAAAATAACCTCGAGCTAAGGCCATGGTTATAAAATAAACCCCTCGTTTGGAAAGTAAACACTTTATGTTTGTTTTTAGTAAATGTCACGACCTAGTAGCATGGACACTATTTCTCGGCGAAAGCCCCTAGGGTCTGCTAAAATTGTACCCAATATTTGTTTTGTGGGGAGGGAATCCTTTATTGTGTGACAGCTTCAGGTCAATTTGTTTTCTATGGGCTAAGTCATTTGAAGTGATGCCTAAACGAAGGTTTCGGGGGCAAAAGAAGAAAGATCTAAGGAAAGGATCCCTTTAATGTTGCCTTATCCTATGGAGACCGCGTTCTAGTTCTTAGGTCTGTAGCTGTGCCTCAGTTTCCCCATTTGTAAAAATGGGGATAATGATGCTCCCTTTTTTTTGTAAAGTACTTTGAGATCTACAGATGAAAAGTGCTATATAGGAATTAGGTAATATCATTCCCCTTCCTGCATAGGAACAGCTATACTTGCATCCTTACTAGGGGACACTCTACTGCTTAAATCAGTGGTGCGCAAATGGGGGGGGAGGCAAGAACCTGGGGTCCCACAGGACCCACTACCATAATAGCAGGAACAGGATAAAAATAGATTGTGGGGCAGGTGCAGGATTTTAAAAAAAAAATAGTCCTCCTGCTCTGCAAACCATGTGAACACCCCAGCCAGAAGTCACTGCTCTCTGGCCACCCAGCTCTGAAGGCAGTGCTGCTGTCAGCAGCAGCACAGAAGTAAGGATGGCAATGGAGCATGGGGCGTGACAAATTCTGCGCCTTCACTGCTATTATTACCTGTGCTAGCTTGATTAAAGCTCCCCTCGGTATGTCCAGCTGTGCTATAATCCCACCTTTCCTGGCCAGCCTTTTAGAAGGGACCAACTCCTGCCTCAGGAATTGCATACTGAGCTAAAATGTTCCCTTCCTAGAAATCTGCTTCTCCCGTACCTGGGAAAGCAGAGGTGTGGAGCAGGAAAAGCAATCCTTGTTCACCAGCTCTCCTTTTTATGCAAATTGAATGTGCCAATCTTAGTTCAGAGCCTTGGGGGGAATATAATGTATTGGCCTACGGTCTGTGGGTGACAGAGACAAGCTTTCAAGCTACACCGAGCTCTTCCTCAGGTCTGGGATAGGTGCTGAGCGTGTCAAACTGCTAGTTTAGCAGTAGTTCTTCACTTGCTACAGCACACACCCCAGAGATGGTGTTTTTTATTCACTTTCCTCAGCAGTTCAGAGAAGAATTCATCTGCCAAAGGGCCTAACACACACCGAGCACTCACAATCCCCTTGACATCTGAGTGTGATGCCAATTGTCCTGCTTTTTATTGCAAGGCTCACGCTAGCTGGGATGTTCCTTAAAGCGCCAGCTCCCAGAATCATGGGATTATGGGAGGATCTCAACTTTTATTCAAAAGTGCCTAGAGTTAGGGGTCGGGCTGTTGGGCAGCAGCCAGGTTTGTCCAGGTGCCCCCTGCAGCATCAATCTTTGCACAGCCAGGGGATGCCTTTATGAAGTGCGTTCAGCATTAGCCACTCCCCTCAAAGTGGAGATGCTTATGTGGCTATTATGTCAATAATAATGTTTATAATCTAAACGTTTGAACACTCAGTGGTTTCGGCACTTTTTTTTCTCCTTGAACTTGCTATTTCTTTCTGAGTGCTGCCAGATCTGAAGGGACAGCTTAAGGCCGATTCCCTGGAATTGGGCCCTGCGCCTAAGAGGGCCCCACGCCCATGGCACCTTAATTTTTTTTTACGTACCCGGCGGTGGTCCGGGTCTTCGGTGGCACAGGGGGCGGGGGTTCCTTCACTCGCTCCGGGTCTTCGGTGGCACTTTGCGGGCTGGGGGAGGAGTGAGTGAAGGACCCCTCGCCAGTGGGTATTCGAATCAGGCCCTGCAGTTCCTAAAGCTGGCCCTGGGTTGAAGTTTCCATTAAGATGTTCTGGTGCTGGTTTTATATTTTACATGAGGTGCAGTGGACAGGTGTTGAACGGATGGGGACTTAGTGCCCTCTGCTGGTGGAAATTGGACACTACAGCGTCCTGGAGGGTCAAATGACACAAAAATTAAGCAGACTGGTTTGGGGTGTGTTTTTTGTGTTTAACCAAACCACCTCTCAGCTTCCCCTGGCTCACGGTGGAGCAGACCCGAGCACGCTCTTAGGCAAGGGGAGAGCAGGATGGGGATTGTCAGCGCTGCTGCTCTGCCTCTGGGGCCTAAAGCCCCCTGCTTGTTCTGCTACTAAGGGTCGATGGACTCCGGGCTCCACACCAGAGCAGATGATGGTTTGAGGTAGCTGGGGGTGATGCGATGGCCTAGGTCCTTGGTGCATCTGTTTCCCACCTGCTGCCCCAGCTTTCCCCTCAGAACCAGAACTGGACGTTACTGCTAATTCAAGCAGAAGTAACTGCTGCTGAGATTGCCCATGGATGCTTCCATGCAGCCCCAATGCAACTTGGCCCACAGGAGCCTGGTGCCTGAGGCAGGGGTGAACCAGCAGGCAGACAGCCTGCTCCAGGGCCCTGTGGCTTCCCTCTGTGAGTTAGCAGCTGCTCTAACCTGCCTCTCACCAGGCCACCTGCTGAACTCTGAATTCTCTGGGCCTCTTCTAATGCTCCTGCTTGTACAGCGCACCTCTCCCTGGGCAGGAAAACACCCTTGCTTCAGGGTTCTGCCATAAACATAAGTAAATTGTAATCAACAATCCAGTTTCAGGGCTTGAGCACATCTCTAACTAGTAGCGAGGAGGCTGAGCCCTCATTTGGGGGACAGATTATTCTCCTGTCTACTCTCCTAAAATTATCTTTCATCTTAACCTGTTTCTCTGCAGCAGTCGCTACCGGCTCCTGCTGCAGACAGGACACCGGATTAGCTGGCCTCAGGGTCCGCTCCAGTCAGGCAATGCCTAGCATCCTAAAACTGTGTCATGTTCCACAAAATTTGAGTATGAAGCTTTGTAAAAGCCTATTTTCCCTCAAACACCCCAATTAACTATGATTAGGGGATCACCTAGTGATTGAACAAAACATGATTATGTACAAGACAAAATGGTGAGCCGGTATTGTACGTAAAGAGAATTGAGGTAAAAAATCATCACTTGCAGAACAGCTAGGTGCTTCCAGTACTGCCGCATCTCCCCTTTGAGAAACCTCATCTGGTAACTGGAACAGTCAGATGTATAGGGTGGGGGAGGGAAAGTATTGTGTTCAAATGAAAAATTATTTGTGGTCATGCTTGAGTCTAAATGCAGAGATTAAAAACAAACATTATTTTAACCCCCTGATCCTGTAGTGCAAATTCTTACATCTGCAGACTGGGGGGGTGGAGGGGAAAGTTTTAATGTAAAACTGCTGCAATCATTCCCATGTTGGCAGTTATTCTAATAGGCTCCCCTCCCTTCAGGTTCTGGAATAGTGTAAAGAACAGTAAGTGTAGCAATTTAGGAACAGTCTGTCTTCTCTGCTGAGAAGGGTAGTCTGTTCTGCCTGATCCTGTCACCATGGTGCCATGATATGAGCCCAGTGTGACAACGGCTCAACGAGGAGACAGTAAAGGGTGTGTAGTTTGGAAAACAGCCTCCGTCTGACTGATTAACTTTCTAGGATGGCTAAGGCCTTGTGCTACGGGTACTAGCAACATTAGCCAAACGTATGTTACTGGGTGACATTTAAGGCCCATGGAGCTGCAGGTTGTCAGACCAGCTTGATACAAGGGTCCCTTCTGGCCTTAATCCACATAGCTGAAAGTGACCATCCTAGCCATTTTGGAATAACTCTTTTGTATAACTCCCACCTGTGGAGTTATAGCAGACAAGCTATGCTAGACAGTTTCCTTCTGTAGATAAGCCTTGAGAGACAAATAAACCAAGGACTTGTTCAGCGACCTTACCAGCAGCTCAAAGCAAAGTCACCTGTAGAGAAATCCCACAGCTGTCTGATGATCTGAAAAGCCAGGCCCAAGCCAGAGGAGACTTGCATTGAAAAACAGCATGAGACATCACAGCTGCCCTTCAGAGGATGTGACCCAGCTGTTGACAGACCATGCTCACTTTCCAAGCATGAAACTTGGAAAGTCCACAGCCAAGACCAGTGTGGCTTTCCCTCCGCTGCCCCAACCCAATTTCCTAAAATAACTGAGAATTAGACATCTGCAAACTCTTGAAACTAGCAAATACTTGAATGCAAAAGCCGCTCTAGGAAAAAGCAAGTGGGATCAACCTTCGATAGAGACAGGAAAGGAACAATGGGGAATGAAGGTGCCTGATGCTTACTAGCCTTCTGAATTTGCAAATGAACAAGCAAAGTGCATGCATGGCTTATGAAGAGGAGTTTTCCTTCTGGGTGAATAGCTGTATTGTACTTGCCTTCATCAACTCCCTAGCAACCTGCTTTTAGACTTTCTGTAAAACTATTAAGTTTTTCAAATGCAATTATAAGGAAGAACCTGTGTTCTTTTCTGCATGCAGCCACAACCCAACTGCCATCTACACTCCCAGTCCTGCTGACACTTAACTGCACATGTAACGTCTCATGGGATTAGCGCCAATGACTTCAACAGGCCTACTTGTGCATGTAAAGTGATACACGTACTTAACTTGGGCTGCAATCCTGCAAACACTTACGATCTCAAACCCTCATAAATGATGAAAGAGAAAAGTAAAGTAATAGGCTAATCCTGCATCGAGTCAAATCAATGAACAGTGGCACTGGTTTCAATGAATACAGGATCAGACCCCAAATGAAAAAAAAAAAAAAAGAGAGATAACTATGGAAAACGCAGAAGTGATTTTTTTCCAGATCAAAACACTTAAGCCTAATTGGGCAACCGTAAGGTTATGCTGTGGCCGCTAATGTTAATGCAAAAAACATAGTTATAGTTTTGATCTGCAATAGTCACAGCGAGTACTTCCTGTTTTCTTTTCCCCTCTTTTCTATATTCCATGTCACGTTCATTGCAGCTTGTTTGCTCGGCCTCCGCAGCTGCATATTAATTTCAGCTGGAAACTCCTGACTGCGGTCCCTGAAGGACGTGAAATAAATGTTCACCAACACTTTCTTTCAGTCCTAAACTTTTCAAAGCTGAAAACCTGTAACTACAAATGTTTGAGGTTTCTGCTCATTAGAATGATCGGTTTTTTTAGTCAGAGAGGTTGTGTTCCTAGTAGAACCAGGTCTCCTGATCCATCTATTTCCAGTTCTGCCACGGGCCAGCTGGGTGACCATAGGCAAGTCACTTCCCGTATCTGTGCCTCAGTTTCCCCATCTGTAAAACAAATAATGATACTAACCCTGTCTTTGTAAAATGCTTTGACATCTACTAATTAAAAGTGCCATATAAGAGCTATGTATTATTGGTTTTAGCTTAACTTACCAGCCACTCAGTACTAGACACACCCTGGCTTTTAGAATGGATTCTTTTGCCTTACAGCTACATTTTGTCCGAAGGATCACAGCAAACGAAGAGTGGAGGGAGAAGGTCTACCCGTAGATATGTAAAACCCCACACCATGTGTAGTGTTGAATATCAACATTTTTGTACATTTTAAAATATGTAAATCAAGAAATTAATGCAATTTTTAAATGTGAAATGCATGCATAACAGATACAATAGAAGATTCTACCAGACCCGTCTTGTCTCTATAAAAAATATGGTCAGTGAAGAAATATGTTTTATTGGTCCACCTTCTGTTGACGGAAGGTGCAAACTTCTGAGCTACACAGAACCCACTGCTGGGACCCTCACAGCTACAACCACACTGCAAACAAACAAATATAAAAACACACTTTGAGAAGCTCTCGCAGAGCAGTCTCCTTAAGGATAGCTTTGTAAGTGACACCGCCCCATGTATTCAGTAGTACCAAAGCAACTATCTAAAGGCAAAACAAGCTAGGCCATAATTGGAGACAAAGCCAGAGTCACTACTCTGCCCATATTCATGCCAGTGTGAACGGGAGTTTCTTTTTCAGACACAGAGACTCTCTCATTCAATATCGTTGCCATTCCAAACGGTATTTAACTCAGCTCTCCTGCGAGATTCCAAGTGATCTCCGACCCACACAAACCTGACAGGCTCTTTTTCATTTCACTTTTAAAAAATGAAGAATTACAAAGTGGTGGTTACAGAAAATGTTATTCCTGCTAAGGAAATGAGCTCGCTTTGTGCACTCAGACTTCTTGTGTCTATTATTTCAGCACCAACCCAACAGGTGAGACTAACCTTTCTTTCCTCTGTCGTGCAAATGGTAGCCACTGATAACGACCTGTGACATAAATCAACAGCTAAATGCTATTTGAGCAAACGCTAGGACATTGCCTGGAGCAGGATCCGCCACATTCAGGATGTTTGGGCTTAGACAGACACCTTGTTGCAGGAATTAGAGAGATGCGTCCCTTTCTGGGTGCAATCTTTCCTATGGTACCTACACCTCAGTTCCGTTCCCTCGCTTAGCGCAACCAGGGTTCAGTTTCTCGGAGGACAAAAACAGAGCCCAGGGCCATTTGCGAGCGAGTCTTTCCCAAGAGCTGCCTTGGCGGGAACGAACACACACAGACGCAAAGCGTAAACACGAACATCAGTGTCAGGGAAAGCTTTTCAGAGGGCCTTTCTGTCTAAAACCCATTCACAGTCACTGCAAATGCCAACGGTCGCGCTGTTTGTAGCTGCCATCCGCCTGCACCACATCAGCACTAAAGGGGTGCGTGAGCATAGCTCTAGACAAAATGCTGGTAGGGATTTTAGTGCAGAGGACAGTCCTTCGCTAGGGCTGTGCACTAGATGAACTAACTGATGGCACTGCCTAGCTCTTTTCATCCAGCGATCTCAAAGCATTTTACGATGCAGCTCGGTCTCAGTATCCCCATTTCACAGAAGGGCAAACCAAGGCATAGGGAGGTGATGTTGGAGGTCGGCTAGAAAGGCTGTTAAACACACTCACCCACTGGCTGCTAAACACACAAACCCAAAGCAGCTGGCTGAACAGCAGAGGGTCCGCAAGTAACTCCACACAACACAAGGCAGACTTCTGCTTCTTCAAACCTTTCCCGTGACAGCAACTTTCTTAGATTGTAAGAAACAGGTGGGGACTGTTGTTCGTACTTTGCTGACCTCTAGACGTTACCATGATCTGTGTGCTAAACAACACAACAGTGTGAGAATTCCAAGATAAGGGGCACCTTTTCGGTATTTTATAAAAGCTCTGCTTTATTTTAAACAAGTAAAAATTCTCTGCAGAAGACACCGGCAGGACTGGAGATGTTTGCAGAGGAGGGACACAGGATCCACTCCGGATTGGACAAACTATTGCATGTTTTTTTAAAGTTTCCTGTGGCCCCCTCGGGTGGAAAAGCACCCACTCATGAGCCTATGCTGTCTACTGACCAGATTGTCCAGCCCAAGCCAGTATGGTAGTTTCTAAAGAAACTATATAGCAGGTGGGACTTGTGGAGTAAGAAGGTGACTTTTCTTCTTGGCAGTCTCCAGTTCTTTTTTCCCCATCCAGAACAACTTCCAGCCTTCACCGCTCATCTGGTCACCCCATCCAGACTCCTGACAGACAGGGACTCACACATACTCCCCACAGTCTGAAATGATCACTTTCTCCTTGGGTTTCCCATCTTTGCTGCCTTGAGCCTTAAGACAAATGAAACAAGAAGTAAAGACAAATCTCCAAGTCAGACCAAAGAAACAATTGGGGAAACGTCCCGTTGTCTGCTCCCCGGATTCCTACCTCGATCTGCTGCACCACCTCCATCCCTTCTGTCACCTCTCCAAAGACCACATGCTTGCCATCCAGCCAGTCTGTTTTATCACAAGTGATGAAGAACTGGGAGCCGTTGGTGTTTGGGCCAGAGTTCGCCATTGATAACAACCCTGGGGACAAAATGTTATTATTGTATTGAGGTCCAGTCATGGAGCAGGACCCGACCATGCTGGGGGCTGGACAGGATGGTCCCTGCCCCAAACAGCTGACAAATACACCATTTATCATAGATCTGCTCTATGCTCACTGTTAAGAGCATCACCACATCTGGACTTTGACTGCCTAATACAAACACTCCTTCAGCAGCCCCCTCATCACAGGACAGCCACCAGGATCAAGAGAGAGACCGTTCGCTAGTATGTTTTCAGGTTCATAATACAGTGCTGCCCTCTGCTTCCTTTCTTCTCCTGTCTCAGGCTTCATCAGTCCCATTTATAATAAACCCATTACACATTGCCCCCCACAGTGTTTGTTACTACCATGTACCCTCCCGCCGTGCGTACAACACAATACGTATTACAAGGAGCGTGGCCAGTCCAAATGAGGTTGCAAGTTTAGATTTTTATAAAATATAGGATCCATCAAAACTGTCCCATGGAATATTACTGCCTCCTGCCCCCGTCCCTCCGAATGGAAATAAAAAATCCAAATCAACATTCCCTACAGTGTTTACAACCCAGCCTGCAGCACCACATTAATGCATCGGACACTGAGCACAACAAGCGTGAAATTGGCTAAGCTCAGGGACAGTGGGAGAGCTGAATGGCTAATATTGAGCCTCTTAGAGACACAGGACTGGAAATGACCTCTTGAGTCATCAGCTCCAGTCCCCCGCTATCCTAAGTGACCCCGTTGTACATCCTGCTCATAAACTCTTACTTCGGGGTCCCTAGTGCAAATCCAGTCTAGGGCAGCTGGGACCAACTGTTGCTATCATCTGATGGCTACTGGGCAGCTGCTTGGTGGCCTGCGTAAAATATGTTGGTGGCCTCATGACGTATGTGGGTGACATAGGTCACTTCCTAGGGGACAGGTGTCCGTATCACAAACCTCACCCACGGGGTTAGCATGGTCTCCCTTTGCCGACAAGCTAAGAAACAAGGGGCTGAATTGGCTACAGACAATGAAATCCTCTCCCACTCCTAGGCCACGTCCAGACTACCTGCCGTATCGGCGGGTTAAAATCGATTGCTCGGGGATCGATATATCGCGTCTAATCTAGACACAATATATCGATCCCCGAGCGCGCTTATATCGATTCCGGAACTCCATCAACCCCAACAGAGTTCCGGAATCGACACGGAGAGCCGCGGACATCGATCCCGCGCGGTGTGGACGGGTGAGTAATTCGATCTTAGTTATTCAACTTCAGCTACGTTATTCACGTAGCTGAAGTTGCATATCTAAGATCGATTTCCCCCCCCCCAGTGTGGACCAGCCCCTAGAGACGCTCTTTCCAAGTCAAGTTCGCAGCACATCAGTGGTGCAACGCGTGTATGTGGTGGGGGGAAGAAGGGTGTATGGAAGAGAAGGGCTGTATCCAATCTGTGGATGATGCAAGAGCTTCGCTCTCTGGCTACATCTATACCGTAGGCACCGCTGTCCCCTGGGCGATCGACCCCCACCCCCACTCTACCCCATGCCCTTGCCCCACTTACCCCCATTCCAACCCCTTCCACAAAGTCCCCATCCCAAGTCTGCCCTCTCCCTGCCAATATTCCAACTCCTTTCCCAAATCCCAGCCCCAGCCCCACCTCTTCCCCGAGCATGCCACATTCCTGCTCCACCCCCTCCCCTCCTGAAGTGTGCCAACACTGCCCAAACAGCTGTTTGGCGGCGGCCGGGCGGGAAACACTGGGAGGTGGGCAGAGGAGCAGGGACATGGCACACTCAGGGGAGGTGGTGGTGGTGGGGCTGGGGGTGAGGGGAGCTTGGCTGCCAGTGGCTGCAAAGCACCCGCTAATTTTTCCCTGGGGGTGCTCCACGGAGTCAGCGCCTACAGTCTTTACGGCAAACCACTGGCAGTGGCACATAGGGTACGTGTAGCTACCCACCACAGTGAAAAGCTGACTGCATGGCTACATGCGGCTGCGTAAGATTCTGGCAGAGGACAGTCAGTGGGACATGACTCTGCTAAATACCATCCGTGCAGCCGTGGGAGGCACGTCTTGGGCGTGTAGAGAGCCGTGTAGGGTACATACCACAAGGTTCTGGCGTGTGTCTATTCTACTATGCCAGGCCTCACCCCCTACGCTGCTATTTACGCCCATGGGAAGGGAGCAAGTAGCGTACTGTGTAGACAGAGGCTCAGAATCCAGCCCCATTTACTGACAACAAACTCAGTCGCCCCCCAAAAGTTCCAGCAATCTGCCCCAGGCAGTCGCAGCAACCTTTGCCCAAGCTGCCCCCCTAAGCCAGCCTGCTCCCGCGCCCACAGGATCTGGCCTTACCTGGTCCCGTGTGCTTCAGAATAAAGTTTTCATCGTCAAACTTCTTCCCGTAGATGGATTTGCCTCCGGTGCCATTGTGGTTGGTGAAATCTCCAGCCTGACACATGAACTGGGGGATGATGCGGTGGAAACTGCTCCCCTTGAAGCCAAAGTTCTTTTCGTGGGTGCATAAGCAGCGGAAATTCTCTGGGGGGGGGGAGAGGGGCCCCGCGGGACAGGGGAGGAAAGAACGCAAAATCCAAGTTCAAAATGCCAGCAGTGGGACTATATGCAGAAGCTCATCTTAGACCAGAGGTGGCCAACTGTGGCTCCGGACCCACATGCGGCTCTTCAGAAGTTAATGAGACTCCTGGTATAGGCACCGACTCCGGGGCTGGAGCTACAGGCGCCAACTTTCCAATGTGCTGGGGGATGCTCACTGCTCACCCCCCGGCTCCGCCACAGGCCCTGCCCCCACTCCACCCCTTCCTGCCCCCTCTCCTGAGCCTGCCATGTCCTCACTCCTCCCCCCACCCCCTTTCCCAGAGCCTCCTGCATGCCGCAAAACAGCTGATCGGGAGGTGCGGGAGGGATGGGGAGGCACTGCTGGTGGGTTGGAGGCACTGGGAGTGGGGTGGGGGAGCTGGTGGGGGGCTGCAGACGTATTACTGTGGCTCTTTGGCAATGTACACTGGTAAATTCTGGCTCCTTCTCAGGCTCAGGTTGGCCACTCCCTCTTAGAAAGTGCCTTACAGATGTGGCACACTCTCTCACCTGCTGTCATGGGCACAATGTCCGAACGCAGGAGAATCTGGATTCGGCCAGCGGGCTTGTTTCCAATCTTGATGTCCATGTACACCTGAGGATTGGCCCTGGACTTCTTAGCAGGAGGCTCACCCTAGGGAAGAGAAACAAAGTGATGTTCCCATAGGTTCTTCTTACATGTCTCCAGCCCTGAGCTCTCAGCCTTCAGTGGCTCATCGCTTAAGATACCCAGCACCGATGGGACAGCAGGCTGTGACGTTCCACCTGCTGGGCGTGGCTGCTCCCCCTCCTGCAGGGAACGTCAACCCTGCAATCAGGAGTGTGACTGCAGCCCATGTAGACGTACCTGAGCTAGCTTTACTCCAGCTCAAGTAACAAGAGCAGCGAAGCTGCAGCAGCATACGCGGCCCGAGTTAGCTGCTTGAGAACGTACCCAGGGTCCCGGGCTGGGCTGGACTCGAGTCTGGCCCATGCCCATGGACGCTGTTCTTGTGACTTGAGCTAGCTTTGAACTAGCCATCTTCAGTTTCTGTGGCATCGGAAAGGAATTTCTGAAGTAGCAAGGCCTGCGGCGCTACTGCCACGTGTCTGACACGCTGCAACTCAGAGAGACGTTTAAACCCACGACCCACCCAAACCCAGACTGTTTTCAACACATCCTTTTGAACGACGCAAAAGGAACAAGTCAAATCCACCACTTGATCCCTTCCTTCTCCACACAGAAGGCCACAGTCCTGTTGTTATAACCTTATTCCCAGATTCTGGACCTTAGCGTCCAAAATTTGGGGGTTAGCATGAAAACCTCCAAGCTTAGTTACCAGCTTGGACCTGGTACTGCTGCCACCACCCAAAAAATTAGAGTGTTTTGGGGCACTCTGGTCCCACTGAAAAACCTTCCCTGGGGACCCAAGACCCAAATCCCTTGAGTCTTACAACAAAGGGAAATAATCCTTTTTCCCTTCCCCCCTCCAGATGCTCCTGGAGAGATACCCAGACACAAGCTCTGTGAAACTACGCAGAGTGATTCCCCCTCTCCGTTCCCAATCCTGGAACAAAAGCACTTTCCTTTTCACCCAGAGGAAATGCCAAATCAGGCTAGCAATTCAACACACAGCTCTCCCCTTGATTTCTTCCTCCCACCAATTTCCTGGTGAGTACAGACTTAATTTCCCTGAAGTAAAGAAAAACTCCAACAGGTCTTAAAAGAAAACTTTATATAAAAAAGAAAGAAAAAATACAAATGTTCTTTTTGTATTAAGATGATACAACACAGGGTCAATTGCTTAAAAGAATATTGAATAAACAGCCTTATTTAAAAGGAATACAAATCAAAGCATTTCAGCACTTATATTTATGCAAATACCAAAGAAAAGAAACCATAGAACTTACTATTTGATTTTTTTGTCCTTACACTTAGAAACAGAAGACTAGAAAATAGAACTACTTCTCCAAAGCTCAGAGGAAACAGGCAGACAGACAAAAGACTCAGACACACACTTCCCTCCACCCAAAGTTGAAAAAATCCGGTTTTCTGATTGGTTCTCTGGTCAGGTGTTTCAGGTGAAAGAGACATTAACCCTTAGCTATCTGTTTATGACACGCCCCCCAAATTGCAGACAGTGGGGAAGCTCACTGGCGGCAATTTTCTTCTAGAACTTGAAAATAAACAGATTAATACAACACATGCACCTTTACATATACTACTAAGTATATAACTAACAGACTTTTACATTTTAAGAACACTTTTTAACTACTGGATTTTGGGAAACTTTTACGGGAGAGTGCATTAGCAACTTTGTTAGAAGCTCCTGTGATGTGTTGAATTTTAAAATTAAAATTTTGGAGAGCTAAACTTCAACGAAGAAGTTTTTTGTTGTTCCCCTTGGCAGTATGAAGCCACTTTAGTGCAGCATGGTCAGTTTGTAGTTGGAACCGCCGTCCCCAAACATATGGGCGTAGCTTTTCCAGGGCGTACACAATGGCATAGCATTCCTTTTCACTGACTGACCAGTGACTTTCCCTCTCAGACAGTTTCTTGCTGAGAAACACGACAGGATGGAAGTTGTGATTTGTTGCTTCCTGCATGAGCACTGCTCCTATACCACGCTCAGATGCATCTGTGGTTACTAGGAATGGTTTGTCAAAATCCGGGGCCCTGAGTACAGGGTCAGACATGAGCGTTGCCTTAAGCTGGGTAAAGGCTTTTTGACACTCATTAGTCCACTTAACGGCATTTGGCTGGGTCTTTTTGGTTAGGTCGGTCAATGGGGCAGCGATTTGGCTGTAGTGTGGTACAAATCGCCTGTAGTATCCGGCCAAGCCTAAGAAGGATTGGACCTGTTTCTTTGACCTTGGGACAGGCCACTTTTGGATAGCATTCACCTTGGCCTGTAGGGGGTTTATGGTTCCTCGACCCACCTGGTGCCCCAGGTAAGTCACTCTGTTTTGGCCTATTTGACACTTTTTGGCCTTAACAGTTAGTCCTGCCTGCCTGATGCGCTCAAAGACCTTTTCCAGGTGTAGTAGGTGTTCGGGCCAGGAGTCTGAAAAAATGGCCACATTATCGAGGTAGGCAACTGCGAATTCTCCCAGTCCAGCTAGTAGACCATCTACCAGCCTCTGGAAGGTGGCGGGTGCATTTCGAAGGCCGAAAGGAAGGACATTGAATTCATACACCCCCGCATGGGTGACGAATGCTGACCTCTCCTTGGCAGGTTCATCTAGCGGTACTTGCCAGTACCCCTTGGTTAAGTCTATTGTAGAGATGAACTGGGCACGTCCCAACTTTTCCAATAGCTTATCGGTACGTGGCATTGGATAGTTGTCCGGACGAGTTACAGCATTTAGCTTACGGTAGTCCACGCAAAAGCGTATTTTCCCATCTGGTTTGGGTACCAGAACCACTGGAGATGCCCATGCACTGGTAGATGGGCGGATTATACCCATCTGTAGCATGTTTTGGATTTTCCGTTCTATAGCAGCTTGGGCATGAGGAGACACCCGGTAGGGTGGGGTTCTGATTGGGTGAGCATTACCTGTATCAATGGAGTGGTATGCCCGTTCAGTCCGTCCTGGGGTGGCTGAGAACAATGGGGCGAAGCTAGTGCACAGCTCCTTGATTTGTTGCCGCTGCAGACGTTTCAGGGTGGTTGAGAGGTTCACCTCTTCCACGCCACCGTTTTTTTTTCCATCGTAGTAGACACCGTCAGGCCACTCAGCATCATCTCCCTGGACTGTAAACTGACAAACCTGTAAGTCTCTGGAATAGAAAGGCTTGAGAGAATTAACATGGTACACTTTAGGCTTTAGTGAGGAATTGGGAAATGCTATGAGGTAGTTTACAGCTCCCAGGCGCTCTTGGACCGTGAATGGCCCTTCCCATGATGCTTCCATCTTATGGGCCTGTTGCGCCTTCAAGACCATAACCTGGTCTCCTACCTTGAAGGAACGTTCTCTGGCATGTCTGTCATACCAGGCCTTTTGCTCTTCTTGAGCATCCTTTAGGTTCTCTCTAGCAAGGGCTAAAGAGTGTCGGAGGGTGCTTTGTAGGTTGCTTACAAAGTCCAGAATGTTAGTTCCTGGAGAAGGCGTAAACCCCTCCCATTGCTGCTTCACCAACTGTAATGGCCCCTTAACCTCGTGACCATACACAAGTTCAAATGGTGAAAACCCTAAACTGGGATGTGGTACAGCCCTGTAGGCAAACAGCAACTGCTGCAACACTAGGTCCCAATTATTGGAGAATTCGTTGATGAATTTTCTTATCATGGCCCCCAAAGTTCCATTGAACCTTTCCACCAGGCCATTGGTTTGATGGTGGTACGGGGTGGCAACCAAGTGATTCACCCCATGAGTTTCCCACAGTTTTTCCATGGTCCCTGCCAGGAAATTAGACCCTGAATCTGTAAGGATGTCAGAGGGCCAACCTACCCTGGCAAAGATGTCTGTTAGGGCCAGGCACACAGTGTTAGCCCTGGTGTTGCCTAGAGCTACTGCTTCTGGCCATCGGGTAGCAAAGTCCACTAAAGTCAGTACGTACTGCTTTCCTCTGGGCGTCTTTTTTTGGGAAAGGGCCCAGAATATCCACAGCTACTCGCTGAAATGGGACCTCAATTATGGGGAGTGGCTGGAGAGGGGCCTTGACCTGGTCTTGAGGCTTTCCCACTCTTTGGCATACCTCACAAGACCGGACATACTTGGCAACGTCCTTGCCCATCCCCTCCCAGTGGAAGGACTTCCCCAACCGGTCCTTGGTTCTGTTCACCCCAGCATGGCCACTGGGATGATTATGGGCTAAGCTTAAGAGCTTCTCCCGGTACTTAGTTGGAACCACCAACTGTTTTTGCGGCTGCCATTCTTCCCGGTGTCCACCAGAAAGAATTTCCTTGTATAAAAGTCCTTGGTCTATAACAAACCGGGATCGATTAGAAGAGCTGAGAGGCGGTGGGGTGCTCCGTGCCGCCGCCCACGCTTTCTGAAGGCTGTCATCTGCTTCCTGCTCAGCCTGGAACTGTTCCCTTGAGGCTGGGGTCACCAGTTTTTCCTCAGACTGTGGACTTGGGCTTGGTCCCTCTGGAAGCGATGTAGGTGATGGGGTTGTTTCCGTTGCTGGTGAACCGCTCTCCGCTGGTGCACCTGAGGGCATTTCAGGCTCTGGCTGAGCCTTTTGGGTATGGCTGTCTTTTGCTTCTGCCAGTTTTGGCTCGCTGGCGCCCTCTGGCGTTGAGTTTGAAAATGTGGTTGCACTTGCTGGTGCTGGTTGCTGTTCCAGTTCCGGGCCTGGGACTGGAGATGCTGTGGCTGTTTCAGTGGTAGGCATGGAATCCGGGTCCACTACCTCTGTCTGGGTCTCTGGTAACACAGACGGGGCCTCTGTGGACGGCTCAGGAACAGGAATGGGTCTGGAAGCTTGCCTGGTTTGGCTACGGGTAACCATTCCCACTCTCTTGGCCCGCCTCACCTGGTTGGCCAAGTCTTCCCCTAGTAGCATGGGGATAGGATAATTGTCATAGACTGCAAAAGTCCACATTCCTGACCAGCCTTTGTACTGGACAGGCAGTTGAGCTGTAGGCAAGTCTACAGCTTGTGACATGAAGGGGTAAATTGTAACTTTGGCCTTTGGGTTGATGAATTTGGGGTCAACGAAGGATTGGTGGATAGCTGACACTTGTGCCCCCGTGTCTCTCCACGCAGTAACCTTCTTTCCGCCCACTCTCAAATTTTCCCTTCGCTCCAAGGGTATTTGAGAGGCATCTGGGCCTGGGGATCTTTGGGGTGATGGTGGTGTAATGAATTGCACTCGCATGGTGTTCTTGGGACAGTTGGCCTTGATATGTCCCGGTTCATTACACTTAAAGCATCTTCCATCTGATGGGTCACTGGGCCGAGGTGAGTTACTGGAGACTGGTGAGGTTGAAGAGTAGGGTATCTGTGGCTTTACTTGGGTGGTATGGAGGGTCTTTGGCTGTCCTCGGTTGTAGGGTTTATGGTCTGTGTGCCCCCTGGGGTAATCGTTCCCCTTGACAGTAGCTTTTTTGCTTTCTGCCAGTTCCATCCATTTGGCTCCAATCTCCCCCGCCTCAGCGATAGTTTTGGGATTTCTATCTTGTATGTACCGTGTGATGTCTTCAGGAACACCATCCAAGAACTGCTCCATTTGTATGAGGAGGTTCACTTCTTCCAAGGTTTGAATGTTGTTTCCTGTTAACCAGGCCTCATAGTTTTTTGCAATGTAGTAGGCATGTTTGGGAAATGACACCTCTGGTTTCCATTTTTGGGTTCTGAAGCGCCGACGGGCATGATCTGGGGTTATCCCCATCCTGTATCTGGCCTTGGTTTGAAAAAGTTTATAGTCATTCATTTGCGGCTTGGGCATTTCAGCTGCCACCTCTGCTAAAGGTCCACTGAGGTGTGGCCTTAATTCTACCATGTACTGGTCTTCGGGGATGCTGTACCCAAGACAGGCTCTTTCAAAATTTTCCAAGAAGGCCTCGGTGTCATCACCTGCCTTGTAGGTGGGAAATTTCCTGTGCTGTGGAGCAAGACTTGGCGCCGGGTTGTTAGGGTTGGCTGGCACATGCAGCCCAGCTTTTGCCAAGTCCAGTTCATGTTTTCTCTGTTTTTCCTTCTCTTCATTTTCTTTTTGTTGTTTTTCCATTTCTCGGCGGTGGGCCACCTCTTCTTCTTCTTGCTTCCTTCTGTGGCCCAACTCTTCTTCTGCTTGTTTCCTTCGGTAGGCCACCTCTTCTTCTTCTAGTTTTCTTTTGTGTGCTGCCTCTTGGGCTGCCTGTTCTCTTTGGAAGGCTGCCAGTTTGAGGCTTTCTTCCTTTTCTTTCATCTCCATCTGTCGCCTGTGTTCAGCGTCTTTGATTTGTTCTTCGGCGTCAATCTTTGCCTTAGAAGTCATGGTTCCTGTTTTCTTGTGTTGGGGTGCCCTCCGGTGTTTATTTTCTGAACTGCAGGCTCTCTGTTGCCTCCTGAAGTCTGCCTAGCAACAGTGCTTTTTTCCTTTTCTCTCTCTAGCTAATGTTCAATTAAGGGAAACCAGAAAAACCACTTTATTTGCATGCATATAAGTGCTGGTACTTGCCTGCTAATGGGAGGGCTATTGCATGACAAAAGACCCTCAACAGTCTTCTCGCTTAACATGCAAACCACAAACTGCTAGAGGGAGCAGAAAAAAAAAATTCTCTCTGGTTCCCTTTTAAAACCAAACTGTTTCTCTCTGCTAAAAAGCCCTTAGCAGAGAAAAGAAAAATATAATATTCCTACTGGCTTCTGGATTCTGTCTATATCCCGCTGCTGCTACACCATGTTATAACCTTATTCCCAGATTCTGGACCTTAGCGTCCAAAATTTGGGGGTTAGCATGAAAACCTCCAAGCTTAGTTACCAGCTTGGACCTGGTACTGCTGCCACCACCCAAAAAATTAGAGTGTTTTGGGGCACTCTGGTCCCACTGAAAAACCTTCCCTGGGGACCCAAGACCCAAATCCCTTGAGTCTCACAACAAAGGGAAATAATCCTTTTTCCCTTCCCCCCTCCAGATGCTCCTGGAGAGATACCCAGACACAAGCTCTGTGAAACTACGCAGAGTGATTCCCCCTCTCCGTTCCCAATCCTGGAACAAAAGCACTTTCCTTTTCACCCAGAGGAAATGCCAAATCAGGCTAGCAATCCAACACACAGCTCTCCCCTTGATTTCTTCCTCCCACCAATTCCCTGGTGAGTACAGACTTAATTTCCCTGAAGTAAAGAAAAACTCCAACAGGTCTTAAAAGAAAACTTTATATAAAAAAGAAAGAAAAAATACAAATGTTCTCTCTGTATTAAGATGATACAACACAGGGTCAATTGCTTAAAAGAATATTGAATAAACAGCCTTATTCAAAAGGAATACAAATCAAAGCATTCCAGCACTTATATTCATGCAAATACCAAAGAAAAGAAACCATAGAACTTACTATCTGATCTCTTTGTCCTTACACTTAGAAACAGAAGACTAGAAAATAAAACTACTTCTCCAAAGCTCAGAGGAAACAGGCAGACAGACAAAAGACTCAGACACACACTTCCCTCCACCCAAAGTTGAAAAAATCCGGTTTCCTGATTGGTTCTCTGGTCAGGTGTTTCAGGTGAAAGAGACATTAACCCTTAGCTATCTGTTTATGACACCTGTTGTTTACCTCCTGCGTCTCTGATTTGGAAGGCTCTGTTCCCTCTTCCTCTGCATTTTCCTCAAGCGTCTTCCCCGAAAACTTCTTCAACCAGTCATCATCTGACCAAACTGGGACAGAGAGAAGAAGGGATCAGAACAGGGTCTAAACCAAACCATGAGTTCTCCTCTGACCACAGTGTGTTCTAGACAGCTTTGAAGGAGCAGGAGGATTCAGTCCCTGGTAGGAGAACCCTAAGGACATGGAGCCCGTAGCATAGAGAATTACAGACCCATTACACAGGTGAATGAGAAAATGATGTTCACTGAGTCAGGAGCCGCAGCCTAGCAAAACCTCCCGTTAGTCACCTCTCTAAAATTACCAGCAGGATCAGCCCACCCGGTCTTGCCTAATGGCTACTCTACACAGGTAACATTTACCAAGGGGCCTACGTGACACAGGCCCAAGCAAAGCGATGCAGAAGGCAGACACACAGCCAGGCACTACTGACAGACAGCAGGACATGAAGGTACTCCCCCCTCTCATTCACCAGCTCACCGGGCCTGGAAGAGCCTTCCTTAATCCGCATCGGCTTGGCCAAGTTGACACGAATCGTCCTGCCAAAAAGCTCCGATTCATTCTAAGGAGAACGGAAGAGAAAAAGGCGAGAAATTCCTGTGTTCTCCAAAGCCCTGCCAGGCTCCGAGGGAGTCAAGAGAAACCCAGAACGTCCTTCCTCCCTCTCCCCTGTCAGAGTATTGATTATCTGAATGGACCAGGAGCACCTTGGGCTAGGTGATGGACAAACACAGAACAAAGACAGTCCCGCCCCGAAGAACTTATGCAACAGGAGACAAGAGAAAAAGAGGGAGGCAGGGAGGAGATAATATCGGAAAGCATGAGAGGCAGTGGCCTTGGCACACCGGTGGCCTAACGGTTGTCTGTGGTATGCAAACCAGGCATATGCCACAGCAGCCACTGCCCCTATTTTAGCCGGCAAGTCACTTTACACTTGAAGAACCTCCAGCCAGTACTACAAACTGCTGAGATTCTTTTCTGACTTGTGTCCCTTCCCGACAGCTGTTACATGGGGAGAGTTCAGAAACGAGTTACCAAAAAACCCCACCCACTCCAGAGGGTATCAGATCCATGTTTCCCTTCCTCAGCCTAGGAGCTATGATCAGCTGTGAAGGGGATGAGGGTCATTAGATACAAGAGATCAACATAAATCTCCAGATGACACTGAGACATCCTGTCGTGGCCCATCGTACTGGGAACGGAGTAAGCTACACTTCCACCACGAACGTTCAGTAAAGAGGAATGTGATCCATACCATGTTGTCAATAGCTGCTGCAGCGTCCTGAGGGAAGAGCAAAAGAAAATACGTTATTGCTAATTCCGCCGTGACTCCTGTAAAAAAGCCACACTAGGTGCATAGACGGCTGCCAGGATTTCATATCAATGCATATCCTGGACTGGGAGCAATTGTCTAACCTCGCTCCTCAATACAAAGCCTGTAGCTTCTTGCCACACCTCTCATGGACCTTCACAAGCGTTTTCAGACATAGGGGCAGATGCATTCATGGTTTTCTCCCCATTGATTCAATCAGCTAATGCCTCCAAACTGCACACCATCTGGGTCCCTTGTTGTGCTGATTTTTATTATCTGCGATAGGGTCATCGGGCCACAAACAGGTGACAGCACATGGTATCTACTGAGCTAAAACCACCACTGGCATCACGGACTGAGTTAGCCCTGGTCAAGATTTTGGACCATGAAGAGTTTCCAAGATGGAGGTGTTTCTTCAGGGTCATCCAAAGAAAGCAGAAGAAACAGAGATGGAAAAACGGACCCAGAAGTGGGACAGTGATTCCAGCAGAGGGAGAACCATATGTAGCCATGACTGTTAACCTTGAAGGAGTCAGGAACAAAGGGCACAATCCTATTCCCACTTAAGTCAACTGCAAAACTACCAGTGACATCGGTGGGAGCAGGACTGGATGATAAAATGGTGGTGGAAGAAGAGATTTCAAACTCAGAATTAAAATTTGCTCCTTTCTCACCTCTGCCAACTCAAATTCAATGAAAGCAAATCCCCGGTGCTTTTCTGTGGAGAGATAAGGAACAGTTACAACTGCTGAGAAAGCCGAAGAACAAGAGATTTGACAAAGTCACTCGCGCTGCTAAGGGAAATTAACGTGTCTGCTACTGCCTCTCCATCTGAGAATTCAGACTTTGTTTCAAACACACTTGTGTTTTTAGCGGCTGGTGCAAAGAACTGGCAACATCAGGGGTAACGAAATGGCCCATTTTTTAATTACTTCAAGTTGCACAGAAACATTAAAATGTTCTTTATGGCCCTGACGTTAACAAAGCTAAATCTCCATCAAGGTCATTCTCAAGTAATGCATTTAAACAATTTGTTGTACAGAAAGAAGAGCTAACTTTACACCTTCATCCCGAAATAAGCTCCATGCAGAGACTCACTGAAGTGAAGTCTGTGCACGTGGAAATCACTGCAGGACTGGAGTTTTAATTCACAACCAGGGTAGAGAAAAGGCACATTGTAGCATGTAATGAAAGAAAAAAATCTCTTTGCTAAGTATTGAAAGTTATTTACGAAATAAATGAACAAACATGATATAAAGAAAAGACATTGCAAAATACAGTGTTAATCTATTTTGAAAACTGTAATTTAGTTTTAATTGTTCGTGCAAATATATCAGGGAGTCCTAGCACATGTCCTGGAGACTATGTTGTCAGATAATGGACTTTTAGTAATAACAGATCTAACTGCAACTGCTATTAAATCGTTGCTAAGAAGCAGGGAGAGGACACTGGTTTGTAGGTGATTACTGAGGGCCGGGATTTTAAATTGTACTGGTGTGATTCAGAAGACGCAAAGAAACTTCTGAAACTGGTCAAGTTAATGGGAAAACTCAAGCCTCTAAAGTTTTGCACATTCCACAGACAACATGTTACCCAACACATCCAGCAAATTCAGAGCATTATGAACGCCAGTGGTCCTGGTGCACTGGGAAAATGCTGCCCCTAGATTTTGATGTTACAGAAGCACAAACCTCTACAGTTACCATTATGTAGGGTTCTCTCTTTAAGGGAGCCTCACAAGCCATGGTTTCTTGGGAAGCAGCAAACCTCAAGGACAGAGCAGCTAAAGAAAGCAACTGGACACTCTCTCGAATTCTTGGACATGATTCCTGACACAGAGATCCACACAGAGCAAGAAACAAGACAGACCAAAGCAGGAACCGACTCACCAGTTTCATAGTCCAGAGGTATCTGAATATCAGTGATATCTCCAAAGGGAATAAAGGCAGCATGGAGAACTTTCTCATCCACCTCTTCCGCAAGTCCACCTGCAAGTCACACAGAGTGTTCTCTACCTGCGCAGCCTGTTTGCCCACGAAGACTTTCCAGTGCAGAAACAGATGCCAAGTGGCATCAGTGCAGAGGAAAGGATGGCCTGCTGATTACAGACAGCTTGTAAACTACAGCTAGCGCAGAATGTGGCTATGTCGATGCAGGATTGGGGCCAACAGTTTGGGGAAAGATCTGAAGTTTCTCCAGTGGCTTCTACACTGTTTTCAAAACCCTCCAGTAGCCTCAGAGAAAGAAAATCGCTTCTGTATAAGAGACACCACCCTCCCCATCGCAAATAAGGACTCTAAAACAAGGCCAGCTCGACCATTTTTGCCCACCCCGCCCCCAGCGCGCGCACACACACACACACAAAAAAGCCACCCGGACTGTGCCGCCCCAAGAATGGATGGAATGTCGCCCCTTAGCATGTGCTTCCTCCGCTGGTGCCTGGAGCCGGCCCTGCCCTAAAGGAGGAGGGGGGAACCCATTCCAACCTCCTAACTTTTTAAAAACCCTTTTGAAGAAATGAACAATGCAGGCACCACTTGAATTCACAACCAATTCCTGCTCCTTTTCTGCTTGCTAATCGACATCTGGCTTGGCCCAAATACTCACACAACCCTCCCACCCGCAAAAAAACCCCAAACCTGTTAATCCCATCCCAGGACCAGATTCTTCAGCTCTCCCAATGGCAACAGATAGGCACATGAGCAAGGACAGGCATTCTCAGACCTGCCAGATGTACTGAGCCAAAGCCAGTGAGCAAAGGGAAGATTTTGTGCACCACATGGTGCAGTCTGATCAGCCAAACTTTAATCAGCTATGCTGCATCACGGACTTGACCTTACCCACACCAGCACTATCTTGGTGCGAAGTCGTACAGAACTGCAACCTCTGCACAACCCACCTGCTAGCTCAGGAATAGATCCAAATAGAGTAACATGGAGACGTGGCTGGAAACTGAAGTGCAGGCAGATTTCCAGGGTAAAAGGGGGGAACCTTGGCATAAGGGGACAGGTCACATACAAGGAAGTGGAACAGAACCATCAGATTGCCTGCACATGCTGGCAGGTCAGACGTACTTGCCCTGCCCTAGCTAGCAGCTACACAAATACACATTGCCCAGCACAAACTAGCAGATCAGACACAAGGAAGTGGAGTAGAACCCCCAAGTCTCAATCTTCCATCCCTGCTGCAGACAGGTTCCATGGATCAGCTAAGCACAGGGGACAACGTTAATTTAGCAAGTCATTTGGAGGTCAGGGGAGGGCAAGAACACACGAGCCCTGCAGCTTGGTTGAGGGGGGAGAGCAAGCAGCTATTAAAAAGTTGGGAAGGGGGTTGAGTAACATCTGTGCTGCCAAGTTGTCTGGATATGCAGCCCAACCTGTGAACAGAACCTACTTGGGCAGGAAACACACATGGCATACAGCCAGCACGCAGGCCAGAGTGTTTGAACTCAGGTGCCTGGCTAAAAGAGGCCCGATTTTCATAAAGAGCAGCTGCTCTCACAAACAGGGCTGGCTCCAGGCACCAGCCCAGCAAGCAGGTGCTTGGGGTGGCCAACGGAGAGCAGCAGCAGGTGCTTGGGGTGGCCAATGGAGAGCGGCAGCACGTCCGGCTCTTCGGTGGCGGGGCCCTCACTCCCTCTTGGAGCGAAGGACCAGCCGCCGAATTCTGAAGCGGTGGCAGAGCTGATCATAATCACTTTTTTTTTCCTGCTAGAGCCGGCCCTGCTCACAAACCCCCTGAAGACCAGGCCACAGGGGGGTCAGGCATCCGAGTTTAAACATTATGGGCATTCAGCCATTCATCCCAATCCATTCATGCATGACAGCAGTACGCATCTCACTAGTTTAAGTCAACGTTGAGAGGTGCAGGGAAAGGAAGGTGACTATTTGAAAGTGCCATTTAGTTTTCATTTAAACTTAATCTGACCCACTCTCGCCATTTTTGTGAGGCTCCTGCTCTTCTGTGTTACCCCTAAAGCCCCAGCTCTCGGATTCCTGGGAGTCTGAGAACAGGAGCGCTTTAAAAAGACCGATGAACAGTATGTTCCCAGCCCTGCAGTGCCAAGCAGGAAAATGTAAAGATCATCAAAGGCTCAGCGCTAGTTTATCCCCTCATCCCCCGACGTTTAACCCAACCCCATGACTTCGGACGGGGTTTATCATTCTCCCCAGCCTCTGACAACCCGCTCCCAGCACCGGCTGGGACAAGGCAACAGGAGCGAGACCCCGGGGAATCCGGCAGTGGCCAGAGGCGGTGGGGGAGAGGCGGGCAAAGCAGGGGACGGGGGTGCTCTTCGGAGGCCTCCCCGGGGGGATCAGCTGATTGCAAGGGGCCCACGTGGGGCGCTTCACCCCCAGCCCCGCTCCGGCTGCACCGCCGCTACTCACCCACATACAGCACCCGCTTGGTGGAAGCCATCTTCCCGCCCCAAGCCCTCCCCTTGCCCCGGAACCTCACCCCGCGCCCCGCCTGCAGCCCGGCCCGGCCCGCCCCTGGCGAGACACGCGGCGGAGGCGCCGCAGCAGCTGGGTTCCCGGGGCGGCACCTTTGCTGGCCTTCCCCCCGCTCCGGGTGCAGCATTGCGCCCGTGCGAGTCCCTGGAAATGTCTCCCGCCCTGTAACAGCGAGCGCCCCGGTGCGCCAGGCTGGGCGCTCCGCTCACAAGCCTGCCCGGGCTGGCTCTTGCTCGGCCGGCTGGTGGGGGTTAAAAGCTGACCCTAGACCCGGCATTCTGCATTTAGGGTAAGGGGCACGAGGCTCCAGTAAGAGTAGCGCCAGGGGCAAGGAGCCCCAGCTGTGACTAGAGCACAGGCTGTAGGACCTTCGGGGGGGCCAGACATGGGATACTTGGCTAGGAAGGTACAAGAAGATCCAATAGCTGGAACTTGTAGCTAAACAAAGTCAGAGTGGAAATAAGGCATCCGTTATTAACGGAGGAATTAACCCTTGGGATGACAAACCAAGGTTTATGGTAGATTCTCCACCACTGACCATTTTAAAATCAAGATGAGAGGTTTTTCTGTAAGATCCACTCTAGGAATTATTTGGGGGGAGGGCTCAGGCCCACCCTGTGCAGTGGAGCAGATGATCCCAGCAGTCCCTTTGGGCCTTAGACTCTGTGAATTAGTAACCCCAGGAAGAACGGCGTTTTTCCTAGGGAAGAGGGGAAATTACACCAACCTAGTGATTCAGGATGATCAACTGCCTCCATAGAACAAATATCTTAAACCTTATCCACTACAGTGCGATTAGGTGGTCAAGATTATTGAAGTAACCTGAGTTATAGGGGTTTTTTCCCCCTAACCCTAGTATCCACTAGTTGCTATTGCTTCTGAGGAGTTTCTGTGGCTCCAGCTACCATTACAGCCAGTAGGTGCAGCAATTTATGTGTGTGTGGTTTAGAAGTAAGAGTTAATGCAAACTGACTGAGGATAGATTGTAAATGGGGCTACAAGACTTACCCCACGGGATACCTGATCCTGAATGGCAGGGTGTCCAGTGATCATAGAACTTAAAGGTGCTTGCAAGAGCTGTGGTTGCATCGGAGTCCAATGCCAACTGCCTGTGCCTGTGCCTAACACGTTTCACAGGGTCCTACCCTCTCTGGGATGTTCAGTGAGGTACAACTGCATTTTCAAACAATAAGTTAATGCCGTTAAGTGTCATGCCACCAGACTGCAAAGTAACCATTTTCCTGCTTTAAATTTATGAACTGTGGTGCTGCGTGTCTCTGAAGCAGAAACAGAATTATTAGAGTGGTCAGCTTTAGGAGCTACCAGCCTTTTCAGGATCTTGTTACAATATATTGTTCAATTCCCCATACAAAGGAGTCCGTATCATTAGAATCAACATTCTCTGCTTTGTGACTTGCCCTCAGGAGATGCAGGGCACTGCACTGTTGCACTTTTGCTGTCCTAGCTTCTCTCTTGGGTTTAGGCAGAGTTATAGACCAGAATCCAGAGGGGGATTCTTGTATATTTCAATACCTTGGCCTGCTCTCAAAAACACCACAAATTGGCAAAGTGGAATATCAAGGTGGCATTTAAATCTAGAAACCAAAAGAACACTTTATACTTTTCTAGCACCGTTCTTCCAAGGATCTAAAAATGCTTTGCAACTTGGTATTAAGCCGTAGCTCCCCTGTGAAGCAGACATCCTCCTCCTTTTGCAGAGAAACTGAAGTGTGCTTTCCAGCTTAGCAGTTTTCCTTTAGTGGAGATTCTCTTAAATCCTTTGATAATACTAACCCTACCTTGTTGGGCTGTACCTCTGAGTCATTTATAGAATATCCTCCATGCCAAAGAATGTCCCCAAACCACTTTACATAGCACATATCAAAACTCCGCCACTGAAATGCAGGGACCTCGAAGGTGCAGAATAGTTTTACTAGCACAGTACAACACTATACAACTCTTAAAAGGAAGTGAAATAAAATATCCAATTGATTATGCAGGAGGAACGGAGGTACACAGTATGTACTCATCCAGCGTGAAGAATGGCTGGGTGTTTTCCACTCTTGCAGTGCCCTGGGATTTTTTAATGGAATGTAATCAGAACCCCTTCTCTATCTTTCATCTGAAAAATGTCTCCCAATACCATTTCAGAGGGCTGTGTCCCACCTATGAAATCAACACCATTTCCAATACAGTGGGCTTTCTTTAAGGGTTTACTTTTCAAATTCCAACCAGACCCAAACACTACAGTTTGAAGTCAAAATGTCAAGCGGTATTTTAGCATGGCTGCTTGATAGCAGGGACTGTCATGTTGAGACAGAGAGAAGGAGAAAATAGTGCCATTAAATCACAACTTTAAGTTTTTAAATCATGTGACAATTGCTTAACAGTTTACTTCTGACAAGTAAAAGAAATGCATGTGGTTTGGCATAACAGATAGGAGAAAAGACCCATTTAATGAAAGGTTTTCTTCCTTTATTGATAAAGGCTTTCCAGACTTCGCAAACTGGATTGTTCAGTTAAAAACCAAACCCACAAAAAACTTCCAGTCAGAAATCCTCAATGTCCTGCTTACAAAAGACAAAGATTAGCTCTGTCCTGGCCACAAAGGAAAAGCTTGCAAACTTAATCCTGGTCTTGGAAACCTAAAGTGTCATGGAATTGACTTTTTAAACAAGATTTTTAAAGATTAATTTACAAAATACAGTATAGCTATGTGATATGTTGCATGGTGTTGAGATCTGCAGGACAGCGAAGGGTATCTCCAAACATCTTGAACAGATGTCTGTGAAGGGGCTATTTGGCTTCTTTGCATCCTATGAGGGGGGAAAAAAAAGGTTAAGAAAATACTAAATTCTCTGCAGGCAACAAAGCTCAATCCAGCCCAGTGTGCCAATACTCAAAATTACCAACCTATTAAAAAACCCAAGGGGCAAATTTATATCTAATTTGCATACTACATTTGTCCTTTATAATGAATTGCCAGATTGGCTGTTGTCATTTTAAAGCGACAGTGCCTCCTGAAAGGGAAGATTTCCTATAAATCTTTAGCGCCAGAAGTGGTGATACCCTGTCATAACCGCCTCATATAAAGTGCCTTAATGGTCAGTGTTGTAGCCGAGTTGGTCCCAGGGCATGACACACACAAGGCAGGTGAGGTAATATCTTTTATTGGACCACAGTATGCCAGACTAATCTACGTTAGGGAATTTATGAGGGGAAGCTGCTATGGAAAGGCATGTGAAAATCTAGATCAGGGGTTGGCAACCTTTCAGAAGTGCTGGGCCAAGTCTTCATTTATTCACTCTAATTTAAGGTTTCGCGTGCCAGTAATACATTTTAACATTTTTAGAAGGTCTCTTTCTATAAGTCTATAATATATAACTAAACTATTGTGGTATGTAAAGTAAATAAGGTTTTTAAAATGTGTAAGAAGATTCATTTAAAATTAAATTAAAATGCAGAGCCCCCTGGTACAGGTGGTCAGGACCAGGCAGTGTGAGTGCCACTGAAGATCAGCTCATGTGCCGTCTTTGGCACATGTGCCATAGGTTACCTACCCCTAATCTAGATGTAGTTTAAGCCACTCATCCACAAGGGCATTCAGAGAAACTGAAAGCATTACTTAGCAGATAATTGACAAGAATCACTGATAACAGTAAGAATTAAAAACACAGTAGGTAATTTTAATTAAAGGTACTTGTCAACTTGGATAAACCTGGGCATTTAGGTGTGCTGTGTCTCCATTTTGCCCTGCCCAAAAATGACTGATGTCTTGTGGCTTTGCTCTTATTTTGACGGATACTATTCTTTGACATGGATTAATAATTGAATGGTCTTCACAAATCTCATTTCAGTATATTTTTATCCTTCCCTGACACGCTAGCAGCTGGAGATACTTCAGGAACTGAAGAAACCCGTCTGAAGATGAAATGTGAATGGATCTCTAAAAGAAAAGTTCTGAAGCTTCTATCCTCAAGAATTTCTGTACGCAAAACTGCACTGATCTGCAAGGAGTGGACTGAAATTCTGCTGGAGCCCTGACCCCATTTCTAGGCAGGCTGCACTCCCTACAAACAGTATTCGAGTTACTCTGAGACTGAAAGCTTCAGATTGAAGAGGAGGGCAGGGATGGACTCACCAGTCTTCCTGGTTTAAGAGGTAGCAGCAACCACGCCCACCTTCTGGGCAGCTTCCTTCTTGGCTTGGTGAGCCTGCAACACTGCAACAGCCTCCTCCACCTGGGGCAGACAAATGAAAAAATAAGATCCATGATCACTCTCTAGCCAAGCCTGCCATGAAGGGCGTGGGAATTTACCTTTGACCGGAGGGATTCTGGAGACTCCAGCATGTGCAGTAGTTCTGAATTGTCAATCTCTAGTAGCATTCCTGTGATCTTCCCCGCAAGGCTGGGGTGCATAGCTTGGATCAGGGGGAACAAACGTTCTCCTAGGAAAGCAAAGGTCAAACAGATGGTCTTTGTAGCGTGCTCTGAGGTGCTTTGCAGCATTTATGACAAAGAGGGAAGGTAAATCACCAGCTTTGAGCCAGGGCATTAACTTTCCATTTCTGTAGCACTTCATCTCAAAAACTTTACAAAGTATATGCACACAGTACCACCGTGGGATGCTGCCAAACTCAGGGAGAAGGGCAGCCACCAGGTAGATAGCAGTGAAGGCTGTGGGAAAATTTTGGACCAGAATTGCAAGAGGGACTTTAATGTTCATGTAGAGCAGACACGACACTGGAAAGATCTCCATGTAAACAAACTGAATGCAGTTCAACAAGGCAGAGCCAATAATACTGGAATTGGAAGCTGTGGTTCCAATGAAATGAACATTTCAAACCCTGATAGTTACCCCTCCACCCCCACACTTTTAACCATTATCTGTACAGGCATTACAGAAGGGATTTCACTACAAATATGTCCAGTTGCTTTCTCAAAAGTGGCTGGAGTGTCCTCATATGTGAAAGACTGATGTTTTCCAACTCCCGTCAATTGTCCTGAATTAGAATAGGGTCATAAGGAACGTGTTTAGCTTCCTTATAGCCCTGGAGGCATTTCTTCCTCAAGAACTATAATGTCACTTACCCAGCATCTGTTTCTGCTCCTGGGGAGGGGCAGCAGCTAGCATAGAAGCAGTTAAAGGTTCCTGTCCCTGTACATGTACTGCAGGCTGAGGTGCCTGTAAGAAGCAATAAGAGAATTCAGTTGTGACATGTAAAAGGGAATGGTTAGTTTTTTTGTTTAGTGACAGCAAGAGACTATATAGCTCCTCCCCAAGGACACAAATACATCCGTGACAGAGCCTGTGCAGCTGGAAAGGCCTATGGACAAGACTGGTTCAGTGCTTCACAATCAAGCCTCAAAAAGGAATCCTAGACCTTGGAGGCACATTGCTTGTAAACATCCTACATATGGATAGCTTTAGAGCTGTGAGGTACAGGACTGCTTGATGGGGTAATGTAATGCTGGGACAACAGCAGCACTCAGATTTGCTGTTTAACAATGCAGGGATATGCCTGGTGGCCTCTATAGATCCCTCGAGCTGCATCTTCAAGGATCCCTCGAGAAAGGCCGTGTGCTACCCAGCCTGGCCAAGAGACGACAGGGTACAGCTGAGGCCAGAGACAAAGTTGGGGGCAAGGACCCAAGAGCATCCCTGGGGGGGGAAAGGGCAAATAAAGGGCCTGCCAGGCTAAACATGATTGGCTTGAGCTGCACAAGCAGAGCTGAGTAAGTGGAGGAATACAGCCAGCTTCCCAAGTTCTGCCATCTCTGTTATCAAAGTAGTCTGGCCATTCTGGGGAAAAAAGTCCACTTTACAGTCAAGTTTAGCTGTAAAAGCTACTCTTGTAGCTACTATGGTCTAACTTTAACATTGCTGGCTGCAACACAGCCCCTCGTATTACCTGCAAAGGCTGTACTGCTGGGTGTGGGCTGCGGACAGTTGAGGCATATTTATAAGGGGGAACTGCTCTGGGAGCTGGGGCAGTTACAGGCGGACGAGGGGCTAAATTCTGAGCTGCAGCGGCGATGCCTACAAAGGAAGAATAGGATACCAGATTATACACATGCACAGAAGTGCGTGGTACACACGTCTAAATTCTAGCTTGATGCTAGCAGTGTGAAATTTGTGAACAACGACAACTAAGCACCACTGCCGTCTAGCAGCAGAGTTTATTCAATGCAGAGCCAAATACTGGTGCAGAACTCTGTCTTTTTCAGTGACTGGGAGGCAATGGTACCAAGCTAGAGCTCAGTCCTGGATCAAGCAGGACCAAGCCCTGTTTTGCACAATGCATCCTCGTAACAGGAACTAAAATTGTGTGAGGCACTGCACTAACACACCATACCCGGCAGCTGAACAGGCTCCTTACCTGCCAAATTATTTTGAGCTGTGTAATATTCAGTTTGTCATGTTAGACATAGTTGGGGAAGAGGTTAATTATCCTGCTGCGTGTGTTTCGTTCTGGAGCTTCTAACCTGGGGCCCCAGTCAGAGATTAGTTCCTTTTGTACTACAGTGGAAGAGAGCCGCCATCACCTCTCTAGAGTTATACCCCAGAAACACTGGGCCACCTTAGGATGGGGCTTTTCTCCATCACCCTAAACCAATGACAGATGCTGCCTGTGAGACATTTTCTATTTACGTCCCCTCCAACTGAGTGAGCTGGACATCTAACTCTGGAGAAACCACCATAATCATACAGAGGGTAGTAAGTGTTGCAGAGTTGTAGAGACAAGTCCCAATTAAAGTGCAAAGCAACTTGTCTGGATTGCCTCTGCTGTGTTATAGCACCAACTGTCCCCAGACCGGCACTGCACCGCGAGGAATGGGAAAGATTTAGGTGCTCTCTTTACCCTAACATGCCACCCAAACGTGGGGCCCTACAACAACTGTGTGCTCCACACCGCCTCTTGCCATCCACATCCAGCATCAGTCTTCAGAAACACAAAAGACTCTGCAGCCCCTACTTCTCCACTTAAACTTGGAGAAGAAAGTAAGAGCTGGACTGCTTACCAACTCTCTGGGCAGCAGCAGGGAGGCCACGAGAGGCCTGAGCATTGCCAGTAGGAGCCAGATGGCGCAGTGCTGGGCGCGGTCCAGACTGGCGCATGGCATTCGGCATTCCTTGGAATCCTGAGAGAAAGGCAATGAGAGGAAATTCTCAAAATACAAAATGATTAGCAGTTCCTGGCCCACCAGCTGGGAGACGTGTGTGCACGCATGTCTTGAAGGAGGGAGTCAAGGAAGGGAATTCAATGGAGAAGTCTTCATTGTTGCTGTCATCCTTGCCCACATTGGAAAGAGCGGGAATTGTGGCTCTAGAAACCCCAGCAGGCTACACCTGTATGAACACACAGGAGACTACAGAGTATGCCCTGGTAAGACAGAGGGTCGTTCTCAGGGATTGGCATGGCAGAGCCCAGATCAACAACAGATGCTATCAGGTGTGTGGATATTGCCTAGCAGGGATTTCAGTCCCAAGAATGAGTGGGTGTCCCTCGCCACCTGGCAGCCCAGCCACAACCAAGAATGACATCTAGTCTGTTCTTTGCAGGGGAACAATTGCACTTTTCTTCCAACGTCTAGTGCACAAAAGGGCATCAGACACAGGATCAACTGGAAGTGTGGAGGATAATCAGAGAGTAAGACAAACAGGTGTCTTAAAGCCACAGCTCCGTTTCCAGCACACTCACCTTGAGGTCTCCCCCCTTGCTGCCAGCGTGGGTTAGGTCTCATCTGCGTCATCTGATTGGGTGCATAGTAAGTGGGTCTGCTCTGAGCCTGAAGAGAACCGAAAACAAAAAACCCAGTGAAGGAGCCATATCTAAACCAGTGATGTAAAATGTTTACAACAGGATTTGATACCCTTCCTGAGTTCAGTGCCCTGTGCCCCAGTGTCACATGACAATAGCAGGCAGCTGGAAAGCCACAGAACGAATCCCACGGACTAGGTCCCTCATATTAGGAGCTGCAGCCTGGCGAAAGACACAGCAGAAAGACTCAGTGGAGTCCTTGCAGCTGCTGCATCAGAGATTCAAGCCAGGGGATGCTGGTGTAAAGCCACTCTGACTTACTCAGCTGGGCTTACCTGGGGCACAGCAGGCATGAAGTACCCCCCAGCAGCTGGCTGGAACTGGTTAATGATTGTGTTCGCAGGCAGGGCTCTCATTCCGGCAATGCGCTGCATATACTGATTAGTGAGGTGGGCCTTTCGCTCCTCTTTCCTCTGTGCCAGTGCAACATACAATGGCTTGGAGCCCACGATACGCCCATTCATCTCAGTCACGGCTTTGGTAGCTTCTTCTGGAGAGGAAAAGCAGACGAAGCCAAACCCTTTGCTTCGTCCATCCTCCAGCATCACCTAAAACGAGGATTGACAGAGTGGCAGCATTGTGAAGGCAGGTCCATGTCATGAGGGCTTGGCTAGAGTCATAGCAATCTATTCACAATTCAGGGGACTCAAGTACTCAGTGATCTTTCATATATATCACATGGGAAGGGACTGTTGTCTGGAGGGAGTGGGTCAGGCAGCAATGAATCAATTATTGCTACTTCCCTCCTATTCCCTGCCAATAAAGAGAAGCTGTATGTTTTACCCTAGTGAAACTCCACAACCTCCAGTCAGAGGAAGAATGTTGCAGAGTTGTAGAGACAAGCCCTCAATGAGGGAGGAAAACCACCTGTCTGGATTTACTCTGCTTTTCTGTTAGCACCATGTGTCCCCAGGCCCACACTGTACTGCAAGGAATGGGAAAGATTCAGGTGCACCTTTTAAACTGCATGACTAAACACCGCATTCAGTCACTTGAAACACAAGCCAGTTTGCCATTTCCCACCTCCTCAGCAATGAAGCAAGTATTCAATACAATTCTCAAGTAAAAACACACTTCCCTTCCACCGAAATCCACATTTTGACTGGTCAAGAAGTTTTCAGTGCTTAAGAGAACCACAGATATACGAATCACCCTCAACCCCATACCCCGATTAGATAATGGCCCCTCCCATTCAGGCCTTGAAATCTAATAATCTATAAACCCTGACAATACCTTGGCACTTGTAATAGACCCAAAAGGCGAAAACTCCTTTCTCAGTTTTTCATCATCAATAGTGTCATCTAGGTTCTTAATGTACAGATTAACACCCTAGAAGAGAGAATACTAATACATGAGGCTAACAATATGGAAGACAGCCATACCAATGAAGAAATTGCATATTTAGGCAATATTGAGCAACCACATCTAGCTGCAAAACCCATTAAGCTGTGGAAATTATCCAAACCCAGAGCTCTCTCCCCTAATAACTGAAGGCAGGAAATGTTGCAGGGTTGTAGACACAAGTCCCAGTGCAAATGGAAAGGAGCCTGTCTTGATTTCCTCTGCTTTGCTGTAGCATCATGTGTCTCCAGTCCTGCACTGCCCTGCAAGGATCAGGAAAGATTTAGATGCAAACTATACCCTGAGATAGCTTTACCATAAGCCACAACCACAGAAGGTGGCCTGATCTCTGCTACTTTTTGTCATCCATGTAAGGTTTCAGTCTTCACAACTGCAGGAGAGACTATACGCTTGAGACTTTATGTTGACAGTCCTTACAAAGCCCAGACTTTATTCTCACATGCCACTAAAAATGTCAGTCTGTTGCCATAGCTCTGACCCCTGGAGTTCCCTCTGCCAATACTAGGCGATTGCCTTTAACTCTAGAGGTCAGTATTGAGAATAGGCATCTTCCCTTTAAGTCCACCAGTACACTTCTGCCTGAAGATGGGTCCCTATATCCAGAACAGGAACACACACTGTCTTACCTGGTAACGACTGATTCTCTCTTGTTTCAGCTGCTCAAACTTCCGTTTCAGCTCTGCCTGGCGCTCTACTTTCTTCTGTGCCCGGCCTACAAATACCATTTTTCCATTAATATCCTTTCCATTCATTTCTTCCACTGCCTGAACAGGGGTTCAAACAGAAAATTCCTGTCAAATGGTAAAAAAGTGGCAGCTACTCCTATTACTACTAGCTTGAGTGCGAACAATCCATCCCCCTCTCCTGTAGCATTACATTTGTGTTGCATCTAAATAAAGGCCTGGTAAAATACAAACTGAGCTATCAGCAGGAACCAGCCTCACCCAGCTCACTCTAAATTCCGGACCCACAGCAGAGAGATGTGAACGTACAGATGATTATTCAACCCTTACAGAGACAGATCTTGTAAGGCCTACTCTGAGGGAAGAGCATTTCTGAGCATCATGCCAGCTCCAGCATCCTCCCCAACTTCCGTGCACTTTGTCTCCTGGTGTAATGGTCCCTGATCAGATAAAATTCCTGCTATTTATCCAACAGGATACCATACAGATCTAGTCATTTGGGGAAATGTGGGCTTCAACCTTGAACGTCCAACTTGGTGAAATACAGAAGCTATTCAACCCAAACTCTGGACACACTCAGCTCTAAGCTTTTCTGAGGATCAGTGTTCCCCATCCCTACACTAGCTGATGGCTTCCCATACTTACTTCCTTATAAACACTCGACTAGAACGAAAGCAGTTTTGTACCTTGTTGGCATCTTCATGTTTTTCGAAGCTCACGAACCCAAAGCCTTTGGACTTTCCAGTGGGATCTGTCATCACCTTGACACTCAGTGTCTTGCCTGTTGCCAAGGGACAGAGTTAGCAGGGCATTAGCTATGCTACATTTCCAGAAGAGCTTCTCAAAATCCAAACTAAAGCCTCCCAGAACACCTGGCTTTCTTTCATTCACTTTGTGTCCCAGTCTCTGCCTCCTGTCTGACAACTGCCCACTCTCTCTGGATTATCCTGCTTCTCTGTCCTCAGAAGTGGCACCACAGTTGGCAGCACTCATGTGAATTACTATGGGGGTACAAGGTTTGCAGCTGCAGCAAGAGTGTATTTACCATATTTGCTGAAGAGCTCCTTTAGTCTCTCATCATCCATGTCATCCCCAAAATTTTTAATATAAACATTGGTGAATTCCTTTGCTTTGGCTCCCAGCTCCGCCTCCCGCTCCTTACGGGACTTGAATCTCCCAACAAATCTGAAAAGAAAAAGCAAGAGTCACTGTGAGAAAAAAAACTTGTTTTCAAGGGTAGATGTGTGATTTGCAGTGGGCTACAAATGAGTGTCTGGTAGGAGCTAGGGGAAGATGTAGCAGGTCAGAGACCAAGCAGAAGAATCAACTGTCCTATGGTGGAGAGGTGGCAGGCCAAAGATGCCCACCCAGCTCTGCAGTGGAGACTGTAGGGCAAGGATACCCACCCAGCCCATTAGTGGAGAGGTAGCAGGTCAAGGCTTGGCCAGGGAGATCCACCAGCCCATTAGTGGAGAGGTAACAGGCCATGGCTTGGGCAGGGAAACTCACCAGCCCTGTAGTGGAGAGGTAGCAGGCCAAGGCTTGGGCCAGGAGAACCAGTAGCCTTGTGTGTCCCCTGTTAATACCGAGATGCATCATGGTTCATGTGATCGTTGCTGCTTCTGGCTGTGACACTCACACTTTGCGGTCGTTTAGCAGCATGCCATTCATCTTCTCGATGGCTCTGTCTGCAGCATCTTGGGTCTCAAAGTGCACAAATGCGTAGCCCTTAGAGCCATTCTCATCACACACCACCTACAAGTGATGGAACAAATCAGATCATCAGCTCTGCACTAAGACAGAAAATGTTGGTTACAGGATAACAGTAGAGATGTCCTCTGTTTTCCTTGATTTACACAGTAGGTCTGACTAAGATAAAAACGGGGTCCTGGTTCTTGACTAGGGCTCCTTGGTACAATACAAATAAACAACAACAAAAACTAAGTACTGGAGAAAAGCATGGTCCAGTGGATAGAAAGTTAGGCTAGGAGGCAAGAGACTTGGGTTCTGGTCCACAACGTGCCACTAAGCTGTTATGTGACCTTGAGCAATGGTCCGCCATCTCCCTTCCTCAGCTTTTCATTCTGTGAAGGGTTGCTGATAGGTACCCTCCTTTGTGAAGGACACATCTGTGAATGAAGTGCTCTCCACAAGGATAAGCCTGACGTAGTATTGCTGATGTACTATGTACAAAAGCCAGAATCCCAGATTTAAATCATATGCCAACTATAAGCCAAACATGATCCCACCCTTTCATAGCCTGATACTTGTGCTCTTGTTAGTATCTTCAGCTGCAGAGAACAGAAGCTTTTCCATTTGTTGTGCTCGCACAAGTGGCGTGTCAACAAGGGAAAACAAGTCATGCCAAGGGACAGAGTCAGCAAGGCATTTTAAGAAGAGGCTTTCAACGCTGTGCACAGCTTTGTGCCTTGACGATCAAGATCAAGTCTAACTTTAATGATCCTCCCTCTTCTGCTCAGCTATGTCCTTTTCTGTTCTGCTTTTGGAGATTCCCTTGCCCAAGCATGGTGGACATCCCCGCTTTCCATCCCTTGTTGTGTGTATGTAGTTGGGTCGAGTAAGTGCAATGGAAGGTGGATTCTTAGACAAAGGTGGGTGTTCAGGGCTTAGAGAAGGTACCAAGTCTCACCTTGCAGGACAAGATATTCCCAAATGCTGAGAATGTGTCATAAAGTGCCTTGTTGTCTATAGATTTGTCCAGATTCTTGATGAAGACATTCCCAACCCCCGACTTCCTCAAAGAGGGGTCCCGCTGAGACCACATAATGCGGATAGGTTTGCCTTTGATCACATCAAAGTTCATGGTGTCTAGAGCACGCTCAGCTGTGAAGAAAAGAAAGTCAAGAAGAAAAAGCTTCTGCAGCATGGCAAAGGAGAAAGGTCACTGCTGCATTAGTACTACAGCTTTCTTTGAATCACTTCCAGTTTATGTAGACTCCTGAACTCTTAAAGGACAAGGCCTAGGTGATATCCTTTGGCCAGTAATTCCATTGGCCAACTGACCTTTATTGTAAGATTAGACATTTAAAAAGAAAAAGAAAAGACTCCATTGCCTATTTTAAACTGACGTATTTGCAGCTAGGTCATTAGACATGTTTACAAGACTACATTAAAACGGGTTTAGAATAGATTATTTTTCACAAGAGTAATGGCATAATTTAGCAATCAGAAGACAGGACTGGGAATCAAGACACCTAGGCCTTGTCTCACCTAGGAAAAACAAAATTATTTTTCCAATCAAGTTTGAGCTAACTTGGTTGAAAATAAAGGCCTGTTTTCCTAGTGTAGACATGCCCCCTGTTCTACCACTAACTCACTGAATAACTGAGCCTTAGCATCCCTCTAAGCAAATGTCAGGTATTTACCTACTTTTGTACAGTACTTTGATATCTGGGGTAAAACATGTCACGAGTACAAGAATGGGTGAGGATGAAGTGAAAAAGGAAGGTCTTTTTCTTCTACATGGAGACAGATAGGAGAAGTTGTTTTCCTGGGGGAGAAGGAAGGCATTGTGGTAGGAGCCAAGGGGACAGACTGGATGATGCATCTTCAATGTTTACACATATTCAGTAGGGCTGTCGATTAATCGCAGTTAACCCACGCGATTAACTCAAAAAAATGAATCACGATTAATCAGTTTTAATTACACTGTTAAACAACAGAACACCAACTGAAAATTATTAAATGTTTTTGGATCTTTTTCTACGTTTACAAATATATTGATTTCAATTACAACACAAAATACAAAGTATACAGTGCTCACTTAATATTTTTATTACAAATATTTTCTCTAAAAATACCAAAATAAATAGTATTTTTCAGTTAACCTCATACAAGTACTGTAGTGCAACCTCTTTATCGTGAAAATGCAACTTACAAATGTTGATTTTTGTTGTTTCATAACTGCACTCAAAAACAAAACCATGCAAACTTTAGAGCCTACATGTCCACTAAGTCCTACTTCTCGTTCAGCCAATCATTAAAATAAGTTTGTTTACATTTATGTGAGAGACTGCTGCCCATGTCTTATTTACAATGTCACCAGAAAGTGAAAAAAGGCATTCACATGGGACTTTTGTAGATGGCACTGCCATTCCAGAAGACATGCTTCCATGCTGATGATGCTCATTAAAAAAATAATGCATTAATTAAATTTGTGACTGAACTCCTTGGGGGAGAATTGTATGTCTCCGGCTCTGTTTCACCCGCATTCTGCCATATATTTCATCTTATAGTAGTCTCGGATGATGACTCAGCACATGCTCACTTTAAGAACACTTTCACTGCAGATTTGACAGAACGCAAAGGAAGTATCAATGTGAGATTTCTAAAGATTGCTACAGCACTTGACCCAAGGTTTAAGAATCTGAAGTGCCTTCCAAAATCTGAGGGGGATGAGGTGTGCAGCATGCTTTCAGAAGTCTTAAAAGAGCAACACTCCAATGCGGAAACTACAGAACCCAAACCATCAAAAAAGAAAATCAACCTTCTGCTGGTGGCATCTGACTCAGATTATGAAAATGAAAATGAACACGTGTTGGTCTGCACTGCTTTGGATTGTTATCGAGCAGAATCCGTCATCAGCATGGATATACGTCCTCTGGAATGGTGGATGAAGGCACATATGAATCTTTAGCGCATCTGGCATGTTAAATACCTTGCAACTCTGGCCGCAACAGTGCTGTACAAACGCCTGTTCTCACTTTCAGGTGACGTGAACAAGAAGCAGGCAGCGTTATCTCCTGCAAATGTAAACAAACTTGTATGTCTGAGCGATTGGCTGAACAAGAAGTAGGACTGAGTGGATTTGTAGGCTCTGAAGTTTTACATTGTTTTATTTTTGAATGCAGTTATTTTGTACATAATTCTACATTTGTAAGTTCTACTTTCATGATAAAGAGATAAGCACTACAGTACTTGTATTAGCTGAATTGGAAAATACTTTTTGTTTTTTTACAGTGCAAATATTTGTAATAAAAATAAATAGAAAGTGAGCATCGTACACTTTGTGTTTTGTTGTCATTGAAATCAATATATTTGAACATGTAGAAAACATCCAAAAACATTTAAATAAATAGTATTCTGTTATTAACAGTGCGATTAATCGTGCAATTAATCACAATTAATTTTTTTAATCACTTGACAGCCCTTAATATTCAATACTCTGCACAAAATCCTCCTAATGCCTTGTAAGGCCTAACTTAGACTCAAAATGATTTGCCAGTATAACTATACCAGTAAAGCCTTCTGGTGGAGGCACAGTGTTTCTGCTAGCAAAGAAATACACCATATCCACAAAAGCACTTTGCCAGTGTAACAGACTACACTAGACTTCTGCCAACATAAAAATGTTGTAAAATCATACCCCTCATCAACATTGCTATACCAGGGTAGCTGCAGTTATACTGGCAAGAGTCCTTTTGCTAGTATCGCTTATTCTGTTTGAGGAACTTGTTTAAGCTTTACCAGCAAGAGAATTCCTTTGCCAATTGAAGCTGTATTTTCACAAGGGGGTTTACCTGGTATAGTTCTATCAGTAGATCTATGCTGGCAAACCCTGTTAACGGTAAATGAGGCCTGAGAGAAGAGGGATTATTCTTGGTGGTGCAGGGAAAGGTACATAAACATGTACTATGGTGGGAAGGAAGTTTGAGACACTCATGCAGCCTATGGGGCAAAAATGGTGCTTTAGTAACCCACTCTAAAGATCGCATCAGAGAGGAATAAGAAAAATCAAAGAAATCTGCATATGCTATATTGTAAACAGAGAAGTGTCTCCATCTAAATTCTAAAACGTCAGCAATGTAGATTGACTTTGAACCCACTGTAACCCCCCTACGGGATTCTATTTCTGTTATCCACTGGTGTATTAAAAGGACCATTACATATGCACATCAGGATCTTGTTCATAAAATTAAGATGCTCAGGACACACTTCTATGCCAGAAAATACTCCCACAGTGTGCAGGGGAAGAGAAAGAGGACACTAATTCCCAGTATGAGGCAGGGGAAAAAGAGGACGGACCTGTATTAAATCAAAGAATAGTCATGAGATAAGAAACCTACCTTCCCAGGTTTGTGTCACTTCCTTTCAGCCCACTTTCACCCACATACTAGAGTAAAGACCTCTGAGCTGGATTTGAGGTTCCATTTTTTTTTTTTTGATGGATGATTTTCCATAGTTAGATTCAAGGCCTTAAAAAAGTGAAGATTGTTGGCTACACCATAGCAGCAGCAAATTCAAGAGAAATGTGATTTTGATTGTCTGCTGGCTACACATGCCACTTACTGATCTCCAGCTGCAGATGAAAGAGGATCTAGAGAAGCCAACATTTTCTATGCAATAAATTAGCTCATGGATTATCTTCATGTCGGCATGGAGCTCAACCACCACAACATATACGACAAAAGTCACCAAGACCCCCTTGAAATATGAGTCTATTTGAACTCCTATTTGTAGAAATGTTTCTTAAATGGGAAGTTTCCATCTGCTACAGAAATGGCTTTTCTATTTGAGTGTTGTCACACGCTCCCATTCTCCTCACACAGCTGAAACTCCCCTCTCACTTGTTGCTGAACTATGCACTTGCAAAGGAAAGGGAACATGTAAAATTGTGTAAGAGAAGAATACCTTTGCCGTAGGGGCTCAGCTAACTTTGTTTAGTCAAAAGGGTTAAATTCAACCAACCAGCGTACTCAATTTATTCCTCAACTGCTACAGTCTGAATCAACGGCATTCTTTCAGCAGTGTGCAGTTTACCACCGTCCATTTCCAGTAGGCACTTCAAAAGGCAACTCAGTCCCAGCTTGTTGAATTTGGCAGCATTTATTTATAGCAGGGAGAGGTCCTCCAGAGGCATGTGTTGGCAAGGACACAAACTAATAGTATATACCATTTGTAGCTGAAACAAGATTCCTGTTGAAAGGTGACAAGCAGTTTGAAGCAAAGGCAAGCAATCAGAATTAATTCTGAAACTCTGTGACAATTACTGAGCCACAGACTAGTTAGGGTCCTACTCGCATTATTTTAGCTCTTCTACTGTTACTAGCTAGGAGCAGAACTTGTGCTGCTGCTGTCTCTGTTAAGACATTAGGCCACAGCATCACTGTCTACCACTTGAAGTCGGCTTAAAGACCCCTTGTGAGCATTACAGTGAGTGGTCCGAAATAGATTCTCCTGGTGCTTTAGGGAAGTTTACATCTCTATCTGTGGATATGACAAGGCACAATGGCACCATTTTAGTGAATGGGCATGAGTGGTTTGAATTAGTCAAAATCCCACCTCTGATTCATTTCCCTGTACTAGAAAAACACTTCCAACATTTACTTCTATTTAGGCCAAAGCTTCAGCCATTTCAATCCCCTTGTCTGTTTCTCTTCTACTGATTCCTGTCATCCTTCCAGCAGAGTCATCTGCAGCTAACACAGTGCTGCAGCATACACTCATTTTTCTAACTGCTTACCCCACCACTCTTTTCCGTTTCATGCCTGATCCTAGTGAAAACTACTGAGACACTCTCTCAGCCAGACAGTAACGCCCCCTTCCCCCTCTCTGATCAAGTGCTGAAACAATGCAGGAGCTCGCCACTGTAGTTAAGGCCCATAAAGGCTGGTAACTACAATGCAAAGTTTCAGCCATCAGAAAGCCAGTACTAGAGTTTTACTCTGTAAGGAAAGCTGCCCCAGGGACCTTTTGTCCCTGTTTATTACCCCTGTGTCTTTAAAAAAAAAAAGAGCCAGAGTTTAGCCACTCTGCTTTATTTACAATTGGTGAGTTTAAGACTCTTTAGGCTCATTCTCTCTGCTTTTCTGTATGTTACTTGACCACAACTCACATGTTAAAGTCTACAAAGTCAGTGAATTGATTCTTCATTTAATGTCTTTGAAGAAAGATTTCAAATACAGTTTGGGTTGTCCTAATAGGGGAGGCTCGCAAAAGAATTTCTTTGTAGACAAAATGTTGGGTATTGTCAGCGCTGCTGAAGAAGGAATAATTGGACATGAATAATTCATGGGCCCATGACAAGCGGTGGCGGGGCTGAGTTAGAGAAGGACACTGAAGGAGGTAAGAAATCCTTTACATACATACTTCCCCAGGCTTTCTTAGCCCTAGTCTACACTACAAAGTTAGGTGATGTCTACACAGGCAATTGAATGACAAAACTTTTGTTTTTCAGAGGTGTTAAACTCCCACCTCCCGAAAGACAAAAGTTTTGTCGCAACAAGCGCCAGTGTGATGAACAGTGCGTTTGTCGGCAGGAATGCCACTCGTCGGGGATGGACGTTTTTTGTCTGCAGGAGAGCTGACAAACAGCAGCTACGCTGCACAACTTTTAGCAGCACGGCTGTATTGACACAGCCATGTTGCTAAAAGCTGCATAGTGTAGACATTGGTATTACTATGTTGCTCAGAGGTGTGGAAATCCAAACCCCTGAGTGAGAATTATACCAACCTAATTCCCAGCACAGACAGCCTGGCAGGGAGGTGGAGTACCTACATTCTTATTAGAGAGAGGTGAGTGAGGTAATATCTTTTATTGCACCAACTTGCAATAAAATAGATTACCTCACCTACCTTGTCTCTCTAATATCCTGGGACCTTTTGCAAACCGATCACATCGTACTGTTCTGGAAAAGCCTCCCTTCAGAGATTTCTACAAATACATTCACTGTCTCAGCAGTAAGAACCAAAAGTCAACAGATTGGTCACACTCCATTGCATCTGTTGACTTTTCGTTAAGATTCTTTGGGGGAATGATTTCTCTTCCCCTGGGCTTCTGTAACAACTTAGCTATACATACAAGTCCATATGAAAGTTTGTTTGTTGAATTATTAATATGTTTTTTAAACAAACCAAAAATAGACCTGGCCATGCCAAACTATGGAAGCTGAACTACAGCTAATCACACATGAACATTCAATTCCTCTTCTAATTATGAAGCTGAAAGAATTTTCTTCAGTGTTTTAGTCAGAAAAAGAACCACGTTAAAGGCCATAGTTATCAACCCAACCATCATCCAGAATACTGGAGCATTCTCTTGGTCAGTCTACCTACCATAATACAACAGGCTCAGGATTCGACAGTCATCCATTACTATGCCATAGAGATGTGCAATCTAAGGCAGTATTACTCTCTCCCCAGTACAACCCTTCTCCAACAGGCATATCTTTGATGTTGCCCAGCCAAGGCAGTGCCCACCCAGAAGATCACTATTCCACTACCTGGTACCCTAACTAGCTAATAAAAAAAGTATGTAAAAAAAACAGGTGGTCTGCACTTTAGATGCAAGTGTCCTAGTTATAGGAAGCATGGGCTAGTGATTACCACACAGGACTGCAAGCGAGTTCTGACTGATTTCTTGTTCTGATAAAGTCTTGCCACATGACCGTGGGCAAGTCAACTTCTGAGCCACAGCTTCTCTGCCTGTAAAATGAGAATATTTTCCTCACAGAGAGGTAGTGGGATGATTGATCTGTATCTGTAAAGCACTTTGATCCTTGAATGGAAGGTTCCGTGGACTATTATAGATTCTTTGCTCAATTCTTTGTTACTATTTCATATGCACTGGAAAAACATCTACAACTACTTTGAATACAACTTCTAAACAAGCAGTCTGTTCTCCCTAGAACTCTGGTGAATAGTTTTACCTTGTGTTAAAATGCTACTTTGTAACATCTTACAATAATATTCAAACCATAAGAGATTGCTTACAGCAACAATATGGCAAATAGCACTGTGGCAAACTGAAGTACTATACGAGCATCCTTCCTTCTCTGTGTTGGTACTAATACACCTCTATCTCAATATAACACCGTCCTCGGGAGCCAAAAATTCTTACCGCGTTATAGGTGAAACCACGTTATATCGAACTTGATTTGATCCGCCGGAGCATGCAGCCCCGCCCCCCCGGAGCGCTGCTTTATGGCATTATATCCGAATTCGTGTTACATCGGGTGGTGTTATATCGGGGTAGAGGTGTATGTCCTTTCATGCAGTGTGAGGTGGATGCCATCTATAAAGGGGAAAATAAGAACTTTTTTTCTGCTCTTCCATGACAAGTCTTGCTTACAAAGAGATTGTGATGTGCCACCAATGGCCTTGTCTTTCCAAAGGGCTTGACAATATTCTGTTTACTGAAGCAGCTATCTCTTGCTCATGCAGTCGAACAGCATGTATAGCAGGGATCACCACGTAGGAGAAATTCAAAGCTCTTCAGAAGATCTTTTTCATGAAAACAATGGGAATTTGGTGGTTTCTCCTTCCCATACATTTCTCAGTGACAAGGCTTCCCATGTTTTAGTCATTTGGCCTCCTTAACCTAGAAGTAACTAGACACCTGCTGCTGTGCCAGAGTATTACCTCAGCAGAGACTTTCTAGAATGCCTGCTGCCTTACTGGGAGCCAAGTATGAAGCAACCCCACCCTCAAATACCTGCCTATTTATTGCAGTGAAAAGTGATCTTGCAGTATATTGGAAAGCCACCTGTCTTCTACTTTTTACGCATGACAGGGCATTTTTTTAATAGATCACGGAGAACACATAACCAGTCACTCATATACACTCTAAAAAGGCAACACTTTGCCCCTTATAGTTTCAGTCTGCTTTCATAGTACTCAAGGGCCCCTTTAAAATTGTCCTCTGTTCTACCTCCTTCTCAGCTTTAGGAAAGCTACAGTGAGAAAAAGTTTGCATAGCTACATTTTCCTGCATCTCTTCCTTTCTTCTGATGGATACTCAGACTACATCTCTGTGTTCATCTAATCTGAGGTCTGACTCCCACTTGGCCTTGTTTCCATTGCCCATTTTTTCCCCAGCCCCAAGAGGGGAGATAATACCTACCTCTCCCAGCTTAGGAGGATCAGTTAATGTTTACAAGGTGCTGTGAACACAAAAAAGTGTTCTATAAGAGAGAACACAGGAAGTTACAGGACTAAGAAGAGAACCATGTGTACAACCTCAGCCTCTCTCTAATCCATCCCTTTTTGCTGTGAAGTCTTAAACCACATCCTACATTGCTTGGCCTGTGTATGAAGCAACTCCAAAGGCTCCACGTATGAAAAAAATCATCAGGCTACGAGGCAGCTTTTTAGTAACACGTCAATAGGCAGGAGCAGAAGAGCCATTCAAAGCAATCAGCACCACTGGGGGAAAAGGAGAAGATGCTACTCTGGGATCTCATGTATCAGGAGATAGGATAAAAACCCAGGGCAGCATAAAATCAGGGCCACACTATTCCACACAAGAATTCAGGCCAGTAGGCTCTGCTTCTCAATAGGTTTAGCGGAATATATCAGTTATGTAGTAACTATTCTATTGATTACAGACTAGAAAGCTCATGATTCAAGGACCATGTATTCCTTTGCTGAATACAAGCCTGTATTCTTCAACCTGAATCTAACAGATACAGTAGAGTTCACTTGTAGCTGAAGTTTGTGCTGTTGCAAACTAATTCTGGATTAAAGTTAAAAGTACACCACCCTAGAGGTGTACATCATGTAAAGATGCTGCTAAGTCACAGCCCTTAGGTGTCTGTAATGCAAGACTACGGGAACTAGGGCAGAAAACGCTGACCCAGCTTTTTCTCTGGATATGGACATACTAAACAATGACCTCCTCTGCCCCATCCTTCTCAAAGATCTGCTGCTGTGGGCCAAGGATACCTACCTTGAACAGAGCCTAAGCCAGGCAAGGCACCATCAGCGCTTCATGTGAGCTGGGTGTGTATTCCTTTTTAAAAGGGTAGAAAAAGCATCAGTAAATGCTGCATTTCAGCTTCATAACCAATAGCAAACTAGACCAGCCAAGAAGACAGTTTACCCACAGTATGTCTATGCTGCATTTTAAAACCATGACAGAGTCAGGGAAGGGGATGGGGTCAGGGCCTGAGTCCAAACATCTACACTGCTGTTTATAGTGCTGTTGCAGGAACCCTAGTCTGTGGATCCAGGCTCTGAGTCTCGTTGCCATGGGTTTTACAACTCAGTGTAGATATACCCTCAGACATTACAATCCTCAGCCCACTGCACCTCCCAAGTCTCACGTAGAGGGTGGGAGTAGGAAGATTCCTTTACAGTCATTCGGACTGAAGGTTTGACCAGATGCTGACTAGCCTTCAGCTGCCTTCAAGGTGACTGACTGGATAAAGACCCAGGCACGCAGGACAATTCAAGGAGGGAATTAACGCAGGACAATTCAAGGAGGGAAAACGAGGAAGATTTCATTCTCAAATGAGTCAGGAAAAAGCAAGTCCATGGAAGCTGATTTTTGGCAAACAGAAATACTATTTATCTGCTTCACAGAGGTGTTGTGAAGATTAGTTAATGTTTGCAAAGGACTCTGAAGAGGTGAAGTAGTTAATATCATTCCAACTTCATAACCAAGTAGCAGAGCTGCCATGAAGTGGTTTGCCCTCACAGCTAGGTGATTGTATGGAGACTTGTATAAACAGCAAAACAGTTCCGAGAAAAAGGAGAGGGATAGGCATTTATGTCCAACTTACCATCAGCTGGCTGCTGGAAGTTGACATAGGCATATCCCAGGGAGCGACGGGTGATCATATCCCTGCAGACTCGGATAGAGAGTACAGGCCCAGCAGGGCTGAACTTCTCATACAACATGGCCTCGGTGACATCAGGGTGCAGGTCGCCCACATACAATGACGCCATCGGGTAGCTACTAGCAGCCGTATTCATCTTCCACCCAGCACGCACTCCCACCAGAAACTAATTTGTTTTTTAAAGGGTATTTTTTTAAACAAACAAAAGTTTTAGAAACTAAAACGGAATTTACAATTATATATATATATATTTTTTACAAAATCACTAATTTTGGCTAATCGAAAATGAAGTGGGAACAAGGGGTGAGTGGTCCCCCTCAGGGCAGAAGGAAGTAGAGGCCAATAGGAAGTCAGGATAAGAGCAGAGCGCTCTTGGATTGGAAAGTCAAGAGCAGCAGAGAGGGGGTTCATGCAAGAGAAGCTTGTGGGGATTTTGGGGGTGGAGATAGAATGGTGCAGGAGAGGTGTGTTTGATTATCTCAGGCCCTGGGAGAGGAAGAGGGGAAGCAACTGGACAGATAAAAGCCCTGTAAATAGGCAAAAAAAATTAAGCCTTCCACAAGCAAGGAGTTCAAACCCCACCACCCATCCAACAACTAAATCCAAGGCCTCCTCCACACTGTGGAGTTTTTCCACTTTGCCTTTGTTTCCAAAAGCAAAATGTCAATTAACAAAAAAAGTACTTCTCTTTTTTAAATATTATTTTTTTCTTCCAAATCCTTCAGACCCAAAGTCTGAGGCTGCTGTTTTATTTCGTTTTCTGGGATAAAAAACTTGGGACAAAAATAAAACTTTGCACTATATAGTTACAGGGTTTTTCCCCACTTCTTTAAAAGGAAAAAGATATGTCGCTATTTTTATGTAAAATATACCCGGGTTCCTCCGACTAGACTAATGAACACTGGTTTGGAGGAGCCAGGCAGGGAGGCATGGGCAGTTCCTTTCCCGAGGGGAGGACGCGCGGTGCGATGGGTGGCACAGACAGACACACACGATAAGGGGAGAGGAGAAGGGCAGAGACCCACGTGGAGCAAAGAGGGCGCAGGCAGACAGACAGCCGAGGGTGGGGACCCGGGGGACAGACAAGGGGAAAGGGTCCGGGAGCCGTGAAAAAACACCGAAGGGCCAGGGGCCAAAGGGACAGCCAGCCGGCCCCGGGCCTGGGAGACGGACACACCCAATAGACGGGGGCGGAGAAAAACGTGGGACCTGGACAGACCAACAGACCGGGGGGGTGGGGGAGGAGGGGACCGGACAGACCCACTGACCGGGGCGAAGGGAACCGGCCAGACCCACGGACCGGGGCGAAGGGGCCGGACCGACACACGGACCGGGGGGGCGAAGGGGCCGGACCGACACACGGCCCGGGGGGGGGGGCGAAGGGAACCGGCCAGACCCACGGCCCGGGGGGGGCGAAGGGGCCGGACCGACACACGGCCCGGGGGGGGGGGGCGAAGGGAACCGGACAGACCCACGGACCGGGGGCGAAGGGGCCGGACCGACACACGGCCCGGGGGGGGGCGAAGGGGCCGGACCGACACACGGCCCGGGGGGGGGCGAAGGGAACCGGACAGACCCACGGACCGGGGCGAAGGGGCCGGACCGACACACGGCCCGGGGGGGGCGAAGGGGCCGGACCGACACACGGCCCGGGGGGGGGGCGAAGGGAACCGGACAGACCAACGGACCGGGGGCGAAGGGGCCGGACCGACACGCGGACCGGGGGGGGCGAAGGGGCCGGACCGACACGCGGACCGGGGGGGCGAAGGGAACCGGACCGACACGCGGACCGGGGGGGCGAAGGGGCCGGACCGACACGCGGACCGGGGGGGGCGAAGGGGCCGGACCGACACGCGGACCGGGGGGGGCGAAGGGGCCGGACCGACACGCGGACCGGGGGGCGCCGCTCTCGCCCCGGCGCTGGCTTGTTTCTTGGGAGTTTTTTTTTCTCGGGTTTTTGCGATTTTTTTGGGTTTTTGTGTTTTTCTGGGCGGCGGCGGGAGCGCGGCTGGGCCCGGCACCGACTCACGCGCTGCGGCCAGGCGAGCGGAGAGGCGGCCGGGGCCGGGGGAGCCCCCTTTATACCCGCTCCCCGGGGTGAAAGGGCCGCCGTGCCGCGGAGAGGACACGGGCCGGCGGGGAGCGACCCGCCGCCGCACCGCAGGGATGGGCCGCCCGCTGCAGCGACCCCTGCCGGGGCGGGAGCGGCTCCCAGCCGCCCGGAGTCCCGCCCGGCCCCTGGGGGAGCTGGCCCTGCTCTGCGGGCACCGCCACGGCAACCCACCCTCCCCCCAATCCGGCCAGCCCCCTCAAAGCAAGAGCCCCGTCCAGTAATCTGGGGGTATCCTCACACCCCACATCTGGGCAGCACCCCCCGATCATTCACCCCTCTCCAGTAATCTGGGGATAACCTCACACCCCACATCTGGGCAGCACCCCCCGATCATTCACCCCTCTCCAGTAATCTGGGGATAACCTCACACCCCACATCTGGGCAGCACCCCCCGATCATTCACCCCTCTCCAGTAATCTGGGGATAACCTCACACCCCACATCTGGGCAGCACCCCCCGATCATTCACCCCTCTCCAGTAATCTGGGGATAACCTCACACCCCACATCTGGGCAGCACCCCCTGATCATTCACCCCTCTCCAGTAATCTGGGGGTAACCTCACCCCCCAAATCTGAGCAGCACCCCCCCAATCATTCACACCCTCCAGTAATCTGGGGGTAACTTCACACCCCACATCTGGGCAGCACTCCCCGATCATTCACACCTCCAGTAATTTGGGGGTAACCTCGCATCCCACATCTGGGCAGCACCCCCCCAATCATTCACCCCTCTCCAGTAATCTGGGTGCAACCTCACACCCCACATCTGGGCAGCACCCCCCCAATCATTCACCCCTCTCCAGTAATCTGGGTACAACCTCACACCCCACATCTGGGCAGCACCCCCCCAATCATTCACCCCTCTCCAGTAATCTGCGGGTAACCTCACACCCCACATCTGGTCAGCACCCCCCCAATCATGAACCCCCCTCCAGTAATCATCCCCCCCTTTCCCCAGCAGTCCAGGGGCAAAATCCCAAATCTTGACACCTCCCCCTAGACAACAGAAGTCAATTCCCACTCCCTGCCCCTGAAAAATCCTACTAATCTACCTGCTCCTAAAATCTGACCCCTGCAGTCAGGGGACAATTTCCCACCAAAATCCTTGCATCCGATGAAGTGGATATTCACCCACGAAAGCTCATACTCCAAAACATCTGTTAGTCTATAAGGTGCCACAGGATTCTTCGCTGCTTTCACCAAAATCCTGACAACCCCAGAACGCCCTCTCCCCAACGACCCCGTGTACACATTCTGTCTTTCCCACTTCTTCAAAAGTCCAGGGGCAAACCCACTTTCATCCCTCTCCTGATTATTGTCCCCATACCAAATTGGGTCAAATCCCCACCCTGACCAATTCTGACACCCTTCACCCCACAAAACAGATGGGCAAAGTCCTGACATTCACTTTTCCTCTAGAAAACCCCATCCAAATCCTGGCAACTCCCTTTAACCTGGCCATTTCTGCCCTCCTTCCAACTGTCGAAGGCCATCCCCACCCCAAATCCTGTCAGTCTACCTCCCCATGCCAATCCTGGGGCAAACTCCTATCAATAACCTCCCCCATGCCTCCTCTGGACTAAGGACAACTCACCACACAAATCCTGACAGTCTTTCCAACCCTTCTCTCAGCTGCATGGCAACAAAATATACCCCCACATACCAATCCCCCCTTCACTCAAATTATACCAAAAGTGTGTTGCCTCTGCATGGGGAGAGGGGAGCTGAACATTTGTAAGGCCACTGAGATAAATTCGTAGCCAGGAGCCGATGCCGTCCTGTTAGCCAGTGAAGAGATGGCAATGTTGGAACCAGAAGATTCCATGGCAGTTGGGGTTGGGCCATTGGAAGGGGCAGTTGGGAATGGATCGTAATGACATGAGGATGGGTCAGTATAGGGCGATTATTTTTAATGGCACCTGAGAGAGAGTCTTGTCCTCTCCTCTGAAAATAGTGCACAGGAGGACTGGGGTGAAGGCCTCTCTTCAGTCCATGAAGGAACTGGAATCAAGATGTTTGGTGGTGCTGTGACAATTAGTGAACTGAGGGTTACTAGGCAGCTGGTGAAACACAGGAGAGGAACAATGTCCTGGGATTAAAACTGAGGTGAAAAAGAGAGAGAATAAAGGAGGAAACCAACTGAATCAGGAAGAAAGGGGGAGCAGAGAAAGAAAAGCAGATAGTGAAATGCACCTGAAGACAGGGTGTGCGCCTGACTATTCTCTCGCGCTGCCCTGGAAGTGCATGCCTCTTAGCTATGGTTTTGGAGACACACCCAGCACTTAGATCAGGAGTGACTGTAGCTGGACTTATTCCCCTAGCAATCTGCCTCCTAGTATTTAGAACATCATTTTTGCTTGAACAAGGGCTAGTTCCTGAAGAAAACGCCAGTTCACATCCTGTGTTGCCCTGGAGCAGGACCAATGCTCATCAGCATCTCCCTATGGAAGTCAGTTGTCATTCTCCATTCACAAGGTGAGTAAAAGGGTGATGGTTGAACAATGAATGGAGAAGAAAACTGCTGGAACATGTTCCAACACCAGACTCAGTAGAATCAATGCTGTGGTGATGTATAATTACCCAGACTCTTTAGTGTAAGAGTAAGACACATCAGGGCATTAATCATGTGCAGGAGAACCTAACATATCCTTCAGGGTCTTGTGGTTATAATATGGCTTTTCAGTTATACATTTAATTTTCTTTAATCCTAGATAAAACCAATGATTATTTCAATTTATTGGTAAACTATCCTTCCACTATGGTAAATAATTTACAGGGAAAGAATAAAAGGAAACAATGGATATAACAAAGTATCTTGTTTTACAATATTTTTTGTAAATATTTCCAGCCCTCTGGCGTTTTCTGCTTCGGAGCTCATGTCCTCCCAATGCCTCACAAGATCATGGGACTCTGGTGACACCTGGGAATGGGTAGCAAAGCCTGACGCAGTGTTGTTATTGTTTCTGTTTCCTTTCCACTTGCTGTTATGTTCACTCTGAGGTTTGTACGCCGCCCATGTGCCTGCTCTGGATCAGAACACTGTCAACCTGCAATTTCTAATTGAAAAATGTAGCTCAGAGTTTAGTGCTCCTGATTAAACTTTCTTGAAAGAATACAGTTTTTAATGGCCCAGACGCCCTCAAAAACTGGTGCTGCGGTGGTGCTGGTACCTTGGAAACCATTCTGAATGCAGCATTTGCTTTAGCTGTTTGAGCCTCCAGATCCCCGTGCTTGAGTAGATCAAGATTATTCTAGATGCATATTCATTATAACTTTGTGTCCCCTTCCATGAAGTTGGAGTCACGACTCCCACATGCTGTCTTCTTATACTTGAAGGTTAGACCACAAGTTAGTGAGTCAAATGGATCCTACTGCTCTGATTCCAGATGCATCCAGGCTCCCTCTGACTGTGGGGCCTGGATCCCAAAGGGCTTTCTCTATCTCCACTCTTCAGGCCTTCTAAGGTGGCTGGAGCAAAGATTTCTGATGATGTTTTTAATATTCTTTATTCTCTGAGTATGCTCCTAACGATGGCAGGTCAGTGCAAGGCCATTTGCCCTGTGGTTTTCCAAGGTCACTTTATTTGTCATGATTCTGAAAAGTAATTCATTATGTGCTGGCACTGCACACTATGGTAAGAGGTAGGCTATTTTTTTAATATGAGTTTTCAGTTGGATGCTGGAAGGTCACATTTCATCAGTGGTAGCTGTAGACTCCTGCGTCTTATTGTATCCTCTGAGCCTGGATTAGGATTTCTCATTAACTCTTTGGCTTTACCATGAGGGGGCAGACCTGGATCATATTGAAAGCAGAAGTGCTTCTTCCTGCATTTGATTGGAAGAAAGGACAGGAGATGGGGAGGATCACTTCATCCATTAAAAACAAGGGGAGAACATAGGTAGACAAAATTATTCACACACAGAAACTTTGGTAGATGGAATGTAGTTACTCCTTACAATCAGAGCTAGGATTGCCAACCCTCCAGGATTGTCTGAGAGTCTCCAGGAATTAAGGATGAATCTTTAAGATTATGTCATGTGATGAAACCTCCAGGAATACCTCCAACAAAAATTGGCAACCCTAATCAGAGCATCTGCAGTATAACAAATGTCTCCTCTTGCCCAGTCCTGAGGAAGAGCCCTACTGAAGCTCAAAAGCTTGTCTCTTTCACCAACAGAAGTTGGTCCAATAAAAGATATCTCACCCACCTTGTCTCTTGTCTGTAGTATGTAACCTATCATTTAAATCAGCTTCTGCCAGATGACTGGAGGATAGCTAATGTGACACCATTTTTTAAAAAAGGCTCTAGAGGCTATCCTGGCAATTACAGGCCAGTAAGCCTAATTTCAGTTCCTGGCAAATTGGTTGAAACTATTGCAAAGAACAGACACATAGATGACCATGATTTGTTGAGGAAGAGTCATCATGGTTTTTGTAAAGGGAAACCATGCCTCACCAATCTACTAGAATTCCTTGAGGGGGGTCAACAGACATGTGGACAAGGGTGATCCAGTGGATATAGTGTACTTAGATTTTCAGAAAGCCTTTAACAAGGTCCCCCACCAAAGGCTCTCAAGCAAAGTAAACTGTCATGGGATAAGAGGGAAGGGCCTCTCATGGATCAGTAACTGGGGTAGAAGGCAAGGTGTAGGAATAGTCAGTTTTCACAATGGAGAGAGGTAAATAGTGGTATCCCCCAAGGATCTGTACTGGGACCTGAGCTGTTCATTATATTCATAAATGAGCTGGTAAAGTGAGGTGACAAAACTTAACTATGTTCAGTAATTTGGTATCATCTAGTCCAAAGCTGACTGAAGAGTTGCAAAGGGATCTCATGTGACATCTCCAGCAAAACAGACTGTGGCACAACAGCACATTTCACACCCATGACATGGGTTTTGAAGACTTATTTGACACCTTTTGCTGGATGCCTGACAGCTCACAAAGTTAACAGCTCTGCACAGTGCAAAGTGAGGCGAGGCTGCTCACTGTGGGAGCTCTAATGCACAGACTAGCTCCAGGAACAATCAGTCCATGGGGAACTTCTCTGAACAGGAATATTTCATCCCTGATTGAGCGAGGACAAGTAGCAGGGGCCCCAAGCATTTATTTGCATTGAGAGCAATTGGGAGGGACTCACTTCCAAAACAGGTCTGTCTGACTCACCCACCCACCCACACCTGAATCAATGTCACACACACACACACACACACACACACACACACACACACACACACACACCTCTGAATCAATGTCACGGCTGAGCCACACACACACACACACCTCTGAATCAATGTCACGGCTGAACCACACACACACCCCAGCTCAGTACACTGGCCACTTGCTTGGCGTCTGGGATGGGGAGGGTCTGTTACATTAAAAAGACACTACTCACTGTTCTCCCTTTGTTCCTTTCTGTGCTTTCCCCTCCATGGCACGGCACCGCTGACTCAGGCAAAGGTCACATGGATGCAATTAGAGGTATTCAACTGGACCAATGCCAGCTTGATATAGCCAAGAAAATAAAAGCACCGTTTCAGGGAAGAGGGGTCTCGCTTTGATTTGAGTGGAGGTATACTGCCTTATGTGTTATAGAAAATAATAATGCCAAGAAAAGTGCATTGGGGCAGTAGACAGCCTGTGGCTAGGACAGCCAGATGTCTTTGGTTGAGAGGAATGGTTCTAGTCTCTCAACCCCTTCTGTGGAAACAGGTCCTGCTCCTCATAGACTCCATGGCCCTCTGGTCACCCGCTCACACCAACTGCCCTTCCTATGCTTCTGTTTTGTATAACAGCACTTCCTACACCCATTCGGGCCACTTCCGAGCACTCTCTTACTACTGCTGCTTCTCAGCTGATTGCAGCAGGAACAGACTAATAATAATACTTAGCTCTTATATAGATCTTTTCATCTCTTCCTATTTTACAGATGGGGAAACTGAGGTACAGTGAAGTGACTTGCCAAAGGTCATATAGCAGAGCTGGGAACAGAACTCAAGAGTTGAAGTTCACTCCCCTAGTCACTAGGCCACAGTTTCAAAACCACGAGAGCGAAGAAGAGGTGAGACAGGAGCAGAGTTTGAGAATGCCAAATAGCTGTTCCTCACTGTAGGGGTTGAGAGGAGACTCAGAGGTACGGAGTGAGCACAAGACAAAGAATAATCATCATCCTTGGCATTTATATAGGAACACACAGAGGGGAGACAAAGGCAGAGAAAGCTTTCAAGAGACAGAGGACATTATGGGGGCTGATCAAAAGCCCATGAAGTCAGTGGAAAGACTGCCATTGACTTCAGTGGGTTTGGGATGAAGTCCATGCAGAGAACATGGCGATAAAGAGCAGAGCTGAGCCTGGGGAACAGGCTAGAAGCTTTAATTAAGGATCTGGACGTTGGCAAAAACAAAGAAGGAGCTTGGGGTAAAGAATGCTTTCTTCCCCTCCTCCCTTTATGGTAATGGATTTTCATATGGGGAGGGAGGATTGATGGCTGAAGAGGGGAAGAGAGAAGGAAGGGCATCCTTCTCCCTTGTATTTCAGCTGCCAAGCCCTTCCCTCCATGACAGGTGTCACTTTGGAAACCTGCTCCCTTACTCTGTAATAATGAGAAAGGTCTCTTTCTCTCACAGACATCTGAATTATCTACACAGGGAATCCCAAACAGCAGCTGGCAAAGGAATTTTGCATAGTAATGTCTGATAATTCCTCCTGAAAACATTCTGATAACAGCATTGATCTAAGCACAGGATCAGGCAAATGTTTCCATGAATCAAGTACACTAGTGACACTTGGGAAGGCCCTGGTTTTAGGTAAAGGCCGAGCCACGGAAAATGAAAATGTGGACTGCACACAGTATGGGGGTCTTATGTACAGGAAGTCCTGTACTGGGACAATTCTATGCAGCAGAAATGCGTACTGGGTATCTCAGTGTGTCAGTTCAGAGGGAGATCGTGAACCATTACATTTTCATCCAACTCGTCTCGTCCCTCAGGGTTATGTGTTTTGAATGAGCCTGTTACATACAGTGTCAAGCTCTCCATTTTCAGAGATCAAGAGAATGGGGTTGGCCAACGGAGAAGAACCTCCCAACTGTCCTGACTGTTCACAGCAATCCTGAGGGGGTTGAGTTCAGTTATCAAAGGACAGTTTGTGTGCGTGTGGTGGGTCATCTCTATTATTCGCCAGCACGTCTCACCTCACTTAGACCATGTCAAACAACATGCTCAAGCTGGGAGGAAGTCAGCGTTGGAAAGTCAAGGTGTGGGAGGGAATATGTTTTCTTAGACCAACTTCTGTAGGTGAGAGAGACGAGCTTTCAAGCTGACACAGAATTCTTCTTCAGGGCTGGCCTGAAGACAAGCTCTGCATAAGCTGGAAAGCTTTCTTGGTCACTAGCAGAAGTTGGTCCAATAAAAGATATTCCCTCCCACACCTTGACTTGCTAACATCCTGGGACCTACATGGCTACAACAATACTGCATACAAGTGATAGAAAATGTCACTGCTTGCGAGCTCTGTGTCTCCAGCAAAGTCAAATCAGTGCCAAGGCTCGTTCACATTCTCCAAACGGCAACATTCAGCTCTACCAGGGCCTGGGCTGGGGAAGGGAAAGGTCTGAATTAGGATAAACCTCACCTACAACCTTTAGTGGAGTTGTACACAGACAAACACATTCAGTTCAATACAAAATCTGCAAACCTGAAATGGAAAAGAGGGAGACAGTGTGATGGGGAGGGAGGGAAGATGACATGAGGAATAAGAAGAGAGGGCAAGGTGAGGAGAGGATCCTTTATCGATCGTTTATTTCTGCAAAACAGGAAAGAAGCTGCTCCTCAGAGCGTGCTTTTTGAGCAGTGGCTGTGGATGATTTTTGTCTCTGCTAGGATTTTGTCAGGGAGGGATCAGAAAGCTCCAATTTCAGTAGCCCAGGAGCGACAGAGTCTGGAAGTCCCACTTCTGTTGCCTGGCCCCTGGGGAGAAGCATTCAAAGCAGGAGGAGCTGGGTAAGAAGCAGGTGGTGCGGAAACTCCAGCAGAGGTGGAGGAGAGCAGGAACGTTGCAATCTGGCTGCTTCTAGAGGTGGCATCTCTCAGGGCACCACCCGGTGATGGCACACTGGGCATGGCACCTGGGATTGTTGATGTCACTGTGGGTCTAGCCCTCCGGGACGAAGAGGCCATCCTATTGGAAAGGAAGTTTCGGCGGGCTGGCATGATGGCACTAGGAATTCGGCGAACGGGAGCTCTTCTCATGGTGGTGCTTGGATAAGCCACGGGGGAAGCAGTCAAGACAGCTAGACCCGGGACAGCCTCCCTCCTGGGTATTAGTACTTGGTTGGCGGGGGCTGTGGAATTGTGGAGGAATGACCAGGGCCACATCTGAAAGGGCAGAAGGGAAGTGGCTATGGGCGACAGCTCCATTTCAGCAACGTAATTATTCAGGTGGGAGAGGAGTCGTAGCCGGATAGGATCAGCACCGTTTTGTCCCTCAAGGATACCAAGGTATCTGACAACTTCAGTGAGGCATTCACGGAAGCCGATACTCCTGTAATCCACAGCCAGGGCGCGGGCATCTAAGAACCCTGTGAGACAAAGACAGATATAGCATCATGTCCACCAAGAGCACAGGCATCTAATAGCACTACCCATTTTAACGTAATTGTGTATTTAACCTGAGGACTTTGCCACCCCATGATACTATTGAAGCAAATAGTCAAGTAAGCTTGAAAAAAGAATGTGACTTTACATGAATAAGACTAGCATCTGCAGTTACGCTAGCTAGGATAAAATGACCAGGGCCATCAATGCTCTTGGTTCAGGGCATAAACTGATCACTAGCTGGGATCAGGAAGTAATTTCCTTTGGATTCTGTCACTGGCTGTTACTGGAGGCAATACTCTGGGTGTCTTCTGGGATGGCCATTCCTAGAACAGCAGGTTGTGTGGTTTCTACTTCTCAATGGACAGCTTAATAGCCCCTCCCTGTGTTTCGAGACAACTGTTTGACTCTGTTACTCAGATTTTATTTAAACAGATGTCCAGCTGAAGGACATAAGACAGTCTCAGACCCAAGACTATCATCTCTAGAGGGCCCAAAGCCTTGGATTGTGGAGACAATCAGTGAGGTATGTGGCAGAGCTCTGACCTTGCCCCCGTGGGTCCTGCGCTTTTAGGTGGTTTATGCTAACCTCAGTGGCTCACTGTGACCCTCCACGTAGCCCTTCTCTCTCTAGGGCCAGGATTACAGTCTACTGAGCCCTTTTCATCATAGGTCAGCAAGGAGGTTGGTGAGAGAACTCCCACAGTCTCTGTTGTCTCGGGGGGCTTATTTGAGGGCAGTTTAGCCTCCTGTCCTGACAGGGGCCTGACTTCCCCTCCCAAGAGATGTTCCTGTAGTGATACGTAGGGGGGAACCCAGGCCCACCCTCTACTCTGAGTTCCGTCCACGGGACCCTAATGGCAGCAGCTGTTGGCAGCCAACCTTTCACTGCCAGAGTTGCTATGTTTCCGTGGGCCACTTCCTCACAGCTCTCCTGCTTCTCTCTTCTTCACCCTTACCTTAGGGCTCCCTTACCGATGGTTTGAGAGTGTCTTCATTAACCAGCCCTTCAGCCACACTTCCTCTCCCCTGGCTCTCCTCTGCCTGACTGGAGTGAGCCCTTTTTATAGTATCAGCGGGGCCTTAATTAGAGTCAGGTGGTCACATTAGCTTAATGACCTCACCTGACTCTTTGCAGGTTAATTAAAATCAGGTGTTCTCATTAGCCTGGAGCAGCCCCTGCTCTGGTCAGTCAGGGAACAGAAAACTGTTAATCCAGTTGCCAGTATATCTGCCTTCTGCTGTACCCAACTGGCCTGGGTCTATCACAGGTACAATAAAACTACCAATTGTGCCTTTGGTCTCTTTCCTGTTTGGACTTCCCGAGAGGATGGGCAATAAACCAGAGAACGCCCCCGGTGTGGACAAAGTACTGAACCACTTCACATTTTGGGGACCCTGTTGACAACGTTTCAGCCTCGTAGCAAAGTCATGCTGAGTATTTAAACAATGTTCCTAGACCATGATGTAACTCTGCTAAAGTCCACAGTCTGGTTCCATCTACCCAGCGAGACAGAACTGTGTTTTAACCGAGTCAGAGGATTACTGTGTTGAAACTGAGATCCCCGCCAGAGTCACTGGGCAAGTGGAGAATGGGAACTTTGCTCTTGCGGAGGACATGTATCCCCTTGGGTTTTACAAACTGTTAGTTGGGGCAGGGGGAGTCATGTTTCTATGCAGAGTCACTAACCAGACTCCAGGCAGTGCCAAGAAACATTCCAATGGGATGCGGAGGAGGCAGACTTTGGTTTGGAAGCCAGGTCCATTGGCGAGCATGACTAAGTGTGTAGCCTTGCCCGGGTCTGTGTGCATAGCTGTTGCTGTTCTGGGAGTTGGCTGCCTTTCCTGTGGTAACACAGGACACACCATGTGGCACACCTCAGTCTGCCAAGGCCTAAATGTGAGATCCTGACCCATATGCAGGAGCACAAATAGTAGCACAGGAAGTGGAAAGCCTCCCCATGGAAGAGCCGCTTCCTTTCAAAAGCAAACACAAATATTTTCTATAACCTTAGTATTAATGATTTCTGGAGTAAACAACGGGACGTAGCTCTTGGAGCCAAGGGTGAATTTTCCTCCCCTCAGAAAAAATCCTGTCTCCCTGGGGGTCAGTGGGAGGTTTGCCACTGCTTTCAATACAGCCAAGATTTCACCCTCAATACACACGTTTACAGAAGCAGTTCTCACCTGTTCCTCCAGTGGCATGAAGCATTTTTAAGTGGTCCACTGTCATTTGCAGGATCTCTGCCTTCTCCAGCTTGGAGGAGCCCTGTGTATTGAAAGCAGGGAGGGGCAGAGGAAAAGAGACTATCAATCCACCATTTTAAAATCTAAGTTTCCATCTCATTAAGGCAGCCAGCTTCAAAGGGGCCGAACTTTCCAGAAATGGGCAGATGAATAGATTCAGGGTTTGGATTCAGACTCATCTCGAATCAAGTGGTAAGGAAAATGGATCTCCCTTCAAAAGATACTGTGAAGCAAACTGAAAGTCTCCATTTCCATTCATCCCTGCTGCTGCAAAATGTCTTTTATCCTCCATAAGATTTCCTGGAAGATTTATTACTACCCTATTTTACCACCTACTTATCCTCTGGGTTGATAATAATTTAGAGCGTTTATAAGGTTTTCAATCTTGAAGAATCCTAAAAGGATCTACAGACTGTAGTTAACAATTACCCATCAGTGAAATGCAGCCACCTCTGGGGTGGAATGCAGCACTCGTTGTGCGCCATTGACACTGAGTTACACTTTTAAGCTGGGCCAATGAAGAATAATATCTCCAAATGTAGTTGCAGAAGGAATTTAGGAAAACAGAATGGCATTACCCAAGTCACAATTTGAGCATGACTCTTGGATTTAACACCCCAACTGGGAAGAGAATCCTGAGAGGTTTGGGACCTTTAGACAAACAGATGTTAACAGGGAACAAAAAGAAGAAACAATCACATATGCCGGACATATGACTTGGATTTCAGGAGATCTTTTCACAGTGAATGGGCAGGACCTTGTTTTTAGATCTCATCCAAAAGATAGCAACTGCTTCAGCATTAGGGCAGCATTGACGACAGAGAGAAGAATGCTACCTACTCCATCTCCAGCATCTCTTTCTACAGCACCACCTGGTGCTCTTCAGATTTTCCATCCAAGCACTGACCACTGTCCAAACCCTCCTCAGCTAATGGGAGCTAATTAAATTAATGCCTAATGTGGAATTGCTGTAAAAACAAGATACCCCCCAACCATTAAACCACAACCCTGCTTTGGACTGCCTGAAGATAATTTACTCTGTTGATACGACCCCTCTATGTATGTTTGTTCATAAGCACCAGAAGGTCTTTCCTTTCACATAAGAACATCCCTAGTGGGTCAGACCAAGGGTCCATCTAGCCCAGTATCCTGTCTACCGACAGTGGCCAGTGCCAGGTGCCCCAGAGGGAATGAACAGAGCAGGAAATGAGCAAGTGATCCATCCACTGTCACCCATTCCCAGCTTCTGGCAACAGAGGCGAAGGACATCATTGCCTTTCTTAAAATGGTAGAAAATGGTCACGTCTAACATTCTGCACATACCTGCTTCTCAAAGGCAGTAGGGACTAAACGCCTCAGTTCAGACAGGCTGCTGTTAATACGGTCACGGCGCCGCTTCTCAATGATCTATGAAAGAATTCCATTCAGAGGAGCGTAGCTGGGCCCCATAGCCCATAATCATGTTTAGACTTATCCCTCCCATTTCTAGAATGCCTTCCATCTAGGGATCTCAAATTCTTTAACAAGCGTGGGTTAATGGAGCCTCATAGCCCTCCATGGGGTACAGATTGTCCCCCCATTTTTAATATCCCTTTTAATATCTACAATTTTAGACAGGCGCTTTTAATCAAATAAAATACATCAGTGTTACCAATGGAAACTGAGGCATGGGGGGAGGTGTTAAATGACTTGCCCAACAACACTTGGGGTGGGAGCCCAACCCCTACCGGGTGGATAAAAGGGCCCAACACGACAAGCCTCAGCTGCCGCTGAGGACGATTTCCCCAGTGAAGGCAGGGTGGAGGACAGCTGTTGGGCTACCTTCAGAGGACCTTGTCACCAGGCCCATCACAGGGGACACACTCGATATAGGGCAGCATCATGCAGCCCTACGGAGATTCCAGCCAGTGCGGTGGTCCAGGGGGCAGCTCAGGGAGGATGTTGTGACTTAGACAGGCCACCAAAGCTAAGTTATGCCTGGAGCCTCTCCAGCCCCCACAAGGGCCCACCCCTGGTGTTGTAGAATTGGAAACAGAAGCCAGCATCCCAGGATCTTCTTTCCTGTAGTGTTCTAACACTGCTTCTCCCTTGGGATATGGAGCTCACCCTCATTAACAAAACAGATTCATGAGACAAAAGGGTTAAAAGGGCCCATTTCTTTGCTGAAATATAGTTTACTCAGTAATGAGCGTTAAAAAGCTAACAGCATTCACACGTCCTCAATCTGTGCGTGCCACTGACGGGCACAATATGGCTGCTAGATTTTGTAGCATAAATGCTACTCACCCCTCTCCGCTTCTTCCTGGCTTGTATCTGAGATGTGGTGGTGGGAGAAACAGCTCTAGATACTTGGCTGCATAAAAAGAAGGAAAAAAAAGGGACGGGGAAGGTGTTTCAGATGCTGTCTATTTGTTCAACACACACACAGACTTTACACCCACTCACCACATGTGATTTCCCACGTGGAAGGGAGTTTTGAGATTTTTGTACCATTTTAAGAACAGTCTACTTAGAGCTAAGTAAAGCGGGAGGTGGCAGGGGGAGCTGGGTAGGTCTTAGGATCTCTCCTCTCTGAAAATGCCCATCAGATTGTGAGACATTTCTGGCAGGCTGTTCTGCTAGGAGGCATAATCGTCTTTCGGTATCAAAATAGACAGCGTCTTCCTGACTTGTTGAAAAAGCAAAGATCTGATTTTTAGAGTCCCTGTTTTACTCTGTTCATGAGGATTTCAGATCTCTTTTATAAATCCGCAGCACTTTATACCGTCATTGTGATAATGGACCCACAACTGCCACTGACGTAAGTAGGAAGTCAGAGAACTCATGCCTCAGGATCAGGCCTGGTGACAGCATTTCTGTGGTTGATCAGGACTTTCCTGGATAATTATTTCCCTGAGAAGAACACTTCTTGCTGCTACATGTTTGCTTCTCCTGTGACAGACATAAAGTTACCCAGATTCCCCAGGGCAGTATCTGGTTACACAGCAAACAGCTGAAAGATAAACTTTTAAATGGACAAAACCAGTTGCTCCCCATAATTAGAGGAACTGGAGCACCGTGGAGATGGAGCTCAGCTGTGAAGGCGGAAGTAGGTGGGAAATGCCTCTCGTTATATTACTCCGCACAGTGATCATTGCCTGCCAATAGACAGTCCCTGAAGGCGCTGCTATTCTGTCCTCCCCAACCGGATGGCACAAGGTGCAGTGCAGAAGCCCAGGAAAACGAAATCTAGAAAGGGAAAAGCTGGGGGAGACTGCTCTTCAGCCCTTTCATCTGCCGGGACCCAAAGGTGAGACAAAAGACCCAAAGTAACGGTGCAGGAAGCACAATAAGAGGGGAGGTCAAATCTTTCACATAAACAACATTTTCATTATCTCAGAGTCACCATTCTGCTTTCTAATGCAGGAGAATGAATGCAGGATAAGAACAGCTTTGCATGGGACATAGGTACGTTTGGATTTCAAAGGAAGGATATCCTTTATAGGGACAGCCAATTAGAAGATGGGGGACTTCACAGACATGGAACCCACGTGTATGTTTGACAGAGAGAAGCTACAAAAGTCCTCTGCTTGAATGAACTCCCCTGGTCCTAGGGAGACTTTTCTCTCAACCGCAGCTCCTGAAACTGACCAACTGCTGGACTGTTTCTGCCTCTTGAGAAATTTGAAGCAAAGATGATAAAATCTGAACACAGTTTATAACATTCTCCAGTACAGACGTCCCGAGGGACCTGAAGAGCAACTAAGAATTATAAGTCTGGAAAGGAGTTTGGGTTCACTCCGCCAAACCATAATATTTTTCAGTTTGACAGAGCATTTTAATAGCAGAACCTGTTAAATAAGTCTCTGTAGGCAGAGTGTGTGCTGCACAGCAGGGCAAACCCTAGAATAAGCATGGTGCATTAAAAGTACCTTTCGTTAGGCACAAAGTGAGGGGTTTCCAGAAGTTGTTTCACTATAATTCTTCTTCTTCCATATGGCAAGAGACATGATTAGCAACATTCAAATAACCAAGTCCAGATTAGTGAGACAGGGGCAAGATGGCAACCTCCACATGGTGCATCTGTTACATGTTATTGATTAACACAATGAAAGTCGTCAAAAGGCTACTGAACATGGATTTGTTGATCTCTTAGTATGAACAGCAATGTTTCACATAAATCACTCACAATGACAAACTCTTCCCTTGAGTACTGTCTCATATACCCCATATATTTGTAGCCTTTCCACACCTGCTGTGTGTTTTCCCTGAGTGTATGTGTCTACTGTATTTGTGTGTGTGCGCATGGTGAGAGGGTGTACAGGGGAGAGCGTGTGCATGTACTCACAGCAAGGAATATTTACTATTATTTGTACTGTTGTATGTGGGATTGTGTGTGTCTATGTGCAGTATGGGTGTGTAGTATATGTGTCCAATAGAACTCACTAACAGTCAGTCTGAATACAATGGCCCTCCATTTGTAGGAAAATAGAAAGTCCCATTTTGTTTGACTGCATTGCTCTTTTCTGGATGGATGGATCTGGCTTACTTCAAAAGGGTTTCTTCCATTCGACTGACACATATGAGGAATTTAAAGACATTTGGTCTAAGTTCCTGGAGAACTATGATTGATACATTTCTTGTTGTCTGGCTTGGTCATTTGTGGCGTTATTCGTCTGGCTTTTTAATAAACAAAAATAATCATTTTTGCATCTGTACCAAGGCTCAGCTGAGGATCTCTGCCATTTACAAACATGAGTTAATTATGCTTCACAACACCGGCAGCTTATCCCCACAGTCGCACAGCAAATCAGCAATGGAGCTGGGAATTAAATCCAAAACTCTGAATTTACTGTCCCAAATTACTCCAAGCTCTAGCCAACACTCCCTACTTGGAGGGAGTTTGCCTGTTACGTTTCTTACATTAGTACATTACTTAGGTTGTAAACTCTTCAGGGCAGGAACTGTCTTTTCATTACGCGCTAGGTGCTGTACAAACACAATGGGGCCTCTACACATCACCCATAGCATGATAAATAATATAGCAACCATAATGTTATGTTTTACATCTTGCTTTGGAAATACATATTTTCAGTTGCAACAGAGATCAAACCCATCTCTATGGTTGTTCACTGACATTTATGATTGAGACGGTTCTACTACATACTGTCCATCAGTGTGTGTTAGACAGAATGGGGTATTGTGCTGTATAGATGTGATATTTACATGTGCGTTGGGAGGGTGGATTACATACAGATACACTCCAGGGTAGTATTACTGCTGTATGCATGTGTGCTATGTGTTTGTATAACGCCACGGTGTATTATGTGTTGGGTAAATTGGTGCAGTGTAACACTGAGTGCTAATATCAGCAAGTACTAATGTTCTCTAGGGCCTAATTCTGTGAAAGCCTGAGCATATCCTGCTGAGGCACCTAGCAAGAGATGCTAATAAAATGAGGCCACGGGTGATTTCTGTATTCAGGATATCAAGCAGTGAAGGGCTTATTTCTCCGGGTGCACTGGGGGATACTGGACAGTAGACATGAGTGTCCAGAAGCAACCAACAGACAAGATAGAGAAGAAAACAAGAGTTCTTCATACATTCCTCCGGTGTCTGTGTCTGCACTGACAGTGCCTGGGCAACTGGCAAACAGAGGACACAGCATGGGAACAGCAGCGGCAAGACTCCCTTAACATACAGAACTGCAGTGATTGGGGACCTTGCAAAGAATGAAAATAGCACCCTAGAAGGGGAAATCGCATAGGGCCAGCTCCTTTTCTTTAACCGTCTTACAAAGCTGCAGAGTGCTTGAGCCTGACAGGAGCCCAGAAGCTGAAACTCAGTGAACTGGACAGGTAATGTCCATTGCTAACATTATTTCGTTTGTACAGTGTAAAAAACTCTTACACGGGAAAACCACAAACCCTCCCCGATTCAATAAAGAGCAAAGGAACCTTGGCATAACTGGGCAATGGCTGCATTATGAATCCACAGACAGCGTGGCTAGTACAGGACAAACTCACTCATCCAAAAAAAACCCAACAAGAAGTCCAGTGGCACCTTAAAGATGAACAGATTTGTGGGTTTTTCACCCACGAAAGCTTATGCCCAAATAAATCTGTTCGTCTTTAAGGTGCCATCGGACTCCTTGTTGTTTTTGTGGATACAGACTAACACGGCTGCCCCCTGATACTTGTCACTCATCCAAAATTATTTGGGAAGTTTCAGATAAACAGCACTGCAGAGGATAGAGACTTGCACTTGCATTAGGGGAACACACCTAGCTGTCTCTCGGGGAGCTAGGAGCTCCAGTTAAAGAAGGTTCGATTATTCCTTTCCTTTAGCCATGATGGGAGAGCGGGAAACCAGCTGATTTAGCCAGTTTGGCATTTCCTCCAAGGCTAGCAGTTCACTATCCCTTCACTGGGGGCTGGGGTGAGCTTCTGTCCCTTTGCTTTTCAGCTGTGAGGTTTATGGTGAGGATTAACCCTGGTCATTAGCTCTTTCCAGCCTCAGAGCCTGGCCCCAATCATCCTCACCCCCCTCCTTGGCCATTCTGAGATTAGCCCAAATCTGCAGCAGGGGTTCTTCACCCTGTGGCCCCAAGTGGGTGGCATGGCTGAGAGGGGAGCTCCCAGTGCCTGGCCTTGGAGCTGCTGGAAGGACCCTGCTGGGCTCTAAACCCACCTCCCCCCGGTGCAAAGGTGCTGGAACTAGGGGTGTGGCTGCTCCCCCTCCCCAAGAAGCTTCCATCATATCCAGGGTTCACAGTGTGGTTCAAGGGCTCTCAGCAACCCTCCCCCAGCCCCACTGTGCAAATTGCTCCAGCCTCCCCTGCCCCAGTGCGCCCTGACCCCCATGCCAGCTGCCCCCCCACCCCGCACTGCCCCTCCCAGGTGCTGCCTCGCCTCCTTACCTGTATTCCTCCTCTTTGCCCACGTCTATTGTCCCGTCCGAATCGGAGCCCGCCCAGGTCTCCTCGCTCAGTCTCTTCATCCTCCGAGACAGCGGCGGGCAAACAGCCTCCTCTGCACCCTCCCCGCACGTGGGGCTGTATGGGGGGGAGGCAGCTCCGCACGTGGGGGCGAGAGGGGGTCTATGGGGGGGGTTGTCCCGCACCTTCCCCGCACGTGGATGCGATCGGGGGTGTATGGGGGGGCTAGAGGCTCCCCCGCACGTGTATGGGGAGGAGGCTGTCCCGCACCCTCCCCGCACTCGTGGGGGGGTCTGTGGGGGTCGTGGGAGGGGGGGTTGGGAGCTGTCCCACCCTGGCCGGGCGCGGTGCGATCGATCCTGTCTCCGCGGCCCTGCTCCCCTTCTGGCTCTAGGAAGGGAAGAGACACCCCCCTCCCCTCGGCTGGGAAGAGGAAATCGCCCCCCGACGCCTGCGGGCAGCTCCTCCGCCCGCTCCCGTCCAGCCCCGTCTCCTTCTGCTCGGAGTGAGGGATCGCACGGCTGCTCCGGCTTTCCCAGGTTCCCACTCCCCTCCCTGCCCCCGCCTTCCCGGCCCAGGAGCAGCCCGTGTGAACCGACCCGGGCGCCCCCCTCCTCGCCTCGGTGATTGGTCCCCGCCGCGGTTTAAAGGGACCAGTGACCTCACTGGCAACAGAAAACCGTGGGAAAGCGATGGGCCTGATAAAGCCCTGGCTTGTTGCAGGGAAAAATCAACATCCCGCCCCACACGCAGAGCCGTCGGCGGCGCTCCAGCGGGGCCAGAGCTCTGGGATTCAGATGCAAACCAACTTGGCCTCAGCTCTGGGCTGTTTTCAAATGGCTGCGTGGATCAATCAATGGGCAGAGGCTGGGCCGGTGCTTTCAGCCCTAATCGGGTCATTAGAACAGCCACACTGGGTCAGAGCAAAGATCCGCCCAGCCCAGTGTCCTGTCTTCAGACAGTGGCCGATGCCAGGTGCCCCAGAGGCAATGAACAGAGCAGAGAATCACCCAGCTGCCCTCAGGTCAGGTGCCCAGGCCTGGAGCCCCAGCAGAGACATTCCTAACCCCACCTACCTGCAATTCAGGTCAGGTATTCTTCCCAGGGGGCTCTCCCTGTGCCTTGGCTTGTGCCTCTTCCTTTGTGACACCAGGGACCAGATCCTCAGAAGTATGTAGGTTCCTACTTTCCATTGTCATCACTGGGCGTTAATAGCGGAGCATAGCCTACCCTTTTGTATCCTCTTGTGAAAAATCACATACCCCTGTGACAAATGGCTTTTTCATCTCTCCTTGGCCACCTCACCAGCACTCTGCCCCCTACCTCTGTGTATTCTGACCTCTCAAATCCTTGAGCAGTTTCCAAGCAGCTGCTCTTAAAGCAAAGGAACCTGCCAACTAATTTCTTCCCTGCAAATGGGGCCTTTCCCCCAGAATTACCCATCCTACATCTCAGATCAGTGTCACATTCCATAGAGCTGGGTGGGGGATTATTTTCCCGCCTCGTGGAAGTTTTTGATATTTTGAAAATTGTTCCCATCCTGAGTTGGGACCGAAAGTCAAAATCGCACATTTTTTTGTTCACTGGGAGAAAAAATGGTTTGGGTCCATCAAAATGGTTTGCCTCAATAATTTTGAACTGGTGTGTTTACAGTTTTCCCATCTTTTTTTTAAACTATATTTTACCTTAAATTTAAAAACAATAAGCTGTGTCAAACTGGAAAGCCAGACTTCTTCATTCTCAAAATGTTGAAATGAAACATGTCAACAAAATTAAAACCCTTTTTTTTTTGAGTAGAACAATACATTGAAACTGACCTGCAAAAAGCTTCATTTTTGATGATTCATTTTTTTCTGATGAAAAACCATTTTCTGAAAAAATTCCCAACCAGCTCCGTTCAGGATTGAACAGATTTAAGGTTTGGTATCCCATGGACCATTAAGACAAGGAACCAGGGCTTCATTCCAACAGAGAGGAACTGGGATTCCCCACTCTCCAACGGGATATAGTATTTGTTTCTAGCCATGATAAATTGTGAGGTATTGGCCCTTAAAAGCATGATATGATTTACAGAAAAGCTCTTTTAATGGGTTTTCTAGTTATATATTCTCTCTCTCTCTCTCGGGCTGGGGCACTGAGACTCATGATACTGGAACACTTGGATTTATATGCAGAAGGATATGAAAAATAGTGCACCAAACTTTTAAAACTCTCCAAACCAGGCTGTATATAAAAGGCACATCATAAACAGAGTAAAGGAGGGTGTGCTGTCATATAAAGGCTCCCTTGCCACTTTTTTGGGTCCATCTGCAGAGCTCACTCATGATTTACTCACTCACAAGTAATGATGTAATGGCAAAAGAAAATGTTAGTCACCAGCGGTTGGAACAATTTGCAGGCCACTCACTCCTAGGAGCATCAGCCCTACGATGGATATTGTGTTACTGCTTTGAATGCTAGTTCAATTACTGCCGTCTACATGGCGATCCCATGGCTGATTAGGTTAGTCCCAGGATATACATGGGAATCTGTCTCATGCCCTGCTTTCTATTTCAATGCGCTAGAGAGACAGGTTGGGTTATTTCAGCACCCTTGTTCATTCAGTCCTGCATCCATCCGCTCCCTGTTCCACAAAGTGCATCCCAACCTGCCCTGGAGGGCCCTTTTGGGTAAGAAGGAAATTTACCCTCCACGCTCATTTATTCCTGGGCCTTCTCTAAGCATCATTATCTGGGTTCAATCATAGAGTAATTGGCAAGATGGTCTTCTAGGGTTACTCTTCATTATGGATGAAGCAGAGGCCATGAAACTCATTTCTCTTGTAATCAGATCCATAGTGTAGTTTAGCCTGTGCTCCTGGAGAGTGATTTATAATCACTCTTGCTAAATCGCTGGGGATTGGTAGAGTGATCCGAGCCACCCCGGGATTAGCTGCTCTGGAGAACAGCAGAAACAGATACTGTACAGAGCCCATTCAGGGCTCGGTTCAATAGTGACTACAAGGAAAGATTAAGGGGAATTAGCTGCAGGACGGGGGGTGCAGGTGTAAATAACTATTGTTCCTTTGTCTGGCTAGGGAGTGTGTGTAAACATACACACCGGACACATGGAGAAATCAGTGAGGGGTCTGAGGTGAAACTCTCATTTTGCTGCCCACTCCTGGTGCTTTCTTTTGTGCTGTTTTGAGCCAGGCTGGGTAAGATTCTCACCAAGGCTAAGAAGAGAAGAGAAATCTGGCTTCTCATACTGTTCCTCACCTGGGGAGCTAAGGATCTACTGCCTCAAAACATATTTTCCTGCTTATAAATGGCTAGCTCGAGTCACTAAATCATGAAAAATGTCTCTGACCACTACTGACCTGCCCTTGTCCATCACTGTAGGGGCCTGCCATCCTTTTGCCTGCAGTAGAGTGTATTCGAGGAACATGAGCTCTTGGAGTTCCCTGTGTCTCTAGAAGAGAAGTGAATTTGTAAGAAGCTCTTTCCCACGTTCAGCAGCAGGACTGTAGACAAAAGGAGATCAGCGCAGCTCATTACTGAGCTGTTAGAATGCCATATGCCAGCAGAATAGAAGATTAGTCAGAGCTTCCAACAACCTGCCAGACAAGAAACTCAGTCACCAAGGCAATGAGTTTTCCTGGCTCATTCCCGCTCTAGTCAAACTTTTGAACTTTCAGGTATGGGAGCAGCTTCCCCTGATGTTTTGAGGAACTTCTCCTTCCTACATGCTCTTCCGTCTCCAGTGACTTTCCTCATTTCATAACTTATCCCAGGTGTTTCTAGAGTGCTCATCACCATATGATCACTAGTCCCTCCTTGTGCCTCTCCCTCCTCCAGCTGTGTGACAATTTCCCATGTGTATTGGCTCCCCGAGGCCCCCCTTGAGGGTCATCATCTCAAAAGAAAGCCTGGTTTTAATAGTCCATCAAGACCACAATAGACGTGACCTCACAGGGAAAGGGAGACCAACGTTAGAATTACTCATGAAAAACCCACATCTTTAGTGGACTTAATGTCTCAGGGAACTGGCCATGGAATACGGAGCCATTCACCACTATCTCTAGTGCAAATCCGGATGAAGTGGGCAGTGACAGTCAGTGCTATCCAAGGATTGTTTATTGCCCAAGGTGAAACAAGTTGTTGATGGTAAGTTCAGTTTCTAGGGGATGGGTAGCATCAGCATAGGCTCTACCCATCAATCAACCGGCTCTAAATGCTGAAGAACGAATAAGCCACCAAGACTCGTGTCCCCTCTTTGCTGTCGGGGACCCTGTGAATAAATGATTCCACTCCCCAGGACTTTTCAAGCTGGCACTTTTCGCTGGTACTACAATTAAACCAGCCACTGCTTTGGGATTCCTGCCTCTCCTCCCCTCCCATTCAGCTCTGGGAAATGTCCCCCGAGAGCTGCCAGCTGTGAAAAGCGGCAGCAGCTGGAATGTGGGAGTGAGGGCAGAACTGATGGAAATAAAGCAGTGGTAGGCAGAGCATATCTGTTACCTTCTGGTGACCCGACACCTCTGGTTTAACCCCCTCCGTGCCTGGAATACCCTGTCCACACCTCTTCTGTCAACATCAACTCCTAACCTCAGGTTCCACCAGGGACTGCCAGATCAACAGCTGTAATGTCAAGAGTGGGAGCCTCACAGGGGTATTTGGGACAGGATTCCTGGCTGCAAACATGGCATCACGGTGGGGAAACTTTCTTATTCCATGCCATTCATGTGCTGGGGCTAAACAGAGGCCTTCATAGGAGCTGAGGGAAACATCCAGGCTATTAAATGATTTTTGAATGAAAGTTTTCTTGAATGGACAAAATTTAATCTCTGTGTTTGGTCAGGTCTGGGACACTGCCAGAGGGAGATTGCATACAGTGACACAGATCCAGGGGTGCTCAAAATGTGAAACTCCCCGGCCCACACACCGACACAATATGGAGAAGGCACAGTAAACTGTCAGAGACAGACGAGAGAAAATGAAATCCCCTAAGACACCCGTGCACAAGATCACCCGTGCACAAGAATGCTTACCGGGCTCTGTGGCAGCACAGCGCACAGCAGAAGTGATTGCTGCCATACTCCGTTCGGCACGGCTGCATTGTCACTTTGTGTGCGTGTGTTCTGGCAGGTAGCACCTGTGACTGGGCCTGGCTTCTGAGCACATCCCTGCTGCTAGCATCACCAGTCAGGCCGATCAGCTCTAAGCCCACTACAGGAAGTGTGAAGCTGCACCTGTCAGGTTCTCACCTCCTGGCATGCTGGGACAGCATGGAAGGGTCTGTTATCATGGTACAGGGGAGAGGAATTCCGCCTGATAAGATAGCGCTCGCCCCTCAGAGCCAGCACCCACAGCCTGTCTCGAACCCACTTCAAAGTGTCTGTCACCAGTACTGGTCCAGACTGCCTCACACGGAGCTGCTGGCAGCTGTCACTACACCTCGCAGATGAGGTGTAATACAAGACAGAACAGCGGGATGAGCCCAGCGCTCCACCGCAAACTGTCTACAGAGGCAGTGTGGCCTAGTGGATAGCTGACTGGGACTCAGGAGGACCTGGTTTCTAGTCCCAGCTCAGCCACTGTCCTGCTGGGTGACCTTAGGTAAGTCACTTCACCTCAGTTTCCCTAGCTGTTAGATTGGGGTAATGATACTGACCTCCTCAGTAAAGTGCTCTGAGGTCTGACAAAAGCTACTAAGTATTATTAATTATTATAGAAAGATCCCAATTATTAGCATTACAGTAGCATCCGAGGCCCCAGAAGAGATCAGAGCCCTTAGTGAGCTGAGAGCATTGAGCAAACCTAAAACAAAAGGACAGTCCCTGCCCCAAGGAACTTACTGGGTGGAAATGGGGCTGCCCCTCCCTCCCCTGTGAAACATGCCAGCAGTAGTGATGGGCCTCAGGGGCACCCTGGAGGGCAGCGGGGTAAGGATTTTCCAGGGGAGAATGAGTTCCTGGCCAGCAGGATGGGCTCTGCTGCCTGGCTCCTGGGAGGCCATACTGGAGATCACTGGTTCAAATGGCTGCAGGGTGTCTATTAGCGCCATGCCAGTGCTACTGCAACAGTGGCAGTGTGAAGAAAAAGGTTGAGTGTAGACAAGGCTTATGCAGGAGCGGCGCCAGGGTTTTTGGCCCCCTTGGCGGGGGTCCTTCCGCGCTCCCAGTTGGCGGCTATTCAGCGGCGGGGGGTCCTTCCGCACTCCCGGTCTTCGGGGCACTTCAGTGGCGGGTCCTGGAGCGAGTGAAGGACCTGCTGCAGAATTGCCGCTGAAGACCCGGAGCGCGGAAGGATCCCCCACCACCAAATTGCAGCCGAGGGCAGCAAAATGCTGCCCTCCCAAATCCTGGTGCCCTAGGCGACCGCCTAGGTCACCTAAATGGAGGCGCTGGCCCTAGCCCTAGGCACCCCTCTGGGGCCAGTCCTGAGGGGCTCCAGAGAACACAATGCCGGAACGTGAGAGTTTGCCCTGAACCTGCCTTTCCTACCTCGGACCCAAAATACCAACCCTCCAAGAGGGATGGTTCCCTTCTCCCCACCCAAGTGATAATTCTCCACCTCCCTCTCATGAGCTGTGGGAGAGCTCAGCCTAGTAGACAGTTCCACCCCTTGCGTCCATAAATCTTGCGAGGAGGCAAACACAAACAGACGCTATCCCACCCCAGATGGAACACATCAATCCCAGAGCCTTTCTTCTCCCACCACTTCAAACTGTCGTTTCTTCTGAAGCCACAAGAAGGCTCACTTTGTAAAGCAAATTCGTAAACATCAACTTAGCTTGAACGGCAAACAAAGGGGCTGGAACTGTTTTTAATTACTGGGTTTTAAAAAGGGCTGTATTGGGTTAATTACTTTCAGTTGTAAAACATTCTGCTGCCTCCAGCCCTGATCCTAGTTGCGTTGCTGATGGCCAGTTGGTGTTGGAAAGGTAACGAGGGCACATGCATTTATGAGGTGTGCACGTGAGCACCCATGTATTTTATCAACCACATCCTCCCCGAAATACGACAGCCCAAGCTTTTCAGAAGTGACTAGTGATTTGGGGCATGCAGGGATGTTGGAAAAATGTGTATAGTGGGGGGGGGGGGTTCCAAGAGCCACTGAACAAAACTGTAAACCCTGGATGTGATGGAAACCACTTCAAGCCGGGGGTGGGGGTGGGCTGCTACACTCCCAGCATCCCTGAGGGCATCTCGGTTTCCTTTAGATCCAAAGATGAGTGCTCAGCAAACGGAACCTCAGCTGAGCACCCAGAATGTCTAAACACTTTTGAACGTCTTGGCCACAACATTAGACTGTATGCTACTTGGGTCAGGGACTGTCTTCTTGTTCCATGTTTCTATAGCATCTAGCCCTGTGGAGGCCTGGTCCGAGAGTGGGGCTCTTACACGCTATGATAATATATAATCATATGCATTCCTGGTCCAAAGGACACCGAAGTGACACTTTTGTCACAGTCAGAGCTTGGATCAATACTACCCCCCGGGGCACATGATTTATGAGGAGAGGCTGAGGGAACTGGGATTGTTTAGTCTGCAGAAGAGAAGAGTGAGGGGGGATTTGATAGCAGCCTTCAACTACCTAAAGGGAGCTTCCAAAGAGGATGGATCTCGGCTGTTCTCAGTGGTGGCAGATGACAGAACAAGGAGCAATGGTCTCAAGTTGTAGTGGGGGAGGTCTAGGTTGGATATTAGGAAACACTTTTTCACTAGGAGGGTGGTGAAGCACTGGAATGGGTTACCTAGGGAGGTGGTGGAATCTCCATCCTTCGAGGTTTTTAAGGTCAGGCTTGACAAAGCCCTGGCTGGGATGATTTAGTTGGGATTGGTCCTGCTTTGAGCATGGGTTTGGACTAGATGACCTCTAGTCCCTCCCAACCCTGATAGTCTATGATACTCAATACCATAGTAACTGTATTACTGCAGCGCTTCGAAAGGAATTAAGTGTGTGGGGGTGACTTTGTGCATTCACGACGTTTGCATACAGCACTGATTCTAATTGTGTCACTGAGGGGTCAAAGCCAGCTGGGAAGACCAAGCCTGTGCAAGTCTCTGGGATGAGAGGAGAGTTAAAGATAATGAGCCTACAAAGAGCCATGAAAGGCGGGGTTAACAGAAACACCAACAGCCGGGAGCTGCTGAATGATCACGCTGAGTACCGTAGCGTTGTCCCAGCACCTGGCTCACAGGGCAGGGGGAAAGAGAACAGGAGAAAGTTCCAGAAGCAGAGCCAGCTCCCACTGACATCCCAGGGACTCTTTCCCTTGACTTGCATAGGAATTGGAGTGGGCTTGAAGGGATGAAAGGAGAGGAAGGGCTAGAGAGCTCTTGGGGACCCCAAGCAATGAAGCCACCAGAGGTCCTCAAAACCTTGGGGGTCTCACTGCTGGAACGAGGGGGTGGGGAAGGCAAACAGGGAGTTGTGGAGGGGGCGTCACCAAGCAAGGTCTATAGTGTGGGCTGCAGTGCTCGGAGAGGTGGAGATGGATTTCATTAGCAGAGATCACTGCGTGTTGGAGGGTGGAGGGGGGTCACCCTGTAACTGAAATGAGGTGGGTTCTTTCCAGAGCTCTCACATACCTGCCAGCAGGCTTTCCCCTGAAGCAGGGAGACCTTTCATTTCCTCAGGGCATGGACCTGGAACTTGGACCTGGCCAGCGACTCCAGCTCTCCATAAGGAACGAGGGGATGGGGCCTCCCCCCCCCATTTTAGTTAATACTTTCCAGACAGTCTGCTCCCGCCCTCCACATTCACCTCCCTGCAGCAGCCCAAATCCACCAGCTTTTCTCTGGCTCAGCTGCGTTTGTTGTGGGTCCAGCATGGAGGGATTTCAACATTTGGAACATTTGGAACCTCTTTAATGCAGAGGAAGGGAGCCTGGGGGCAGGGAAGCTCTGGGCTCCCTGTGTCATAAAGAAGGGGCATCATGACAGCCCCCCAGCACGCCATTGCTCCTCCGGCGCACACAGGAGCCCGCAATTCCAGCTGAGGATCGGAACGTAGGTGGAAGATGGAGGCTTGGTTCTGCAGCAGCCATGTCATTCCTCTGGGCTTTTCGAAACGCCCTGCTCACTGCAGGCCCAGGGAGGCTGTGCTGAAGTTTAATCACTAAGCCCAACCTGGAGCCAGGGGCCCAGATGAACCTGCCTCCCGAAAGAACCCAAACTGGGCAGAAGCAGCAAGTTTGACAACAGAAGGCCAGAGTGGTGAAGAGTGGAGGAGAAGCAGGTGAGGGATGTGCTGGGCAAGGAGGTGGGGGTCCATGGCCACAATTCCTTACCAAAGAGGTCAGAGCTCAATGTGAGTTCAGGGCACAGACTCAAGTCAGTTCACATTTGATCTGAAGCAGTTCAGCTGGCCCATGTAGAAGCTACCATGCTGTGGCTCCTTCATGCACATTGTGACTTTCGCATGACTTCTAACCCCTGTGGACACAGTTCAATGGATAATACTGCCCCTGTGAAGATGGCCACTCCGCTACCACCCATGGCTACTCTCCACCAGGCTGGCCCTGTCAAAGCATGATGGCCCCTGGATGCTTTAAGCAGGATGATTCACCATTTTAAAAGAACATATATGACCTAAGGTCAAAGTATCAATTATACATGGTTCCGTTAGGAATAAGAACAGGAGCAGCGCTTACCATGCAGGGCCCTGCCAATGCCAGCTGGGACCCCAGCGCTGTGAGCTTCCTCCTTGCAGTGCCCTGCTAGTGCCAGCTGGAACCCCAGTGCTTGTGACTAGAAACCAAGCTGCTACACAGGAGGGTTTATCCAGAGCTAAGCAATGGGTGGGTCTCTTTTCTGCCAGCAGCTGGTAATGAATGGCTACTCTCTCTAATTGAATAGCAGGAAGTTAAATCTTGTTTCTTTGCATTCTAGTCTGTTGGCTGGAACAATCGCCCACCTGTAGCACCGCCCCAGGGTATAAATAAGGAATGAAATCAGCGCTGGCAGGGGACTGGCCTGCATGCCCAGAGACTCGCTAGACATTGTACAACCTCAGGAGAGAGAGCGAGCTGGATATCGTGGACATATACACATGAACATGTGGGCTGGTGACAGCATGGATGGAGGCACATCGACAAGTGTGGGTGGAGGAGGGGGCTTGTTTGTGGCATGATGCTTGTGTGGAGTATGCATGTGGGCAAATGCAACTGTGCACTTGGATGTGAGCATGCGGCCTGTACACACAACTGTGTATTCGTGTGCAAGGGATCAGTAGTGGCAAGTGTGCTCCAGCATGCAACAGGTTTATGCAACTGTGTGAGTCTATGTTGGCATCTGCTGGTGTGTGGGCTGTATACACAACTGTGTGCCTGTGGGTGTAAGCATGTCACGGAAGACTGCACGGGCCCGTGGCATGGATACACAAACGTGCAAACTTGTGAGTAGCTGCAAGGCTGCAGTGGTGTGCGACATGTATACACAACTGTTAACTCTTAATTCTCCAACTTTAGATTTTGCTGCATTCTCTCTCTTTGGTACTTTTAAAACCAAAGCGCTGTCATGGAATTCCATGTTCTCACCCTGCCCTCAGACCCGTGCACCATTAGCTAACCAGACAGCAGGCTCAGGCCAGCCCCCTACCCCCTGTGTGAATCTCTCGAAGACCAGGCAGCAGCTGTCCCAGCTGGGCTGAATTTGCTGGTGGGGGGCAGCTGGTGGCCCAGCTGAGGAAGAGAGTGAGAGGAAGCTCGCTGTGAAAGGAGCAGGCCCCTGTGTGTGTGTCACAGGGAGGGGGTGGGAGACACCAAGACACACACACACACACACACACAGAACGCCCTTGTCTCTGCAAGAGGAAAGAATTAATTGGCCGGGGGATAGAGGCGGCAGCGAGTCAAAAACCCATCCTTCCAAAAGGCCAAAGACAAGACTCCCCTCCCACCCCCCCACTGCGTCCCTTTGAGCGACCTCGTCTCCTTTGTGCCGCTAGCCAGGCTGACACAAGGGCGTCTGTCCAGGCACAATGTCCCCCACACAAGGATGAAACAGAGCCCTAGCTTCATCCAGCCGCCAGGCCCTTTCATCCCTCCTCGCACCCTGGGGATGACGTGACACTCCCCAGCCCCACACTGTAGGGAACTCTTCTCCAGGGCCTCCTTCCAGGCAGTCACTGTGGTAACAGAGCCGCGGCCACGAATGCCATTTCCCTGTTTGTTTTCTCTGTGTCTCTGTAATGGGGCCTGGCGCTGGCCTCCTCCCCGAGCTGGAAGTGGCGGGTATTCACGGCCCAGCAGTTTGAATGAAGCCAGATCCCCAGGCACATTCTTGTGGGTCCCCCCCACCTCCTTTGGCACAAATGAAAGGATTCAAAAGGAAACCAGGCCTGGCAGCCATGGGGGGAGGAGGGAATGGGGAGATGAAAGAGGGACTCACTCCAGCTTTCCCTTCCAGTTCCCACACTCCGCCAGCCGCTGCAAATCTGGTAATCATTCCCAGCCGCACCTGGAGGAGTCAGCCCGGGTTGACAGGGCCGGGGAGGAAACCGGGGCTATTTATAAACGGATGGGAAAAGCTCCTGGTGCAGCAGCAGGCCCCCGGCCCAGCCATCGACGGAGTCGCCCCATCTCAGATGCCCGACATGCCGGAGCCAGTTGGTGAGACAGCCGCCCTCTCCCCATTACAACATGCTCTGTCGCCGAGCCAGCTACCGCCTCCCGTACGCGGCCCCCGGGCACAAGCCATTGCCAGGACAGCTGCCCCTTCTACAAAGTGCCTCACGCCAGTGCCCGTTGCCGAGACAACCCCCCAACCCAACGGCCCCACTCTCCGGACGGCTGCCCGGGCTCCCACGCTGGATCTCGTTCTTGTGCCACCCTAAATGCACCACGCCACAGAGCCCAGCAGAGCCCAGCTGCCCTGTCCCATATGCCCCACGCCAAGACGCCTGCCTCATCTCCAGTTACGCTGCACACTGGGGCAGATCACAGGAAGGGAGGAATTTTCCATTGGGAGCAGTGGATACAGCATGAAGCTTCCACCCCACTCAGAGCACCAGCTTTAGAGCTCTGCCCTGGGGCACTGCCATTCTCACTGGCAGGGGATGAGAAACCACCAGCATGAATGAAAGAAACGAGTTTAGGCCTTTCCCACTGTTCCCTCATTTTCCTCTCCCAGCTCACCCACTGAGTGACAGCAGAAAGCTTCTGGGCGAGGAAGACTAGAGCTCTGCAATGATTCATGCCCCTGGGGCATGTTGAATGGCACAACTCTCCCCAGCCACGTGCAAAGGACACAAATACCCCAGTGGCCACAACAACAGAGATCAGCTTGGTGTATAGAGCTCAGACAGAGGAAACTCTGTTTAGTGTGAAATAAAGTGAAAGTCCCATGTTAATTTCACTCATTGCAGTCTGCAAATAGTAATCGTGATTATAATGAACTTCTGCTGAGAGTGGCCTCATGTAATGGAACAAAACTTCGCAGTAACAATAATAATATCTGGCTTCTCTATTTTGATTTTCAAGTGCCCATCACTATAAACATTATAAAGGGCTTTCACTGTATTTGTGTATGTCTCATAGATGCATAAATGACACATACACACTCATTTAATAAATGAAGCCACATTATACTTGTGAAATACTCCATTTAAATTTTCCCTCATGGATACTTGGTTCAAAATTATTCACCCGATAAGTTCTCTGGATGTTTCTTGGTCTACAGAATGATCCTGCTCCACAGACTGTGTGTGAGCAATGTTTTAAAGCTGACTTGACTGGTAAGTTTTGATTGGGACCAAGTCACATGGTATGTTTCCAACTCCTGATTGGATAAGTATAATTTAGAATCAGATTTTTGATGCTGATACCTGCACTTATAAGGTCAGGATTCATTTCCTCGAACATTCAGTAACCATCTCTTAATATTTACTGTTCCCATGAACATTCCTGCCAGTAAATTTGTTGAGTAGAATACTTATGGAAAGTGACCACAAAAGGGAACAAACAGAGCTGAGACAAATCCCAGGTTTAGTGGTGTGACTTTTTCACAGTACAGTACACACACTCCCACAATGGTCTAGGGCCCTGTGCTACCAACAACCAGATTTAAAGAAGGATTGTCGCTAACACAGTTCAGCTCCCAGGGCTGCACCAGAACCGTAAAAATGGAACTCACAGGGGCCAAATGATGGGTTCCTTTTTGTAGAAAAGAATCAGCAAGGAGTGATTGTCAGGAAAGAGGAAAACTGCACTGGGCTGAGGGAGGGAAAGCACCACTGTGGGGCAGGCTTGATCCAAGCACTTTACTGATTTTCTTTTTGAACTTAAGCTGCGCCCATCAAGTGATGTCCTTCATCCAGGAATCTGAAAACGGTTGTGCCATTCTCCCGCATTCTGGAGACTCACTAGGTCCCCCCTGGTGGCCACTGTTGTAATTTCCCAACTAAAGACCGCTGCAACCCCCAAACCGAAGCCAGGCATCAAGTGATAAAACTGGAGTCATGAATAAAACGCCCAGGAACAAAAAATCTCTGACCAGGTCACTCACTGGGTTGCAGTTGAATTAAACAGACAAATAAACTTCTAAAAAGACAAATCTCTGGACGTCAGTTAGGTTTGCTCTGGGTGAGATTATCTGAACCCTGCTGAGTTCGGGATGTGAGTATCTCTCTGGCTTCTGACCGAAGGTGAATGATGATCATGCCTCCTGCCTAAAAGGCTTTTTCCTTTCATCCTAGGGGTTACCCCTTATCTCAGACAGACCGTGGTGTGCACCAGCAGCCGCCCTTCAGAAAGGCAGGCCCCTCAGTCTGACTTTAGGGTAGGGCTGGTTTAAAGCACACACCTTCGATAGGGCATTGCAAACCCATGCCTAGGGCCCCACAGTGCCTATTTAGGGACACTCCTGGCTGCATTGGCTTCTAGCTTCAGCTCCATATAAGAGCAGCATGCCCCGGCCATGATCATGACATAGCTTCAGGCAGCAGGCTGGCACTCCGCCCAGCTTCCAAGCAATGCCCTGAAGCAAAGGGGAGAGGACAGAAAACAAAAAACAACACACCCATGTTTGATTTCAGTCTGGTAGCTAAAGGGTTATTATCTAACAGTGTGGACACCAGGCTGTACACATTTACACCCAGGGCTAAGTCGTGGTCAGCTTGATGCCATCTAAGCCGACTGTTCACAAATACAAACATTCTGCCCACACAGGCCGGGACTGAGTGGGGTAGAAGCATCACAGTTTGTCCACCTCACTGGCTCTCTCCCAAGGGCACTACAGAGGAAGCCGGTTACAGGATGGTGGTAAATCCTCCTTCCGAGCTGGACTCACCCCTGAGCCAATTCTTGGCAGAGCGAGAGAAACTGGTTTCCTGCGCCAGCTGCACCAAGCAGTTCTGCACATGCTGTGTCATGACCTGGCTCCACAGGTGGTCCCCTCCCACTCTCCACCCCCAGCCCAACCCACCCGAGCTCAGGCTGAGGGCACTCCGACAGAGGCATCAGCAAGCACTGCTATAAATAGCCACATCAAAGGAAAGAGATGGCCAGGCTGCCTGGATACTGGCAGCAGCCCTGCTCGTGCTGAAAGCTGGTGCTCACGGCCTGGTGGCCTTTCCCCGCTATTCTGGCCGGTTGCATTAGAGGCTGCTGCAATGCACATACTCCCCTTTCCGCATTTGCTGCCCAGAGGGACCTAGCGTGGGTTTGAGGACATCCCCCTGTCATGTGATAGCACAGTGCACCCAGTGTAACCCGTGCTCCCGGTGCGGTGCTCTGCCCCCTCCGTGGCCGTACACCAGACAGAGGTTTGGGGCTTTGCAATGAGCGAACAAAGAGGGACCTGTTCGTTCAGGCCAGTAGAGGACTTCACTTTTAGGTCAGATGTTCTACAGCTGACAGCTCGCCTAAAGGCATGGAGTTACACCGGCAAGCAGCCGTCGAACAGAACCACAGGTCACTGGGCGCTTGTGAAGACAGAAGTTCCATGACGTACATGGTGAGCTCCGCAGGGCAGGGCCCACCTTGCCATTTAGTGTTTGCACCGCACCTAGCGCAAGGGTGCCCTGGGACATGAGGTGCTACAGGGGTACAAAGAACAAACAGATTACATGTCACTCTACCTTGGTTTTATGCACCACCTCTCACCAGAAGATCTCAAAGTGCTTTACAAGCATCACACCTATGCCCCCAGCCCACCTGGGGATAGGTAAATATTCCCTTCAGTTTGCCTGTATGTTAAACAAGCCAATGGCAGAGCCAGGACTAGAACTATGCCTGGTCCAGTCCTCCGACTACCTCATGGACCGCTGGACATCGGTGGTGTTTCACTCTCAGGGATGAGCCACACCAGAACCTTCACCTTCAATTCCAGTCTCATCACCACCGCCAACTTATCGTTTAGCCTATTAACATGCTAAGAACTGATTACTTTGCAAACATCTGTTCTGACAGCGTATGACTGACAGTGTAATCATCAGCTGCTTCCCCATCACCCCCAATCTTGTCTTCTGCAGAGTTCCTTTTTAAAATAGGTTTGTTGCAAAACCCCCATGAATTCTGATGCTCTAAAGAAAGGTGAGACACAGGCAGTGGAAAAACGATTAACCCTCTGCACACAAAACCATGGGTCTAGTGGCAGTTACCGTCTCTGCTCAGTGACATGCCTGCCGTTGCAGCCCATTCACTCCCGAGCCTTCGTCAGTTTGTTGTGCAGTTGGGCCCTGCTCCTGCATGCTGCGCCATGTGGGTGGGGACCACTGAGATCACTGGAGTTCTGTCTGAGTGTCGGGGTCCACCTGCACAATGCAGTTTCCAAGGCTGGAGGTTTAGACTGGAAGATCTTGAACGCAGGCAGGGACGTTGGCTGTATCTTTGCTAGTGCACTCTGAGCACTCCCAGGGCTTGTCTACATCAGAAAGTTGCAGCGCTGGTGAGGGAGTTACAGCGCTGCAACTTTGAAGGTGTACACATCTGCAGGGCATCACCAGCGCTGCAACTCCCTGTTTGCAGCGCTGGCCGTACTCCCGTTTTGTCTCGGGTGTAGAGGATCCAGCGCTGGTGATCCAGCGCTGGTAATCCAATGTAAACACTTACCAGCGCTTTTCTTGACCTCCGTGGAAGGAGGAAGCCTCTGGTAATCAAGCTGGTCTCCTTCCCCAGCTTGCTCTCGCGTTCCCGGAACCCCGAGCAAGCAGGTCTCCTTCCCTGCGGTTTGCAGGGGGTTCGGGAACGCGAGAGCAAACCGCGGCGAAGCTGGTCTCCTTTCCCGGTTTGCTCTCTCGTTCCCCGAACCCCGAGCAAGCTGGTCTCCTTCCCTGCGGTTTGCAGAGGGGTTCGGGGAACGCGAGAGCAAACCGCGGCGAAGCTGGTCTCCTTTCCCGGTTTGCTCTCGCGTTCCCCAACCCCCCCCTTGAAGCTGCCCAACAGCGCTGCAGTGTGGCCACAGCTAACACCACTTGCAGCGCTGGTTGCTGTAAGTGTGGCCACTCTGCAGCGCTGGCCCTATACAGCTGTACTAATACAGCTGTAACAACCAGCGCTGCAAAATTTTAGATGTAGACATGGCCCCAGTTGTGTAGTTTAATTAGCTTCAGACGGTTGGTATAAGAATATGCAGCGCTGGGGAGGGATGCTTGAAAGGAATCACACTAAAAACAAGTGCACCTAGGAATGCTTTCCGCTAATCTCCCATTTGCTTTAGACTGGCCTATGCCGATGATGCTGTACTTAAACAAGGGAAGTGGTAGGTGGTGCTCACATTAACTACAGTGGTGCTGTTCAGACAAATCTGGTGCTTCTAAACAAATCTCCCAACAGGCCTTTCCCCCCCCTCCCCCTCTGATGACTGGTAGAGCGTCTGCTCGACGGAAGACTTTTGCCAAGTGATATTTTTATCCAGGGTTTGAGGCACGAGTCCAAATTACAGCAGGAGAGATTGTTGCTCAGACAGAGACAGCACCTTGGGTTACACACCACTTCTCCAGCCACTGCCTGGAAAGGCCCAGCGCTTCCCAGTGCTTCTCCAGCTCCCATAATGCTGCTTTAAACCATTTCCCGCCTTCCCTCTGGGTGGCTGATTGGCCCTGGGATCCCCAGCCCTGCCTCTTTATTCTACTAAAATACCTAGGAGGGGCTAAGCAGGGGGTTAACCCTTCCTGGCTGGCAACCAAATAGAAATTCTCTGGCCTGTCATCCCCTGACCCCCACCCAGTAAGAATTCCAGCAGGGGACAACGAGTAGTACCAGCTGTAATTTATTACAGACAGACACGCATAGGAATTTCCATGGCTACACCAGTTCATTCATGGATAAAACCATCAGAGGACACAGGAGTGAAACCCACACAACACCACAACAGCCAGGAGGGCCCAGGAGCCGCTGGTTCAATGCAAGAAATGCCACTAAGCCACCAAGTGTGTGATGAGCTAGGAGTCCTGGTGATGATTTCAAGGGGGCTGCTAGCAGGATGGGAAATCCATCCTGGCCCAGGAGATGACAGACGGACACAAGCAAGCAAGCCACAAAAGCAGTGAGATCCAGTTCAGCCAATGATGGTGCGCCCTAGGAAGCAATATGGACAGAACTGTACGGTGAAGGTCAAACATGAGTAGAGCAATAAACCCATTCAATGCTGGCAAGATCCACGCACTACAGTGGGGAGTCCTCATTTGTCTGAGTCTCCTGGGGCCTCCCCCCAGTACAAGCAGGGAAGGGTGCTCTGGGTGTACTTGCCCCATTCCGGCAGTGAATGAGAAGAGGCAAAGCAGGAGCTGCCCAGTACACTCGTTCCTGACTCTCTGCATTTCCTTCTCTCTCTTTTTTGTCTTAAGCGTTGGAAACAAAATTAAAGTGCAAGTCATGCAGCCCTCTGGTGGCCGTGGTGCTGGCATCACACAGTCTGTGCCTCCCTGTGTCGCCTCCAGAACTGGGCCCAGGCTCTTTCCCAGAGCTAGAGGCAGCTTAGAACTGGGGTCTGCTTGTCAGGCAGGTCAAATCCCCGTTACTGGGGTTTCTTTTGAGCGTGGCAAGCTCTCACTACCAGAGTGCCGCTTTTAAAAAATCTCTCTCGCTCACCCACCCCCCGCAAGTAACACTCTCGTACACGTGTGCACACACACACACAGATACTCACACGCATCCATGGACAATCTCTCTTTCTCTGACACACACAAGTATATGATATCACACACACACACTCACACGCATCCATGTACAATCTCTCTCTTTCAAACACACACACTCAAGACCACCCGTTACAATCCTTCTCCCATAGACACACTTACACAGATGGCTATGTTCAATCACACACTCCCCCTGCCCCGACGCCAATATTCCAACAAGTCCCAGACCCAGACAGATACAATTTCATTAACGTTAGCAGACCGTTCTGCTCTTTTTTACAACTAGTAGTTCCTGTTGCAATGTCATCTTCTAGACTTGGGAGAAGATTTGACTTGGACTGCTTGCACTTGGCAGAACTTCCAAAGATGTCAGTCAATGCCAATCTACAGGAAGCACCTTGGGGATGTTTACATGGAAACCCTGCGTGTATCCTGACAGGCCAGTTGGAAGGGTCCCTGTCAGACAGTTTTGACCCCAACCGAACCTCCTCCTACTTTTCATAAAACTGAATATTAATAGAAATGGTTTTGTGATATTTTGTTTCTTTAAAGATTTTTGGTTTGGATTTAAAACCTTCCCCTGAGGTGTCAGCAACCCCAACATGGCAGCAGAGTGAATCTCAACGTGAAACAAGATTAAAAAAAAAAGTACCAGTGCTTTCATTGTCCAAGAAAGATTTAGTGCAAGGAGCAAACCAACAGGATAAGTGGTGAAGTGTATGGTTGATTGTTAATGTTATTTCAGTCAATATATAATAACCCGAGCCCTAATCTCATCCTTGGAAATGGTCAAACCATTTTAACTGAAAATGTGCAAAAAAAAGTCAGCCAGAGGCAGTCACCTCATGTGGAAAATTTCAGCCCAAATGAAAGGTCCAAATTTGGTAAAATTATAAGCAATTTAAAACATTGTCTGATAATGGTGTGTGCCAGGCAATCTTAACTATGGGCATTGCTTCTTGTGCTACCAAAACGCCACCACAGGGAAGGAGTATTTTTTAAAATGATCTTTAACCTTCTATCGGTCCTCCAATCTGCACCTTCACGTAAGAATGTTGTTGAGTGAATTCCATACACTGCTTTCCGAATAGCTCTCTGACTGATTCCTTTCTGAACTGGCAAAAACAACAAGGAGGCCTTGTGGCACCTTGGAGACTAACAAATGTATTTGGGAATAAGCTTTTGTGGACTAGAACCCATTTCATCAAACTAACATGGCTACCCCTCTGAAACCTTTCAGAATTGGGGATTTAATTCTTTTCCACTGTGTTAGCAGCATCTTTCTACTTCAGGAGAAACCACAGCTTTTAGGAAAGTACCAGGAGAAGGATGATCAGTTGCACAGTGGCCTCGGTTTGAATGAAACTTGAATTTTGCTATGGTTAACAAAAGACTCAGGCTCAAATTCTCAGCTGATGTAATTGTCGATTTCAAGCAAATGTCTGTCTCTCCCCACCCCCCACCCCCCGACCATAGGTTAGGACTGTCTTTCAACTTACACATATTCTCAGCTTGGGTCCAGAGGTCAGGAAGCCACATTTTGAAAAATGGCTTCTGATTTTATGTGGCTCAATTTTCAGAGGCTCAGCTTGAGATGCCTTTTTTCCCCAGGTGTCAATTATGGATTTAGGTATCTAATAGTAGCACCCAAATTTGGGCCATAACATATTGGCCCAAAACACTGACTAGGAAATAGGGCTTGAGATTTTCCTATCTAGAGTTTGACCAGTCTTTGTTTTCTCAAACATTAGTGGATAAACTGAAGGTTGGGTGGGTGCAGCAACAGTGGTGGGAAATTGGCTGCATCCCTTAACCTCATTTCCAGTCTGTTTAAAATTTAAAACCGTAAACGTTTTGTAACAATAGTGTATCATTGTTCCTGCATGTAAGATGGATTCCACTGAAACACATTGTCAGGGCATGAGTCCAGTCCCATGAGGGCAGGGGACTGGACTCGATGACCTCTCGAGGTCCCTTCCAGTCCTAGAGTCTATGAGTCTATGAGTCAGCCTTGACTTCTTTCTTTTAATACATCAAAGCTCTTGGACTGGGAATTTCCCTGGTTTTTTTTTTTAAATAAGCACCAAAAATTTAAATTGGATTGGAATATAAGATCCACAGAAGGGGAGCCCTGTTCTCACAGATCCTGTCCAATGCAAAGTCCCCCCTCCTGTAGACTTATCAAGTCTGGCTGGGTTTTGGTTTAAGTTCTCCAAGCTTTGTGGTCAACATCTGGTGCAGAACTTAAGCGTGAGAACCTCTGGGTTTTTATGGGCCCTGGAAACACAGAGGAGGCATAGCAGGATCAGAATGACTGTTGCTGGGCTTAGGCATGAGGGTTTTTAGTCAGGTGTGGAGATGAGGTGACAGCTAATGTGGCACAAGTCAGCAATGGCTGATGCTGAGATGCAGGAGCAAAGGTAGCAGAGGTGGGTTTAGGCCTTGGTTGACCCTTCCTACCTTTATGCAGGGGATATGGAGGGTGAAACGGGGCTGGAGGGTCAGAGACAGTCAATAAAGTGCAACACACACAGGCAAAAGGAAACCTTTCCTTCATCCCACCCAGACAAGGCACCTGCAGCTTCAATACTAATCAACAAAGACGCTCAGCCCCTGCAGACTTGGATATCAATCCATGCCTGGTGCCCTGGTCAGGGATGGTTTGGTAGCTACCCAACCAGTGAGCACCTGCAGTCACCACCAGAAATGCTACTTGCTGTTCTTGGTTTGTTTCTCTTGCGTCATCCGCCTCTGCTTCTGTGCTATGCCGTATGGGACATGGGCTGCGATGGTGCCACTCTCCTTTGCCCCCTCCACGTGGAACATCTGGTCGTCGAAGAAGATGTGCGGACGGATCTTCTCCAGCAGCGGCCCCTTGGGGGCCCCGGCCAGGAACAAGGCTTCGTCAGTTTCTAGTCCCCAGCTGCGGAGAGTCTTTAGGGCACGAGCCCCAGAGCTGGCAGCGCTCCGGGCAGTGACCAGGTAGGTGCGAATTGGACACTCCAGTCTCAGACCCTTGGAGTAGAACTTCTTCTGCAGCTTCCCCAGAGATTCCAGAAAGCCTTTCAGCGGCCCCTACCCAAGCAAAGAGACACTATCATTCATAGCTACCTTCATCCCTTCCCCAATCTCCATGCTTTGCGAAAGGCCCTGTCTCGGCCAAGCATATAAGAAACAAGGCCCAGATCCTCAGAGGTCTTTAGGCACCTAACTCCCATTGAATTCCCTTGTCTTTCACAACCATCTCCTCGGAAACCCAGTATCAGCCTCATCCCACTCTGCCCCCTTGGCTTGTGCTCAGGGTTAATGGAGTGGGAATTGCTGGAGCAGTCAGCACTGCCTGCCCCAGAACTGGTTCCTGGGGCTAGGGTGTCAGGGGGGCAATTGGCCTTACCTGGGCCAGTGGCTTGTTCTCGTAAGCCTTTTCGTGTTCAAAGAACATGTCGAGGCCGTGCGCCTTCACAATCTGCTCCGACTCGTCCGAGAAGAGGACGGCGTCCCCGTCGAATGCCACCCGCAGCTGGTTCTCCGACACTTTCACGTCTTTGCTGGGGCTGAACATGGTGGCCGCAGCGATTCCTTCGTGTGTGTGTGGGGAGAGAAATGAGAAAGAAAAGTGACAGGTGGCACATCTTCTCCCCCTGTGCTTCCCAGGTCCTCCTTCCGCAGAGCCGAGCAACAGAACTGGACACACACAGAGCAGAGACAGGCCAACACTGGTCCTTACATTGAACACTTGCATCTGGACCCTTATATCAGGATTTAGGAAAGCCAGAGGCACTTAGATACCTAGGTGAAGACATAAGCCTCTGGATGAAGGATCTAATGCTCTGCTTAGATGCCAGTCTCCCTCCTTGCCCTGCTGCTTCACAGCCCTGGGTATGATCTAGTATGTGGGGATGTGTGGGGAGGGGAGGGGAAGATTGCAGAATTGACATAGGTTTCTATCATTTGTCGCTGCACAACTTACAGGTGCTTTCAGCACCTCAGCCGTTCCCACCAACATGGAAGGAGTCAGTATCCATCCAGCAGCCATCTGAGGAGAGCAGCCCACCTGCACTTTGAGAAGCTATAGAGCTCAGCAGATGCTGTTGTCTCCATGGGAACGAGAGGTCCCCCATCACCTCAGCAAGGGCATGTCATATACAGATAGCTAAGGGTTAATGTCTCTTACACCTGGAAAGGAGTAACCTGAAACACCTGACCAGAGGACCAATCAGGAAACAAGACTTTTTCAAATCTGGGTGGAGGGAAGTTGTGTCTGAGTTCTTTTTTTTTTGTCTTCTGCCTGTACTCTCTCTCGGCTATGAGAGGATTTCTGTCTCCTGCTTTCTAATCTTCTGTTTCCCAGTTGTAAGTACAGAAAGGACAGTGGTTTATATGTTTTTTTTTTTGTATTTACATGTGTGTAGTTGCTGGAGTGTTTTGAATTGTATTCTTTTTGAATAAGGCTGTTTATTCATATTTCTTTTAAGCAATTGACCCTGTATTTGTCACCTTAATACAGAGAGACCATTTTTATGTATTTTTCTTTCTTTTTACATAAAGCTTTCTTTTTAAGACTTGTTGGAGTTTTTCTTTAGTGGGGAACTCCAGGGAATTGAGTCTGTAGCTCACCAGGGAACTGGTGGGAGGAAGAAGTCAGGGGGAAATCTGTGTGTGTTAGATTTACTAGCCTGACTTTGCATTCCCTCTGGGTGAAGAGGGAAGTACTTGTGTTTCCAGGACTGGAAATAGGAGAGGGTGGAGTCCCTCCGTTTAGATTCATGGAGCTTGCTTCTGTGTATCTCTCCAGGAACCCAGGGAGGGAACACCTGGAAGGAGGAGGGGGAAGGGAAATGGTTTATTCCCCTTTGTTGTGAGACTCAAGGAATTTGGGTCTTGGGGTCCCCAGGGAAGGTTTTTGGGGGGACCAGAGTGCCCCAAAAAACTCTAATTTTTTGGGTGGTGGCAGCTTTACCAGGTCCAAGCTGGTAACTAAGCTTGGAGGTTTTCATGCTAACACCCATATTTTGGACGCTAAGGTCCAAATCTGGGAATATGTTATGACAGGGCAGGGCTGTGATGAAGACAGGGTGTGGGACGCCCCCACTACCCAGCTGCCGCACAGACCCAGAGGATGAAGATCCTGGGGCGGCAGGTCCTCATGTCGCTCTCCCAGAGCGGTGTGATGTGGGCTGGGCCCGCCACTCGCTACCACACAGGGTTTGACCGTTAGACTCACCCTCTTCTATGGCCTCACTCACTTTCTCGGCATCAGAGGAGAGGTACAGGTTGGTGTGATAGGCCTTCAGGTAGCAAGTGGGGCTGTTCCCTCCCGTCATGCAGAACCTCTCGATGAACAGATCTGAGGATGGACGGACACACCAAATTAGCTGGAACGGCCCAGAAAGGGCCCAGGCTGTTATCTAGACCTATGGCGTGCAGGGAGCCCAGCTGCCACTGGTGGGGGAGTGACCCAGACGAGGGATTTGCTCCCCCTCTGACGCCAGGCCAGAAGAAAGAGATGGCAAATGAGCCCAGGGCTGCCTGGCCCCCAGAAGGGTGGAGACCCCATGGCTGCTGACAACGGTGATGCTCATGCCAGCCCTGTCACAGATGCTGGCACAGCAGTCCTGCTAGGACACAATGCCTTCTACCTAGTAGCTGTTGCCATCTGTTTCCTGACACCTGTCAGTAATCCCTTCACCGAGCCCCTGCACCACACTACACTTAGCAGTGTCCTCCTGTGAGCCACCCTCCTCCCAGACACAGGAAAGCGCCAAAGGGGGCATGTGGTACTGATTCAATATTGACCTACATAGAGACAGGGCGTCCTAGTGGCCAAGACACTAGGCTGTGACTCAAGAGGCCTGGGCTCTAATCCCAGCTCTGCCACTAGCCTGCGGAGTGACTTCGGGCAAATCACTTTGCCACCCCTTGCATCAGTTTCCCCACCTGTAAAATGGGGATAATGTCACTGACCTGCTTGTAAAAGCACTTTGAGATCTACTGACGCAAAGTGCTAGACAAGAGCTAATTATTATTATACTGCTTCTATACCCTCCCATCATTCCTTCCACTCCCAGGGTTATTCACTCCAAGAACTCAGATCTAAACTAGGCATATGGCAAAATCAAGATTCGTCTGAGTTTGGCAGAACCTCATCAGATGGCTTTTGATCCTGAAACGTACCCAAGTGTGGTTTGATCCAGGTCTCGTTCCATCCAAGTGCCCAGGAATGGCATAAGCTCTGATTTTGGCTTAATTCCCCCAAGAAGAGATGGCCCAAAATTGGGCTGATGTTGCCAAATCCTCATTTACCAAACCAGAACCAAGGTTGATTCAGAGCTGGATCGGATTTGATTGGTACCCTCGAAGATTGGAGAGGGTTCGTTAACAACTATCTTTAATCTAAGCCACAGGAGACTGGGGCTTGCTGGGTGGCTTAACAGAACAGCAGGGGGAACAGAAGATAAAGCTTTGCCCTCCAGCTTCTCCACCATTACAGCCACTAACCAAAGACCCAGTGGCCACCAGCTCCCAGGTCATTTCAGTGGTTCTGGCTCAGGGTCGTTCGGTGCTTACTGTGATGATTGATGCTGTTGATCAGGCGGACCCCAACCTGGGCGTGGTTATTGGTCATGAGGACAATATCAAAGAGTTCTTCACTGTCGGGGTAGAGCTCTCGCAACTGAGTGTTGACAGCTTCAAGGGCCTACAAGATCAAAGAAAGAGGGAAGAGTGATCTAGCCACCAGCTCAGGCACATGCTCCTTAACAAGAGAAGTGGGCGGGAGAGAGTTGAAACCTGATGCCCACTGATTTACATGTGGCCTTATCTGCTTATAGTCAAAGTGTTCCCATCTGCCCTCTACTACTATCTGTGTAGCTATGAACAGAGATACCAAAGGTTGGTTGGAACCCATCTAGGTATGTCCCTCAAGAAAGTTAGCAATTTGTTTCCCTATGATGCACGTGTCTCCTAAGTTCTCATCTTTTAAAAATAAATTTGACAGCACTAGCTACTCCTTGCCAATATTCTTGCCAATATTCCATTCATCCATCCACTACTCCTTTGCTTTCTCTCTGAAATACTGATGCTCTGGCGCTTTCAGAGAAGACCGCCCTGTCAGAAGAGTACCTGTATCTCCTTCCTTCATGGCCCTCAAAAGGCAGAGGAAGAGTCTAATCAAATCTTCTACATGACACAAAACAAGGACAGCTCATGACTCCTTGGGCACATCTGAAAAGCCGGCAGTTGGGAAGATTTTTACCTAAACTGAATTTTTCAGTTCTAATCCATGCTGTCCAGTGGAAGTCACTGCCCTTAAAGCTTTCGCAGAGTATTTTCCTTCTCTCCCTCGGTTTTCTAGATTCTTTGAGTTGAATTCTGCTCTCTTACACCAGTGGGAATCCAGAGTAGCTCCATTGGAGCCACTACACCTGTTCTGGATTGATACCAGAGTGATGAGAGCAGAATTCTCTAAGGTTGGTGTTTACCTTCAGTTTTATTCAGGACACCGTGAGCCCAAGTCCTTGTGCCTTGCTCTGGTGGTGAGGGAGTTTGGAAAGGCAAAGGAGAGGGCGACCAGATGTCCCGATTTTTGGGTCTTTTTCTTATATAGGCTCCTATTACCGCCCACCCCACTCCCCTGCCCGATTATTCACACTTGCTGTCTGGTCACCCTAGCAAAGGATCTCAGGAGGCTGGAGCAATGGTGCTCACCTTGACAAATGGGAAGGCAGCGCCGGGTAGGAAGGGTTCATTCTCATGGTCCAGCTGGTATTTCACATATGCCTCCACCCCTTGCTCTGTGTAAATCTTCTGCTCTTCCTCCATGCGGAACAGAGCCAGTGAGGAGACTGCAATTGTTATTGCATTCTCAGGCTTTGGCTGCATGACAGAGAGAGACAGAAATTGCATCACTAATACATACATTTTCCATCCTTGGTCACAGGATTATGGACCTGGTTCCAGCGTGTAGGGGTATCATCAAATGCCAGGCCAGAAATGGAGCACCAGGTCCACCCCTCTCCAAAGTCTAGGAGCATCAGTTCTGGATCGTTCTCTCGATCAGAATGTAGGAACTGGGCATGTGTCTATTAAAAACAAACCCATCCCAATCTTCTCACTCCCAATTAAACTCCATCTAGCACAGCCCTCTGGGCCCAAGAGTCACACAGACAGATTACCTCCATTTCACTTGACTGTGTGCTGGGAATCATGCACAAATCGATATTGCTTGCTTTAAGGTTATAGGCAGGCAGCCAATGCTTGTTAGCACTTCATCCCAGAGTGCATTCTGAGCTGGGACATTTGCACTCCTTGCATTCTAGGGCTTCTCCAAGCTAAGAGATTTCTAGGAGAAGCTTCCTCAGTCCCATGGCCCCTCTGAGCCCAGACATTTCCGTTCCCTGCACTCTTCATCAGGGGTCACTTGACACTCACCCAACTGCTGAAAAACTCTCCATGTTTCCAGCTGAAGGAACTCTGGGGGCCATCTTGCATAGAATGTGATGGGGTTTTGCTTCCTGGTTTTATGCAGCATCTAGTGTCCTTTGACATTAAAGGCCAGATTCAGACCTGGTGTCCATGAGTGCAATTCAGCTGAAGACCATGAATGGCACCTGATTATACCAGGCATAATGTGATCCTTAGGGTGTGTCTAACTATGAAGTTATGGCAGGGGCATCAAATGAACAGAATAACTGCTGTGTCTCCTGTGATGCTGCAAAACTTCGACAGATAGAAGTATCTTCCCCATTCCCCTGTCATTCTAGCATTCATGGGGCACCTGTCCCCCAAGTGCCCAGCACTGGTGATGCAAGTGTAATTTTAAAACACTAAGCACTGCATTGAGGGAGGGAGTTCGGAAAACCACTTGAGCCAGTGTAGAGCAATGCTTGGAGCTTCCCATCAACACTGGGAAGAAACCATCACAGACTGTGCTGGGTCAGCCAGAACTGAAATACTATAAAGACTTTGTCCCAGGCTTCAAAACCAGCCACTGCCAGCAATGCTTGGAAAACGCCTGAGGAAGGCTGTTGTGTCTGGATGGAGGGCAGTGAACAGGTGTTGTAAGTCCAGGGTAAGCCAAACCACCATTGATTAGCAATCATTATTAATCTTTAAGGGCTTGAGCTACACCCTATTGAAGAAATCAAGAAGACTTCCATTAGGCGCGGCTTGGGCCCTGACACGTTTATGATGCTGGAGGTGGGATTGGCACCTTGCTGAGGGGATGAAGACACCATCTCCCCCCAGAGGCGTTTACACTCTCAGCTCTGAGTCGGAGAGAGGATATTAATTTCACGCCAGCCATGGAGGCAAAGTTATGATGTGCTTGTGGCGTCTCAAAAGCAAAATGGCTCCTCCGCGGCAACTCGCTGGTTGACAAAACAATTGGAAGCGAAGCCTGAACGGTGACTCTTCTGCAGGCAGCCCAGCGACGTGCTGCCAAGAATCTAACAAAGCTGATCCCTCCTCAGCTGCAACAAAGCCCGTGACACTGTGCACTCGCAGAGAAAGCAAACATTGGCTCCTGAGCAGAATTTTTATGGCCTCTGGGAATAAGTCATCTCTGCCACCCATGATTTAGCTGCGTCCAGGAGGAGGAGGAGGAAAGCTCCATTTGAGACAGGGAAACCAGCCTGGCCTCTTTGTTTTGGTGGGGAAATTTTAAATGAGACACCCTCCAACACCTTCAGAGTTCCCTCCAGCGCAGAGACCATCTGCAGGGGGAGAGGGCCGGAACTGGCAGAGAATCTCTGAATCCTAGGTCAGACAACTGCTGAGCTTGCTGTGGCTAACAGTGCCGCCACCATGGACTTCTGACCCACTCCTTGGCAACAAACCCAACACAATAAATCAGGTGGGCGCTGGGGAACAATCTAGCCTCTTGTGTTTCTTTGTCCTGAGAAAGACTGGGCCACACCCCGCTCCCAGATGCACCAGCGCAACTCCAGCAGCATCAGCGGAGTTGCAGCGGCATAGCTGAGAGCAGAATTGGGCCCACTGCGTTTCCAAGGCAGCCCCGAAAATCTGAATTTGGCATCTCTTGCACGTACAGAGGCATACGGGTAAAGGATTTTATGCTCCGGGACACAGCAGTTTAGCTGATTGCAAGGTATTACTGATGCATTATGCTGAGTGCATTGGCTTGACTGATCCCACTCTTTGTTAGATTATTTAGGAATTATTAGTTTAAGTCAATATTAGAGAGACATGACATGGCCGGGCTACAACAATCTATTGCTTATCGTGAGGCACCAGCAAAGGGCCCAGTTCCATTGTTATCAGAGTCGATTTGAAAGGCGAGTGCGTGTGGACAGTGAACTGCGGCATGCCGTTTCCCATGAGTTCATGTAAAGAGGTTTGGGGGGCTGAACCTGGATGAAAACCTATGGCCAGAGGTTAAGATTTGGGGGGATATCAAAGCGCAGGGGTTATTATATGGAGACAGTGAATACTAGAAACCAGACAGTACGGAACAGTGTGTTAGATGGGCCCAACCCCAGTAGGGGCTAAATTTTCATAAGCGCCTAAGTGATTTAAGTGTCTCAGTCCCATTTTCAGATGTCATTTGAGCATTTAAAGAGCATAAGTCTCCCTGAAAGCCAATGGAGTTTAGGAAGTGATGTGCTTAAGTGCCAGATTTTCAAAGCAATTCAGGTATTTGGCAATTCAGACAGGCAGCTAGCAAGACTTCCAAAGGCACTTCCCATGGGATTTAGGCACTTAGGTGCCTAAAAACCTTTTCCAAAAGTGCCTAAGGGTGAGATTTTCAATGTTACTCTCAGTTTATTTCAGCTCTGATTTCAAGGCTTCCTGTTTATGAGAGTGTCCTGGCCAATATTGCTGTTATTTTGCTGTTGGTATAGGCAGGTGAGCTGGTGTCATTCCCAGCCTGCTATACAGACACAGTCCACACGCTCTGCAAAGTCCAAACTTCCCCCTGCATTTGACTTTATTAAAAACAGCAACACGAGAACAAAGATTAGCTCACTCCTTCTCAGCAGGCTCGGCTGCTCTGAAGGCTTGGGCCTTCTCCAGCCTGCTCAGCCCTGATCCTCTACCACCCCTAGAGTGTTACTCCCACCTCTCTCGCACCCAGCTGGGAGGAAGAGTCACCTGCCTCAGAGCATTAACACAACCCACCTACTCGTCCCTCAGCAGGATCAATGCCAGCGAACAGAGTGATTTTGGCAGATGCGGCCAGGCTGGCTCAAGGTAATTATACAGCCCAGAAAACCGCCTTGCAGACAATAAACAGTGGAAGTGTCCCTAAGCAGTGTTCATACACCAGGGCAGTGACCTGAAACCAACAGGACCCTTTCAATATAGCTAAAACAATGGGACAAATTCTCCTCTCCAGCACTCCGAGCTTCACAGATGTGCCAGAGAGGATTTGGGATCAATTGTTCTGCAGGGATGTGCCTGGACTGTTGTTCCCTAAAATGACTTCTCCTGGGCTTTGCTGGCATGACTATCCAGGACCTCAGGTATCACAGTCATGGGGGACCATACAAGAACCTAAGATAGAGGGGAGAATTCATTCTCTCCCACTAGCCCAGGGTTTTGGCCTAGTAGCATAGCACACCTAATACATAATTCACATGTAGCAAATAGTAGCAAATTTGCCATTTTAAGATCAGTTACCCAGGGGGCCTTTGAGTCAGTTATTAACTAGTCATGGGCCAGCTCTTAACTCTAATTTGCATTAATAACTCCAGTGTCATGGGTCATTTATGAGCTAAGATATTAATTAATAACTATTAGAGGTCCCGGGTCAGTTCGTCACTAGCCTTTGGCAGTTAAACCAGTTCAGGGGCACAGCTGTTATTACCTAAATTAGTTTTCTGGGTAAACCAAGTCGGGCTATAGGACATGTGTGTCTGTTTCCTGGTACATGATGTACAGCAGGAAAATGCATCCTCCAGTAATAGCTGTTTAAGAATTTCCTGCAAGATGAAACTGGGTCAGTGTTGTGAATGTCACAACAGCTTAGTTTGATCAGACAAACCCATGGGGCTCTGCAAAGCCATTCCACATGCCTTTTCAAAGACGCTGGGGCTGGCATGGTATGGTACAGAGAAATCTGGCTCTGCTGTCAAACATGCATGTATCTCTGTGCTGCACACACCTTGCTGTATGTCTATGTGCCACTGACACACTCATCTTGCATAGCTGTTTTCAAGACGCTCCAGGTTCTCTCCTTGCTATTTAAAGATACAAGCCTCCCCAAGGGGTAAACTTCAGAGGTAATAAATGCAGCAAGAAATGGATCAGTAAGCCAGATACCTGGTTGTATCCCATCGTACATTTCTGGCATATCCCCCTGCTGTTTGGTAGCAGTGGACAGGCAGAGCTGTCCAGCACCAGACTTCCACCCTGTTCAATCCTGTTCACTCCTGCTAAATAATACTCTGCACCTCTAGAACACTGGCTATAGGAGGACCGTACATGTTGATGAATTGAGCGTCACAATTCATGCTGGTCAGTTAGCAGAATTCCCCTTCTGCAGGACAGGCCGACAGTTACAATAACATTTTGTTCCAGTTCAGAGCAAAGTCAGAAATGTTAAAGTTCCCACAAGACAAATCTCCCCCAAAATCAAAATTTTGGAGGTAAAAAACTAAATGTTTCAATAAGTCACTTCAATGCAACTTTTACACGTTAACAGAATATTTAAATTCACATTTTAATACAAGTCCAAATGAAATCAAAGTGGCACTATTGAAATGTTTCAACTCCCCTCGCTCTCCCAGAAAACCGAGAAGTGTCACAAAACCAGCCCATTCCCCAAGAAACGTTTCCATTTTGATAAAACTGCAGTTTTAATAGAAGATTGTTCCACTGATTATTTTTTTACCTGCTGTATTTACCACCCTCCCGTCTGGGGGAAGTCAGCTCTTCACTCTACTTTACAGATGGGCAACCAAGGCTTGGAGAGTAAGATATTTGCCCACAATCATATGGCAATCCTGGAGCAGAGGCAGGAAAAGAACCCAGGAGTCCACACTCCCATGCCTGTGCTTTAATCACTAGACTGCACTGCCTCTCCTCCTTATAAACAGTTGTATTCTTTAGCGACCACCTAGCCACAGTTCATATGCGCAGTCAGACCACACGGGACCCTTCGCAGCATCCCATCCCAGCGTGACCTTCAGTGACTTTCATCTGGTGTAGGGATCCTTGGGGCCAGGAGGCTGAATAGTTCAGAATAAACACTGTTTATCCTCACAGCCGCATTCAAGGTTATTCAAGGTCAATTAATGCCAGTTCATCAAACGGAGTCTGGAAAGCAGCTCGGGGCTTTGGTGAGCTGAATCAAACTGAATTCTGCATTTTGGAGTTTAAAAAAAAAAAAAAAGGTCAGATATTCTACCCTCTTCCTTTGCCACTGGAGGATCAGCCCAAAGGCTCCATCAGCAGAGGATTAATAAAGAGCTTATCAGAAATGTTATAGGCAGATAGTGAAGGGGAAGATGGTGCTGCACTCTAGGGCTCTGTTCATGTCTGGACTCAGCATCTTAAGATGAAGACAGAAGGGCAACCAGGTAGGAAGCACTAGCCATCAACAAACAGTGCAATGCAGAAAGATGCTAAAAGAGGATTTAAATCTTTGGGGACTGCAGATGTATGTCTAATCCTCCTCCCAAGCAGGCATTGGGCTAGTGATCTGGAAAGTACCTGCTTCCTTTAAGCCACTATCGCAGCTTCAGTGATTTGGGGTTTGTACAATCACATCTGTACACATGACAGTAGCACTTTCTATCTCCTTGGATGCACCAGTCATGTAGTGAGCAAGCCAACAGCTCCCATCGTTCCTTACCAGTCGCCCCTACCCTCCCGCACAGTTTTTATTTTCTTAGAAAAGCTTTAGCCCTAAACAGAGAGTTACATTAAAATAAAAACACTTTCAAATACAGAAATAAAAATAGAGATATGTTGGGTGGGGGGAATGATTAAAACTAATAATATTGTATATTTCTATAGTGCCTTTCATCCCACAGCACTTCAGATTATGTATACTCAGCACCGCTGAAATGCAGCCAACTCTGGGGTGGAGAATGATGGCCAACTGGCACACAGTGCAGGAATTTTGGCCAGGATCCCAGAGAGGGGGCAGGGGGCACATATTCTTAAAGACAGCGTTAACGTCCTCCGAGGACAGGCAGAACGAAGGTCTCATCTGAAAGACCCAGCGCTGCTTTATCCTCCTCGAAAGGATGAAGGGCTGAGGAGACAATTCTGCCAGGTTTTCCAGGAAGTCTATGTATTTCAACCTTCATATTTATAACTGCAAGCAATCCCTTCCGGCAAAGCCAGCTTCAAACCTTGCACCAGATGGCACTCCTCTAATCCGGTCACCTAATCCTGTTACATGAGTGCTGCTGTGGTTACAAGTCCTAAATACCCTTCCAAGAGTTGATGGCCAAGTCTCGGAAATCCTGGATGCCACCAAAAACCGAGACCAGAGATATGACTTCCAGTTAGCAAAGCTACAGGACTTTGGAACATATATAGTGCTGGCTCCCATGCTGGTACCAAGGAACGTGCAGAGATCCCTGAACTTCACAGGAATGGAGGGAAAATCCCAGCTCGAGGGAGACACGTCCCGCGCAGCCAGACAGAGAACACCTTAAACATACACAAGGAGCAGGCGAGACTGAAGCTGATGAATCGAGAAGCAGGCAGACGGCATCCTGGGAAAATGGAGCATTGCAGAACAAAGCGCTGCCCTGATTGGTATCTCCAGCTATGGCTCATCTCGTGTTTGCCACTCAGTGGGCATATGCCATGGCCTTGGGCAGCTCCTGAGAGCCTCCAGGTGTCCAGCCTGGCATCTCGAGGACAGCTCAGGAGTGGGCAGTCTGATCTGAAAGGCCACTAACAGGACAAAACCCATAAGGTCCTTCCATCCAAGGTGTGTCTGTTCCCTAGTGTCTAATGCCCTGTTGTTTGGATCAGCTAAAACAGGACTGGGCACGGCACTAGTCATTCTTCCCCTCTTCTGGGACCCGATTCCACCATCTCACTCTCAGGAAGTTTCGCTGGGCATTCACCCTACATTTTCCCTTTCTTAATTTCCCCCTCATTTCTCCTGGTTCTACCTTCATGCCAGCCTAAGTCATCCCTCATCCTTCTCTCAAATATTTGCAAACTTCTCTCCCCGTTGGGGACCATCACCATAATAGGCGTTTCATGCTTTCCTTGTAAGTGCCTTAACACCTCGGATTGTTTCTCTTGCTCTTCTCTGAAGTTCCTCCAGTTTGTCAATAACCTTCTGATCACAAGGGGCGCAGAACTGAACGCCAGATTCCCCATGGGAATGAAAACGTGCTCTCTTTTAAAACTGTGTTAAGGTAACACAGTCATCAATTGTTACTACTGAATGAATGTGGGGTTTTTTTAATACAGTAAGGGCCAGAGCCTCAGCTGGCGCAACTCAACACCGATGAGCGTGTGTTCCAGGGCCCAGACTGTGTCTGATCCACAGTCTGTCATAGTGCCCCTTCGAAGGGTTTAGCTCAGGCCAGAGCAGCTCACACTTTTAGCTCTGGAGATCGCCGGTTCAGCCATTGGCGTGTCAGCCAAGACCGGGCTGTCACAATATCCAGGTTACCCTACCTGAGAATCTGGACCTAGATTGATGAACACAAACATGATGAAACATTAATATGACCTGAGGTTGGAGCTGTGTTGGTGTCACGCTGAGGATTGCAAATGCACCCTCAGGAAAACCCTCTCTCTGGGATGTCAGTTGCAGAAGTTTAGGGGACAGCCATCCCTGAGCCCAGCCCCAAACTGTAACAGGAACACTACTGCGTAGCTGTGAGTGACTCTCACTGACTCTCTTTCGCAGCAGGTGCCCCCAGACCTTTGGAGTTTGTTTCTTTCCTATCTCCAGACACTTTGCACCCATCAGTCCCTGAAGAGCAGTTCTCAAAGGCTTCTGGGTAACAATGGACCTGACCAAACACAACTGAGACGTCAATCTGAATTCAGACCCTCCAAGTTCAGAGATGCCTGAATCTGGTTTGGCCCATTAGAGAGCTAGGGAACTGGTGTGAAATCTGCATCCAGCTCCAGCACTGGATTCCAGCTCCTTCTCCAACACTTCAGGGAGGATTTAGTTCCAGGGTCCCATCTTGGGAGCAGTTGTATGTCAGGGGGAGAGTGGGGAGGGCAGGCAGCATCAGCACCAGATGGCAGCAAAGACAAATGGGTTCAGATCCTTTAGAGACATGGATAAGGGATCTGCCCTCTGAGGAAGGTGAAGAGGATTTATTCTGCAGGGAAAGGCTGGAGCAGCCTGACTTGGGGCAAAGGGACAGTTATGCTCTGGGACTCTGCTAAGGAGAGAGGGGAGGGGAGCAGCACTTGAAGGGAAAATGAGTTTTCCCAGAGGCTGCCTTGATCCTGTACTTTATTTGCAGATGGATAATTTTCACCCCTTGGTTCTCATACATGGTGTCACTGGAGAGGGTTCTGAGGCCATTAAAAGGCATTTTAAGCATTATGGAATGATGGGTCTAATTCCTGAGCCGGCCCTAGTGGTTGAAGGGAGACCCAAGGCAGCAGTGAGAACCAACACTGTTGGGGGGGGGCTTACAGGGGCCCCAGGGAAGAGCACTGAAAAGGAGTGGAATTGGGAGGAAGAGACTAGATAGGGGCCTGGAAGCAGGAGGGGGAGGGGGCTGGATGGAATGATGCTTTATGGGAGGCCTCAAAGCTTAGGTGCCTCTGGGCCCAATTTAATGCACTCATGACCCCCATTAGCTGTTTATAACCCCAGGACGTCACCCTCTTCCTGCCTACTCCACATTCACTTCCGCGGTTATGGAAATCAAGGGCTCACTACTAGCATCATCAGCCCCCTCCCCGCCTGCTCTCGGGACTGGAAGATGCCGCCGAGTCTCTTCACTCAACTCTCCTGGCCGGTCTTATATCCAACAAGCAGCAGGGCTGTGGGATCAGCTGGTGTCATTCCAGGATCCCAGCTCTGACACGGAGACCACTCCCAGCAAAGAGCAGAGAGGACAGGCATTTTCCCTGGGCCTGCGAAGGCAGCGGGCAGACAGAGGGACAGAACAGATGACAGACAGACTACTGATACCTAGAAATATCTCTTAAACAGACCACAGATCCCTGTCCCCCCCTCAGCGCTCGGGGGTCAGATTAAAGTTCACTGCGATGGCTGGGATGCTTATGGGTTTTCAGAACACTATATAAATAATACAGGGAAATGCCTTGCACACATTCATCATGGGCTGTGACAGCTGCCTCGCAGGATGTGCCCAGCTGCGTCTGAGCACAACAGAGCTGCAAAGAAAGCTCTCTGCATGGCTGTTGGCACCTGCACCTCCCAGCCTGCCTGAAACCAGCCCACAGAGCACGAGTATGAGCTAGGCGTGGAGTCATGGCAGATCCCACAGAGAAGATTCCTGGCAATGTGGTCAGAGAGAGGAAGTGTTTTCCAGAGCCCAGGACTAGGAATCAGGACTCCTGGCTTTTGGTCCCAGCTCTGCCACTGACTGGAGGTGACTGTGGGCAACTTACTTAACTGATCCTTGCCTCAGTTTCCCCATCTATCAAATGGAGATAATAATACTAATTCCCCACTTCTGAGGGTGTTGAGAGGTTGCATTAATGGCTGAAGCTGCCTGAGGGCCTTGCATGAAAGGGGCAGAGGATCATTGTTATAACCCAGGCTGGCTTATCCCCTCTCAGTTCCCACTACAGCTGTGAAGGCTGAAGCCAGTAACCATCCTCCATCTGCAGGATTCAAGGAACCAAACAAGATTTCCACTTAAGGAACGTGTCTGCCAGAGACAATGCCCAGAGCTGGCAGGTCTCCACAGAACTCCAGCCTACGAAGTCTCTCTCTGTCCGAGTTCACACCTGAGGTTACAGGTGTGAAACAGAAGTGTTAGCTAGGATCCCCTATAACATGCACTCAGGGCTTATCAGGAGACAGGGCTGCAGGACCATAAACACAGAAATGTCCAGACTGGACCAGCGAAGGGGTCTATTGGCTCCAGGACCTTGTCTCTCTCCGTCAGTGGCCAGTACCTAATGCTCCAGAGGCAGGTGCAAGAACCCTAGAAAGGGCGTTTAACAAGCAAGCAGCTTGCAGGGACGTTTATTCCTGACCACCTTGTTTTCCAGCCCAAGGTGCCTGTGGAGGTTCTGCTGGTTGTGGGAGTTTCTATTATTAAACCTGTGCCAGATCAGTGCCTATTAGATAACACCGTGCTCTTAGACTAAGGGCACAGACAAATGAGATTGAACAGAAGCAGCCGCATTCAACTGACATTAACTGGAGCTGCCAGGAGAGTCAGCGTTAGGGCTGTCACCCATCCTCAACCCACCCCCTTTTACATGGGCACAGGGGTCCCCCATCACTCCAGCAACGGTACCCAGCGGGGATGATAAGGGGGGTTAAAGATCAAGCTTGGGCCTGGGCTACGGTGGAATATCCAGCGCGTTCTGCCTGTGACATGCACCCAGCGGATCTTGCATTGCGCTGAGCAGCTGCCCTGCAGCCGGGGAGCGCCTTGCTGGATGGGTGGGGGGGGGAGCTCAGCAAGGCAGGAGCAACCTAGCTCAGGGCACCATCCTCCCAGGTGGGGCACCAGCCTGCAAAGGCATCGCAGCAGCAGCAGCAGAACGATGCAACAGGTGCTGGTGGGGCTGGGGAGGAATGTCAGGTGGCTCAAATCCTGGGGGTTGCCCCCGCTCCCGGCACGGGGAGGGTTTGCTGCCCCCCCAGCTCCCAGCCCCCAGCAAAGGAAAGGCTCTTACTGGTTTGGGTTTCTTTTTAGGGGTCAGGCTGTCATAGAAAGTCCTGGCTTCCTCCCAGCGCTGCGGCGTCCCGGCCTCCTGCGCCCCGCCGGCCGCTTGGCCGCCCGCGGACGAGCCTTTCCCAGCGGCTGCCGGCTCCATCTCCCCGGCTCGGAGCCCGGAGCTGCGCTGCTGGGTCTCCCCGGGACGCGGCGGAGCGGCGCGCGCGCCTCAGCCAGGGAGGGGTGGGGGGCCGCTTTATAGGGCCGCCCGCCCTGCGCCTAGCCCGGAGGGGGCAGCTGGCTTAACCCGTGCGGCGCTGGAGCCTGGCGGGTTCTTCCCAGCCGGCGCAGCCCTGCTCTGCAGCTGGAAACCAGCGCCAGGCTGGGCTGAGCTTCGGGGGGTCGGTGCTGCAGCCCGGGGGCAGTGCCCTTCCTGCTCCGGGCAGGGCAGCGCGAGCTAATGGGAGGGCACCTGGCTGGGGCGCAGGATGCCTGGGTTCCTCTTCTGGGGCCGCCACGCTGCGACCTTGGGCCAGTCACATGCTGCCCGTGCCTCTATTTCCCCTCTTGTCTACTTCCAGCGGTGATACTCAGACTAATCTGGAGGCAAGCGGCGCTTGAATGGGTCTCCTGCAGCTCTTTCCCTCTACTCTGCGCTGGTCAGGCCTCAGCTGGAGTATCCTGTCCAGTTCTGGGCACCGCATTTCAAGAAAGATGTGGAGAAATTGGAGAGGGTCCAGAAAAGAGCAACAAGACTGATTAAAGGTCTTGAGAACATGACCTGTGAAGGAAGGCTGGAAGAACTGGGTTTGTTTAATCTGGAAAAGAGAAGACTGCGAGGGGACATGATAGCAGTTTTCAGGTATCTAAAAGGGTGTCATATGGAGGAGGGAGAAAACCTTCACCTCAGCCTCTAAGGATAGAGCAAGAAGCAATGGGCTTAAACTGCAGCAGGGGAGGTTTAGGTTGAACATTAGGAAAAAGTCCCTAACTGCCAGGATGGTTAAACACTGGAATAAATTGCCTAGGGAGGTTGTGGAATCTCCATCTCTGGAGATATTTAAGAGTAGGTTAGATAAATGTCGATCCGGGATGCTCCAGACAGTATTTGGTCCTGCCATGAGGGCAGGGGACTGAACCAGATGACCTCGTGAGGTCTCTTCCAGTCCTAGGATCTATGAGAGCCCCTCACAGGGCCTTTGACTATCTGGTACTAGAGTAAAGGAAGCAATGACTTGGGGCTCTTGGGGGTAACGGTGAGCACTGATTTGCTCCTGAACCCCTGAGGGCTGAATGAGGCTGCTTTAGACTGTAAGGCCCTGGACTCTTATTATGTGCATGCACCGCACCAAGCACAGAGGGGCCTTGATCCCTGTTGGAGCCCCTGGGGGCTACAGCTGCTGTTCTCAAGAGAGGGGTGCAAGGGTATTCGGGGGTGCTAAGAAAAGACCGAGATCTGCAAAGCTATTCAGGCTTCTAACCTCTAGTGAGGAGCCTAATTACCTTTGAAGATCTTAGCTCCTTGGGGCAGGGGCCTTGGCTAACTCATATGGATACAATAAATGGAACAATGGTCAAGGGATGCCCAGGGATCGAGGAGAGAGGTAGGAGACTTGGCAAATGGACAAACAGTCCAATGGCACCTTACAGACTAACAGACGTATTGGAGCATGAGCTTTCCGGGGGGGGGGGTGTGTGAATACCTACTTCAGCAGATCCATGTGTCTGACAAAATGGGTATTCACCCACGAAAGCTCATGCTGCAATATGTCTGTTAGTCTGTAAGGTGCCACAGGACTCTGTCGCTTTTTACAGATCCAGACTAACCCAGCTACCCCCCTGATACTTGGGAAATGGACTGTGTTTCAAGGAAAGATCCCAAGTGAGAGAGGAAGGGTGCTTGGGGCCTGGAGACAGGACGGTGCTCCCAAAATATAGGATGTCAGGAAAGATGGTTCAAAGCTGAGAGTGGGGGAAGGAGGTAAAGGGAACAGGTAGAAGACAGGGTACAAAGGAGCAGGAGGGTTGAAATGGTGGTAATAATCTCGAACTCTGTGTAGCGCTTGACAGCAGTCGATCCCCAAATGCTTCATTATCTTACTGTATTTATCTTCACAAAACCCCTGTGAGCAAGAGGGTTATCCCTGCTGTACAGACAGAGACCTGAGACCCAGAGAGGCTAAGTGACTTGCCCAAGGTCACACAGGACATCTGTGGCAGAACTGGGAATCACACCTGGGTCTGCCAAGTCCTTGGCTAGGGCCCTACCTACGTAGGGTGGAGTTATGCAAAGCCCTGGAAGAGAGGAGGTGCTTCAATTTGGTGCTGCAGAAGAAAGGGTGCTGTGGTTGGAGCATTAGAGAGGAAGAAGAGCTAAGCAGTGACATGTGGGGGAGGTGAGATGCAGGCACGTTGTGCTAGTCAAGGCGTGAGAAGGCTGAGAGATGGGTCAGGCTTTTCCTAACAGGGATGCAGAGGAAAGGTTGGAATCTCGAGGGTGGATGAGACAGGAAACTAGAATTTGGTGAGAGTCTGTCTGGGGGCACCAGAGAGGAACCCCACACTGTGAATCTGGGAGCCAGGGAGGTGATCAAGTTCTTGGCCCTGACAGAGACCTGCCCACCTTTTGATAAACTGATGAATGACAGGTTAGTCCTGCTGGCGGAGCGCAAAGGACTGTAAATCATCCAGAGTAGTTGGTGCAAAGCCAGGGCTGGGTAAATGTCAGGGAGACTTGAAACCCCTGGTGGGAACAGCGCGAGTCCATCATCCTCCAGCAGGCTCCTTGGGGACAAACAGACCCATGGTTTGGTGGTCTGAGATGGAGACGCTGCAGTGCACTCATTAGGATTCACCCGCTCTTCCTCTGAGTCCCTGCAGGGGGGACTATGCTGTGCATTAGTGAATGGAATTATTAATCTTATTCATTAGCTAATAAATCATCTCCCAAGTGGATTCATTTATATAACCCGGCCCACCCGAGTGAAGTGTGAGGCCCAACTTTAACTGCTAAAAAAAACCCACCATTTGAGACAAACTGTAAGAGGAACCCTTTTTCCCTACAGTTGTGCAAAGAAACACAACCAGGAACTCACTGAATCCATGCTGCAGAGCAAGAGGAGGCTGATTCCCCCTCATGCTGAACGCATGATAAAAGAAAACAGCTTCTGCTGTAATGTTATCAGAAACAACAAACGCCCCTTCACCTAGAACCGATCCACACCCTACCCCGCCCCTAGACAAGGTCACTTCGAAGTCTCAGCTGCACTGAACTTTCAGACTGGAGCAGGTCAAAACAATTGAGACCGAAGTTTTCCATTAGAAAATGCTGTTTCATGGAAATCGAAGTGTTTCCTGGGCACCTGTTGACTTTGGTGAAACGTTAGACAGAAAAGTTTCAAAATCAAAGTGGAGTGTTTCATTTCAACTTTCTCGTTTATAAATAATGACAATCCGATAAATAGTTGACTATATAACATTCTATATTATGCTGTAACATTTCATTTCAACACAGTCATTTCAAGGTTTCCAAAGCAAAATGCTTCAGAATCTTTTCTTCTGTGACTATTTCAACCTTTCATCTAGATTTGGCACAAAGATTTCAAAATGTCAGAATTTTCTGTGGGACAGAAATCCCATTTTCTGCCCAGCTCCACTTCAGACCAAGGGAACCAAACAACCTCCCCCTAAACTGAATGATGCTCAAGGCACTAGATCAAGACCTGTGGAAGAACAGATCAAAATCCAACAAACCAGGCTGTTAGGGAGGCCTGCATGGCCCAGCAGCCTCATCACAGTAAAATGTGTAGAACTCAGACCAGAGAGAGAATCAGGGCCCATCCACTAGAGATGGAAACTGAGCGACACAAAGCACAATCCTGGCAGGAAGGCACGAGGAGAGACAACACCCACCCCACCATACAGCAACCTGCTACTGGATCAGGCAAAATGGGCTAAAGTGACAAATGGACGCAGGGGATAAAGCCCCAGACCCCATGGGCAGCGCCATGCTGGGCAGGTGCTAGGTGAATCGTATTTGTCTCTGACAGGGCTCCGAGGGTGATGGCCTATTTACACTCTGGCAGCCATGAGGCATTTTAGTCAGGACCCCCACTTATGGGCTTTGAGTGTAGCAAAGGATTGTTGTCAAGGATCCCATCCTCTTCCTTTAGGACTGGGCATTGGCCGAGCACCAGGACTCGCCCTTCCTGCCTGTGAGATGCGACAAAGCCATTTGATGTGTGTTTTGCACAATATTTTATCCAGCAATTAATATTCAGAGCTGCTTGCCCGGGGCTAATCAGACCAGCAGGTGCCTGCTGTCTCATTGTTAGCTAGAAGCACCAGGGAATGGACAAAACCTGTGGCACTGTTGCATCTCATGTTCTAACCGGCCCCTGAGGCTGGGGACCACGGTGCTGCACAGGGTGCTGCCAGAGAACAGCATTGGCTTCAGAGGTGGCTCCCGTGCTGTGTTGATCCTGAACTACTTGGAAATCCTCTCTGGCTGTTTGGTAACAGTTCAGCCTTGATAGAGGACCCCAGGAAGTGCTTTGCCAGTCTCCATACACAGCATGTACATTCATGCAGAAGTGGGAGGGTGGCCACTGAGAGAGACAGCTACTTCACCATCCCTCCTGGCACAGATCCAGCTATTCCAGTCCAAGGCTCAAGTTACTGCCCTTTCTAATGGCATCACTGGCTCGTTACCAGGATCGAGGGCTGGGGCCTGCACACAGAATAACACAGTTATGGGATTAGTACCGTTTCTCCTTCCCCAGACACTTGCAAAGTCCAAGGCGACCCCATCTAACCGGCCTCAGCCCCCGCTATGCTCAGGAGACTATTTTGTTAGGGCAAAGCTTTCACATTCTCCTGACCCCATCCCTAACCCGTATTCATGCCCAAAGCTTATAGAACTGCAGCCCACCCGTGACCCAGCCAGCTGGCCAGGTAAAGGGACCCACCGTGACCTGCACGCTGCCTGCTTTGAGCAGCACCAGCCCAGAAAGCAGAGCACAGTCAGAGTGGGTGTCCCAGCAGCCAGTCTTTGTCACCTCCCTTTGGGGCTCCTGAGCCTGGGAAGTGAAGTACCAAGCTCCCCGAGCAGAAGGCAAGCTCCCCCTACCCTGGCTTTGGGTAGCACCCTGGGGCTCTCCCCTCAGGAACAGAAACTGCAGCATAGACAAGATATCCAGTCGCAGAGCTGTCTCCCTCCATTGCCCTAGCTGTGGTGCAGCTCCACCAGGGGGAGCACTTGTGTAATGAGAGCACAGGTATTTTTTACCAGTCTATCATCTAACTCAGTGGTGCTCGTCTGTGGATCCCTAAAAAATTTCAGACAGAAGCGTGCAGACCCCTTTGGAAGTCTTAGGCATAGTGCGCAGACCCCCAGGGTTCAGAGAGCACAGCTTGAAAACAACTGATTTAACGCCTGTCTTCTAGGTGACAGTGGGAAAGGCACCTGAGCCTCATCTACACTAGGGCTGCCAGCTGCGCTACTGCTGGAGAGTTTCTGAAAAATGCCACCATAGCCCAGGCTTGTCCATCTCTCTGTTTAGATGGACAACACGTTGGGGTAGCGACTCTTTGGGCCTGACCCCTGCCAAGCGCTGACAGCTTCCATCACCTACGGCAGCTGCAGTGCCTCAGCTCCTCTCAGGATCAGGCCCTTCGTCGCACAGCGCCGCACGCGCTGTTGGAACTGAGCACAAAAGGACAGTGACAGCCGGGGGGAGAGCAGGGTTTGTCAAGTCAGCCTGCCTCCACGCTTCCAAGTGAGGCTGAGCACCCACCCTGCAGGGAACCCTGGGGGCACTTTGCTGCTGAAGATGTGCCAGGACCCTTTTTAAAATTATTTAAAAAAAAATTAAAAGTCTTTTAAGATGCTAATACGACAAGAGTTCCCTAAAAACCAGGGCTCGGTCGTTATCTTAACAAGTTTGTGATGGGGTGGGGTGTGTGGGGAAGAAGAGATCAAAATATAAGGAAGAATGAGGCAGCCAAGAGGAAGAGGAAAAAAAAAAACAAAAAAACAGGGAACTGCAGAAGTAGGGGATGGCTCACCAATGAGCAATGGAGCCTCCCCCCTGTTATCATAGCTATTTATGTTGTAGTCGTGCCTAGGAGCCCCAGGTATAGTCCAGGCCCCACTGCGCTAGGAGCTGTACATACAAGAGCACTGTTCTCATCCGACCCAGGTTAGCAATGACTGGATGTTGGTACCATGCAGTGACAGTCTGGTAGCCCCCATGGGACATGAGTTTGCTAGGTCTCCAGCCAGTTCCCAGGGTCCAAATGACAACCAGTCCTTTCCTAGCAAGCTCAGCAGCATCTGAGCAGAATGCTCGTGCTGCGGGCCCTTCCTGACTGCGGGTGGGGGGGGGACTGGCACCGCCTCTGGCCCCAGAACTGTCTGACAACTCCCATGAGCCCTCGATTCATTGCAAGCTAAAAAACGGAGGCGGAGGAGAGCGAAAGGGAATGACAGCGAGAAAGTGGCCCAGCTGGAGAGGAGTGGGCTGCAGGGCACCTGGCAGCATGACTCAGAAAACTCCCTGTTTGTGGGTGTTCCACTGCCCTCTAGTGGAACGAGAGCCCCACAAGCAGGTCTGGTTACTGAGCCGCATACAACAGAGAGGTTCCTTCCACAGGGCAGATGGGGGGTGGCTAAAACATGCTGGTCCCATCAGGAGGCTCAGCGCATTTACCCCCCAGCACCCTGGGGCCTTGCTCCAGGTCTGCGTGTCCTTTCAGGAAGGAAGCACAGTCAAGTGGTTAGAGCAGGGAGTCAGGGCTGCTGGGGGTCGCATCCCAACTCTGCCACTGCCTCCTTGCTTCACCTCAGGCAAGGCCGCTAATCTCTCTGGGCCTCAGTTTTGCCATGTGTGAAATGGGGCTGATACTCACCTACCTCCCAGAGGCAGGTGAGGCTTCCACCACTCCCACCTGCTCAGTCATCCCCTTTGTTAGGAATTTTGAGCCAGGTCCTGCCAGCCGCACACTAGCGTCAACCTGCTGGGGCTCCTTCGACCGTCTTGGATCTGTTATAACTCTGCTGAGCTCAACGAAGAGAGCAGGCCGGGCCTTTCAGTGGTTTCTTGGGCTGCAGTCAGCACTGTCTCCGATCACCTCAGTGTCTGTCATCAATTCCTTGCGAAGGGAAACGCAGGCGTGCATGTCAGCCTGCCCTTCCTTGGGCCTTGCCTGATGTGGTCGCAACTCCCAATTTATACTAGACAACTGCCGTCTCCCATAAGAATTGCATTCCCTCTATCCTCTAGAGTAACTCGTGCCCAGTTTTGGGGGTGGGCAGCAAGGAGCCTTTGCCCCGGCCCTTCTTTTACAGAGAAAGTCAGTGAAGCGAGCAAGGCCAGGACTGGAAAACTGAGCTGGGTTCTCCTGCGTGGGACACTGTTGCGGTTCCTTATCCCTGCCAGCTCCCTCGCACAGTCTGTGTGACAGGAGCACTGCTCAGGCAGGGTGAAGGAGCAGGACTTAAAGCTGCAGCAGGCTTGGCCACATGGGGAAACTGACCAGAATAGCCACTGTGGAATAGACTATTTGCAGTAGTTCCTTGTGTGGATGCTCAATCCCAGAATAAAGGGGATTTTATGCCACAATGGATTACTCTGCTTTAGATCACTAATTATTCCAGTCTCAAGTGACACGTCTTCCAGAGTAGTGTCCACACAGGGAGCTGTTCTGGAATACCTGTTTCAGGGAGTGTCTACATGGAGAAATTGACTGGGAGAGGAGGGATTGGGCATGAGAAGTCACACTACAGCCCTGGACCCAGATCAGACTGTAAAATCTTGCAGGCAGGGACTCTCTCAACCTGTAAGAGGTACTCTACAAACACCATGGGACTCCATTCTCGGGTGGTCCCTAGGCACTACTGCAATAATCATAATAGGGGACCAAGCTGATGGCTGCTCTCAGGCTCTGCTGTTGTGCCAGGTGGTATACACGAGTGGAGCAACTACATCTACCTAATTCTTTTCCATTCAGGAACCCTGGCATCTGAAACAGAATATGGAGATGGCAGTGGTACCCTGGCCTCTTGGAATAGCTGATCCTAAGAGGTCATCAAAACATCTCCCAGCTGGAGGATGCTGCGCCATCCCCTCAGAGCAAGGGATTTGGGGACACAGCTGGTCCCATCCCTGTACTGCTCGTGAGAGGAACAAATATAAAATGCAAGAATTTTCCCATGTCGGTATGGTTTGTTGTTGCTTCTTGCATCTCCTCATTTTCTAGGCTCTTCAGCTTAGGAAAGGGATTCCTTGTTGATAAATAGAAAAGCAAGAGCCGGGGCAGGTAGAGGCAAAGGGCTGCTGGCATCGCTTGCTCAGGCTAACCCAGAGCTCACGTCGCATTCCAGACCTACACAGCTTCCTTTCTGGGTGACGGAGCAGTGGAAAGCAGAGCCCAGGCACTGACGTTAATCACATAAACTAGCTTTGTGATAACTTGGTACAAGCTGTACCCATTGTGAACATGGCATATGGGTATGTGGGTGTGGCACTTGGGGGAGGCCGCAAGCTGCCAGGACAGCCCTTGGTGCTGCAAAGTTTGTGAGCCTCTGGGGCCAAGGCAGAATCCAGCATTGGAAAGGTAGATACATAATCAAGCTGCAGCTCTGGGACAGTTCTACCAGCGGTGCTCACACACATGGAGCAGAGGGGACACCGAGAGGAAATGCCGATCTACTGCTGGGATCTAGGCCCAGCTCTGCCACCACTTCATGCTCTGGTTTTAGGCAACACCCACGGGCCCTGTGCTTCAGTTTGTACAATTAAAATGAGAAGAACAGACTGACTGTTGGGCAATGGTGCTACAGCAGGGCCCAGGACGAATTCCATTCAAAAGCTCATTGAGGCCTTATTTTAACACCCCCCACCCCATGTCTCTGATGTGCTGCTTGTTTTTCCTTTAAGGAATTAAATAAATAGTTGACCGAGTGACCTTTGGGCCACCACCATCCCTCTCCCAAACACTCCTGCAGAGCTCACTAGAGCAGGGTAATGGGCACACTCGGCCTTGTTCTGCAAGTGCTCTGGGCTGTGCAACCAGCCCCACGCAACTGCCCAAGAAACTTGTGTGCTTCCACTCCAGGCAGGCAACTGGCCTGCACCAGCACTAAGTCAGCTGCGAGGAGGGGGGGAAGGAAAGGAGGGGAAAGAGACTGGTTCTTTATGCCTTGCAGCCCCAGCAACTCAAGGTTCTCCACCTCCTCCCCACCCCCTTTGTAAGGCCTGAGTGAATGGGCTTTGTGCAGGGGAATACAATTCCTCCCCCCACCCTTCAAGCCCCCCAGAGCATCTGCCAAAAGATGCACAGCAAACCATGGCTACAGTGATGCTAACAGCCCCTGTGCCCACCTCACTCCCCTGCCCAGAGGGCTGGAGCAGTGGATCTATGAATTTTGGATTCTGCAGTGACAGCCCAGCCCTTAATTGTTAATCATGTTAATTACAGTAGGGCCTGAGGGGCCCTTTGGGCTAGGTGCTGTCCAAGCCCTGCACTCCCCCTGCTCAGGGGGATCAGGCCCCCTGAAGCAGCTGGCTCCCCAGAAGTCTCTTTAGGTCCAGCTACACTGCAGCAAAGGACCCATGGGACAGCACAGCAAAGGTGGAGGTCACAGGGCTTGGGGCTAAACATTGCAGTGTAGACATTAGGCTCCAGGCCAAGCCCAAGCCTCTAGCACCCCACAAGGGGGATGGGCCTCAGCCCAGAATCCAGCCCAAGCTCAAATGTCTACACTGCAACGTTTAGCCCCAAAGCCTGAGCCTGTTTAAATGGCCCTGAGCACTGACCCTCAAGGAAGTGACTTTTTACAGACTTCCCCTTTGGGGTTCATCAACAGCCAGGCAAAGTCAGGGTGATGCTTTAGCTGGGACTGAGATAAAACCAGGAGCCTGAGGGGGGTAGGGGGTGGTTTGTGAATGTTTGCTCAGAGTTTTCAGGGGCATTTCAACCCCTACATTCAGGGTGTCCACATACTGAATACCAAAGCAAACAAACTGGAGGAAGTTGCCTGAGGGAAAAGACTGTCCCCTTTCACTCAGCTGCCACTAACCTTACTTACAGGGCGGGGTGAGCCCATCAGCTTCATCTAAGATGCTTCCCAGGCCAGGATGTGCAGGTCCCCAGGATATCTGAAGAGCCCGGTAACCCAAGCTAATCACTCAGTACATTGGACGAGTTCTTTGGGGGGTGTCTAGCGAGAAATCTTTTGCTGCCCACATCAACCCACCTCCCTCTCTTGGATGGAGTTAAGGATTCTTACCTCTGTTAACTCCTCACCTCAGGCCTGTAGCTGGCTGCAGCTCCCGGGGCTGGAAGAACCCAACAATGATTCTAGAAGGAGTCACGTAACATCCTGGGGTCTGGCCCTTTCACAAATCCTTCATCAGTCTCGCTCCAGGTGGAACAGCCCATCCCAGCATGCACAGCAGCAGGAGGAATGGACAACAGGCTGGAGCCTGGTGCAGTTGTCAGAATTTTGTCAACTATTGAGAAGCAAAAGCCACGGGAGAAACCAAGCTGATGTTGGTTATTACTGCAGCAGGCGAATGGGTGACCTAGAGGCGGTTACGCTGCCCCGGCATCACTAATAACTGCTCCGTGAAAACCCTTGTGGGACACATTTTATTTTTCAGTTAAAAAAATATATAGACAACTCCACGGCTTCCTAACAGTTATTACAATAATCAAATCCACAACGAGGAGACTAGATACACATCTGTGAACAAACAACTGTCCTGGGGTTGGAGAAGGGCAGAGGTGGCAGGCTAGGGAGGGGAGATGCAGTTAAAAAGTGTCTCATGAAATCATTCCCAGGCCCTCAAACCTACTCTGTGAAGCAACCCCCCGGCTGGATAGGTCCTTGTGGAGACCACAATCACCACCTGATCCCAGCTGTTCTGCTGCTCCCCATGTCTCTCCCACAATCCACCACTGTGTATGTGTGTGCGTGCACCCTCCACCACCATCCCGGACCCAGACTCTCACCACATTTCACCCCATCACAGCTGTGCGGTTGTCCTCCAGCTCCAGACAGCCCCCTTGATCTTTCCCCTCAACCCACCCCTCATTTTATACCCTCTCCAGATGGGTTGCCGCTGCAGAGAGTCAACACTGCTACCCAGCTGCAAAGGTCACGTGAGTGCTGAGCAATGCATGGCACTCTTTCCTGCACTGCGGGTTGTCCCTCCGCCCTGCTGCACTTGGTGTCGCATCTGCTCCCCAGGACTCAAAACAGAAATCAAGTCAGTCTCTTCCAGCTAAATTAGACTGGCCTAGACTCTTCCTGCCACAAGGAGATTAAGCCAGAAAATACCCACCCCTAGCAATGCCACCAACAGGCAGAATCTCTGTACTCCACCCACAGCAGAGGACTAAAGCCTGTCCTTACCATCAATGACAAACCCACCCCACCCAAATCACAAGGAACTTGCTTCCACGAACCTGCACTAGTGCTGTGGTGGGTGTTCATGTTAACAGCGAGATGTCTGCTCAGTTCTGGCCTCCCTCGGACCCAGGCAGACAAGAGCAATTTGAACACGGGACCAGCCCCAACACACCAAGGCAACAGGAAAAGGGACTCTGGAGATGAGCTGTGCAATGCCTCGACTCCAGGGCTGCCTCTGACAGGAGCATACAGCACCAATAGCTCCTTCCTTAGCCCACTGAGAATGCCTGCATTCGAGGGTTGCTTTGATTTCTGGTTGGCCTGGGGAGCAGAGGGGGCACTTTAAATATAGATTAATTTCAAGATGAAGAAAGGGGTGCATGAAAACACATCTGAACCCCAAAGCTGCTGGCTCTGCAATGCTCCTCGTTAGCCAGACAGAACGCGGCACTCTGGGGTTTTACAGCTGCACCATATGGTAGGAGGCAGCAGAATCCGTTCTCTCTAAATGTCTCAACGCTGCAAGTGCCTTACCAATGGGAGCCCTGCAAGCACCGCTGGCTGCTGACAGCAGTGAAAGGAGAGGCAGAGACTGCAGGACAGCAACTGTCTTGTGAGGCTGAGGACTGGGGCCCAGGGCATGGAGCTCAGAAGCTATCCTGTCAGGGCCCGGTTCTGGCTAGTTCAATTTGGGGCTCCATAGACTGGGGTACATCATGTGGGGGAGGGAAGAGACGGTCAGGACTGACAGCAAGGGGTACGGCAACAAGCTAGTTGGGGCATCACCAGGAATCAGGTTAAATGGGAGGGGGGGAATTCCAGTTCCTACAGCCCCAGCTGGGCTGTTTGAAACTAGCAAACTAGGGATGAGAAAGCAGCATTTGGGGGGAGCCAGAAGGCTTGATGTCAGTTATGGGGTGAACACTGCCTTGGACAGGCCACTTCAGAGGTCTGGGGTGGGGGGATTTAAGTACTGAGGAGGCTTAAGCTGGTATGGGGGCTAGGCGGGGAAAGAAGAGCAGATGCGCTCCTGGCAGCATGATCCCAGGGTGGATCCATAAGGGATGGGCTGTGGGGTTAGAGGGATGGGTGGGAGTTGTTCAGAGGGTTCTAACATGGCACATGGCTCAGGCAGTCCCTTCGGGGGCACTCAGGGAGTGGGATGTAGAGGTTAGGAAGTGGAAGGCTGCAAGCAGAATGAACTCTGCCCCAGGCAGCTGAGTGCACAGCTCTGGGAAGCAGGGGCTGGGTACAAGGTGGCAGGGAGGGCGGTAACCGGTATGCTGGGGCACGCGGCCTTGGGCAGTCCAGCTGGAGTCTGCGGGGAAACCTCTATTTCTGCATGTCACACTGCAGGAGGAGGACAATAGAGGGGTCGCTCTTGGCAGCTTCCTTGAACTCCTCCAGGGTGATCTGGTCATCCTTGTCCTTGTCCATCTTGGTGAAGATCTTGTCAACCCGCTGCTGGGGTGTCAGCCCATCCTGGTTCATTCTCATCATGATGACTGTCCCCACCATCTTGTAAATGGCCTGAGGCATGAAGGACAGAGGGAAGAGGGGTGAAGTACCCAGGAGGGCCCCTTCTGCACCACGGTAACACCATGCTAGCGGGGGCAGGGCTGAGCGGGTCCACACAGCAAGTGAAGGGGTGGTTGCAGAACAGATAGGTGTACCCAAGTTAGTTTTAATCCAGCTAGCACAAGTAACAATAGCACAGCACAGGGAACTAGCCCGTGCCGCCATAGCCACACAGCCACTATTAGCCATGCTACCTGGATTAAAGGGTAGGCCTACCTGTGCTACCAGCCACCCCGTCACCTGAAGCCCTGCCTGCCCACCTACCTGAACGGTCCCCACCCCTGCTGCTGCTGTTCCTTGAGCAAGCTTCAGTGTAGCTCAGGTGGGTCGACACACACTGCAGTCACACCTTACTGACTGCAGCATAGACACACCTCCTGGCTAGATCTATGCAGCCATGGGTAACTTCCAGCTTGAGTAACTACACCAGCACTAGTTTGGACTGAGCCAGTGCACTGACAAAGTAAGTACATGCGAGGGGACAGGTGTGATTGTATCAGGTGGCTACCCTGGACCACCTCTCGTATAGCCATGAGTACACAGCTATTTTGCAGTGTGCTAGTGCAGGTAGCTTCGCTTGTGCCAAAAGTTACGCCCTAGGCTGCAGAGTAGACATACCCACCTGCCAGTCTCTCTTCCCCTGCTGCAGTGCCTGTGGGCCAGGCTGTCTGCTGACGTAACCTGGTGCCATTCCAATCAGCACAGAGCTGCATCAATTAGTGCCAGCAGATCTGGCCCCGCATGGCTTCACGGTCCAGTCTGCACCCGAGGCAGGGCATTCATTGCCAGAGGTGATTCTGTGATCGAGCATGGGGACTTAGCTCTTGGGAGGGACATAGGAAGGGCTAATGTTCTGCAGGAGATGGATTTACCACTAGGGGCCAAGGGTCTTTATCATCTATGGTTTGGGGCTTGGTTTACATGAGTTGTTTTTGAGTTTGGACACTCATGAGCTGCAGTTTTTTCTAAGGGGCTTCTATTCTAGTCCCTTGGTCCCACTCTCCAGCCTCCCATCACTGCTGGGGCTGATGATCAGAACCAGCCCACTGCAGCAGCTTTGATCCCACTGTCTTCACAGTGGCAGAGAGGCCAGTGCATTCCAATACCTCAATTATTTCTAGCATCTCCAAGCGGGTTATCTTCCCGTCTCCATCTAGGTCATACATCTCAAAGGCCCAGTTCAGCTTCTGTTCAAAGCTTCCCCTGGAGGTGACGGACAGGGCACAGATGAACTCCCGGAAGTCGATCGTCCCATCACCATTCTTATCAAACGTGCGGAAGGCGTGCTGGGCAAACTTGGAAGCATCTCCATATGGGAAAAACTGCAGGGTGAGAAGAGGCTAGCAAGAGATCTAGAGACAGAGGACCTATGGTGCAAGGGAGCATACGGGGTTCGTTGCTGCTTAGAGACAGATACACACAGACTCAGTATTTTTAATAGAGAGCGAGAGAGTGCATCAACTTAGACATAACAGCCAGGGGGGAAAAGGAGTAAGATTTGGACCTGTTTGATTCTAGCCACAAAACTGTGAAGGCCTGGCTGGAGGAAAGAACTTTAGAGGACTTCTTTACCCTCCCCCGCCCCCCACTATAGTAAGAGGCTTATCTAAAGTTTAAGGGAATCTTAAGTCTAAATATGGCCACTTTATCACTGCAGAGAAAGGGGTGTGGGGAAAACACCAGGGCAATCACATACTTGAGGAGACACATTCAGGGCATGTCTCAGCCTGCATATAGAGGGTAGCAAAGAAGCTTTTTTGGGGGCAGGGGGTGTTATGGTCTTGCACCGATTGGACTCGGAAGGAACAATCAAACATTCGGTAGCTTAGAGCACGGTCTGGGTTCTGTGGCTCCAGCCCAGGATTCTGCTAGCAGAGGGAGATCCCCAAGAGCTTTGCAAGAACAATCCATCCCTCAGGCTGTGCTGAGCCAGCCACGGCCAGCAGTGAGTCCCAGTTTCACCCTAACCATAAAGCTCTGCTGAGAGGTCAGAGTCCATACAGCACCACCAGTGAATGAGACGGTTCAGTGGTGCTCTTGGACCTCTGGCTGGTCTAGCACTCCCTTCACCCAGAGGCGTTAGTTGTCTCAGCGAGTTACCAAATGCAGCCTTTTAAACAGTCGTAGCCCCATGTTTCCCAGCAGCTCACTCAGCGCCTGCCCCCATCCACCCAACACTGACCATCTTCCTCCCTCCCGTGTACCTTGATGTAGAGCTGCTGGAATTCATCCAGGTTGAGGATGCCGGTGGGACAGTCCTTCAGGAAGCCCTTGTACCATTGCTTTAGCTCTTGCTCACTGAACTCTGTGCTTCTCACCAGGTCATCCAGCATCTCGGGGGCCAGCTTACTGTTGTGTTTTCCCATCACGGACTCTGGAAAGAACAGCACAGTTCCTAGATGCTGAAGCACTGACAGTGTTAGGGAGAGGGCTGAGAGACAGGAATTCCTGGGCTCCCTTCCCAACTGTGCCACTGACACGTCTCTTCATCTCCATGCCTCAGTTTCCCCCACTCTGCAAAATGACGGTAATCATGCTGACCAGCCTCATGGGTGTGTATGGGAGGGTTCGCTAGTTAAGCTTTGTACAGAACACTGACATTGTCAAAGGTCTTGGAAGCATCAAGTATCAACATTACCAACATTTCAGAGGAGACAAACGCTACTGGAAAAGCCTGTGACTGATGAATGTGACTCACTAGCCACCTCTCACATAGCTCAAAGCCCTGAGAAAATCTGCCTGCCCTCCCCACCACTCAGTGGGGTTGTTTGCGGCGTGGATGTTTCCATGCTAACCATGTCTCTTTGGGCCTTAACCAGCAACACTTGCAGTAGCATTTGTGACAAGGGGCATCCTGGCTCCTACAGAGAAGAGACTCAACAGCTGACCCCAGGAGCACCATCTGACACCACTCACTTTCAAGTCTTGTCTGGACACCATGAGACAGACCTTGGCCAACACCCCACCTACCAGTCATTGGCACCTGCCCTCATGGCCAGTAAAACCTCAGCACCCAGTGACTCTGTCTCACGGCACCTGCCACAGTGTAAGATAGGCTTCAGGAGCAGCTGAGAAGGCTACTCTCCTGGGTTTACTGGGAGACTCCTGATATTTGAGGTTGAAGTTGAAGCCCTGGTGCCTGCAGTCCCATGAGCACAGAAGAATTTGTTGTTTTTTTTTTTTTTTAAAAGTACATTTCTAGCCCTCCTGGAGACAGAGGAAGAGCTTGAAATGTGTCACTTCAGCGTAGCCCAAGAAGCTTGGAACCAAGCAGGCAAAGAAACAGAAGCCCAAGTTTAGAGAAAAATCTTGTAATTTAAGCCAAAGTTTGTGGTTTTTGAATGTTTGGGTTTGGCAATCCTGAGGGTCTGCCCCCCACCATTACTTTGCTCAGACAGACCGATCCACCTTTTAGTCCAATAGGCGTGTGCTTGGCCACATCTAAGAATTCCAGAGAGTGGAATGTTGCCAGCACTGACATAGGGTGGAATTTGAGACATCTCCCCACCCAGAACACACACCCCTTCTCCACACAAGACTGGCTGCTTTTTCCTCCTGATGCAAGTGTCAATAGACTAGATCCAGAGGGAAGGGTTCAGGGAACAAAGAGACTGCAGGAAAATATGAGTCGCTATGGATAATAATCTGGTGCTGTTTGCTGTGGTCAGAGCAGGGAGGCATGATTTCTGACTTCTATTCATGACTCTGCATTGCTCTGCAAGCTCAGGCAAGTCACAGGTCAGCCTTTGTGCCTCAGTTTCCCCATCTATAGAACAGCTGTTATACCTCTCCAAGTGGAGCACTGTTAGTCTTAATGAGTGCCTGGCAAATGCTTTGAGATTCCTATATGACAGGTGCAATATAACAGCAAAGTATTTACGGTGATGAATTCCTGGGCGGGGAACCAGTGTCTAATGAATTCTAATGATGGATGCCAAACCCCACTGTGGGAGGTTAACTAGGAAGCAGAGGAGAGGGTCCAAAGAGGTCACAACCACCCCAGACATAGGTCCCAAGACAGAGCTCAAGACTTCCAATTCTAAAGCAGATACCTCTACCAACTGAGCAAAAAGGGAGTAAATTCGTGAGCAAGTAGTAGTAGGCTCTCATCCTTTGTGCTCTAACCAGCAGAGGGCGACATTTAGCAAGCGTGTTACATTGGGCTGTAGTACGGTCGAGGCCATGATTTCAAAGGTGCTGCTGGGGCAGCTCTGACATTTGCCTGTCTGCATCAGTCAGCCCTTCATAAAAATAGCACTTGCTTTCATGCAGCTCCTTTCATGCCCAGGCTCTCCCACGGCAATGCCTAGAGAAGCACAATCCTGGCAAGTCAGGGACTGCCTAGGCCAAAAAAGAATCTGCCTAGGTTTCAGCAATCACTCCTGCACAGCCTGGGTTATTTGCTGTTTAATCGAATGGCAGATGGTTGGCCAGGAGGACACTGGTGTTACCTTGTACGCTCAAAAAGATTAAAGAAAATTGGATGTTTAAGTTCACCAGGAGACAGACCAGAACAACAGACAAGCCCAGATCTCAGTTTGATGCATCTTCCAAAATATGGCACTTCAAGTGCCAGTGATTTACAGACATCTGCTTTGGCACTCCTCTGTCTCCCCCTTCATGCCTGCCTCTTCCTGTACTGGCCTGGGAAACCCAGGACATCTTGTTCCTTGCCCCAAGAGAAGAGAGAGACTGTCACTGACGACAGTCTCAAAATGCTCACAAATAAATGATGCTCCTTCCTAGCACAGACGTCAGCAGCACAGTGCCTTCCTGCTTCTCTATTAGTTCCAAGCCCAAGCCACAGGGTGGGACTTGAACCTGCAACCGTCTGTCTACAGAAGTGACAGAGCTGACAAGTGCCTCAGTGCTATCAACAGAAGTTTTGCCGTTGATTTCAGTGAAGATCAGAGGCTGAGCCAACCTCGTTTGGGATCACAGGCCAGTTGTCTAATCTCTCGATACGGATGTTGATGTCTCTGCGTCCTGGATACCGTGCAATCAGGCATGCAGGAAGAGAACTCACCCTGTAAGCAGAGCTGGCTGGTGGAGGGACCGTCCCACCCTGCACAAGAGAAGGTGTGTCAGGCGTCTAGTCCCCTGCTGCAGTGTTCTCTTCCAATGATTTTTGATGTTGAGCAATTGGAGACAATAAATGTAGGCATCTAGATCTGCAAGTTTAAACTTCAGCAAGGTCAGGGCCTGGGAGAGGAGATGTCCTTGGGTCCTTTGATTTCAGATGCCCCCCCAAGTATGACACAGGGATTGCCCCATTGCTGAACAAGAGAAGAAGTTCCCAATTACACTAAGCCAAGTTCACCCTCCAACTCAACAGCTGCCTTGCTCAAACCACTCACTCTCTGCTTATCACTCTCTCCCGATGAAGCATGGTGGAGAACTGCTGGAGGGGGAGAAGCAGGCTCCTGGAAGACCGTAAGCTCTACCCAGCCCATGTCTTTAAGTCACTCCTTGAACCTCAGCAGGTTTCTCAGCAGAGGTGGATTTTGCTCCAGCACACATGGGCCAGAGGTTGAGGTGGGTGGGGAGGGGACTGAAGACATGGGGATTTTATTATGGGACACTGCGGCACCATTTGGGAACAGAAGGCAGAACACCAGCAACTGCATGCTTGGCACTAACATTTCATCTCTAAGCTCAGAGCTGATCCCACAGAGTTACTGGTTGGAAAGAGACCTGCTGCTAGTGACAGGGACCCACTCAGGACACCATATGATGCAGATTCCCTCATCTCCTCTGGAGGGAGCTCTCCCTCAGGGCCTAAATGCACCAAACCACTCAGTTACTGCTCTTCCTACTCTGCAGGTGGAATTTAGGGTTCGTATTCTACCTGGTGCCCACCTCAATACCTTTACTGCACGAACAGGCTAGAACAAAGCAACAGCCTTGGGATTCCTGCCCTGCCATGGGCATTTTGCTTAGACAGAGCAGAAGGATCTCTAAGCAGAGTTCGGATGTTTCAAGAACCTCTGTTTGGGAATTCCCAGCTTCGCTTTCTGGAGCTCCCCCACTCCTCGATGGCCCCTGCCTGCCACACTCCAGAACAGTTGCAGCCAATCTCACTCACAAACTGCACCCATCCCAATCCTTCTCGGCATCCCCGAGCCGAGGGTCTCAACTGCCACAGACCTCAACAGGAGCTGAAGGCCCTTAGCATCATGAAGAACCTGGCCTTGCCCTAGCTTGGGTCTCTTTCTTGTCTATTTTCCCTCCTGATTTTTGGGGGACTGCCCCCGCCAGTGACTTCCCATCCCTGCAACTTCACCCAATGCACAAGCAACACATTTACTCCTTCCCTGACACACGCAACAGAGGGGCATGTCAATGCAGCTTCACCTCCCCCCAAAACCACTACCTCTACACTCTTCCCCCCACTGGACTATCTCCAGGCCCAAGTGGAGCAGACACTGCCCAAATTCCTGGTCCGTCTCAGGCATCCCCACCTGGGTCTGGCATAGGGAGGCGCAGCTGTGAGGGGACAGAAGCCGAGCCACCCCTGTGACGAACTGGGAATGTTCTTAATGTTTTCTCTGAATACTGTGTTGGTGCCTCAGTGTACCCTAGGCAGGTCTTAAGTATCTGGCAGAGCAAAGGGCTAGTGCACCTAAATGCCTGGCACTCTGTCTCCCAGCAACTGATGGCCTGGGCCCCTCCTCTGCAAAGGTGCCAGCTGAAGGTGTTGGAGACAAAGGGATCAGGTGACCTCCTGGCCCGGGAAAGGAGCTGAGCAGAGAGGAGGGACTGGGAGGAGTTGTTAGTCTGGAGCTGGCTGGGGTCAAGGGTGGAGGGCAGACCTGGGGGTCTGGCTCACTGCCCCCCAGAATGGACCCAGCCGAGGGGTCCGGTTCGCTGTATCTACAAGCTCTGTTTTAGACCCTGTTCTTGTCATCGAATAAACCTCTGTGTTACTGGCTGGCTGAGAGTCACGTCTGACTGCAAAGTGGGGGTGCAGAACCCGGTGGCTTCCCCAGGACCCCGCTGGGGTGGACTCGCTGTGGGAAGCACACGGAGGGGCAGAGGATGCTGAATGCTCCAAGGAGAGACCCAGGAGGTGAAAACTTGTGAGCTTCTTGCCCTGAACAAGTCTGCTCCAAGGGGGAGGAGGCTCCCCAGAGTCCTGACTGGCTTGGTGGGGAGCAGTTCCAGAGCATCGCCCGGGGACTCCGTGACAACCCCCTTCCCCCAGGTCTGTTTGTCCCTGCCCCCCTTCAGCGTGAGCACAATCTCCTCATTACTCTGGTACATATAGGAGCTGGTGCTGAGGAGGTTGCCATGGCAACAGCTCCACTGTGGAGAGATGGTTGCCAACAGTAGCAGCATCCCCGAAGCTACCAGCCAACTCTTTCCCCTGTGCCTTTTACTTCCACAGACCTTTGTGCTTCAGGGAGGGAAAAAACACCCACAAGATTAAATCACTCCCTTCTAGGGAAGAAGGGGGGAAGAAATCATGGCTAGTGGTCCCACCTGGGAGGTCAAAGCAAAAAAACCAGGTTCCCTCTACATCTCCCACCAGTGCTCGTCCTCGGAGACTTGGCTTTTGAGATCTTTGGGTCCCTCACATAAAGCTGTCTGCACCTTTCACTTCAGTGCCGCCTGCCCCATATTTTAAAGGGGTGGATCTTTTGGTCCTGATGAATGAGATTAAGTGCTGCAATGCTCAATTTCACCCACTCCATGGCCAGCACCAGCAGTGTCAGAGAGAAAAAAGTCCACGCCAAGGGGAAAGCACCTTGTGTCCCCATCCCCGCTCCACTATTATGCCAAGACTCAGTCTGAGAAGTTCCAAGCAGGAAAATGTGTGAGGCCCTGCTGCATGCTCACAGACCTGTCTTCCTAAAAACCTGCATAAATTCACAGTCCAGCTCCATTTCACAACAAGGGGTCACAGCCACTGCCACAGGGAGTGCATCTGTTCTCCAGAAAGCCTAACGACCTGGGTCTGGGATCTAACAAGGTCACATGTGCTAAACTACACTGGCCTGGGCCAGTACCACTTGGGTAGGAGATCTCCTGGGAACACCAGAGTGCAGGACATGCTTATGAGGATTCTTGTGAGCCAACACTGGTCACGTATCCCAGCCAGGGGCAGCTCTAGGCACCAGCTTAGCAAGCTGGTGGCACGTCCAGGTATTCAGCAGCAATTTGGCAGCGGGTCGCTCACTCCCACTCGGAGTGAAGGACCTCCGGCTGAACTGCCGCAGATCGCGATCGTGACTTTTTTTGGGAGGAGTAGGGGGCGGAGGGGGCTGCTTGGGGTGGCAAAATCACTGGAGCCAGCCCTGATCCCAGCTTGGTGCTGCTGCTAGAGATGCCACTTTTCACATGCTGTTTGCAAAACAAGGTCCCAATTCGTTGTTGCTGTTAAAGATTGTACAGCTTCTTTGGGGGGGCGGAGAGGAGATAGGGGGGTGAGAGAGAGAGAGAAAAAGAAAGAGTTCAGTGTTAAACTCATGCCTTGGCTGAAACTGGACTTCGGTCAATTCCTTTCTTCCCACTGTAGCTCTAATTGAGAGCAGTGGCCAGAGCATAAGTCTGGGAGCCAGGAACACTGCAGTGCTAGTTCCAGCCATGCTGCCTTGAGCAAGTCACATCACTTCTCCATGCTCCCCAATTCCTCCAGCTGCAGAATGGGAAGACGCTTTCCTGCCTGAGTTTTCCTTCTAAACTGTGGTGCAATTATGCTGTTTCACAGTAGCTATGCTCCACCCCAGAAGTGGCTGCATCTCAGCAGCCAAGTGACAGGATCCCAAGCTACAACCAGCAAATCAGTTTAAACCTGCAGAGTGCTGTGGGCTGAAAGATGTGGTGCGAGTATTTGCTAGACACAGGAAGCCAGAGTGCAGGAGTTATTCTCTTGGACTCATATAGTGCATGGAAATTCTCCATTCTCTGTGTTTTCCATCTTGCTGCAGAGATTTATGATTCTGAACGTCAGAGAAAGGCCTTGGATACAGCTGTTCTGCTCCTCCAGCCCCTCTGATTGTGGGGCTCAGACAGCCTCCTGGCGTCCCACTTCCTTCCCTTTAGTGGGACTTTGACCCTCTGCAGATCACCACAAGTTCCTGGTTGAGTCTAGGCACAGGCAGCTCTGCTATGGAGAGAGAATTAACTCTTCTGCTCCTAATGCAGTCAGGATTTTCCTGGTGCAAGAGCCATTGCGGTGAACAAAGGCAGAAGAATTGCAGGGCAGGTGGGTTCAAGGGAAGGGAGACGGCTGGGCTTGAGGGATCCCCTCCAGTGTGCAGAGACAGGAAGGACAATCCTTCCCAGTAGATGCTCAGGGAGGTTCCCATGTCAGCCTCAGCGGGCACACTTTGCATAACAGAACAGTGAGACCTGTTGTGAGGAATGCCACAGGGTACGGGGCGGTATTTGCATGGTCCCTATTCAGCAGGAGCTAAGCCAGCACTCTGGGAGCAACAGAAAGGGGTGACAGGCGTTAGCAGCGTGTGCTCAGCCCTGTGGGTTTGGGCAGACAGGAAAACATTTCATGTGTAGGTCTGTAAGGAGTGCAACACCACCTGGGTATGTAATATAACTAGCCAGGTTACAAACACAGAAGGAACATGCATATTCAGGTTGTGCACTCATATCCATTGTGTGTGCAGAGGGGAGTGTACAAGTGTGTGTACACACACACACACGAGACAGGAATGTAAAGAGAAGGGACACTAAAGCCATATTTCTGAGGCTGCCATTTGATGCAATCTAGTTCACACTTCAGGAGTCATTTTAAGAGCCAGAGACTAAAAAGGCTTCCTGGGCTGGGACAATTCCATTTTGTGCAGGGAAGGGGAGCGAACCCCAGAGGCAGGAAGTTACATCTTGAGCAGCAGAACAAGGGATTAAGTGGAAACGTTCATGGTTGCTTGTGGGACTGTGCAGGATGAAAGGAGCTGTAGAATTATTGATTGTGGCCCCACCCAAGCTGCTGCACAAACAGTTAAAGAACCATAGCAACAGACACACACATTACACCATGTGCAATCCAAAGATGCGGGCACATAGTGGGGTTTGGAAAGGGCTCCTTCATTCCGTGGGCTGGAGCGTGTTACATGTTGTTCAGTCTCTGTCCTGCAATGGCACTTTCTGAAGGTTCTCCAAGATAAGGAGAACCCACCCCACATGCCTCCAGAGTTCTGATTGGTCAAAAGATAACAGAATCTCGATGAAACAAGTCTCCCTGGGACCTGCTGCAAGCAGTGGGGAACAGGGGAAGGAAAAAAAAACCCACTGTGGCTGGCACCCTGGTGGGCTGAAGCCCTGGGGAACTGGCTTGTTGTTGTGACCGAACATGGGACTCTGGATTGCAGACTTTTGTTTTTTGGAGATACTGGCCTCCAGAATAGCAACGCCAACACTTACAATACCTCTTACCCAAATCGTTACTCAGGGGACTCACTGAGATCCCCTCCCAAACCAGGGCCTTCCCACTGGCAATGACAAGATGGCTGCTTTTATGGTTAGGGGAGAGAATCTAAAGCTTTGGTACATATAAGAACTAGCTAGCACATGTGCGCATGCTAGTATGTGTGAAGGAATGATCCTCTTACTACCCCCCAATACAATAAAGCATAAATGAAAACAACCCTTACAGTCCCCCCCCCCCAGCCCACCTCCCCCACATACACTCGTAAAATCACGCTGCTGGGATCTGCAGCACGACACGGTCCTCGCTGCACTGCACGAACCTGCTAGCTGGAGGCAAACAAAGGGATGGGGTGGAGACGGGTGTCTGTGCACATGTCTCCCCAAAAACCTTAAGGGTTTTTGACTGAGGTTAGGTTTAGAGGCTCCCCTGGGCTTAATGCAGAACAGCCCTCTTCTGAGAGCCAGCCCATCTGCCATTTCCCACAGGCAGGGCTCTCCATGCCTGCCAGCCACACTGGGATTTTAGATCAGGTGCCACACTCACCAAACCCACTGCCAGAGCTGTGGGAAACTTTGCAGAAGGAGCAGCAAGAGTTCTGGGTTGATGCCAGCACAGGGCAAGCTCTGAGATGAAGCCTATAGGGCACATTAGCCAAGGAACCGAGTCCCAGCCTCTTTGCTCCCTCAGGAGAAGCAACTAACTTACACAGACACCTTTGCAATAGATGCCACTAGTACAACACCTGGCTGGGACCAGCTCCTGTGGTGCCCCAGACAAAGCTCACTCAGCAAGGGGCTCTGGGTCAGAACAGAGGGTGAGCAGAGCAGGCCACATAACAGGGCCCGCTGGCTGATCAGACCCACTGCCCCCCCCCTTTAATCACAACACATTATGTGATCATCAGCTATTGCCAAACCTCCATTTTATTTCTACCAAACCCCTTTTGTCCCCTAAAGCCACTGAGACTGTAGGAGTCCCAGGAGCATTTCTCACTCTCCCAGGTGCCTCTTACCTTGGAGGTGGCCTGGGATGCAGGTGTCTCTCTGGCCCAGCGAGGTGCCAGCCCCAGGTGCGATGTCTCAGGAGAAGGAGGAAGCTCCCTGCCCATGCACTCAAGAGATCCCTGCTTTCCCCCACCTGATCTGCCTGGGAGCTGCTTCTCCTTCTGGCTTGTATCAGTATGTGCCCCGCCCCGCTCCGAAAGGAGGAGCCGGATTGGTTCTGCTGCCAGGCTGATTGGGAGAGGAGAGTGTCAGTCAGCAGAGCCTGCTACAGGTGGGGCTGGGATGGTGATCCCAGGCTGGCAGGCTGCGGGGCTGAGTCCTGCCCGCTGTGCTCAGGGGCGCTTGGCTGAGTAGGGGGGAGATTGCTCCCAAGGCTCCCAGGCTGACATGGGGTCTCCTGTGCTCTGTCTTCTCCCGGATAAGGGCATGATAGGGTGGGGAGAGATGCAGGTCCCAGGATGTTACAGGGAGGCAAGGTGGGGGAGGGAATACCTTTCATTGGACCAACTGGGGGGGGGGAGACGAGCTTTCGAGCCCACACCGAGCTCTTCTGCAGCTGATTCCTGCCAGCTGCACCACACCTGGTTGCTGTTCCTCCCCATTGCAGCATCCCATGCCACCCAGGGCTGCCCCAAAGTGCTGCTGTGCCACCATGGGGAGCAGACATTTCCCCTAGCTCTGCCAGAAGCAGCCCCAGTGGGGGTCCCTGAATTTCTCTCCATTCTGCTCGCCTTGTCCCTCTCCTGGCCTGGGTGAGGCTGTGCTTTCCCTCCTCCCAGCCCCCCCATGCCTGAACATCCTCCAGACCCCCCATGCCAGGCCGCCTTCCTATGTCCACCTGAGCCAGCAGCACTGCCCTCACCTCGGCCTGCATTCCAGGTACATAGCATTAAATAATCCAAGGAGGGGCTAACATGGAGCCCACCTGGGGCCCAACTTACAGGTAGCTCCTTATATCAAGTCACTGAGCCTTGCTAGCAAGAGAGATGGCTGAACTTCACAGATCATTTCTGTGCATGTGCCCAAAGTCCTGTCCCCTCATGCACGGGGTGCAGCATAATGTCTGAGATGGAGTCTCAGGGATGTTGCCCCAGAGTCCTGGCCAGGGGTCTAGTAAGGAATGAACAGCTCCTGCTCATCCACCCTTTGTCTTGTGCAGAGCCAGCACTAGATATAAGAAGGCTGAGGCTATGTCTACAGCACTTTTGTCGGTAAAACTTTTGTCGGTCAGAGGTGTGAAAACACACACACACACACACACCCCGACGCAAGTTTCACTGACAGAAGCACTGGTGTGGGCGGCACTATGTCAAGTACATAAAAGGTTGTTACAAGGAGGAGAGAGAAGAATTGTTCCTCTTAACCTCTGAGAATAGGACAAGAAGCAATGGGCTTAAATTGCAGCAAGGGCGGTTTAGGTTGGACATTCAGAAAAATGTCCTCACTGTCAGGGTGGTGAAGCACTGGAATAAATTGCCCAGGGAGGTTGTGGAATCTGCATCATTGGGGATTTTTAAGAGCAGGGTGGACAAACACCTGTCAGGGATGGTCCAGATAATACTTAGTCCTGCCCTGAGTGCAGGGGACCGGACTAGATGATCTTACAGCTGCGCAGTTGTAGTGGTACAGCTGTAAGGTCTGTAGTGCGGGCATTGCCTAAGCAACTGCTTAGGCCCCTGAGCAGCTCAAAGCCCCCCCCTTCACTTTTTAATCTAAGAATTTGCCTGTTTTAATACTGGGAGGGAATATTCCTGCTTAGGGCCCCCAGTGGGGTAACACCAGCTCTGCCTTACTGCTGTCCTTCAGTGAGTTAGGGCGAATTTAGTGTGTGATCCTGACATGCACCAAGCACCCTGGAGAGTGACAGAGAGAGTTGTGGGTGCTTAGCACCTAAGGATCATGTTCTTGGAGCCTGTCATATTCCACTGATCTGTAAAGCGTTCTGCCCACCCACAAAGCTGGGCTGATACTAATAAATGCAGCATCCTTTGGCTACAGAGAGATGGATCCTGAGCCACCTTGACGACTCACAGAACAAGGAGGGGCCGTGCAGGGAAATCCGCACTGTCCCAGGGGAGTGAGGTTTGGATAAGATCATTGGCACTTGTGCTGGGCTGTGCCAGGGACCCCCTCAGCCTGGGGTGTGATGGAGACAGCACCGCTAGCAGCAGGAAAGTTTGGGTGCACGAATGTATTTGGTCTCAATCACCAGGGAATTCTAAGTCACGTTCCAGTCTCCTCTTCCAGGCCTGCCCCTTAAAGCCATACTGGGTAGGATGCTGGGATTCCAGGTTTGGAGGAGACAGCTCCGTGCCAGGACGTATTCTAACCATGGCATCTTGCTGCAGCCATACCAGCCCAGCCCCCTATTCAGAAATTTCCACCTGGTGGGGGCTGGTCTTTAACATGTGAAGGCAGATTGGCCAAGATCTTCTTGGTTTGAGCCGAGAGTCCAGGCAGGGCTCGGTCCTGCCCGGGAGGCACGATGCTGGGTCTAGGAACTCAAGATCTAACGGGATGAGCAGGACGGGGAGTGAGAGGGAATCAACCCCAAACTGAAATGCTGCTGGCAGGAGTGGGAGGCTAGGAGGGCAGCGGGTATCTCAGCATTTCCTTGGCGGGGGAGGATCGTGCCCAGATTAAAAAAACCAGAGAGAGACCAACTGATTTCAGAAACAGAGGCAAATGGTTTCCATGGCGACTGCCAGCAACAGGAGGATGAGTTTCCTGGTGTCCTTACTTCTCAGATGCTGCTGTGTGTTCCCAGGGCTGCGGAGCCCATCTCTAATAGGGCCCTGCTGCAGTGGCCAAGGGGAAGCAGCTCCACCTGGCAGGGGAGAGGAAAGGCTCCAGCCAGCTGGGTTCGGTGGCCCCACCCCGTGGAGATCATTCCTGTCACGTGCAAATGTGCCCTCCACAACTAGGGTACAAAACAAGGGGGCAGCTGACAGCGTGCATTGAGAATCCCTTGCAGATCTCCCAGCACAGCTACCTCACAAAAGGACAAACCTGGGAAAACCTGAACCTGCCCACAAGACTCGCCGCGGACAGAGGAGAACGCTACAGGCCTCTGGCTGGAGATGGCAGCAAGGAGGATCCATTGTGGGGGGATGCTTCTTCCCCCAGAAATGAGGCAGATGGTGTCTCATGTGAGGGACTGGAGATGGACCAAGGGGCTGAAAAAAGCCAGGGAGCCGGCTGGCATCGCTCGGTGCTCCTGAGAGATAAGGGAGCCCTCACTGCTCAGGCTAGGTCTGTGTCAAAGAAAGCTCACTACTGTCTGGATAAATAGGGGATATGCCCACTGCTCTGGGGTCCTGGGACTCTGGAGGGCTAAGTCTCGGAGTACCAGGCGTCTCTGCATTATGAGGAGTTGAGGGTGTGGCCCATGCCTTCAGCAGTTTCCTGGGTGTGTACAGAGCTGAGTTGACGTGGGCCATGGTCTCGGAGGATGGGGTCGGGGACTAAGCTGCCCAGAGAGAGCTCTTCATCTAAGAAGCTAAGTTCACAGCAAGCATGGCCAGCATGGCTGAGCTTTGGCCATCGTATGTGATGCAACACAACTTTGTTTTGTGCATTTTTCCTGCTGCGTCCCACAATGCTTTGCGGCATGAGCTCACACAAGACACCAGATGGGTACCGCTTTCTCCTAGGACGTTGCTCGGTCTCCCACACTGGTCACCCACCCTGCTCTGGAGGGGCCTTCCCTTCAGAAAAGGGTTTAAAGTACTTGTGTCTTTAATGTGTTTGTCCTCCCAGCACCCTTGTGAGGCAGAGCAGTGCTGTTATCCCTATGTACAGAGGGGAAACTAAGGCATAGAGCAACTAAGTAACTTGCCCAAGGTTACACAGGAAGGCTGTGGCAGAGCAGAGAATTGAACCTAGGTCTCCAGCTAGTGCTCTAATCATTGGGCCATCCTGAAGAGCATGGCAGGGAGGGACTTTTTGTATGAAAGCCTCCCATTGAAACATGTGGCTTACTTTAGCAATCAGCTCTGAATGCCCCAGTTGCAGCACTGGAGACCTCCCCGAACCAATCTAGGGAACATCAGGGCCACCCGGGGGTGGGGGGAAAGTGGGGCAATTTGCCCCAGACCTGGGGTCCCGCAAGAGCCCTGCAAGCCCTGCCCGATGGCACTCCTGGTCTTCGGCTGGCATTTCGGTGGTGGTGGGCCCTTCAGTGCTGCCAAAGACATGGAGCGAAGGGTCCCTTGCCTCCTGAAGGGGTCCCCCACTGCCGAAATGCCCCGCGAGCTCTGGCCTGGCAGCAGTCCGGGTCTTCGGTGGCATTTTGGCAGCGGGGGACTCTTCAGTGCTGCCGAAGATGCAGAGTGACTGAAGAGCCCCCTGCCGCCGAAGACTCGGACCACCGCCCGGTGAGTACAACCGCCGCAGCTCCCCCGCTTTGTCCCAGGCCCCCTGAATCCTCTGGGCAGCCCTGGGGAACAGCCCCTGCCAGAGGCTTGGGACGCTGGGCTGGCTAGTGTAGGTGGGATGCTTGGAGGCTTTGAAATGCCTTTCGAGTTCACTGCTGATGGGGAGAGGCCCATTAACCCCAGCCTTTCCCTGTCCAATTTGTGGGGGTATTTAAGAACTGAAGCGATTTTCAATGAAGAGCTTATGAAGCCCAGTGGTGCTGGAACATTTTTATAGTGGGGGTACTGTGCCCCCCCTTGCCCCGTCTGTGCGCCCTGCCACCCTAGAGCTGGGACTGGGAGCCAGGCAAAGATGTGGACAGGGGGAAGGGGGCCCAGGCTGGGGCCACAGCTGGGGGTGGGCACAGAGCCCCGATTGCAGGGACAGCAGCCTGGACCCCGGCGTAAAACCCGGGGGTGCTTCCTGCACCTACGACGAAGCATCTACAGATGCAGCATCTCGATTGCACCCAGCCAAGGAAGCAAATGGTTTACAAAAGAGGATACAGATCCTGAAAGCAGTTTATCCTGGGCCTGTCACGGGAATCCATCCATCATCCCAGCTGTCCCACACGGGGCTGGAAAACCAGAAAGCAAAACCCAACAGGAAATATCCGTCTTCTCTTCCAGAAACACATCACACAGAAACGGCTGTCTGGCCTGAAATCAGTGTCCCTGGTGGTTAGGGGCTCATCTCCCCCTGGCTAGGGTCTCAACTCCCCCCACTGCCTGCTGGCTAGGGGCTCATCTCCCCCCAACCCACTGGCTAAGGGCTCACCTCTCCCAGCATCCCCCTGTCCAGCAGCTAGGGGCTCATCCACTCTGGGACCCTCCCCCATTGCCAGCTGCAGGCTCACATCCCCCCAGGATTTCTCCTCTGCCCTCTAAAAGTTCAAGTTCCACAGGCTCACCCCACCAGCTAGAGGCTCACACCCCGAAAGGAATCCAGATCTTCATCCCTTCAGCATGGTGCATGCTGCTCTGCCCACCATGTCCCCCCTTCCCTGGTGAGACAATCTCCCTTGAGGCTAGGTGGGAGTTCAGGCTGCAGGTTCATGGCGGGGAGGAGTTCTACCCAAAGCCCCCTCCCCCTGCTCTAAACAGTTGCACCCTCTTTCCTGGCAGAGGGGAGAAAGGTCAAAAACCATGCTCAGGCCTGGGTCTCCCCCTGCCATTTTCTCCCAGCACAACTCAGCCCTCCCATTGTGACCTCTCTCCAAAGCAGAGGGAACCCCCCACCCCACCCCAGCAGCGGTTCCTTTGCCCCTTGGTTATTCACAGCCCACTTGAAAAGAGAAGAGTGTCAATTAAAGACAGCCAGCTTTTTCTCTCTCCCTCCATGGATTCTTCAAGGGCCTGAAAAATTAATGAGAGATTAATTGAAACCGTGTAATGGTTGAGCCCTGGGGAGAACGGTACCCCCTCCCCACTCCCACCCCACCAACAGCAAGGCCAGGTTCCTCCTCCAACAGCTCTGGCAATTAGCAGCACAGCCTGGGCCAGCTCTGGGGACTTCACGTGTCTGGGGTGGGGGCAGCCGTTTGGGCATCAGAACCATCTCCCACGAGAGGGGAATGGGAGCATTCCAAAGAAAAACAGGCCGATGTGCAGAATCTGCTTCCTTCCTTCCATCCCACACACAAAGAGCAGAGATTCACAGATTCTAAGGCCAGAAGGGCCCATCAGGATCATCTAGTCTGAGCTCCTTTATGGCACCGGTCAGAGAACTTCCCCAAAACAATTCCCAGAGTAGAGCTTTTACAGAAATACCCGTAAAACGGAGACTCCACCACGACCCTGGGGAAATTGTCCCAACAGTTAATTACCCTCACAGTTAAAAATGGACGCCTTATTTCCAGTCCGAATTTATCTAACTTCAACTTCCAGCCATTGGAGCCCGTGAGACCTTTCTCCGCTAGATCGAAAGAGCCCATTGTCAAATATTTGCTCCCCGTGTAGATAATTAGAGACTGTGATCAAATAGCCCCTTAACTTTCTCTTTGTTAAGGCTAACTGGAGTGAGCTCCTTGAGTCTATTATCCCTGTAAGGCACATTTTCTTATCCTTTAGTCATTCTTATGGCTCTTCTCTGAACCCTCTGCAGTTTATCAGCATCCTTCTTGAATTGTATTCCAGCAATGGTTGAATCAGCACCAAATCCAGGGGTAAAAATAACCTCTCTCCTCCTGCTCGAGATTCCCCTGGTACACACCCAAAGAGCATAAACTGGGCAGAGCGAGACCTCAGCCTGGTTATTGAGGGTGTAGACAACTATCTAGCTTAGGTACTTGTGTGGCCCCTGTATCTGAGCACCTCACAATCTTTCATGTTTTTAGCCCCACTGAGAGGCAGGGCTAGGCTATTACCCCAGCTGGGAAACTGAGGCACAGAGTGGCTAGGGCCCAGATCCTCAATGGAAGTTAGGCGCCTAAGCACTTTTATGGATCTCAGCCTAAGTGACTTGACCAAGGTGTGTTAGGCTGCTGTGGCAGAGCTGGCAATTGAACCTATGCCACCCAAGTTGCAGGCGAGCATCCTAACCCCTGGGCCAGCCTGCTGCTCTTAAATGAGTACTGGCAGTTCTTGTGCCTGGCCAGTAATGCTACTGGCAGGAATGTGTCCTGCGGGGTGCTGAGCATATTAGAAGCATCTGGGCTATCTTTTGGTGACTAAATAGCAGCTGAACACTTGGGCAGAGGGGTCTGGACTTCAGGACTGGGCTAGTTCCTTGCTGAGCTGGAAGTGGGTGGATTTCGGGATAGGAGCTATAGCCCTGCCCTGCTCCATATTTACTTACATGCCGCACACTTCAGAAGAGGCAGCAAGGCAGATCCTCGTGCCTGGAGCCAGCCTGCCACCCTCAGCAGCCTAGAAACTACTCAGTCCCCAGCCAGGCTGCTTGGGGACTTGCCTCAGGACACTGAGCCAGCTTTGAAATCAACGGGAGTCAGGTGCCTACCCTGATCAGGCGCTTTTGACCATTCCACCAGGTGCCAACATACCTTTCGAAATCTGTCCCTGTGTATTTAGATTAAGGATCGGGGCTTAAATCCTAAGGTGCAGGATACTAATGTGCTGGACAGTCACTCAGAATCACCCAGACAGATGGCTTCGGTGTTCATCAGAACCAGCTCTGGGCTGCTGTGGACACATCTGGATATGCCTTGTTAGACCAATGGGAGATGAATTACACTATCTCCAAACACCCCAGTGCTTCCTGAACAGCTCTAGGGCAGTTAGTTATCTGTCAGGATCTTAATTAAAGCTTAATCTGTAAGCCCTTTTCCAGTCCAAATTAGAGGACTCCTCACTGAATCATCTTCCCTAATCACTCGAGCTCTTCTCCTTAAATCTTTCCTTCCTCTTTCACTTCTCCTTTTTCACTTCCTTTCCCACTTTCTCCCCATTTCCCCCCTTCTGCATGGATATTTCTCCTTTGCATCCTAGCAGCAGCATGTGCCATTGACATTCCCCCAGTCAGTGCAGCCTCAGATCTATGGAGAACGTGAAAGCTGCCAAGCAAGATAGTGAGCCTACAGCTTGGTAGTGCCCCGAGGCTGTCACCTTCAGGAAGCGACACCAGCTGCGCTGGGCGACTGTACTGGGATAACTAGGCTTTAATGATATTCCTAAAATTTCCCTCCCCTCCACCTTCCCAATCAGTGCAGGAGGAAAATTAATTCTGAGAAGAACTGAAGCGCTGCCCAAAAATCCAACATACACAGGATGGAAATATCTTTGGTATTGCATCCTTCGGAGAGAACAAAAGCCCATGTGTTAAAGGGGTGACTTCCAGCTCCCAAGGGTGCTAGATGAGCAGCAAATAATGAATTTAATTGGACGACAATTTGCTTGTTACCCTGCAATCCTGAGAGTGAGATCCAAAGGAGGTAGCATGACTAGTGCTTAGCACACAGGTGTGGGCAGCGGTATTTCTAGGCTCTCTCTCCAGCCCTGCTATCTGTGACATAGAACAAATCACCAAACCATCCTGTGCCTCAGTTTCCCCACCTGTAAAATGAGGCAGGGGCATTGTGAGGGTTAATTCATTGGCGTTTGAAAAATGCTGTGAGCTCCTCAGCTGGAGAGCACTATAGAAAAGTGAGGTCTGGTTATGTTTAGTGTGCTGAGACCTCACCCCTTCCACTATACCCCCTCTCCCATTCTCTTGGCTTCTCCTCCTCTACCCAAGCAGAGCCTCCTTCCTCCAAACTTAACCCCCCAATCCCTCCGTCCTTTACCTGCCTCTCTAAAGTGACCTGTTCCATCCTTCCCCAGCAGGCTTGGCCAGGGATCCAAGTGCAGAGAAAAGACAGCAGGGCCTTTCCCCCACTACCCAAAAGGAACACTTTGGCCACAACTTTTGCATCCCAGCAAGTGCTGCGGCTTCTGAGCGCTCAGGTCCTACCAAGGCTGTGACCTCTTTCATTGTCTGTGCACCAGCCCCTAGGAAGAGGGGTGATTACAGTGATATGGAGCCCACCCGCTCGAGCCCAGGTGTGGCTTAAATAAAGGTCATTCCCACCTGCTGGCTGTTTGGCAGCTTATGTGAGAAGCATTCATGAGCTCCATCCAGTGTCTGCATAGCAAAACCCATTGTGGCTGGCTCCGACCGCCTCCGTGGCGAAGCCAAGGGCTGAATGGGCCTTGGAGATGGAACTCCCCACATGCTCTGAGAGGGGGAAGTCACCACAGGATGCCTGCCCGGAGTGTAAAGTGCCAGTTGTGCAGCTAGTGCAAACAGACATCCAGATCCTCTGCGCCTCAGTTTCCTCATCTGTGTGTATTGCAGCCATGCAGCGTGGAACCTGCTGAACGAAAGGTGTGTTCAACCCAAAGCAAGATATTTCATTTTGCTTTGGCGGGCTGGTTGGGTTTTTTTAAACTTTAAAAAAAAGAACAAAACTGAGTGAAAATTCAAAGCAAAAAGTCATTTTGAGACCAAACATTTCATTTGGAAAAACTGTCGAAATAAATCTTTTGGATTGGGTGGGACTTTTTTGTTTTGTCTTTGACAGAACACAAATTGGGGAAATCCAGCACTCATTTGTGAACCGTTTCGCACAACTCGACGCTGCTAGTGTCAACACAGGTTATACCAGCAAAAAAGTGCTTTTGTGGGTACAGTTTATACCGGGTTCAGTGAGCAAAATAAGCTAGAGCAGCGAGCATGTCCGTGTAAGTGCGTCTATACTAGGGATTTTGCCAGTATAGGTATATTGTAAGCAGACCACACCCCTACCCAAGATTGCTACACCAGCAAAAGTTTGTAGCATAGATCTGGTCTTAGTAATACTGACAAATTGATTATATTAATAAACAGACCTAGAAATCTCCTTCGGTTTGAATTTTTCTAAAAAATCTTGGAAATATTTCTAGTTACCTGAGGGTTGCTTATTAACACATCGGTAAATCTGTATTTTGAGCCAGAATTCAACTGCCTCCACCTCTGTAGTGCCTTATGTAGTAACAGAACCCAGAGGGGACTATCTCCACGAAAAAGTTAAGTCGACCCAGCTATGTAACGCAGGGATGTGAAAAAGCCGCACCCCTTGAGTTGTGATATAGTTAAGCCAACCTAACCCCGGGGTGGACAGCACTAGGTTGATGGAAGATTTTTTCTGTTGACCTAGCTGCTGCCTCTTGAGGAGCTGGATTACTCACGCCAGAAGCATTGGCGGTGGCTATATGTGGTAGCATTTCAAAGGTAAACGAGCCTAAACATTTTGAGGTGACTAGGATCTGATGATGTGATGGTAGCAAGCATGTATTAGCTAACCCGTTTTAAATGTCTAGTGTAGACATGGTACACTGCCGTTACCACGTTCAACTGGTCAAATCACAGCCTAAAGGGGAGTCGGGGCTTTAACCTGACCAGTTTAGTAACTGTGAAAGGCAAACCTCATCTAGATTAGTCATGTATAATATGTTAGTTAGCACATGCAAACAACACACCTTAAATCCCAGTCAAGACACTGCCAAAGGGTCTTGACATTACAAGGTTGCACTTTCTCTGTTTGGCTTTGTCTGGACTATGATTTAAAGGTGTGTGGTTAGATTGGGTTAACCAGCTCAAGCTAATTAACATCTTCTAAAACGCTTTGCTGCAAAAAGTAGTAGCTAAATAATAGCTAACGGCAGAAGCCAACTTGATGTAAAGCCCTAGTGGAGATGAGGCATTGTAGCTTTTACCTCCATGTAGCTGACTGAGGTCAACACCAGGTGAGGGGGTAGAGTGTAGACTTGGACTAGCTACATCAAGGTAAAAACCACCTGTGCCTTGTCTCCAATGGGACTGTCCATTGCGCTAGCAGTCGCCGTGCAGAACCCACTCCTTTTTTGCAGTGAAGACATAGCCAAAAACTCTAATCAGGCCAAAGCAATTGTACTTCAGCGCCTGCTGCTAAACTGGTCAAATGAAAGCCTAGAGCAGGATGTTCTGAAACGGGGGCTCGGGACCTCTCAGGGGGTCATGAGGTTATTACATGGGGAGTCACGAGCTGTCAACCTCCATCCCAAACCCCGCTTTGCCTCCAGCATTTATCATGGTGTTAAATATATTAAAAAGGGTGTTTAGTCTATTGGGGGGGTCGCACTCAGAGGCTTGCTGTGTGAAAAAGTTCGAGACCCACTGGCCTAGAGGGGAGCCCTAGGCATTGTCTTGACCAGAGTTTTAGAAAGCAATGACTAGCTTGAACTAGCTAATTAGATCTCACCTCACATCTTTAAATCCTAGTCTAGACAAAGCCCCAGTGAATGCAGCACTTGAAAAAGATGCTGGCTAGGAACAGGGGGCCTGATTTTTCAAAGATGCTGAGTGTAGACACAGAGACCCCAGGGTTTGCTTGTCTGTTTTCCTTTCCCCACCTTTTCCCAGAGCCGTTCTGTTGGGTCTTTCTTCGATCCCACCGCTAACCCCATGGAGCGATTAGAGAACCAGGATACTATGGTTTGGGGTGAATGTAAGACACTGTTTTCTGTTTACACAGACCCTCACCTCCTTGCTATATGCCCCCTAGTGGCTACCCTGAATAGTGGTTGTAAATGTTCACAACTAACACCACCGTGAGCAGTCACACCTTCCATGGGGCAGGAGCTACAGATGCTCAGCATGAAGAATGAAGGGCCTGATCCCTACATTACTCCAGTTTTATACCCACTGCAACCTTATTGATGTGTGGGGCAGTGAACTGCTTTAAAGCTGAAGTAACACAGTGGTGAATCCAGCTCGAATGTTTTTTAAAATGTCAGTTTTAATAATCTCTGATGTTATTTGTAACACAAGGGATTTATATGTATATGCATGTGTGTCCAGGTCCTTCGCTGGTGCAAATGCGTTCCGCTCCAGGGGCATCAATGGAGTTCAGTTCATTTCCAGCAGGTGAGGATTAGGCCCATGATTTCTAATCCCTGTACGTGTCTGCAGTTGTGGAAACATCCTGTGAATTCCTCTTCCCACCCTACCCCCCCTGCTTCCACTGCAGATTGGAGTCTAACTTGTCTGTTTATGACAGTCCAGCCATCTCCATAACAACCGATTCCTCAGACAGGAAAGGCTGAATAACTTCTAAGCAGGACTGGATCCCAGACAAGGTGAATGTAGAGATTTGTTTTAAAAGTGAGGTTTGAAAACAGGTGGGTCTCCTGAGTTTGTTTTCAAACGTTCACCTAGGTAGGGCGTTGCACGGTGACTCGAGGTATGTCGTAGCTAGGGATGTAATGCACAGTACATTGCCAGCAGGGGGCACAGTAGGGCATACATATTTCATATTTAAATACTCAGAGGCAGATACTGCAGAAGCGCCCATTGCATTTTTAATGTGAATTCACCGCTAGTGAAAGGTGCTAGATGGACAGCCCTGGATAATGAAGTCCTCTGTGTAGCCACAGAACAAGCCCAGCAGTGCAAGGTTCTCCCTTCAATTGGCCTTGTGCCTCTGTCCCCTGCCCTGCCGGGACCACCCACACCTCTCTAGGTCTGAGAGGTTCCATCAGAGTCCAGGACCTGGGCTCTTTGCTGACAAAGGGACCAACTGTGGTTAGAGATGTAGGCCCCTGATTTTCAGATGTGCTGAGCTCCCATAGCTCAACCAGAAGTCAATGGCTGCCCATCCCCTCTGACGTCCAGGCTTCCAGTCACTGGCGCAGCAGCAGCTGTGGAGCCAACCGGCTGCAAAGAACAAGGAGCACAGGCATTAGATCAGGTTGGAGGATATCGAGGACCCAGCATCCGTGCAGCACAGGAAGCAGGACTGTCCAAGTGCTTCAGGGCTGGGGTATCTGTACCATGCCAGGAGGTGTCATCTATCATCTGGGGGCCGCTGGCATTCCCGTGTCAGACAGCTTTGCGACAGCAGCACTGGAGAAGCAGGCGCTGTGCCTCAGGGCAGCAGGGTCCGTGCAGCGCTGGGGCAGCAGCCCCACAGAGTCTCTAGCAGCGGAGCCCACATCAGGCTAAAGTGGCATAGACCAAAAAGCCTCAGGACGGCAGAGCAACAGCAGGTCCGAAGGAGCTCACGACCACATGTAGGCGCCAGGCAGCACCAGTGCAGCCACAGCGCCGCCTTGCAGCAGCGGGGAAGGCTAAGCAGCAGGATCGGGGGGTGTCTCAGAGATGCTTCTGTGCAGAATGAGAGCAGACCCAGAGGCCAACCGGGAGCAGTCAGGGAAGCTGCGGAAGAGGCGATAGAGAGATACGGAAGCCACCCAGCACTATCATAACTTCTGGGCCTGAATTATGCAGAATCCCTCCAACCACATCCGAGGCTTGTCCCCAGGGCATCTTGGAGCAGGAGTCAGCTGGGGGTCCGTTTCTCCAGCAGTCCAGGCGTTGCTGTAGCTGGGACCTTAGTGTCTCTGAATGGGTTGTCCCCTGGAAGGATCCTTGTTCCCTTCTGGCAATTGTTTCCAAGGTAGATGAGACCTGTGGCCTCGCTGTATTTATAGCTGCTTGTTTGGCCAAACTGTCAAATGCAAAGTCTGCAACTGCCTCTTGTGGCTACCTGCAGGGTTGCAGAGATCTCGGTCGGGCTGTTGCAGCAAAAGGGGACAGAGGGAGACAGCGCTGGCAGTGCCACAGACAGATCAAGACTGAGGGGCCTTGCAGTAACTCAGAAGATCCTGCCCATCACTACTAGAAATCAGATCTCCATGCAGAGCCCAAAGGTTGGCTCAAATATCTCCTTCAGCATCTCCCCTTTCCCAGGATCTCTGCACCCAGCGCGCATAGCACTGTAGGAATCTGGCTTTTATTTAAGTAGCCACATGGGAGCGAAGAGCCTTTGAAAATCTGGCCCTAAATGCAGCATGGGAGAGACTCCCAGCTCTGCCAAGCTCTTGTCAGCCCTTTGGTTCCTGTTCCATCCTGCAGCTGGACACAGCAGACCCAGTTCCTTTCAGAGGATGGAAACATATGGATGGAGAGCACCAAAGCCTATTTCCAGGCATAATGAACCTGACTAAGGCTGCCTATGGCACAAGGTTCCTTATAGACCCAGTCAGTGAATTCTCCGATTAGGGAGTGAGTCCAGCTGGGCTTGAATCTGGGGTCTGGCTGCAAGACCTGTGAGCAGAATGGAACCTCACCCTTGGTGCTGCTGGACACAAGGAAATTGTTGTACAGGAAGCCCTGAGCAGAAACGAAGCCAGTGAGAGGATCAGATTTACTGCACAGCCCAGTGTTCTTGGCATCAGAGAGGTCTCTGCTATCCTTGAGAGACTCAAACACGGGGAAACTGAGGGAATGGAGAAAGGGCAGCAGAGAAGAGGCCATGAAGAGAGAGAGTGAGAGTCAGAGTATAGGGACCAGAAGGCAAAGGGCTGACGGACAGATCGATGAAGCTGGGGAGCCGTGTGATTTCGAACAGCATATATATGCTCATGTTCATATCTATACATAGGTTGTGTGGGTACATGTGTGAACTCACATCTGGTACGTGCCATATGGATCTGGTGTGCGGGAACAAACAGATCCTGGTGGTACAGATCCACACAGGGTGTGTAAGCAGCTCCTAGGGAGAACACCCTTTAGCCCAGTCCTGCAGCCGGGACACGGACAAACAAGCAAATATCGGGACAGTCCCGATAAAATCGGGACGTCTGGTCACCCCTGCCTGGGCCCTGGTGCACAATGCATCCTCAGGGCTTAACCCCTTCCTGCCTGCACTGTAGCCGGAGGCCAGCTGTGGCCAGCAGCAGCCTGGAGGTGTTAGCTGTCTTTCGACACTGTGTGGGCAGAAAGGGACAAGCTGCTTCCAGCCACACTGGGGGGGTAGGGGGAGGGGGGAAGAGATAAGCTCTGCAAAGACACGAGCCAGGTCATCCTTCCTCCCACTCCCCTGTGGTTGGAAGCAGCTCTCGTCCCTTCCCTCCCGTGCCCGAAAGGCTGTGCTGCTGGCCACACTCTGGTGTGACCCCTGGCAGAAAAGTGACCCTGTGAGCCTTCCCTCCCCAAGTACTGCCTCAGGAACACGTGGTGCCAAGTACCAGGAGAGCCGGGTTAGTTCCCAGGGGGCCCAGGCAGGCATGGAGGGTGGAAAGCGCCGGGCAGGAAGGGTCGGGGCGGTCGTCGTACATGCGTCACCTCTCTCTGTGTGTGAACCCTAAAGCCTTAAAGATAAGAAGGTAAATAAAAAGAATCCAGCTACACAGTATTTCTTTTTAACAGGGGCTCAGTCAACTTGATGTTAATTTGAACATTTGTACTGCGTAGTTCTGACTGATTGCCATCGAACTCACTTGAAGATGAGTAATTTTACCAGGAGTCCCGTATTCAGCATAGGGAAATATGGTCACCCTGCAGTAGACCCTCAGAGCCCTGGTCAACTGACTTGGTGTATTAGTCTAGGCTCAGGCTGAAGCCTGGGCTCTGGAACCTGGCCAGGAGGTGGGTCTCAAAGCCGGAGCTCCAGCCTCAGTGTCTACACGGTTATGTTTAGTCCCGTAGTGCAAGCCCCGTGAGCCCGAGTCAGTGGTTCCAGGCTCTGAGACTCACTGGCGCTGGTTTGATTTTGCTGTGTAGAACACCCCTAGAGCTTAAGGCCAGAAGGGATGATGAGATGATCTAGTCTGACTTCCTGGGCAGCACAGGCCGTTCAACTTTGCGTTTGGCTAACGTGTCCCTTCCAACCAGGCCAGAGGCTGAAGACATCAAGAGATGGAGAAGCCCCCTGCTCCCCTTGATGGTTTGTTCCAATGGTGAACCAACCTCACTGGTCCAAAATTGGGCCTTATTTCTAGTCTGAATGTGTCCGGTGTCAACTTCCAGCCACTGGCTCTTGTTCTCCATTTGCTTCAGGAGCCCTTGAGGACTTGGTTGTCCCTTGCCATGGAGGGGCCCATACCCTGGCATCCAGTCACCTTGCCATGTTCTTTCTGGTAAACTAAACAGCTCAGAGCTCCTTCAATCTCTCCTGTCCAGCATTTTCTCCAACCCGCCAACAATTTTTGTGATTCTTTTCTGCACCCTACTTCAGCTTTTCAAAATCCTTCCTGAAGTGGGCCCCAGAAGCGGACTCGGTTTTCCAGGAAAGGGGTAACAGCCCAATCTAGCAAGAATCTTTCGGGTCCTGGAGCCTCAGACTCTGCTGGAGCCATTTGTTCTCTGCAGCTTCTCTTTGCCACAGCTTCCTCTTTTATAAGGCCCAGGCACCTTGCCTCAAACACAGTTGGTTAGCTGGGAATCAATCACAGGGGCACTGAATCTCTGGCCCCTCTTAAAGGGGCCAGCCATCCACTGACACCCCTGTCCTCATCATCATTTACTCCCCCACCCCCAAGTTTTGTGTCACCCGCAAATTGTATCGGCAGTGATTTTGTATTGACTTCAAGACCAAATGATGAAATGTTGACTAGCACTGGACCTACTTACTAGTCACAATCCCGGCAGGGCCCCATTCGAAACCCCCTCGTTCAAAGTTGATTCCTCATTTCAATTACTTGTGGAGATGTGTCAGTTAGCCAGTTCTGAACCCATTCAGTGGGTGCTCTCATGATACTGTGCACTGCTAATTTTAACAGAGGAATGTCATGAGGTACTAAGGCAAACACCTTCCAAATGGCCACGTAGCTACTCAGTCGCCTTTATCAACCTAACTTGAATCTCACCAAGTCACAGGATTGGCCCATCACTTGTACTGAGAGATTAGGGGCCTGAGCCAACCCCTCTGATCCAACACCCCACCTCCAAACTGTTCAGACCCAGCTCTGGATGTTGGGGATCAAGCCCTTTTATTCTTACACAATGTCCTTCACTCTGGTATCAGGGCACACACACTTTGCCACAGGATGTCCCCTTCATTCCATGCATTGCTCAGTTCTATGGGGCAGATACGCGGCTCTTTTTTTAAGAGCCACCCTGAAGGTTCAGTGGCTTGGCCAGGACCCAAGACTTGGCCACTCAGTGCTGGGCATTCAGCTCCCAGAGGAGCCCGAATCAACCTCAAGATCACAGCATCCTCCTTTGGGTTTGGGTTTGGTGCCTCAGGAAGCCATAAATAGGAAGTCTGGTCTCTTTCCACTCAACGGGGAAAGATTTTGCATTAATTGGATTCTATAAATAGCTCCCCCAGGCACTCAACCCCCCCCATGAAATATTTAAACTCCAATTCTGACAAACACAAGTCATCATGCCATACGCACCCCTACTGACAATTTCCTGCCTCTCATTACATCACCCTACCATCACGTAGCATCTTGCATCCCGAAGGCTCTCGTAGCATGTTTGGAGGAACCACTTTTATCCACCAGGGAAAGCAGCCACGTCTGAGGTGGAACAGGGTGCTCTTTAACAGCACACAGCAACAGCACACGGCGGTCCAGGACACCTTAAGTAAGAAGCGGGTGCCTCTGTTTTTAAATACGAGTGAATTTAGCGCTGGTGAAAACAAGGGGCTAATAGCGTTGGCTGGTGCCAAACACAAATCAAGCAGGTATTGTGTAAGCTTTTGCCCCTCAATCCTGACCTGCAACCCCTCTGCTGCTCCAGTCCTTGGCCTCTGCCAAGCAAAGACTGGGTCCAGCCCTGTGACTAGCACAGTTCCCCTGGAGGCACATCTGTGACGGGTTAGATCACAGAACCCCCCTTGGGAGCTACCACCTGATGTGCCAAGACTATCTCTGCTCCTGCTTTCCCTGCCAAGCTCGGGACTCCAGCACCCTGTCTTGCTGAGCCAGACACGCCCGTCTGCTCCAACACAGACCCAGGGTCTGAATTACTTACCCCAAACCTGCAGACTTAACTGAAAGCAGCTTACAGAAGTGTTTTTGTCTTTAACACTCAGATGCCCAACTCCCAATCGGGTCTAAACCCCAAATAAATCTGTTTTACTCTGTATAAAGCTTACACAGGGTAAACTCATAAATTGTTCGCCCTCTATAACACTGATAAAGAGATATGCACAGCTGTTCCCCCCCCCCAGGTAATACATACTCTGGGTTAATTAATAAGTAAAAAGTGATGTTATTAAATACAGAAAGTAGGATTTAAGTGGTTCCAAGTAGTAACAGGCAGAACAAAGTGAATTACCAAGCAAAATAAAATAAAACACCCAAATCTAAGCCTAATACAGTAATACAATTGAGTACAGATAAAAGCTCACCCTCAGAGATGTTTCAATAAGTTTCTTTCACAGACTGGATGCCTTCCTAGTCTGGGCACAAGCCTTTCCCCTGGTACAGCCCTTGTTCCAGCTCAGGTGGTAGCTAGGGGATGTCTCATGATGGCTGCCTCACTTTGTTCTATTCCATCCCTCTATATATCTTTTGCATAAGGCAGGAATCCTTTGTCCCTCTCTGGGTTCCCACCCCTCCTTCTCAATAGAAAGACACCAGGTTAAAGATGGATTCCAGTTCAGGTGCCATGATCACATGTCACTGCAAGACTTCATTGCCCACTTGCCAGCACACATGAATACAGGAAGACTTACAGGTAAAACAGAGTCATCTGCAGTCATTTGTCCTACTTAATGGGAGTCATCAAGATTCCAAACCACTATTAATGGCCCACACTTTGCATAATTACAATAGGCCCTCAGAGTTATATTTCATAGTTTCAGATACAAGAGTGGGACATTTATACAAACAGGATGAACACACTCAGTAGATTATAAGCTTTGTAGTGATACCTTATAAGAGACCTTTTGCATGAAGCATCTTCCAGGTACATTAGCATATTTTCATAAAATCATGTAGAGTGCAATGTCACAGCATCCTTGAGGCTAAACACCTGTCCTGGGGGAGGGGGGTGGAGTGTCAGGGAAACCTCATCTCCCGGCGCATAACCTAACCTGATTCCAAGGATTCCCGGCCTCCTCGCAACACTTCCTCTGAGCCACTCTCTAGATCTCGTTTGTGCAGCACCTTGGCCCGAGGGAAATGTGTTGTTTCAGCAGCTTCATGCCGTCTGGGCCTCCCCCGACCAGGGCGCTTGGAGGGGAGATGGGGAGGCTCCAGCCTGCCTTTCAGAAAGGATTGAGAGGGCCTCGTCCAGCACCTGAGCAAGAGGATCTCCGCTCAGCCCTGTCCCATCTCAGCCAAGAGATGGGCTGGGGATGAGGGACTGGAGCACTTTCCTACTTGCAGGTTGGCAACTTGACTATTCCCACATCACACACAACGTGTCATCTCAGGCTACTGGACCAATGAGCATTACTCCTGCATCATTGCCTGCACCAGCTGCTGCTTCATTCTCTGGCTCTGTTGGTATCTCCACCTTCCCCTCAGGCCTGCAGCCCTTCCCTCAACCCCCTTCCTTTCCTCTCTCCCTCTGTTACAAGCCCATCGGCCCTCTCCCTTCTTCCCTGCTTCCTCTGTCCCTGCAATCCCTTTGCAGCCCCTTCTCTCTCAGCCGGTTACTCCTCTGCAGCTTCTGTGTGATGCAGCTCGGGATGTGGTTAGAGGATGGTTATTGTCACAGAAGGCAGAGAGCATGGCCCTCATGGGAAATTACCTGAGACCGTCCCAGGTGAGGTGGAATAGCGCATCAATAAAGAACGAATGCCCAGATGGAGGAACCCATTCCCTGTTAGGCAACAGCGCTTTGACACCAGCACCCACGTACCTCCCCTGCATACAAACACCCAAGCACACCCCCATGGCGTGCAGACGCAAACACACACACAACCATGCATGCACCTCTAAGCACACACACACACACACACACACACACACACACACACACACACACACACACACACCTGCTGCAACCAGGCGCCCTCCCAAGTCCACAACCAATGCATGCACATGCCAGCAAGCAACCTCACCCCTCCATAGCACAGATTTCAGCACATTCACAAACATCTACAACCACTGCATTGCTATTTGGCACCCCTCAATCAGAAACCCCTCCGGCATGGCCACACGCACCCAGGCATGCGAACAAGACACTCTTTCCAAACACAACAAACTCATGCTCCTCGCTCCAGTGCACAGAGCCTCCTGGACACCTCTAGCCTCCCACCTGCCTGTCCCTCCAGGCTGGCTTTTTGTCTGACTGTTTTGAGGGAATGCAGCTGTCAGGAGCCAAATGGGTTCCTGAGAAGAAAATCAGCAGAGAAAGTGGGGCAAAGAGAGAGAGATGGCTGATGAAACAATGAGAATCTTGACTTCCCTGTGATCCAGAACACAGCGCAGCCAGGGAGTCAAGACAGGCAGGTTCCTAACTAACTGACCCTTAGGGAGCCAAACTCAAGGAGGGGGGAGGATGCTATCCTGGGATAAAGCACAAGGGAGAAAATTGATACAGGGAAGAAAACTCCAAATCACTTCAGTGCATCAAAATGGGATTCTTGGAGGACACCTCTGGGCCAGATTCTCCATGGGTGTAGCTCAGCACAGCTCCATGGAGGATGATTTCCAGCAGCTGAGGGGCCCTGTTCCTCTCCCATATGTAATCTACAGGGTCAGGTGGCTTACAGAGAACCTATACTTGTGTGTATTACTAATTTGGGGAGGTTTCTTTATTAGAACATTGTGTTTTTTTTTAACTTGATGCCCTGGAAGTTTATTCCTTTTCATTGGCCTGTCCCCTGGATTAGGGTTTCCTTTTAAATGGTCTCGCCGGATTCCCATCTGGTCCAGGCAATTTATTCCTTGAACAGGTCCTTTTTCCTCTTCCGAGTATTTGTTTAAGTGAGCACCCCTGCACCTCTGTCCCAGCACGACAGGCAAGGGGTGAGGCTTGTGTAGCTATCCCAGGAAGACACCCGGGGTTAGCCGGGAGTGCTGATACCCCAGCATGGGGTCGTTCACTGGTAAATGCCCTGCCAGGATCTGACCTGATTTCCTTGGAGCCGGATTCCTGATAGGCTGCATACATTGCACACAAACACGGCTTTGACACGGCTTCACTCAGTACAGGTATGACCATATATGGGAGAGAGAGAGTGAGAGACGAGCTGTTCTCAGCTGCAACATCAGAGGTGGGGGTGGTTCCTGGTGGACAGTTTTCTGTGTCACTGTGCAGCTTTGCTATGCACAATCAGCTAGTTCACAAGCAAGAGGCAATCCCCTCCTCCTCCGTGTGTCCTCCCGAGGCCCAGGGTTAGAACTCTGCCTTACCTGGGTCAATCCCACCAAAGAGCCACTTTGCATGCGCTGGGGCGTTAACACAACACAATTAGCCATGATGGGAGACTCTGCAAGAACAGGTGTGTAAGTTGATTATTTGGCCTTCCTCCTGCTCTGGAGGGTGCTGAGCCTTTGGGGCGGATGGAGGCAGTGCCAGGGAAGTCATTCGGGAAGGGTTACTTCCCCACACAATGGAATTCAGATCTCTGCCTTGGCAAACAGCAGTGGATTCTACCTGCTGCTGCATCGAATAGCCCGAGGTATTTCATTAGCACATATGCACAGACAGCCACGGGAACGAGAAGGCATTGAGCACGGTACAGCCAGGAAAACTGCAACTGGGTTAATCAGATACAGCAAGGATGAGACAAGTGGAGCCAGCCAACCCTTGATCTACTCCAAACAACATTAATGGACCAAACGTGACTGTTCTTTTCCCACCAGGTCCCACTCCAAGCCTAGTGACATGGACCATCCACAGGACTGTGTCTGATGTGAGCAGGTGTCACAACGAGCCAGTCAGTCTCAAAGGAAGCTAAAGAGGTTAAGACTGGAAGCAAGTTGTTCAGTGTAGAGATGATGGGCCAAATTCACTATGGATGCAATAAGGATTTATTATTTATATTACAGTACCACGTAGGGGTCACAGCCGAGATCAGGGCCCTACTGTGCAGAGTCGCACAGACACATGGTGAGAGACAGTCCCTGCCCCCGAAAACTTAAAAATCTTAATAGACAAGACCAGGGCTGCCCAGGGGGGGCAAGTGGGGCAATTTGCCCCAGGCCCAGGGCCCCACAGGGACCCCCATGAGAATATAGTATTCTATAGTATTGCAACTTTTTTTTATGGAAGGCACCCTCAAAACTGCTTTGCCCTAGGCCCCCTGAATGCTCTGGGTGGCCCTGGACAAGCCAAAGGGTCACAGAGAGGAGAAATGACTTGCTCAAGAGCAGGCTCGTGGCAAAACCAGGAATAGGACCCAGGTCGCACGAATCGTAATGCAGTGCCCTAAGCATTGGATCACTCGGCGGGTAGGCTCAGTCTCCCTGATGTGAACTGGAGATGGAGTTTTGGAGCTAAGCAAGATACTGATAGTCAGGGAAGGTTGGTGCATTAAACACGACACACTTTTACAACCTTCCACTGGCCTCCACTCAAGATCAAGCACTGCATGCTCGGGCCTGAACTCTCCACTGGGTCCTGGACCCAGCCTCTCTAACAACGATGGGGATGACGGCAGCGAGTATTGTGGGTTACTCCTTGGGCCCCGCTTGGTCTGTGGGATGTGCTGGGACCCCTGGGGCAAAGAAGGGGAGCTGCGGTGCTTGTACTCACCTGGTGGCGGTCCAAGTCTTCAGCGGCATTTCGGCGGTGGGGGACCCTTCAGTTGCTCCGTGTCTTTAACAGCACTGAAGGGCCCCCAACTGCCAAAATGCCACTGAAGACCCACAGCGACTGAAGGGCTCTCTGCTGCCGAAATGCCACCGAAGATTCGGAGCGACTGAAAGGCCCCCCGCTGCCAAAATGCCACCGAAGATGTGGACCGCCACTGGGCCAGGGCTCACGGGGCATTTCGGCAGCGGGGGACCCTTCAGTCGCTCCGCATCTTCAGCAGCACTGAAGGGCCCCTGCTGCCTAAATGCCACCGAAGAGCCAGAGTGACTGTAGGCCCCCCCGCCACCACCGAAATGTCACCAAAGACCCGGACCGCTGCCGGGCCAGGCCTTGCGGGGCCCCTGTGGGTCCCAGGGCCTGGGGCAAATTGCCCCACCCAGGTGGCCCTGCCCCTGGCAGAGAATGAACAAACCTTGTTTTAGTTCAGAAATCAATAGTGCGGAGACCTCAAAGGGTACGTCTACACTGCAAAACAAACCCAAAACAACCCTGTGGCAATGAGTCTCAGGGCTGGTCTACACTGGGGAGAAAGTGTGGGGGTGGGGGAATCGATCTAAGATAGGCAACTTCAGCTATGCTATTCATGTATCTTAGTCAAAGTATCTCAGTTCGACTTACCTGGCCGTCCTCACGGTGGCGAGTCAACTGCCGCGGCTCCCCCGTCGACGCTGGTTACTCCTCCTGCCGAGGTGAAGTACAGGCATCGATTCGCAGATCGATTGATTACTACCCGCCGATCCGGCGGGTAGTATAGACGTACCCTCAGAGCCCAGGTCAGGTCACTCAGGCTCTCACTATGGGGCTAAAAATAGCTGTGTAGATGTTCCCACTCAGGCTCCAAAACCTGGCGGGGAGGCAGGAGGAGAGGCAGAGCTCAAGCTCCGACCCAAGCAGGAACATCTACATGGCTATTTTCAGCCCCGTAGTGTGAGCCCTGCAAGCCCGAGTCAGTCGATCCAGGCTCTGAGACTCACAGCTGTGGATTGCCGGGGGTCTTCTTTGCAGGGTAGATGTACTCGAAGACATTCCAGTGGTTTTCGTGCACATGTTCAAAGGAAATACCTAAAACTATTGGACGCAGCACGAATGTAGGATCTGCTGCTGCCTGCTAAGGAAGAGACCTGAATTCTACTGTCCACGGAGTAACCCTTCCCTAATGACTTTTCCCTGGCAGCCCTTTCCCCTGTAGAACGGCCCCGAAGGGTCAGCACTCTCCAGAGAGGATGAGAGCCATGTAATGAACCTTCAAGCCTGGTCTCGCAGAGTTCCCTTTCATGAATGATCATGTTCTGAGAATAACCCATCCTCCCCTACCCTAGGAGACATTACCACTGCCTAGTCTTAAGTCCACCATCGGCACCCTTATGGGAAAAAACCCTACTGGGAAATTAAGGCAGCCTGTTCCTGGACATCACAGCTGAAGGAGTTGGATCTCTGTCAGTAATAAGATGAGTGTTTAACTTCAAACTCTTCCATAAGAAGAAGTAATTCTGTTGGGCCAAAATGCAATGAGAGGAAGACGAAAGCCATAGCCTTGGCAAGACTGGCCCAAACTCTGACCTACAGCTTTGGACAATGGTCCAAGTTTGACGGCCTGTTCTAATGGTTTGTCCATTTCACCTGCTATTCCATGAGCCATTCATTTTCCTATGTAAAAGTCTGACCCCTGAGTAGCCTGCATGTCCTCACATCAGGGGTTGGCCAGGTCAGAGTTCAGGAATTAATATGGCTTTGCTTTCCCTGTTCCCAGATGCTCTCCAGTGTGATTTTTATGGTAACTGTCACGATGCTGGTGGGAAGGCTGAATGTTTGTCTTCTTCACAAGAATAGGAACTTGGTCCTGAGGCCAGGCCTGAGAGCACATCTTCACACGTACTCTGAGGGGCAGGCCACCCTGGGAGAGGAGGAGAGTGAAAGGAAAAAAGGAGAAAAAGGGAGGAAGAGGAGGCCTGGAGGACCAAAGTAGGTGGGTGAACCTTAATCAGTTCAGAGTTCAGTTCACCGCCCAGGAGTCTGGATGATCACTGAGCCTAAATCCAGTATCTGAACCAACTAGCTGGACTGGAAACCTCATGAGAAAAAGGTGGGTTTTCAGCATTTCTTCTCCCAGTCGCAGAGGCTCTGGTGTCCAAATACCCTGAGAACGTGAGTTCCTGGTAGGTTCTAGAAATGGGGCAGGTCTTTTTTCCTTTGCAGCCCAGGGTTTCTCCTCAAACAGTTTCTGAATCTTCCCATAATGTCAGACGTCATTTAGGGCAGGATCAAGGCTCCACCGTCCCTGTCTATCCTGGATCTCTCTGTGTGTCCTCTATGTTAAGTTCCATAAGCCTGCCCTCTCTGAGTACCACTCAGGGGAGGGATTGTTTTGGTCAGACCCTTGTGCGTGTTGCTGCAGCTGCCCAGGGCATGCCTGCCATAGCAGACACGCCGGCTTCATTCTTAACACTTCTTTTCTGAACCAGTTTGCTGATCAGTACAATGCATGACAGATGGAAAAACTTCAGAGAGAGATTTTTACAGCACTGAATCGCTGCTGGAACTTCCTTGCTCTCCTGGGCCCCAGCTGAACCCCGCACAATCACTGATGGATTTTATCACCACAACACCCCTGTGAGCCAGGGAAGTTCTGTCCCCACTTTACATGGGGAATTGTAAGCACAGAGAGATCGGTTCAGCCAGAGAGTCTATAGCTGAGCAGAAAACTGAACCCACATCTCCCATAGCCCAGTCATGGGGTCTAGCCACAGCACCACTGCAAACACAAGCATGGGAGGCTTCACCATCACCGTTGTCTCTGTCCCTTCCATCGGCATTTATTCTTCTCCCCAATACAGGGCTGCTGAGCAGACGAGGTGTGTTGGGGGGAAGATTTTGCGCAAAAGAAATAAATAAACCCCACCATTTTGTTCATTCTATTAACAGTCACAACAAATCTGTGGGGCAGGGCTGGGGAGGCTGGGACCTGTTTGATTTTCTGACATCACAACCAGCTCAGCACCCCCACTGAGCATGTGTTTGTTTCCACAGAATGGGCCCCAGCTGGTGAGAAACGTTCTCGGGGTGGCAGGGAATGCAGCCCTTTGCTGTGGGCTCATGGCTAACCCTGTCCTAGGAAACGTTCTCAGCCAACAAACAGCTCAGGTTGGACTCTGCGACGGCTGAACTCCCTGTCCCTGAACCGTGGCATGTGGAAGCCAATTTCTTTTTGTTCAGACTCTCTCCACCATATTCTCAGTAGCCTTAAGGAGACATCCCTAGTACTGGATACAGCCCTGCTGCTTGCTCCAGAACAGCTCGTGTCATTTTACAAAACCCGTCGGCGACCTAACCAGTCTATAACTTACCTGCTGGTAAAAGAACAGGGACTCCTTCCAGCATGAGCCAAGCGCAGGATGAAATGTTAAATCATAATTCCATTAACAACCTTCCCATGTCCACCGGCCTGATGCTGCTCCCTGGCACAGCAGAGGCAAAACTCCCCTGAGGCCAGCGGGAGCTGGAACAGGCCGCATGGCTTTATAGCAAAGGAAAGCCCAGCTAAACTTATTCCTCAAAACAATGAGACGTCCGGTGGCACCTTAAAGACTAACAGATTTATTTGGGCATAAGCTTTCGTGGGTAAAAAACTCCATGCATCTGAAGTAGTGGGGTTTTTACCCACGAAAGCTTATGCCCAAATAAATCTGTTAGTCTTTAAGGTGCCATCGGACTTCTCGCTGTTTTTGTGGATACAGACTAACACGGCTACCCCTCCTAAACTTATTCTACTACTCTGTCTAGCACCTGAACCTCCACCTACCTGTTCATATGAATTGTACGGCTGCATAGATTCCCCCAGCTACACACTTATTACAGTACGTTATATAGTCACCTCCCAGTACACTTATTCTTATCTGCACAGCCACACAGCTCCCCAGCTACACCCATTTTAATACTATATAGTCATCTGCACCACCAACAGCACCAGGTCTTATATTCTGGAAAGCCACATCGATCCTCTGGCTACACCCTTCTTGCAGTCTATTCTGCATAGCCACAACCACTCCTCCTTATACTGTGCATCATGAATGACAACTCTCCATATAGTCTGTGCAGCTAAATATAGTGCTAGAATAGCCTCATATTCTGTGTAGCCAAATACCGTGAGCTGTATAGTTACAGAGCCCCAGCAACCCCTTTTCCTTCTATGCTGTATAGCAACACAAAACACCCATGCTCCTAACCACACCGACCCCTAATAACAACCCTTTCTAAGCTCTGAGAAGCTGCACCCCCCTGCTCTCCAGAGCTGAGATCCTCCTGAAGCAATGCCCTGGGAGGAGCAGTCCCTCTTCTTTGTCCTTATGGGACTCTCCCACTTCCCACACAGTGAAACTTAGTTATGATGAGCAACAATCTGTTTTGTGTCTCCCACCACCTCGATGGCTGGAGCAGTGATGAATGAGGGGCCTGTCCAGCATGAGGTGGTTGGCTGTCTCCATCGAAATCCAAGGAGATTTAAGCCCCCACTGGTGGGTGACTCTGTAAGGGACACACCGGCCAGCCAGTCTCTGTCTGCTCCTCCTGTGTGATTGGAAGAGGCTGGATATAGAGCGCTGATACGTTTCCCCAATGCCATGTGAGCACAATGTGGGGTGCACAAGGCCCTGGCCTCGGGCACTTCTGTCCCTCACCCCAGCTCTCCCGCCCAACGGATGAACCTACTCAGCATGGCCACTCTCTCATGCTCCCTGCCTAGGGAGATCCTGGGTGGAAAAACCTTATTTTTTCTTTACCTAAAGTCAACTTGCCGGAAACCTATTGGCCCAACTCTTGCTCAGGAGCTGCCATCTTGGATTCAGTCGGCTGCCCTGTCCCCTGATGTGAACTCCTCAGGGCGAAGGACCCGGAGAGTATTTCCTGCCTCCTTTTGCCGTCAGGGCTGGCACACCGTGCACATCGCTGGCTGGGTTCAGAGGCAGAGCGTGGAATGATGCCGGCTTGTCAAAGTTGACCAGAATCACCTGGGCCACGTTCCTAAGTGGAGGAATCTGGTGCCGGGGCTTGGTGCAGCTGAATCAGGCCCTGGAGCAAACAGGACGTGGCCCCTTCTGCACTCACCCCAGCTTCCCTGCCATATGACAGTCCTGGCATAAGAGGGCATCATGAGCCCATCAGGAAAACATGCCATATTTCTGGAGCCTTCAGTCATTAGTTCTTAGGTTTGCAAAATGGCATTGACAAGCTGAACAGCTGGGAAAACTTCCAGCCCTGAGACTGCACTAGTTCCATGGTTTCACAGCACAACATCTGGAAATCTACAGAGCCGAGAAATGACTGCATTCCAGCCCTGTGTTACAGCCCAGTGTCTAGGAACTGCGAGGGCCGCAGTGCTGACAGAGGGCTGGGTTGCCTCTGGGTGGAAGGGATAGCTCAGTGATTTGAGCATTGGCCTGCTAAACCCAGGGTTGTGAGTTCAATCCTTGAGGGGGCCGTTTTGGGGATTGGTCCTGCTTTGAGCAGAGGGTTGGACTTAGATGATCCACTGAGGTCCCTTCCAACCCTAATAATTTATGATTCTATAAAACAGCTGGGCCTACAAGATTCTCCTCTGTCATATGACTGCATTGTGTCAGCAACCTCACTGCAAGACACCCAAGAACTGACAGCAACCAAGCACGTCGAAGAGAAAGCCAAAGGAGAGAAGTGGGAGGAGATGGATTGGGACTAGTGGCTGGAGACAGAGGGCTGGAAATGGCACGAGGGCAAAGCTTTGGAGGACAAGTAGCAAGAGGCAGGCGGGTGGAGAGGAGAATGCTGTGGGGGCCAAAGGAGGTGGGTTTCTGGCTTACGAGCCAGGCTCTGGGCTGAGAGTCAGGACTCTTGTCAGATTGCGAGGAGAGGAAGATTTTTCACAGAGATGTAGGAAGCGTGGGGGAGATGTTAGGAACTGGTGGCAAGGGGGAAGGATGGGAGGTTCCTTCAAACCCAACTCTGAGGCCTCTGCCAGGGTAGGCAGGTCCATAGTTGCAGGGGTGCAATCAGCCCAAAAGGAACCCCCAGCTTCATCCATGAAGCAAGGCTACCCCCGTCATTCCTGCTAATGTCTTATCTAATCCACTCCAGAATCCGTGCCGGGACGGCACCTCAGCCATCGCCCTTGGGAGTCAGTGCAAGCGCCTGGCAGATCTCATCCTTTGAACGTTTCCATTGTCTCCTGTCCTCTCATCTTCTGAAGGGAGGCTCCCTTCAGTCCAGCTTCTCAGCCTTTTTCCTTGGCCCACCCTGCCCGATGGAAAGGGGCCTTTCTCTCCTTCCCCCATTGCTCCATGCCAACCTTCCCTTGTGATCATTTCACAGCTAGCCACTCTTAGCCCAACACCACACGAGCTGCAAAACCTGTCACCTGCCAGACCTAGAACAGATACAGCAGCCAGGGCAGGCTGGCTAAGAGCAGGGGGGATGGAACAATTGGTGCTGTGGTGGGGGTGCTGAGAGCCAATGAACCAAAACTATAAACCCTGGATACGATGGGAACCACTTCAAGCGGGGTTGGGGTGGCAGCACCCACAGCACCTGCACCTCTGGCTAAGAGGAAGCCTTGGGGACAAGCGGTAAATATCCTGCTTGCCACATGGGCTTGCTGATATTCTAGTGGTGAGTGGGATTATCCTGGTCTATGTCAGAGTAGAGCCCAGGGCTCCACTGGATGAGAACCCCATTGCACTAGGCACAGAGTGAGAGAAAGCCTCTGCCCTGGCACCCTTACAATGGAACTAAGCAGGATCGGCCCAGGGCGAGATGGGAAACAGAGGCACAAAGATGACATGCCTCTCCTGGATTGGGGCAGAGTTGAGAGGAGAATGCCTGGCTCCCAGGCTAGTGCTCCAGCCACTAGATCCGTTGCCAGACGAATGGACAGCTGGAGCTTGTAAAGAAAGAGCTGCCCCCCTACAAGAGTAGGGCAGACAGAGCTGTGCGCTGGCTTAGCAGACCCCTAATAGGGGCAGGAGAGCATTTAGAAATGGGTCTCCTGGCTCCTAATGCCCTGCTGCTCCCCCACCCGAGATCTACCCACGCCGGGTTCGCCAGGGTGCAGCGGGACCCGAGGCACGGGCAGTCCAGCGAGCAGAGGGTTAAACGGCCCTGGCTTCCCTGCACTTTAGACGTCACTGCTGTCTTAGGAGGGGAGGGGGGAGCAGTGGTCTATGGTGGTCTTTGTGGTGCATTTTCTACTGACAGCAGCAGCTGCTGCCCTGAGCCTGCTTTCATCCGCGAGACACACGCTCGCTCACACACACCCAGGGGCCGGGGCGGCTGAGCACCCCAGCCGCGCCTCACTCCTCCTGGGCTCTGCAGAAGACGGGGATCCAGCCTCCATCCTCACAGCTGCCTTTCCCTGAGAGCCGGGCTGGCGAGCGGTGAGTGCCAGGGAAGGAGACAAGGGGTGGGCAGCAAGGCTGGGTTGGGTGCAGAGCCCTGGAGCATCTGGCGTTTGCAGAGCCCGAAGGAAGCTGCCCGCTGGGGGCTCCCCTGGAAAGCAGCGGGACAGCTCCCCGGGTCTGTCGGGGGGAGAGTCCCTGTTCAACAATCCGCCTCCTGCCTCCACTGCACCCCTCAACTCTCTTTGCATCAGGGTGGGTCTCTCTGTCCCCACGGCTACCGACGCCAGGCTTGCCACCTGCCAGCCAACCCTGTCTGCAGAGTTCGCGCTGCTCTGCCCCTGCGCTGGGTGGGAGCTGAAGGTGACTCCATGCCAGGCACGGTCGGCGCGCAGAGGGGCTAGGGAGGGAGTCCGTGCTTTTTGCAGGCAAGCTGGGTCCTCCTCCCACCCTGCACACAACGGGCCCCTCCAAGGAGGGGAGAGGGTCTCGTTCTGTAAGCTGGGGGTCGGTGCATCCCCCGCTGCCGACAGCTGGGTGCTGCATCTCCCGCCTCAACTCCCCTGCGGTAAATTCTCCTGCAGTAGCAGGCGATGAGAGAGGAGAGCGCGCTGCCCAGCTTGGCACTGTGGTGCAGGCTGAGCACTCTGGCTTGGGAGCCGGCTTTCTCTCTCCCTCTCCAACTGTGTCAGGGTCCGAGCAGCTCCTCTGGGGTCCATGGAGACCTTTGCCACAAGTTCCCAGAAGGGCCGGGAAGGAGGCTGCATGGAGGTACCAGCAGCCTGGCTGGTAGGAGAGTGGCCCTTTGCCTGCTCTGGCCAAGGGTGGGCAAGACCCACCAGAGTGCTACTGTCAAGCAAAGTGAGTCTGAGGACAGGGGAACGGCGTGCCATTGTGCCCATCCCTGTTACCTTACCTCCTGCTTCTGGCAGCTCCCAGGACCCAGAGATGCGCCCCCCCCCTTCCCAGTAGAGCCCAGCATCCATCTCCCAAAGTGGTGGGAGATGGTTGGCCTGTAGCTGCCTTCTCTTGATCAAAGGGGCTTCTTGCTGGTGAGGGTGACTTCCAGCTGTTGTTGTGGTGCCTTCTTCTGGGCCAGTGCCTGGGTCCTGGCTGGCCTGGAGATTTGGACAATGGAGGCAGCTTCTGGGAGGGGTGAGAGAATTTCAGGTAATGCAGTGAAATTCATTCCCAGGTTGCCTTCCAGGAGTGTTTATTAAACTCCTGCAAAACAAGATCTGGGAAGGAGGAGGCCTGACTGGGGTTAATCTAGCTCTGCCCTTGCTGGGATCTGGGTGGGGGGACATTGGGCATGAGGAGAGGATCAGGCCACTCGGAGCTTCCACTTCTCCAGTGGGTTTGCAGCTTGTAGATTCTCATCTCTGTGCTGTGTCTGATGGGAATGTGCCAGCATTCTGGTACCTAGGTATCCTCCATGGCTTAGCTTGCTGGCACGATACAGGGGAGTTGGATTCAAATTCAATGATGCAGGCTTTCAGGCTCAATGCACCACTTCCCCCGAGCATCAGCAATAAAGCAATACAGCCCAAAACTACATGCAAATAAGTCAGGGTCCCTAAAGGACAAGGACATAACTGCATTTCTGGCCCATCCCAGCAGAGGGATTTCTTCAGACAGAGGTGGTCCACTGAGGGAGCCCTGCTCACCGGCCTTGGGACAGGGTGGTCAGGGCAGGGTGGAGGATGTGCAGACCAGAAATGAACAAACATGAAGATTGCCAAGAAAGGAGGGTCCATCCATCCACATCAGGGGGCTTTGATGGAATATTCTAGACCGAGGTGGCCAAACTTACTGGCCCTCTGAGCCACCTACGACAATCTTCAGAAGTTCAAGAGCTAAGGCACAGCTGCTGGGAGCCAGGGGCTGGGGCTTCAGCCTTCCACAGGTACCCCCTTCCACGGGTAGAAGCCCCTGCCACACCACCCTGCTGCAAGGCAGAGATCCTGAGCTCTCCCCCCACCGCCCCAGTCCGGTAGGTGAAGAATGGGAGGGTGTGGGGGGCTCTGCAAGCCCCACTTTAATGGTAAAAGAGCCACATGTGGTTCGTGAACCACAGTCTATAACAGGGGTGGCCAAACTAAGCCCTGGGCTGTTGCCCTCCTCACCTGGGCAGAGGCTGGTCCTTGGCTAGGCAGTGGTGGCGGTAGCCAGGGGTGGTAGCATGAAGGTTTCCAGCAGCAGCTCCCAGAACGCCAGCTAAGGTGAGCAATGGCTGCAGCTGCCGCTCTGCGCTAGAGAAGTGGGGCGAGCCCAGTAGACTCCAGGCCCCCGTGGCTTGCAGGGATCCACTGAAATGCCTCCATTTCCCTGAGCAGATCTGAAGGGAGTAGGGCTGACCAGGGGTGGGACGGTATGTTGGGATGGAGAGGGAGTCAGCTGAGTTCCAAGTGGCCTGTCTAGCAAATGCTTCCAATCTGATGTGTAACGGGCTTACTGTGTCTCTGCCAGGGGGTCGCTCACAGGCTGCCCTCCTGGCTTGTCTTGGGCTCCTCTGCCGAGCCTGCTCCTTTACACTCTCAGGGTCACACACTCTTCACTTGTGCAGCTGGGATGCCCTGCCCCACCCCCTGGAGGGTGGGGAGGGCTGGGGAGCATCACCAGCCGCTCCTGGGGGGAGGGAGGGGGGCTTTTGAAAAACTGAAATCCTTTGCATCTGCTCTTCTGTCATCTCTGCGCTCCCTGGGTCCTGGAGCATTGCTGGGCGCGGGGCTGGAGAAAACATCTCCAAACTCAGCTGGCTTGAAGGGGGATTATACCCCAAATGCCTCTGTCTTCAGGATCTTACTCAGAACAGCCCCTTGGGGAACGGGAGATAGGTCTTCCCCACTCACCCCCACAGCCATAGCCTTCCCTCTCCCCCATATTTGTATGCAGCTCCCATCAGACACATTCAGTGCACTGACAGGAGCAGACAGGGAAAGCAGGTGTTTACTGGGCAGCGTTAGCGCTGGCTGCATCCAGCCTCGACTGTACTCGATGGAGCACGGACACCTCCAGTCTGTGCTATAGCTGTTTTTCTGGTAGGTCCATCATTATACTGCCCTTGACCTGATCCCCATGCAGTCCCTCCTAGATCCTGGCCGATTTCAGATGCCCGGAGTTCAGTAGTTCCAGTCCCATCCCTGCTTTGAGTGGATGAGACGTTAGCAGGTCAGCTCCGTGACGCTTCCGCTGGAAATTCCCATGCTGCAGACTGGGGCTACCAGCCCAGCCTAGCCCCTTTCACCAGCACTAAATTCACATGCACAAAGGATAGAATCTCGGACTGCGCCTGGGCTGAGCCCGCCAAGTCGATATTGCCTTCGGGCTGGTCCTGTCGAGTCCATACGCTGCTATAGCACAGCTCCTCTGATTCATCCTGCTCTTGGATTGGGGCTCTCCACTTTTCACTGACTCTCCTCTGCTGTCACTATTGCCCTTGAATTAGCACCATGTCTTGGGGCCGCGCTGACATTCCCAGGCTCTGCCTTCCATTTGTAGGGCTCTGCTCTGCCCGTCTCTGCTGGGACCGCACTGGCCTGCTCTGACCGCCCCCCACCCCCCCCACCGGTGCACCTCCTTCATTCCGTCTTCACTCGGCTTTGTCCATTGTATGCTGCACCCAGACACCTTTGAACCAGTCCGCTTCTTGCCCTATAACCGAGCCCATCGGCTCAGGCCTGTGTCGCTTAGCTCCCTGGAAAGCCCTGCGAAGACAAGCCACAGCGTGGTTAGCAAAGGTCAGGTCTGTGCGTCTCCTCCTCCCTTTAAACTGCCTTGCCTGCCCCTCGGGCACAAATTGGCATTAAATATTCATGTGTTGATTTAAAGCGTTTCATCTCAGAGACAAACCCCTCGGTTCCCGGGGTCTCCGTGTGAGGAGGGAGCGGCACAGAATGGAGGCTGAAACCCTGTGCCACCTCCCCTCGCCCCTTTGTGCCATGTGAGCGTCGACCCTGCAAAACCAGCAGCAGCACCGCTTCCTCGGTGCTGGATCCCAAGGGTGGGGGTGGGACGGCTGCTGGAGTGAAGCGCCTGGGAGTGCATTCTCCCAGCAGCAGCTGCCCCACTAACCCCTTGGAGAACATCCCGCATGTCCCACTTGTCATTCTGCTCGTACCTTCTTCCTTCCGCATCCACTGGTTCTGTGACTTTCTCCTCTTTCGCCTCCCCACTGTCTCACTCCCTCTCTTCTCCTCCTCCACTTCCCTTCTCTGGCACCTACCCTCCCCCCTGCTCTCCCCTCCCCTCTCTCCAGTTCTCTCTTCCTCTGGGGAGTTCCGCTCCTGCATCCTCAGTCTGCCACGAGCCCTCTCCAAGCAAGGCTCCTGGGTGCTGTTTGCTGTGCCAACCGGCCCGTACTGAGGGCATCTCTACCGTGTTCTTTCTTCGCTAACACAGGGCCCCAGAGACGTCCGGTAGAAAGATGTGCTCAGTGCAAAGGGGAATGAGGGGCCACGTAAACCCATGCGGGTAGCACCTTTCTGTAGACTGAAGGTACATCAGAGACGTACCTGCAGAGACGGGCACTGGCTGGTACAGCAGGTTCCCCCAGGTTTTCAGTTCATCACACTGGTGATCAGCCAGCAGTACAAACCGTGGGACACTCGTGAGGTCCAGATCATGGACTCTGAAAATAAGCTACAAAATAATGCAGTTCTGTAGCTAATTACCAATGCCTGGTGCCTGCGTTACTTACCTTTCCCTTGAGGGCCTCAAAGGGCTTAGCAAGGATGAATTAATTACACCTCCCAGCAGTCTTATGAGATGCACCCCTCAGTAAGTACTGTCATCCCCATTTTACAGCTGAGGAAATGGAGGTACAGAGAAATGAAGTGACTGGGCTGAGATCACACAGCAAGTCAGTGGTAGAGCCAGGAACAGAGCCCAGGAGTCCTGGCTCCCAACTCTGATTCCTGGAAGAAGCGTTCCCCACACATGGCAAAGCCTCAACTCAGCCACTGAAGTAAATTAAGCGGTGATTTCTGAGGCAGGGACTTGTAAAGAGATTTAGCCCAATGCCCTTTTCCTTCTACAATGTCCTCTGCACACTGTGTACTTGACTGAGCAATTCACTCCCATCCCAGTATTATATCCCCTAGCAGGGAGCAGCACCCACTGGGCAGGGCAGGGCAGACCTGTTCAGCTGGCAGCTGCATGCCACAGGCCCCGAGAACCCTCCCTCTCTGGGGGTTTCATTCTCCTCTCCAACAGGCAGAGATGCCCCCCCACACTACCATCAGGGACACTCCTACCATCCGTAAGAGGAGCAGGACCTGCCTTATCTGGCATCCAGACCAAGGAGAGGGCCTGCCCCTCCTGCCCCCCTCAGACAACCAGCTCCATAAACAGCTCCGTCCTCTCCATAGGTCACTCCTTCCTCCTGGTTTCTGCTCTGTCATCTGCAGCTGGAGCCTCCGCTCCCCTGCCGTGCCCAGCACCTAGCGCTGGCTGCTGCAGTGCTTCAAAAGGAGACAGCCAGCCAGGGGGGTTCTGGGATGTAGCAGAGACCCAAAGGCAGACAACAGAGCAGACGCAGAGACAGCCTTTGAAGGTACCAGGGGACGGATGGCGGGAGGGCGCAGAGCAGCTTCAGACAGCCCCATCTGTGCTCTCTTGCACTATTCTGCGGCCATCCCCAGGCACTTGGCATCTGGAGTGGAGTTTGGAGCTCCAGCCCGGCTGACCTTTCCCCACAAACTTCACTCAGCCAGACCACAGCTTCTCAGCTACCCCTGCTGAGGTCGGTTGTCTGAATTTGCAACACTCCGCTGGAAAAGACATGGTTTTTAGTGCCTGAGGGATCAAATACTGTGGTGAATCTTCCCTCCTCCCCTGTTCCCCCCCAGCTCCCTGCCTTCCTAGCTTTAATCTCCTTCAGTTCCCACCTCAGACATTTTGGAGGCGGCCTGACAGAACTCTCAGAAGAGATAATGAATCCACTAAACCCCCTCTGGCGGCAGTAAACCCCCACCACCGCAGGCAGAGCAGAGCCAGAGGGGATTGTATACAGGCTCTGGAGAGCGAGCCCCCCTTTCCTTTCAGAGCCTTGTGGGAATTGGGAGAGACTGACTGGGTCTAAAATCACTCAAAGGAGAGTAATTGCTCTGTGGCGTGGAAGGGCCGTTAGAGAGACGAGATCATTCTTCCTCCTCACCTTCGCCTTTTAAACTGTTATTTATTCATCGAGGATCTTGCTAGAGCCTGGATTCCTGCAGCATCCCTCTGCATATGTAAGAACCAGTGCGTGGGACATAGACAACACATGGGCGCAGACCGTCAGAAGTATTTAGGATCCTAACTTCCACCGGTTTGGCGCCTAAATCCCTTTGAGTCTAGGCCTGGGTTTCTGGTGGCCTTAGATCAAAGGACGGCAACCAAGAACAATGTGCTGAGGAGAGACCAGAGCCCACTAGAAGCTGAAGAAACATTTCAACAGTGAAGGGGGAAAAAAACATTCTGGCTGCTTCTTCATCTCTTTGCACTGCCCTAGAATTGCCTGCAGCACAGCCACAGAAACAGGCCCACTGAGAGAAATTTGGGGGCCGGCATATCATGTACCTTAACTTTTAAGGCCAGAAGGGACCACTCTGGCCATGTACTCTGATCGCCCATAAGCCATAGATGGTTTGCACCGAGTTGGGTTTCCGAGAAATCCACCCATTCCAATAAAGCTCCTTGCTTCTCTAATGGGGAGAGGGATACTGCAGACATTTGTTTCCATTCATGCTTGTTTGAACCTTTAAAGGGATTTTCTTTAGCTGCATTTGCTCCTCATTTTCAGACAAACATCTGGGCAATTTTCCTAGCAAAAGTGGCCGATGGAAAGGGCATTTCAAAGCCAGAGTACCTGCAGACACCAAATCGTAAATTTGCACACGCACATATGTACACGACAGAACCATTCACCTGCTGATCCAATCAGAGTAGAGAAACAATCCCATGCGACCTTTCTTACCAATCCCAGCAACGCTGGAATTTGGACTTTGTATTTGGTCCAGAAAGCAAGCCCATTGGAAGAGGCATGGATGGAATCAGCCAGACTCACCATCAGATGGTGGATAAAAGAGGCTGAATATGGCTCATAAATTATTCCTTGCTACTTATTTATTCAACTCTGGCTTCTGCCACATAAAATCCATTAAAAGCTGGACCTGTTGGGATGGGAAGGGAGAGAACAGGGCTCTCCCAAAGCACCTGGCATAAACTCGGTAAAAGCTTGGTGGGCCCAGGTACTCCCACTGAGGCAGAGAACAGGTCGGCTTTGTAAGAACAGAGTTAGCCCTGCCCCTTCCAACAATTGCTAGGGCACCAAGCAGCAGCCCAGCCCTGCCCCTGCAGCTCCCACACTGCAAGATCCCTACAAGCCACCAGAGCCACGCAGAGAGATTCCAGATGGGGAATTCACCTCGGTGTCAGCAGGGCACTAAAATCTCCTGGAGCAGGCGGGGTTGGGGATTCGTTCTGGGCTCCTGGATTATTTAATGAAGTGGTTTGGGGTTTGTATTTTTTTTTTTAAAAAAAAACAACAGAGAAAGAAATAATCCATATGTAAAAAAACCCAAACCTCCGCGGAGAAGGCACTAGTCCCACCACACCCCTATCCACGCTCCAAAACCATCCAGCAGGCCGTTTGCACATACCACCAACCTACTTGGAACCAAGCTGTCCAGCTCTCCCGTTTCGCTAATCCTGGGTTTACCCTCAGGCCTTCTTCTATCACTTTATGGGATAAAATGGGCTGGTTCTGCAGGAGCTGAGCGCTTGTCACTTGCTCAGGGATTGAAGAAAAGAGCGGGCAATTCCCTTCCCATCCCCGGAGCTTCAAACAGAGAGCTTAGGGCCTGGCCCTGGGCAGGGACAGACCGTGCTGCATCAGCTGCTGCATTACGGTTTAATGAGGAGTGTCAGATAGTTTACAGGGCCTGTGGAGGTATTGAGATAACAAAAAAAAAACCAGGGCCTCTTGGAGATTTAAGGTTCCCGTTAATTTAGTGCTTCTGAATATCAGCACTGGCTTCTAATTTGACAAAGAGACGGCTGTTCTTTTTCAGGTTATTTTAACTCCGTAGCGAGCCACAGACAGAAAAATACCACGTCTGGAGTGGTAGGTTAGTTTGTCATGGCAACCTGAGGCAGAGGCTCATGGAACTTAATTGGTGTGCAGGGATGGCCAAAAAAAAGACCCTAAGTGGAGGAACTAGATGACTCAGGGGACTGGAGGGGGACATGGAGACTGTCCCCCTATGTGGCTAGTTCAAATCCAACCCAGTTCTGCAGGAAGTGAAAGTTATCCCCACATATTGTGGTAGCACCTACAGGGATAAAGCCTCATCTTGCTAGGCGCTGTAAATGCTGATAACAAAAATACAGCCCTTACCCCAAAGCGTTGGCAATTGAAGATTAGAGACAACAGGTGGATCCAACAAGCAGACAAGGGGTAGCACAACAGCCATTTGGTGACATCTGTCTACCTGTTTATACCACAGCACAGCATCTGGACGTGACGTGCAAATCAACAGTTGCATGCATGAACATCCTCTGCCCGGTCTAGACTCCTCCCTGCTCCAGGAGCAGCTGGAAAAGCTTTGAAGTGGTAGTTAGCACCTCTGGGAGAGGTGCTGCCTGGAAGACTCAGTCACAGCAGCCAGCACTGCATTGTGAGAGCTGAGATCTGTGGTCATCTCTCACCTCCTCCAAGGGAGTTCCCACAGCTTCAAACCCGCTCACAAGACAGACCTGTCCCCAGCGCTGTTGTGCTTAATGCCGGGGGGTCCGCAGCTTTATGGAGGCTGCGAAATGAAGCTGTCAAGGGAGGATGTGGTCTCTGAGTGAAAGATGTTGTGTTAGGTAGGGAGGGCTGTTACCACAGAGTGGCCTTCATGAGAAAAGCCAGGATTGTGAATATGCCCCTCTGCATGAGGAGACTGCCTAGCAAGAGAAGCACAGGGGGTGGTGGGCTCTTGGATCCAGATTGTCGAAGGTATTTGGGTGCCTAACTCCCAGCTGAACTGGGCACCTACATGCTTTTGAGGCGCCGAGCCTTGGTGACCAGCAGTGTTGAGAGCTGGACCAGCTGCTGTTGTTTTGAGGTCAGTGTGGCCGTTTCTGATGGATCACTGTGACCAGCTCATCATCTGCGTTCCCATTATCCCCTACCTCTCGGAGGCAGAAGGCTGGTAACGCCTCGGAGGTGAGATGGTTAGGATCCGTGGTAATAACTACAATGGGCTTTGGATCAGGAAGCTCCCCAGCTGAATTTGCTCATCGTCCAGTTGTCTGCCCAGAAATCTGCTGCAGCAAATCTCTTCCCTAAGATGACGGCACAGCAAACTTTCATTGAGTGCTCCCAGGACGTGCGATTACCATAAAACGGCTCAGACGCAGGGTGGGAAGAATCAACCACAGAGGGCCGACCTGATCAGCCGAAAAAACAACCAGTTCACATTAGAATGTAAATGAATAGAAAGTCAGTGTCTGAACTGGGAGAAAAACCAAAGTCATGCACACCCAGATCCAACCATGTGGACACCCATCAACGCTGGAGATACTTAGCCAACACCGAGAGATTGGAGTCCCGTCAGTCCATGTTTGGAAAAGACTGGCCCTATCTCTGGGCTGCCCTATCCATGTATTGGAAGGTGTGGGGGCATTACCAAAAGATGCAGAGCTCCACGTCAGGTTGTGGGGACGACCCTAGACAGAGAGGCTTCTGGAGGGGTGTGATAAGCATGCACAACTGGGGGAATCCATACCCAGGAAAGATAAATGTCTATCAGGGATGGTGTAGACAGTATTTGGTCCTGCCATGAGGGCAGGGAACTGGACTCGATGACCTCTCGAGGGCCCTTCCAGCCCTAGAATCTATGAATCTATAAGGTTCCTGCATGTGTTGCTTGGCAGAGACCTCACAAACCTGTAAGCCAGCCCTGAGGACACGCTCCCCAGGTATTTGGGGATATACTGGTGTCCGGTAGGAGCTAGAGGGATGCAGCTATTTGGCTGGCAATTCAGAGCACAGTAATTAAAGCAACTTCCTCACTCACGCACTTTTAGTGCCCCTGGAACTGAAACCAAAGGAGATGCAAGAAAGGGAGAGAATGGAAAAGAGAGAGGAAGAAAGGATGGCAAAACTGGCAGCAATGGAAGACCTCCACCCACCCATCATATTTTTATAATGCACCCCTCACCCTGGTAACTAGTTTGCAGCCTCAAAGTTGAAGTGTGAATCCTGTGTTACGGGCACGACTGGAAGTTACCAAAGTTAGAAATGGTTAGTTGGTGGGGAATGCAAAATGCAACATTTGTTTCCAACCACCCGGTACATCCTGTGGACGTCAGGAAAGAGCGAGGCTCTTTTTCTAGCTTCCCTTGCAGCCCTTTCGAAACAGCGACCTAGCACTTTTTCTTGCTCTTGTGGTTTGTTTACATGGTGTCTGCCATTCAGAAAGCAAAAGCAGAAGGCCGGCTAAAGACTTTCCTGAGACGAGACTACTGGCTGGTTGGAGGGTGGTTCGTTAAGCACCGTTCTCAGCAAGTGACCTGAAATAACTGCTGCAGTGCAGGCCAGTTCTCAGGCAGGGTGTGGGGAACATTTGGAGCCAAGCCCCGTGGAGGATTGCGAAGAAATGAAATGCTCTGTCATGGCTAAAAGTCTCCCTCCAAAGTGTCTCCACTCAGGTATTCCTCCTTGCAAGAAAAGACAGCGACAGAGAGCATCAGCCTTCTCAAACGTGGGTGCCATAATGTGGATCCACATGGCCCCCTTTGCATAGAACTCATCCACGGAGCTCCCTGGTGACATGGAAATCCCTCTTCAAGACCCACTTCGGCTGTGCTGCTTGTGCCTGTTGTTGTTCCCCTTCCTCTAACCAGGGTCTGGCTTGTCTGTCCTTGAAGCAGGGACTGTCCTTCTTTAGTGTTTGAAAAGCACCTACCATACTGCGTGCACCCCCATAAATAAACCAGAGGCACCTAAATCCATATTCAAGTACCTAAATCAATGGCCTGATTTTCAGCAGTGCGGGATGTTGGCAGCTCCCACTGGTACTCAACACCTCTGAAAATCAAATTATCTAGGTGTCTAAGCGCAGGTGGAGGTGTTTAACTTAAGGGACCCAGCTGTGAAAATGCTGGCTTGGATTTTTACTCGCCATTCGCTCTGCTTCTCTAATGAATTCATTCATTCATTTCTCCTGTTGTGTGTGTGTGTGTGTGTCCAGGCTATCGGGCTGTCTTCACACGTGGAAGAGGTCCCTTTCCACTTGGGTAAGGGCAGTTTGTTCAGGTAACTGACCGTGGTTATGGTATGGGCGGTACCCAAGTTGATAGTCGAGGTGCTGGCAGTCATGGTGGTGGGAACCGGGTGGTGCTATTGTCTCTGACAGGGCGGTGTTAGCAAGGACGATGAGAGTGGTTGAGATGCCCAGGGGGAAGGTTATACTGGTTTGAGAGCAGTGGCAATCCAGCTGTTAGGGCAGCTGATGCCCTTGTCCCATTCGCACACACGAGGAAACAGAATCAGAGTCAATTCGGTTTAACCCCATCCAAGGTAACACTCACAGCTGTTAGTTTCACAGAATTGCTCTTCCAGATGGCAGAGGGCAGTGGAGGGCAGCTGCTCCAGACTGCCTACGGCCCAGTGCCCTCGATTGGGAACGCTGCCCCCACTCAGCCCAAAGCCTGGTGGGTATGGTGCAGATGCCCATGACCCGTTAGAGGGCTCCAAAGCCACAGCAGCAGCTGTCGCAGCGGTTCCTTCACACAAAAAGGGCACTTTCAGAACTGCCCTTAATTAACAAGCATCTATGCAGAGTCACCACCATGTTGGCAATTTGTTAGTTAGTTAATTAGCTTACGGAGAGCCCCATCACCACGGCAGCGAGGTGCTCGTTAAGGCATTCAAAAGGGCATCTTGCAGCCAAACCGCACATGCCAGGGAGCTGGTGTCAGCAAAGCTAATACCAGGGTCGAGGAGACTTTCGAGGCTGGAAGTGGTGGCAGCGATGCCGGCGTGGCTGATTATTTGGCAGGCGCGAATACCCATGCAAAGGCTGACGGCGCTGGTAGCAACGGTGCCAACAGTGCTGCAGTAGAGAGGGTGGCAATGGATTCTGCAGGGCTCCTGGAAACCTGTTAATGGCAGAGCAGGAAAGAAGCCATGGGCGAGTGATAACCTGGGAACAAGCTTCTCCATTCACATACAGCGCCACTCCGCTGCCCCCCCCCACGGTGTAATGCCACTCAGAAGGCAAATGACGAAGGGAAGGCAGCCTGCCTAAGATAACTTGGCCTGGAGAGACAAATGGCTGGGATGGCATTTGCTGGGGCTCTCTTGTGCTTTAGAGTGGGAAGGTGCCAGGATGAGCTGTAGTGCTGCCAATCTTCAGCCTGGCTGAGGGCAAAGCTCCGTCCTGGAGGGGATTATTCAACACTTGGCATTCGAGACAAGCACTGAGATGCAGCATGGGTGACACCCTTGTATTTCAGAATGGTGCCCATGAGGCTCTGGCATTGGAAAACATCTGTGTTACCTTGGATCTACTACAGCATAACATAACATCTGGTGCCAGCTCCTCAGCTAGCGCAAACTGGCTTATCAACTGTGGAACTACACTGATTTCCACCAGCTGAGGATCTGGCCCTGGGGCGTTACTATGCCCCCATTACAACAGCATCCGGGAACATGCAGAGATGAGGGATGGCTGCATCAGGTTTGGTATCTTACCACTGGGAGAGACAAGAACCATCTCTACAGGGCAGTGTCTAGGAGAACGAATAATTTGCCTCGCCTTAAAATTTTTGTCAAGACCTCATTTAATTCTCCAGCAAGACAACAACATCCCCAGAAGGGACACAAGCGATTTAGTCCAAAAGGAAACCAGGCTTTATTTTGCGAGAGCTGTTTGAATAAGGAGTCAGACCCTGGTAGCCTTTACTGTAAATAAAATCCCTTTGCACTGTGTATTACAATTCCGGCCTGGCCTCTGAAGAAGTGAGCTGTAGCTCACGAAAGCTCATGCTGAAATAAATTTGTTAGTCTCTAAGGTGCCACAAGTACTCCTGTTCTTTCTATCAGTACAATGTAACATCACTTCTTCGCCAGGAGGTCAGGAGGAAGAGGATGGGGTCAGCGCCCGGGGGCGAAGAAGAATCCACAACAATACCTTTTTTTCAAGGGACAGCTTTCTAATAGGGTCCTCGTGCAAAGTTGAGGGCTCCCTTCTTGTCCTGGAGAACACGGCAGCCATCTCAAAGTTTTAATGAGGCGGCTCTCTGGCTGGGTAGCTGCTGCCTTGCAGTTGCTCAGAGGCCTTCCCAGAATGTGTTTCTCTAACCCAGGAGAGGGATGATTTGCCGCGCTGAGCTGGGTGCAAATTGCATCATGAACCCTAAGCCCTGTTGGATCTTCCGCCGCATTAATTAAACCCAAGCAGTCAGACTGTTACATGCAAAATCTAGCTTGAATGGGAAACGTGCGGCCCAAAGAGACAAAAAGAAAACCCTAATCCAGGGCTGATGCTTCCTCCACCTCTTACCCACGAGTGAAAGAATGAATGAGAAAGCAGCTTTGGGGAAGGCATAAGGGGAGGGCTTTGTTCTGCCCTTAGCTACACCAATCTGAAGGAACACCACCAGTGCCTCTGAGAATTTGACTCAGAGGACCAGGCATAACTTTGGGCCAGATCCTGCGGTCTTTTGCTGAGCAAACCAGGTGTCGGCTTGCAGGGGAATTCCTCCTCTCCCCACCCTGGGGATGATTTTTTTCTTACCTACAGCTCGGTGCAATCTGTTCCATTGGGACTGTGGGCCCCAGTGACAAGTCTGGCCTGCAGGGATGATGCATCAAGATCAAGGATGGGAGCAAGGGGTGGGGGTGGGGATGGATATCACCCACACAAAACCCAGTGATGGAATTTTAACCAAGGCCCCCCACCACCACATCACTGATCCACCCCCGTCTACATCAAGCAACTAGCAGGTTGGTGATTATGCAGAGAGCTCGCCACAGACACAGGACCCAGTGCTGTTCCCATTAAAGTCAATGGAGCAGCTGGGGGTAGGAGAAGCCATGGTTTCCTGTCTTCACACGTTGTCTCTTGACTTGTATATAGGCTCTATGTTCTTTGGGGCAGGGAATGTCTTTGTGTTCTGTTTCAGAATAGCAGCAGTGTTAGCCTGTATCCGCAAAAAGAACAGGAGTACTTGTGGCACCATAGAGACTAAAAAATTTATTTCAGCATGAGCTTTCGTGAGCTACAGCTCACTTCTTCGGATGCATAGAATGGAACACACAGACAGGAGATATTTATACATACAGAGAACATGTTCTGTGTCTGTACAGAGCCTAGCACAAGGGGAAGCTTGGCCCATGACTACGGCTCTTGATTGCTACTGCAATATAAATTAATAGTAATTATAATCATCTGGTGACTTTACCCTGGTTGTTGCTTAGGCTGTATTCTGAAGCCAACTCTGATGTCAGGTTCCTCGTTGGTTTCCTCATTACCAAATGCCATTTTCCAGGGGGCACCGGTCCTTCGTGGCAGCCCTGCTAACTGGAAACATGCATCTTTAAAATAGCAAAGAGTAACAATCCCATATACCAGCTGCGGCTCGAGCGTCCACTGTAAATCTCTGGATGACGAGAGATTTTCTCCTCTGGGTCTGATGACTTGTGCGACCTGCTGGGGATGAAAAACTCACCTATGCAAACAGGCATAAATCAGGGAAAACCAATGACTTGGAGATGTGTTTGGGAATTTAGTTCCATGTCATTGGAAATAAACAAACAATCTCACCCAATCCAGTTGCAGTCAGTTTTCTAATAAACGATAGACAGAGGGGTAAGGACAGTTCAGGCACTAGCTTAGGACCTGGGCTTGGGTCCCTGCTCTGCCACAAACACCTGGTGTGACCTTGGCTAGTCACTTAGCCTCTTGGAGCCTTAGTTCCCCACCTGTCCCATGGACTCCTGGTACTTCCCTACCTCACAGGGATGCTGGGAAAAGCTCGGATAATATGGTATCAGGGACCATATAAGAACCTAAGGCTACATCTCCACTGCACCCCACTACACCTCGCAGGGAAAAGCAGGTGGCTTTCATGCTGTAGTGTGTAGCTACACGCAGTCGGTGAAAGGCTCTGGTGGGGGAAGGCAGTGAGGAAAGCCCAGCAGTGGGGAGCTACCGGATCCTTTCCCTGCTGCCGGAGTCCTTCCCTGGCAGCAGAGTGGCAGTGGGACACTACACTGTTTAAAATGGCAGTGCAGCACCGGGCAGACACTGCTTGGGTGTGCAGAGGGCTGTGCAGGGTACACACCCACAGGGCTCAGTTGTGTCCTAACTCTATTCAGCTATGCAATGCCTCACCATCTACATTGCTATCTATACCTGTGCTTGGGGGCGTGGGTGTAGTGCAGGTACCCAACACGCCACAGAAAGGCCCAGGCACTGTCGCCGAACCTTAAGATAGATGCTGGGCTAAATTCGCCCCTGGCATTGCTGTATCAATATCAGTGGAGTTACACCAATGACAAATTGGACCCAATGTAGTGAGGAATGATTTTTTTTTATTATTGTTATTTTGTAAAGAAATTAAACTCCCCATAAAAATAAAACTCACCCTCCACTGGTTGATTTTTGGGCGGCGGGAGGGCATTTTGCACCTGGGTCAGCGGCAAATTAGAGCATGCCGAAGAGGGCGTGTTGTTTAAGACACATAGCTTATGGCAGCCCGCTGGTGAATTCCGGCTGTCCTGGGATCTAGAACACAGGAAACGAGCAATCCGATATTAACTGCTGGGGTATCCGGGGAGCTGGTGGTGGAAATAGCTGTAGTCTGTTTCAAGACTGATGCACCAGAGCCAGGGGAGTGTCACGGAGTCACCGGAGTGCTGCTCTGGACTACTGCATGCAAAGCCAGCCAGCACCCTGGGGGAGCCTCCTCTCTCGGAGCAGCCTGTCGCCAGGGCAAGAAGCTCACAAAGCTTCGACCTTCCTGGGTCTGAACTTGGAGCATTCAGCATCCCCTTCCACGCTGTGCGCTTCCCACAGTGAGTCTGCCCAGGCGGGGCTCCTGGGGAAGCCAGAGGGCCCTGCACCCCAACTCCACTGTCAGACGTGACTCTCAGCCAGCCGGTAAAACAGAAGGTTTATTAGTTGCCAGGACACAGCATGAACAGAACTTGTTAGCACAGAAATCAGTGACTTTCAGCCAAGTCCATCTTCGGGGCAGGGGAGCCCAGAGCCAGGGCTCTGGCCCTTCCCCTGCAGCCTAAGCCAGCTCACTTCATACTGCCTGGCCCCTGTCCTGCCCATTGCTCCTCCTCCCTCACTTCCCCGGCCAAGAGTCAGCTGGTCACATCCCCCTCCTGGGTCGCAGGTTACGAAGGGGCGACCACAGCATCCATGCTGGAGCAGCCCCTGCAAAAGTCACACACCCTTATTCTCACCACCTAGACATTGGTGCAATACACAGGGAAACTGAGGCACACACAGCATTCATGCAAAACAGTAAGATTCACAAAGGCTTACATTCCACATAACAAGGGAAAATCCCCACTTGTCACAGGGATCTTCTTGTGAGGCGAGGAAAATCACAAACAAAACCCAGTAGAACAATAGGAGAAATTCATAATCTCTTGGCTTCATCTCATCAAGCTTTCCAATGCACTAGCCAGGCTGAAAGGTGAATGTCCTGTCTGGAAGGACGTTTGAGTAGATGCATACCCAGTGCTTGCGGGAAAGCAGCTTGGTCTGAGGCGACCAAGCCCATGGGTGGGAAGCAGGTAGTCCCGAGTGCTAATCCTAGCTCCGCAACTTATTCACTGGACGGACCTGGGCAAGTCACTTTGCCTTCCAAGCGCAGTGTGGCTGCCTGTAAAATGGGAATCAGCCATCTGTCTCACACAGAGGTGTTGTGAGGATTAGCTAGAACGTTTCCAGGAGGTGCTGTGAATGCTATGTAAAGGCTCGGTATTATTACACAAAGACAGGGCTCCTTCCTTTCCTGGGAGGCTTCTGCTCAGATGTCAGCTGGAAGAGCTGAAGGAGATGATAGTAAAAAGAACAGATTCCTTCCATGAAAGGCTGGCTGGCTTCCAAAAGCCACCGACTGCTGGTGAAAAAAAAAACAGAGGCAAATAAGGTGAACCTTCAAGGCGCAGAGCACAGAGGCACAGGCTGCAATGCTGGCCCCACCCACAGCAGGGAGAGCCGGACTGCCCGTATGGATAACATCAGACAAATTAGAAAATGAGAGCAGGCAGTATTGCAGGAGGCAGGGCCCAGATCTTCAAAGGCGCTTAACTCTCATTGAAATCACTGAGAGCTAGGCATCTCCGTATCTTTGAGGATCTGGCCTAACACCCAAACTCTGTGCTCCATGGCTCTGGACTGTGCTGCGCTTGCCTTTATTTTGGTATTTAATGTGCCGTTATAATGACAGGTAGTCACAGAAAAGCTGACTGTGTACAAATGGTACTTTCCTTTGTAGCTGTGTGTCATCACGGGCAGATCTGGTGACCCTAGTGACAAAACTATGCTTCTAGTGCTTTTTATTCCGGTTCGGCTTGCAGAGCCGGTGCAGCTAGAGGAGACCGAGCTGGATGCGATTCCGGCTCACGCAGCATCAGGAGAATTATTAAGCTAGGCCAAGTAGCAGAATGGGTATTACTGATGATGATACACAAGACTGAGAGAATCCGGCTTGGCTTTCAGATCCCAGGGGGAGTTGACAGGGCTGGCAGCTAAAAAAAGAAATGGCTTTTGAACCTGCAAACTGAAGAAAGCTACTAAAGAATTGCTGAGACCAACCCAGACTCCACAGTGCTGCTCCCACAGAGTCATTTCAGAGTAGGAATGAACTCTCGGAGGACCTCAGGGGAGGCAGTGACCTTTGTTAAAGAGGAGTGAAGGCCGGGAAGCAATGGGATCAAATGCAATGGAAGATGTGGACAACGACTGGTCTGAATCGCTGTGTACTGACCACCTAACATTACTGGGCATTTATCTGATGCCTGCATTTTGAGATTTGCACCGGCAAGGTGTGGTCCTGAGATATGTTAACAATGCACAAGTCCCACTGATGTCGATAGGAGTTACGACATTTCACATCGGTTCTGATCCGGAAACATATTAGAACTAGAGCAGGTTGACAATTTTTGTTGAAACATTTTGTGGGACAAAAAATAGTTTTTCAACTCAACCATTTTTTGCAGAAAATTTCATTTTGGCCAACGTTTTCCAGTTTTTCAAAGAAAAACCAGAAACTGAATGCTTTCTTTTTAAAAAAATTAAAATGTTCAGTTTTCAGTAAAAAAAAAAAAAATGGTTTTCAGTAAAACAGTTTGGTTTCAGAAATTGAACATTTCTCCCAAAAACTGATTTTAAAAAAACAAAACAAAAAACAGTTTTCAAGAGCAAACATTTTTCCATTCACAATTTGAGGGGTTTATAAAAAAAAATTACATAGAATTAAAAAAACCCACATAAATAAAAAAAAAGATTCCCATAAAAAATAAATGGCATTGTTTTTACCAGCTCTAAGTAAAAAAGTTGCACTGATTAGTATTGCGCATTTGTATGGCAGTAGCTTTTGTGCCAGGTGATGTACAAACACACAACTGTTTTTTAGAATGGATTTTATAAGAAAGAAAAGAATTTGTAAGAAAGCTAGACCGAGTTATCGCATTCTGATGGCTGATAGCCCCAGCCCTTTCCCTGCGGAAAGAAGCTGCAGCTACTCCCACACATGCTGTATTTTCTCTCCTAATATTAACTATGAAATGTTAAAACTTAGCAAAAGGACAACTAGGGCAGAACAGAGAGGGAGGAAAAAGAAAGTAAAAGCGGGAGGAAAGATGGGCATGGCTTCCAGCTGCCGTTAATGCCATGAAAGCCACACGCTTCATAATGGAGTCAGTGAATTTAAGGGTCTTGGACTTTTCCAAAATGAAAAGAGTAGGAATTATTAATGTGAGTTGCATTGTAGTACCGAGTAGAGGCTGCATATGAGCTTGAGGTCACGTCATGGTAGGTGCTGCACAAACACATAATATGAGATAGGCCCTGCCCCAAAAATTTACAATCCAGGGAGACAAAGGGTGGGAGAAAGGAAATACTACGACCTTCATTTTACAGCTGAGGAATGAAGACACTGAGAGGTAAGGGGAGGCTGTGGCAGGGCTAGGAACTGAGGCCAGCGCCTTCACCACAAGTCCAACAATCCTTCTGCTGTCTTTTGCTTCTTGATTATGGGAGAGGACTTTTTTCTCTGCATGCCCAGAAGGGGGAGTATGGTTCCATTTTGAAAGAATGCTGCTGAAGTCGATGGTCATGGCTTTTGGGCTCACTATGCATATGGTGACACACAATTCCTTAAACTGTGAAGGACTCAGAGCACGTTTGCTCAGTGCCACACTACCCGATCGTTTGCAGCTAGTGGCAGACCAGATCTCTGGAGAGAACTGATGGGTTTATGACAGCTGTTTCTTTATGCCTTAGCATCTCACTGACATCGTGCAGAGAGTATTTCCACCTCAAATTAGACAGAGTGTTGGTGAAAATCAGCAGTGTATAAGCATCACTACCCAGCTGTTTGCTCTGGATGGCGGGATGGCAGGGATCTCTAGTTTAGCTCTTCTTTCTCCATCTGTTTTTACTTTTTCCTCTGTGACACCCAAAATTTCTAAAGAATCTCCAAGACTTCGCTCCCCTCCGAGTTGTGCAAGAATGAAGAATCGGTGGTCCTGTGGCAAAGTGGCTTCCCAGGACTAAGAAGTTTCCTATAGGAAAAGAGCAGGGCGCATTCTTGTTTTTAAGGCGCAAACATAGTGAAATCCATACCCATATCTGTGGAACTCCTTGCCAGAAGATGTTGTGACAGCCAAAGCTATAACAGGGTTCAAAAAAGAACTAGATAAGTTCATGGAGGATAGGTCCATCAATGGCTATTAGCCAGGATGGGCAGGGATGCAAAACCATGCTCTGAAGTATCCTAGCCTCTGTTTGCCAGAAGCTGAGAATGGGCGACAGGCGATGGATCACTTGATGATTCCCTGTTCTGTTCACTGCCTCTGAAGCACCTGGCATTGGCCACTGTCAGGAGACAGGACACTGGGCTGGATGGACCATTGGTCTGACTCAGTCTGGCCATTCTTATGTTCATATTGTGTGGAATCTTCCCTGACAACTTGAAATGGTGCTGAAAATAAACACACAAGAGAAAACAGAGGTAAAAGGGTATTTTAAATCCTTTACTCAGTGAGTTGAGCTCTGCAATATCTTCATAGTTAGGTTTCAAACCCAAAATTCTGTTCAGTTTGCTACGGTTTGTATGATCCTGGGCTGAGTTACGGTTTCAGGAGGGAATCATGTGAGAAGAATCAGAGTAGAAAAATGTCCTGCTCACAATCCCAAATCCCATCCACAATCCCAGCATGGCTAAAGGTTTCGGCCAAATGATCAATCGTAAACTGGTAAGAGATTAATGGAGCCAGTTCACACCTCTTCAAGCTAATGACTCACTGCGTCTGCAGGCTCAGGAAGACAGCCCTGTATTGAAGTCATATTCAGAAGAGGAGGTTGTTTTTTTAAGCAACCATCATGCCACCAGCCCTTGGTTCAAAACTAAGCCCTGACGTACATTTTCTATTTGAAAGGATGGCCCTGATTGCATTTCTCATTGAATTTTTGGGCAGATTCAAACCTAAACTACACGATTGTACTCTGAGCCCATGTGAACCAAAACCAAAGAAAGTTTTGCACCTCTTCTAGCTGACTGGCCCAAGCTTCGGGCCGCTTTGTTGGTGCATGGTAGTATTGCAGTGCTATTTATGGGATGTCTGGTATTTATTTGGTAGACTGGAATGGTAACATATCTAGGAGTGTCAAAAAGAGCATGCATAGTCCATTACTGACAATGCTCCATTTCCGACCACTTCTGTTTGTCTATGTTGCCATTCTTAATGATAATTTATTAATTGCCTAGATACCGTGCTGAACTGCTGATGGCCTGTTAACACTACTTTAGAAAGATTAGACAGATCCTTTGGAAGCAACTTAACTCCAAATGCAAAGAGGAAAGACCCCTCCTGATCACTGCTCCATTCTAGCCTTTAGATAAGAGTCCGACTCAGAGGCAAAAATACCGTTTGTCCGATTGCATATTTAGTGATGGATGCAATGACACTGCAGACCTTCAGCCTGCAACTTTACAAGATGTTGAAGGGGGCCTCTCTGCCGTTCTCACTGACATACAGTTTTTAGACATCTGCAGAAGGCAGTTCATCCCCAGTACAGAAGCCATAACTCATCTCTGCAGAGCGGCAGCGATAGTAACCTATTACTATAGCTTGACTGTTCCCTGGGCTAGCAGTAACTGATGCCTTTTCATGCGCATCTTGCAATCGAAATGGCTGATGATAGGAAACTGCGTCGTGAAATGAGTTCAAATCCCATGCAGCTCTGGGTGAGCAAGGGAAAGTTTGGATTGTAGACACGTCACGGCATGATTAGAAACTCCTTGTTGTCATCTTAAAGTGCCGATCGCTTGGGCACGTACCCCTTGTTGCTCTCGACAGGCAGAGGAGCAACAGGCCCGTAATGCGCTCGATATAGGGCGGAGGGAGGATGTCTTAAGAAAAGATTTTAGCTGTTGCCATAGTGAAGTGGAGAGCTCAGCACCAAGATGGAAACCAGGCAGAGATGCAGAGTTTGTATTGCAACTTGATCTCACACTCAGAATTCCCTCCCCGTCACAAAGATTGGCCACGCTGCCTTGAGGACTAGGAGGGTCCAGGGTAGGAGTTAATGGAGGGTGTGATGGGGTTGGTCCCAATGCAATGAGGATGAATCTGGTATCTAAGCCAGCCTGTGCAAGAGACAGGCTCATGGCTGATGAGCTGTGGTCAGCTACAGATCCTGGGTTTAATTCCTGGGCAAACACTTGCCACAACCCAGAGGAGTTAACCTCTTAGCCACAGGGACACATCGTTCTCAGACAGGAACATCGTGTTTGGAGACACATCCAAGAAGGTGATCTGAACTGGAGGAGCCAGAGTACAAATGAATGAAGTGTCCAGTGAGGCCACTGCTCGGGCAAACCCCCATGACGTGGCCCGCAGAGAGGCAGAATTTTAACTGCCGTTACCCTAATAGCTTCCTCCATGTGACCCACTCCAGACAGTTGTCCTGAGACCTTTGTCCTGAGACCTCCTTGGTAGCTCTCCCTGGATGAATGGGCAAGGCCTGGGCTCAGGCAGTCACTCCCTGGCTTCCAACAAGGACACCCGGCCCCCACTATCAGCAGGTTTATAGGGAACTGTTTAGCTCATGAAGATGGTCAAAATTTGGATGCCTCCAGTGATGTTTTGTCCCTCTCCTTCTCACTGCAGATATCTGCCAGCCGATGAAGTGATTTATGAGCATTACACAGCCCCGGTTCCTGCCATACAGGTCACTGTAGCATCAGAAATCAAGGTAAAGACAATCATCTCTTGCTGTTCAGAGCAAACCCAACTGGGAGGCCCGCAATGGAGGAGGCTATGACCTTAGAGAGGAGGTTGTGATGTTTACTAGTGGGAAGTCATAGATAGCCTGGGCCCAGTCTCTCTCAGCAGGATGTAAGAGCACCAGTTTAAGTCTAATTCCCCTAGCAGGCACTGGATGGGCATGGGACTAGCACAAAAAAACTTCAATTTCAACAGGAGGCACTGTACTCAATGGATGAAAAGTGGAAGCAGAGAGCTATCCTACCTATAGCAGGAGGCACTGAAGGAAGTTACGCAGGAGCATGGCTTCCAGCCCTGATTCCTGCCAACATCAGCCAGATAGTTAGTGGCAGGGGAGCGCTGCCAGCTGGGGTCCTGGTGCCTCCTCTATGGAGTCCTTTTTACAGGCACAGAATATAGTAACCCAGGCTGTCCTAGGCCTCTGCTCAATGTCTGTTACCAAGTAAGCCCTAGATACTAGGGCCCTGGTATCCTGGAGTTGGGCTCCTTGATTCTTGGAGTTGATACTGCCCCTGCCCTAGCCATTCCCTGGGGCCAATCAGTGATAGCAATAGACTGGAGGAGAAGATTGAGAGCCCCCTGGCTGTGAGGGGGCTAGTGAATCTTAAAATTGCAATTGAGAGAGGATGAGGGGTCCCTGTCAGGGGCTGCAGCAACTGGACAGCACATTAGGAGAGCAGCAGATGGAGGTTCAGGTCACAGGGTTCCACTTCAGCCCAAGGATTCTTATGCTGCATTTCTGGTCTGCAAAGCAAACCAGTGCTGGACTGACAACAGGGACCCCAGCACTGAGCTCTGATACTCCTTAATGGCAGGTCACACTGGGCAGAAGCATCACGGTCGTTCATGAAGGTGGTGGAGTCTCATGGTGGGACAGACAAGGAGCAAGACTGCCCAGTGGGGAGGGGCACCGGATGGGGAGTCAGGAAATGCGGCTTCCATTCCTGCTCTGCCACTGACTCACTCTGTAATGCTGGGCAAGTCACTTCACCGCTCAGGTTCCCCCACTGCTTAATGGGGATAATGAGACTTCATGATGATTGTGAACTGCCCGGTGCTGGACAGCTGAGGAGCCAGGCCTGAGCGCAGAGCTGTCATGTAGCAGTATGTAAACCCAAGGGGCGCATCAGGGAGACCTGTTCCCATTCGTTTGTGGAACCGTCCCATGCCACTTCACAGGGACTGGTTTGCCTGCAGCTCCGTTTAAGGAAGTATAAAGGTCGTGGTATTATGGGGACAGGTGTTTTCCCGTCTCAATGCCCGCAGTGGCAGATAGATGCTAGGTGGGCCCTAGAAGAGCTCCTGCCACCTGACCCCTGCCAGTCAGGGGAACAGGTTCTCAGAGCAGCTGAAGGGGTGCCAGGAAAGAGCATCAGCATGGGCCAGGGAAGCCACGGGCCTCTGCCGTTCTGCTGGGCCAGGAGGAAGTCCTGAGAGGCAGCACAGCTCGGGTGGAGGGGAAGATGCGAGAGGCTCACACAGGAAATTCGAGGCACGGAACGAGCTCTCCGCTTCCCCTCCAGCCTCAAAAATAGAAAAAACAGAAGTGGTGGGGAGAGCAATCGCGCTTCCGCGTCCTCACGCAGACACCCAGAGGGAGAGGGACACAGGCGGCGCAGACGGCTGTGCTGCGGACTGGAGCATGCCCAGGTTTCACCGCTGCTCATCTGCTCTTGCACCTCGAAGTCCGTAGCCAGGTGGGGAGGCAGAGAGAGACTCCCCTGTATTTGCAGAACCGATACCAGCTGTATCTGGCGCAAGCAGGTAAGTTGGCCCAGGCTGGAGAGTGGTAAGAGGAGATGATTGCAAAGGAGCCTTTGGCCAGGGGCTCTCTGCTGGCTGTGTGCAGGCTGAAAGGTGCAGGAGGGAGGATGGCTCCAGGCCAGGTGGGAGGAGGAGCACCGTGCTCCGGGCGGTGGCATGCGGTAGCTCTCGGTGCTTGTGCTGTTCCATTCTGTTCTGTTTCTCTCGCTCAGGTCTGCTGGCCATGGGCAACCTGATAAAGGTATTGGGCAAAGATTTAGAAAACTGTCCTCATTTTTTCCTGGATTTTGAAAGTAAGTCCTGCGCTCAGGGCCGGGGGATTTCTGTGCCTGCCAGGAGGAAGAGCCGCTGCTCTCCAAAGTGACAAGATGTTCACACGCTGCAATGGGCTTGACGGCCGACCCTAGAGACCTCTCTGTGTGAGGGCAGCCACAGTGAGGAACAGGTCCCTAGCTCAGGATGCTGGCACTAGCAGCTCCCATAAGTTAGGCTGGACAGGTGGACACAGGGCTGGCCTTATGGGTGGGCAACGTGGGCGACCACCATGATGGGGGGGTGCCAGGGTCAAGAGACAAGGAGTGGGCGCAGGCCTGGGGTGTGAGACTGCAGAAGGGAGCTCGGGGCAATGGGGGGGAGAGGAGGTTGCAGGGTCTAGGGGGATGGGTGGGGAGCCCAGGGAGCCAGCAGCGCTAGGGACAATGGATGGGGGGCCAGGAGAGGCAACAGGAGCCAGAAGGATGGGTGGAGAGCTTGAGGGAGGCATCGGGAGCCAGGGCGGATGGGTTGGGAGTCTGTGGAGGTGGCAGGGGCCAGGGCGGATGGGTGGATAGGGAGTCAGGGGGGATGGGGGGATGGGTTGGGAGCCTGGGGAGGTGGCGGGGGGCCATGAGCGATGGGTGAGAAGCCCAAGGAAGCTGTGGGGGCCAAAGGGGATGGGGGGATGGGTTGGGAAGGGGTGATGGGTTGGGAGCCTGGGGAGGTGGTGGGGACCAGGGATGATGGGGGATGGATTTTGAGCCTAGGGAGGCAGCGGGGACCAGAGGCGCCAAAATACAAGTTCACCCAGGGCACCATTTTCCCTAAGGCCGGCCCTGGGTGGCCACTGAGCAGGGGGGTGGGGAGGGGGCATTAAATAGACTCTCTCACACGTGAAACCACCATATGATTTCCCTGCCGCCTGTCACATCCCATCTCCATCGCCAACCGGGCCCGGGGAGGGAAATCTTATCCCGCCCCCCATTGAACAAGCAACTCCAGGCTCATCCTGGAGTCTTCGATGGCGAGCTCAGGGGCTCTCCTGGTTTTATCCTTCGCGGAGGGAATTTCCTCCATGCTGGAGCACCCACCACTGTCCAGCCGCTGCTGGAGCAGAGCAGCCCCGGCCCATTGGCTCTCGGTATTTATCCAGCACCCATGGCTCTGGGATCCAGATGCTGAGACAGATTTGCTATGGAGTGAAGCTTCCCAGCTCCCTGGGTGATCCATTGATGGCAGCAATGGAGGAGAAGTGACATCCTCCAGAGGATATTTGGGTGGGAGAGAGGCCATTGCCCTTACCGCTAGGATCTCAGCCCAAACACACTCTCCCGAGGTGGCTGCCTGGTCTGCCCCATGACCCCTGAATCCCCTTCTCTCTTTACAAGCCTGTAGGACTGAGACCCTAGTACACTTCCCAGCAGGCCAATAAGCCCCCAATAACCCGTCTGCCTGTAACAGCCGGTCACATGCTGCCGAGGAAGGAGGAAGGAAGGATTTATGCTGCCTCATTGTACCGCAGGCAACATCCAACGGCTTCAGGGAGCCAAACTCCCTCTAGCCCCAGCCCCTGGCGCTTGAGGATGGGTCAGGTCAGGGAGCAGCTCAGTGAGAACCAAAACAGAGGCTTGGCCATGCTGAGAAAGCCACCCCACTGCTAGCCATGGGGTGAGGGGCCCCCATGGTCAAAACCCACCCTGGCTCGGGCTAGCTCCGTAAGCTGCCCCAGTGCTCCCAAGCGGCCAGGGAAGGGAAGAAGGAGTGAGCTGAGCTCAGGGGAATGGGGAAGCAGAGACCCAAGGGGGAGAGAGCAGGTTGCCAGAGAGATGAAGCAGGCAGCCAGTGAGAAGGGAAGGGCCTGAGAGAGGCAGGAAAGGGGGAGAAGACAGCAGGGGCGACCAGGAATGTGGGGAGGGTGAAGGGAGGACTGAAAGTGGGGCTCACTCCTAAAATAACCCACCTGCCTTTGACTAACCCCGGCGAGCCAAGAGCCCCCGTGGCTACCCCTCCTCATCCACCCAGACAAGCAGCTCAGAGTCAGCGCTCGGGAAAACCCGAGGGGTGTAAAAATAGTGCCAGAGCAGCACAGCTCACCCGGCAGGGGCTGAGAGGCGAGCGCTCTGTTCACCACACGGTCAGGCTCAGAGAGGCCTGCAGGGAGCCCAAAATAGTCCTCTGGCTCTGCAGTGCTGGGGAGGTCCTTGCGGTGGGAGGCTGGAGATGGGGCCAGGAGGGATGGCTCAGCTCTAAGACCCCATTCAATGACCCTGCCTGGTTGTCACAAGAGCAATTCCCCCAGCAGGGCCCCGGGTACCTCTTGACGGCAAGCAAGTCAGGAGACTCCCTTCCAAACATGCTGCCAATTTGTAGCAGAGCCTGGCCCAGACCCCTGTTCTGTAACCAGCGCTGGACACATCCGAAGCTTCAGTCTGGGTGTGGGCCAGGCTGTTAAAGTCTCGTCCCATGTTGTCTCCGGATCCCCGGAGCCATCTGTAATCATGAGGTAGCTGGATGTTCCACACTGCTGTGTAATCACCTCCCTGAGACTCAAGGGGCAGGTGTTGGCTTTGGAGATGAAATGAGACACACCCACCCCAAGCAGCAGGAATCCAGAAAGCCCCAGGACCATTCCCCCTCTCCGCTCTTCCTGGAGAACAGCGGCTCTCCCTCACTTTACTTGTTACTGTTGGTCACCACCCCCATCAGCCAGCACTCATCTCCATCTGGGGGCAGGAAGAGGCTGCAGCTCATGGGGCTGGGAGCAGCTGCCGGGCTGCCCTCCTGCGAGCCACATCTGGCTGCAGTCGCCATCAAGATCATAGGAGAGTCTCTAATGAACCTCAGCTCCTTCTAATTGAGCAGCACCGCTCATTAATGTTAGAATTGCTGTGTGCTGCAAACCTGTTGGGCACAATCGCCTTTTCCTCCCTTAGGCTCTTGCTTACGAAGAGCCAACAACTGGCACCTCTTACATGCAGCCACAAAGATTCAGGAGTTACACAGCCGGCCAAAAACCTTGACGCTCTGATGCCTGAGGGACTCTTCCTGCTGCCCAGATGTTGGCCCTCAGGCTACTTCTCCCACTGCTTCCTTCCATGAACGCCACCTCACTACCCATCATATTTTTTTCCTCTTGTCTCTTCTCTTGCAGGTGTCACATGGGGAACCTTCTTAAAGTGTTGACTTATAACGACCTTGAACAAGGCCCTAATTTTTTCCTTGACTTTGAACGTGAGATGGGATTTTTATTTTATTTTATTTTTCACCCCCCAACATTCATGTCATTTTAAGTTGTCGTCTCAGTTAATCTCCCATGGCATCGTACCCATTCCAGAAATTGTAGTGATTTCCTCCCCACTCACCACTCCGCTTGGTCTCCCGTAAGCGATTTCCTTCTCAGGAAGCTGGTCTTGCCAGATGTTGGGGGATTTAACAGGCTTGTTTCCAAAGGGGTGGCAGAAAGGGCTGTCAGGTCATTCAGGGTGCTGGTTGGGGCATTTCAGGGTTGGAGTGGGGCTTAGCTCTCCATCCCTAGTGCAAGTCCCATCCCTGTAAGGATATCCTTCTCCTGTTGATTATAACCGAAAGCCACCTACAGAAGCTCAACCAGGCAGGTTCCAGCCAGAAGCTTGAATTCTTAACATTTACCTGCCTCTTAGGCCCACCCATTATTCCGGAGAGATGTTAGCTAGCAGGGAGCTGTTCTCCTGTGCCGTCAAGGCGATGGCAAGAAAGGACAGAATGCAATCAGGCCAGAGAACTATGCGGGGGAAGTGGGGCAGGAAGGGATCTGACGGTCCCATTCAGGAGCAGTAAGATTGGGAGTTGAGTCCAGAGTCTGGCCCAGTCAGGAAAGAAAGGGCCCCATTCCCTTCTCACGCCAGTATGATGCTGCTGTAGGACCATTGACTCCTGATTTGCTATGGGATCAGAACCAAGCCCATGGAGGAGAGTCATATTCCAAGGCAACTCATTCCAATTGGGTTGTTCTCTCAGCAGGAGACGTTTCTTCCCTTTGGTTTCCTTTGTGTTGTTTCCTTTGCACACATTTCTTTTCCGTTGGGAGCCTGTGTGTGTGACTAGATCAGTGGGGCGAGGAGAGCCAGGGCTCCCGAAGGTTCAGATCTGACTAGAGGACAGATGAGGCCTAGCGCTAGCCAGGGGCCTGGCCCTACTGGTGGGAGGTTTTCTAATTCCCTTTAGCACGTCTCTCGTCAGCACTTTCTCCACAGACTTAGGCAGAGGAATCGCTCTGTCTGCCCTTGCACCTCAGACAAGCCAGTGCGTTTCCCCAGGTCTAACACTGCTCAGGGACCGGTCGCCAAAGATCTTGTGCTCTCGCTGTCCAACACACGCACTGAAATGTTGCTTTTTGTGGGGGGTGATCCGATGCAGATGCTCAGCCCACAGAAGCCGAGACAGCTGTGTGGAACCAGGTCAACGCAGTGCTAGAGGAGGCACAGACAATCCTGGCTGAACTGCAGTCCTACACGGGGGCTGGCCTGGAGATTAGAGAGGTACAGCTCTGCAGCTCCTCCAGCCATCAGCCTGGGGACACGGGCAGGGAGTCAGGCACTAATGATGAGCTTGCCATCTTGGTTCCTTGCAGGCGATCCAAAATCCCAATGACCTCCAGCTACAGGAGAAGGCCTGGAACGCCGTGTGCCCTCTAGTGGCAAAGCTGAAACGCTTCTATGAGTTCTCTCTTCGACTGGGTGAGCCCAAAGTCCACTAATAAAGCAATCTCCATTCCCGTCCCCCGAGCAGGGCCGGCTCCAGGCACCAGCCCAGCAAGCAGCTGCTTGGGGCGGCACGTCCGGATCTCCGGCAGCAATTCGGCAGTGGGTCTCTCACTCCCTCTCAGAGCGAAGGACCAGCTGCCAAATTGCTGCCGAAGACTGAAGTGACAGCGGTAGAGCTGCAGATCGCGACTTTTTTTTTTGCTGCTTGGGGCGGCAAAAACCTTGGAGCTGGCCCTGCCCCCAAGCGTGCAGGTGTTGGCACAAAACTGCTGCTCTCAGCCCACATCCGCCTCCCTGCCCGTCACCCCAAACTCTATCACTGGGCCGTACACACTTGTCCTTTATTCAGAACAACCAGCGCATTGACTCGGCAAGGCCTGCAGCATTTGGCCTTGGGCTTCAGAAGGGAGGATGGTCTCATAGTTAAGGCTCAGGAGTGGGGCTCCACCCTGGGTTCAAACCCTGATGCTGCCACTGTCTTGCGTGTCTAAGGCAAGTTACTGTGCCACTCTGTGCCTCCGTTTAGACTTGAAATTAGACGAAGGTTTCTAACCATCAGAGGAATGAAGTTCTGTAACAGCCTTCCAAGGGGAGCAGTGGGGGCAAAAGATATCTTGGCTTCAAGACTAAACTTGAGAAGTTTATAGAGGGGATGGTACGATAGGATAGCCTAATTTTGACAATTAATTGATCTTTGACTATTAGCGGTATATATGCCCAGTGGGCTGTAATGGGATGTTAGATGGGGTGGGATCTGAATTACTACAGAGAATTCTTTGCTGGGTGTCTGGCTGGTGAGTCTTGCCCACATGCTCAGGGTTTAGCTGATCGCCATATCTGGGGTTGGGAAGGAATTTTCCTCCAGGGCAGATTGGCAGAGGCCCTGGGGGGGTTTCACCTTCCTCTGCAGTGTGGGGCATGGGTGACTTGCCGGAGGATTCTCTGCACCTTGAAGTCTTTAAACCATGATTTGAGGACTTCAGTAGCTCAGACACAGGTCAGGGGGTTGTTACAGGAGTGGGTGGGTGAGAGTCTGTGGCCTGCGTTGTGCAGGAGGTCAGACTAGATGATCATAATGGTCCCTTCTGACCTTAAAGTCTCGCTCACAGGGGTGGGGAGATGGAGAGGCTAAATTCACCGATATATGAAAAATGGATTGGCTAAAAGGGGCTGAAAAGGACACAACAGATCAGATTATCAGCTCTGTTCCAGTGACCTCAGGTGACTGGGTGGCTGAAATAGGCTGGCTCCCTTCCTTCACTGAGCCATCTGGGGGCTGCTCACCTTTGGAATAAGATCAAGAGTATTCACCCAGGAAATAAGCCTGCTGTTAAACAAGAATAAAGAGATTTGCTTCCGACAGCTTGCAGGGAGGGGAAACACCACTGGTGTCCCCCTGGGCCAGGAGAGATAGAAAAGCCCTTGAGTGCGGGAGATGGAGAGGTTATATCCCAGAACCAGCAAGCTAAGTCTGACCTGCTCCATACTGGGGAGGGGGCTGGAGGGGTTAAGCCTGGAGCGCTGGTAATAAATTTGCATTTGCACGGTGACATGACACCCTGCAATGCATCTTTTTTCTCTCCTCCTGCTCCCAGAGAATGCTCTGCGCAGCTTGCTGGAGGCACTGACCAGCCCACCCTATGCCCCAACTCAGCACCTGGAGAGAGAACAAGCCCTAGCAAAGCAGTTTGCAGAAATCCTACACTTCACCCTCACCTTTGACGAGTTCAAGGTAGGGAAGCTTTGCACGTCCGACTGGAGATGGAACATGGGAGCTTAGAAACTCAGCTTTCCCAGGGTCGCTCGGTTGGTAGAGAGTCAATGCTGCATGACGCATTAATAGCCCAATGCAAGCCATGCTGTGCAGGGACTCAATAGTCCCTGGCATGTTCCTCTTTGTAATGCTGAGTTGTGACATGGTGAATTATCTCTGGTTTACTTGACATGCAAACGTCAACCACACGAACCGTTCGTTAGACAAATGGACACTGTAGCTAGCCTACATGAGGTCCTCTGGACCATTCCCACCAATCGCCGCTGGGGTATCATCCCTTACGCTAGATTTTGAGAGTTTTATCCACTCCTCTTTTCAACCATCTCTTGGAAAGCTGCCCCCGAGTTTAACAGATCCAGATCTAGGACCCATTCTGCCCTATGGGAATGTTACCAAAAGCAGCTGATCAGACCTCCAGTCTTCTCTGTCCATGTTTGCTGCAGATGACCAACCCTGCCATCCAGAACGATTTTAGCTACTACAGAAGAACCCTCAGCCGAAATCGCATTAACAATTTACAGGTAAGAGGTTGGTCCCCCTCCCAAAGGGTTTGAGTTCCACCGTCAGAGCAGTGTGGGGATGAAGCCTAGCACAGAGTGAGCATGGACATGGAAGTCTTCTTAGCCTTGCTAGCCCAGGTTAACGCTGGGTAAAAAGCTTTGGGGGTGAACTCTGCATAAACTGCTAGAAAAGTAAGATGAGAGATTCTTGCAGAGGTAGTGGTTGTCACTAGATGCTCTACCAGATGGTTGGCAGAACTAAACATCTTGAGGACCAAGCAGTGGAGGACACAGGCAGTGGGTGGGCCTCTCATAAAGTGATGTGCAGAATGAACTGGAGGATGGCTGAGTTAGGTCCCCTTGACTCCTTGCAGCACCAGCAAGGCTTGGGGTGAGCAAACCTGAAGCCGGTCTGGGTTGAACACCCAAGTTCAGCCAACCCAGACCTGAACTGGGAGGTGTGAGTTGTGAGGTTATAGTCTGGCTCTGTTCAGCACATTCCAACAGGGCAGATTAGGCTGGGCTCAGACATTTTCAGCATTTGCCCAATCCTGTTGGGATTAACGTGTTCAAGACATCTTTCGCATCTCATGTCCTGCAGTTGGATGCCGAGAGTGATGTTAACAATGAAATGGCCAACAGGATGTCTCTCTTCTATGCAGAGGCCACGCCTATGCTTAAAACTCTAAGCAACGCCACAACCAAGTTTGTTTCAGAGGTGAGTGAGCCCCAAAGACAGAAAGAGAAACCAAAAACTGGGAGAAGGGGGGGCCAGAGGAGAGAAATATAGACAATAACCTAGATCAGGGCCGGCTTTAGGAGGTGCGGGGCCCAATTCGAACAGTTTCGACGGGGCCCTGACAGGGATGACTAAAAAAAAAACAAAATCCAAAAACACATGTTCGGCTTGTACTCACTGGGCGGTGCTCCGAGTCTTCTGCGGCAGGTCATTCACTTACTCCAGGTCTTTGGCGGCACTGAAGGACCCAACACCGAAGTGCTGCCGAAGACCCAGAGCATGCGAAGTACCTGCCATTAAAGCGCCACCGAAGACCTGGAGTGCCGCCAGGTGAGTAAAAATTAAAAAGGCACCTCTAGCCAGGAAAGGGTTTCTCACTGGGTGCGGGGCCCTCTTAGGCACGGGGCCCTCTTAGGCACGGGGCCCGATTCGGGGGAATTGGTGGAATAGGCCTAAAGCCGGCCCTGACCTAGATGTACCTGTTGGGTAAACCCATGAGACTCCATTGAAGTCAATCAAGGTGTGCCCAGCAGTATATTTGGCCCAAAGAGTCACCATGAGAGAAAATACGTTGTGAGCTTTGGAAGGATTGCTCCACGAATTCAGCACATCTCCAACATCCCTGATCATGGACGTCCTGCGTCATAAGAAACAGGCGTGTCTAAGCCACAGGCATGGAGAGCTGTCCATTAGCAGCACAGGCAGGGGAGTTTATAAAGTAAGACCAACTGTACAGGGATGAGGGAAATAGCGATACGATGAAGTGATTCAGTTCCTAACTGACACCTCCTCTCCAGCGAGGGGCACACGGGATCAGGAGGCAAATCTATTCTCTCTCTGTTCTCTCCTTTCAGAACAAGACCCTCCCCATTGAGGACACAACTGACTGTCTAAGCACCATGGCCTGTGTCTGCAGGGTGATGCTGGAGACCCCGTGAGTATTTCATCCTGGCCCGTGTGCCTAGGCGCGGAACCCGGGCTGGCAGATGGCTTCTAAAATCACAGGCCAACAGGAAGCCAAGGGGTGGAATTCAAGCACTGTACACTGGGAAGGCCAGGACTAAGCAGTCACCCTGTCAGGAGTGAATCCAGGCAGTGCCTGAGCAATGACAGATCCTTGCAGGTCCCCAAACCCAACTTTTATAGGCACCCATATAGCAGGGGCATGTACAGGTAGAAGCTCTCCCACCTGTGACCGCCCCCCATGGGACGTTCTCTCTCATCTCCCTTCACTTGCCAGCAGCAATAAGGACCCTGAGTCAGACCCTGCCAGACTTCCCTCTGCTTGTCACTTTGACCCCTCTCTTGATTTCAGGGAATACAGGAGCCGGTTCACTAACACCGAGACCCTTCTCTTCTGCATGCGAGTGATGGTTGGAGTCATCATCCTCTATGATCACGTTCACCCCGTGGGGGCTTTCGCAAAGACCTCCAAAATCGATGTGAGTGACACCTTGGTCTCAATAGCTGGCGCACTGCCCAGGAAAGGGGCACTGGGGAAAAAAATCATGAGGGAGTGAAGCCGTCTGAGATGGGGAGTGCCATGGGGCCTACAGGCATAGGTTTGGTGGTTAGCAGGAGCTGTCCTGCTAGCCACCTCCTGCATCAGGGCAGAGTGAGAAAGAAGACATTTAACCTCCACCCAGGTTCTACTGGTTCTTCTGGGCTGAAAAAGCCCATCACAAGTAGCCGAGCAAGAATCGCTCCTGCTCTCCTATCTCTGAGCAATGAGGTCTTGATCAGCATGAAATATGCAAGGGGTGACATCCTGCAGAGCCCAGCTTAGCAAAGCGTTTACTGGCCAGCCTGGGCAGCAACTCACTTTTGGCTTTCCAGGCTGCCCAAAGACCATGAGTCCTACCACAGCTAGATTCCCATCTGCAGTAACGCGCACGAGACACATCCCAGGACAGGAGACTTCATGCACTGCACTCATCCACTGGAGCAGTTGGCAGCCAGCTGACAGACACAGCAGTCAGCCTAGAACACAGTGTGGGCCGGGGACAAATCCCAATCCAGGATTTTATGAATATGGTAGGAAGGAAGCGATGGAGATAAATAGATGATGGAGGAAGGAACTAAGGCTGTCTCAAGACTACACATTTCCCACCACTGGATGCAGCTCCACTGGGGATAGCACCGGTGAGAAATCTAGAGATGGTCAGTCCCTGGTGTTTCAACTTTTCTCACAGGAGGTCTTAGAGGACATTGTGATTAATTTACCAAGGGTCTTGTCTACACTGGAGGTCCCACCACTGCAGTGCTGCAACCAGTAGCAGCAGGGGTGGGACATGTTAAAAAACAGAGGGTGTCTACACAGCAAATGAAGGTGTGATTTCAGTGCTTTAATCTGCCCAGCAGGGGATCTTGGGTACGCATTAAGGTTGCTGGCCCACCATGTCTTCCCTGCTGTTGTTAACCGTTCTAGCTAGACTGAGGCAAAGGTGCTTGTGCCTTCCTACGCTACAATCACCCCTTCGTCTGCTGGGTGGAGACAAAGCCAAAAAGGAGGAGGAGAGAGCAGTCAAGACACAGCTTGGAAGTGTGAGGGGAAGGACGGGCTAAGAGAGGCATGGGTAAGGGAGCTCCTGGTCCCTGCTCCCACCTACCACGTGCTCTTTTCAGTTGAGCGCTGACTCTCCTGGCTCTTTCTTTTTAATCCTGGTAGATGAAAGGATGCATCAAAGTCTTGAAAGATCAGCCTTCAACCAGCACAGAGGGGCTCCTGAACGCACTGAGGTATGTACAGCTCTGTCCTCCCGGACCAACGGCTGCCTTTGCATGTTCCGCGTTGAGAATGGGGGTGGGGGCGAAACAGGAGCCATGGTCACATGAGCTGCCTTTCCTGTCCTTCTTCACAGCTGAAAAGCCTCAAGATTCTTCTTTCCCCTCAGAGCCAGCTCAGATCGCAATTGAGGGCAGGGACTAGGTGGTCAGGTTTGGCGCCAGTTCCCAGTGGAAACACATCCAGGTGGCAGAAACAGCATCGCTAATTGGAGCAGTAATGCTGAGAAGGTGGAAATTCCTGACAGGGATTTAGCAACTGTGTCAGAGAGAGAGAGAGAGACAGAGAGACAAGATTTTCATGGCCAGCTGGGGCAAGTCAATGAGAGTCGTACGTCTTTGGTTACAGTTACACAGTGATTGTAGTGCAGGTTGGCATATCTAGCGAATGTAGCTGGTGCATGGAATCATGGTCATGAAGACCTGGTGACAAAGGCTTGCTGACCCCAGGACAAGCCTGCTAGTGACTCTGGGTACATCCTGAGGTTGCTGGCCAGGGTCTGCGCTGCTGTGTCTTCACTGCTATTGTTGCCCACACTAGCTAGGTTAAAATTAGTGCAGACATGCGACCCATGCTACAATCACAACTTCACTTGCTGAGTAGGCATATTCGAAATCCCTTTGTCAGCTTTGATAAATCGTGTGTGTGTGTGTATACATAGAGATCTAGCAGAGAACGGTCTAACAGGGTTGTGATGGCAAAGACCATCTCTTACTATGCGTATGTGCAGCACCTAACACAATCTCAGCTAAGGCCCCCAGGCACTGCAGAAATACACATAGTAATCATGCTTTCAAGTCCCTGAATCAGCCAGTGCAAAAATTGTATTTCTAGTGCGCGCCCATTGCTCTCTCTGAGGCAATGATAAAAAATGCATGAGACTAGAACTCTTGGTTCCAGGTCCACCAGGCTTCCTTTCGAATGCCAGCTGTAGCACACCCATGGAGGCGTTCTCCCATAGATGTTTAGGTTGATCTCAGCTATGATCTGCTCCCATTAGATAGATCCTTCGGAGTGCTGGTCTCCGACGTATTTGAATCTGGTGTCCGATGCAGCTGGCTGCTGGCCTGGTGGCTGGGGAAAGGGTCAGGGGTGTGTCAAAGAGCATTTCTTGCAGCTGAACTCTGTTCTACAGTACATTTCCCATCCCTTGGATTCGATCCCTTGCCACACAAAGGTTCTCAGTCTAAATCCCACTTCACAAGATAAATGGCTCCTCCAAAAGGGGCATCAGTCCTACCTTGCGTGGTAATTTCCTGCTTCTCTCTGTGCCTTGCCGTTCCCTTCTCTGTCCTGAGCGTTCACTGTTCAGAGGTTCCCTGGTGGGACAGGATTAAAATGTGGCATCAGCGTAAACACCACAACGTGAATGGGGGCACCAGCGGTGCTGTGACTCTCTGTGTGGCCGGGGGCGAGTCACAGCAACCCTGGGTGTTCCCGTTCATCCATGAAATGAGGCTGGCATTGCCCAGTAGCATCGTTCTTGTCCGTCTCTGCCCAATGGGGACACTACACTAGTGGCACAGAGAGAGTAAAGGCTGGATTTCAGAGGCGTTGAGCACCGACAGCTGCAACTGACATCGAATGAGATGCCCAGCACCTCCCACAACACAGCCATAAACACCTTGCCCAAGGCCACCAGTGAGTTCATGGCAGAGCCAGCGTCAGAATCTAGGAATTACAGCCCCAGCCCTGTGCTCAGACCACTAACTCATTGTGCTGCTTCAAGGACACACATTTATTGGGGGGGGGGGTCGGATCATGAGGTTTAATGGCTTGAAAAGCACCAGGTGGACTCTTCCAGGGCATAAATCCCCCTCCTCCGTTTGCAGGTACACCACTCGGCACCTCAATGATGACACCACATCCAAGCAGATCCGGGCCCTGCTGCAGTGAGAGTCTCGAGAGCAGTGGGGTGGGGGCGGGATCTGTCCCGCTGGGGCCTGGAGGCTTCACTTAGAACTGTCAGCAGAAAATTTTAAAAGTTGCCATGTTGCTATAAATAACCATGATCATATTTCTCATTTTGTAAAGAAAGGGAAAAGGGTTTTAAAAAGATAAAAAGACAGAAATACAAGAACAAACTAAGCAGCCCACAAATCCGCTCTCTCCAGCGTCCCCCTCCCCACCTACCTCCCTCCAAAAAAGATCAGTGTCCAACTCTGACAGGCTGTGTGTCACCCACTCCGTGTGTCTCCGTTCCCCCGCCCCCTCGGTGGTGACGTGACATGCCCAGTTCTTAGCCTGCCTGAGCTTGGGCTGGGGGCTAGGAGATGGAAGCCCGGGAGCAGGGGAGCGTCCCCACGGTTCCCACAGGGGTACAGTGTAGGGTCACTTTATCTGGACTATGCCCCCCAAGTGTGAAGGGAGGGGTCCAGGGCAGGGCTGGCAGGAAGCCTCCCTTCCTGACAGATGTAAATAAAGTGCGTGAATTGCTCCAAGGGTCCGGCTGTGACGATGACGATGAAGAAGAAGAAGAAGAAGGCGGCATCATCTTTAAATCCTCTCACACTGAGTCCATTGAAAATAGCTCAGTGGTACCTTTTAGATTTTTAATATAAAAATTAAAATCCACTCACCTGTTATTTTGTACATTTTTGTGTGAAATAAAATAAAATAAAATTTAATCTCTTTATTGCCCGACTGGTGCCGTCTCTGTTACTTGGCCTCGCTGGGGCTTGCTCTACAGGGGAAAGGGGTCACCGGCAACCCCCCCTGCAATCAGCTGTCCATCACCCCCCTGGGCAGGCTGGGCCTGGAGAGGCCAACCCCCAGTGACTGCTTCCCCTGCGTTATAGCAGTGCCAGCCCGTGCTCTAAAAAGATCCACCAATATTTCATCCCCTTTCGGTGCAAAATGTTGACGGCTCCCAACAGCCTCTTCCTCCTGGGCTTGACCCTCTTTCTCCCCTCCCCCCAGCAGAGATGCACCATCTTCCTCACACCAGAGTCCTTGATCTTCCTCCTAAGTGTGGCAACCTGACCCTTTCCACCTGTGCCACTGCCTTCCTGCCGCAGCCGGGAGCCCTCAGTCATTGGGATTTGGGGGCCAAGGATCCATACTCTGGCCTGGGTCCACTCTTGATTCCAGTTGGCAAAGGCTACCACCAGAGTAGCAACGCTGGGCCCTGCAGCAGCACTGGCGACGGCCTGAGTCGCTCCGGTGACCTGTAGCGGGGGGAGCTGGGAGCGGTCCCCGTTTGCAGCCAGGGGAAACAAACTGGACCAGCGCCACTGATGCCCCGGCTCACTGTGGTTGCCCGGCTCAGATCAGCCGGTGTTTGTGCTGCGTCTCTGGTCCAGCAGGTGGCCCCACGACACTATCGGAAGCTGGCTGTGAATTGCATCCTTGCTCATTTGCCCAAGAGCTCCCAGGCCAGAGCCCCAGGAGCCAAGCCCCATGCCCAGATCCGGTGGCCAGGCTCGGTCTCAGCAGCGCCACAGAAATCCAAGCCCTGGGAGCATCTGATGAGACGCAGCTGCCAGAGCTGAAGCCGTCAATTCTCTGTGTGTGTTTGTATTAAAGCAGCAGAAGAATGGGCCTGCCGTTAGGCTGGGGCCGTTCCCGTGAGGCCGTACCAGCCACGGGGGAAAGGTGCGGGAGTGACGAATGGGAGGGAATTTCCACCCCGCAGTCAGCAGTGGCCTGGTGAGAATCAGTGAGCTCAGGGCAGGCCGAAGGCCATGCCAGGCCTGGGAGCTGCCCCAGCTCCCATCAGCTCCGAGCCAGGGCCCCACAGTACAGCCCAGAGCCTCAGAGGCCCCCCGGGGGCGCGCTGGTTGAAATGGAACCTGCCCCATCGTTTCTGGATGTATGGCCGGGCCCAAGGGGGGGCGGGTCAAGGTTTGTATCGACTTCAGCCCCCAACCCATATATCTTTCCAGCCCAGGCACCAGATTCCCAGTCGTTGCACTGGGGCACCCGTCTCCCCCAGCCCCCAGGACCGTGCCCCTCCCACCTGCCCCCCGGCTTTCAGCTCCTGCCTCTCTGTCGATGAGTCTCACCTTGACCTCTTCGGTCTCTTCCTCAGCTGCCTTTCCAGTACCTCAGGCAGGACATTCCCCCATTATCCATCAGCTCCAACTAATCCCAACCACTCCCCCCGCCTCTTCCTAGCACAGGTGACAACCCGCTAGCCCTCTCACCAGGCTCATGACAGCCTTGGGAGCACCCCGCCCCCAACAAGCTCCTCCATGCAGCGAAGCCTCCCCACTCCGAGGGGTAGTTAGCAGTGGGAGTGGGGAGGAGGCCTCACTCCTCTCCACTGCCACAGGCCCTGCCATGCCTGTCTCTGGCCTCTGCCGCCAGGCCAGCCACATCCCCCTGCCCTCCTTAAGTGCCCCTGGCTCCAGTGTCACCCCCGCCTCATCCCGTTTTGGAATCTCTGCTGCTACCTGCATCTCAGCTCCAGCTCCTCTTCCCGGGCCCTCCACTCTGCCTCTCTGGGCTCCACAGCACCCCAGGCCTGCGCAGCCTCCCATTCGCATCCCCACACACACACACTTTCCCACCGCACACACTGCTCAAAGCCAGGCGGAAATGCACTGCTAAAACTGTATGCAGCAAGACAGGCCAGAAACCCTCTCTGGAGCATTTCCCCCCTCGCTTGGCCAGTGCCCCCCGCAGTGCACATCGGGGTATCCGCCCCGTTTCCGCTGCACACTTCTTGGGGCTGCAAACTCACTTTATTCCACGAAAGTGTCACCTAGCCAACTAAGCACATTGCAAAATTGAAAAGAAGTGTGTGCATTGGGGGGGGAGGGGGTAGGCCTTAACAGGAACATTATTTATCAAATCACCAGTTCTGTGTCTGGGACACTTTGAACTGCTTTGCCAAGGGCCCTGTCCTACAACACTGGCCCAGGCAGAGCGTCCATTGGCTACAAGGGGAACATCGCGGGCATCAGCAGCGCAGGATTGGGCCCAGACTTCACCCTGTGGTGGGTCTGTTTGCCAGGTGGAGCCAGTGCCTCGCGCCAGCTGCTGCAAAGACAGCAAACGGCACCGGACTCCAGGAAATAAGCAGCAATCGGTGGGTTATGTTAAACGCAAAGGAGAGTCCCTAAGGGAAGGAAAAAAGTTAAAGCAACTAACCAACCACACAGGCCTGGAGGGGAGGCTCTGGGGTTAGAGCAAAGGCCTAGGAATCTTGGGTGCTAAGCCCTCGGACCCCTGGAGAAGTTGCAGCTACTCCACACCTCGCTTTTCCTCTTATTGCTTGGGGCGTGTAAGTAGCTAAGGACCTCCTACACTTTCAGAAGTGACTAGAGATTTGGGGTCCTCAAGACACCCAAGAGAGGCCCAATATGCAGGGTGAGGAGGCGCTGCATTTTCTGGCAATCTGGGCCCATTGATGGTCTCATGCAGGGCCACCCCCCCAAAAAACCACCTGTCTCTTGAAAATTCAGTCAGGTTTGTAACATGCTCCGCAATCCAGGGTGCTCTGACAGAGAGAGGGACCAAGTCTCAGGTGCATGGAACACAGCTGAGCCCTGCCCAAGCCCTGCCACCCCCCGCTGCACAGACCAACCGTGGGCAGCAGGTGCTGGCGGCTTTCCCAGGGACCCTGCCGCCAAATCTCCCTCAGTCACCGAGCGGCTCCTCTCCCAACCGCCACTCTCGCGCCGCAGGGCAAGAGTCCAAATTCCAAGAGGTTTTTCATTGTGAAAAGGGCCTTCCCCCGGCCAGTTTTGCCGCTAAGCCCCAGAGCCTTTCCCGCCGGGACGCTCAGATTACCTCCCTCCCCCGCCCGATCATAGCAATCCAAACCGGTGCAAACTGCAGCTCTCACTCCCTTTGGCAACCTTCTGACTCCTCTGCCATGCATGAGCTGTTGGCAAGAGCCTTTCTGCTCAGGCCTCCAGCTTCCCTGGCTGTGTTCTTCTGGGGGGCTGGAATATATAGCACATCCTCCTGCCCCACATCCCTGACCCCCACCGGGTTCCATTCCCTCTGCATCACTTCAGCCACTTCTCCACTGGGAGCCAGGAGTTGTGGGCTCTGGTCCTCAGGCATGTCTCTGGCTCAGCTTCTCCAACAGAAAAACGGGGACCCCGGTGCTCATCTGCCTTTGTAAAGTGCTTGGAGATCCCCAGGTGAAAGAATCCAACAAAGGAGGGGCTCTGACCTGAAGGGCGTCCCGTGGTCCAACGCATGGACTGCGGCTGGCACTCTCAGACCGAACGGGTGGCTCCTGAATCCACCGAGGCCTGATTTCCAAAGACGCGGACTTCCTGCAGCTCCCGAGACTGTGCTGTGGGTTAGGGGTGTTCAGCAGCTCTGCAGGCCACAGATGAGCCTACCCTCAAGTGTAGGCTCCCAGGTTTGAAAAATGTGGCCTCTGTTTGTGGCTCATTAAAGAATGTCCCAGACCTCTCAAGCAGCGTATTTCCCCTGGGAATGGAATCGGACCTTGGAACGGCTCTGAAGCTACTGTCACATTCTCCAGTGTCTCACCTGGGTTGTTTGTTTTTTTTTAAGACAGACCCGATTGCACAGAAAACATCAAAAAAATGCGAGTGGAGTAGAACCAAAGCAGACAGCGGCTCACTAGCTTGGAGAGGTGTGAACTGCCCCAGTCATCTCCATGACATTAACTCGGACAGCCGGGCAATGATGTCAGTTAACTATTTCATTGCTCGTGTGAGGAAGGGGTGGAAGGGTCACAGAGTGGCCCAATTCACCTGAACTGACACCTCCTTTTGGTGGGTGGCATGTGGGACGTGCCACACCACTGATTTTCCCAGTCAAGAAGCAGCCCAGCCTAGAGAAAGGAGCAGAGCCCAGCCCAGGGTCATGCTCAGCACGAGGGTTACGGACTGTTTCAAGCTCCAAGTGGCTAAGCAAAGTCTCCCTCTGGAACTGCCTCCCCTGACCCTCCACGTCAGGCAGCTTCTAGCGACCCCAGCAAATCTCTGCCTGCCCAGCCCAGGCTTCCCACTGACACCTCGTGTCTCAGCGGGTCCAGGGAAAACCCTGTGTCAATTGGGCGCAGCTGGCGGAGCTCAGAGCTTGTCTCGAAGCCCAAAGCACAGAGAGGGCTGCACTGTGGGGCAACACGGTGCTCTGGTGTGGACACAACCCAGCCACACCGCGAAACCTGCTCTGCACTGCGGCACGACGGCCTGTTATCAGACCACGGGACTAACGGACCTGCCTTGGCTTTGGCCTGGAGAAGGGGACCCGGGGGGAAGGGGACGCGAGCCCTTCCTCTCCCATTCCTTGGGTGAGAGCAGGTGGGAGGGCTGGGGCTGGGATGAAGTCTCTTGCTGCAGGCCAACGTTTTCAAACAGCTGCCTAGGAAAGTACCAGCCCTGGGAGGGGAAGGAGCAGAGAGTGGCCGGTGGGAGACGAGAATAATTCCTTTGTTACTGGCGTTCCCTGAACTGCTGCTCACTGGGCCTGCAGCCAGGATCCAGGGAGTGTCTCTAAATTCTCTCTGCACTCAAAAAAAAAAAATACCCGGGCTTTGCCGCCAAACTGTTTGACCTGGTGGCAGGTTCCTGCTCCACCAGCAACCATAAATCTGTCCCACCCAGAGTAACAGAACAAGGACCTCCGCTGCCCATAGCCCCTGGGGAGGCGGGGTGCGCCCCAGCTCTTATTGCCGCAGCAGGGAAAACAGTTGGTGTCAAATGCTTTATAGCGCGGGAGCCACACACTTATCTAATGGCCTGAGAGCGCAGGAGAACGTACTCTGCTCCTGCCATAGCCTGCCGGAGGGGAGCTGGAGCCGAGCGGCTCTTCTCTCCCCAGCGACGCAGCCCTCGCCAGCCCAGATGGCACTATCATCCGACCTGTTTTGTGCCAGTTGAGGTTATTGGGGTCAGGGCTCCAGCAACTAGGACGATAGCAGCGGGCTGTAGTGGGGAGAGCACAGGAGTGGTGCTGTAGCCACAGGAGACCTGGGTTCTGATCCTGATCCTTGGGCAAGTCACCTCCCTGCTCTGAGCTGCCGTTGCCCTGTCTGTGAAATGGGGTGAATGGCAGTGGCCTACCTTGCAAAGCACCTTGAGAGCGAGGGATGAAAAGTGCGAGATAACAGCTGGGGATTCATTACTATGAATGGGACGCTTGCCTGGTGCACGAGATCTGCACGGATGCCCCCGCACAGGATGGAAGGAGACCAGGGGTGAAAGTAACTTAATGGATTTGTCGTTACTCCAGAGTCCTGCAGAGGGTGAGGGGCCTCAACCAGAAGAGGCGCGGCCTCTATCAGAAGAGGTGGGGCCTTTAAATCCTGATTTAAAAGCTGTAGGATTTAAAGGGCTCAGGGATTCAGCTGAAGGTAGGAGTTGGACCTTTTAAATCACCCCCGGAGCTACCAGCTGCAGAGGCAGCTGGGAGCCCTGCGGTTTGGGCAGGGGTGAAAGTAATTTACATTTCTTACTCCTATGGTCCAATCGCAAGCAACCCACCTCTCCTACGTACTTCATGGATCCCTCCCACTGCATGACATAGATAGAGAAAATAAAGCTACTATTATTGCTACCAGTACTGTCTATAATAAAACTTTACTATAGGAAAAAGCCTGAAAAAGTGAAAACTCACTGTCACATTTTTCTCCGTGTCTTCCCTCCTCCTCCAGCCAGGCTGTGGACACTAGGCTCCGTGCTTTCTCCCTGCCTGGCACTGAGCAGCAGCTGCAGGGGCTTCCCTCTAGCTTGCAGCAGGGAGACTGGCTGAGGGAGGGAGAAGCCTGTCTCCTGCATAAGAACAGTTTAAACTCAGCTATTCCCTGTGTGGTTCAGTAACATTTCAAAGAGGATCTACAAGCAGTTTGGGCATCACAACCATGATCCTCTGCTGGGGAGGGAATGGGATAGATTTGAACTTGGAAATGGTTCCTGATTTTGATTGTGTTTTTTGTGCATAGGAGATCCCCTCATCCTGGGGGCAGAAAAGAACTGCCCCTGCCATGGTCACACACACCCTCCCCCTGCCCCTAACAACAACTGGGAGTGAAATTAACAAGGATGCCAGAAACGGCTTCTAACCCTGGGGGCTGAACTGCACAGGGAACAGCTGTTCTTATGCAGGCTGCAGCAGCAGGCATCTCAGCCAGTCTCCCTACTGCAAGCTAGAGCCTAGAGGAGAACCCCTGCTGGGGGGGGGGAATGCAGAGCCTTGTCTCCAGCCTGGCTGGAGGAGGGGGAGGGAGGAGAAGAGAAACCAATGTGACAGTGAGTTTTCCCCTTCCACTTGCTTTTATTAGCTCTGGATTTAAGCTGTGCAGGCAAATGCTTGTATTTGTTGTGTATATTAGTATTGGAGACAAGATCCCCTCATCCCGGGGGCAGACAGGGACTGCCCCTGCCATGGTCAAACACACCCTCCCCACTCCCCCCAGCTACTGTGAGTGAAATTAACAAGGATGCCAGAAACCACTCCTAACCCCGAGGGCTGAACCACTCAGGGAACAGCTGAGTTTAAACTATTCTTACGCAGAGGGCAGGCTTCTCCCTTCCTCAGGCAGTCTCCTTTTCTTACCGGTTCTCTGTACCGGCCCGTACCCGCTTACTTTCACCTCTGAAGGAGACTGTCCTGGGCACGTCAGTTACACGACATGCTACCTCCATCACTTTCCAGCAGCACCGCTGCCGTTTGCGTCAGAAGCAGTGGCACACCTCCGGGGCCGGCCCAGTGCATTCTGGGACATCTAGTGCCCAGACACGGTGCTGGGATCAGAGGCTTCCAGGTAATTTCCAACTATGAAACAAAGCATTGTGGGATAGAAACAGAAAGACCCAGGGTAGCAATAAAGCCTGTGGAGAAAGCACCAGAGACAGCAGCAGCTGGGCTGATGACGCCTCATTCTAGGCATTGTAACCAGGCCGCAGAGCCAACGCTTGGCAGATCCACAGGACTGCCGCTGGGCGTGACTGCCGCGTGGCTTGGTAAGCCCAAGGCTAGAGCCAGTGCCTTGTGGTGTGTCAGATGTTGATGGTGCTAAATACCCTGGGAACCACGTCCATGGGGGAGAGGACGCAGACAGCTGAGCTGCATTGGCTCTCCCAAAGGCTGTGGGTTTGTGTCCTGCACTAGTGACCAAGAACGGCACCTGTATCTGAATGCAATCACATCTAGCTCAGGTGTGTGGGGAACATACCAGCCTCTGGCACTGGGCGCATGGTGCAACATAAATGATCAGCAGCTGTTGGCAAAACACAGCGTGGAGGAGGAAATGCTGCTCTTGGGACCCAGCCCTAGAGCAACTGGAAGGAATATGTCAAACAGGGAAGTTGGCACCTGGTCGGGAAACTCCCAGGCATCATGTAAACAGCCTGTTTGTTCCCTCTATTTCGGCCAGGTTTGGGGGAAGGCAGTTGCTCCTTCTGTGCCCCTGCTCTATCTGTTCGTCCTAGCTCCGGGCGCAGACAATGCCAATCAGGAGCATGGCTGAGCAGAAACAGGCCCAGCTCTCTGCCCGCTGGAGACAATCTCAGTACAGTCACGAGAACCACCCCGAGCACTCACGTCCAGCAGAGCCCACAGGCATTGCTCACGGCCACGGCATGGGACTCCCTCGGCACTTGGAGCAGGCACTAAAGGAAGCGCCTGACCCCCATCACTTGGAGGAAGCCAATTCTCACGCGACTAGAAAAGTCCCAGCAAAGATTACAAGTGGGTTTGGGACATCAGCAATCCGGTCTCCTGTTCAACCCAACAAGCTGTAAAATCTCTCCCCCTAGTCAGGAATCAAGGCTGAGCAGGAGCAGAAGGGGTTAAAAGGCCCTGGGCTAGGAAGATCTGCCCTTGCTGAGAGCCTCTCCCCAGCTCAGATCCCACAGAGCCCAGGGCCAGCTAAGTGCAGAGATGATTAGCCAGCCAGCAGCCCAGCAGAGACCGCCCAAGCCAGCCTCTCAGCTGCGGGGTCCTTAGCCTGCTCCCCAGGCCCGCTGCACACCAGGACCCAGAGCCTTTGGCAGCCCGGCTACCAGCTGCCATCTGGCCTAGGGCAGTAGCTGCTGGGAGTCACCACATGCCATCTGGGAGCTGCTCGGTGGCACGGCCTTTGGGAAACGACTCAGCCTAGGCTTCCACGTCCCCAGGATCGTCCCCAGACCTAGATGGACCACGATGCCCGAGAGCTCCTCTTGCTCCCGCAGCCCCTTGGCAGGAGTGAAGCTTCCACTGCTCTAAGGCTGCATCTCATCGCACGGGAGCACCGCACCGTCCTTATCGTATTGAGCCTCACACCACCTCTTGGCGGTGCTGTTATCCCCACTGAGCAGAGAGGCCCAGAGGCCGGGCTGAGTTGTGCCCGGCGAGCCGGCACACCGTGGATTCACTCCTGGGCTTGCCGTGCAGTAACTCACTGCATAGACAAGCCCTAAGTGACTCATGGAAGGTCACATGGGGCAGCTATGGGGCAGCAGAGACTTGAACCTGGGTCTCCTTGAGGGCCAGGCTAATGTCCTACCCACTAAACTGTCCTTCCTCCCCCGCACCAGCCCGTCCCATCTTCAGCTTGCCAAGGATTTGTGATCCCTACACGCTGGGAGCTTCCTGCCCCTGGGATGCACTTGCCAGTCTGGGGTGTCCCTCTGCAACCAGCCCAGGCTTCCAGCCTGAATAGGGCATGCAGGGAACTGCCCCCTGGCTCAGTGATAATGGGATAAGACGCGGCAGGAGACTAGAGAGCAACCGGTGCATTTCTCAAACCAACCCTAGGGCTGGCAATTGCAGCTGTAGCTTCAGAAAGCGTGTGCTGTCTCGAAGAGCTGCACACAGGGAGTGCTTCCGCCGCACCTTTGTTTGCTCTGTGCCGCGGCGAGAGAACCGGCTGCTGGCTCCCAACAAGCTACTGAGCTCTCTATAATTCACTCCTTGTTCCACCTCACATGGTGGGGCTTGTGTCAGCCGCGACTCCTAGCAACCGAGGCAAAGCCCCGCTCCAGTATAATCGGTGCAAGGCAAGAAGTGCAGGGATTGCGTTCCAGCCCTGAGCGGAGCTGGCAGCTCTGGCTGGGCGAGGAGGTGTGATGGGAATAGACAGGCATTGAGACTTGCCCAGTGTTCGGGAAGCTCAGATTGGAGAGATCTGCTGGGCCTGTGAAAGATAAAATCCCAATTTCCTGACGTGGCTCCAGATCTTTCCCAACGTTGGGGGGTGCTTGGACCCTGAGCCGCAGGGTGGCCCCTCGCTAACCCGCGCAGACATGTTTCTATGCGGCTGTCTATGCACGCTGAGCGCACAGGACGTCTATGCACATGGAGATCCAAACACAGCACTGGGAGTCAGCTGCACCCGAGTTCTAGTCCCAGCTCTGCCACTGATTCCCTGTCTGACCTTGGACATGTCACCTCTGTGCCACAGTTTGCCCATCTGGTTCACGGCAATGCACCAAACTCCCCCAAAGCCCGTGACGTGGACAGCGAGCGAATACTGACCGAGTGTGACGAACTGGGAAAGTTCTTAATGTTTTCTCTAAGTACTGTGTTGGTGCCTCAGTGTCCCCATGGCAGTTCTTAAGTATCTGGCAGAGCAAAGGGCCAGTGCACCTAAATGCCTGACACTCTGTCTCCTAGCAGCTGATGGCCTGGGCCCCTCCTCTGCAAAGGTGCCAGCTGAAGGTGTTGGAGACAAAGGGATCAGGTGGCCTCCTGGCCTGGGAAAGGAGCTGAGCAGAGAGGAGGGGCTGGGAGGGGTTGTTAGTCTGGAGCTGGCTGGGGTCAAGGGTGGAGGGCAAACCTGGGGGTCTGGCTCACTGCCCCCAGAATGGACCCAGCCGAGGGGTCCGGTTCGCTGTATCTACAAGCTCTGTTTTAGACCCTGTTCCTGTCATCGAATAAACCTCTGTTTTACTGGCTGGCTGAGAGTCACGTCTGACTGCAAAGTGGGGGTGCAAAACCCGGTGGCTTCCCCAGGACCCCGCTGGGGTGGACTCGCTGTGGGAAGCACACGGAGGGGCAGAGGATGCTGAATGCTCCAAGGAGAGACCCAGGAGGTGAAGCTGTGTGAGCTTCTTGCCCTGAACAAGTCTGCTCCAAGGGAGAGGAGGCTCCCCAAAGTCCTAACTGGCTTGGTGGGGAGCAGTTCCAGAGCATCGCCCGGGGACTCCGTGACACCGAGGACTTCGAAGATGGAAAGCCCTGGATAAGCAGTATCATCACTAGTCTCTCAAAGAGCGGTGTGTGCTTCAAAGAGCAGCCTTCCCAGTCCAGCAATGCAACGGCAGCAGCAGGAGGCGAGCGCTGCTGCTAGTTGCCCCTTGGCGCTGGGGCATCGATGTTTTCAGCACACAAGTCACGAGCAGATTGGAGAAGGGGATCCGGTGTCAGGAAACAGCACCGGGAAATCCTCAGCACTGGTGCCATAGGGTTGGCAAGGCAGTGACCTTACTGGAATGCACAGGCAGTTATTGCTGGCTGCATTATTACTACAAGTCCATTCATCTGTCTGGTGCCTGAACTCAGCTCCGCCTTGTCACGCCTAGCGGCGGTTTCCTACTATTCACGGGTGCTCCAGTCTCAGCTGCGGGAACTCAACCCCCATGGCAAAGCTGCACAAAAGGCCTCGACTTGGAGTCCATCCACCAGAAACCCCGACCCCGACCCCAACCAACAGCAAAGAAGCAGCAGGGCTGAGAATAGGAGTCTGATTTCCCCCCTATTCCTAGTTTAGAAGGGCAGTATCTGGAGAGACCCAGACACACAGGGCATCTCCTTCCGCCCCCTCCCCAAGTTGGCATAAGAAGAGTTAACATTGTCTTGCTGGATACAGGCACAAACCAACACTAGCCTGCGTGGTGGAGTGGGGTGGGGGAAGGGGAGTGGCAACACAAGAGACACCCTTGGCTTGGACTCCCGGAGAGTTCCCTGCTCTCATGCCCCGTGTAAGAAGGGAAGCTGAAGCAGTGCTCTCGTTGCTATCTCCTCCCAGGTCCCGGCTGCAGTAAAATCCAATTCGAGAACTAAAGATCACACAAGCGGCGCTGCTAATCCACGGTCAGTTTCAGTTTGTATCCTGCAGCTGCCATGTGTCTGCACAAATGTGCCTCCCCATGTGACACCAACCCCCAGACAGCCTCCTACCAGGTCAGAGTCTGCCGGGGCCAGGGACCAGCCCTCTCAGCGCGGGAACCCTCCCCAGGTGGGGCACATTGTATCACCAGGCAGCTGCCAAGTGGGAATTAAAGGGTCGGGAAGGCTGAGGATTGGTCCCATGAACACCTGTGCACTAGATCCTCTTCCGACTTCTCTCCATTGACTCCAGCAGGATTGGCCCTACAGAGATGAGAATTGGGCCTAGTCTCTCAAACCTTCACCCCTCTTCTCTTCCCCAGGCAACCACCAGACGATGACACCAAAGGGGAAAGAAGCTATCTCCTTCCACATTCAAGGCAGACTGGACAGCATCCTGAAGACAAAAACCCATCCTGCCAGCCAGGCCTATCCCCGCACCCTCTGCCACAGGCTGAGAGCATTCTCCAGCCAGCAGAGAGATCACGGCCTTCAGCAGCAAAGAATTATCCCCTGGCTGCTAATCCCTTACTGACGCAACAAACTCCCTTTTCATTTGCTCATGCAAATATGGGCTCACCACCTTTTTCCTTTGAAAATCAACAGTGCTGTATTACTGGGAAATCAGCAAAGGCAGCCAGTGCATGCTTCAAACTGCTCTGAGGCTTCGCTTCCCAGCACACACAGGATGCAGCATGCAGAACTCTCCACTGTGGAGGGGGCCCATCTGCAGACATTTCCCTGCACGCCTCAGGAGGAACAAACTGGAGAACTTACCGGCCTGGCGCATGAGGCAGGTCTGATGCCAGTGGTACAAGGAACCCAGCAGCTGCACTGGAGACCCTGCAGAATTTCTTCTCAAAATAGGAGCCGATGCTTTCAATAAAACTAATCATATACATAGTGTCACTTCCCCAGCACCTTCCATTGGAGTACTTTGTAAATTAGTAAGCACTGGGTAGGGTCCCATGGTCTGTGTTCTATAGGTTAGACTAGATGCTCATAAACAGTCTCTTCAGGCCTTAAAATCCAGAGTCCTGTACGGTTCACCGCCCTTGGCACAGTGGGTATTAGCCCTGTTTTACAGATGGGAAAACAGAGGCACAAAGAGGGTAAGTGACTTGACTAAGATTGCCCAGCAAGTCAGTGGCAGAGAAGGGGATCAAAGTGGTTGAATCCTGACTACTAGAACCCTGCTGTTGCCACATGACACCAGAGCCATCCTTAAACAGAAACCAGCAAGAGCTCAATTATAATGATTTATGCACAAGGTTCCCTTCCCCCTTGCACAGGAACTGCAAGTGGGCATTTCCCCATAATCAATGCGGAGGCTCTTTCGGCAGCACCTGCCTCACCTAGATGCACGTTACATGGGGCAAGAGCCACCTGGAAACCCAGCCACAGCTGGTTTTGGAGTGAGCCACCAGCTGTTGGCCTTCTCCTTTGTTCTAGGTTTCTTGATGTTCTCTCACAGAGGCTTTGCTGGAGCAGCACTCTGGCTGGGTTTATGTAACACAATCTCTTGACCTCTTTTCTCCAGCACCTGTTGCCACAACGTTACCTGATGTCTTCCTTAGGCGAGAGAGGACAGCTTGGAGGGCTCTCTGCTGGCCACGTGTTCTCAGTTCCACTGACTGGACATGTGGGCTTCAGTTCTGTCCTAGGCTCTCACCATGGTCCGGACAACTGGGCTGGGCTCTAGTCCAATTTCCCTGCTTGGGGTTCGAGTCCCTTGGTGGTTTCTGTAACTCCCTCTCATTGTGCTGCAGTACACAGAGTGGGCTTATAACCCAGGGAGCATGCTAGCGCCTGGCTGACTGCGGCCAGCTGTAAACGAGGCACTGTTCTGATCCCAGCCCAGATGGGGCTTTGCTTTGCTGACGACGGGTAGCCCAAGGGGCTGTCAGAACTACACGCCAGGACCAGACCTTCGACAACAAAGGCCCAGCTTATCCCCTTCAGTGAAACCTGCAGGAGGGGACTCCGGGGTAGGATGTCTCCATGACAATCTCCTGACAGGGATCCCCCCAACTCTTTAGTTGGGGGTCAGGAGCAGGAGGAGACGTGGGATTTCCCAGGGGAATGGGCCTGCCCCAAACCTGGCAGAGCCCAGCCCAATTCCCCCCCAGCAGCACAGCTCCATTAGAAGCTGAGGAGTAAGAGAGCGTTATGGTTCCATAGACCTCATTTTGGCAGCGTAGCTGGGCCCTCTCTGGACGCTTTGTTCACACCCGGGCAGGTACCAGCTGCGTTTCCAGCCGGTCACTTTCACGTACAATATCAAAGGTGGCACCTCACAGTTTGCAACCGAGCAATAATGCAAAGAAGGAGCCATCAAGTAACTAAGGTGTAAAGGGACCTGGTTCTTGCAGGTGACCAGGCGCTGCTGCTGCTAATTAAAAACAAAGAAAAGTCTGAAGGGACAGCTGCAATCTCCCGGGGCTGGGAGTCTGGGATAGACGCCCAATGCTGCCACTGACTCAGTGGGTGGCCATGGCCGAGTCATGCCATTTCCCCTGGCCTCAGTGATCACACCAATGAAATGGAGACTCTTTCCCACTCTTCCCCAGCCATTTTCAGCAATGGATCTCACAGCACAAATGAGGGCGCCGGGGATTAAAAACAGAGCAGGCTGTGATCAAACATCACTCCTCAGAGGCCTGCAGGGGAAAAAGGGAAAGCAAGCTTCCGAGAAGAATCCACAGGGATACAGCAAAAAAGCAAAAGGATTAACTAGACAGACCACAGCTAAGGGACCAGGCTGGCTTCTAGCCGCTTTCACCAGTTTCGGCTCTCAGAGATGGCTCAACCCTGAGTCCCAAACACCTGCAGTGCCAAGAAAGGCTGAGGTGACCCACGTGAGGTGACAAAAGGAACGGTGAACCCAATGACAGAGCTTTGTACGGGCGAATGAGAAACTCCTGACGGGGACAGGGGATCAGAGCCGAGGAAGAGCACAAGCAAAACCTTACAAGGAAAGGCGATTTAATCCAAAGGGGAGTAAAGATGGAAGATCTGCCAGGACAGTAAATATCATGGGGAGATGGAAGAGCCACTAGGTCAGCTGGGTCCCCAGGGTGTGGGGCAGCATAAAACAAACATATAACGAGTTTCAGAGATTGCAAAAGACGGAGCCAGACATTTTAGGAGCAACCGTTGTAATGATCTAGTCTGACCCTGTATAACAGGCCATAACATTTCACCCATCAAGCCCAATAATATGTGACTGAATCGTATAAGCTGCTTACTATGAAGACAATGGGAATCCAATGAATGGTTGGTGATCTCCACGGAATGAGCGCTGTGGGTCTCAGCTCAAGTCACGGAGAGTAACTCAAAGCCATCAGCGCACAGGGCACTTGCATGGCACCTTTGCTGGCAGACTCAGCAGAGGTACTAAGAATCCCCCCTCTCACCCTTACAGCTGCTTTCTCTTCTGTAGGGTTGGGGACTTCATTCTCCAGGCTCCTCCTGCTAGCATCTCTCCTGAGCGCTAAGGGCCCCTGGAAGGACACGCTGGGAAGCGGGAGCAAAGCAGGATCTCCATGTTAATTGCTGATGGTCAGGGTGTTTGTGACCGATGAGCTCCAAGGGAGGACTGCCCCTAAGGCAGGCCGTGCACTTCCTCAAACCTCTCTTTTTGGGAACCGACTACCTGCACTTCTAGTGCAGGGTCAGGGCCAGCCTAGCAAAGGTTTTTACTGACAGGCAAGGCTGGGCCTGTGCTGTTTTCTAATCCCACTGTAATTAATTACCTTATCTTTGGCCAAAGTCATTTAGATAAAGTGCCTGGTGTGATAGTCCCCGAGACTCTGGCAGCACAGATGGGAAGGCTGCATTTGTCTGGGGATTAGCGGAGGGCAGATGGAGCTAAGTGGCATTCCTCATCCTCATTCCACTCGAAACTGACAACAGCCTGAAACTCGAGATCCACCAACTTTCTCAGGGAGGCTGATTTTTAACTGCGCTCTTTGCTGAACAACGCAGAGAGGGGGCCGGGTGCAACAAAACCAAGAGGGAAATCTGAAAAAAAGGTCACGCAGCACGGCAGCAGGAACCCATTCGGGTCTTCGGCAGAACCCAGCCAGAACTGCCTTCAGACCAGGCTCCCGTACTGGCACTTACCTAACACTGGGAAGAAAAACAGCCTGGGGTGGTTTTTCACACCTAGGGGTAACGTGCAGTTTGCTGGCTAAGTTCAGCTGCCAGCAGGTTCCCCGCTGGCCTCTCAGGGCAACAGCTAATGAGGAAGATCATTCAAAGAAACATTAACTCCTCCCCACTCAAGACTGCAGTCCAGAGCCAAGACAGCCTCAGCCCCTTCTCCTGTGTATGGAGCATTTCCACTGCTCCAGCTGAATCTGCAGCAGGGTTCGGATCCTGAAAGTCTGAAGTCCACTAGAGACTTTACTTGCAGGATGCTCAGATACTGCGATGATGGGTGGCAGTACAGGACCTACAGGAGCGGTGTCTTCTATCTGCTCAAGAGAAGATGCTTGGGCTAGGCCTCCATGTGCCAAACAGTGACAGGGAAATGAAGCCTTGCACCTGACCCTTCCAGGTGCTGAGGGCCCTCTACCTCCAGGAATCAAGGGGGCTTCTCTCAGGCTCAGCCCTGAATGAAGAGAAGGTTAAAGAGGGACTTGATTATAGTCTGCAGCATGCACACAGGGAGCAAACATTTCATCAGGGGCTTTTCAGTCTAGCTGAGGAAGGTCTAACATGATCCAGAGGCTGGAAGTTGAAGGTTAAAAATTCAGCCTGGAAATAAGAGATCCATTTTTCACAGCGGGAGCAATAAAAAATTTACCCAGGCTCGGGGTGGATTCGCCATCACAGAACATTTTTAAATCGTGAGTGGGAAAAGCTGCTCTAGGAATTATTCTGGGGACATTCTCTGGCCTGCGCTACGCAGGACACACTAGATGACCATAATGGTCCCTTGGAATCTATGACCCTTTGCATTTCCACCAGTGGATTCATTTGCCAGCTCAGTCACGGGAGGAATGAGATAGTGAAACAAAACCTACAGTCATGAGGGCCATATCCTCCTACCCCTGCCACGAGAGAGCCCAAGAGGAAGCGTGAACATCACACACAACATCGAGGAGAAGGGAGAAGCCCCCACTTGCAGCTCAGTGTCCATCGCTAATGGGATCGTCAATGGAATATGCAGACTAGCAGCAGCTATTTTGGTCGCATAACATTGTTAATCTATGGAGATAGTGGAGTTCATATTAAACCGATTAGGCCCATTAAATCCATTTTTAACAGTGTGGTCATCTGACAGCACATGGTCCGTGAGGCAGACTGGATGCCTCCCTGTAATCCCGGCCTCCTTCACAGAGTTTGCCTGGATGATCCTGACCCTGGCTGGGAAGACACGGAGAGGGGGAGGGAAAGAGTCCTTACGAAATAGCAACGTCTGAAGGTTTCAACGCCAGCGTTCAGCCCTTGCTGATTCCAGGGCAAAAGAGCGACACGTTATTTGCAAATTCTCCCTGGCTTTAGCTTGACTGAGCTAACCCCAGTGGGTCACGCAAATCAACGATGCTGCTTTTCAGGGCATTTACAGAAACAATTAAACATAGGGGACCCAGAGAGCATGTCCTGGCAATTCAACCTAATCCCCAACCAAAGATCCATCCCCAGAGTCTGCAATAGGGAATCTGTCCGGAGAGACTTTTTTAGTCATTCAATCCATTCCCAAGTGGGCAGAGCCCTGGGGCATTCATCTCATCCTGGCCCCATTCAGTGATTCTGTGGCAGCTGCAGGAACACCTTGTGCTTTGAAGGCTGGAAGCCCCACGGGAGAAACCTGAGCCAAAAGACAATCTGCTCCCTTTGCAACAAGAATCCCACAAGCCCAGTCTGAAGACAGAATGGTTTTTACACCGGGAAATCAGGCAGGGGAGCTGGATCTCTCTTTGATCCATCAGAATGAAGCTCAGATGCATTCACCACCACAAAGAAACCCACAGGAGTACATCTGCTCCAGGTATGGCTCTGCTCTCCAGACATCAATGGATGTCCAACCACGGTATAAACCCCTGGGTATCAGCGTTTAGCTAGGATAGACTCACCTGTTGTCAACTCCAGGGATTTTAGTTCTAGTCCAGTGTCAAGATCATTTCAAAGGTGCTAACAGGTGCTGGTGCTTTCACCACCTGCAATATGCAGAGAGATAAGACTACGTTCTGCGCACAGCACACGAAGGGCAGGTGCATGGGTTCCTCAGGCTCTGCAGAACACGTCTGGAGAAAAGGGCTGGACCTGGGGTAACATGCAGGCCCATGAGCAGCTCAGGGAAGCCTGGAACAGATCAGAGCTACCAAACCAGAGGGCTAATCGTTTTCATCAAAAAGAGAGCGCCAACGTTTCTACTTTATTTAGATGTAAAAAAAAAAAAAGGCTCCATAAAAAATAAATCAAAGCAGTAAGAATTCCCTAGTATGTGGCTCTAATCTTTTGGCCAAGGCTGGTACGAACACAGTTATTTCTGTCCCTGAGAACACCTCACTCAAATGCCAGCAAACTAGATCAAACCCCAAGGCTGGGATGCTGGGTCACTGCTTGGAATTAAAAACACAATCAGCTCGGTTGCTCCTGATGAGCTTGCTTGGAGGTTCAGCAGTTTTCAGGCTGGGCTGGAGAAGTTTGGGGATCCTCGCCCCATTCATGCCAGGTGAAGAGGATACGCTCTTGCCTACAGCAGGATGCTGAAAGCAAGACACCCAGCTTATCCCCAGATCCTTCCTGCGCTCTGCTCCATTCAATCTCGATTCCATCGGGGATAGAACAGCTGCTGACCCGGCTCCCCAGCTGGTTGGCAGATGCAGAACTGAGCCTAGTTTCTGTCCTGTCCCAAGTTCTCTGTCCCTTCACTGACTCCTTGAGTCTCTGTGACATTAACTCGGCTTTCCACAGCACTGAGCTTTGAGTGCAGCTTCCATCTTTTCTTCAGGTGGTGCAGGTGGGACTTCGACTTTGTGTGAGCTGAGAGCAAAGATAAAGCAGAGCTTGTGATTCAGGGGATCTTGGGGAAGTAAACACCCAACTCGTCCAGTCCTGTGATGTATTGAGCACCCTCAACTCCCATTCACTACTGGGGGGAGGCGGGGAGGAGGAGGAAGGATGCTCATTACCTCATAGGATCCAGCTCTCAAGTCCCATTAGCCCCTGTTCCAGTCTCCTAGACATATTCCTCTCAGGCCAAACCAATTCATACTCATTCTTAGCACTAAAGGAAAAGGCCTTGGTGTGTTTAAAATCCTGTCACCCACTTGAATAATCCAAATGGATAAACATTATATTATATCACACACACACTCTGCACTTTAGAGAGAGATGCAAAACCATTTTTGTGCCAAAAGACTCACAAACGGGTGACCTCCACACTGCTGACGCGTCTAGCCCTCAGCGAGGAACAGCTGCCGCGAGACTCGTATCACAAAACGGTTTTCGTATCTCATCATGTCGTGAAGTTGGACAATTGTCTGCAGCACCACGAAGCCGAGACTATGTCTTTATATACAATATGCCACAGCTGGGTGTTTTGTGTGTCTATAGACTGGACAATATTAACACCTACAGGTGTGCCACAGGTAGGCTCTGATCCTGCAAATACTCACGCTTGTGCATTCCTTTAAGCACCCAAGCAGTCCCATTGCTTAGGCCTGGCTTACACTCAAAGTTTCACTGGCGTCACTATGTTCGTAAGAGGTATGATTCATTTACAATACAGTTATGCCAGGCAAAGCACCAGTGTACATGCAGTTATATCGGCATAAGGTGCTTCACCAAACCAGAATAGTAATGGCAGTATAAGCACTTTTATGCTGGTATAACAGCCTCCACACTCAGGGGTTTTTGCTGCTTTAATCATGGCGCCATAGTTCAGGCAGCAATACTTCAGTGTAGACATTGCCTTAGTTAAGCATGTGCATATGTGTCTGCAGGATGGGGGCCCTAGGGTCTTTTCCAGACTTTTTTTTTGGGGGGGGGAGGGGGGGGCGCCTCCTTCTAAAGAAAATTACATGCAAATCTGGTACTTTATTGCAATGTTATTGGGACACCATCAGGTTGCAATGAAATCGCACATCTCTAAAATCTTGTTACAAGTGGTACCAAAGTTTAATGGAGACAGTACATGTCTCTCCTGTCATTTGTGAGAGTCTTTCATTTTAAACAACATGAAAGTGCAATTGTAAAAAACAGAAAAAAAACAAAACACAAAAACTGAGAGGACCATCAGGGCCAGGAGCAGTTTCTGAAACTATTTCCAACTCATTTTTAGAAACTGACTCGATTTCAAGTTGACTTTGTGCCCCCAGTGCTTTCATTTCCTGCCTCGTGTGTTTAAATCTGTAGTGTTAAGATTCCATTTAATGGCAACGTTTCAGTTCAGTTCTACATGCGTCCTCCCTCCCCCCAACACTGCTCCAGCACTATTGATGGGTTCGTGCCAAATATGGATGGACACAGGGGATGCAGCATTGATCAAGGATAAATAAATATTATTAATAACCGGGAACTTAGGCAACAACCCCAGAAAAGGAATTTATTGCCCTGTAACTGTTGCTTATGAAAGTACCACTCTGGTCATGCTGCCTCCTATGCCTAGCAGCATGGAGTGGGCTCTCAGGTCTTTCAGAGATACTCTCTCCTTAATGTGTGTGGATGTCTTTTAAAATGTCTTCAAACTAGGACAATACACAGATCTACTAAAAACTAGATAACTACATTTATGATCTAAGCATATTAAAGAGAACTGCTACATTAAAAACACCAACTTCCCTACCTATGTTAGAAGCCGCTCCTTGGATTAATAAAACTAAATTAATCTTTAAAACCTAGTTCTCGCTATTAATACTGCATTTGCTTTCAGCATTTCACTCAGTTTGCACAAGGAAGATAGACATGTCAGTTTCATGTTTGTTGCTAGTCAGTTTCTAGCCAATTTCACTTGGAGGTTCTGAGCTTCAGGGAAGTGTTAATGTGTTTAAAATATTTCGATTCCAATGAGATTAAAATTCAATTTTCAAACTTATGGAAATGTTCCTATCAACGTTAGATCTGGGAAAAGCTTTAGTTTTACAAAACGTAAATGTTGGAGCAAACCCAACTTTTAAAAAACTTTCCAGGGTAAATTATTGTTGCTTTTAAATAAAAAAATGGATTGTAAAAGAAACAAAATTCTCGGTGCAGGTTCTCTAACCCTCCTGAATTGCTAGCAAGGACCAGCGGCTCAGAACGAACACTGACAAATTCAGAAGTGATGCGCTAAGAAGTGTGTTTTGATGGAGAGGGCTCCCACTACCCACTGCCAGAAGAGAACGTGAGCTTTACTGTTTCCCTCCCCCCAGCCCGATGGTAAGAGCTGACAGATGGCTGCTGTGGCATGGCTGACATACCGCCTCCCGGCTTGCAAGTGGCTGCTTTTATCAGAGGGCTGTAAACAATCCTTGGAAGCCTGAGATCATGTGATGGTCATATGGCCAACAGCAGGTATCTATGGACTCATTTTGTTCCCTTCGCACAAACTGCAATCTCCACATTTAAGTTGTCCCATATATATTCCCTCCCCTATCCCCACCCCCCGGATCTTACCTGCCCATTCTCTGTCCCCAATGATGACTCTGTTGCAGAGCTCACACACGTGATGACTCCGTTTGTCCTCATTTATCTCGCTCTCCATCTTTACAGGGTCTGCCGATGGCTGCCGCCCCTGAGGTTACAAACGTGTCAGGTCAGTTTCTATTCAGCGAGGTTTCTCTCGTCACTGCCACTGTCATGGGATTTGAAGATATGAGGCTTTCCTCCTGACCTTTGAGGGTCGGAGCTACGGAGTCCGTCTCCTCCCAGTATGAGAGAAGGGGCATGCTTGGGGGTTCCTTGGTAACAGCAGGAGAGACGGAAATCTGGAGTTAGAGACACAGCAAGAACCCATGGCCAGCCTAAGAGGGGCAAGTTTGGAGGCCAGAGGAGTAAAGAGGAAGCCCCTGGAGTTGGGAGAGAGTGAGCTCTAGGTCAGAGGCCTGGAGATCGCAAACTCCCAGGGTGAAGCTCTGGGGAGAAGATCTCAGCTTGTAGCAGAGACCCGCTGCAGTTCTGGTAACAGTCCCCACCCAGCGCAGGACAGAGAGATCAGACACACACCAAATAAGGTTCTCCTAAGCAACTGCTCACACAGACCCCTGGCCACGGATGAACCTCACCTGGATGAAGCTCTCCACAATCTGAAGGGCAGGTTTCAACACATTCTCATCCCACTGGGAGAGATCAGACACCTCCAAACCATACACTGGGGGCACATTGGGTCCAGGGCCTAGGGAGAAAAGCAGAGCAGAAGCAATTAGCTACCAGCAGTATCCCAGCCAATCAGTCACGCTACTCCTGAGCGGTGCGGCCGCAGAACCCGAACATCCCTTCGCTGGAGAGGCCCCACATTATCCTCATCAGCTTGTCCTTCAACGTTCCGAGACAGAGCAGTCCCGAGACAGGATTACCGGAGACCTTGGTTTGCTAGGAACTGCACCTTCTCAACCCCAGGGTCCAGCAGGGCAGTTTGCAATCCAGGAGCAGGAAAGCAAACCCAACATCTAGAGCTTGGCAAGAGCCAAGCAAATTGTGCTCCCTTCATAACTACAACCCGCTTCCCACCAGCACGGTCCACTGGAAAAGTCCAAGCTCATTCAGCCAGCAGAGGAGACCCAGATGGCTCCAGCACGTAGCAATTATGTGAGGTGCAGCTGTTCTAGGTAGGCTCGAGCCTGATGCTTGGATCAGGTATTTGCTTGTGAGCCTGGTTGCTTTATTTACAGCGGTCACGGCTAACAAGGCCGCAGAGGTGGACGTGCTGCGGACACGTCTGCAGATCGCAATGGGTGTGCTTCATTTGAATGCCTGCATTTGATGCGGGGCTATTTGAAAACCAACCAATCTGTCTCCTGGAGCCAACGTGAGGGCGTTTGGCGCTTCCAGAGGCCTGCCCGGCACTCAGAGCGCAGAGATGTCTGCAAACCCAGGCAGCGCATGCTCCCCAGCGATGTCGCTCCCCCACCATGCTGCCAGGACCCACCTGCCAGCCAGCAGAGCGAGCGCCTCGCCACTCAGACAAAGCCATCAAAGGCTGTGGCATCCGGCAGGTGCTGCCTTTTATTCGGCCAACCACAAGCAAGGTTCTTCAGAGGCCGATCGAAGGCACACCTGTCTCCCACCTGCTGCTCGGCAGAAAGGTGAGACGTGAATGCCACGCACCTGGCCCCAGGAAAGCTCTGCACCCCGTTCAAAGCCAGTCTTTTGGCCTGGTTGGGTTTCTTTTTCTTTTTCCTGCCCCTACCAGCCACCTTTCAACAAATGCTCAGCTCCCAGCTGCTGATCCTGGCCCTGCTCCAGGGAAAGGGAAGTCCCACTGGCTTCCTGCCATCATGGTGTCCATGGCAGGCCCCTAACAACCAATCGGCTGCAGCTCCTAATCTGGAGGGCAGCTGTCAGTGGGGCTTTTCACTCCAGCCCGGCGCGCGTGTGGGCTCCTGGGGAGAGGTAAACACGACGGGCAAATCTCCCGTGGCCCCTTTCAGGGGAGAGCTGGCCTGTGAGCAGCCAGGGAGCCGACTGCCAGCAACAGCTAGCACAGGAGGAGGGGATGTGTGGAGGGACGGGTGGCACGTGGGGCTTTGTTCTGCTGGGATTTTAGCCAGCAATGAGGAAGCTTCTCCTGGGAGGGGTGGAGACCTCCCTGTCACAGCTGGACAAGCAGGGAGCGGTGCACTGAAGGGGGCCTGGGAGGGAGCTCAGGAACGCCCACTCCAGGTGGGATGGGGAATGACCACATTCAAGGCCGGGGCAGCAAGGTCTTGGTCAGACCTGGTCCAGATGGGCAGGGAGCTAAGCAGGAACAGCACGTCCTGATGTGCCTAGGCAGCCTGAAGACAGGACACACTCAAAGCTTACTCACAGCAGAGGCTGCTGGACAGATCCCGGTAATTTGTGGAGCGGGCGGCCTTGCACCCAGGCAGAGAACGTCCATGGGACTCAGCAGGAGGGAATTAATGCAGGAACGGTTTCCTCGGTGGCCCTGGGAGAGCTGTGTTACGTAACTGTCCTTGAACGTGGTCTCTGCCTGGAGATGCTGCTATTTATCCAGCCGCCCCGTCGGGTCCGGCCCCCTCCCTCCAGAGAGCTGCCTTGGCCGTAGAACCACAATGGTGGAGGAGAGCTCTTCGCAGGGAGGGGGGGCTGCGGAGAGCAGGGTCAGAGCACAACCTGTATGCAATTCACCCCCCTTGGGAGAACTCGGAGCCCCTCCATGGGCTGGACATCAACTGACAAAACCAGAGTTCGCTCGGCCACCAATAGCAGCAGGCTCCCTTCTCCAGTCAGGAGGGCGGAGGACGCTGCACAGAGGGATGGAGGAGAAAGAGGAGGGCTGGGACACTCCCCAGAGCAGATCAGGGGCAAAGGGATGAGAGGGGAGGGGGGGGGGACACTCCGAGGGCAGCTGGGGGCGGGGGCAAAGAAGAGATAGAAACACTTACGTCTCAAGAAGCGGTTTCGGATCCACTTGTTCTGCTTCCGGGCGTATCTCTTCGTCACTAGTTTCAGGGCCTGGATCCCTTTTGAATGGAGGTAACAAAGCAGGTGTGAATTAGACTCCAGGGATGTTAAAGAAGCTAGCAGGAGCTAGGCGTGGGGCAGGGTGTGGGAAGGTGCGAACCCCGAGGGAGGAGGGGGATGGCCGGGCTAATGGGGGGTGACCTCTAGGCTAATGATCAGGGAGGTCTCTCAGCGGGGAAAGACTCTCCAAAGGGAAGTGATGGAAACACCATCATGGGGAACAGTTAAAACTCGATTGGGCAAAGCCCCAAGGAACAGACTCTAGGGACGATTCTACAGAGGGCTCCAAGGGGGTGGATTGGAGACCTCAACAGATCTTCTCCATCTTTGGATCCGACTAAAGGGCAAGTGAGCAAACCCATGGCTCACCAAGCAATGGCAAAGGAGTCTCCATCTCCCTCAGCCTCTAATTATGGGAGATACCCTGCAGCCCAGCTCCAGGGAGCCCTCCCCCAGGGAGACAGCCTGGTTCAGCTGGCCAAGGGGCACCAGACCCTGCTCAAGACTCTGCCAAGTGACAGCTGCATCTCCTGCACTGCAGGGCTTATCAGGCATGGGTGGCTGGGACCTCCTGGGCCATTGCAAAGTGCGGGTAGGGGTAGATACGAGACCCTCCGCAGGTGTGAGCAAGCGACAGCCTCCTGGGCAAGCAGTTCCCACCTTTCTCCAGCAGCAAGGTGCTGGTCTCCTCCGGGCACTTCCCCTCTGTCGTAAGGTACTCGTGGAACTCCTTGAAGCCAATCGACTGGAAAATGCCGTGCTGATAATCCTGGCTAGAGAATAAGGTCACAGATAGCGGGTCAACCCCTGTGCGCTGGAGCAAGAAGCTGCCCCCCTCTGTGCTGTGTCCCCACAACAGCAGCTCCCACGGGTTTAGAGCAGCACAGCCATCACCGACCACATGGGAGCGATCCCAGCAATGGTCTGCGTCAGAGATATGTGGTGGGGATGTCCAGGTGCCCACATGAGGAGCCCGGCATCAGGATTTACAGCCAGGAGGTATCATCACACCAGCCCAATCCTGGATGTCACAGGCCACTAACCACCCTCTAACTACCCCCACACCAAGCCCTTCAGCCACAATCAGGGCAAGTACTTGGCTCTCCAGGAGACTCATGTATCGTGGGCCACAAGCAGCGAATAGGAGCATTGAGGTGCACCAATGCTCAAGGCCCCTGCAACAACAGGGGATTAATTGAGTGTGAAGCAGCCAGCCAAACACTCACCAGTTCTCAGCCACCTTCTCCTGGTTGTAACGCCGGTGGAAGTCCCGCAGCTCCTCCAGGAGCCCCGCTGCCACCATGTCATCCACCCGCTTGTCCAGCCGCTCATCTAGAGCTGGCAGAGATCACAACAGCCATTCAAACACCCAGAGCTGCGTTCGCAGAAAGGAGAGTGCCTGGCTTCCCAGCCACATACACCCACGGCAGCAGACTGCACCCCGGACCTCCCGAGGACCATGCGCATGGCTCCATCACCAGGCACCCTAAATCCTCGTGGGGGGGCACTGCCAGCCGTACGCTCCACCCCAGACATCTCCACACTCACAAACCTGCTGCCCCTCTCACTGTGTGACTCCCACATCGAATGCCCCCTCCCTGCTGGAGCCAGGGGCACCATTGCCAAAGCTCCGGAAGAGGGACCAGCGACCAAGGGACTGAGCAGCGAACTCACACTCTGATCCCTGGATGGCAGCACTGGGCCATTCCATACTTGCCAAGAAACAAGCCAATGGACAGAGGACAGGAGCGGGGGACAGGATTCCTGGGTTGTATTCCCAAGGTGGCCACAATCCCACTGTCTGAGCCTAGACAAGTCACTTCACTTCTCCCTGCCTCAGTTTCCCCGTCTGTAAAACTGGAATAATTCTACTGACGGGGGTTGTGAGAATTATGGCACAGTAACGGGCCAAATCCTGCTCTCATTAAAGCCAATGGCAAAACTCCAATCCTTTTCGACGGATCCAGCCTCATGTTGGGTGATACGCTAAGAACTATTAGGAGTCCTGCACCATCAGGACCACATCGTGCAGGGCATATGGGCATGACCCAGGGAGTGTGAGGGTGAACCCCAAGGAAGGGGGACTGCTTTGGAGGGTACGAGTGGGAATCACCAGGGCTAAAGAGAGGGCACCCTGACCATGGGGGGCAAGGGGGGCTCACATTAACCCTACACTGCTTAGCTGGGGTCTCTCCTTGCTGAGGACCCTCCCCCACTCAGATCAGGCACTGGGTGAGGTTGCTACATAGCAAAATGTGGAGACTACACTTGGGACAGGAGAAGCCTGGCCTGCGTTTCAGGGACAAAAGGAAGCCGGCCCTGGCCAGGGAATGGCTCTGCTCGTTCAGTCAGACGGCGGCTGGTCAGAACCCGCTCTTTACCTGCCTGGTCTGCATAAAGCCACAGGATACAGGAGTTTGGGTACTTCAGGGGCCCCCCCAATGGGCCCCCACCTTCCTCCTCTCGCTGCCGATGCAGGAACTCGCTATGGGGGATCCCAGTTTCTTCAAATACTTGCAGGCTCCTGTACAGCAGATGGACAGACAGAGGCAGCTCAGAGGCTGGGTTCAGAGCAGATTTCCATCTGCCCAGTGCCCTCAGGGATACAGCGAGAGGGAACCTTGAATGTACAGGAAAATCCAACCCTCCCAGCTGGGGGAAAGGTATCTGCCCCTTCCTGGAGCCTGATGTATTGAGTATGCCCAGAGCCAACCACCAGCTCCCTGGGGAAGAGGCCGGGGGGCGGGGTATTGCATGGAGCACCCAGCTGGCCGACCGTAAGAACCACCACCCCAAAATGACGCTGAGACAGGCCCTACGGGGGTAGGGGAGAGGTGCTGGCAACCGTCCTGCCTCTTCCCGTCAAGAGTCCCTGCAGGGAAGGGATTGGTACCACAGATCAGAAAGGTCATAGAGCAACAGAGGCAGCCGGCAGAACAATGACTGCGCCTCTCCTGTGCGAATGGGGTGGGCGTTGCTCCGCTTCACCTGCGGGCAGGGCTGGGTTGGGAGAGTCTGTTCGAGGCGACAAGTCCAATCTTGCCGCGGCCCCGTTCCCACAGCCCCGCGGTATGTTACTCAGCCAGCACGGCAGCTTTCAATTTAAATAGCTCCAGAGAAGCTGCTGCTGCTCCCCCTGCCAGGTAGAGCCGACAGCGCAGCCAGCGTCTTATGGGCCCGCGGGCAGCGTTATACCGGTTGCCAATGGCCACCCTATTTAGGGCCACTGGAGGTCCTGGCCACCCTCGCTGATGCCTCCAAGAGCAGCAGGGATGCTCCTGCTATCAGGCCCTAGGCTTACAAGTCAGGGCTGGGCCTTCACTGCAGAGGGCCCTGGGCTTTGGCTCCCACATTGGTCCCTTCAGAGCCCAAGCTGAGTGATGTCCCAGGCACAGGGCTAGACCGCTCCAGTCACTTGGGGGTGGGGAACGGGGACCTGCTCCCTCTGGCTTTGGGCAGAAAGTCACCTCCATTGCCTGTTTCCAGCTGTCTCCCTGCCGACTGAGCAGCACATTTCATAAACCCCCAAATAAATGCAAATCGCACCCTGGTGTCACAGGCAGCAGCTGGGACTTTCACTCCCTCTCCCTGTCAGATCACCTCCACCAGCCCATAGCAGAGATCATGGCCTCCCAAAGAAAGGCTCTGCCCCGTCTCTCTGGACAACGGTATTAGACCCTCAAGAACCGCCCGGTCTCTGGCTGATCCGACAGAGTCCAAGAACCAGAAACTGCTCTTCATCCAATGCCAGAGAGATGAGAGCCACCCTCCTCCAGCACCCCAAAATCTCTCTGCATCAGCTGGAACCCCCAAGAGATCAGATCCAATTCCTCCCTCTCTGTGATGTCACTCCATGCAAGCCCCGCCCCCACACTCCTCTCCCCTGTCTGTCCAGCCTCCACACTAGTCTAGTGCGTGGCAACGGAAACTACCGAGAGGCCAGCAAAGTTTGTTCATCGGAAGGTGGACAAGAGGCGACCGGCAGATCTGCAGAGAGGCCCAAACAGCCAGACTCTAACTGCAAATAGCAAGGGAGGCTGCAAACGGCACGTGCCGCAGTGCCCTCGAGATCAGCTCTCTCCAGCTAGACAAGCTCACCTGGCCACTTTGCGCTTGTCGTGGGGATGCAGCTTGGCAGCCATTTCCGGGTCCACTTGGCTCAGCCGGCAATGGAGCTCGCAGCCGTCCAGCTGCTCCAGTTCCACCCTCCGGTCGGCTGCTCGCCCAGGGGAAGGGCTGGTCTTTTCCTGTGGGTCACAAAGTCAAACCTCTGCAAATGTTCCTGCAGGTCAAAGCGAGACCCAGCTCAAACCTGCTGCGCGTGGGACCCTCTGCTTCCTAAGGGGGCGATGGTGGGACAGATCAGAAAGGAGACCAAATGAAACAGGGGAAGCCAAATCTCCCCGAGCTCTAGGGCGGTACAGAGCCAGAACCAAACTTCACGCCTCAGGCCCAGCTCCAAGCAGAGTTGCTGCCTACGAGCCTACCAAAGAACTCCCGGGTCTACCACCTCGCGCAGGGCACTGGCTCCCCGCCATTGGCTAGGGATTGCAGCAAGAGCCTTCTGCAATAGAGTACCACCCACAGCACCAGTAATCTGCCTCCAGGCACCTGCTGGGTGCTGACTCAGCTAACAAGATGCTAATGCAATGCAAGCATGTCCTCATCTCTTGGCGACTGCCTTAGGCTGCTCCCGAGGGAGTGCATTACCTGGATGAACTTGGTATGTTGTTCTGCAAAGAGGGTTACACAGGCATAGTACAGCATTTCAAGGGAGGAAGGCGAATCTGCTTCCAGTCATAGCAAGCCCAGCAGTGAGGAGGGGACCTGCCTCGCTCAGGAACTGCTGCCCCCCCAGACTCCTACCTTGGTATCGACAAGGACCTTCCAGAGCAGGGACTCGATGTAATAGTTGGTGCCTCCCACAACAATTGGGATCTTCTCCTGAGCAAATATATCTTCAATGTGCCCGGTTAAGGAGCATGAGACACAGAAGGGCTCTGCAAAATATCAGGATTCGATGGAGGGAAAGGGAGCTTGTCACAGCCCGTCTACACCATGGAAACAACTGTGTCTGGCTGCTACCCACGTCTCCAGAAATCCAGTCAGGTCTTGAGCATAGATAGGACTAAACCAGGCTGAGCCAGAGCCCTGCTACTGCTAGGTCATAGCATGTCTCAGGGACACAGATACATTTGTTCAAGCCTCTCTGCAGCACAAACTAAACTTGGCTTTAATCTGTCAATGGACAATAGCACCGTCACTGCGTCTCTTGCTGCAGCTGGGTATAAAGTAGACCAGCAACTACTCTCAAATCCTGGGCTCCCTGCATGATTCCACTGATCTATTTCAAACCTGACCAACTTGGGTTTGGGCTGAGATCATCATCCCCCTCTCAACTCCACTTCTCCCCACTAGCCACATCCAGGCCCAGGGCTAATGCTGCAGGTGGCACACGGCAAGGCAGAGGGCTCTACCCGATAGCTGCCCAGGTAACCCCAAATTTGAGTGCCTTCCATCACGCCAGCAGCACTGCTTTTAGAAAACGTTGGTGGCTGAGCTGCTCCTCTTGCAGGCTACGGAGTCTGGCCTGACACGAGATGACCAGATGCCGACAAATGGACAAAGAGGAGTTTGGACAAGCTAATGCTCCTCCAAAAGCAGCAGCTCATCTTCCCACCGCCTTTAACATTCTCTCGCCAGCTTTAGTTTTTAAGGAAGCCGCTCCTGGAAGAGAGCGAGCGGCTGATCTAGGCAATGGCCCAGGCCTTTGTGCAGGGAAGGGGCCAGGGAGGGAAGGGAGGAGCCAGGTGTGTATTTGTCTGGCCAGTCGGACTGCCCTGTGAAAGGATATCAGGGCGGCTGCTTTGTTCCGGAAGTCCACCACAGTGTAGTTAGAGACCAAGGGATCCACAAAGCTGATCATGTGGTGTCTGCACAAAGCCTGCTCCCGGGGAGAGATCTTGTTTGTGATGATGTCCAGCCCCTTGTACACCTGGAACACAGAGAGCAGGAGATAAAGGTCCCAATTCCCCTTCGCTCCTCACAGAGCCTCCCCCCACCTTCCAACCACACAGGAAAAGGGAGGGATTTGCTCTCCCTCCCCAGCCCCATGACCACAGATGACGTCAGCTAATCCTTCATGCTCTCAAAATATTCCCCTTCTTCCCTCTCGCACAGTCCTCTGACCCAGCCGGAGATCAGGACCCAGGCCATGCAAAGGCAGGCCGGCTTCAGCCCTGGCATAAGCAGACTCGCAACCAGGACAGCATCTGCTTGCGCCAGGGCCAAATACAGCCCCACGTGCGTTACTGACACAAGCATGTTCCAATGACCCAGCGATCGGAGAGCAAGGGCGGAGCCACTGATCAGGGACGGTAACCTCGCCGAGCCCGGCTCCGAAGTGTCGCCCTCAGACCACAGCCTGTCTTCACGAACCTCACCGGGCACTTTGGCTGGTAAAAGTTCAGGTGCAGCTCTGCCCAAAAGCAGGGCCCCTAACAGAGCACACAAAGTCTTGTTTGGGGACGAGAGCCCTCTGCAAACACCGACTGACTCCACCGAACCCCCGGTAAAAACTGAGCTTATCAATCGTTTCCCCTGCTCGGTGACACGTCTGGCCAGGTACACAAAGGAAAAAAGTTATATATCAGCTCAGGTCAACAACTCCCAGAGAGAGGGGGCAGCCATTCTCTGGAGATGCATTAGTTCTACCACTGAATTAGAGGCCCTTAGAATAGGATCAAAGTCTCCAGATTTAGAGGTAAGATGATATTTACCAAATCTCAGTATCCAGACAATGGGAATTCTGAGCTTCAAAGGGTCCTGGGTGCAAGCCCCAAGAACCAGTGCGAGGGCAACAAGGGAGGGGAGAGTGGTAAGGGAGCTGCACAGAGGAAATGCCTGGAGAGCTGGAGGCTGAGGTTTTGCTTACACTGGGATCTCTCCAGGTGTTAAGTAGCCCAGGGACCACATGGCCACCCTTAGTCTAGGCTACAATCCTGTTAACAGGAAACCCCAGTGGGAAAGCGCAGTGCAGAAAACCCTGAAGGTTCCATTTACAATAATACCACCTAGCTCTTACTGAGCACATTTCATCAGCAGATTTCCAAGTATTTTACATAGGAGGGTCAGTATCCTCCCCACTTCACAGATGGGGAAACAGAGGCACAACGCACGGACGTGACTTGCCCACAGCAGGCCAGTGACAGAACTCAGGTCCCCTCTGGCCCAGTCTAGTGCCCAATCAGTTAGATCACAATTCTAAACAGATACACAGTTCCCTTTGGAGGGGAGATAAGAACTCACGACTCTGACCCTGTGCGGGGCCTTGGACGAGTCCCCTTCACCTCTCCCCCTCAGCTTCCCCATCAGTAAAATCGGGGACACTACTCCCCTACTCCTGGCTAGGGTGACCAGCTGTACCAATTTTATTGGGACAGTCCCGATATTTGGGGCTTTTTCTTATATAGACTCCCATTACCCCCTACCTCCGTCCCAATTTTTCACACTTGCTATCTAGTCAGCCTACTCATGGTACCTGATGAGTGAGGCACAATGGGCGTTTGGATAGCATATGCAGTGCCTACGCCCCGCAAGGCTAAGCTGGGGGGTGCGGGTGGCACCTGAGGAAGAGAGAACCCTGCCTGTGTCCAGGAAGGGCAAAGGACTAGCACTAGATTGTTATTCTGAGAAGATCGAAGACACACTGGGTTCCCCACCTGTAGCTGGGGCCCTTCCATTTTCAACATTTGCTGAAAATCCAAGTGGTCTTTGGGAGAAATAACCGTTTGACCAGAAAGTCCAACTCAGTTTGGGTGTGTTTGCATATGACTCATTTCTGTCAGCTTTGTAACGTTTCCTATCATGGGCCTAGGGGTCAGGACTCCTGGGTCCCATTCCTAGCCGTGCCACTGACTTGCTGGGTGACCTGTGAGCAAGTTACTTTGCGTCTGCATGCCTATTTCCTTGTAAAATACAGACAATGCCTCCTGACCTTTGTAAAGCACGCCAATCTTTTCAGGTGGAAGGTGCTGCAAAGGGTGGGCAAATTCTTATATTCTGTCTAACACAAAAGGAACATGAGATTATCCAGAGCCAGCTGCTCTGACTGCTGCGTTCTCTTTGGAGTGATCTCACAGCAGAGTTTATCTCCCTGGTCTGAAAGGGCTGCAGGCTACAGTGGAAATCTGATCAAAAAAAGCTGGCAAGGTAGAGAAACAGAGAGATGACAATCAGGAGTAAGAAATTCTCCATTGTGGCTGCAGCTGCTCTTTTTCACCCTGGGTAAGCGTCAGCCCTCCCCCATCCCAGCTCAGAGTCCCAGCTGACACCACTTCACATGGCAGAAACACACATAGAGGCAGCAATTCAGCTCCCTGGATGCTTCAGAGCCCAAATCAACCAATGCCCCATTAGTGCAGAGAAGAGCATCCCAATCATGTCAAGCCCGCGTGCTGATCTGGTGATAACACACTTGCATGCCACACACAACGCGTGCACATCTCTGCACATACCATCTGCAGCTGTCCCTGCAGCTGAGTGGACGTACAGACCTATCTGTATCCTTTCCTGCAATGGTGTAGTACAGTGCATGGTGCACTCTGGAAGATGTGTGTTCTGGGTAGTTACCGAAAGAAAATGCACAATCACGGATCAAACCTGATGCACCACCCCCCTTCAGGACCAGAAAAAGAATTGCTACCACAGTCATCAAACTGAGTGCAGAGAGCACTATTGGATCTGATTATTTTCTGAGCCCCTGACTAAGAACATCCCTCAGCTAGGTAGTCTGGTATCGCTGGGCTATTCAATCCCCTCTCTTTGCCTAGTCCCTCCTTGCGGAACAGGAAACAGACTTCAGAGTACTTTTCATGTGAAGATCTCAAAGCACTTCACATCCTTACATCCCCTGTGAGGTAGAGGAGTTCTCTCTAGTGAAATGGAGGCACTCAGGAAGGACCTGCCCATCAAACAGCACGTGAGCAGCACAGCTGGGACTGGCCCCAGATCTCCTGGCTCCCAGGCTGGTAACTAGCCGCTAGCTTGCATTCCTTGATTTAGGCAACAGGTTTTTTAAAAACAGGCCAACCTTTCTGAAGGACTCTTTGTAAATAGTCAAGCTCTGGATCCAGGCAGCACAAACATCAAGATCATCCTCAGGATCCACCATCTGAGGCGTGTAAATACCCAGTCATGGCCAAAACTAAGGAACTACCCAGTGTAAATATCAGAGCCTCGCTTGCAATGTAGAGCCTCAGCTCCAAGGAATTATGAGGGTCCCATGAGGAGAGCTCTTTCAGAAGAGTGTGTTGTTACATTGGTGGATGTGTCCCTTGCATGCTTCATGGCACATGTCTCTTCAGTGCTGTATGCCCACGGACCCTGGCACTGGCCTGGCACAGCACAAAGAGCCTCGGATGCTGCTGGCAGCCCATGCTGAGAAGCAGCTGCGCCGCTGCTCTAAAGAGCCTGCAAACAAACCCAGATCAGAGTCCATAGCCCAGCGCTCCCCCAGGACACTCCGTGCTGTGTGCACGGGCAAAGACTCTGCTCATAAAGCAGCCTCTCTGTTCGGCAATCAGATTTCAACACTGTAAGGGGGACTGTGTCTTCTTTGTGTGAGACACCCGCCAAGGCCCTGCTCTGTAACCACAGGGTTCAGCCCCTGGGCCGGCTCCCAGGGAGGCGGATCTCACGGGCTGGAGTTTTCTGTACATGCCAGGCCTGAGGTCAGAGCCTGCACTGGACTAAGGCCCTGTCAGCCTGGCTTGGTGGGGCAAGAGCAGCCTGTGGCACCGGAGAGCCAGACGTACAGAGCCAGATTCATCCCCACTCTACTTCTGCAAGTTGCCAACCCTTCAGCCCTGCAGCCTCCTGCAAGTGGCGCTCCATGGATCACATTGGTGACTGGCTAGGGAGAGGTGGAGGACCATGGAGCAAGCCACCCCGCACATCTTCAGTCCAGGGCCTCCCTCTAGTTTGTAGATGTTTCGCTTCCCTGCAGACGGGGCCCCTGAGTAACTGCACCCAACAGGGAGAAAGGAAGGAAGGCCGCCCCGTCCCCCAACCACGCCAGCTCAGGGAAGGGCTGCCCAGACTCAGACCACGTCTACCCTGGAAACCTTGGTGGTATAGCAGTGGCAGTTAGGGAGGTGACGTTTTGCAACACGTCTGTACGGCAAAAGCCCTAGTGCGGTTACAGTTCTACCAGTACCAGAGTCCTTTTGCTGGTATCGCTCATTTCCCTCACTCAAGCGATCGACGCCACTGGTACAAGCTGCGTCTCCATGCGGAGAGTTTGCCGGCAGAGTTATACCAGTAGAACCGTCCCAGCAAACCTTGTCTTGTGCAGTCCTGGCCTCGGCCGGTAGCAGCACGGACAAGCAGCTGCAGCAGGACCTGCCAACTCTGCCGATGTCATTTGTGCCTGATCACTTTCTCCTCTCGTTTTGACTCTGGCCATTCTCCCCTTGAGCTGATTGGCCGTTTGCTCCAACACCCTCCATATCTTCTCTGACTCAAGCTCACTCCATCTTTCCCGCGTTCTCCTTAGCCCCCTTAGTCTCTAATTAGCTAATTCTCCTTCCAGCACAACCACACCCAAACCATTCAAAACAAAACCACCAAACCATGGCACTAACTTGACAGGTACCATCTGTCACCCTTGCTCCTGTGTTACAGCCCTTCTCCCTTAACCCTGTGTTGGTTTGTTTAGATCACTAGCTGTTCAGGGCAGCAATCAGCTGCTTGTGCAGCGCCAGGCACAGCGAGGGGCCTGATCTCAGCTGGGTTTCCGAGGTGGTCTCCTAATAATAATGCCCTGGAATGACATGGGACGCTCAGGAGATCGAGGGCAGGGAGCAAGAAGGAATTTATGTTGGCCCCTACAAAGCAGTCAGCAGATTGGAAGGGACCATTGCCAATATCTGCCAAATTCTTTGGGCCTCATTCCTCCACTGGACCCCCGTGACGGGCAGAGGGGGGATTGGTCCTTCTAGTGTCATATCTCATTTCAGGAAGCTGCAGAGAGAAACAAGATTAATTTGCTCGTTTAACTTGTCCCATGCTTTGAAAGCACCAGGCCCCACCCCAGCCACCCCCTTAAAAGCATCAAGAAGAGGAGCGACTGCCTCCAGGCAGTCTCTGTAGGGGCGGAAGGGGCAGGAGGGTGACGAAATGGACTAGTCCTGTGGAAATGCAGCCAGCTCTGAGCACAAACACAAACAGGGCTCAGAGCAGACAGAAGGAGATGCCCAGGAGCCAGCTCCCTGCTGGCGAACCCCATGGCTGGCTGCAGCCTATTGATTACCTTCTGCTATCTAATACACTCAGACCCAGGGGAGGTAATTGCTTGGTGCAATTCAGGTCTGCTGTGGCTTGATACAAAGCCGGTGGAAGTCAATGAGAAGCCACCCTGCCCAGGCAAGGCCCAACAGCCTTTCAGTTCCCCTAGTTCACACCTGTTTCCCCGAAATCACAGTGACACACAAATCTCTTGCTAAGGGCTGGACTTGACTAGTTGCAGGGGAGGCGGCTGATGGGGGTGGGAGCAGGGATAAAAGAGCCCCTGCGCCCTACATGGGCAGAGCTGGGATTTATAGGGCATGCTCAACTCTTCAAGGTTCTCCTGAGAATAAACACGGAGGGAGAGGCTCCCTGGCTATCTGGAAACAAGAGGAAGAGGAATGTGGTGTCAGTGTGTGGGCTGGGAGCGGAACAAAGGGAGCCTTTTACACCCACAGAGCAAAGAAAGATTCCAGCAGCTGGCTGGCTTCAGGGCCTCGCCGCCGAGATCTCCTTGCGCTGTACGCTCATGTCTATTTGCAGCCAGCGTTTCAGATAAGCCTTTGTTACTGTCTAAGGCCCCAAAACAGATTAGCAGCAGCCTGGAGCACCAGTCCCCTGAGTGCAACACTGGGAATAACACCACTCAGCACTGCTAGAGCACTCAGCTGTGGGCCATGTAATGGATTCATCCATAGATCTAGTTCGCAGAGGGAGGAGAGTATCAAGGTGGGGAAACTGAGGCACAGAGCGCAGCCGTGAAAGTCATCATGCCAATCATTATTAAAAGCACACCGTAAATGACAATCCCTGCCCCAAAGGGCTTCCAGTCTAGAAGACAAGACCTCACAACGGGCACATCAGGGTGGGGGAGATGGGGTAACACAATAACCACATGTGGGCCATTTCTAGACTGTCAGGAGTGGTAGGCACAACTCAGAGGCAGCCTAGCCTCTACGAGATCATTGGCATTATGAGAGGAAGGATGTTCCAGTGGTTAGCATCATTGCCTAGAGTTCATAAGATCTGGATTTAAATCCCTGCTCCACCACAGATTTCATAGGTGACCATAGGCAAGTCACCTAGGCCCAGATTGGTATTTAGAGGTGTAACTTCGACTGATTTCAGTGGAATCTGGACCCCAGCCTCTTTGTTCCCCATCTGTACAATGGGGAGAAGAGCACTTCCCTGCCTCAGCAGGGTGTGTAAGGATAAATATGGTACAGATTAGGAGGGGCTTGCTCAGACAGTAACAGGGCCAGCTGAGTACCTAAGACAGATACAGCTCTGAAGAGGGGCGTGAAGTTTTTGGCTGGGAATTTTCCCCAAGTGTGGTATGGGGAGAAAGGTCACTCAGCAGCCTGATGTGAAAGGAAGGAAAAGGCCACTTGTTTCTTAGCTGTCTCCCATTAGCTGGCACTGCAAACAGGGTTACGCCAGAGCACATCTTTTGCAAAGCACCTGGTAGGTTTCTGTCTGTTTTCCCCAGGGCAGCCCTGGAGAGCTGCTGCTCCTCCTAAAGGAGGTTCATTAGGATTGTGAGAAATGACAACACAAAATGAAAAGAGTAAAAGCCCCTTTAGATGATCCTGACATCCTGAGCCATGCAAAGAGGGGGCTGTGATCCATAACTCAGCCACCAGGATCCATAGGCACCAAGAACACTTGGGAAACACAAGGGTCCCTGCGAACCAGGCCTTGGCCATACTATCACCAGAGCAGGCGGTCTCGGAGCACTGCCATCCCCTTCCTCGGGCCCAGCTTTGACTCAAACAGTTCCCTAACCAGTGTCCGCATTTGTCAGAACTTTGCCAGGTGCCTTCCGTGACTGGATAGAGCCGTCTCAGCATGCAGCGGGCGGCTGTCAATTAGGAATGAGGGACGGGGGGCAGGGTTAAAAAAGGATTGAGAAACCCAAATTAAGCCCTACACAGCAATTCACCAGGATCCTCAGGCCCGAAGGCTACAGCCGGCTCTGGACTATGCAGAGGGGAGGCATATGCCACAGGAACGCTACCAGAAAGAAGGGAGATACATTCTTCCAACTGCTAAGAGATCCACCATGCTGTGTGGAACACAAGTGGGGGATGTGTCAACCAGCTCCAATCTACACTAGGTCTTCAGGCTGCCCAGTACCTCTGACAGGCACCCTTTGCCCCATTACCTGGCAGCCTCAAGAGGCCACACGGAGAGCAGGCCTCTACTCGTGGCAGCCAGTCCCAGCCAATTATGCAGAGAAACGGAGAAGTCAGGACAGAGCCAGAATCGCTTGTTTTTCCACTGACTTCCATGAGATGAGGATTTGATCCTTATTGCAGCAGAAACATCTCATCCTAGCCATATTCCTAAAATAGGGGCTGCCGATGTTTTTCCCCTCCCCATAACATTCATTTTTTCTCCTGTGACCCCCCATGACAGCCTCATTTCTGCTACGCCAGCCAAACCAAGTCACGGCACCCAGTAACTTGTGAAAGTTCACTGTGCCCTAAATCAGCATTCACATCCAGTGCACATTCATTTGATCATTGTCCATTACCCTTGCCAAGTTTCTCCTCATCGCCAGCCGGGCTAGAATCCGTCCAGTGAAAGCTTCGGGCTTGTTTAGACTAGGAACATTTGTACCAGTGCAACTACATCAATATACACTACATCTACACATACTGGAGACAGCACTCATCAACCTAGCATGAGCACAAAGAGCAGTGTAGCCCTGATCGCATACGTCACGGCAAAGCTCCCTGGACCACCCGTGCTACCGGAGCTTTGCTGCTATTTATACCCCCACTGGCACAACTAGATGTATGCGAGCAGAGGAATCAAACCCTGGCTCATAGGGCAGATGTAGCCTTTGTGACACTTGTGGAAACCCCTAATGAAGATGCTATACTAGAGAGATTTATCCCCGATAACTTAACTTGCACTGAAATGTCCTACCTAGACAGGGCCTTAGATTCCGGAGAAAAATAGGTTACCTCCTCCCTCTATGAAAACCCCTTTGTGATCTACCCTGGAGTCGGAACCCCAAATGTGAAAAGAACCGTTCTATAGGACTAGCAGACCATTCACTAGGAATATGCTTGGCCTCCTGAAAACTGTTCTAAGTGCTGGTCAGCATAAAGGACTCCTCACCTTGTGACTCCAGCAGATATTCCCATACGCACGTGGCTTTCTAACATAGCTAGGTCAAGCGCTTGAATTGATGGTAAAAATAAATAAATAAATAAATTTGGAGATATACCTATCTCCTAGAACTGGAAGGGACCTCAACGGGTCATCGAGTCCAGCCCCCTGCCTTCACTAGTAGGACCAAGTACTGATTTTGCCCCAGATCTCTACATGGCCCCCTCAAGGACTGAACTCACAACCCTGGGTTTAGCAGGCCAATGCTCAAACCACTGAGTTATCCCTCCCCCAAAGGAGGCTACCCCTCAAAGACACCATGACAAAGCTTCACGGTGTTATGGTCATTTTGTCATGCCAGCTTAGTTCAGGCCTCAGGCCTTGTCTACACTACAAAGTTGCAGCGCTGGTGAGGGGGTTACAACGCTGCAACTTAGGATGTGTACACACCTGCAGGGCATTACCAGCGCTGCAACTCCCTGTTTGCAGCGCTGGCCGTACACCCGGTCGTGCCTCGGGTGTAGAGGACCCAGCGCTGGATCACCAGCACTGGTCATCAGGTGTAGACACTCACCAGCGTTTTTGTTGACCTCCGTGGAATATGCAGGTATCCCAGCATACCTGAGGAAGCCTCTCTGGTAATTAAGGAAACTCCACTGCCCTCCAAGCAGGTCTCCTTCCCCGCAGTGTGCTCTGGCGTTCCCCGACCCCCGCTCCAAGCAGGTCTCCTTCCCCGCGGTGTGCTCTGGCGTTCCCCAACCCCCCCTCCAAGCAGGTCTCCTTCCCGCGGTGTGCTCTGGCGTTCCCCGACCCCCCCTCCAAGCAGGTCTCCTTCCCCGCGGTGTGCTCTGGCGTTCCCCGACCCCCCCTCCAAGCAGGTCTCCTTCCCCGCGGTGTGCTCTGGCGTTCCCCGACCCCCCCTCCAAGCAGGTCTCCTTCCCCGCGGTGTGCAACAGCGCTGCAGCGTGGCCACATCTAACACCACTTGCAGCGCTGGTTGCTGTAAGTGTGGCCACTCTGCAGCGCTGGCCCTATACAGCTGTACTAATACAGCTGTAACAACCAGCGCTGCAAAATTGTAGCATACCCTAAGACTCCCCAGCCCCACCCCCCTACGTTTTAAGATCTCCCACATGAGCAAAAGCGTTTTCATTACTCGTTTGAAATTCAGTAGAGTTTCTAGACTATCCCCCCCTCCCGTGTTCAGAACCCAAACAGCAACTGGGAGCTAATACACAAGAACCAGAAAGTAAAAGCAACAAGTCCAGTTTCAATGTCTAAACTGAGTGAGCTGCAAAAAGACAACAGCGCAGAGGGAAGGGAAACACGTTCACAGTTTTTAAAAATGACTTCAGGTTGAAAAGGTAAAAACCGACACCTTAAATTTGGCACCAAGTTAAAATATTGTAAAAAAAGACGCTTATCGGACTACTGCCACAATTTAATACAAAACAATGAAAAATGTTAAAATAACAACCCCTCTGCAGTGTTTGAAACCCAAATATCACAACACTAAGAACCTCAGTGAACGTGACTATAAACAAAAACAAAATTTACTTCATTGGTTTTCCTTGTACAAGCTAACAGAAATCCAAAAAGGAAATAAAACAGAGTGACAGGTACAATGGAAGCATTAACATCCTTCGCTTGTAATAAACTAAGATGTTATTAGTAAGATAGCTAAAGAAATTGATTTGTTTGCATGGGCTTTTTAAGATGACATTGTCCCTTTCATGATCCATGGTGTCATTAGTGACTAATAAAGAATTGTTTTTAATATTATTTCTCTTTAGGCTAAAAAGGACTAGTCTTTTGTTGGTAAATGTCAATAAACATCCGTTTCAAACAGAAGGAAAATGCTGCTTGACCACTTATAAGAGTTTGATTTAAGGCTGTTTACTTTGTGGAATTTGACATGTGATGATGGCAATTTGTGTTTTGACAGATATCAACTCAAACTTTTTTAATCTCAACATCTATTGATATTCAATAATTATTGTCTGACCCTCTCCCCAAAAAATCTCTCATGACTGTGAAAATTTAAATGGATAAAAACTGCTTAAAATAAGCATATTGTCTGTCAAAATTATAAAAATAACACATTTGAATTCTGCCAAGCCTATTGATCCAGCCAGTCCCTTTACTAAGCAGTGACTTCTATCACACCGACTGAGCTTCCAAATTGGATCATTATCTTCATTTGGACCCTCCTCCTACAATGACCTCTCCAGTGGCAGACCCCCTCCTCCCAGAGTAAAAGGGCTCCATGCAAATACAGACCACCTACACAGAGTTCAGTGCAGGAACAGGGCCGTGAGCTGCTGTTCTGTTTTATTAAACATTGTAAGCCCCTGACCTTGCACTGGGATTTATTTATGGAGGTCTCATGTGCTCCGCAGAGTTATTGACTTCAATGAGACACAACAAAAGTCCATGCTAGAGGATCCTGATGGGAAGCTGTGCTTATAAGCACAAGTATGTGAGCTTCAGCTTCCATTCTGCATTCCCTGAGTTTGTTACTTCTCATACTGATTCTTTCTGGGTTTCAGTTGTCCAGGCCCCGTCTCATTCCAAAGGTGAAATTATTTTTGGCTGGGGGGAAATTTGAACAAAATCAGCCCCACCATTTTTGAGTCATGCATGTGTTAAAAAACAAAGAAACAGATTGCACTCCACTCCACTCCACTCCCCCGCCCCCAGTGAAAAGTCAAACTTGGCTTGTTTGTAGAGATCTCGCCAAGTTCCGGTGAACAAAGACGTCCCAAACAGCTTTAAAGTTATGGGTTTACTCCTATACACCATCCTAAGCGCCTCCAGGCCCTGTTTTGCGCTAGGCCAGGCAACACCTGGAGGCTGAGGGTCTCCCAGCTTGAAAAAATTAACACAGAGCCTTTATCCAGAAGGCAAGTTCATTTTTTTAAATAACGCTTGCCGCATATTTCACAGGCAGGGAAATGTCATTGGATTGAACTGAAAGATATACACGCTGTTTCGCCTATCACCTTTTAAGTAAGCAGCGTTGGTTCTTAGAAAACAATCTGCAATTACGCTGAGTCTGGTGGGATTATTTCCCTTTGGTGTATATGTAACTGGGGGGAATGGGGTGTTGCACACACCTCGGTGAGTTAGGGGATGCCAGCCCAGGGGCTCCAGGCTGCAAACCGCAGCATGTACTTAAGGATAACATGCCCACGCAGGGCTTTGCAATTTGAGGGGCCCCAGCTGCAGGGAGAACTAGGAGCTGCGGAGTCAGAGCAACCCCCCAGCTGGAGTGCATCTTTGGGGGGCTTGCCCTTGAGTTCACCCCCACAAAGCGCAGAACCAGGGCCGGGGGGGGGCGGGGGCTGCTGGGGTCTCCTGGCTCCGATCTGTGATGCAGCGAGACTCAGCTCCTTCCCCCCACCCAGCCCTCAGGAGGCCCGGCTCTCCCGGCCCCTCGTCCTCCGGGAGACCCCGGCTCCGCAGGCCCCTTCACCCTGCCCCCGATCCCCCCCCGCTCTGCCCCCAGGGGACCTGAGGCCCGGCTCCCCCCGCCCGCGCTACCTGCATGGAGTCGGCGCCCACGATCTCGCCGCCCAGCCGCAGGCCCAGCTGCAGCGCCAGCTCGGATTTGCCGGTGCCCGTGGCGCCCAGGATCACCACCAGCGGCAGCGCCCGGCGGCCGGGCCTGGAGAGGGAGCGCGCGGCGGCCGCGGCCATGGCGGGGGGGGCGGAGCGGCCGGCGGCTGCTATGGGAACGGGGGGGGGGAGAAGGGGAGGGACGGAGAGAGGGGGCATGGCTGCGCCCCTGGGCCCCATTGCAGGCGGGGGCTCTCCCAGCCAAGCCAGGCCCTTCTCCCTGGGGTGCCCGCTCCGGGGCTGACATCGGGCCCTGAGGGTGACCCGACAGCAGGGACAGGGGCTGGGGGTAATAGGCCTCTATATAAGAAAAAGCCCCAAATATCAGGACTGTCCCTATAAAATCGGGACATCTGGTCACCCTAGGGGCCCTAAATAGGAATATGTTGCCCCCCTCCTCGACACACACACCCACCCACCCCCTTGAGCTGCTGGGGACCTTAAGCAATTGCTTCATCTGCTTCCGCTGCTCTTTGGGGCAAGGCCTGTTTGTGCAGAGCCTAGCACAAAAGGGCCCTGCAGCCAGAGCGGGCCCGACCTTACCCCGGCTAAGGATCACCCAGACATGGCCCATCCCTAGAAACCAGTGCCCGCGCCAGAGCTTCACCCTGATCGCTGTAAAGCCCTGGCAGTGAGAGAGCTAAGCCCCTTTGCAGCTGACTACAGGGATCTTCCTTCAGGCTATGTTACGGGGGCCCTGGTACTGCAGCAACAGAGAAGTGGAGGGGTAGAAGGGAAGATGAGAAGTGGACTGGGGGGAGAGGGAGAATGTTACCATAGCAACAGAGGAAAGAGGGAGAATGTTACTATGGTGACTGAGCGCATGCGCTACAGAGGGATAAAGAACTAAAACAGCAACAGGGAGAGATGGGGAGCAGGCAACTGTTACTGTAGCAACAGAGAGAAGAGGGAAGAAAAAGATGGGGGAGACTGTTACCAGGGAGACAGTAGGAGGAGACTGTTACCAAGGTAACAGGGGGGGTTCTGTGACTTCTACTGCAGCAACAGATACAGAAGAGGGAGAGAAAATGGCTCTTATCCTAGCAACATACATCTTTTGGCATAGCAACAGGGAAAGCTAGAGGCAGCAAAGAGACATATCATTGGAGGAGATGAGATTATAGCAGGCTTGCCAAACTGTCACAAACTTTACCAACCCAGGCACAACCCCCCCCCCCAACTCTTCAGCATGATAAGAATAGAAAAAACATGATTCTTTACTAACTCAGAACAAATTACTCACCCTGTACATGAAGAATTTTGCAAGAGTGTAGTAAAAGAGATACAGTTGCAGAGTAATGCATGGTCCATGGAATGGTAGAATACATGCAACATGAAATGAGGTGACACCCCCCCCCCAAAAGGCTTGGTGTTAACAGGACAATGTGAACTTAAAAAATTGGCTTTTGTCTGAAACGTTTTACTATTATTACAGCTAACATCTGAGAGTCTGATTGCTGAAGGAGATTACAGGGGCAAATATGCTTTCCCTTTGTTTATAATGTGCTTTTGGCAGCACTGTGTGTATAGTCAGTTTCAATATTTACCTTGTACTGTCAGTTTCCCTGTCTCCTTCATTTAGTAATACTAGAAAAAGCATGTTTAAAGATAGGAAGCTGTACTGGAAAAGTGACAGAAAATGGCAGGAAGCTTCAGGGACAGGTGTAACATCTAAAGCTACTTTTAACTTGGTTTTGAAATTGACTAGATTTCAAATTGACTGATCCCAGAAGAACTTGTAACTTCCAAACACAAATAGCCCTGTTTGCTTCAATTAAATATCTTTCATACCTTCTGTCATTAAGCCTCTGCCCGCCCTTCCCCTAAAAAAGTCCTTTAAAAACCTCTCTGTAGGTAATTTTAACAGCGTAAAACACCATCCTTATAAAAATACCCTGGCATCTTTAATGTACACACAGAAAGTCTCATTCAAGAGATGCACACATCCATGCACACTTTATTCGATTTGTCTGCTTTGGGTAGATGTCAGGTTTATTTAATCCTGATGTATTTTTAATCTGTGCTTCTAATGGGTCTATTTCAAACACGATGCTTACTCCACTAACCATCCTCTTCAACAATGGGTTATGATTTGGTCCGAGTATTTTATGCAAACCTAATTTTTTTTTTTAATATGCTCAGACTTATCCCTAGCCAGACCTAGCTCAGGCCTTGGCTACACTGGCGCTTTACAGCGCTGCAACTTTCTCTCTCAGGGGTGTGAAAAAACACTCCCCTGAGCACAGCAAGTTACAGCACTGTAAAACGCCGGTGTAAAGAGTGCCCCAGCGCTGTTAGCTAATCCCCACGGGGAGGTGGAGTACCTGCAGCGGTGGGAAAGCTCTCTCCCAGCGCTGGCGCCGCAACCACACTCACACTTCAAAGCGCTGCCATGGGAGCACTCCCGCGGCAGCGCTGTACAGTTGCAAGTGTAGCCATACCCTCAGCTATTCTCCCTCTAAACAGGTGTAGAATGAATCTTTATATCTCTACAGACGTTTGCACTTTGGTTTAAAAGTTATCTTGACCCCCACTTCTCTGGTCTTACAATGTTGTCTCATCTAATTATGGTCCAGTACTTTTGCAGCCTTCCAAGCAGTGGTGCTGGAACAATTTTTATGGGGGGGTGTTGAAGGCAGAGACCATGTATTTGGCTTATTACTACTTCAAGCCAGGACGTGCGACCGTCCCACCCAGCACCCTTAGTTCCAGCACTTATGCTTCCAAGCCAGCTCAGTGCACAACTTTACAGAGATGTCTCCAGAAATTGTTTTTTGCCTGCGTACGATCCAACCGCTAAACTAAATGGAGTCTTTGGGTGAGATTTTCAAGGGCATTTAAAACCCAGATCCTCAATGGTATTTAGGCTCCTAACTGCCACTGAAATCAATCAGTTAGGTGCCTAAATGGCTTAGCAGCACACATCCCATTGACTTGCAATGAAACTTGTGCTAACTCATGGAAATTCATGTACAAATCCCACCTTCCATCTTTTTCTTGTCATGCTCTGGGACAAGCAGACTGGACGAATAAGAGAGGATTAACTCAACCCACTACTGCTGCATTGAAGAGTGCATCTATTCCTTCCCACCCTGCCTTCCTGGCAAAATAAATCTAGACACTTTGAACCTATATTCTTTACCACAAGTGTTTTGTGTAGAGGTGAGAGCAAGGTATTAGAGGAGTCAGAACACCTGGGTTTGACTCCCAGTTTGGCTGTGTGACCATTAGAAGTCACAGCAGAGTATTCTAAGTTGAACTCCAGTGTCTGTACAATGCTTCGACCTCATCTGATGCAACACACAACAGAAGTGTAAAACATGGCAGCTATTTCAGGAACCAAAAGGAACATGGAGCATTGATTAATCATTCTTTAAAAGACTTGCTTCATTCAGACAACTAAACCTCTCTTGAAATGGTATTTTAGCCCCATTCTAGAGACTGCCTTAGCAGTAACACAATGCATGCGCTCCATTGCATTTAGTACAGGAGTTTGCCTCCAGAAGGAGTTAAAACCAAGAACCTGGAATTGTTAATGGGTAATAAATATGCTTCAAATTAAAGTAAAAAAAAATTTCAAACTCTGCATATGGGGATGTAGGGAATTCTGTGGTAGCCCCGAAAGGGAAGTCTAGCCCCCCTCCCACCCGAGCAAGCAATTTCATTCCCCGTCTGAGCTTTCCTCTAGTTACTCACTGACAATTCATCATCATATTCATCTTGATGACCTTCCGGGGCAGTGAATTCCACATGCTGACTGCTCTGTAGTGCCATTAGAAGAGTTTAAAATTACATCGATTCCCTCATTAGAGGAACTCAGCTCTCAGCCCCTCTTCCTCAATAAAACCACTTGAAGAGAAATTAATGTAGGTGATTTGTTTCCCAGGACCCACTGCTGTAGCCATTCCACATTTTAAATTTCATGAGAATGCCTACACAAAGGGACTAGTCTTGCTCGCAGGAGCCTATGTGCTGCTTAAAGGAAAATATCCTACTGTTTGCTTCTAAATATCTTGCACTCTAATTTCTGCAAACTCCCCCCCCTTCTTTCCCCCCAAGCCTTCCCCAGGGGCATTTGGGGATCTAACAGCTGTGATAACTCTCTAGACACACATCCATCCTACTGTGCTCAGTGACTGTTACTTGCCTGGGATGCCTCAGGCACAGTAACAGTACCTGTGCTGAGGTTTTGATCCTGCCATTCAGGGATATGGCCAAATGGTCAGAAGACAGCACACGCCCCTTCCTATAAAGGCAAAGCTTTGTGAGTGGGATATGGTGGCCCTCCTCCAACAGCAGAGGGAAGGGCTGTAGGTGAAAGTCCCATCGGCTGCTGGGCCGGGCCCCAGCCACCCTCCTTAGCTTTGTGCATAGTTTATGGCTCATCTTAACCGCTCATGCAACAGCAATGCCGCTGCACCCTTCTCCAGGGCCCCCGCAAAGACCCGAAGCTGGGCAAGTAAGTTAGTTAGGGCAGCAGCAGTGGCAGTTACCCCCCTGGAAACACGCACCCAGGAAACAACTCTATGGAAAAATCCAACCCAGTCTGTCTTTGTAACTTATTTATTTATGAAGTGTGAGGTAATGAAGAAAGTGCTAAATCCGACCACAGTGTTAACTCTAAAGTTTCTCAATAGGTCAGTTAGGAGGCAGACAGCTCACCGGCTGCTCTGTGCGTCTCTGCTGCAAAGTCGAGGGTCAACCCCATCAGTGCCAAGGGAGATGAAGGCCACCGGTCCTATGCCCCTCCCCATATCCCCTGCATCAACTGGTTAGTATTCACAGAAGAGGGAGATTTGTGAGGTGATAGAAGACACTTGGCCAGCTGAACAAACGCAACTTCAGGGAGGGTCGCTGCAGGTCAGCAAACAGAGGCTGAGCCCTGATCAGATCCCTTCTAAGAGGTGGCTTCTACCCACCTAGTAAAGACAAAGTAGCTCCAGGCAACAATTCGATCAGCCCTTGTCATCAGTCCTGGGCTACACCTGGGATCTTAAGCAGCATCGCTCTTAGGAGACTGCTTTCAGGGAATACGGGAAGTCAGCCACACAGGGTAATTTTCACCCTCATCCTCTGAGAGAGAGAGAGAGAGAGGAAAACCCTCTTCAATAGCCCATTGTACTCCTTGAGGAGCTAGGCCCCAGATAACATTGCCCACCCAAGGAATCTCTCACTTAATTCCCAACAGTAAATCAGAACACAGGACCTGGACTCTCCTAGAAAGGCATTTCCCCCCCACACCAACACATACTCTCCACGCTGCAGCAGGGACAATGCACACACTCCCCCCAAAAAGGTTTACAAAAAGACAAATCTTTAACAATACTCTTCAAAATAGTTGTACAAAAATACAGTATTAAAAAAAGGGTCCTCCAGTATAAGACTCAGGCAGTTACAGCAGCAGTTTCTAGAACACAACCCTCAAGACAAGCTACTGTGTAAAGTGGTAAGAAAGTGAGGTATAGTCCATGTCAAGCTAGTCTCGGTTCTTCTCCAGGGATAAGAGTTTATCCATGCATCATCCCACCCCTGGGAGAAAAAGGATCTTTAACAGCAGCCCTGGCCCCTAGAGAAAAGCTTTCCCAATGCACTTTTAGGCATTCCCCAGCTATTACTGCTTCTAGAGAGATGGACCCAAACTGGACCACCAGATTGCAACCCCCTTGTATTCTGGATCTGAACACCCTGGCCTAGATTCTCTCGACTCAGTTGCAGTGGAGCAGGAGCCACTTAGGAATTTAATGGACTTCTTCTGGAGGGGATGTGATGGGTACATGGGCTCAATCCCCCCTGCTGCAGAATAGGATGGGGGATGTTGTGAAGGGTGGTGATTGGGGAGGCGGGCCAGTACGAAGCCCGAGGATGGGTCAGAGAAGGGACAGTGGAAGAGCACCACACCAGGGGAACCAGTGCTGGGGTTGGGTTGAACCACAGAAGTTGGGTCAAACTTAATAGGTCCATGGCAGCAACGGCCATGTTAACAATCCACCTAAAACTGTGTGTGTATGAAAGTAAATCCACAGAACAGCTGGATTCAGTGACAGGTCCTCTGTCTGAATGAGGATCCTGCCATCTCTAGGTTTGGGTTGTCCATTCAGGCCCTGAGTTTGGAAAAGGGCCTCAATTTGTAAGTGCCCAATTTCAGGCACCTGAAGCCTGAAGTTCAGAGGCACTGAGGCAGCTCCTGTGGGCCTCAGCCGGCGTTGTCCCACATCTCTGTTCAGATGCTCAGCAGCTCTGGCAGTCAGGACACAGGTGCTTCAAGTTGGACACCCTCAAAATGAGACATCCAGAACTCAGTGGTCACTTTTGACAATTTCAGCCCAAGTGTCTTGCAAAATCCAGTGTCTACATTATTCTGGTGCCAACCTACCAGCATTCCCAAAGGATAAGAGTTAACTCAGCCCACCGTTGGCAACTCCCTGCTCTGTTAAAGAGGAACCCGAGACCAGACGTGAATGAGAGACAAAGAACCCACCCACCCCGCACACAGTTTAAATTTCCTAGAATGCAAGCCATATTTGTGTGCGCTGGCTGCAGTGCATTCGGGGATCTGTAGTTTGGAGGGTTCACAATAACCAAAAATGTGCAAATCAATATTGGAAAGGTGTCAAGTTTTTGGAAGCTAACGTCCCTTGAGATGGGTGATTCGTTTCAGCAGCTGATGCTGTCTCAACTTCAGCTGCCTCTTCTCTGCAGCCATCCTCCTCTCTGCATTAACTAGCGACTGCAGGTACTCCGAAGCTTTGCTCAGGATCACCACTTTTGGGGTTTTGGGACAGTTAGCCAAACCGGGGACCTGATCCCTCAGTGCCAGGAAGCGTGAGCGGAGATCATTTCGCCGCTTGCGTTCTAAGTAGTTGTGGTTTTTCCTCTTGGCCATGTCCTCGCTATCTGAGCTCGGGGCACTCCCGGGTTTCAGCAGGCAAGGCTCAGGTGATGAGCTCTCTGCCGCTTGCTCTGGGCTGCTCAGGGGCTCCTCCTTGATCTCCTTCTCTGAGGCCTCCTCCTGGGAGCAGGGGTCTGGTGGAGAGCGGGCAGCATAGTTGTGCTGTTGCTGATGGATGGAGATGTGGAAGTGTTTCATGCAGGGATCTAGGGGGTCTGCTCGTACGGTGATGGTGACCGGCTTCCTCATGCTGAGCGATTGTCTCTTCTCCACTGTCACCACATCAATCTCTTCACCTTCTGTTCAAAACAGACGCAAGCAAAACAACCCATCACTTGGAATCATTCGACTATTTCCTTCAGCTATCCCTTGCCCAGCCTCTTACAATGCCCAAAGAAAAGACTATGGTGCAGCACCATACCTGGTGCATGGTGCTCCAGTACCTCATTAGGTTCTGGAGATTAGACAGTCACCCTGCTAGGTTACACTTATCAGGAAGAGGATCATATTGCTTGGATCCCAGTGCATTGCATAAAAAATTCTGATTGAGTTGGTCTTTTCCACATCACCTAATCTCAGTCATAGGACTGAGATTTCTCTCCTTAGCCTCAGGCTCTGTGTCCAAGGAAATGGGACGTGGATTTTTTTACTGTTTCCCTTACACACCATGGGCAACACTCATTAAGAACAGAGACCCAACAGGCCAGAAATTCCTGCACCCCCAGCTCCTACAGCTGCACCAGTCCTCACCTCCTCCAGCAGAAAGGAGGGGAGCAAGAGCCTTAGTTGGCTGGGGACAGAGTTGAAGGATAAAGATCTTCCCCTTGCTCCTGCTTGTCGGGCTCTTTCATGGCCCATTGGAATTGTAAATGAGGGATCTGGGGGCTGAGTTGCCAGAAGCTGCAGTGAACAGGAACAAAGGGCATTTTAGTGACTTGTTACTTTTCACAAGTTATAAATCCTATTCACCCCCCACCCTGGTATTCTCCTCTCCCCATTCAGCTGGGGGGAAGGAGGGGAAGAGACAATCCTCCCCTCTCACAGTGGGGGAGGAGGGACATTTTGCCATCAGGTTCAATGAACCTCTAAGCCATCCACCATTTAACATTCCTCCCCTCACCACCTCCAAACATGTTCAGCCTTAAAGAAAGGGTCTGAGGGGAAAGGTTATCAAAGCTGTAAACACAGAGGAACAGACCCAACTCTTTAGAACTTCTCTCAAGCCATCCCTGAATTACAGTGGCTACTATCAATTCACTCCCTGCCACTTTCCAAAGTCACTTTCCCAAGAGCAAAAGCAAGCACATATCCCTTGTGCATGGCATTCCAACTGGCTTAGCAACACTTTGCATTAGCAATGCCTTTCACTCAATCAAAACACTTCACAAAGATGGGCATTGCCTCCATTTTACGGTTGGGAAAAACCGAGGCAGAGCTGTTTAATATACTTGTCCACGGTCACGCAGCTTGTCAATGAATAAGACCCTCAACACAGAGTGAAGCTCTAGGCTAGCAGGCGGCGGAGGTCTGTCTCCTTTTGCACTTTGGCAATACTTATCGTGCCAGTAGATTATTGTTAAATCAGAAGAGAGGTTGGGACTCAGGGCTCTTGAGTCCCAGTCCTCTGCCCCCCCAATGCTAGAGAGTTTATCCTTCAGGGGTCTTACACCACTTGGTGATCAGCAGTCTAGAATTCGCTACCATGGTTTGTTTTAGGTGTCACACACACACCCCCTACCTATTTCCTGGTTGCTTTGTACCATGCACTTTTTATGCCCTTCTTTTGTCACAAACTTCCATTGTGCAGACAATAGTATCCTTTCCCCATTAATAAAAAAAAATCTGACTGGCTGGGCCCCTCCTCCCAGCCAGGTGGCCATTGGCTGCCTCAGCAGGCGCTTGGAATGTTGCTGCTGCCAAGTTACCCATCTCTCATTGGCCAATGAGCGAGTCACTCACTGAGGCCCCCCCTCATTGTTTGCTACAATCTGTTGCTTTTTGTTCTGGGACCATGTGGCCAGGAGCATGTGCCCAAGGGGCCTGGATTCAGATCAGCTAAAGTGCAGATCAGCCAAGAAGCAAGATTAAAGTAGAAATAATGAATGCAGTCGTCCCCCCACCACCACTAATTGAGATTAAGCCCTTTAGAGCCTGCAGCCTCCTTACTATCTCCATCATCCTAATGTAATTAAATCTCAGTCCTAAAAGGTGCTTCTTGCCCAGCCATCCTCATCCCTGGAATGAGTCATAACTAAATTACTCATCCCTGACTCAGACTCTAATATTGAGGTCAAGATAATGAGGTGTCTAGCCCTGCACCCCCAAGATTGTGTCAGCACTTCCGTCATACCCCACTTCGTTTCAGAGGGCAGTCATTTAAATCTTGCCTGGAGTTTAGGTGTATTGAAATCACATCTCCTCCATCTGGTCATTTATAGAAGGAGCAAAATAAAAAAAATAGCTGATTTGGAAGGATTTTTGCCTGCCATTAAGTGACATATTTGAGACAAGGGCTTTAAAAACAAAATTGAATAGCATGTATTAAACTTCCAGCCCTACAGATCAAGGCTCACACTTCGTTTTGGAGGCTTTACACACCATTCCCTTGATCACTCTTCACCTTCAGTCTAGTATTTACACCAGTTTTTCTGAGACTGGATAGGACCCAGGAGACAGGGTCCTTTCGCAGAGGCAGCCCTAGGGTGCTACAAAGACATTAGGAGATGCATCTAGTTGCTTGGTAGCGAGCCTCTCTCCCTCCCACACATACCAACCAGGGATGTCCCCAGAGACATGAACAATTGTTTTGTGACGGTCAAAGCCCATAAAGAGATTTTGCCTTTTGTCCTAGGAGGCCATCGGAGACAGACTTTCCTTGCCAGGCTGCAAAGGGGAAACTGTCTGATCAGCTGAAACCTAGTGGTGGGGGAGCACCTCAGGCTGGGGGCTGTAAATCAAGCCGAAAGGACAGCAATATGGCTGCGATGGAAAGCATTACAAGAGGATCTAAAGCAAGCTGCAAACTTCCTCATGCAGCTTCCAGGCTCAGAGAGCGGTTCCCCAGAGGAACCCAGCGCCGTCTCCTAGCAGGAGGGAAAGATTTAAAAAAAAGAGAAGGCAGCAGATTTCTGGAATCTGAGGTCCCTCCAGGGTCACCCCGTCCCTGCAACGTGCAGGGGTTTCCCCCAAGCAAAAATCCTAGAGGGAAAGAGACTGTTCAGCTCCCTTTGTTCTTGTCCGTGGGCTTTACATGAGCTTGGAGTCACAACAAAAGGAGGCTGGGCTTCCAGAGAGCCGTTCCCAGACTGTTTACCAACACATGTGTAAACGGGAGAGTCACCAGCACGGCGGGTTTGCAATGCTGGAGAAAGCAGAAAGTTCACTGGCTTGCTGGGACCAGCCCACACCTTGATTTAAAGCAAGGGAGCTTGTGGGTTGTTTTTTTTAATCCCTTACCAGAATCACACTGCCGCTCGGGCCCGGAGGAGGCAGGGGGATGTTTGTTCTCAGCCAAGGGGCAGGGGAAGACGGCAGCAGGATCCACGCACTCGCTCACCGAGTTGTTGAACCCGAAGTCCTGGGCAAAGGAAGGCTTGTGCGGATTAACCCTTTGGGTGCCCGTGGAGAGTTTCTCGGTCATAACTTTCTCCAGCCTCTCCCGGGCGGAGAAGCCGCTCCACATGCAGTCCTGGAGAACGAAAGCGCTCAGGTTCCCGAAGATCTCCCCGGTGTCGATCAAATACTCGGGCTCCTCCCCGGCCAGGCAGCAGTGGGAGAGCCAGTCGGACCTTTCCCCTGCCCCGGGGCAACAGGCTCTCGCCCCCGCGCTGCACAGGGGCGACATGGGGGGAGTGGGCACCAGCTCGAATTTCTTCCAGATGTCTTCGCTGGGGGCGGTGGATCGGTAGAAATCCTCCTCGGAGTCATGGTCATAGAAGTAATGCTGGTAAGAGTCGAACTCCATCTCTGGAGGGGGACGCCTGGGGATCCCAAAGCGCAGTGTCAGCATCATGGGGGGTATGGAGGGGGAGAAGAGGAGATAAGCCCCCCGCCCCAAGCCAGGCGATTAAATACCCCAACCTCAGGTCAGCCTCTGAACCGTGGCCACCCCACGCTCCCCCACGTTCGCGGCATCTTCCCGTGCGTGATCACATCCCCACTGAACGCACCCACCAAGGGGGTCCCAACTGCCACACACACACACACAGGGACCGCGCCCACTAGAGACCCCAAAGCCCTATATCGGAGACCCCTACGCGCGGAGCTGCTCCCACTCACCCGTCGTCCAGCGGCCCCCCACGGACGTGGGGCGCGTAAGTTACAAACGGGTCGGTCCCCACTTCCCGGCTTGGAGCAGGGGAGAGGCGCTGGGGGAACCGCGCTGCCTCCAAGTTTCCCAGAGTCACCCAACTACAGCCCCTAAGTATGTGGCGGGGTAATGCCCCCAGGGCCCCACCCCCTGGAATCACCTTTCCCCCGCGTCCTGCTGTGGGCCAAGCGGGCGGCTTGCTCTGGCTGCAGCCTGCACCCTCAGGGCTACTTCCCGTGATCGCAGCGACCGAGCTGAGACTCGGGTGCATTGTTCCCCCACCGCCTTATATCCCGTCTGCAGCGGATGGCCCCACCCCCGGCAAGCGGATCCCCAACCAGGGGGTTGTAATTTGCATAATGGGCGGAGCGAGTGCTTGCAAATCACCTCGGTGTTCCGCCCAGCTCTGCAGTTCCCGCTGCAGCTCCCTCTTGGCCCTGATAATGGCACAGCAGAGCAGCTGATTGTCCGAAGCACTGGCCGGCCGTGAGGGTCCCACCGCAGCCCACTTCCCAAGGGAAGCAGCCAGCAGTATCAAGGAGTGTTTGCTCACAGGCACTGGAAGGGCAATTGAATCTTCCCTGCAGTCATAACACACCCAACGTGCTGCCCCTGCCTGCAAGCACTGCACTAACACTATCCTAAGCCCACTGGCTAAACTGCTAGCTCAAGTAGATTTAGAACAACTGTGGATGGGAGAGAAACCCTAAATCCTACTCCTAGTTCTGGTACTGATTCAGCATTGACCTGTCTGTGACTCTACTTCCCCTCTGTGTTAACATTGTTTGTCTTTGTAAAACATCTGATTTGGGGGGTGCTGAACATCTGCAAAACAAAAGCAACTTTTGGGAAACAATTTTTTCACCCAGGTTAGCCTGTAGTTTAGCAGCTGATACCATGGGAGTGGTGGATTATATCTGTTAGAGGACTGTGTTCAGCCTATACTCACTTTTCTGCAAAGTTATTTGCCCGATTTACTTGCGAATTGATTATATTGTACTAGGAGGTCCCAGCTGAGAGCTGGGCACTGTTTGTACTAGGGGCTGTACATGCACATAGCCTATGACTATGATGGAGCCTATGTCAGGCTGGGGTATAAAAACAAAACATCCCTGCCCAATACAACCATCCTGACAACCCCCCTCCCCCCAGTGTGTTCAAGGAAGTGGCATTCCTACAGTGGCGAAAAATTTCTAGGGCACCATAGGCAGGGGACACTTATTACATCACTTACTTACTTACTGTGTCTACACTGCAGAGTCAATGCTGTAGTAATAGAGCTTGCAAACGACACCATTTTAATATTTTTATTACTTCTCGTTATTATGCTGTATCTGTATTAGTCTGTCGTTTTTGACTATTTGTGTCATGTATATTTGTTAAATAGGTAAAACAGTAAAAAGGTTTAAAAATACAAGGTAGATGTTTGGTTGTTTTAATATCCAGAGCGGGTGCAACAATGTTTTGCGCCCTAGGCAAAACTTCCACCTTGCGCCCCACCCATCCACGAGCCTTGTGGCAGCTCTCTGCCCCCCCCCCCCGCCCTGACGTGCCCTCCCTGCAGCAGCTTCCCCCGGGCCAGGGCGCTGTGCAGCAACTCCCAGCCCCAGCTCACCTCTGCTCCACCTCCTCCCTGAGCACGCCATCACCACTCCACTTCTCCCGCCTTCCAGGCTTGCAGTGCCAATCAGCTGTGGGGGGAGAGAAGCAGAGCGGGGTGGCATGCTCAGGGGAGGAGGCGGAGCAGAGGTGAGCTGGGGCAGGGAGCAGTTCCCCTGTGTGCCGCACCCCCCCTTACTTGCTGCAGGCGGCCCTCCTCGCACCCCCCTGCCCGAGGTCCCTCCGCCTAAATGCCGACGACGACCGGGGCAGCTGAAGCTCCAGCCACCATGGTCACCGCCAAAGAACCTGAAATGCAGCCCCCAAATGCTAGCACTCTAGGCGACCGCCTAGGTCACCTAGTGGGCTGCACTGGCCCTCTTAATATCAGAGGCTGTTGGATGTAGCATGTAACTGAAGAAACAAACACATAGGATTACAGTAGTAAGAGAGGAAAGGCCTATTTGAGGCATTAAGTTTCTCCCATGAATACAAAGATGGAGTTTGCAAATTCCCAGGCAAATCTCTTGGTGGAATGCTGTGCACGGAGCATATATTGATTTGTTCTTGAACTACTAAAGAATACTTTGGTACAACACGCTCCAGCTGTCATTTTCACCCTCTTCCCTAGTTGTGGACTGACATGCTTGGAAGGCTGCTGCTTTATGTCCATTCATCCTTTTAGAGAATACCCGTATTTCCATGAAAGAACTAATTTTCTTTGCAAATGCAGCTAACGTCCTGTGCTGAAGATGAACTAGCGTCCAAGAACTCTCAGTGCTTCCGGAGTGGGAGGTGAAAGGAGGATGGTGCAGTGGTTAGAGCACTAGGCTTGAGCCCAGATCCTCATAGGCTTGTTGGCATCCAGCTCCCACTGATTTCTGAGCCTGAGCCTCTGGCGTCTGTCTGTCTACATCATCATGGGGATAAAAATCCTGCAGCTGGTCCAGGGCAGCTGATTCAGGCTCCGAGGCTTTTATCCCCAGGTGGACATACCTTCTGTGCCTCAATTCTTTATCAGCAAAATAGCAATAATCCCTACCTCTCAGGGGTGCTGCTGGGATCAAATATTTTAAAAGATTATAAGGCACTCAGATAGTCTGATAAGAGGGGCCATATAAATCTGTTCCTAAGACAGGCAGAAAAATGATCACCTGCTCAAGGGAATACAGAGAGAGTGAGTACTGCACACAGCTGATCTCAGCTACTTTATATTGAACATGGCTGTGCTAATCCAACTTTCATTATTTTTCACAGAGCAACAGGCAGGTACTAAAATGACCCATACCAGATCAAGACCCCACACTGAATCCAGAACCAATTTACACTAGCATCTACATGGAATACAGCTGAATGAACCAGCTCCCACCTCAAGCTTCTTATTGGATCAGACTCTCTGATTTATCCTAGCGAGAACTACAGTATTAAGAAGTGCCACCATCTGGCGACTAGCTGAAATTGCACCCCCAAAATTTTCCTCTTTTGTAACCGGTTACATAAGGTTAATTAAAAAGTTGGTAACACAAAAAAGGAAGTGGATGTTATCAAAGGTCTATTTTCACTTAATTCTAAGTGTCAGGTTGAGATGGGATGGAAACTCACTGCTGGCTTAAAGAGTAACATTGACATGAGGAAGAAGGGGAAAGAAAGAAGAAACTTAATTGGAGGGGTAAATAAAATTTTGAGTTTAAGTAAACCTAGCAGCTTTCTTGCTTCTGGACCTCCAGAGTGGACAGGGACTTGCTGAAACCATCCCTAACAGCTGCCCATTTCTGGAGTGCATCAGCCAGGAGTTCAGCTGACACAAACACCCTACAGAACAGGAGTAGGAGGGAAATATTTTGCTAAACATTGGCCAAACCGCTACAAATATGAAAACTGCCAAGAGATCTTTAAACATCCAGGGAGAGCAGACAGAACATGGAATGTTAAAATATCACACTGGCAGGCTCTCAGCTGACATGCTCTGGAAAGATGAAGGCTGAGCCTTACCAGAAAGATCTTAATCTGAATTAGCACATTGGGTCAAATTCATTCAAGGCCTATATATATATATTAAAAACCTTCAGTATTCTAGCCCCAGATCACCACAACATAATAGGAAGCATTCGAATCCTGTATTACATTTTTATAAGGGGCATTGTCTCATTCATTGTCTTGACAATTGGCAGAAGTATTTATTTCTATCCACCAGGGCAGTATCTAGTCTAAGCAACGAGAAATTTAAAATTAGGCAGATTAAACAGTCTCAAGAAACTGAGGACTATTTAAGGCTTAAAGAAAGTGATTGTGATCCCACGTGGAAGGTAAAAGCCCTTTGAGATTCAATAATGTTATCAGTTACGTGATCTTCATTTAGGATTTTGGTTAGGAAGGAAACTGGCATTGCATTTGGGGGTTGACAAGCTAAGCGCTGCAATTCAATATACCAGCAAGTCTCCCTGGGGAAGCTCATAACATTGTCAAAAATAGGAACTAAATCTACTTTGGCTGTGCCTACAATTGGTGTTTTTCTTCAGCTTTCCCATTGGCGCAGTAGGTGATGGTGGGAGTGCTGTTACATACAGGACACCAGTATTTTAATCACTGTGGGTAAGATCCTGACAGCATCACTTAATTCAGTAAAGCTCTGTCCATTTACAGCAGCTGCAGATCTGGCCCTAGGCTCACCTAGACTGTAGAGAGAGGACACTAGTGGGCCATCTGCCTACACCCTAGCATTGGTGTTGCAGGAGTGCTGCAGACCAAGTCTGGAGAGCAAATGCAGGTCAGCCTCTCTCCCTTTCAAATCTTTCCATCATTTGCTCCACAATTTCCTCTTTATTCATTAACAGGAGGGGGGCTGGGAGTGCAAAGAGTTAATTTGACTCCAGGACAAAAGTCTGGGCTAACAGATTTAAGGGGAGGCAATTAGCCAACCCCTCTGACTGCAGCACAAATATTTGCATCATTGCTCCTTAATTGCTTCCTCAAGGTCTGGAATGGGGAGCCTTCATTTGAATGGCTTCACCTTTTTAGGCAGAACAGTTTAGCAGGAGAAGACAGGCCTCCAGGCAACACCCCCCACCAGAAGCATCAGGGGGATTTATGAGCTGCCGGTGGTGTTCCTGGGGAGGCCTATATGAGAGAGCAGTTGGCAGAGATTCACCCACCAGCATCATCTGGTAAATTTCACACCATCAAAGACAACAGGTCTGTCGCGTCTTACATGCATTTAACATGCGCAATTTCAACTTTACATGGTCAGCAAAAACAAAACAAAAAACAAAAAGAGAAAAATCACAATTTTAATACTGTACCTGTAGTGCGGGCGATTCCACCCGCCATTACACTCCATGTAATTTTGACTATACGCGATTTTCGCTTTACGCGTTGACTGCGGATCGTAACCCCAGCGTAAGATGCGCCAAACCTGTACTCCAAGTTTGGGAATGCACAAGGCTACAATCCAGGGTCTGAAAACAGGATCTTGCAATGGAAAGAGTCAGGCATCTTCAACTCCATGCATCCTTACCTGCGCCAGTTATAACAATTGGTCTTCTTCGCTGGGACAGGGCCGTTCTAGGGGCTTGGACGACCTCAGCTCCCATCCATTTCTGCAGAATTTATTTAATTTTAAACGTTGCTGTTCTGGCTGTGGAGATAAGCCCTGCCAGCTGTGCATGGACAAGGTGTTGCCGGCTGGAGACACCCTGACACAACAGCTCCGGGAAGTGTGAAGTGCACCCCCTCCTCTCAGTAAGGGCTCAGGTGACAGCTTTAAGGCAGATGTTAACTTTCTTGCTGCTGATCATTTTAGCAGAAGCACCCAATAGGATGTGACTCATGTTATGGTCAAGAGCAGTGGCAGATATTGGGGGGCACTGAGGGAAAGCTGGGGGCCAGGAGGAAGGAACAATACTGATCAGAGGTCTGGGATCAAGCCTAGACAGCTTGATTCAAAGCCCTGTGGAGTCAGTGGGAGTCTTGCCACTGACTTCAGTGGCTTTGGATCAGGCCCCAAATCTTGAGGCCTGGCAGAGAGAAAGAGCTGTTGCCCAAGATCCCATTGGAGCCTGTAATGGGGGAGGGGAGCAGTAGGCGGTGACAAGCAGATTCGCTAGGGGAGAGGGGACACTGCAGCCCTCCATTGCTAACCCTAGTCCAGCGGCAGCCGTCCGAGCAATGCTGGCAACCCTAGGCCTGACAGCTTGCCCTGAACACCTCCTCACATAACCCTGCTCAAAGCAGGTCGCATTGGCACGCAGCAGAGGAAGCCAGCAGCCCAACCCCAGCAAGGCTCTTACCGTTGCTAATCGCAGCAGAGTCAAAGTGGGGGAAGGTTTATTGAGAATTCCCCTGGTGCAGACAAGACCTTAGAGAGTCCACTACAAAAGAAATATTTCTAGGAACATCTGCGTGAACCCGAGCCGCGCTAAGAAAGCCTCAGGACATGGGGTGGGAATTCCCCCACCTCCTCCATCTATGGCCCTATACAATAGGTCAAGTGTGTTACTGCTGGTGGTTGTTGGAGTGAGGATCAGGGCTGGATGGACTGTTCCTTTGTCAGTTCCCATTAGCCTGCTAATTAGTTCCACGTTGCGTCAAGAATAACCAGCTTCCGTCCAACCACAAAGGGGAGTCACCACACTGCGACTCGGTCCGTTCAAAATTCTTCAGAAGTAGTTCCAGGGTTCTGCAGTCTGAAGGCTGCCTCTGTAGGGTCCAGCCAGGCTAGACTGTCCCAGGAGCTGGACAGTTGGACTTCGTGGTCTCAGTTCTTGATGCGGGGAGGGCAGATCGAGGTTAGAGGAGAGGATGTGCCTCCAGGCACCGCCGCTATCTTGGGATCTGGACATTGTTCCAAGTAAAGGAACCACAAGGATAGAGCTCCCAGCTTGGAAAGGAGCAGTAACATTGCATTTCTCTTTAGTTTTCCCCCTTAGCCTAGGGCAATTGTCTTGACAGGCTCTGGTTTAACAGCCAGCAGCTCTTCTTAGGGCTTGTCTACATGGGGAAATTGACTAGCTATAGCAGCATAATTATATCGGCATGGCAATGCTGGTGACACTCCCCGTGTGGACACACTTGTTCTGGAATAAGAGGGTCTTTTTCTGATTCAGCTTATACCACTTACAAAGTGACAAACCACTGGAATAAAGCACCCTTACTCTGTTACAAGAGTCCACAGGGGGTGGGGGCTCTTACCTGACACCACCTGGGGATACAGATAGGGCAGAGAGGAGGATCTGTGGTCAGGGTAATTATACTGGTCTAGCCATGATGGTATATTCCCCCATGGGGACAAGGCTTAGCCATGTGAGGAGTTGCCGTGATGAGAGGCATTTGGGGGCAGCAGAGAGAACCATGTGGAACCCCGTTGTGTCTCCCCCCAGAAGAGAGGCCGTGTCTGCAAGTGATAATGTAACAACTGGCCCTATGAATCATGCACATTTGGGACCCTTGTTAGAGCTGCCAGGAGGAAGGTAGCTAGTGGGAATGCCCAGGCAGGCAAGCAGAGAAAGTGATAATAGGCCATAGCCAGGGGCTCGCTGGAGTCTATTGACATACAGAACAGAAGACCAACCAGGTCGAGAGAGCCACATAGGCTGAGCCTGGGAGCACAGGGCCCTGCATTCAGGGGCTGCCTGTGACTTCAGTTAAGCATGGGGTTAAAAACCAAACCCCACTGCCGAAGCCCTGAGGGCCCTTGACCCACCCACCTCTCATGGGCCAGCTGCACCACCTCAGCCTCCTGTCAAACACCTGGCCGGTGCAGCGAGCCACAAATCCTCCAGTGCCGGGAAATCCAATATGGGCCTGTCTGAGACAGTTTCCCCTACTTCGCTCACGCGAAGCTGGCAACAATCTGCACCGCAATTTACCCCTGCTGGTAGCGACGGGGGAAGCGATAGTCTTGACAGGGCTCAGAAGTAGGAGCATATGCGCTAACAGCCAGAGCTCGGTCTACTCGACACACTTCTACTGGGGGTGCATTAAGGGTCCGGTTTTTGCCAGCGACACCGCAAGAGACCAAGCGAGGAGAGTGAGTGGGAAGTGTATGAAGACCTCATGAGACCGGCAGCTGAGTGTGCCTACAAGTATAATCCCATGTGGTCCATTAGGTGCATGTTATGCAACAGGGGATGTCCATTTGCAAATAAGCTCATAGCCCCGACTAAACCATTTCAGGCCTTTCTCAGTAAAGCTGGGGTAGGGAGGGAGGAATTAAATGCACCCCCCTCCTCCATCCAACACTTGGGATCCTGCTTGCACCTGGAGATGGGAATCCCCAGTCCCAGCTCATTGACTGAAATCTGCCCTTTAACCACATCTCAGAGAGCTGAAGCCCCACTCAGCATGAATCCAGGTCAGGGCGGGTGCAAGGATGTTTCGCGCCCTAGGCGAAACTTCCACCTTGCACTCCTCCCCCGCGCCCTGTGGCAGCTCTCTGCCCCACCCCGTCCTGAGGCGCTCCCCCTGTGGCAGCTCTCCCCGGCCTGGGGAGCCATGAGGCAACTCCCCCGCCCCAGCTCCCCTCTGCTCCGCCTCCTCCCCGAGCATGCCATCGCCGCTCCACTTCTCCTGCCTCCCAGGCTTGCGGTGCTAATGAGTTGTTTAGCACCAAGCCTGGGAGGGAGAGAAGCAGAGCCGGGCGGCGTGCTCAGGGGAGGAGGCGAAACAAAGGTGAGCTGGGGCAGGGAGCAGTTCTCCTGCATGCTGCGCCCCCCCCTTACTTGCTGCAGACAGCCCTCCGCACACCCCTCTGCCCCAGGTCCCTCCACCTAAATGCCAACGACGACCGGGGCAGCTGAAGATCTGGCCGCCACGGTTGCAGCCGAAGGACTCGAAATGCCACCCCCAAATGCTAGTGACCTGTCACCTAATGGGTTGCACCGACCCTGACCCAGGTTGCTTTGTGTGGGTGCCAGGGTCCATCTGGGCAGAGCATCTTGACAGACTGGGGCCAATGACTACAAGGGTTACTGTGAAAACAGAGAACGGGGATTCCCCCTCATGCACAAGGAGCACTAATAATGATGACCATATCCTGAGCATTAAACAGGGTCTGATTATAAAGTCCACCTAGAGCAAGAAGAACAGACCATGGATAACTCTTTCAGTCACTAATTGTTGCTAAGGTATCATTTTAAAGGACAGGCACTGTAGCCATGAAGAAGATGCCACGTCAATCAGTACCAGTCTACGCTTGGTCAGTTAGAATGATATGGGCGTAAACTCTCCAGAACATGAAAACGATCTACAACCCTTTCACCCAAACCGAGGGCCACGACGCTGACCGATTCCAAAATGCAGCCACTGCTGGGGTGGAGCGCAGCAACCGGAGATGGTGTAGTGCAACCCTCTAGAACAATCCAGACCTGGGCTCCTTAATAGTGATATATAACTCAGTGACAATGCTTGCTCCTCCCGAAGGTGACAAAGCCTCTATACAGAAGACCGATCTCTTCAGCATGGCAGGTCGAAGGGGAGAAAGGAACCCAGCATTGCTCCTTGGGGCACAAAGTGTCTTTTTGCTGTTTCCACAGCACATAGCACAAAGCGGGTCTAGTCCTTGACTTGGGCTCCTAAGCACAACCACAATATAAACACCATTGCGAATAGGGCACCAAGTTCACATGGTTAGTTTCTTTTCACCTGATCTATTGGGTCAATCAAAGGTTATGGCACACACCAATCTGCTTCACACACCACTGTGGGATAATTAGGTTACATTTAATCAGAGTAGGATAAAGGTCATACAGAGCTGTTAGGTTATAGCCAGCAAAGCCACCTGCAAGCCTAGCAGGGCGAAATCCATCCAGAAGGGTGACTGCTAGAATACAAAGGTCTAATTCAGGGGTCCCCAACCCACTGCCCTGACCCCCTGCCGCACCCCTCATCCCTCCTGCACCCCCCATCCCAATTCCCTGCCCTGAGCCCCTGCCACACCCCTCACTCCCCTGCACGCCACACCCCAACTCCCTGTCAAGCCCCTGCCGCACCCCGATCCCCTGCCATGACCCCATGCTGCACCCCTCACCCCCTGCACCCACACCCCAACTCCCTGCCCTGAGCTCCCTGCTGCACCCCAATCCCCTGCCCTGACCCCATGCTGCACCCCTCACCCCCTGCACCCCACACCCCAACTCCCTGCCCTGAGCTCCCTGCCACACCTCTCCTGCACCCCAATCCCCTGCCCTGACCCCATGCTGCACCCCTCACCCCCTGCAGCCCACACCCCAACTCCCTGCCTTGAGTTCCCTGCCACACCCCTCATACCCCCTGCACCCCACACCCCAATTCCCTGCCCTGAGCTCCCTGCCACACCCCTCCTGCACCCTGAGCCCCTGCCCTGAGCCCCTGCCACACCCCTCATCCCTCCTGCACCCCACACCCCAACTCCCTGCCCTGAGCCCCCTGCCGCATCCCTCCTGCACCCCAATCCCCTGCCCTGACCCCCTGCCGCACCCCTCATGCCTCCTGAACCCCACACCCCAACTCCCTGCCCTGAGCCCCTGCCATACCTCTCACTCCTCCTGCACCCCACACCCCAATTCCCTACCCTGAGCCCCTGCCATACCCCTCACCCCTCCTGCACCCCACATGCCAAATCCCTGCCCTGAGCCCCCTGCCGCACCCCTCCTGCACCCCAATCCCCTGCCCTGACCCCCTGCCGCACCCCTCATGCCTCCTGAACCCCACACCCCAACTCCCTGCCCTGAGCTCCTGCCGCACCCCTCCTGCACACCAACCCCCTGCCCTGACCCCCTGCCACACCCCTCCTACACCCCCTGGGGGCAGGGAGGGGGAGGAGTTGGGGTGGGGATTTCGGGGAAGGGGTTGGAATAGGGGCAGGGAAGGGGTGGGAATAGGGGCAGGAGTGGCGCCTCATGGAAGGGGTGGAGTGGGGGCAGACCCCCATCCCCTGACATCTAAATCAAGCAAAGGCATTTCTAAATGTAACTTTTGGCAGCTTATTAAAGCTGGCCAGACCGGCTGATGAGCGACCAAGGTGGGTGGGAGACCAAGACATTCTGACCTTCAACTGATCTTCTGATCATTTACCAGCTTTACATATCTGCATTCAATGTTTGTTTCTTTCAAGCCGTAAAATTAGCACTGGATGGTTTAAAGGGAAACCATCCATTTAATGGGTAGTCAGGAAAAACAAAAAAGAAGTGGAAAGTAGTTGCAAGTTTCACACCTGCCCCAAGTCCTCCTGGCCAATTTTTGTGGTTTTACAATCACACCATCCTGTTTTTAAATTGTTTTTTACTATCCCCTGTGACTGTGTGAAAGACCCAAACAAACTAGGGAAAGTAACTGACCAGACAGGGGAATACAGTAAAATTGACGGCATGCAAAGTGCTGTCAAATGTGCAAAGTAAACACACTGACCAAAATCACTATTCTGCAAAGATCATAGGGATTCCTCGGAACAACAGGAGTTAAATACTCAATCAGAAGTGTCATTTTTAATTTGACGGTGCCCGTTAAAATGGAAAGGACAAGCTCCGCTCTAATGCACCCAATTGTGTACAGCATAATCAAGGAAACCTCTTCCTTCTCACCAGCTGGGAGTCAGTTTACAACCCCATCACTTTCAAGGCCTGTAAAATCCAACTGGCAGTTCACCCCTGAGGAGAGCAAAGGCCGGGGGAGGAGAGATTTATTTACTATGTGCTGCCTCAGAAGAACACTAAAATAGTTGTGTGTCTAGGCGATAACTTAAGGGCTTCTCAGCAGACTGACAAAAGCCCTGGGGATGGCAGCAGCTCAAACCCAGCCTTCCAAGGCAGGGAGAATCATCTCAAGATCTATTTAGTGAATCATTGGCTGTCTTCACAGATGGGTAAACTGAGGCACAGTGAGGTCAAGGGCCCATCCACACTATACTTAACAGGTGGGTGAATGCTGCCCCCGGTATTTTCAAATATGCTTTTGAATCAAACCCCCCCCCCCCCCGCATTATCCAGGAGATGTTATTCACAATCCCTTCCACGCCTGCTTTCTGAACAGCCAGCTGCGCAGAGCATGGAGCCCAAGCTGATCTGTACGGAGTGAAAGCAAACAGTGATGCAACTATGGGCGATTCACGGACACCCTGCCAGCGGAGCTGATGGAACAGAAAAGGGAGAGAAGTGAATTCAAACTGTGCACACGGCAGGTAAGAGCAATTGCTGTGCACGGGATGGGTCGCTTCACACCCAGCCATTTCCCTGCTCTCCCAGGCCAAAAGCACAGAGCCAAAGAGATGTGACTACCCCCTTTGCAACAGGGACAGTGCCCCTGTGTGCTAATTATTATCATGCCTTTGGACGGCACTCGGATTCCTCACTGATGGGTGTAATATAAATTCCTAGGCGAACAGGCTACCGAAGCATCTGCAGTAATGATGGTAGGTGACTGATAGAGACCAACAATTCAAGAGATCCCTTAGCAAATAGGATGAGATCCTGAACAGCAGTTCTTCAACACCCCCCTACACACACACACACACCCCGCCAGACCGCCAGCACCCAGATAATTATTCAAAGAAGAGATACAGCCCTGAGACCACTGAGTATCCTTCATGCATAGGGCCAGGCATGTAAAGATACATGCAGTTATTTTGTGTGAAAGCAACAAAGGGTGGGGGGGGTGAAGTCTAACAAATAAACCTTTTAGTGGGTGTGTGGATGTGTGTGTGTGTGTCTCTCTCTCAGGGAAGATCCCAAGGGGTTTTAAATCCAGAGGTACATAATTTCTTTAGAAAAGAAAAATCTCCTGTGCACATTTAATTACTTGATATCTAGCTACCTATCCTGCCCCCATCACCAGAGTCTCATACCACCACCCTCCATTGCTCCTCTACCCTCTCCCTGAGAGAATAAAAGCAGGTTTTCCTCAGCAGATCTTCCTTCTGTTTCAAAAGGTTACATCAGCCAATCGAGAGGATGGAGACACAGGCAAATAGGGAGGATCGACTCCTCCAAGGAACAGACACCCCCACACCCACCAGCCCGCAAGTCGTCCATAGTCTGAACTGTGCTCCACCACAGCCAACAAGTGAGTTGATGAGAATCACGGTCTGAGTATGGACGGGACAATCTGGAAGCAGCAGACTGAAGGTTTAAACTTCATGGAGAAGTTGGTGGTTGTGAATCAGTCGCCCCACTCTTTGCAACAGTCCACACCAGCTACAGCACATGCTTTAACCATGCTCCCTGAACTGTGCTGAGAGCGAGACCTGGGCTACAACCAAGGCTTTGGCCCCATTGAAAACACCTTTCAATGCGGGTAGGTCCTGTCTGTGCTCCAAAATGGAAGCCGGCTGTGACCACGCCCACTGTCAACGCGGTGCCCAGGAACCATTCAGTGGCAGAGCCGTGGAGTTCCCACTCCCCGTGCAAGCTGAGCTGCCCACAAACGAACCCCAATGTACTGCAGACGGTGTACTCCCAGGATGCAGCGTGGTTCCTCCTGGAAGCTCCGAGAACACAGGGTCCAAGGGGTGGCCCGGGCAGGGACAGCCCTAATCCTCATGGTTTTTAGTGGTATCCGGGAAGAGCAGCTCAAGGACTCAAAAAGAAATCGAGGGCTGACAAGGTTAAGATTGTATTTCAACTGAATGGGAAGAACAAAAATACGGGGCCTTTCAGTCCCCCCAATATAAACACGCACACACGCCCGCCCAGCCCAAACACACACTCCAAGCTACACATACACACATGAACTATACAAATATCTCAATATTAAAGCTGGGCCGAACCAACCCATCCATCCGAGCCAACCCCCTTCCCCTCCAAACGTTGGGAGAACGCCTGGCTTCTGGCCCAAAGTTTGTAGCTTGTCACTGTGTGTGTAATGAGCTGAACTTTGGGGTCTCCACTCCCTCCCCCCACTTCTATTGTGCCTCTCATCCCAAAAGACCCCAAAGCGCTTTGCAACCTATGGACAGCACCGCTGAAATGCAGCCACCTCTGGGGAGGAGAGCTCCAAGTCAACAGGCACACAGCACCTTGTACAACGTTAGGCAGAGGGGAAATATTGATCCAGGCCCCCTGAATATTCCTCCCCTTATCCCCGTCTCTGCACACACAGACAGAACTAACAACTCAGCATCACTTTGACGCTCAGCTGTTTCAAAGCTCTTCCCTCGAACAGAAACCCGGCTCACAAGACTCCCCTGCACTGATCCCTTAGGATCTGGGGGGGTTCACAGCTGCCAAAGTCCCCGCTGATGACCCAGCCCAACCACAACCTCCTGGGCACAGAGGGTTGAGTCCTGGGCTTGTCCCATGAGGCCAAAATAGGACCCTCCTGCTGGGGTTCCCCTGGGCTGCAGGCCCATCTTGGAGTTTTGTGTCTCAGGATCTGTGGTGGGAGGGTGGGGAAGGAGGTCACATTGAGATGCAAATGGTAAATCTTTATGGCCAAATGCCTTCCCCAGGGCACAATAGGGGAAGCAAGGGCCCTGGAGCTACAGCCTTTGTCCGTTGGCATGCAGGGAGCAGACTGCTGGCTGCAGAAAAGGGAACCAACAATGGCACATGAAAGAAGAGGGGCTGTTCCCCTGACCCTCCCCCTGCCTCTCCCATCCATCAGGGGAAAAGAGCAGGAGACCAGAGGAATGTGGGGCTCAGGCCCTGCTGGAGACTCCCAGAGAGACAAGTGCAGGCCAGGGCCTGAGTGAGAGGACAGGGGCTCTGTCATTGCAGCTTGAACTGGGTCAGGCCAGGTCGGAGCCAGGCTAGACGGTGCCTGGGTCCACCAATCCAGCAGCCCTGGTTTCCCTTCCCTTTGCTGCCACAACTCCTGGGGGGGAGTGGGGGGTGTCCTATGGGAGAGGTTTGGCTTTCCTGCGGGAAGCGCTGGGCTCCATGCTGGGAAGGTGGCCACAAGAGGGCTGGGTGCTGCTGCCCAAGCAGAATCCCTGCATTACAAACTGTGGGGTGGGGGGGGGGGTTGGCAGTGCCAATGGCTCGGAGGGGAGGGGGGCACCAGGAGGCCAGCAGACCAAATCCATGAAGTTTCTGGATGACCTGATCCACAATGGAAACCAGCCCTCCGGTGCTACAGCCTGGCCTCACGTCCTGCTCAGCAGGGTGTGCTGCGTATGAAAGCAAAGATTATGTTGCCTTGGGACCCAAGCAGGACGACTGAACCCCTTCCACTTGGGCAGACACTTCCAGCTCAGCACCACTCCCCGATCTCCCTCCCACCACCCCCAACCTCCCCAGGACAGACCTCTCTGTCTCTCTGCCAAGGGAGGCAGCCCAGTCAGCAGCACCCAGATGTGTGCCACTCCGCCTGCCTGGTACCCTGCCTGAACCCCAGACATGGCTCCATTTACTGGCTATGGGGGCTCCAAAAGAGAACAGTTCGTGGGTGCAGCGAGACCCCATCCAGCACAGGCCGAGGGACAGCAAAGCCCCCCCCAGAGCCCTGCCTAGAGCAAAGGGGTAGGGGGGATGGAAACAGAAATGCGCAGGGCCCAGTTCGGCTCTGACCCATGTGGACAAGAACCAGGCGGGACGCCACGGCCACCAGCAGCGTTACACAGGGGCAAGGCAGAATCCGGCCTGATGTTCTTGCCAACCCCCTTGGCAGTCTCTGAGGCCCAGAGCCGCGCGAGAGCCGCAGGGAGGCTGCAGTCAGCACGGTCTCTAGGGGCAGCCGCATTAAACACCCTAACACAGAGTCAAGGAGATTACACCCGCCCCCCCCGCCCGCCCTGCCCCAACGCCCTAGCAAGACACACGAGCTCCGCGCCCACTGCGACAGACACTAGCCCAGGCAGACGTGTAGACTGACAAATAACAGAGGCCACTTAACGTCTGTCGCCCACTGCACCTTACAACCTTTGGGCCCCGTCCTGATCCCACCAGAGTCAATGGCTCAGGATCGGCCCCTCCATACAGACTGCTGCTGAGATGCAGCCAGTGGGCCCAGCATGGCTCTGCAGGGTTATCTACCTACTCAGCAGGATGAAGGGCGGAGATCCAGAGACTCCTCCAGCTTCTCCCGTGCAGCATCCGGTCCCTCACAGGGGCCTCTGAGAGCCTCACTCTCCCCTGTTGCTTCTGCCCAGCTGAGATTTAGCTCCACCAATTCGCCAGCCCCCTTTGCTGTTGCTTCTGCAGCTGTTTCTCCGGCGGCTCGGGTCTGGATTCCAGCCTTCCTGCCGGCAGCTGCCAGGGCAGCTGTGCGCACAGCTGTGCAGGGTTTGAGCAGCAAGTCAAATGGCTTCTTTATCCGGGAGTGGGGGAAAAAATCAATAGTGACCCAGAGGCATCTCAAGCAGCGGGAGGCAGATGGCGCTGGGCTCTGGGGCTGGGCAGATCGTGTAGAATAGAGCTTAGAGGTGCTTGTTCTAGGAGGTATCAGGCTGTTCCCGGCCATACTGGAGCAGAATAGGTTGTGTGTCAGTGAGGCCTACCAGGCTGAGTGAGCCCTTCCAGCCCAGCCTGGTAATGGACAGGGAATCAGGAGACCTGGATTCAGTTCTTAGCTCTGCTACTGCTTTGCTGGGTGACCTCAGTCAAGTTGCACGCCCGCCTGTGCCTCAGTTTCCCCCTCTGTGGAATGGGAATGATGGGGGAGGGATAGCTCAGTGGTTTGAGCATTGGCCTCCTAAACCCAGGGTTGTGAGTTCAATCCTTGAGGGGGCCATTTAGGGATCTGGGGCAAAAATCTGCCTGGGGATGGATCCTGCTTTGAGCAGGGGGGTGGACTAGATACCTCCTGAGATCCCTTCCAACCCTGATATTCTATGACACTGACCTCAGTTGTGAAGCAGGCTGCCTTGCGGATGAACAGTAGGAGCTAGAGGCACAGGGCAGGTGAAAGCAGAAGGCTTCAGGCTCACACAGGCCCCCAGACAACCCAGGCCACTGGTGTCAACTGTTGCCCAGTTCACTAGAACTGGCAGACTTGTGAGGGAGACTCACCACTGGCTGGTACCCTGTGGGAATGAGCAGACGTTACAACAGGAAGCAGACAGGTAGCAGCGACAGCCTAGAATAGCCACCTCAACACACCTGCATAAAACTCTTATCGGTGGAGAACATGAGGAGTGACAGTACAGGCTGGGGTCTGGTAGCTTGCCTGATGGCTAGGCAGTATTATATTATCCCATGCCTTGCTGGAGGATCTAAAGCACTTTGCAATCTCAGCCCTTCCAGTATCCCTGGAAGAGCATGAGTATGACCCACCTTATCGATGGAGAAACTGAGGCACAGAGTTCAGTGACTTGCCCGGATTCACAGAATAAATGACCCCAGGGGCTGGAAATAGAAGCCAGGAGTCCTGGCTCCCAGGTACCTCAGCTCCACAGGACAGAGCCTGTGCATCTAAAGATACAGACCGTCTACAAAAAGAGTGGATCCTGTTCATTTTATTTAAAAAAACCCAACAACATGCAAAATGCATTTGATTTCTTTTGTATTGCAATGCGACCTAACGCTTCGGAAGGTCTCACGGCCGCTTTGTACAGACAATCTGGCCTGCGGTATTTCAGCTCACCACACCTGTCTAGTTCCCCATGCTGCAGTCAGAAGGAGGAACTCTCTCTATAGATAGCAAGCGTCCTAGGAGCAGAGAGGAGAGCCACGCCTCTTGGCGGTGGGGCGGTGGGGGGGGTCTGTTCTTGGTATTATCATCGCTGGCTCTCTCTATGACTCTGGCTAAGTGTCTGCTCTGTGCCCTGCTTTACCCAGCTCCATTTTACCTTCCCCAGAAGCAAGGCTGAGGCAGAATTCAGCAGAAACCAGGTAGCTCAGTAGATAAGGGACTGGAATTCAATAGATGTGGGCTCTATTCCCGCGTCTGTTTCTAGCCTGCTCAGTGACCACGGTCAAGTCACTTCACCTCAATTTCCCCAGCTGTAAAATGGGGCTAATGCTACTTGCCATTCAGATCTCTGGCTGGAGAGTGTTACATGGGACAGATATTCTGGGTGAGGCTTTTGTAGCACTTTTTAGCCAAGGATAAGACCTATTATATCCAGAGAACAGAATTCCTATGAACACTCTTATTGTTCTGTTAGACATCATCATTATTTAAATGATGCAAAGGCTTGGGAACTAAGGGTGTGGAGGGTGCTGTAGCACCCCCAGGTTTTACATGGGGTCCTGGCCACAAGCCCCCCTCCCCAGCCACTGGCCCTGTGCCTGGGACTCTGCACCCAGCACCCCACTCCCGGATCCACGCCTGGGGCTCTGCTCCCGTGCCCCCGGCCCTGCGGCCCACTCCCTAGGTTCTGCTCCCTGGGCCCAGCCCCCCACTCCCAGGGCTCCGCTCTCAGCCCCACGGCTGGGACTCTACTCCCAGGATCCAAGTCACCAGCTCTCCAGTCCTGGCCTTGTGCCGGCCCCCAGCCTCAGCCCCCTTACCAGCCCCCCCTCCCCCCCCCCCGAGACACAACCCTGCTCCCAGCCCCAGCTCTGGGGGATGGGGGGGCCTCAGACGGGGTAAGGGGGGACATGAGGCAAAAAGTTAAAACTGTTTTCAGCACCTCAACCATTAAAAGTGTCCCAGTACCACTGAAATGATGTGAACTCTAATTGGATCTGTCTCTTCTGGACTGCCAGGCCTCCTCCCTCAGCACTCATCCTCTCTTTGGCCTTTTATTCCAGTTCTAAATCAAAATGCGGCTCTGCGCCTCCAAGTGATTCCGCAGAAACGCCTCTGGAGGGACCTGGGCTGCCTGTCTCTCAGGAACTCCCAATCACACCCGCTCTGCTTGCAAACAACACAATTCCTCCTCCACCCTGGAGAATCAAGCTGGATTCTGCTCGCCAAACCCTGGCTTGTTTACAGCTGATCGCCCCCTTCACGGACTGGGCAGGTGGAGCAGGTTTGCCCTGTGACAGGAACTTTGTCAGCAATTTGCTTCATGCTGCACAAAAAGAAATAGGCTCCTCCGAGGCCCGGATACTTTGACCCCAAACTCCCAATGAGAGTGTGGCACCTAAATATTTTTGAGGATCTGGCTCCAGTTCACGCTTATCTCCCTTGTTGGCTCGAAGGATCAAAGAGCAAGAAACACTCACCATAGTCACTGCAAGCAGGGGATGTGGCTCTGGATCCAGCCAGGTTGCGGGTTTGTTGGGAGGAAGGGATCACATTTGCTTACAACCCCACGTCCAGAGGTGAGCACTGATTCTGGGATGCCCCATTTCAGACATGGGGCCAGATTTTCAAAGAAGCTGAGTGTAGCGGAGCTGGTGGGGGAGGAACATCAATTACAGGTGAGGGAACTTGACTATCTGGCCCCTTGTACCTGACTGGCTGCGGACGGGGAGCCACAGGTCTTGGGCTGTGCCAAATGTCAGGCACTAAGGGTCCAGATCCGCCAAGATGGGAGTCAGGCACCTAAATATCTTCACGGCTCAGGGCCTGTGCCTCAGGTTGGCCTCCCCAAAGCAGAGGCCCATGCAAGCAGAGAGCGCACCTGCAAAGTTTAGCCCGGTTCACCTTGCATAGTAGGAAGTGGTTGCTGTTAATTCGTGTGCTTGGCCACTAGGGGGCGATGCAGGGTAAGAAGCTGCTCACTTCTGGTGCACACTGAGTTCACCAGGAGGTGCTTTTATTTGAAGCTTTCCAGGGTTAATGACAGGATGAGCCCCTCCCCGCCCCCAACAGCTGCTGAGCCATCCTATCTCCTGCCAGGCATGCTGCCTGTCAAGCGCTTTTGTGCCAGGGCTAAGCCCTGGCACCTCTAGGCTTGGCAGCCCGCAGCCCCGGCACTCGCTGCTTCAGTTAGGAGTGTAAACGAATTGCTTGAGCGCTGGCACCGGGCAGAGTGCTCATGATGACTATTACCAGGCGCTCCCCTGTGCAGGCACAAGGCAGGAAGTTGCTACCCTGCAGCCAGAGATGAGATGATTTATGATGTGCATTATTGTCACGCCCAGGACCCTGGCCAAGGACCAGGACCCCATGGTGCTAGGAGCTGGACAAACATTGATCTAAAAGATGGTCTCTGCCCCAGAGAGTTTACAGTCAAAGCCCGCCTGGAGGTGTGGGAGCTCCCAGGGGGAGCTCTTAACTACAGCATTAGTGTGAAATGTGAGTTGCCCCTGGGGCAGGGAGGCAGGATTTTGTTTACAAACAGAGGCAGGATGATTAAAATAAGGATCTGGAAGTCCAGCCTGTAAAACAGGAATCCCTGGGGGGAGGGAGGTTGTTTTAGAGAGAACGCAGGGGACTCAGGAATTATACAGCCAAGCCCTCTGAGCCAAGGTTGCATTCAGAAAAGGAGGAGATTTGGGGGTGTAGGTGAAAAGAAGGGTCCCAAACCAAGGGCAGGGCTAGCAGTGGGATAGAGATGTTCCCACCTACCTGTGGTACTTACGTGGTCCCATCACCCCATCAAGCTGAGCACCTCATAAGGTCTAACCTATTTCTCCCCACAGCCCCTCGCTAAGGTAAACCAGGAGTATTACCCCCATTGTCCTGGTGGGGCACTGAGGCCTACATAGCCAAGAGGGCCAGATTTTCAGTGGTATTTAGGCACCTAGTGGGATTTTCAAAAATGCTTAGAAGGTTCAGTGCTTTGTGAATCCCACTAGATGCCCAACTGCATCTTTGGGCGCCTAACAGGCTTTGAAATGCCATCCTTAAGGCACTGGCCTGAGGTCCGACAGAAAGTCTCTGGGGGGAGTAGAACCCAAGTCTCTCAGAGCTAGTTATCTGGAAAAAAAAATCCCTAGTGTTTTCAGGTGCCTAAGTAGCCCCTGGAATCATGGTTAAAGTTGCCCCCCTCCCGAAATCTGAAATAACGTCGCTGATTGAGGTGCTCTCTCTCCTGTTATGGTCAGGGCTATATTTCAAATCGCCTGGGTTTGAATACACCCCTCTTGGTGCTTTCTCCACCTCAGTTTAGCTGTGTACAATGAAAGCCCCTGGCTGTGGTTAAGAGTAGCCTAATGGGCTGACCATACGCTGGGGAGCCAGGAGATCCTTAATTCTAATCCTGGCTCCAACCCTTCTGGCGCCTCTAAGAAGTTATTTGGGCCTAGATTCTCAAAGATATTTAGGTGCCTAACTCCCTTTGAAATCAATTTTTGAGTTAGGCGCCAAAACATCTTTGAGGATCTGGGCCGTAGGCTACAATTATCAAGTTTCTACCACCTTTGGGTGCCTCAGGTCAGGACTACACAGCAAACCTCTGCTGGCATAGCTGCGTTGGTTGGGGTATGAAGAGGTGGGGTCCCTGACTGACACAGCTGGGCCAGTAGAAATCCCTAGTGTAGACGCAGTTAGACCACCAAAACTACAATTTTGCCAGTATATCTTATTCCACTTGGAGGGGCTGGAATACTGGCAAATAGTGGAAGCAGCCCAGTTTGGCTGGTATAAACTGCGTCCACACTGGAGTACTTGGCCAGTATAGTACACCAGGGTAGCTCTGCTGGCAAAACCTTCTAATTGTAGATCTGGCCTCAGATTTTGGGGGCTCGGCTTGTAACACCTTAGAGAGGCCTGATTTGCAGAAGTGCTTTGAACACCCGCAACTCCAGCTGGCGTCAATGGCAGTGGTCGGTGCTCCGTGCCTCTGAGAACTGGGTCCCTTGAGGGGGTCTCAAAAAGGGAGACACTAATGAGCAGCGGCCACTCTTGAAAATCTTGGCCCAAACCTCCTTGCTAGATTCATGCAGGTAAAAGACTCCGTATCACTCCCCCTACCTCCGACACACACACGTAACGAATACTAGCTTTTCCAAATGCAGAAACGATCATTTTAAGTGGCAACAGCAGCTATCCGGGGCTAGTTTTGAGTTGCTCGAGTTTATCATTTCTGCATTTTTAAGAGCGGGCGCTGTACTCTTTACTAGAAGCAATGACTCGTGTGTGCTGTCAGTAAACAAGGGGGATGTTTTAATGCTTTTAATGCCCCTGTGTGCACTAGTTGTTCCGTTAATACAGAGAGCCCGATAATGGAAGGCCGGATAAACAGAGTTCTACTGTATTTAACTCAAATGCCTAACAAATACTTGCTCTTTGGTAAAGATTCAAAGTCCTGCTCATCGTTTAAGGCCTGTGAAATCTCACGACCCACTTCTCTAGGTCCTCCGAGAACTTCACTTTCCTTCCCAGGTCCCCTTTAAATGAACCTTGTGGCCAGCGCCAGTAGCCGAGAGACTCTGGCTGAAAGCGAACCCAAGGAGTGGCCATGCTGCTTTCCGCAGCCCTGTTTGACCTGCTCCCTGAGCAGCCTTGAAAGGACATGACACTGAGCAGGAGTGTGACGCTGTGTGTGCATTCCCTGGGTCAGGCTTTGTGCTGCATGCTTCCCTTGCTGGGACGGGGGCCCGGGGTAAACAAACTCTCCAGGCTCATCCCAGGAATCCCGTCACCCGGCTTTGAAAAGGAAAACAGATTGGTGGGCAGGAAGCAGCATAACCTTTGGAAAGTTGCATGATGATGTGTCTGGAGAGATAAGGGACAATGACACAACAACGCACCACAAGGCCATGTGATCAGAGAAACACAGAAGGAGCCTGCTTAGGGTGCCGCTGACTGAAGGGAATGAGCTGCTCATTGTCGACCAGCTGCTATTTTAGGGGTCTGCCCAGCAGAATTATTCCAGGCCTAAACTGTACCGGGCACTGGTTACATACAGTTCTGTGAGCAACCTAACCTGTAGCTGATTCTGCTGGGGAGCCAGATTAGAGATGGGCTCAAATAACATCAAAAGAAAACCTCACCCCTGAACCTTTCCCTGACACTCCAGCTGACCTCAGGCCCAGGTTTAGTGTCCACCCTGCCAGGGCAATGAGGTAACCAGCCCCCGAGCGCTAAAAGACTTTGCTTAGGTACTAAACACTGGCTCAGAGGGACTGACAGCCCCACGTAGCCAGAGAATGGGATTGATTTTAGAGTCTTAGTTACTTGCATTGCCCTGGACTCAGAGCGTGACCCAATTGTGCTAGGAAGTGGTGCACAGATCCATCATAAATCATCAGAAGAGACGGGCCCTGCTCTGAAAAGCGGACAGCCTAACTAGCCCAAGAGAGGGAGAAGTGAAAGAACATCCCTATTTGGCCGATGAGGAATAGAAGCCCAGAGAGATTAAGGGATTTGCCCAAGGTCACAGAGTGGCAGAGGCAGGAACTGAATGCAGCTTCCTGACGCCCAGGCCTGGCCTGCACCATACAACCACCCTCTCTCTCAGCAATGTGCACCCCAGAACCTTTCCCTTGCAGGTGGTTCTAATCCAGCCCAGATCAGCACTAGCAGTGAATGAAAACCGCCCCCCCAAGCAGCCATGAGATGGTATCAGCCCAGGTGTGGTGTCAATTGGCAGGTGTGCTCATCTCCCCAGTGCCCCCAGAGCAGGGGAGTCAAGGAGCAGATGGGCGACAGAGACAGAAATATTCCCTCTCCTACTCCCCAGAGGAGGCTGCTGCCTCTTAGTGCTGTGATTCTGCCAGCATTGCAAGCACTGCACCCGGACAGGAGTCTGCAGCGCATGCTATTTACTTACTCCGGGGTTTGTCTTGTCCAGCACCCCACAGGCTCTGGGCAGAGGCTTTAGAAGTGCAGTTAATTATTAGCGCTATTGATGCTATCAGTTCTGCTTCCTTCATCCCCAGCACATCAAACACCTTGGGGACTGTGTGGAATAGTCCTCTGGGACTCCTTCCTCGGGGCGTGTCCCCCAGCCCAGAGTTGGGCAGGAGGAGCAGGCAGCTCTCCGAACACTTGTGCCAGGCAGTGGAATGCTTTGAAGGTGCTGAAGCATCCGCTGGGGACGACAGCTTACGGATCAAGCAGCCACTTCAAAGGAACCCGCCCCGGCCCCTCTTGCCCCAGCCTCTCAGAGCTCTTCCAAACCCCAGCCCAGAGAGCCTCCCACCCAGGGCAGTGAGGACCCCTTGCCTGTTTGCAGAGCACTCAGCAGCAGGCTTTGCAAACATTGGCTAATTGATCCTCCAGGTGTGATTCACCCCAGGCCACACAGCAAGACTGGGGCTGAGCCAGGCATGGAACCCAGAAGTCTTCACTTCCGGGGTGCCCGTCCGGGGTTGGCGGCTGTCCGGCAGGACACTGGCCTAGATACAATTGGCATGGAGATTCCTAGGGTCCTCAATGCCCGGCTTCTGCCTCTGCTGATTGATGGTCCAGGCAGGATTTGGGAGCAGCTCGCACAGCGCTTCCTCTCCAGCTCGCAGGCTGGGGTAGCGCAGGGCCAGTTCTTGGGACAGGTCTCTCCCCCTTCAGTAGCACTGGCATCTCTAAAAAGCGCAGCTAACCCAAGCGGGAGGTCGAGCCGTGTGACCAAGGTCAGCCAGGGGAAAGAGCCCCGGTACAGGCAACAAGGACAGAGCATGGAAAAGTGCTGGGAGGAGGAAGGAAGGGTCCGTCGTACCGGCCTCCAGGAGGCTCTGCACAAGCCCCCTCAACGCAGCTCAGTCCTGACTTGCCGCGTCCCTTGCTGCTCCCGCTGGGCCTTCCCTCTGCACCTGAGCCCTGCCCTGCAACCTGCTTGTCAGTATAGTCTGAGCCCCATGGGCAGCTCTGCTAGGGCCCCCGGAGCTGCAGCCCATCTGCTCTTCCAGGCCAGGGTGCACCCCGCCAGCTCTGCTGGCACTCCTGGGCTGGGGAAAGGCAGGGAGGCTGGAGGGCGTTAGCCTTGAGGATGCTAGGCTAGGACGAGCCCATTAAATCCATTTCATTCGGAGCTTTTTATGCCAGGGTTTGCACAGGAGGCGAGAGGTGGTTTCGTTAGCCCAGTGCCCAGCCAGGCCCCCGAGAGCGTGAACTCCCATATGTCTTCCCTGAGCTCTGAACATTTCCCGGTGCCCTTTGGAAGGCAGCTGAGAGCCTGGAGGGACTTTGGAGCTCCTACTTGGTACTGTACAATTCTCCTACTGCTGCCTCCATCACTTCCCTGACGTGCTGCTTCTCCTTGTGCCACTCACTCATCCCCTGTGCCAGGCCCTGTTTCCTCCCTGTGTCTCATTCATCTGCCCTGCCTGGCAGAGGGACTCTTTGGCCACTGTCCTTTTCGGGTCCTGTCCCACATCACAGCCTCACACGCTGGGATGGGAGTAGGGGCAGCTCCGGGTCCATGCATTCTTCTTCCCACCCTGATCGCAAGACCAGCTCTGGGGTCTCACCACTCTGTTAATGACGGTGACAGATGAAGCCAATTTCACAGGCTATGGAACACTTTCTTTTAGCTCCTGCCTGTCAGATCCGCCCCACAAAGCAGCACAAGCTCGGGCCATAAACCAGTTTCATGGCTACGTCACAGGCCCCAGCCCTGGTGTGCTTAAAGATAGGCTCAAAGCAGGACTCCAGAACTGACCCTTCAAACTCTGGGAAGTTTCAGATCCTGATCCAGCTTTATTGGGGGGGCACAAATCCCAGCACCCCCAAATATGGGCAAAGCTGGGATCTGTATTGGACCATGGCAGCCAAGGGCTGTTTTTAGGTAGATCGGGTAAAATACATGGAGCTGGAGTTGGGGGCAGCTGCCTCTAGCCCTGGTGCTGATTTAAAGCCAGCCCAGCTAGGTGGTGACTGTGGCAGGTATTTGGGGGACAGTGTGGAATCTATTTACATTGCTCGTAGGGGGCCCCCATTGCCACAGGGCCTGAGTGACTCGCTAACTCTGATAAATCTGTCACACGGCCCCTGCGAGGTGAGGAACTGTCTGGATCCCCATTCTACAGTGAGGAAACCCAGGTCCAGAAAAGTTTCACTGACATGCCCAAGGTCACACAGGGAGTCAGTGGCAGAGCCAGGAACTGTGCTCAGATCTCCTGATCCCCAGTCTGGTGCCCTAGCCAACCGCCCGGACAGGTAGGCCATTCCAGGTCTATTAAAGAGAGTGGGAGAGGGTGGCCTGCATTCCTTACATACAGCCTCCTCTGCCGGGGACATAGCTCCCCAGGCACAATGACCCAGGCAGCATGTTCTGGGAAGACCCCTGGGACTGCCGGGAAATAGCAGGTCCAACAAGCCAGGAGGAGAGAAAACTCTCTCCATTGCTATTGGATGTTAGTGGGGAGGGAGAAGGGGTCCATGACCAGCATGCCCAGGCCCTGGCTGGCACAGGAGATGATGCTTTGCCAGAAATAATTGCACCACAGGCTGAATTATTTACTCCGTCTCTAACTGCCCCTTCTGACATGATGTCCCAGAAAGGGGTCCTTAGCCACCAAAACAAACACTGCCCAGGACAAGTGCCGGGAACTCCAGAGGCAGCCGGACTTTAGCCCTTGGGTTAGGATGACCAAACATCCTGTTGTTATCTCACCACCACCTCCACCTCCCCAGGTCTAATTTTTCACACTTGCTCTTTGCTCACTCTACCTCGGGTAGACACGGTGGAACCTCTGTGCAGCCCACCCAGTGCCATTCTGCTGGCTGCTCCCAGCCTTACCTGGGAGGGGCTGGGACAGCAATCAGCATCAGCACGGCTTCCCCCCGACGCGCTTTCTACTTCCGCATGTTGAATCTCATCTTCCTGCCTCTTTCGGACAGTTTGAGGTCTGTTTAGACTGGAAGGGACCTGTGTTTACAGCACCGAGCACTCTGCCAAGGTGCCATAAACGTAACACTGAGAATCAACGTTATTCCGTTACCGAGAGCCCCAAGGCACTTCCTTAACTTCTGCTTTCAAGTATCAGAGTCAGACTCTGCTGCCCAACCAGTTGAGCAGCCAGGATGCAGGCGTATCAGCTGGATCACACCATCAATTGCTAGGGAGCAGCCAGCAGTGCTGCTTTCCCAAGCCAATCCGCCGCCTGGCCTAGCTGCGCCTCTTTTATTTTGTCCCAGAACTCTTTGCTCATTAAAGGGGCTGTCTGGGAATTTTCCGATGAAAGGTTTTTTTTCAATCAGAAAACGCCGATTCGTCGACACCAGAATTGTTTGCAGGAAAGGGTCAGGTCTGACGAATCTCCTGATTCCAAAAAAAAAAAAAAAAGTTTCATAATTGGCATTTTCTAAGTGAAATGTTTCTTTTTTTTCAGTTCAAAACAACTTTGTTTTGAAATTTTAGTTAATTTATATTAAAAAAAAAGGATTTTTTAAAAAAAAGGTTGAAATTGAAACAAAAAAGTTTTGCTCAGTCGGATGCAATTTTTCATCAGTTTGTGAAAATGTCGAGATTTTTTGACTTTTCATCCCTATCAGGGACAGGAAAATGTTTCAAAATCTTGCTCGTTCTCACAGGACAGAAAAACCATTTCCTGCCCAGCTCCACTCATTATTCACTTCCCCTGGCCTGGGCACCACCCAGCCCTCCAGGGCTGCCAACAGATCTGTCTGGTTTCACCTACCGTGAAACAGTTGCCTCACCTCTGCTTGTGCGCTGGACTGAGACTTCCTGAAACCAGCCTCCTTGACATAATCTGGAAGCAGAGGAAAGGCACCACAGGCAAGGGGATGGATGAAATAGACACAAATACACATGGGAGGCGCAGGGTCTTCAGACAGCAAATACTGCATAGACCCTCCACCCTGCAATTCCAGATGTACCCAAATGGGGTCTGGCCACTACCAGAGCCCCTAAGTGCTGGCACTCTCATCTGTCTCAGCCTACCAGCAGGCTAAACGCTAATCACAGATGCTGTTTGGTCTGGTGGTTCGTGCATAGGGCAGTGATCCAGCAAACCTGGGTTCTACACCCCGCTCTGCTATGGCGTGATCTTGGGCAAGCTGCTTTGCCTCTATGCAGCAGCTTCCTGGGCAGCACGGCTCAGTGGTCACGTCGCACTCCCTGCCAATACCTAATGATCCAATCAGTGGATCAAATTGGGTGATGAATCCTGGTCACGGGCCACCTGAGGCACGTTGCACATAGGCAAAGCAGCAGCAGGCTCCCCATTTGTGAGCTGGAGTTAATAACCGTAGAGGTCTGAGCTTCTCGGGGGAAAGCTACGCTGTGGCCCTGATTCAGGACAGCGCTTAGAGTTCAGCCTGTGTGTAAGTGCTTTCCCTGATCTAAGCTACAGCGCTAGTCATTCATCCTGCCTGAAGCGTGACAAGACTTTCCGTGCCAAAGACTTAGGAGAACAGGCTGTGCCTAACCCTAGGGGATGTGAGAAAGATGCCCCAGAGGGTCTCACATGACACCTGACGCTGGATCAGTGTGTTAACAAATGGAGACCGTGGCACATACCGCATCTGTCTTTGACAGGTACCTGCAGTTCCTGCCTGATCCATGCTTGGCAAGCCAATAACGTACTCTTGAACCGAGCTGTGTGCTATGGCAGCTTGGCCTTGGGACATGGCGGTGGGCAGGGAAGGGTGACCAGACAACAACTGTGAAAAAACGGGACAGGGGTGGGGGGTGTAATAGGCGCCTATATAAGCAAAAGTCCCAAAAAACAGGACTGTCCCTTTAAAAATGGGACATCTGGTAATCCTAGGGCAGGGGAGCGACTGGCTGTGCACCGTTTTCACAGGGCTCTGTGGGCTGGTCCATTAGGGTTGCTTTGCACCGTACTGATGGTGCAAAACACCTTAGAAGGCCGGGGGAGGATTCTCCCACCATATAGGAACCTTCCAGGGGTGTAGGGCCTGCGGCTGGAGGAAAGACGGGTGTCCCTGCCTCTGATGATCCTCAGCTCCTAGAAGGGTCCCTTGCAGGCAAAGGCAGCCGAGCCTTGAACAGAGAAGTCCTGAGGCAGCTCTACTTTGTGCCAGGGAGCAGCCTGGCACCCCAAGGTGCTAGGATTGGCCTAGAGGAGCAATCTTTGCACCCCCTCTGCTCCCTGCATCAAGTGCAGCCTGCCCCTGGGCTCAGCTCTGCTGTGGATAATGGGGCCCACCAAGAAACAGGCCCCCACTTCCGATGCAGAAAGCAGAATAAATGTCCACAGTGCGCAGAGCAGGGGAGGAGGGAGCCACCATTCAGTGGAATTGCATTTGTCATTTCCCCATCACCCCTGGCAAAGAGCCACAGCCCAAACTCATCCTGGCAGCACTTTGTCTGGCCTCTGAGCCCCTGCCCTATCTGTGTTTGGTATGGAGCCAATCCCCTCAGGGGAGCCAATCCCAGTCTGCCCCGTCTCCCTGGGTGGAGTCAGGAGGGTGGGGAAGCATCTAACTACAGGGCTGTAGAAAGACTAGTAGTGATCTTAACCCTTCCACAGCCACACTGGGCTGTGAACAAGCCTCATGCACCAAACCAACTCCTTCTCTGTCTTCAAATCCTCCCTTGCAGCACTGCGGCTTCCTTCTCTGTGAGTTCCTTCACTACCTCCAGCTCATGTCCTGGCTGCCTTGGGCCTGAGCCGAAAGAGCACCCTCCCCCAGTGTCGCCGACTCTCACGGTATTTGGGGTTTGTTTTCAAGCCCCAGCTCCTGGATGCATGTGATCGGATGGGACTCTCAGCTTTCAGTTCAAACCAAAAAGTTTCTAGGCTTCATAGTTGCAAAGAAAAGCTTGAGAATGGGACCCAAGTGTGACCCTAACTGTTCAGAAAGGAAAAGGAACCCACCATACCTTATTTGTGAGTCATGATTTTTGTCTCATGATTTTTTATTTCTTGTGATCGGCAAAACTGAGCCTTTGACTTATGGAGATAATCAGATCAGGGTCTGAATCCAAACTAAGTGACTGTCACCTGGCTTCATAATGGCTCAAGACCCCCAGCTCCTCTGAACTACAGGGGAAATTTTGGCTCCAGATCTGAACATGGGCCTACCGTTAGGCCTATTCCTATGTTCCCAGGAGAACAAACAGAGCAGGAAGGACCAGACCAGGGAACCATCAAGTTCAGTCTCCGAAGAAGCATCAGCACCAGCTGCTTCAGATTCAGGTCTGAAACCCCTTCAATAGGCATTTATGCAATTGCAGACCTAAGAGAGAATTATTTTCTAATCCCAGGCATTTAGAGGTTGTTTTATTTCCTGAAGCAGGGACGTTTCTATCCCTTTGTACATTAGATCTGATGCAGTTGCAAATACATTAACCTGAGGGGCTGCTTCTTTGCACGGTTGGTGCTCAGTATTAATAAATGAAGCTAAGAGCGCTATCATGAGCTGACGAATCTATGTGACGCGGGAATCGCAGGAGTACAATGAGTGCAAATAATATGAGTACCCTAACACAAGGGACATTTGGTCTTCCTGCAGCACCTTCCATCCAGTGCTCATGAAGTGCTGTGCAAACACTAGTCCCTCACTGCTCTCCAGTCTCATTATCACTGCTTTATAGATGGGGAAGCTGAGGCACAAACCAGTTACGGGACTTGTCCAAGGACACAAACCAAGATCTGTGCCAGAGCAGGATTGGAACTAAGGAGAGAAAGAGATGAGCCGCGGAGGCTAAGTGATTTGACTAAGGTCAGTACCAGAGCCAGGAAAAGAACCCAAGAGTCCTGTCCCCCACTCACTAGTTCTGACCACACACCTTTTTTGTCATATTTCCCATATTTATAGTGTCAATAGTGCCCTAGGCACTTAATAGAGAGGAATGAAGACCAGGTCCCTTCCCTGAAGACCTTGCAGTCTAAACACATCCCTTACAAAAACAGATTTCTACTTATGTGGAAAATTAAACGAGTTTTAAGCAAAGGTTGCTGATTGAAGTCTGTTCAGCAGTAACAGATCATGTCAATATATTCAGTAATGTGATTTGGGGTGACACAGGACCGTGGGTACGTACAGGAGTGCAGACATATAGGTGCTTGTACAGCAGGTGTATCGTTCTGATCATGTGTAGGTCTGTAGGTGCATAGACTCAAGGTGCAGCAATTGCACCTTTGACGGTGATCCTTTGAGATCCCACTCCCTAAGCAGGGTTGGGCAGGCTCATGACCTCTTTGGGAGCCCTCCAAGGAACACTCAGATGTGGCCAAGAGGGATGCTCATGGTTCGGAAGCTGGGGCTTTTCCCCTAGACTATACTCAAGGGGTATTTGTTGGTGATCTGCTTGGTGTTGTTCTGAGTCAATTTCAAACCCACCATGACACTAGAGTGCGCTGCATGAACAGAGACATGACGATCTTTTGGATCAGATGAAAAGCCAAGGTTCTGAACACATGGTCATCAAAGAACATGCGGCACTAGAAGGGGGGTGTGAGAGATCAGGTGCACTGACCAAATGCTGCTGCACATACCCTACATGCTTGAGCTGATGAATGAAAGGTCTTTCATTGGAAACGTTCTGATTTGCCACAACTGAAACTTGGGGGGAAAAGGGTCAGTTCTGACAAATTTTTTCACTCAATTTTTGGGGAATTTTTGGATTTGTCAAAATGGCACATTTTTACAATGAAAAATCCCAGTTTTCTGGTTCAAGATGACCTTTTGCTTCAAAGTATAAACTAATTGTAGTCAAAACAAACAAACAGTGGCTGAAATCAAAATGAAATGCTTCAAAATGATTGAAGCAAAACTTTTTGCTTGACCCAAACAATTTTTTTTTCTGATCACCAGTTCATGACAATTTTTGAGATTTCAACTTTTCATCACAAATCGGGGTTGGAAAATATTTTGATATCTCAACAAATATTGTGGAACAGGAAAACCATTTCCCACCCAGCTCTATTACATACTTCAAATTCACTCTTTTGTTTCAGGTCGATAAGAGATCTCTCTCCACTTGCTGTTCTAAACAGCTGCTGAGTGTGCTGTTAGACAACTGCTTTGCTTTACCCAGGAAGCAGCGAGTGAAGAATTAACGGGACACTGCCAGTATCAACTCCAGCACACAAAGGCAGGTCTAAAACTCCTTATTAACCCTCTCCCCTCACCAGACACAACATCATCATATTAAACCAAGATAACAACTTAGTACTGAGAGATAGGTACAACACTTCCTATTGGTGGAGGGGCTGTCTACACTGATCATTAAAGACCTTAGTGCTTTGGGATCCGTTGGAATGAAAGTGACAGAACTGGGAGCAGCTGCTGCTGTTTACATGTTTAAGTTTGTAGATGCAGAGATCTGGGGTTTTGTGGTTGCTGTCAAATGTTCCAGCTGCTTGGGTGTCACTAACGAATGGTGCAATCCAAGCCCAGTGAAGGTCGCAAAAGGCAGTTCAACTTCTTACACTTGTTTATAGTCTAGGGGAAGGGATAGCTCAGTGGTTTGAGCATTGGCCTGCTAAACCCAGGGTTGTGAGCTCAGTCCTTGAGGGGGCCACTTAGGGATCTGGGGCAAAAATCAGCACTTGGTCCTGCTAGTGAAGGCAGGGGGCTGGACTCAATGACTCTTCAAGGTCCAATCTAGGAGATAGATATATCTCCTATTATTATTTATATATGATTATAATTATTAAACATACAAAATGAGGTTTCCAACTGGGTGTTAATTTAATCTATTGTGAGGCCTGGGCCTCTCTAGTCATTCAGCCAGCTCCTCAAAGGCGCTTTCCCTATTCAAGCACTGGGAGCTAGGAGGCCATGAGCCGAGTCTGCTTCCCAGGCAATGAGAGGGCTGCAGAATTCTAACCTTGACCTCTTGCAGGAACGGTATAACCTCGTCGATACTGCTCCGGCCTATTGCACCATCCATCAGCAGAGCCCAGAGCAACGCTGATGAGTTAAGTTTCATAACCCGTGGGTTTTGGATCATCCTCTTTTCGCAGCCAGTGCCACTGAAGTACTGAGCTGATAAACTGCTTGCCCAAGGTCACACAGGAAATCTGTAGCTGGGCCAAGACTGGAGTTAAAGCACAAGTCAGCAGCTAACGCATGCTTCCTCTATCAACACAGCGCATGGAACTACAAGAGCGCAGGAGGTGGCGTCAGCAGAGGGAAAAGAAAGTTCAGAAGAATAAAGTAATTTACTTTTAACAGCACATTCTAGTCCCTGGACATTAGAATCGGACCCTAGAATGTCTGACTTCTCGTCCCGATTTCTTTTGCATGCCGTGCCTCGGTTTCGCCATCTGTAAAGTAGGGATGCTATCTACCTAACCATGAAGGACAGTGCGGCGAGGGTTAATTGCTCGGTGTTTGTAAAGTGCTCTGTACCAAAGCTTGGTCTAGTGCTCCTGACTCCGGAGCCAAGACTGGATGCTCTTTGGGGCAGCGACTGTCTCTGGGTGTCTCGATAGCACCCAGGACAACGGAGCCCTGCTCTTGGCTGGAGCTTGGAAATGCTACTGCAGTACAAAGCGCCTTGAGTTGGGTACACAAAATCAGTGGCTGCTTCTGCAAAGGTTGGCCGTGGTGTATGAAGCCCCCTGGGCATCCACCCATGGGGAGGAGCAAGATTTAGTCTCGCTTGGCATACTCTTGAGTTAGGGCAAGGGAGAGACGTTGCCTATGCCCATGGCTAATGCCAGGGAGAGCTCTTGGCCTATGCCCATGGTTAAGGGGGAGGAGGAGCACACAAGGCATACACCTATAGCATGGCTGTAGTTTGGGGGATATGCGGTGGGGTGTTGCTACCCCCAAAGTGCAAGCCTTGGGCAGGTGCGGAATTTGCCTCACACACACACAACCTCATTGGCCTGGTTGGAGCTGCCCCCCACCCCCAGCCTAGAAGTCAAACTACACCTATGACCTCCGGTTTTAGGCCACAGGGAATCCCAGCCTCACCCACCCATCCTACTGCTGGAGGGAGAGTCTTCATAGCACACTGCAAGCTGGCCAGATCTCAGCACACTTCCATTCCTACTCATCACCCAGCCAGCCCCAGAGTGTGGCCTTCTCCTCCACTCGACCCTTGGACTCTTTGGGGCTCCAGCACATTCCTAGAGGGTATTTTAGATCCCACAGGGAGGTCCTGAGGTCCCTCCCAAACCTGATATTCTCTGATCTGAGCCTTCAGGAGCTTGGCTTTGACCTACTGTGCATCTCTGACACACAAAGCCCAGGCTGGTCTTTGTCCCCACGCCCCCTCCAGCGCTACACTAACAAATCTTCAGCAAATCAGACGCTGGGATCTTTGGACTCTGGTGGCCTGAGCTGAGCAGAGTTTGATTATCATGGTTCAGCGTGGCAATGTTTATACCTCCTGACACAGGGTTAGGACGCAGCAGGAGCAGCCACACAAATACCTGGCTGGTTGATAAACAAACCGCAGCCCAATCTCACCGGAGATAAACCACGCGGTTCACTGCACACATGGGCATCTGGGACAGGTGGAAGGACAAAGGGCAGCATCCCCAAGCAGAGGAGGTCAGTGTGATAAGGTGAGCTCTGCAGTGGGTTCCCAGCAACTGTCTGCTGTCCCTCCCCAGCCCCTTTTGTCCGAACCATAAGCCATTCAGCACCAGCTAAACCTAAGCAAATTTTCTAGTGACAGGTGTCAGCATTGCATCTTCTCGCTCCCAGAGCCAGCACCAATCGGGACGGCTCAGGGGGTGGAGGGAGCTTTATGCCTCTGAACATCAGACCAGGGGGCTTCCAACTGCAGCCCAGGTACCACAGGAAGGGGGCAGTAGAAATGCTTCCTAAGAATGGGGCCCAATCTCAGACCAGTCCTGCAAATGCTACTGCATACAAATGACAACCATGCTTGGATAGTCCTGCAACAAGCAACCCAGCCCCTTCAGCCTAGGCAAGAGATCCTGACAGTGGGACAGGTGCTGGAACGAGGGTTTCCATGCTCCGAGCCTGCAGGCTGAAGGATCCTATCAGGAGGAGAAAGGAGCACATGGCCGGGTGGAGAGACAACATTCCCAGGTACAAAAGGAAAGGAAGGCGCTTGGAATCCTGTCCCAGCTATAGGGTGACCAGACAGCAAGTGTGAAAAATCAGGACACTTTTTTCGGGGTGTGGGATATGGTTGCGTATAGAACACAAAGCCCCTAATATTGGTACATCTGGTCACCCCAGATGGCAACTGCAATGGCCGGCCCCAGCTCATCCCAACCTGTGCCCCACACCACTGCAGTCTATCTTAGGGTCCTTTATCTACATTCAGACGGTCCATACACCCAAACACACACAGGCTCCAGACCCACACGTGCACCCACCCGTTCACACGTATTTGCACATACACAGCTGACCCTTCCAGACAGAAGACTCCGAAGAGTCTTTTTACCTCAAGCCCTTACCCTCTGATGGCAGCGGGGTCCTGGGAGACATGAGTTTGGTGGGTCTTAGCCCGGTTCTGAGAGGCCAAGCCCAGATTGCACCATCCCAGTTAGCATGCATGGCTCCCCTTGTTACATAACTCAGCAGAGAGACTCAACGTGCCATGAAGACAGAACTCCCCTCTCAGTCCTAGAGGGGTCTCTGCACAGCAGGGATGACGCACAGGAGGGGCTGTGTGAAGGAGTCTGCAATGCCCTGCCTGTGCCATCCCCGCTCCAGAGATGAAATGGAGACGTCAACCAGTCTGGCACAATCAGTATTAATATTGTGTCATTTCTACCTCAGTAACGCCTAGACCATTATACTAGACTGTACACGCACAAGAGATGCAGCCCTTGCCCTGCTGAGATTACAGTCTAAGGCCCTGATCCTGCAATGTAATGGGCCCACTTTGATCCATCATGGACCAGGGTCTGCTGGCAGCCATCACAGAGCAGATTCTAAGGCAGGACTGCCATTGGTGCCTTTCACAAGCACAGGAATTCTACCATCACCCTCCTGTAACATCCAACAAGCTTGGGGTCTTCCCCTGGCCTACTTCAGAGGCGCCTCTGGACACACGCGCACCCTTGCTGGTCAGTCAGTCCATCCGCCTCTAGGAAATGAGATCAGCATGGAAACTGAGCCAAGCTGGGTTTAAACCCTGGGAAATCACCAGGACAAGAGAGGGGACGTAATCCCCAATTGACTTGAAAAATAAATCCTTGACCCTCATTGAAACAAAAGCATATGTGTCTGGGGAGGGAGGAGTTTTCTTCCTAGCTGCATGCTTTCTATCAGCTGAGTTCTCACAACTCAGAAACTGTATCCGCGCTGGAATGCCGGGGGAGAGCTACGGCCGCTGTGCTAAGAAAGGCCATACAACGGCCGAGTTGTTTCCCAGCAGGGCCGCAACAATATGTGACGACAGTGCAGAGAACAGCAAGTTGTTAGGACCCCAGGCAGATTCTGGAAAGGAGCAGGGTGTGTGTCAAAACTCCTCCCCCCCACCCTTACATTTTGCTGAAAGGAAGTTTGATGCTGGTGCAGCACTGGCTGGGTGGGCAGGTGTTCCCATCAGGTGTGCTGAGGAGTCTCTTCGACCCATAGGGACAGGGGATGCAAGTCTAGAGGAAGGGTGCTGAGAAGGAGGAAGAACTGGAAGCTAGAGGGAGCACAGACCGCACGATGAGTGTCACTATCTTCTTCTGTCACTGAGGCAAACCTTGGACCTTCTTGTGGACTACAAAAGGGCTATTTTCTAAATGCACCAGAGTCTCCACTTGAAGCCTTGAGGGCCCGTGCTGCAGCAAGACAGCGGAGTGAGTTCGGGAGCTGCTCGCTGTCGGATCTGAGGAAGATCACAATGCAACGTGGCCAGATCTCAGCTCAAGGGAGTTAACAGGTTTTCTTTGCTCTTGTCACTGGGCACCTGTCACGGTGATTTCCGTCCTAGCATATTTACTCTTGGCTCCTCAGCCACAGGAATGAAGCTGATGGTTCCTAGATACGTTTGGTGACTCTAAGCCTCGTGATCTGCTGCATGCAGTAGTGACAAAGCGTGACACTCACCGGACTTGTGTTGGTTCCAGCAAGCTTAGTGGACAAAAGTTTGGCTGTGGCACTAAAGCTCGATTCTTATTCCTCATTAAGCACCTGGGCCCCATTCCTTTCCTTCTCTACCAGGCCCCTCCTCGGAGGTGATCCTCCAATATGCCTTCAGCTTCCTTCTCATCCCTCATATAGGGCCCAGCTCTTCCCAAAGCACAATTATCAACAGGCCCATCGATCTTTCCTTCCCTTCCACACAGGCCACTCCTACCTTTAACTAGCTCTCTGCAGGGCATGATAGTTCTGGCAGATTCCCAGCCAACCCAGAACTGAAGCTCTGTGCACCCCCTGTGCATTGCACCCTTCAGAGGCCCCTAGAGGTGGGATCTTCACCTGAAAGTAGGCTTGAAGGAACATGAGGCTCACTGGGGGGACGAAGGGGGTTTTATGCTGGGAAGGGCGTCAGAGGGTCCAGGGAAAGCCAGAAGCTTGCTGAACAGGTCAAGGGAAGGGTCAGAGCCCTGTGGAAAGTGAGGGAGAAGAGAGTCTTTCTTCAGACTAATTTAAACATTGTAAACATTGCAGGTTTTCCTGGCTTCAGTTCAGGGTCTGGGCAGAAGTTTGGGCTGGTTATGTTTCCTGAATTAGGACAGATGGATGCACGCGGTACCAACAAATGAAGAAGGCAATATTTCCATGAGGTTTGATCTCACTGAGGCCTAGGCTGTCATGACCCACCCAGCCCACGGGGAGACATTTCATCATGTGAAGCCATGTGAAAGCAGACCAGCCCAAGCCATGTGGGACATCAGCCCAAGCCATGTGGGACATCAGCCCAAGCCATGTGAAAGCATCTGCCTGCAGACCAGCCCTTTGAGAGGAGTGGAAATGAGATTAAACTCAGGTATACGTACCAAATGCCCCCACTGCCCGGGGTCTGCAGGGAAATCGGCATAAAAACAGGTTTCAGGCAGTGTTGTCTACTGGGTAAAGCACTGGACTGGGATTCAGGAGACCTCGGTTTTATTCCTGGTTCTGCCACTGGCCTGCTGGGTGACCTTTGGCAACTCATTTCAGCTCCGTGCCCCAGTTTCCCTATATGTAAAATATAGATGATGATATTGCCTTTGTCAGATCTACTGAGGAAAGGTGCTGTATAAAAAGCTGGGCATTAATTATTACATCCATTTTCACTTCCCTCTGAAACGGGCTGGCATTTCCTAGACTGCTAAATAGAACCCAGCCCACGTCATCCTGCGATGTCCCAGGTAACTGAAATCTCCCTGTCATTCATGCTTGTCACAGGGTGATGTGTTCTGAACTAGGACGTGGCAGGAGCATTTCATAGCAGAGAATTAAGAATTTGAACTACAGTATGTTCAGAACCCCTCCCCTTCCTGCCCCGTCTCTCCTTCTCCTGACGCCTCCCACAAAAAAGAATCCCACTTCTGCACGATGACCACAATAAAAGGCTTCACAGCAGTTAAAAGGAGAACTGCAAGTGAAACGTACAGGCTTTTTGAGGAAACTCTCCATGTTTTCTGGTGGAACATTCTGGTCACGTCTTGCAATTAGCACAAATTCAACAGAACAACTGCAGGGGAAGAGGGCACAGTCATTGGCTGACGTCAAGTGGAAATTCTAGCTTTGTAGAGCTAAAAGACAGAAAGATGAACCTCCCAGGAGCCACCTGCTTAACCTCGACAGGTGCTCAGAGCACGGAACGTTATCAGCGGTGGCAGAGCAGTAATGCCCAGGGATATTACAAAGTCACGTTCTCTCCCTTTCCCAGAAATGGTTCTCCAAATTCCTACGTACAATCGGGCTGCAGCCTCACTGAGCAGGAAAGAAGCAAAAACCAGATATCATGGATGTTTTAGGGGAAATATTCCTAAAGGAGTTAATGCTTAAAATCCCTAGTTTATGACATTTGGATTCTTCCGAGTAAAAAAGAAAGCCATGTAGACATAGCCAATGCATTCGTGAGATCTAGCATGAGTGTGTTGGCTGGTGGTTAGCGAAAGGGGCTAGAATCCAGGACTCCAGGGTTCTAGTCCCAGTTTGTGAGAGGAGGCATGGGATCTGGTGGTTAGAGAAGGGGGTAGATGGGGAGTCAGGAACTGCTAGCTTCTATCCCTGATTCTGCCACACTGATTCTATGTGAAAGTCACTTAACGCCTCATTTTACTCACCAGCAAAATGGGGATAATCCATTCCAAGCTCACATGGGAGGAGGAGTGAGCAGCTGTTAGGGTTGAGGATTGTAGAACACTTGGACCGATCAGAGGATCTCACCCTAGGCATTTCTCAGGCACCATCTGTGTGACATCTAAGCACCAAGGTCAGGAAGGAGAACTGCATTATTCCATATGCAAAGATCACCCACTCTCTAGCATGCCTTGTTTTAGCCTGATGAAGTTGGTTTTAGCCCACAAAAGCTTATGCCCAAATAAATTTGTTAGTGTCTAAGGTGCCACAAGGACTCCTCGTTGTTTTTGTTGACACATTAGCACATTACTTAATTTGCTGCTGTTGGTCTATTGGGAACCTCTCCAGACCTTGTGCTTCTGCCATGGTCACTGAAGGGAGGTTTGTGCAAAAAGGTGGATCATACACCAGACATTAAAGAAGGACTGGCTCATCGGACATGTGAAAAAGCTCTCAAATGCAACATGTGACTGCAGTGCTTGGTTGCCCATGGACGCAGTTCACTTGCTAAGACAGATACGATAGCTAAGCAGCTCGGGAGCAGAGCAGATAGGTCCCAACAGATGCTGCCTTGTCCCAGGAATTCCCTATTTGCTGCTATTCTACCTTCCACAGCCAGAAAGCATTTCTCATGGGGGCTGGAAAAAGCTGGCGGATTGGCAATAGGGTAAGAAAATCCTTAACTAGGTCACAGGTTTCAATCTGGCCAGGGTGAGCTGTGTTTGAAAGTCACTTGGCATGACAAGAGAAAGCTACAGGCAGATAGAACCTGCAAACTCTGAGTATTTTGGGTAGGCTGACCAGATAGCAAAGGAGTGGGGGGTAATAGGAGCCTATAGAAGAAAAAACCCTAAATCTCAGGACTGTCGCTATAAAATCAGGACATCTGGTCACCCTAATTTAGGGGCCTCTTCTCTGTATCCTTGAGGACTTTCAGGTTCCTCTAAAATCCACAGTTTCATGTGGAGTGATCGTCCTCAGAATCTGCTCTAACGCAAATTGTCCATCGGTATCAGACAGACAGTACAGTACCAAGAGAAAGCTCTCCTTAAAATTCCCACCCATCTCTGTTCCCTATGTCATATCATCTAACAGGTGTGGGGTCACCAGTACTTCCCGGTACAGGCATGAAACCCCTACCTAGCCCTGACGAGAGCAACTGCAGGTGAGACAACTATCATTGATACTAAATTAAACCACTCCAAACCAATCCATTATCACTGCTTCTGTTCCACCTGGGATCTCTAATACCCACCCAAACAATTGCACCTGGGCCCTTCCATTGAGCCAAACCATTACAGCAGATGCACAATGTGGAAAGAGCTGCTCTGGAGAGGAATATTTTTATTTATTTGTTTTAAAGCCAAGGAGTCTTACTAAAATGTGACACTTCATAGCAGTGCCCTGTCTTCAGACCCCTTGGAGACAGGTAAGTATTAATAGCCCCATTGTACAGATAAAAGGGAACAGTTAAGTGATATGCCCAAGGCTACCCACTGTATCAGTGGCAGAGAAGGGATTAGAACTCAGGACTGCCTAGCACTCAGTGCCATACTCAATCCTTTATATCTATATACAGGTACTTACGTGGCCCCATCACTGAGGTATCTGACTTTGTGGAATGTGCTGCTGTTATGATATCGGTTGTTAGATGCCCAGAGGCCTTTCCCTTTGGTTTGCCTAGAAATGTTAACTATCCATTTAAGATTAAGTCCAAGTTTCTGGATTTATCCAAACTTTCAATTCCATAGGATGCAACAGTGGTTAGAAGAACTGAAGGAGCCATTGTTTTCATCTGCATTCTGGGTCAGAAAGAAACATCCCCCCCCCATTAAAAGAAAGTTTGGAAGTTTTCAGAACTGTCTCCCCTCCCAGGGTCTCCTACCTGGCTGATTCCCTGTTCTGTTCATTCCCTCTGAAGCACCTAGCACGGGTCACTGTCAGAGGACAGGACGCTGGGTTACATGGACCAATGGTCTGACCCAGTATGGCCTTTCTTATAACAGGTGGCTGCAGATCCTGCTTCTCCTCTCACTTAGGTGCAAACTGGGAGAAACCGGGCTGAAGTTAGTGGTGTAAATGAAAGAAGAGTCAGTCCCTGGGCCTGCATGTATATTACAACTTACAAGCAGAGCTGTACTGATGTTACGGCACTTCCAAGAAGGGCCTGTTGTCAGCTGCTCATTTACCAAACAATCTGGGCTGCAGTTTCCCACGCCGAGTGCCTGCCTGGGGATGAATATTGGGGGGGTTGCGTTGCGTTGCGTTGAGTCTGTTTTATGTGGATCTCGCCAAGGGGAACGTGGGTTGGCTGGGCCCGGGAGGCCAGGCAGGGGGTGTGTCTCTGGAAAAGGGGAGGTGATAGGGAGAGAAATTAAATGCAACCACCCCTGCCTAGAAACGGCCCATTCATTCATCCTGCCGCTGCCTGGCTCCAGCTCCGCCCAGGCCCCACGCTTGGAAGCTCCCTTGCACCAACTTTCGCGGGACCATGGCCAAAGGCAAAGGGGCGGAAAGCGCTTCGTCCACCGGGCTGCTCCAGCCCAGCCTCCTGCAGCCGGCCGAGCTGCGGCACGCCAAGGTGCGGGGCGCGCGGTCCGGTCCGGTCCGGGCAGAGCGGGCTGGAGGGAGCGATGCGGAAGCGGGGAAGGGAATCGGGGCGGGGGGGAATGAAGTTCCTCTCCGGGAGGAAGGGCCCCGGGGGACACACTGAGCCGGCCATGGGGGGAGAGCCGGCCCGGAGGATGCGGCTGGACTTACCGGTGTGGAGCGCTCCCCGGCTGGGCTGGGGGCGCCGGGTCGGATCCGAGCTGGGTCGGAACCGTGGGGAAGGGGGCCGGCCGGGGGTGCGGGAAAGCCCCGCTCGCCCTTGGCCGCACCCGGCTGGCTGGAGCTCGGGGATCGGGCGCGCCCCTGGCTCCGTCCCAAGTTCATTCATCAGAGGCCCGGGCAAACTTTTCTTAAAGGAGCCGCGTCCTTTCTCCGCCGCCGGTTCCCCCCCTGGCTGGAGGTGGGCGGGGGTCCTGGGGGAGGCACCAGGTGATCCGAGACCCTCCCCGCCAAACCGCCTCGTGGGTAGGGGGGCTTCAGGGTTGCTTGAAAACGACCCCCCCCCCCCAGCTCACATACCTGGCTCGGCTCGGCTCGGCTCCAGAGCCCCTTTGGGCTTGGGGACGGGATCGGGGCTGCGCTGGGGCCTGAGGCTCTGATCGCTGCTGGCCCGGGCTCTGGGGCTTTGTTTGAATTAAGTTTCAGTCTCTGGACAAACTCCCGGGGGAAGAGTGGGGGGGGGCTATGTTATCACCCAGCCTCTGGGTGCACCAGGGACTGGTCTGATGGGCCCCTTACAAAATAAGTGTGAGGTGATTCCCTTTCACAGCCAGAGCTGGTGTGACACCGGCCTGCTCCTACCAGCCGGGAAGCCTAGCACTAAGCACTTTATAGACCACTTGTTATCTTCCCAGAGCTCTGCACACATCATCTAATCCTTGCAACAAACACCTCTGCAAAGTAGGTAAATACGATTCCCTTGATACAAAGGGGGAAACTGAGGCACCTGCCCAAGGCCACACAGTGAATCACCATCCCAGCCTTGCCTGCTTAGCCCTGCGGACAATAGACTGCCTAGCTAGGGGTGCCAACCCTCCAGAATTGTCCTTGTGTCTCCAGGAATGCGTCCAATTGGCAACTCCATGCTGACCAGGATTGTCTGATTGTTCACTTGTATTCCCTGTCTGTCTGTTTGTCTGTTGTATCTCAGTTGGAAGCCAGGCCGTTTTGTTCCAGGTTCGTACAGCACCAGGCGCGATGAGGCCCTGGTCCAATAATAAGCTGTCTGGTAACACAATTAATAATAATGATTCCCTCCCAACTGGCCTGCTAAGGCTATTGCCAGAGTCCATGTGGTGTGTCTGTGTTGTGTAAAGTGGCGAACTAGCAACTTCATCCCCAGGAAAATTGTCGATGCATCTTCTTTTGCTCCTTGCAATGCCACTTTCCCATGGGAGAACTCTGCATGTGCCATCAAAGCTCCTGGTTTTAATTTAACCCAAATGCCCCAGGGCTCTGTCTGCCCCCTCTGTATGTTTCGATGCAGCTGTCGCTCGAATTTGGTGATGGTATCAGTTTGCAGAATTAATTTTTGACATCACGCCTGTCCGTAGCTGGCCTGGTGGCTCTCTGCTTTGTTTGCATCTCCTCCCCAGGGGACCCCGCCCCATCTCTTAGTTAAGATCCATCATTCTGAGAAGGCCGCAAAAACTGACAGGGCAGGGAGCAGGTGCCCTGGTGTGACACTCCAGATTCTGAGGCTTTCATTGAGAGGCTGAGGAATTGCACACGCATCGTCTTTCCCTTTTGCCTGCAGATCATTGTAGGTTCAGAGGCTCTGCCAGATGTGAGAAGCAAATGGAAACTGCTCTGGCTTATTCTATGTGATGGGCAAAACCAGCCCCCTGGTAGCTGTAAATCTGGAGGCGCTGAGCCTGTATGTTCACTTAAACAAGCAGTTAAATACAGTACAGACTTCTGGAGTATGAGTAGTGGGAGAAATTATTTGGATGCTGCTCGACTCTCCCTTGTATTCCAAGGCCCCTATTTAAAGTTAAGGATCTGGCTAGTTGGAGTGGATTCTGGATTGTCATCTTCTGAGAGAGAGAGACGTGAGGATGAGGGAACAAAGAGCGTGGGATGGCAGTAGGATGGATGGCCTGCCGAGCTGAATTTAAGCAGGGGATCTGAGCAGTTTGTATTCAGTGCTAGCAGGGCCTTAAAAGCCACTGAATCAGGCTGTTGAAATCTGCTCTCTGTGCTTCCCTTCCTTGGCACGTTCAGTGAGAAGCACTGATTGTTGACCATGGAAGGCAGTAAGGTCTAGTGGTAAGAACAGGGGACCGCAAGTTAAATGAGCAGAGTTTGGACGAGCTGTATATTGTCCTGGATAAGTTGACACACATTCACCGTGTCCTCGACTGTCAAAGTGAAATGCGAGGGGCTGTTCCGTTCTTCACAAGCAAAGCGGAGACCTGTGGGCAAGCGGAGCTGGAGGGCTGTTTGTAATCTCTGATGTGGTCCTAGGTTGCAGGTGGATGTGGGGGAGCGATTGAGGGAGGGGGAAGCTCCCTACACTTGGTGGTTGTTGATCTGACTGTCTAGGGCCAGGCCTAATAAGCTGCTGCCTTTCATTTCTTTTGCAGAAGGAAAGTAAAGAGAAGCTATCTGTGTGCAGCAAACTGTGCTATGCTGTTGGTGGCGCTCCCTACCAGATCACTGGCTGCGCCCTGGGATTTTTCCTGCAGATCTACCTGCTGGATGTCGCACAGGTAATTCTTTCAGCCAGGCTGGCTTGCCTGGTGCTGAGTAACCAGCCTCAGGGTAATACCTGGGGGCTCTGGATGCAAGCATGAGATTCTCTTAATTCAAAACGCATCCATTGTGATCTAGTCATCTTACGTGGCTATTTTTACTCTGACTTGATCTCGGGACACGGGGCTTAGCACGCTTAGTCTCCTGTCAGCAGATGCACAGGATGGAGAGAGATGGGGAGCGAGGTTCCCTGATGGGTTTTTCTACTGGCCCAGCAGACTGAGGGTCCCCTCTATGTATAAAGCAGAGCAGGTGCTGGATTAGAGAGATGCCCCCAGGCTGTCTGGCTTATAGATGAGGCGCTTCCTTTCCTAGGAGGTGTAGCATTGGGGGTTGCAGGTATAGGGGCTTGCCATTGCCTTAATCAGCTGACTGCTGGGAGGCAGCTGATGGTGAAAGGTGGGATTTAAATACAGGGTGCTCTTGTGATAGGTGAGTTCAGAGCTGTGAGTCATATGGAGGGAAACTCTCTCCCCCCACCCCCCAGGGCTTTCCCACACAGTAACTTTCAGTGTTGTCTTAGAATGAGTCTCAGATTAGCTCTGCTCCCAGTGCTGTCCCCCTTTCAGATGGGCTTTTAGCAGGGAGGATTTCTGTCAAAATAAATAAAGGCACTTTTCAAACTTGGGTGCCTAGAGTGAGCAGCACGACCCCTCATTTTCACACTGAAGTAGCTTGATTGGGGGAATTAGTTGCAGAGTACAGAATTCTTACTGAATGCAAACAGAGTTGAGCGCCCTGGGGGGAAAGTGACCTGAAATTCAGGTGCCTACATATGGATTTAGGTGCCAAACTTCAAGCCAGAAAATTCTGCTCTGCATTTCTAAAATGTTAGCAAATTCTCCTCCAGAAAAAAGGACGCATGGATCAGATTGGAGCGATTTCTTCAGCGGGCTTAGAGCTGGATTCACAGTTGCTAGCATTGGGGGGCAATGTCTCCTGGGTTTTTACTCCCATTTTTGCCACCGATGTCCTGTGTGACCTTGTGCACCGCTCTGTGCCTCCATTTTCTCCATCTGTAAAATGGGATAATACTGACCCTCCTCTCTGAGTGTTAACATCTAATGACATCTGTTATGCGCATGCAAAGTAGGAGCATTGGGCCTAGATGCTCTTCTGTTTCTGGTGCTGAAGGAGGATCTGGTGCTGGGATTGGTATCTGCAGAGAGCTATATATCCTGATGGGATGGCGGGTGTGGGTTGGGAAGGAAGCTGTTGCTGGCCATGCTTGTGACATGTTCTGGATGTAGCTAGGATGGAAAGGTGATGGCTTCTCCTACATCCTTGTCTCCAAATGGGATTGTGGGCAGGCTTAAGCTGACACGGGACACTGGAGGTGTTTTGTTGGTGTCTGTTGCAATGAAATTGCCAAGAGTTTAGTGTGGAATGGGTAGGATGGGATGAACTGAAATCCTACTTCCAGCTGCAGGCTGCCTCTACCAGCCCCTAGGGTAGCCAACTCAAAGAGGGGGAGAAGGGTCAGATACTCCCCTTGCCTCTGAGCCACCCTGGAAACATGTGGAGGAGGGGCCCATGTGCACCTGCTCCATTCCCAAATGCTAAAGGTCGAGGCTAAGATCTTCAGGAAAAGCTATCAGCTGGGGGAAGGGGCTTTGACAGCCTCGGAGTCATGGGGTCTCTGGCTCCTTTCCAAGGCTCTCCAAGTGAATGCTGTCCTCTTTTTCTATAACAGCTGGACCCTTTTTATGCCTCCATCATCCTCTTTGTGGGTCGAGCGTGGGATGCTATCACCGACCCCATGGTGGGTTTCTTCATCACTAAAACCCCTTGGAGCCGCCTCGGACGCCTGATGCCCTGGTAAGGGAAGCTTGTTGGACCTTGGGATTTTGAGGTTGGGGCTCAGCAAGGACTAGCTTGGGTTCCCTCGAACACAACACCAGCAGGGCCCTTCCAGGTTGGCTTTAGGATCCTGGGGGCCTTCTAGAGAGTAGAGACTCGCACTGGCTACCCTGCATTTGCCTCTTGCGCCCCACTTGGAGGCTTCAAAGAAGGGTTAATGTTCTCCCCGTGTTACATGTGGGGAACCAGAAGTGCAGAAAAGGGAAGGAACTTGCCTGAGGTCTGAGTCTGAGCTGGGAATAGATCTCAAGTCTTTGCGGTGAGTGGAATGGAACACACGCTTGGCAGTCAGCAAAAGGCTGAGTAATCTGTAGATGGCTTATAAGTTGTGAAAGATGCCTGACTGATGAGAAGAGGCCCTGGGGACAAGGAGGGAAACTCTATTATCTGGGTCTTTGGCCTTTTTGCAGCCTCCAGATAGGTGAGGGGGAAACCTTGCAGTGTGGGAATCCATGAACCCAGCAATCAATAATTAATTGGGCCTCGCTCTCCCAGAAACGACTCTAGTTCTGCCGCTGTGCTGGAGGTGCCGTGCCGTGGTTATCGACCCATGTGCAGTTGTGTCGATGGAACTCCCTGGGGTGGGGCCGGGGGCAAGGACTGGCAGTTGTGCCAAGCTCTGAGCGATAAGAGAATGCGCTTCTGGTGGGCACGCTCCTGTGGGGGCTTCTTTGATGGATCTTCAGGGTGACTTTTCTCCCTCCCCCCCCCCCCGCCCCCCGCCAGATCCCTTGTTACAGAGGTGGCCACTCCTCCCAGTGCTCCTGGGAAGGGGTAGTCTGAGCACTCAGCCAGCTCTTGATAAGTCAGACCCTTGATTATTTGTGGATTGTGGTAGTGCCCAGAGGAGATGCCAGTCATGGACAGGGCTGCCCGGGGGGGGGGGGCAAGTGGGGCAATTTGCCCTGGGCCTCGCAGGGGCCCCCACTAGAATATAGTATTCTATAGTATTGCAACTTTTTTTTTTTATGGAAGGGGCCCCTGAAATTGCTTTGCCCCAGGCCCCCTGAATCCTCTGGGTGGCCCTGGTCATGGACCGGGATTCCATTGCGCTAGGCGCTGTATGAGCACAAGGGACGGGAGGGAAATGAGATACAGGGCTAGGGGGCAGATAGAGCTTCGTAAAGTTGGCTGCGAGGGAGGGGACACGTGTCTGTAGACTGGCATGTGAATCGTCAGGCTGAAGGCACAGTGTGTTCTTTTGTCACAGTACTGGGACACGTTGTCGTTGGGGTGGGAGGAGGGGGAGGTCCCTCTGGCTTGTGTATTGATATACACACACACTCTACAGCTGGCGAGACATATAAGCTGGTACGGCTGCTTTTATCTCCCCCTGCTCTGGCAGGATGGGGGGGGCGTCCCGATGAAGGAAACGTACAGAGTTCCACCCACTGCTCATGACCGTTCGGCTGCGCTAGCAGACCCGCATGTCTGATCCACACAGTATCTGAAAACCCTGCTAGAGATCAGAGGACACCGGGGCTGTTACCATTTTAGGAACTGAATTCATGTTGGCAGTGGTGGGGGATTTTCAAGAGCTGTAGCCTGTTCTGAATCCTCTTCTGAGATGCTTTTAGCTGTATGTTCTTCTCCATAGAGCTGGTTGGGGGTGGGGAGGAGTCTGGATAGGACATCAAAGATTATTCAAACCAACCTCACCCCCATCCCAGCATGCACTGGGCCTGAATCCCCTCTCATCTGTGTAAATCAGGAGTAACTCCACTAAAGGCAATGAAAACTGGTGCTGCAAAACCCATGTCACTGAGAATAGAAACAGGTCCTCCACTTGTCACTATGGGCTGCCCATTAGACCCTACTGTCTCCAGGGGACAGAGCTGCAGGGCTTTGCTCAACTACATGTGTTGCAGGGTGTCAGGCTTGGCTTTTTGTCCAGACAGGTTTCCTGGCAAATCTGCCCTATGTTGGGAATGAAGCAGTTGGAAGGTGAGAGCTGCCTATCTCCGGAGCAGCAGGTGACATTGCAGTATTGCCCATCCCGGCCATTCAGGATGGGGTGGTGTGTATGGCGGCGGGGGGTGCAGTCAAAACTGTTTCTGATGCACCTGTTACTTCTGCAGCCAGGGTCAGTGGGTTGCAGAAAGTCACGTGATTCACAGCTGATTCTGCAGGGGGGGGGGGGAAGCAGCAACTGGAGTCGGGGCCTGAGTTGGCAGCAGCAATACGTGTGCTCTCTCCTGGCTAGATGTTCTCGCTTTGCACTTCTCTGCCCGCCCCCTTTGGCGAGCGGGACTGTAGGCACTTGCACGGACAGGATACGTCCAAGAGAAGCAGGGTGGGGAGTGGACAGGAGCAGATGGCTCAGAGGACTGAGGCCATGTCTACATCTAAAATTTTGCAGCGCTGGTTGTTACAGCTGTATTAGTACAGCTGTATAGGGCCAGCGCTGCAGAGTGGCCACACTTACAGCAACCAGCGCTGCAAGTGGTGTTAGATGTGGCCACACTGCAGCGCTGTTGGGCGGCTTCAAGGGGGGTTCCGGGACGAGAGAGCAAACCGGGAAAGGAAACCAGCTTCGCCGCGGTTTGCTCTCTCGGTCCCGGAGCCAGCCAGCAAACCGCAGGGAAGGAGACCTGCTTGCTCGGGGTTCCGGGACCGAGAGAGCAAACCGGGAACGCCGCGGTTTGCTCTCTCGGTCCCGGAGCCAGCCAGCAAACCGCAGGGAAGGAGACCTGCTTGCTCGGGGTTCCGGGACCGAGAGAGCAAACCGGGAACGCCGCGGTTTGCTCTCTCGGTCCCGGAGCCACCCAGCAAACCGCAGGGAAGGAGACCTGCTTGCTCGGGGTTCCGGGACCGAGAGAGCAAACCGGGAAAGGAAACCAGCTTCGCCGCGGTTTGCTCTCTCGGTCCCGGAACCCCGAGCAAGCAGGTCTCCTTCCCTGCGGTTTGCTGGCTGGCTCCGGGACCGAGAGAGCAAACCGCGGCGTTCCCGGTTTGCTCTCTCGGTCCCGGAACCCCGAGCAAGCAGGTCTCCTTCCCTGCGGTTTGCTGGCTGGCTCCGGGACCGAGAGAGCAAACCGCGGCGTTCCCGGTTTGCTCTCTCGGTCCCGGAACCCCGAGCAAGCAGGTCTCCTTCCCTGCGGTTTGCTGGGTGGCTCCGGGACCGAGAGAGCAAACCGGGAAAGGAAACCAGCTTGATTACCAGAGGCTTCCTCCTTCCACGGAGGTCAAGAAAAGCGCTGGTAACTGTCTACATTGGATTACCAGCGCTGGATCACCAGCGCTGGATCCTCTACACCCGAGACAAAACGGGAGTACGGCCAGCGCTGCAAACAGGGAGTTGCAGCGCTGGTGGTGCCCTGCAGATGTGTACACCTTCAAAGTTGCAGCGCTGTAACTCCCTCACCAGCGCTGCAACTTTCTGATGTAGACAAGCCCTGAGATCATGGTGAGGGGAGACAGCACCTTTCCCCTCTAGGAGCCCAGGTTCTAGTCAGCTGAAAACCGTGGCTCATTGGTCTGTTGAATGAGCCGGTTCCCAACCTGATGTCATGCAGGCAGGTATCTACTCACAGAAAACAGCAGTACAGGTCGGCAGAGAAATTAGGACGATGTCCGGGGGCTTGATCTCCACCTGCTGCCTCTCTGGGTGAGCATGGAGGCACGTTAGCCATGCAGTGTTCAGAGGCTTGGCCTGCATCTGCCCTGTGGCTAAAGAGCGAACGTCCGTCTCCAGGGTAGTCGATCTAACTCTTGGCAGCATTGCTGGATGTCAAGTAGAGAATGTGGGTGGGGGTGGAAGAGATGGGGAGGTGGAAATTAGCGGGACTGGTCCTATTCCCACAGGCGGCGGTTGCATCCGTCTGCTCCCTGGGGTTCTAATGGAAAAACGTGGTGTCCTATTTTTGTTGATCTAAACCAGGCTTCACGCATAGACCAAAAATAGTTTCCCTCCCCACTGTGTGTGTTGTGAGGTCTTAGGAATTGGAGGAATGGCTGTGAGCAAGGAGCCAGCAGCTATCTGGGTGGGCTCCAAGGCAGAGCTGGCAGAGGGCTGTTCTTTAATAGCTCTGTATTTGAACATCTAGAAATGCTTGGAGTCCTCTGGTGTGCTCCAGTCTCGTGCCTTTAAGGCTGGGCTTGGGGAGGATGGTCACAGGGGACTTAATATTCACATTACACCGAACAATACTTGCACCCTTCAAATTGTACTGGGTCTTAGACCTTGCCATCCTGCCTCATTGCTACGGCAGGAGAGCAGCTAGTTGAACATGGTGGCTTCTATTCATGGCTTTTACACGTGTTTGCTCTGTGTCATTCGGCAAGTAGCTGGGTGCCCGACTGTGCCACCTTTTGGTGACCCTAAATAGCTAGAACTATAGACAGTCCCACTGACTTAAACGGGACTCCCTGTGCACAGGCAAGGGTGGCCCAGTTGGGGCCCTCTATCACTGTGTATCTCAATTTCCCTATCTGTAAAATAGGAACGATACTTAATTTTTCATCCGTATAGACCCGAAATCTCTGCCGGGTTAGTTTGTATAACTTGCTTTTAATGAGCCCTGATCACCCGTCAGCATCCTCTTATAACCTGCTTCATAAACAAGGCACATCTACCAAGGAATTTATTGGTGACTATTCTAAATATTACCCCCAGCTGTATCCTTTTAATCTGTGGAATCAGGTCCCCTTGGTATTCTGCTGAGTGTGGTGACAAGGGGCGGTGCTTGTGTCCCCAGAACCCAGGATAAAATTGTAAGCTATACAATGGCTTGATAGTTCACTTACCAAAATTAAAAAAAAAAAAGTCCCTCTCTGGTGCCCTCTTGTTATAATTTTGGTCTCTTAAACTTGGATTTCCCATACCTTGCTCTTCTTCTGGAGGAATTTTGGGCTCCCAGCACCGCCTTTATTTAAGAGGCCCTGTTGCAAACCTCAGTTGCAGATAACTCAAGATCCTGTGTCCTATCCCCAGACCGCAGCTAGGGAAATGATTCTGCTCACGCAGAGGAAACAGTTAAAGATTAAGGGCGGGGGCGGGGGGGTGCCGCTTTCAGAGGAACATGCCATCCCGACTTGGCCAATGGGGAGGCAGGGTGTGCGGCATAGCATGGTGGAGTCTGCTTCAGATGTCTCAGTTAATTGCCACAGTCCTGCTCAGGGGTTACTAGGAGTCAATCTCCTGGCTGGAAGCTGCAGCATGAGTGTTGGCTGTGGGGTGGGAGGCAGGGTGAACTGATCTACTGATTCCTTAGCTACCCAGCCCACGCACATGACTCTATTCCCAGATGCCCAAATGGGGGGGGGGGTAGTCTGCCCAGCAGGTATCCGAAATGTACCCTTGTTTGTAACTTTGCGGCACACCCCTGCTGCACTGCTTGGGTGCCCCCTCCACAGCAGGCCTGGGAATGTGTTTGCTCCCAGAGCTTCAGATCTGCGTAAAAGTTTATGGAAATTCTGAATGACTCAACGTGCGCAAGATGTGATGGGAGAGGAGTGGCTGCTGGGCTCTGTGCTTTCCACGGCTTCCTGGCCTCGTCATCACACTCTTGCCTGCTCTCCACCCCATGGAAATGACCGACGCAGGGGAAAATGTGAATGTCGGGTCATGTATTTCTCCCCATGTGGCTGCTGTACAGTGCACTTAGGTACAGTGTCTCACACCCTGGGAGTTTAAATTTAACTCCATGTCTTGCCATGTCAATCCAGAAAGGAAAGAGACCCTTTCTCCTCTCCATACCCCAGGAAAAAATAAATCCAGATCTTCTCTCAAACTCCTCTGGGATTGTAAACGCCACGAGGCAGGGACTGTCAGTCGGTAAGGGCAAAACCTGGCCCAGTGGGGCACTGAGTCTGATGGGGGGCTTCTAGACATTCCCGCAGCCTGCGTATTTCAGTCCATTTCCCCATGGAACTGACCTAGTCTTAGCTACAGCATTCAGGGTGGGAGTCGCTTTTCTCTAAAGAAGAAACTATTCCCTTTCTTCCCCCCCCCCACATTATTGGGGGGCCATTCAGACCTTCCCAGAAAAAATGGGATGGATTAAGGTACCAGATTCCTGGGGGATTCTGCTTGTCTCTCGCCTTGTGGGTTCTTGCTGATGGTGCTGTCACAGGGATGTCCTTCCTCTGAACCAGCTTCTCCCCTGCCCCTTCCCAATCCCCTGTGGGATACAGTGATACTGAATGGAAACTGGAAAGGCCTTATCTCTGTTACTGCCTGACCTCCAATGGGCCCCGGGAGCTGTCTGTCAGTCCCTGCGGTGGAGGTGACGTATGGGTGGGGGACAAACCACTCCCTTTGCGTGATTGTGAGGTGGGAGGACCCCCCACCCATGCCTTTCTCCTGATGTGGGGAATCTCCTTTGCTCTCTCTGGGTAGGTTTACACTGGAGGGATTTTTACCTCCATTTCCTTAGTCACCAATTAACATTCGCGCCCTTGTAAAGGCTGGATGCTCCCCAAGCACTTGGTCCCAGGGACAGCAATGTGTGTGACTCAACCGAGTGAAAAGGATAAAGCTTTGGGCTGGGGCTGGTGGGCCGTGCCCAGCCTCCGAGCTGCTGCAGTAGTGCTAGTCTGCTAAGCTGACTGCAGGGTAGAGGGGAGGATTTGGGCTCTAAAACCAGCTCCCGTCTCTTGTTCTGACTAGTGGTGAGTAAACCAGCTCCCTGGAGCTCTGCTGGCGGGTACTGTAGGTGTAGGGAGTCGCTCCCAGAGCCAGACGCAGGCTTCCTGCTTTCCAGTCCACGTCCACCTCCCTCTCTCCCCACTTCGGGCCAGATCAACGGAAGGAGCCGGCTAGTCTCTGGGGTCTGAAGATGAACTTTTCCTTTGCTAACCGATGTCTGTCTCTGCTTGGGGAGATGGGCCTCATCCTGGCCTCCCTCAGGCCGGAGGCTTGATTGGTGTGTAAAATATTCCGAGATCCTTGCAGCTCTGCCCTGCTAAGACAAGCCAGACTGCTTGCTGCTCAGCCGCCAGGCGGCTAGGATGTGGAGGGAAGGTTTGCTGCCCGAACTGGTTCCTCCACCCTTGCTCCTGCATGCTGGCTAGCCAGGAAGGAGAGAAGGCTGCCAAACAATCTTTTGCACCTCCTCCTGTGCAGAGCACTGCTCGACTTAGATGAGAGCCAGGGACAGAAGGAGAAAGTAAGAATGGAGATGGTGCCCTGTCCTTTCATCTTGTACAGACAGGATGGTTAGGGCAGGATCCAGGTCCCAAGGAGTTTCAGGGGCTCTCGGACACTGATCTGCCTCTGCTGGGAAACAGTCTCCCAGCTGCATGTGCTGTTTTGTAATGGCAGCATCTAGAGTCTTAACTGGGAGCAGGGCCTCGTTGTGGGCTACAAAAGTAGGTGATGGTCCCAGAGCGCTTACAATTTAAATCATTTAAACATGTTCTGTGGGAGCAGATGGGTTCTCAGCTCCTTGCTCTGCCCCATCCCTCACCCCGTTCCAGCCCCACATCATTTCACCTCCTCCAAATAGACAAACCATTGACCTGACATCCCCTCGGCTTGTTCGCCCAGCAGCCCCATGCTGCTCCAGGCAGGGGATTTGGTCTCTGAGATCAAAGCCTTTCTCCACAAACCTCAGTCAGTGCTTTATCTCTTGGCTCTCTTCTCTCTCCCCATCTCAAATGTTCTGTGTTTTAAATTGCCCTTTTGTGGAGAGGGCCATGGGGGCTGAGATCAGGATTGCAGCACACAGTTTAGAGCAAGTAGGGGCAAGATTTAAGACCAAGCTCTTCAGAGGAGCCTAAGGGATTTAGGTGCCCAGATCCCTTTGAAATTCAGTGACAGGTGCCTAATTGCACATTGAGTCATGAGCCAGCAGTCAGGAAGGGGCATCTGCCTAGGAGGTTGGGTCCTCAGCCACAGTTCAGTGTTAGGGCATCATGGGACCAGCATCCTCCCACAGGGCTCATGTGATGTGGCATTCAGCAGTCTCTGGCTTCGGGTTAACTTGGGGTAGGGAGGTGGCGGCAAGAGGAAAGCATCAGAGGACATGATCAGTCAGGCTGGAGGACCCTGTTAGAAGCACCCATGTCCCACTCTGCCTGAAAAGCTGCTCCTGTTTGATTAGATACAGAAATTCTTAAGGGCCAATCTTCTGCGTTTCTGAGTACCCACCCCCATTAAATGGACCAGTGGTCCAGCTACTAGACCATCTTGTCTCCAGTGGTGGTCAGTGAAGGGTACATCAAAGCGAACTCCCTGATGTGATGCGCCCAGTTGCACAATATTTTTCCCAAGGGCTGGAACTGCTTCTTGGATTGGCTTGTGTCCTGCAGCTTGAGGAGCAAGGCCCTTGTATCAGCCCAGCTGCTGTGAGGGTGAATGCTTGTCGCTGTTCATGCTGATATTTTTTCTCTCTCTCATTCCCCCAAAGGATCATCTTCTCCACTCCATTCGCTGTGATCTCCTACTTCCTGGTATGGTTTGTGCCAGACATATCGAGTGGCCAAGTGATGTGGTATCTTCTCTTCTACTGCATGTTCCAGACCCTTGTGACGGTGAGTCCACCCTCCATGCACACAGCTGGACTTTATTTTTTGGGGGGGGAGGGGGGAGAAGCCAACCTTTTCTCACCTGCCCGATGGAGCCAAGGAGTGGTGCCACAATGGCAGGGTTGGCACAAGCCACCCTGAAAGGAGTGAGCGGCTGAGAGCATCCATAAAGGCTGTCCTTGGACCACCAGTGTCATCTGGGTTTCCCGCTGTCCTGATTCTACAACTCACAGACGTGCCTCTGGCCATGGGGCCAGCTTGTTGGCTGATCTGCTGCAGGGATGGGAGAGGCGAGACAAGTCATAGCTCATCTCCTCCTCCCTCCAGCATTTTGGGGGACCCCTCCAAGGCCAGTCCTGGCTGGGGTGGAGCATTACAGAGGGGAGTGAGGATAGTCTGGACCTGGATGGAATTTCCTTCCCACAAAAGAATCTTCCAGCCCACTCAACCTATGGTCTGCTGTCAGCATCTCATTGTGGTCTATAGCATGAATTCCCTTGACCTCCATGAATGTCTGTGCCCGGAAGGGTTAACTTTCTCTCTCTTCCCATCTGCCCCGTTTCTCCTTGCAGTGTTTCCATGTTCCCTATTCAGCGCTCACGATGTTCATCAGCAGGGAGCAGAGCGAACGGGATTCCGCTACCGCCTATCGTAAGAGCCCTTCCCATCTCCCTTACCATTGCAGTGTCAGTGCTTTCCCACTCCCGCAGCTTCCGTGCAGCCACAGAAGTGCATAAGCTCTGGGGGTTTGGCTGCTGGTCGCTAGGAGGCAGCAGGTTTCTCCATTACATACCCTGTCCACGACATGTGCAGGCGTGTGTGTGGGGGGAGTGTCCCCTGCTGCTGCTGCGGGATGTGTGTAAGATCTGCAGGTGCACAGCCATATGTCAAAGCATGTTTGCACATGTACACATTAGCAATGAGGATCCTGTTCTGAAAGTCTTCCAAGCTCCCTGATCCTCTCTTGCATTGCAGCTCTCTCTGATCCCACTTATTAGACTAAAGGAACCCTTGGTTTAATATCCACGTCTAACCAGCCTCATGGCATGAGTCTGTCTGGAGGGGACTCTGCCTGCTGGTACAGTAGTTTGTCCGCTGGAGAGCACAGTGGCTAGCGCAGGAGACTGGGAATCTGGAGCTCTTGGGTTCTTGACATTGAGCTGCTGTGTGGCCTGGGGCAAATCCCTTCCCCTCTCTGTGCCTGTTTTCCCTCAATGGGGATACCTTCCTCCCATAGGCTTGGAGATCTGGAGAAGCAACTGCTCTCCTCTCTGGCTGGGTGGACACAGTGTGTTACTTGATGGCTTTAACGTTAGGAATGTGTAGACATCCAGATGTTTGCCTCTGGAGGAGCAGGCATTAGCAACCGCTCTCGTCACTCTGCTGGGCCAGGGTGTTGACGCGGTAATGACCCGCCTGGATCTTCCGTTCAGGTATGACGGTGGAGGTGCTGGGCACCGTGCTGGGCACGGCCATCCAGGGGCAGATCGTGGGCCAAGTGGACACGCCGTGCATTCAGGACTCCCGCCTCTTTGGTGTCACTAACTCCTCGGTGGCCATGGAGGAGGTGAACGTTACCCGTGATGCCGGCTCCATCACAGACACGGTAGGTCTCTGGCACCCTGACCCTGCTCATCCTTCCCCTGCTCAGGGACTCTCCTCTTTCATTGCAGCCTCTCCCGCGCTGCCTCAGCTGGACTCTGGAGGCAGGAAAGCCTGTGAAAATCATGTGCTGAGTCGCTTTGCCCTGCCTCCAGAGAAATCCTGCACCCTGAGGCTGGGTCCCACTAGCTGCTGCGTAACTAAGGAATTTAGGGGTACTTATCTCCATGTGACAGATATGGAGCTAAAATATAGCAGAGCCTCGTGGATCATTGGAACTGGATTCAGTTGCAGAAGCAAATCCAGGTGCCGGTAGGGTGCATGGTCCCTTTGTTTATGGTGAGAACTGGCTGCAGAGAGGGAAGTCGATTGTTCAGGGTCCCCTGGCATTATCGGAGGTAGAGCAGGGAGCTTTGTATGCAGCCCTATAGCACAGCATAGACTCTGCCCCACCCCAATCTGTAGCGAGAGCTCCGTCCGGTTCTGCTGGCGCACGCGTGACATGGGCTGCACCATTGTCTAGAGCTCCCCGAGAGTGGCTGGTAAGAAGGGGCCTGGTGGAGCAGCCTTGCTAACTGGACCTGCATCTGTCTTGCACAGAGAAACGCCTACATGATGGCAGCGGGAGTCATTGGTGGGATCTACATACTCTGCGCCATCGTCCTGTTTCTGGGTGTGCGGGAGAAGCGAGGTGAGTGTGGGAGGTGGAGGGAGTCCCTTGCATTGGCATTTGCAATGTCCAGAGTCTAGAAGGGCTTTCCAAGCAACAGACCAAGCTGGACTCTGTGCGTGGGTCATCTCGCCTGTTTCAGAGGGGCTAGAACAATGGATCCTTAGCCACAAGTCTTTCCCCTAATCATATGGGCAGAAAGCGGGGAACAAACATGGAAATTGGGGAAATTGCAGGAGATGGGAATTCCTATTACAAGCTGTCATCATCTGCTTTAGGCAAAGCTGCACCCCGGGTCATTCTCTGGCTTTAATCAGCCGGCCAGGAGCAGATGACAATTTTTTATACTGATCTCTTTAAATGGGCCCCTTTGTGAGCCAAGTGCCTTTGAACTGAAGTCACCCAGGCCATTCAAACCTGAGCCGTGTTTAGAAGGCACGTTCTTCAAACAGCCCCTCCCCTGCCAGGCACTCTCCCTGCTATGTTAACTGAACACACCCCACGCTGGCTCCCAACCCTGCTCTTAATTCAGATCTGGGAGGGAAGTTCAGCTCCATACGAACTGGGAACGCTGCCCTTCCTGCGCTGAACCAACATGTTCCAGTATGAAGAGCAGAGACCAGGGCGCTTGTTACGCAGATGAAGCCCTGGAGGGGGTAGGGTTCCATTCAAGGGCGTAGGCTGGGGAGGGGTGTACGGTGCGAATGCAAAGGATCCTGTCCTGGGCTTGATGGGGTCTTGCCTTGGTTTCTTCACCCAGTTCAATGCCTGGATCGCAACTCTCCCTGGGAGTTGAAGTACTTGCCCCTCCCACTCCTCTTTTCCTGGTTGGTGCTGTTGTCACCTGCTTATCTGCAAAACTAGGGCGAGTGGGAGTCCAGGTTAATGTAAACCAGGATAGGTATGGAGTAGGGGTGGGGGACACACAGCTTCAGAGACCCATTTCTTGTGTGTATACCTCCATGGAAAGATTGTGTCAGTGGCAAGGTGGCACGGCTCACTGGAGAATCTCAAAGGGATCCTGTTACTGCAGGAAACCATCTAGGAGAACTTGTCTTCCTGCCCAGTATTTACCCGTGTCAGTGTTTGTCAGCCAAAGCCAGGCAGCAAATGTCTGGCCTCCAATATGCTGGCTGGACTCGGGCTATTCCATAGCTGCGATAACAATGGCATTTATGGGATTTATATCTGAGCCCAGCTGGGTTTCATCCCACTCTCCCCACGCTTAACTGGACACCCTCACTGGAGCAGTGCTCTACTGATCATGGGACAAAGGGGAGCAGAGATCTGGGTACCAGGGACTTTAGAATTTTAATCCCACCTCTGCCACTGGCTTTCTGCATAGCCTTGGGTGAATCACTTAACTGGTCGGTGCCTCCATTTCCCTATCTCTAAAATGGGGACTTGCCTCACGGGAGTGGTGAGGATGGGATGTCTCATCGTACTTGGGAAGATCACTGTTATGGGGGTTAGCGAAGGCTGGCTAATACTGAATCTCAGGGGTGCCTTTTCAATACCCAGTGTACTGCAGTAATGGACCCCCTGACCATTATAGCATTGGGACCCATTATGCCAGGCTCCCTAATCACTTGCTGATCCTGCTCTGCTCCCCAGATGCCTCTGAGCTCCAGTCGGATGAACCCATCTCTTTCTTCCGGGGGCTGAAGCTGGTGATGAAACACGGTGCCTACATCAAGCTTATTGCTGGCTTCCTCTTCACCTCCCTCGCCTTCATGGTGAGGAACTGCCTGGGGAGGGACCATGGGGGAGGAAATGCATGACTGAGGACTGTCAGATGGACTTGTAGGATAGCAAGGGATGGGTGTGTGGGGGGTCAAATACTAGACATCTGCCCAAAGGCAGATAACATCAAGGCCTGTGGCATCCCCTGCAGCTGCCGAGGTGGGCCGTCCACCCTGATTGGAGGTGAAATATGTGCTTCTTTTCACGCTGCTGGTAAATGTGGGATTGTGCCTGCTCGCTCTTTTTCCTCTGCTCGGGGCTGACAGAATCCGTATTCCATCTTCCTCCTGTCTCCAGCATCCTTCTGCCATAGTGATCTGTCCCCTTCCCAGCATGATGCGAGTGCCAGTACCTGTCCTCCTGTGACCTAGGCCTGTTAGCCCTTCTTTGACCCTGCTGCTCTGCTGGCCTGGGTCATGTTTACAGATGTGTCCGGACAATCTTTGCCCAGAGGGGGAATTCCTGAGCTGATGTGTTGAGGGCAAAGGGTGTTGAAATCTTAGACCTGTCTGCTGAGCCCCCTTGGAAGGGGTGGGGGAATTTCCCTCCCCCTACAATACACTCAAGGCCTGCCTACAGCAGCGGCTGCATTTGTACAGCCCTGAGCACATCTGTGCACTGGGTCCAGCTAGACCACTTCAGCGTTTTCCCCGTGGGGTGGGTCTGGGGGCTGCAGGGAATCCCATTTCTCTGTGGGAGGCTGTTCAATGCATTTTCCCTCTGGAAGGGGGAATCTCCCTGTTCCGGTCTGCTCTGCTGACCTCCCATGTCTGTTTCCTTCCCCAGTTGCTGGAAGGGAACTTTGCCTTGTTTTGTACCTACACCCTGAGATTCCGCAACGAATTCCAGAACATCCTCCTGGCCATCATGGTACGTATCGAGTGTGTGAGTACGTGGCACCCCTTCCCCTGACCTGCCTGCCTGGGCTAGGCAAACTGTCAGCTCTTGGAGGTAGCAAGACTGACTGTACAGAGCTGAGCACAATGGGGCCCTGATCTCCCTTGGTCCCTAGACAATACAGTAATAAACATGAATAATAATAATAATTGCTGTCCCCTTCACCTGGCTATCTCCTCCTTTCTATACTCGGGAGCCCACCGGTTGGTGGGGGCGGAGACTTGACTGTAGTGGTCTGAGAGCCTGAAGCCGAGATGGGGAGCCCCAGGTGAGAAGCAGGGTGGTGAGGGGAGATCAGGGCTGTAAGAGCCTGGCATGTGGGGGAAGGTGAGTGGAGGTTGCCTCAGGAGTGAGGGGAGGGGTAACAAGTTACTTAACGTGGCTCCAGGAAAGACACGGCCAGTTGGCAAGAACAGCGAGTCCTTTGTCTGCATTTGAAGCCGACCATGAAAGAGGGGAGAATAAAAGCCATGCAGGCCCTTTGTCAAAACCCTGCCATTTTTTTTTCTTCTTTCCATGAGAGGGGGGAAAAAAAGAGCCCTGAGTGGTGGCTGCAGGGAGGCACTGAATGGAGGGAACAGAGCAGATTGTCTGGGAACCCTTTGCACGTTGATAGAATGGGGGAGGAGGCTGGGGGAGCATTGTGGCGTGAAACACTTTGCCCTGCCAGAAGGGCAGTGAAAGAAAGAAAACCCGCCCCTGCGTCTAAGGAAATGCAAGGGCTCGAAATCAATGGAAGCAAGAGACCAATCCCATAGCTTAATGCATCTCCCTGGCCCCACGAAGACCCAGTGCCTGGTCTAACCCAGGATGTTGGTCATGTCTGGCTGTAGCCTGTTGGGTCTCTTCTGTTCGAGGCTGGCTCCCTGCAAGGCAGGGGCTGTCTTGCTTCTGAGCAGCCTGGCAAAGTTGTCACAAATGTTCATCAGACCTGGTCCAGAATAGACTCTCTTACAACACTTGCCCTCTGAGGACGAGCTGATGGGCTTTGCAAGACTGCTTCTGTAAAGGCACTGAAGCGAGTCTAGGTGGGCTTTGAGAAGGTCCTTTAGAGCCAGAATGGTCATGTGGCTGGAGCCTTGTGTGGTTGAGTGAAACACCCGAGGGGGCTCCAAACCACAGGCAAAAGAGGGTCCAAATTCATCTGTCATGCATCCAAGCCTGACCTCAGGCTGACACCCCAACCAACTCCATTCCTGCTGCATTAGAGGTTAACACCTGTCTGGTGGACAAGGCATCTATGGAGACTGGTTGGCCTGAGTCATGTGTCTTTTCCCCTCTCTCTCTTGCAGCTCTCTGCCACCTTGTCTATCCCCCTCTGGCAATGGTTCCTCATGCGCTTTGGGAAGAAAACTGCTGTGTATGTTGGGATCTCGGTGAGTAAGTCTCCTGGGGTCACAGAGAGGGGCAGAGAGTGGTTTGTTGCTGTGTGCCTCATAGGGGATCCTAGCAAGTGGAGGTGAGGAAAGACCAGAGCAGGGGATCTAAACCTCATCCCTCTAGGTAGCGGTTCCAAATAGGGTCAGGAGTGATCAGAAGTTACCACCATCACCTGACGTTCATTCACTGGCCTCTCTCTACTTCTTAGTGGTGTCACAAAGGGCACTTCTTGGTAGTCACAGCAGAGAGTCCAAGGACAGTCTGGGCCATGGAGACTGAATTATCCTCTGAGCCTGGGAAGTGGGCCCTCCAGGGCAGGGTGTTGGTGGGACAGCGTTAAAGAGGTTGCGTTACTGCTGCCTATGCTGCGGGTAGATCCTACCCTATCAGCCAGCACCTCCAAGTGCTGAAACTCACATGAGAGGGAAGATGGGGGAGGCCAATGGGTGAGGTGAGAGGGAAGATGGGGGAGGCTGCCCGGCGGGTGAGGTGACACCTCTCTTCTTTCCTGGCTCCGCAGTCTGCCATCCCCTTCCTCATCATGGTTGTCGTTCTGGAGAGTAACTTGATCGTCACCTACGTTGTGGCCATTGCAGCTGGGATCAGTGTTGCTGCTGCCTTCCTCTTGCCATGGTGAGTGTGAGGGCTCCAGGCTCAGGCAACCACAGAACTACGATCCCGCATTCTCGATCGCTGCTAGGCTGGTAGACACCTGTTGATGCACAAGCTGTGACGTCTGGGCTGATGTCTCTAGCGCTGGGCGTCGGATCCAGGATGAGGAGATTCCTGAGGTCCTGAGCCTTCTCTTGTCAGTACGCAGGGCATTGTGGGCCTTTTCAGTATGAAGGTGAACCCACAATCTATGGCCTTTTCCCAGGTCTCTGCCCCTCTGTACCATTATTGGAGCGGAAGTAACTAGAAGTCTGTAATTTGCGGGTGGGGACCTCCCATGTCTCTGCTTTGGAAGGGGAAGTGTGGGCTCCACTGAAGACTTGAAGGTCTCATTAGCCTCTGTCTGAGGCTCACACACTCTCCTCTCTTGTCTCAGGTCCATGCTGCCAGATGTCATAGACGACTTCAACCTCCAACACCCAGACTCCCGTGGCCATGAAGCTATTTTCTTCTCCTTTTATGTCTTCTTCACCAAGTTTGCCTCCGGTGTGTCTTTGGGGATCTCCACACTCAGCTTGGAGTGAGTCCTTCCAGCACATCGAGCCTGGAGGCAGGGAGGCTTGTTAGGAGAGCTGGTAGCTGAAAGGGAGAAGGAAGGCTTCTCTCAGATCCTGCAGTCTGGAGCTTCTCCATTTTTAGCTACAAGACCATGAAGGGAATTGGGATTAGATGTCCAGAGGCTGGCACTGAAGGCAGCTCCAGGCGCATCTCCCCTGCAGCTTTTGTGCTAGGAGGGAGGCTCGTTCCAAGTTCGCAGTGAATAAGCACTAAAAGGAGAAATCTTAGGAACTGGCCTTTCTCTGTGGTAGTGAATTGAAGTGCTACCTCTTGCTGTGCCAGCCCCTTGGCCAGAGCATGTCCCAGCTTTTGATTGATTTTTCTCCTCCCAACACCCCCATGAAGCAGGGCAGTGCTATTGTCCCTCTCTTACAGGCAGGGACCTGAAGCACAGATCGGCTAAGTGACTTGCTCAAAGTCACACAGGATGTCTGTGGTGAAACGAGCTCAACCTAAGCCCCAGGCTGACACTCTCATCTCTGGGCTGGCTTTCCTCCATTGCTCCATCAGGGGGATGGAACAGACTGCATAGCTGTGAGCTTCTAGACCATGATGGCTGTTGGCTTTGGGGCTGGAGGAGGAGATGCTCCTTGCTAGATGGAGGAGGGTTGATGTGATGCTAAAGCAGCGAATGCTGGCTCAGCAGTAATTTCCCTGGGAATCCTGATCTATCTCATGGCCGTTCTTCCCGAGAGGTACCTCTGGAGAGCTAGGACTGAGCTGGTGTGGAGAGAGGAGGTTGGTAATAGCCTCAGCATTTCCCTTGCTTGACAGTTCCTGTTCTCTTAGCTTTGCAGGCTATAAGACCCGGGGCTGCTCCCAGCCCGAGGAGGTGAAATTCACACTGAAGATGCTGGTATCGGCAGCCCCAGTGGGGCTGATCCTGCTGGGCCTGCTCCTGTTCAAGCTGTACCCCATCGACGAGGACAAGCGAAGGGAAAACAAGAAGGCCCTACAGAATTTAAGGTAAGGGCTGGCACGGTCCTCTCTGTGCTGCGGGGGAAGGACTGCGCTCGTTGGGTTGAGCAAGTTCCAGAAGAGAGTGATGGGGAAGGACAACAGTTCTCACTAGTACCCTGACCAGCTGCAGTGCTGGGAGAAGCTGCCCTGGCTTTGCAGGTGGCTAGTCCTTCAGCCCATAGGAGGCTGACAATCTCTCCCATGAGGATACGTACTTCCAGCTAGCCTCAGCACACCTGCAGCCCTAACGCACCACCTGCCCTTTGACGGGTGGCTGTGAGACCCTGCCACACTGCTCAGTGGCACCACCCAGCAGGTAGCATCTGAGGGCTGCAGGGTCGTAAGATGCCAGGGGCATAGCGTATCGCTAGAGGTGGAGCAGGACTCCCCCAGCCGCAGCGTTGCCTCGGGTACATTGCTGTGGGATGATAAAGTGCTGCAACGAACATAAATACACGTGGAGTGCTGTGCATTGCCGGTTTCCGTGGCTGCAGCGGTGCTGTTGCCTGGCTTTCTGCTACGGGAGCGGGCGGTTTCTGCTGCTTCCCCCAGGCCCGGCTCAGGGCTACATTTACTGATTTGGTGGAGCCTGAGAGAAGTTGGGGGGGGGGGGGGGGGGAGATTTGGCATTACAGCTGGGCCTGGGAAATGAAGCCTTTCGTTAGAAGGCCACTATTTCAATCTGCTCCAGAACAGTGTTGAGAAAGCTGTTGAGCGTTTCACAACCATTCAGTGGCCTCTGTTACACGGGGGTCGGGCCTCCATCCAGTTCCTAGTGGAAGGAAAGATGTCCACCTAGCAGAAATGGCTCTTCTGTCACGCTGCTAGTAATCTGGGCAGAGAGGCCAGCGGCTGAATGGGGCTGGAGAGGGGAACGTATAGTTCACTCCAGAGCCCAGAGACATTGGCAGCAAATGGGGAAACTGACCCGATTGTTCCCATCCTGCAGCGAAGAGGAGGGCTCCCTTCCCCATAACAATCCCTCGCTAATCTGCTCTGGCTCACTGGCCCTCGCTTTCGAGCCCAGGGCACTTTCTGCCTTGGGATACCAGCTGGAGGGAGGGGGGCCATTCCTGTCTGATGCCCACCAATCCTTTCCTTCCCAGGGAGGAGGAAAACAGCAGCGACTCGGACTCTACGGAACTCGCCAGCATCGTGTGACCCCGGCTCCCCTCCATTTACTGTTTACACACTGGGCGTCTTCGGGACCTGGACGGGGTCGCTGTCGAGTAACCCCATTACCCAGAACTCCTAGAGATGCTGGTGACGTGCTACACGGGGCTTTGTGGAACATCTGTGGTGAAAGTTACATGGGATCTGCAGGCACTGGTCTCGGGCCATCCATGGGACCCACAGAGTGCCGGTAGTGTACGTTACACAGGATCTATTCAGCACTGCACTGATGTGCCTCTTAACGAACAAACACTACGCCAGCCTGGCCCCCGCAGCGCTGTCTGCAGAACACAGCAGCCTGGTCCAGGAAGCTATTCCGCGTAACACACAGGAGACTTGTGCGTACTGTCTGCCTCTCACACACTGATTTGCCTGGTACTGCAGGCACTGAATATGGCACAGATCCTTGCAGTATTGTCTCTGGATCACTCATGGACCCGTGTGGGGCTGGTAGTGTACATTACCCTGTTAATGTGAATGAGATGAAGATTAACTCACCTGTACTATCTGTAAAATAAGGACACTAATGTAGAAAGAGCTGTTTTTTATAAAAGTCTAATTAAATAACTTAATGATGTAAATAGAAATTATGTTTTCCCTGTTTGTATATGTCTGTATGGAAACCAAGCTGGAACTATTAATATTAATTTACATAAAAGTGGGGAAATGTCACCTGGATTGATGTGATAGATTTTTTTTTCTCCCCCCCCACAGTGGCTATTGTCCTTGCAAGGACACAAGGTAGCAGAGAGTCAGAGAGTGCCAGCTCTGCTTTCCATGCAGGGCACATTGGCACCCTTCCTGTCTAGCTGGAAGACTGATTCCAGGGCAGAAATGTCAGTGAACTGGATGTATTCTCAGTTCCCTCCCAGCAGAACTGGAATCCTTTTAGATTCCCAATTCCACAGACCTGAGTCCCTCTCCTCTACTCACCCTGTAGGACTGACTTTCAGTCACAGACTCAAGGCACTGGAATGCCTTAATCCCTGGCACTTTCAGTGAGCTGTACATACACTTAACCCTTTCCCTCCTCTCTGCTCAGCACCCACACTAGAAGAACCCAACAAAACTCCAGTTCTTTTCCTCTAAAAATCAATTGGGCGGGGGGGAGATGAAATAAAGAAACTAGTTGCTGAGATTCTGAGATTCTCAAGCCCGGACTGAAAAGGGGAGAGGTGGCTGGGGACCAACAAAAAGCCACCACCACTTTTCCGTGACACTTAACAGGTAGGTGGGCCAGGCCTTGCTAGAACCTCCACCAGGCAGGTGAGGTTTCTAAACCCTTGGTTTGGGGCGGGGGCGTGAGACCCAGGGAAGGGTCCGTGCCTCACCCAAGGCCGAGGGTAGGATCTGAATGAACAGCAATAAAGCTGGAAGCCTCGGGCCTGATAAAGATGCAGGCTCTTAATGAGGGACAAGCCAGGTGAAATGCAGTCAAGGCAAAGGAATGTGATTCAGCTCCTTGGAGGAGAAGAGAGGACAGCTGGTACAGTGGGTGCAGGAGACAGAATTCAGCCTGGGCTAATACCTGCAAAGCAAGTGGGAAGGAAGGGACCCAAGAGGCTGAACTTTTGCTATTCCAGGGCATGGTGCAAGAGCTCTTTAGGGCAGGGGCTGTCTTCTCTTTTCAGTAAGGACTCTGCACATTTTGGGCACCGTGTGAATAGTGTACAGATGGCAAGAAATGCGGGAAGGTGCAGAGACTGAATCCAGAGGGATCGGTGTGGTAGGAAGGGGTGAATGACTCCTGCCCTAAAATATAGAACAAAGTGAAGTGCTGTAATGAGGATTGGGTTTATAAATAGAAAAGGGGATTATGTCTTCAATGGGAATGCTCAACAGGCCCCTGCTTAGGCCAAGAATGCGGGTGAGTACAAAGGGAACATCTAGCAGAAGAGAGCAGCCAGCACAGAGGCTTTTGTCAGTCAAGCAGCAGTGCCCAGGCTGCAGACCAGGACACAGGGGCTGCTCAGATGACATCTATTGAGAATTGGAGGCTGATAAGATGACAGTTGAGGAGGTGCTGTGTGTGCAAGTCCAGACATAGGCGGCAACTGAGGCTGGGTGGCAGCGCTGGGGAATGCTGCCTTGTTTTGCAGCCAGAGGCTGATAAAAACCTCTGGGCTACTAAGCAAAATGGGGCTTAACCATTCATTAGAAGAGAGCTGCTTGCAGGAGACAAGCAGAGCTGGAGATGGGGGGGGGGGAGGGAGGATGTCTGCTCTGAGAACAGGGGGGTAGGGAATGGGCTCAAAAAGGGCTGGGCCATGGGGGACTCTGGAGAAATGACTTTTAGGCCCAGACGAATGCCCAGGAGCAACAGCTATCAAAGGCAGCCTTAGAAATGGCTTTGGGGCCTAGAGGAGCTGGGGGAGCTACCATCCTGCTCCCCTGGAAGCCTGTCTTCACAATGGCAGGGACCCCCTGATTTCATCTCCCCACCCCTGGCCCAGCTTGGCTGAGGTAAGATTCACTTAGTCTGTCTCTTTAATGACTGGCCACTCTTGTGCCCTGCTTTGAACGCAGGGTAAAGCACAAATTCATTCACACCCCCTGCTCTGTGGTTCCGATACTTCTCCTGGGCCAGGGAGTTATTTGCTGCACTAAGATGTCAAATAGAAGCTAGATTTCTTCCCCATTTTCCTCCTTAGCAACCATCTACTCCACCCCAGTTTCCTTACAGGTCTCTCACCACCTGCCAGCCAGGCCATGGGCTGCTGGTTGCCAATGGCTCCCAGGGAAAAAGAACAAGCATTTAACGATGCCTGAGTTTACACAGAGTTTTCTGTTGCAAAAGTTTAGCGTGGCCACATCTGGGGCCCCACGTGGCCTGCAACACCAGTCATGCCTCAAACACCCATGGGGCAGTAAAGGAGTTAATATGAAATTCTCCCTCTTTAAAAGCAAAAGTCTGAAGGGGATCATAGTAACAGGCTGTTCCCTGCCCAAGCCCATATGGCTCCCACACACAAACACTCTAGAAAGGATGGGGAGGGCAGAGAAGGAGCACAGGGTGTTTGGAGAGAGAAACAAGTATAGTGGCAGTTTCAGACTGGCCCTATGCAGCCCCTTTCTTTGTCTTGAGGCTGATGCCTGGCATGCTGCTCGTTATCTATAGTAATATGCAACGTGCTAATGAGGAAATCCAAAGCAACACTGATAGGCTTGATATGTTATCTCTCAGCAGAAGGTCAGTTGCAGCTCAAAAACTTTTCAAACAATCATCAAGCACCCCCACAGCATCCCTTTGTGCTAGGTTAATTAGAGATTACTTCACCCAGCACCAAAGTGCAACCATATCTGGGGTGGAACACTTTAACAGCATTGCCAACCCCCAAGCATTCAAAAATCACAAAATTGGCTTAAAAATCATGAGGGGTTTTTTTATTAAAAAAAAATTTATTTTTTTTTTTTGCTTTTGGGTTTCTTAGCCTTTAGGGCCATACTCAAGCCATGTTTTCAAGCTGTTACCTGCAACCATGAGGGATAGAAATCTTTTTTTAAACGAAAGCTGAGATTCTCACAATTGCATGCCTCCAGGAGCTGGGGCTTTAAGAAAAGCACCAAATATCAATGTAAGACTTTAAGATTGGAGGTGAAAACTGCTCTATCTTGTTGAAACTACAAAGGGGAATGACTCATCCCAAAAGAGGGGACTGAGACAAGAAGTTGAAGCTTGAACGAAGGCCTACCGACTTGCGGAAACTAGCCAGAGTAGCTCCCCCTGTGGACACTTCTTCTGGAATATGCATGCCTTTTTCTGACTGATCCTAATGGGTGGTTTTTCTCAGCAGAAGGGTGAGTTCTGACAGCAGTCTGGAGGAGGTAACAGGCAGATCTCGGACTGCGTCAGTGTTAGCTTATTCCATTGCTGTAGCTCATCGCTAGTGTCACGCCATCATCGGTTGCCAAGGGAGGGGGGAGGAACTGTAGTGTAGCCAAGCCGTTAGTGTTTAACCACTCTGTTGTCTAACCCTACTGCAATGAACGGCAGCCGCAGAGTCTGCTAGTGTAGGGAAAGCCACAGAAAGAGGAGACAGAAGATGAAAGTGCCAGGGTATCCCTAAGATTCGCAGCCAGAGCTGGTGCCTTAAGAAATTAGTAGCCAAGCGCCTACAAGGGCTGGTTAGAAGCCAGATGATTCAAACCAGGTGACAGGAGCCCACAATGCACAACCCATCACCATTATCAGCACCTACCTAGCCCACTTGTCGGCTCAGCAGCAGCCCAGAACTACAGACCTTGGAGACCGAACTAACCTCCCCGCACCTTAGATCAGCATCAAGACTCATTGGCAAGGTGCTGTGTGGAAGCCTGGCCTTCTGCTGCCTTTACTGTACTTGTCTACAGGGCTTTTCACTGCACAATCTCCTTTAAAGCGAGAGATGTGCTGATGCTATTTAGCACCGACATGCTCACAAGGTGCAGTATGTTCAGAAACAAATTGCGGCAGGGTTAGGCACGATTCGTCTGTCTTCAGGCAAGGCTGACCACAGGGAAGGCTACCGAAAAGTAAAATGCTTGATGCTTTTTTGACTGCTCTGCGCTATTGTCCGTCTCAGCCACGCTCGCAATGATCTCCCGGTTGCCAGGGCTGGCCTGGTTTTGGATGAGTCTAAACAGATACCAAAACTTCCAACAGCATCTCGCAGGTGGAGAAGCAATTAAATGAACGGTGAGTTTAAAAAAACCAAAACAAACCCCAGAGAGCAAAAGCCTCTTACTCAGTTAAAAAATGACCAGTTGAACTATTGAAGAATTGTACCACCTGCTGGAGCAATGGGAAATGGCATCTGGGTGTATGTGTGTTGCAAAGCTTCATGTAAAATTAACTACAACGTGGGGCGGGACTGAGCTGTCTACTGACCAGGACTCTCTGTCCAAGCTGCCCAGTGGAATGTCACGGTCTGAGCAGTTTGCAGTGGTGTTGCAGCCACACTGGTCCCAGGATATTAGAGAGGCAAGGTGGGGGAGATAGTAGCTTTTACTGGATCAACTTCTTTTGGGGAGAAACAAGCTTTTGAGCTCTTCTTTGGGCCTCCATGTAGCACGAAAGCCTGTCCCATTCACCAACAGAAGGCAGGCCAGTGACAGCTATTACCTCCCCCACCTTGCCAGCCTGACAAGTGTTTCAGAAACCCTTCCTGCTTGTGCTGCTTTTCTTGCCTTATTGATAGTGATGTAGGAAGGCCTCCTTGGGCGATCTGCAGTGAAATCCAACAATGCCCCCCCGGAACGCCAATGGACTGGGGAGGAGAGTAACTTAGGAGGCCTAGGAGGGGAGCACAAGCCATTCACTTCTAGGTTGCCGGGCGGTTGATTCTAGTCTAGTTCAGTGGTGACCCTGGGGAGAGGATAAGAGACAACCAATCTCTATGTAACACATCAGCCATGTTGCTTAATACACTAGTAGGCTTAGGCCCAGATTCTCAATGGTATTTAGGTGCCTAATGCCCATAACGGGAGTCAGAGGATGTGAGCCTCAGATACTAGTGATGAGGGCGGTATAAGGACCGGGACAGAAGAGAAGTTACTGCCTACTGGGTGGTCAGTGGCCATAGTGACAGGAGTCAATGACAAGGGCTTGGTCCAGTTAGAAGTCCAGGGCCGATGTCACAAACACTCCCATCCCAACTGGCACTAATTCGCACTCTCGCTGGCAGTGTCAGAAGGGGCTGCGCTCTTCCTTTACGTCCAGGAGCCGGTCCCTGATGGTTGAGGCACATTGGCAAGGCGAGGAAACCTGCACCAGCACTGCCCATGTGCCGTACGCCCCGTAGGTTTAGCTTTGGGCTCCAGGACTGTCCATCTGGAACCATTAAAGTGAGTTAAAAATCTCAAGAGCAAAAATCCATCTGGGGAAGGTTTACATCCCCTGATATCTCAAATGATACTGAAATCAAGAGTGGTCATGATGTTAGATGTAGCCACATGCCACGGCTTGGCAGTTTCCAGTCATTGCTAATGAAAAAGAAACACCGGAATGTAAATAGAGGTGCCTCTTAGACAGGGGTGGGCAAATTTTCTGCCTGAGGGACGCATCTGGGTATGAAAATTGTATGGTGGGCCATGAATGCTCAATGGGGGAGGGGGATTCTATGGGATGTAGCCTGGGAGGGGCTCTATAAGGGATGTTACCAAGGTGGGGGGAGGGGGGTCTACAAGGTGGTACCGGGGACTCCTAGGGGCCCTGCCAGCAGTGACATGAAGGCTGTGAAACCAGGCACCGTCTCAGGCAGAGGCACCCTAATTCGAATGGGTGCGGCCTCTGGGCGGTTTCGAGGCTCTCAAGGCTGGCGCCATAGGAGACCGGGAGGGGATTGGGCATGCTGCCGCATGGGGAGGCGGGGGCTGCCACAGAGGTGCGGGTTTCCAATCCTGCAAACAGCGCAGTGAAGTCGCACCTGCACAGCACGGCTCTGCGTGCCAGAAGATGGTGCTCATCAAGGGAATTGTGAGTCGGGTGCTGGGGAGTGCCAGGCGGGTGGAACGAGGCAAGCCCCACCAACCCCGCTCACCAGTGGGAGCTCAAGGGCCGGATAAAACCATCTGAAGGGCCATAGTTTGCCCATCCCTGCTCTGAGATGATAGTCTGGGGTGGTGACTGGAGGTAGAAGACAGTCTGTTCTGGATGCAGCTCAGAATAAATTCCTTGTTAACTTTTGGCTGGTTGGAGTGAGAGTCAGGCCTGTTAGCACATCAGACCATGTCAATAAGGGTCTGGCTACACTGCAGCTGGGAGTGCACCTCCCAGCGTGGGACCTGGGTAGTCAGACAAGTGCTTGGGCCATTTGACCATGATTTGGTCATACATATGTTTGAAAAGGTTTCTTAGAGCAGATCTAAATTGCAGCTGGGAGCATGCCTCCCAGCCGGCATCCACGCTGCTATTTTTAGTGCGCTAGGTGGAACAGAGCTATCACTTCTCTCTACCTGGGCTGGGAGGCTTGTATGACCAAACCATGGTCAAATGACCTCCACACGTGACTTGGAGTAATACATTCCCCAATTCTAGGTCCAACTCTTACCCTGTGGGGTATTCTGGGTAAGTCAATCACCCTGGGTCATTTTCCCTATCTGCAAATGTGGCGCCTACTTCAGTGCCTGTTGAGAGGATTAGCTACTGTTTGTGAAGTGCTCTAGGGTGAAGACGTAATGGAATACTGCACTTACTACAAGCCAATAAAGTGCTTTGAAGGTGTGATAAGGGCTATTGCTTTAGCAAGGCCCTATCCACAATAAACTCAAGTTAGTTACAATTATATTGGAAAATGCTCTGTCAGGCCCAGTTCTGCTCCCAGTATGAGCAGAGCTTTTAACGTGACATTACCTAACAACTAGGTTTTTCCAAGACAAAGGAGCAACTGATAGTTAGCCAAGATACTAGTCAAGGCAGAAAGGATATAGCAGAAATAGGAGAGGTGTGGAGAAGAGCAATTACAATGATTAGAGGCATGGGGGAGGGGCTGCCAGATGAGGATAACTAACTAACCCAAGGAGGCTTTGGTTCAGAGCAGAGACAAGCAAGTGGAAATGTAAGAAAGATGCACACAATAGAGAATGGTGACAAGAGCTCCTACTCCTCCTGCCCTATTGTAGCAGTAAAAGAGGGATGCTCAGTGACATTAAAATGCAAGCAATTTAAAGGGAATAAAAGGAAACTCATTTTTAAAATACAATCTCAGATTAATCTGTGGGTCAACCTTGCTGCTGCAGGATATTATTGACTTTAGCAGGACTGTAAAAGGGTATGGATAAGAGCTGTATCCACAAGCACGATGGCTAGGATAGAAATGATCATCTATCCTGATGCTTCAGAACATGTGATGATAACCAGCTACGGTCAGGAAGAAATCTCCCCCTCCCCAAAATGGGATAGAACAGGGATAATGCAACAACTAGCTAGCTGCAATACAGGGAAGGGGATTCACTGTCTCCAAAACTTTGGGCATTAGCCAATGCAGGAGATAGGATATTGCACTACATGGGCTATTGGTCTGGTCTGTTGGCACTGAGATACTCTGGTGAGGGATAAATTGGTTTAGATCAGACCAGTTAGACAGACAGACAGACAGATAAATATGGGTGGTGAATAGGTGGCAATTCCTGTTTTTAGGGAACAGCCAGGGAACTATTAAAAGGCTAAGATTTACCACGTAGAAACTAGCCTTTGTTCCACCCTTATTATTCATTGGTAGTAGCAATTCTTGGGTGGCTGCACAGAGTGAACCGGAGTCAGTGGACCCACCAGTCATAAGCAAAAGTTACTGCAAGCCATTAACACCAATCTGCAGTAATCATCCAGTGTCCACTCACTCCAAAGTACCTGAAAGCCAGCTTCCCATACCCTCTCTCAGGGCCGTCCTTAGGCATAGGCAACATAGGCAGCTGCGTAGGGCACCTGAAAATTTGGGGCACCACTGGGTCTTAGTGTCCACCCTCTTCTTTTCCTATCCCTGTTCTGACCCTTCCTGCGGCTCCCACAGATGGCTGCTCTAGCCTGGTGAGTCTTCCTTGGGAGGGAATCTAGCAGTTAAAAGTGAAAAAACCTCCAGCCTGCCAGACCTATTAGCACAACATTGAAACTGTTAAAGAGATATTCAAGGGGTAATAAAGCCATTTAACAGGCATTTGCCAACCCCAAGGTATATACTGACAGGTTTCAGGCCATGTCTACATCTAAAATTTTGCAGCGCTGGTTGTTACAGCTGTATTAGTACAGCTGTATAGGGCCAGCGCTGCAGAGTGGCCACACTTACAGCAACCAGCGCTGCAAGTGGTGTTAGATGTGGCCACACTGCAGCGCTGTTGGGCGGCTTCAAGGGGGGTTCCGGGACGAGAGAGCAAACCGGGAAAGGAAACCAGCTTCGCCGCGGTTTGCTCTCTCGGTCCCGGAGCCAGCCAGCAAACCGCAGGGAAGGAGACCTGCTTGCTCGGGGTTCCGGGACCGAGAGAGCAAACCGGGAACGCCGCGGTTTGCTCTCTCGGTCCCGGAGCCACCCAGCAAACCGCAGGGAAGGAGACCTGCTTGCTCGGGGTTCCGGGACCGAGAGAGCAAACCGGGAACGCCGCGGTTTGCTCTCTCGGTCCCGGAGCCAGCCAGCAAACCGCAGGGAAGGAGACCTGCTTGCTCGGGGTTCCGGGACCGAGAGAGCAAACCGGGAACGCCGCGGTTTGCTCTCTCGGTCCCGGAGCCACCCAGCAAACCGCAGGGAAGGAGACCTGCTTGCTCGGGGTTCCGGGACCGAGAGAGCAAACCGCGGCGAAGCTGGTTTCCTTTCCCGGTTTGCTCTCTCGGTCCCGGAACCCCGAGCAAGCAGGTCTCCTTCCCCGCGGTTTGCTGGCTGGCTCCGGGACCGAGAGAGCAAACCGCGGCGTTCCCGGTTTGCTCTCTCGGTCCCGGAACCCCGAGCAAGCAGGTCTCCTTCCCTGCGGTTTGCTGGCTGGCTCCGGGAACGCGAGAGCAAACCGCGGCGAAGCTGGTCTCCTTTCCCGGTTTGCTCTCTCGGTCCCGGAACCCCGAGCAAGCAGGTCTCCTTCCCTGCGGTTTGCTGGGTGGCTCCGGGACCGAGAGAGCAAACCGGGAAAGGAAACCAGCTTGATTACCAGAGGCTTCCTCCTTCCACGGAGGTCAAGAAAAGCGCTGGTAACTGTCTACATTGGATTACCAGCGCTGGATCACCAGCGCTGGATCCTCTACACCCGAGACAAAACGGGAGTACGGCCAGCGCTGCAAACAGGGAGTTGCAGCGCTGGTGGTGCCCTGCAGATGTGTAACCTTCAAAGTTGCAGCGCTGTAACTCCCTCACCAGCGCTGCAACTTTCTGATGTAGACAAGCCCTCAGAGTGGAAGTCCTGTTAGTCTGTATCAGCAAAAAAAAGGACAGAGTCCTTGTGTCACCTCAAAGACTAACAAATTATTTGGGCATAAGCTTTTGTGGACTAGAACCCATTTCATTAGATGTCCACGAAAGCTTATGCCCAAATAAATTTTTATACCGTCAGTTTCTGACTTTACTGACAAAAACAGTTGTGCATTAATGTAATATTTACACAGAACATGTCAATCTACAGGACCTTAGTTTAAAATTTGCTTTAAAAATATTTCATTAGTGAGCTGGTGAAGATTATAAAATCACATTTCTAAAAAATGCTTGCATAGAGTTTTAGATGCACAATCATCTTTAGCCTTAAATGTGCGGATCTTCACACAGAGTTTTTTAAATAAATCCTTCAAAAGACATCCCTTATCTAAAATACACATTTTAATTACTATAGTTAAAAAATAAGTGCTTCCAAGTCTTCCTGTCCTTTCTGTCCATCCCTTCACCACCTCTCCCCCCACTCCCCACTGAAGAGAGCCCTTAAAGGGACAACAGTCCTTTCCTTCCAGATAGCTGGACAAAGAGTTCCCTTTCTTTACTTCTGACTATCCGACAAACTAGTTTTAAAAGAACCCTCCAGCAAAATCAGTACCTAAGTAAGACAAAATCCTTGTTATACCTAAAATCTTTGGAAACATATTTTTTTAAAGTTGGTGAAATTTCATAACCATGTCTCTTGTTATGGAGATCACACAAAGTAAATTACTGTTCCCTTTTTCTAAAAGCAATGAACATTGTTATTAACATACTAAACCTCTCTGATTAATTTAAAAGAATGTCTTTGTTTCAGTGAGTTAAATATATGGTAATCTGGAATGCTGGCTTAAGATTTGAGTACATTTAAAATATAAATTCAACTTGGAAATACTGATGAAGAAAATGTAAAACAGAGAAGAGCTGCATCATGTATTCCATTATATGTAATGTTGTATTCAACAGGACATCTGACTCACCCTTACTATGAAGTTTTTGCAAATAAATCTCTGGCAAACTTCAGGGCATATCAAAAAACCTGTGACTGACATTTTTTATTCCCAAATTTTAGTGCTTTTAATTAGGTACTTTCTTCATGTCCATTCTGCATGAGGGAGAGTGCATGGAAGTCTCTGCTGGGAACTGTGATTCTCCGCCACCATGAGGCAGGCTGGGCATCTCATTATCCTTTGCTGTCAAGTCCCTCCTCCCCCTCCCCCACCAGGCTGTGAGCTTGGGCTGCCATCCGGCACAGGGGCACCAGTTTAATAATACTGCGTAGGGCCCCATAAATCCTAAGAAAGCAGCAAAGAATCCTGTGGCACCTTATAGACTAACAGACGTTTTGGAGCATGAGCTTTCGTGGGTGAATACCCACTTCCTCAGAGGACGGCCCTGCCCATACCTCTCCTTGCGCCACGTGCCTTACCTGGCTCCTCTTTTCCAGTTCCTTTCTTTCCCATCCCTGGTGCTTCTTCTACAGGAGCTGCTTGCTGGGTGGTAGGGGATCTGTGCTGCCAGGGCAATCTCCTCGGTCTTCACATCAGAAGCATGGCTGCCCCTTAGCTAAAATTTTCTTCTGTCCTTTGCTGCTCTGACAAACCACCCTGCTCAACTCTAGAAGTGGCAGAACTTCAGTGCTTGGAGGGAAGAATTCCTAGTTCTATAATTCGCAAAATGCTTTGAAAAGAGAACCCCTATGGAAATGTAAGTTATTAATTATTATTATTATTGGAGGCTCTCATCTTCCAGTTCCTATTTGTGTCAGGCTAATTGGTCCCCTATGGCAATGCCTTACTACTCTGCAAACAGAGGAGGGATAAGCAGCAAGGAGCAGATAAACAAAGAGAAGGTTTTAGTGCAAACATCTTCAGTCCTTAAAGGTGGGGAAAGAGAAGTAGAGAAAATGCATCAGACAGCAGCAGGGTCATCCCCGTGTAGAAGGCTTTAAAAAAAAAAAAAAGGGTGTGAAGTGAGCTGTGCAAGGTGGCTTGCACAACAGCTCTGGAGAGAACACCTCTTTATTCATCAGACAGGTACAGTGTGGGCAGCTGCAGTGAAAACTTACCCGCTCACCCCCATGGACCTCAACTCTGACTGCAAAGGAAAACCTCTAGGGATGAGAGAGGAGTTCAAATTCCATGTCCCGATCAGGCTTCAAACTTTCTGCCAACAAGGGACCCCAGACATGCCAGATAGGGTGACCAGACAGTAAGTGTGAAAAATCAGGACAGGGGTGGGGGGTAATAGGACCCTATATAAGAAAAAGCCCCAAAAATCAGGACTGTCCCTATAAAATCGGGACATCTGGTCACCCTCGTGCCAGATGTGATGGGGCTGTGTGGAATATGAACCGCTGTCCCACTAGAATCAGGACTGAGTCCCTGCCCCAACTCATTTCACGTTGCTGCCAAACAGAAACAGGTTTTGGTCTCTACTGAGCTGGGCTAGATTTAAAATGGCAACCTAGAGAAAGGCTCTGATCCTCATTATCACTCCCCAGGGTTGTCAGTTCAGGAAGTCAGTCTGAAATACATCACTAGGTGTCGGTATAATCACATTGACAGGACACACATACTGTCAATCCCTTAATTCCTAGGAATAAAACAAATCTAACCCCCTTGCTTCCCCCACCCCCACTCAAGCATTCTGGAGGCCGAGCACTGATGTCCAGTCCAATTTAGGAGCTCCGAGCGAGCATTACGGCTGCTCCTGTTCAGTTTCCACTCTGCTGGGAGGCTACTGCACCAGACGTTACCATCTATGGTAACAAAGAGCAGAGGACAGGAAGCAGTGGTAAAGTCAGCAGATCTCACTGGGTTTTCTCCTCCTTCCCCTCCCATCAATGTGTCCCAGTGGTGGTGTAGACACTGGATATTTTCCCCCTCATGCACAAGAATGAGGCTTAAAAAACAGTTCCATCTCCTCCTCTAAAGCCTTGACTTGAAGAAGCAGCTGGGAATGTATAGCAGAAGGGCAATGCTCAGACAGCACAGTTTGCAGGGGATGAGTAGGGTAAACTCCCCTGTTCTATTCCTGATTCATTATATGATTTCACTTGACCTCTCTGACTCAGTTTCCCCATCTCTAAAGCAAGGATAGCTATTTATCCTCCCTTGGAGATCCTCAGCTGAAAATTGTTCTAGAAATTCCATGTGTGATTAATTACAATAGTGCCACTAGCATGCATAGCCCTTTACAGCTACAAGAATAAAGGAGACTTGGAGGGAGTACAGGGGCTGCCTCCTTCTGGAAATTATTTCACAATTATCAGACATTTGGTGAAATGCAATGCATTCCAAAGGCCACAAGTATTTGCTCATCAGAACTATAATTATAAGCAAGCAGTAAAAGGCATCTCTGGCAGGGAAGAGTTAAGTTACACCCAGAGAAGGGGAATGAACCCCAGGGACAAGCAACCCCCCATACTTTCCCCCCACCATCAGTGTGGGGGAGCAGAGGCTCATTAAGATAACACATATGATAATAAAGAGCTTCTCTGGGTTTCCTACCACTATCCCTGAATTTGCTTCAGACTAAGCTCAGCTCACTGGCTGACTTTCACTTGTCTAGATCCCTGAGTTCCACCTGTAATATGACTTGCTGCTTTTGGCCTGAGATAGGTTAGGAAATGATGTCCCTCCCCAGGCACAGGTGGTTGGGAGACATCTTTTGTCATGATCATCAAGTGTCTTTCTAGGTATTTCTTAGCACAGCTGGGCCTGTCCCTGCACCCTGAAGAGATGCCCCAAGCAAGGGTGCAGCTAACTGGACAGCAAACTCTTCAGCAACTGTCTCTTATACTATGTTTGTACAGCATACAGCGCAATACGGCCCCAATCTCAGTTTGCACCTAGGCACTACCATAAGTACGATGGAGAGGGGGGACCTATGCTGTTCCTTCCACAGCCTTCCAGGGGCCATCCTTCAGTTTCTCCCCCTGACTCTAAACTAGCAGTTTTCCCTAGGAGCCTCCCTAGGCAGGGGCATCCCCTCCCCCAGTTCCAAACATCTCTGCCTGAAGGTCCCCAGCCTAAGACCCCCTCTCCCTGCTCAGACTCCATGGCTGCGGGCAGCTGGGCCAATTTGCAGCTCAGACCCCATCCCCTGGAAGGTCCCATGCTATAGCCCCCCAGCTCAGACCCCATCCCCTGGGGGGCCACAGCCTGTAACCCCCCCACCTCAGACCCCATCCTCTGGGGGTCCTATGCTATAGCCCCCCAGCTCAGACCCCATCCCCTGGGGAGCCACAGCCTGTAACCCCCCCACCTCAGACCCCATCCTCTGGGGGTCCTATGCTATAGCCCCCCAGCTCAGACCCCACCCCCTGGGGGGCCCCAACCTGTAGCCTCCCCCAGCTCAGACCCCACCCCCTGGAAGGTCCCATGCTATAGCCCCCCCAGCTCAAACCTCACCCTCTGGGGGTCCCACACTATAGCCCCCCAGCTCAGACCCCACCCCCTGGGGGGCCCCAGCCTGCAGCTCCCCTAGGTCACAAACCACTCTCTAGATGTCCCACGCTATAGCCCCACCCCATGGGGGCTTAGCCTATAAACCCCACCCCCTCCTCCTTGATTGGGCGCGGTAACCCCACCGACCACGCCCCGTCTCATTAGCCAATCCCGAGCCGCCTTCCCAGAGAGGGGCGTGGCACTCCTCCGGCCCGCCCCCGTGCGTAGTTCCGGTGAGGCCGGAGGCCGGAAGTGGCGGGCGGGGCGGCGCGGGGGCTGCTGGGCGGTGTCTCCAGGCGGAAGCGGAGGGAGCCGCGAGCGGAGCTGAGGTGAGTGAGGGAGCGGCGGGGCTGGGGGGACCCGCCCGGCAGCGGCCGCTGGAAGCAAGGGGCAGCCGGGAGCCCCCGATGCCCGGCCTGGCCTCGCGGGGGTCAAAGCCCCCCAGCCTGGGGCACTCGGCTGCCCTGGCTCAGGCAGGGGCCGGCCTCGGGCACCCCGCTGTCCTGCCCTGCAGCTGGGGCAGCCTTGCCCGGGGGGGCTCCATGGGGCGTGCCTGAGAGTGGGTGTGGGAGCAGCCCCCCCGGTCCATGCCGGGGAGGGGGAGATACCTGAGGGTGTGTGGGGGAGGGTGCCTGGGTGTGGGAGTGGGAGCAGCCCCACCCCCCCGGTCCATGCCGGGGAGGGGGAGATGCCTGAGGGTGAATGGGGGAGGGTGCCTGGGTGTGGGAGTGGGAGCAGCCCCCCCGGTCCATGCCGGGGAGGGGGAGATGCCTGAGGGTGAATGGGGGAGGGTGCCTGGGTGTGGGCGTGGGAGCAGCCCCCCGGTCCATGCCGGGGAGGGGGAGATGCCTGAGGGTGTGTGGGAGTGGGGCTGTCCCTCAGGCCTCTGTGGGTGTGGGAACCGGGCTGCGCCCAGGTCCATGGCAGGGGGAAGGTGTCTGAGGGGGTGTGGGAGCGCCCCCCCCCCAGCTCCATGTGAGGAGAGGAGACAAGGAAATCAGGACTTTCTGTCCCAAACCAAATAACCCTCTCTGAGGTGCTTCTCTGAGCAGATTCTTCTAGCCACACGTTAAGAATTGATGAAGTTTCATTGGGAATATCATCTAAGGGGAAATACTTCTGTTTAGTCATCACATGAGCTGCATTCTCGGGATAAAGGGGTTTGCATGGAAGTGGGAGAGCAATTGTGTATGTGAAATCTGCTACTCTAGAAACAAACCAAAGTTAAACAGGGTCACTTAACTATTCAATAAGCAATAAATATTCATAAATGCGCTTCTCTTGCTATGGTCAGTTTAATAAAGACTCTTACTTACAGATGTCATCCATTAAGTTGGGAAAAGAGGTTTGAGCTTCTCAGACAACTTCCTGCCCTAACGGTTGGCAGTAAGCAACACTTCTGTTGTCAATAAAATAAACTGAGCTTAACAGGAAGAGTGCATCCTTTTGACTGTTACTGAAATAACAGTCCAAATACTTCACAGGGGAGTTGTTAAACTCGTGTGTATTCATAAAGCATTTTTCAGTCCTCAGATGGAAGGCTTACTATACCAGTGTAAAGTGCTGTACAGCTCTAACAACATAGGTCTGATTTTTACCTTTTAGCACTGTTCTATGAATTGAAGTAGGAGTACATGTAAATAATGGTGAAAATCTTGTGTGAAATCTGGCTCAAAATCTATAAAGTGGTGATCCCACCCTGCCCTCCTAAGCTTGATTTCACTGTAGTTCTTCTGAGTGCCAGTTCTTCACAGTTGACCTATAGTCATTAAACTAAAAGCTGGGCAATTCACATGGCTATTCTTTCTGCGGATGTGTAATGTGATAGATTGACTTATTAGAAGGCAAACCAGAGGTGTAGACTAAAGAGATTGGCATCTCCTGAATTACTTATTCAGACACCAGAGGTGAACTTTAAGCACTGGGTCCAAATTCCAACTACAGTACTGCATATGTCTTTTAATAATGCAGTGCCGAAAGATTTTTCCTTTAACAAGGACAGGCTAGCTACATCCAAACCACTGGTACCTCTCTACATCACTCTGATGTTCCCTTTCTTCTTGTTCTCTGTACTGCTGTCTTCTCCTCTCACCCTTCCATTTCACAGTGAAATTGATATAATCTTAGTTTTAACTTTCCTGATCAAAATGCAACAGAGCATCATGTCTTCACTATGCTGCTGCACTGTCACATAAAATTGGAGCAGTGTCTCTTCTGTGCTAAAACACAGGATTTGTCATGCCAGCTTCTGGTACCATGCTAGAAGTTGCCAACCTCTGGATTAGAGACACATGAGAGTGAAGGATTGGATTGTAGGATTCCAAATTAACCTTGGAAAAGCACTCTTTCCTGTTGTAACAAATGTTAACATTCTTCTCTGGAAAAATCAAATGGGAGAAAAGTTAAAATGGATCTTTGTGTGATCTTGAGGTCTCTAGAATACTTCTTAGCTTCTAAGGAGCCCTTCGTGTCCATGGTTTATCAGCTTTAGACAAAGCAATCTCTGCCCAATGAAGCATATTTGGAACTCCTTCAGTCCTGGATCCATGACACATAACTTAGTACAGTCTCAAACTAGCTTAAATGTTGAGGTTCCAAATTATTTGTAGGATTAGGTGTAGGTTACATACTTTGATTTTAAAAAGAGGAAATCTGTGCTAGACTATTCACCCTGACAGGAAATGTAGCAAGGTACTTGACAAGTGCAAATCTTGTATGCCAGGTAATTCTAATGAACAGAGTCCCTTCACTCTATTAACACAACTTTAAAAAATATATATATGGAGCTATACTTACCTCATAGAACTGGAAGGGACCCTGAAAGGTCATTGAGTCCAGCCCCCGGCTTTCACTAGCAGGACCAAGTACTGATTTTGCCCCAGTCCCTAAGTGGCCCCCTCAAGGATTGAACTGACAACCCTGGTTTTAGCAGGCCAGTGCTCAAACCACTGAGCTATGCCTCCCTCCCACTCAGTTTATTTGGAGCTTTTTATCCAGGTAAAACTTCTAGTGACTTCAGTGAATGTTGTTACTCGGGAGTGCTGAATAAGTGGTTGACTTTATCTCTTGTATCTAACAGAATATCACGGGATAGCTTTCTAAATCAGAAATAAAAAGTTGTTGTTCTGAGATATTGGCCCTAAATATCTTCATTTCAGGACCAATGTCAAAAAGTATTTAGACTAGAGAACCTTGTGTCTTGGCAGCCATCAGGGACTAGCAGTAGCAGTGTATTCACTGCTAGCCCTGGCAACTCCCAAGATGTGTCAGACCCTAAATCAGTCACTCTGATTACAGTTTTGCTCTCCTTCAAGTAAAGCCTGACTCAAATGGTGTACTGAACAGCTAGATAGAAACAGATACTTAAGCTCTTTTTTTTTTTTTTTTTTAGATACAAATCTCAGAAGTAGTATGAAATCTCTGAGCAGGTCCACTGAGAGTGTCAACTTAAAGTCTTGTATTTTCTCAACTTAATTGTCCCATTTTAGCTCCTAGGGACTGTGGAAACAGGAAGTACTCATAATGCTGTTGGCAACATGAGGCTCACAACTTCTCATACTTTACAAAAAGTGAATCTGAACAGAGGTGCACATCTAACTCTAAGCTGTGGGAGGACTAGTGAGAGGTTATAAAACTAACATTCAGTTATACTGAAGAATGATTTAAACTGGATGACAACAAAATTAAAGTCTCATATCTTGACCTGCCAAGCTAGAAGTACTTCCCCAAACCAATACAGATTATATCCAGACCTGTTAACTTTACTAAGCACTGGTCTTGGTCTGGTTATCAGAGAGACTGTCAATTCCTGACTGACGTGTCCGAAAATAGAAAACTCCCTCCAGCTCAGTATTGTTTTCCTTGGATTAATTAGCAGTTACACCTCATATTGTTTTGAGTCCTGTACAAGGCAGATTGCTAGGTATAGCTGGAAGGCCTATGTCTGTGCCAGTGTGTGTTTACCTTCAGGCCCTGAGAAAATTATCTTAATTAATGTTGGCAAGTAGCTTAAAACCAAAAATATTTTCAGATACTCTGGAGGTAGATTGATCTCTCAGCTGGAGTAAAATGCATGGAGGTTCAACATGAGTTCTTAACTGGCCTGCTTATAGAGCTGAAACTAGTTATAGTTGGTTCTTGAAGACTTGACTTGTAACTATTAACAGAAAAACAACATCTGAAAAACTTTCCATGTAAACAAGACGTAAACCTAAATTCTGGAATATTGCTCCAATGTTGGAGTCTTCTCTGAACTTCAAACTCTTGGTTATCCAAAGGGCTAGCCTTGATGTTTGACTTAAGATTTCAGTTCGGAAAGACTTTGAAGTTATCCAGGACACACAGATTGCAGTGGACAAAAATGATCTCTAACGTCTCAATTTACCAGTCCCTGTTACAGATAGTGGAATCTCAGTTATTTGTTTGTATCTCGTTGCATTAAAGAACTTTAGCAAACCAAGTTAATCTATAAATCGTGGATTCTATCATTGCAGTTTGTTTCAGCAGTTCATGTTATATTAGATGACTGCCCAACCAGTGCAATAGCATGGTCTTTTTTCCCTCACAGACTTCTGGTGTCTGGTTTGCAGATTCTATTCTTACCAAAATCAGTATGATTCTTGTCTGTATAATGAGATGTGTCTTCATTTAAATAGCACCCTTGATGCTGTTTACATCTGGAGGGTAGAAGAGAGTGTGCGGTGAGGAGAGTGAGCTATGCTAGGTAGTTCTGGTGAAGGCTGGCAGAAGTGTAGCAGGCTCCTTCTGGAGTTCACATGGCCAGCAATTATCACTTGGTGTAGTGGCAGCAGAATCAAAATGATTACTTTATAAGCTGTGTCCTAATGCGGAGAGTACCCATGTCTATCGCAACTAGAAGATGAAATTAATTCACCATCTGTTATATGATGCTTGGTTCACAGAAGTGACCTCAAATGCCATGCCTGTAGGGTTTTCCTGACACGGGCTACAAGCTGCCCGAGAAGATTCTGACAGCTCGGTAATGGGAATGAGGGAGTCCATCTGAAGTTCTGGGGGAACTTTAGTAACATCGCTCTGGTTTCAGGAGCTCACCTGGGAGGGGTGTTGTGCATTCTGCTGTGTACAGGCCTGCAACATGTTGAATTCCTCAGGGTTGGAAACAGCCCTCCATCTGGGCTCGTTCATGTTATCCATAATCCCTATCTGAAATGCAGCTGGAGACTCACGGTAACGGGTCTGATCAGATTAGAGCCCCATATGGACTGGGGTGGGGATCAGTGGTGCAGAATGGCAGCTTTGTCTGCTTGCTGTTCTGTAAACCTGAGATTCATTTGGAAACATGCTTCATTAAAACATGTGGAATTTGCTTCCCTGAGTTTCTGGAGTGCAGCATCCACAACTGATGGCAGGTTTGGGGGGGTTATTTTTGTTCCTTCTGGAATACAGGGTGGGAGGGGAGGGGTCAAGAGCTGCAGCTTCTTTGTATAGAGTGGGATTCATGTGTACCTGGGGTCTCCTGCTGAGGTGGAGCACTGAGATCCTGTGCTTGGTATCCCGCATCCTAGGAAATAGAAGAGAGTGAATCACTAATGTAGGCGGCATGATCAAACATCACACATGTGCCTCAAACTTCTCTAAACTCTTTCTTGCTGTAACTTCCCTAATAGCTGCTGATCACCTTTCTATAGTGAACTAGAGGAGATGTTGTTCCAAGGAGGAAATTGCTCTCTTCCTTTCTGAAGTTGAGTAAACATGCTGGGGTGGAACATTGCATCAGACCCTCCCCTGCACTCCACCCCCATCCCATCCTCCTTTCTCCCGTGTTTTGCTGATTCTTCATACGAACGGAGGGATGAAAGTGACCTTGTTTTTCCTAGTGACATCACTGTTCCTTGTGACTAATGCTGGATCTGGCCTGCATCATCCATGGGACAGGGGAAAATAAACATTTTATAGCACAGCTTGGGAGGCTTGCAAACAAAAAGCAAAATTGGTTAAAATCCAAGTCTGATGTACGAGGCGGATCTATTCTCAGCTTTTTAAATATAGCCGAACAAGTCTAGTTTCCCTTTTGAGTATGCTGGCGTCAGGGACTGAAGGTGAAATTCTTCTTGTTAAAGTTCTGAACTCTGGAGGCCGTCTGCAATAAAAGGAAGTTGTGTGTTCAGGCTGCAATCGTGATTCATGCTTCAAAATGTCTTAATGTATGGTGATAAGATGGAAGCGTGTGGCTGGCTGGTTGCTGACCCCTCCCTGCGGTCTCTTTGCGTTAGTGTTCAGAGGGTGAATTCTGAAGCGCTCTGGTGCTGAGCAGGGCAGGAAAGTTTTATTATACTTCTCCAAATGAGAAGCTTAAATGACTTATGTGCCTAAATCGCCCTGGTCCATCGCTGGGAGACTAGTTCCCTCAGTATAGATAGAAAGTATTAACAGGGGACACATTGTTTTAGAAGCAGCTTCACATTCTTCTCTTGTGCAGCTGCTTGTCTTGGCATGTGCCAGAGCATGTCTTGGTTTAGCATGCTAATTCCGTGGGTTGACACATTGCTGGAGTCTTGGAATTCAGGGGTGGGTGTGGCCACCTCAAATATATTTGCAGAATCAAAACCACCAAATCTTATCTGCAATTAACTCTTTCTAGCGAAGCCATTATACATGTAGAAAAAGAACCAACCCTTTGATAGCAATCATACAAGAAGTCAGTCATGGTCATAATCAGAGCTGTGATCACTTTTTCTATAGTCTATAAAATTCTCTGCAGGGTCTTGCACCTCACCTACCGCCATGTTATCTGAGCACTTAAAACAAAATATCTAGAAGTTCTCCTTATCAGTCTAGCATGGATGTGCTATGAATTACTATGCAGTGGACACTATTTGGTCATTATGGATTGGCCAATGGAGCCCTCTGATGGGTTCTGGCAGCTGAGCTATCAGAAGAGTTATCTGAACAATGGGTAAGCGTGCTACGGAGTCTAAAATGCCTAAACTGTATGATGTGAGGCTAGAATAAGATTCCCCGTCTGATTGGGGAATGACTAACTTTCAGAATGCTAAGTAAGCCCATCAGACTATTGAGCATTCCGTTGATGATGTGTGCGAGGAGCTAATTTTGAGTAGTCTGTCTCTGCAGGTGGTGAGCAATGACAGATATGCAAAGCCTGGTTGAGCGGTTGGAGAAGGCTGTGGGTCGCTTGGAAGCTGTGTCCCAAAGCCCTGGCATGTATGGAGATGGCCCTTCCAAAGGTAGGGACCCTCTGCTGCAAATCCCTGTATCGATACGGAACACATTGTATGGTTGATGTTGATTATACTGGACACTGAAAGTACCGATTCTGGAAGGCAGATGCTCTGCAGAGCAAGCTGGTGTTGTGTAAGCCTGAATAGCTGTACCAGGAGGGGAAGTGAGTTTCACGCAGATAACATGCTGACCTACACACAAATGCAGGAGGGGCCTGTGGTTACTGTACTGTTAAAACCAGAGCTTCCTGCGGGTGCAGTACTTCCCTTGTCTCCTTACAGCCAAGCTACTTCTTTCTTACACAAAGGTACATTTAGACCAACATCCATCTGCATGCTTGAGGATCAGCAGCAGCCGCCGCCATATATACGCTCTGACTTGCACAATCCTACTCACAAAGTGCTCTGCAAAACTTCAGTGTAAGGAGGGTGGCAGCATTTGCTGAAAATACTCCCGAATACTTCTAGTCTGAGTCCATCTGCTACCCCTTAACGCTGTGCTCTGTTCTGTTTCTGCAGGAATAGTTGAGTATGTGCAAGCTTTCGACGCTCTCCTGGCTGGTCCAGTAGCAGAATATATGAAGATCAGCAAAGATATTGGTGGTGACGTTCAGAAACATGTAAGGATTTAGCTTCCTTTTCCCATGTTGTAAATATATGGTAGACCACTACTCTAGACTTTTAAGGGCTGTTCCCCACTCCCTAGAGCAAAACACTGATCTTAGAGGCTTCAACACAGATGGAGATCCCTGGATCACCCACGGGAGATCTCCATCTACCCACTTAGATGGATACACAATAGAGAGGAACAGAACTGCCCAGTTTCAGCATTGGTAAATTCTTGTCTATCCTGACTCATCAATTTCTATTGAACGTCCCTCCAAGAACAGAGAGAGATTAAAACCAGACCAGATGGCCCAGAATCAGCAGTCTTCACAACCAAACCATGCAAGGGAGGCCAAAAAGATGAACTGGTCCCTGTAAATACTCCTGATATCTACATGTGGTTACATTGTTCTGTCTAGCTATGTTCTGTGGCCCCATTACTGTAGTATTTGACCACCTCACAATCTAGTATATATTTATCTTTTCAATGCCCCATTAGGTAGGGAAGCACTATTATCCGCATGTTACAAATGGGAAACTAAAACCATGAGAGGCCAAGTGACTTGCCCAAGGTCACTCAGGACATCTGTGATGGAGCAGGGAATTGAACTCACATCTCCTGAAACCCAGGCTAGTACACTGACCACTGGAGCTTCCTTTTTGTCTGTGTAAACAATATGTAACTGTTTTTCCCCCCTTCCTTATAAGGCTGAAATGGTCCATTCAGGCCTGATGACTGAGAGGGTTCTCCTGGTGACAGCATCACAATGTCAGCAGCCATCAGGGGTAAGTCTAGAGAATCCTAACACAGGTCACTTAGAGCTGCACAGGTCTTGGCTAATTGGAAGGAAAACAGCAAAAGCTGAGGAATGTGGGCCCTTAAAATTGCTCCTCAAGAAACCTATCTGGAGTGGAGGTGACTCCTTCGTCCATGAGTTCACACTCTTCTAATCAGAATAGCGTATGCAGAGTCTAGTTCCAGAAACTGATTCAAGACTCACTGAAACTAATAGAAAATGCTGAGTGTTTTATGGATTTGCCGTAACTACCTAAGCTCGTACAATGCACAGGTGGCTCCTTCTCATACCTGACAGCTGGTACTTGGCTCGTGTTTCACTTGGCATCAGTACTAGATGCAGTTAAGCCACGAATTACAGAATAGAACCTGTGAGATGGTAGCAGCCCTGGGAATCGGAGCAGACAATACTTAGCATAATACAGTATTTGTAAGTCCTCAAAGCACTACACAAGGATTCTTACCTGGGTAGCATAGATGTCTGGCTCGATGCTGTGATACCCGAATAATGGCTAGAGTCTTAAGGTCAGTTTTCCTTAGTAAGCAGATCAACAATTCCCCCCATGCTGCAGCTTCTCTGCCTGGGAGGGGAGTCTGATCCTGCATGCATTGGTTTTCTTCTACTTATACTTCGACTTCTCTAGTGATATGTTATGCGCCTTTGCCTGTCCTTGCAATGTTCCAGTGGGAGAACTACCACCTCTGCTCATGCTACTTCAGGATGTCAGGATTTCTGTGCTGCTTCCCCTATCACTGCAAAGTAGAGTATCACAGTTCAGCTTCAGGGTTCTACTTCCCTCTTAAACCAGACTGCCTAGGACACAGAAGTCTGCCTAGAAGGCCTTCAGCTTTCTGTAAAGGACGTCTAGTCAATTCTGGAGCAGGCATGCCCTTGTTTCAGATCCGAAATTCTTGAATTCTCTAAAGCTTGTTTACTCAAGCATACCCTTACCCAATCATGGCTCTCAGTCGGAGCTTCCCAAACCATAGTGAGGAGTACTTGCTGGTGGGCCGAGAGAGCTAGCTTTCCTCCTTTCCATCTGCAACTGAGCAGATGGGAAAGAACCACCAAATGAAGAGTGCAAACAGACTCTTCTTAAAGACACAACACTCTTTGCACTTAAAGAGCTTAAAAAAAAATCTGACTATATTCTACTCCGTATATATCGCTGCTGACCCAGTGAGAGGTATGATCACTAATGGAAAGGAGGTTGTCCATGAGACCATCTCTGATATGGTTCATGCCATTAAAGCTTGTCCTGTAGTTGAGTGGACCAACCAAATGACCTGGGAAAGCTGCTTCTGAGCAACTGATCTCCTATGTCCAAATCTCTGAATAGACACCGCAGAGCAAGACACTTTGTGGATATTTAAGTGTTGTGACAGACCCAGACCAGTGGGATACAGGAGTCCGGTAGAGGGCAAATATACTGGTCACTGGATGAGTAGTTTTCTGTTCCCTGAGTGACTAGACCAGGGGCTGCACTAGAGTAATCAGGAACCTGCTAGAACCAATTAAGGCAGACAGGCTGATTAGATCACCTGCAGCCAATCAAGGCACCTGGGTTTAAAAAGCTCACTCAGTCAGACGAGGAGGAGACAGAGGAGAGGAAGTGTGTGTGAGGAGCTGGGAGCAAGAGGCCCAAGGAGCTGAGAGTAAGAGGGTGTGCTGCTGTAGGATTGAGGAGTACAAGCGTTATCAGACACCAGGAGGAAGGTTCTGTGGTGAGGATAAAGAAGGTGTTTGGAGGAGGCCTTGGGGAAGTAGCCCAGGGAGTTGTAGCTGTCATGCAGCTGTTACAGGAGGCACTATAGACAGCTGCAATCCACAGGGCCCTGGGCTGGAACCTGGAGTAGAGGGTGGGCCCGGGTTCCCCCCAAACCTCCCAACTCCTGATCAGACACAGGAGAAGTTGATCCAGACTGTGGGAAAGATCACTGAGGTGAGCAAATCTGCCAATAAGCACAGGCCCCACCAAGGTAGAGGAGGAACTTTGTCACAGCGTAAAAAAAAAATTGAATTGAATTCACAGAAGTCCAGCTCTTTTTCTCTTTAACTCACCCTGTCAAGTTTAGATACTGGAGCAACTTGGTTTGTAATGAACCTGTAACGTGTGCCCAAAAACCAAGACAGAAAAGCAATTTGAAAAGCATCTGAATACTACAGAACCTCTAAAAGGCTAGTCCCGTCTTCATTATTGATGAGACTTGTCTCAAAGTGCCTCTTGGCTTCTGCATTAGTCACAATTTCTGGCATGCTTCCATAGCACTAGTCCAAAGCAAAACTCTGACTTCACTACAGGAGGAGCGTGGAGAGGGCTGTAACTGGAACACTGGCAATACAAAGCTTGTACAAGAGCTGTAGCTTAGGCTTGTGCTAACTGGATTCCATCTAAGAATGGCTGTCTCTGTTTGCCACCCGTCCCCTTCTGTGTTGCAGAATAACTTCTCAACGCTACTGAAACCCATTTCAGAGCGAATCCAGGTGGTGCAGAACTTCCGGGAGAAAAATCGTGGCAGCAAACTGTTCAATCACCTATCAGCTGTCAGTGAGAGCATCCCGGCACTGGGCTGGGTGGCTATGGTAAGGACTACAGTGGGTCCTTGGGGTGGGGTGGGGGTGGGAGAGGCTGGGACTGCTGTTGCAACAGGCCCTGGTTCTAATATGTTGTGTCTTCTCTAGGCCCCAAAGCCTGGCCCCTATGTGAAGGAAATGATGGATGCGGCCATGTTTTATACCAACCGGGTCCTCAAGGAATACAAGGAAGTGTAGGTTCAGCTTCACTCTGCAAAGCGGGAGGGATGCAGACAGCTGAATACTGAAATTTCAGTTTCTTGATCTAACTGTGGAGAGGCATGTGGCCCCCCTAGCACACAGTCCTGAAGGATTAAGATAATGAAATACCTTGGTTCCAGAGATCAGCATCTGCTGTGCTGCTCTGGTATTGCACCTTACTAATGCACCGTTTAAGATGAGAGAACCCTGCCTGCTTCAGCCAAGTCACTTCAAGTTAAACAATACTTAGTTCTTATGTACGAGCGTTTCATTAGTAGACCACAAAGTGTTTCACAGTCTTGAACGTAGTTATCCTCCCAACGCCCCTGTGCGGCCGTGCTATTATCCCTACTGTACAGATGGGGGAACTGAGGCAGAGACTAAGTGACTTGCCAGAGGTCACACATGCTGTCTGTAGCAGAGCAGTGAATTGAAGCTGTCTCCCCCAAGTCCTAGCTAGTGCCCTAGCCCCCCTTCATTGGTCTCCAGAATGTGGAAATCAGACAGCTGTGAACAAAGCCCTAATGCAGGCTGAACCATCAAGAAAGATGACCCCTCCAAGACATCTCTGAAGCCTTGCCTAGTAAACTTAATACCACTCCATTCCTTTAGCAGTGGCAGGGTGTGTTTAATACACCTCAGCATCAGAAACAGCTACATTCCCATAAATATATTGACTTTGACAGGTTTTCTTAGATTTATGATATTGGGCAAATCAATGGGAGCAAGGGCATTGGCATCCCTTGTGTATCCACTCCATCCAGTAACCCTCCTGGCTTTTTTCCCCCTACGCAGTAAGCAGGGCCGTAGCAACAAAGAACGTGGCCCCCTCTGAACATATGTCCGGGGCCCCTTACAATGCAGAAACGATAAAAAACTAAACAACTAAATTAATAACATTTATCTGCCGACCGCCATTATGAACGCAAATACACATTCTTTGAATGGGTCCAACTAAAATTCGAAACTGACCAACAGACAACTGATGTAGCCAATAGCATTATGATGGATCATAATGACTTCACGGTTTTGTCAGTAAAACCGACATGGATTGTGCAATAGCGTCAATAAATGTCACTTACCTAGTTATACCTTACATTTTTTTTTGCCACTTTTAGGGGCCCCCTTCCTTGCGGGGCCCCCTCCGGTCGGAGGGTGCTCGCTACGCCTCTGGCAGTAAGACATCTTTCCAATATGTTATGCCAATTGAGCATCACCCAGCAGGGTTTAGTTTTTTACAAGTGTTTTGTTCTGCAGTCTGTGGACCTCTGACTAGGTGTGGAGGGCTAGCATTCAGCAGTAACTGGCTTACTGACCCGAACGCCCCATGGTCTAATTGCGCACAGTAGCCCTCAGGGCTGGGGGTTGTAGCCGTTTGCTCCCTCCTTGCATTGGTGCTGCTACTCAGCTCCAAATAATATTTGCAAGCTAGGGGACAGGGAAATGTAAGGATGCAGTTACAGCCACATGGCTTCAGATCTTTCCTAGATAATCACTTGCACTAATTAGCTTGTCTTGATCTTTGTCCCCTTAGAGATAAGAAACATGTGGACTGGGTGAAAGCTTATCTGAGTATCTGGGCAGAGCTGCAGACATACATCAAAGAGTATCACACCACTGGGCTGACCTGGAGCAAAACGGTGAGTGCTGACTGTATGTTGGCAATCAATACTTCCTAACCTAGGGACTCTAATGTTACCGGGGACTGTTGCAGCAAGTAGCAATTGCACAAGTTTAACTCCCTCTCGGGCATCTCTTACAGGGTCCTATAGCAAAAGAGGTGGGCAATGTACCTGCAGCACCCCCAACTGGTGCTGCTCCTCCACCACCGGGTCCTCCCCCTCCTCCTGCTCCAGGCCCCACAAACTCCAGTTCAGATGACTCTGTTTCCCGCTCAGCGCTGTTTGCCCAGATCAATCAGGGAGAAGGCATTACCTCTGGTAAGCAAACTGGGCAACTGAAGGCTGGTGGTGGGCAGCCATTTGGCTGGGTCAACAAAAGAAAACATTCTAGCTAAAGTCTGCATGGGGTTCTGGGTCACTTATCTGCAAACCCTAAAAAGCTACCTCTAGGATCCAGGAAGAGTTCTCTTACTTAATAGCATTCCCAGGATGAATGGGCTTGGACTGCTCAGACCATCAGATATACAAAAGAGCATGGTTAGGATATTGTGGTTTAAAAACTAGCTCGGGGGGCGGAGGGGGGAGAGGAGACTTTTGCATGTGCAAACCTGCACACAAATTACCATTTGCTTGTTCAGTAACCCAGTGAAATGTGGGTGAACCAAAGCTCATGAAAACTTGGTCCTAGATTTACATCTTCCCTACAGAGAGTGGAACAGCTGTGGAATTCTGGCTCTAGTTCTAAACATAACACTTCAAATCTAGCTCTCAATCTCGTATCATTAAATGCTAAAAGCACTTACCTTTCCTCCAGGTCCCTTTCTTCATAGCAATCTTTCATGTTGCCCAGTTCAATGTAGATTATAAAGTCTTGAAGCAGAGAACTTGTTTTATGGATCCTCAAAGAGTTCAGCAGACTGCTACTGTAATAGCTGCTGACTTCTGGTACTTGTTAAACATGGATCTTGCACACCTAGTAACTTAGCATTATCCAACCAAATGATGTCTGGAGTAACAATGGTTTCTCTTGTAGCCCTGAAACATGTTTCAGATGATATGAAGACTCACAAGAACCCAGGGCTGAAGAATCAAGGTGGCCCTATCCGAACAGGACCCAAACCATTCACCGCTCCCAAACCCACCTGTGCAGCTAACCCACCCAAAAAATCATCCCCAAAGAAGGAACCGGCAATGCTAGAGCTGGAGGGCAAGAAGTGGAGAGTGGTGAGTGTCCATGTGACAGCCCAGACTGGCTGCTAAAGTGATGGAAATTCAATAGCAGAAGATGGCCCACAAACATCTTTCCTCTGAAATAACTAGAAGGTGTCAGCTTGAAGGAACAAGCCCTCTCTGCAGCCTTGTGAACTCTTCAGAGGAGAGAAGGTGACATGACACCTCCACACTTCACTCTGTAGCTCTTTAGGGAAACGAGCGTAACTGGTATTTGTCACCCCTTTTCAGGAAAACCAGGAGAAGGCCTCCAACCTGGTGATCAGTGACACAGAGCTGAAGCAGGTAGCATATATTTACAATTGCACGGACAGTACACTTCAAATCAAGGGCAAAATCAATTCCATCACAGTGGGTAAGTGCTGTGGTCCAAGTGGGCTGGCCTTCTGTATGCAGGCACCTCAAAGGGCTGGATCTGGAGTGGGGTTGTAGCACTATGAGCTCTTTTCTTTCTCCCCTGCAGATAACTGTAAGAAGCTAGGTCTGGTGTTTGATGATGTGGTGGGCATCGTGGAGATCATAAACTGCAGGGACATTAAAGTTCAGGTAACTACCCACAACCCTCCTTGTGACTCTGACTGTATAGAACTCTGCCCTGCGTTATGCGATGGTGCCTCTACAGGTTCACTTTGCAGGACACAATCCAATGAACCAATCTCTAGAAAACACATCAAACTCCTTCCATGCAGGGGCTTTCAAAGAGCACTGGATCAAGTTGTCTAAACAGGGTTGCAGAATGGAAAGCAAACTCCTCATACTGAGCATAGATTCTGGATGGATTATCCACCCTAAGGAAGGCTGTGTAATCCAGTAGCTAAAGCAAGGGGCTGAGGGTAGGGGTCTGTTCTAGTTTCTATCCCAACATTTGATTTGTGGTGATGGGCAAATTGCTCAACCTCCATTAGTCTTTTGTCTGACCTTCCGTGGAACAAAGTTAATACTTGCTTCCCTCCAGAGATATGGTAGAGTTCAGTGTAGAAGACTTAATCCCTGGAGATAATATAAAGCAATGAACTATAGTGGTTCCCTGGGATAAGTGGATGCTACTGTAACCACCTCCCGCTGCGTTTTCCTCACTAGGTAATGGGTAAAGTGCCAACAATTTCCATCAACAAGACAGATGGATGCCACGTGTATCTGAGCAAGAGCTCCCTAGACTGTGAGATTGTCAGTGCCAAGTCTTCAGAGATGAATGTCCTCATCCCCACAGAGAGTGGTGACTTCGTAAGTGTTTCCTCTTCCCGAAATGAGTGGAGAGCTGTAAGGGGCGGAGTGAACAGAGGGGCAGGGCTTGTTCAATGGCAGGAATCAGAGCGATTAAGAAGCACGGCATCGCTTCAGTTCACATTTTGTTCCATTGTCTTACTGAGACAAAAACTCACCCTTCCCAGGGAAGGATGTTCATTGAAGGACCTGCCAATAGAGCCCTTCTCTGGTAGCTAGATACTGCCCCAGATTCCACCCTTTACACAATGGATTCTTGAAACCCATCAAACTTAAGATGTAGGTGTCTTCCCTTGATCTGTCTTCTCTGAAGCCAAATTCACTAGCTCCTAATCAGATGGTGCTCGCTATGAAAACACTGTTGTTGGAAGTAACCCTTGACCCTCCTAGGTCCAATGAGGAATGAAATGTGGCTATGGTAACAAAGTGTGATACTAACTTTAGACTTCTTCAGTTTAATCTTGTAGAAAAAGCTGTGACTTGCTAAATATAGCAGATCTACTCGCCAAACCAGTTCTTGGTCTTTATTTGGATTTCAAAACAAATTTTGTCCGTCCTTTCTGCCCGTGTCCCAAATGACATGTCTGCAGTGCTCAAAACACTACAGAGCAATATGGAAACGAGGGGTAGTAGCTTCCTAGCGCAGTACAAATGATTCTTTATCTGCCGCTAGGTTTGTCAGGCTAGGCGGGACAGGAGTAGTCTCTAGTCTTTCATATAAACCAGACTTTTCACTACAGATTTCTTTCACCCTCCAGAACGAGTTCCCTGTCCCTGAACAGTTCAAGTCCCTGTGGAATGGGCAGAAGCTGGTTACCAGCGTGACGGAAATTGCTGGCTAAGCAGAATGGCATTGGGACTTGTGCCTCCCCTTGCCCTGGCTGTGGGACAAATCTGCTTTCAGACGATTCTCTTAGATTTCCTGTACCTTTCTGCTCTCAAACTACTTCTCTGTCTTCTACCTGAGAGACACAGCTACCTGCCTTCACTGAATTACCTCAGGCTGGGATTTGGTGTAGGGTGGCGGGTCAATTGTTCTTCTGCATCTATCAGCAGGAAGGTGCATCATCCCCCTCTTGTCAGATCTAACCTCACCAATCAATCATGTCTGACTTCTGGCAAACTTCAGAGCCAGGATGGGTGGTTGGCTTTCAGATTGTTCCATGGGTTTGGTATTGTGTTATCTTCAGACAAATTATTCATGTGAGAAAGGAATGTTGTCCCTCTTTGAATTGACATAATGGTGTCCTTATCAGGGTCCATAGTTCCCAGCTTGGTAAGTTGAGCTGGCAGGTGTGTTTCAGGAAGGTACTGGGAGCTGCTACTAACTCAGCTATGTGTACTAATCAGTCAGTGGCATTACAAGATGTGGGGAATGGCTTTGCTGGACCAAAGGCTGAGGACTGGGCGTGTAGCATTCCACCTTGAGTTTCCCTTTCAATGCTCCTATTTGCTGTGTAATTCTCTTTGTGCCATGATGGGGAGCTTTGCAGTAAACAGGTGCCACGGAAGACTGCATTGGAGTAAATGATCTACTCTGCTGTCTGTCCAGGGTTAGAAGCTGAAGTGTCCACTTTCCAAGGGGTTCCTTCTAAGCAGCTGAACTCAAGTTCAGTCTTCCAAGACAGTTCTGAACCTGTCTCTCCTTCCTAGCGAGGGATGCTTCTTCATTCCAAATTCAGTATTTGTTTTGTAAACGAGAGTTCGACTAAGTCAGTCTCATTGTTCATCCTCACTCATGCTTAGTTACTATAGAATGTGAAACTGTTCTCAGCCTTTCCCCTGCTGCTTGGCTCTTTACTCTGCTGGAGGCTTGCAGCCTCTTTTCCAGGGTCTGCATTGACCCTAAAGGGAGCTGCACATGCTTGACCTTCATGTTTCCCTGTCTCTGGTGACATCTGCATATCTGACTACATTTCCTCTGTACGTTGTCAATGTTTTTTCTCTAAGATGAAACTCACAAAATATGCAATTTTTTTTTTATTTTGAGACTGTCCAGTAACTTGTACTCATCTTCTCCTGAGGCTTGTGGAAAAAACTTTTCTTATGTACTTAAAATTATATGGAAGATAGAATAAAGTTCATGCCAACCTGCTCATTACACTAGCCCTTGTTTGCTGTTCAGAAGGGATATACTGGAGTGCAGCTAGGAAACTTCTTGTTGCTAAAAACATCCCTCAGGTTGCTGAGAATGCGGATTGACGCCCCCACTGCCACCCCCTGCTGCTCAATGGGCTCTATATTAGTGGATAGATCAGAATTGTGTGTGGGTGCAAAGCTTATTGCAGGACCAGACACTAAGTGGAAAGCACTAACACTCCTAGCACTACTTTCCTTTTTTCAAATTCATGCTGCTAGCTCCCTGGCTGAGGAAGGGAATCTGTCACTGGCAGGGCAGTAAGAGAGGTTATTAGTTCATTAGGTAGCTGTAAAACATTCTTTATTAAAGAGAATCAACATTGAACCAGTGCACAACAGTAGCTAGTCAGCTGACAACTATCAAAAAGCTTTTAATAATCATTGAAAACTTAATCCCATGAGAACCCACTCTCTCCCATGAGCCAGCACCCCTTCCCCCAGCTGTAATGCTATCTTTCCCCCTATTTCTACAAACATGTGTCCTTAAATCTAAGTAGTGGTCCTCATTCTATGGGCCTTACTTAAACTAGTTATGCTTGTTAGTATTAACCTAAGTATCCTGACAGAAGGACAGGAATATGGTTAGAACGGATACTACCCAGTCTCAAATGGCTCAGCTGTTAAACTATACGAGTGGTTTTCAAACTTTGGGTCATGACCCAGTACTGAGGTGCCTTGCTCAGCACCCAGGGACCCTGGCAGCCAGCCAGTAAAAATTAGCATTCCCTACCTGTTCTGAGTCTGACACCACGCTGCACCCCGGAAGCAGCCAGAAGCAGGTCAGCTCTTAAGCGGGGGGGCCACAGGGCTCTGTGGGCTGCCCTCACCCTGAGCACCAGCTCTGAACTCCCAGTGGCCGGGAACCGGCCAATGGGAGCTGGGGCTGCAGGCAAGAGCTCTGTGGAGCTGCTTGCATGCCTCCACCTAGGAGCCAGACCTGCTGCTGGCTGCTTTCAGGGCACAACACAGTCCATGGTGCCAGGACAGACAGGAAGCCTGCCTCTGCACCCTAACTGTGCCACTGACCAGGAGCTGCCAGAGGTAAACCCACACCTCAATCTCCTGCCCCAGCCCTGAGCCCCCCCTAAACCCATATCCCCACCCCAGAGACTGTACCCGGAGCCCTGACCCACTCCTGCACTCTCAACTCCCTGCCCCAGCGAAGCCCCCTCCCATACCCTGAACCCCTCATTCCCAACCCACAGGCTGCACCCCTCTTCCCCAGCCTTGAGCCCCTTCCTGCATCCTGAGCCCCTCATCCCCAGCTCTGTTGGGTCACAGGCATAGACAATTTTCTTCAACTGGGTCACCAGAAAAGAAGTTTGAAAACCACTGAACTATGCTCCAGCAAGTGATTGGTGCACTTACATTAGCTTCTCTGAAAACCATACAAAACTTACTAACAGAGATACCTAGTCTGGGTTGAGACCATATGCTGCACCATAATAGCATATTAAATTTAAACCTACTAAAATTTAATCCGTGCCATTTCTAATGCACTTTGACAACAGCCAGCAGACTAGTATGCCCTTAAATACCTGGTTAGCCCTCATACCATGCTGCAGCATGGGGGACGTACTGTTATGCAGTAAGTGGCAGCTTAGTTAGCTACAGCAATTGGATCCAAGTTAGAACTTGACAGGGTGACTTCCTCAGCCTTGTATCAGGAGCTTGGTCTGAAGGAAGTTGCCGTCTCTTGTCAGGCTGCTGACACACATTGACTTCAGTGTAGCAAGGGGATGATGTTTGTATAAAACCACTCTTCAGAAAAGTGAAGGTGATCTCCTGCCACAGACAGGAATACCAGCTTTCCTGCCTTGTCCATCTGCTGCAGCCCCAGCAGATCCTACAAGAGAAGACGACCAGCATGAAAGTAGGCTACCAAAGATGCTTAAATAACTTTAAGCATGGAGACTTAGGTGGTGGTTTGCAGTGTTGTAGCCATGTTAGTCATTGTCTACAGTGTGGATCCCACCGTATCTTGCATTAGGATCTATTCTTTACTATTTTCTCACTTCCAGGCGTTGATTATTTACAAGAGTTCCCCTTCTCTCTTTCTGGAATTCAAGTGCTGTCCCTGCCCCTCCCCCATCGTTACGAAGCAGGGGAGCCCTTTACTATAGTCTGCAATAGAACAGACCAATGTTTTGTTGAGAATAGGTGTGGGTCAGTTACAACAGCCCTTGGAGTTCAGGCTATATGGAAATAGCCCTTTTCTTTGCGTGGGGGAATTACATGGCATATGCAATGGTGCATGTGCTGCTGTGAGAAGCATGAGCTTTCAACAGCTTATTTAAAAAGGAGGGAACTGTATAAGTGCAATGAAAGCTGAACTAGGACAGGCCCCAGGAAACAGGTCTTCCCCACCTCAAAACTACCTGCTAGGCTGAGGATGCAGTGCTGTGTTTTATCAAGGGCACTCACAACATTCCCTGCATCCTGCTGTGAAGGCCATGGGCCAGGTTCATGGGTTGCTGCAGTGAAGCATTCATTCCTTTCCCTCACTTAAAAGGGATCTCGCACCCAAAGGGAGAGGCAACCTAGCTGGCCAATGTGTACATGAGGCTGTGATCAGCTGGTAGTGTGTGTTCCACTTTTAGATAGGTTTTTAACTTCACTGAAGTTACTCCTGATTTAGAGCAGTGTAAACAAGATCAGCATTAAGCACATTGCACATATTGGTAGCCTAGCAGTTTTAAGATGGTGTATGTAGGCTGAAGAAATTGTGCAAGCCATACAAAGTGAAATATGAATACCAGGGACTCTCTTAAAAAAATAAATAAATAAATAAACCCTTATCTTGTGCAACCTAGCTTGTTCCAAAGGCTTAACTTTGCTCTGGAGAAGTACTTTTCAGCTAAGTTCTCTCCAGCAGAGACTGGAGGAGAAAGGCTAGGTCAGGGTGCTGGCCTATGGTTCAGAAGGCTGGAGTTCAATTCCCTGCTCTGACACAGATTTCTGTGGGACCCTGAGGTACTGAGGCTCCTCAGTTCCCTTATCTGTTCAATGGGGAAAAAAGTGTGTATCTTGTGGCTAATCAGCAGATCCAACTTTTTCCTTTCATGGGAACTAAGTTCAGATACAAAATACAATCTCTTTTATGAGAGATAGAGAAGCTAGATGGTGGAACCCTGCCAAGATTCCTGGGGAGAGCTTAAGCTACTTACAGTGGAGACATAGGGTTGCCAGCCCTCCATGATTGTCCTGGAGTCTCCAGGAATTAAAGATTAATTTTTAATTAAAGACAAGATGTCATGTGATGAAACCGCTAGGAATATGTCCAACCAAAACTGGCAACCATATGGAGACAGCAGATTCTTCCATAGAAGATCCAGCTCTTTACCTTTGTGTACAGCGAGGTCTCCTGCAGGGGGATGGTTTCCTTGGCTTGCCCACTTCTATAATATCCAAACCACTATAGAAGAAAAACAAGGAGACAACAGAGCTGTTGTAGAAACAAGCTTATTCTGCATCTCACCACTGAGGCCTGTTCCTCTGACTGAGGAAGAGATGGAGCTCCTTGCCTCCACCCATGACTTCTTCAGACTGAATAAACCCCAGAGAGCCCTGCTATCAAAGGGCAGGACAGAAACTTTAACGTCTGAAGAACCCTTGATTTACAAAACCAGTTAAAAAGTTTGAGTGCCAATACTGTCCTTACCTAGCATCTCATAGATAACTGCAACTCTTCAGAGCACGAAATGCTCATCCTTAGGCTTACACTGCCAACATAAATCAGGTACTGTCCATTCCAACCACCACCTTGTGTCTGACCCCTAAACAAATACTATTTTTTCAGAGCCATGGTAGGGTGAAGTTTAAAGGTGCTAGAACAAGGTTCACTGCAACCCTCATCTGTGCTTAATCTGATACAAGGAAGTCTGAATCTAGACCATGATGTATTTGAGCAACTACCCTCCCACCACAGCTATCCAAGGCTGTTATTGCTAGTCAAGTTGTCTGATCTCTACACAGTGGTTCTAACAGATCTGGATCATCACAGGGACTTTTTGGTGCAAGGATCCTGTCTGAAGAATTTCTCTCCCTGAGGATGTCTGCCAGAAACCTACAAGTTTGGAGCATCTTGACTGCACTAAGACCATTTTCCCTTCCCTTTTCTGATTTTCTTTTGCCCAATTTATTTGTGAAACTGGCTGGACCTACATTAGTGGACCCAGTTTTGGTTACTGCATCCTGGATTTGTATTCAAAGTTGGGCACCATTCAGAAAACTAGACAACGACAAAGACATTAGCAAGTGAAAGCTCCCGCCTCACTGCCTTATCCCAAGCACCTGGAGGAGTTGCTCACCTCTGAGGCTGGAGGGTCTACCATCGAGTCATTGAGAAATTTCACCATCACAAACTTTTTCAAAGCCATCAAGTTTTTCTTGTAGGTCTCGTTGATGCCCTGGGAAAGATGTCAGAACAAAAACAATGGAATCTTATCAGAAATAAGGCAGTCTGGAGTCTCACTTAGATAACGGCAGCCACAACTTTGTCAAACACATGACACGCTTGTCACACATTGAAGCTGGGTTGTTGCTCTCAGCATGCCAGGCTCCTGACCCAGCCACCGCAGTGCCTGCCTCCCTCTCCGTCAGGGAAAGGGCAGCCCATGATCTCAGCTTGGTCTAGGGCTAATCAGGACAGATGCACAAGACAATGCTAGAAATGCATGACTAGAAATGCGTGACTGGGAATCAGGAACCCCCACATTCTAATCCCAGCACTGACACCAACTTCCTATGATGATGTCACTTATCCAATTTCACAGATGGGGAACCCTCCCACCCCCACCTCACAGGGAGTTTGTGGGGATTAACTGTTTACTTCAATCTGCTTTGAAAATGAAGTTATACAAATCTTGATTCTTATTACACAGAAGGCAGCGGTCACCACTCTGCTGCCATGCTGTGGAGCAGCTATTGTGCAGAGCGCCACAAGTAAAAATATCTGCAAGAGCACTGGGAACTGTACCAGGCACACCGGGACAAAGGGTGCTACCTTTTGGCCATCCCTACACCACAAGGGAAAGAACCACCAAAGAGTTAAACCTGAAAGACCCCAGCCATGAAAACAATGAAGGGAAGCCATCCCAAATCACAAGCCAGGCTCAGAGCTGTAAGCATAGCATCTGCCCATACCTTCTCCTGATTGATGTCAGCCAGGAAGATGCTGTTTTTCTGGTATTCTTCCTCCTTCACAGGGTCATGCCAGTATTCTGCCTGCACTAGGCTGGATGAGAGAGAGAATAAAGCTCACACTGGAAGCACACAGGCCAAAGGAGCATCTCACCTCAGCCTTTGCAGTCTGCGTAGTCCCCCGCCGAACATACTCACCGCTCCTGAACCACCTTCGTGTACACGCCAAGGTCCAGCATCTTTCGGAGCCAGTCACAGATGCGGGACTTCTCCCCGGGACAGCGTGGAAAGCCAAACACACCTGGGGCAGCAAGATGTGCATCTCTATTCAGTGGTCAGTACTGAAAGCCACTGAATTGCAACCACAAATGAAGAACCACCTCCTTCTGACACAGCAACTGGAATTACTCCAAGGAATCCAGCTGTCTCTAATCCCATTACAGACAGCCTGCCCGCAAGGCACTATTACATGGAGAGAACTGAGAATATTCCTTAGCTGACCAGCAGAGGGCATCATTATGGAGAAGATGGTCATAGAGATAAATGGAGAGGCCTCCTAGCTCTTTAGTGATCTGAAGCCGCACTATTGTTCCTGGCAGCATAGTCTCTACAATTGTGCATAGTGCACTAAACTGAGACTCATACCATGGGGCTTCCAGCAGTTCCCAGATAGCTCAGTGGTTTGAGCATTGGCCTGCTAAACCCAGGGTTGTGAACTCAATCCTTGAGGGGGCCATTTAGGGGTCTGGGGTTTGGACTAGATGACCTCCTGAGGTCCCTTCCAACCCTGAGATTCTATGATTACTCCTGCCTTCGAGCTCTCACTGGCAGGAGTTTTCCTTGGTATTTAGCCATTTTCCTGTCTTGAATTTCATCCCTTTATCACTCATTTGACCTCGAGCCACCCTGAATAATAATTCTCCCTCCATGGAGTTTAATACTTCAAAAGCTGATAGCTTCAGGTCCCTGTCACCCAGTCACAATTTGGCCAATCTAAATAAGTTTAGTTTTGTGGCAGCTCTTACACCAGCTCAGGCTATTGTTCTCTGCAGTCCAGTATCTGCTCCAACAATAGCCAATCGATGATGCTTCTGACTTAGGTAGAAGGGAGCTACCTGGCTAATTGGATAGTCACATACATTGGGAAGATTCTTTCCTGACCCCTGAAGTGGCCAGTTTGCATCCTGAAGAATGACATTTGTCTGTCCCTATTTTAGCTTAGAACTACTTTAATTGGTTCGTGGATAGACATTAATTCTGACTCAAGATCAGCCCAGAACACAACAAGCACTTGCCTAGTGATCAGATCCAATCAGAAGACATGCAAAAGTATCCAGTTATTTTATTTCAAATGAAAGTAGGTCAAAAAGAGGCTCTGTAGGGGGCTTTTGGGGGCAGGAGAAGAGGGATTGTTTTATCCCACCAGCCGCTCCCTCTCCATTTGCTATATGTAGGTTTAGGAAGCAGGGATGACATAGAGGACTCTAGAAACCAAAGAGGGAGTTACCTTGGTGCTGCCCCCCAATGGAAATCAAATTGAACATTGGAGGAGAAGGACATCTCTGTGCCACCGCCCTCCTGGGGAAAAGAGAAAGGGTTTAGCTTCCCCCTCCTATACAGATGCTAGGCTGCTTGTATATAGCACTTTAAATAACCGTATTCAAGCTCTGTCTGCGACCAGCTTTAAATTACTTACTTAGGGACTTTTGAAATGTTATCCAAAGTCCCATCAATGGGACTTACGTGCTTTTGAAAATATTACCCTTAATGGCTCTGTGCCTCGGTTTCCCATCTGAAGAAATCTTATCTGTGTTACAAAGGTGTTGTGAAGGTTAGTTTATAATTGTACAGTTCTTAGACTCATAAAAATAAAGTATTTTAAAATAAATGTAATCTTCATGCCCAGAGAATACTTATTTACATTTTATTTTGAACCCTATGGGAAGGTGTTAGGGGGAGAGGGAGATTCCCACCTGAACTTCTGTAACCTAAAACATTTGCCCAAAAATAAATAAATTAAACTAAATCCAACTGAAAACTTACAGGAACTGGCCTCCCTGGGAGAATCCCATAGAATTGTATCCTCCTTGCAAGTTAGGGTCCTTAGCGAGTTTGTCACAAACCAGCATCACTTGTTTGTTCACATTCATGAAGTAGCTGTTCTCCATATCCTGGGGAATAAGCCAGAGGAACAGATGGGCAAATTATCTTTGCAATGGGCTAATACATTAATTTTAATCTTCTTGTTCTTCATAGGGACTAAGATTTCTCCTTAAATTCCATGAGTTCTAGGTAGGCCCCAATTTTATGAGACTCCCTTTGTGAACTCCCAGCCCAACCGTAAGTTGTCATATTTCCCCTGCCTGTTCTAAAGTTTGGATCCTCCCTGGACTTCCACAAAGCCAAGGCTTACCTGCACCCTTTATAAATCCAGGTAACAAGACATGTCACCCATTATTGTGATAGCTATTACTAGAACTACACTAGCTAGTAACGTAAGCCTCTTGGCCATACATAGCACAGTCAACAATACAGGTGTGCAGAAGCCAGGCTATATCTTTGTAACACTAGTAAAATACAATATAAAAATGAATTTAAATAAAAACACGCGCTTAGCTTAACACACAGGAAGAGATGAATATCTCCCTTAAAAAGCATGGGACCTCATCACATAGCTAATAGCTGTAGAGCAGGGGTGGGCAAACTTTGGGTATAGAAATTGTATGGCGGGTCATGAATGCTCACGAAATTGGGGCTGGGGTGGGGCCAGAAATGAGGAGTTCAAGGTGTCGGAGGAGGCTCTAGGCTGGGGCAGAGGGTGTAGGGGGTGAGGGCTCTGGTTGGGTGTGCAGGTTCTGGGCTAAGGCTGGGGATGCGGAGTCTGGGATGCAGGAGAGTGCTCCAGGCTGGGACCGAGGGGTTTGGAAGGCAGGAGGGGGCTCAGGGTTGGGGCGTGGAGGGGTGGCTCAGGGGTACAGGCTGCTCCCAGAAGCAACAATATGTCCCCTCTCCAGCTCTTACACAGAGGCATGGCCAGGCGGCTCTGCTGCGCATTGCCCTAGCTGCAGGTGCTGCCTCTGCAGCTCCCATTGGCCACGGTTCCCGGACAATGGGAGCTGCAGGGGCAGCAGTTGGGGCAGCAGTTGGGGCGAGGGCAGCATGTGGAGCGGAGTCCCCTGGCTGTCCCTATACATAGGAGTTGGAGGGAGCACATGCCATTGCTTCTGGGAGCCGCGCAGAGTGGCCCCAACCCTGCTCCCCAGCTGGAGCAGGGCAAGCCCCAGACCCCATTCCCCAGCAGGAACTCAAGGGCCGGATTAAAACATCTGGCAGGTTGGATGCGGCTGCAGGCCATAGTTTGCCCACCCCTACTGTAGAGATTTCAAAACACTAATCAGTGGATTTGGATATGAATCCAATTTGAATCAGGGATTTGTCACATCCCTAGTTTTCTTCAACATGTGATTAACTAGACTCAATCAGTTTGTCCAAGACAAAGACGTTTGATACAGTAAAAAGGTAATAGTGAAAGCTCTGCCTGTGTCTTTATGGATCTTTGTCAAAAGCAGAGACTAAATTATTTACAGCACCTTTAAGGGTCCACAGTGATCACTAACCAGTAATACTCAATGAAAGCAGAAGCTTTACATAAGATAACTGTGACTTTACCTCTACCACATTGTTTCCAATCTGTAGCGACAGAACGTAAATTCCTGGTATCTTGTTTTCCACCATTTTTTTAATGTATCCTAAGCTTCCAGGGTTACAGCAGCTGTCACCTGCAAAAAGAACAAAGGAAATTTTCATCAAATATCATAAAACTATCACACACTGGATAGCTGAGGTGCTGAATACCAAACTTCCAACCTCACCAGGGAAAGCAGCATGCATTTTTTCAAGTATCAAAGCAGCAAAGTTTCACACTTATTAAACAAAGCCTCCTCTGTAAATGAACCATTTGAATGCACTTCCTGGTTCCAGCCCACGGTGGCCTCCTTTCACTTTCTTGCTAATAAGTTCACGATATTGATTTAGACTATCCAAATATTAAAGCCAGCACGGACGCTGAATTCTTACCCAGCCTTCCAGGTGTTTCCCTTATGCCCATCCTTATGGAAATTCTTTGCTGCAATGCTTTCCATTTTGACTGAACAACAGTCTATACACGATCCTACAGAGGTTCAAGACCCTGCTCCCACAGGAATATCTTATTTGTGGTATCTTTGGCCCAGACACTTCCAGAGGCATAGTCTAGTGGTCCACGCTTAGGCCTGGGAGCTAGGAACTCCTACATATAAATTGAGTGTGGCAGAATTCAGTTTTTATATATATAATTTTGACCAATGTCATTGTTTATTTTTAAACTTTTTATCCATTTAAATGTTCACAATTGTACAAAATTATGGGGGGTGGCGTGTAGACAACTGGAGCGGGTCAATCAGTTAATGACAGACATTGAGATTGTAAAGTTAAAGCTTTATTACCATTAAAACCAAGTTGTCAACATGTCAAAATATACCAGGTAAATACCCTTAAATCTCTAACAAGTTCCAAAGCAGCATTTTTCTTACTTTATCTGTAAATTTTAGTTCTCATTTATGGAAATATTTTTTCGTCAGTTTTCATGCATACAGTGAAATAGGTGTCTACCAACACTTATCAATACAAATCTAATCCTTCCAAACCTAATTTCTGTCCAGGCTCTTACAGTGCCTTTCTTTAAGGCCTTGAGCAAGGCTCTCTGTGCCCAAGTCTCCCTGTAAACAGGGCTAATATCTAGACAAGGATGTTATGAGGAATACTTACTGTTCATAAAAGTAATAAGCATTATTACTATTATTAGGCTGAACGATCCTTTACAATGCTTATCTCCAGTAATAAGAAAAAACGCAGGCAACATGATCAAATGGAGAGGGCATTGGACTGGGAATCTGGCTTCCCCAGCTCTACCGGAGACCTGCCTCAGTTCTGCCGTCTGAAAAGTGGGGATAATTCTATTTGTAAATGAGCTATCAAAGTGTTTATTTGAATTCCTGCCCATGCTACAAAACATAACCACGTTAAAACTGTTGTGAAACTGCAGGCAAAAGGAAAGCACATGACAATGTTACTAGATCACAACCATGTTTAAATGTTATTCATAATGTAGACAGGACCTAAAATAGAAGCTAACTGAGTAGGGAACTCTCCCAAAGGGTGCTGGGCATCAGAGTAGTTCAACTCTTTAGAGGCCACCTTGATCCTTCATTCACAGTCCAACTTCCCACACATCTCTCACTACTTTACTTTCTTCCATCCCCCATTTCACAAGCAAAGGGTGTTGCCTGCACTGTGGTATCGCCCTCCTGGCAGTTAAATGAGAGTCCCATGATGAATGTGGGGGTGTTTTTTCTATTCCAGACAATCTGAAATGTGGCCAAAAGTGAAGTCACTAGGGCAGAGCGCACAGCTGCGTGTTTGAACCTGTGCGCACACTGGCTAATAACCTGCTTTCCACCCTCCCCATGTAAGAGCGGAGATCCCATGATCTCTCAAGGCAAGTATGCTCTGCACCAGGGGTAGGCAACCTATGGCGCAGGTGCCGAAGGCAGTACGCAAGCTGATTTTCAGCAGCACTCACACTGCCCGGGTCCTGGCCACTGGTCCGGGGGCTCTGCATTTTAATTTTATTTTAAATGAAGCTTCTTAAACATTTAAAAAACCTTATTTACTTTACTTACAACAATAGTTTAGGTATATATTTTAGACTTATAGAAAGAGACCTTCTTACAATTATTACTGGCACACGAAACCTTAAATCGGAGTGAATCAATGAAGACTGCACAGCACTTCCGAAAGGCTGCCGACCCCTGCTCTGCACACAGGCACCGTCTCTAAACCAGCAGCTGGGATCAGGGAAGCGAGAGATGCAGCAGGGAAGCAGTAAAAAGCACCGCGGAGAATTACATCGGCTGCCCTGCACAGGAGGCTCGCGGTGCACGGAAACACCGCTTCCGCCCCCAACTTCCTCTCGGGGGGCGGGGAGGCTGGTCAGACAAGGCCCCCAGGCCCTCCCTTTGCAGTCCTGGGGCTGAGCCCCAGCCTGACCCCCCCCACCCCTGCAGCCCTTGGGGGGGCAGCAACAGACCTACAACCCGCCCTCAGCCCTGCAGCGCCCCCCCCCTGCGCCGGGGGGGGGGGTAGCACCGGCCTCGCGGCCGCCCCAGCGCTCACCCATCCCGTGCCACATGACCAGGGGCACCGGGCCCGAGCAGCGCCCGCCGGCCAGCAGGCAGGTGAGCAGCGCCACCGGCACCAGCCTGAGCGTCGCCATCTTGGATTGTCACATGACCCGGCAGCAGGTGGGCGGGGCAGCTGGGAGGAGGCGGGTTGTGGAGGGGCGCCCTGGACTGAGGGGGGAGGGGGAGATGATAGAGCCGTGGGGGAGGCGGGGGCTGCAGAGGTCACAGGGGATCATGGGAGGAAAGGGGAGATGATGGAGCCATGGGGGAGGGGCTGCAGGGGCAATGGGGTAATAGAGCCTTGGGAGGAGGGAGTGCAGAGGTCACAGGGGATCATGGGAGGAAAGGGGAGATGATGGAGCCATGGGGGAGGGGCTGCAGGGGCAGTGGGGTAATAGAGCCTTGGGGGGAGGGGGTGCAGAGGTCACAGGGGATCATGGGAGGAAAGGGGAGATGATGGAGCCATGGGGGAGGGGCTGCAGGGGCAATGGAGGTGAGTCAGAGGGTGATAGAGCCATGAGGGGAGGGGGCTGCAGGGGCAGTGGGGACCAGTGGGGTAATAGAGCCATGGGGGGAGGGGGGTGCAGAGATCACAGGGGATCATGGGGGGAAAGGGGAGATGATGGAGCCATGGGGGAGGGGCTGCAGGGGCAATGGGGGTGAGTCAGAGGGTGATAGAGCCATAGGCGAAGGGGGCTGCAGGAGCAGTGAGGTGATAGATCCGAGGGGGGTGCAGAGGTCACAGGGGATCATGGGGGGAAAGGGGAGATGATGGAGCCATGGGGGAGGGGCTGCAGGGGCAATGGGGGTCAGAGGGTGATAGAGCCATGAGGGGGCCAGTGGGGTAATAGAGCCATGGGGGGGTGCAGAGGTCACGGGATCATGGGGGGAAAGGGGAGATGATGGGGACATGGGGGACATGGGGGAGGGTCTGCAGGGATGGAGGGGCAATGGGGGTGAGAGGGTAATAGAGCCATGGGGGGGCTACAGGGGTAGTGAGAGCCAGTGAGGTGATAGAGACATAGGGGAAGGGGGGGCTGCAGAAGTCACCGGGGATGATATGGGGAGATGGGGCATGATAGAGCCATGGAGAGAGGGGGCTGCGGTAACCATGGGGGCAGGGGCTGACCTCAGTGTGATTTGACAGCAAGATAAGGGAAAGTGCCTTTGGATTTCAGAGTGATGTATCACCAGGAGAAGAGGGGCAGGCCAGTACCAGGGTGAATAGACACATACCCACACCCCCGAGACTGTTCAGCCCCTCCCCAAGGGAGGGCACATACAGATGAGTAAAAAAAACGTTGAGAGATTGCTGGGATTCCAGCCCTAATGCAGACCAGGCCCCTCGTCCCGTTGCATGTCCCTGTCCAACCCCAATACTATCTCCCCTTCTGTAAGAGTCTGAATCCCCTATTGATTTAGACACGTTTATTAAAAATGCCTCTCCCTGGCTGCCAGTGCCCTGCAAACCCATTAGAAACTCGCTATCAGCCAGTCATCTGCAAGAGGGAGCTTCTTGTGCATCATGGGGGGGTAGCTCAGTGGTTTGAGCATTGGCCTGCTAAACCCAGGGTTGTGAGTTCAATCATTGAGGGGGCCATTTGGGGAATTGGGGTAAAAATCTGGGGATTTGTCCTGCTTTGAGCAGCAGGTTGGACTAGATGACCTCCTGAGATCCCTTCTGACCCTGATATTCTATCTCTGTATCAAAGAATGTTTTGGCTTGGCAGCTGCCCTCTGGAACAAGCATTAGTTTACAGTATACAGAGTGAGGGTAGATTGTGGGTGCAGGGGGAGGCTATTCTCTGAACAGTGAGGAATATCTCCAGTAAGGAATAGCATCCAGCCATGCTGAAAATAGGGCTCTCCATCCCATTGGGAGGCTGTGATGATCAAAGGCAAAAATAGGAAGAACCACACAAGACTGGGCCTAAAAGTTTTTATATCATTGTAAATCACATTGTTCTTAAAATGTGTCCCATTTGCACTAGATGGGTAGTATTCATATTCCACAATCCTGCAGCGGTCCCACGATGGGGCTGATTGCATTGTAGGAAGAACTACAGGAGGTTTGTAGAGAGGAGATGGTCCCCGTGCTTTTGGTTCACTAATGTCTAAAACTCTTCATGTTCCAGAAGTTGTGGAGACGCTCCCGGGAGGAGGACTAGGTGTCAGCTTTGCTTACAGGAGAGAATGCAGCAAAGCGCTGAGAACGCCGAGGCAGAGGACTGCCCAGAGTCAGATCAGGAAGATGCTGCCCCTCTGCTCAACCAGCAGTTGTCACTTGGGAAAGGTAAATCTACTCGAGGGTAACGAGAGGTGTGATATAGTGCTCTGAACATGAGACTGGGACCCAGGAACTTCCAAGTTCTAATTCTGGCTCTGACTCTTGGGCAAGTCACTTCCCCTCTGTATGCCTCAGTTTCCCCCCTGTATAATGGGGATGATAAAGCTCAGCATCCTCCCAAGGGGCTTGTGAGGATTAATTAGTGCTGGTAAAGTGGATTATAGTGTGGGAGGGACCCTCTCCTGAAAGGACACAGTTCCCTCTGTGGTCAGGAATGTGTGTGCTCCCTCCTGAGCTGCTCTTGGGTTTCTTCAGGAGCTGGGTAGATAAAGTAGGGATGCCAGATCAGTGCCAAACGGAAAAGAGGATGGCTGAGACTTGGACCCTGAAGTAATTCTCCACTTCAACAAGAGTCCTGGCCCTGACCTGGCCAGCCTGCTCTGGAGACAGCAAAGGGGAAATTCTCTCCCACCTCCCTAGGTGGGGGATATGTGTGTAATGATGCTGGGTGACTGCAGAGCGAGCTTTCAGGAGATTTGGTCTGGACAGAGATGCCCTGGAGTAAAGCTGTGTTGGGCAGTGGCGTCTGGACGGTCCTGTCCAAGGTGTAAGACTCTGAGGAGGATGGTTTGTGGTTGAAATAAGACTGTTGGTGCTACCTGGAGACATAGGCCCGGGAAGTAGGGGTGCTTAGGTTTTGCTCTGCTGCTGGCCCGGGGTCCCACTTGGCCACCAGCCCCAGGGTCCGGGCTACTGGCCCCACACCCGAGGCTCTGCACCCACCCTTAGCTGTGGCTCCAACCTTCACATTCTTACCCTGTCCATGACCCCCCGCCTCCCAGAACCACAGCCCTGCTCCCAGCCCCAGCTGTAGGAGGCAGTGAGGGCGTGGATAGGCATAAGAGGGGTGCGGCTCAGCACCCCACTCCAAAAACTGTTCCAGCGCCACTGCCTGGAGATCCCTCACAGCCAGGGGTGAGGGGGCACCTCTAGGGTTAGTCTGCAGCCCACCTGACCGTCTGTGGCTTGTTATGATTGTTCTCCATCCCAGGCCTCTGTTCAGCTCGCTACAGCCTGGCTCTCATCCTGCACTTCTCTCTCTTCATGGTGTATTCGCTGCGGGTCAATCTCAGTATCGCCATCGTAGCCATAACGAACTGCACCAACCTGGGCAGCCTGCCTAATATCTCCACGGACGTGTGTCCCAGTCGCTCCCACGCTCAGCCCAACAGCTCCCACCGAGAATTCGCCCAAGAAGTAAGTGTAAAGGCAGGGCCAGATCCTTTCACCAGCAACTTGGCTCTACCCCTTGGCTTTGTGCTATGGACCAACTCGGCAGCAATGAGGTGCTGTTTAGAGAGGAGCTTTGGGGCTGTATCCATTGCACACGTGCTTAAATGAAGGCGCTATTGTAATTAGGAGAGCGCTGGTCACCTGACTGGTGACAGGTCTGTGCATACAAACCATTTACCCCTTCCTGGAGGTGTCCAGGCCTGTGAGAATAGTTCTCCCTTGGGCTGGGTTTTAAAGCTGCTGCAGTGTCCCCCTCAAGGGACATGCCTCGGTTTTGTCTCCCCTTTTTGATGCAAGCACGTTCTGTCTCCTCCAGGCCCCCATGTACAACTGGAGCACTAAGACCCAGCGCGTCATCCTCAGTGCCTTCTTCTATGGCTACCTCTTCACCCAGCTCCTCGGCGGATACTGGTCAGGAATGTTTGGAGGGAAGCTAGTGTTGGGCTGCGGGCTGCTCTCGACCTCGGCACTCACCCTTCTCGCGCCGTTGGCAGCTAGCCTGGGAGCAGTGTACCTCATTGGGCTGCAGGCAGTGCTGGGCATGGCAGAGGTAGGGCCTTCCCTTTCAAGCTTGTGACTCTCAGCGGCTTGTGGGTTTATGTGTGCCGCACCCTCTGGGTGCATGGCATTGCAGAAGAAGTTAACAAGTCAGGACTCCGCCCCAAAGAGCTTACAAGCAAGAGATGATGACAAACCAAAGTAGGGGGAAATGGTGGAGCAAGGGTCCTAGCAGTGAAAGATCATGAGGTCTGCTAATACTTTCCCCAGGTATTGCTCTCAGAGCTCCCACTCCCCTCTGTGCTCACGCACTCCTGTGTTTTCCTTGGCAGGGGGTAATATTTCCAGCCCAATACACGCTTTGGGCAAAATGGGCTCCCCCCTTGGAATGCAGCAGGCTCATGAACCTCACTGGAGCTGGTAAGGGATAGTGACGCTCTTCGCTGCCAAACCAACTTTCCCTGTAGTCCCAGCCCCCCACCCTCCTGTGTAAAGGAGAGCTCTCCTGATGCCGGCTTTTCTTCTGCCACACTCCAGACAAGCGGCTCCACTTACAAGCTGGAGAAACTTTGAGGTTCTAGACCAAAGGTCCTTCGTGAAGAAACGTTGGCTGCACATCCCTCTCTACTGCTATATCTCCCTTTCCTACACAGTATTCCACTCTCCTCCTCCTTTATCTCCTCTTCCTTTATCCTCTCTACCTTCTTCTCCACCCTGTCTTCTCAGTTCTGGCTTGATAGGGCAGGAAGAGTTACTATAGGATAGTGTGGGGTGAGCACTGGGAAGCCCAGGTCATCTTCTGTGGCCACCACTGTATCACCCCCTCGCTCTGAACTCCTCTTCATCTGCTCCTAAGGATGCACTTTTGGGACCTTCATCACCTTCCCTGCGGCTAGGATCATCTGCCAGTACCTAGGGTGGCCTTATATCTTCTTCATCTTCAGTGAGTAGCTGTGGTTTCCATTGTAGCAGATTCATTGGCAAGTTAAGCCACACAAGAGCGAAGCATATGAAAGTTTTCTCAATGCGAGGAGTCGGGGCTCTCAATCCAGTTCCTAATATAGAAATATCCCCCTTCAGAGAGACCACCATCGCTATCAGCATCTCCAGCCAGAAGGGCTGGACTTCTCTCTTTCTCCTTCAGCTCATGGTGGAGGTCTGTTGGCTGGGTGGTGTGGAGAAGGCTCATGTTGCTGCTACCCGAGTTGTGTCTACTCTATGGATGAGAGCTCTCAGGGCTGTCGGGCTGGCATCTTTCATTTTAAACAATAAGAGTAGAGGCATCAATAAGGTACAAAAATGTTAGTCGGCAGAGCCCCTCAAGCTGCCTTGAACAGGAAGGAGTGTTCCACCACCTCAGTGGTCTCTGCTCTCTGTCTATGGTGTTTGCAATGCACCATCACTGTCATATTGAGGGGTCTGTGGCTGGGCAGATTTCCCACTCCCCCCTCAACACAGCACATAAATATAGAGGGGCAGTGCCCCAAATTCACACCCTGTCCAGTACTTCTTTCATTTTCACACTAAGGAAAGCCAGCCATGAACTACAGCCTGAGCTGTTTGGTGTTAAGGCAAAAACTCCTGCCTCAACTGTCTAATTCCTCCTTCCCCCAAGAGGTGGAAAACAAACCCTTTTATACCGTGGATTGACATTAAAGGGCCCCACCTGGTCTGTCTGCCAGCATGAGTCAGCAGAACAAACCTGCCCCTCCCTTCAAGACCTTCACACCTAAGTCTGTCACAGAGCTGCAGTGTCTTGCCTGCCCATCTCTGTTGGTATCTACCTGCCTGTGCTGCCATAAGATCCGAGACAGGAGCTATTGAACTGTTCCCCTTCTCCATAGGTGGCATTGGCTGCGTTTGATGTGTGTTCTGGTTCCTTCTTGTCTATGAAGATCCTGCACATCACCCTCGTATTAGTGCTGGCGAGAAGGAGTACGTTGTGTCATCACTGGCCAACCAGGTTCTTTGAAAGCCTTTTAACTCTGACCTAGTTTTCCCTGTATTCCCACCTTTGAACAGAGCTTGGGACAATGGGACCGTCTCCAAGTGAGCCCGTCTTCAGGGTTCCGCTGGGTGTGTTATTTACAGAGCCGTGCAAATGTCTGTGACAGAAGAGGGCCCTACGCCACGGAGCTTACAGATTAGTTCAGACACAAACATAAAGGATACATCAGAGAAGAGATCAATGGGAATGGACCAAAGTCAGGGCCAGGGAGGAGATTGGCCTGCCTGTGGTTCATGAAACGTGTATTTTAAGGAGGAATTTTTCAAAGCCAAAGGAAGTCTCTTGGCATATGAACTGGGGGAGGCAGCTCCATGTGATGGGAAACTGGAAGCCATGTGGGAGGAGATGGAGCTTGGGAGAAACAGAAGGAGCAGTGGGAGGAGTCAGAGGCAATAGGAGATGTAGGCCGGGGCTGGATTGTGTGGGAAGTCTGAGGTAAGGGCAAGGAGCTTGAATTTGAGGCAGAGGGGTCTGAGGAGGAGGGTGATGGTAAGAACTATAGGAGGAAGGTTCCCTAAGCCGTGGTGTTTTGGACTGAGTGCCAGAGTGCGCCCTGGAAGGGGAGGCTGCACAGGTGAGCTGAGAGATGCCCAAGGCATGGCTAGAGTGTCAGCTGCCGGAATGAAAAGGGAAGGTTGCATCCTTGAGGAAAAGGCACAAGGATTTGTCAGGGAGCTGGATGTGAGGGGAGAAGAGGGCAGAGAGGGTCAAGGGAGCCGTAGGATGAGCTGGATCACGAACTGTCACAGGAGGGGAATGGGTCTCAGAGGAAGGACGAGAAGTTTTAATATATTGAGCAAAATTCAGCCCTGACATTAGCCTGTACAACTCTACCGACTGCACCTGGAGCCCAGCGTTCTTACGTGAGCATGGTGCTCGGCCTGTTGGACTTGAGGTGTCTGTGGCAGGTCTGAGAAATGTCAGATATGAGAGTGCACAACTGGGAGAGTTGAGGGGTTACAGGGGGATCCAGGAGTCAACACAGAGCAGGGAGCTAAAACTCTGGGAGGAGGTGGCGAGGCCAGGGAGAGAATAGACCACCTGCCTATGGGACATTGACAGAGCCAGGAGGAAAAGGAGCCCGCAAAAGAGGCACTAACTGGTGCGGTTATTCAAGGGCAGCTCTCACGGACGCTCCCTTCCACTCCTGGCCGTGATGAAATCACTGCCTCTTTGGGCCATCGCAGTCACCTATTTCTGCACTGACTGGCTGTTCTACATGCTGCTGATGTCAATGCCGATGTACATGAACGACGTGCTCCACTTTGACATCAGAGAGGTGAGCTCTGCCGTGGTGCCCCATCGCTCACCGCCGGGCCGGTCTGTCTCCTGAATGGGGACATCCACAGGGGTAAAGGTTAATGCTAACCAATTCCAGAAGGCCTCTTAAACCTCAGGCTTCAGGACTTAGGCCAGTTTCTGACTGCTAGGGGTGGGGAGGTTCCTTTCACGTTCCTCCAAAGCAGCTGGTTGGTGCTAGCCGCTGTCAGAGACAGGATACGGGGCTAGATGAACCTCAGGTCCAATCCAGTCTGGCAGTCCCTACGATCCTGACATTTCCAGCCCCCCTCAGCACATCCAGCCAGATCTGGTGTTGGTGGGGTCCCTCTCGCTGCTCTGTGCAGAATGGCGAGTCTCACCCTTCACTGTACAGAATGGGCTTCTCTCTGCACTTCCTTACATGGGGAACTGGCTGGGTACCATCGTGTCGGGGCTGCTGGCAGACTTCCTCCTGTCCAAGCACGTGTTCAACACAGCAACGGTTCGGAAGCTCTTCTCGGTGCTCGGTAAGGACAGATGCCTCCTGCCTCCAGGTTCTTTCAACAAACCTTCGCCTGGTCAGCCACATAACCCACGTCCCCTTCTCTCTCTAGGGATGATGCTCCCAGCCGTCTCCCGGGTGGCCGTGTCCTACGTCGGCTGCGATTACACAGCAGCCGTGGTCTTTCTGACGTTGTCCATGACTGTAATCAGCATGTGCGGGGCCGGCTTCTACATTAACCAGATCGACATTGCTCCCAGCTGAGACCACCAGACCTTTCTTCTATCTCCTGCTCCGATTGGCTCCAGGACCCAGCATGTAGGGCCATATCATGTCCATCACCTCAGCCCTCAGCTACTTCAGCTGCCTTTTGCTTCTTCTCTCCTGGATCTTCTGCAGCTGGTGGCATCTGAAGCCAGACAGGCAATACCAAGGCACAGAAGAGCAGGCTCAGAGCCAATTACAGCAGTGGGTAAAGGCTCTTACTGTCTGTCAAGAGGGCAGGCAGTGACCATGATGAGAAGCCACTGCTAGCTGGTGGACTCCGTTACATGTGTAACAAGTTTATTCCGGTGGCACCTGCTCTCTTTGAAGCTCTCCAGGAGGTTGGGGGAGAGGGAATTGAAACTTAATTTTCTCTCTTCTTGCAAGTCCCTCTTTGCCTTGCTCAGGAGATTTTCTCTTCCCTTCTCCCCAGATACGCTGGGTTTCCGCTGGGAGTCACAAACATCTTTGGAACAGTCTTAGGAATAATTGCTCCCACTGCAGTTGGATTCCTCACCAGCCAGGTAATTCAGGGCTTCTCTGGATGGCTGTATTGGAGGCTCTTTCTCCTACCACAAAAATATTCAGAAAAGAAAGTGGAGCTGAATAGAGCAAATTGGCCCAAGAATGGTTTCTGTGCACTGAATCAAAACATACCCCTGGCTAAGCTCTTGAAACCCCAGGAGACTGGCTTCAGGTGGGGACTAACAACTCACATGTGCTAGGCAGCATCCACATTGCCAAATGTGTCCAACAAGTATCTAAGTCGTGGAGAAGAAGCTCTTATGATCCAAGAAGTAGGGACTCCTCCCATCATGGGCTTCCAACCTGGATCTACTTACAGATGGCAGGGGGGCGGGAGACTGCTGGAGAATGGAACAATAGGGACAGCTTGATACCAGTGATGACAGAGCTGCTTGAATTCAGCGTAGCAAGCAAGGAATTCCCAAGCAGAATCTGAGGAGTTACATCTACAGCTAGACAGAGAACTGGTACAGCAAGTCTTTAGCTGAATGAAAGCCTCAAGTGTTCTCCTGTGGCAATGAGAGGGAACGGAGATACTAATTACCTCTTGTTTGGTACCTCCCCAAACTGGCTGGAGGAATGTCTTCTTCGTGTCAGCGGCCCTCAATCTCTTTGGCCTGCTGTTCTATGTAACCTTTGGCAGTGGAACTATCCAGGACTGGGCTAGAGAGGACACTGCTCTCCAATGAAATGCCAAGGCACGCTGCCAGGAGAAGAATATGTAACCAAGGCAGGAGGTGGAAAACAGCCTAGTGAACATAGATTAGTCAAGTAATCCCACTTCTCATTCCAGCACTGGACACCCAAATAACAGGAGCAATTTGTTTTCCCAACCTGCCTACCCAGCACTTGAATTCTGGGCCCTTTTCTCACGTCCTTCCTCAGCCTTCGCTTGTCCCAAAGCACCATTGAAATGCATGTGTGCACAATAAATTTGGGAGGTAGTATGTCCTAGTGGATAAATCAGTGGCTTGCAGATCAGACCTAGGTTCTGTTCTCAGCTCTGCCTCTGGCCTGCTGAGTGATCTTGGGGAAGTTACTGTCCCTCTCTGTGCCTCAGTTACTCCCATCTGTAAAATGGGGCTAATGACACTACCCTCCTCTGTAGAGTGCTTTGAGATCAGTTGATGAAAAGTGCTGGGTATCATTAGGCATGATGATTATGCTCACTGTAATTGGTATATATGGGCGCCTGAGTTCCAGCCTAGGGGAGGGTGAAGGCTTTGGCTTCAGGCTCTGGCCAGGTTAATAGGGAATGTACAGAAATGAAGTATTTTAGAGTGTGACTAGTCATAATGGGCCATCCAGCGGAAGAGGTGGAGTTGAGGAGCGTTCATGTATTTGACCACAAATTAGATGGTCCTCTGCAATCTAGCAGGCCCTGGCTAAGGACATTATGCAGTACTGGAATAACAGCTGCTAGGTCCTTGTTCAGTGATTATACCAGCTGGGCTTGTCCAGCCAATCTGTAACAGCTACAAGTGGTTGTAGCAGGGGGAATGCCCCTTTAAGGGTTCGGGGATGGGGGGCAAGTCAGCCCTCTTCAGTTCTAGGTGTGGGAGGGACTTAAAAGGAGGAAAGCCTAGCAGCTGATCTCTGGGACTGACTGGGGCCTGCCAGAGGCCCTTAGCTGGAAGGTGGACCAGGAGCTGGGGCTAGACTGGCTGTTCCTGCTGGGACCCCACCTATAAAAAGCCAAATATTCTTTTGCTGTTTTTTTTTGATGAAGCCAAAGGGGCTTGGTAGGAAGGCCGGGTCACATCTACAGCAGGAGCAGGCCAAAGACCTTGTGGGGAAATCAAGGCAAAGTCATGCCCCACTACCTCAGGAGGGGTGCTCTGCAATGGTGAGTCTTGTCCAGGGGACTCTTATGTGTTTATAGTAGGAGCCTGTCTTCTGCTAAATGAAGCACTCCTGGATTAGCTGCCTACATTTTGCAGTGGATAAGGGGAGGGGAGGGGGGAGGCAGAAATGTTGATAACCCTGCCCCTAGAAGGGAGAATACATGACAGTGTGTCAAAAGGTCAGGCCTAGCTCATTTAGCTGATCGCTGCAGAAAACGAGTATCTCGTTTACCCGTGCCTTACTCTGAGAACACTGCCTCATACACTGCCTTTAGACCTGGTCTGAAGCTTTATCTCTGCTTTTTCTAGACTTGCTTAGCCCAGCGCAGTTGAGTGATGGCTTGTAGCAAAAGCTGCGGTTTAAGATTCATCGGGAAGTTATAATTAGATTGGCGCTGGGGTAAACGACCGAATTTCCCTTTTCAAACGAGCTGCTTTTGGTTTTTGAAACCAAGTAGGGAATGTCAATTTAAAAAAAATAAAAACCAGAAGAGAATGCAAAGGCTTCACTTGTTCCCCTCCATGGAGGCATTTGAGTAGGTGTCTAGGCTGCTCAGGGCATGAGTGAGCTTGGAGGTTTCTTCTAGTTTTACAATCCCTTTGCTGGAGTTCCAGCCAAATGTAGGTTTAGCCCTCTGGCTTGGAATTCTGACTTCTAGTTTCTGTAGTTCGGACGTGAGCTCTGGAAATAAAGTTCAGATTTTATTTATACCAGAAATGGTTAGACAGATTGTCGTGGAAATGTTTTATTCACACCAAAAAGGTCAGGAAACCCCACACGTCCAGCCCAAACCCCAGCGTGAAAGTCCCATTCCCCCTGGATGCTCTTCCAGTGTGTTGGTTTTTTACTACTCGTGAGCCAGTCCTGGATAAGCGAGGCCAGACACTGAGCTGTGATCAGACAGCTTTGGGCACTCGCTGTTATTGGTACCTCTGAGCAAGCTGGCAAGTGGAGAAGTAGCAGGAGAATTCACTTCTTCGTAGCCTTCGCTGCCGACTTTGTGACCTTGGCAGGATCACCAGCCTTCTTGACAGCCCTGTCTGCCTCACGTCCTGAACAGTAAAGCGACCTGCCAGAAGAGGAACGCCGTTAGACTGGACGGGCGTTCTATGTCATGCACAGCAGGGTTTGGAATAACAGCTTGAAGTAAGTGTTTTGCTATCCATGCTATGGAAACTTTGAGGCTTGAGGGGGCCATCTGAAAAGCTATTTGCAGAAGTAGATGGAGAAATGATTCCTTACTGCAGTGTTTCCCAAACTTGGGACGTTGCTTGTGTAGGAAAAGCCCCTGGCAGGTCCGGCCGATCGTGGCTCCCACTGGCCGCGGTTTGCTGCTCTAGGCCAGTGGGAGCTGCTGGAAGCAATGTGGGCCGAGGGACGTACTGGCCGCCGCTTCCAGCAGCTCCCATTGGCCTGGAGCAGCGAAACCTGCGGACACAGCAAGTAAACAAACCGGGCCGGCCCGCCAGGGGCTTTCCCTACACAAGCAGTGTCCCTAGTTTAGGAAACACTGCCTGACTAGTTACCTTCCCCCTGCACTAGAAACAGGAAATCTTTGCATTCCTACAGCTACATACTAGTATTAAAGTCTTTAAAAAGAGAAAATGATCAAGAGATTTTTACCAAGAGGTGAGTACGCTGAGAAACTCTCCACACACGTGGGTTTGCCAGGAGTCATCGGAACGAAGGCAGCATCTCCAGACTTGGAGTTATAGTCACATCATGATTGAGTTGTGGTTAAATTCATATTTCAGTGCCATCCTCCAAATGGGGATGTGGCTGCATCCAGCCCTCCCTGCTCTTCTGCACTGAGAGGACCTGAGCCTTCTCCAGATCTTTATTCGTGCAAATAGTCCGTTGGCTTCCTGGGATCGGGATAGTGCCTGGACACTGGATCTAATTGTTGTTGTTGTAGGATGTATTGGGTACATGAGCCCACAGTGTGGGAGGACCACATTTATGTTTAAATAAAATAAACAAGTAGTAAAAATCAGGATCATCTTGTTTGTTTTAAATCCCTTTCCCCTGATCTTGGATAGGGCCTCTAGCTGCCACCTTAAAACCAACAACAGATCTAGGATCATGGGAGAAATAACTGCCTGGGCGATTGGGAATGGAGATTGACATTGTGCATAGAAATGTCTAAGGATTCGGGGTTTCCCTGTGGGGCTCTGGGGTCCCCTTGGTGCTTGCAGAATTGAAGTTTAATTCGGGAAAGAAGGATTTCTCCCCCTTGGAGCTGCGAAGGTCCCCTCAGCCTGTAACTATAGCTGAGTTTGCTGGCAGCAGAGAAGGAAACAATTGCACCTTTTAAATGATGCTGTTGAGGTTTGAGTTCACGCCCCATTGACGTGAACAGCCCCACTCACCTCAATGGGGCATGACTGCAAAGAGCCCCATTTCAACAGTTAACCCTTTCACACTGCTGATCACCTGGGCCTGGCTGGAGCAGCCAGCTAATGTGTTTCTCCAGGGCAGGGGCTTGCTCCATGTGCAGGGCTGCAAGGGGTAAATGTATAAATCCTTGGCTGGTGTGAGATGTGTGATTTTGGGAGACAATAGTACAGAAGTGTGTGTCTGTCTGTCGCCCCCACCAGCACCACCCACACACTCACACTCACTCTCTCTCTCCAGGGTGACTGGCTGTCACAGGGAACTGAACCATCCCTGATAGAATAAATGTCCTGATTGCCAGCCAGTGTACAAATACTGGCCAATTTCCACCCCCCTTGGCCCCAGTTCCACCACCTGCAGGAGATCAGAACTGTCTCTGAACTCCAGGGCTTGGCCCATCTCTATACAACACAATGGAAAATAGTAGGTATGCAAATTTCCCCCCAAGCCCTCTTTCACTTGGTTCTGCCAATGCCCCTCCATTCCTGACCTAAAGACTCCTGCCCCACGTTCAGCTATGCAACTCATTTCTGGCCTTCAGCACCCAGCTCTTCCAATACCCCCCATCCTGATCTGTACCACTTCTGCAGTCTGACCCCTCCCATCTTCTGCTACTGCACCACCAATCCCACCCTCTAGCACATACTGCTGTCTCAATCCTTGTTCTGTGTACATGGCTTTGACAGGAGAGCCAGCAAGTCAGACCTCTAGGAGCAGCTGGAGCCAGGGCCACTGGGACCAACCCCCTTGTGCTTTGTGCAACACCTGTGTTTTCAGGAGGCATTTGTAAAAGCCAGTGGAGGTCCAGTTGGTATGGGAGACACAGGAGACAACTGTGGGTGTTAGATTGTGGTGTGAGACAGTCCCCACTAATCCTGTACAGAAATGATGGTCTTGAGGCAAAATATTATTGGGTGGAATTCTCTGGCCTGTGTACACAGGAGGTCAAACTAGATGATCGCAATTGTCCCTTCTGGCCTGGGTCTAGGTATCTACAATCCCTAGATCAGGCAGTGTAGAGGGACAATATACCCCCCAAACCATGCTGCTGCATGAAGGGATTGCTTCAAAAATACCTTTCACATTTTAAAGAGGCAGAGAATTAAATACCAGCCTGAGTGACACTGCCTTGTGCCTCAGCACTTCAGAGACTTACCCCTGGGCTGGAGACCATGCAGAGCCATCAGGAGCAGGTCCTTTCTACACCCTGATGCTATGCTCCAACTGAGAAAAGCTGCAGGATTATCCCCTCCCATCTCACTAGAGAGGAGGGTGGTTGTGACCCCCTGAAAGCTGCTCGTCACCCCCCATTTGAGAACTCAGGCCCCTAAATGAAAGGGGTGACGATTATACCCTGTAACCCCTGCAAGGCTAGTAACAGTCCTTCCAGAGTCATGGGTGCTGGAAGAAGACAAATGGCCTCTGGATGGGGGCAGGAGGGATTCTTACCCCAATTGCTCCTCCCCCGCTGTGAGAAATTAGTTTTAGAAAGAGGAGGGATGGCAGTTAGCCAGGCACTCGGCTCTGAGAGGGCCCTGTACAGCTTAATGGGGTGAAAATCATAAATACCTGCAGCGCTGCACTATCTGAAGCCGAGTGCTTAAAATTAACTGTCCCTTGAGCCCCCCTGCTTGTCTAGCCCCTCTGCTGCCACAGAAATGGTCAGCTGGCCAGTTCGCCCTCCAGTGAGGAATAGCCTCTCTCAGTGGTGTCCTAGTACACGTGGACTTTTAGCTGGGAACAGAGTCAAGCCAAGGGCCAAGATTTTCAAGTGACTCCAGAGGCTGCGTGTCCTACTGGAGACACGGGAAAGGAGCCGGATTTTCAGCACTTTCTGAAAGTCCGTCCCCTTTGACTTGAGCCAACTTAAGCACTCAGAAAACAGAGGCCCCCACTCAGGCTCCCACAGTCACTTTGGATGATCTTAGCCAAAAAGTTTATGTTCAAAGAGCACAGGCCACTGACCTGCAGCATTGGAGGAACTGCCAATGCCTTGCCATGCCAACAGACTGACTGGCATTCCTAGAGGGAAGCTAAGAGCGTCTGTATCCCAGCCCTCTACCAACTCCCTTCCTGGAACAGCAGGGCTAGAAACTTTAGGTAACAGCACTGCATTCGCCACTCATGGTGTTAGGCCTGACCCCACTAGGAATCATAATTGAAGCTTGAGGGGTTTTTTATACAGCTATTTAACTATACCTGTTAGTATAGCTCACTGACAGAGCGTGTTAGGTTTCCAGAGTAAGTCACTAAAACTTAACTCTTTCCTTCATAGTAGACTAACCTCTTTCCTCTAAGGTTGTCACCATGTAAACTCTGCCTCCCTCTTTTCAGAGAGGCTCAATCTTGGTCACTGCTGTAGCCTGACTGCCACACCTTACCTGTGATTCATTTCTCGGGGGAAGTTAGAGGCGCTTTTATAATGCTTGAGAGGCTATGGAATAGGTACGAGTTGGAGAAACAGGTTTGTTCTCAGAGAGCTAACAGGCACATTTAACATCTCACTGAAGAGTTTTGACATCTGCCACCCACCCTCTGTCAGTTTAGCCTTACATCTTTAACGCTTATTAGAGTGGCTAAGGGCTAATCAAGAATGGGGCCCTCCTGGGCCAGTTAGAGATCAAACATAGTAGACAGCCCCTGTCCCAGGATGTTGACAGGCCAAGTTCCAGGCTCCCTGCTTAAGAGGTTGTGAATTGTGTTGCATCTTTAAAATGGACTAGAACAGATTAGACTACAAAGCAGCCCTGGCAGTTGGTTGTCCACCATCTGGTTGATACAAGAACCAGATGCTTTGAAGACAAGCATAGTGCTTACTCCCTACATTATACTCTACATGCAGAGAGTATAATGCATAAAACGTCTGTTAGTCTATAAGGTGCCACAGGATTCTTTGCTGCTTTTACATGCAGAGAGTGACTCCCAGCTGAATTAGACCAAACCACTGAAGCAGAAATCATCATTTATTCACACCACCAGTGAGCAAGTCAAGGGAAAAATAAAACCCACATGTGCAGCCCAATAAATGAGAAAAAGACTCCGCTCATCTTCCTTTCCTTCGGAAGCTCTTCCAGTGTGTCTTACTGCTCAGGCGCCAGTCCTGGATAAGTGAGTCCAGACATTGATCTGCGATTGTGGGGGGCTGGGAACCCACTGTTGGTGCCTCTGAGCATGCTGGCACATGGTGACCTTGGAGGAGAATTCACTTCTTACTGGCCTTCACTGCTGACTTGGTGACCTTGGCAGTTCCACCAGCTTTCTTCTCAACAGCCTTGATCACCCCTACAGCCACTGTCTGCCTCATGTCACGAACAGCAAAGCGACCTGCCGGAGAAGGAACACCAATTAGACAAAGACAAGGACAGAGTAGGAGACTTCCTGGATATTGGGAGGAGTTTCTATGCTAATGACTGGAGTTTGGTTTGTGGACTAATGCCTTGCAGAAGTATTTTATTACTCAAGCCAGTGAAGGGGTAGGTACACATTTACCTCCCGTTGCTATGGAGAGCAGCTATCTAAGAGCTGAATCCTAGCATTAGTTGTCTTAGATCAGAGTTGCGGTGTTAGGACATGTTCAGACAGACACTCATCAAGAGCCAGACTTGAATCAATACAAGGATTATGAAATCTTACCAAGAGGTGGGTACTCAGAGAAGCTCTCCACACACATGGGTTTGCCAGGAACCATCTGCACAATGGCAGCATCCCCAGACTTCAGTGCCTTGGGACTGTCCTCCAGCTTCTTGCCAGACCTGCGGTCGATCTTCTCCTTCAGCTCCGCAAACTTGCAGGCGATGTGAGCAGTGTGGCAATCCAGCACTGGGGAGTAGCCAGCGGCGATCTGGCCAGGGTGGTTCAGGATGATGACCTGAAGAGAAAGAAGGGGAGGGGGTGGAATTCAAAAATCAAGCGACTGGTCACATTTCAAGGAGACCGGTGGGCAGCAATAGGTATTTTACAGATCCCGAATCACTGACCTGAGAGGTGAAGCTACCAGCCTCCATGGGAGGGTCGTTCTTGCTGTCTCCAGCCACGTTCCCACGCCGGATGTCTTTCACAGAGACGTTCTTCACGTTGAACCCAACGTTGTCACCCGGCAGCGCCTCTGCCAGAGCCTCGTGGTGCATTTCCACCGACTTCACCTCCGTGGTGACATTGGCGGGGGCAAAAGTCACAACCATGCCGGCCTTCATGAAGCCAGTCTCCACGCGGCCCACTGGGACCGTTCCGATACCTGGGGAGACACGTGCTGGTCAGTTTGGTGTTAATGAGCTAAAACAAGGTTACATGGGGAGAGGAAGGAATTGGAGATGCAAAGAGCGGATGATCTCTGCTTCTTGCTTCAGCATCCTCTGTCCAGAGGCCCCATTCAGCCTTTTGGCCATTAAGGGGAAATACAGCATGGCCAAGAGAGGGCGTGACTGAGTCTCTATCCCAGACATTCAGTAGGAAGGTGTTCCTGGTCCATGTGAGCCACAGTTTAGGTGGAATTACATCACTTAAAATGGCAGCCACCATTTTACATGTTCCTTTATGGGGAGAGTTCTGTTGTCCCAGCCCTGCTGGGAAACGCTCGTCCCTACTCACCGCTGATCTTGTAGACATCCTGCAGGGGCAGGCGGAGGGGTTTGTTGATGGGGCGGGAAGGAGGGATAATGGAATCCAGGGCTTCCAGCAGTGTTGTACCAGAAACGTTGCCTTCCTTCCTCGTAATGCTCCAGCCTTTGAACCAAGGCATCTGCAAGGTATGTATGAGGGGAGAGGAGATGATTGTAATTGACAGCTCACAAGTCACCTGCAGAGCTTGGGTGAACTTGGCAGCAGGTCCCAAGCACTCCAGTTCTGACAGATTCTCTTTCCTACCCCCAAAAAAGTTTCAGCTAAGCAGAGATGCATCCCTTGTGATTTGTGAAAATGAACAAGAAACAGATCTAGGCTTAGCCTCAGGGGTGAAACTTACAGAACTTACTAGTACACCTGGAGTCCTAGGGGGTGGTCTCACCCAGAAGAGGCATGGCCTCTCAAGATTTAAAGGCCCTGGGGCACAGGCTGTGGCTGGGAGTCCCAGGGCCTTTAAATCACCCCTGGGCTCCCAGCTGCAGAGGTGGAGTTAGGCCCCAGCCCGGCTGCCAGAGCTGTGGGGGGGATTTAAAGGCCCAGGGCTCCCTGCAGCAGCCAAAGCACTGGGCCCTTTAAATCCCCGCTGTGGAAGCCAGTGCAGTCTAGGAATTTAAATGCCTTAGAATAGAATATCAGGGTTGGAAGAGACCAGCTTACGTTCACCTCTGCTTAGCCTCCATCATGTCATGAAATCCGAGCTCAAGGCAGTGAGATAACGACAGTCCAATTTAGAGAATCTCAGAGAGCCAGTGTCTTATTGCAACACGGAGCCCAGCAGTAGTAACTTTAAGCTGAACTCATTTCAGTTTACAAACACCCATTCTCTCCAGCAGTAAGCCAGTCCCCATCCCATCCCCCCAGAAGTCTCCACACCTCTCCGCTATAGGGGCCATGTAGAAACAGGTAGGCTACTCACATTGGCACTGGCCTCCAGCATGTTGTCCCCATGCCAGCCAGAGATGGGCACGAATGCCACAGAGGCTGGGTTGTAGCCAATCTTCTTGATGTAGGCGCTCACTTCCTTGGTGATCTCCTGGTAGCGCTTGCCACTGTAAGGGGGCTCCGTGGAGTCCATCTTGTTCACCCCAACGATGAGCTGCTTCACCCCCAGCGTGTAGGCCAGCAGGGCATGCTCCCGGGTCTGCCCGTTCTTAGAGATGCCAGCTTCAAATTCTCCCACGCCAGCCGCCACGATCAGCACCGCACAGTCAGCCTGGGGAGGGAAATGGGCCATGAGAACAAGTTCATAGTGGGAACAAGGGGACCGGTAGGGATGTGACAGACCTAGGTACCCTACAGATAAAGGAGAGCCTCTCCACCCCCCACTCCACTCCCCCCACAAAAAAACTGTCTCTCTCAGGAGGGACTGGCAGCCCTTCCCTGTATAGACCTAAAAGCTGCAGCACCACCCCACACCTCGAGCCCCATGCATCGAGTGGCAATATTATTCCTTGCAATGCTAAGGTCACAAGACTTGTTTGCCGTTAAATTAGGGCTTTATTGGGATGCCACAAGGCCTAGCCGCAAACCCAGTATAATCAGACTCTTCACAGGGGTTTGACTGCCCAGCCCATACCTGAGAGGTACCAGTAATCATGTTCTTGATGAAGTCTCTGTGCCCAGGGGCATCGATGATGGTGATGTAGTACTTGGTGGTCTCAAACTTCCACAGGGAGATGTCGATGGTGATCCCACGCTCCCGCTCGGCCTTCAGCTTATCCAGCACCCAGGCGTATTTGAAGGAGCCCTTGCCCATCTGCGTGGGAGGAGACAGACACTGGTTACAGCAGGGCAGGCCTGCTGCTGTTGGAAGCTGCTACTGGAGAAACAGGCACAAGCCAGGGACAATCCCTCCCAGCAAGGGGTGTGAAATGCAGGAGGGGGGGTGTAAATATTTGAAGCAGATTCCCCCCGCCTGGAAGGGGACGCCTGCCCCAGCAGAGTCTGTTCACCGCAGAGCAATATACTAGGTGCAAGTACAGGGAACCCAGAGGTAGGCGCATGGTCCCTGCTCTAGGGCAGGTGGGGGCAGGCATGGGGCAGTGTTCACCCCCCACCCCATCATAAGCTGGTTACACTGCAGCCTAGAAAAGGGCCAGATTCTCCAACCCCCACAGGGCCGAACACCTTTTGGGAGGTCAGGGAGCAAGAGGGAGGCCGCTGGGGCGATTGGGGGGGTGCAGGGGAGTCAGAAATGCCCCCACCTCAGCTGCCTCCTTCTCGAACTTCTCTATGGTTCGCTTGTCGATGCCCCCACACTTGTAGATGAGGTGCCCGGTGGTGGTGGATTTCCCCGAGTCCACGTGGCCGATCACCACGATGTTGATGTGGGTTTTCTCCTTGCCCATCGTGCCGGACGGAGCGCGAGCGGGACCTGCAGGGCAGACCGAGTTACCGCAGAGCGATTCGCGCGGAGCCACTCCGGTGTGACTCCGGAGTAACAAGCCAGCGTCACACCGGGGGGACACAGCAGAGCACACCCTGCAGCCAGACACATTGGTAGGGGCTCCGATCCCCCGGGCTAGAACCGGAGCCCAGCCCTCCCGCTTCATTCACACCAGCCAATTCGGATCGAGCGATCGCTGCCAGCCTACCCTCTCGCGAGCGGCCTTAGAGCAGTGCGGACTGGGCGCCCTCTCCCCAGCCCTGAGGGCCCCCCCAAAACCCCGTTTACCTCCAGTCACGTTGCCCTGATCCGTCTCCAAACAGCAGCCCCCAGTCCGGCCGCCCGGGGCTTTTAAAGAGCCCGCGGGGGAGGAGCCGAGCGGCCGGCCCGGGGCTGCACAAAGCGGCCTCGCCCCACCCATTGAGAGGGACTGATTCAATTAGACCCCGGTCCCTGGCCGGCCCCTGCGGCGGGGGGCACTTCCCCCCTCCCCTCCGCACGCACATAACTGGGCCCCTCCCAGCACCCCCCTTCCCCAGGCTCTGGGGGAGTCGGGCTCTGGGAGCTACACACGGGGAGGGTTTGGCAGGTGTATAACCCCCCCCATCCCCATCCACCTGGCCCTGGCAATTCCCCCCCAGCCCTGCCCTGCTCTTCCTCTGCTGCCCAACCCCATCTCTGGCTAGTCCAGCTCCTGGGAACATACACCCTCCCCACCCAGTCACAGCTCTGCCAATGCCCCCCCAGTGATGACCCCCAGTACCATTACCTCCCCGCTCCCATTACAGATGGGGAAACTGAGGCACAACGCAAGGTAATGACTTGTCTAAGGTCACCCAACAGGCTAGGGTAACAGTATCCACTAGGCAGCCCTGTCGCCACTGTGTACTGCGGTGGGCGGGGGGGAGGCTGTTGGTACAGGGACCCTGACCTTGAGGAATTCAGGCTTAAACATATTGCCCTAAATGCAAATGAGCCCAGAACACTGGGCGACGGTGTCAAAAAATCAGACTAAACCAGGGGTGGGCAACCTATGGCACGGGTGCTGAAGGCGGCACTCAAGCTGATTTTCAGTGGCACTCACACTGCCTGGTCCTGGCCACCGGTCCGCGGGACTCTGCATTTTAATTTTAAATTAAGCCTCTTAAACATTTTAAAAACCTTATTTACTTTACCTACAACAATAGTTTAGTTATATATTATAGACTTATAGAAAGAGATCTTCTAAAAACATTAAAATGTATTACTGGCACGCAAAACCTTAAATCAGAGTGAATACATGAAGACTCGGCCCAGCACTTCTGAAAGGTTACCAGCCCCTGGACTAAACCAAGAGTAAAATCTCAGAACACCGAAGAGATTCCTTTCCCCTCCTACCCAGCACATTGTGCCTCTGGAAGAATTAAAGGCAAGAAAGAGGTATTTTATTTCATTTCTTCAGCCTAGTTTCTTTTTTAGATTGTTTTTATTCCCAGAGCTGCAGTGGGGAGTGAGAGAAAAGCCTGGCTCAGGTCCTGGAAATGAGCAGATGCTGGAATATGCCCCACAACCTGAGGCTTCAGGATCTCCATGTGGAGTTTTGGGGTCTTCTCTCTGCCCCCCCGCAAATGTTTTTTGGAGAATCCAAGTTTCAATTTAAACAAAGGTCCCTTCAGCCTGTGATTGAGCCAGAGGCCTTGGAAGACACTCAGAGAAGTGTGAAATGCCCCATTCACCTCAACTGGATATGCACTTTCTCACCTAAATAGCATCATCCAGAAGTGACAGCAGAGTTAACTCCTTCCCTGCTGGTCACCTAGCTAATGTGCAGCTCCAGGGTGAGTACATTCCTGCCTAATGCATTTTTATACGGAAAGGCTGCAAGGTGCAAAGCTGTAAGTACCTGGCTGTTCGATGAGCGATTTGATTTTGGGGATCTCAGCATGGCACTGCCCCTTGCCCCTCCCCAGGGGACAGCAATGCCCCAGCTTTCTGCAGAGGAGGTTCCCCAGCCAATATTAAAACACTGTTGCCCAGTTGTTTACGCTATTAACAGGCTACCTAGCCAGTCTCCCCCACTCGCCCCCATCATCCCCCTGCTCCGAGTCCCCCTCCCCGCACACACACCCTCTTTTTGCTGGGTGGGACCTAACCTTTGGGTCAGTGGTTTGAGTCTGGCTCAGGGCAATGGCAGCCATAAGCTTTGTGGCTGTCCAGTGACTGTAGAATGGGTTCTGTGAAATGTGCCATCCGGGGGTCTCTGTACATTTCTCAGCAGACAGGGACCTGTATCACAGTTTGCCTCCTCCCTCTTCAGAGTGGCCAACGACTGAATGGGCCATGGAGAGGAAAAGATGGTCGGGTGCCTGGGATTCGGCAGATCCTGCTCTGCCACAGAACTCTTGTGTGACCTTGGGCAAGTCACGTTGTTTCTCGCTGCCTCAGTTTCCTGCCTGTGCAATGGCATAACAGCAGTTCTCAGATACTACAGAAATGGGAGCCATACGAGTGCCTAATATAGGTGGCTAGAGGCCAAGCCTGAAGTGTGGGGGAGCTTGCCTGGCCATTGCTCTGCCTGTGCTGGAGATAAACAGAGGACTTCAATTTCTGCTCCTAATTTTTACAGGGGAATATGGTAAAGGATACATGCAGGGCCTTAGTCCGTCTCCTCCCCATCTCTGACCAGGCCCCTCACTTCCCCCGCTGTCAGTGGCAATGTGGGGTGGCCATATGTCTCCTTGGGTGCAGTTAAGCTGTCTTTGCCACTGGTTCCAGAGGGCTGCACGTCTGGCCCCAGCTCTGCCTTCACTTTCAAATCAAAGAGTGGGGTTGGGTGATCTGCAGAGATGATGCCTCCGAGAGGAGAATGGCAGGGGGGCTGTGCACTGTGGTTGATGGCACTGGGATAGATGTTGGAGTGAATTCATGTCACATGGATGTTGCTCAGTGACACTTGGAGATCTCTGGCCCAAGGGGTTAAAAGCCACAGTCCTTCCTTGGCCAGTGAGTGCCTGCAAAGCGACTGCGGGCAGGGGCTGGTTCATTTTAACAAGGCTTTGTTCATGAGTGGTGGGGCAGGGTGCAGGGCTGTGAAAAGGCCCCATTTAACACACCCGAGCAAGGAACAGGCTCTGTTTGAAGCTGATCTCCCCCTCTGATGCGATTAGAGAGTTTATCAGCCCTCCTCTTGCTTCCCCTCTGCCACTAGCAACCACTCTCCCCTGTCTCTCTCAAGCAGACCACTGGAGTCTCCCTGCAATGTCTCTCTGTAATGTATAGCAATTGCCAGAGCAACTCTGTGTGTGTGTGTGTGTGTGTGTGTGTGTGTGTGTGTGTGTGTGTGTGAGAGAGAGAGAGAGAGAGAGAGAGAGAGAGAGAGAGAGAGAGACACGTAGGGAAGAGATTAATCTTCCCCCAGCAACTCCAGGCTTTGGGATACCCCCTGCAGCGCTGCTAAAGAGGACAGTGCCTTCTCCACATTTGGGGATCACTCTGTTTGTTGAGTTAGGCCTGGGAGCAGCCTCCCGGTACCGACTTGGATCTAGGCTCAGATTGCTGCTAGAATATCTCTGTATAATGAGCCAAATCTGAACCTCGTGGCACCTGGCTACAGGCCCAGATTTATGAGTATTTGGATCCAGAGCACTGGTTCTGCCCATCGTAGAGATAAAACGTTGGGATTTGGTCCCATCTTGAACAGCACTGGACCACTGGGGCTGGAGCTAGCCACGTGTCTGACATGAGCCACTGAATGGCCATGGTAACAAAATTCAGGAACTACTGAAATGCTGTATTCACACCATCAACCTATAGGGAACAAGCCCTGTGCCACAATCAATCCCCTGGTATTGCTCACAGTGGCTCCAGTTTTGACCTGTGGATGGCCAAGCTGATGTCAGTGAGGCCAGGACAGGGGTGGGCAAAGGCATTTTTATGTCAAGCATCTTAGCAAAATCATAAGAACAAAAAGGCCAGACTGGGTCAGACCAAAGGTCCATCTAGCCCAGTGTCCTGTCTTCTGACATTGGCCAGTGCCAGGTGCGCCAGAGGGAATGAACAGAACAGGTAATCGTCAAGTGATCTATCCCCTGTCACCCATTCCCAGCAATCTTCTAATAGGATATTGGTATTTCTCCATGTATTGGCTAATTGCTCTTGTATAGTCTACAGAAAGTGCCATGTGCTAGGAAAGTAAGTTTCTATCTGAAACTGGCAGGAGAGTTGAGAGTATATTTACCCACACTGGAAGTTGGCCAGGACACCAGGGTTAAAAAGAGGGGAAAGTTTTCATCCATAGATTTCAAAGCACTTTAAAAAGGAGGTCAGTATCTTTATTCCAGTGTTATGTGCAGGGAAACTGAGGCACAGAGACGCAGTGACTTGCCCAGCCAGGCCCCTCATTCTCTTTCTTTCCATATGGGATCACTGCTCCAAAACTCACAACCTCCCAGTCCAAAATGAGGCACTGTAAGTGGCAATATATCTAGCATTTGCCCCCACTTGTTTCACTTCTCATTCAAACAATGGCAATTGAGCAATTGTTTTAGTACTTTCTTAAAGGGAAGAGCACCCCCTACTGGAACACTGGCACCTCTGTGTTCATAGAAGTTTTCCTATCCATATACAGAGCACACACTTCTCTGCTGAGCTGATATAAAATCTGTGACCAGTCTAGCCAAAGGGGAAATAGCTGCAAGCTAATAGCACCTCTGGGGGCAGTTATAAGTGGTCAGTAATAAAGCAAGCCTGTTCTCTGGAGTGACACTCTGGTATGTTTCCTAACACGGCCTGGCAACTGCTTTCAGTGTTATGTGTCTGCCAACGACTATGAAAAAGTGTCTGCCTAACACAATTAGTGCTAAGGGACTAAATTTAATTTCCCTTTCTCTGTCTCTTTCACAGCTAGCCTCAGATCACACTGGGTCCTACATGAAGTAGAGGCCTTCATACTTCCTGCCAAGGTTCCATAGAACAGCAGCTGGCTGTGTTAGCAGTGTGATCTCATGCTTGGAGGAACAGTACAAACCTCAGCAAGTTAGGGCCCAGATCCTCAAAGGTATTTAGATGGCTCATGGCTGTTAGGAGTGAGGCACCTAAATACCTTTGTGAATCTGAACCAAGATGTATATGTGTTTATTGTTATTCTATAGCCTTTATTAGTTTGAGTTTATTTATGATAATGGCTAACTACTTATATATCTTTGCATATGTAGAATGGGAAAGACATGCCAAGCCGCTAAAAAGAATCCCTGGCCTGAAGTCAAAGGGCCCAGGCCTGCAGCCCACTGGCCTTGACCCTGCAAGATGCTCCACGCAAGCAGACACTCCAGCACCCCTGGGGAACAGCTTTCAGAATCAGGTTCACAGGGCTTCTCAAATAAGTAAGAACTGAAATAGGGGGCCCTCTGCATAGGCAGGCCCCTGTGAAGACCCAGTAAAGTCAATGGAGCCCTCTGGGATGCATGGATGAGTTTGCAGGATCAGGGTCTGAAGCTATTTATTACACCCCATTATTTCTCCTTCTTTCTCTATTGATTCATCTCTTTTGATTTCTTCACCTATCTGAGTCCTTAATGGCCTGTTATTATTCTGTAATATACTTTATTATTATAATTTATAGCCATAGCTATTTACTATTCTTCCTCATTTTCTCATCCTCGCTCTTTATTACTCTATATTGATGAGACCTCATTATGCATCTTTCTCTGGCTTTACAGATGAGTCCGGCTCTGTTGATTTCAGCCCTGACTCTGCTCCCATTAGCCTTTATCTCTGTTAATTAGTATTCATCCCTCTGCTGATGTGGGGCTGAAGTGAGGCCTCTCAGCCCCTCCCCAGACCCAGGGCCCCCTGCTGGCTCCCTAGCACACTGACAGTAGGGGAAGGGAGGGACTTAATCTACCTTGTTTATCCCTTCCACGTGTTTCTCTCCATGTGGTTCCAAGGGGGCGTAGCTAACCAGCTCGGAGTCAATGATTGGTGCTGGGCATTCGGAAGGGGCGTGGTTAGATTGGTACCCGCTCCCGGGCTAGGTTTAAAGGGGCTGGGAGGGGCCGCCTGAGTAGCGTAGCTGCTGTCCTCCCTGGGCTGCGAACCAGGTAAGCACCAGCCGGGTAGGGTTTGGGGTCGCTGCTGTGCTTGGGCTGGGGGTTCATAGCTGGGCTTCTCCGTGCCCAGTTGTGAGCTTCCCTGGGATCCTGGTCTTTTCCCTACTCCGTGGGCTAAAGAGGGGACATCCCCACCCTCCGGTGGGTGGGGAAGGGGAAGTACCTGCCTTGATGCCTCTGGCAGGGGGTGTTTCCTTCCCAGTAGTCAGTCTGGGCTAGGAATAGGATAACTGGCCTGACACACCTGCTCATTGACTTCCTGAGTGAGGGACTACAGCTGTTCCCTTTGCCCCTCCCCTCTATTTGTTCTACTGTACTGGCACAGCAAAGGGCTCAGCCAGGGGCCCTCCCACAAGGATGCAGGTGCTGTGAATTAGGCTGAAGGGCAGTCACAGGAGGCTACTGTTCTTGCAGGTTCACTTGCTAGAAGGCACTCCGTGCTGGCTACTTGGCAGCAGTTCAGAGGGCCTGGTTGCCGCTGGGAAGGGTGACCTGATGTTCTGACTTTTATAGGGACAGTCCTGATTTTTGGGTCTGTCTTGTATAGACTTCTATTAACACCCACCATCCTCCTCACAGACACACTGTCCTGAGTTTTCACATTTGCTGTCTGGTCACCCTACTGCTGTGGGGGGAAGAGGGGTGGTGACAGAACTTCCTCCAGGAGCTGTGTCTTGTAGCTAACATGGCGAATGCTCAGGCAGCCTGGTCAGTGACCACAAACTCCCCTAGTCTAGTTGCTTCTGGTGCCTATTTATGTGGGACCAGTGCTCTCCAAGCAACTCTGCTCACTCTCTACCTTCTCCATTCACTTAGAAACCTGGTCCCAATTAAACCTGTACTTGGCAATAAGCATACATCCTTGCTAGCTTGAGGTGGTTCTGGGTGGAACAGAGCTGAGCATGGTCCTGGGGGGAGAGGGGTTGTGTGGGGGCCAGGGAGCCTGTCTAAAGCCCTCTCTGTCATAGAAACCAGCACCATGGGGAAAGAGAAAATCCATATCAACATCGTGGTGATCGGCCATGTGGACTCTGGGAAATCGACCACCACTGGGCACCTCATCTACAAGTGTGGGGGCATTGACAAGAGAACCATTGAGAAGTTTGAGAAGGAGGCAGCTGAGGTTGGGACAATGGAGCCAAGCAGGCTGGCTCAGGAGTGCCTTTAATGCACTCTGAGGTTGTGTGGTGTTGCTGCCAGATGTGTGGCTTGGTCACTGCATAAGTTTTGACTTTTAAAGCCATGAAATCTAAACCTCTGGGGGTGGGGGAGAAGAAGGTGCCATGTGTTTGGGGCGCATTAGCACATCTGCTGCTCCAAGGCCCTGTCTACACTAAGGAAGCTTGCATCAGTGTGACTATACTGATAGGGTAACTGTCTCTAACATTCCCTTTTGCAAGTCACCCCCCCCCCCGCCCCGCACCAAATTGTACAGCTATCAATGGAATCATTGGCTGTAGACTGGGGATGGATCTGACCCCAATTGTTAATGGCAGTTCTAATAAACCCACTGGAATCCCACTTGCAAACAGCACCTCAGTTAAAGCAATCTTGTGTTGAGGGGGAGATGGGTGCTGTTCCCTAGTGACTACTTGTACCCACCCCTAAATACCTAGTGTAACTGGTGCCTCCTCCTATGCAGATGGGCAAGGGCTCCTTCAAATACGCTTGGGTGCTGGATAAGCTGAAGGCTGAGCGGGAGCGTGGGATCACCATCGACATCTCCCTGTGGAAGTTTGAGACTACCAAGTACTACATCACCATCATCGATGCCCCTGGGCACAGAGACTTCATCAAGAACATGATCACCGGCACTTCTCAGGTACAAACTGGCCCTGCTCTGGCTGAAGGTGAGAGGTACTGAAGCAGCTAGATCTGTGGCATGCTCTTATACTGTGTCCCTTCCCTACCCCAGGCTGACTGTGCGGTGCTGATCGTGGCGGCTGGCGTGGGAGAGTTTGAAGCTGGCATCTCTAAGAACGGGCAGACCCGGGAGCACGCCCTGCTGGCCTACACGCTGGGGGTGAAGCAGCTCATCGTTGGGGTGAACAAGATGGACTCCACGGAGCCCCCTTACAGTGGCAAGCGCTACCAGGAGATCACCAAGGAAGTGGGCGCCTACATTAAGAAAATTGGCTACAATCCAGCCTCTGTGGCATTCGTGCCCATCTCTGGCTGGCATGGGGACAACATGCTGGAGGCCAGCGCCAAAGTAAGTAGCATTCTTGTTTCTGCATGGCTCACGGAGGCCAGATCTGAGTGCCAGGATGGAGTGATGGGCTGGGAAAGCTGCACAGACTGCATGGGGATGGGGGAACCCCACTTTCAGCCAGGGATCTAAGTTAGGATCTGGGGGCTCACATAGCTTTATTTCTTCAGAGTACATTCAATATTAACTTCCAGACTCTATTCCTTACTGGGAGAGGCAGTTTCGAGCAGGGTGGGCACAGGTACCTCCTAGGAGACACCTGGCACTCTCAGGCCCTGCCTAGCTTGAGTCTTACATCCTGTCTGTTGTAGATGCCTTGGTTCAAAGGCTGGAAGATTACCCGGAAGGATGGGAATGCTGCAGGCACCACTCTCATGGAAGCTCTGGATTCCATTATCCCTCCTTCCCGCCCAATTAACAAGCCACTCCGTCTGCCCCTGCAGGATGTCTACAAGATTGGTGGTGAGTGTGGAAGGGAGGAGCTCACTGGGCATGGTAGCTCCTTATCTGGGCCACCCAACTGATGCCACTGTCTCTATTCACCAGGTATCGGAACGGTCCCAGTGGGCCGTGTGGAGACTGGCTTCATGAAGGCCGGCATGGTTGTGACCTTTGCCCCCACCAACATCACCACAGAGGTGAAGTCGGTGGAAATGCACCACGAGGCTCTGGCAGAGGCCCTGCCGGGTGACAACATTGGGTTCAACGTGAAGAACGTGTCTGTGAAAGACATCCGGCGTGGGAACGTGGCTGGAGACAGCAAGAACGACCCTCCCATGGAGGCTGGTAGCTTCACCTCTCAGGTCAGGGATGCAAAAACAACAGGATTTGAGTGATTAGGAGTCGGTCCTGGGTGGAAGGCTGTAGGAGGCTGTATCTCATGCTAGTCCAGTCTGCAAATAAGCACTGCTGTTTCCAAGGCTACCATATGCCTGTACAATTGCTTCCACCACTCTATTCGCATGGAGGTGTCTGCCATGGCAGCTGAGTGGAAGAGGAGACACATGGCTCTCCCAGCCTGCACAAGAGTAATTGGTGCCATGCCCTTAGGTCAAATTAGCAAGTCTGGGGCTAATGCCTTCCCCCTCTTCCTGTGAACTGAAAAAAGGGAGGTGTGGGTGGGGTGGCGGTATGTGTGGTATGTATTTCTTGCCCTTAAGTTTCTCTTCCACCCTACCCTGCCTTGCACCAGTAACCACATAACCCCTAGCTCCCCTCCTTCCCACCTCATATCCATTTCGCCACTATATCATTGGTGCCATTAGTCTTGTGCCAGCACATCTTCATGGCAAGAGGCTCCTGAGCAACAGCTTTCCCCCTGTAGCAGCTAAATAGTCCAAGAACCACCTGAAGTTAGCTAGAGCTACTACTGACCACGGCTCTCCTCTAACGCTGTTCTCTGCACGGTGGCCACCCCTAACAGACTGCTTTGGGGGAGAGACCTGGAGAAGGCCTGCTGTGACAGCTAGTCATGTTAAGAACAGTTACTGTAGGCTTCATAGCCCTAAGGTCAGAAGAGACCAATAGGATTGTCTAGTCTGACCTCCTGTGCAACACAGGCTGCAGAGTCTCACCCACCCACTCCTGCAACAAACCCCTGACCTATGTCTGAGCTACTGGAGTCCTCAAATCATGGTTTAAAGACCTTTTTTAAGGTGCAGCAAATCCTCCAGCAAGTGACCCCCCCCACCCCCATGCTGCAGAGAAGGAGGAATAAAACCCAGGGCCTCTACCAATCTGCCCTGGATGAAAATTCCTTCCTGACCCAGATATGGTGATCAGCTAAACCCTGAGCATATAGGTAAGACTTGCCAGCCAGACACCCAGGAAAGAAACTCTGGAGGGGGGGGGGAATCAAACATCCATTACAGCCCATTGACTATTAGCAGTAAATATGCCCAAAGATCAATTTAATTGCCAAAATTAGGCTATCCCATCATACCATCCCTCTAAACTTACCAAGCTTAGTCTTGAAGCCAGGGATGTCTTTTGCCCCCATTGCTCCCCTTGGAAGGCTGTTCCAGAACTTCACTCCTCTGGGGGTTAGAAACCTTCATCTAATTTCAAGTCTAAACTTCCTGATGGCCAGTTTATATCCACTTGTTCTTGTGTCCACATTGGTACTTAGCTTAAATAATTCCTCTCTCTCCCTGGTATTTATCCCTCTGATATGATTGCTGTACAAATATTCCCCCAGCTTTCTTTAGCTTAGGCTAAATAAGCTGAGCTCTGAATCTCCTTTCATAAGACAGGTTTTTCCATTCCTCAGATCATCCTAGTAGCCCTTCTCTGGACCTGTTCCAGTTTGAATTCATCATTCTCAAACATGGGAGACCACAACTGTGCACTGTATTCCAGATGAAGTGCCTTGTATAATGGTACTAACACCTCCTTATCTCTACTGGGATGCATTAGGCAAGGTATTTCCAAGACCACCTTAGCTTTTGTCTATTCCTCTCCAATTTTACTGGGTGGATTGTAACCTCTTCAGGACAGGGCCAAGCTTCTCACAGTTGAGGTTTGCTACCACTAGGCAACATGGATATTTATTCTTGCTTTCAATCTCATCTCTGGGAAGCTAGATGGTGCCTGTGACAACAGAACTAGCCTGCACAAGTAAGTGACAGAACCAGTTCATCTTAACTACACCAGATTCTAAGATGGCTTCTGAAAAGCTTAATCCTTGGGTCCCTGCATAGCCTTCCCATCAGGGCTTCCCCCAAGAACAAATGAGCAGGAGAACCTTCTGCTTCTCAGTTAGGCTTCCTAACCATCTCCTCCCATGCAGGTCATCATCCTGAACCACCCAGGCAAGATTGCAGCTGGCTACTCCCCAGTGCTGGATTGCCACACTGCTCACATCTCTTGCAAGTTTGCAGAGCTGAAGGAGAAGATTGACCGCAGGTCTGGCAAGAAGCTGGAGGACAATCCCAAGGCACTGAAGTCTGGGGATGCTGCCATTGTGCAGATGATTCCTGGCAAACCCATGTGTGTGGAGACCTTCTCAGAGTACCCACCTCTTGGTAAGACTCTAATGGACGGGGTAAAGTAGGTACTGCCCTCTAGCACTGGTACATCTGCCTTAACCAGGTAACTAACTCACTGTGATCAATGTAGATCACTAGACACTAGCAAAAGTAAGTTCCCTATTGACTTGAGCTGACCTGGGTCCTGGCTCTGCAGGGAACAATAGTAGCCAGTAAAAGTGCTGCCCTCTGACTTCATGGGAATCTGTTGGGAAAACCAGCATAACACAAGAATTAGGGGTCACCAAATGAAATTAATAGGCAGCAGGTTTAAAACAGTGTTTTGTTTGTAGGGGATTTCATTCTCCTCCCTACCCCCTTCACACAATGCAGTCAACCTGTGGAACTCCTTGCCAGAGGATCTTGTGAAGGCCAAGACTAGAACAGAGTTTTAAAACAAAACCTAGATAATATCCTAGAGGATAGGTCCATCAATGGCTATTAGCCGGATGCAGGGGTGGTGGCTCCAGCCTGATTGCCAGAAGCTAGAAATGGATCATTTGATTCCCTGTTCTGTTTATTCCCTTTGGGCCACCTGGGATTGGCTGCTGTTGGAAGACAGGATACTGAGCTAGATGGACCTTTGGTCTGACCCAGTATGGCTGTTCTTAGCACATGCCCTCCAACCTAGGCCTAAATCATCAGAGGCTAGACTAGGCCCTGCTGTAGCTGAGAATGAGCTACAGTAAAGAATTGTTGGTAAGCTGTCTCCAAAAGAGAGCACCTCATGGGCTGAACAGACAAAGGAAAACAACCACTTAATGCTCCTCTCCTCTTGCAGGTCGCTTTGCCGTTCGTGACATGAGACAGACGGTGGCTGTGGGTGTGATCAAGGGGGTAGAGAAGAAAGCCAGTGCAGCTGCCAAAGTCACAAAATCAGCTGTGAAGGCCAGTAAGAAATGAAGACTGGGCAGCAGCAAAAATCACCATCTGGACTTGTACAGCACAGATCACTGAGCCTCAGCAAAAGGCACTAGCAGAGCCATGGGTGGGATGGGTCTGCCTGACCCCTTGCACTTTAACTTTTCTAACTGTCCTCACTGAATAAACGGCCCATTTAAAAAATGACCATGGCTCTGTCTGTCTGTAATGCTTCCGCTGGAGGGTGTTCTGGGGTGATCTGACATGCCCTCTTGGCAAACAGCAGCTAGCATTGGGTGGAGAGGCCCCATAACTACAACCAGTGTGCGGGAGCAATAGATCCTATCAGCTGTCCCATGGAATAGCATTTTTCTGTCCCCGCACCACCATTCAGCAGGTAGAATGTCTTGGCTTCAGCCTTCTCACCCAGGAATACCTGGACTGCGTGGTTCCGAGTGGCAGTTTGAAGGGGGCAGTTGGTGGGTGCTGGAGCAAGCAGTAACAGGGCTCCAGTGGAGGGACATAGCATCAGATGCTCACAAGCAGGACTGATGAGAGGTACAGCAGGAGGGGAGGGAAAGCCCAAAGTGGGAGAAACCTCATCAAGAGCCCCTGAGCATCTCCTGGTATTGTGGGTTTGAATTGCTTGGAGTCCTTGATGGAGAAAGCCCTTCAGAGGTGACCACGTGCCTGTGAGGACATGTGGGGTGGAAAACTGGGGGGTGCAAGTTAGTGAGGCAGCCTCAGTGCCAGTCACTACCCACTCCAAGCTGGATGCTTAACCAGGCACCCCTAGCTAGTGCTGGGAGGGGAAGGGTCACGAAAGAGGCTGTTGCAACAGTACCTTGGCTGGTGTTGGTCACTGCACTCAATGACAAGTCAGTGCCAAAAAGCCCACACTCCAGCATCAGTTCCTTCTCAGGGGGGATTTTCCAACAGGGAGGGGTTAGCTGAAGAGTGGCCATTTGATCCTATGAGAGCTGCGTTACCTTCTATGTAGGGATCACTCTCTTCTGACAGAAGGAGGCTCTATCTACTCACCTTAACAGAAGAGGTGACATGATCAGTCTATGTATTTACTACATAGCCATTCTCTTTGCCCCCCGCTCCTTTTTATTTTATTTATTTATTTTTGGCATGAGCTCTTCAATCTAGCAGAGAGAACACCAGCCAGGAGCTGGAAGCTGAATCAAAACAAATTCAGCCTGGAAGGCGTACATCTCCAACAGTAAGGGCAGCTCTCCATTGGAGCAACTTAACCAGGGTCATGGTGGATTTATCCATTGCTGACCACTTTTAAATCAAGATCTGCTTTGGCATTAGTTTGGGGGAGGCCTCTCCTCCATGTTATATGAAGAACCTTAAAATGTGGCTTAGAGGGTGTTATGGCACCATTTTAGCCAGCAGTACTAGATCTAGAAACCACAAACCCAGTTTTTGCAGCCAGCCAGCGAGCTCTGTCCCCATTAGAAGCAGCAGAATCTTCAGAGCGAGGAAGCAGTGGAACCTAGACACTTTAGGCTCCCATGCTCCAGAGACCTCCCAGCGGCTCCGGAGCCTTAGCACCCAGAGCAGGTGGAAGGTGGAGTTGGACAAGCTCCACAGGGAAGCTGCAGGTCAGGGAATTTCCATTGGACCTGCACTGTTTGTAAATGGTCATTCAGAAACGTTCCAGGCTTCACCGTTTTTCAGTTTGATGATCTCACAGCATGCGGTGGGGTAGCTAGATGACATGGGTTACTGTCCTCCCCTCTCCCTACTCTTTAGGATTTGAGGCAGTTGGGTGGATGAGTCAGCTCTGGGATCCCAACTTAGGAGCCCCACACCTTTCCCATATTGGACTTTTAAAAGTGCAAGCATTTGGCTGACTAAGAATAGCACCTGCACTTAAACTAATTCAGCTAAAAGTTTTCCAGGCCAATGATCCTCAGGTTTCAGGGTATAAACTGCTCACCAGCTGAGGTCAGGAGGAAAGTACCTTCTGTGGTAAAATACTGTACAATAGCTGAGTCTACGGTAGGTGGGAATGGAGTGATGCTTTTTTGGAAGTATCTACTGCCAGAGACAGGGTCCTGGGTTAGATGTCCCCCACTCCCACAATATGGTAATCCCTACATTCCTGATGAATCCAGCACTATGGGAGGAGAGTGTCCTATTACCGCAAAGCCATGGACCTTCTCCTTGTCATTAGCAGTGTCCTGTAAGTGCGCTAGGCACTGCAGCCGCAATGAAGGTGGAGATCAGCCATGCCAGCATAGCTTCTCTTCTGACTGGTCTGAATTAACAGAGGTGCAGCATCTCGCAGTACAAAACACACACATCAGCCTTCCCTTAGACTGAGATAAAGGCATCCCTGACCCTGTTTACTCCAGCTGACCTCACAGATCTGATCTCGTTTTACTCCTTTTTCCCGCTCCCTCTGCTCAGCCAACTCCCACTGTTCCTTTTCGCAATCTTCCCACTGACCACACGAGAGCCTTCTCCTCGGCCTTACCCGCTGTCCAGAACTGCTTCCCCACATTTTCAACTCCACCATCACATTTCAAGTCTCCTTTCTCTTTCACTCCTTAATTTCTCTTTCCTCCAAAATCTTTTCCGACAGTTTGTAAGACTGATGCTGCACAAAACGAGGCCCAGCTCCTCCCCCTATTGGAGTTTATCAAGGGAAGAAGGATTGGGACTAAACTTGCTTTGGAGAAGCCCTAGCAGCATGGTTTGATATGGAGGAAGATGGCTGAACTGCCAGGGATCTCTCATCTCTAATGTTTCCCTTTAGGAGACCTGGGGCAGGTCTATTCCCAAGATGCCTCTGCTGATCTGAGTGAGAAACCAGGGACCTCAGCGGCAATGCGAACCTTTCAAGACTGGAAGAAAGACAACCTCAGCCAGATTAAAGACAGGGCAAAGTCCCGCCGCCTGAAACAGCTGGATGTGGCCAAAGCAGTCGATCTTCTCCATGCCTTCTTCCACCAGTTCTGTAGCTACCTGAATGAATGTCCCGAGAGACCCTACTTCAGGGACGTGAGAGAACTGACGTCGGGGAGCAGCTACAAGGTAACAAGGGGAGGGAGGGTAGGCGGTGGGGGCAGTCAGAGCCTTCTAGGGCGACAGCAGCAGGGAAAAGGGGAGGTAGGAGGTCGTTAGAGAGTTTGGATCAGGGAGGGAATGAAAGCAGGAAGGAGGGATGAGAAGTGAGAAGGGATGGGATCAAGGGAGGGAGTGGAGGAAAGGAGAAGGGGGGATTAGCCTGAAAAGAATTCAGCATCATCTCCAGTAGGAGACTTTCTACAGCTCTTGCACCCGAATGAGTTTGATGTGCTGCTGAGCCTGCAGATTCCAGATTATATTCAGTACACTGAGGTGGAGGGGTACGATGGGCTCTTCTACACCCTGACTCTGCTGAGAAAGTCACGCAGCTTTCCAGCCGCCTTCCTGCTGGAGGACGGGCAGACTGTGTCCCCAGGGAACATCATGGCTGAGTTCCAGCAGCACTTGGATCAGTTCATCAAAGTATTCTACTCAGGTGAGTGTCCCTGTGCTGGGGCTATCTGGATCCCCCCTTCCATCCTGACCTGTGACATCTCCCACTCTTCCAGGCCTGAGTCATTCTTAAAATAGCAGCAGCTGCAGCGTAGCTCAGATGGGGGCTAGGCTGAGACCCACAAGCTCATTTTCACATGTGATCTCAAGTAGGATTTGAACCCAGGTCACCAGAGGTGAAAGGCTGAAGTATTAGGCCCTTGCGGATCCTTCACACTGCACAGAGCCGAGTGAGCTGGACTCCATCTTCTGGGGAAAGCTGTGGGTTCCCCACTAGGAGTCCTTCCCTAAGGGATTTAGTTGAGTTTCTGGTGGGTTTGGTTTCTTTGGCCGACATTGATCTAAACACAAACAAGCCCCTTGATGAATTAATGCCTCTTTCTAAGCTCTCTCATTTGTCTGTCTGGTGTCTCAGTGCCTTTTCCTGGATGGCAGATGAGGCTGGAGAAGAAAAAGCAGAACAGCCCAGCGGTGCCCCTGGTGATGGTGGACAACCGAGGTGACATGTTCATGTCTATTGACCTTGTCCTTGCTCTGGAGATCTCTGGCCAATGGCCCAGTTCAGATGACAAAGGGATGGACATCAAGCAGTTGTTGGGGGAGAAGGAGCCATATCTGAGGAAGACCCTCTATTTCATTGCTAAACAGGCCCCTGGTCAAGATAACAAAGGTAACTTCCTCACCACAGCATGCTCTCCTGGGAAAGTGCTTAGGGATTGAGTTGTCGGGCTGAGGCCTGGGGAAGGGTGAGGTAGTGGGCAGAGCTGGGACAATGAACACCCCTTCAGGAGAAGGAACCCACACAGCCCACAGGGCCAATGCCCCCTCCTCTCTGCCAAAGCCGCCCCTACATTCTCTGTCCCACTATGGTAAATGCACTGGCCTTAAGCTAGTCTCCCAGAAGAAAAGCTGCAGAGAGTAAGCAGATAGTATCTCTAGCCTCTGGTGGGGTATGCAGTGCTGAGACAGGGCTTTTGTGTTCTGGAGACCTTGGTGGAGCCAATACATAACATGTACTGAGGGGAATGATGTCTTCCCCCTTTTCCCTTCAGTTCAAGTCCTCAACCTAGAGCCACCCCACAAGGGAGCAGGAGGAAGAGTGAAGAAGCCCTGGGAACCAGATAGGGATGGGGGTGAGCCAGTGGCCTGGGGCTGTTTTATGAGCTTCACAGTTAGGGGTGACTTCTCAGGCAACACTGGAACCAAAAATACATTACAAATGATCCTACTTCCACACCATCTGCACAGTGTCCTCTGCTGCCCTGGCTTCTGCCCAGCTGAGGGGGGCGTAGGCTGACACCAGGGTTGCTGTTATTTCAGAGACCTGGAAAATTTCTTTCTCTCATGTGGAAAAGGAGATTTTGAAAAGCCACATCAGCACCCGGAAGTGTCAGACGATCATGTGCCGCAGGTACGTGCATGTGGCAAACCACTGCCACACCAAGTATGTCTGCAAGGCTGGGAAGCCAGGGCTGGACCAGAGGTCTTTGTGTCCCTCGATCCGGGTTGAGACAGGTCAGACTAGCATCAGCACTGTAACTTCATGTTTTGTTGGAAATGGTTTAATTTCTTTGCCCTGGAAACTCTGACTTGAAACTGGACCCTCTTTTGTTAAGCACTTTGAGATCCTTGCATAGAAAGTGCTATGGAAATGTAAAGCATTGATTGCTATCAGCTGGGAGTCTGAGTGTCTAGAACACTGGGCTGGGAATCTGGACTCCTGGATTCTATTCCTCACTCTGCCACTGGCTCACTGTGGGGCCTTGGGCAAGTCACAGCACCAGTCTGTGCCTCAGTTTCCCCCCATCCCCATAAAATTGGGGCAATGATCCTGATTTGTGTGAAGTGCTTTGGGATCCTCAGCCAGAAGGTGCAAACGAAGTATCAAGTATTATTAATGAACTTGATGATGCATTTGAGTATATTCATTTCCCTTTAGAGCTAGCCAGGCGTGATCCATGCTCAACTTCTATCGAAAGTAAAAGACCTGAGACTTTAATAGCGTACTGAATAACAACCACCAACAACTACGGCGCTAAAAAGGTCGATACTGAAATCATTACTCTGTCACTTGCTTCAGCTGCATTACCTCCCCTCTTCTCCAAGCAGATCTCGTTAATTAGAGCCCAATCCTCCAAACACTATTACTGAGCATAATGCTTACTTTTCTGAGGAATCCCACCTGTCAAGGAGACTGCTCATGGTATGCTTGGCAGAAGCATTTGCAAGATTGGGCCCATTGATTGTCAGGTCTCTAGGGCAGGGACCTTGGGCTAGATTCTGCTCTCAGTTACCCCTGCATAAATCCAATGTTGCTCTATTTAACTTCATTCACTTACTCTGTGGGAGCAGCATTTGTCCCCTTTTTTACATTCCTGTAGGTCAAATGCCTACCACACTGTGGCCCTTAGTTGGGCAAAATTCCCACTGAGGTCACAGCCTGAATCAAAACAGAGTAAGGAGCTTGGGATTTGACCCAATAGGAACAGAAATTGCTAATGCCAAGAATGTGGCTGTCCCCTCTCTAGGCTAGAATGTTTGCAGATGCTGGAAAGTCTTTTGGGAGCCCTGAAGACAGAGCACCCCTTGGAACTGGCTACTTTGAGTTCCTACCATGCTGAGACTTCTTTCTTTCACACGCTGCTGGAATGGAAGCAGGACCAGGATGGGAACCCCTCCAGTGTTGCTCACTGTTTTGAAAGGGTCCGGGTCAATTTCATTCAGCAGGTGGCAACCGCTCATCTGCCTCATTTTTTCATTCCCAAATGCAACCTGTTTGGCCCGAAATTCTTTCCGCCTAATAACTTGAAGTTTCTACTGGCGCGCTTAAGAGAGAGGCAAAAAAAGAAGCAGTCAACCACTGTGTCTCGAAAGAAGAAGGTCGGAGCCCTTCCACTGCTGGATGCTGATATGAGCTGGCCCCTAATGATCACTGTGGGTCTGATGGTTCTGGTGTCGATTGGACTCTCCCACTTCGGGTCATAAGGATTCTGAGCGTCTACCTTTCCAGTTGTAAGGTCTGAAGGGGCCTGCTGGGATGTTAATTGTTAGTGAGGGTGGCGGGGTGGTGGTGCTAGGAGCTGTACAATCTACCACATTGCAGGACCCAGTTATAACACCGCTGTTCCTCAGACATGATAAAAACACACCCTTTAACATGTTTAAAGTGTGCGCCTGAATCAGGCACCTTTGCAGGGATCTAGCCGGGTTTAGGAGTATGGTAATAATAACACAATTCCATCCTGTCTATGCTACAAGACCAAACCATATTTTAACTGTGGTCTAACGCAGTCCTGCAACGTGGGCACTTTGGAAAGCTTAGCTACGCTCCAAATAAATCTGCTTGCTGATGAATCCAATACAGTATATTATTTTAAAACACAATAAGCAGATGTTGCTTTGTGTGTTCTGTCCTCCTGGAGGTAGGTCTTGTCTACACTTAGTGAAGACACTACCTACGCCAACGGGAAAGCTTCTCCCATCAGCGTAGGTACTCCTCCTCCCCAAGAGACGGTAGCTATATCCATAGGAGAAGCCCTCCCGTAGCACTGTCCAAATCTGGATTTCAGTTGGAATAACTGCGTTGCTCAGGGGTGTGGCTTTGTAGTGCAGACCAGGATTTACTACACCCAAAATTCATTAATAGCATTTCTCCAAGTCTCTGCCACTCCCTTTCCGGCTGCTGGTACTGTGGAATCACCAAATCTCAGAACCCAGCCTCAACAGGATTTGAAACACGAAGCTGGCATTTTATGCACTGGCCGACACTCTCTTTAGTTACTAATCACAAAAGCTGAAAAGTATTTTAGCCACCCTAATTTTTCCACTTCAGTAACAAAAATATTGCAAATGGATCCAGAACTGGTGTGTGATGTAATGTAAAGGGTTCTTTGTCAGGCTGATGTTTGGCCTCTGACCTTTTCTGGCGGGGCTGTGCTGTTATGCTCCCAGCCTGGCGCCTGTGTCACTTCTCGTGATCTGTCCTGAAGGTTTTCCTTGTAATTTCCTGAAAATGAAAAATAAAAATGGAAACAAAGGTTTGAGATGTTCCAGCCTGAGTTGCCTGGATGATGCCAAGACAACAATGATTCTCTTCTCTCCAGTAATCTACCTGTGCTTGTATCACGCCGATTGCCACTCAGTACCTGTCAAGGATTTAAAAGTAACAACAATATTCTCTCTCTTCCTGCCCAGACTGTAGGGGGAACGGCCTATGAGTTTGGAGAGTGTGTTGTGTTTAAGTTAGTGCCCATTGTGGTGGTATCTGGGCTCCTTAGAAGGCAGAAGCAGAGCCACTGGAGAGCTGTCTGAGCCTCCCATCCCCAGCGAGATCCTGTTTTCTATACCTAAAAATGATCCACGATTTGTCTAAATTCAGCAGTCAGAAATCACAAGCCCGGCAGCAGCGCAGGTGGGGGTGTCGCACTGCGGAGCACCACAGTGGGTGGTGGCCACTGTTCTGTAGCACTGGGCAACTCCAGCTTATGGCTCCCAGCTGTGCCAGGTGCAGCTAGAGTGCCAGATGTCCCAGTTTTATAGAGACAGTCCCGATATTCAGAGCTTTGTCTTAGGGCTTGTCTACATCAGAAAGTTGCAGCGCTGGTGAGGGAGTTACAGCGCTGCAACTTTGAAGGTGTACACATCTGCAGGGCATCACCAGCGCTGCAACTCCCTGTTTGCAGCGCTGGCCGTACTCCCGTTTTGTCTCGGGTGTAGAGGATCCAGCGCTGGTGATCCAGCGCTGGTAATCCAATGTAGACACTTACCAGCGCTTTTCTTGACCTCCGTGGAAGGAGGAAGCCTCTGGTAATCAAGCTGGTCTCCTTCCCCGGCTTGCTCTCTCGTTCCCGGAACCCCGAGCAAGCAGGTCTCCTTCCCTGCGGTTTGCAGGGTGGCTCCGGGAACGCGAGAGCAAACCGCGGCGAAGCTGGTCTCCTTTCCCGGTTTGCTCTCTCGTTTCCGGAACCCCGAGCAAGCAGGTCTCCTTCCCTGCGGTTTGCAGGGTGGCTCCGGGAACGCGAGAGCAAACCGCGGCGAAGCTGGTCTCCTTCCCCGGCTTGCTCTCTCGTTCCCGGAACCCCGAGCAAGCAGGTCTCCTTCCCTGCGGTTTGCAGAGTGGCTCCGGGAACGCGAGAGCAAACCGTGGCGAAGCTGGTCTCCTTTCCCGGTTTGCTCTCTCGTTCCCCGAACCGCCGAGCAAGCGGTTCTCCTTCCCTGCGGTTTGCAGGGTGGCTCCGGGAACGCGAGAGCAAACCGCGGCGAAGCTGGTCTCCTTCCCCGGCTTGCTCTCTCGTTCCCGGAACCCCCCTTGAAGCCGCCCAACAGCGCTGCAGTGTGGCCACATCTAACACCACTTGCAGCGCTGGTTGCTGTAAGTGTGGCCACTCTGCAGCGCTGGCCCTATACAGCTGTACTAATACAGCTGTAACAACCAGCGCTGCAAAATTTTAGATGTAGACATGGCCTTATATAGACGCTTACTACGCCCCACTCCCAACCAGCCCTGGGTAGAGGCTCCTGATAAGCTTAGGGGCGGAGGGGGAGCTGCTCAGAGCCAGGTGCAGGGCCGCCCTCCGGCCGCAGGGGGCAGCAGCGGCCCCTCAGCCTGGGCGTCTCTCCCGCCCGCCGCCTCTATGGAGCAGCCTACCTGGGCTGCCGAATAAGATCCCGTTCCGGAGCTCTCGCGATCTCTTCCACGCCTCCATCATGGCGGTGAGTAACGGTGGTGCAGAGGAACGTGCCGGGGGAGGCTTGTCAATCCGCCGCCATCCTCCCCCGGCCGGGGCTGGCCGGGCCGGGCGCCTACCCAGGCGGGTGGGAGAAGGTCTGTGGGTTCCCGAGGGGCCGGCGTGGGGAGGTTCCGGAGTCCCCCCCCGCTTGGGAGGCCGCTCCAGGGGCCGGGTTCCCTGGTTGGATCTGGTCCCCTGGCAGGCAGGAGGCTCATGGAGCTGCGCGGGCCCCTTTCCCGGGGGCTGGGGGGGGGGTCTCTTCCCCGGTGCCTCGCCCCATCGGGGTAAAGCCTCTTCTGCAGGGCCAGGTGCCCTGAAACCTGCTCCCTCCTTCTGCGTCCCGGACCCTGATTGCTATGGAGCAGCCCCCTGTCATACAGTGGGTACCTCAAGGGTGGGGCGCCCTGCCTCAGAGCTTGGGCCTGAACCCCCTCTGCCCCCCGTCTTCCCTCTTTGCTGGGATTGGTGCCCTTGCTTGCTCAGGCCATCCCTAGGGTTAAACCCTGACCCAGCCTGCCCACGGGCTGTGATCTGCTGCCCATCTGAATCCCTGCCCTCCCCTTTGCAGCCTTGCTGGGGGGCTCAGGGCTGCCCCATACCCCCCTTCTTTCCCTGCTTTGAACACTGACCCTGCTGTTCCAAGGCCAGCACCAGGCTCTGGGGGGTGGTTGCAGATGCACAAATGAATATGAAGTAATGGGCAGTGCCTGGTACAGAATACTGGGTATGCTTCCCTCGCCCCCTGGATCGGCGAGTGTGGGGAGCACATACAGGGTGGAAGGGTGTCAGGAAAGTGACAGCTCCCCTTGCATAGGACTTGCAGCTGTGCTGTGTGGTATGTTGTCCCTCTAAATGCCTGTACCACTTTATTACAAATTACTAGTCCTATCCCCCTCCCAGGATGCTATAGCAATGCCCACTGACTGGCACCTTGTGTGTGGTGGGTTGGGGGAGGCGTGTCTCTATCAGCTGTATGTATTTTCTCTCTACAGCAAGATCAGGGTGAGAAGGAGAACCCCATGCGTGAGCTGCGCATCCGCAAACTCTGTCTCAATATTTGTGTTGGGGAAAGTGGTGACAGACTCACCCGGGCAGCCAAAGTGCTGGAGCAGCTCACAGGCCAGACCCCTGTCTTCTCAAAGGGTAAGTCATTGCTTCAGTGGGGGGAACGGAATCATTCAGTGCGAAGTGCAGCAAGTGAGATCCCATCTTGTAACAGTTAGTGATACTTTATTAGAAGTTGGGGAAACCATTTTTGGTGCCACCGAATGGAAAAAAACAGTTTCGTCTTCTGGCTTCCGAAAGCAATGCCTTCAGACACAGTTGCTGCTTCCCCTTCTTAAAGCTTGAGTAGTAGCACCGGCTGAAGTGTGCCATCCCTAGGGTTTATCCCTCCAGGTCAGGGAAGAGGTCTGTGAGGAGGTTGGGATAGAGAAGCCTGCGTTATCAGTGCCTGTTATGTGAATAAAGGCCTTAAAACTCCAATACTGACAATCTTCCCCCTTCGACCACTGCATAAAATTTTCTGTTAAATTGTAACTTTTAATATTGCCCTTTCCTCCCCCTAAATATAATGTCAAAAACAGTGTTGGAGCTTTTTTTGCTTCAGTCCTACTAAAGCAAGAAACATGTTCCAGTCTGACTGAAAGCCATTGGAATAGCCCTGTGAGAGCAACTGATTATGTGGGTTTGTCTCCCGCAGCTCGATACACTGTCAGATCCTTTGGAATCAGGAGAAATGAAAAGATTGCTGTTCACTGCACGGTTCGTGGGGCCAAAGCAGAGGAGATTCTGGAGAAAGGGTTGAAGGTGAGAATCTTGACTGCTCAAGTTCATGCAAGCTTTTAACAAGCCACATGAACAGCTAGAAGTTAGTGTAAACAAAATAATCTGCATTTAACAACACTTTAAAGTTGATGATTTACACTGTTCCCATGTGTGGTCATTAGATTCTCCCTTGTCAAAAACCCCATAAACGCACATGGGAGCAGAAAGTTGCTTATCGAATTGCAGAATCATTTTTTTTAAACTTCAGGACTTACTGTTTCAGTGATGCTGCATCAAACTGGAATTGAAAAACTAGCCTTAAAAGAATAATTTAGTTGTGTGTTCCTCTAAGGGTATGTCTGCATTGCAGTCAGAGGTGTGACTGAAGTATCTATAGACATACCGGAGCTAGCATTGTACAAACACGCGTGCTGGAGTACCTACTGGTGCTCGGGGTTCCAGGTGGGCTTGTCACCTGGACTACTATTGTTATTCAAGCTAACTCAAAGCTAGCTTGGGTATGTCTAAAGTGCTGTAGTCACATCTCTGATTGCAGTGTAGACATATCCTGAATTTGTTAGGACAGAGTTGGTACAGGTACCTCTTCATCCTTGGAGGGCTCAGACTGTGCTCAAGGTGCAAGGTTTCAGATGGGTTCGTGAAGTCTTTGTAGACAATGTCGTTCGTGTCTGTCCATTCATTTGCAGTATTAGATATTCCAGGAAGCAGGAAACTACAGACCAGTTAGTTTAACTTCTGTGCCAGGGAAGATAATGGAGCAGGTAATCAAAGAAATCATCTGCAAACACTTGGAAGGTGGTAAGGTGATAGGGAATAGCCAGCATGGATTTGTAAAGAACAAATCGTGTCAAACTAATCTGATAGCGTTCTTTGATAGGATAACGAGCCTTGTGGATAAGGGAGAAGCGGTGGATGTGATATACCTAGACTTTAGTAAGGCATTTGATACAGTCTCGCATGATATTCTTATAGATAAGCTAGGAAAGTACAATTTAGATGGGGCTACTATAAGGTGGATGCATAACTGGCTGGATAACCGTACTCAGAGAGTAGTTGTTAATGGCTCCCAATCCTGCTGGAAAGGTATAACAAGTGGGGTTCCGCAGGGTTCTGTTTTGGGACCGGTTCTGTTCAATATCTTCATCAACGATTTAGATGTTGGCATAGAAAGTACGCTTATTAAGTTTGTGGACAATACCAAACTGGGAGGGATTGCAACTGCTTTGGAGGACAGGGTTAAAATTCAAAATGATCTGGACAAATTGGAGAAATGGTCTGAGGTAAACAGGATGAAGTTCAATAAAGATAAATGCAAAGTGCTCCACTTAGGAAGGAACAATCAGTTTCACACATACAGAATGGGAAGAGACTGTCTACAAAGGAGTATGGCAGAAAGAGATCTAGGGGTCATAGTGGACCACAAGCTTAATATGAGTCAACAGTGTGATACTGTTGCAAAAAAAGCAAACATGATTCTGGGATGCATTAACAGGTGTGTTGTAAACAAGACACGAGAAGTCATTCTTCCGCTTTACTCTGCGCTGGTTAGGCCTCAACTGGAGTATTGTGTCCAGTTCTGGGCACCACATTTCAAGAAAGATGTGGAGAAATTGGAGAGGGTCCAAAGAAGAGCAACAAGAATGATTAAAGGTCTTGAGAACATGACCTATGAAGGAAGGCTGAAGGAATTGGGTTTGTTTAGTTTGGAAAAGAGAAGACTGAGGGGACATGATAGCAGTTTTCAGGTATCTAAAAGGGTGTCATCAGGAGGAGGGAGAAAACTTGTTCACCTTAGCCTCTAATGATAGAACAAGAAGCAATGGGCTTAAACTGCAGCAAGGGAGATTTAGGTTGGACTTGAGGAAAAAGTTCCTTAACTGTCAGGGTAGTTGGACACTGGAATAGATTGCCTAGGGAAGTTGTGGAATCTTCATCTCTGGAGATCTTTAAGAGTAGGTTAGATAAATGTCTATTAGGGATGGCCTAGACAATATTTGGTCCTGCCATGAGGGCAGGGGACTGGACTCGATGACCTCTCGAGGTCCCTTCCAGTCCTAGAGTCTATGAGTCTATATTAAAAGATCTAAACTGGGCATATACAGAGTAACAATACAGATGTAGACATTTAGTGAAGTTTCTTATGATGTAGGATTTCTGCTGTTTTCTGTAACCTTTTGTAATTAATCATTACAGTTTGCACGAAGTGTCCTGCACTAACAATCTCTTCCTGACTTTAAAAGTGATCAGGGTGCTTATTAGGACTCTAGGCTTCGTTAGGCACTTACTGGCAGCTAAGAGTCTTAGCTCTGTGCGTGCAATCTGGGCAGCCCTCTGTGGCGCCACCTTTGTTGCTGTGTCTGCCAGATAAGTCAAGATGCCCAAATCTTCTGTATAAGAACCCATCAGCTCTTACCAGGAGCTGTTTGGTTCCCAAGTGGATCTTGTTGCAGCTCAGTGGAAAAAGCAGGACTCTGGAAAGACATGGAATGTAACTGGCTCTAAATGGGTTTCAGGTGCGAGAATATGAGTTGAGGAAAAACAACTTTTCAGACACTGGGAACTTTGGCTTTGGAATCCAGGAGCATATTGATCTGGGAATTAAATACGATCCCAGCATTGGCATCTATGGCCTGGACTTCTATGTGGTATGTATTCTCTACTTCCTTGTCTCTGCCAGCTTTGTCCCAATGCTAGAGAAGTCACATCTGGGTACCCCAAAATAGCAGAAAGGTATGGGCCACTGGGAGAGTAAGAACTGTCTTAAATGTCTGTATGCTGGGGTGATAAATGAGGTTTTTAACTAGATCCAGCTCTCTGCTTACAAAAAGGACACTAAACTCCTTAGGCTCAGCCAAATCAGCCAGGACATAACTTAGTAGCCAGTAGGAGAGAATGTTTTACTCTAGGTTTCATTGAGGCTAGGTGCTCTGCTTAGGAGGGTATAGAGTAGGAAGATCCACTGGCATTTAACATGAAACATGTTTGCCTAATCCTGTTTGAAGATGAGTAAAACTCACAAAGTTGCTGGTGTGCTAGAGATGGGGACGTTGGAGAGGAATAGCTGAGCTGAATTTTGCTTGATCTTCATGGTAGCTTTGCTCTTCAAACAATGTAATAAAGAGTGTCTGGCAGATCTGAAGGTGCAGCTCTCCAGGCCTGGGGATCCGTGAGAATTTAGGCAGGCTGGCTTCAAGTATCCGCTAGGCTTATATTTTGTATTCTAAAACTTGAGTTCACCTCTTGGCCTCATTGTATTGCCCATGTGCTAATATATAAAGACCAGTTCTTCCCTGAGGAGGAAGTCACTCTGGTCCCTCCGTGACTGATGCACAGTGCAGAGAACAAGGCCATCACAAACTTCACCACCTTAAATGTGATGTTCCCCTTTTCTACAGAACAGGCACCACAAGAGCGGCAGCAGTGCCAGCACATTCCTTTTGCATCACTCTCCATATATGTTTCAGCAGTGACCTAGAGGGAGCACCACTTTAGCCATGTGTTTACTGGGCGGGGATGGCGGGGGAGGTGAACTAAAGCATATTGGCATATTTAAAAACACCATTTTTCCTAGTTAAGATGAGTCCTTAGAGTGAGAAGGTAACTAAGTCTCCAGGGCTAATACTTTGGTTCCTCTGCTGAGACTGTGCCAGCGTAATGGCGTATGGGGCTTGCTGTCCACTAGGAACTGATCTCCTCAAGTCACTTCGCAGAGGTTACCGAATAGCATCACAGTGTTAACATTTGATCTCCTTTGGGACCAGTGGCCTACAGGTACAGTTGCTATTAGAGGGTCTTGCATGCTTTTTAGTGCAGACAACAAAACAAATGTCACTCCGCTGGAGAATCTTTTCTCTCTGTATGATGAGGCTTGAAAAAGATTCTTGAATTTTATCTTCAGATAATAAAAAGTGCTGTCTGTCTACTCCAGGTTCTGGGCAGGCCGGGCTTCAGCATTGCTGACAAGAAACGCAAAACTGGCTCCATTGGCGCCAAGCACAGAATTGGGAAGGAGGAGGCCATGCGTTGGTTCCAGCAGAAGGTAAGCTGCAGGCCCATTTTCATGTCCATCGGACTGTTCAGCGGCCTAGTGAGAGACCTCAAATACAGCCTGATCACTCTTGCTGATCCGGTCTGTGATCTTTTAGTGAGAAGTGCTGATGCACTCACTGAGCTGTGATGTGGGCATCTCATTAGCATAGGATTTTGAAGAGAGCAGAAGCATCTCTGAAGTGAAGGGCTTTCACTCCTTAGCTTTCCTCCTTTTGTGGTGGAAACCTGAAGCATAAAGAACTGCGCCTGGACTGCAAGAAGGCCCCTCTTAAACAAATCTGCTTATAAAGTATTTAAACAGGAGATTGTTGAAGGGTAGTCCTTGGCGCAGGTTTCACAGCAGTCTGGTGAATTCCAGAAGTAGAATACTGTTCTTCTAGTCCCTGTTCTCTAAGATGTTTTCTCTATCCACGATTTGTGTGTGTGGTGTGCGGGAGCAGCGTAGTACCTAGATCCCCAGGTAGGCAACTACAAATCTGACCCTGGGGATTGAAAATCTGCGGCAGTAGACACACTCAAAGGAAACAGCAAATTAGATGGGCTACAGTTGGGTCAGTCCCAATATCCTGATTCCCGTGGACTGCTGGTCCCATTTCCCAGGCTCTTACAGTATCAGAGTAGCAACTTCTGTGACTGCTGCTGCGAAAGAAATACGGATACAATGCTGGTGAGGAGGTGTGTTGTGCGGTGAATAGGATCTGTCCTGCTAGCTGGTCTGTATATAGTCGAGTAATACCGTTCGTTTCTTTTTTAATTGTTTAAAACAATCCTGCAAAATGAGGGTTGAAGTTCAATTTCTCGCTTACATTTCTGTGGTTGGGATAGGCCCCATGGCATGTAGACTCTGTTCCACATGACTGGGCCAAAGTTATCTAACCTTTCTAGTTCCAGGGACTAGGCCCAAGGATTCATTTAATAGATGTGACCTGCAAAGGGGAAAACTGCTTTGTTTTTTTTCCACTTGAGAAGTGTTCTGCCTTTTTATGTGAGCAGTGTTGGGTCTTCCCTGTCCTTGCTGAGGGAGTAGAACTATTATGCTTGATGTCTCCAATTGAGCAGGCAGGATTTCTAGTCACTCTCTAAATATTGTGGGTTTTGTGAGCAAAGCTTCATGTGAGTTTCAACATTCCATTGAGGTGGGAACTCTCACTGCTGTTCTAGCAAATCCAGGAAGTCTAGACATGACGCTTGTAAAGCAGCCTGAAGGCCTCTCAGAGAAACCTCTTGTGCTGTCTTTATCCACCCTAAAGAGGCAGTCAGGCTTCCAGATCCAGTTCTGTCATTGTGCAGGTCACCTTTAACTTACCCTACAACAGTGATTCTCAAACTTCACTGCACTGTGACCTCATTCTGACAACCAAAAGGACTACACAATCCCAGGAGCGGGGACCAGAGGCTGAGCAGGCAAAGCCCAAGCCCCACTGCCCTGTGCGAGAGGACCAAAACTGAAGCCCTCGGGCTTTGGCCCCAGCAAGTCTAAGCCAGCCCTGGGGACCCCATTAAAACGGGGTCACGACCCACAGTTTGAGAACCGCTGCCCTACAACATGCTGTCCTCTAATAGATTCATTCTCTCTGAGCTGTGGGCAAACAAGATCTGGTTTACAGACTATTGGGCACGTTTGGAGTGTCTCTTTGACCTGAAGCATCTAGACTATGGTAGAAGCAAGTTCAGCTATTCAGCAGAGTTGTACTTTAAAGACTGCCTGTAAGCTGTGGGCAGACTCACAGGCCAGGACTGTCTAAATGAAACCTCAACACTGGAATTCACTTCCATGTCCATTTTCTCATGACAGGTTTATTAACAAGATGCAGAAAGGTTCAGTAATGTAATATATTTGGTTATGGAGACCTCTCCCACTGTCTGCAGCTGGAAGGGGAAGAACAAACCTCCTTTCACCATCATGTAGGTCCCATTAGCCCTTTTCTAGCTGCTCTGGAGAGACCCATTCCTGAGTTTCCCTGACTCCTGGAAGATCTTCTGTCTACTGCCCCTGTTAAGAGTCATGTGGCCTTCTCTGGTTACCTGTAAGGCCACGTGCTTACCCATTCCCCTGAGATGTGTCCTGTTACTACAGCTTCCAGTGAGCTGTAACATGCTCACATGTGCCCCAAAGCCCGGTGACCTGTTTTGAACCCAGTCAGTTTAAATCATTTTCTCTGTGACGAGAGGGGACTTCCTCACCTAATTAACACTTCATATAATTGAAATTGAATCCCCCTTATTACCAGATCCCAAGCTCTTCACTTAGGCAAAACCTCCTTCCATTGAAATTTATAGGAATTTTGTGGGAGTAAGCATTTGCAGGGTCAGCCTCCTACAATGTTCCTGCCACTAAAGTCATTCCGAGAGACTAGTTTTTCCTTGTTCAGAGGTGGTTTTACTTCCTGGTTTGCTCTGCTGCCAAGTCTGGCTTGCAGTCAGAATTCTAGGCAGTCCAGTTTTTTAAAGCCTTTCATTGGAAACGCATTCCTGGGAATATATTTTTGTGCACTTAGGTTATTAAAATGAAGCTTTTTACAAAAGCTAAGTCTTTTGGGTCAAACTGATCTGACAGATCACTATTAAAGGAACTCTAAAAAACAGAAAATAAGATGGAAAGTCGATTTCCTTGTTCACTTTGCAGACTGTAAATATGGATGATTGGAATCTTACTCTAAGTCACCTCTGTGACCTGAAATAAATGGTGACTCCAGTCTCCTCCTTGGCACAGCCACAGCTCTGACTGGCCCTGATTTCTGACACTCCCTTTTCTTTCTCTTTCAGTACGATGGCATCATCCTTCCTGGCAAATGAGCAGTTCCGGTTACCAAAAATGCTAATAAAATTTTCTAACATTTAACTTCCTATTGTGCATTTTGTGCCTGGCTCCTCACCATAAGCTGCTGGAACATGAAGCTGATCAAACTGGAGAGGAGAGCAGACCCCACAGTGGTACGAATGCAGTGTGCAGCAGAGATGGCCAGTCGGTGCTGTCCTCATGGAATGGGAGTTCCTGTCCATAAGGAGCAGATGGTAGAGCCACAGTGTGAATGAAAAGAACTCCCCTCCGTTTCTGTGCTGGCCAAGAGGGGAAGCTACGGATAAAATTTAAAACCTAGTTCCATGGGCAGAGGATGGGCAACTGAACAGTGTGAAAGTAGAACTAGAGCAAGATTTGTGAAGCATTTAGGCACTGAGCTGTAGCTCCGAGTAGGGAGAAAATAAAATCTAACCTACATGATCTGATCCCCCAAGACCTCCTAGCATATGGTGAGGTTAGTGCCACTTGGGACTCTCCACCACTGGATGAAACCATGAATAGTTTCTCTGCTCATGGACCAAAACATCCATTTCAATACAAAGACAATGGAGAGACCAAATGAGACGTGGTGGATTTGCCTCAGTCCAAGACTAGTGGCAAGAACACAAGTGGTAGGGACTAAACGTGGCTGAGGCTTGATGACTGAACAACCATAATGTATTCTTAACCGGGACTCTGATTAGAGGAGCTTGTACATTCCCTATCAAGTGCTTATAAGCCCCGCAAAAGGGGTGGCTAAGAGCTTGGTCTCTCATGGAGAACCGGCATCCGATGCTGTTGGTTACCACCAAAGGGTGCTGAAAATCCAGACAAATAGCTGGAGCTTATTTCAGCTGGTCTGAGAATCCAGCATCCCTGACCTTTGCTCACCTGGTGCCCCCTTTTTTCAGTATTCTGGCACAGTCCCCAGATAAACTTTTCTATATGCTTGACAATAGAGTGATTACTCATATGGGCTTTAAAATGTAGTACAAATATTTAGGAGGAAAGAATCCTCAGTGTCTCAAATGGGTGTTTTAGCCATTTGTTTTTCTTTTCTCCAGTGTTCTGGGAATAGAACAGCTTGTCTGTACAGTAATGCATGTACCAGACAAGTTACTCCTTGAGGTGTTAATCTTTTATTCCATTTCATAGATACCGTTCTCTTCAGAACAATGCAGTTCATACAGGTAGAGTCGAACACTCCCTGATGCCTATTTGCAGCTTCTCTGCACCCGTAACAAATTCTTCTCCAGGTCTAGTGCCTCTGAAACAGTGAATAGCTCACAAATGAGGCAAATGCTTGACTCGGATGCCCGGGCTCTACTTGCTCTGTACTACTGGTAACTAATACGTTGACTTGATGCTTATCAAATACATTGGTTTGACGCCCATCAAATCCTTTGGAAGATTGTCTTTCTATGTACTATGGGAAGCATTGTCGTCAGTGTTCCAACTAGTGAACTGAACCAGTGCTGGCAGCAACAGAGTTGTGAAAGGAAAAATGTGGAGTGGCTTGTTTGATTGATAGAGAAACAAACATATGGTGAGTGGTTTAGCTGTTCTTCAACTGAAGTTACGGCTCTGGAGCTTCCACTATCCTTAAATAGCTTCATGCTTGTTAGAGTGAACTCTCCCTGAAATGATCGGTTCTTAGTGGCAATCAATGCATTTCTGAACTGAAGTGTAAATTCTACTGAAAACCCATCAGAGGCACCTGCGCCATCTGGCAGCTAGGGTTGAAAAAATGACCAAGTGCAGTTAAATTGACTATTGTGTGTGTCTATCTTGGCTGTCCCTTCCCTGACCCACACTTCCCTCTGTCACTTAATACAGCAGCACTCCCTTAAAGGGCTGGCTAGGGTTTAGGAGTGTAATGTTCATTAAACATGGTTTCAGCCTGCCTGAACAAACAAGACCAAACTTAGAATGGCTGGTGCAGAGATGTTTTGTTCGCTGCCCTATGGGTTGCATGGTTATATAGACAGGACCCAAGACTTGGGGATAGTCTACACTGAAAACTTATATCGGGGTGTGTGTGTCTCAAGAGTGTGAAAAATCTACACCCCAAGAGACAGTGAAGCTGACCTAACCCTCGCTGTAGACAGCGCTAGGTTGATAGAATTCTGTTGACCTAGTTACTCCCTCTCAGGGAGGTGGATTAACTACAGTGATGGGAGAAGCCCTCCTGTCACTGTAGCCAGTGTCTACACTGAAGAACTGCAGCTGTTCTGCTGTATCATTTTAAGTATAGACATGGAGCTTGTCTGCAGTAGAAATGCTCCAGTGGCACAGCAGCAGCAGCACTTTGGTGTAGACACAACCTAGGCTGATGGGACAGGTTCTCTGTCGGTGGAAGTAATCCACTTCCCTGAGATTCAGTAGTTAGGGCTGCAGGATGGTCCACGCCCTAGAGCGGGGCCGGGAACTAGGCATCAAGCTTGTCTCAGTGCTGCTGCCCATCACACTTTAATTACTGCTCAAGTGCTCCACTTGCATCCCACGATGGGCAGGGGCTCAAAGTGCTGCTTAATAGGAGGGTGGAAAGTTGCCTCTCTCCAGCTTACGGCTCTTCTAATGGCATTGCAGCTTTCTGGTAGGCAGCATGTCTTAATGGACTATGGGGCTGTTACAGTTCTAGTAGGGGGTGAATTCTGTGTTTTTAACTGAAATGTGACAGCTCTACCAGGGAGTTAGCACGGTACAGCCCTTTTAACTACGCCCTGCCCCCTCGTTCCCAAACACGTTTCATCCAGCAATGAAAACTTCTCGTCCATTAAATCCCACGCCCCCGTGCCATTGTCCTACCCAAATGTTTCTTCCTTTCGATTTTTAAGAATTTTCCATATTCCAGGTTCTCTGCTGTTGTGTTAGCAATGGCTGAGGCCAGGTGCAGGTTGTTAGGTCAAGGGAAGCAACCCTCAACTGCTGCCTGTGACTATAACTCGCCCTGTGTGAATATTAGGGAAACTGGACTTCCTGGTCAAGGTTTGTGTAGGTACTTGCCGCTAGATGAGGGAAAGGGTTTGTGTATCCCTGTAATTACAGGTCTGTTTACATCTGTTCTAATTATCTAGTGCCCTAGCAACTCACTTCTCTTGACACTATTAAAGAAGATAAATACATTTCCTCAGATTTAACCAGTACATGTCAAGGGTCACAGTGTTCTTTCTTAGCCTTATTTCTTCTGGTTAATGTAGAAGGGTGTAACTGCTGGAATTTTTATGAGTCTCATCATTTTTAAGTATCAGAGGGGTAGCCGTGTTAGGCTGGATCTGTAAAAAGCGACAGAGTCCTGTGGCACCTTATAGAAGTATTGGAGCATAAGCTTTTGTGGGTGAATACTTCTGTTAGTCTATAAGGTGCCACAGGACTCTGTCACTTTCATCATTTTTACTATTGTAATAGGATCTCCCTGTAAGTGACTCCAGTTTATTTGTATGTTTTCCTTTGTTGTTTGTTTTTTGTTTTATCCAGCTCTGATACAGTCTATACTTCAACCAGATTGGTGATCAAAATCCTCCTTTCCTCCCTGGTTGCTTCAGAGCCTCATGCCTTGCTTAGCACCTGTGGTTTGGAGTTAAAGTTACAGGCATTCAGAGGCACCTTAACACGCAGCCTGAAATGCAGACAGTCCATCAAACGCTTCCCTAGAGCTCAAAACTTGCCTTGATAGAACAAGGAGATTTGAGGAGACCGTGGCATGACTCCAAACTGAAATGACAGAGTTGATCCAGTGGCATTCTAACCTTAACTCTGATCCTAACAAAGCAAAAAAACTCTCTTAAAAATCACAGGTTGAAAGAAGGGGAGGAAACCCTATTTACCTTTTAGCTGTGTTAAGGGGTGACATGAGTGGCAGGGCTGCTTGCTAGGAGGAGAGGGGTAGCAATTTGCATTTCTATGGCATCTTCCAGCTGAAGATGCCAACTGCTTTCTGGGGGAGGGTTGTTCTTTCCACAATCCTCCTTTTACGGAAGGGGGAAACAGGAGGAGGAGAGTGAAGTAACTGGCCTGAAGTCACATAGTCCCAGTAGCAGTTACATTTCCTGATTGCCAGCTGTAACTACGGAACCACCTTGTCTCCTTGTTACATCCTGCAGCATGAAGGAATTAAGCCATTGCCTACAGCTAAAAGGTGCCTTGTTTTGGGGTCTCACGTCAATCTGAAATGCCACTTCCTAAAGAATTAGGTGTCTTTCCTTATCCATAATGTCGGGAATAAATTTGGTTAAACAATGACCAGATTTGGGAAACGTCTCCTGACATCAGACTAGCTACAGTGCGCCAGAACATGTTCCTGGGGAACCTGAAGCTTTAGTTGAAGCCGGTGAGGGGTGGCAGGGCTTTGCCTGCCCTGTGTTGAGTCACATATTCTGATCATTACCTGATACCATCAGTGCTGACTCATTGTCAGATCTCACTGGCTTCCCTGATTAGATGAGAAACAAAACCAGGGCGAGAATGGAAGGAATCTGGCAACCCTGGTGGTACGCATAGATAGGGACTCTATTGTTCTCTCTCTATTGTCTTGCTAGTGGTTGGGTTGCTTGTGATTGGGTTGATCTGCAGCCCACAGTGGGGAGGTGTGTGACAGAGGATGGCACCTACCCATGTCACTGAAAGGAATATGGGCTTTTCTGGCCACACTGGGATGTTCCATGTGCCACCCACCCTGCCCTGTGGTGCAGGAGAAAACTCTGCAGTGGCTTCACGGACCAGTCCATCGCAGGAGGCCAACGTCTAGCTGGGTAACACTGGGGTTAGACATTGAGGTGGTTTTGCCAGTGTTGGCCGCAGCTCTCGGCCATCGAAATGGTCAGATAAGGACCCAGCCCACCAGCCACACGTCATACCCCATCTGACTGCAGCGCAAGTGGGCTGGAGAAGAGATGGGAGGCCTCTGACTTGAGGAGGGAGGGGATCAGACGTAGAGATGAGCATAGACAATGCTTAAGCTGAACATGTTCACTGGGCTTCTTAGCTTTGAAGTGCTTCCTCCCAGTGGCGGTCAGTGTCATTTTACCCATGGTGTAGGGGGCTAGTGAGCTGCCTAAGGCCACAGAGGGCTTTCGTTTCACAGCTGGAATAAGAATTCAGATGTTTCTAGCTCCCAGGGCCCTGTGCTAGCCATTAGATTGTGTGTCAAAGATCGATAGTCACCGCCCTAACCGCTAGATCGTGCTGCTCCACAGGCTCCCCTACTGCTGTGAAACGAGCCATTGCTTAGTTCCCAGGTCTCTTGGTGCTTTCTGATCTCAGCTCCCCTGCAATCTGAGGCAAGGTTTGAACTCTGTCTGCGTCCCCAGCTGCAGGTGGAAATGCTAGCCCCCAGCTCCTCCATTAGATACTGACCACTGCCGATGCCATTGAGCTAGTCCTGGATCCTTTGCTGCTTTGGTGCGAGAGGGTCATGGTGCAGCAGGACACACCCACGGTGGCCTTGGGGAGATCCTCCTCCTCTGCCCATTCGTTCAGCTCCGGGTTGTAGCTCTGCACACACTTCTGGGATTTCTTCCCACTCTCATTCCAGCCTCCCACTAGGCAGATGCGCCCGTCAAGGATCGTTACCCTGGCTGTGCTGACCCCAGTGGGCACGGATGCCACATAGCTCCACTGGCCTGTGTCAGGATTGTAGCACTCCATGGGGATCACATCCACCCGCTCACCTCGGGGGCCCAGCTGGCTGCTCCCTAGGACGTATGCACGATCAGCCCAGGTGGCAGTGCAGTGCCAGCCCCGGGGGGTGCAGAGCCCAGCCCGGTCTCTCCAGCTGTCTGTGCTGGGCTCGTAGCTGCACACAGTGCGTGAGTAACAGTTGTTGACATAGCCCCCGGTGACTAGGATCTTGCCGTCGATGACCGTGCTGGCGTGGCAGCAGCGAGGGATCTCCATGCCGGCCTTGCTCTGCCAGCTGTTGGTGAAAGGGATGTAGCAGTCGACGGAGGCCTAGACGCCCTCTGCGTTGCGCCCGCCGATGGCGTAGAGGAGACCATTGTAGGCTCTCAGACTGAAGTGAGTCCTCTTGTGCAGCATGCTGGCCAGGTGCAGACAGGTGTTGAAGTGAGCATCATACTTGCGGAGAGAAGGAAGAGCTGTCACCTAGCCTCTGATCCCATGCTGCAGAGGGCTACTCTGAACCTGCCCTGGGGACATATGATCTCTCCTTTCTACCCCTGCTTGACAACGACAAGTTACTGATCTTCGTGCATTTCTCAAGCCACAGATCCTACATCACATCTCTGATCTTCCCCTCGTGCCCCTGCAGCGCAAAGCTGAGCACATGCTGCAAGGCAAACTGCTGCCGTGCGAACCTGAGCCCCCGCAGGCAGATGGCATTGCTGTTACTGTACCCGGAAAGCAATCCCAGGGGCAGTCTGGCAATGCCAGAAAAGCTGAATAAGATACAGGCTAGAAATAGAAAGGAGGAGACCCGACGGGTGGAATTGTGAGGCCTTTCTCCGCTTGCTGGAAAAATACATGGTGCAGGGGCCGTCCCCTCTTTTATTAACTTTTGAATGAATTCAGTGGTCGTGAATGGCCTGGGCCAGGCAGGCTCTGAACATGCTGCTTGCCCTGTGGTGTATCCCCTGTGTGTTCCTGACCTAGGCTAGCCAGCTCTCCCAATCCTGAGCCCTAAAAGCTTCTAGCACTGTATCTTGACCTATAAGAAGCCCTTCCAAGCCCATCCTTAGACCTATTCTATTCTAGAGGGGTTCTTCTGTTCTCATCCCTGCAGTATTTGAAAGCCTGTTAGTAGTCCATGAAGTGACATGATTGACATCTGTCCCGTGAGCGGGTTCTTTCTCACATTCTCTCCCTGGCAGAGGCTAGCAACTGGTCCTAACTCTGTGATGGTTTTGTGATCTGGGGACAATGTCTCAGAGGGATTAGACTGAGACCAAAAAACTTGTGTCAGGAAGTCCATCTTGAAAACAGATTTCTGGGAGGCAAAATGCTATTAACTGTGCTGGTTTTCCTTCGTAGCATCCGTGTTCTTTATTCTGAATCCTGCGTGCAAGCCCAACCCCAACTATGTGTCTTGATTTTTCAACAACATTCTCCACTTGGTGTTGCCAGGGTTACATTTCTCCTCTGTTAATAATAATCCCCGCACAGTCCCATGACATGTTTCATAAGAACTTTCCAAAAACCCAAACCCTCCACTTAAACTGTGCAACAAAGAAGAAAGACAACAAACAATAGAAATTATGCAGAGGGTGAATTTAGGGTTTTTTTTAAGCGAATTCTGCCAAACTGGGAATCAGCTACAGAATGGAAGCTGACAATTTATATATAGATTTGAGTGATCTCTAGCCAGAATAGAAAAGATAACCTTGAAGGGTCACAAAAAGGCAGAGCAATTACATGAAAGATGCTCTTGCTTTCTGGACCTGTATCATTAACTGTCTGACTAAATAACGGATCTTCTTCCTCTTTATTGGTATTATGGTAGAGCCTGGAGGCTTCAGCTGAGATCAGGGCCCCAGTTGTGCTAGGAGCTGTACATGCACATAGTAAGAGATGTTCCCTGCACCACAGAGCTAATAATCTAACTAGGTAAGACAGACAAAGGGTGGGAGGAAAAACAGAAGCAATGTGACTCTGCCAAGTCACACAGCAGATCAACGGCAGAGCTGGGGATAGATTTCAAATCTTTTGTCGCCCACTCCAGTGCCCGCTCTGCTGGTTTACACTGCTTCTCTGATGGGATAGGCCTTAATGTAGCAGTATTTCCCTCTATCTGCTCTTGGAGCTATGTGTGTATAATAGATATTTCTGATTAATTTAGCCTGTATTTTCCTCCTGCTCATTAACTCTTGTGAAAAATATCCTCAGAAAAAATGATGACAGAATATGCTGTTGCTTAATTCGTGTAATCCTGTCTGTCCCTAATGGATGGGCCCAAAGATTATAACAACCTACTACTCATGCACAGCAAAAGGACTTCTCCTTTATCTTATGTGATAGAGGCCTGCATTTGAGATCTCAGGTTCAAACCCCATTGATGATTGTGGCAGATATGTATGCAGCCACAGGCTTGTAAACTGAGTACTTATTTTTTTAAATGTACTCTCACGGGAACTGTCTTGCCTTGAGGAAATTCTTATTACCTGCACAGACTGTTGACTGCATGCTTAGCCTGGTTCCTAGCATCGTTTTGATCTTCCCCCTCCAGCCACATAGAGGAACCCATCCATCACAATGACGCACGGGTTGAAACTTTTCGCTGGCATCTCAGCCACCTTGTTCCAGTTTCCATCCGGGTCCCTGTAGCTGATCTCTCTGCTAAGAGCTTTCTCGGTCAAAGCTGGACGGCCACCAGCTGTGACTAGCACTCTTTGGCCTCCACGGATTTTGGTTCTTCTGGACTGAAGAGTATTTTGCTGGTAAGGGAGCAGATGGTAATTCATAGCCTCCACCAGCAGCCTGTGGCACTCAGGATCTTGCATCATCCATGGTACTGGTTGCACATGGTTGACCAAATCAGGAGCTGATATGGTGCCAAATCTAATGTCGCTCAGGAGGTTGGCAGCATATGTGACTCGCTTAGGGTCAAACTCGAGCCATTTCATGGCAATCTGGAAGGCAATGACCTCATTTGAGATCTGCAGACCATCATCAATCAGCAGCTCGTTCAGCTGGTCAAAGGAGAATTTCATGAACTGCTAAGTCTCAGAGAACTCCACGAAGTTTTCCTGGATGAACTTTTGGGTGGCGTCCTTGGCCTGGTTGAGGTTGTACGCCCCCGAGATGTTGGCGATATATATGCAGTCCTCTGTGTTTATTTCCTGAATGAGGAAGTCACTGCACATGTTGAGCAAAGCACGTTTTTGTAGGCGGCTGGCTGTTGAGATGGTGCTACCAGTGGTGTACAGGGAGAGATTCAGCTTACCGGTGTAGGTGTAATGATAATGGTAGTCAAGCCCAGGGAAGAGACATTGTTGAGTTCTACTCGTGGCAAGTTGGGATCTCTCTTGAGCAGGCTGTGGAAATACTCGCTGCATGAAGCCATGACAAGCTTATGGACATCAAAGGACTTGGTTTTGGTGGCAATGGTGAGGTCACAGAGGAACCACTCTTGGTGCAGTTGACTCATCTCTAACCCACTGTGAATGCTTTGGCTAGAAGGTGCTACAGCAGAGAAGTGCATAGTCTCAATAGCCAAGGCCTTTCAAGATATTTAGATGCCTAACTCCCTTTGATTTCAGTGGGATTTAGGACATAAATAGCTTTGAGGATTTGGATCTTTATTCCTGTTCTAAATTAAATGCTGGGATAGATGTTAAACACACCCTGTGGACACCGAAGGAACATTTGGAAGCCACTTTTATTCTGTGTTAGTAGTAATGAATTGGCCATCTACAGTAGAAAAACAGTGGGGTTGGGGGACTAGGTTATAACAGGGAGTGTTTTGATAAGACCAACCTGTTACCACACATTTCCTTGACTAAAGTAATTTTTAGAATGTAGGCCAAAGCAAAACAAACAAAAAAACCTCAAAACCCTGTGAATTGTTCCCAAACAAAATTTAACTTGCACACCAGTTAGAGACCCTGCGGTACCCTGGCTATTTCTGTCCAGCTCCTGCTCGGTGAGCAGAGAGACACCCATATGCTTGGGTTACAGATGTGTTACGGGACAGGAATAGCTGCAGTGTCTATGTCTCACACATGCCACAGGGCTGTTTATTACTTAGTTCTGGTCTACACTACGAGTTTAGGTTGAATTTAGCAGCGTTAGAACCCTGCGCCCATCCACACAACAAAGTCGTCATTTTCGACTTAAAGGGCTGTTAAAATCGATTTCTGTACTCTTCCCCCGATGAGGGGATTAGCGCTGAAATTGACCTTGCCGGGTCAAATTTGGGGTAGTGTGGTTGCAATTCGACGGTATTGGCCTCCGGGGGGAGCTATCCCAGAGTGCTCCATTGTGACTGCTCTGGACAGCGCTCTCAACTCTGATGCACTGGCCAGGTAGACAGGAAAATGCCCGCGAACTTTTGAATCTCATTTCCTGTTTGGCCAGCGTGGTGCAGGTGAGTGCAGATCTCATCAGCAGAGGTGACCATGATGGAGTCCCAGAATCGCAAAAGAGCTCCAGCATGGATCGAACGGGAGGTATGGAATCTGACTGCTGCATGGGGAGACGAATCCATGCTATCAGAACTCTGTTCCAAAAGACGAAATGCACAAACATTTGAAAAAATCTCAAAGGGCATGACAGACAGAGGCTATAACAGGGACCCGCAGCAGTGCCGCATGAAACGTAAGGAGCTGAGGCAAGCCTACCAAAAAAAACAGAGAAGCAAATGGTCGCACCCAGGTCAGAGCCCCGGACATGCCGCTTGTATGATGAGCTGCATGCCATTCTAGGTGGTACAGCCACTACTACCCCATCCCTGTGCTTTGACTCCGTCAATGGAGTAGCACGCAACAGGGATGCGGGTTTTGGGGAAGAGGAAGATGATAGGTCACAGCAAGGAAGCAGAGAAACCATTTTCCCTGATAGCCAGGAACTGTTTCTCAACCTGTACCTGGAGTAGGTACCCCTCGAACCCAGCCAAGGCTGCCTCCCGGACCCACCAGGCGGAGAAGGGACCTCTAGTGAGTATACCTTTGTAAATATTATACATGGTTTAAAAACAAGCATGTTTAATGATTAATTTGCCCTGGCATTGGCGGCCAATACAGCTACTGGAAAAGTCTGTTAACGTGTCTGGGGATGGAGCGGAAATCCTCCAGGGACATCTCCATGAAGCTCTCCTGGATGTACTCCCAAAGCCTTTGCAAAAGGTTTCTGGGGAGGGCAGACTTATTCTGCCCTCCACGGTAGGACACTTTACCACGCCAGGCCAATAGCATGTAGTCTGGAATCATTGTGTAACGAAGCATGGCAGCGTATGGTCCCGGTGTTTGCTGGCATTCAAACAGCATCTGTTCTTTATCTTTCTGTGTTATCCTCAGGAAAGTGATATCATTCCTGGTCACCTGGTAGAAATAGGGTGATTTTATTAAGGGGACGTTCAGGGGTGCCCGTTCCTGATGGACTGTTTGCCTGTGACTGAACAGAAATATTCCCTGCTGTTAGCCATGTGGTGGGGGGAGGGGTGAAGCGATCATCCCAGAGAATTGGGGGGGGGGGAATGTTGGGCTGCACGTTAACCCGAAAACCACAGCCCTTCCTTTTAAATGGCCAACCCATTTTAAATGGCCAACCCAATGGCTGCTTGGCATGGGAAATGAGGGCACTGCTGTTTGAAACCATTCCCACATGTTATGAAAGTTAAAGAAGCCAAAAGACTGTGTCTTACCATGGCTGCCTGCAAGCCAAATTCTGTTGCCCGGCCCTGCGTGAAAGGGCACCGACAGAAAATGAAGTAAGGATATTTTATTTTATTTTAAATCAGTAATCCCTTCTCTCAAAATGTTGCTAATTTAATCTCGGTACTGAGAGTATTACCAGGTTAACAGCAAAGATTCACCTGTAGTTGGTTAATATACTCTTCTTCCTCCTTAGGTATTTTGTTTGGATTATTTTCCTTGGTGTCTGATCAAATTGCCCATGTCACTGTCAACTAGTATTAATACCACACAGCTGTGTTTCAACGTGGTCTAATAACACAAAACAAAGATTCACCTGTAGTTGGTTAATATACTCTTCTTCCTCCTTAGGTATTTTGTTTGGATTATTTTCCTTGGTGTCTGATCAAATTGCCCATGTCACTGTCAACTAGTATTAATACCACCCAGCTGTGTTTCAACGTGGTCTAATAACACAAAACAATGTGATTTACAAAATAAACATACTTTCCTGGCAAACTATTTGGAAGCCAAAACTCCAGGTTTAATTTAAATGCCAATAAATTGTCTTGCTCCACTTTTTAAACCCACCACCACCACCACAGGGACACATTCCCTGTGCTATTCTTTGCCATCTACAGTCAAATTAAACATTTCAAATGACCCACACAAGCAAATCACTCTGTAAATATTGAACTTGAAAGGGTAAATATTGGCTTTCAGGATCCATTCAGACGAAGCTCTCTTTGCTCCTTACCTTGGTGGTAAAACGGGTTAGTCCAATGGGGACTGTGACCAGGGCAGAGGCTCTGTGCTCTGCACATCAAGAGCCGTTGAGAGACCCTCAAACTTTCCAAATGAAACATTCTACCCACCCCTCCCCCAACCCTGCTAGATTAGCTGGCTGTTCTTATCACATCAGCATTTACAGCATCCTTCTGGTGGTGACGCAGGGGCAGCTGTCCTCAGCACAGACCTGAGAGACCTGGCTAGAGTCAGGAAGAGGGGGAGCTCAGTTCCAGCCAAGTTCAGCACGACAGTGGCTGCCAGAATCTAGAGCAAATAAATTGGATGAGCTTCCAAAAAAATTCAGATTGTTCTCTAATCTGCCACCTACCACAAGTGAAAATGAGTGGCAGTGACTCCAGAAGGGACTGATCAAGGACAGAGGCCATTTGAGGACACGGGAAGGAGGAGGACAGCTCCTAAGTGGTGTGCCTCTGATTTGCACCATCTGAGAATCTGGCCCAATAATCTCCTAAACAGACAAGCAGGAATGGAATAAACAAATCACAGTTTGTGTCAGGGTGATGGACATGAACTGTGACTTGGACAATCAACATTATTATTAATTATTGTTGATAATAACAGTATCTAGGAGCCCCAGTCATGAGCTAGGATGCCTAGGGTGACCAGTCAGCAAGTATGAAAAATCAAGATGGGGGTGGGAGGTAATAGAAGCCTATATAAGAAAAAGACCCCCAAATCAGGACTGTTCCTATAAAATCGGGACATCTGGTCACCCTAAGGACGCCATGGTATGTAGTGCAAACACAGACCAAAAAGACAGCCCCTGAGCCAGAGAGGTTACAAATCTAATTAAAACTGGCTTTTGGCAACTATTTAAAAATCTGCTTTTCACACGTTTGCACCAGCCACATTTGGATGCTTGGATGCTTAAAACAAATTGGAAAAGAGGCTGAAATTTGTTTCCAGATTCGAACAGAAATTTCACAGCCCATTTTAATGCTATTTTCTTAGCTCTAGGGATGAGTATTTTATCTGTTAGAGTTTATAATGTCTGTTTGAAGCCCAGGCAGTTCTGGGTTGAAATTCAGCCCCATGATTCAGGCATGAGGCCTATGTACCACTAAAATCCTGCTTAAGCCCTGTTTTGAGACTTCAGGTTGGATTTATGCAAGGGCCTTGTCCTTTGCACAGGAGTGAATCTGACCCCCTTAAATGAATGAGATAAATGATCAACAGAATTAGAGCCCAGGGATTCTTCATAACTGTTTTCCAATGATCAGACCTTCTCTTAATCATTTGATGGTATCAAATATTGTCAAGAATATTCATACTAAGAGGTATTTATATTATTCCTCCAATGTCATTATTTTTCTCACCATATTCCACCATAACTCCCAGCTACAGCAGCGGGAACTGTATTTACCTATTGGTATGTTACATTGCCCAGTGTTTCGACTTCTGAGCAAAGATTTACCTCAATATATTCCTCTCATTGGATTATGACTCTGTTTCTTATATGGCATTCTAAATCTGGTGACAATCTAAGACAACGTAGTGGTGGATTTAGTTGTGGTCATGTATATGAACCAGAGCAAAGCAGCAGTGATAGGTGCTACGGCAGTGGCATGACAATGCTAGGCCAGCAGTGACTTTTGAGGTGAAAGACCAGGATGGTTGAAAGGCAGAAAGTATCGGCCTTCCTTTTCTGAATGCATTTCTTTTTGATCATACTTTGTGTAACTTGGACTGTCACTTGGTTGTTAAATCCAGTGTGAGGTCATTTATAACCATCTAATTTAATGTTATTGTTTGCAATATAAAGGAAGCTTGAAAACACAGTTTTTCACAGATTGTGTCCTTTTTTTCTATTTTCCATTTTTCCAACTACTTTCTTCCCTGTGTTTTAGTGGAGCTAAAAGTAACATGGCTGTTTTAACAATTTCTTTGTACTCATCCCAGCCCTACGCAGCTCAGGTACTAGTATGTGTTAAATTGCTGTGCAGTAGCTAATAGAGAGAGAGTAAAAGTCCCATAGGAACAGTAGCTTTTTTATCTACTTTGTAGACGCATGAATTAAATAAAAAGGATAACGTTTAGAATTGTGATGGCTTTCTTGGGCAGTTAGAATAATTTCAAGACTGGTGGGATCTGCCTTTTAATAAGATACCTGAAAATGCTGCATAGGCCAGTGCAGAGCTCAGCAAAGAATTTACACTCTTCTGCAAAGTTTAAACAGTGGCAAAGGGGCCTGGAATTCTCTTGGAAATGACCTTAGCATCATTATGAGCTTGAGAACTCTAAGAAATCTTGAATACAGCCTGAGTGGATGCTGTTAAAAGCATTAAGAAAATCTACATTGTTAGCTGAAAATTGAGTGCCGTGTACAGCGCACATGCAGTGCCATAAGTAACTTGAGACATTGTAGAATAGGGTCTTCTCTTTCAGTATGTGTAATGAACATTGATATGTACAATACTAGCAAATGAATATCTATACATTATGGAGTCGGGTGTGCCTGGCTCCTAGAGTTGCCTATTTTGGTTGGACGTATTCCTGGAGGTTTCATCACATGACATAAGCTTTAATTAAAGATTAACCTTTTAATTCCTGGAGGTTCCAGGACAATCCTGAAGGGATGGCAACCCTTCTAACTCCCATTGAGGATCTGGGTCTCAGTGGTTGCAACTCAATTGTTAAGATTGAGTTCCATTTTGTACTTAAAGCAGGGATCAACTTGTTTTGTATAAAAACCACAATGTATTCTCCCCAGTCTTATAGTATGTACTTTATGAGTGCTGAATTATTTCTGTGAGAATGTACAAGTCAGTAATGTATTTGTTTAAGACTTAACGTTAATTAAAATATGTTTTGTTAAGAAATGTTACATCTGTGTCAGATGTTTCTTTGTCCTGAATGATCTTAACAAGGGAATAAGACAGACTTTTCAAACTTGTCATATAGTTAAGATTATCTGAAATCTTGTGCACAGGCTGTATTGAAGAAATTAAGTGTGTAATTAAGATACTTTATTAATGATTATTAACACCATGAGGGAAATATGAAAAAAATGAATTTGCTTTTAAAATCCCTTAATTGTAAATTGTACTGTTCATGGGGTCATTATTAGGCTGAGTTAAATTTGTTAACTGTGTATTATGCCATAACTGTGTATTTCTGACCTTAACATATTTAGAGTTTTTTTAAGTGTAACCTTAACTCTGAATTTCATGGGTTTTTAAATTTTGATTTTGAGATAATTACAACCTATTTTTACCCTTTAGCTATTGATACATACTCTTAACCCTGACTCCATCTTAGCATAGATTTTTGGTCTGGGAATATAATTGCTGGACCAGAGCAGTAATTCCTGTAACCCTAGAACAACCTGCTGCCCTATATGTGTGATTCTGGGTCTGAGCATTGATACATAAAATGACAGATTGGGCTGAATAGGTCTAATTCTGTGATTGTTCCCTGCAACTGGCACCCAATGCTATTCATTTATCTATGTAATTAGGCTTAGAGGGACTAGATATTTATCAGTAAATATTGGTGAATGTCAGTTTCACCATACACACATACATCGATGAAAAGCTGTTTCTATTGATAATAATACCAGTGTACAGGTAGGCAAAGTAAGAAAAAATGCTGTTTGAGAGCTTATTAGAGTTTGAGTTCAGGATCTTTACTTTGTGTATTTTGACACATGATGTTAACACTTTGTGTTTTAACAGTTATAAAGTTTCAGCTTGTTGAATCTCAGCACGGACTGTCAGGAAATAATTACTATCTGATATTCCTCCCCCACACGCGCACCAAATTTCCTACATATGTGAAAATTTAAATAGATTAAAATCTAATTAAAATGCTTAAAAAATGAATATTTGCGCTGTCAAAATGATGAAAACAATTGAAGTCTGCCAAGCCTGTGTGTAGTGATCCCTGTGCCTGCCAAGCCATGAGGTCATTATGAGATGTTACACACACACACACACACCCATCTCCACCTCTCCCCAGACTTTGTGTGTTGGGAGAGGGGGAGGGAACCACATTATCAGGAATAACTCGCAGGGGGTCCCTGGGGTGCCACCCTGTAGCAGTGCCATGGTAACTCAGTCCAACATGGCACAGGGGCAGCAGTGCAGATATGGGCCTCCTGGTGCCCCAGTCGATACAGATATGAGAGATGGCACGTGTCTTTATAGTCCCCAGTGAACTCAGTTGGGTTTGAGAGGGAGCCACTTAAAAAACAATAGAAAGGGGATAGCTGGCCACTCAGTAGTCCACGGTGGTAGACAAGCCTCTTGCCAGCAACCAAGATGGCGGTTGCCCCTAAGCACAGGAGCTTCTTGCCACTATCCAAGATGGCAGGGGGTCCTTTCAATACAGAAGCTTATTGCCAGTATCCAAAATGGCGGCTGACCGCTCGGCGCAGCAGCTTCCTTGCCAGTACTCAGGATGGCGACTGGCTGTTGACCAGACGTCTAGTTTCCGTTTCCTGCCAGGAGCGAAGATGGCGGCGAGGGCCGGGGAAGCTCAGTGTTGTCGGAGGGCGGTGAAGCCGTTTCCGCCACGGAGGCCTCGCCAGCAGTAAAAATGGCGGAATCGGTGCTGGAAGTTGTGGGGAAGCTGCAGTCGCGACTCTCGGGCAGTTCGGAACCCAAGAAGGTAACGGCGCCGACGGGAGGGGGCAGTGTGAGCGGGAGGCGGGCTGGGGGGCAGCGAGTGCCAGGGACCCCTCCGGCCGGTGTCGGGGCGGGAGGGCACGGGCCTCCCCGCGAATACCCCGAACTGAGGCGAACGCAGGGGAGTGAGGGGCCGTCCGAGGGCCACTGCCAGGCTGAGGATCCAGGGGCGGGAGGGCCCTTCCAAAGGCCACGGGGCAAAGGGGGCTCAGGGATCCAGGGGCGGGAGGGTTGGGGGGCCCTTCCAAGGGCCATGGGGCGAAGGGGGGCTCAGGGATCCATAGGAGGGGGGGGTTGGGGGGCCCGTCCAAGGGCCATGGGGCGAAGGGGGGCTCAGGGATCCATAGGAGGGGGGCCCGTCCAAGGGCCATGGGGCGAAGGGGGGCTCAGGGATCCATGGGAGGGGGGTTGGGGGGCCCTTCCAAGGGCCATGGGGCGAAGGGGGGCTCAGGGATCCATAGGAGGGGGGCCCGTCCAAGGGCCATGGGGCAAAGGGGGGCTCAGGGATCCATAGGAGGGGGGCCCGTCCAAGGGCCATGGGGCGAAGGGGGGCTCAGGGATCCATAGGAGGGGGGCCCGTCCAAGGGCCATGGGGCGAAGGGGGGCTCAGGGATCCATAGGAGGGGGGATTGGGAGGCCCTTCCAAGGGCCACGGGGCAAAGGGGGCTCAGGGATCCAAAAGAGGGAGGGTTGGGAGGCCCTTCCAAGGGCCACGGGGCGAAGGGATCCATAGGAGGGGGGATTGGGAGGCCCTTCCAAGGGCCACGGGGCGAAGGGGGGCTCAGGGATCCATAGGAGGGGGGTTGGGGGGCCCGTCCAAGGGCCATGGGGCGAAGGGGGGCTCAGGGATCCATGGGAGGGGTGTTGGGGGGGCATTCCAAGGGTCACTGGGGTGAAGGGGGGCTCAGGGATCCATAGGAGGGGGATTGGGGGGCCCGTCCAAGGGCCATGGGGCGAAGGGGGGCTCAGGGATCCATGGGAGGGGTGTTGGGGGGGCATTCCAAGGGTCACTGGGGCAGGGATCCAGGGGAGGGACAGTTCCTGAGCTCTCCTCTAAGGGCTGCTGTGAATGTAAAAGGTGGGCTGGGGTCCCATTCCAGGGCCACAGGGAATCAATGGTGGTCCACCTTCCTGGGTCTCAGGCTGGGGACGTGAGGAGAAGGGATCTAGAAAAGGGGGCTGGCTCAGCTCCTGAGAAGACTTCTGGGGGAGCTATAGGGAATACATGGGGCGGGGGCCAGGAGAGGCTCTAGCAGAGGGGGCTCTGGAAGAGGAGCTGGCTGAAAGGAGTTGGATCTGAGACGTATGACAGTGGGGGTGGTCCCGCTAGGGATGACCCTTCAATGGGCTACATGTGTTTGAATGCACAAGTGGTTCAGTATGTGTCAAGCAGTGGGGAAGTTGTAGCAGCGCTTCTGAGTGTGCTTGCAATATTTTTAAGGGGTCCATAACCAGGACCTAACCAGATAAATAGGCTCTGGAGACACCTGGGCTCCTAACTTGCATCCTACGAAAATACTTTTAAACAAGGAATACATTCAATAGGATTTCAGAATGGACTCCAGGAGGAATACCTGCCCCTCTGGGATGGGTTATTCTGTGTGTGTGTGTGTGGCTGTTTTTTATGTCAGATATGGACTGTAGTTAGTGAAACAAATAACATAGATCTGGTGAGTGAACTTGCTTCAGGAAGGTACAGCTGGTCCTTCCCCAGTGATGCTGAGAGTTATGGTGGAAACCCATCATTCCTAATGTAATATTCTGGGAGTGATCACAGTGAAAGGCAACGGTAAACCAAAGCTTTGGCTGTCCGGCTGATGCTGCTCTGGTGAATTTAAAGCAATTTCGTTGAAGCCATGGTGGGCTCTGCTTTCTAGAGAGTCGTGGCCTGACCTGGAAGCCTAGAGCTCCTGGGTTCTAATTCTGGCTCTGACTTGGAGACTCCCTCTGTGATCTCTGGCAAGTTGTTTAGCCTGTGTAGCTTTGTCTCCACTAAGAAAATTTATGTTGCAGACATCCATTGTCAGCAACAGTTGGGGAACTCGGTTCACTCTGATCTGTCCTTGCAGTTAAACTGTGCTTAACACCAATTCAGCTGTATCCATTGCTGGCTCCTATTGTCAACAGTTGATAATTCCTGCTATAGACAAGGCTTCTGTGCCTCTTCTCCACCTGTAAATGCAGAACTCAGACTGACCCTGCGTACTGGCACCTCACTTATGCTCTTACCTTGTTCTCTGGAATACAAGTTTTCGTTGGGGGGCAGGATCGGGATGGGGAAAGTCTCTATCTGTTATTGTGGAAATGCATGCACTTGGTTCATGTTTTTATGTTTTCTGCATCTGCAAAACCTAAAACAGTAAGTGCTGGTCTACACAAAAATTTTGCACGGGTAGAATTAAATCTCCTTTTAAACTAATTAGTTTAATTGCTCAAGAAACTGAGTAAAACAACCTTAACTCTGAGAGAAATGAACTGTCCTACTCATCTCAGAGTGCTAACTCAGATGCTCAAGGATAGCTGATATTGAGACTTGAAGGTTTAACTATTTCACTGCTCATCAAATCATGTCAGAAAGGAGAGGTAAGTTTATACTATGAAGATCTACACAATTTACTGTGTGTGACAACTCATTTTGGCATTGCAGGATATTACTCATGAGCTTTATGGGATAGATCTTTTTGTGCACATGCATCAGTGAGAAAATGCATTTTTCTGGGGTTTATTTTCTTGTTGTTTCTGTCTGGAGTTAACATGTGATACACTTTTCATAGTATTCATAGTTTCAGGGTGTTAGTAACATTAATCCTCACAACACCTTTCTGAGAGTTTTATCCCTGTTTTACAAATAGAGAAACTGAGACATCGTTGTCCAGCTCAGAGTTTCTTGGACCATTCTCTGAAACATCTGGTTACTGGCTGGTGGCCCAGCTTATCTATAATATGGGAATAATAATGTTTATCCACTTTTGTAAAGTGCTCTGAGTTCTACTCCTGAAAAGTGCTAAATATTAATATTATTTTTTGGGACAACCTCAGAGTGCTGGCACAGAGTGCTCTGTGGGAGACTTTGGATGCTGTTGTCATGGGTTGGAAGCAATCATATTTTCCAGTGGAAGGGGTGAAAACTCTAAAACAGTTACACTGGAGCTGTATTGTGTATTTTGTGTCACTTCAAAGCTGCTTGTTTTCTGCTGAAAGGAGAGAGGGGAACACACAAGCAACATAAAATGTTGTTGAAGAGAATGGGATGAGGCTATGCTGCAATAATCTGAAATATACTTGCCTTGTTAGCATTGCAGTGGTCTAGTTATTTAAAAGACATTTTAAAAAGGAAAATGAGCGGTTCAATTAAAATAAACAATATGGTGCTTCACAGTACTACTACGGAGGTGGGTACTTGTTAGATTAGGCTCAAATTTATTAAGCAAAAAATCCAAAAGCTTTGCTTAAATATTCTCCACACGTTTTCAACAGCAGTGTTGTGGTAGGGAGTGAGACTTGGGAAGTGAAACTCATTTTGATTTGTTTTGTGGTACCTTAAGGCCACAATTGTGCTGTAAAAACACACCTGAATATGGTGTCCCTGTGCCAGAGATCTTACAGTCTAGGCACAAGACTGAAACTGTTTTGTGATTCATTCTCCTTGGACAGTGGTAAATACGCAAATAATATGTATATAGTGATAAGTGAGTTAGGTTGCTAAAATGGTTGTCTGTAATAGTCTAAGGCTTGGCCTACACTGAAAAGTTATGTTGGCATAGCTACATCGATCACGGCTGTCAGGGGAAAAACACACCCTGACAGTCATAGCTATGCTGATATCACCCCCATGATAGATGCTGCTGTGTCATGAAAGAGGGTTTCCGTTGACAGAGCTAACTTCAAGGAAGTGGTGTTCCTATACTAACAGATGAACCCGTTCTGTTGGCGTAGGCTTCGTCTGCACTATTGCGCTATGTCAGCATAGTCTTTGTAGTGTGGACGTACCCTAAGGTGCTGTTGGCAACAGAAGTAACCAAAAGAAAGTCTTGCGTCTGACAGTGTTCATATAAAAGTTTGCAACTTGTCCTGCTGAATTACAGATTATGAAAACAGCATGTAACGTATATTTATATATGTACATATTGAAAGCTTAGTGAAATGAAAACTGCCTTGATGGGCAAAGAGGGATGTGATTCAATTGTTATATTGATTTGTGTTAGCTTAGCATGATTGAAAAACCCTCAAATCTTAACAGAGGAGTTTTTCCAAGCATGTTAAACTAAGGCTACATCTTCACGGGTAGCAATCGATTGCTTGGGGATCGATATATTGCATCTCATCTAGACGCGATATATCGATCCCCGAACACGCTTATATCGATTCCGGAACTCCTCCAACCCGAATGAAGTTGCAGAGTCGACATGGGGAGCCGTGGACATCGATCCCGCGTCGTGAGGACGGTGAGTAATTCGATCTTAGATACTTCGACTTCAGCTACGTTATTCACATAGCTGAAGTTGCGTATCTGAGATCGATTTTCCCCTGTAGTGTAGACCAGCCCTAACCTGATTGAAAAATGCACCCTTCTTGCTTATCAAGGCAGGGCCCTAAAAGCTACAAATAACCAAGGAGTGAGAGGAATTGCTTAGGATGCTGCAAGAAAGAATTATTGAAAAACTTGGAGTAAATATAAAGGGAAAACTTCCTAATTGTGGGATCTTTTAGGTCTCTGAATAGTCTCCCCATGAAAGTGGTGGATGTTCCATTGCCTGAGAGGTTTGAAATTAGATAGGCCAAACCCCTAGGATATGTACAATGGGGAATAATCCTAAATGCCCAAGCAGTTGTCTGAATGGTTCCATTATCTCTCCAGCTATAATTTGCTATGATTCCTTAACTGAGATTGGTGTCTTAGGGCTTGTCTACACTTACATTTTATAGCGCTCTAACTTGCTGGCTCAGGGGTGTGAAAAATCACCCACCTGAGCACAGCAAGTCTGAGTGTTTCCGCCACAGCGCTTTGAAGTTTCCAGTCTAGACATATTCTTAGCTGACACTGCAGTTGAACAGGTCCTTCTCGGCAGGAGCCCTCTGATGTAGACCTTAAGGCAGTGGTGGGCAACCTGCGGCCCATGAGCCACACGCAGCCCATCAGGGTAATCTGCTGGTGAGCCGCCGGACAGTTTGTTTACATTTGCATGGCTGCCCGCAGCTCCCAGTGGCTGTGGTTCACCATTCCCGGCCAATGGGAGCTGAGGGAAGTGGCGTGGGCCGTAGGGGCGTGCTGGCTGCTGCTTCTTCCTGCAGGTTGTCCACTGCCTTAAGGAATGCAGAGCTCATTCTAATGGGAGATGCATTCTCCATGTCGTACTCAAACTGTCAAGATGGCAGCTTCCTAGCTGATTTATTTGGGACCCTTTTAAAAATATTGTCTTCTCTGTAACTAGATGGAGTGATTAGAGTATCTCGTTACATTGCTGTGATCTACAAGAGGGCTGGTTACTGTTCATGGTTGCACTTAGGTAGCACTTATTTCTAGGCCAGAGGTAGGCAACATATGGCACGGGTGCCGAAGGCAGCACGCAAGCTGATTTTCAGTAGCACTCGCACTGCCCAGGTCCTGGCCACTGGTCCGGGGGACTCTACATTTTAATTTAATTTTAAATGAAGCTTCTTAAACATTTTAAAAATCTTATTTACCTTACATACAACAATTGTTTAGTTATATATTATAGACACAGAAAGAGACCTAAAAACATTAAAATGTATCACTGGCACGCGAAACCTTAAATTAGAGAGAATAAATGAAGACTCAGCCCAGCACTTCTGAAAGGTTGCCGACCTCTGTTCTAGGCCATCAAATGTGAGATGCAAACTTGACCTGCCATGTTGGTACCCAGTTTTGTCAGAGATCCTTGTGTGGAGCAGCAACAGTCAAGGGCTCAGTAGGCCCTTGTTTCCCCAAACTATCCGTTGAGGAGTGTCATGGTACTAGAGCTGGGATGAAGGAAGAAGGAACATTGTTACTCAACAGTAGCACCTGCTACTTAATTAGCAGCAACCTAAAGGATCTGAAAGGAGTTCAGGTCACCTTTCTTGTCCATTTCTTGGGAGAGCAGATGACTGGTCTCCTTAATGTAAATCTTCTTATCAGTCAAAACTGGAGGTATAGCTTCCATCCCAATGCTTGATATCCAGGCTCCAGACCTTATGATCCGATGGGATTCCTTCACCTGCATGTATACATTGGGTGGCATTGCAGGTAGGATGAATTTAAGAATCAGTTAATTATTGTTGGAGCACATGTGGGATAATTCAGTGTCCCCTTCAGTATTTCAGAACAACAGTGCTAAAAAGCCATGATTGGTTTAAATACTTTGAGACCAACAGGAAAAACTAACCTTCAGCCATGGTAACTAAACCTTAAATGAATCATGGAGAAGTGGTGATCAGCCCTCTGCAGTGAGCGGAGGCCATCCCATTAGTTCTTTAGGCTAGATGAACTCCTGCCTTCCTTATGTTAAGTTTTGTAAAGTCAAAGCCTCTTTCAAATGTATGTCAAAACACATTTTGTTCAATGATCAATGTATAATTTATAATCTGGCACTGGAAAGATACTTCTAATGGCTGAGGTTAGTAGAATGTCTAATTGCACCCCAAGATAAATGTTAATTTTAAAGGTAAGTGCTTCTGGGTCATGGATGTCATCTTTTGTGATTGAATGGCACACAACACAACTGAGTTATGATGGGAGTGTATAGGTGCTATGATAGTGCCTCAATTTTAGATGCTGGACACTGAGACTTTTGAAAGGGGCCTGATTCTTGGAGGGCGGGGTGCTCAGGCACGTTTTTAACATGCCCTTTAAGAGATCCCCAGGTGGGCATCAAAAATCACTAGACACTTCTGAACATGCGGGCCCTGGGTTTTGTATCAAGCCCTTTTACAAACTTGCTGTGTAACTCTAGATAACATAATCGGTGTAAAATGGAGAGAAGACTTCACAGAAGTGTTGAGGCTTAATGCTTAAAATGCACATTGAGAGTCTCAAATGACAGCAGTGCTTTGATGCATCCATAGTGCCTTGCTGCCTTGCCTTTCTGCAACAAAACGGTACATTTTTGAATCAGTCCTCTACATGTTCACCACCTTAGTAGCTTGATCTGAAGTCAGATAACAGCTGTTTGTGGATATGAGTTAAGAGACGTTTGCTGCTCAGACATCTCGAACAAGCTCCCATACAGTGCCGAATTTTCTTCCTTTCTAATCTCAGTATGTGATTAGTATGATAAATCTAAACACTTTTCTTGTTGTCTCTGCAGCTGCTGAAGAGCCTGAAGAGACTTTCTGAGTTGCCTATCACGGTTGACATCCTTGTGGTAAGAACTATAACAGTCTTATATTTTTATGGTACCCTTCATGGAACAGAATAACCAAATGTCTCCTGAAATTGAAATGTGATCAGGATATTGGGGCTAACACTCAGTTCTTGTGGAAAATGTCATGTATGGCTTGTCTACACTGGCAATTTATAGCACTGCAACTTTCTCGCTCGAGCGTGTGAAAAAACACCCCGCTGAGTGCAGCAAGTTTCAGTGCTGTAAAGTGCCAGTGTAGACAGTGCACCAGCGCTGACAGTTATGCCCCTCGTGGAGGTGGGGGTTTTTAGCGCAACCACGCAAGCCACGTTAAAGCGCTGCTGTGGCAGCACTCTAGCATTGCCAGTTTAGACTAGCCAAATAAAGCTGAAATCAGCATCAAATTGGAAACAAGGTGTAAATTGAAAGTGATCAACTGTTGCAGTGGATTACCAAGAGATGTGATGAATACTCCATCACCTGGAGTCACTAAATCAAGATTGGATCGCTTTCTAAAACAGATGATCTAGTTCAACCACAAGTTATTGGGCTTGATGCTGGAATCCCTGGGCGATTTCTATTGGCCTGTTGTACAGGAGGTTCAGACTAGATTATCATAATGGCCTCAAGACCTTAAAATTAGGGCTGTTGATTAATAGCAGTTAACTCATGTGACTAACTTAAAAAAGTTAATCACAATTAAAAAAATTATTCACGATTAATGGCAGTTTTAATTGCACTGTTAAACAATAGAATACCAATTGAAATTTATTAAATATTTGTGGATGTTTTTCTACATTTTCAAATATATTGATTTCAATAACAATGCAGAATATAAAGTGTACAGTGTTCGCTTTATATTATTTCTATTACAAACATTTGCACTGTAAAAATGATAAACAAAAGAAATAGTATGCTTCAATTCACCTCATACAAGTACTGTAGTGCAATCTCTTTATTGTGAAAGAGCAACTTACAAATGTAGATTTTTATTTATTTATTTATTTTATTTGGTGATGTAACTACACTCAAAACCAAAACAGTGTAAAACTTTACAACCTATAAGTCCACTCAGTCCTGCTTCTTGTTCAGCCAATCACTCAGACAAACAAGTTGGTTTACATTTATAGGAGATGCTGCTTCCTGCTTCTTATTTACAAAGTCACCTGAAAGTGAGAACAGGCATTCGCATGGCACTTTTGTAGCCGGCATTGCAAGGTATTTACGTGCCCAATATGGTAAACATTCGTATGCCCCTTCATGGTTCGGCCATAGGACATGCTTTCATGCTGAAGATGCTCATTTAAAAAAAAAAATGCATTAATTATGTTTTTGACTGAACTCCTTGGGGGAGAATTGTATGTCTCCTGCTCTGTTTCACCCGCATTCTGCCATATATTTCATCTTATAGTAGTCTCGGATGATGACTCAGCACATGCTCACTTTAAGAACGCTTTCGCTGCAGATTTGACGAAATGCAAAGAAGATACCAATGTGAGATTTCTAAAGATAGCTACAGCATTTGACCCAAGATTTAAGAATCTGAAGTCCTTTCCAAAATCTGAGAGGGGCGAACTGCGGAACATGCTTTCAGAAGTCTTAAAAGAGCAACATTCTGATATGGAAACTACAGAACCCGAACCACCAAAAAAGAAAATCAACCTTCTGCTGGTGACATCTGACTCAGATGATGAAAATGAACATGTATCAGTCTGCACTGCTTTGGATTGTTATCAGGCAGAACCCGTCATCAGCATGTGTCCTCTGTAAAGGTGGTTGAAACATGAGGGGACATAAGAATCTTTAGTGCATCTGGCATGTAAATATCTTATGACGCTGGCTACAACAGCACCCTGCAAATGCTTGCTCTCACTTTCAGGTGACATTGAAAATAAGAAGAGGGCAGCTATTTCCTGCAAATGAAAACAAACTTGTTTGTCTGAGCAATTGGCTGAACAAGAAGTAGGACTGAACGGACTTGTAGGCTCTAAAGTTTTACATTGTTTGTTTGATTTCTGAACGTAGTTACTTTTTTTTGTAAGTTCAACTTTCACGATAAAGAGATTGCATTACAGTACTTGTAGCTTTTTTTTTTAATCACTTGAAAGCCCTACTTAAAATCAATAAATATCTGAAAGTGGTCATGACCCTTTTTCCTGTGGCTTATCAGACAGATGACCTCCTAGCACCGTGATGGAACATTTCTGACTCATCACCATCAACTGAATGTGAATTTCTTTCTCCTTACTAAAATATTGAGCACAAGTCTGGTACAACTCCTACCTAAACAATCAGTTGGTTTGGGCAGCTCTCTGTTGCACCATGGTGAGCTCATCAGCATTCTTGAAATGGTTGGTGAGAGTTGCATTCTGTGTTCCTAAACACTGACACCTCTTGGAAGAAATTTGAGCGAAACCATTCTGCTTATCGTATATTTTTAAGGGTGTTTGCTTGAAAACAGTCTATTTGAGTTTGCATTTGTTTGTTGCTGGTCCCCCCCTAAAGCTATCATTGGACCTTGGTGGAATTCCAGATCTTTTTATTTAAACCCTTTTAGTTAAAAAGTTTCATAACAACTCTAACATGGCCTGGGGTGAACTCTTGCCATGGCTGCTCACTTTCTGTTGCCAAATTGGAAGCTGATGATGCAATAGAAGGACACTTTGCCTGTGTATCTGGTAGGTTAGGTAGCACTGAAATGGTTAAATTTAGTCTAGCTTTCTTTGGGCTGTTAACTTGAAGAGGGTTCTAGGTAACCAAGTGGATCTGAGAGTTTGACTTTGACAAACCTGTTTTTAGATGATCAATGCTGAGAATGTTGACTGGTTTGCAGAGATCAGCTGATGTCTTGCATCTTTCTTGCAGGAGACTGGTGTTGGGAAGACTGTGAATGGTTTACGGAAACATGAGCTGGTGGGAGACTTTGCCAAGAACTTAGTAGCCAGATGGAAGAAGCTGGTGCCAGTCCCTCAAGAAGTAGAGCGGTAAGCTAGCTTGTCCATTTGTCTCGCTGGATAGGTTGCATTAAATCTCCTAGTGGAGGTGGTGCTAGATTTCTGGGGCCCTGCAAATAAGGCTAGGCTTCAAAATAGTAATAACATCAGAGTGATAACTCTGCATGAGGTGCTTACCTCATTGTGGGGTAAGTTTCCTGCCTACGGTGGCCACAGAATTGCTGACTACTGCAGTTTCAGGTTGGAGTAAAGTTTTTTTTTCAGAAAACGGTAGTGTGATGGAGAGAGTGACACTAGACACCTAGAAAATGTCTTCACGAAAGCAGGAGACAAACCCTACATCTCACTTCCCTAATGTTGGAAAACTAGAGAGGAAGCTATAGGCACAAAGTATCAGAGGGGTAGCTGTGTTAGTCTGGATCTGTAAAAGCAGCAGAGAGTCCTGTGGCACCTTTGTCCGATGAAGTGGGTATTCACCCATGAAAGCTCATGTTCCAATACGTCTGTTAGTCTATAAGGTGCCACAGGACTCTTTTTGCTGCTTTTATAGGCACAAAGCAGAGTGGAAATCCTGTTTCTGAGAGCCAGTGAAAACAGCTGTTATGAAAACTCAGCCCTTTGGTTAATATTAGCAAGTGTGTTGTGGGAACAGTGCTGTGGCTCCTGGGAGAAGGATTGGCTGATTGACTTGACCTCTTCTGTGGTTTAATTCATGACTCTGTGGTACTAGAGACTGGATTGTAATGGCTGCTGTAGCCCTGCATGTTGGTGTGTGTAATTAGGAAAATGTAGCTCATTATGGCCCCATGCATTCTTCCTCTGTCTTGAGGCAGCTGCTTTGCTCTCTCTCAGATTGCTGGGAAATCTTCAGTCCCGGTAAGTTAAGTCTGGGAGATTTCTGTACTGGAGACGCTACCACTAAACCCTGAACATTGTACAGGAAAGAATCATCAATGTTTTTACTGTGTTCAACCTCCAGATGCTCTTATTCCTCTGTGTACCTGGTTCCCATCCATACTGTCCTCAGGAAGTTGCTCCTTTTTATTCTTGTTGATGAGTTTTTGTCTAACTTTTGGGCGTCTTTGTCTCTTAGAAATAACATTGATTCAGAAGAACGTGACTATGAGAAAAGCAGTTCTAGGAAACGGCAGCGAGAGCCTTCCCCAAAAGAGGACGAGGAAGCTGAGCAGGACTATTTGGAAGCATTCCAGCCTTCCTGCAGCCAATCATGTGAGCCAAACTACAGAGAGAAGAAGGCCAAAAGGTATTCGGAGCCTGACAGAGCCCATGAGGCCATCGACTGTGGCAGCCAGGAGGACAAGGGCTGGGGCAGAGCTTCCCCATTGCACTCCTCAGATCAGGAATACTCGGACTATGGGCACGCTTTGTCACCTGAGCTGAGGGAGAGCCCTCAGGAACTGTACATGGATCACTCTGCCTCTGAGGAACAAGAGGTGGAGCAGACACTGTTTCATCGGAAAGCTACTAAAGGCCACAGCTTTCAGGACAAGCTGGTAGGAAGCCATGAAAGGAATCCCAGCGAATCCCAAGACAAAGGAAACCTGACTCGGAGCAAAGAGCACAAGTCCTCTCACAAGGAGAAGCAGCGACTGGACACCAAGGGGGAGGTGAGGACCTCTGCCTTTAGCCCAGAAAGACTGCACAAGTCCTCTTTCAAGGAGCAGGTCCGAGAGGCTCCAGGTGGCAGCAAGGAGAAGCTCAGGACTTTAGACGGCACCAAGAGAGAGAAGAAAAGAGAAAGTGGGGGCTCCAGGAAAGAAAAGTCACAACCTCACTTGGAGGAGGCTGTTGACAACCATAAGAAGCAAAAACACCGGGACTCTGAGAAAGCCAAACTGGAAAAGTCCAGGCTAAGCCTGGAGATATCCAGCGTGGATCGGGAGAAACGGAAGTTAGAGGGTAACTCCTCAAACAGGAACAAAGAGAAAGGGCTTTCTAGCAGCTTAAAGACTACTGAGGGCAAATCCAAAGCCTCTGACTCAGACAAAAAATCTGTGGGTTTCTCACCGGGTTTTGGGGAGGTGGAAGTGGAGGATGAATATGAGCAGCCTAAAATGTCTTTTGAGTCATACCTCAGCTATGACCAGCCCCAGAAAAAGAAGAAAAAAGTAGTTAAATCCCCTGCTCCTCCAGCCCCTGAGAGAAACAGAGGGCATGGCAAGCAAAATGGATCTAAGGCCAGCACCAAGAGCTCCGACTCGAGCCGAAAGAATACAAGTCACAAGCAGACAGGTGAGAAAAGGGCAGAGAAGAAGCAATCTGGGACATCCAAACCAAAAAAGGTAAGATCTCAGAGAGTCTGAATATGAACAAACTGTGGCATTGATAAGTGCCACCTTCCATACCAGGCATTCTCTGCCCTACGTGGCAGGTGTTTAGGATTAATTCATGTCCTCTTTGCCATCTCAGATACTGAATTTAGCATCAGGCTGGTGTTCTGTGGAGCTGTGAAACCTGATATGTAGGGATGTCCCATCAGGTACTCCATGGGACCACATTCTGTAATGCCTCCTTCTGAGTGACATTTCTGCTGTTGGGTGAGATTATCCATCTCACATTTAGCTTCTTACTAGTGTCATTGAGCACAATACTATGTAGCATGTACAGGTATGAGTGACTCTCATGTTAGTGAGCGCGGGGATGCTAGGAGGCTCATGCTTGTGTTCTGTGCTGAAATTGCCTTGGGCTTGACCACCGATAACATGGACAGGATTGAAATCTCAGTCTGAGGCTATGCCCTGGTGCAGGCTGATCATCGTCATGTGGATTATTAAAATGTTTTAAATGAATACATCTACCAGCTTCTGCTCGTGTTATCTCCCTCTTTTATCTCTGCTCAGTTTTGTGCTTTCTCTCCCTCCAGATCCCCATTGATGTGATGCCAACGTTACCAGATATCCCTTTGCCTGCAATTCAGGCCAATTATCGCCCACTTCCCTCTCTCGACTTGATTACCTTCTCCCAGACAAAGAGAAAAAGTATGTGCTGGTCAGGGGATGGGGCAGAATCTTTGGGACTGGAAGAGTCCTTGGGTGCTTTTATGGGGGTAGGGGAGGAGGGAGATATTGCTGCGATTAATCCCCATCTGTAGAATCCAGTATGTCATTTGAATTAAAGCTCCTTGTGATTAACTTAGTGTGACGTCTCCCTATCCAGCCTCAGTACCAATGCAATGTTCAGGGGACTAAAGGCCTTATATACTCAGGGGCCACTGTTCTGCTTCTGGCAGGGGCCAATACCTGATCTTTCAGCAGAAGATGACTCTCCTCCTCCCCACTTTGTACATTTTGGGAGGGACAGGGGAGAGTCCTTCCTGACCCTGAAGCAGTTGGCTTATTCTGAAGCACAAGCTTTGATTATCTGTCCTTTGGCGCATGACTCAATTCAGGCACAAGTAAAGGGGTTGCGGTCACATTAGTGGCTGGCTGACCAGGCTACTAATGTGCCTCTGTGCCTGGTGTATTAACCTTGATCTGTCTCAATAATTGCTCAGGACTTGCTCTGCAGTTCAAGATGCTCTTAGCGCTCAGGTGAAACCATGATGCTGGTCTTACTTCTTTTCTTTCCCATCTGTCATCTGATCACAGCAGTGTCCTCGCCCATTGAGGAGGGTGAGGCTGGCTTTACAGGACGCAGGCTGAATTCCAAGATGCAAGTGTATTCGGGCTCTAAATCTGCCTACCTCCCCAAGATGATGTCTCTATATGAGCAGTGCATCAGAGTCCTCAACAACAATATTGATTGTGAGTATCACTCCCGCTTTGCTTTAAAGGTGTAATTATCCACGGTCAGTGTGAGGAGAGTTCTGTATTTCTGCTGGCCTCGTTCTGAATACCGGTGGAATGCTACTCCTAGGTGTCATGCAGTGCAGTGTGTTGTTAACTTTGCTTTTATATCTCCAGGGAGCACCTGGCTTTGTACGCTTTACAGCCATATCACTTAGCAAGCTAAGCAGGAATGGGATAGGCTAATACTAGGATGAGAAGACCGCAAAGGAACATGCCTGCTGCAGGAATTAATAGAGGGTGCTCTTACTTCTGTGGAGCACTGCACTCTTAGAAATAAGGCGTAGAATTGGGGTTTTGGCTAGGGGTGTGACAAGTGACCACATATGGTTAAGATTGCCCACAGCACCCTTGCAGGAATAGAGCTGTTGGGCCCAATGACTTGCTCAAATTCTGCTGCCTGTAAATTGTGTCTGCAGCAGGTGGATGCAATATAGTCCCCTTTCCTTCCCTTCCTGTTTTAAACTGCTGTGTACTATTCCTGTGAGCTATTCAACAGCCGCCATGACCGTCTGCATTTCTGTGGTGGCTGCAGTGCCCCATGTGTTTTATTGGTAAGCTCTGTTAAACACTTTCCCTCAGGCTCAAAGGAGTCAGATAACCATTGCCGGTGTCTCTCTCTCGCTCTCCTGTAGCAATCTATGAAGTCGGTGGAGTTCCTTTTTCAGTGTTGGAGCCAGTATTGGAGAGATGCACCCCTGATCAACTGTATCGCATTGAGGAATGTAATCACGTAGGTGTCTCCAACTCAGAGGCAGGAGCTGGGCAGGAGGGGAATGCTGATACTTCCATGGATGGGTAACATTCTGTCCTCACTGGGAGGAGGCAAACGTTCATGAGAAGGCATGGACCATGGCTGAAAGGCTTTGGGAGAGGTCCCCCAACTCTTCATTCTGGCCACGATTTATCTCCTGTCACCGAGCCTTGCTTCCCTATTAGCAGCTGGTATTCCAGGTGCGACCATGGTGCCTGGAAGGCCCACCTGCGATTGCTCAGTCAGGGCAAACTGCAAAGAATGGGGCAGACAATTCCCAAAACTGGTGGATTATTCTAATAATTATATTCCCAAAACAGTTTCTGCAATACCTTACTGGTTACCCAGAAGTCAAAAATACAGCTCCCTTAAAGCAGTCCAGCCCTGGGCTTCCACCCAGACAGTCAAGTCAAATATGAGGATTACTTAAAATCTGGTTCACCGTATTTAAAATTCTACCAATCCCAAGGGATCAGACATATTGCCCACCAGGTCAATGAAATGTTTCATACTTTACCCAAATACACGCTTACAGCCACTTACTAACTAGACTAGATTAAGATTTATTAAAAAGAAAGGGTGATCATGGTTAAAAGATTCATATCTGTATGTATAATGATAAAGTTTTTAGGTCAGTTTCATAGTAGAGATGGTGAACTGCTGAGTTGCAAAATGTTCTTTCAGAATCAATTCCATTGGTTATAAAACAACAGGCAGTCCATATGCAGAGGCTGTATACATTCTCCCTAAGAAATAGCAGGGTAATCAAGATAGGGCTTCAGCTTCCCAGTCTGGCAACTTCACCCCGCCCTCCCTTCCCCCTCCCCCCCCCCATAAGATTCAGGCGGGCTTGAGATGACAAGATCAGGCCCCAGAGTTCTTTTATAGATCTCTGGCAGGCTGTGCTAGCCTCTTGACATCAGATAACACAGCCGATATTTCTTGGGTGAAGAATAGGTACTATACATTGTGGCTTTAAAGCAAAACCTATTTCCTATGTATACATAAGTAATTAGTTGCATTCATCAGCATAAGGTAATTATCCATTCAAGCAGTTCATAGACAGTTTGCAACAAACTTCAGAGAAATATATATAGACTTGATATTATTAGACCCAAGTTTCATCTAAATATTAATATTCCCTCTTGATCTCTAAATTAATGGAACATAGTAACAGACGCGAAGAGAAGTTTATCATCTACCAGTTAATGAGATCACACTGTGAAGTTTCTAACAGATATAGGTAAACACAGACAAATACAATTAATATTTACTTCTAATTCTTTGACAATACAAAGTTTTAAACACTCTGATCTATCTAACATGGCTTTGATAACCATCTACAAGAAATGGCCCTGTTTACCATTTCAATTCTTCTCTGATATGCTCTTAAAGGTTGATCTGGGTCACGTTAGCCTGCTGGTTGCTTAACTCTTTCTGGCTCATTTTCACATGAGGATATCCCACACCACAGATGAGGTGCTTCTGGCAGGGGTTACTGTTAAAATTAGCCTTACTTGGGTCCCAGGCTGCTGGGACCCAATCAGCCATCTCCTATCTGTCTTGAAATCTGTATCTCCTTCATGACCTCTCAGCTTCCGGCTCTCTGGAATTTGGCCCTGAAATCAGTTATCCCTCAGTGGCAGTGGTTTGCCAGGCCACCTGTTAGGATCTCCCAGCATGGTGCTTACTCTCACTGTGCTAGGATCATGTGCCTGGCTTCTCAGAGCTGCATGTGAATACGACAGTGTTCAGTAGCACTAACAGCAAGAGGACCAGAATGCCAGCGGGAGAGTCTTGCTGGCCTATCTGATAGGGAAAGTGCCTTGTGAGGCTGGAAATGTTCTGGTTTTGAACTAAATGCGACTGGTTGGGTCCCAGGTCTTCTGCAGTGGATTGTCTGTGGAAAATCTAGCCAGTCGCATCAGCTCCTCCTTCGCTGTGGCCAAGTTTCCAGCTCTACTTTTTGGAAGGGAACAGGGGGTTTTGACACCGCATCTTTGGGCTAATGCTCTGGCCCTTTGCTGTGCAGAACTTGTGATGTGAAATAGGTTACTGCCCCATAGGGAGAGAATAAGCTTAGATACTGAGGCTACAGTGAAATTCTGCCCTTTGCCTAAGGTCCCTGCAGTCTTATATTGGATGAGATGGCAGGAGGGCAGCGTAACACAGCCTTGTAAATTTGGATGAGCTGAGTGTGATAGGGAACCTAGCTGAACCTCTTGAGAAGAGTCATTCCCTCACTGCTTGATTCATGTAGATGGGACATGCTAGACTTGTGAACTACTTAATAGCACTGGGGGTAATGGTATGTGAAGGGAGGAGGGCCACTAGCTGGCACATGGGTTAACGGTCTGAACTTGTGCTCTTCAGAGAGATCCCAGAAAACTGTCTCTGAGGTAACTCACGGGTCTATCTCCAGGTTTTAATTGAGGACACAGATCAGCTGTGGCACAATCACTGCATCCGGGACTTCAAGAAGGAGAAGCCAGAAGAGTTTGAGTCCTGGAGGGAGATGTACCTTCGGCTCCACGATGCCCGAGAACAGCGGCTGCTCATGTTAACACAGAACATCCGCTCAGCTCATGCCAACAAACCCAAAGGTAAAGCAGGCACTGGGTGATGCAGGGGCGATGGAATGGGGTGGGTTGTGATTCTTCGTGCTGGAGTGAAAAGAAAGGGATGTTTGTCTAGGTGACTGGTTAATCTGGCCCAGGTTAGAAGTTGTCCCAAATCACTTTTGTCTGAGTGACGGGGCCACTTAATTGGCTTTGCGGGCCTCAGTTCAGTTCCTAGGAGATTTGTTCCATAGCAAAACAGCCTACTGTCCCTCCCTGTGAGGACATTAGAGGTCACAGAGACTGAAATCTCATTTCGTTCTTAGGGTCATTCCCCCAGGTTGGGATCGAAGTATGTTGATAGGGCACTCCAGGGCTGTTCTGAAATTCTCTGTCCACAGGTCTATCAGTGTGGCCTATCTCAAGCATGAAGTTCGAGGGGTACAGGGTCAGGGAGGGAACTCTGCCCCATGTAATGGAATGAAAGGGCAAGGATGTGGTGGCTGGTTCTTCCGCCAGAGAGCATGAAGGTGGGCTCGCTGCTTTGTGACAGTGAGTTCAGAGGACCCACTTGTGGCTGGATCCTAAAGGTTGTGTGTTCTCTCCCTCCACAGGCAGAGTGGCCAAGATGGCATTTGTCAATTCAGCAGCAAAGCCCCCTCGGGATGTGCGGAGGAGACAAGAGAAATTTGGAACTGGAGGAGCTGCTGTACCAGAGAAGATCAAGTGAGTCTTAAACATCCCCCACCTGTCTGGTCAGGACCTTTCCTTAGAGGGCTGGGCAGTGGGAGAAATCCAGCAGGTTGTCCCCTGAGCACAAATAATCCCTCCTGTCTTATGGAGGCTGGAGGGAAGGGAACAGGAGAAAGGAGCTTTTCCCCCTCCCTTCAGATCCTTCTCTCTGTCACTAAAGGGGAGGGAGAGGTTTGTCAGTCAGTAGCAATCGATGGCATGTATATAAGTCTAAACAATAGACAAGCATCTATCTCACTTGCCAAGCTCTTGAGTTCAAGCTCTCCCAGTTCCCTGGTTTGCTTCAGGAGTAATTTAGGCCATCAGTTCTGGCAAGAGAAACTGGAAACCTGCAACACAGGCCTGGGCTGGGAAAGAACTTTTCAGGTCCCCTCTATCTGTGAAATGTTACTTGGCAGCCACTGAACGTGTAGGAAAGCTATACACAATGCTGAGAGTGGCCTGGTCTAATGTTCGAGCACTGGACTAGGAGTCAGTTTTAATCTTGGCTTTTCTCCTGACTAACTCTGTAGCTTTGGTCAAGTCTCGTAATCTCTGTCCCTGTTTCCTAATCTGTGAAATGAGGCTAAATGATCCCCAGTTCCTTGGACACTGAAGATGAATTGTTTGCAACGTAATAAGTGCAATTCACTCATGTTGCTGTGGAGTTCCACCTCAGATGTGCAGCAAATTGTGTGGTTGGGACAGAGAGAAGAGAATATCCACTCAGCACCTACCTGCGCATGGCATGGAAATGAATTGGTTCCGTCATTGAAGCTGTTTGTATCTCCTCCATATTTCTCTGAATTGCAGGATAAAACCAGTCCTGTTCACACCCGGTAGAAGTTATGCCCAGTCTGAGGAGGAGCAGTCCTATGATGGGCCCAGCACCAGCAGTGCCCATTCTGGTCCATCCCCAGGCAGCACCACCTCTGGCTACGACCCCAGGAAACCACCAGTGAAGAGTGAGTGATGCAGGCATCAGTGTCTGTGCTAGTTATTTCTAGCTGTCGTTACTATGAGCTTTAACCACTGACTGATCATGCATGGAAGAGATTGATATAGAGTTAGCAGGAGGCTGACTCAAGAGAGGGGTGTTCCTTTTCCAACCCTCCTGTTAAAGGGAAGGGTGGCAAAAATGTGTCAAATTGCTGCAAAGGGAGAGAAATGGTCTTGTGGTGGATGCATTGGATTGGGAATAGAGACTTGGGTTCATTACCCACCTCTGCCATATATTTGCTGGGCAACCTTGGGGGAAGTCAATTTCCCTCCCTCAGTTTCCCGGACTGTAAAACTGACAATACCAAGCTGTCTCAGGAGTCTTGCAAGGAGAAATTACTACATCTTGGGTGTCTGAAACATTCAGCTGTGGCAGGTGCCGTCCCTAAACCTGCTAACAAAAATAGGCTGGAATTTAGTCCCAGATTTAAGTGAGGTCTGTTGGATTGTGGTCACAGACTGAGCCCAGCCCTGAGTGTGTTCAGCTTAAAATGCAAATCCCGCCAATTTAATAATCTTCCTTTGATAACTGCATCAGTCTCCTGGGTAGCTGACCATGGAGAGGAGGAGGAGGAGGAGGGGGAGAGAAAAGAATTGGCAGAAGGAAGATGCCTGTTGGAGAGTGAGCTGAGAGCCCCAAGGCCTCTTCTAGCATTGCTGTACATTTGCTGCTTAGATACCACAATGATAGGCACCTTCGATTTATGGCTGACAAACGAGGGGGGTAAATGCCTTTCAGAGGTTTGCAGTGTTACCAGTGGAAAGACCTAGTTGACCAGCTGAGGTTCTTGGTCAGTCAGAGCTAACAAGTCTGCTGCTCTTTGGAAAATTCTGAGGGTGGCACATGATTTGAATGCTTCCAAAAATGTAAAGCTCTTCTTCCAACTCCTCTGGCATGCTGGCCAGCCTTTCTTTTAAAGGCAGCACTAAAAGATGCTGATATTGTGCAGTTAGTACAGGGCGGATGGGGGAACCTTGGACTGTATGGCTCCTAGTTAGTTCAATCCCTTTTCCAGCAGTGGGGCCTTGCTTTTCCCAGGGATGCTCAGATTGTGGCATAGCCTCCCAGGAGGTAGTGAAAACCCCATTGCTTGAATTAGAGCCCTGCACAGATACAAAATTTGTATCCGCATCTGATCTGCAAACACAGTCTGTGGATATAATGCAGATATCCACAGATTTGCAGGACTCTAACTTGAATCATGTAAAGCTAGACTGGATAAAGCACTGGAGAATGTATTGTAGGGAACAATTCTTTACTGGCCTGGGACTGAAATAGAAGATCCCAATAGGTCTTCTCCATGTAGCTTCCAATTCTATTGGCTGAGACAACGTTGGGTTATGCTACACCTCTACCTCGATAACACTGTCCTCGGGAGCCAAAAAATATTACCGCGTTATAGGTGAAACCGCGTTATATTGAACTTGCTTTGATCTGCTGGAGTGCGCAGCCCCACCTCCCAGAGCGCTGCTTTACCACGTTGTATCCGAATTTGTGTTATATTGGGTCAATGTTATATCAGGGTAGAGGTGTACTTGGATTCCAGTCGAATCATGAGAGATGCAACTAGGTAACTGGTTCTGTGTTCTTCTGATTCTTTGTACCACTACTCTTAGTTTGTTTTTTTCCCTTTGTTTCAGAAATTGCACCCATGATGGCAAAGACTATCAAAGCATTCAAAAACAGGTTCTCTCGAAGATAAGCTGCCCAGGAGAGAGATGGGAATTCCTCTCTTGTGGGGGAGCGGCATTGAAGGTGGAGGGGAAGGAAGGCACCCAAGGAGCTCTGAGTCCTTTCCTCAACATGCTCCACGGAGGCTGCAGCAGCTGTGAGAGGCTTAAAAAAACCTGTACACGGATGACAGCACAGTATTTTTCAAGCCAGCCCTCCAGTCCCTTTCTCTACCTCCCCTGCCTTGCCTCCAATTTCTATCAAAAACACCATGTTCAGAATTATAAAAGCTTCAGAAAATGTGAAGTCTTGGTATCTGCTGAGAAGGGAAGGTCCAGAGACTGATGTTGCTATTTAACCTCTTAATAAATTTACAAAATGTTTTTAATTTAATAGTTCCCCCAGATATTATTTGTCACCTGCCCACCCCCATCCCACTCCTGGTAGAAGGGCCCTGCCTCTTTCCCGATTACTTGAGTTAGAGCCACTTCCCTCCATGTGGACGCCGTTACAATAGGAGCCTCTTCCTTGATTTCATGCCCACTACATGTCAGCTCCTATCTGGGACAGGTAATGCTGGAGGCCAATCTGCTCACCAGTCCTTCAACAGGCTGGGTCAGGTCTGAGGCATCACTCTCCAGTTGTGTACGTTCATGAATCTCAGCTCTCAACCTCTCTGATCTCCTTGTACAGATGCTTAAAACTGTTGTGTGGGAATTCTGAGAACTGCTGAGGTCCCTTCTCCCGCTGTTGTTCTCTTCTTCAGCTTATTGGAAAGACACACAAGAATTCTTTGGGAGAAATATCACTGTGCCGAAATTGAAATTTTAATCGCTCTTTTGGGTTTTAGATCTGTCTCGGACTCTGGAAGCCAAAACAATTTTAACGAAACCAATTAAGGAATTTGTTTTATTTCTTTTAGCAGAAGGAAGCAGCTTTATCTAGTTTCCCAAGCATCACACAGCACTGGAAAGGATTTTCTGAGTCTAAAAGCTGGCACTTAAATCCTGCCTTTTCCCCGGTAAATTACTGCTGGAAAAAGCAAAAGCTTTAGTGTGTTTTATTTTTATTTTTTTTTTAAATAAAACCACTTCCTGGGGAAAGTGAATCATGTCTTATGTTGGTGCAAACTCTACAATACAAATTCAAACCCCATGGTGATTGCACCTAATGTCTGAGGGAAAAATCCCAGCTGTGGAAGGGAGGGGTGAGGCTTTAACTTTTGAGTGAGCAGCCTCTGTTGAGATTGGTTGAAAAGTAACTAGGGGACTTTGGAGCAAAACTCCATCATGAAGGTGGTCGTGGGTAAGGATGCTGGGACTGTGATTTCAGTTAAATGAGCAGAATTTCACTGTGGCTGCAGCTGTTTCTGGCACAGTTTCAAGTGAGTGACACTACTAGGAAGTCACTGTAGGTTATAAAATCCTTCTTATGGCTGCCAGTTCAGCACAAGCACTGACTCTCTCTCAACAGATGTGAAAGCAAGTTTACCTGGAGCACTGCTGGCAGAGGTTGGACTGGGTTAGAGCTGATAGTGCTCTGAGGGAACCGGTCTTGCTGTTGATGGATTAAGCCTATCTGATGGGCTCTGTAACTGGATCTGGAAATGGAAACTGTCCAGGTCTAAGACCCATTTGAAGTGCTCGTAAATGCAACTGCTGTCTCTGACTCTGGAGGATATTCTGCTCTCCTTGTAGGAAAGGAGGCAGGGCTGGTTGCTGCTCTTGGTGGTAGTTGGTCAACAGCATGACCATCTTTTCTTGACTGGAAAACCCTGAACAAGTGGACTTAGCTGTGTATGCTGGCCTGAGGGAACTTTGCTGTGAAGTATATACCACAGAGGACTTGGGGGTGGGTGGGGGAAGGGAACCCTTTATGCTTTGGGTTCTGTCTATTTAGGCATTTGAACATCATGGAAGCCCCAGTTTTTAAGTTTGAAGATCTTGGAAGAGTTTTCTCAGAATCTCGTGTGCCGTAAATTTGTTAAAGTCCCAGACGCTTTAATCTTGTTACTGTGCAGCATTTCAGTGTGTATTGTGCTGTAAAATAATGCCTTTTTCCTCTTGCATTTTGCTGTATTTAATTTGCTGTATTTTTAATTAGGTAACAATATATAATCTTCTGCCAACTGTTGTGCTACCATTTATTTCTATTTTTTACTTGGGGTGTGGGGAAAAGGGAAGACTCGTCTGTGTCTGGGCCACAATGGAGCCACGTTTAAAGAACCTTGTAAATCTGAGAATTCTCTCAGGCCCCATTAAATTGCTACCTAGCATTATTACAGTTAGATATCCATGTCTGGACTGTGGGTACTACTTTTAGCTGTGCAGTGGGTATATCGTCCCATTAAAACTAGTTCTCTCTTTGCAGACCCTGCCACCTGTCAGTATTTTAGCCTAGTTTGCTGGATTTGTGGGGAAAGAAACAATACAAATATTGTTGCCTCTAATCCCATATTTCAATCCACTTTCTCAATGAGGAACAGATCCTTCTTCACATGAGACCAACACTCATCTCGCCCCTGTAAGGTGCTCTTTCTTTTTTTCAGTCAGACACTAAATCTCTCAGGCTGAAAGAATTGGAATTCTTTTTGCTGAGGGGGAGGAATTATTTTAGTAAGACACGAACTAAGCCAACTGTAGAGTAAAATTGCTTGCTCAGTTTCCAGTCTCTTCCAGCATTCAACATGTTAAACTTGTGCAATTTTCTGTGCTATACTGTGTGCAAAGAAACCATCCAGGACCCAACACCTCCTTTCTCCACCTCCCCCACACCTCCCTTGAGTGCTTTGGCTGGGTGGGATGAGTGACGTGGGCAGGAGGGAGAGTTATGCTGATTTGCATTTGTACTTTGATCCCCAACTGTGTATATACAATTTTCTATGTTACTTTTTTGTGGTAACTATGGAGATTAATATTTTAATTAGATAAGTTATATGAAAAGAAGAAAATCATGTCTCAATAAAAGCCAAAACACTGGACAGTGTCTGTCTATTCCTTTCTGGCTCTGGGTGATAACTGAACATAATGAAATAACAAATTAGAAAGTATGATTGTTTGGTATTGCTGATGAGCTGAAGTTTGCTCTTTAATCTGATAGCCCTATTTCCTGTTTACTTTTCATTCTCAAATGTCCCTTCTCTAGAGGCTATAGATACATGGATGGAAACTGAAAAGCTTTGGCAAAGAAGTGTGAAATCCTGGGCTTGCAACATAATCTAAGTGGTTGTCATGTTTTCAGATCCTTTCCTCTTTATCTGCCACAGCCTGAACCAAGGATCATAAATTGATATTAACAAGCATCTTTTAAAGCAATATAAGAAAATGGCCTGTCCAGGTGTAATGTGGAAATAGCTGGTAAGAGAGGAAGGGACAGAACCATGAGTCTGCCTGGGGGCTGCTTAGAAAAGAAACAGACTTCCCCTTGGGAAGGCCTGCTCCTGCAATCTATTACTTACGTGACTATTTCTGAGGGAGTGAGCATCTGAGTAGGGTTTGCAGGGCTGGGCATGGTCACAGTTCAGGACAACAGCATCTATTTCCCTTCAGTGGTCCAGCAAGGGGCACCCACTGCAGGCTCCCTAGCCATTGCCTCTCTTGGATGGGGATCTGTCTCTCCTTTCTGATCGGGGTATGTCCAGGCTGAACAGTTCCTTGCCTTTAGTGTTATGCCCAGCAAAAAATAGTCTGCCTAAAGCAGCCTGCTTCATTCCTCTCCTCAGAGACCAGTACACAGGGTAATTGCCCTGGTTATGTTACCACCCAGCTCTTGCTAAGCAAGCCTGTTTTATTAAGGTAAAAGCACTACAGAGAAAACATTAAAACCAATAAAAGAACCTACACACATGCTAATTAGTGTACAAGAGATTCCCCCCCCCCCCCGTCCAATTCCAACAGGGGCTCTGGCTGGAGCATTCCTCCAAACCCCTAAGTGGGATTTCCTGCAATTTTAAGCTAACTACATGCATTGTTCAGAAGGGGAACCCAATTTTATGGGGCTTCAGTAGGCAAAAATCCTTTCATCAGACTATGGGCCTTCCAGAGACCAGAGAGCCTGTCCCTTTGCTGGATTGGAAAGAAGGCCCTGAGTATTAGGGCTTGTCTACACTTCAAGCTAAAGCAACACAAACCACTGTAGTGCCTCAGCATAGCCACTACAGTGATGGGAGGGAGTCTCCTGTCACTGTAATTAATCCATCTTCCCAAGAGGTGGCAGCTGCACCTCTTGGAGAGATGGATTAATTCTTCTACGGGACGTTGTGTTGTCTAAACAGTGATCAGGGGTGTGGATTTTTCATACCCCTGAGCAGTGTAGTTGGGTCAACCTAGCTTTTTAGTCTAGATCTGGCTTTAAACTCAGGTTATTTATCCCAAAATCCTTTGTCTGCTGGTCTCAGAGAACCCAGTGTGAACCTTTGAAGAGACTGGGGTGGGTAATCAGCCAGACAATAGATTCCCTCCCTGGGGCAAAGCTTCAAACCTCTGATAACCAGAGGACTTACATTCATATTCCTCTTTCTCCTGAAGAAGTTAGGTACGATGACAATCACACAAACAAATGCATTTTTCATACAATGGACCTAAAATATATTAAAGTTGATTCAATAAGATTTATCCAGGATATTGTTATATCTGTCACAGGCCTTTACACTGCAGTTCACAGTAACCATTCTGTAGGGCTGTTACAGATTGAACAACCTAATATACCAAAGTACTGCAGTTCGCTTTAAAGCAGGGGTGGAGGGCACTGAACATATGAAGCAGCTGAATGTCTTTATAGCTGAAAGTGGCTGATACCTAGTTCAGTGGGTCTCCACCAGGGGTGCACGGACTCCTAGAGGTATGCCCAGGGTCAGATTAAGGTTATGAGGGGCCTAAGTATGAATTACATATTGCAAACAAAATTATGAAGCCATCACATATTTAGCTACATACATATTTATGTAAAATTAACAAGTTTATTCTACTCTCACATCACCCAATTCTTCAGATACTTCTGAATAACACGAGGGATGCTACGCTGTCCTCCTCTTAGGCCTCTGAAGTGCCCGTCTGTATGAGGATGAACACTGCAGCATTCCCCATCCTGCTCACCTCTTTCCACCTTGTGCTTCTATCCTCAGCTCTCCCCTGGCACAGTGCAAAGCCAAGCCCTGCCGGTGTTTTCCCCAAGCGATGGCCTCTACACCACACATCGCATCTCACTCTGACTGCAGTCTGGGAGGCAGCCAGCTTTTATTATGTAAAAGAAAACCACTCAGCTGTAAAAATCCATTGAAGTAGAGGAAGTAGGAGTGGGGAAATTACATTGGGGTGGCATTGTTTTTGAGGCTGTCTTGCCCTGAAAGCTGCCTCCCCGCGTTGCACTGGCTGAGGAGAATGTATTCCTGTTTTCACATTGAACCCAAACATTATTTGTGGGCTGATACCCAGTTTGTGTAGTTAATCTCCCGTGATTCACCACATCAGGCCATTCTGTCACCAAGCTCTTCCACAATTAGAATCATGAAATAGAATCACAGGACTGGAAGGGACCCTGAGAGGTCATCTAGTCCGGTCCCCTGCACTTATGGCAGGACTAAGTATTATCTATTCTAGAACGTGTGATCAGCAGCTCTGACATGAGCTTTTTTTTTAAGCATGAATTCTGTGTGCACCAGCCCCCTACAGTTTGCATTTGTTTGTTTTATGCTTTCTGTAAGAAAAAGGTCACAGCCAGAAGTGACAGATCTTTAGATGGTTGCCCAGTCATAATATTTAGCACTTCTGTGCTATGTTAGCTCTTCAAAATCACTGTACAAACATTAAACAAACTTAAGCTAAAGCCTTTCAGCTTTTGAATGACTAAGAGGTGACAAAACAGAGCTATTCCCTGTTGTGTGTTCTCTGCCCCCCTGAACAAAAAGACTTCACTGAAAATCAGCAGCTTAAAAGGACCATTAAGGATCTTTCAAAAGAACAGTCCAACCAAGGCTGCTGTAGTGACACCCTTGTTACAGCAGGTCTGGTGTTTGTTTAAGGCTGGTGTAGAATGAAAGGAGGGCTTCCTGCATGTGTAAATCAAGCAGAACTTGCTTATTTTTGTCCTTAAAGTGCTCAGAGTTTAGAGGAGGAAAGTGAATGAGATTCTGCTTATACCAGGTTTGAAAAAGCAGAAGGGACCCAAATCTAGTCTTGTGCAAAGATCTGTTCTCCCTGAAGTCAATAAGGCTACACAGGTGTAACTGTCAGCAGGAACTGGCCTGTGTTCTCATTCCCTTCTCAAATCACAGTCCAGGCTTACCCAATATTTTCCCCTTGAGAAAGAAGTTAGTTTGAGTTGGGCCAGTGGTCGCAAGTGTGTCCCTTTAAAAATCCAACAGTTTACAGCTCTGGTCTGGATAACTTGGGCCAAATCCCTCTTTAATATAACGTTACTGAAGTACGTATTTCCACCAGGGACCAATTTAGTCCCCTGCATGCGATTCCTCTTCTTGCTTTTCAGCAACCAGTGGACAAAAACACCATTTCCAGAGCTCTGCACATTCCTGTCAGTATCAGTGACGCTTAATGTGCAGCCAGAGCTGGGAACAAAGGTGTGACGCGATCACTGTTCTCCCAGATGGAGTATGCTCTCCGAGCGGCACAAAAAGGTTCTGAAGTCAATCGAACAAAACAAAAAATTGATTAAAAAGCTGTCCCTGTCAATGGTGACTAGGAATCAACTGGCAAGAAGCAGCACTGCTGTCCTACCGAACAACAGTTCCAGCTAGTGTTTCACTCTGCCATTTAAAACCTATGGAGTTAGGTTTACAACATTAGAAATTGGTTTGCTAAGTTGGCAGCATCAGAAACTGCCACACAACAGACTAACAACAGGCTCATCTGTTATCCCATCTGGACTCCTGCCTAAGTTGGTAACTACAGAACATGTGAACCTCCACAGTGAGTTGGATTCTGCCCCTGGTTATTTCTAACCCTGTGGAGTTGCTAACGTATTACTTGGGTGCAGAATCCGATCCATTAGCCTAGTTGCAAAATTGTACAGAAAACTGCGTTTTGCCCTTAGCCCCTGAGCAGGGTATCAGCTGTAGTAGCTGGAGCAGAAACCTTTTTCCTTTTCCCCTAGCAAGTGTAACTGTAAATGTTACAGGTTACACAACTAATCTGTCTGTCCTTAACCTACAGGTGTTTTGCTATTCAGAGCTAAAGCGACCAGAGCACCACTCTGTACAGCATCTCCCAGGCCAGCCTCTACTAACTACTGAATTAAGCTTCTCAGAGATGGAGCTTGTACCAGTGGGGATGATTATTAGTCCCGTAACCGATCTAGCCTGACAGAAATGCTGTTAGCCTCCGTTTACAGCCACGGAATCTGAGCCAGTAGAAAACAGGAAGAAGGCTGCTCTAGTTCCTGTCACCAGTTCAGTTCCTTCCCCACATGCTGAAGAACTCACTGCCACCTTCTAGCAGGGACAGAAAGAGCTTAGGAGCAGTAAAGTGCAGGCCCCATGACAACACGAATAGCTGCAGTAACAGTGCATGGGATACACCTGTATCAGGGTTTAAACGCTGAGTACCTGGCACTCGCCTGTCCCTCCCACCCCACTGCAGAAAGCCACCTTCTTGCCCTTGCCCCTTTGCTGAACTTTTAGTACCTGCCTGCCCCTGCCCCACCCCCTTCCTGCTGACCCCTGCGCATTTGCTGTTCCCTCCCCCAGCCCCCCGACTTATGGGCAGCTACTGCCCTCCTGTCTGCTGAGTTCAACCCAAGCACCTGCTACCTCCCCCACTACCCGCTTCCCCCCACCCAGCTCCTCCCCCACTGACCCCATAGCCCCTGCTGCCCCCCACCCAGCTCCCCCCCGCTTCCCTCCCCACTGACCCTATAGCCCCTGCTGCCCCCCACCCAGCTGCCTCCCACTTCCCCCCTACTGACCCCATAGCCCCTGCTTCCCCCCACCCAGCTCCCCCCCGCTTCCCTCCCCACTGACCCTATAGCCCCTGCTGCCCCCCCCGCTTCTCTCCCCACTGGCCCCATAGCCCCTGCTGCCCCCCACCCAGCTGCCCCCCGCTTCCCCCCTACTGACCCCATAGCCCCTGCTGCCCCCCACCCAGCTCCCCCCCGCTTCCCTCTCCACTGACCCCATAGCCCCTGCTGCCCCCCACCCAGCTCCGCTGACCCCTGACCCCTGCTGCCCCTAGGGGGACGGCAAGTGTGAGAAATCGGGACAGGAGCCTACGTAGGAAAAAGCCCCAAAATCGGGACATCTGGTCACCCTAGCAGCGCCCCCCCCCCCGCACTAGCCCGTCCCCGTACCACGTGACATGGCTGGACCAACGGCGGCGGGTGGGGGGGGGCACGGCGCATCACGTGACGGAGGAGCAGCCGCGGCCGAGCCTCCCTCCCCGTCACGTGAGGAGGCGGTGGCGCTCTTACGTCGCACGCGCCCCCGCGCGCCAGCGGCTGGGCCATGGCGCACGGACACGGGCACGGCGGGGGCGGCTGCTGCGGGGCCGAGCGCGAGGAGCCCCCCGAGCGCCGCGGCCTGGCCTGGGGCCTCTACCTGCGCATCGACCGCGAGCGGCTCCAGTGCCTCAACGAGCGGCGGGAGGGCAGCGGAGCGCGCGTCTTCCGCGCCTGGGAGGAGCGGGGGGACCGCAGCCAGGTACCGGCCGGGGGGGTCCCGACTTGACACCCCGGCCCCGCCCCTTCCAGGCCCCGCGCGCTCCCCAAGGCGCGGGTGGGTGTCGGGGCTCGGGCTGGGCTGTGGGGCCGGGGTGTGGGCTCTGGGAGGGAGTTTGGATGTGGGAGGGGGCTCAGGACTGAGGTAGGGAGTTGGGGTGTGGGGGGGGCGCTGGGCTGAGGGGTGTGGGCTCTGGGAGGGAGTTTGGATGTGGGAGGGGGCTCAGGACTGAGGTAGGGAGTTGGGGTGTGGGGGGGCTCTGGGCTGAGGGGTGTGGGCTCTGGGAGGGAGTTTGGATGTGGGAGGGGGCTCAGGACTGAGGTAGGGAGTTGGGGTGGGGGGGGGGCTCTGGGCTGAGGGGGGTGGGCTCTGGGAGGGAGTTTGGGTGTGGGAGGGGGCTCAGGACTGAGGTAGGGAGTTGGGGTGTGGGGGGGGCGCTGGGCTGAGGGGTGTGGGCTCTGGGAGGGAGTTTGGATGTGGGAGGGGGCTCAGGACTGAGGTAGGGAGTTGGGGTGTGGGGGGGCTCTGGGCTGAGGGGTGTGGGCTCTGGGAGGGAGTTTGGATGTGGGAGGGGGCTCAGGACTGAGGTAGGGAGTTGGGGTGGGGGGGGGGCTCTGGGCTGAGGGGGGTGGGCTTTGGAAGGAAGTTTGGATGTGGGAGGGGGCTCAGGACTGAGGTAGGGAGTTGGGGTGTGGGGGGGGCTCTGGGCTGAGGGGGGTGGGCTCTGGGAGGGAGTTTGGATGTGGGAGGGGGCTCAGGACTGAGGTAGGGAGATGGGGTGTAGGGGGGGCTCTGGGCTGAGGGGGTGGGCTCTGGGAGGGAGTTTGGATGTGGGAGGGGGCTCAGGACTGAGGTAGGGAGTAGGGGTGTGGGGGGGGCTCTGGGCTGAGGGGTGTGGGCTTTGGAAGGAAGTTTGGATGTGGGAGGGGACTCAGGACAGGTAGGGAGCTGGGGTGTAGGGGGGCCTCTGGGCTGAGGGGGGTGGGCTCTGGGAGGGAGTTTGAGTGTGGGAGGGGGCTCAGGACTGAGGTAGGGAGTAGGGGTGTGGGGGGGGCGCTGGGCTGAGGGGTGTGGGCTCTGGGAGGGAGTTTGGATGTGGGAGGGGGCTCAGGACTGAGGTAGGGAGTTGGGGTGTGGGGGGGGCTCTGGGCTGAGGGGTGTGGGGGGGCTCTGGGAGGGAGTTTGGGTGTGGGAGGGGGCTCAGGACTGAGGTAGGGAGTTGGGGTGTAGGGGGGGCTCTGGGCTGAGGGGTTTGGGCTTCGGAAGAAGTTTGGGTGCGGGAAAGGGCTCAGGACTGGGGTTGGGGTGAGAGCGAGGGGTGTGGGTTCTGCGAGGGAGTTTGGGTGCAGGAAGGGGCTCAGGACTGAGGTAGGGGATTGGGGTGCAGGCTCCAAGCGGCGCTTACCTCAGGTGGCTCCTGGGAAGCTGCCAACATGGTCTTCTGGCTCCTAGTGTGCTGCCCCCGCAGCTCCTGTTAGCTGTGGTTTCCAGCCAATGGAAGCGCAGAGCCGGCACTCAGGGCGGGGGCAGCATGTGGAGCCCCTGTGGCCACCCCTGCACACCTAGGGGCTGCAGGGACATACCAGCTGCTTCTGGGAGCCTGCCTGCCCTGCAGTGCCACTATCTGAACTTTTAATGACCTGGTTAGTGGTGCTGACCAGAGCCACCAGGATCCCTTTTTGACCAGGCGTTCCAGTCAAAAAACAGAAACCTGGGCCCCCTAGGAAGGGATGAGGGACTGTGGCTCCAGGTATAGGCAGTAGGGGGGACGACAGGTACCAGCAGTACCAGTGAAGATGGGTGTCACTCTAGTCTAGGGAGTCCCTAAGGTCCCCCATGTCCTGGATGGCAATGGGTGTGACTGCTTGCAGGGGAGCCCAGTTCTGGGCCCCTGCCACCCAGTCTTAAGAACACAGGGCTGAGAGAGAATCCCTTGGGGTGTGGGGGAGTTTAGCGATCACCTCCCCTGCCCCACCCTTGTCGCTGCCACCCTCCGTCCAATCCCTGCCTGCCTCCAGCCCCTGTGCGGGCTGAGCTCTGCGGCTGCTCCTGGTGCTCTCTCTGGTGGGGGTCTGGGCACCTAGGGCTCAGCCGGCAGTGTGGGTTACACCATGGGGGAAAGTGGGCAGGGTGGGCTGAGAAATTCCAGGCTGTCTCCAGTGTCCTGGCCTCGAAGCACCAGCAATGAAGGGCCACGCTCCAAGAGCTTAGTTCCACCTGGGACACTGACCCTTCAGGAGTTCGGTTCCTCTATTGATTCTGGTTGCTGCTTCCCAGATGGTGCCAGCACATTCACCATACCAGTTCTTCCTTGGTTTTCTTTGCTTTTTCTTTGCTCCCTCAGGTACCTGATTCAATGCTTGTTTGGCGTTGAATGTTCCAGTCCCAACCCCCTGAGCCTTGTTTCTTTGCTGGTGATTTCTAACATGCCCTGCTCTGTCAGCTCCCTTCCTTTCGCATTTGTGATTTTGACACTCTGTGACATGTGTAATGTCTTACTCCACCATCTGTGGTGGGCAGCCTCCAATCTGTCTTTGTTAGCCACAGCCAATGGCCTGTCTCTGCTCTACAGCCCCATGTTCAGTACAGTCGCATGGTATAGTTTGACCTGTAGTTTGGTGTGGAGATCTGTTTGACTAGATGTCATTCATTCTATTTGTATACCAGCATAATTGTATTTGTTGGGCGGGGGGACGGGGGGTGACTTTACCAAAATAATTATACTAGCACAGCCCCACTGTGGATATGAAAGTGTGGTGGTGGTGATTTTTCTTTTTCTTTTTTTACTGGTATAGTGTAATTGCACTTGGAAAGGCCGGAATAATGTATACCAGTAAAAGGGCAGTTCTGCCTTTAAGCTGCATCCACACCAAGAGCACTTGGCTATAGAGGTACAGCAATACTGTCCATGTGTGCCTAGTGTAGACATGGCCTAAGGTCATATCTGTGCTATAGACTTCTGCTGGCACAGGCTTGTCAGACAGGAGTGTGATCTCTGACCAATATAGCTGTGCTGGCAGAAGCCCTTAGTACGAATAGACAGTTATACTGGTATAGCTTGTTTTGCTTGTAGAGGTGGTTTTATTGTACTGGTACAAAGTGCAGCTTTACTGGTACAGCTGAATTCACACTAGGAGCACTTGCTGGTATGGCATACTGGCATCCCTATGCCAACAGTGCCAGTGCCCTATGCCAGAGTGCTCCTAGCATAGCATGACATTAGCCATAACAAAAAAAGGCTTTGTGTCTCTCGCCTCAACAGAGACTTTCTAGTGGATGCTTCAGTGGGTTATTGAATTAAATCTCTTCCTACTGAATACATTAAACACTTACTAGTATGCAGAGTATCTGTATAAAATACAACTGAACTATAATTTTCAGTGTAAACAAAGTTCATTGGATAATGCATTGTCTGTATTGTTCATTCATAGTTCCCAAAATAAAGTAGTGCATATTAACATGGTTCTACAGTACGTGTGTTAGCACAAAGCTTCCAGTGGAATGCAGATATGAACTGATGCAGAAGGAAGTGCATGGGAAGCGTAATATATGGCATTACAGAGTATCTTCATTATCTGCTTCTAAAGGATTATTTTTAATCCAGTTTTGTATCTTTTAGTTTGTCGAAAGTGATGATGATGAAGTAGAACTTCTGTTTAATATCCCGTAAGTACCTGCTTGGCACCACTTCATGCACTGTTAGCACCTGATGCACTTAGTTTTATTTGTAGCTGGGTTCTTTGCTCACAATAGTCTTCCTTGTATGCTCTCGGGAAATAAACTAGAAAACAAGTTTGGGTGATGGCAGCTCTTCTTGACTGAGATTTACTGAATTTGTGATGCATAATCAAGACTAACTGGAAGATAGTGGAGTTGAAGTCACTGATTCTGTATTTCATGGCAGGTTTACAGGCAATGTGAAGCTAAAAGGGATAATTGTGATGGGAGAGGATGATGATACACACCCGTCAGAGATGAGACTGTAAGTGGAACTGGGCGTGGCCACCAGGAAAGCTCATGTTGGGCAGATATTGTACAGAGTATCCCTTTGCGCAGCTGTTTTAGGGCAGGGTTTTGAAATCTCTAAGCAGTGTTTTTACCATCTCGTCAATGATGGTCTGAGACTGAACCCTAGAGTGACTCATACTAAGGGATTGTATTTTTTCACCTCACTGCTTTTTGTAAAAAATTAAATACTTCAGCTTTTCCTTTCCCACTGCAAAGTTCTCATTGCCCAGTGACCTCAGTATTCCTATCCCCATTTTACAGATGAAAAGGACACTAAAGCCAGAGCAGGCGTTGGTGTCAGTCCAAAGCAGAAACCAGGAATACCTGCTTCAGGCTAGGCTGCCCTTTCATATTGCTGAGTAGAAGCTCCTATACTAAATTAATATTAATGTAATTATCTGGTGATAAGCATGATTAAGGCCCTGTGAAAATTGTGGTGGTGGGGGGGTTAATCCGTGGCAGCATCTCAGGCAGGGGTTTGAATTTCACGGGATGTGCATGGCTGCTGAGTTCCTCCACAAACTATTGCCATTTTTTCAACGGCATGTTGGTCCTATTTCAGGAGGTAGGAATGTGGGACATGGGGGAAGGGGATGTCTCATCACTAGGCACCGTCCCTCTGTTCTAGCCTAGTCTGGGTCCGGGATTGGGGCCTAGATCGCTAGAGCCCTGCATGGATACAAAATTTGTATCCGCATCCAACCCACAAACATGGTCTGTGGATATAAAGCAGATATCTGCAGATTTGCAGGGCTCTGTACATCACACTGTGCTCTGCTGAGACCTGGGCCACTGCTGCTGCTTCCTGCCCTGGCTGGGGAAGTGGTGTGGCACTGACAGGACGCTGGGATTAGGGGCTCTGGTAGACCCCGGGGGAGATACTGCAGTGCTAGCTGGCAAGGAGTTGAGACCAGGATCCACCACTTAGGGTGGGGGGAGAGAGAGCGAGAGAGTGTGTGTGTAGCGGGGTGTCAGGCTTATTCCCCTGCTGGGGCAGAGCCCCCTCACAGACCTGTTTGTGCTCCAAACAGAAGATCCTAGTCTCAGCTGTTGGCCAGCTGGTGCTGCGGTGTCCCCTGAAGGCCTGCAGTGGACCACCATGAGGCAGGCCAGGGCTCCTAACTGCTGCAGGTTGTCAGTGCCACACCACCTCCCAACTGGCTGGCAGGACAGGAAGCAGCAGCAGTGGTCTGGACTGGAGCTGAGCTCAGGATGAGCTGGGGCCTGCCCTGGGCCAGGCAATTGTTGCCAGCCTACTGCCTCAGGAGCAGCCTGATATGGTGGTTTTTCTAAAAGCTCAGAGGCAAAAGCAGGAATGTTAGAAAAATTATGGTATTGGGCTAATTTTACAATTTCTGTGAAATTGTGACTTATTCAGGGCCCTAATCATCACTTGGCTTTCCACTAAGGGAGCTTTTCCCCCTCATCTTTGCTCTATCTCTAATGCACTGGAATCTAACCCCTCTCTATAGAATTTATAGCAATGTAGGGCTGGAAGGGACTGTGGGAAGTCCTCAAGCCCAGCCATCTGTGCTGGGGCAGGACCAAATAGACCTAGACCAACCCTGACAGATGTTTATCCAACCTGTTCTTAAAAATCTCCAGTGATGGGGATTCCACAGCCTCCTTTGGAAACCTGTTCCAGAACTTGACTACCCCTGTAGTTAGGAAGTTTTTCCTAATATCTAACCTAAATCTCCCTGGTTGCAGATTAAACTCATTTCTTCTTGTCCTGCCCTCTGTGGACATAGAGAACAATTGTCTTCTTTATAGCAGCCCTTAACAGTCTACAAATATGTTATCAGGTTCCGCTGTCAGTTGTCTTTTCTCAAGACTAAACATATCCAGTTTTTTAACCTTTCCTCAGAGATCAGGTTTTCTAAACCTTTTATCATTTTTGTTGTGCTGCTCTAGATTCTCTCAAATTGTCCACATCTTTTCTAAAGTGTGGCACCCAGAATTGCACACACTGTTCCAGCTTTGGCCTCATCAGTGCTGAGTAGAGCAGGATATGTACTGGAAGTGCTGTGGGTGGCACATGTCTTATCTACAGCTCTGTTCCTTGCTCTTGTCAACACACTACAAGTAGTAAACAATTCCTGGTATGATGCAAGTGCTGTTTTCTTGGCTGATCCAGGTGTGTGTGTGTGGTCCACATGACACAGTCAGTTTAATAAGCCAGTGGTGGGAGGAGAAGGGAGATAAATCAATTAGCTAAGATGCATTTTAACCACTGTTGTTTTTCTCCACTCCCAGGTTCAAGAACATTCCTCACATGTCATTTGATGACACAGCCAGAGAACCAGATCAGATGTTCACTCTGAATCGAGATCTAACAGGAGAACTGGAGTATCCCACAAAGTATGAGACAGGCTCTTCCCTTCTCTGTGGTGCATCTGTTAGGGATGCACTGGAGTTCATTCCTCCTGGAGCCAATGAGTTTGTGTTCCTTTTATCAGAGCCTACTCATAATCTATTCAACTGTTAGAAATGCCTTTTCTGGCTCTTCCCAACACTCGTGTTGGAGTGAGAACTCTACCTATCCCTAAATGGTGTTGAAGACCTTTTCCCTGGGGAGGGAAGCTCTTGGGTCTTGCATCCTGGAGGGTCCCCAGACTGAATTCTCAATGCCTTGTCTCCTCCATGTCTTACACCAAGGAGGGCTGAAGAAGGCACCTTTTACTGTTCTCCAATCTACCAGAGGAGTCGCATGTCAGACACACCAGGTGCTTCCTTCACCCTCCCTCCCAGTTCTTGTTGATCCAAGGAGTGAATGGCTAAGACACCAGGTCTCCTACATGGCAGTGCTTAGTCTCCACACCCCAGTAGGTTTTCCTTTTCAAATAACATCTTCATCCTCTTCAGTGCAGAAACTGCTCCAGAAATTAGGATTTATTTCCTGGGTGACTGGTTACGTGCTGAACTCAGTCTGTTTGTTGTTTTTTTTCTTCCAGAATTGCTCGTTTCTCAAACGTTTACCATCTTTCCATCCACATTTCCAAGAATTTTGGAGCTGAGACAACAAAGATCTTTTATATAGGCCTGAGGGGAGAGTGGACAGAGGTGAGTGAGAGCGGGGATAAAATGAGCAAAACGCATCACAAATGCAGAAGTCGTCTTGAATTGCAACTTATACAGTTGGGTCTGTCTGGGTGTGGTTATTTATAAGAAACTTGGAAAGAGCTATGGAGAGCTTTTTTCACTGATCAGTAACTGAGTTAATTTGCTGAACTGAATCAGAACCCAAATAATGCTTGGTTAGTTTCCTTCCCTGTATCCAACTTGAACTGCTGTGATTCTGGGAAGCTACCTGTTAAGAAGTGGGAGGTGCTGGCATTGCTGTTGGATTTATTTAAAGCATATATTTTTGTCACAGGCATGATTCTGTTAAGAACCAGGTACATGCAGAAGAAGCTGCAGTCTTGCAACTACAGATTTAAAACATTGACATAGCATAAGTTTGGCATCAATCGAGGCATGATTTGTAATGTAAAGCATTCCTTGAGCTGGGGACAGGTCCCTGGGCCTCAATGGCTGGCACCAAATTCAGTTTAGGTAGATCTTGGGAAGGGTGGGAGAGACTACTTTGGACAGAAGTGAAATGGGAAGAGGTCAGATTGCTGCTTTTTTTTTTTTTTTTTTTTGGTGGAGTAAACTGAGCTTTAATGGGACCAAATATGTTTGCCTTGATTCAGGCTTATCGACATGAAGTGACCATCTGCAACTATGAAGCATCAGCAAACCCAGCTGACCACAAAATTGATCAGATCATGCCGGAAACCCACTTCATTTCCTAACAGTAACACCAGGATGCTTCCAAAGGCTTCATTATCAATACACTGAGTTAATGGACTGATTTGAAGAGAACAGATTCTTGGGGCACTGGAGAGAGTGGTGAAATAGCTTTTATATCTTTTTGTCTTTGCCCTGGGAAGAAGAGTGCCAATGCATGAAATCTCTTTATAAAGTTAATTGATTGTTAATGGCAATCATCGGTTGGGTGCTTCAGCACTCTGAAGAATCAGGCCTTGACATAGTGGAGTGTGTCTCCTCCACAGTGGCAACCTAGTGGCCTAATTGTTTATGTTGCCAATTGAAAATAAAAGCATATCCTCTCACTCTGTATGCCCCAAGCTTCAAGATTGGTTTGTGTCTGAAATGCTGGTTATTCGAGGCAAACAACGCAGGGAAACATCCTCTGATTGCTACTCTGTCCCTGGGTGTTGAACAATTGGTGCTGCTGTGTGAAGCTTGAGCCTAACAGTGACTTGATATAGGGTTATTGCTGTAGTGAGGAGAAAGGAATTGTAAACTGAAACTTGCATCTTGAGATTCTGTTCCCCTGAAATGTAAATTCTGAGGGAAATCTAAAACTGGGAGAGATGCTGGATCCTTAACATACATAAAAGTGAAAATACAGGGTTGTATGGTTGAGGGGGCTTTGCAGAAAGCATTCAGAGCACTGTTTGCACATTTAAAGTTGTGGCTTCTTGCTGAAGATATAAAGCCTCTACTCCATGTTAAAAGCCAAACCTGGAGACCTAGGAGTTCCTTTAGGCACAACTTTATAAGGAATGTAACTAATCTTTCCTAATAAATCTATGGCAGATGTAATTTGTTTCATTTCTTGTGTCCATCTTGACTTATGTGTAGCAGTGTACCTGTCTAGTTGCAGAAAGGGTTTAATGCAATTGAATGTACCTCTCAGATGTGGGCAATCCTATCTTTAAATACACCATTGTAACCATGCTGTAACAGTCAAAAGAGCTATGAATCTACCAGCCCCAAACCTCTTTATTCACCATTAATGGCTATAGCTAAGCCCTAATAAAAAGTTTCTGCAGCCAACTATGAAAAATGGTGTGAGAGAAAGTGTGCAGGCTTATAGGTCCAAAGCAGTGGTAGTAATTAGCTACCACTGGAGCAACAGCCTCAGGTTTATTTCAGTATGTGCAGAAATAAGAACTGTGATGATAATCTAGCTGTACATCCCATTCATGGCATATGTATGAGGCTGGCAGCTGGGGTAATCAAAATATATGACTTGTGTAGTCTTGTATCCTCAATGATTTTGACATCTGGTAGTGATTGAAGTGGCAGGCTGCAATCTGTGTTTGTTTCCTGTGGTGCTCAAGAAATGGGGAAAACATTAGATCTTCCTCTCAATTGCTTTGTGACACATCCAGTTGAAATTGTCTGCAGTTATATATATCCAAGCTTTTTTTCATACCTTTGCACAAACTCCCACTAAGAGCAGGCTGTAACTATAACAGTGTGCCGAGGTGACTTACAACTAACCTTTTGTGGCTGGAATCTAAGTTCAAAATTGCCTTAAACTGCAGTTTTATGGCATTAACTCTGCTTCAAGAAGGGATTTAAAATACCTTTGGCAAATTTAATCCTACCCATTAGTCTAGATCAGTGGTTCCCAAACTTTAACAACCAGTGGAAACCCTTTCACTAAAATGTCAAGTCTCATGAACCCCCTCTTAAAAATGAATATTTCCAGGGATTTTCTCTTTTACCTGAGTATAAATTATAAAAGCAGTGATCTTGGAAATATAAAAGTTGTTTTTGTGACATGTTTATAACACACTATGTATTATTTAACATTACAGTATTTTTATTGCATTATGAAAATGGCAACACTCTTCAAAGATCTCACTTTTGTAGCTTGTATCACTTTTATAACAGGCTTATTCAAAGATAAGGCTCCTATATTTCATCAAGGAGTATCAGATGTGGAACAGCATGAAGGTATTTAAGAAGCCAGCTCAGAGCTCCTCCTACGCAAGCATTCAGGTCTTGAACGCTCCAGGCAAACAATGGACGTTACAACAAAGCTTAAACTTGTTCTTCATAATTTTAAAAACAATACTAGCTGCCTATTTAATTTTAAAAAACAGCAAAAAAATATCCACTTCCCTTTCCATTTCTTATAAGGAGTCCTGTCCTTCTTGGGGTCCCTAGGGCCAGCTCTGTCTGCCATTTGGGAATTTTTCACTGAGAACCCCCTGTAACATTTTGTGAACTTCCAGGGGTTCATAAAACCCGTTTGGGAAACATTGCTCTAGATGAAGAGAACTGTTTCTCAGAGGCAGCAATTTCACTTTATAATCAGAGGGCAGAAACTGCAGGATGAAATTTCACTGTAATATTAACTTTGTCCTTTTGAGGGGGGTAGTCTGGGTTTCAATCAAAAAAATTACAGTTGTGCTGATGACTGTCACTGCATTACTTAAGAATTAAAAATGCTGACAACCAAGGGGGAGGGTGTGAGAGAGTAGTATCTTCTCTAAAGCAAAGAAATAGCTCCGCCAGCTTGCTCAAGCAGTGCTGCTCCTTATTTATCTTCCCCCATACGCTCTCAAATTGCTGCCCTAATATCTTCTTACCACTCGGACACTTATATTAGGAAATAGCTGCTATCCCCCACCCCCAAAATACTGCTGGCACTTTCAGCACCATTACCTAAAACACACCGAGAATGTAATAGAAAAGGGTTTCCCACAAACTGTAACTGCTGATTATGGGGGGGTGGGGGAGAGAATTCAGTCCCTGAGGCTTAGTAGGGCCTATTCTGGATAAATCACATTGGGCCTTGGCCCAGATATCAACGTGTGGGCTAGGAGAACCTGCTTGACAAGAATAGGGATTATCTCCCAAAGTCCTGAATGGGAAAATGACTCTTTGACTCAGGCACCAAAGCTGCCTTTCTGCTGGGAAAGCTGTTCCCTGCCTCCTGGCATGGTGACTAGCAGGGGGAGCTGAGAGGCTGTGGGGTGGAACCAGCAGGCACAGCCTGGGCTCTGCTGACCCAGTTTCCTCCTCACGTGCCTGTCCCCGGCTCTCATTGGTTCCCCCAGGGGTTGGGCTCTGGGCTGCCCCACCCCCCATGTGTGGCTGCGGGTCACCGCCTGCTGTGGGGGGGAAGGACACTGCCCCCTCCCAGGCCGCTGGCAGCGGGCAGTGGAGTGAACCCCAGGGCGGGCTCGGGGCCCTGATCCCGCTCCCCGGGGGGGGAGGGAGGTGTCCGTATCCCCTGATGCCCAGCCGCAGGGCTCGCGCTCAGCCGCCGCGGGCCGGTCCCGTCCAGCGAGGGGCGGGGCTCCCCGCGGGGCGGAGGGTGCTGGGGGGGGTCCTCTGGCCCCCGGGGCGGGGGGGAGGCTCCCCGGGGGACTCCCGCCCCCTCGCAGGCCCAGCGGCCCCCCGGAAGGACCAAGATGACGCCCCTTCCGGTTTTCGTGCCAGGCCTGTCGTCACTTCCGGTGGGCTGACCCCGGGCGCCCCGACCGGTCGGCTGGCGGAAGTTCCGGTCGGAGAGGCAGGAGAGTGTGTCTGGGAGCCGGGCAGAGAGCGAGAGAGGTGCGGAGCGGGGCGGGTCCGCGGGAGGGGAGCCGAGCTATTGCGGGGAGGGGTCAGTGGGGGGAGGGGAACTGAGCTATTGTGGGGAGGGGTCAGTGGGGGGAGGGGAACTGAGCTATTGTGGGGAGGGGTCAGTGGGGGGAGGGGAACCGAGTTATTGTGGGGAGGGGTCAGTGGGGGGTGGAAGGGATCCGAGCTATTGTGGGGAGGGGTCAGTGGGGGGGAGGGAACCGAGTTATTGTGGGGAGGGGTCAGTGGGGGGGGGAGGGATCCGAGCTATTGTGGGGAGGGGTCAGTGGGGGGGGGAAGGGAATCGAGCTATTGTGGGGAGGGGTCAGTGGGGGGAGGGGAACCGAGCTATTGTGGGGAGGGGTCAGTGGGGGGGAGGGAACCGAGTTATTGTGGGGAGGGGTCAGTGGGGGGTGGAAGGGATCCGAGCTATTGTGGGGAGGGAGAGACATGAGGGAGGGGTTGGGGGGAAATGAGCTACTGTGGGAAGCGGGGGGGGGAGATATGGGGGAAGGGTCAGTGTGGTGGGGGGTAATGGCCAAAGTATTTGTGGAGGGAGAATGGGCTATAGGGGGAAGGGAGGCAGAGATAGGACCTTGATCTAGTTTCGGAGACACACTGAGATGGGAGGGTGATGGCTGGGGCTGAGACACGTCTCAGAAGATGGTAATGGGAGTGGGGAGGAGGGCAGGGGAGTTTTGGACTATGGGGTCAGGTGGAAATGGCCCCAAGAATTTCATGAGCTGCATGTGGTGGGATGTGCTATTGAAGCTACTAGAGCTGCTCTGTGAATGAGCTGTGCAATCTGTGTGGGGTATGAGGGTGTTGTGCTGTTGGAAATTGGTAGAGAGGTGTTGCAATTGACTGTATATGATGATATAGGGAAAGATGTTGTGTGTGCCTGCAGGCTAACGAAGCACTTGGTGGCTCAGGGTAGGGGAAGTGTAGAGATTTGACATGGGGATCATATCGAGGGAGAGAAGACATGGTAAGCACAGGGGTGGCCAACCTGAGACTGAGAAGGAGTCAGAATTTGCCAGTATACATTGCCAAAGTGCCACAGTAATACATCAGCAGCCCCACCCTGCCTGCCAGCCGCCCACCCATCAGCGCCTCCCTTCCCTCCCTGTGCCTCACACAGTATGCAGGAGGCTCTGGGGAGCGAGGGCATGGCGGGCTTGGGTAGGGTGACCAGACAGCAAGTGTAAAATTTTGGGACTGGGGTGGGGGCTAATAGACACCTATATAAGAAAAAGCCCCCAAAATTAGGACATCTGGTCACCCTAGGCTTGGGGAAGGGGGTGGGAAGGGACAGGGCCTTGGGGGAAGGGGTGAACTGGGGCCAGGGCCTGTGGCAGAGGCAGGGATTGAACAGTGAGCACTGGGAAGTTGCCACCTGTAGCCCCAGCCCCGTAGTCGGTGTCTGTGCAAGGAGCCGCTTACTAACCTCTGAAGAGCTGCATGCGGCTCTGGTGCCACAGGTTGGCTACCCGTGATGTAGTACTTGGAATAATGTAGGGAATCTGGGAGCTGGGTCAGTGCAAGGATATTGCAGGAGACAACTCAGAGAAGTTGGTGTAGAATGTATTATTCTGCCAACTGTATGCACTCAAAACACAGCACAAGGTAGCAAGCACCATAAATGACAGTCAAACAAGAGTGTTGGTCATAACCCAGTAATCAGTGAGGAGGCAAGGCAGGAGAGAGAAGTGTGTCTGGATGACATTTGAGAGCAGATACACAGTTGTTCCAGAGCATAGGAGTGGCAGAGGAGAAGACCCTCTCCTACGTGGAGTGCTCTGTCTGGGGAAAGGCAAAAAGGACTCTGGTATTGATTGGGTAAGAGACCAGAAAAAGGGATGAGAGAGAAACACACTAGGCGCCTTTAGGAAGGTGTTGGGGATCCATTGAGTGGGGGCTGTGTTATAGATTATCCATGTGTGAAGCACTTCTCTGGGTTTTAGCTAGGGGATGTGATTATTTTTATTGTATAGTAGAAAGGAGTGGATTAATTAGGGAAATTGAATTGCTTTGGATAAAATAAGAACTGATGCAGGTTGTTGCCACAAGCTCAGAGTGACCGTCTCCTGGCCAAATTCTATAAGGAGAAAGTAAGGATAAAAGTCATGGGGCCAAATTCTCCCTTGGTGTAATTCTGTTGACTTTGATGGAGTCACATGAAGGATGAATTTGGCTCAGTAGGTTTTAAAACTGCAGGCTCTGACTACCTTATATTTTTGTCTTTTGTGACAATGAGACCTCTGTAGTTGAGTGAATCCAGGGCTTACACTCAACTTGATGGCATTTCTCTGATGGCATCTGACATGATAACTTCTTAAAACCATATCTGATCAATTCCAAACTTTCAGGGAATGTTTTAGGTATCAATGGGCCGAACCCCGCTAATTTTGGTGAAGATCAGAAAGCCAGAAAAGCCTGATTTCCACCAAAATCCAGCCTACAGATTGCCTATTTGGTGCTGTAGGCAGGGCAAACTCTCTGGTGTCTTCTGCTGCTACCCACACACATCACAGGCAGCTGCTTGCATTTCATTGGCAGTGTAAGCTGAGCTGTGCTCTCATTCAGCCCTCCTGAGCCTGGCCCCTCACCCCTCAGCTCTGTCCAGTTCCCCCGCCTCAGGCACCTCACCCCCAACTCTAGCCAGTTTCCTTCCCTCCCTCCCCGAGCTGGGCCCCTCATCCTCCAATTCTGGCAACCCACGTCCCCCACCCTACTTGCCAGCCTTCACTTATGCTTAAGTTGGCTAACATAGAGAGTTTGGCCTACTTGAGCAATGAAATGCGCAGCTCTCTAATTAATAATAATAATGAATGCATTTCTTATCTTTGTTACTGATAAAACAGGAGACTTTTAGAAAGGAAAAACTATTGAAAATTTCATTTACTTTTCAACATTTATGCCATTTATCCCCCTCGCCCCCAGCTACTTATCCCAAAGTTGGACTTTGAAAATAGACTGGTCAGTTTCTTCTTTTATTTCTAATCCGTTTTTCTCTCAGGTCTCATATAGGAGCATAATATGCCAATGACTGAATGGCTACTCCAAGGGGCTGCTTAAATTTAAGCAAAAAGCCACAGTAATTGAAATTTCCCAAATCTTGCAAAGGTTTCTTTTAACATTTGTGTTTTTTTTTAATTTACTTTTGATTGTTTTGCATAAAACACGTTTTGGGGCTTGACAGAGTGTCCCTTAACGTCTTGTTTTTGTGGCTGCTTCTGCACTAACTGGGAGGCATAAATGCTCAAACGTTGGAGCAGTGGGCTGTTTTTATGGCATTTCTGACCCCACCGAAACCATAGAGCATTGGAGAGCTTAGGAGAATTCTCCCTGGAGGTTCCCAGCGCAGAGAGGGTTAAATATCCTGGGGGCTTCTCTGAACTGCCATATCATCTGTTAACCCCTCACAGCGTGTGAGCAGAGTGGGTGGGTGGGGATTGGGGAATCAGTCCCTATCCAATATAGGGAGCACATTTTAACTAATCTATGCATCTATCTTAGGTTCTTGTAGGGCCCCCATTTTCATAGCATCTGAGTGCCTCACATTCTTGAATGTACTCAACTAGTGGCTATTCTCAGGACAGGATAGGCTTTACTGGACAGTGAGACTCGGCTCTTTGGGGCTGTTGTCTTCTACCTTTCTGGCAAGTGCTGTTTTTCCCCACTAGTTTCTCTGAACGTGGGAAATGCAGTAATATGTGGGTTCAGTCTCTGTGGCCGCTCATATGACATTTGGGTGCCAGATCTGATGAGCTTGTTCTTCTAATATTTGATTAGAGTCTGAAAACATGACTGTTCGTTGCTCCGTGAAATGAGTTTGGTGGATCTGGGTTTAGTATTTGTTGGCAGGTTTCCACATCATCAAAATCACTGGCACGGTTGGTGGTGACTGGCACCCATCTGGGCAGTTTCAGCAGAGAGGGCAAGGACTTTACTGGGCCATGGAGATGGAGCTCCCTCCAGGCTATAGCTAAGAGACGCTGGCGGGACAGTGCAGGGAAGTGGCCTGTGCCCACGCTACACCCGTTCTGTGGCTGGATACAATATCATTGTCCAGGATTGGCAATAGCTGGCACCGTCCACGAGCTGTAAACTTGCTTGGTGAGGTTAAATGTGCCGGCAGTGTTTGCCTGCTCTTTGAGGTGGGCGTGATGGTGGCTGTATTAATAGATGCAAAGAAGATTTTGCAGGTGATGTAGCTGTAATACCAGCAGATGAATGTTGCTTGTTTTCTATCCAGCTGGGTCTGTGGGCGTAGCTGGTAACAAAGGGCTGTCTGGTTTATTAGCATTGTAAAATGTGTGTCACTGATCTGTTTGAAAAGCTGAGGGCTGCAGGCAGAGCTTGCCTTTGAGACCTCCTCAGGATGGCTCCCATGACAGCCAGGGAGGTATGCTGAGCCAGAACTGGCCCTTGACTCCTCCAGTCCCTGCATTGTTACCACTGAGATCAATAACCTTGACCTTAAGGTGCAATGAACGGAAGCAAGAGTCAAGTTTCACCATCCAATCAGCCGCCCATAAGTGGGAACATTCACTGATTTCTGACTCCCAAGCAGCCAGGCTTGAGCTGAATCTGTTCTGTTGCAACGAAATATAATTGGCTGATGCTCCCAGAGATGTCCTCCCTGCAGAGCCTCCCAAGGCCCTTTGGAAGGTGCTGCGCAGAGCCCTGGTCTGGGCAGGAAGGGGGAGACAAACCCTTGCCATGAGCTGACAGGCAGTGATCAGCAGATACAGAGTTTGGGGATTATTAAGGTTGCAGCTATAGGTGAGATGTCCTCAAGGGAGAATAGAGATGACGAAGCCCAGGACCTGCTTCCTATCCTCACTTCCAACACTCCCCCGCCCCCCCCAAAAGCTTAATTCAGAAGTGCTGTTTGCTGCGTCCTGGCTTTGCAGTTCATCACATGCACAATCCTCTCTGTATGAAGAGGCAGGAGCTTTGAAACTAGTTCAATATGAGCTCTCTCGCCTTTCCTGAGCTAAGCCTGGAGTTCTGCTCCACGTCACCCTCTCTGAGCATCACTGGGGCGATGCATTTTGGGCTGTCCACTCAGGTCAGTCTAAACCCTGGGTTGGTGTAGTTTGAGGACCTGTAAGCGATCTCCTGACTGCTGACACTGCAGTGTGTTAGTCAATATGTGACCGGCATGTGTGACGTTCATGTCTTGGGCGGCACGTATGTGCAGGGTTCATGAGGACTGCGATTGCAAAGTTCACTTCCTTTTTTGTGCATGTTTATTTCTTGTGAAAGCTGCCCAGTTGAGAGCCCCGGAGACGAGATCCCTGTTAGTCCAGGCAGGTACAAGCTTCTCCAGTGTCCCCCAATGTGTCTCACCCCCATCCTGAAGGGAGCAGCCTTAGAGGAGAAGAATATTGGTTCCATGGCCCATTACGAACTGAACTGAGCCCTTCAACTCCTGTTCCACGCAGGCCTCAGTGGACAGCTCTCAGATGGCTGCAGCTTCCAGGCCTCACCGTGCTGAGCTGGCTTTGAGCTGGTGTTAATCTGTCGGTACCAGCCCCATCTGACCGCCAGCCCCTCAGACTGGAGCTGGGATTTGCAACTTGATTTTGTGTCTCTCCCCTCCAGGTGCCAGCTGTTGGAGTTCCTTTCAGTGTATGTGTGGTAACAACATGTCCGTCCCCCTCCTTGCTGACGCGGTGACTGTTTCAGGGGCAGAACGGGAGACTGCAGCGGTAAGGCTGGTCTCTGCTCTGTCCATCTGCTGATTAGGGGATTAACTGGCCTTTTTCTTTCCCACTGTCACTCCTAAATGCAAAGGGGACGCTGTCCTGTAGCTCAGGCCCATCTTGAGATACTGATGCGCTCAGAGGGGCAGCCTCCCTTGGATTCAAAGTGTCTTCATCTCTTGAAATTAAAAACTCACACTGCTGTTTGTGTAGGAGCTGCACAAAACCCACGTGTTCTGTTGTACCTGCTGGGAACAAGGAGCTAGCCCTGCTTCGCTGAGTTGTGCTGCCGTAGTGGTGTTGCTGTAGCACTAGTGAGGAAGTAAACGCAACAGCCTTATTTCCCTTCTTGGAAGTGGAAGCTGCCAGTCTGACAGCCCTGGAGCTGAAATCCTCTATGAGCCACCCAGTCCTCAGCGAGAAAACCTTGCCAATTTCAGGTGTCGCTAGGAACTGGGCTGAGGGGTTGGATCCATGTTTCCTCAGTGGAAAAGGATAAAACCGGAGGAGGAGCAGCTCTCTGCAAGCCTCTAAGAGTGGAGTAGTGATTCCTGATATTTATAAATGCCCCCCGCTATCTAAAAGCTAAGGGTGAATAAAGAGTGGGGTCGGGGAGATTTTCAGAGGCACAGAATGCAGTTAAGTGACCAACTCCTGGAAGGTCAATGGGAGTTGGGCGCTTAACTCCCATTTGTGCTTTCAGAATTTTCCCTGCCAAATTCCAAAGGCAAACCCTTCATGGGCGCCTTTAAAGAGAACCCTTTTGTTTCCCCAAAGCTGGCTGTTTAGATTCGGTCCTGCTGCAGAATCAGAAGTAGCTGGAATCTCCGGGGGCCCAGGCAGGGTTGCCTCCTGAGCACACATTACTAGAGGGCTGTCTAGTCTAGTTTTAAAAATCGCAAGTGATGAGATTTCTGCCCCTTCCTTAGGGAGAATGTAAATCGCTGGGGAGCACCAGTCCAGTCCTCAAACCTGCGCTCTCCAGAATGATCGGGTAGGCACATTAGTGACAGGTTCAACAGCCCTGGTCTACGCTGTTTGACCACGAAGACAGCTCGAGATAGCCAGTGCCCACGCGTAAGGTGGTGATAAATAGATCCTATAACACTAAATCTATGTGTCTGTCCCAACTCACTGCATCGTTCTCAGGCGGTTTAGATAATACTTAGTCCTGCCATGAGTGCAGGGGACCGGATTAGATGAGCTCTCTTCCAGTCCTATGATTCTCTAGGGCACAGGGACATGTCATTAGCTTGGGTAATTTCTGCTCAGAGTGTTGCATCTGCTTTTGTTTGTGACTGAATGGCCCTGCATAATGCCCCACATGGCTGCTTTTTAAATCCCAGACCTGCTTCACCACAAGTTCACCAGCTGTTATGCTGGCTAATACCTTTGTTTTCTCCTTAATTTAACAGGTCATTTTTTTACATGGGCTTGGAGACACAGGGTGAGTATTTCTGGAGCACTGGCCCTTGTTGTCTGACTGTAAAGTGGTACTCCGAGAATCCATGCTGCCTGCTGTCACTAGGATTTGAAAAGTGCATTGTTTGGTAGCCGCACAGAGCAGATATCAGGCAGATAAGCCTGTTGGATCTGTGTTATTTAAATGCAGTGAAGCTATTTCCATGCCTGTCTGGCAGGGGCATGGTATTGCTCCTCCCCAGATGGAAAAGGGATGGTAATAGCCTAGTGAGTGCAGCAAGTTATGATCCCATGACCCTAGTGTGGGCATCTCTGGCCAACAGCTGTCTGGATTTCAGCTTTAAAATTTGTGATTTCCAGCCGCCTCACAACATTCTGCTCTCCTGGTGGGAGGATTTTTTTGAAGGCTAGTAAAGTATAATTTGTTTTTCCATTACCCTGGGTGGGAGGCGGGAGTAAATTCTATGCCTAGGTAGCTGCTTAATCATTCTTTGTGTGAGGCTGATTTAAGGTAACTGAAGGCTGCTGCATACACAGAGCCCCTGTCTCTGCAGAATGCCTTCCTCTCTGATAACAACACCTCCATTACTAGCTGTTAAGCTTTGTGTGACTGTTTGCTCTGGGTCTCTCTGCCTAGCTGTACAAGAGACGGGCGGCTTTGTGCTGCCGGGGTTGATACATCATGGTGCTTAGGCAAGGAGATTGATGGTGTGGCCAGGCTCTTTATGGACTACTGCCAGTGCACTGAGCAGAATGGATTGGGATCCCTGCTCCAGAGCATCTGCCCCTCCTGAGGTGGACAGGAGGGTACCCAGCCTGGCTCTATAGGGATGACATGGCGGTGATGGAGTGGGGGTGCCAGTATCCAGGGCGGTACCTTGCCTCACAGTTTGTAGCATGCAAGGCTTGAACTGTCTCTTTTCTCCCGTTAGGCACAGCTGGGCTGAGGCATTATCTTCCATCCGGCTCCCATATGTGAAATATATCTGTCCTCACGCGTAAGTATCACCTCTGCCCCTATCGGGGGGAATTCTGAAACAGTCTGCTAGTTAGTGGGGGGAGAATATCTCACCAGGTAGTCACTGTCCTGAATGGAAATTAGCATTGGAGCCTGTCCCACTCTGCTGCTCCCAGGCAGGGCTTGCCCCTCCCACTCTGAGCTGGCTGGGACAGGTGGTGCTCTCACAGGATGTGCTCCTGCCAGCTCCTGTTCTGGTCGAGGTGCAGAGCTGGTGGGCTGTAGTGTTGTTCCTTTCCTTTGCCCCATCATCTCTTCCCACTTCCCCTCCTTGCTGTGGACTTTTCCCCTAGAGTTCCAGCAGGGGGAACTTGTCTTTCCCCCAGTAGATCAGTGACGGTGAAGCTTTCAGGGGGCGCTGACTGCAGGCTGGGCGGCCGAGTTGGACACATGGCACTCAAACCTTGTGTGATGGATCCATGGCCACAGGCAGTGGTCACCAGTTAAGCCTCATGCATACAGAACTAAAGGAGAATTGATGTCAGCTGTGCTGGGATTAGGGCTCATATCCTCTGTAGGCTGCAGCCACTTGAGGGCAACACGATCTCTGTCCCTGGAGTAAGCCCGACAGTGAATCCGGCAGAGGGTGAACTATGCACACGCTAGCCAGTGCCTGTGATGTGACCAGTCAGCGTCACTCTGGAAAGGCCTGTGTCTCATGACTGGCCACGTCCCACTAGAGCGCAAGGCGCACCTCTCCTCAGCTGGGCACTTGGGAAGGAGGAACAAGGGATTCTAAAACAGCCAAGGAAGATGTCTCCCTGGCTCTGCAGGCATCTGACTGCCTTCCCCTCCAGAGTCCAGGAATGGCCCCCATCTCTGTTCGAGAGCAGATAGTTGGCTTCCAGGCGCAGCTGTGTAATGAGTGAGATGCTGCTACCCAGGGTCTGATTTCCTCCCTGTTCTGCTTAGCTGTTCCCTGTGACTGCACTGAGCAGCCAGAAGCACAGGGAGCATTGGCCTCAGGTCCCTTCTCTGAGCAGGCCAGGTCAGTATAAAGCAGTAGTGCCTGATGTACCCTGCGAGGCCCTAGCACTGATGCCTCAGCAGCTTCTGTTTTGTTAGCAACACAAATGTGCACTCACCCATCCCGGGGAAGCACCGGAGCAGCATCCTAGTGAGCAGAGACCCTCCGTTCCTGGGTGTCCCATCCTAACGGGACAGGAGCGAGCAGTTGCTGTCCTGTCAGCATCTCCCCAACTCAGCAGCAGAAAAACAAAGGCAAGAATAGAGCCTGTGCCCAAATGTCGGGTCCCTGGATGGGCTGCTAGTTAACAGCACACAACGCTGCCTGCTCCAGGAGGGAAGCTGGATGTGCGGGACCTCTGCATGTGTAACCGGGCCAGTGTGAGCTGGGCCGAGCGCCTGGGGGCACATGGGGAGTTAGCAGCTGGGGAAGGGGTAGGCAGTGAGGATTGGACATATGTTAAAAAGGGGAGGATCCCAGCCGGACATGGGGGTGCTGCATGTGGAGGGCGGGGAGGGAAAGAGTTTGCTGTTCAGCCCCAGCAGGGTGGTTCCCCAGGCCAACCTGGATGGGGCGGGGGAGGATCCATGCAAATTCTGCTCCGGTTCCCTGGGTTCTCTGGTCCCTGGTGGAGATGAGCGAGGCCCAGTCACACCTCGCCATAGGCAGCCAGTGTTTGTCTGAGCCAGCCATACTCTAAGGGACTCTAGCTAAATCTTGTTCCGCCCAAGTGAGCCTCCAGCTGGTGGCAGGATGTACCACTAGGGGGCGCGTCATGCTGCTTCATTCACTTGCTGCTGCCAATTTGTTAGGGTACGTCTTCGCCCTATCGGCGGGTAGCAATCGATTGCTCGGGGATCGATATATCGCGTCTCATCTAGACACGATATATCGATCCCCGAACGCGCTTATATCGATTTCGGAACTCCACCAACCTGAACGGAGTTGCGGAATCGACATGGGGAGCCGCGGACATCGATCCCGCGCCATCAGGACGGTGAGTAATTCGATCTTAGATACTTCGACTTCAGCTACGTTATTCACGTAGCTGAAGTTGCGTATCTGAGATCGATTTCCCCCCGGAGTGTAGACCAGCCCTCAGTCTCTAAGGTGCCACAGGTACTCCTGTTCTTTTTGCGGATAGACCAACACGGCTGCTACTCTGACACCTGTTACAGATTAGTCTCTTTGGTGCAGGGCTGGAAGCTTGTTGGCCAAAGTGCCCCATCTGGGGCTAGCTGGGCAGCCTCTCTGGGCGGGATCCCTCGGGCGGTAGATCCAGGATCACCTTTCCTGCTGCAGGTCCCCTGCACTGGGACAGGCTCCCACCTGGGCTGTTTCACTTGCCTTAATCTCTCTTTCTCTGCAGGCCCAGGATTCCTGTAACCCTCAACATGAAGATGGTGATGCCCTCCTGGTCAGTTCATGGGGCTGCTGGTGGGGTTTTGGGGGGTATGTGAATGGCTTGTGTTACAGAGGGTGCCTGAAGTAGTGGCAGGTGGAATCAAGGGTCTTTCTCCAGCCACCTGTAGAAGAGAGGGAAAGGTAGGTAGGGAGATAGCTGGAGTTCTCCCAAGGGAGAGGGGGTGGGTGTATCTGGTCCTGAGACTCTCCTGTGCCATGGACACTGGGAGAGTGAGGAGGGGGCTGATCTCACTTGCGTTCCCTCCCAGGTTCGATCTGATGGGGCTGAGTCCGGACGCGCCTGAGGATGAAGCTGGAATCAAGAAAGCAGCTGAAAACCGTAAGAGGAGTGAGGGTGCAGCCACTTGGGCTGAGAGCCTTTCCCCAGCCTCTGTCTAGCCCTGTCTTCATCCCATCCACCCGACTTACCACAGCCGCTTGTTCTCCTGGAGGGGAGCAGGATCTGTCCTCGCTTCTGCCTTTGCCTCTGCTCCTCCTGTCCTTTCCCTTGTCCCTCATCTCAGACTTCCTGTGCCCTGTGGAGAACACACCTGGGGCCTTGCCCTGATTCTGCCCTGCGTGACACTGTAGGACCCCCTGGCCATCCTGAGCTAACCCACCTCTCTTTGGCTTCTTCCAGTTAAAGCAGTTATTGAGCATGAGATCAAGAATGGCATCCCACCCAACCGCATCATCCTCGGGGGCTTCTCCCAGGTAAGCACTGATGGTACAGGCTGGGGCCGGGGACTTGCGTCCAGCCTGCTGTCCAACAGGAACAGCAGCATTGCCTGGCTCCAGCTCCCCGGCCGTGTTGGTGCAGGGGGATGGCTGGGTTAGACTCCGTGGCTTTCTCAGCTTCATTCCCAAGCAGGGGGACCTTGTCCTCCTGGGGCGGTTTGTGCATGTGGTTATACACCGGGGGGCAGTGCCCCTGGCTGGGAGGAGGTGGTGTCACTTGCACTGGGAAGGGGTCGCTCCCCTCTTGGGGTTGGACTCCGCCGGGCTTGCAGCTCCAGGCAGCAGCTCTACTGCATGGTCCTGTGCTTGGTATGTTCCAGGGCGGTGCCTTATCGCTCTACACGGCGCTCACCTCCCAATACCAACTGGCTGGTATCGTGGCTCTCAGCTGCTGGCTCCCGCTACACAAGGCCTTCCCTCAGGTACCAGTGATCTGTCTGTCTGTCTGTCTACCTCGGGGCTGTTATTTGCTAAGGCACTGTGTGGGATGGAAGTAGATGGGGGGGCATCACAGAACCTTCTAACTCAGCAAACCCCACCTGGGACTGCGGACAGCAAGCACCCCGGTGGAGTCGGTGGCACTGGTGGTGATGGCACAGGTCGGCTGTAGGCAGGACACTACATCGATCGCTCATCTGCTCCCCAGCCAGGCATCCCGCCATGCCCTGGTACCACTAAACCTTCTTTGTGCTGCAGGCAGCGAGCAACGGCGTGAACAAGGATATCGCCATCCTGCAGTGTCACGGGGAGATGGACCCCATGATCCCTGTCCGCTTCGGAGCCCTCACCGCTGAGAAGCTGAAATCCGTCGTCACCCCCACGAAGGTTCAATTCAAAACCTACCCTGGAATGATGCACAGCTCCTGCCCTCAGGTCAGTCAGCTGCAGGCACAGACGGCTGGGGTCAGGGGCATCTGGGTATTGTGCCTCAGCCTGCGGCCCCACTGGAGTCGTAACATGGAGCAGGTTGTGCCCATCCTCACGTTTCCTGTAGATGTGGACTGCGTGGACTACAGATCCCAGCATGCAGTGCCCTGGTGGGATCCAATCAGCGGACTGCTTGGCTCGTGGTGGTGCACTGCTGGCTGGGATCTGTACCATGTGAAGGCTGAATCTTCCTCTTGAAGGAGAGGGTGGCTGGGGCTGCAGTTTCGCTGCCATGGCTCTGGATCACGAGTCCGGGGTGAGCGCAGTGGCCTTTGCAATGAGGCCTGGCGTGGGGGAGGGTGGCTATGGGCCCCGAACTTCCCTGGCCCCAGGAGTGGGGAGACGGTCCCAGCTAAGGGTGTAGAAGCCTAGATTTGAATGATCCTGGGGAGCACCAGCCTCTACTTCTAGCTTGGGGGTTGTTCCCTCATTTAGGTTGGGGTCTTGCGCTGCCCACTGCCCAAGGAGCACCCAGCTCAGGGGACTGTCTGCAATGGCAGCGTCTGCCCTCGGACTGTTGAAAAGCTGGATCCAAGGCACCCCCTGCAGTGTCCTCCCAGCTCTAGGCCCTGCCCGAGGGACGCTCCTCTGCAGGCACCGGGGCAGCCCCTGTGTGTGACGGGCTCTTGTGGTCTGTGTCCAGGAGATGATGGCGGTGAAGGAATTCATTGAGAAGCTGCTGCCCCGGATCTAAGCGGAGCCACTCGAGACTGTCACAGGGAAAGGAGGCAAGGTCACCACTGCTGATCTTTCCCACTGATCCTGTCTGCTGCAAATGGACACCATGGCAACCAACCTCAACTCCAGTTGTTTTCCCTCCCTTCAGTCTTTCCCTCTCCTGTCTCTTCTGCACCACGGTCCCTCAGGTGTGTGGGGTGTTGCTCCCCGGTGCTCCCTGAGTTAAGAGTGGAGCTATTTAAGGTAGAGACTGTCCCAAGTCCAGTGTGGCCTTATCTCTTGTTTTTCTCTTGAGGATTTCGATCCCCTTGATTTTCCTGTATCCGACCTGGCTGTGGAGGTGAGCTCAGCACTAACTCAGGCTGATTTCCTTGGTCTTGTCTCTCCTGTTGCAGTATTAGCAGGGAGTCCCTCCCCTGGAAAGCAGGAGATGTCTGGGATCTGGGGAGGGCTGCTGGCCCATGCTCCCCTGGTCTTGAGCTCGAGAACTTTGCAAAGCTACCTAGAAAGGCCCGATGACCCTGCTGTGTGACCCAGTGGGGTCATGGCCTCTCGGCAACTGCACGGTCCTTTGGTCTCCATGGCAGGACGAATCAGAGGTTTTTAAAACAAATCAGCCTCTTGAACCTGAGCCTCCAGGGGGGCCCAGCTGAGGGGCTGTTGGGCCAGAGAGCGCTACACTGGGACTGTACCTTAAACTCTGCTCCCTCTCCCAGCAGCACAGCTGAGGGAGCTGGCAGCACACGTGGGTTGGAAGGTAGCCACCTACGTTCTCCATGCCCGCCCCCCCTCCTGCCATGCGCTCTGTTACACGCACCCCCACCAGGAAGGCAGCCATGCCCACGGGCTCCACACTGCGTCTGATTGTGTCTCTGCTGCCAGGGCGCAGCGGCTCAGCTGTTCTAGAGATAATCGAGGGATTTCCTTCTCTTCCTGTTGCTTTTTACAATCTTCTCCGTTCTGTGTGCTGGGGCATCCCCGCCCGTCTCACCTCTCATTGCCGCACTGTTAGAAGCTAGGCAAGGAGGCAAAGACAAATCACTGCAGTTTACAGCCAGCTTCCTAGTGTATTTCCCCTGAGGTCTGGCCTGGGTGCCGGCCCAGTCAGGAGCGTCTCTTGCTGCTACAGCAGGGTCAGGTCAGGTCAAGTGGAAGGACAGAAGGAAAAGCTGCAGCTGATGCTCTTGTCCTGGGCTGGGATAGATGCAGGCAGGAGACTTGTTCCCAGCCTCGTCGTCCTCACCAGCATCCACCATTGCCTATGTCAGCTCAGCTGTCTCATCGGCAAATGTTGGAGAGCCTTTTCCCACTGCCCAGGGTGCTGCCAGTCCCAGAGCCCCCCTTGGGGCCAGTTGCTGCTATGCCCACATAGCCCTGAGGGCTCTGCACGCTTGCCTATAGGCACCAGCCTGCTGGCTGCAGGTAGGGATCGTCCCAGCAGGGAAGGCGAGAGCACCCCTAAGAGCTGGGGGCAGAATCGCTTTCATGAAGTCACCTGAGCCTGCCTTTGCCAGAGGGGTCTTGCCCCTCTCCATGGAAGGCTGGGTCCTTCCTGCCCTGTTCAGTTGAGCCCCTAGGGCTGGCACAGGGATAGGGGGATGTGGCATCCGGTGCTGGCTGATGTATCTTGGCAGGCAGAGCAGCACCCGCAGCGTAGACCTGTTCTCTCTCCCTCAGAGGATCCATCCTCTTCTCTCCTGCACCCCCTTGCAGCTGAGGGACAGCCTCTCCCTGAACAGGCCCAGGGGGGTTGCTGTTGATCAGAACAGGCCTGCTCCCCCCCTGAACTCAGCCTGCTGCATTATCTGCCCCTTCTGGGCTGGAGCATAAGTGGGGCCTGGAAATCAAGCTGTAAATGTCTTTTAAAGGAACCCTTTAGGCTAAGGGCTGAATTCCTCATTCCTCCTGCAGTCGCTGTCTCCATCAGCTGAGCCAGGCCCTCACAGCATAGACTTAACCAGCATCTGTCAGGGCTAGAACTGCAGGTGGGGGCAGGGCTGGCAGTTCCCAGCTGTAGCCTGCAGCCCCAGCAAGAGCAGGGAAGGCAGCAACTCAGGCCCAGCCTAAATGGGACCCCCCAACCCAGGGGGAAAGAGCAGGTGAGGGATGGTGCCAGTGGCTGGGGTGCAGCTTCCCAGAGGCAGGAGAAAAGGGGGCTCGACCATGGTCCATGGATGCAGCTGTGTCCTAGGCTTGCCCAGCACTGCACAAAGCAATAACCCTCTTGAGAGCCTCACAATCAGGTTGGACCCATTTTTTAAAGGATTTATTTATGTCGCTGCTTGCATGGGGGAGCTGAGGGGAGGGGAGAGGCGGGACTAGCTCGTCTCCTTTTGGACACAGCCCTTCTGTTTCTCCTCCTCGGGTCTGTTTGAAGCTGCCCCCTCCCTGGGCTGAGGGAAATGCAGCTTGCAGGAGTTTAAAGCTGGCAGCTCTACCTGAGCTACGTGACTGTGAACTGGAACATTCTGCATCCTGGCTGGCTGGGGGCCTGGCCTCCTGTTCATTCTATGTATGAAAGTACTGGCCTGTTCTCAGAGCATTCCCCGGAGCTGCTCTCTCCCTGCGTAAGCAGCAACTTCCTCTGGGCTGGGGGCTGCTGAGGCCGCAGGGAGAGAGAAAGAAGCTTCTGTCCATTCCTGAAAATGGCTTTTAGTTCTCGGTCTTCCTTGGGGAGGGTTTGTGTTCCACACCCTTGGATATGAGATTAAAGCAAACAGAAACTTCTCCCATGCCATTGAGCCGGTCTCTTTAATGCAGTGAGATACTGGGGCACAGCAGCTCTGTGCCACCTCATCTCAAAGGCAGGAACAGTTTGACTCACACTGGCCCCTGAGGCAAGTCAAAACCTCAATGCATTATTCAGTAGCAGCAGTTATGAGCTGTAGGAAGTGAGCACGGAACAGCCTGGCCACTGTGGCCCCTGACTGCTCACAGCTTCTCTGTAATAAATAAAAGCTCCAGGGGCTAGAAAAACAACCCCTTGCCCCAGGCAGGCTTCAGTGAGTCTGACTGTAAGTAAGTAACTGCCACAGCCACTTGTGGAGTGAGCTTGTAAACGCTGCCAGCCACAAAGGGCTGGGCTGAGGGATGGTGATTTTACACAATCCGTCCCACCCACCCCTGTGCCTGGCCATTGAACACCACAGAGCTAGCTCAGCGCAGTGTGACACAACAGACTCATAAGCACCAGGCCCTGGCTCCTGTGTCCACCAGACAATAAAAATCTCATTTGGTCCCTTACAGACAAGGGTGAGGGAACTGAGGCAGGGAGCAAACTGCTCCAGGGGGAGGGGAAAAGGCAGTGCCCAAGCCCCACAAGGTGGAAGATAGAACCCCCCCCAGGAGTGGGGAAGATGTTCCCATGCACAGGGAACTAAGACCCCAGGGGCAGGAGGGGCTTGTGTATATGAAAATGCTGAAGAGATGGCCTGGCCCATAGGAAGCTGCAGTGTGTGTGTGGGGTCCTGTCCTCGTGAGGTAGGTGAGGGAAAGGCCTGTGCTCAGTGACCATCTCTGCAATGAGGGAAGCAGCAAGCCCCTCCGTGCCGGAGCCCAGCATGGCTTGAGGGGGGGGAGGTGTCTGTTCCTGCTCCAGGGGCCTCCACTGAGTCATGCTGTGATGTTTTAAGCTGTGCAAGTTCTGCTAGGTGTGGCTGGGTTCTGCTCAGCCCTCTGCTGCTGCAGAGCCAGGGGCTTCCTTCCCCCTCAGGCCAGGCCAGGCCAGGCCTTAGACTGTTTCTTGACTGCCCTGTTCCATGAGTAAAGTCAGCTCCTGGTTAAAAGGGGAAAATGTCACTGGCCCAGTATGACTCAGGCCAGCCCACCCCCACAGACAAAGCAACTGCAGCTCTCTGAGGACTCAGACTGGTGAGCCGGCAGCATCCTGGCTGCTCCCCAGGGCTGACGCTCTAGTTGTTGCTGAAGCCTGTGGGATTCTGCACCTGCCACCGCCACAAATCTTCACCTGCAAGACAGAGAGAAAGTGAGGCTGGCCTAAGCCTGCTGGGGGGAGGGTTGCTGGCTGTACCTCCAGGGCCAATGCAAGAGTCTTGAACCAAACCCTCTAGTTCCTGCAGGTATGTCTGACTCTTTGCACCAACCCCTGGTGCTTCTCATCCAGCCTCTACCCCCAAAGCAGAAGCTAAGTGACTGGGCCAAGGAAGAAGCTCCGGTGAGAGCTAAAGGGGGATGGGGATAAATGGGCATCAGACTGAATAATGCCCTCGTGGCCCCCCTCCCCCCAGGAGTCATGGGAGGGCCCAGAGGAGGCCCAGGTAGAGTGAGGGGTGGGGGTAGGTCAGAGCATGCCCGGAGGGGTTGCACTTACACATCTTGTCCAGCCCGAAGGCAGCTTTCCAGCCCAGCTCCTGCTCGGCCAGGGCGGGGTCAGCATAGCAGGCGGCGATGTCCCCCTCCCGCCGTGCCGTGATCTTGTACTTTATCTGAAAGGAAAGCACTGCGTCGGGGGGCGACAGTCTTGGAACTTCACCACACAGGCCCCAGGGGCTGGGCAGGGGGTCCCGATGGCAGCACAAGGCTCAGTCCCATGTAGCTAACAACCTGGCCCCACAGACCTCAAGGCAGCAGCTCCCCCAGGCTGGAAGCAGGGACAGCTGCTCTGACTGCTGCTTTACCAGCATAAGGGGCAGAAAGATGCCTTGGAAAGAGTTCGAAAACGGCCTTGAAAGCGTCGCTCATGCAGGGCCAGGAGGCTTGGTAAGGCCATGGGTGAGCACCGTACCTCTCTTCCTGATGCTTTCTCCATGGCTTTGACCATCTGCAGGACGGAGTAACCGCAGCCTGTGCCCAGGTTGTAGATCTGCAAGTAGGACAAGAAACTTGCTGGCTCTTGCTGTGCTGAGGTCCTGGGCACCACCCAGCCTAGCCTTCAGTTTCACTAAAGCACCGGGCCCCACCCTCAAACTGTCCTTGACTTCTGGGTGCTCAGCTTGAGACAATGGGGCCTGATTGATGAGCAGCTGCAGCTAACGGGCTGCGGGCACTTGCACGTATGAAAGCTGGGGCCCAGCTAGCCCAAGGTGGGTTCCCAAAATCGAGCCACATGTGAAAGCTGGGCCCTGTCCAACCCCACCCCTGGCACTAACACCAGACTCACCCTGACTAGAGGCTCTTTTAACGGACAGATAAGGCCTTTATAATCACACAGCGCTAGGGGTGTATATAATTCCCCCTGAGCGACAGCCCCTACTTTGGAATGGGGGCTCAGGCCGAAGGAGTTGGTTCAGCTGAGCCCACGTTAATGTTGGTGAATCATGGCTCTGCTAATCCTCAACACCCAGACTAGAGCCATTTCCTACCTTGCAGCCACAGTTTTCTTTCAGTTTCTTCAGAGCAGCGATGTGGCCTTTGGCTAGATCCACGACATGAATATAATCCCTGACACCTGCCAAGAAACAGGAGAATAATGCAAACCAGGTCAGTGAATGCACCAGGCAGCTCAGTCATCCTGGGCCACAGGGAGCAGGATTTAACAGGCACCATCTAATGTAACAGGGTTTAAGATAAGCCAGAAACACTGGGCAGCGCACCTGTTCCGTCAGCTGTCTTGTAATCATCCCCAAACACGCTCAGGTACTCCCGGCGCCCCACTGCCACCTGCATAAGGGAACGGGCTCGTGAGTTCAGTCTGCTTGTGTGACACAAAAAGGGAACACGTACAGGGGCTCTTACACAGAGCACTAGTTAAAGACAGTCTGCAAGGGGAGTTCATACTTGAGCAACGTAGGGCATCAGATTGTTGGGGATTCCCTGGGGATCTTCTCCGATTCTTCCTGACTCATGGGCTCCGATGGGATTGAAATACCGGAGGAGAATGGCATTCCAGTCCTGGGAGAGAGACAGCGCCAGTCACACACTCTGCCTGGGAAGCGCAAACAGGGCCCCAGGAAGCACTCCTTTCCCTCCCTCCCCCGCCATGCTGTTCAAAGGACCCCTGGAATATGAACACAGATGTCTGAACATTGCCTGGTTCATCTACCCATCTCCCAAGCCTTGAGAAAGTTCTGCTGGGAAACAGAAAGCCCAGATTTCCTAGTCCCCGGAGAAACCTGTAGGTGGGAATGGGTCACTTGACAGAAAATTCATCCCTCGTGCAGTTTGCTCCCCACAGAAGAAGCAAGGGCCTTGGCCTCTAATCTCCACAGATCCCCATCCTTGTGGGTTCCACATTAGGGGGCCAGTATGTGTGTGTCCCTGATCTCCCCTAACTCCTCTTCGGGGGGCTTTCAGCAGTGCTGCAGGAATGGCTGATCCCGTTCCTCACAGGCTAGTGGAGATCTGTGTATATGGAGTGGGGCCATGAATGCTGGGGAGATACTCGGACTTAGGACCCAGCTGAGGGGAAGCCCAACCTACTGGGTTCCTAGTCTCCCTGGTTCAAGGGTGTGCATAGGGCTGAGTGGGTGCTTCTTACCTTTTCGGCCTTGCACAGGTCTCGTATCATCTCCTCAATGAAGTACTTGGATTTGCCGTAGGGGTTGGTGCAGCCCCCAACCGGGTGGTTCTCGTCCAGCGGGAGGTAGGCAGGGTTTCCGTACACCGTGGCTGAGCTGCTGAACACAATGTCCCTCACCCCGTGTGCTTTCATTGTCTGAGAGGGGAAAGCAGGGACCCGTCCAGTGTCAAGCCGCAGGGAGAGCCTCTCCCGTGTGCTTGGCAGTGGGAAGCTCTATGTACATGCTAGCGAGTACTGAACTGCCCACTAACAGCGCACATGTGCAAAGAGCCCTTGATACAGGGAATGAAACAAACTGATGTACAGCCAACCTATCTGGGGACCGGACCACCTAGGGATAGCTCAGTGGTTTGAGCACTGGCTCGCTAAACCCAGGGTTGTGAGTTCAGTCCTTGAGGGAGCCACTTAGGGAATCTGGGGCAAGATCAGTACTTGGTCCTGCTAGTGAAGGCAGGGGGCTGGACTTGACCTTTCAGGGTCCCTTCCAGCTCTATAAGACAGACCTATCTCCATATATTACCACTGAAATGTAGCCACCTCCGGGGTGAAACTCAGCAGCTCTTTGAGGAATGCTGTTGCCAACTGGGAGACTTTAGGGAGGCAGAACAGAACTTCAAAATGTACGTGAGGCTAACAACCCAACTCTTACCAAATGTGCTGGGGACCATTAATAATCGCACTCAACCAGACCTTTGGTTTTGCACCACAGCCAAGGCACAGCGCCCCCTAGTGCTGTGCTGGGGTCAGTTCTGACTCAGAAGAACTATCTACTGACTCTCTGCACCTCACTGGTGCTCAGGCTTTCCTGAGAAACCTCCTTCTCAGCGCCGCTGACCATAGCAGGCCAAGGCCACAGTCTAGAGAAGCATATTCATTCAACCGTGAACAGGGGGAAAGAGTTCCTGAGGTTTCTTCCCAGGCAGCCAGAGGGGCTTTTCCATCCCTCCCATTAATTATCTTCCAGGCTTTCTCCTCTGCTCTCCTGTATGCACCTGATACCCCCTTCTTGTAATTCTGCATGGGGGGAGGTGTCAGCCTGCATGAGCCCCTACTGGACTGGAACTTGGAGTGATGGAGGGCACAAGGTCACCCCCACAGCTGGGCTTACTCCCTGATTTTCACTCCCCATGATCACTAAGCAGGATGTGCACACAGCTCCCTGGGATCTCCTGGGATCTGTTTGCATCCCCAGCTTCGTATGCCTTTGAGTCCTTTGCACTGGGGACGTTCTGGGTACTCCAGTGCCCTGCCTCAAGGGCTATGCTTACCTCCAGCAGTCGAATGGTCCCCGTGAGGTTCACCTTGTAATACTCCAGGGGTTTCTGAACGGACTCCCCAACGGCCTTCAGCCCCGCAAAGTGCATCACAGCTGAAAAATGGTGCTGCAAGGAAACAAAGAGGCCATGGTCAGTGCCGGCTGAGAAAGAACTTGGGTTAATGACACCTGCGAAAAGCACCTAGGACTGGTTGGAAATTTTCTGTCAAAACTGTTTTTCGACAGAAAATTGGGTTTCGACTAAACAAAAATGTCTCTACAAAAAGGTGTCTGCTTGCCACAAAAAAATTTGACTTTTGGTCAAAAGAACCTCATCACCTGAAACCGCCAAATTTTGATTTGGAAATGCCACCATAGTGGCTCCTGGGAGTTGTAGTTCAGGTGCCTCATCCTCCCATTCTTCTGTATGAGTCATGTTCCCCAGCCAGACTGCATCTCCCATGGTGCATTGTGGCAAGCCAGCAAGAAGGGAGACTGTTGAGAGTCAGGGGAGGTGTATGCACCCAGCCCATAGAGAACAGGGACATGAGGCATCCAAACTACCAGGAGGCCCTGCTGTAACAGTTCCAAGGCCACATTTTTGGTCTGCATCCTGCTTCTTGCAGGAATTTTTCAAGTTTCTGATTTCTTGCCAGAAATGCTGAAATTTTCCATGAGGGGAAAAATAAAAAGACAATTTTCTGACCAGCTCTAAAGCCTCCCTGTGTCCTGTGGATATGTGTGTCTTGCAGCCCCCTCAGCACATGTTCCAAACAGCTTCCCCCTGTCAGCACAGCACCTTGCGCAGCAGGAAATGCATATTCTCCCCTTCCCCAGCAGGATCGCCGCTAGCTCATGTGCTCACCTTCTGAAAGAGCTCCCGCAGAGCTGCCTCATCAAGGATATCCAGCTCCTGGAAAAGAATCTTCTTGCCCACAATCTCCTGCACACGATGCAGGCTTTCGGGAAGAGTATCTCCCCCTGGGGAAGATAGGTTATTCTGTAATGTCAGGAGAGATCAGGCCTTGACCATGGGCACTCAAGTGGGACTGAGGGTCACCAGGGGCCACAGGATGACAGGACAAAGCCCGGAGTGGCAGTGACTCTCCTTACCTCGGATGGCATTGTGGAAGTTATCGATCACTACAGGGATATAGCCGGCTTCCACCAGCTCCAGCACGCAGTGGCTGCCGATGTACCCAGCTCCACCTGTCACAAGGATCTTCTCTGCCATCCTCACCTAAGAGGGAATGGGAAAACTCATTGAGTGAGATGACAAATGGAAAGAATGGAGTGAAAGGGGCAATCTTGGGGGCCGGACACTGCAGTGACAGAAACCTTAGAAATGATTAGACAGATGGAGCATAGGAATTGCTTTAGTAGGACCCGTAGGTTGGATCATCTAGCCAGGATCCCACCTCTGACAATGACCAATCCCAGATCACTGAAGAGAGCAACCTGTCCAGAGGGTAACTCACTAATCTAGGCAGTTAGACACCTTAATAGCTCTAAAAATCTGGCCCTTTATGCTTGTCTTATCCCCTAAATCATGAGTGTTTATCTCCAATCCCCTGGAATGGTCATCCAAGGAACTGGTCATTCTTTTTTGAGCCCTACTAAGATCTTGGCCTCATTGATACCTAGTGGCAATGAGTCCCACAGGCTAATTTCACATCATGTACAAATGAATTCAGGTTTAATTGTGTTGCCTCACATTTTAACTGATGGTCCTCTTGTTCTCATACTATGAGGAAGGGTAAATCGCAGAGCCTGATCTACTTTCTTTTGCCCATTCTTTGATTTATATTCTTTTATAATTTTCCCTCTAGTTTGCCCCCCTCTCTCAAAACTAATCACTCCGAATCTTTAGTCTCTCTTTCCAGGACCTGATCATTCTCATCACCCACCTCTGGGCCCCTCTGATTTCTGTTGTGGCCTCTGTGAGAAAGGTGGGGGGGGAATGGGCGGAATCAGCAGAACTGAACAGAAAATTCAGGACCAATTAGATAGATATTTACTAAGCACATGGAAATCTGAAAAACATGCTGCCTGGGAGCATTTCCTCCTGTGTGGAGTTTTCCTGAGGGAGAGGGTTTATGAGACATCAATGCCTCCAAAGCACTTAGCAAGCACTCACTAGTTACCCATGAGAAGAAGGGATTATTTCCACATTGCATACGGGGAAACTGAGGCACACAGAGGAAGCAACTTCCCCAAGATCACATGATGTGTCAGTATCAGTCTGAGATCAGAGTTCAGGAGCTCCTAGCTCCCCCATCCTGTGCTCAGACCACTAGCCCATGCTGCCTTGCACGAACATGAGCTCATTCTGAGGTTAGTCACCTGCTTGACAGCACAACCAGTAGCCAACAAGGGCATCACCAAGGGAGGATTAGAGCTTGAGCCAGACCAGATGAGCTCTGAAAAATAAAGCTCTCTCTGTCATGCAAGCGAGCCAGCCAGCAAAGCACAGGTAGCCATCCAGACGACCCTAACCTGCCGCAAATGCAGGATTGGCCCCAACAGACTCCAGCCCCAGGTGAGGGAGAAAAGCAGCATAAATCTACACCCAGGTTAACCCCATCCAAAACCAGAAAAGGTTGGGACTACGGAATGACAGCGAACCACCTGCTCCATATCTAGCCAAACGAAGAAACAAGCCCAGCCTCATTTCCCTGCAAGGTGGAGAGCCCTGCCTTACAGGAGAAGCTGAGGGAAGAGGCTCTTTCCTTGAGTCGCCAGCTGGGGAGCTCGAGGAAGGAGGCAACAGAGTCAAATCACTTCTTCTCTCTGTAGTGGGGAGAGTAGGTTCTGCAGCAGGGACGCTCAGCGAAGCCGTTCTCTCCCTCTTCAGGGTGTAGCTTATTCAAGCGGTCTCACTTAGGAGTCGGAGGTTACCATCCACATTTCCTAGTCCTTCATATGCCCTCTGCTAGGTCCCTGCAGGGAAAGAGACTCCAGAGAGCCGGAGCTGGGAAGGTCTCTGACCTGGCAGGAATGACTAAGTCTATGGGGAGATCCACCCTCTTTTGCTCAGGAATAAACACTAGCTGCTTGTCTGTGCTGTCTAGTACAGCCAGCCAGCAGGAAATGCACTCCAGCCTTGCCTCACACACAGGCCGCTCGGAAGTGCCAACAGTTCAGTTCTAAATGCCCTGATGCCAACCTGGCACAGCCTACCTGATTTATTCCTCCTGCTCAAGGAGGCTTCTGTCCTGCTGCTCTCAAGAGAGCGGGAAAGGCCTGAGCAGGAAGTGATGCAAGGGGCTCCTTCTTCAATGGACTCCGTTAGCAAACAGACCCACTTTCTTCTGGGCTGGACAGCGGGAGGCCCCACATACAGACTATGAGAGTAGGAGGAGGCTGGGTGGGCTAAAGCCAGGAAATACAGCGAGGTCTGGCCTGGCTCTCCGTCCCAACCCGCCTAAGAGCACAGTCCAATCAGCTATTGCCTGAGGCCCCAGTGGAGATATGTAGCTGCAGGACCTGCCCCTGACTCAGGTGTGTGTGAAGCACTCACTGGCACCTGGCACTTCCAGCTTTGCAACACAGGTTACGTCCCTGCTATCTGCTCTCCCTCCCCAGGCAGTTCCCATTCTCCCTCCTTTGCAGACACCATTTAACTATCCAGATTAAAGCTCCTCACACACCTAAGCACACATACCACCACCACCGGCATGGATTTTGCACCAATTCCGGGGTTACTAGTGTCACTTGCTTTATTAGGTTGTACAGTCCCTTGGTGGGAGGCTCATACGTTATCCAGTGAGAGGGACGGCTGGCCTCCAAAGCCATCCCCCTTGCTCCATGCATCTGAGTGTTTAAATACCCCTAATGTAAATCCAGGCACCAGCCTATGAGCTGGAACCAAGCAGCTATTGAAATCCTGAGCTACCTGCTGGTGTATAAGGCATCACCATCCGCACGCTGGACTGGTTCAAAATAAGAACTGAAACCTTTGGGCTAACACTTCACGCAGTTCACTGATTTGATTTCTTTTTCTACGTTATTTTACAGGAAAGGTCTGAAACGTGAGCTCAGCATCCGCTTTCAATGGGTGCGGCTGCTGGGAGGAAGGGGGTGCAGCACACAGCACATGACGTCTGCAAATCTCCACCTGCCAGGTGCACTTTCTCCACCTTCAGCAAACTTCTCCAGGGAAAAGGAAATGGATAAAAGAGTAACAGAGAAACCTGAACTGCCTGCAGGCAGCTGCATGGAGAGGACAGTCTTTTGCTTATGTTGCTATATAATAAATTAAAGGGAAGGGAAAAAAAGACCAAAAAAGTATAAACCAAATCCTCAGATTACATAACCTAATTTGAATATGGAGCCCAGGGGCCTGGGAGTAGGGATTCCCAGCCCTGCCACTGGGGGAGTTAGACAGGTGACCTAACTTCTCTGTTCTTCTGTTTCGCCATGTGTAAAATGGGATAAGGGGACATTTGTAAAGAACTCTGAGCTTAGGACAGTGCAAAGGATTATTTCAGGGTGCTCCTGTTCTGTTTTTCTCTCCCACCTGCCTGTACAGAACCCTCCTCTCCCTGCCACACAATTCAATTATTTTCTTGCCGTACGAAGAGCTCTCATTTATACCTGGCTACCGGCAAGTCAGTTTCCAGACTGCCTAAGTTCCCACACAGTCCAATAAAACCTCCCTCAGTAAAGCCACAGCAGGGCGCTTTGCTCCCTCATGGGTATATGCAGTGCCAGCTGATCCTGTTTACTCTTGGGTCTAACTTCATTACAGGCCCCAGACCCGCCTGGGGGTTAGAACATCCCCATTACTATTTGGCTGCATTTCTCACCCAGCCAGGCCCTCTGGCTCCCTTGCAGGCCCCCACTGTCACCTCAACCACCCTTAAAGGCCCGGAGTCCAAAGCAGGTTTCCAGTCTGTTCCCTCTGCGCATCCCACTGCTGCCGCTGCCTGAATCCCTGTTTCGGGACAGAACTAAACTAATTTGCCTGGCAGGACCAACAGGCTCCCTGTCCAGTGGGTGTGCGAATGGGGCCACGTGGTCAGGCAGTAGGACTCTGCTGGCTGATTAGAGGGACAGGAACCCGTCTGCCTTCCCGGAGGCGATACGGGAAGGTCAGTGACAGCCACACCCTGCTGTCCTGAGCCCCTTGCTGGCCTGCAACCTAGGCGGGTGTGAGGCACGAATGGCCTTTGCAATGGGTCTGCCTTTCGGGAGGGGTTCCCTGAGCAGAAGCCCCCCTGGAAAGGGGCCGGCTGCAGCCTGTGTTGCCAGGGCTCAGCCCCTCTCTCTGTGGCGTGGGAGGCGGCGTGGGCAGCACCGGATCCCTTCCTCACATGGCCGCATGGCCCCCATACCCCGGTGCCAGCGGTGGGTGCAGAGGGGCAGGGTTCGGATTCGCCCCAGGATCCCACTTCTCTCACCACGGGTGCCGGTGCTCCGGGAGGGGCCAGACCCTACTGGGGCCGCCTCCCCACACCGGCCCCTGCACTAACCGACCCCCCCACGCCGACTAGCCAGGATCCCTGCCCCCCTGCCCACTAGCCAGCACCCCCACCCCACCGACCCCCGCACTAGCCAGGATCCCCGCCCCCCCCATCACTCGCCAGCACCCCCACCCCACCGACCCCATCACTAGCCAGGATCCCTACCCACTAGCCAGCACCCCCACCCCACCGACCCTTGCACTAACCGACCCCCCCACGCCGACTAGCCAGGATCCCTGCCCCCCTACCCAGCACCCCCATCCCACCGACCCCCGCACTAGCCAGGATCCCCGCCCCCCTACCCACTACCCAGCACCCCCACCCCACCGACCCCCGCACTAGCCAGGATCCCCGCCCCCCTACCCACTACCCAGCACCCCCACCCCACCGACCCCCGCACTAGCCAGGATCCCCGCCCCCCCCATTTGGCGGGGCCCCGGGCTGTGCCCTCGCCCCTCCCGTCCCGCCACCACGTCCCCGGCAGGGTCACTCACCGCGGCGGTCTGGGCTCTTCCCGGCTCCCGCCCGTGGCGCGGCCCCTTTAAGAGACGAGGCCACACCCCGCGCCTCACGGACACGCAGCCGCTTCCCCATGGGAACGTGTCACTCCCGCCCCCACTGTACGGCATCGCGACATGCCCAAAAGGAGCCAAACGCGGAGCTCTGGATCAAACCACTTAGCTCGGGGCGGGGAAGGCAGCTAGATTGGCTCAGACGATCGCTGCCTGTGGAGGGTGAGAAAGGATTTAGACTAACCCACCCTGGCTATGGGGGAGGGGGGACATTGGATGAAACCATTCCTTTCTCCGAAGGGGGTGGAAGCCTGCAATACTTCACTCAGAACTGCCCCCAGGACTTGGCCTTGGGATTTCTGCAGCCTCCCCTTTGCAATGAGGTGGCAGCTGCATTCTTTGTAGCCCCAGGCTGCAGCACAAGCAGGCAGGGCCATGTGCAGTATTGCAGCCTGGGGAGCTGGGCCCTGCATGCTAAGTAGGGTTGCCAGTTCTGGTTGGAGTGTTCCTGGGGATTTCATCCCATGACTATCTGTAATTAAAGATCATTTAATTCCTGGAGACTCCAGGTCAATCCTGGAGGGCTGGCAGCTCAAAATCTAAGGCACTAGTCACAGGAGAGCAAGTCAAAGAGCAACCTCACCCACTCCAGTGTGCCCCACCCCATCTCTAAACCACAAATCAGCCTGGCAAAGAGCCCCAGCTAGTTTTGTCTCTAATCCCTCAGCTAGTTCACAAGAGGTTTTGTATTTCCACAGAGCTGCTGAGAGGTTTAAAAGAGGGATTTTATTCCCACACTCCAGCCTTGGAGTTTGCTGAATTCCAACATTAACTCTATTGCTAGAGCGAGAGTAACTACTGCTGTGACTGCCAGCTGCTGCCATCTAGTGGCATTCACTGCCAAGGGGTTGATGCTGAACTACAGTGACTGACAAACAGCACTGTTATGAAAACAGTCCCATCCCTAGGAGTTAAAGCCAAGTGGCAACCCAAAAATGCTCCATTCCTGGGTCTCATGGACAGATACAGAAAGCCGTTAAAACAGAACCCCACTACAGGACAGGAGCACCAATGTCACTATTATCAATGCTGTAACAGTTTAATGCACTTTTTAAACTTACCTGGTGTTATTGGCACATCAGCTAGACACTAACAGGCACTGAACATGGTCATTTTTAAATATAAATTTATTGATGCTACATAAACATATTTATGATTCCCGTGTTTTGCAAAAAGGTGCTGTAAAGATCATCCCAGTGGAAAGTACGTAATAGTGAGCAGAGGTTAGCTATGAAACAGACGCCCACCTGCCATCAATACAAGCTTCGTGTATTAGTAATTGGCTCAGGCTATTTTAAATAATCCATATTTTTATGAAAAAAATAATTTGTTCAGTGATAAGAGTTCTGCAGAAACTGAATGGCTGACAATTCCAGCTGACATGAGAAATTCAAGTGAAGTACAGAAATTACATTAGTTCTGTTTAATTTCTTCTTGCCCTGTTGGTCTAGATCAGCAGTTCTCAAACTGAGGTTGCCGGGGCTGGCTAAGACTTGCAGGGGCTCGGGGCCAAAGCCAAACCCCACCATCCGGGTCCAAAGCTGAAGCCCTGTGCGGTGGGGTTCAGGTTATAGGCTCCCTGCCTGGGGCTGAAGCCTTTAGGCTTTGGCCCCCCAACCTAGGGTGGTGGGGCTCAGCCATCTGAGGCAGTGGGGCTCGGGCAGGCTCAGGCTTCGGTCCCCCATTCTGGGGTCATGTAGTAATTTTTGTTGACAGAAGGGTGTCACGGTGCAATGAAGTTTGAGAACCCCGGTCCAGATTCTCTCTGCAGTGCAGTAACCATAAGGCACTTCATCCACACTCTCCCGTTAGCAGGCTGTTCACTCAGTAGTTATCTTGATATGATTTCCTGCCACACATTTAGTACTAAGTTGTTCTCCCCCTCGGTTTAATTACACCAGATTTCTGCTACTCTAATATTTCAGATGATAAAATCTGCATCTTTCCCTAACACAACTGACAATTAACTGAAAAAGCATCTTACGACCCATACCATCCTCCACTACTAAATACTAAGAGCTAAGATCCAAAGCTAGATCTGCACCCTTGATATTCACTCTGATTTACAGAATAAAGGTGCTTCCTTGCGTTTTCAATCGTAACTTTTGCTTGTGATGCGAGGAGAGGATTGCTCCATGTGTTCGGAGAAGCTAGCACATGTCTGACCCAAGGAAAGTGCTCTAACTGGGTGCACTGTAGTGTTACTCCTATGATGACAATCCCCTGGAGGTGGTAATTAACCTCAGTGGATGCTCTTCTGAGCTCCAGGTTAACCTCAAACCAAAAAAAAAAAAAAAAATACTCCCATCAAGAAAGCTCAAAGAAATTTCCAAGGTGCCTACCGCCTTCTGTTCTCTGCATAGAAGCAACGGTGTCCCTCTCACTCTTCCCTCAGATACACATTTGTCCATTTCATGACAGCGCTGTCAGAGGCCAGCTCCCCTTTCTTTAAAGATGTGTAACATGTTCATCGAGGTCTGCTATAGCATTCTTGTTTATTTCATTTCTTTGCAGATTCTACTATATATAGTCTCCCGTGCACCAAGTTCAAAGCCCAAAAGGGAATATTTAAGAACAACCCAGACAGCAAATGTAAACTTGGCAAGACTCCAGATCCTCGCTGTGGCTTTCTTCACTGACTTGTCGGAGGAGAAACTGATCCGTGTCACAGTCTGCTGGAAGCCTGAACCACTTTTGAACTGGTTCTTCTGTTCAGTGCTTTGCAGATAAACACACCTGCCTCCATCAGCTTCTGTGGATCCACTCCCTTTACGAGAGAGAAATACAAGAGTTTGTACATGCGCCTGCTGGGCGGGCTGCACAACTACGCCACCACGTTCCAGACTGGTGGGCACTTTCAGAAAATGGTCTGCTGTTTTGCTAAGACTCTTGGCAACTGTTCACTAGTGCAACTCTGACAGCGGCATTTAAAGTCCTGCATTCCTTAGTGTGCACTCAGGGAAAAGGGGGGAGGGAGAAACTCAAGATCAAAGGCACCATAAAGGAGCGAGGCTAAATCCAGAGGAACTGAGGCAGGGGAAGGGACACAATGATCTTTGAAGTTGGAACAAGGATCAGATGTGCCCATATTCTCTCCCCTGTGCACTCGTAGAAAGGTGGCATGTAGGAAGTTCGTTCCCTATTACCGCTCAGCGTGGGCTGGGTTTTCTGGCTGTTTGCTTTAACGCCTCCAAGTCCAGGCTCCCTGCTTCCAACTCACTCCCTTATCCTTGCTGTGACAGACAAGGGCCCTTTCAGCCAGACAGACGCTCGCTGTATTTGTGTGGCAGCCACGCGAGTACGGGGAAGCTAAGTCTGCCAGTCAGGGTGTCTATAGGTTAAGTTTCAAAGCCACGTATCGAGCCCTGATGGAAGCCCCATTAGAGAGAGCAGTGTGAGCGCGCAGTGCCACGACAGCTGTGAGCCCGCTGTACTTACGGTATGAATCCCCAGGCCATGGAGCATGTACAACAAATCTTCTGTAGCTACATTTCCTGATGCTCCTTGTGCATACGGGCAGCCTCCGAGACCAGCAACTGAGGAATCGACCACACTCACACCCATCTGAATACAAAACAGGCAGCTGTAAAACTGTCTGCAGCTCTGGTCCCATTGTACTGTAAATCAGAGCAACAACACTGCCCACGTATGGGCCACAGGTACAAGCATCCTCTGGCCCAGGGAAGAGTTTTAATACAGAACTGAACAGGCATTCTGGACAGTGCCCCGGTCAGTCCCTCGCTCCTGGCTGGGCAAGGGTGAGCTGTGCTGCAAATGCAGCCAAATCCAGGCAACTGACAGTCCTAAGAATCGCTAGTCTGGTCTCTAATGCAGCCCAGATAGGTGAAGCACCCAGCGTGCGCTTGTTTTACTCACGTGTCACAAGATACGAGACCAGCCCGTATCAATGATCTTCCGATAAAAACATCCTGTACTAGTTTGCGCACACGCCTGATTGTCTATTAACTCATTCTCAGGGCCGTGAAGTGCTAGTAACACCTCCCTCGCTACAGCAATTTGACAGACTGTCGTAATTTGGGAGCAAAGCACTGGCTGCAGCAAACTTACCAAAGCGCTTGTTTCAGATACTGCTCACTGCACAGAACATTGAGTCTAGTTACTGCAGCCCATAGGGAACCCAGCATAATCCATTACTCGGATCCCACTGGGTGAAGAACCCCAAGTGCTGATGTACCTGACCCAAACCGAGGCACAACTACGGGACTTGGGACAGTTTTCACTCACACCCACCATGATTTTCTTGGTTTGCATATATACCTACACACGCACACACAGGAAAGGGGAGGGTGAGAGATCCTCAGCACATGAGGGGAGACAAAACCCACAGATATTGTTCACTGAAGTAAAGAAACACTTACCTGAAGTGCTACTAAGGTGTTGGCGAGAGCCTGCCCATAGGTATCATGGCAGTGAACAGCAAGGGCCCTAACAGGTACCTCTTTCATGACGGCAGAGAGCATTTCCTTCATGCTGCCAGGGGTCCCAACACCGATGGTGTCACCCAGGGAAATCTCGTAGCACCCCATGGAGTACATCTTCTTGGATACCTACCCCCAAAATGATACATTTACTGAGAAAACAGAGTCGCTAACAGGACCCCAATGCACTTCACAAATTGAGACACAAGCTACAGAGAGGGATCGTTTCACTTGTCCTGAAAATGCAGCCACCTCTGGGGTGGAACAGAGCAATCATTAGACTGCACCCAGGAACACTAGATATGCACAGTTGAGGACAAGAAGTGATGAATACCACTTCCAATTAAATCTGTCTCAGCATTCACCTCCTCACTGAGTTGGCAATTGGCAAGAACACCCCTAATTCTTGGTGGGAGATGTGGTCATTAAATTTCCAGGTACATCTCATAGACTCATAGGTCAGAAGGGACCAATCTGATCATCTAGTCTGACCTCCTGATTATCTAGTCTCCACAAGCAAACAGCAGGCTATTCTATCTCGTGCAAAAAGCAAACCTCCAAGCAGCTCAGGGCACCTGATTCTTGTCCCAAGCGTACAGAGGAGCAGATAGCCTCTGGCTACATTTATGCTGTACTCACCTCTGCAACCTTAGCTGGGGCAATCTTTCCTTCATAGGGACAACCAAGAACACAAGAGACATACCTGCAGTGAAAGTCTGAGATTAGCAGGGAGAATTTGGAGGTGGTGGGGGAATAAAATAGAGGCTAAGTCAGTCACAGTACATGCAGCGTTCTAAATAATGGGAAATTTCTACTAGTTTTCCAAAAAGCCAAAGGGTGGAATTCCGTGGACAAAGGCTTATGGTCTCCGTAATAATTCCCTCTGCACAAAGAAACAGGCAGCCATTACTGGGGTCAGGCACTCTGCTAACCATTGAATACTTCACACCACATTGCAGGGAGTGTGTGCGTGAAAACTAATTAATGTAATTCTGGATCCTTTGGTACAGTGGCTCTCAACCTTTTCAGACGACTGTACCCCTCTCAGGAGTCTGATTTGTCTTATGTACCCCCATATTTCACCTCACTTAAAACCGACTTTCTTACAAAACCAGACATAAAAATACAGAAGTGTCACAGGACACTGAAAAATTACTGACTCTCTCATTTTTACCATATAATTATAAAATAAATCAATTGGAATATAAATATAGGCCTCACACTTCAGCGTATAGTATATAGAGCAGTATAAACAAGTCACTGTATGAAATTTTAGTTTGTACTGACTTTGGCAGTGCTTTTTATGTAGCCTGTTGTAAAACTAGGCAAATCACTAGACGAGTTGATGTACCCCCGGAAGACCTCTGTGTACCCCTGGTTGAGAACCACTGTTCTGATAGATCCCGAGATTTAATTAAAACATTAAGAAAACTGAAGCTTAACAGCGATGAAATCTGCTTTCCATTGGGCAAGGAGCTCAGTTCAGGACAGGTTACTCTTAAAAGTGACCTCGGCAGGGTTTGACCATTGTAGAAGAGAGGAAGATTACTAAATAATGGTATCTGGTCAATGAAAGGGGATTAGGGTTCTTTTGTTTCCAAAGTCATGCAGGCAGCACCAATGCAATTTCCTGGCTTACTCTGACAACAGGAAGCAAAGTAAATAAACTCAGCATAAAAAAAGAAATTGGAGTAATCCCCCTCCTCTGCTCCTGGGAATTTAAGGTGGGTCATAAGCAGCAAATGGGACGGGCAAGAGGTCCCAGTCCTCACTGTTTCTGCTGCTACAGGAATGGCTTGAAACCAGTACAGTCAAGTGGTCATCACCTCCCCAATCATATTAGCCTTGGGTACTTCAAGCCTGCCCACGCCCCACTCATCTTACTTTTCCTATATGGTTTGACATCATCAGCACAGGTTAACAAACTGGTTTGATATAGCACTGGGCTCTCTTACCCTCTGACTGGAATACTGGCCTCTCCTGCTGCATGCATCACTTCACTGAACCTCTGCAAACTCTCCTCTATGGAGCAGTTAATGTTCTTCTTAGTGAAGAGTTCAGAGGCTGCTCCAAAGATAGACACCTCTTTGGCCCCTGCTGCCACCTTCCAACAGGGAGATGAGAAAGAACAGAAGGACTCATGGCTGCTGCTAATAAAGCACTTGTGAAAGGTCTGATCCTGCAAGGTGCTGAGCATCTTCCACTCCCATTGATGTCAAATCCAACTAACAGGCCACAGCTCCCACAAACTCAGCACCAAGCAGTTAAGCTCAGGGTTATCACTGGCTGCCTTGGACAGATCAATATTCTTGTTATACTTGCATGATTTATTGTGGAGTTGGATTCTTGCACATCGCTGGTAGAGCCATGTAATAATACTGCCACTTCACATTTTGCCAAACAAGTATGTATCAGCAATAACCTCAATGGAATGAGAATTTGTGCAGTTGTAGCAGCCTGTACCAGTGACAGATATATGCTGAAGGAATAAAGCTATTTACTCCAGGGGTGAAGTTACAGATCATTACTGGAACAAAACCTTATTCTACTGAGGTTATTGGTTTTATAGGATTTGCAATTTTCAAATGTATTTTTCCCTCAGGAGAATTTTTCACAAAGACATTTTATACAGAGTATGTTGAAAACCCCCCTAATTTTCTTGGTCAGCCATGCTCTGTAGACCCTTTGCAATTTCTAAAGCTGTCTGTTTTTAATCCACCAGTTTTCTCCCTTACAAACCAGATTCTCATCTCAATTCACCCCGCAGCAAAAACATAATCCTTGGTCTGCGACATCTGAGAGTGTCATGGAAATGACTGCAAAGCCATAAATGCAGCACTAAAGCTACTTCTGCTTCCACTATATCCTGCAGAAGTTCGGTTGTGGGACAGAAGGGTTTGTTTAGACTACTGATCACCAGAAGTGGGGGTGGAGCAGGAATCAAGAACACACATTTCTGCATTATAAGTGGCCTGTTTCAAGTTCCCCACTAGGAAAGACCCTCTTTAGATAAACTACAAGAGCTGCCTGCTGCACGTTGATATAAAAAGAACAGAGGAAATGTTATAAAGTAAAATGTCTACATATCTCCCTCTTGTTTGAAGTGCTCCCACTCAGATAATGACATGCATAATGCACACTAGAGAACTCAGATCCTAAACATGATACATTTCTCTTACCGCTGCTTGAAATCCTTTAAGATTAGGGGTCAGTACTGGGTAGCTGACGCCAGGAAATTTCTGAATTCCCTGCAAGACTTCTGTGTGGTCAGCCATCTAACCAGCAAATGGAGAAAAACTTTAGAATATACAAAGAGGTTATTTATCCAGTGAGTTAAAAAAGCTTCTTAAAACCGTGTCTCAAATGAGAATCCGAAGGATTAGCAAAAAAATCAAGACTTAAAGAGATGGCTCTTTAAAAGCCAAACAAAATTGTACTGGAAACGTTGGGGATATTTTAAAGTGATCACTTAAGAATCGTCCTCTCAAGGAGGGGCTCTCTTGTGCTCTTTTTCTTGTGTTTCCATTTGAGTCTGCATTTATTCTTCACTGGGCTTCAGAGGGAAGCTCCAGTCTGTCCTATTAATATTACATCAGTCATAACTGCCTTATTACCACCCTATGCTCCCTGACCCTACCTGTCATTTCTTGTCTTATATTTGATTGCAAACTCTTTGGGACAAGGACTCTTTGTTACGTGTGAACACAGTGTTCTGCATAAGACCATAATCCCTTATACAAATAATAATACACATATTATTCGGCCTACCATAATAAAAATAATAATAAATGCTAAAAGTGATCTAACTATAAGAGAGAACAGGCCAGTGAAGCAATGCTAGGTTATTCCAGACTCAGGAAAGTTTAAGACCAGATCTAACAGTGTAAAAGATAACATAACAGACTAACAGCTAATTTTCTGCAACCATATTGAAATCCACTTTCTGATCACACAAAATCCCCAAGTAATCCCAGCTACTGACCTGAGGAACCCATTTGGGAGAAACAAAACTGGTAGCCTCTATGACCGGGAGTCCTGTTTCGGACAGCATATTAATTAAGCGGATTTTTACCTGTGTAGGGACAATATTCTACAAGGAGGAAAGAGAAACATCCCTAGATTAAAGTTACTTTACAACAAATCTTGTTAATACTGTACTACAAAAGATTATACATCGGTTGAAAAACCCCTTTCCCAGAAGAAACTAAAAGTGATAAATACAGACCTACTTTATCAAAGGATTTGTTCTGTTATCTATTATAACATGATATTTAAGTAAAATGTGATGCTTTATTCTAGGAGTTTCTAAGCACAGTACTATTCAGAATTTGGAGAAGATTTTTCAACAATCCCCATCAGTTTCACTCTGCTGCTAGCCCATCCAAAGCAGAACACTTGTGCCATGGTTGTATGGAACAACCTCAGACGTAGAAGCCAATCACACAGATAATTAACGGGCCAATCCTGCAGACTGCTCTTAATTCCCCCTGAAGCAAAAGCACTGTCTGCACAGCCAAAGCAACTGAATTTAAGTATGGCTGTTAACAGTGGTGGCTGAAAGGGGCTATGATAAATTTGGTCTGGCCTGTGAGGACAGGGCCTAAACCACAAGATAAGCAAATTAACAGGGCCGAGCTTTAGCCCTTGCCTAGCCGGGCTGCAATGAGTTCAGCTACAATTGAGTTAACAGCCATTATTAAGTGTGGTTGTGGTGCATGCAGGGCCTCCCTTCATTTTGTGCACTACAATCGATTCTGGTTGAGCTGCTGAAAAGAAGTCTCACTTCCCCCTTAATAGGAGATATATGACAGTTATGTCATCACAACCACAAAACGTGGCTCTTTCCCAACAAGCTAACAATGGAGTTTTTGCTATACCAAAGCTCTCACTCCTGCGGCCTAGCTTGTACAGACTTTATGCCTCACATACTATTCAGCACTGATAGATTTTTTTTTAACAGGTAAACAAAGCAACTGACTGAAGACAGAATGTAACACTCCTTGGCTTAGCAGCCTTGCATATGTCCTCAGTAGTTTTATTTCTGTTCTCTCTCAGGAATTTAATTACACTAGATATTAGGCCCCAATACTGCAGAGTTGTAAGCAAAGCTTAAGTTTACATATGTGGGCAGACCCATTGAGTTCAATGCTGTTACTCAGGTGCATAAAGTCATGCATGTGCTTAACTCTTTGCAGGACCAACACAGTAGCAAACTACCCTCCTGCAGCAGACACTAAAATCCTTTTTGAATACAAGAGGGAATTCTAGTTCAACATAATTTGTAATACAAATACAAGACAAGCTCACCCGTGAGTTAATTATATCATCCTCTCAATATACACATAGGGGATATAACAGAAATTGGATTAGGCTAAATGCCTCAAGAGAATGACTCAAGAAACAAAGGCAAATGGACTCATTAACAAAACACATTTGGCAATTTATATGGCAATAAATGTATTGGAAGTTGAAGAAAAACGTAAGAGGATTTTGGGGAGGAGGAGATTGTGCACTACCAAAATATTCTGACTGGGAGAATCAAGCATTGCAGGGCAGCGTTGAAACAGCAGACTCACAATGCTGAAACCTTAAATCAACAAGTTATTACAACACCCTCTCTGTCATAAGCTGGGCACAGAGAGCAAAGTCTCTTACTTTTTCATTTTGCAGTCCATCTCTGGGGCCAACTTCAACTATTTTCACTTGTTTGGGAAGGGAGCCAGCTGCCGTAGAGCTGATCTACACAGAAGACAGAGAGAGAAGAAAAAAAAAAGACCCTTTACAAAAGACATAGGTGAACAATTTTTCATGTTTTTCATAACGTTAACTATGTCAATGATTGTTTCATATACTAGGAAACATAGAAAAGGTATCAGAATACTGTTGTTCCCACGCATTCACAAATCATGTCAATTTCCAAAAGAATGAGTTTTTAATAAAAATAATAAATGTGGGTGTTCTTTGTTTTTGCCTTCTGAACCTTTCAGGAGAATCTGGGTCACATATTCGGGCTTTTCTCTGCAACCACAAGAACTAAAAACTTTTTTTGTTTTGTTTTAAAGAATAGCTGAGACACTCACATATGAATCCAGGAACCAGAGCTTACCACCAAATATCATGACTCTCGTGATGAAATCAAAAGAGTTGGCAACACTTTAATCAGCCAGCACGGCCCTTTGTAGACCTACTCTTTATACAGCAGTTTCTCCTTAAAGGGGACCAGAAGAGCTGAAAGGACCAGCGCAATAAGCCCATAACTAAATACCTGCTCCCTGACCCCACTGACCAGGCAGTGAGCAGCACCACTGTGTACATTTGGAATTGTTTCAGAGTTAGGCCAGGTCCACACCTTAAACTTAGGTCAACCTAGCTACTTTGCTCAGGGCTATGAAAAAGTGAGTGCCCTGAGTGTTGTAGTTAGGCTAACGGCCGGCGTAGAGGCAGCTAGGTCAAGGGAGGGATTCTTCTGCCCACTGCTTCTCAGAGAGGTGATTAACTACCCCTGTCCACCACTGTAGGACTACAGCAGGGGTAGGCAACCTATGGAACATGTGCAGAAGGCAGTACGCGAGCTGATTTTCAGCAGCACTCACACTGCCCGGGTCCTGGCCACCGGTCCGGGGGGCTCTGCACTTTAACTTCATTTTAAATGAAGCTTCTTAAACATTTAAAAAAACCTGATTTACTTTACATACAACAATAGTTTAGTTACGTATGACAGACTTATAGAAAGAGACCTTCTAAAAACGTTCAAATGTACGACTGGCGCGTGAAACCTTAAATCAGAGTGAATCAGCGAAGCCTGGGCCCAGCACTTCTGAACGGTTGCCAGGCCCTGGACTACAGCGTGGTCGTGGCCCCGCGGCCTCCGTAGTGCAGACGGGCCCCGCGGCCTCCACAGAAGGCGGCACAGGAGCTAGGCCGCGGCGCTGCCATTAGCTTAGTAGAGGGGGCGGCAGCCCGGGGCCCCCAGTGCAGGGCTGGGGCCCAGCTAGGCCCTGGGGCAGCCCGCAGCCGGGGACAGGGCCAAGTCAGGCCGAGGACCGCAGGCAGCCAGGGCAGCCCGGGCCGCCGCAGGGCGCGGAGTCACTCACCGGGCGGAGCGAAGCCGCCAACCACGGAAGCGCCCGCTTGGCCGCCACCATCTTGGGACGCTCACGTGACAGACGCCCATTTGTCATGTGACCCCCCCGCCAGCTCTGAGCACGTGACGCAAATCTCGCAGCTGCCAGCAGCAGACGCCGCTGCCTTGTTAGCGAGCATCAGCTCCGCACTAGTGGGGCGGTCCCCTGCGGCCCTGTTCTGATCCAGCATCCCATGCTCTGGAGCCCCCTGCGGCCCCTGCCCACAGGGGAGGTGGGGACTTAAGCCCCAAAGCTTGTAGCTGTGGCTGAAGTACATGGTTATAGAATCACAGACTGGTAGGGAAAGGGACCTGGCCAAGTCAGACTCCTGAGAGGGGTCCAGGTGTCTGGAAAGCTTGAGAGCCACTGCTGTGAAGCCCCATTTACATCGGGCCTGGTACCTTCTGCTTTGCAGCACATTGGTCTTGGGTTGCTATACACCACTTGTCTAACACTTTACACCCGCCCCTGCTCTACTTAAAATGCAGACTCAGAGAACAGAGTTTCATAATTTTAACCTGGATTTGCTATGAAATCCTTCTGAGAGGGGCTTTTTTGTTTAACAAAACTGAAGAGCGTTATACTGATTTTAAGTCAAATCAGTGGTACCTCTGCAGAGACTTATAAGAACAGATTACCTTCTGCCTACAGCTCTTTCCACAAATGTAACTACACCCACATCTTAAGGACAAGAATTTAAAATCAGCTGAATTTATATGAATATTAGAGAGAGAGAGAGAGAGAGAGAGATCAGATGCATTCTTTAAATTCATTACATCTAATCTCCTTCAAACATTAATATAAATCCACTTTTTACATTATAAATATTTGTAATCACACTTAATTCAGCTTTAATTCAGATGACATGAAGGCAGCAGTGTTTTAATAGAATTTTATTTTTTAAATTTACATGTAAAAATACATTGCACATAAGAATCTGAAAGTGCTTAATTCCAATTAGACTTTAAATGGCATAATGGACTCACCCGAAACAGGATGTTTAATAATTTCATACACCAGAAAATAGTTAGGCTATTGCATTTTGATTAAAGACTAGTTTCAAGAAGATTACGCTACTTAAGTGACAAATATTCAGATCAGTCAGTAGAGGATTCAGCGCTCCAGAGCTGAAACACAGGTGCAGCGGACAACTTCAGTGGAGACCTGCTCCTGTCCGGAAGCAGTGGATGTTTTTTCCTGCTTTATTTTGCCTAGTTCTATGGTGTAGACTTATACACCAATCCAAGGCAAGTTCCTTGATCATAAGTAAACAAATAGTTTCATCCCTCCACAGTTTGGTTAACAGCTATATTTTGAACATTTTGATAATTAAAAATGAGAGATCTCTCCTTTAGCAAGTAAGCACCCTCTTGGCAGCGTGACTATCACTCATTTTGTCAATCTTAAGCATTTCTAATGGACCCATTGCTGTAGCAACCAAGTGCCATTTATTCACAGTCTGTGTTTGCTGACTGCAGATCCTAATTCAAGCAACTTTGTAACTGTCCCACACTAAATTTGTTCACACTCTCACACACCTTATGTGACAGTCATACCTATTAGGCTGCAGTGCCATGGTTAAAGGTGGCAAAGTGATAACATCTGCCAAGAAGCCCAGCTAAAGATCTCTCATCACAGTAGTCAGACCACACTCAGCGGTCAAAATCCAGCAACAGAACATTACTATTGCAGGCCACGTCTCTCGGACAGATGGAAGGTTGTGTATAGGCCAGGCCTTCATTCCCACCCAAGATGAACTGACCTAGCTGTTTTCTTGGCCAGAGCGGCTTAGAAAGGTATTCTCTTAGATGAGCAAGAAAAACAATTTATTAAGATTCCTTCACCTTCAAAACAAATCAAATCAAAAGATCTAGTTCCTTGCTTTTCTTCAAAGTCACTATCACGCCACACCTTCTAGCTTGAGAGTCCAGCAACACGGCACTGGGAGAACAGATGGCGGTACATAGGGCAAAGTGATCAGCAACCCTTTATCTACGGCCTTCTCCCATTTCAGCTTCTCTGAGAACCCCAGCATAGTCACCTGAAGAAAGAGGGAAAGAACAGTACAGTCATCTATTGCTTCATGCACACACTGCCTGTTTAAACACATCACAGCCAGCAAGTTCAATGCACTTCCAGGCACTCAAAGGGTAGAGACAGCCCCAACTACTTTCCACCCAGCCAGAGTTTACTGAGCTGCAGAGTACTGTACAAGGCACATTTTTGGCCCAGCATCTGCCTATGGTTCTTCACTGGGGAGATTCTTTTTAATGGTGGTTTGGAAATGACACAGCCGCTCCCTGTGATATTTGCAGTGAGTAGTTTAATAGATTTTTTTTTTTTTTAGTTAGTGTTGCCTTGTCAGAGTGGTCTTACTGCTATTTGGGCGCCTCAGCTAATTTCACAGCAAATTAAGTCAATAGAGGCTGGGAACTCTGTGGAAGAAATGCGCCTGGCGGTACTATGGCAGGTTAACAAGCCCTATCCAGCGTTTCTTAGAGAATAATGGTGGTTTAAAGCAAGGTGAACACACAGAAAGAGGGATCACAATTCCTTCATGACCTCTCCCTGACAGAGAAGACCCAAGACTAGAAGTAAGGGAAAATAACTTTACATATATGGTACTTTCACCAGCTATTTAATGGAATCCAGATTGGGCCATCTCAGCCTTTATGTACCAAAGATGGACTTGTGAGATTCATTATCTACTCTTCAGATTCCTTACTTGTGTGCTTGGAGATGGAATAGGTGAAGACAGCTTCAACACACCACCCTCTGGCCAGGTCAGAAAGATGGCATAGACAGTTAATCCTTTAGAAGTGTACCTGAGGGAATATAAAGATGGTGTGCAGAGGTGTGTAGATCACCACAAAATAGAGAGGCAGACAAGATTCTGGCTTTGTGAGAAGTAAAGCAAAAAATACATGCCTCCCCCCATCAATTAGTCTAGTCTTATTGGGAAAGCCAGCCACATAGGGGTCACCTGCTTTCCTTGCATACCTCAATACTTTGGAACCAATGTTTATCCAGTTAGCAGGGACCGAGAAAAGCTAAACAAAGTCCACATATGCTCCCTGAAAACAAAGGTCACCTTGAGACATGGCCTTGCTTTAGGCTGCTGTGGTCAACAGAGTAGATTAGGCTCTTGTGAAGCTTCATGTAGGTCATTTCATTATTCTCTTTAAAAACAGGTTAGGTTTGTAGTGTTCTGGTCTCCTTGCACACTTACTATACATTCCTTCCTCTGAGGAAATGCAGTTGCTGGGTAACAGTGCACAGATCCATTACACAAGAATCTGAGAAGTAAATACCCCACACCAAGCCAACCACAGGAGTTTAGGGAGACAAAATGCAGTTATGCAACTAAGAATTTTAGCCAAAACCATGGGGTTAAACACTCCTACTCAGGAGAAGCAAATTGAATCTTTAGTGTTTTACTTTTGATTATTTTTTTTTTTTTTAAAAGCAGGGGACAACAGTCCAATACTCAGAGAGCAGAGGACCACTTGTGACTCAATGTCTTTCTAGTGTTTATTTTTCTTTGGTGCTCTCAGAGTAGCAAGCTCAACCCTTCTTTGCTCATGAGATCACAGCCTGAGATGAGTGGCTCTTTCAGAGTGGTCTTGTGTAAAGTAATCCTTACCATGCAGCAGTTGTGGTGTTCTCCATCTGCACCCTCCAGGGCTTAGAAGCATAAATTGCCTCCCCATTAACACGCAGCCATTTTCCAAGGGACAGAAGCCTTTCTTGAAAGATTGGAACAATCACCCCTTCTTTTGTAGGGCCCACATTGAGAAGATAGTTGCCTCCAAAACTCACAGTCTGCACTAGTTCCTGTGACAGACAGGAAAGTAAAGTGGATTCATGTTACTTTCCCTCTTGACTATGAAAGACAGACACTTGCATAAAGCTTTATTGTCATTGTCCCAGCTACTTTAGCCATCATCCTGTCCTACTGTTTTGCCAGATAAGTAGACAGCCTCTAATCCCCAGCAATCCCCCTATATATATTAAAATGTTCTTACTGAGATAATACTTGATTCATCCATGAGTTCATTGAGTTGCATGTTGCTTCGATAGCCCCAAGATCTTCTGTCAATAGATGTGCACATCTCCCACTTGTGCTGTGGCAGGGTGCCCGGCTTGTATTTATCGGCACAATTATAGTATCCTCCATGATGGCAGGAGCAGTTATTGCACCAACGGTCATTAACCACAACAGTATCCTAGAGTGATGAGATAGTTCAGAGTAGAAACTATTTTGACTTAGACACTCAATTCTTCTGCTGCAGTGGTTCAAAGGAACAAGTTTGTGTGTTTTGTTCTGGGATCTTTGGTTGCTAGTCTCCTGGATAGCTCAGTGGTTTGAGCATTGGCCTGATAAACTCAGGGTTGTAAGTTCAGTCTCTGAGGGGGCCACTTAGGGATCTGGGGCAAAATCAGTACTTGGTCCTGCTAGTGAAGGCAGGGGGCTGGACTTGATGACCATTCAGGGTCCCTTCCAGTTCTATGAGTAAGTATATCTCCATAAATACTTTAGATGCCCTTAACAATTTACATGCTTCGACTGATCCTGAGGTTTTGACTTAAATTCTGCCAGTATTAGAAGCTGCCTGATTTTCCATATTTATGTAATGGCCAGAAGACATGAAGGAAATGCTGACAGCAGTACCTTGACAGGACTATCATTATAAAGCCAGGCAAGGAAAGAAGTAGAGTTCCAGTATGTTTCCGGACCCTCCCAGTCACCATCTGACCAAACCAGATCTGGTTTATACCTAGGAGACAGACAAATATTACTAGAAAATTTAACACTCTCATTTCTGGTCCAGTCCAAAGAGAAGATTGTCCCAAGGCAATGTTTTTAATTCTTGCTTATGAAGTTCAATTATCTTTGCTTTCATACGCTTCTCCTATTGTATGACATAACCAGGAAATGTGCCTGGTTGGGGGGGGGGGGGAACGACACACACACATCCAAGAGCGAGATCCTTGCAGCAGCAAAGGATGGGAGCATCATTCATTCCCAAAGTTGGGGTGTAGCACTAACAAAAGAGGGTAAGTGCAAGTTGTCTCTGTGCAGGCATAATGGCCAGTTAATAACACTGAGGAAAAAGTGTTCCCAAGCACAGATAAATAACGTGATCCCCTTCTTAGACCACCTCAAATCCCAAATTGCTACTGTAGAAAGGTGAGATCTGCCTTGTGATTGGAACAGCAAATATTAAAGTGTCTCCCTTCCTCTGCCCCACATCCTTATCTCTCTACCAAACAAAGAAATACAGTAATATTCAGGGTGCTAAAAGGCTGCAGCTCTTACCTTAAAACAAGATCATAAAGCTCTGGCATTGTTTTTGAAATGACAAAATTCTGTGTCTTGAAGCCATTTTTTTTGTCATCTAAATACAGAGGATTAAACCACTCTAAGAGAGAATGGTACAGTCCATAGCGTATGTTCCTTAAATATTAAACAAAGAAAGGAAAGAGATGAAAGTTGGGTTAACAAAAAAGTACCAGTAGGAAAAAAAAAAAAGACAAGAACCTACTATTGTAGTAATCAGTGCTGAGTCTGCATTAGAGAATGCTCTATCTATTCATAGGTTTCAAAATACTTCCTAGAAGTGGGTAAATATCACACTCCTTTCCTGACATATGAGACAGAGATTGAGTAACTTGCCTAAAGTCACACATTGAGTTAGTGGTAATGTCAGGAATATAGCTCAGGTTGTCAAACTGATTTCCATGCTCTATTCACTGGACCTTACTGCCATCCTGTAGGAAACCAACAGGAGATTTGGGTACATGAGTTCTCTTACCCTGAGGCAGAACAGTTTTGTTGAAAGGCATGTGCTTAGTGACATATTTATCAAAAAGAACTACGAGACGCTAATGGGCATCTAATTCAAGAAATGGAAACAGTTCTTGGGTAACAGTTTTGACAGTACGTACAAGAGCAGTGACATACCTTTCTCTGAGAGCTTGTCCCAGTTCACCCACTAGGTCTCGATGGGGCCCTGTATCCACAGAATTCCAGTTCCAGGACACAGGAGACCCCCAGTTTGTGAAGCCCTCATGATGCTTTGTAGTCAGCACCACATACCTGTGGAAATCAAAGCCTCTTGTTCAGAAGGAAATAGAACCTATCTAAGATACTCCAAATCTTCTGAATAAGACTGGTACTTGCAAAGCAAAGGACATGGTAATGATGGTGTCAAGAGCTGTCTCAGATTCCTTTTCTAAATGTACCTGTTTGCAAATTCTCTCCTAAGACTTTACGAGTTTTAAATGAATTTTATTGCTGATAAAAAGTGACAGATTGATACCCCATGCAGACAGAACACAAGTAGTGAAACAAATGCCTTACCCTCAACGTGGAGGGAGAACTTTTAAGGGCAAAAGAGTAAACCTAAGAATAAAAAACATTAGTGCTGTCAGAGTGGCATCTTTCAACAACACTAAATCCATGTTCAAAGTTAAACACTTTAAAGCCACTGACGAGTGATAAACCACCACTTCCAAGTGCTTCCATGGTTCCAGTGAACTTAATAGTTTTCAGACTCATTTTGCAAAACCAAATCATTCTTGTTTTGTGTAAGTTTGTAGAAAACCATATCTCACTAAATCCTTAGAAAGAGACTGCCCATTGGCTAAAAGAGGAAGCAGCTACTCAAGTAAATCACCTGACATCTGCTCTGGTGGAAGGCAGCAGAAACTGGTTCCCTCTAGCATCTAGTTTCGATTAATGCAAGATTTAAAATCCACAAGTATGTTCCTTCCCTGGGAATGATGCATCCTCAGGGTGCTACGATCCAGGAGTCAGCCCCAGCAGGGAAACACACTACAAGAACCAGGGTTCTGCCCTATGCAGCGGCTCTGCATCCCAGAATGGAGCAGGCCAACGACCTCTACAGCTGCTTTATGGGCACAAAGGTCACCAGTGACTGCACTCACTGCACCCCTGCCCCAAGGGACTCTCCTAGAGCTTTCTCCCCCAGCAGAGCCCAGGGCCACCCTGCCCTCACGCATCCCTTCCCCTCGCCACCGAGCTACTCCCTGCTCCGCCCCTCAGGGTGCCCCCTTGCCCTGGTTCGCACTCTCAGGTCTCGGCCCATCCCCCAGGCTACTCTACGAAGGGGCCCCGCACTCCCCCCCCGCCCCAGGGCTCCCGCCGGGACTGACCTGGCGCCGGCCTGCTCGAAGAGCCAGGCCCAGAAGCGCGGCCGGAAGTCGCGGGCGGTGAAGCGCGCGGCGAAGTCGGCGTAGGTGGTGTTGGGCGGGAAATGCTCCCGCACGAAGCGCTCGTAGTCGGCGCGGCGCTCGCCCTGCCAGTGCCACCAGAACCACTCGGAGCCGTAGGCCGGCACCGAGAACACCCCCCAGTGCACGAACACCCCCACCTTGGCCTGGTCGAACCACGCCGGCAGCGGCCGCGCGTCCAGGCTGGGCCAGTCCGGGCTGTAGCGGGGCCCGCAGACCGCCGCGGCTACCAGCGCGCCCAGCAGCAGCAACCGACGCGCCGCTCCCAGCGCCGCCATCTTCCGCCACCCACGGGACGGGAGCCGAGACGGGCCAAAAAGGGGAACACAGGGAACTAGGGGCTGACCACGTGACGGGCACTGTCCACGTGATGAGCAGGGCCGACGCCATTGCTAGAGAGGCACTGACCACGTGATGTGCAAGGGCGACGCCATTGCTAGAGAGGCACCGACCGCCTGATGTTGAGGAGGAAAGCCATCGCCAGCGAGGCAATGGCCACGTGGTTCCTGCGGCATGCAGGCGGCACGTGCTGCCCCTGGGATTGTCACAGCTCAGGCACTGAGGGAGAGGGCAGGTCCCAGGAGCTGGGGGCCCATGTCCAAGGCTGGGAGGAGCTCATGCCCCATAGAGAGCACCACCCTGAGGGGTGACCCACTGGCACCCTGCCGGCTGAGTCTGACGCAGGCCGGCCCTAGGTGTAGCTCTAAAGCTTGGCTCTTTCGCCCACAGCAGCACGTTGGTCCAATGGAAGATGTTACCTTACCCCCCTTGTCGCACTAGTATCCTGAGACCAACACAGCTAAAACTCAGTATATAACACATGTAGTGCAATTACATATGTGACAGGTTGGATCACAGAAACCCCCCTTGGGAACTGCCAACTGATGTGCCAAGACTACTTCTGCCCCTGCTTTCCCTGCCAGCTTGGGACTCTAGCACCCTGTCCTGTTGAGCCAAACACGCCCGTCTGCTCCAGCACAGACCCAGGGTCTGAACCACATGCTTCAAAGATGCAGACTAAGCTGAAAGCGACTTGAGAAGTGTTCCTGTCTTTTATACTCAGATGTCCAACTCCCAATGGGGTCCAAACCCCACATAAATCCATTTTAGCCTGTATAAAGCTTATACAGGGTAAACAAATAAACTGTCCGCCCTCTATAACACTGATAGAGAGATAGGCACAGCTGCTTGCCCCCCCCCCCCACAAGTATTAATACATACTCTGGATTAATTAATAAGTAAAAAGTGATTTTATTAAATACAGAAAGTAGGATTTAAGTGGCTCCAAGTAGTAACAGACAGAACAAAGTGAATTACCAAGTAAAATAAAACATGCAAATCTGAGTCTAATACAGCAATAAAACTGAATACAAATAAAATCTCATCCCCAGAGATGTTTCAATAAGTTTCTTTCACAGACTGGAAGCCTTCCTAGTCTGGGCACAATCCTTTCCCCCGGTACAGCCCTTGTTCCAGCATAGGTGGTAGCTAGGGGATGTCTCATGATAGCTGCCACTTTTGTTCTATTCCACCCACTTAGATATCTTTTACATAAAGGGGGAATTCTTTGTCCCTCTCTGGGTTCCCACTCCCTCCTTCTCAATGGAAAAGCATCAGGTTAAAGATTGATTCCAGTTCAGGTGACATGATCACATGTCACTGTATAACGTTATTACCCACTTGCCAGCACACGCATATACAGGAAGACTTACAAGTAAAACAGAGCCATCTGCAGTCAATTGTCCTGGTTGATGGGAGCCATCAAAATTCCAAACCACCATTAATGGCCCACACTTTGCATAATTACAATAGGCCCTCAGAGTTATATTTCATATTTCTAGTTTCAGATACAAGAGTGATACATTTGTACAAATAGGATGACTACACTCAGTAGATTATAAACTTTGTAATGATACCTTACAAGAGACCTTTTGCATGAAGTATATTTTAATTACATTATATTCACACTCATCAGCATACTTTCATAAAATCCTATAGAGTGCAATGTCACAACATAATTTTGCAAAGGCATCCTAATTTCTATCGTAGCAGCCACTGGCGACAAATAGCATAGACCTACAACAACACTGCATATAACTGCATAGTTACTCTAGGGCAGGAGCGGGCAAACTACGGCCTGGGGGCTGCATCCAGCCCTCCAGATGTTTTAATCCAGCCCTCTAGCTCCCACCAGGCAGCAGGATCCAGGGCTTGCCCCACTCCAGTACTCCAGCCAGGGAGCAAGAGCGGGGATTTGCCCCACTCCACATGGGTCCCAGAAGCAGTGGCATGTCCCCTTCTCCGGCTCCTACACATAGGGGCAGCCGGGGGCTTCGCACACTGCCAGGGCTGCCGAGAGTGGGTTCGGGCCCCGGTGAAAAATGTTTTTCGGGCCCCCCAGCAAGGGCAGACCGGCTAAACAGGGCCGACAAAGCCAGGGAAGCCGGGCCCCCTTCCGGACTGCTGGGCCCTGGTAATTTGTACCAGCTTCCCCCCCCCCACTCCCTGCCATCATTGAAATTACATTAGGGATAAATGTGCCTCCTTAGTTGGATGAAAAGTAAAGCACATTCATACACTTCCTTTGGAGCCATACTTGGCTGTAAATGTTCCTGGAAACACAGTCAAACTCCTAAACACTGAGGCTCTCAGACTGCCCAGTTCCTCAAAGCTATTTAGGCACCAATTGATTTCAGTGGAAGTCAGGAGCCTAAATACCTTTGAGTATCTGGGCATAAGACCCACTGAGGGCTCCATCCTGCAAGGTGCTCAACTTCCACTGAGTTTAATGGGAGAGCGGGGCTCTCCCCACCACCGCGGTCTGCTTGATGCCTTAGCGTATTTAACCACAACTGCATATAAAATGTTGCAGTCCCAGCAGCAGAGTGGTCATAGACCAGCCTTGTGCTACAGCCACATGGATCAAAGCACATTTTACTTGGACCAGAACTTCATTTTAGAGTAGGGAGGAAAGAGGTAATTGATTGCAAGATGAGTGGGTCAAGGAGATCACTAGCTGACACAGTTGTGGACTTAGTCTGGTAAACCGAGAGGGCTGCCCTAAAATAGTGGGGACTGCTTCTGTTTATCCGTCCATCCATGATGTTTGTAGAGCACCCATCACTGTAGTATCTCTGAAAGCCTGCTATGCTATCACTGTAGTATTCGTATGGTAGAGTTGGTCCAGTCTTCCTTTGGTTGGGTGTATCTGCTCTTTAGAGGGGAGGGACCAGCAGCCCAGATTTTTCAAGGTACTTAGACAGCTAATTCCCTTGGAAATCAATGGGAGTTAGGTGCCTAAATACCATTACAAATCAGGGCTCATGTCTTTTTCTCACTAAGTAAAGTCCCAGGCACAGGGAGGGTGTGATCTGCAAATGTTTCACAACACCATTAAAGACAAATGGTTTCATTTCCCAGGCAAGGCATTCAGTCAGGAATCCTCCCAGGAGCTACAAAGAAAAGCAGCTTTAGATTTTCTTCCTTTTCAAAGAAAGAATCCAAAATCTGTCATATGTTTCCCCCGTCAAAGCTCAGGCTTTCAGCAGATTCATGTTTGTGTTGCACACAGTGTCGTCACAGATGGTTTCTATCTGTGAGGATTTCTGAATGCTGTCTGCTTCCGGGGTGATCTCTGAGATGCTCACCTTCTTCCTGAACCGCGAGCTAGTGTTCCTCAAAGAGGAGCGCAGCTCCCTGCTTCGTAGGGCGTAGACAATGGGATTCACCATGGAGTTCACCAGGCAGAGGGTGCTGCAAAAGGCAAATCCCTTTCTGATCTGATCATTCAGGCTGACGAAGAGGCTGTACGTCATGAGAGCCAGCACTGGGGACCAGCATGTCACGACAATGGCCAGGACCATCACTAATGTTTTGGCGAGCGTGATGTCCATCCTCATCTTTGCATTCCGCTGCCCAGCCTGGGTTTGGTGTTTCTCCATGTACACTGTGTGCTTATGAGCCTTCCACAGCACCCGGACATAGGCGTACACTATACACAGCAGCAGAATCATTACCAGGCAGATCCAGCTTGACAGATACTTGCTATCAATAAAGGGAAACAGCTCAGAGCAGGTTGAGTTTACCTTGCAGCAGTTCCACCCCATTAGAGGCAGGAAGGCAGTGAACATGGTAGCTATCCACACCACAGCCATAGCCACCACAGCCCTTTTCCTTGTCACGATGACCTTGTATTCCGATGGCCGATGGATACAGACATAACGGTCAAATGCCATCAGCAGCAAGCTGCCCAAGGACGCGGTGAAGGACGTGTTGACCCCTCCAAGCTTCAGCAAGAAGATCTCTTTAGAGGAATCAGTTCTGTTGAGGACATGGAAATCAAGAAAGCTGCAGACAAATACAATGCTGGCCAGGACATCTGCTAGAGCGAGGCTGCTGATCAAGAGGTAGGAAGGCTTTTTCCTGATCTTAGGGGAAGCAAATATCAGAAACAACACCAAAGAGTTTTCCAAAACACACAGAATCCCAACAATGGAGCACAGCACAGTTATGCCTGTTTTCTGAGTGGGGCTGCTGAGGACCATGTAACATGTCAGGTTCATGGTATTTATGCTGCAATTGGATATCTGACATTTCTCCATCGTGATTATCCAGGACCAAAAAACTTTCCAAAGAGCAGGGGTTCCCTTGGTGAGCTTCAGATGCTGCTCTGAAAAAAAGATGTAGAGGGGGAAAAGTTACATTTGTACCCAGCACAAAACCCAACACACACAGCTAAAGGGACATGAAACAGTTAGAAACTATCTCCCCCCCACCCCGAACCCTCTTTGCAAAGGATTTAAGACCATACAAAGGAGAAAAGAGACCAGCGAGAAATATTTCTAGGTTCTCTGTCCAAAGAGTTGTGTAACTCTGGGTGGGATTGGATGGCTGAGGGTAGTGGCAGTGGGACAGACATAGGGGATGGCATATCTAAGCTGTCAATTCAAATCCTGCTGCTCTAAGGTGAGTAGTTCCACTGACTTTATTGGGATGACCCATGAAATTACGATGAGCCAGACTTGGTCCCAAGTAGCTAGAGATCCAGAGCTATTACCCCCTGATGGTCTCTGTGTGAAAAGAGTAGGTGATTTGTCAGCTCTTTGCTGTTAGTCTCAGCAGAAATGCCCTGGATTCCATTGTAGTCACCACAAGGGGTCAGTAATTACAAAGCTTCCTCTTTGACAGGTCACTATACGTATTATACTGTGGGCCAGTGGTTCTCAACCTTTCCAGACTACTGTACCCTAGAAGCCTGAGCCCTGCTGCCCAGGGCTGAAGCATGTAACTTAGCTTTGTGGGATCCCCTGTGGCATGGGGCCCCAGGCAGTTTCCCTGGTTGCCACCTCCTAATGCCAGCACTGCACTTGCAACTCTCACCCCCCAAACCATCCTGCAACCCCCCTGAGATCGCAACTCCCAGGTTGAGACACTCTGATCTAGATGAGTTGACATACCCCCTGGAAGACCTCCGGGTACCCCCAGGGGTACACGTAGCCCTGGTTAAGAACCACTGCTGAAGGCTATGTGGTGTGAGATACAGAGAATTGCCAGTTCCGAGCATTCAAAACTCATGAGTCAGGACTACAAATAATCATGAGATTTGTAAAAATAAGTTTGCAGTTCTTTTGATTTGCCTTCTGGGTTTTGAGCCTTTAGGGTTGCACACAGGTCACATTTTGAAGCTTTTCTGTACGATCATGAAGGCTGAACAATTCCTTACAAAAAAAATACAACAGCTGGTATTGTCATGTAATAGCATGACTCAAGGAGCTGGGCTTTATAAAAAACATCAACTATTGTAAGACTTATATTGCTTCATCGCCCTAATATCTGAGTACTTCCCAAGTATCTAAAACTAGAAATCATTGCTTTTTCTTACTTCCCAGGCTGTAGGAAAAATAGCAGAGTTGGTGAATGGGTTATTTTGTGTGTTAGTTGTGTAGTGCAAGTGAGTGTGAGTGAAGAATTTATGGAGGGACAGGTAAGTCAAAGCCATGAGTTTTCATTTAGGGCCTGATCCAAAGCCATAGAAGTAATTACTTTCTATTGACTTCAGTGGGTTTTGGATCAGGTCCCTTGGTTCTGAAAGTGGTTAGATCTGTGGTCATTCTTCTCTCTTGTGGCAGTGAATTCCACAGTCTAGATACAGATCCTGTGGAAGTTCTGTCTCACGTGCTCACAAGATTCACTTCTTCTGCCACTGGAATGCAGACACTGCAGGGGTGGCATGTTGCAGCTATTTAGCAGCACTACACACTTTAGGTGCAGACAGTGGGGAAGCTCACTGGCGGCGATTTCCTCCTAGAACTTTAAAATAAACAGATTAATACAACACATGCACCTTTACATAACAGACTTCTACATTTTAAGAACACTTTTTAACTACTGGATTCTGGGAAACTCTCATGGGAGAGTGCATCAGCTACTTTGTTAGACGCTCCTGAGATGTGCTGAATTTCAAAATCAAAATCTTGGAGAGCTAAACTCCAACGAAGAAGTTTCTTGTTGTTCCCCTTGGCAGTATGAAGCCACTTTAGTGCAGCATGGTCAGTTTGTAGCTGGAACCGCCGTCCCCAAACATATGGGCGTAGCTTTTCCAGGGCGTACACAATGGCGTAGCATTCTTTTTCACTGACTGACCAGTGACTTTCCCTCAGTTTCTTGCTGAGAAACACGACAGGATGGAAGTTGTGATCTGTTGCTTCCTGCATGAGAACTGCTCCTATACCACGCTCAGATGCATCCGTGGTTACTAGGAATGGCTTGTCAAAATCTGGGGCCCTGAGCACAGGGTCAGACATGAGCGTCGCCTTAAGCTGGGTAAAGGCCTTTTGACACTCATCAGTCCACTTAACTGCATTTGGCTGGGTCTTTTTGGTCAGGTTGGTCAGTGGGGCAGCGATTTGGCTGTAGTGTGGAACAAATCGCCTGTAGTACCCGGCCAAGCCTAAGAAGGATTGGACCTGTTTCTTTGACCTTGGGACAGGCCACTTTTGGACAGCATCCACCTTGGCCTGTAGGGGGTTTATGGTTCCTCGACCCACCTGGTGCCCCAGGTAAGTCACTCTGTTTTGGCCTATTTGACACTTTTTGGCCTTAACAGTTAGTCCGGCCTGCCTGATGCGCTCAAAGACCTTTTCCAGGTGTAGTAGGTGTTTGGGCCAGGAGTCTGAAAAAATGGCCACATCATCGAGGTAGGCAACTGCATATTCTCCCAGTCCTGCTAGTAGACCATCTACCAGCCTCTGGAAGGTGGCGGGTGCATTTCGAAGGCCGAAAGGAAGGACATTAAATTTATACACCCCCGCATGGGTGACGAATGCTGACCTCTCCTTGGCAGGTTCATCTAGTGGTACTTGCCAGTACCCCTTGGTTAAGTCTATTGTAGAGATGAACTGGGCACGTAGGGAAGAATAACTTATCTAAGGGCATGTCTCCACTGGCACCATTAAAGCGCTTTAATGTGGCTTGTGTAGTCGTGGCATAGCGCTGGGAGAGAGCTCTCCCAGTGCTCTAAAAACACCACCTCCACGAGGGGAGTAGCTACCAGTGCTGGTGCATTGTTCACACTAACACTTTACAGCGCTGAAACTTGCACTGCTCGGTAGGGTGTTTTTTCACACCCCTGAGAGAGAAAGTTGCAGCGCTGTAAAGAGCCAGTGTAGACAAGCCCTAAGTGAAACTGCAAGGGGAATTTAGGGGGAGTAGATTGTACACTGATATAGGGCTTGATTAATAAAGAATTAAAGGAAGGTAATTTAATTAATGCAGATCAATATGGAAAAATAGATCCAGTAAAATTTAACCTGATATTTTTGGATGAAATTGCAAGTTTGGTTGATAAAAGTAATAGCATTGATGTAATGTACTTAGATTTTTGTAAGGCATTTGACATGGTACCATGTGACACTTTGATTAAAAACTAGAGTGCTATAAAATTAACAAAAACAATGAAGAGTCCTTGTGGCACCTTAGAGACTAACAAATGTATTTGAGCATAAGCTTTCGTGGGCTAGAACCCACTTCATCAGATGCATGGAGTAGAAAATACAGTAGGCAGGTATAAATATACAGCACATGCAATACCACAAGGAGTCCTTATTGTTTTTGCTGATACAGACTAACACAGCTACCCCTCTGAAACCTGTCATAAAATTAACATGGCACACATCACATGGATTAGAAAGCAGCTAACGTATTGGTCTCAAAATGTCATTGTAAATGGGGAATCATCAACTGGGTGTGTTTCCAGTGGAGTCCCACTGGGATCTGTTCTTGGCTCTACGCTATTCATTTTTATCAGCAACCTGGAAGAAAACATAAACTCATCACTGATCAAGTTTGCAGATAACACAAAACATGGGGGAAATGGTAAATAAATGAAGGGGACAGGTTACTGAATTAGAGCAGACTGGATCACTTGGTACACTGGGTGCAAGCAAGCAGTGTATGGTTTAATACAGTTAAATGTAAATGTATGTGTCTAGAAACAAAGATTGCAAGCCTTACTTATACAATGGGACTCTATTCTGAGAAGCAGTGACTCTGAAAAGATGTGGGGGTCATGATGGATAATCCACTGAATATGAGCTCCCAGTGTGATGCTGCGGCCAAAAGAGCAAATGCGATCTTTGGATGCATAAACAGGAGAATCTCAAGTAGGAGTGGAGAGATATTTAACTTCTGTATTTGGTACTGGTCCGACTGCTGCTGGAATACTGTGTCCAGATCTGGTGCCCTCAGTTCAAGCAGGCTGTTGATGAACTGGAGAGGGTTCAGAGAAGAGCCACGAGAATGATTAAAGGAGTAGAAAAATCTGCTTTACAGTAATAGACTCAAGGAGCTCAATCTACTTAGTTTAACAAAAAGAATAAGGGGTGAGTTGATCATAGTCTATAAGTACTTACACAGGGAACAAATATTTAATAATGGTCTTTTCAATCTAGCAAAGAAAGGTCTAACAGGATCCAATGGCTGGAAGTCAAAGCTAGACGCATTCAGAGTGGAAATAAGGAGTACATTTCTTACAGTCAGAGTAAATAACCATTGGAACTATTTAACAATGGTTGTGGTGGATTCTCCATCACTGTCAGTTTTTAAATTAAGATTGGATTTTCTTTTAGAAGAGGTGCTCTAGTTATCATTTCGGGGACATTTTCTGGCCTGGGTTATCCAGGAGATCAGATTAGATGATCACAATGGTCCCTTCTGGCCTCGGAATCTATGAACAACAACCCACATTGGAATGTGGTTACATCCCAAGAGCACACAGCAACTGTTCGGAAGTTCTCTGAGATCTTTAATAACAGCAAGTGATTAGGACCCGGGATTTACATTTCTTCAATCCCTCGTGCTGAAGATGAATTATAGACGTTTCAGATTTTCTGTTCAGTTGATTTCATCCTTGGCCATCAGAATGCCACACAAATCAAAGCCCTTAAATACATTTTAACATCTAACTCAGGCAAGCATATTGGTCACAAAACAGAGAAAGAACCGTAACTTTCCACAGCTGGATGCAGTACCACAAAATGGCTCCAATCCCAAAATGTGATCAGCACAGGCAGATGGTGAATCTCTAGTGATTCCAGAACCTCTGGGGATCGGCTACAGCACAGGATTGGGGTCCAGTGAGTCTCAACAGCACCACTTCTGAGTAGGATAGGGTTTAGGACAGTGTTATTGAGAGATTTAATGGAATACTTATAGACTCATAGACTCTAGGACTAGAAGGGACCTCGAGAGGTCATCGAGTCCAGTCCCCTGCCCTCATGGCAGGACCAAATACTGTCTAGACCATCCCTAATAGACATTTATCTAACCTACTCTTAAATATCTCCAGAGATGGAGATTCCACAACTTCCCTAGGCAATCTATTCCAGTGTTTAACTACCCTGACAGTTAGGAACTTTTTCCTAATGTCCAACCTAAATCTCCCTTGCTGCAGTTTAAGCCCGTTGCTTCTTGTTCTATCATTGGAGGCTAAGGTGAACAAGTTTTCTCCCTCCTCCTGATGACACCCTTTTAGATACCTGAAAACTGCTATCATGTCCCCTCTCAGTCTTCTCTTTTCCAAACTAAACAAACCCAATTCCTTCAGCCTTCCTTCATAGGTCATGTTCTCAAGACCTTTAATCATTCTCGTTGCTCTTCTCTGGACCCTCTCCAATTTCTCCACATCTTTCTTGAAATGCGGTGCCCAGAACTGGACACAATACTCCAGCTGAGGCCTAACCAGCGCAGAGTAGAGCGGAAGAATGACTTCTCGTGTCTTGTTTACAACACACCTGTTAATGCATCCCAGAATCATGTTTGCTTTTTTTGCAACAGTATCACAGTTGCAGTATACTGATGCAATGAGCCTTCCGGTTCCAGAGCAGGTGTGTCTGAGATCAGCAAACACCTGCAGGAAGCCAAGGGGCTGGAATGCCCTCATGATGACTAGCAGCAGATATTCTGATTCTGTCCCTGATCTTACAGGCATGGGGGGAAGCTCACTATGCCACAGCCCATGCTGGACCTTGCTTTGGAAATCCAGGACTTCGGCCTGCAGGGTTGTTAATCCAGCTTTTTACACTAGCACTGAATGTACTCTTTGAAAACCACTACAGGAGTGTGGGGAAGGGAGTTCGCCGAGTGTGCGCACACGTGTGTGAGTGGAGAGACAGACAGCACTCCAAGGATGAAAGTCTCTTGTGTATGGCAGACAAAGTTACAAGAAACTGCCAATGCTCCTCCTTTGGTGGGTGGAGGTACTTCCTAGAGACAAAGCATGTGAGTTCAGTCATATCTGGAGCCTACAGCTCTCCGGTCCCTTCCACTCCCAGAACCCATGGAGAGCCTTTGAGGAGTTCTTTCCCTCTTATGAAGCAAACAGCTGGATTTCTCACCAGCTCCCCATGATTAGGGGTTAACTGTCCTGTTTCCTCCAACGTGAGGAGGAGGTGTGAAAAGGGGTTTATGCAGAGATTTGAAGGAAGCAGCTGAGGATGCTTGACAGACAGGGAGAGAGAGATGGTTCCAGTTCTCAGGGCAGCATGAATGAAGGTGGGAAGCTGAGGGTGGACGAGGAAGGGAAGCGGGTTGGGAGGAAGGCAGGGAGCTAGGGGGTGTCACAGTCACAGGACTCGTTGCACCTCTCTCCCCCTTTGGTCTCTCTGAGTGCATCTCTTGAGGTATTCAACCTGGTGCCTGTACCTATCTCAGGGCCAGGGATGGTGTTTGTCCACCAAGCTCAATTCCTGTGCCCCTATCAGTGCTGTCACACCATCACACTAGGCAGGGTGGGTATGCATAGCCATGCCATCGCACTGGGCAGGGTGTACGTGTCATTTCGGCTTTCTCTCAATCTATCTATCTCTAGGGACAAGCAGCTGAGTTCTTGCTGTCTTGGGAAGTGCTATTGTCTGGACTGCAGGTGCTTAATGCCACTACTGCTTGGGGTGGAACTCCGTGATTCTCTCATTCTTAAACCCAGCCCTGGGACACAGCACCCTGTGGATCAACTGTTCTTATGCTGCAGATCTGAGTACAGAGCCCTGCAGTTCTCCCCTTCAGGAGCCTGTGACCCGTGGTGTACGGGGACCACACAGCTTTCTTAAAAATCACAGTACGATTTCTTTAGCAGCTGGAATAAAGCAATAGAAAATAAATAGCATTTTAAAACAACAGACAGGCTACACTAGAGTCTATCCCCTGATGATGACCTAGGCAGGCCTAGCTTCTGCAGACACCCCCAGCAGGCTCTTTTATGAGTCTCGTCCCTCTGGTTTCTCCCTCTCAGAGAGTGTCCCTCTATAAACTCTGTAGCACTGCATAGACTCACCCCTGCGGTGCCTCCTGCTGGTCATCCTCAGGAATTAGCTCTTTGACCCAGGAGCGCCCTCTGCAGGCCAGTGATCCGCTTGCCGTTGGTTCCCGTGTCTCTCCCAGGACCCTGGTGCCCTTATCTCAGGGTGCTGCCTCCTGCAGTACCCCACCCCAGGGGAACCCCCCAAACACGTCACCTCAGTCGTGGCTACTATTGGTCTCCCTTTAGTCCCTGCCCCCGCCCCCTAGAGCAGACTGCGGCATATCAGCCGATCATCACAGGCAACCAGGGGTTTGGACTGGCTGCCTTTACCCACCCTCCGGCTGCCCGTCTGCAGGCCCAATACCTAGGAGGTGTAGAACTAGGCCCTGCAGCCTAGGGAGCTGCTGGCCTAGGGCTTCCCAGCTCCTAAGGCCTTTCCCTAGCCCTTCCCCCCTCTAGGTCCCCAGGTGAGTTCCCCAGCAGCCAGGCCTGTCTACCTCTCAAGTCAGAGAAAGACTCCTTCCCTCTGGCTTCCCTGGCCTTCTTATAAGGCCCAGTGGCTTAGTTTGGGTTGTGGTCTCAGCTGCAGCCACTTCCCCCAATCAGCCGGTGTTTTACTCCCTTGCCCAGCCCCAACCCTCTGTTCACCCCGCTACAACCCTCTCTATGGTTCTTTGTTCTCCTGCATTCCTGGGCCTTTTCCAAGAGGTTGACTGGAGACAAAGGCAGAATCAAAGTGAATCGTTCAGGCATTGCCCCTTAGCAGCTGCTAAGTGTTTGTTGCGAGGCCACCTGTCTTTACAGACACATCTAGCCAGTTAAACCACGACAATCCTACAGAAAACATCCCAATAACCAGGCCAACATCCGGGATCAAACGATTACAGGGCAGCTCCCCGGGGAGAAGGGGGAAAGGAGAGCCGAGATGCAATGGGGACAATGGCAATATAGGTCAATGGTAATGCATGGATTTAATGTGGTAAGAGACAGGAAGCCAGTTCAGCTGTCACCACCCTCACAAAGAGCCGCTTATTCACGATGTAGCTGACACATTAGGAACCTGTGGGCAGAAAGCAGTTTGATGTCAATATCGAATGGGCTGTAAAATCTATTTCCTGGAGAGACCTCAGAACCCCTGGAGCTGGCTGTGAGCAGCTGAAAGAGAATTTTAAATTTCTGCCTGGAGCTGCAGGGGGCATTTGACAGGACCATTTGAAAAAGTCTCTGGATGAATGTTATAGACAGGTAAATCTGCTGTGCATGCCTCTACTAGGGACAAAGAGGCTACAGAGGAGGAGCAAAGCACCAAACCCACAGGAGGCCTCTCATATCTCCAGTTGCAAAGGGACACAGGAACTATGGGCCTGATCTCCAGCTGTGGTTAATCAGGGTAGCTCCACTGAGATTAATGGGATGATGCCCACTTACAGGATCTGGCCCCCAAAACCTAAATCTGGGCAGCCTTGAACTTTGGGGGAGATTGAAATTAGATATTTTCCAGTGCTGCACTTCTAAGATTCTTCATAATGGGTCACACCAAAATGCTGGACCATGGCTGGATTTTATTAACCAGCCCAAAAGGTGGCTAATGTTTCTAGCACAAGATGCATGCTCTCAAAAACAGGAAACGTGAGCAAATCCACTTCTTCATTTAAGACTCTAGGCCTTAGGGACTTCCCTTTCTTCTCTCTGGTGGCTTGTTTCTGAGTGAGAGGAAGAGAGAGAGTAAAATGTCTTCACACTTTCAAACAGCCACTTCTGTCACTAGGTGATCTGTTATCTCCATCTCCACTCAGCGATCACATCTCCAGGAAGACAATCAAGAGAAATACTCATAGACTTTAAGGTCAGCATGGACCACTGTGATTATCTAGTCTACAAAGCCACTGTCCTGGCTGGCTGTGACCAAATCCTCTGAGAGGAAGAAAAACTGTTAACTGCCCATGGAAAGAGCATTCTCCAGCTTGCTTGAGGGATTATCCAACAGTAGCTGAAAGGGGTTTAGGAGAGGGGTGGTTCTGAGGTTTGTTAGAGGGAGATGGAGCCTTTCGCTTCAAGGTTACCACATCCAATACATGTTGGTAGTGACCAAAAGCTGTTATCTATTGTGCACAGGCATAGACCATCAGATGTGTGTGTCTGTCAGTCTAAGCACAGTGAGTTGGTGGGTTTCACTCCAGATCCTTGTGGACAGGCCTTCAGATGGCAATAATCACCGTCATTATAGCACTCCATCGATGGTTGCAGCCCTGAATCCCAGCCCTGAACACTGGAGTTTCAGCTGTTAGCGGAAAATGTTTTCAAGTTGAAAGCACCAGCTGCATCTTTCTCATGCGGGGCTAAAAATCCCCAGGCCCTAAACACCCTCAATATTCTTTGAAAAGAGGAAATGCCCAAAGAGTTTAAGCCACAGGAGAGACAAGAGCCATTGCAACACCTAGCAAAATACTACAGATACAAACAAGGCTGATGGTGGGGGAAAGTGAGGGGGTTGGGAAATGCTGCACAGAGTGAGAGGACCTCAGCAGCGTTTGCTGTGGATTCATGAACTGCTGGAGGTCTCAGGTATTTGTGCCTGACGACCATGCAATCTCCCTCAATGACGTTTTCGGTTAGACGACTACAGCAGCCATAGGCAGCAAACAGGGGGAGGATGGAAAACAATGGAAAAGGTCTCGAAGACCTTTCCACACAAAGACTTCAGCACTGACGGGTGATTTGCAGTTTCCATCCCGAGATGTTTCTTTCACCCCTGCCTCCCCTGTCACACTAAACGCTGCAGTTGCTTTGGTTGCAGGACACACCATGCTATTAGGTGTCGTCCATCCAACTCAGTCTTATATTGGGCCTGATCCAATGTCTATTAAAAGAACAATCTGTTGACTTCAAGGGATATTGAACAAGGCCCACAGCATACAGCTGTCAAGTGCAGAGGTGTAGAAGGGATGAGGCTGAGGAGAGTAACCCGGGTGATTAGGGGGCCAGATAGACCAAAGAATAAAGAAAGAGTAAAACAGCCAAATAAGAATATGTTGGCTAAATGAAGAGTGTGGAAGGAGGGACAACTGGATGGTTGGACACACAAGAAGATAATACAGTAGACAGAGATTTCTTCAGTGAGTATCTGAAGCCCGTAAATACCATGGGGCCAACAGAGGGCTCCTGACACAGCAGAACCATCCCAGGCAGCAGGCTGTGGAGAGCTTATGCCACTCTGGACAGAGCCCAGCTTTGTGGGACCTCCTTGCACATCCCTGCATGGTGGAGGGACGGTCAAGCCATGTGGGGTCCAGGCATGGTTGGAGGGTCCTTGCCATTCTGGGAGAACAATGGGAGTTTTGCCTGAGAAAGGACTAACGGTGAAATTCACTCTGAGCAGAGGCCCAGCACAAGGCCTATATAACAGTCCAGGAGGGCTTATATTGGACATCTCTACAGGCAGGTGGATTTCATCCTGCATGGAACCTGGGTCAGGGACTCAGGATTTGGCTCCAAATATTCACAGAAGCAGAACGGGAAGAATAAAGCCTGTGACGTTTTGGGATTAGCTAAAGTTACAACGCAGAGATGGACCCAGAACGAAGTCCCTAGATCCGAACACCCTCCATAGTCTGGGGAAGTTGGGCCCAGATCTGAACTCCGTGTTTCAGGACTATCCCTGCTATAAAATAACCCCAAGACTCTAGTAACAAATCAAGGCGGTGAGCTGGAGCTACAAGAGAACCGTAGCTTTAATAAAGGCCTGATGTAAAGCAGATAAGTGCTGATCCTCCCTAGCAGAGGTTCCTACAGCTGGGGGCCATTACTTCCCTGCCTCAGCCCATGTCCAGAGATATTTACCCTACAAACACTGGGGCTTGATGCTTGATCCCTCATTGAGATCAATGGCAAAACTTCCAATGAGGTCCAAGGCGGCAGGCTTGGGTGCCAAGTTAGCCTTAACCTATCACCCTTGGAGCTTTGAGCTGCATTAGGTTTCCCCAGCAGCTCCCACGCAGAACTAGAAAGGAACCTGTTCCTGAAAAACTGGTAAAGGAAATAGCTATATCACATGGGCCCAGTAAAATTCTGGGGAAAGCATCAGTGCCGCTGAGCGCTGTGCCGAGAGACAGACTGATGCAGGTGAAAGGGAAGGGCCTGACCCCGCAAAGTCTTATGCACTATGCATGTTTAAGCACGTCAACAGGAATGTTCCCATGCATCAAGTTAAATAAGTGGGTAAGTCTCTGAAGGAACAGGGGCCGGAGTGTTATCTTCAAACGTTCTGAATACAGAAGTCAACCCTTATCACAAATCAGCCCGTGCAGGACATTTTGCACAATCACCAGAACGGGGTACATATCGTTCGTTCCACAAGACGAATGTGTCCCCTCTTATTGGCTGCAAAAGGCAACTTCAGGGACAGGTGGTTTTGAAGGAAATCAGACTTTGCCAGTTGAAAAAGCTGGACTGAGACCCTTTCAAAAACAACAAGATAATCGCTCAGCGTTCTTCGTTGCATCCCAGGTTTCTGTGAGCACAGTCACTGCTGAAACAGTGCCACAGGCCGTGCGCAGGTCTCGTGGAAGGTGTACAGACACAGCAAGTGTTCAACGGTGCATGCAAAGGCACAGGGACACTGTGGGAAGAAGGAGAATAGGGAATAGGCCAGGGGTGGCCAAACTGCGGCTCGTGAGCCACATCACGCAGCTATTTTACAGTTAAAGTGCAGCTCACAGAGACCACCACTTCCCCTCCATTCTCTGCTTACCGGACTGGGAGCAGGGGGGAGCTCGAGGCTTCCACCCTGCGGCGGGGTGATGGGGCACGGAGCATCTGCCAGAGACGACTGGTGCCTGCTGAGAGTTGGGGGGCACAATTTAAAGGTTTGATCTCTCCATTTGCTTGAGTCACACACCCCCTCTTACCTCAGCGGCCCCTCCCTGCAGCTCCCTGGTGTTAGCGCCACCTGGAGAAGCAGCGGCAAGCAGCTGGGAGCTGCAGGGAAGAGAGGCTCCTCAAAGAGAGGCAGCAGCAAAAGCAGCAGCTCTCCCTGCATCTCCTAGCTGTTTGCTGCTGCCCCTCCCCAGGGCTGCAGCTCCCAGCTGGCCGGCTCCAGCAGCTGCCATGCAGAGAGGGGGGCCCGGTGGCACAATGTGACCAAGTGGGGCCTTCAAACCCTGGCAAAAACTGAGGGGACAGATGGCGCTACACATCACCTCTGGCTTCTCCCCAGCAGGGAGGGATTCTTGGGGCTTCAGCCCCAGGGGGTGCGCCTGCCAGGTCTCAGAACATCAGCTGGAGCAGGGCTAAAGTCCTGAGCCCCAGCAGATGCCTCTCACGCAGCTGAAGCTCCAGCAGGTGCTCCCTGGCTCTCGAACATCTGAAGATTGTTGTATATGGCTTGCAGAGTTGGTAAGTTTGGCCGCCCCTGGAATAGGCAAAGGGAAATGACTTGGCGAATCCTGGAGGAAGGGGTCAATTACAGAGGAGATGTAATTACATTAGTTATTATTATTACCTATATAGAGTTTTTCACCCGTGGATCTCGAAGCACTTTACACAGGTGGAAAAATTCAGACGTTAGATGGGGAAACTGAGGCAAGGGAATGGCAGAGCTGGGACTAGAACCTAGGTAGGAAAAGCTGTGCTGGGTGTTACAGGTAAGGGTGAGAAATTTCAATCTGATGTTGAAAGCAGTCAGAGGCCTATGATAAAAGGAAAAGGCAATCCATACACAAGGAAGGAGCCTAGAAGTTTCTATCTGAGAAATCATTTTTTCCCCATTAATATCTCTGCGGCTGGCTCCCTTAAGCAATCGCTTCATCATCTGTGTAGGAGGAGTCTCACTCAACTCACATCCTCTTAGGGAGACCCTCTCAGCCTCCAATGCAGCTATAACTATCAATGCCTTAATATTGTTTGGCAACACTGATTCCTCTGGAACCTCGAATCCACACAAGCTAAAGTATGGTTGGATCCCAGAGCCCAGTGTTGTATTGCGTTGGGGACCCCTGATCCAGAGAATGGAAGTCGTATTGTGTATCAGAAAAGCAAAATTAAGGCCGCCGGACCTTTGTGATGGACTCACAATACAGGCACCAGTCCCCAAATGTTTCTAAATCAACTAAAAAATGACTTCTACTAGGATGACAGTTTCACTACTTATTTTGTGAGGAGCCTACAGAACTATGGGAGCTTCCTGGAAAAGAACTTGCAATCAGATTTTTATTAACAAGCCGAAAGATGGTCTTGCAGTTGACGAAACGGTGTGATGAGTCAAAAGGAATGGGTTATATTACTTGCTGTATGAGTTTGGGCAAGTCATTTGCTGTACTCTTGCCTGTGGCTCATTTACCTTTTTGGTAGAATGGAGATATCACCACGGAAATCACAGAGAGGCAGTGAGGCTAACATGAGATATTCAGTGTTACAGCACTAGAAGGGCGAAATGCTATTATAAAATGTTTCATTTGGTAAAGTGCCAAACTGCAGCATGTTTTTAGTGGGGGAAAAAAATCTGTCTAATGTTGTCCAGCACACGCTGATCTTCCCATCAGTATTGCTGAGATATGATCTCTGTGCTATGGGTGCTGGGAAGGAGGTAGTTGATATACGGAAGAGGAACTGATGGAGGCAGCATACAGCAGGGTGTTGAATTACCTAGCTGGCTACCTCCTTGAAGCTTGTGGGACAAGCTGCCTAAAGTCACCCTTCTTCTCTGCTGAAGTCATTTGGAGTTTTCCCATTGACTTCAGACCCTGGAGTGCCAGATTTACAGAAAAGCTCAGGTCCCATGTAGGTAGAAGAACAGCATTGCAAATGGAAATACAGCGATAAAGCGTTGCAAAGTAACACTTCTGTTATTACACAACAATCTACACATACTGAAGTATAATAAGCCTTAGCCTTTGTGGGATACTTTTTATCTTCAGAGAGCTATTCAAACATACACCATACTTGGTGCTTCTAACTGGATAGGGTGACATCTGGCAACAACTCTGAGGTTTCTAAAGTAATTCTTCATAAGACAAGAGGAAAACAAGCCAGTGTAAACTCTGCAGTTTGAAGAGCTACCTTTAATGCTCTCATTAAGAAAGCATTCCACATAAACATCAGTTCTCCCACCCCAAGCGTTACTTTCCATTGCAGTGTGTCTGAAACAACACAGGAAAAGGAGCCCATCAAACAATCTAAGGTGAATTCTGCCCTCTCCCCAAATGATAATGCACCTCTTCGAACCCTCAGCAAAATTCTGCCAGAGCTTGTGTGTGTATCAACACCGCTGAACTTGAAGACAGGGGTTCTCAAACTGGAGGTTGGGACCCCTTAGGGGGTCATGAGGTTATTACATGGGGAGTCGCGAGCTGCCAGCCTCCACCCCCAAATCCCGCTTTGCCTCCAGCATTTATAATGGTGTTAAGTATATTTTAAAGTGTTTTTAATTTATTAAGGGGGTTGCACTCAGGGGCTTGCTATGTGAAAGGGGTCACCAGGACAAAAGTTTGAGAACCACTGCTTTAAGGCGTGGCATACTTTATTGTGGGAAGGAGGGAAAAAAAAGAACCTTGCATGAAAGATATACCTTCGCGTTAGTGAATGAAATCTACTCACCTGTTTTTGCTTGGGTGTCAAGGCGGAAGGTGCCTTAGGGACTTCGCAGCCTTCCAGCTGTCAGTGTTTCTTGTACAGCTGTGCACTGGTGACTGCTGCGTTCTCCCCTGTTCTGACTCCTGCACTGGCTCTGCTTATTATTCCCCTGGGTAGAAGTTTGTGTTAGTCCTTTCCCCAGTCTCTCACTCTTCTTCATGTTCTCTTGGTAGAAAATATGTAATAAGTTTTTCCTTCCCACCCCACTTCCTCTCTGGGTTTTGTGCTCTGCCTTTCTGGTCATTAGAAGAACTGTAGTGACAGATGTTTAAAACCTGTCTCAGATGCAGGGAGTCAATTTGCTTGGCGAGAGTTTTCTTCTCAGTCTTCTCCAAGCGTAAAAAAATATTCAAGCTTCATTTCTTTTCTTGTAGGAAAGAAACATTCAGGCTTCATTTCTTTTCTTGTAGGAAAGAAACATTCAGGCTTCATTTGCCTGATTTTTAGGGTCGGGGGGAGGACATGACCAGCATGTAAAATATTGATGCATCTGTATATATATTTATGTGTAGGCAGATGGCAAGGTCAGACAACTACTGCTGATCTATTTATTTGTCCCAATAACAACATATATCCTTCTATACCTACAAATTGTACAAACAACTAGTCTCTGAACAAACTCTATATGTGAGCCTCATTTTACAGATGGCAAAACTGAAGCAAAGAGAGGGAAAGTGATTTACCAAAGGTCATGCTGCAAGGGGAAATCAAACATACATTTCCTGATTACTAATTCTGTGCTTTGTCTGCTAGAGCAGTCAGTTTCAGAACTAGGCTCTCCTCCAGACACTGTCTAGTTCTGGAGGTTATGTATGCCCCTCTTTTTGTGGGCAATTCACGTGCAGCTCTGAAGCAGAAATCTCGTAAGTGCCACATGTAACGCTTGGGAAGATCTTGATCTGTTACTTGTTACTGTTACCAATATTTTGTATATAGAGTAGAACCTCAGAGTTATGAACATCAGAATTACAAACTGACCAGTCAACCACATACCTCATTTGGAACCAGATGCACACAATCAGGCAGCAGCAGAAACCAAAAAAATAAAATAAAAAAACCCAACCCAAACAACAACAACAAAAAACCAGTACAGTACTCTATTAAATGTAAAGTACTAAAAAAAATTAATGGAAAGTTTAAAAAAAGATTTGACAAGGTAAAGAAACTGGTTTTGTGCTTGTTTCATTTAAATTAAGATGGTTAAAAGCAGCATTTTTCTTCTGCATAGTAAAGTTTCAAAGCGTATTAAGCCAATGTTCACTTGTAAACTTTTGCAAGAACAACCATAATGTTTTGTTCAGAGTTACAAAGAACCTCCATTCCCAAGGTGTTCATTACTCTAGGGTTCTACTGTAGATGGATTCTAATCCTCTCCCCAAGTCCCTAAAATGGCCTCTGCCATGGGACAGAAACCACTTTGGATGCACTATGGACCTTTCTGTAGCTCCCATCCACTGGCATAACTCCTCATTGCCATAAACCTGGCTCCAGACATGCCCTCCTGACTTCCCTGTTACTGCCTTGTTCTCTGCTGCCAGAGAGCAAGAGTCCATTCCCTTCCAACTTCTGCTGCCCACAATGACTACCAGCACATTGATTCAGCAGCTTTTGGATTCTAATCATCACTATTCATTGACTGATGGATCATTATTGGGAAAAATGGGATTCTTGACATCCCTGTTTGCTGCTCACTTTCCTTTGCATCCTTCCTTCTCTGTCATAAGGCTTGGCCCCCCCTTTTTCTATTGATTGTCTGAGATCCTTTATTATCAAGGGGAGGGATAGCTCAGTGGTTTGAGCCCTGGTCTGCTAAGCCGCAGGTTGTGAGTTCAATCCTTGAGGGGGCCATTTGGGGAACCAGCCTAAAAATCTAGGGATTGGTCCTGCTTTGAGCAGGGGGTTGGACTAGATGACCTCTTGAGGTCCCTTCTAACCCTAGTATTCTATGATTCTGTCTTCCTCTATCAAAAATATCCAGGCCACAGATCTATCTGTACTCTGCTACCACCTACTGGGGAGTTTCAGAGTAGCAGTTGTGTTAATCTATCCACAAAAAGAACAGGAGTGAGTACTTTTGTGGCACCTTAGAGACTAACAAATTTATTTGAGTGACAGTGTATGGATACTGAAAGAGAGCCGCCTGAGAAGCAATAACAAATACAGGAGCACCTCCCATGGTTCTCAGCTGTGGAGCATGTGGAGCTTATTCTCCCCCATTCTCAGTGGTAGCTGCTGGGTGCCGAACATTTTTAAAAACCTGGCACAGGATTGGCTGCTCCTTAGTGACTCTCTGGAATGAAACCTACTGTTAAGTAAGAAGCAACCCATGAGCAAAGGTTTTCACCTTAAATTCAGCTCCCAGGACAGGCAAAAAATAAAATAAATCCTTTGACCTCCATAAGAGCAGGGCTGAGCTCCTGCAGGGCTAATGAAGCAGAGAGATACATGGCCTTTCCTGAATCAACAATGACAAGTGGGATATGCAGACAAGGTCCCCAGGGATGTAGCAAACTTAAGAGGCTCAAGCTGCTCAATTAAGTGATAGCCATGAAAAAGGAAAATTATGTGAACGGCCAAAGAGAACAAGATTTAAGACCTGAATCCAAGCCTGTTGAAGTCAGAGGAAAGATTCCCATAGACTTCAGCAGGTTAGCATCAGGCACTTAGGCCTGCCTTGATTTCAGGGGGAGTTAGGCATCTAAATACTTTTGTGGATCTGGGCCTGATAGTCCTGAGTATTTGGAATAGTTAACTTCTCCTCAACACATTATCAAGAAACATTGGGCTCTTACTCATATATTACATGGCCAAAATCCTGAACCTCTTGTCTGCGTTTTACCTGAGTAAGGATTTTATTTGATGTGTCGAGGTAGCTGAGGCAAACATTTCTGGGTTTTGCTTATTATCAAATTGCCAGGAAATTATTTTTTAAAACTGCAGTAAAAATATAACCAGCCCCCTCCCCAAATGAAAGTTCCTGTGATGTGGTTTTGTGAAACAATTTATCTGTAATCTGTGCAGAGAAATTAAACTACATTATGAAACAGATGAAGGTGGAATTCAATATTTCCTATTTTAGATGGACTCAGCTTTTACGGATGCCTACACATACACACACACACACATACACACTATTACATGAATTTCTAAAACCATACGAGCGGCTTCAAAATAAACCCTTTCCCAAACTCCAAATATGTAATCCCCCTGCCCTCCTGCAGAAGAAACATGATTTGATTTTCTCATTTTAAATAATTTTTTGGCAAACTTTTGCTTGTATTGAGGTAAAAACATTAACCTGATGAAGAAAGTTATTGTAAATTTGAAAAATCAGCAGATCAGATTAAAAATAAGGGCTTGGTTTTACAAATGGATTACTTGCAGAAGTAAGGGATAACTGCATGAGCAAGGTTTTGCAGGACTGGTCCCACAGAAATACCTTTGCCTCTAGGGATGCTTCAACATTCCACCTGCCCTGTTCAGCAGGCCTTTTCTCCCCAGATCTGACCGATCCTGACACTTGCAGAGTGCTCTGGGACGGACTCCCGACGGTCAGCACAGGTGACTGAGACTGGCTAGAGCTGCCTCTCACTCTGGCCAAGTTCTCGGAAGCCCTCCACTGCATGTCCACCAATAAATCAGCTAATAGCTTGGTAGCCATGTAATCATGAGGCTTATTGCCTGACACCTAAGCAGTGGGTATAAATAAATGTTCCTGTCATACTCTTCCAATAAACATGAATTCAGTAGGAGTGTAACAGCATGGGGTTCCCTCCCCCTGCACACCTTGCTGTAAACAATCCTCACACAATCCTCGGCAAGCTCAACACCATGCTAGATGTGTGCTTGTGTCCCACAACGTAAGGCTTTTACCTTCTCCCCAGGTACAGGGTAAGAGATCTCACTTCACAGAACTCCTAGACTTCTGTAACCCTCCCCACTCTTCAGGATTCCTGTCTCTCTTTGAGCTGTCCTCAGCTGACCAGGTGGGTGTACGGATCTGCTGCCTATGCAGATCAGCCTGTAGGATTGGGCTTACAAACACAGTCATATCTTCACCCACTGACATGAGGTCACCTCTGGAGTGGAACGCCTGTAGGTGTTTAACAGCATACAATGCTAAACAGCATTTTAAGGCAGGAAGTGAAGAATATTGCATCCATTTGAAACTGGGCTGGGAATGTAGGTAGTCAGTATAATGTTCTAAATTGGAGTATGGCCAAGGGACTAGGGAACCTACCCCAGTTCTTGAGAAACATGTCATAGGATCTTTAAGGATCTCCAATTTTCAGGACTTTAGCTTCACGTCTCATTATGTGCAGGGTGCTAATTGTTGGCCTCCTTGCACTCCAGAGGTGGGAGCATTTCAGTGGTAGAGTGATTCCAGTGTGTATTGCGTACTGGGATATTCAGTGTCCTTGATTTTTAAGGAGCACATGCCACTTATTTCAGTGGGGAATTATGCTGAAAATCAATGGTGTGCTATGGCCCACAGGGCCTGATCCTGCCCTGTGTAGTGTCAATGCCTTCAATGGGACTACTCATGTGAGTAACCTCACATGAGTAAGAGGATCAGGATTAGATCCATAGTTTATCAAAGGGGATCATCCAGGACAAATATATTATAATAATATAAAGCAGTGGTGGGCAACCTGCAGCCCATCAGAGTAATCTGATTGCGGGCCACAAGACATTTTGCTGACTTTGACCGTCCGCAGACACTCCTCCCAACAGCTCCCAGTGGCCATGGTTCACCATTCCTGGCCAATGGGAGCTGCAGGAAACAGCAAGCCACAGGGATGTGCTGACTGCCGCTTGCCACAGCTCCCATTGGCTGGGAATGGTGAACCAAGGCCATTGGGAGCTGCAGGGGCCATGCCTGCGGACGATCAACATCAGCAAAATATCATGTGACCCACAATCAGATTACCCTGATGGGCCGCATGTGGCCCACAGGCCGCAGGTTGTCTCCCTCTGATGTAAAGTATTTCCTGGTATATTCTTATACTTCCTACATCTCCTAGAACTACTCTAAACCTCTGCTTCAGAACGGTAATAATAGCCCACTTGATCACTAGGAAACATCTTAACTTTAAGAGCTACAAATTATCCCCTGGCAATGTGAGTTGGTAACAACCTTAGCTGTCTCTTCCTATCTGTTTGGAAGACACTTAGCACATCTGGGGCAGTACTGTAACATAAACAATAATTATTAAAGGGAGCTAAACACAGCAAGGAGAGAATAGACTGACTCCAGAGTAATGCAGCTGGTCCTCAGTTTGAAAGCCAGCATCTGAACCCAAATCAATCCCTGCTAGATTGCGTCTTTATTTCCAGCATGATTCTTTGAACCATAAAACAAAGTTTCCTGTATTTGCAAAAAGAATCATAGTTTCTGACAAAAGAATGAATGTTATTAGAGAAAAACACTATTATATCAGGAATATAACTGAGACAACACTATGCCTTTTAATAAGGGTTTCTGGCATCTGGTATAAAGTAAAATTGTCTTGCCAGAGTGGAAGCAAGTGCTTATAAATTGATTGTATCATCTTTTTCTTTCTACTCTCTTTTGTTCTGGATTTAAAACCTGAGGCTGTATGAACTTCCCCTTGGCATCAGCAGCAGCCACCATGTCTGTCAAGAGGCTTGTGTTGGAAAATCCTCATCCCCGAGACAAAAGGTTAAAATTAATTATTAATGTTGACATTCTCACAGAGAGCAGGTTCTGCTTTTTCTGTCCGCTTGTAGCCCAGCGGAAGTGAAATGAACAAAATAGTGCTATACATAAGGGCAACCATGGCACTGAAAGAAGATCTGAATATACTGCACCAGACTGGAGGAGTTTAAATTAGGCAACTTGTCCAAGCTTGTCAAAAAAAAATGTGAGCAAGGCATGAACCTCTGATGTTTATAATAGACTCTTGGCAAAAAGTGCAAACCTCTTGCTCTGTGATCATATCAGACCGCCTCAAATGAACAGCAACTGAGCTGTCTCAGTGATTGAATTAAGGACTTCCAGTGAACACTTTTGTGATGTAAGCTGAAGTGTGGGTGATCCAGTAGGGGGCATTCCACCCTCCAAATTAGAACTCACTAACCTAAGGGCCCCAGAGTGTTGCTAGAGGAAACTGTATTGCAGGGAGTAGCGTGTAATTCAGGAGATGGCACTATTCCTGCTGAGTAAGCACTGACCCCAATGCCCCAGCATGGCATGAAGGCACACTTGATGGAGATTATGTATTGTGGAGACATACACAATTTGGCCTCTATTGTAACATAAATAAAATGATATAATAATTGCTATATGAGGCTAAACAACTGCTAAGCCCCACCCCAGAGATGGCTGCACTGGTGGATACAATGATTCCTTAGCGCTCTGGGATGAAAGGTATGTGTAGAAGTAAGATAATATAAACACATCATCCATACAACCCTTTTTATTACCAAAAACTAAATGTTTAAATCGCTAAGGACCCGATTTTACCACTCTTATGTTGAACAGTTCTTAACTCTAGCAACAGTCCCAAATACGAGTACTAATTCAGGCTTCCACACACCATTGTAGGAAGCGATTTGTGAAGCCATATAGACATCATTCTGAAAGAATCATGGAGTTAAAATCCATAATGTAAAAGCAACCTTTGGCTTTTTTTCTTCATCAAATACTCCCATCCGGTGAAGTTTAACCAAAAGTGCAAGATTTAATTTATTATTTTCTAGTCCACATTTTGTGATGCAATGCACAATATTTTGCAGTTCTATTATAAAACATGATTACTCCGTACAAATACAAGTGAAAAATTAAAACAAAACAAAGGGTGTATATAAAGCGAACCAGCTCTGTACAAACACCCTGGACCTTTGCCCCAGTTGCTATCTCTCCTCCTGAAGTAGACGCTGATGTAAAGTAAATATGCCAGAGCTGTGTATATAGGACCTCTAGCTCTGCTCTGCTTCCATGTGAAGGGCTTATTCTATAAATACTTCAGCCTCTATTTTGGATTCCGTTCAGCAATACTATAAAAGAAGGAGCACAGAACAGGCAAGCTTTAAACCAGGGTAAGAAAAAACAGAGACTGAGGAGAAGATAGCAAATGTGCGAATATAGTGTCTCCTCTTTGATCTGTTTCCTCTTTCTTTCTCATGTTAGAAAAGGATATGAAATAAAAACCTTTAATCCTTAGACCCTGCTGGGACAAGCTTTTTTTCAAACTATATTTGTTTTCATGGGACGTATATGAGGAATTAACATGATGGATATGAAAAGCTTTCAATGGCCAATGATAGTCTATTATTATTTGTTTGTATTATAGTAGAACCTGGCGGCCCCAGTCAAGAGCAGGGCCGCATTGTGCTAGGCCAGGTACAAATACATATTAAGAAGCAAAGAGTTTAAAATTGAATAGACAAGCCAAGCAAAGCGTGGAACCAGAAACAAGGACAGAAAGATGAAGAGAGACACCCAAGGCCACACTGCAGGAAAGCCAGGAATAGCACTCAGGGCCAGTTCCCTTTCATCAACCACACAGCCTGCTTACTCTAGTGTGCATCTTCTGTACGAAACAACTTTTGAAAATTCATTCTTTACCCTGAAACTCACAACAATGGCATCTTGTGCCAGGTTATATAGAAAATATATATGCTGAACATGTACAACAGTCCCTTTTCAGAGTTAAATATCTTATCCTGACTGTTGTCAAAAGTTTTCAGGAACAAATCCCTAGCTCTTTCCCTAAATTTTGTCCTGGCTGTACACCACATTTCCTTTTCACATCAAAGGTATTACTGGGTTTAAGCAAAAAACATCTTAAAGGGTCACTGTCAAGTCAGTCATGTTTTTAGTTATTACATATGATTTGTTACTAATAACACTGTAGGTCATTAAAAGTTAAATACATTGCAAAACAGTGCGCTTTTCACCATTTATGCTCTTGGTTTTCCTTTTTTACATTTCAAATGGAAATAGATAAGTCAGTTTCATTTTTGTTTTTGCTCCGTTCCCCTTTCTAGCAAAAGGTTTCTAGTTTTAATGTTTGGGTTGCAAACAGGGCAAGTGAATGCTTACATCCTACCAAACAAAAATATATTTCAGCAGAAATAAGAGTATTTTATAAATATTAGGTCTTGTTAAGTTATTTTTAACTAAAAATTTGAAGCTGACTCTGTCCCTTTAAACTGATGGATTTCTATCATCCCTTTGAGTCATACATTAATAGAACAAAAGGATACAAATTCCTTCACTACCAATACAGAGGGCCTGGGAGCCAGAAATATAACCTCCATAAATGCATATTCTGTGTATGATGAGCTAAAGAGCGACTAGTGCCTCTTGGAAAACTTTGGGAAAAAACAGAAATAATTCTGCATATACATTAAATATAATATTTCTCTTCCTTTGATTTGTATTATTACTAGACAGACAATAAGGTTGCATAAATGTGTCTGAGGACTGAATGTGAAGATTTAGGAGTTGCACAGGTATAGCTGAGGGCAGAAATATTGTTACTGGCAATATTACAAGACTCAGGAAGAAGCTAGTGTAATTTCAGGCTAAATTCACAGATTTTTGCTCCAAACCCCTAAATGCCTCCCCCCAAGGATTGAATTTACAACCCTGGGTTTAACAGGCCAATTCTCAAACCACTGAGTTCACAGAGTGGGCATGTAGAAAAAACTTTATCGTCTCTTGTACAGTGAGACACAATGAACCTGCAAGCCATTTTTAATGTTACTTCTGAGCATATAATGATGCTTTGAGTAGTGTCAGGGAGGAATCTAACTGTACAGATAATGCTCCTGAAGTACCAGTGCTTATTGAATTAATTCAGATCACTTATGTAGGGAGTGTAGAAACCCTGCCAGGCTCATATTAGTTATTTGGGAAAAAAATGCTTCAATAAACAGCTTCAAGTTCTTGGAACATACCTGTTTATCTCTCATCTTTTTGGAATGTTTACACTGAGAATATCAAGAGCAGCTGTATCAGGCACAACATATGCATATGATTCTCTATCAGAAGTAATGTTTGGAACACTGTGCCAGAAATTAGTTACAGAGGCATCTTTATGAAACAGATGTGTGGATGTATTAACATTAGAAGGACCTAAGCAACTGGATTATAATCAACAATCTGATAAGAAGAATATTAAAGAGTTTGGGAATTTCCTGATACAGCCCAATGCCAATAATAATTTTTGCTTTCTCTCATGTAGAAAGGACAAAGTAGACTTGATAGGATGCCAACAAAAAGACAACATGTGAATACAGGCTGCCTACAACATGGGAAATATAAGCATTCATGTGGACTGGTTTATAGAGGGCAAATTAGTGCTGGATTTGTTTAACCAATACACCGATAACGTTACCTAAATTTCTCAAGGTTATTTGTAAAAAGTAAAAGAAAAACCCAAATGCTGTGACAAATCAAAAGAAGCGAGACCCTTTCAGCACTTTTCAAATTCCCAATAGAGAGTCAGAATAACTCAGAATTAAAACATAAAGCAGAATAATGTATCCTCTCTCCTTGCACTTTCAGTAGCCATTCAATTGACTTTTTTATGGGTCAAATGATGTGGGCAACCAAGATAATCCCCAGGAAACGTTGTGTCTTCTAGAAGCTGCAGAGAGGAGAGTGTCAAGCATTTAATTATAGCAAATTCCCATCAAGCCCCTTTGCTAATTGCTCTACATACAAGAGTGATACATTTCAAAGAAGGGAATGAGCTTTCAGCTTTAACCAGAGAACACAGGAATCAAGTGGGAAGAGGGATGTCATTCTGTCTTTGTTTGAAGCCATTGAGATATTAGCAGACTTAGTGACCTGTGGACACATGAACCACAATGACTTCATGGATTCTGGATAAATGACCCATGACAGAACAATAGGTAGGTAGCGTGCATTGCTTTTTTCCATGGATTTTCTGAATTTAAGAGTATTTTATGATGACTGTTGAAAACCTGAGGTCCTCAAGAAATGCTGCCATCTGGCTATTGGCAAAATTCTGAGTAAAGGATGGTCTCCATTTAAATAACCTACTTTCATGCAGAAATTTTTAAATGTAAGCGGAAATGGACACATTAGAGTTTAGGTAGGTTGATTATATTTATCTAAGTTTATGTTTGGCTGGGAAACCGACACTAGCATCTGACTCCCATAAAAACCATGAGTGATGAAGTACCTATAGTGTATGATTCACACAAAACTGGGTGCCTCTGGCAGCAAATCATCCATCAAACAATACTAAGGCACTGGCTCAACACTGACTCACCAAATGAATCACCAACACCGGTTCCTGCAGCACCACTGATAGGAGGATGAAGTCTCCCACCCAGCCACTGACCTGGCACAAACATGCTTAGTTTATAAGATTGGACAAGATCTCAGTTTGAGGTGATACACTTGGATTTGGGATCATGGAGGCCTGGCTTTGTCTACACTGGAATTTTTGTGCAAAAGCTTCATACAGTGGCTAGCACTGGTGCAACTCCACTTTTTGTAGCAACATTGATGTAGGTGAGCTTCTCATAGCTGTTGATGTTCTCAGGGCCTGATTTCGGGGCAGGCAACCTGGGGTGCCAGGGTTGAGGGGGTGCCAGGCTCGGGGTGCTGTTTCTGTTGTTAGTGACAAAAGGGAAAATAGAATGTTTGAAGTAAAATGTTTCAGGTATCCTGTACATGGAATATTTTTTTCATTAACCTCCTAGAATTGCTTGTTATTTTATCGCTTGAAAATGCCGTTGGCCATTCTTTGAATCTCTCGGACGCTGTGCTTCAGTTCATGAGGGCAAAGTCGAGAATAGCGATCCTTTGAATGAAAGGACTAGGGTTTACATTCTAAGGCTGTCACCTACTGTAACACTATTTAATACTGGTCTGCCCAATGCTGGGGCCCAGTTCAATTTCTTGAGGTTAGTACATGTCAGTTATTCTCAAAATTAAAAAGCTTCTATAAGCTTATAGGAAATCAATTCATTTGCTTATATATGGCATGAATAAATACAGATTTACAGACCCTAGTGTGGAAATGTATTGTCTTATATGACAGGGAAAAATCATGTTTCCAAATTGTGGATCAAAGTCATAAAATGGACTACAAATGCAATAAAAAACAAGGTATTCAAAAGTTTAACAAATGGGATGAGGGGGTGCTGAAGACACTCCTCGCCTGGAGCACCATTTGGTCTAGGGCTGGCCCTGGATGTTCTTAATATTGTGTCATTTGGACATGCTTTCAGGAGGATTAGATGACACAATATGAAAAATTATAGTGACCACAGAAGTTTTGCTTAGTTGTTCCTGGTAGTGGAGCTACTAAAGTGGGACATAATTGAAGGGAAATAATTAACCCCAGGGCAGACCCTGCCTAAAAAAACATTTTCAGTTTGACCTTCTGTAACAGTCACAGTGAGTCAGTAAAAGAGGAACCAGTGGGATGCACTGATAGAATTGCTTAGCAGCAGAGCCATTGGAAAGGAAGAGAGAAGACTCACGGTAGCATCAGAGTTGTGTTTGAGATGTCTCACCAGGACGGTGTTTCTCCAAGATCAAATAGTCCAGATGTTAGTGATGGGGGAGATCTCTGGGGAAGACTCAGAATAAAGACTGAGTCAGACATTCTGTGCTGTACCTTCAGGAAGTGCAGTCTGGAAGGTGACTGGGGTTTTAAGCCACCTAATATGCACTGGTTGCTCTGGCTCATGGCACAACATAGGCAGTCTCCCCAGTGCACCCTGTGGCACGTGGTGCAAGTCAGAATGGCCAGAGTGGCATGAGGCACTCCACTCGCATCCCCAATACATCCTCTGCACTGAGACCTGGGGATGAGGAAGAACCTGAATAGGGCTGCCTATAGCAGCCCAAAACAAGTGACTATGCTGTGAGAGTTCTCTCCTGGTCCCAGAGTACCACTGGAAGGCAGTATCCTGACTATGGTTTCAGAGTTACTATTATACTGTGTGAAATGCTGGCGCTTTTTTCGGTTTTATAATGAGCGCTGTGTTGTTTGGAAGCTCTAGACTGGATAAACTCTGTCTTTTATTTGAAATAAATACTGAACTCTTCTTTGAACCCAATGAACGGCACAACCTTTTTCTGAGCGTGCACACATTTTCCTGGAATGTTGTAGCTGAAGAGTTTCTGTGCAGATATGTGGCTTGTTTACCACTGTCTTTTTCCATTCCCATGTGTGTCCAGCTGAATGGATGTCAGCCTGACCCCAAACTGATACAGAAAGAGACAAGATGTCTTTTTAAATATATAGAAAGAGATAGCAAGGAAAAAACAACCAGTCCTTGTGTCATCCTTGGTCTGAGTTTAAAATACACTGTAACTCTGTACCATAGCTCAGAGGGCACATTTGTAGCATGTAACATGTTATTTCTAAACTCAAAATGTTATCAGGAACCTGTTCTCTACACAATTCAGATTGAAAAACATCTATAAATCACAGGATGAAGTGACATTTCAGCCAGTACAAACAAAATAAGGATTTTAACACCTTGATTAATGAGCTGATATGCACGGGAGAACAGTTATTTATTTGAGATAACTACTGCAGTTTCAAGGCCCAAGTAGTTGTATACAATACAGCGGGTCCTGTTTCTACAGCCTGATGTTTCAGTGTAAGAAACTAGAAGAATCTCAGACATGAAAGGAAGCAAGATGTCCTAATGCAAATGGGAGAAAAAACACACACATACATTGTAATTCTTCACAGAAAACTGTGGTCATGCAAATGGAAGCATGAAAAAAGCCTGAACCAGTCTGTTTTAGAGACTATGTCACTACAAATTTATATTTTAAAACAGTGATTCTCAAACCTTTGTACTGGTAACCCCTTTCACACAGCAAGCCTATGAGTGCGACCCCCCCTTATAAACTAAAAACACTTTTTTATATATTTAACACCATTATAAATGCTGGAGGCAAAGCGGGGTTTGGGGTGGAGGCTGACAGCTTGTGACCCCCCCATATAATAACTTCATGACCCCCTGAGGGGTCCTGACCCCCAGTTTGAGAACCCCTGTATTAAAACATCATTTCTTATCTCTGTTACTCATAATGCCTTAGATTATTAAAACAAAATATTTTTAAAGATCCAATTACTCTACTGTCTGATTGTTATTGTCTCCATTCCAACGGTGCTTAAAGACGCCAACTGAGACCTGAGAGCCCCAGGTGCTGTATATATACATACAGGTACATGAGTCATCCATATAGACATGGTAGTGGAGGAACAATGCCAGTAGAGGATTTATGTAATTCGGGGATATGGTTTAACTTGATAGACAGAAATTCAGAGTTTTACTCTTGTTGATGTTCCCAAACATGGGCCAAGATAAGGCTAGTTTATTGGTAAAACTTTGTGGTGTTGACCAGGCCTAAGACACAGTCTGTATCCCAAAGAGCTTCCAAGCTAAACAAACAAAGGCTAGGAGAAGGGAAGTATTACTATCCTCATTTTACAGATGGGGAACTCAGGCACAGATAGATTAGGTGATTTGTCCAAGATCACACAGGGAATCTGTGGCAGAACTAGGAACTAAACCCCAAACTCCTAAAAACTGTAATAAAATTGTAAGCTATCGCTTTAAATCCTCATGTTTTTTTCCTTGTCCTGCCTGTAGGCTAGGGGGCTCTGTAGGGAAGCTTTTGATCTGGGCCTAGCAGAGTCTGTTTTTAGCTAGCCTCTGTAGAGGAAGGTGGGGTGAGCGGAGCCTTTCTGTTTTAGGGAGCAGCCTGTTTCGCCTCTCTCTGTTTTGTGTTCTTGTGTGTTATCGTTCTGAATTCTAAGGAAAAAGGTAGCATTATGTTTCAACATTCCATCAAAAGTACTTTATGTTTTGTATTCAGTTTCTCTGTTTGTACACAGTGAAACATAATACTGAATTCCAGAGCAGTGACTTAATCACAAGACCAGCCTTGATTTCTACTTTTCACATTTTATTCTTCTTGTTAAATGAAACTGGACTGGTCACTTTCCTTTTTGTTTCTAGTCTAGTTATTTTTAGGAGAGTGCATAGGTACCTTTTATTTAGAATTTTATGATTTTTAAAGGCTTCTCATTGATTCTTTCTTGCAGCATTTTAGTTCTTGGGTCCTGGAAATACAGTGAACACCAAATCTTGTTTTATTTCAGCACTATAAACGGTCCTTTGAATCAAAGGGAAAAAAACATGAAAACATATATATAAATACCAAGATATTCTGATGTATTCAGATTACTTAGAATCCAATCCCACAGCACAGTCCTAGTATTTGTTCATAAAGTAAATCATGAAAACCTTTACATTCATGCTATATTAGATATTGGCATTTAAAAATAAATCAAAATTTGAGATGTCAAAACTAGTTGATATATTTCTTTTCAAATAACATTTAGAACTATGTGGCATAGCTGCATGAGGAAATAGATAAAAGAAGTAAAACAATTTTATTAAGTTGCCAGATATCTTAAATGGGGACATTCCTTATCACCGGAACTGAAATCAACTGAACTACACAACCATTTAGAGTTTCTTATTTTAACTTTTGGGCTATCATTCATTTTGAGGTCCTTCTTCTGTAAACAATGTGAGGGTGCGTGTGTGTGTGTGAAGAACAGGTTTAATATGTAATGCATATTTTTCTATTAGACTACAGCTTTACGAATTCTGATTCATCTAGATAATAAAACATGCAGCGTGGTTGAACAACTCACTTAGCTGAGATCCAGCTGGGGAAACTTTGAACATAGAAATTGTTTCAAATATGCTGAACAAGTAAATTCTTTTAGCTGTGGACGCTGTTTTTGTCTTTCCATATGCAGTGTTAACTACTACAAAAAATGTACAGTTGGAAATTGGAAGAGCTTTGGGATTAATTCCTATGCTTAGTAATGAATAGCATGAATTTGAACTCAGTTTCATGATTAGCAATTTAAAGAGCATATTTAAAGAGGGAGCTTGAAAATGACTGCAGAAAAAACAACACATTCAAAAGGGTTTCAGAGAAAGTGGATTTTTAAAGATGGTCACATGTTAAGGAGTCATTTGGTGATTTGACCCACATGACATGCATGTTGTCCTGGAAATGGTTAGAAAGCAGTAGTTTGGCAAGCAGCAAAGGCAGTGATTTATATGGTTTGAATTGATCATGGTGTTGGTGTCACTAAGCATAACCCTACGTAACTCGGGAGGGTGGAAGGCCACAAGAGTATGGAGCCTTCCTGGTTTTAGGCCTCAGCAGACAAGAGTCCCTCCATGTTTGAACGTTAATCGACCTAAAAGGCCAGGTGTAACAGCCGTTATCAGTTGCAACAGTTCTAACTGGTCTAAAGCAGAAATAATGAGGCCTGTGCACCTTTAGCAGAAGGACAAGATAACTTGCAGAAGGAAAACTTACTAACGAGCTGCCGCGGCCAAGATTACTTAATGCACCTGCGCTTACGTAATTGCTACAGGGGGAGGAAGGAGGAGGAAGGAGGGGAAACGGGCGATTGCTAGTCAGTGAGAAAAGTTCTCATGGATATAAAGGAACAGACTGCTTGTTTTAGGTGTGCTTGATCTGAGTCAATCTCCCTGCGCCACTTTGAGATCTCAAATAAACTTGGTTTGCTTCTCCACCCTGGTGTGTTTATTGGCGCGGCACACCAGGCGACGGACCCCCCCGCTGTTGCTTGGCCTCAGGCAGTTATCTGCCGGCAACAATGGGACTCATTTCTTGATAAATAAGTATTTGTATTTAGTAGAAAAAATACAAGTACAAATATCAATTACACAAAAGTTCATGTGATAGGTCAAGATTTATAATTTTATTTTTAAATAACATTTTTTAAAAAAGGATGATCCAATAGTTTCATGAAAATCTTTTGCTTTATCCTTCACACACTATTGAAAAAACGCTGTTTTTACAGCCCACAGTTACATCAGATAGGATTAAAAATATTATAAGGTATATGAACCCCCATACTTTAGTACATCACCAAGGATTAGAAATAAACTCTCTGATTAGGTTATGCCATAATTAGCCATTATTGGGAATTTACACTTTTCTCTGAAGCAGCTGGTATTGACCACTACCAGAATATTGAATTAGAATGATCACTGAGGTGCGATCGTGTATGGCAATTACTATGTTAGTAATTCTTATGTTATATATATGCATGCATGCGACAGGATGTGTGTAAAGGTTCTATGATTTGTTTGATTTTCATAGATTTGTTTAATCCCTATGGGATTTATATATGAGTTGCAATAATGTGCAATCAGGCTTTGTCTTTTTCCCATGCAAACTGAAATACCATGAGAAGACAAGATCTCATGTTATTCTAATCCCATAAATGGCTCCTTGGTGCAAACTATTTGCAATTTACTGATAACATTACTACTGATAATGTTTCATTTTAATTCAAAATACTTCAGCATGATAAACTGTACAAGTGTTGCCACAATAAACAAGTTCCTTAAAGAGTACATATTTCAGGCAGACTAAACGTACAAGGGTCATGAAGTACTGAAGCTTTTTCTTATCTCACAGTAAACAAAAAATCAGGGAGAATTGAATCAAACAATTTTAAAGGCCCTAGTTAACCCAACTACTAATATGACACACCAGATATCATTTGTGATCAATATGTAGTCTTAATATCCAAAGATTCCAGCAAATGTTTCTTATGATCATTTATCTGAAGACAAGAATTGAGATCCAGTGCCTTCCACCTCAATTGACACAGTTGTCTTTATAAGAGCTGTATGCAGTGTTGTTGCAGCCATGTAGGTCCCAGGATATTAGAGATACAAGGTGGGTAAGGTAATACCTTTTATTAGAACAACTTCTGTTGGTGAGAGAGAGAAACTTTTGAGCTATACAGATTTCTCCTTCAGGTCTGGAAAAGGTGCTAAGGCCATGTGTCTACACTACAAATTAAGTTGACCTATGTTAGGTTGATTTAGAGCCACTGCAATAATTACTGCTGTTTTTCATGTCCACACTACCCTCTTTCTGTTGATGGTGTGTCCCCTCACTATGAGCGCTTGCAGTGCACCCACTTGCACCCATGCCGACTACAGAAGCCCTTCTGTCGGTATCTTCACTGAAGCGCTACAATGGCGCAGTTGCCTCTGCAGTGTTTTAAGTATAGACAATCCCTAAACTACTTTATTGCACCATTGGTCCTTCCTCTAATTTAGAGATTATGCATGTTGGAGCTTGGCTATTTCTGCCTGCTCTCTTTGTGCTGTTCTTAGTTTGTTGATAAATGGAAGATGTCAGTATCCAGTGTGGTAAATTTGGAACCTTTCAAGGGCCCTAAAAATTAAAAGAAAAACTCATAAATATATTGCTTATTAATTATTCTGGTTTTGTTCAGCATTGCTATGTGAAGACAAGTACAAAATAATCTCAGTAAAAATCACTAAAGATTCCTAAGTGTTCTGGAATATAAATGGCAAGTACAGACATATATTGCACTGGTATTAATGCTTGGAAATAGGCACCAGAAGCTATGTTAAGAAGGGAGTGAGCTAGTAAACGTTAATTCTTTGGCTAGTATGTAGTAATATATGGCCTTGGTCATGTGAAAATCTGATTTCATACAGCTGATATACTTTTTGTTTTATCAATAATAAGCACTTTTTACAAAAACATTTAAAATATCTGTTAAAAGTTTGATTAACAGAGAGTTGAGTGCACAACTCTGCTGGGTTACATCTTTAGAAACAAGAAATTAAAAAAAAAAAGATTTAAACTCATCTTTGAGCAAATTTTATTCAAATCTCTAAAAGCATACTTCTAAAAGATGCAGTCAGAAATCCCTTTCCTCTCCTGGGAGGACAACATTACACATGATATAACTGATTATTTCAAACTAGTGTGCTGTATATACTATCAGAACGCCTGCTTGTTTAATAAAATATCCTGAAATCTATGTATGAATCACACAAAGGATCCTTTCTTCTCTAAGGAAGAACTGTCCATCTTTGATGGTACTTGGTCACTTAACACTTCAGATGCAAGCCAAGATCTCAACAAGAATCTATATATGAGATTCAAAACAGGTAGAAGACAGTATATAAGCTCTGCGTCTCAGAGAGGCCAAGTATCATGTGCCAGGCAGGCAGTTTAAATCAGCTAGGTTGCTTGAACTGATAATTATCAAATATAAACATCAGGGATGTTGGCAAGGGTATTTTCAATGCAGGGACTTTGCCTCTTGAATTTGTTTCCCTTGTTGGCAAAATAGGGACAGTATGTTTATTGTTAGAAAATAGTGTAGAACTATTTTATTTTCTCAGAATACATCTTGCGCTTGGGTAATGATGGATATGGGGGATCTTTCATGTTGTTTATAGGAAGCTGTATTTTAACTTTGTTTAAAAACGGTATATTAAATGGTGTGCCCTAAGCCTTTCATAATCTTACAGACATGCTTTGTGCTTGGAAGAATCCATATGTATATGCCATTACACAGGCTTTGCTGGGATGGAAGGTGCTGTACATATATACACCCACCCACTTACTTCGCATATGTATCTAGTTATTTCTGTGCGACAAATTGCATTCATCATGCACCTTTGACTGTGGCACTTGCCCTCTGTGCACTAAACCATCTCCCCGGGGACTACTTCTAACATTACACATATCTGAGTACGTCCAGCAAGCTGCTATTTATTTTTCCAAAGCCATCAGCTCTAAAACTCCTTACTAAAATGTGGAATTTCTCTATAAAATAACCATTGTATGGGAAGGCACATCTCGTGTGCTGCAAGCACATATGGAGTCTATCAGGGTGGCAAAGCACAATGGGTTATTTGTATGTACTACAGGGTACATACAAATGGTTGGGGGTGTCTGTATGTGCATCCGCACATGTATGTTGTTGCTAGCTATTGTGATTTTTATTGAGTCTTGTGATTTCAGATTTTTTTTTAAAGTTCCAGCTGCTGAAATCAGGAAATTGCATGAAAATCTCATCTTTTATTTTCAAAAGTTTCTAGTCCTCCTCATTTTGGAGAAAAACCTAAAAACAGGAAGCAAGTGGACCCTAAAGGCTCAGAAACCAGAGGACAAAACCCAAAATAAATTAAAAAAAACCACCCTTGCAATTTTAGTGGCCTGACTCAATTTTTTTAATCTGAAGGGTTGGCAGTACTGCATGTGGACCCTGCCTGGGTGGGAAGACACAGCATCTGTGGTGTGGACTCTAGAGCAACAAGGGAGGGGTGAGGTAATATCTTTTATTGGGACCAACTTCTGACATGCTTTTGATGGCTGTTTTGGAGTATGTGAGGTAGAGGAGATGGTGCCCTAGTATTTCTGAAGTCCTTCTACAGAGCTGTTCAGGATATTGAGTTGTTTATAGTGGTCAGCGGGTAACACATGCTGTCCTCTGGGAATGATGTTTCATTTCTTGCATTTGCTCAGGAAGCAGAAGTTGCAATAAGTTTGTTTTTTTTTTATGCTGCAGCGTTTCCGTTCTAAATGGGGTCATTCAATATCTTCCACTGTAGCCAGGTTGGTCCCAGGATATTAGAGAGACAAGGTGAGTGAAGTAATATCTTCAGACCAACTTCAGTTGTGGACTTTGTCAGGGAGCAGGAAGGTGCTGGATAGACAGGGGAAATGACACTGGTATTTCACGGGAGGTGTCTAATTTAGCAATTATTGGCTGAGGGGCCAGTGAAATTGCTGGGTACTGCCCCTGCCTTACAGTGCAACTCCCTCACTGAGCAGCCCCTTCCCAGCGTTACCCCCAACATCCTGCTCCAAGAGCAACTTCTTTGTGCGGCCCCCCATTTCCTCCTTCTGAGCACCTCCTTTCCTTTCAGTTGTGCCCCCGCTCCCTCCTTCCATGAGAACCCCTTATCCCCCTCACTATGCCCCCTCCCTCCTCCATAAGCACCCCTTTGTCCCCCTCACTATGCCCCCTCCCTCCTCCATGAGCACCCCCTTGTCCCCCTCACTCCTCCATGAGCACCCCCTTATCCCCCTCACTATGCCCCTCCCTCCTCCATGGGACCCCCCTTGTCCCCCTCACTATGCCCCCCTCCCTCCTCCATGCGCACCCCCTTGTCCCCCTCACTATGCCCCCCTCCCTCCTCCATGAGCACCCCCTTGTCCCCCTCACTATGCCCCCTCCCTCCTCCATTAGCACCCCCTTGTCCCCCTCACTATGCCCCCTCCCTCCTCCATGAGCACCCCTTGTCCCCCTCACTATGCCCCCCTCCCTCCTCCATGAGCACCCCCTTGTCCCCCCTCCCTCCTCCTCCATGAGCACCCCCTTGTCCCCTCACTATGCCCCCTCCCTCACCATGAGCACCCCCCTTGTCCCCCTCACTATGCCCCCTCCCTCCTCCATGAGCACCCCCTTTCCCCCTCACTATGCCCCCTCCCTCCTCCATGAGCACCCCCTTGTCCCCCTCACTATGCCCCCTCCCTCCTCCATGAGCACCCCCTTATCCCCCTCACTATGCCCCCTCCCTCCTCCATGAGCACCCCCTTATCCCCCTCACTATGCCCCCTCCCTCCTCCATGAGCACCCCCTTTCCCCCTCACTATGCCCCCCTCCCTGAGCACCCCCTTGTCCCCTCAGCGTGACCCCCAGCTCCCCCTCTGAGCGCCTTTTTTCCTCTCAGTTTCGCTCTCCAGCCCCCCACTTCCTTTCCATGACACTGTGGGAACCCCCCCAGCTCCCCTCACCCCGCTCTATTTCCCTTCCCGACATGCTCCTCTCTGAAGCGATTCAAACCTACAACAACAGCAGCTCCAACCTCCCCACCCTGCCTCCTTTCCGCCCCAGCAACAGGCTGGTCTGGCTCCTATTGGCCGAGGCGGGGATACCTCGCGCTCCCATTGGTCAATGACGGGAGAAGGGGCGGGTGGTGGCTGGCGGCATCCAGTGCAGGAACGCGGCCGCCATTTTGTGTGGGTGGCGAAGGCAGCGAGTGCAGCAGCAGCGGAGCCGCGGCCCGGGCTGCGCTTTGGGGGGCTCTGAGTGTGGCGTTGCCGGCGGAGAGGCAGTGGGATCCGATTCCCGGAGCCTTGCGGTGTGTGAGCGGGACAGAAGTCGGTAAGTGCGGGAGGGGACACGGGAGGAGCTGAGCGCAGCGGCCGCCATGTTGTTGTCCCTGAGCTGCCCGGGGAGACGGTTCGGCGGATGGAGGCGGCGGGGACGGGAGGGTCAGGCAGGGGGCCGAGGACAGGAAGCTCCCAAAGGGGCTGGGGAAAGGTAACCCGGGAGTAACAAGCCCGTTATGTGCCTTGTGGGGGAGGGGACCCTGGCGCGCGGCTGTGTAACGATCAGGGCTACAGCTCCGGGATTTAGTAGCCACGGGCCGTTCTGTGGTCACGGCGGAGCGGGCGGCCGCTTCATTGTAGCGCTTCAGGGGAGGGCGCGGGATCGCGGGGGCGGGGCGGAGAAGTTTAGCAAGAAGTAACTTGGTGAGCTGATGACCCGATCCTCATTGATTTGGTGTCATGGTGGTGGGGAGGAGTGAGTTCATACGGCTACTCAGTACGTTGACTAGAAACTGAGGATGTGTATCTTGTTGCTGCTAAAATGGAAAGTAATCAGACTGCGTGAGCTATACCGACAGGGGAAGTGTCTGAAGGTTTAACTGTAAATGTCTTAAATGGAAAAAATCTGTAAACACTCTCCGGTGCTACCCTAGTGCCTGCCTGCTTTTGTGAGCAGTTCTGTTGACTTGCACGGGAGTGCCCGGGGAGGTGTTAACACATTGGGACTCTATCCCAAATCCCTATCTTCCCATTAAATTTGACTCTTAAAAGAGCCAAGTCCTGCTTGCCTTTTCATGCTTTATAAAGCTATAGGCAAAAATCAGAGCTTAGTATTGTAGCAAATTTTTATCTCTGTAACGTGGCTAGTATGCTCTTGTAGTATACGAATAAAGTGTAAAATAATTCAGCCTTGCAGAAAACATCTGTGTGACATCAATATTTAATTCAGCCTTGCAGAAAACATCTGTGTGACATCAATATTTAATTCAGCCTTGCAGAAAACATCTGTGTGACATCAATAATATCCCCATGTTTTTCAGATCCAAGATGGATAAATTATTTGTATTTGTCCCTTGTGTGAATTCTTTCCAGCCCTTCCCTTTTTTAGAAATTGCTGCAAATGGTAGTTTCAATCCCAAATTGTTTTTTGGCTAGCACCTGTTTTTCCCTTACCTGAGTTCAAATGTTTTTCTTTTTGTCTTCATAGCTTAGACTTCTCTTCTGGAGCCTGTGTGCTGAGAATCTGATGTTGGGCTCGGCTTCCTGGCTGAACGCAGCAGATCAGCCCATGAAAACTTCCATTCCGAGCCAAAGGAAGGGGTCCAACAGAAGACAGCACCTACTCTTTCGGGTTTGGCAGCAGGAAAGGGGACGAGAGGTGGAGGCTGCAGAGTCTGAAAAGAAGACTGAAAGGTGGAGGAATAATGATGACTAGAAGATGTGATGGGTGGGGAAGAAAGTAATTTGGCTACAAGCTTAGTTGCAAGTGCTTTGGAAAGCAGTGGTTTGAAATTGGATTTTAGATTCCAGATAGTATTCTCATTCTCTCTACAGGTTCTTATGCCATGCCCATCACCATGGTATCTGAGTGGGTTTCAGTAGTCTGCTATCTGCCACCAAAAGTGTGGTTCTTTTCTTTTTCCTTTCTCTCCATGGAGAAAGCTCTATGTTTTTATTTTAATTTTAAGAAAGTACATGGACTATGTTGCTGTTAGTGAAGGCAAGGTTGCAAGAAATGCATTTGCACTTAGAAAGGGAGGGATGTGATGGTTCTTAGATTGTGCAGAAGTTGGCTCCTCACTCCTGGACCGGACCAAGAAAGCTGCTCCTACGAAATCTTGTGCAGTAGTCAGTTGTCAACTGCCGAGCTTTGGGTGAGATAGGTATCACAGGTATCATTAAGCACCTTTAAGAGTAGGATTAATATTTTGAATTTGATACAATATTCGAGGGGAGCCTGTGTAAAAAGTGGAGGACAGGTTTGATGTGCTTCTGGTAACCTGTATTGCTGAGGAGGAACTTCTGCATTTCATACTATTTGGAGAGTCCTGAGGGCCAACTGCTTCATGCCTAGGTAGATTGTATTGCCAGAATTCAGTCAGAAGGGAGTTGAGGCTTATTTTATGGCAGCCATGTTGGAATACCATCTCCTATCTAGCCATTGATGTCAGAATGTGTCAACTCATGACTGCATAAATGAAGAAACTGTGAGAACTTCTCAACTGTGGACTGACAGGATCAATTTTATATACGCATCTTCAACCATGAGTCTGTATTGTAACTCTATGAAGTGTTCCTTCTGCTATCTTTACCTGGATTTAGCTGTTCTTCATTTGAGTGCTGATCTCTGCCAAGTTCTGGGCTAACTTAATGATGTGTGGTATCAGACTTGTAAAAAATAGTTAGACCCTGCTATTACAGAATTCATAAACACATTTAGACATCTGTTTTAACATTTACAAATTGGCTAGGTATTTAAGGATCCCTCTCCCCACACTTCTAATTTAGGTCTGTCCAATCAGAGTTATAAAATGGTATCGTGTTCTACCTGAAGTCTCTTGCTATCTGAATACATTTGCCTTTAATTAATTCAGTGGGCGTATAGTTTGACTTCAGTTCTTTTGTTTAGAACTTCACAAACTTTTTAGTTGAAAAATCAGTGTCTCATTCGGAGTTCCTACTGACTATTGTTGCTCTCTTTTCATACAGGTGACATTTAAGTTGAAGATGGGTGGTGGAGAAAGGTTCAGCATTCCAGTTCCCCAGTCTAGAAATATTACCAAGAAGAATAAACAACTTAATAACAGGCAAAAGAGCAAAGATCAGAATTCTCAAATGAAGATGACCTATATGAAGAAAGAAAGAGGACATGGATATAGCACATCATCTATTGCATGGCAGGCCATGCAAAATGGAGGCAAGAACACTGTGCACTTCCCAAATAATCAGAATTGGAGTCCTACTTTATCAAGTCCCAACTCGCTTTTCACATCTCAAACCAATCAGAACTATGCTGGAGCAAAATTTAGTGAGCCACCGTCACCAAGTGTTCTTCCTAAGCCACCAAGTCACTGGGTACCTGTTTCCTTTAATCCTTCTGATAAAGAAATAATGACCTTTCAACTTAAAACCTTACTTAAAGTCCAGGCTTGAGATGGAACTTTTAAAAATTGAAAAGTTTAAATTTTTACAGGGTTTCAAATTTGAGACTGTTAAATTCATAGTTCCAAAATGCACAAATTTTGTATGGAATCAGATTTGTTAGCTGCATCTAAAAATTGAGTCACATGATGTGGGGACCACTTTTCAAGAGATGTCTAACGTAACTCTTCATATCATTCAGAGTTGTGCGCGTTTACTGTGACAAACTATGTACTTGCAATATCAACATGCAATCCAAACAAAGTTTGGTGGTCAGTAATACTTATGTATTGTATTGCGCTTGGAATTTGAACTGTGACCACTTGAAATATGCTGATTTTCCCCCCTCTCACCCTCCACTGGAAATGAGAGAAAGTTATGGCAGAAAACTGACCCTTACATTATGTAATGCAGCTTTGATTGAAAAATGTAAGCAGTTTACAGAAGTACTCAAACCAGTATCTTTCATACTTGTTTCAGATCAGTTAATTGCATGAAACCTGTTGAAAGCTAATTAAGAGGTCATTTTTTTACAAAATAAATCTACATCTAGCCACTAGGAGAGAGATGGGTTATTTTAAATATTAGCCAGCATTTAATTGGTGTGTGTTAATGATTGACAGGGCAAACAAACCGTGACTAAAATGTACATGGTTTTAGGAAATTTACTCCCCACAGATTTTGTGCATCCTTACAAAACAGTTTGATAAAATTGCCTGACATCTTGATCATTTCAAAAATCTAGAAATGCATTTTTATTTTGAACCTGTACAATTTGAAATGTGCCAACTAACAAAAGTATTTTGCATTGCCAGGTGACAGCCAAAAACCTTCTAATCCCTTTCCTTTGTTGGGATTGCACTGAGCAGTTTTTTAAAATGCATTTTTGTATGTTTTATATCTTTGAAAAAGCTGAAATGATAGAGTTGTTTGGGCTAGTCTTAAATTGGTTACCCTATAATGTGAAGTTGTTTAAACTAGTGTCGCTTCTGGCAGGAATGAAACATATAAATAAGTTGGGGGAAAAAGAGCCATGTAAATAAATGTAAAACTTTGTAGCATATGTAAATTTATGCTGGGCTTTCCTGCAGAAAAAGTATTTTTAGTACAAAACTGCTGAATGTAAGATGACCATGCTGAGTACATGGCCTGATTTAAAAAATATTTTGTTTAAAGAAAACTGTAAAAGCACACACATGGCTGTGCCCTTGCACTTATGTACCAGTGAACATTCATGTTGTTCGATTTTGTTGTTCGATTTTGTTGTAAGCTGTTTAAGTAAATTCAGTGCAAATGAGGCTTTTAGAATTTTTAATAAAACAAAAAAAACCTTTAAAAAAAAAAGCTACACCAATCTGTGTAAAATGCACCTGTTTTGAATGTATAAAAGTGACTTTAGCTGGGATGAACTATTATAGTACACTAAAAAGATTCTAAAACTCTATTAATGTAAAAGTCTAATAGACATGTTTATATAAATACCTAAGAGCTAGAGCCCTGCCTACAACTTAAAGTATTCTAGATGTTTTTACAGATTTGAGAGCACAGTAACTCCATTGATACTGCAATGAAGATTAAGCCATCCACCTCTGGCTTTTATTATTTGGAATTTAGGTGCAAAAATATTGTATTTAATGTCCCTCCCCTTAAAGAACCACTGAAGTGCTGTTCTATTTAAAAATATATAAAACCCTATTAAGTCTTCCTTCTGAACTTTATTCCCAGTATGCTGGTTGTCAGCATATTAGTGTTTAAATAAAAGCTGTTTGTAATATGATACCCAATGCTTGATTTTATTCAGTGATGCCATAATCCAGTTTACAAAAGCACAGATGTTTCCATGGTGGAAGTGAGAAACTGATTTGTGACATACTGAAAGAATATGGACACAGTTGTTTAAACACAGTAATCAGCAATAATGAAGAATGGGGAGTAAATAGGGTAATGATTACAAAAAAATAGCTTGCTAAAGCAAAAGTGGTTCTTTAAGTGCTCAAGATGCACTTCTGTGCATTTAGTTCTGTTTATACATTCAAAGTGTGCTGGCAGCTATCAATGTTTACACATCTTCAAATAAGATGACTAGATTAGCAGTTTTCTAAATTTATTATGTTCCTTGTCTCCTAATCTCTCACCAAATGTCATCTATTGTACCCAAAGTGTAATTGTTATATTTGAAATTTAAAATGTTTATGAAGTACAGCTTGTACATGTATCAATTGGAAATCTTAAAAAAAACCAACAAAACAAATAAACTACTTAACCTTCCCCCCCCCCCAAACATGTCTGGTTGTTTTGTTTCTTAAAAAAATTGTATAAATGAATCACTTATTGCTCCAGCCTTAAATTATACATTTTGCACTAAGATTGAATTTCAGCATGGGAAGGATTGTACTTAAGGAAAGAGGTGATTGTGTTACTATCTTCTGAAGATGCTTGATTCTGAGGTAAGAGATACTGAAAGAGGGGAGACTTCAGCAGTATTTTAAACATGAATACTCTGTCCGAGCTGACCAAGTAGTAAAGATTTTTGTGCAGATGGTGACTGTAGGGGAGGTATTTAATGCATGGCTCAATTCGGGGGGCAATGGGGGGAGAGATTAGATTTTATACCTGTGAATGATAGTGGAAATGTACATTGAAAGAGGCAGAGGAAAACATTCAGTAATGGAGACAGCACCTAGAGATGTTTCCTCATACTGTTGTTTGTGACCAGCAGTTGTATCTTGTCTTGCATTTGGACTGTAAGCTCTTTTAGGCAGGGGACTGCCTTTGTGGTGTTTGTATAGCATCTAGCACATTGACGACCTAATCTATTACTGGGGTTGGTAGGTACTATGAGACTACAAATAAAAAAAAGATAGCTGTAGAGCTAGGTAGACTTGATCAGTGGTATAAAAGTGACAGTTGAAGCTACAGGACAGGGTTTCAGAAAAAAATGGATGAGTATTTTCCTCAACAAAAACCCTCATGTTCCAAACAGCCCTCTTTAACTATCTCCTACAGTACCCTGAGCACACTTTCTGTGAGATGGATCAGTATTTGAAAGTAACTATCCTGAGTTTTTACACCAATGAAACCATTTGCTAATTTCTAGCTGCTTTATAAATACATTTTATAGTGCAGTTGGTCACTTGAGACTAGTTAATATGAAGGTCAAACCATAAGAAGTTATTTGTTCCTTATTTTTACTGCTTCTTCAAAATTGACTTTTTTGATGGAGAAAGTGGTGTGCTTTTTTGCTGGCTGAAATGTATTTTTACACAAGTGTCACGTCTTCCCTAGTTTTGCTAGTGAGTCTGGCCTCAAACCAAAACCCAAGCTATGCATGGTTGGGATAGGTTTAAAAAGTCTTCATACCCATTTAACACCAATGCTTGAAAGGAATACTCCTTGCAAGAGATTCAGTCCTTCTTCCCTTCACAACTGAAGCCTGAGAACTTAAATCCAGGTGATATTCATGTCAGTTTTTTTAAATAAAACAATCCATACATTTTTAAATGTTCTGCTTCAGTCAAATCCAGTATGTGTAATGAACAATTATAAAAATCCAGATTTAAACTCATTAATGCAAAGTGAATAACGAATTAGAAAAACCAGAATTTTCCCCCAGAAGAGGTGGTTCTGTGTTCATATAGTATCTACCATGATAAGATCCTGGGTACTAAAGAATAGTGCTTCTCAAGACATTCCAAAAGCAGTGGATTTAAACAGTCCGCTCTTAGAGTAGTATAGCGCAATTTTTTTCAAACAGATTAATGGTATAAACTATGGTGGACATTTTAGAAAGATACCATTTAAAGTCTCTGCTTCACCTTTCAATTTCTCCATGTTACTTTTAACTTGCACTTCAGTTAAATAATCCCTATTTCTAAAAAGCACATTTAGCCCAATGTATAAAAATAACCTCCATTGAAGCACATGGGCCCTCAAATTTCATGGAACAGGAAGAATGGCCTACTTGCTCAGGCCTTAGTTTGGGATTCAGGAAACCTATGTTCAATTCCTTCCTCCTCTAGACTTCGTGTGATTTTTGGGCAAGTCACATGGGGCCAGAAATTTTTAAACAGATTCTAGGCCCTCCAACTCATTGAAATTCGTTTGGTCTCTCTGACTTGATTCCTCATCTATAAAATGTAGATAATAGATTTCCTACCTCACAGGGTTGCAAGGTGCTCAACTACTACTGTAACAAGGGCCCCTTTTAAAATTGCTTAGATGTAGGATACTAATAATTGTGAGAATCAGCTGCCTACCAAGAACAGGTAGGGATTTGATTTGCTATACTCATTTACAAATTTAAGAGTTACATGAAATGAATAGTTGAAAATGGGTGAGAAAAAGACCCCTAATACAACAGACTACAAACCAGGACAGCCTGAAAGTTAGTCACTGAAAAGTTTTTTTGGGTGTAGTCTCAGATCTTCATATATTTCAAACAGCTCAGCAATTTACAACTAATAGAACTAGAGCAAATTTCACTTCTGAAATTTGTATTTTAGTGTGAAGATTACAGTATTAGTTTGTACCTGGCAACCCTTAGTCTTTAATTTGAAATGTTATTCAAACAACGCCATGAAAACAAGCAATGCTGCTTAGATTAAAACTCTTAACTAGAGACAAAATTATTTATTTGAAATAAATGCTAGTGTTATTCTAGATTGAGTTGCTGCTATCAGCATCTCCGTAAGTGAACAACATTTGTAAGGAAGATTTCTATTCTTGGTTGAAATACAAAATCTTTCTGTATGCGTTTGACACTTCAGCTGCCACTCAAATTATTATGCTTTCAGTGTCAGCTACAAGTTTTAATGCCAGCTATTCAAAAAAGCTATCAAAAATACTAGACTGACTGTGATAAGACTACAAATTAATGGTAAAACAAGGAAAAGATGCCATTTTTCACATCAACTTGTGCAGAAAGGAAAAAACATGAAAGCTGTATATAATCTGATAAGTAGAAAGCCAATACAGTTTTCCAGATGTGAACAACTCAATAAAAAAACCTATATTCCAAGCACAGGACAAAAGGAAATTTGAAAGAACATTAACTCTTGTTCATAGCTGCAACTTCAAAGTTTCTTTCCATATCTTAACTTCCCAGTGGGTCTGCTATTGATGAATACTCTTTGGCTCCACAAACAGTGAGGCCCAAGGAAAGTCTGTTCACAGGTATTTCAAGGTAGGATGACCACTAGTGGAACAGACTACAGCTGTGGTCATTCAGAAGGTGCTTTCAGGGTATAGCCAAAATCCTGTATATTTTATTCTCAATTCAGACTTATTTAAACAGACAGAACATAGAAAATTTAAGACAGGATGGTGACGTGTACAAATAAAACATTTTCCCCAAATACACAACAGGTTACAGTCTTCCCTCACCCTACACACATCCTCAAACGTGAATGTCTTCAAACAAATCTGATAGCAGCTGTCTAGAAGCTTTTTAAGAGCACTACTATTTTTTTGCATTTATCTTGTTAGAGTATTAGTGGGAAATTATACTCCTAAAATGTAGAATTTTATATTCCTTCATACTTTTAAATATTTTGTGCAGTGTTCCTGACAAACTAAATATGTAAGTTCTGTAATACACTGCAATCCTAGTTATAACATCCAACTGTCCTCTAACATGTTTCAAGCTATAGCAATACAAAATTCATTTAAAACATTTTAAAAGGCTCTTTTCAAGAGCAGAAGTGTCAAAACATGTAAACTTTCAGACTCTAAATAAGCTTTCATAATGTACATTTAAACATGTGTAAGTATTTAAAAGGCACATAATGGATAAACATCTATGTTGTTTCAATGACACCTGTATTTACTACCAGTCCTAATCTGAACACACAGCTACTTTATCCATTGTGGTTGAAGATTTTAATTAAAATTAACAGTTAGGTGCGTGGACTTTTGGATTTAATCCTAGATACATGGAACAGAAAGTCCAATAGAGCTGTCTGTTACTGCTGAAACAAAACTTTATGCTACAATTGTTATGGATTGCAGCTCCCTCCCCCTTTAAAAAAAAACAAAAAAACAAACAAACATTATATTTCACTTCTACAGAATCTGCATTAGGTGCAAATTCTAGTTTACCACAGGAAAGCGCAATTCCCACCCTCCTCACTGCTCCAAAAATATATATATTGTTCTGCAGTATTCACGCATTCCTGCAGCAAGCTTGCACAAGAGGGGCTTATTTGCTCTTAGAGCATGAATAAGGTGTGTGCATTGGGGATGGATGATGTCGTCTGCAGGGGCTGACTTGCACATATATACAAACATTCCCTCTCTCCTTGGCCATGTCCCGATAATCCCCTTCCCAGCTGAAAGGCTCCACAGAACAGCCTTTTCAACATTTTCTCCCCATTGGGGCAAGAACTAGGGTACCATCTTCACTCTTGCAACGTTGTGGGTTTGTGCTCAGCTTTTCTGGCTTGCTCATGTGCACAAGTCAAGTTAGTCATGTTACAGCTGACTTCAATTGAGCTGGCTTTTCAAAATAAAGACTTTCTATTTGAAAGATTTTATATTTTTAGAACAAACTACACTATAACCACTGAGTGAGTTTTGGTTTTTAGCACTGTACAATTTTCCAAAATAGTCAATTTCTCTTTTGCTGTTAATATCCGATAAAAATTCATTATAAGTATAGGCCCCAATCTTATCTACATGCTTAAAATTCATTTAAGTCGCTACACTTTTGTTTTCCAAGATTGGGAGTCCACAGTAAATTTTATCAGGACATTATTTCCCCTTTTTGCACAAGTTACAATCATTTAATAAAGCACTGTATGCTCTACTATTGCCAAAAGCCATCTCAGACTTTGAGAGGTTGAAGAAAAGAAAAAATAGAATTCTAACAGTAAAAATTAATTTTTATATAATCTACCAGATAACGCCTTTGTTACAGTGCATGACATGGTAAGTGTAAGTAACTGCTAGCTGTTATCTAGAAATGTTGTTCCCTCATGCATCTTTAAATTCTGCTTAACGACCCATGATTTGTCTACTGCATTATCTCAAATATGACAAATGGGGGAAATCTGTATATTTGTTGAGCAATCTTGATCATGGAAATTAGGATACATTTCTTTTGCATTATTAGGCCAAAGATATACTTAACATTATTTCACCCATTAACCCTCTTAAAAAAAAAAAAAGAAGTACACTGGTATCTAGACAGACAAAATAAATGGATTCTTGTTCTACTTTACCACTAAAACCTTAAAGAAGCACCTTACTTCACAGAGGATGCATGGCCTTGTTCCTAACGCTGCTCTAGAATCAAATTCTAAAGCTACAATAACTCCAGTGGATCAGTATTTCCTTCATTTTTTTTTTTTATTACAGCATGTTTGCTAAATTTACAGCAAGCAGAAAATAAGCTGGGTCTTTAGTTATTTTGATCAAAACATTGATGTTTTAAAGGTAGTACACAATATTTGTTAAAAAGAACATATAAAAATACCTTTTTAGAAGCCCCTATATGAAAGAAAATACAAAGTTTAATCCCACAACTTTTCTCTGCTAGAGCTGCACGCTACTGCTAGTTTTAAATAGACTTTGTTGTTTTTAAACTATACATCCAGGAAAGTCTACAAAATTAAAGGAACGTGCATATAAATGATTGCATAGCAGAACATGAACATTAACTGCAAAGAGTAAAGAAAAAAAAGTTAGAAATACTATCAAGTATACAAAGGTTCTAGAATCAACCCCTTAAGCACATTCAACAGCCAGTATTGCTGTCTGTTTCCTCAATGGCCCTGCTGAAATTACTAAAACCAAAACCTAAAAGTAATTCTCTAAAAAGGAAACTTTTCACCAACATCTTCATACACTACTATATAGACAGCAAGGAATATAAGGTGTTTTGACACTGGCTTGTTTTTTTCCTATTTAAATTCAAAGCCAGAAGCCATTTTCTTAACAAAAACATCTTGCCTTCCAGAGAAATACTTGTGAGATTACATACTGGTATTGTACTATTTTTCACATTAGTTTACTTAAGATACTGTATTTGTGATAAAATAGCTAGAGAAGCAGTTCTAATTCACACCCAATTTGAAAGATTTGTCCTTAAGTAACTTAAAATGAAACCTTGTAACCAAAGCACTATCCAGTCTGGGGATGAAGGGATGTAATTTAGGCTTGTTAAACTAGATAAATTTTGAAGTGTAAAAGCAATCCTTTAGTTATTCACAAATAGAGATGGCTAGAGTTTGATATCTATGAATGCACCAACTAACCACAAGAGTAATTGGCATAAAAGTTTAGTTCTTATATACTGTACACACACAACTTGAAACAATCTACTTGCATCTAACAGCAGGAAACTAAGCAATTTATGATTAACTGCTCACTAAAATTTAGAATAGATACAAAAACTGAGTAAAATGTACACACATTAACCTAATATTGTAGCTGCTCTGTTATTTGCTTAAACGTGACCTTAATATTTTCAAATGTATATGTTTTTGTTAAACAGCTAATATTAGCAGACGGGTAAAAACAATGAAGCCCTCTCCTGACAACTATCATGACACTGCATGATTCCCCCATGAATCCTCAAGACGGTGACTCTCTCCATATACTATATGCAATGTTAGTACCATCTCTACAGATGGTGGGGTTAACAAGAAACTTCAACACCATGTGTCTACTTGCTGTAGGGTGGGCATGAAAAATAGAGATTTCCTCCCTTTAAACAATGTTGCCAGTCTATTTCACAGCAGACAGCATTGCACTACAGCTGCCTAGTTCTCCATTCATATTGCAAACTTTTAATACTGAAGAACAAGTTAAACTCCTAGTTTAACTGCTCCACACCAATTTGTACCAATTTCTCTGTGGGTGTGAAATTTGTAATAGGACAATGTTGCAAATTATGGTCAATCAAGTTATCACCAATATTTTAAGCATCAACAAATGCAAATCTTTACAAAAATATACACAGACACCACAATCAAATCAATAGCTGCCCATGACATTTCATGAAGTGGACTCTCTTAGTGGCTTCTCAACACTGTTATTTTAATTATAACCACTGCCTGCTACAGGGAAAACTGACAAAAAGAGAAGTTCTTTTTAGCACTGTTGCAACATCATATTCCTGATAATTTAAGAAAACTGAACTGTGTGTAAATGAATGATTCATGCCTAAAAACAAGATGCTTACACTGCTAGTGGCCACTGGACTTGGGACTAGTCCATGACCGTGATCTGGATTTTGACCTAGATCTAGAGTGTGATCTTGACTGAGATTTGGATCTAGCTGGTTCTTTTTTTCTCGGTTCCTTTTCATATCTTGAGCTGGACTTATACTGTGTTTTAGTATCTGTTTTAGAGGTGCCTCTAGATTTGGTGTGAGATGCAGACCTAGAACGTGATTTAGCCTTCATTTCTTTCTTGGGCTGTGACTTGGATCGTGATCTTGAATTGGACTTAGATCTTGAAAAAGATCGATTGCGGTGTTTGAACCTATCAGAATAAAGGGGAGAGAGATTTGAATATAAAAATGCTATTCTTAGACATCTAGTACATTTTTTAATACCATTTTTGCAGGAGTAAATTTTTTAATCTAAAGTTAAGGATTATAGTAATCTAGTTCTGAATTTAAACGGTGTAAAATTTTTTTTTGTTTTTTTACCTATCATTGTCCGAACGGCTCCTGCTACGCCGAGGTCTTCCAGTAGGTCTACTGCTAAAAAGGTACATCAGAAAAAGTAAACGGTGACAAATACCTTTGTATTTATATAGATGATTAATAAGTTTAGTTTTTTTGAGATGTGCATTTGCTTTTAATTCTTTAATATGAAGCACAGAATTGTATTTCATTCAATATTTCTGTTTTGATGAAGCATGCAAAATACAGTAACTCCCACACATGTGATTACAAAGTGAGCATACAAAAAAAGTATTCAAAATGTTAACAACTAAATAGTCAGTATGTTTTTTCTTCTCCAACTGACTGCTGTGTAGTTGAAGTCAAACACTACACTTACTTTCTAGGACTATAAGATCTTCTATAGTTGTAATCAAAAGAACGACTTCTAGACCTCCTTCTTTCATAACTCCGGCTTCTAGATCGCCTATATCTGTCATAGTCATCATAGCGAGAAGAACTGTATACGTTTCTCCCTTCCTTGGCTTTCATTTGATTTGGAGCTGCAGAAAAATAGCAATATTTAACATTTCTGTTAAAAAAAATATCAAATGTAACTTTCTAATTTCTAGATCAGTTCTCCCTGCCCCTTCCTTTGAATTTCCATTATGCATTAATGGGGGCATCTGTTTCCAAAAATCAATTTAAGTGGGCTCAATTCCTGAGTCAAGACAATGCATTTTGATGAAGACCAGAAGGGACACATGTGAGAGATGTAAAAGTGGTGGCACACCATCTTTATGCCCCATTACTACTTTTTAGAGCAGCCTTGGGGCTGCTGTAAGTTGTGTCCAGTTGCGAATGATGATTTGGGTAACAGAGTATTGCTTGGATGTAGCAGTGCTTCAGCCATACCCCTGCCCACATATACCAACTGGCAGTAAAGAGCTGGTTATGCTGGTTCTATCCCATTGAAGAAAATCTTATAATCTTCAGTTAGCCTGTTAGTAGGGCTTCATGGCCCTATTATGTGTTGATATTTCTGAATTCAGTTAAGAGGACAGTCAACTAGAAACCTAGTTTATTTTTAAAGAAATCGGCAAAAAGTTTCAGGTATTACACCCACCCCACAGTTTACTGATTTTTGTAGCCTTTTTTTTAAAAAAAATATAAAACAAAGTTTCTCCTTTTTTGGCAGACCAAGAATGGAATCTATACAAGGATAGTGATGAAACTGATTATACACAAGGTAAACAAGGGTGAAGTATAAATTGATTATGACCCTTCAACCAAAATTGGCAGGAAATAGGCTTGGCCCTGTTCTGTTTTTCCCCCCAAAAGGGGGCAAGGGGAGATGAGAAATAGCAACACATTACTACTACTATATTGTATTTTCCCCTTGAATTAAATGCACCCCTAAAAATATAAAATAAAATAAAAAATATAGGGAGATATACCTATCTCATAGAACTGGAAGGAACCCCGAAAGGTCATCGAGTCCAGCCCCCTGCTTTCACTAGCAGGACCCTCATCCAAATATGAAGCAATATTGGGTATATAACCTCACACTGCTATGCTTCAATGTATATTTTAAACATTTTCCATGTTGCAATGAAGCCAGTGTCTGGAATCACACATCTGTGATGTGTGCACTAGCAGTTATCAAAATGAATGGTAAGGGTTTAATTCATTTTCCTAGAGAAACTTAAGGTGATGTTATATCCCCCCCCCCGCCCCAAAAACCCCAAACATTCAGGATTGAGTTTTGTCCTTGCATGCATGCAATTTCCATTTACTTCAAGGGTTGTATACAATTTTTTGTGGGAGAAAGTAACAGGTATATTGTTTCTCCAATACTCTGTATTGCAAGATCCTTGGGCTGACATATCAGACAAATAAGACTAAACTTGCATATACATGTTTTAGAATACTAACATGTTACAAGTTTCTTTTAATGCATTCTTAAAATCAGCCATTTTCTGAAGAATAATACTTAATACAACCACACTAGTTCTGTTTTAGAGTAATAAAAACTGGAATAAGACTACTTACTTTCAGTTATATGGTAAAGATTTCTTACACCATATGCCATATTAAGTGTGAAATTGATTAAACAAATTAAGTATCATTTTGGATTCAGAACCATCAAAGCATTTCATTTTGATGTCGAAACAAAGTAAATATATTAATTTATTAGGGCTGTTGATTAATCGGAGTTAACTTATGTGATCAACTCAAAAAAATAATTGTGATTAACTGCACTGTTAAACTATACCAACTGAAATGTATTACAATATCTTGAACTTTTTTCTACATTTTCAAATATATTGATTTCTGTTACAACACAGAATACAAAGTGTACTGTGTTCACTTTATATTGTTTGATAATTTTTACAGTGCAAATATTTGTAAACAAAAGAAATAGTATTTTTCAGTTCATCTCATACAAGTACTGTAGTGCAATCTAAGTGTAACTTACAAATGCAGATTTTTTTTTTCTAACATAAGTGCACTCAAAAACAAAACAATGTAAAACTTGGGGGCCTACAAGTCCACTGAGTCCTACTTCTTCTTCAGCCAATCGCTAAGAGAAACAAGTTTTCTGCCTGCTTCTTACTTACAATGTCACTGAAAGTGAGAACAGGCGTTCGCATGGCACTTTTGTAGCTGGTGTTGCAAGGTATTTACATAACAGATATGCTAAACATTCGTATGTTTCAGCCATCATTCCAGAAGACATGCTTCCATTCTGATGAGGTTTGCTAAAAACAGAATGTGTTAATTACATTTGACTGAACTCCTTGGGGAAGAACTGTATGTCTCCTGTTCTGTTTTACCCGCATTCTGCCATATATTTCATGTTATAGCAGTCTCAGACAACTCAGTACACATTCGTTTTAAGAACACTTTCACAGCAGATTTGACAAAATGCAAAGAAAGTACCAATGAGGGATTTCTAAAAATAGCTACAGCACTGGACCCAAGGTTTAAGAATTTGAAGTGCTGTCTGAAATCTGAGAGGGAGGAGGCGTGGATCACGCTTCCAGAAGTCTTAAAAGAGCAACACTCAGATGTGGAAACTACAGAACCCAAATCAACCTTTTGCTGGTGGCATTTGACTCAGGTGATGAAAATGAACATACACTAGTCCACTCTACTTTGGATCATTATTGAGCAGAACCTGTCTCAGCATGGATGCGTATCCTCTGGAATGGTGGTTGAAGCATGAAGGGACATATGAATCTTTAGCGCATCTGGCATGGAAGTACCTTGTGACGCCAGCTACAACAGTGCCATGTGAACGCCTGTTCTCACCTTCAGGTGACATTGTAAAGAAGAAGCGAGCTACATTATCTCCTGCAAATTGTAACCAAACTCGTTTGTCTGAGCAATTGGCTGAAGTAGGAATGAGTGGACTTGTAGGCTCTAAAGTTTTACATTGTTTTGTTTTTGAATGCAGTTATTTTTTGTACACAATTCTACATTTGTAAGTCCAACTTTCACGATAAAGAGACTGCACTACAGTACTTGTATTAGGGGAATTGAAAAATACGATTTTTTTTTTTACAGTGCAAATATTTGTAATAAAATATAAAGTGAGCACTGTATAATTCCTGGTCTATGTTGTAATTGAAATCAATAGATTTGAAAATGTAGAAAACTTTAAATATTTAAAGGGTATTCCATTATTAACAACTCACTTCGTTTTTTCTGAATCACCTGACAGCCCTATAATTTATATTAAAATAGTATACAGACGCTCCCCGACTTACGCAAGACTTATGCTTCCCGACTTACGTTCTGACTATCCTAACATTAAGGATATAACTTTATACTGATACTACACACAAAGGCACTTACTTTTCCGATCACCCTGCGCAAACTGGATTTCTATCTGCCGGCCACAAATCCACTTCCGGTCCAAATTATGGAGGGCATCTTCAGCATCACGGACATCTTCAAATGTGCTAAGTGTTAAGGTACTTGGGAATTTGAGTAGTTAACAACTTCAAGTTGACAGCTTTTCCTGGATTTTTTAATCTTGCTATAGGGCACACTAAAAACTGTCTCCCATTAACTGTAAGGTTGTAGGAGAATTTTTGGAGAGAGGAATACAATACAAATCTTGTGATATGGGTACAACCAAGAGTATGTTCACTAAAGGATAAAATCACCATGTAACTCCACAGCCTTCTTTTCTCTCATACATACTGATGTATCTAAAGTAGTTAAAGAAGGTTAGTTATTAGTGATCTGATTCTCTAGGTTTGCCTTACCCCCCAAAAAAAAGGGGGGCAGGGAGAATGCTAACTCTTAAAATGCTTAAGAAACTAGTAAAAAGTGAAAATTCTGCATTCATTATATTACTGTATTCATGAAACTTATTCCCCTTTTCACTTACTCCTTTAAAACTGATTATGACTTTTAGCAATTGTTACTCAAATATAGACCGCCGTATTCTATTAAAGAATAATGCATATACTGAAACATTAAGCTATGGATTAGTTGTTCAATAATGTAATCATCAATATCTTTAATCCATAAGACTGTTCACTGTAATTCCTCAGTCTAGCTGATTTGAAAGAATAAATCACCTGTATTGGTCTGCATACCAACTTCGTCCATCATCTCCTGGGTACCATATAGGTATACTTATCTTGATAAATAAACTAAGAATGAATGCATTTCATTCAAGACAGTTACAATTTCAATACCACCCACAAGTGAAATATTACAGGTTCTGTCAACAGACTAAACCAGAATAATTTATCAAGTTACCACTTACATGAGAAACAGAAAAAAAAAACCTGTTATTCTGTAGGATACATCAGGTATGACTCCTTTAATCTTGGCCACCATTCAACTTCATCTTGACCTTTAACTCTTTAAGTGCTTGTCAGAAGGACTTGTCATGAGATGCTTGGTCAAAAATGACAGATGGCTTTATCTTTTACTTTGAAAAACAACCTTTTCCCCCTTTTGTAGATAAAGCGAAGCTTTGTCTCCCATTATGGCTTGTCCTTCTTCCAGCTTTTCTTTACTTTTTCTTTTCCCAAACTCTCCCTTCTCTTCAAGCCTGATCCTTAAGAGGTCTTTGGCTTGTCTACTTGCCTTAATTGTTGAACTCTACTCTAAAGGTTCTTTCATGCTTTCTCTTTGGGGTCGCCATTACTGTACAGCTTTACATTCTCTGAGGCAACAACAGAGGACAGTAAATTAGGGGACAATATTAAAGAAAGAAGTTTACCTCATTTTTTATACAAACTGCTTTTGATCAAGTGATTCCAGTTTCCATGTTTTTAAATTAACAGTGAATACCAGCCACAATTTGCTAAGCACAAGAACAAATTTACTTTCGGCATCAGTTATATTAAAAATGTGGTAGACACTTCTGAGTCAGTGATAATTGTCATTTAAATAATATAGTATCAATTCGAGTGACAGATATTCAACAAAATAGCTCTTATCTTACTGGATCTGGTTTAAAGTTTTGCAAAAAAGGTAAAGACCAATTTGCGAGGAGTTAATCTTCGAAAAAAATGGAATACACCACAATAAGACATTAGAAACAACACAAAAGTAAACTGCTTTTTCATTTAGATTTGTTACCTCTTACATAAACTTGAATTTCAAACTTCAACACCCCTCACTAATCAGCCATCTGAAGAAAGGATATTGAACGTAAGCAAATCCTCTTGGACGACGAGTGTAGAAATCAAGTGGAACGTACACATCAACTATCGGCCCATAACGACCAAACTCACGACGCAAGTCTTCAGACCTGAAATACCATAAATACATTTTTATATATTCTCTCACTTTTTACATTTAAGTTGCAAACTGAAATATCTAAAGAAACTATTGAAAAATCTTGAATCAAATAATATAGGCAAAGCATGCTTTTAGAACTAACTAGATGATGAAGTACAAAAAAAACTAAAAAAAATTCTGAGTAATTAATCTTTGTGATAAAATTAATCAGAATAAATTAAAAACCTGATCTGAATTATACATCAACTGTAGGGGCTTCGCTAAAGCTCCCAAGTTGTTTAGAATCTTGGAATAATTAAAATTTTATGCTAGCACCTTGGAATCTGAAAACTCATTATAATTCAATATTGGGCAACGGTAAATGGAGAAAATACATGTAATGGTATAATTAGTAAACAGTACTGAATCATTGAAGGTGGGTGGGAAAGAAGGAGAAACAGCAGGTCTGGTACAAAAATTTTAAGAAAAAGCTTCTCTAAGACTTCTAATTCCACATTTTTGCACCATGAAAACAGAAAGTTACAACACTTGGAAACTCAAGAAAGAACCTCAAAAATAATCATTTTATCTCACAAGGTGAATTTCAGATACATCAAACAACAAAACTAGTCTAAAGCAGCCATTCAAGCCACTAAGAGTTAATTGCTTCATGGAGGTGATCTAACAAAAGAGTGTAATTCTTTTCAATAAGTCTGTTGCTATTTGGAATCATCCGCTCTTCCCCTCCAATATCATCAACTCTCTCATACAGATTTCACTGGATAAAATAGTCATGGCTTGGAAAGTCAATGATGAAAAGTTACCACTATTTATCTCTCTTCCTCAGAGTCTGGGGAAGAATGCATGACATACACCAGTCATAAGAACACAGGAGATAAACAAAGATTCAATAGGAAATCTCAACATCATGGTATCTGTACAAAGGACAGAGTTTTCACAGCACTTTACAGAAAGGGACCAGACAGGTTCCCCATTCTCTTCAAAGTTTATATGTAATAGTTTTCTTCCTCAACTGTTCTGGTCATTAAATAAATTTCGCTCTAGAACTAATCACAGAGGAAAGACAGGTGACCACACAAAAAAAGCAATTATACATAACCAGTTTCCAATTCAGAACTATTAGTATCATAGAGAAAAAATGCAACTCTACTCCATACCATAATTTCTACTTCAATGTTATTTATTGCAAGACTCCTTTACAGTACATTATTTTCCTGACAGCAAGTTAAACAATATACCCGTAGACCTTAATCCTGCATTCCACAAAAACAACACTCTCACTGATTTAGGATTTATAGAGAAATCTCTGACCTTTAATATATAAATATACTTAATACAAAGCACAGGGAAATATGATAGAATAAGCAGTTTGCTAAAAATACTCAGCCTACAAATGAGAAAAATAAATGTTGTACTTCCGCTGCTTGATGAAATAAAAGTTACAACAGTCTCACGTATTTGGGATGTGGATACTTTTACTTTAGTATCAGAGGGTAGCCGTGTTAGTCTGGATCTGTAAAAGCAGCAAAGAATCCTGTGGCACCTTATAGACTAACAGACGTTTTGGAGCATGAGCTTTCGTGGGTGAATACATCTGACGAAGTGGGTATTCACCCACGAAAGCTCATGCTCCAAAACGTCTGTTAGTCTATAAGGTGCCACAGGATTCTTTGCTGCTTTTACTTTAGACAACTGTGAAATGTAACTTTAGACAACTCCACCCCTTATGTATTTCTCTCTAATTACTGAAAACTCACAAAATCGACACCTTACAGAACAATTAAGTGCAGTAACATCCTATCCAAATAGGCACAACACTACGCGCGGGTGTTGGGGGAGCGCAGCTTCTGTACACTAAGAACCTCTGGTGCTTTTTCAACCCACGGCAATCGCGGTTTCTCCTGAGGTTCTACTCTACCCTCAAGGAGCAAATATTTGAAACCAGCGGTTGCTGGGGAGCTACACGTGATGGTGCACACATGTCCTGGAGCACAGAATCTGGCCTCCAGGTTACTCTCACAACCCCTGCCTCGCGGTGAGCCAGCGCATGTTAATCCGCGGGGTCTCCACGGCTATCCTACTTTTCGTAAGTTTTCCCTCCCTGGTTTTGTTTGGCTGTTTTCTGAACTCAGCGCTCCGGGTAAAGCGGCTGTGAGCCGAGGCGGGAGGGTAAAACTGCAGGCATGCGAAGAATGGAGACGATGAGAAGAATGGGGAAGGAGGAAGCGGCCTGGGTCTCTTTCCCCCCTCCTCAGGGAACCCCGCCATCTCCTCCCATGTGGTAGCTGCCTGCGCGGCCTAGTGAGCCCGCCAAAGCCTGCGCAGCCCTCGCGCCATGCTCCGGCCCGCAGCCCCTCCCAGCGCCCCCGCCCGAGTCCCCTTCCCTGGATCCCCCCCGCACTTACACACACCTGGTGTCGTCGGCCACATTCCGCACGAACAGCGAGGTGTTGGGGGGGCGCAGGTAGCGGGACATGGCGGCGGCTTCCAGGCAGGGCCCAGACGCGGAGGAGAAAAGAGGAGCGAAGCGAATCTCCTGAGAGAGCGAGCGCCACCACTATCAACGGCCTCGCCGCCTCTCGCGAGACTGCGGGGCGCTTCCGGCGAGAGCGCAGCCCGAACAAGGAGGAGGGGAAGTGGAAGAAAGAGAGCAGGCGCCAAACTGCCAACCCCTCCGGGCTCACCTCGCTTTGCGCATGCGCCAAGTCCTCTCTGGGCGTTGCGCACGCGTCGAACCCTCTAACCTTCTTGCTTCGCCACCAGCTCTTGAGATCCTCCCGCCTCTTTTTTCCGCGCATGCACCGCCCGCCACTTATCCAGCGCATGCGCTGCACGATACCGCCCGCTTAACCCGCGCTTGCTGTCTCGCGCGGCAGTAGCGGTTTCCTGGTCGGGTGTGCGCAGGCCGATCCCTTTCCCGCCAGAACAGAGTTGAGGCGCTGAGCGCGCGCGCCTGGCTCTCCCCTCTGTGGCGAGGAGTGGGGAAGGTGGCGAGAGAGGAAGCGGCGCCTGAGGGGCAGCATCAGCCATGGTGCTGGCCGCTGCTGTGAGGGGCAGCGAGCCCCCACACCATTACTGTAAAGCACCACACCCCTCAGTCTAGCCAGACAATAAACCAGGACAGCCCTGCCCTAAATCAAGGGCAGAGTGGTGCAGAGGTAGGTGCAGCGATGCAGGGTAACGGTGCCCACTGCACCAACCCTCATCCAGCACGCTGCGTGCACAGCCTCAAACGGCATGTTCCTCTACCATGACACCAGCAATTTACAAGGTAACATTGGAATGCTAGTGCTAGCCCACCTTGGATGTCCAAATCTCAGCATGCTGCACCATCCAAAATGCTGACATGTAACCTCTTAGCTGGCGCTGTCAAAACCATACATTCTGGTACCGTTAGAAACCCCTTCTTGCATCCCAGTGAAAGGTCATGATGTTACACCCAGAAGCATCAGTCAGGATGCTTAGCAGGACCAAAAAGTGTCTTCAGGACTCAAGGAGAGAATAGCTGGTAACCAAAGTCACATGATGTATGAGCAAGTGGCTGAGAGTCAGGGCTCCTGTGTGCCCTACCTGTCTTTGCTACTGACTCACTAAGTGACCTTAGATAAGTCACTTGGCCTTTTTGTACTTTGTTTTACCCATATGTAAAATGGGAATAATTATACCATCAAGACTGTTGTACAGTGCACCGTGCATTACTTGTGCATGGTGCTTTAGACAAATAAATGAGAGGTCACTGACTTCAAATCAACCTCTGTAGTGGCTGAGTTAATGAAGTTCTCATTAAAGAAACCTGTTGAGGTTCAGATCACATTGGGTGTGGTAATGTATAGCAAATCTGAGGAACAGATAGAGACGTCACCACTTCCTTTGACCTTCAACACTTCCTTTGACCTTTTAACATACAGACTTTGCTATTGCCTCATTTTAGATGGTGGAACACAAGTAAATCTGTAGCGGCTACAAACACACAGTCCCACTCAGATCCTGTTGTTCTCTTTCACATGCCCAGAATGGTTTGTTCAACAAGGTTGAGGAAGTGAGATCCCTGGAAAAGGAGGCCTTGTATTGCATTCTGCCAAATAGAAAAGTGTCTGGGTGGTTATTGTGTCTGAGTAACACTGAGTAAAATCTATGGCCTTTGACTCACGTGATGTACTTTGCTCTTTGAGAGTAGAGATAAGGACCCTGACCTACAATAATTTGTAATTTATACAATAGGTGTTTCTGTTTCTAACACTATCCTGCACTATACCTACTAGTAGTGGGCATTTGAGCTGAGTACAATGTGTAATAAATATACAATAAAATTGTATGCACACGCAAAAGCTTCTTTAAAAGAACATGAAATTGGTAATAGCAAGCCAGAAAAGATGGTTGAGGATTAAACCTACCATATATAGGCACAGCATAATGCAGCTGTGTAATACTAAAGTATCTATCCACTGGTAGGCCAAATTCTGCCCTCAGAAACCCATGTGGAACCACTGAAGTTGCTTCATGGCAGTATTTGGTGCATGGCAATAAATACATGTAGCCAGGAGTAATTATATATCTTGTTCAGAAGCCTCTGGTATTGGCAGCTGGTGGAGACAAGGTTCTCAACTAGATGGACCATGTCTGTTCTGCAGTGTTCAGAATTACAAGATGGAATTATATAAATATTCTCTTGAAGTGTATTGCACGATTTCACTTGATTTTGGGAGAGAGTGGATGTCTCTCTCTTTCACTGCAAGACTTTTCCATCTGTAAATAATGTGTTATTTCTCAAACCAGTACCATAAACCCTTGACCTAAACCATAAAATCATCACCTGTGTCATTAACCAGTCTACATTTCCACCCAGTTAATCCATTGCTTTTCCCATTGCAGATTGCCTTTGCCAAGAGGTCATATCACCAACTCTTTTTGCGCGATGGTCTCAGCTTTTCCCAAAATTGCCTCTGCTATGTGATAGCATCCCCATACTGTAAATATGAGCAAGGGCCCCGGGTTCTTGATAGATTGGAGTAAGGACCTGCACAAAGGACGTACATTCAAATTCAGATCTCTCACATGAAAGTGGAATATGCTGAGACTAAATTGCTATGAACAGCCCTGTTGTAGGCAATGTTAAAGTTAAATAATTTGGACATTGCACTGTGTTTGCTTTCAGAATGTATTATGGAGGTTTAAACACAAATATTTTAAAAAACAGTTTTAATTTTATATATTGATAGGTACTGCTTTCAGAACATCCTACCGTTCTGTAACCCAATCTCCCTTTGCATTACAGAGCGTGGCCAAACAACTGTTTTCCTAGACTTTCACTGAGTTGGTGAGTTGAATGGGTCTGAGTGGGTTTGTGGGGGAGCTCTTTTGTAGGCATTAACCCAATGTAACTTTTTGTATGTTTGTGTGTTTTCTTAAACACATAAGTGCTTAGCATTTTAGACACTTGCTTTAAATTAAATCTAAATAAATACATGTGTATGTGATAATGTGTGAAAAGCAATGTAGCATATGTTTTTACAAGTTTTAAAACCTGTGATTACAATTTTATTTTACAAAAGTGAATATATTTTTAGTTAGACTAATTCAGAAAAGAGCCTGAACATGTCAAATCTCTTGTACAATGCAATTTACAGGTGCAGCACCTGATTGATGAAGCATTGTGGTTTCCTGGGAATTTACTGTTACACAACTGAATCATTTTTGTATTGTTTCCTTATCTAGCTAGTAACAGTTACCAAGCAACTTACAAACATACCTTTCCAAGCTGTGTTGAATGGTTTCTTCCACCACAAAACTTTAAAAGTGCTTTCTTCCCAAGTTTGTTCTGGCCAACATCTCTCTGTGCCTCTGTGGGGTCTTGTATACACATGCAACACCCACTGTACTCAAGTTTTAGGGCTTGTATATATGGGGAAAATTACCAGCATACCTGTGCAGGTGTAAGTATACTGGCATTGCTATGCTGATAAAACTCCTCGTACGGGCATTCTTATCTCATTGAAGACAATGGGAGTTTTTTCAAATGATTCAATTGAGAATTTAATTTGATCTTCAACAAGCATTGCCTCTGAGAGTAAGGGCCTGTCTACTCAGGGAAAATTACCAGCATAGTTATACAGGTAAAACTTCCCCTGTGGACACACTTATCCCAGAATAAGAGTGCTTTTTTTCTGATTTAACTTAGGGCACTTTCAAAGCGGTGATGTTTGTTGAAGATCAGATTCTCTTCCTAGTTGAATCACTTGACAAAACTCTGGTTGACTTCAGTGGGTGAAGAAAAGAACTGGCACTATATATAATAAAATCCACACAACTGGTGACCTGATAAGTGGCATGACTGCCCTAGTAGGGAATATAGTAGGGAGCAAATTCAGTGATTCCAAACCAGAGATCTGATGGGGTGACAGCTCATGACCACAGGCCAATTAAATGACAATGTCAAATGTGAGATAATAGCAAATATTGTGTGGGATAGAGGATAATGTGTTAAAAGGGGAATGCAGTTTGTAATGAGGGACGGTTAGGCAGTATAAGTGCTGGGACATTATTCTCATATGCTTCAGTCCTGTACATTTCATACCTCAGCCCAGAAAGAGTACAGATACCTATCAAATCTGAAAGCAAATATTCCAGCTATACTCACCGAGACTGTTACAAACTTAATCATTTCAGACCTTGAAAATTTAATTAATAGCCATTGTGTTTAATTGCTTTTGGTGCCTCAGCTTTGTTTTCTTTGTGATTATCTGCTGAATGTGTAGAATACTTTATAGATTTTTTTTTAATATTTCTATTGTGATGACAAAGCCCAGCAGTGACACTTGCTGGCTAGGAATTAGATATCTGATTTTCAGTAGGTCTCCCAGCTGTACTGAGCAGATAGTAAGAGAGAAGATGTTGCAGTTTATTAAGCTTATCTTTTTCCTTAATAAGGATAAGAGGCAGAGACACATTCCTAATAGGATTACAGAGCAAGGCTGAAAACTTATTGGAAATCACTGTTTCACTAGCTGTCCAATCCTATACTTACACAGGCAAAACTCTTGTTGAAATCAATCGGAGGTTTGCGTGGCTGGAAAGTAGCCCAGCAGAAGTTAGAGTAAGGAATGTGTCTCTATAGCAGGGTTGGCAACCTTTCAGAAGTGGTGTGTCGAGTCTGTATTTCTTCACTCTAATTTAAGGTTTTGCATGCCAGTCATATATTTAACGTTTTTAGAAGGTCTCTTTCTATAAGTCTATAATATATAACTAAAGTATTTTGTATGTAAAGTAAATAAGGTTTTTAAAAATGTTTAAGAAGCTTCATTTAAAATTAAATTAAAATGCAGAGCCCCCCAGACCGGAGGCCAGGACCTGGGCAGTATGAGTGCCACTGAAAATCAGCTTGTTTGCTGCCTTTGGCACACGTGCCATAGGTTGCCTACCCCTGCTCTGTAGTCAGGGAAAATGGATTTTTATACTGTATAAGTCAAGTATGAGCATGGAAAGAAAGCAGAGATCCTATTTCTTTATTTTCCATGGCATTTTTTCCAAATTAACAAATTTCACAACTGATGGCAAATGCACTTTAATGCTGGAATATAAAAAAAGTCCAAAATAGAATAGGTCTCTCTTCTTATTGTTTATACTTTCTTGCTTTTTCTGATGAGTGTTGCTGAACCCACAGTCAGTGTCTGTAAAATACAGAAATATATTACTTGTTTTCCATTTAGACTGTAGGGGGAGCTGTATATAGCTAACAGCTTTGAAATTGTTGTTATATGTTTGTAATTCATCTCCTATCATCTGAAAATACAGTTACAGCAACTGCATATGGACATGCTGAATACATTCATACTGAAACAATGGTGTTCCTGTTAGGGAATCAGTTCTGAACACTGAAAATCTAAATAGTCAAATGTTATCTTCATGTGCACTGTTGGAGTAACCTCAGTCACAAATATGTTCCCTGTACTAGAAACCCACTGCCCCAGATAAGTACTATTGATTTGGTTCTTTGCAGATTTATTGTAAAGAAAGTAGGCTGGGATTTTAAAAGGAAACTGGGCATTTAAAATCCCTAGGCACTTCTGAAAACCTTAGCTGTAATTCTTATAACAGTGATCCCACCAACTGGAATACATCTTAAAAGCCTGGCAAGTGGAAGTTTAATTCCCTGGGAGAAGGGTTCTGTGGCAGTAGGGAACAGTTCAGGACACATTAGAAGTGCCTAGGATTTGTAAATGAAACAGGTGAAACTGTAAATTAACATGGCTTGATTCAGTTTTCATTCTCTGCTCAAGAGCATCCCAGCGGTACAACCCTGTGAAAAATCTTGCAAAGAGCCTGCCCACATGATGGTCAAAAGCTAACACTAAACCCGAGTGCTTAAAATGGAATGATAACGGAAATGAATTTGTCTCAATGTATCCTGGGAAGGGATAAACAGCAACTTTCAGTGACAGAAATGCACAGAGTGAAACTGACAGCCACAGGCTTTGTCCATGTGTAGGAGATTCAATTAAGTCAATAAGCAACAATCCATCACCCTGGCTGTACTAAATGGTGACTAGTGTCATTTCTTGCTGGTTGCAATCACCATTGGATTATAAAGTTACATATTCTTTCATTAATGTAGTGATATAATCCATGCTAACAGTAGTAATTCCTGTGCTCAACACCAGGACTTTTTAAAGTGAAGGTGTCAGTTTATAAACTGACAGGCATAGGAAACGTTTCCCCATTATTTTTTTTTATTGCACCTTTATTTACCAATCACTTACCTCCACCATTTCATTTCCTTTAATTTCCTGTTCATGGGAGAATGTTTCTGATTTGCACACAAGCTTCCCACCTATCATGTTAACTGTGCACTGTGAACACAGATTTTTAAAACATAAGTATTTATAGTAGCCCAGCAAGTACATTTCTGGCAGACAATTTAGGTCCAAAAGGTAGAAACTGGGAAATTCAGTTAGAATGGTAGTTAGATACACAGATAAGAATGTAAGTGCAGATACCCATATTCATTAATCTCATGCTAACTTCAGATTGACAGGAGTAATGAGCATCTTGTTTAGCATTCAATGAAAACTTCTCTAACTGTTGAAACAATACCAATACGTGTATAAATGCTACTTCTTGGTGTGTGGCAAATACAGATATATTAGAAAGACTTTATAGGTATTGGTATTATACGTAAAGTTAACTGGCAGTTGAAATATGCCAAATCGGAGTAAAATTTGTCCTATGAAATGAAGGACTATACAATGGGTTTTGCTACACTGGATCCAACTGTTGGTCCATGTAGGATGTTATCCTGGCAGTGGTGGCTGGGGATCTCAAACTTTTTATTTTTAAATAAATAGTGTGGACCACATCTTAACAAAAAGATTGTCTCAAACTGCCTTTATATCTATCCATAAACATATGACCCAACTCCCCTGCCACAACTGGTAGCTATAGCAATACCCTACACGAAAAAATAGTAAGAACATATTCAGTGTGTCTTATCTTTTTAATGTGCTTTATCAGCTAGAAACTACATGGAGAGCTAGCACCATGGGAACAGTCAGTGCTATTCAGACCACCAGGTGTGCTCCACACACAACTATTTGGGAATCACTGTTTCAGGGGAAAGTGAAAAACTCCCTAATGCATATAGGGCCAATTATTCATGTACATGGGGAATAAAATTCCTCCCTGATCCCTGGGTTGATCAACTTATGCACCGAAGCAGCAGATTTGATTACCTTAAGAAATGTTACCTTATACTTGAGCATTTTAATGAGCTGTTGTGTGACAAGAGCTGAATTAGTACAAAGCATTCATTTTTTCTTAGAGGTTAATGGGGGTTTCTTCAAACTGTGCTTTGTAGCAACCATTTCTCCAGCTGAAAGGCTCTGGAAGCAGCTCCTTCTGAAGCTAGAGGAATTTGCTCCTCTACAGTTGTTTAATGTGTTGCCTCCACAACTTTCTTGGGACCTCGTAACATGAGAGTTTGAGACACAAACTTAGATTCCCTGTGTCACTAATCACAAAGCCAGCTAGACAAACAGTCTTTCTGGCTCCTTCACTTATGTAACCTGCATGCTCATGTTAAAGCTTTTAAGTTTTACTTTGTTTCTATTGATGAGTAAGAAATTAAGATCCTATCAGAAGCAATTGAAGTTTCCTAATGGGAAAGAAATTCCACTTGCAAAATGACACTGAAATACTAGTCAGGGAGCAGTTGTTCTAGAAATATATTACCTTTATTTTTTTGCCATCCATAGTAGTGATGTCAGCCTCTTTCCCCAGAGTAAATGAATTTGTTAGAGACTGCTTAGGTGTTTTTGATGTCACAACAAAGTTGTTTCCATTTTGTTGTATTTCAATAACAGGCTTAATGTCTTTGGCAACTTTGATGAGGTCATCTGCCAATGCTGCAGAAAAGGGAAAAGTGGAATTTTAACTTCTCTATTATGCAGAGCGAAGTATGGGGTTTGTATGTTATGCAAATAAAATACTTTGATTCAATGAAGTGACAAGGTTGACACAAATCGACAACAGAAAAGGAAGTCAAAGTTAGATTACCCAGTTCTCTATGGACATACAATTTCATTGATGGGACACTTGGTTTTAGATTCCTTTTGTTATAATCTTGGAGATACAATAAATTAATTTCTCTTTTTAAATTGTGTGCATGCTTTACCACTGGTGAAAGGCTGACCACCTTTTGTATGTTATTTTCTATACTATATAGTTTTTTTCTTATATCACTGTAATGTCTGAGCACCTTTAGTACTGCACTAAGTGACATGAGTAGCGTTACATAAGGTTCATTTTCTTTCTCATCCTCCCCCAGGACACACTGAAGTCCCCTGCGTAGCCACAGGGCAGCAACAGTGCAAGTGTCCCCAGGCTCTCTCATCAATAGGCTTCAATGCTGACCTGAAAGGATCAGCTTTGGGGCTGAGGGCATAGTTCAGGCAACATGCTCTTTGAGAAGGGATTTTCACTGAGTGAGGCATTCTGCTCTATTTAATTTGATTGTTTTGCTGCAACTGACAAAGCAAACTATGCTGGTGTTTTTTAGTAACCTGGACACCTCTGAGAGGTAGCTAGAGACCATTAAACTCATTTCATGTAGGCTAACAGCCAGCCATTAGGTAATCAGTGATTACGGTCAGAGGCTCTATGTGAACTGGTAACAGAGCTGAGAGGCTCTATATCCCTTTACCAATGCCCTACTAGTTAACCTTATAAACTGAAACTAGTCAACTGATAGGAAAGGTATTTCAGTAGAAGCCTTTCATGAGAAGACCAGTCTTGTGGTTAAGGCTGAGTCGGTCTGGGTTTTATCCCTGGCTTTTCCCACAGATTTGTGAGAGACTTTTGGGCAAGTATCTTCACTTCACATCATATATAAAATGGGAATAGTAACACTTACCTACCTCATGGAACGTGGTTTTGTGAAAAACTCTTTCAATATTCCCTGATGAAAGGTTCCTTAAATGCAAAGTGTTGTTATATTTCACAAACCCTGCAATTTATAGGGTGGGGGGGAGAAAGACACTTACCAAGGGCTTTCAGAAATTCTTCATAGTTCTCTTGAGAATAGACCTGCCACGTTCCATTGAATGCCATTATGGATGGTGCAGTACAGTATGGCAGTGATGCCAGAAAGAGAATGGAGCAGCCGTCTACTGAATTAAATGCTATTTATACAGAAAGAAATGTGCCCTGTCTCATGAGATGGTCTGCTAATTATTAACAATACAGTATCAATTATTAGTCATCTGTTTATTCTCAATAGAAATAACCTCTAGTTCATTGTCATCTGTGGCTGTCTCTTTACCTTGACTGTCTCTTTCCTAGCAAGGTTATTTCTTCCAAAATAGATTAAACTAAAGTATAAAATGCAGAATAGGAGTAGCAACTTGGGGAGCTAATGTGAAATAGCTATTCCAGGCTATTTCCCTGTGTAGGCAAGCCCTTGTCTTATTGAAAGCCAATGGTACTTAGGTTCCTAAATGCATAAGGGTTTGTGTACTTATAAAATTTGTATCACTTTAAATATACGGGTATAGTTAAAGCAATACAACCTCTCTAGTGTGGATGCAATTATACCAATATAAATTTGCTTATACTGGTATAGCTTATTCCATAAAGGAAGGGGAATAAGCTATACTGGTGTAAGGCACCTTTGTACAGCTATAACCATGTTCACATTAGGAGTTATACTAAAAAGAATCACACCCCAAACTGATACAGTTATACTAGTACATAAACTGTGTAGACCGTACCTAAGTCATTAGTTAAAATTATACTTAGGCTTGTAAGTCACTGAAGCACTTTTCAAAATTTTACCCATTTTCTAAATAAAAGTGTTCAGTTATATAAAACTTTAGAGAAATAGTCACTGGGTGTGAAATTATATTTCTTATATATTTTGTAATAAATCCATGGCCAGTGAAGAGCTTCATGGCTCACTATGCTGCATGTGGGTACTTGGAACTTCACCGAGACAGTGATGATTGAACACAAATCAGTCTCTTCCAAAAGAACTGGGCCTACCATGTGAGAAAAAGAAGAGTCTCCTTTAGTGATGATCAGTACAGGGCCTATGACCCACAGCTCATCAGTTCCGATTCCATCTAGTAGATATCAGTGGGGCACATAGGCACTAATCAGTTTGTTACAATATTTAAATATATTTAGTGATAGTCCCATATGTACAGATTTAAAGGGGAAACAAAACATGGAACTGTTGTCTGGGGATTGAAGTGGAAAAATAAATGGGAGTACTTAATTCTTGATTGTTACTCTCCACATTCATAACCTCAGAATTCCCCAGTCATTGTAATACTCATCCCTCCTTGATCAAGCCTGACTGCTGGCTTCGGAAGGCATTAGGTAAAACTGTATGTGGTTTGCAATATAATTGCTTAATTCAAATAGTGTTTGTGCCCTAGAGGTGACTGACCTGTCTAAGGCAACATTTCTAGTACTGTACTACAGACTAGGTAGTTTTTAGCTGAATGGGAAAACAATGATGAATTTTTCTTACAAATTTACTTTACATTGTTGTCCAGTTTTAATTTTTAGAGAAGCCCAAACTGAGATCAGAGATCCAAATACACCCCAAACTTTGGGACAGTTCAAGTCTCTCTCTAATTCATCACAGTTTTAATCAGTGAGCATGTCACAGGATTAAGAGTTAGGAGATCTGAGTTCTAGTGCTGGCTAATAAACCTCCACTTGGTTTTAAGAGCACACTGCCCTAAATTATATTGTCTTTAATCATTTGAATGTTTTAAAATTAGTTTTAGAGATCCTATTTATGATTTTAAAACATTATATATTTGTTAATAAGGAATTTTAAAACATTTGAAAAGGATTTGCTTTAGCTGAGCAAGCCATTGATCCAACAGTGTGTTATCCTGTCCCCAGCTCTAACCAATACTTGATGCTTCACAGGAAGGGGGAATATACAGACTGCACCTTGCCAACAATGCAATGCTGCTCATCAGGCAGCTCATCTGTTTCAATTTCTGTGAGGAGTTCATGCGCAAGCACCAGACTCAAACTTTGGAAAAGTTCACTGACTCAAAGATTTCATTAAATTTTTCAGTGACCTGTCCTCATGGTCCTCAAGCAGCCAGACCTTGGGAAGCTAAACATTAAACCAGGGGTCGGCAACCTTTCAGAAGTGGTCTGCTAAGTCTTCATTTATTCACTCTAATTTAAGGTTTCACATGCCAGTAATACATTTTAACATTTTTAGACAGCTTCTTTCTCTAAGTCTATAATATATAACTAAACTATTGTTGTATGTAAAGTAAATACATTTTTAAAAATGTTTAAGGAGCTTCTTTTAAAATTAAATTAAAATGCGGAGCCTCCTTGACTGATGGTCAGGACCTGGGCAGTGTGAGTGCCGCTGAAATTCAGCTTGCATGCCACCTTCAGCACACATGCCATAGGTTGCCTACCCCTGCATTAAACTAAAGTGCACAACAGTGGTTAGCCTCTGTTGCACTCACAATTAGGCTGTATAAAGGGATTTCTCTCTGTGTGTATATATGTATCTATTAGGGACAGAATTCACATGTACATCAATCCATAGTGTGACAAAGCTCCAACCTTGTCTCAGTGGGTCCCGCACTTCCTGGTGGATTACACTAGCCTCAGAGGCTCACTGTGACCCTCCACATAGCTCTTCTCTCTCTAGACGCAAGGGTCGCAGCCTACTGAGCCATTTTCATCATAAGCCAGCAAGAGAGGTGAGGAGAAGTTATCCTCCCTCACCCAGTCTCTGTGATTAGTCAGGGAGGGGAGAGGGGAGCCCAGGCCCACCCTCTACTCCAGGCTCCAGCCCAGGGACCCTTACAGTAGCAGCTCCTGGTAGCTGACTTTTTGGAAACAGAACAAGTATGATTTCCTGGGCCACTTCCCCACAGTGGCCCCCACTTCCTCAATATCTACATCACCCTTACCTCAGGGCCTCCTTTCTTGTGCCTGATAAGGTTTGTACTGCTCCATTTCTCCAGCAGTGTGGCTCCTTTCTACAGCTCCTGGCACACTCACCACCTGAGTGAGTGGGAGCCTTTTAACTAGTTTCAGCCAGTCCCCGGTTGGCTTCAGGTGTACTGCTTTCTGAAAGGATCTTAATTGGCCCAGGTGTCTTGATTAACCTGGAGCAACTGCCATTTGGTTACCATGATAACAGGGATTTGTTTAGTCTGGTGCTAACATACCTGTTTCTCACTATTTTCCTACAGCCATCTGGCCTTGCCCCATCACATATCTCCCCCTGCACCCCGGCTCAATACCATAGAGTTGGGCAACTTGGGACACCAGGCAGTGTGCTCATGACAGACCATCAGTGTTGCCGTGGTGGCATCCAGCCCTGTGCCGTATGCAGAACTGGAACGGTTGGAGGGATAAGAACCATCTGGTGACCCTTGCATTCTTTTCCTTATTCCACTGCATCCACTGGAGGAGTGCATGGTCCGTCACAAGAGTAAATCGCTGGTCTAAGAGGTAATAACGCAGTGTCTCTCCCTGGCTCATTTGACAGCAAGGCATTCTCTCTCCATTACTGCATATTTCTGTCCTCTTGGGAGCAGCTTTCTGTTTAAGCAGAGGATCAGGCGTTCCTCTTCTCCCACCATTTGTGACAGAACCGCCCCCAATCTCACCTCGGAAGCATCTGTTTGTAGAATAAATTCCTTGTTAAAGTCCGAGGCTATGAGTACAGGGTCATTACAAAGGGCTGTCCGAAGGTCTGTGAACGCCCCTCTACTGTGCTGGTCCACTTCACCATGTCTGGACCTCGGGCCTTTACCAGGTCCATTAGGGGACTTGCCCTAATGGCAAAATGGAGAATAAAACGTCTGTAATAGTCTACCATGCCTAGGAATGCGTGGATCTGCTTCTTTCGGGTTGGCCAGGGCCAGTTTTGAATTGCCTCTAGCTTATTCGTTTGGGGCTTCACTATGCCCCTTCCTACAATATATCCCAGGTACCTAGCCTCTGCTAGCCCTATAGTGCATTTAGCAGGATTAACGGTGAGGCCAGCCCGTTTGAAGGTACGCAGTACTGCCTCAACTTTCTCCAAGTGGTGTATGGATTATGACATCATCTAGGTATACGTAATCCTCTAAGGAGAGAGGCTCTGAGCCCAAATACTATGTCATGTTATCATAGTTATTAATTATGTTTATTATAGCAGTGCCTAGGGACTTGGCACTGTACAAACACCTTTGTAGAAGATGTGTTCTGTTTAAACTAATCTAATTAGTCATATAGGGAAGTTAACTCCAGTTCAGAAAAGTTTATATTTCTTGCTCTCTCTCTTTCCCCCTCACAAAAACAAATCTGTTTCCAAACAGTCTTTTCCATGGACACTTTTAAGTATGATTCACTCCTGTATTGTTGTCAAGTTTTACATTTTTTATTTAGCACACACCTTTTAAACACTGCATAGAATACAAGATCAACTACAGTATGACAGGCAAACACTGTTCTTGATCAATAGTAACAGATAAAACAGTGGCATGGAAACCCTCTTCTGAAAGTGTGGGTAGTTTATGTCAAACATTTTAAAAATGAACTTTTCCATTTTTGCCTTGATCTTTATTTAAAACAGCATTAAAAGTAATGTTACAAGGATTATTTCATTCCTCTAGATTTCTGTTGTCATCCTCTACAAAAATCATCTGTGTTCTCAGAAAAAGCCAGCTGTGCTACTGATTCTTTGGAGTGTTATGTCAAAAAGCATGTGACACAGAATTTTTCAGTTAATTTTTATGGGAGCTGAATTCTAAAAACTGAAGAAGGAAGTGAGTTCTGTACGACTGAGGATTCCTCTGCACAGAAACTAAGTTTGGGGATTGGTGTGTGTGAGAATGTTCAGAATAATTTTGCAGTTGCATAGACATGTCACTTCATGTGACATGAGAGGTAATTTGTTATTACACATCCTCTGATCTCATTCATATGAAGAGGCAATTACACCATGTGGGATAGGGGGCTTTATTGTATCTCATAAAGGAATATGCTAAAACACATGAGCTAATATTGTTATGTAATTCACAGTCATTTATCCAGGTGAAAAGGGAAAAAAAATTCCTATGATTTTTTTTCAACCTTCAGCCTTTTGAAGAAAGAACCAAATGCAGCCTCACTGCTCATACCTGGGCTTTAAAATCCTGGGCTGGAATAAAAAACTTCCCTACCTTTCTGGTGCAGAAAAGTGTAAATTGCATCCTGTGCCAGCCTAGCTCATACAGCATGTTCACTTCAAAGGAAAGAGTTATGTTAATGCATGGTGAATTCCCCTCTGTGTGACCTCTGCCCATGGAAACTGTTGAGAGATTGCATTGAATAGCCCAGGGGTCGGCAACCTTTCAGAAGTGGTGTGCCAAGACTTCATTTATTCACTCTAATTTAAGGTTTCGCGTGCCGGTAATACATTTTAATGTTTTTTAGAAGGTCTCTCTCTATAAATCTATATATTATATAACTAAACTAGTGTTGTATTGTAAAATAACAGGTTTTTCAAAATGTTTAAGAAGCTTCATTTAAAATGAAATTAAAATGTTGATCTTACGCTGCCGGCCCGCTCAGCCCGCTGCTGGTCTTGGGTTCTGTTCACCTAGGCCGGCAGCGGGCTGAGCAGGGCCTGTGGCCGGGACCCCGGCTGGCAAGGGTCCATCAGCCAGAACCCCAGACCAGCAGTGGGCTGTGCGGGGCTGGTGGCCAGGACCCAGAGGGCTGGGGGCAGAGGGCTGGAGTCAGGGCAGAGGGGGCGCTGGGTATGGGTGGGGGTGCCAGAGTCAGGGCTAGGGTTGCGGGTGGATGAAGGAGTCAAGCAGAGGGCTGGGTATGTATGAGGGAGGTACAGGGCTCGGGCCTGTGGGGGTGCAGGGCTCAGGGCAGAGGGCGTGGTATGTGTGTGGAGGGGGTCGGGGATCAAGGCTCAGGGGAGAGTGCTGGGTGACTGCCCCCCTAAAACTCTCAACCCCGCTGCTCCTTGTCCCCTGACTACCCCCTCCTGGGACCCCTGCCCCCAACTGCCCCCCAGGACCCCACCCCCTATCTAAGCCTCCCTGTTCCTTGTCCCCAGACTGGACTCTATCTCCTACCTGTCCCCTGACTGCCCCGATCCTCATCCACACTCCCGTCTCCAGCCAGACCCCTGGGACTCCCATGCCTATCCAACCACTCCCTGCCCCCTGACAGGACGCCCAGAACTCCCGACCCATCCAACTCCCCCTTTCCCTGCCTGCCCCAACCCCTTTCCACACCCCTTCCTCGTGACAGAACCCCCAGAACTCCCAACTCATACAACCCCCCCAGCTCCTTATCCCCTGACCATCCCCTACAGAGACCCTCCACCCTCCTTGCTCCCGGTCCCCTGACTGCCCTGACCCCTATTCACCCCCTGCCTCCTCACAAACCCCGGGACTCCCACGCCCCATCCAACCCCACCCCGCCCCTAACCACCCCCCCCGGGATCCCAACCCACCCTGCTCCCTATCCCCTAACTGCCCCCACCCCTTATCCAACCCCCGCAGCCCTGGGCCCCTTACCATGAGGCTCCACACAGAGCTAGATATGCTGCTCTGCGGGAGCACACAGCCCTGCCCCTCCGGTTGAGCGGGGAGCGCGTCTGCCTCCCTGCGGAGCCAAATGCTGCGCTCGGGAGTGCGCAGCCCCAACCCCCAGAGCGCTGCGTGCGGGGGTAGGGCTCCAGGGGAGGGGAGAAGGTGGGAGAGGGGCCGGCAGCTCGCTGCGCTCGGCCCCGCATTCTGGCCCGGGAGCTCGGACCCCGCGGCTTGCCGTGCCGGGAGAGTGGGGCCATTTGCCCACCCTGTGTGCACGGCTATGCTTCTGCTCCCTGCCCCTGCAGGGGAAGCGGAGGGCAGAGGAGAGCGCGCCGGGCTGGGCAGGATTTTTAGTGGCATACTGGAGTCCTGGCAAGGCTCCAGCGTGCCATTAAAAATTGGCTCGTGTACCGTCTTTGGCACACATGCCATAGGTTGCTGACCCCTGGAATAGCCCATTTCTCTGTTGTCCTGACCATGCCCCCCCTCCAACAAGCACTGCCCAGTTTTGCACTAGTGAAGAGGAAATAGCAATAAGTTTCCACACCATAAGCTCTCCTCTGGAAATATTCCTGCCACTGGAACTCTGTCTCTGGGTTTACATTACTCTAATCTGGGCTGAATCTGGCCCAGTCACTGATCAAAACAGTTGTGACCACTTAAACGTGTTCAGATATAGCATTATTTGACAGTTTACAATATGTCACAGTGAAATAACAGCTGTGGAGTTTAAATGTGTTTAAAATCCCACTACATTGTAGCACACACAGCAATTGCACACATGCTCCTCTGCAAAGCCAAGAGAGGCTTAAAACCACTGCCTTACTTTTCTCCCACATGGCTTAGCTGTGTAAACATAAGTGCATCAAGGCCCTGTTTCAGCGAGGTATTTAGGAACATGCCTAACTTTCAGCACACCAGCGGTCCCACTGACATCTAGTTATGCATGTACTTTGAGTACTGTGCTGAATTGGGCCCAAGCAGGGTTACATTTTAATAACAATGCACACATCAACATTCTTCTGCTACAGGATATTCAATAACACTCAGCGGCTTAATACAAAATGATAAGCTTGTATACATGAACCCCTACTGTATCTGATAAATAGTGCTGTTAGCTGAAAAGTGGTACACTATATGAAGCAGTTGTCTAATTATGTAGGGTTAGAGTGGGATTTTGAAGGTTTTCTCCAGATTTCTATAGATGCCTTTAAGAGGGGTATACTGTGATTTCTTATACTGTAAATCACTGTGGAAACCTTTATTTTATACATAGATAATAAAAAGAGAGATGCTAATCTGAATTTTAAGGCTGGGATTATCAAAGGAACCAAGTGTCTAAATCCTTTTGACATTCAATGGGTGTTTGGTGCCTAATGCCTTTAAGCCTCTTTGGAAATCCCAACCTGGGTTTCTGAGTGTGTTGGAAATCATTTTTCCCGTAGCTCAATCGGTTCTTCTCCATGCTTGTACACACTGATAGTAACCTGCCCCGTTTCAGAGCCATATTTGTTCTTGACATAGATGCTGTATTTTCCTGTATCGTCACTGCAGACTTTCTCAATGGTAATTGTGACAACTATCCCCTTCACATCCATTTTGTAACGATCTTTAAAAACTACTACCTTCTCGTTCTTGAACCAAGTGATTTCTGGGTAAGGATCACCAGATATGCAGCATGTCAAACACAGGGTCTGTTTAAAAAATATAGTAAATACAGCGTTACAGTGGCAATTCACAGCCAGTGGCTTAAAGTATAATTTGACAAAGAAGAAAAGATAAAAATGGATCTCCAAAAATGCCCACAAGTTTCACTGATCCAGGAACTGGTAAGTTCTTATCAGTGCAGACACCCTGGCCTCAGGCAAGCTACTTTCCCACTTTTCTGTCTCAGTTTCCTCATCTGTATAACGGGGATCACACTGCTTATTCACCTACCCCAGAGAGGGACTTGAGAGGATTAACTGATTAACATTTGTTAAGTGCTTTGAAGATGGAAAGCACCATATAAATGCTATGGATTACTATTGTCTGCAGTATTTTTGTAGCCGTGTCGATCCCAAGAGATGAGATTATCTCTCATGTATTATTATTCTTACTAATTATTTGTATTACCTAGGAGACCTAGTCATTGACCAGAACCCCATTGCGGTACAAATACAGAACAAAAAGATGGTTCCTGCCCCCAAAGAGCTTTAGGTATAAGACAAGAAACAACAGATGGATACAGATGGGAAGTAAAGAGGAAACTGTGAGATGATACTGGTCAGCATGAGAGGCAGTGGTTTGAGAATACAAGTCTATGGGCCTGATTCTGATCCCAGCAATTTTTTTTTAACCTAAAACAGATACTGTACTTCTCTTATTCAGGGCATAGGACAGCATGATCTTACAATACCATTTTGCTTGCCAGGAAATGGAAGGCTACATTTTTTAAGCGCACAAATCTTTAGCCACATAGGAAATTGAATCCATGCAGCTGAAATCAATGCTACTCCGTTTGGGGCCATTAACAATGGAAGAATGTTTAACTGCTTTGAAAATGTTTAGGATCATTAATGTGGCCATAAAATTAAAGGCTGTTTTAGTTTCTAGGCTATGAAGAAGTTATTCATTATGATACAGGACAGGAGTCCCTCAATAGTAGGATCTAGTTGAGTTGAGAAGTATATCAGAGGTGGCAAAACTAGGTTCTTGAGGGGGCTGGCAAGATTTATATTATTAGTAAACAAATCTACCAAAGCAAAACCTAAATGAGGTTGTTTAAATTACAAATTATCATGGCTATTCAGACTGTTAAGCTGGGCAGGTTCATCTTCTTTTGGATAGGTGTAGGGGGTCTTACACACCAGAATAATGTGAATGGAGAGAATGACTGCTCCACATTTTTATTTATTTAGTGCATGCCAGTAGTGTGTCTGACACTGTACAAACACATCAACTGCAACCTGTATACAGCTCCTGCAGGGGTTTAGGTTTCCCTGCAGGGAGGCATCTGTGTTTAGAAGTCACGGCATCACAATGAGATAGAATTACTTTCTCCAGCCTGCAGCTTTAAACAAAGGGTGGTTATGGTTCAAATTTAATTACTCTTCCTTCCATTGTCACAGCTGCAGTTATATGAAGTACAGGTGGCTTATATTAATCGCTTTCAAAACCTGGGTTATACATGTCTAAACAGAAGTGAGGCATTTTAAGTGACCTCAGAAGCAGCTAGGATTTTTGATGGGGCCGGCCAGTTGGTGAGATTTAGACATTATGGGCTTCTTTCTTCTGCCACTTTCCCCAGGGTAAATCAGGAATAACTCCACTGAAGTAAATGGGACTAATTCTCATTTGTGCTAAGGCCCCTTTATACCACTCTGGCAGTGTAAAGGGATCTTAAAGTGGGCATACATTACATTTATAGTCATTTTAAAGCCTCTTTACTCAGCCACAGTGTCCTCAGAGTATAGGAGAATCCAGCCCAATAGATTATAAAACTAGTATGACAGAAGGATCAAGACCCATATATAAAGTTGTTAACCTAAAGCAGGGGTTGGGAAGAGAGACTAGGGGCATGTGAAACTGCTAAAATAGACTGTTTTCAGCACCTGAAAACTAGGATGTGGTGTCTAAGAAGAGCAGTTGAGTAAGGATAGAGCTGTTCGTGTAACTTTTTCTATGGTTAGCATTAAAACTATTCTTGCACTTCACAAGTGCACAAAAATGGAACCTGGATGCCTTGCTAGATTTGTGGATTTCAAAGGGAACTCCTGCCTCACCCTCAACAATTTTCTCCTACAGAGAAGGTGTGTGTGTCTGGAAGGACCACCCACCATCATATTGCTCACTGATGTTAGCAACGGGTATCACACCAGGCCTCTGACAACTGCAACGGCCATCCCCTATATGGGGACACAAGGTAGAGGAAAGCTGCTTATATGCTCTTCCTGCCAGCCATCCTTGCGCATCTGTGCAACCTGGCCATGATAGGTATACAGTTACTTAGTATTACCTTATCCTCCATGATGGTGGCAACATCTGGCAGACCTTGAACAACTCTGGCACGATCTGAGAAGGAACAAATGTGACTGTTCAGCTTTACATACCAATATGGCTCTTTGATAATATAATAATAGGAGATATACCAATCTCCTAGAACTGGAAGGGACCTTGAAAGGTCACTGAGTCCAGCCCCCTGCCTTCACTAGCAGGACTATTTTTTTTTTTTGCCCCAGATCCCTAAGTGGCCCACCTCAAGGACTAAGCTCACAACCCTGGGTTTAGCAGGCTAATGCTCAAGCCACTGAGCTATCCCTCCCCCTTCTGTATGACAGAACCAAGGAGAATGTGCAACATTTGTTTACTTACTCTTTTCTACTATCACTGCTTCTCTGAAAGTAAGAAAAAGAAAATTAAAGAGAAATTTAGTAATTTTTATTTATTAAATTTGTACCCTGGATGTTTTTAATAGGAACCTGTTCCCTAATTTTTATAGAGAACTTCACTTGCAAAGTGAGAGCAAAGATATGCAGTAAGGTGAGATATTGGAACAGGGAAAACGTCTGAAATTTTCAGGGATTCTCTAGGTTTCATCTGGGGGGCATAATGAAGGGGTTTTTGGCCAGTTTCTGGAACTAGAGAGACATGTAGAAAACAATTTTTTAAAATTCTTGATAAACTTCATAGTAGCCAGTGGATAATGCAGCTCCTCTAATGTTTGCTTAAGGCTTGATCTCACAAGTGCTCCACCCATGAAGGATCAGAGGTCCTTTCTGATTCACTAGTCACTATAAGAAACAGCTGATGTTGGAGTTTCAGGTTCATGTCTAGGAAAATGTCTTCTTTAAAAGTGAATTTAGTTTTGAAAACTGTCCTAGAGTGACAGTCTTGAAAGCCGAAGCCGTCTGTGCATCTACAGAAGAGTTACCTCACAGGGACCAGGAAATGCAGGCTTCCTCCTGGGATCCCATCATCATGCCTCAAACCTGATCTGGAAGGGTCACTCCTATATGTGAAAGGGAACACCATTTCCATGCTTCTCAGACTTAGGAGTGGCCATGATCCTGCCATGCCTTTTCTGCTGACCCAACATTTTTTTCCATGGTTCACATTGCCAATCCCTGTGGAGCCATCCCTGCTGTAGCTGCTGGCCCTTATGCCTCTCCTGCACCAGTGCCATGCTCAGCCCCCACCTTCCAGCCTGGCCTGCCCAGGTGTAGTGTCACTCCCCATCCCTGAGAGGGGACATGGCCTGCTGGAAATGGTTGAGGTTGGGCAGGCCCCTTGAGGGAGCCCTGGTGCAGGAGCTGGCCCCACAGCAATGTTGCAGAGAAGCAGTGCTGAGCGATCCACTGCCTACTTAATTTTAGCCCCGTAGCCCCTCCATTGTGATGGAGGGACTGTGGGGCCAAACCTGAGCAGTGCTGCAACTCCTGTGCACCAGGCTGCAATCCCACCCCCTCCTCACAACAGAGGACTGGTGGGACCAAACCTGAGTGGGGAGTGGACAGCCAGTGCTGCTCCTCCTCACCACTGCCAATGATATGTACTGTGTATAATGGGGGTACGGCTGTGGGCACCACTAGTGTACTGTGCCTTTTGCTACAGGGGCTCCAGTCCATCAGGGTCTGCATCCACCAACTCACATCACATCAGGTCCACTGCAGAGCTGTTAGATGGTAGTGAGAGTTAGTGGATAGCAAGCAGAGCTGTCTCTAAATTAGGGTTCTAGCAGAAGAAGATACTGAACTATTACCAACACCCTGAGCCATTCATCCCTCTGTAGGATCCATTTCCTAGATGTTGCAAACAGGCCCTGATCCTGAAATTGGATCCATGCTGGCAAATCCCTGCCCTAAATAGGACCTTAGTGATATCAGTGGGGCTCTGCATTGGCATAAGGGTCTGTGTGTATGGATTTGATTTACAGCAGTGAGGGCAAACAGGATCCTAAAATGCTATTTTCTATTTATTGGACAATATTTATTGGACAATTGACTTATGTTGGTTAAAGTAAAGAAAGATATTATCTAAACGCATATGGACCTTCTCTCCCTTGATACTAATTAATTTTAATTTGCCTTATCTTCCAAAGCTATGGTTTACTTATACCTTGCCCAGACATTCTCCTCCTTGCAAATATGAGCTTTGAATATTTCCTGCATTTAGCAATTTTCGCATTACGAAGGCTCTTTGTAAAGAGAAATCTGCCAGGACTGGTTCTCCATGGTGGGATGTGCAACGTGGAGGTTAAGCCAAGCTGCAGAGTCTCATTTATTAACAAAAATAAACCAGGTGGTTCAGCTTTAAACGTAAACATTTAGTTCTGTTTCAAATGTGAAAGTATTTGAGAAGAAACTCACTTTAGCCTTAGGTATTCAGCCATTGCTTCTTCGAAAGCTGCAAGGAATAAAGGAGATTTTAAGAAGAAAGTGCAGTTTGCAGTTTGTTATTTCACAGAGTTAATCTAACGTGTGTGATAATAGGGACATGCAGAGTCACACATTAGAACAGTATTTATAGCTGCCTCAAGAAAACATGTTATCTATTTATGTGCTGCTAAAACATCAAGGCCCTGATGCTCCCTTCCCACAGAGAAGTGCCAGGGAAGGGCAGGGCCGCTGCTACCACTTAGGCGGACTAGGCGGTTGCCTTGGGCGCCAGGATTTGGGGGCGCCAAAAAGCAGTGCCCTCCAATTTTTTTTTCAAGTGTTTGAGCAGCCACTGCCCTGGGAGGGAGAGGGAGTCTGAGCTGCCACTGGCAGCCCAGGGATTCCCCTTGGTCAGTGCACCGCTGCTGGCAGCCCAGGAGTTCCCCTGGGTCAGTGCGCCGCCACCGGCAGCCCAGGAGTTCCCCTGGGTCAGTGCGCCGCCGCCGGCAGCCCAGGAGTTCCTCTGAATCAGCGTGCTGGCAGCCCAGGGGTTCCCCTGAGTCAGTGGGCCGCCAGCAGCCCGGAGGTTCCACTGCGCAGTCGCTGCTTCGCTTCTCCCACCTCGCGGTGCCAATCAGCTGTTTGGAGCCGCAAGCCTGGGAGAAGAATTAGAGCAGGACAGCATGCTCAGAGAGGACGCGGAGTAGAGGTGAGCTAGGGTGGGGAGGTACCGCAGGGCTCCCCGGACCTAGGGGTGAGGAGCGCCCCAGGGCAGAGGGGAGCTGCTGCAGGGCTGGGGGACGCAAGGTGGAAGTTTCGCCTAGGGGGCGAAACTTCCTTGCACCGGCCCTGGGAAAGGGAAAAGTAATCTTAACAACTCTGAGAGGTCCCAGTGGCAGAGTGAGAGTCACATTCTCTCCTCCAGGAGAGGGGCAGGGATGCTTCCTGAAAACCCCATGGGTCTGTGGGCAAAGCAAATCAATTTTGGGTCATCTCTCAGGACAGCCCTATTCTCTTGGAGCCACCTCTCCCATGGCAGTAATGATCCCTAAGGAGAGTTGGAGTCTTCCTGCCATTAGCTACTCTGCCCATAATATATGGAGATATACCTATCTCCTAGAACTGGAAGGGACCCTGAAAGGTCATTGAGTCCAGCCCCCTGCCTTCACTAGCAGGACTAAGTACTGATTTTGCCTCAAATCTCTAAGTGGCCCCCTCAAGGGCTGAGCTCACAACCCTGGGTTTAGGGGGCCAATGCTCAAACCACTGAGCTATCCCTCCACTCATACTGCACAATACCCTCCTCTGTGTACTTCCCCCTACTCCCCCTCCTAATTCACAGCATACTATCCCCATGGCACTTCACAGAGCTCCCCCTCTGCTGTGCTCCCCATCTCAGCGTGAGGGAGGGGACCCTGACGGCCCAAGTGAGGGGGAAATCTCAGAAAGTAGCAGGTGTTTAGCTCTTCCCTAAGACAGAAATGTTCTGCTCCAGTTCACCTTTTCCAGACAAGTCAGTTGACAGTCTGTGAGAATCTTTCCCATCAAATATTTCCAGGGTATATTTTCCCTTATCCGAATCCGTGGGATTCAGTATGTGTAGCCAGATCTGGTCCATTGTACTTCCACTTTTCAACCTCTCGCCACTTTCTAGTCGCTTCTCCCTAAGGAAACAAATTATATCATTTAAACAACATTGAAGTAAAATTGCACAAGTTCTGAGATTAAACTGACTTTTTAGGATCTATTAGTTAGAACAAGAGACTGGGAGCTAGGACTCTGAGGTTCTATTTCTAATGGCCATAGACTCACTGTGGGCAAGTCTCTTAGGGCTGGATTATGAAAGGTATTTAGGCAACTAAACACGCAGAAAGGCACTTAGTGGGATTTTCAAAAGCCCCTGGGTGCCTAAGCCTAAATACCGTTGAAAATTTGGCCCTTCGCCTCCAAATTTTGCCTGGCTGGAAAATTGGTCTATTCTGCAAGAGTGTTGTGAGGCCAAATTATTTAATGTTGGGGAAGAACTTTGATATGCTCAAATAAAAGTGTATAAATGTGAAGCAGGAGTGTAATTCAGTTCTTCAGAGTGGGGTGAGACGGTCATGCAGAGAAGTATAAAACAGCACAGACGAAGTACTTAAAAAATACATCCTCTAATGTCTGTAGCTGAGCTGTCATTTGATAGTATCATTATCATACCAGTGAAATCGTCACCCAGGAGTACTTGTGCAGCAGAAAATAAATAGAACATTACTGGTAACTGACGAGTTCCCACACGCGATTCAGTGTAAAGAGACAGTTGAACTTCAAACCCCTTATCCCCCCGTCCTGCAGTCCTCATTCAGACGAATCCCCCGTTGTTTTCAAGGAGTGCAGGTTTGGGCACAAGGGCCCCAATCCTCAAAGGTATTTTGGCCCCTAACTCCCATTGATTTCAGTGGATGTTAGGAGCCTACATACTTGGAGGATTTCAGCCAATGCACTTTAATTCCATGGCAGATAATACAGACTGTCAATATGTTATGAGCCTTGCTAGCTTATTTGAAGTACATACTTGTGATACCAGGTTGTTTTCATGTAGTCTGTGTAGTACTTCACCTCACTGTAGATTCTGATGCCTTCTGCAGTTGGCTGGACTTTCAGAGGTTTAGCAGAAAGGGCTAAGAAGAGAATTCAAAGACTGGAATTTCACTGGGTGACCAGCCAGTCATTTAAAGAACCCAATGTTTCACCCAGTTTGAAGAACATGGGCAGCTGAAAGCGACAGCATTCCAGCATATGAAGGCTCTACATCTTCCACCCAGCAGAAATGTGCATACTTCCCTGGAGGCCTGGATCCTATGTATAGGAAGTCCCATAGACACATTAGGGCCTTCTCTCAAATTCACCTTCCATTGTTCTAATATTGGGGCAGCCACCAATGATGGGGGTAAAGTAACATTTTTACCACCATGTCATCTAGGCCTGCTCTGAACAGGATTTGTTCTGGTCTACACATGCTGTTAAAGTGCGTTCAGCACTAGGCCAGCTGCACCCGTTGTCAGCAATGGGCACATTCCCTACTATAGACAGGGCCAGAGAAACTTAGGTCTCAGCTCACTTTGATGTTAGAATGTGACAAATGCAGGTGTCTGGGCAGAAATAATAGATCATAGCAACAGTTAAAGAGATAACATTTCCTGCCCTTCAGGGAGGATCAGGTTTCTAAGGTGAAAGACAAGAGTAAAATATATAACTCCTCTCTCTCCCACTGCAGCAGTCCTGCCTTCAGCTCACTTCTCTTCCCTTTCCTCTCATTTCCAGCTGTTTACTAACTGTTCTCCCCACACATCAATTCCCCAAATCCCCCTAAACCCACAGCAGAGTCTAAATGCCTCCTGTTCCCCATTGGCTACATAAAGGAGTTTTACTTCAGAGAGAAAGGAGTGGCTTCTTGATCTGAACAAAGGACAAGCCCAGCCCTGAGACCAGCTTTCTTCCACCATAGGCTAATCACTTTGTCTCCTTCTGCCTCAGTTTCCCCATCTGTACAATAGGGATAATAGTTACATATCTCTGCTAAGTATTATTTTTACACTATGAAGCAGATGAGAAACGGACTTACCACTAATCCTGCAGAGCTCTTTGAGAATATCTTCAAACCCTACACACACAGGAAGAATCTTCAATCAGCCATAAATACATTCACTAGCAGTTTGCATCTGATTCACCAACAGCCTCTTCATATCATAAAAACCTAGAGTGGATGGTACTTATTTTGGTGTGTTTTCCTATTGGTAACTTTCACTGGATAGAAAGTTTTTGCCATTGACTCATTTATTTCTACATGTTGGACATATCTTTCTTTATTCAGATGCTGTCAGCTTCCTTAACATTCAGTGTACACAGTGATGTATCTCACATGGGATACAAATTCACTTATCAGGGTTAAATGATAGATGCCAAATGACATTGCAAGTTTAAAGCCTGGGAAAAAAAGAGTCTCCTGATTCTTGCTGAGTTTAAATGCTTAGAACAGCTTTGAGTTTCACCCCTTCTGTCCCCGCTGCTCGAGAGTTTTATAGCATGATCATCGTTTGAAAAATGACTGTATGGAAGACACTGGGAGGATTGTCAAAATTTACACCCTCTCTAACTTCCAGAAGAATTCACAGCACTGCAAATTAAAATGGGGTTGAAAGTAAAAGTGTTCTTTTTGCACCTTTCATCACTGGTACTAAAGGTTCTGCAATCAGAACTCAGTTTTGGTGAGGCCGCACAATGGAAAACAGTACCCAGTTTGCTCTTCCCTCACTTTTGGGGATCTGCAGAGTTAACAGGAGTTAAAACTTGTGTATGTCAGACATTAAATGAGATATGACAGAGACACATGCAGGGAGTAGCCATGGGATCTGATCCATTGACTTCAGTGGGCTTTGGATCAGGACCATAGTGAGTAAAAAGGGGCTGTTTGTACCTGGTACATTTTCTGATTCTAATCCCACTTTTAAATACTTCTTAGTCTTGAAATGTACAATATACATATATAAGGTATAACAGCCTTCTGTATCAGAGAAGAGAAAAGAGTAGAAAACTCACAAAGTCCACTAGAGATCTCATAATGTAGACCTGATTACATTGGGAAGCATTTATATATTAAAATGATGAGTACTATAGGAAACACTTAAAATAGGTAGAAAGTGTAATTTTAAAGCCGCATTGAAAGCTTGATCACACATATATAAAAGTGTAACATATTGCCTATTAGTACGAAATCATCCTACCTTCCTTACTGAGATCAAGTTCAGTAATGTCTTCTCCTCGGTCATCAGAAACAACCGCTTTGTATATTCCTTTATCCTCTTTGGTAAGCTGGCAAAATATTTTAAAATGGAAATTTCACAGATCACTAAAGTATGGGACAGTTTTGGGCTAGTGAGATCAGAGCTCTGTTTGTAATGTACTGGTGAATTTCCTCCTGTCATTTGGGTGAATTTGGTGAGTTAACATTATTGACTAGAATGAAAGCAGCCCCTTGCAATCTTCCTCTATACAGCTGTACTGATACACATCAATCTCAACCTGCAGGAGCAATGTGTATTGATGGTCCCAGGTCTCATCTGAGCAGAGATTGCCACTCACACTGATGTATATACTGTTTTTTTATAAGGAAATTGCTGATTTGAAATTAAATTGAAAAACTGAGACCAAGCAGTATTTAAACTAACTCTGCACAGACAAAACTCTAGTTCATTAACTCTACCACAGAACCCCCTTCATTCACGTGTTGATGCTCTGTGGGTCAAGGATTCATTGATTTTTAAGGGTAAAAGGACCATTACATCAGCTAGAGTAAGCTCCTGCAGATCACAGGCCATATAATTTCATCCAGTTACTTCTGTATTGAGCCCAATAATTTGTTTAACCAAAGCCTCTCACAGAAAAGCATCCAGTCTTGATCTGAAGACTTCAACAGAAGGAGAATCCACCACTTTTCTTGGGAGTTTGTTCCAATGGTTAATCATTCTCACTGTTAAAAATATGGGCCTTATTTCTACTTTGAATTTCTCTGGCTTTATCTTCCAGCCTTTGTTTTTGTTTCATGCTTTCTTCTGTATTTGAAGAGTGCTTAGCACACTGTGGTTACTGCCAGAAACAAACAGTAAATGCTAATAATAATAATATCTTACTAATATCTACCCACATTTATTGCATGTTGAATTAATATCATGAATGCCCCCAAGTGCATTATGTTTTTCACCTTTTTAATCCGAAGAGTTCCAGCCCCAGTCTGTGGATCATACAGACCATCCAAACGTGCTTTTTTATCCAAGAACCATTTAAAGTTGGTGTCTTTTTTCATGTTTGTTGCCTGTTCGAAGTAAAGATTTAGCAATCAGAATACTGATCTTTCTGAATGCAAGGATGTCTTTCTAATTATGAGACTTCAGCTGTCCCAAGAGATTCCCTTAGTATTAGGTGACGCTTTCCCCCTTGTTTTCCAGAGCTATTAGGATTTACTTCCAGGATCTTGACTTTTATCAGTAGGCAAATATCAGTTGGTTAGAGCAGTCTCCTTAAAATGCACATCTATATTAACAATAGATGGATGCTACTATACACAGTAACAATTGTATGGTAATACTTACCTTGCACGTCAGCAGAACTTCACAATCCTCAGTAACCTTCCACTGCAAATTCTCTATAAAATGAGGACCTACAAGCAAAAAAAGAAAACAAAAAACCAGTCTTGCTCGTCTTTCCTGCAGGTCTCCGCTTTTAATATTATACCATGCAACGGCTCCATCTAGTGGTAAATTGCAGCACTGTCCTTATATTAACTCTTCCAGTTTTATGGCATTTGTATTTTATATGCAGTAGGCACCATAATGTTAGATGTATAACTAAAAAGTTTCCGAGGGCAACAGTTCTTATAGTGACTAACAGGTCTTTTCTTAATATGCTAGTGGATTATGCTTTCCAATTACTCCTTTGATTTAGTGACTGGGTTGAGTGTCAGGTCAATATTGAAAGATTATGGATATTCTGAAGGTGGAGGGCAATGGAACAGATAATGTGTATATATTCCAGTCAGCTCTCCTGATGTGAATTACCTGTGAGCCCAATTAAAAGGCAAATTGATCTATCCATTTTTAATTTGGTTCTGGTGCCAACAATTCAAGAAGGATGTTGACTAATTGGAGAGGGTTCAGAGAAGAGCCATGATAATGACTAAAGGATTAGAAAACCTGCCTTACAGTGATGGACTGAGGGAGCTCAATCTATTTATCTTAACAAAGAGAAGGTTAAGGGGTGACTTGATTACAGTCTATAAGTACCTATATGGGAAACAAATATTTAATAATGGGCTCTTCAGTCTAGCAGAGAAAGGTATAACTCGGTCCATTATCTGGAAGTTGAAGCTAGACAAATTCAGACTGGAAATAAGGTGTAAATTTTTAATGGTGAGAGCAATTAACTATTGGAACAATTTATCAAGGGTTGTGGTGGATTCCCCATCACTAACACTTTTAAAATCAAGATTGGATGTTTTTCTAAAAGATCTGCTCTAGGAATCATTTTGGGGTAGTTCTATATACCTTGTGTTATGCAGCAGGCCAGACTAGATGATCACAAAGGTCTCTCTGGACTTGGAATCTATGAAACAGCTACTCTTTTCCCTGAAAAAGGCTTTTTTATACTCATTATTCATACATCAGCCGCAAGGTAGGGGAATGTACTGCTCCCATTGACAATGAAGATTTCCACATTCTCTGCTTTCTACCAGGAGATAGAGATGGACTTGAATCCCATCTGGATTGGACCTTTTCTGAAACTCAGGCATGTTCAGAGTCAGGGTGTTCATTCAGGGGCCACATGCCTTGAACTATCAAAACAAATCACACTTTGATTTGATTTGATTTTTAATAGCCAGAAAACAGTAACCTAAAATAAAATGCTCTATCTTAGTCCAGCAAGCAGTTTAAATAAGAGTATACCGAAGAGAGCAATTTACGTTTCACTTATTGTTTGGACGCTCAGTAGAATATCCTTGTTTCAGCTTTCACCAACTTTTCACCAGTCCTGACAAAGTCAGTGACCTTGAGGCTATCTTACCTTGCTTTCTTCTCCAGTCTCTCCGCTTAGCAGCAGCCTCCGCCTCAACTTTATCAAAACCTGAAAGAAAAAACAGTGACAGATACAGTCAACAAAAGGTAATTGAAACAACTATTACAACCCCTCTCCCTGTAACATGGTATAGATTCCTAACCAGGAAGGATGTTCCTCTAAAACACGTACAGTGTATCTCTAAGAGCCATCTCTCCACAGTTATACTCTGTTCTTCTGTATAGAATCCTTGGCAAGGTCAGCTCTATTAGCTTTTCATGCTGCTAGAAGCTCAGAATGTAATATTTATTTTCAAGAAAATACAGTGAATTTGCTTTTAAGAGCTGATTTTTAGGCATTGGAAGCTCCCGTCGGTTTAAAAGAGAGTTTTCTGGGGTATACAAAGAATACAGGATTGAGTCCTTGAACTTGCAACTTTTCAAGGGAGAAGTATTAGAAATACAGTTTCAGGCATCGAGAGACTCAATCCAATAAGATTAAGGACAATTGCCAAACTGTTTTAAAATGAGAACGGTCAAATAAAGCTACAGTATTATTTAGGGAAGAATTTAGACTGGAAAAACTGCAACTTGCTGTTCATAAAGAGCCAAAATGTTTCTGTACATTAGCATAAACGGGCCTATCTGTTCACCTTACTGTTTACCTTACAGAGCCATATGGACTTTCTCTATTCACTGCAGTTTCTTTATTATTCAGATTTAATTATTAACATCCTTGAATTTTCAGGCCAATATTATGATAAGATAAAAAGACTAAAAATCACAGTACACACCATCAACCTCTATGCGTCAATAGATAGTTTGTTGTGAGGGAATTATGTGTATACAGCAAATAAAGAAGAAAATATATGAACACAGATCCATGGCTGTGATGCCCTATCAGGGCCAAAGATTATTATCCAGGACTCCAAATGTAAAACCAAAGGCTTGGATCTGTGCTAAAGAGCCATTCAGATAGTTTCTACAGGAAGACTGGTTCTGGCCATTGAATAAATTTATTAAAATAAATACGTGATACCTTCAATCACTACCCACAGTATAACTGTGGGAAACCATTTGTGGTCATTAGTTGGCACTCTCTCTAAGGGTCTGATCCAAAACCTACTGAAGTCAGTAGAAAACCTCCCACCGAGTTCAGTGGGCTTTGGATTAAGTCCTGAATCTCTACTTACTGTCATCAACGAGAGCCAGAGTGAACTGGTTTTTAGCTTTTCCATCTTGCAGCTGGGCTGTGTATGTTCCCTTGTCATCATCACAGAAGTCCTGGATTATTAGTTCTATAAGGCCGTTTGCTCTGTCAAAGTTTATCTTATGTGTCTACGTAAAACAAAGTATTGGGGGTAAATTGGTCAGTTTTTCATAGGGAAATTATTCCAGCACCAAATCCCGGCCCCATGTCTTCTTCAACATAGAGCCTGGCTGGAGCTACAGATCTTAACTTCACTCTACACCTGTAGAGCCATCCTGGTATATTTCCCCTGGCTACCTGTGGTATATCTGCACTGCCTATAAAAGGTATATTCTTAACTCAGGTTAGCCAACTTGGGTAAAAATAGCAGTGAAGACATGGCAGCGTGGTTCTTAATTCGAGATAGCAGCTCAAGTGAAACCCTGTAAGGGAGCCTGGGGTAGAACTTGAGTTGCTAACCCAAGTTAGAAGTCGAGTTTCCATGTTTTCATTGCTATTTTAACCCAAGTTAAGAATGTACCTTTTTTTGCAGTGTAGACACACCCAGGGCTACAATGGGGCCAACAAACCCTCTCCCTCCCCATGCCCATCTCTTACTCTGGTGTAATCATGGTCCAGGATTTGACTCCCAAATGAATTTTGTTTTCTATTAAAAAGTCCATATGCATTTGTTTACTAGGTTTGCATATCAATGCAGGGGAACCTACTTGTGGCAGGGTGTTTCTGCAGAGAACACAGCCTAAGAGGTTTCCACTATAACACATGGTACAATAGATTCTCCCTTGCTGTGTATTAAACCTTCCAACTCGCCAGGATTCTATGCGATCACATGGATTTTTATGTAATGAAAAAGTGCTCTTGAAAGCAGCTGCCATGTGTTGCAAGTAGTCACTCCTCTGGGTGGTAGCTAGGGTAACACATCCACCCCATGGCACTATGCACTCACTAATATACCATGAACTTTTATATACACACACTCTTAAATCCATCAGATGTTCAAAAATGTTAGCTGTCATCATTAGTCGTGGTCAACCTGTTTGCTGCAAGCAAATATTAGCAATACAAAGAGCTTGACATGCACTGTTTAATCATGCATTACCACTTAAATTATACAGTCGAGAAAAGATAGTGATTGCATATGAAAAGCCTCAAAGAATGTTGCTAGACACTTTCTGTCTCTGGAGAACACATGGCAACGAAGGCTAGGAGAGGCTTTGGGTTTTGCCTATCACAAAACACCCATGACTTTGTTATTTTGACATTGTTAGACTTCATTTGAACCACAGGTGAATAGTTCCATAATCCTTTTCTTAATTCTGAACCGTCCAGTCCCCCAGAGTAAATACTTTTAAAACCATATATAGCATTAGGTTCTGGGATGGGAGGGCTAAAAAGGGGTTAATATGTTCTTTTAAATGTACAATGCAAGAGTACTTTGTGATACATGGTGCAATGTTATTTTCAATGTCTGCAATTTGGAAATGGGTTGCATGCATCTGCTCTCAAAAGCCAGAAGATTTATACACAGCCAACTCAAAGACGAGTGTGAAAACCAGCCAGGCTTGTTGTGTAGGACAGAAGGGGCAGCATTAACCCTTCCCCTCATTTAACTGGCAAAGACAGTATTTCTTAGCACATGCTTACACCAGGGCTAAATGACTCATGGGGGATTGGATTCTTTGGTGCACCAAGCTCGCTTATAATGTAAAGTGAACTTAAAATGGTTGGAGATTGTCCCTGGAGAGCCCCCCTGTTCAGGGAGAATGTCTGCTAGTGCAAAGCTGATAGATGTGGCTCTGCAGCCTAACTGTGTCATATTCTTCATTGCTGCTCCCAACTCCCTTCTCAGTATAAGGAGAGGTAGGGTGTGTGTCAGGAATAGGGATGGGAAGGGGTCAGGGTGGAGTGAAGTTCTGTCATGCTCAGTTCTCTGCTGGCACAAGATGCCCAATGGACATTACATCAGTGGCTTTAAACTAATGCTGGGACTTGACAGCTGAGAATCTGGGAGCAGTGTCTGGCTCTCTGTCAGACCACTGGAGCTCTGCTGAGGCACAGTGTGGAATCAAGCCCAGAGTCTTCGAAAAGAAGCATAAAAATACATGATGGGGAACAATAGGCTTCTGAATCTGTGATCTAATCTGAACTCTGGTTTCATAGAGCCAATCTAGCCCATTGTGAATACGGGTCAGAGGAAGTCACGCACACATTGGGAGTTTAGAATCAACACACGTACTGGAGTGCTTGAAAGCTCCTTCCCATTGAAGATTAAATGCAGCTCTGCCTCTGGTGACAGCTTTTCCACCTCCAGCCACAGACGCACTTCTCCTTTCTCAAGGACATCGATGTTCCACCCGGAGATCAGCTCAATCACTGGAAGGAGAGGGAATGTGGCGCGTTAAGGTTGAGGATTTAGGATAAAATCCTGATCCAATCGGTATCAGACGGAGTTTAGATATTGATCTCAATGAGGTCAGGATTTCACCCTTACTATGCATTATATCTGAATCTGAATCCTTCCCGTGCTATCAGATGTCACTCAGGGCAGAACAAGGCTCCTCCATCCCTGTCTATCATGTCTTTGCTGGAATGACTACCGTACTGTCTTTCCATAACTTAGTTTTGAATGGCCTATCATTCAACCCCCAGCCTGGAGGGCCAGTGGATGGCTCTTCATCTGGTCCCCCCCGTTGACCTGTCCAGCTTGGGTGGCCCTACCAAGAGATCGAAGTCCTGTTGTCATAGCTCCCAGGGTCACTGGCACACAAAAGTCTTCCCACAGTCCCCAGGAAAGTCTGTGTATGCTGGTCCCAAATGCCAGTTGCCACTAGTTCAACTTACATGGGTTTCTGATTTCATGACTAATTTTCCGCAATTTGTCCAGTTCTGAAAATGCAAAAAACAGCACAGGACTTAGGTCAGTAAAGCCAAACTGAAACCAAAACTCATTACCAATTTATCTTGTTAACAGACCCTTCATCATCCAGGTCAAGTAGTCCTTAAAAGGTACAAAACAAGTCATAGCTGAAGGGTTTAGAAGAAGCTGGGAAAATAATATCCAGTGCTGATGGCATCAGTTAGAGAAACAGCTTTTAAAAAAGCCTAAATTACTGTAATATTGTGGTAATATGCAAAACTCTGAGGCCTAGTAATAATAATAATGGAGATATACCTATCTCATAGAGCTGGAAGGGACCTTGAACGGTCATCTAGTCCAGCCCCTTGCCTTCACTTGCAGGACCAAGTACTGATTTTGCCCTAGCTTGCCCCCTCAAAGATTAAACTCACAACCCTGGGTTTAGCAAGCCAATGCACAAACCACTGAGCTATCCCTCCCCGCAAAATTAGGTTGGTTTATCTATGTTGGCCAGATGTTTGAAATATCCACATCCCTGAGCAGTGTTGTTAAGACAATCTAAATCCCCACGTAGACAGCAGTAGGTCGACAGAGGAATTTTTCTATCGACCTAGCTACTGCCTCTCAAGGAAGTGGATTAGCTACGCTGATGGGAGGGGTTCTCCTGTTGGCATAAGTAGTGGCTGTGGCACTGCAGCATTTTAAGCCCTGAGGCTATGAGAACATTTCCTTTCTGATGCCGTATGTCATGACCTTCAAGTTCTCATACCACAGAAGTAATCAGTCACATCTGGCCATTTAAAGGATAGAAAATCTCCTTTCTATTGCCATTATATGGCACCACTTCATCTCCTAAAGGTCTAGGAAGAGTTTTTGCTCAGCCATTTGGAGTTAACAAATTACAGCACATGGGAAGATTTTTGTAATTATGGATTTTTACCTTCCTGGGTTAAAGTATGGCTGGCTGAGATCTCATCATCTACATCAGTTACTTCCACTGAATATGTCCCCAGATCCTTTTCTGATGCATTTTTCAGTATGATCTTAGATCTTAAAGAAGAAAAAGAAACACATTAGGAGACTGTCTAAAATAGGGTTATTTGAGAGGAGAATGCAACAAAGTTTGTAAATCTAGAGGAGCAAACGTAGTAATTTGAATGCAACAGTGGGGGTAGCACAGCCAAAATGTCTTAAAGCCTCAGCCAGGGCTGACTCTAGGTTTTTTGCTGCCCCAAGCAAAACAAATTTTGCCTGCCCCCACTCCAGCCCCGGGCTCCCCCCCCGCACCCGACTGCTGCCCCAGCCCTGTGCTCTCCCCACCTACCTGCACCCCCTGCTGCCCCAGCCCTGGTCTCTCACCCCCCCACCTGCACCCCCTGTCACCACAGCCCTGGGCTCTCCCCTCACACACCTTGTGCCACCCCAGCTCTGCGCTCCCCTCTTCCCCCCCACCATTGTCCCCCCACCCACACACCTACTGCCGCCCCAGCCCTGGGCTCTGCCCCCTCCATCCGCACCCCCTGCCGCCCCAGTCCTGTGCTCTTCCCCACCCACCTGCACCCTCCTTCCGCCCCAGCCCTGGGTCACTGGTAACTCGTTCCCATGGCGGGTCATTCAGCAGGAATTTTGGATGTGCACAGAACACAGACAGAATTGGTTCCCATATGGTTACAGAACTGCAGTAAAGTGGAACAATTTTCAGCTTGTGTGATTGGAGGATATCTGGATGCATATTATAAGACTGTCCTCCATAAATGAGGAAAAGTTGAGATGCCTTTATTGTTCTTTTGTTCCACTCTTTGTTTCTATGGGGAATTTGCCAGTGTAATATCACTGTCTTCCTTTTAAACAAATACAACTAAAAAAAAAAAAAAAAAGGCAATGGCTGTTGTAAATAGCAATTCCAGTCCTAAAAACCACTGGGAAGCATTTCTTGCTCAATTTTATCCTACTTTTTCTACAGCAAGTTACAGTGGATCAGTATATTTGATTTGGGAGAAATAAAGTAACAGCTGCCCAAATTGAGCTTGAGCACTCCTGAATTTTGAGGTGTTCAAATCTGGAAGGCAGGTGCTAGATTCCCTTTCTCAATATTAGCTAAATCTGGAAAGGAAAAGTCAATTTCTACTTCCATGGCTCAGAAGTGGAAATCCTCCTACGTGCCTGGCATCGTATCTAAAGCTGCCCAGGTCGAATAGAGCCTCCCCTCCCTTACTTTTCATTTTAAATTCTAGTGGGATCCACATACCTCCCTTGCTAGGCTTCAGATAAAGAGGGGCACTGTCCATTTAGTCCATCCAATTCTTTCTTTGGAGGCTGCAAGGTGAGGTCACACCAGTATCTCTAATCCAGTCTGGGGAAGTCTTCTGAAGGGGATATCTGGGCCAAAGCCTTCTACTCGTTGAGCACACTTGTTCCCCATTCACAGTGCCACCCCGCTCCAGCAGTGAGATCTCCATAGACAGCAAGCTGCAGCATGAGGTTTCAGCTACCATACTCCCTCCCCCTCCCTTTCCTGTTGATAGCGGCCAAGGGAATGCTGGGAAATGTAATTCTTTCCCTGCTCCAGGGCTGGCTCTATAGGCAGGGAGCTAACCAAGGAACTACAGCTCCCAGGGCCCCCTGTTGGTTCTCAGCTCCCAGGCTGGATCTGTGCCGGCTGCCGCCCCTGCAAATGGGCTGCCCCAAGCACCTGCTTGCTTTGCTGGTGCCTAGAGCCACCCCTGGCCTCAGCAAAAAAACAACTCTGATTCTTCCTTTCTGTGATGCTCTAGGCCTAACTGAGCTCCACACATCATGGGCTGTGCATTTGGAAGTCAGGATAGTGGTCCAGATTTGCTTGGGAAATAGAAGCAATGGGCCAAATTCATCCCTGGTATAACATCAGCAGTGTTGTCTGGAGTTCCTAATGAGATTGGGAGTTTGGGTTCATTTTCAGATGTGTCATAAATGTGCAAATGTTCATCTGAGGTTTGAAGGGCGAGAGGAAGGATCTTACATTTTCTATCTGGTTCTTCAACCATCTCTAATGGAGAGGTTGAATGTTTGGGTTGGGAGGTTGAAAGCTTTGCTTTCCGTGGTTTCTCTGGAAAATATTTTGTCCTGATGATTTTCCCAGGTTTAGTGTGTAAACAGCCGTCTGCCCCACCTTCCAATGCTCATTTTTCCAATGTGCCCGGCCCACTTACTTGTTGCCTTTATCTTCAATTTTGACTCGATTAGGATCTGGAGGTCCCTCATAATCCTTTGACCAGATAAATTCAGAAGAGTCACACATATCAGGAGTTTCAAAAGCCATGTAAACAAAGCCCTCTTTGTCCACTCCCAGTTCAATCTCATTTGTGCCTGCATAAGAGAAACAAAATTTTGGAAACATTAGAAAAAAATTTCTAATTATAAAGATAGTTAAGCACTGGGATAAGCTTCCGAGGGACGTTGTGAAATAAGAACATAATGGCCATACTGAGTCAGACCAACAGTCCATTTAGCCCAGTATCTTGTCTTCTGACTTTGGCCAGTGCCAGATGCTTCAGAGGGAATGAACAGAACAGGGCAGTTTTCAATGACCCATCCTCTGTCATCCAGTTCCAGCTTCTGGCATTTGGAGGTTTAGGGATACCCAGAGCATGGGGTCCCTGACCATCTTGGCTAATAGCCATTGATGGACCTATCCTTCAGGAACATATCTAATTCTTTTCTGAACCCAGCTAAATTTTTGGCTTTCGCAACATCCCATGGCAATGAGTTCCACACATTGTGTGAAGAAGTACTTTCTTTTTTTGCTTTAAACCTGCTGCCTATTAATTTCTTTGGGTGACCCCCTAGTTCTTGTGTTATGTGAGGGGGTAAGTAACACTTTTTTAATTCACTTTCTCCACACCATTCATGATTTTATAGACCTCTATCATATATTCCCCTTACTTGTCTTTTTCCTTAGATGAACAGTTCCAGTATTGTTTATCTCTTTCTATGGAAGCTGTATTCCACACCCCTAATCATTTTTGTTGACCTTCTCTGCACCTTTTCCAATTCTAATATATGTTTTTTGAGATTATGATGACCAGAACTACATGCAGTATTCAAGGTGTGGGCATACCATGGATTTATATAGTGGTATTATGATATTTTCTGTTTTATTATCTATCCCAGGGGTAGGCAACCTATGGCATGCATGCCGCCTTTGGCACACGAGCTGATTTTCAGTGGCACTCACACTGCCTGGGTCCTGGCCACCAGTTCGGAGGGCTCTGCATTTTAATTTAATTTTAAATGAAGCTTCTTAAACATTTAAAAAACCTTATTTACTTTACATACAACAATAGTTTAGCTATATATTATAGACTTATAGAAAGAGACCTTCTAAAAACCTTAAAATGTATTACTGGCATGCAAAACCTTAAATTAGAGTGAATAAATGAAGACTTGGCACACCACTTCTGAAAGGTTGCCGACCGTTGATCTATCCCTTTCTTATTGGTTCCTAATATTGTTAGCTTTTTGACTGCCGCTGCACATTGAGTGGATGTTTTCAGAGAACTATTGACATTGATGCCAAGATTTTTCGTGCGTGGTAACAGTTAATTTAGACCCTATCATTTTGTATGTATAGTTGGGATTATTTTTTCCCAATGTGCATTATTTTGTATTTATCAACATACATTGAATTTCATCTGCCATTTTGTCACCCAGTTTTGTTAGATCCCTTTGTACAATTTGCTGTCAGATTTGGATTTAACTATCATGAGTAATTTTATATCATCTGCAAATTTTGCCACTTCACTATTCACCCTTTTTTCCAGATCATTTATAAATATATTGCACAGCACAGATCCCCGCGCTGATCTTTGAGGGACCCGCTGTTTACCTATCTCCATTGTTACCATTTATTCCTTCCCTTTGTTTCCTATCTTTGAACCTCTTACTAATCCATGAAAGGACCTTCCCTCTTATCCCAGGACTGCCTACTTTGCTTAAGAACCTTTGGTGAGGCTTTTTGAAAGTCCAAGTACACTATATCCACTGGTTCACCTTTGTCCGCATATTTGCTGGTACCCTCAAAGAGTTCTAATTGATTGGTGAGGCATGATTTCCCTTTACAAATGCTGTGTTGACTCTTCCCCAGCATATCATGTTTATCTATGTGTCTAGTAAAGAACAGAATTATCATAGTTTTAACAAATTTGCCTGGTACTGAAGTTAGGCTTACCAGCCTGTAATTGCCAGGATCGCCTCTAGAGTCTTTTTCAAAAATCAGTATTACATTAGCTACCCTCCTGTCATCTGCAATAGAGGCTGATTTAAGTGATAGGTTACATACTGTTAATAGTTCTGCAATTTCATATTTTAGTTCTTTCAGAACTCTTGGGTGAATACTATCTAGTCCTGGTGACTTATTACTGTTTAATTTATCTGTTTGTTCAAAAACCTCCTCTCTTGACAACTCAGTCTGGGACAGTTCCTCACATTTGTCCCGTCAAAAGAATGCCTCAGCTGTGGGAGTCTCCCCTACATCCTCTGCAGTGAAGGCCAATGCAAAGAATTCATTTAGCTTCTTTACATCAGCCTTGTCTTCCTTGAGTGCTCCTTTAGTGCCTCAGTCATCCAGCGCCCATACTGACAATTTTGCAGGCTTCTTGCTTCTGATCTACTTAAAAATACTGTGCTGTTAGTTTTTGTGTCTTTAGTTAGTTGCTCTTCAGATTCTTTCTTGGCCTGCTTTATTTTACTTTTACACTTGACTTGCTAGCGTTCATGCTCCTTTCTATTTTCCTCACTTGGTTTTGACCTCAAATTTCTAAAGGATGCCTTTTTCTCCTCTAACTGCCTCTTTTACTCTTTTTTTTTTTTTTGGTTCTTCTGCTATTTTTTTATTTGAGGTATATATTTAGTTTGAGCCTCTATGGTGTTTTTATATAGTCTCCTTGCAGTTTGCAGGCATTTCACCCTTGTTGATGGTTCCTTTTAATTTCCATTTAACTACCTTCCTCATTTTTGTGTGGTTCCCTTTATTGAAGTTGAATGCTACGTGGTGGGGTTTTTTTGGTATTTTTCCTCTACAGAGATGCTCTTTAATCTTGTCACTCCATTTGCTATTGTTAAAAATAAATAAAAAAGGAACTAAACATTTAATAAGCAGATTTTTATCAGAGTATTAATAAGATTTTTAGAGAAACCTGTCTTGGTGTACCCCATTAAAAATCACAGCACAGCATCTCTGAGATATGTAGCAAACCCCCCTCCTGTGGATGCTTGGGCTGTTGTGATAAACAGTTTTTTCCCCTAAAGCAAAGGGTTAAATTCATCCTTGGTATAACTGCACTGAAATGAAATAAAATGAGTTTATGCCAGGGCTAAATTAATCTCATTTAGCAGGACAGAACGGACTACATCCATGCAGACTGAAAAACAAAATGGGACCAGTTTTATTGCACATGGTCCAACTGTGAAGCATGTTAATATGCACTAAGCAAGCCAGCTGGTCCGTTATACTTAATTCAGCCTCAGTGTGGGAGGCTGGACTAGAGGATCTTTTAAGATTCCCCCCCTCCCAGCCCTACTCTCTTGTGATTCTGTTTGCACTGCAGGTGTAGTGGGTACTCTCACACACATTGCAAACTTTTATCATAGCACAAGATGAACTGTAAACTTAGCTAATCAGTAGTGAGAAAGGATAGTCCATTGGGTAGGACACTCACCTTACACTGGGGAAACCTGTGTTCAAGTCCCTGCTCTACCATGGACTTGTGTGTGAAGTATAGCAAATCACTGAGTGTCTCTGTGCTACAGGGAAATCTAGCATTTCCCTACTTCACAGCATACTGCAAGGAAGGATAAAAATGTTAGAGATTGTGAGGTGCTCAGACCCTATGGTAACAGAGACTGGAGATGTAGCTAGAATACTCTGTTTTCCCTTCACACCACAGCCTGCACAATTGACCCTAGTGTCTTTTTATTGAGAGGCACTCAACCAAGACAGAATTTGTTCACTCTCAGGTTCATACCTGGTTTGGTTTCAACCACCACAGGATCCGAGGGGATGGAAGGTGGACCAATCCCTGCCTTGTTCAATGCCCGTACTCGGAAAATATAGCATTTCCCCGTCTCCAGGTCAGAAACCTGCAGAAACCCAATATAACGAATGAACACCATACTAAATAATAAGGAATGCTTGCCTGCTAGGCTTATATACAAACCCTCATGTGGGTGCTGGCTGTCGGCTGCTTATTTAGTTGCTTCCATTCCTCTGACCCCTCTTCGCAGACATCAATGTAATATCCAGTGACTGGACCTGTTCCTGTATACAACGGTGCTTCCCAGTGCAGCATCAGGTTTGCGTCCCGCACCTCGGTGAACCTCACATCATAGGGGGGGCCTGTTTGGATGAAGGGCAGACTGTCAAACTGGGACATCAGAACTGATGATGCAGTAACGTGCCTCTGGTGTGAGACTCAGATCGCAGGGTTGGGGCAACGAATGAATGATGGGCTCAGAAGAGGTCCTTCCTCCAGCAGGATTTGTATGAAAGTGGCCATGTTGTCCTGTTTAACATCGTTTGTAATGATGTAACATACAGAGAGCTTTACATAGTGCATCAGGGTTCCCCATTCTCTGGCAACAGGATTCCAGAGCATAGGGCTCCCAACTGGCTACATGGCATAGTGTAGCAATGATCCTTCTTCTTCTTTATTATCTGTATTACTGTAGCACCATTATGGACTAGGGTCACATGGTGCTAAGCGCTGTACAAACAGAACAAAAAGATGATTCCTGTTCCATAGGGCTTCTCCTCATGATCTGAGGAAGAGCTCTCAGCGCCTGAGGTGCCTGCTTTATTTTGTAGCAGATGACTTTTCTTTTTCTTTTGTTCCTTTAATACAGTCCCAGGAAACAGATGGCCCAAAGGTAACAGGCCATGTGGATCTGCACCTCTGTGCATGAGGTAAGTGATGCTTCTCCAGGACCAGCACAGTTTGTATCTCCTTGCCTGGTGACATGTACGCTAACATTTTAGTGAAGGGGATTCAGATTCCCAAGTCACCAGCATGACTGGGAGATGGACCCAAGCTGCAAAATTCTGGCACAGGTTCCAGCCCCAGCCTTCCCAAAATGTGGAAGGAGCTATGTGATAAATAAAGGAGGGTAGGGAGGTGGTAGCTCCCTTTGATGGACACCCAGCCAGCCAGTTAGCTGTAAAATCCCTCTTGGGAGCTATTCTTTATTTGCTTTACCTGTAAAGCAAGTAAAGAACAGCTGGCTGGGTGTCCATCAAGGGGAGTTACCTCCCTCCCCTTTATTTATCACAAGCTCTGATCCGGGCTTCTGGGTCTGTCGGCTATGTAGATCACAATACAGCTCCTGATCCAAACTTTCCCAAAGTTGGTGTGTTTGGATCCAGGGTTTTTACCGGAGCTCATCAATACAACCAAATCCACTGTTTTCCAAAAATCTCATATCATCACCGAAGAGTAAGTCAGTTTATCTTATGAAAGGGGGATAGTGAATGTCCCTGGAATTATTTTCTGGCTGTTGGTGATACGTTGTCCTTACCTGGCTGCGGCATCGTCCATTCCTCACATTTGAACAAGTCACTGGGTTCAGATACTTTCCCCACTCCCGCCATGTTAGTCGCACAAGCACGGAACTCATAGAAATGTCCTTCATTGAGGTTGGTAACCTTTGAGGACAGAAACAAAGAGATTATTAGCATAGCCTTGTATTGTACAGAGCGTTTGTAACTGGGATCTTTAAGGGCATGCTTTTAGGATGGCATGGAAAGGACTTATAAAATCCCCTCCCAACCTATTAACAAAGAGTTTTTGTAGATAATTCAATGCATCTGTTAAAAACATCCTGCGTACACATTGTATTAGGAAAGACAAGAGCAACCTGCCAATTAAGATATCCTTAAAACATACTGTTGCCCCTTTGGCCCGAATGGTTAGTCAAAATTTGGGGTCTTGCAGGGTTGTTTCTGTTAGGAGGAGGAATGAGTGATGCGAGTCAGGTATAGTCTTGGTGTAATCTGGTACTTATGTCTTGTTTCCCTGAACAAAGTAGGAACAAACCACAGCAGGCCATTTCTTTGCTCAGAAATCCCTAGGTCTGCCATTCCTGCCAGCTCGGTGCCCAAGGAGCCATGTCCCTCTACTTCCGCTTCAAGTCACACTTACAACTGCTTCTCCTGGCTTTCTGCTCTAACACACGCAGCCTGCAACAGATATCCTACACCTCGCAAACAGGGAAGCTCTTCAGTCCACACAGCTGAGCTCTGACCTACTGTGTGGCCTAGGTCCTCGGGTGGTAGCCCTCACACCCCATGCCATAAAGGGCTTGATTGCTCTTTCTGATGAGCTGGAATGAAACCTCACAGGCTCTTAGTAACCCTGTAGAATAATTATTGAGGGACATGTTTGATGCTGAATTATGATGAATTAGAAATAGCAGCAACTTTTTATTACTCAGAACGCTCTAAACAGCTCGAGAATGCACTGGGCATCAGAATGTGGGACAAACTTGAACTGAATTGCATCCTCAATGTCCAGCAGAGAAGTTGTCAGACTTACTGGGGACACTCAAAGGTGTGGGATGAAGAACAGGGAAAGAGCAAGATGGGGAGGGGGTCTGGGATACAGAAGGGTCAAGACTGGAGGAGGAAAATGGCTCACCTCTTCATATAGTCACCACTTCCTCTGCCTCACACAGAAATGCAGTATTGCATTATGAAATCAATACCTTGTAAACTCGTTGAGCAATAGGTCTGATGTTGACTTCATGCCAGCCTAGCTCAGCAGCATCATGCTGATCCAGGAAGTAGCCCAGAATCTTTCCTCCTCCTTTGTGCTTTGGGGCTTTCCACCCAATAGTCATGTCGTTCCTCCCACAGCTCAGCAGGGCAAAATCACGTGGGGCTGACGGACGAGCTAAGATGATGACAAAGAGAGAGAAAGGAAAATAGATATTGTATGACGTAGATTTGGGATCCTGCTGGTGATCCAGAAAAGAGCTGTTAACGTTGAATCAGTTAGAGTGACTTATCTGTGCCATGCATGTTCACACCAGGCTTGATTTTCATTTGTACTAAGGCCCCTTTACACTACTCTAGCAATGTAAAGGGGCCTTCAAATGGGCCTGATTTTCATTTAAATTGTGGGAAAACTCCTGGGTGTTTCAGAGCTTTATAGTTTTAACTGGTGCAGGGCAGATTAAAGAGAGGGTGGGGTGAAGGCAGCAGTGTGAGATAATGGAGAACGATGAAGGCACAAGACGTGACTGCTGGGAGGCTACTAATAACGTCTGCACCAGAGAAGTGGAAGATACTGAACCAGATTCTCTGCTCTCTTGCATTTTGTGTGGTCCCTTACCTGTGCCAAATGCATGCAATGCAATGTGAAACACTAACAAATCAGAGTGATAACGTTCTACAGCCACTTTGCACAAGTGCAAATGATGAGACAAGCTGCAAGGCAGGAGAGAATAAAGCCCCCTCTACCTCTAGCTGCCTAAGGGTGGGATCATTTACAAGTGGCTAGACCCAACTGTGCATAAAAGATACTCTGATGAGAGAGCTAGTTTTGTGTGCGTGTGTGTGTGCAATGCAATACTTACAGATAGCCGGCCTCACAATGATAGGGTCAGATTCTGGTGAGCTGTCACCCACTCCTGCTTCACTGACAGATTTCACACAAAATACATACTCCTTCCCAGGCTTGAGCCCTGGAACAGTAAACCTATGAGAGATCATTAATTTGCTTGCACATAGCTGTTCAAAGAAAGGCAAAGAGCCCTTTGGAAAAAAAAATGGCATTTCAATAATTTTATCAGTGTGTTATTTATTTCTGTGTCACATGGTTATTTACCCCTATAGCTTAAAGTGCATTGACTCACACAAGTGATACCTATTGAACAATCAGTAAATAGGGGTCAGATCTTGAGAGTTACTCAGCTGATTCTAGGCACCACTATTCCCAATGAAATCAAGGGGAGTTGTGGACATTCGGTACCTCTCAACATCTGGACCCAATAAAAGACACTTTAGTGAAGGCCTTCTGCACCAGGGCAAACTTGGAAAGAGAGGGTGTTTAATGGCTATCTCCTCGCTCTTCTTATTGGATCAGAGTCTCATTCACAGTAAGGTCCTTTTACACTACTCTGCCTGTGGAAAGAGGACTTAAAGTTTACACTCACTTTGAGATCTCTTTATGCTGCCAGACTGCTGTGAAGTGACCTTTGTGTAAATGAGAATCCGGCCCCATTGAATTTCAGCCTAACAGGTATCTATGCTCTGATGCCACCTGCCCTTTTTGAGCCCCAGTGCATTTTATTCATGGGGTGACTGAGCATGTGCTGAGCATCTCCTAAAACGCATTCCCTGAGAAGCATTTATTTCAGAACATACCTGCCCACTGTCCAAAATTGTGCTTTCTGAGGCAGTGTGGCCTAGTGGATAGACCCCTGGACTGGGACCCAGGAGACCTGACTTTTCCACTGGACTGCTGGTGACCTTGTGCACGTCACTTTCCCTTCCCTGTTCCTCAATTTCCCCATCTGTAAAATAGGGATAACGATACTGCGCTTCTTGGTAAAGTGCTATATAAGTGTTGGTTTTATTATAGGCATTTTGTAATTTCATTTACATCAGGCCCTATAACAAGAGGGATTCCCTTGTTCTACCATAGAGCAAATACAAATGGTCTGTCGTTCCACAGACACTGCGAGATTTACCTCCCCAGTGATGACTGTGCTCTGACAACACATGGAAACCTGTGCTACTTTGCTGCCCCACACGTTAACTTGCCTCAGATGTTAAATTAAATCTGGACATTCCAGAACCTGAACAGTGGTTCGGTTCTAAAAACAAGCAAAGGTTTCAGATGTGTGCTACATGTGCACATATATGTAGGGAAATTCTTTTTTTATCTGCACCCCATTCATACCATAAACACAAAAATCCAAGTGAATGCACCATATTTGCTGAATGGAGGTCAATTGCTGAACTCACTTGTTACATGTCACAGGTTTATTGTTGACAGTCTGCCATTCATCTGTCCCAACCTCCCGACAATATATGTAATAGCCGAGGGGCTCCTGACCCTCCTTCAGCTTATCCCAATGCACAACAACAGACGTCTTGCTGTCTCTGAAAGCTAGAACCTGAGAGGGAGGTGGGAGGGGAGCTGAAAAAGGAGAAAAAATGGAACAAAATAAGTTTATTCTATTTAAAAATTGTAACTCAGTACCAGGGGTGACTTGGGATGTTTGATACCCCCATGGCCGGGGCATCATTTCCCAAAGCAGAGCACACTCCTGCTTGCAGCCTGTGGGCTTGTCTGTCTCTGGATTTTTAAGGCCTCATTCTTCTCTCACACCAGTGTAACTCCATTGATATCACTGGAGTTACTCCTGGGGTTGACACCTACCTAAATCAGAGGAGAATCAGGCCCCAATTCCCAACTCCACATGCTGTTTTGGGACCAAAATATAAAGGTCACACTGGATGGGAGCAGCCAGAGGCACAGAACACCATCAGTGAACTTCAGGCCACCTTTAAACGAGAGAATTAAAAAGGCCAGCACGAGGCCTAGTAGCCTAACTTTAGCGTGACACATGGGAAACATGGGTACGAGTCTTTGCCTCCTCGTATTCTAGACATCACAGCCCAAATATTACACAATTGTCCCCACCCAACCAAACATCCCGTGTCCTGCTGCTGCTCATCCTGGACTCCCCAGAGACTGACTCCATCATCCATCATTGCAGAATGAGGCTGTGGCCTTCCTTCTTGTTCTGCTATGTGCTACATATGTCTTAGAGCATGCACGACACAGGAGGCATTTGAGTGAGTCCCAGAAGTATGCTTGGAATGGAATATAGGGACTTGATCGGTTTCCTCTTTTTAATAACTTTAATTCCAGCCTCATTGGTTGGTTAGATTTACACTGTGTGCTGAGCAACTGCAATGTAATTAAGTGTGGATTGAAGGCTTTGAGAGACTTCCTGAAGTCCAAGTGAGAGCTGTAATGGTGTACCGCAATGCACAAAGGAAAGAGAAAATAAGCCAATGCTAGTGTTATGATGTATCACCTTTTCCATGTTATTAGTGTCATTTGTTTTGTATTGTTACCTAATGTTGTTCCAGCAGTAATGGGCTCACTGGGCAAGGACGGCTCGCTTACTCCGTATTTGTTAGCAGATCGCACTCGGAAACAGTATGATTTTCCTTTCACAAGATCAAAGAGTGCAAATCTTGGGGAATTCACCGCCATTTCCAGATTGACATTTTGCCAACAGTTGCTGCCTGCAATGGACTGGAAAGGAAAAGATGGTAATTTACAATCCAGAGAGATGAAAACTGTCTGGAGTGGTTACTCCCTGGCCCTACAGCGTAACTGTGTGCTGTATTTAAAATAAAGATCTTTTTTACCTGAACTCAGTATTTCTTGGGGACCAATCTAGCCCCTTCCTCATCAGCCATGAAGGGCCCCTTTGCAGCAGAGGTGGTGAAGTGCTACTGTGGAGGTGGGGAATGGACATGTGGGGGTAAGATATGAAAGGAGCAGGGAAGGGATGGAGGAGAACCCAGACTGTTTGGTACTGTGCAGTTCCTCCCATCCTCTCTACTGCTGATGGCTGGGTTAGGCCGAGTGGAGATTACTCCATCCATATAGGTGGAGTAGCCTTCCACATGTGGCCTATGGAAGGAAGATTCCTTCCTCCCCGCCTGCGCGTCAGCTCATCATCATGGGTCAGGCAACAGGATCTGGATTTATGCTCTTGTAAATTTAGTACTAGTGAAAGGCTGAAAGGGCCATTTTGGAGGCAGTAGGCCTCCAGTTACCCACACAATGTGGATCGCACTGACAGTTTCCTCACACACTGCCCTCTCCATGTGTCTTGTTCCAGATCTGGACTGGCCATGCTTCGGAGAGAGAGCGTAGCTCAGCATCCATACCTCATTGCCTCTCTGCTGAGGCTACCCTCAAGGGCACCAGTTGTGCTAGTGCCTTTGTGATGTGGAAAGCCTGTCTTCAAGGAATTGAGACTCACTCACTCATTGTACACAGCCCGCCACTGACAAGCCATCAAAACAGCATTCTGTCACTACTGACCTGTGCTGGACTCTGAGCGATAACCTAGAGGTGGAAGAGGATGTGTTCCACTGCCAGTCTCCAGAGTGGTAATATTCACCCTTCCGTAGATTATTTCCTTACCTTTTCCACATAATAACTCAGTGGCTCCTTGCCTCTGGGATCTGGTTCATCCCAAGAGAGGACCACATAATTTTCTCTGATCTCACTTGCGTGAACATTAGTGGGTGGCAGAGGAATTTTAATCTTGCCTGTGGGAAGCCAGAATTTGATACCAGTTCAGTGATAACATACCAAGAAAGGAGTCTCCTATTAAACAAGGATGTTATGCTTTTTCAGTATCAGGTAAACTCCTCTGGTGTAGAGGAGAGGCCTTTAACCCCTTTGCATGCATTGGGGTTAGAGAGGGAAAACTTCCTCCTATTCATTTGGTTGTCAATGTTCTGATAATTTTTAACGATAAATTATTTAATTCTTTGTTCTCATCTTCTTGTTTAAATAAAGGGACATAGTTGTCATCATACTCTCACTTGCTCTGGAGGTACAAAGGGCCCAGGATCTGGCCTGCAGTGTCCACCTTAGAATCACAGAATATCAAGGTTGGAAGGGACCTCAGGAGGTCATCTAGTCCAACCCCCTGCTAAAAGCAGGACCAATCCCCAGACAGATTTTTACCCCAGTTCCCTAAATGGCCCCCTCAAGGATTAAACTCACAACCCTGGGTTTAGCAGGCCAATGCTCAAACCACTGAGCTGAGTACATTACTTTGCCAGTTCCTCTTTCCATTACACCCAGTTTCAAAACATTAGAGGATTTTACGGTGCACATTACTAGAACCTTGTTGTCCTTCTTAATCCTATGGCCACGTTCCTCAAGCTCCAGATACAGCTCCCTCGCAGGAGTTCAGCTGGTAACACAGAGTTCCAGATGGCTGTGTCTGGGCCGAATTCTAATCCTCAGCAACCTCACAATGGGGTTGCAGTAAATGAGGAAAAATTTGTCTCCACGAGTAAAATTTGCAAAAGTTCCTACATAACATTTTCAAAAGTGAGTTAGGCACCTATTGATTTTCAATGAGGCTTAGGTTCCTAAGTCCCTAAGTCACTTTTGAAAATGAGATTTACAGCCAGATTTTTAAAGGTATTTTGGTGCCTAGTGGAATTTACAAAAGCATCTGGGATTTTAAAAAACACCATGGTTAACACAGAGGGTATGTCTTCACTACTGGCCGGATCGGTGGGCAACGATTGATCCAGCTGGGATCCATTTATCACGTATAGTCTAGACACGATAAATCGATCCCCGAGTGCTCTCCCATCGACTCCTGTACTCAGCTCGGCGAGAAGCGCAGGCAGAATCAATGGGGGAGTGGTAGCAGTCAACTTACCACAGTGAAAACACCATGGTAAGTCGACCCAAGTATGTCGACTTAGTTGCGTAACTTAGATCAATTCCTCCTCCACCCCCGCCACCGTGTAGACCAGGCCTCAGTGACATTGCAACACAGAGCAGAACAATGCCTAAATATCTGTCAAAATCTGGGCCTTAGTCACTTTTGAAAATGGGACTTGGGCACTTCTGAAAATTTTATCCCATAATCCTTTGCTTTTAATAAAAACTCTACACTACTCCTTAGACTGAAGTCTCTAGGCTTGACACAGTCACAAGTCTAACAGTACCTAACGGCTCCATTATAAACTGGCCTTGTATTTTGGAATGCTTCTGTTTGCTTACAGTGTAAGAAAACATTTTCCTGTGCATATTTCCTTCCAGAGTCTTCTGAAGTATTATTTTGGCATTCTTGTACTATAAGCATTATTTATAAAAGGAGGGTTAAGTTTAAGTTTGAAATTACCTTCCAGTTCATCTTTGGAAATTGTAATCTTCTTTCCGTCATCATAAGGGATGGCTAGTGATTTTAAAAAAATCAATATTATTCACCAAGAGAAAAAACCACAAGTTTAGTGGAAAGACAGAGACAAGAATCCTGGGTTTCCCTATATGCACACAAAGCCCGTACGCTGGGGTGGTTTGGCCTTCTCCCCTTCTCTACCAGTTTGTACCAAGAGAAGTGTGACAAACTGAAAGCTAATTAAAAAAATTATAGGAACTTCCTTGATGTTAAAAATACAAAACCAATCATTTTGAGTTAGACACGTTTTAGGCCCAGATTCAGTTTGTCCGTTGCCACTTTTGTCTTCCCATTGTAAGCATTCCAGACAGTCAGGAATGTAAGCATTCCAGACAGTCTGTGAGCAGAGATTGAGCACTGTTTGGGTAAGAGAGTAACACATGGAATGATAGGGACAGACACTCAGGTGGTGTCAATCATCCTGGTTTCATTGGCTTCCCTGGAGCTCTGATGATTTATATCTGCTGAGGATCTACTCACAATCTTTGCCTACCCAGTGCTGTTCACAAATTGACAATGGTGTTTTAGGTCAGTCTGTCTCCAGCTTTTTCAGTCCAGACCAATGACTTCAGCAGGTGATTCCAGCAGGGTGGAGGCATGTTTGCAGCAGAGGAGCTGCAGTGGTTTGTGAGAATAGGGCACTTTGGATAAGTCATCCCAAGTTACTTCCGCAGCCTCACAGAGCACATAGGGGAATAATATCCTGTTTCTGATACATACTCATCACTCTTTTTTCCTCATTGGGGTCTTTCATTGTGACTGGGTCGCTGGCCTTGGAAGGGTTACTGATGCCTGAGTGGTTGACGGCCTTTACACGGAACTGGTATGTCTTTCCCTCTGTGAGACACAAAACAGGGCACCTGCAGGTCTTCACAGGCATTTCGTTACATGGCACCCACTCGTCTGTGTCCACCTCACACCTGCAATGAAGCAAGACCGTGTAGTACCTCCATGGTGTTTCCCCAGTGTGGCAGCGGGCCTTTTGCAGGTTATAACTTTGGTAAAGGGACCACTAAGTGCAAAAAAAATATGTCTACTCACAGTAGGGTGACCAGACAGCAACTGTGAAAAATCAGGATAGGGGGTTGGGGGTAATAGGAGCCTATACAAGAAAAAGACCCCAAAATCGGGACTGTCCCTATAAAATCAGGACATCTGGTCACCCTAACTCACAGGACTGCAGGCTGGGAACTTGCTGCTTTATTTAATTGCATCACAACAAAATTGGGGTGGGGAGAGAAAACTCCCATTGATTAAACAGGAATTGAGGAGTGGAGCATAGTGCCATCCCATAATACTATGGGTATCCCTGGTAAACCTATCATGACCACTTTACTACAATAACATAATCATACAGACCTTTCAATAAAATAACCGAAGATTGGACTTCCTCCACTATCGCTGGGTGCTACCCAGGAAAGGAGCAGGCAATCTTTATTTATATCGTGGCATTTCACATTGAGGGGGGATCCAGGTGCACCGGCTGTTGCTGCCACAGCATCTAAAGGAATATAGAGCAATGTCTGTTAAGCTGTTTTTTCCTGCCTGTGTTCTGAATCTTTTAGTCTCCAAACACTCTATTGTCTACAGAGAGAGGCTGCCATTTTGTGTTCAGCTTGCTGCAGACTGCAACAGAGGAGATACCCACACTCTGCACTCTCTCTCATGGAGATAGTCATCCTGTTCTTTCCTCTTCTTATTCATTTGTATTGCAGTAGTGCTTAGGGCCCCCATGGTGCTAGGTGCTGTACAAATGCAGAACAAAAAGATGGTCCTTGTCCCAAAGAGTTTACAATCTAATCTATATTCTTTCGTGTTTCATTGTTGTCTTTGGGTGTGTAGGGAAAACAAACAGTCTGATCTGTATGGTCAGGAAAAAATCCACATTGTAAAACTATAGATAAATGTATTGAACTCTAAAAAGAAGACACAACTCCAGAATACAACAATGGAGGAGCTTCCTATATTATACTGTGGCCCTAATAAATGTACAAGGAGTGGAAAATATTAACAAATTCAATTCTGAATCATTCATATTAAGAGTAATTTCTTTTCAGATTAATAACAAGGTCAATTTTTAAAAAGATTTTGAGAAGAACAAGAACTGACCTACTCAGTGTGTGTGTGTATATATATAAAAATCCAGCATCTGATCAGAGTGAAAAACATTTGTCATGCTGATAGGGAAAACAGGTTCTGCAGTTAGAACTGGACACTGTCCAGCAACCCTGACCTTGTCTTGTAAATCTGAGTAAATGGCTGTTCATTAACTCTTGTTACTGAAAGCCCACCGTCAATTCTCTGTTTGGCCAGTAAGGGCTAAACTGGATTCCCCACATCAAATCTGAGATGTGTGGCACAGAGGGGAGAAGGAATTCTCTGCCCAATGGGGTAATGTAGCCACATCATGCTGCTTCTGCATCCCTTGTGGGGATCACTGGCAAGAGTGTTTACATAGCATTGGTGCCATCTCTGCTTTCCCCTTACCCACCCCAACCTTGCTCCCAAATCCCACTGCATAGGGAAGCTGCAGAGCTGAGCTCCATGGTATGCAGACCCCCTGCAGCAGTTCCCCAAGTCCTATGCTACTTTGGTTGCAGTGTTTCTTGTACCCCACATTGCTGTGGAGAAGGGAGCAGGATTTGCCCCTCCAAAAGAGAATGAAACCTATTCTCTACCTCCAATACTGCCTAGGCCACATCAGATAATTACAGCGGGAAGGTTGTTGTGTGTGGTGAACAGGTAGGCCTTTGTTTTCCATTTTCTGCACTAAGGAGTCTGCTGTCCACAGAGGCAGGCAGCCATTTTATGCTCAGTTCAATGCAGATTACTACAGAGGAAACACAATGGGAAATCAACAGGATTTGGGCAGAGCCACGCAGAGCGGAGGCAAGTGGGGCAATTTGCCCCAGGCCCCGGGCCCTGCAAGGACCCTGCGAGCCCTAGCCCGGGCCTGGTGGCGATCCGGGTCTTCGGCTGCATTTTCGTGGTGGGGGGCCCTTCAGTCGCTCTGGGTCTAAGGCAGCATTTCGGCAGCGGGGGTTCCTGCAGTGCTGCTGAAGACGCGGAGCGACTGAAGGGCCCCCCACCACCAAAATGCCCCGTGAGCCCTGACCCGGTGGCGGTCCGGATCTTCAGCAGCATTTTGGCGGTGGGGGGGCCTTCAGTTGCTCCGGGTCTTCGGCGGCATTTCTGTGGCGGGGGGCCCTTCAGTGCTGCCGAAGACACGGAGTGACTGAAGGGCCCCCTGCTGCCGAAATGCCGCCGAAGACCTGGACCGCCGCCGGGTAAGTACAAGCGCCGCAGCTCCCCCACTTTGCCCCAGACCCCCATAATCTTCTGGACGGCCCTGGATTTGGGCCTAAAATTCCAAGTGCCTAAGTCACTATTGCAAATGGGATGCAGGCACTTTTGAAAATGTCACCCCTGGGTTCAAGATGGGGGCAGTGTGGGAAGGTCTTTCATTGTGAATGAGGCTGTGAATTTTCCCACCCTGTGGATCAGAAAAGGACTTTTGCTTTGAAAGAATAGAAACCTGTAGGTACCTCTAACAAACACGTAAGCACTCTGCTCATTGTACCCGTCCAGCGTAGGGACACGGACAGTATAAAATCCCTCATCTTCTTTGTAAGCACCCAACACAGTCAAAGAAGCCTCGCGATCCAGACACTTTATTTGCTGGCGATCGGAATCCTTCAGAAACTCGCCTGCAGGGAAATGAAAACTCAGTGGAACTCCATCTGAACTACACCCTGCTCAGAGGAACGTGCAGCACTTGCACACGGTGTAAAATGCTAAGCAGGGGACCCTGGGCCTACACTAACACAACATTGCTGCACAGCTAGCAAGGCCCAGATCCTCAAAGAGATTTCATTTCAATGGGATTTAGGTGCATGAATACCTTTGAGTGGCTGGGCCCAAGTTACTTCTGCCTACGAGCAGATCTGAGGCATTACAGGCTAAGCTCATTAGCCAGATGAGGCACAAGCTCAACCCCCTGCCTTCTGAGACACGGTCACACTCTGGCCACATCCTTCTATTTGTTATCCTTTGCTCTTGCTGTACACCAATGCAGGAGGTTTGGGACTCACTTCTACTCAGTGTGGAGGACCCTGAGCCAGAGGAGTAACTCTGTTCACTCTCAGTAAATAGCAGGCATTTGTTCTGAGGGCCACAAGAAGCCATGACACATAGTAACAGTACCTACTGCTTTTCATGAACAGATCTCACACTATCATACAAACCAGCTCGTTACCCTCATTTTACTGATAGGGAAACTGAGGCACAGAGCAGGGAAATGACTTGCCCAAAGTCACCCAGCAGGCCAGTGGCAGAGCCAGGATTAGAACCCGTGCACAAATTTACACCAAGCCAGCATATTTTGCTTCTATCCCCAAACTTTGGGAGATATGGATCTGAACTCTGTGACTCAGGCCCATCTTTAGAACACAGCGCAGTCTGCTGCTTGCACAGCTGATTCTAGCAGGGCTACTTGTAAAACAAAGGCAGTCTTACTGTGTTGCTCTTGGGACAGGTACAGCCTCCCACAGCTTAAAGGCACAGAGGCAATTAGCATCCTGGCAAAGACCAGTGTCCTTGATTTTGCAGCTCTGTTTGTAACCTACCCTCCTATTGGCTGTCTGGGAGGGCTTCATTTTACTTCATTTGCCAGTGTCTCCTCTGGCTTTATAGGAATATAATAGCAACACTTTGCACTTCCACTACGTAAAACCAAGGTTCCTAACAACTCTTTATAAACATGAATTAATTAAGGCTCATGTCACCCCACGAAGCAGGTATGTATTCTTATCCTTGTTTTACAGATGAAGAAATGGAAGCCCAAGTTAAGGGACGTGCCAGAACTGGGGAACACAACCCAGGAATCTTGGCATCTAGTTCTCTGCTGCAAGCACTAGACCAGAGCTTATAGGGGGAAAGCACTCGTGTCAAAGAAAGCTATGTGGATACAAATACACACCGTCTCTGAACCAGGTGATATCTCGTTGGTGTTGAAGTAGATCAGAAGAAAAGAAGCAGGAAAGGGTGAAAGGTTCCTTCTCTCTGGAGAATAGGGGCTTCAGTGAAAAGGCAAAATCTGCCTCCTGGCCAATGAGTGATCCTGTGAAACAAGAGCAAAACCATGCAGCCACGATTAAGACTACTGTTTTGTCACGGAGGTCATGATGGTCACAGAAATCGTGAATTTGTATCAAGACCCCCAAACGGAGTGATGTTGTAACCTAGTGCCCAAGGTCGCAGTGCCACTTAGATTTGGTCCTTCTGCCCATCCATCTCCTGAGAGGCAGATGAACCAATCCTGAGTGGCACTGTGACCCCATGTGCCAGTTGCAAAGCCCAGCACGGGGAGCTGGCCCAAGCCCTGTGGAACAGGAGCTGCCATTGTGGGGTGAGTGCAGGGCTGGCTCGTTCTGCAATCCCCATCCTGCTTTCAGAACATAAGAATGGCCATACTGAGTCAGATCAAAGGTCCATCTAGCCCAGTGTCCTGTCTTCTGACAGCGGCCAATGCCAGGTGCTTCACAGGGAATGAACAGAACAGGTAATCATCAAGGGATCCATCCCTTGTTGCCCATTCCCAACTTCTGACAAACGGAGGCTAGAGACACCAGAGTCTTACTGGTTTTTCCCCACATCTCTGCTGTGAAATTTACTAAAAGTTTCCATGACAAAATCACAGCCCTAGTCATGATAGAAACAGGAGCCTCCTCAGTTAGTGTCATTATTGTGGTCATTCATCTAGTGCTAAAGGTGTGTGTGGTGCATTTTATAAACATCAGGCTACTGGGAAAAGGTACACCTTGTCTGACCTTGTGCCAGGGGGCCTCAGCCCATCCATAAAAACTCAGCAACAATAATTTACTCACTTTTGTATATTTCTGAATCGAATCCTGACTCCTTCCCATAATATTCTGTAAAAGAAGGTGGAGAAGATGGGAGGAATAAACACATTTAACAAATGTGTGTTTCAATATTTATCTTCCTCTTAATAATATGCCATGAAACTTGACTCTTATGTATTGTGTCACTTCTTCAAAGTATACTCCACTACGAACATTAAATATTAGCCTTCAAAACACACCTGGGTGGTGACTTCTCCAAGCAGGAACAGTTTCCAATGCAGAGCCTTTTACTAGCTTAACAAACTGATAAGGATCACTTCACCCATAACTGAAATGCAGCTACCCCTGGGGCAGAGCCTAACATCTACTCAATACCACATGACAACACTACTCAACAACACAGGAATGGAAGGGAAGAAGAATATTCTGTTGAAAGCGCTGGGGAGATTTAGGACAGCAGAACATACTAGTTATTGAAGCCAGAATATGGCCTGGACACCAAGTTTAAGCTGCCTACCATTGCAGAAAACGATATGGGATCTTTAATGACCACATATGGCCTGGACCTCTGGTTTGTGACTCATCCCAAGGACAGCATGTCCAGAGGTACAGAGCGTTCCAAGACATGGGCTCACTACTGGCTCAGAGGGAAAAGTGTCATATGCTGAATCACCAGCAGCACTTATTGCAGCACCTATGTGTTTCTTGGAGGTCTCTCCCATGAAAACGATCCTAGCCAAACCTTGCAAACTGCTGGGATCACAGAACAAAGTCTAGTGGCTTTGAGCTTAACGCAACATAATCATGCAGCTGAAGGAATTGAAGAATTCCAAAACAAGATGCAAATGGTGGTGTTTCTTAGACCTCTCATCCTAAATAAATGCACATAAGAATTGATGTCAAGTATCAGATAAGTAGCCGTGTTAGTCTGGATCTGTAAAAGCAGCAAAGAGTCCTGTGGCACCTTATAGACTAACAGATGTATTGGAGCATGAGCTTTCGTGGGTGAATACTCACTTCATCAGATCATATTCGTTCTTTCTCGGTAGCCAGTACATGGCAATTAAAATAGATGGAAATTAGGAATTTCAGACCAGGAAATTCTAATATCTTTTCAGAAGTGATTTTCTGTTGCTGTGATGAAAGGGAAGGCAGACAAAATTTTGCCCTGCTATGGGGAGAGCCCACTTTCAGAAGTAGCCTCTCACTTGTTGCTTCCATCTGTCCTGGGCCACAATGGATCATGAAGGGGCACGCTTTGTGCATGGCATGAGGAGTGGGGAAGGGAAAGCATTACTTTAAGAACATACCTGCTGGCCAGGTAGAAAGGATGGCCCTAAATGAATTAAGCCATCTGATAAAGAAGATGGTAAATGAGTGGCAATGAGTAGAGAGGTGAATCATGGAGATCATCAAAAGGACATGCTGGGTTCATCCAGGATAACAAAGGACCCCAAAATTTCATTGATAGACAGGGCACTCCACTAATCTAGAGAGCCGTTTGGGCTTGGGACCGCCTAAGACCTCAAAGGCATGTCAGACAATGCAGGGGCCAAGAAAACAACTGCCAATGGCCTGTTTAGTGGGACATGGAGAGCTTCCAGGCCAAGCCCTATGGCTTTGCTCTGGATTTTGTTTACAGACTGTTAAGCACAAATAGCAAAAGGAAGGGGCATGTTACCAGGATGTCATCAGGCAGAGTCAGGGGAGAAGGAACAACGCAGACCTGCCAACAGCAAATGTAAGAAGTAATATTTGGAAATGCCAATAGCACAGAGTTCTGCTCCGACCAGAGACTTCATAAAGGAGAATTTGATCTGGTACTAAGTGGTGCTAGGACAGCTGTCTCATCCAAGGAGGTTTTCTGTAATAGATTCATAGATTCCAAGCCCAGAAGGGACAATTGTGATCAACTAGTCTGACCTCCTGTATAACACAGGCCACAGAACTCCTCCAAAATATCCTAGCACAGATCTTTTAGAAAAACATCCAATCCTGATTTAAAAATGGTCAGTGATGGGGATGAGAGAATAAACAACATGTAACAGATGGTAGCCACATTGCTTAATGGAAGGGGCTTAGTTACTACAGGGATGAGCCTGCTATAAGAACCCAAAAATATAGAATAGTTGGTACACCCTAGAGCTTTTTATATACTGCTTGCATTAGGATAATAATTATCCAGGCTGGTCAGCCATGCAAACTAGGGGCTGCCATTGTTATTATAAATAGAATTGGGTGAATAACAATTTTTTCAGTTTGCTGGTAATTAAAATAAAAATGGTTTTGGATCAGCAACATTTATCAAAATTTTCTGCAAATCAAAAAGTAAAAAAAAATTCATTTCACGTTGAACAAAATGTTTCATTTTGGTTCCAAGCATTTTTTAAAAAGTTTTTGATGGTTTGAATAAAAGCAAAGGAAATCGTGAAACAAAAAGTAATTTTGCACCAAAATATGGAAATGTTTGGATTATTTTAGGGGGGTTTATCATCAAATCAATTTGGTGAAATTGACACAAATTTGCAAAACATTTTGGTGTTGCCATATCTGCTTTTTTTGCCACCCACCCCCTCCCCCCCTAAAAAGCTTTGTGCATAAAATTTTGCCCAGTTCTATATAAGTGAATATCTGTCCCCAACTGGAGTGTGTATGTGCATGTATGTATGTGCGTGCGTGCTGAATTCTAACTCACGTAGGGCACTATTTAACAATGGATTTTAAAGATAGCATAAACAAAACATGACCCTTAAAATTCTCTGGGCACATTCTGCTCTTGTGAAAGCTGAGTCTACAAAGGAGATCCAGATTTTATCAATGCACAACATATAAAGACAAGGAATGGTGATAACATGGCCCAGGGTAGAGCAGAGAATTTTTTGAAGCACTAACAATAAATGAATCACATATACTTTTAAAAGAACCAGCTGTCTGAGTAATCAACCAAGCTGGCTTTTGCATCTCACATTGCCACAGAAGCTCATCTCTCTTGTACCAATAAGACCTTTGAAGCAGTCAGTTCACTTCCTATTCGAGAATGGTATCGGTTCCATCTCAGTTGTTCTATTGCCCATGTCAGTCTCACTGAGCATTTTTAGCGGTCTATAGTTCTGTAGGTCTATTCCAGTCCAGGTTTTTATGACAGGATTGTTTTATATATAGATTAGAAATGTCAAGGTCTAAACAATGACCCCATGAGATGCCATTGCATATTCCCTAGAGCTTGGCCTAATTTCACTTTGTAAATACCAGCACTTTATTTCCAGTTGTTTCCCCATATGTCTGGCTCTAGCTTGGGCAGAATCTTGCTATATATTTTTGTCTTGCTATAAAGGAATTCATAAAAATGGTCCATGCAGCTTATCTTGGGATCACAACAGATACAGAGGACAGCCCTGAACGCTCTCCTGTTGGGTTACACTCTGCATTGAGAACTGTGTGTTCTGTGGAGCTCTGCCTGGAGAGAGATCTTCTGGGAAACACAGCGCTCTCAAACTGACATTCAGAAGAAACAACTCAATACTCTCCAGACCTGCTGCGCTTTGAACTGCAGGGCCTGTCAGTGTCCAGACACAGCACACCTTCGCTGCAGCAGTGTTAGTCCACTGCAGGGCAAAGAGGGAAGACAGTTCTGAGCTGTGCCCAGAAAGGCTCTGAAAGATTTTGGCTGAGTCCAGAGGGGCCACAAGGGACTGAGGCAGAGTAGCCATTTTTGAGGTGTATCTGGGCAGACCCTGAGGGAAAGGGCCTGACAGGCTCTGACAGTAAGGGTGTGAGGGAGAGATTCGGCCTGAGTCCAGTGGCCTGACTGGAAAGCCAGTTGCACAGCGACTGCTGGTGTAGGAAGCACTGATTCTCTGTTGTGGTCTCCAGGGTATTGCACTAAGCTGCTACAAAACAGCATTTCAGCAAATTAAACATGGGCACCCAGAGAACTGTGGCTGTGGCCTTAGGTTGGATCTGGCCAACAAAGTCTCTATGGCCCAGACTGACAGCAGTAGTCTAAAGGGCCGGGGGATGAGAATGGGACCCTAACTGAGAACAGGCAGGAACTCCAGGCTTCTACCAAGGCTATTGCAGAGGCAAAAGGGGAAAGAATGATGACAATCAGACCTAGGCTAAGTTAGATCCCTGGGTTATAAATACTGGGTTTCATTGTAATTTGAGCCCAGCCGTTTTGATTTCTGTTTGTTTAAACAGAACACACTCTAGTTAAAATCTTTTTAACTCAACTCCTGACAACAGCAAACACTAGGAGAAGAGCTCTTTCAGGGAAAGGCTATTGTTGTTAGATAGCACAAGCTGACCCCAACCATTTGCATGAAACTACGCTAGACAAAGGTCCATGCCTCTAACCAAAGCGATCTCACTCCCTGCTTTGAATAAGAGAGAAAATAAAACCATGAAGAAAAACAATCTGTAGGTAGAGTGTAATAATAAAGAAAAAGTGTGTATGGAAATAAGCTGCTAGCAACTGCTTTGTACATGTTACGACTTAGACTAGGCAGGGATGGGTTAGAGGAAATTCAAATGATTATGAGCTAATGCTCAGAGCCTTAAAGGTATTTTGATTTCAGTGGAAGGAAGGAGACCTAAATATCTTTGAGGCTCTGGGCCTAAAATTTTGTATATAGGAAAAGTTAATCCGATATGGATTTTCTTTCTTAGATTTGTGGTTAATTTACCAACAACCTTTCTGATGGGTTGGCTATTTGTCTTCATAATGACAATTGAAATTGCTTTATGGACAGTTTACCATGGAAAAACATATTGATTGATGCTTTTTAAATATATATTTTAAATCCAATTGTTCTCCCTTCCTACCTCTCCCCCCATCACTAAGGCTTAGCTAGACAACCCACTGCATACTCCTTGTTCATGTGTATGTGGTTAATACAGTAATTTCTTTTAATGAAAACAAATAGAAAAATCCATAAAAAATATTTAAAAGGAAACGGAATTCTCAACTTACTCTGGACAAGCACTGTAGCAAATGAATAGGCCTCACCATATGGATTTTTAACTTCGAGACTGTATTCAGCAGAGTCTTCCAAGGAGCATCTGGAAGAAATGGTTTGTTTTTCCTTTTAAGTTTCAGTCTTTGATGCTCCCAGTCGAGGGTTAACTTTGAGTGGTGCATGTGAATATGGGTTGGTCATTAAGACCAGAATTAAAAGAGAAGGCTTGTTTTTTGCCAAGATTTTTGGGGGGGTGCAGGAGTGGGGCATTATTGACCCTTAGAAGTCAAATATATCGTTCTTTTGATATACAAGGAATTATGCACATAAGGTGAGATTCTCAGCATAAGGGCCTATGCATCACATTCATTCCACTGAAGATCTGGCCTAATATATATTACACATATATCTTGCAGGCTTTTTGTTTCTGTAGAAAGGTATTAGTCCATCTAGATTTGTATAGTGCCCTAAGTACACTTAATGCCAAATGATGAGTTATCCCTAATCTGGTGTATGGAACAAAGTAGAGTAATGAGAATCTGCAATAGATCATAGAGATTTTGCATCTACCTCCATTTATACAGGTTCAAACAAAATAAAATAATATTTAAAGCCCAGTGAGATATTAGAAGTGTTGGGTCAACCTCACAATGGGCAGAGATTTGATCCTGGTAAGTTCCTAGAACAAGGCAGTGGAGAATCAGACTCCTGGTGCATTTCCAGTCCTCCTCCAGCCCTCTTTGTTCTGCAGAACTGGCCTGGGAATCTCAGCAGACCAGGCCTTACTGCCATGAAGAAGGAGCTAAGTAGAAGGTCTGTACATTACCTATTGATGTCTAGTGTGAGCATGCCAAACTTGTTCTGGATCCTGTATTTCCCTGCTGGAGCCAGTCGGGGATCAATACGGACTCCATTTTTATACCTAGTTGAATATAAAAGTGACACACTGTTCAAGAGGGATGTTCTAGTCTAGACGAAAATTAATGGGTATATTTAACAGCTTGTTTTCAAAGTAACACCACCAGCCACACGTAGAGGCAGATTCTTCCATGGGGCACAGCAGAACAGGGAGTGGACAGCTGGTCACATCTTCCTGGTTCTCTGCCTCAGCACAAGTTAGAGCAGTCTTGGGCCTGCTTTACCTTGTTCCACCTGGCTATGGTTGCCTAGGGACCATATGCCAGCTGGGGATTGCCAGAGTGCATGGCTCTCCAACCACTCCTCCTGCCTGCCACTTCCTACCTCATATATACCCCTCCTGCTCTGAGGGTTGCAGGGAGGGAGGTATAAGAGCTGGCTTTTTTGGGTCTGACTAATGTGGACATCTGGCTCCCTTTGCGCTGCTGGAAAGGTGCAAAAGAACCAGAGTGGGTGAAGTTAATCTGCCCCCAAGCCCACCTGAAACTTTGACAGTGGAGGAGATTTTCCCCTCGTAAAGTCATTTGAAATTAATGTTTGACTATTTCAAGCATTTTCATTTGAGGACAGTCAATTTGACTGTCAAACTGAGCGAGAACCTCGGTGCACAGTGTGTGAAATGTTATTCCTGGCTTCCTTGTTGTTTCTGCTCGGCTGTTGTTAACAGTAAGTTCTGCAGACAAATCCCAAGCTATCTTGATGATATTTTCCATCCTGTGAGTTTGTAACTAAGCAAAGCTCAGTAAACAGAAAAGAGTCACTTCATATTTCTCAAATTTTAGGGGCCAGAGCAGTTTAATCCCAAGGCACGTATGGTATCCTGATGATTAGTCCAGTGTCTCTGCACCTGTCTAGTGCTTTGGAAAAATAGTCTTGTCGCTCTAAGATGCTGGCCAATGACCAAGATTCATGAGCACAAGCTGGAGATGGGGAGATTTAGCACAATGGCCACTCTCCAAAGCTAAGTTCTTTATCGGTACATAGGCTACACTGCTCTGACGGATGAGATAACTCTGGAGGGAGTGAATCAAAGAGGCCACATCCTGAAAAAGTTTGTATGGAACAGTCTTGAAGAGCAAATTTAAAGCCTGTTCATAAACCTCCCTGACGCTTTTAATGGGCGAGAGGAATTGAGGCATATCAGTTTCGGAGTCAGTTCCACCAATGTACAATTCTTCTTGTTTTGTTTGCCTATTTGTGTAACTCTAGTAGCTCTAGATGTGGATTGTAAGCTCTTTGGGGCAGGGACTTGTTCTGTGCTTGTACACCAGCACACTGGGGCTCCTAGGTGCTACTACAATACAAATAAATAATAAAATAACATTGCCTCATTTAGGCCTCTCTGGAGCTTTCTGTCCTACACTCTATATTGGATACAAGGATTTGCTACAGTTTATGGGAAGACTGATGTAAACTAAAAATGCCATCTCCCCCTTTGTGTAGCAGCCTATTTGCAGAATTCTCCCATTCTTGCCCCTCTACCAACCCCCTTGAACCCCTCCGATTCTATGACCATGTCAAAATAAAAGCAAGGATGATGTCCAGAGAGGAAGGAAGATTAGACACAACAGCTCCTGAACATACCAGGAGCTTCTTGAAATGGCCTGTGTCATCCTTTGCTACAGATGGATAAAGAAATAAATAATCCCTGATCAGAGGCAACAGAAGCACGTCTGTTTTCACGTCTATACAGCAACAATACCCTTCCTTGGAAGAAACATACCTCTTATCCTTGCTTACTCTGGAACAGCTGATGTTCTTCTACCATTACCCAGTTCTTTTGCTACATGGACTGTAGATATCTGGGCTAAGTCAACAACTAATTTGTCCCACTGGGATAAGATACTTGCTAGTGGACAAGAGCCACAGAGTTTTGGATCCAGATTCTTACTTCCCAGTCTGAGTGTGTTGATCTCTGAGGTTTGGGGCGGGTTTAATCTCTGCCAAAGAACCCAGACTTTTAGGATGTAGCCTGACCACAATCAAACTTGTTAGAGAGAGAGAGATGGTATCCCCAGCTGGAGCCCTCACCCCCTCCTATACCCTTGCCCCAGCCTGGAGCCCAATTCTGCACCCCAAACCCCTCATCTCCAGAGCCCATACCCGCATCTTGAGCCCTCACCGTTACTCCCCCCACATACACCAACCCCCTGCCCCAGCCCAGTAAAGATGAGCAAGTGAGTGAGGGTGAGGGACAGCGAGTGACGGAGGGAGGTGGGTGGAGTGGGCAGGGGCATGGCCTCTGGAAAAGGGCGGGGCAGGGGGCAGAGCACTGGTGTTTGGTTTTCTGCAAATAGAAAGTTAGAACATAAGAACATAAGAACGGCCATACCAGGTCAGAGCAAAGGTCCATCTAGCCCAGTATCTGTCTACCGACAGTGGCCAATGCCAGGTGTCCTCGAGGGAGTGAAGCTAACGGGCAATGATCAAGTGATCTCTCTCCTGCCATCCATCTCCACCCTCTGATGAACAGAGGGTAGGGACACCATTCTTTACCCTTCCTGGCTAATAGCCATTTATGGACTTAGCCACCATGAATTTATCCAGTTCCATTTTAAACATCATTATAGTCCCAGCCTTCACAACCTCCTCAGGTAAGGAGTTCCACAAGTTGACTGTGCGCTGTGTGAAGAAGAACTTCCTTTTATTTGTTTTAAACCTGCTACCTATTAATTTCATTTGGTGACCCCCTAGTTCTTGTATTATGGGAATAAATAAATAACTTTTCCTTATCCACTTTCTCTACTGAAAGGGAAAACTGAAGAGGCCTAGCCTCTTTAATCTTTCCTCGTATGGGACCCTTTCCAAACCCCTAATCATTTCAGTTGCCCTTTTCTGAACCTTTTCTAGTGCTAGAATAAATTTTTTGAGTTGGCAACCCTAGGTGGGGTCTGTCAACATCCCCAGCCATAAAACAAAATAACCTGGAATAGGTCTGCTCACGGCTATAGCAATTTCACAAGCCTCCAGGCTATCCAGTCCTACAGCCAATAACCTATTCTCCACTGAATTAAAGGCGGCTAATAATGTATATGCAAAAAACCCATGCAGCTGAACTAGCCCCACTATACATGCAATGGGTACTTGCAATGAATTAACTAAATATAAGAATACAAGTCTGTCTGAAGTCTAGTTTATCCAGAGAGGCCATTAGGATCAAATAAAACTTCCACTGAATTGTCAATATATTTTCCCCCTTTAATTTGTTGAGTGAATCTGGAGCTGGAGAGAGCAGCCACTTTGATAGTCCTGGAGGGTTTGGTTTTCTGATTATGCACAGAATTGATACAGAAGCAGGGCAAGTTCTCTATGCCCCATGTCACTGAAGTGTGAGTCAGCCCTGCCTCAGACAGCTCGTTGGGACAAAAACCACAACCATTCTCTCTCTCCAGGGTCCATTGGATCCTGGGCTTCTCTCTTGAGACTGCCAGTCAGAGGACTGGTTTCTACTGACTGCGCCAATGTTTTCAGACCTGGACACCTTGTTCAGTGGGAGCCACTCATTACACAGAGTCACCAGATGGTAACAACTTCCAGCCAATTGGGGAAGGGATTTGAAGCACTGACCCAGAACGGAAAGTGTTTTCTGTATTTTCCGAACACCGTGCTTCCCTCCCCCACGTCTTTTAGAGCTTTCTAACAAGACCTAGATGCTGCACTCCTGTTTGCTCCTCAAAGTGCATGCTTTGTAACCACAAAGTCAGCCCCAATCATCACTCCCAACTCACGCACCAGGTGACCTGTGGTGGAGGGGAAGCCAGAATGGTACATGTAAGCTTCACCCCCATTCTTTCCCAGACTGCATGAACTCTGAGCGGGATCCAGATCAAGGGGGGCCGGCTTGAAAGCAGCTCGATGTACTCCTTCTCCCGGCGGGCCTTCTCTAGAGCCTAGGGCAAGGATTGAATGGACAAGGACAACAGGATTAAGTTTCAATGATGGAGGTTCATTTGCAGAAGAGGCACTTGTAATGGCAACAGCCTTCTCCCATTTCAAAACAGCAGGCTGCTCCCACCCAGCAGAGGTCTTGGCTCTGAAGTTAATTGGAGTGGTTGTCAAAACAGAGCTGCACACCACTTTCATAGCTTCGCGCGGGTGAAAGTTTCCAACCCCAACGCTGGTGGCAGATGCCTTCTGTTAACAAGCTGAGAGCAAACTGTCCCAGAATATACACTTTCTTGAAGGGGCATGCAACTTCTGAAAGCCTTTCTCCTGGCTGGATTTAGTGACAGTAAAGAATTAAGGGCCGGATCCTCAGCTGGAATAATTCAGCATTACTCTGTTCATTTCAAAGGAGCATCACTAAGTTACCGAGGATCTTGCCTTGACTCTCTACTGAGAATCAGAGCAGGCAGAGAGAAACCTCAAAGCTGGCTTTTGGGCAGTTACTTAACCCCTTAATGTTAGAGAATGGTGGGGCTCTGTTAACTCCAAAGACAGCATCAATGGTGGAAATGGCAAGGAAATACAGGGCTACATTTTTCACTCCATTACCCACACAGCAATCACTCTGCTGGAGTGCCAGGCATGGATGTGGTGGCTGTATGGATGGTTCTGGCCTCAGCTAGCTTTGTAGTATTTTAACCTGGGTGGAACGAAAAGTAGATAGTTTCTGGGATAGATTTTGAATCACTCATCGTTTGTAAGAAAATGGCCAGAAATTCCCCCTCTTAGGACCATGAGGTTGCCCGACTGGATCATACCCATGGTCCATCAAGCCCAATGTCCTGTCTCAGGCAGTGGCCAGCCCTGGCTGCTTCATAGGAAGGTGTAGGAGCCCCTTCGCGACAGATGTTGGTAATCTGGTGCTACATTCAGGTTATGTCTACACTACAAATTACTTCGGTATAACTTACATCACTCAAGGGTGTGAATAATCCACACCTCTGAGCAATGTAGTTATACCGACCTAAGCGCTGGTGTAGACAATGCTATGTCAGAGGAGAACTTTTTCCACTAACTTAGCTACTGCCTCTCCTGGAGGGAGGAGTTATTAAGCCAATGGGAGAGCTCTCTCCTGGCGGCTTAGAGCATCGTCATCAGACACATGGGAGCTGCACCACTGTTAATGCTGTAGTGTAGACATAAGCTAGGTCTCATCCTGATCTCCAGTAGTTGTAGATCGGCTTAAGCCCTGAAGCAAAAGGTTAATAGCCCTTCCACATAATGTTTGTTAGCATTAACTGTTATAACTCTGGATATTCTTGCAATCCCTTTGCAACTCTGACCTTCTTTCGAAAGGCCTTCCGATCAGCCTTCACGCGCAGGAGCCTGCAGTTCCTAATGACCGCCTTCTCCAGCTTTTCCATTTCATTCCCAAACCGAACTCTCTTCTGACCCCGCTTCTCCAGCTCTATGATGGTAGTTTCTCTCCTCAGCTTGGATTCCCTGCAACAGCCAATGTTAATAAAACAGCCACATCTGGTGAAGTCCTTTGTGGGTTTTCATTGCAAAAACACTGGGCTAAATCTATGCAGGTCTATAAGGAAGGACACACCAGCACCCACTCAGAAGTGGGCACAAATGGGATATTGCTATTGTGAACACTAGAAACCAGACAATGCTGCCATGATGGGTTGTTGTGCACCATGGCACTAGGAGGGTGAGGGTTAGGAGTCATGTGTAGTGTCCCATAGAAATTCCCTGTTGTGGTCTCTGGAGCTGTGATTCTCTCTGGCTCTCTCCTTCCCAGACTAACTATGCTGCCTAGTCTCCTCTAAGTCCTGGCCTGGAGCAGCCAGCTGTAGGAGCGGCTGCTAATTGCAGAACAGAGTGGGCTCAGGAGTAAGGGCACAGTTAGCCTCAAAGCAAGTACTTATTTATTCTGCCATCTGCAGCAACACATTTCCATTAGCAATGAGCATTTTATGCTTGAAGACAGCAAGTGACCAGCATCCCAGCCTGGAGCAAAGTGGTGGGTCCACAATGTTCCGACAACAGATTTCCTTCAGAAAATGCTGATTCAATTAAATCAAAAGATTTCATGGGAACATCCTAATGGTGTCGAATTTTCAGCATGCAATTATTGAAACATTTTGTTTCGAGAAGGTTGCAACATTTAATTTAGACGTTATCATTTGGACTATTGGTATTGTGACATATTGACTGAGCAGAAATGGTAAAGTTCAAACCAAAGATTTTTACCCTATATAGCAACAAAACATGTTAGAATATTTTGTTTTGTGAAAAAATCCAAAATTTTGACCTTTTGTCCCAATTTGGGCTGCAACACGGGACAGAAATTGTGTTTTTCAGCTAGCTGTGCCCTGGGGGTGCATTGAGCTTTCCGATTGCATGGTACTTTGCCTAGTAATGACACGGATTCCCTTCCACTGGCTGAATCTGGCAGTGTATATACTGATGCTTCACATCTTCAGAACTCTTTGCAAACATACGCTAATTAACCCTCACCACCTCTCGGGTGGCTAGTAACTATTAACCCTATTGTAGAATGGGGAAACTGAGGCACAGAGCAGCTGAGTAACTTCCCCAAGGCTACATAGAAAACAAGTTGAATTAGAAGCCAGGAATTTTTGGCTTCTGGTCTTGAGTCAAGTAGACCAAGCAGCTGCAGTCCTCGCTCTTCTGAATTTCTGGTATGTTGCTAGGATTTGTCCCATAGTGTTTTCTTTCCAATGAGAGCTTTGGAGATAAAGAGCCTTTCTCAAACTTACTTTTACTTGCTAGGATGGAAAAATGAATGGGGTATATAGATAAACATGAATGCATGAGAATTTAGGAACTTGAGGCTAGGTCCAGCACCTAGAGGAAGTCACTGAGAGTTTTGCTATTAATCTCACTGAGGGAAGGAATGGGCTGCAGGTCTCTTAAAAATTCACCCAGGCACTATGAAAGATGCACAATGTGTCCCTTGACTCTATGGGTCCATCTCATAGCACTCTGCACTTCCCAACAAGGATCTCCAAATGCTTTTCCATGCATGCATGCATTGATTAATTAGACCTCATATCTCCCCTGGGAGATAGAGGAGGATTGTCATCATCAGTTTCGGGATGGGAAGCAGAGGCAGGGAGAAGTGAAGTGAAGTTTTCTGAGGTCATGCAGTCACTTACAGAGCTGGGGATAGAACCAAATAGCATTGGCTCCCAGGCTCCTTCTCTAACTAAAAGACACTATACCATATACACAAATTGCCTTGTCTGGGTAAATCTATGGTAGTAACATTACAAGGTCTATTTTTGGTTCAAATTAAGAATTATTGTAAATCTGTGCATCTTCTAGGTACATGTGATCTAAATCTAGCCCACTCTATACAACCGTAGTAGCAATATTCATGTCAGACCTACCATGATATTTCTGAGGTCAAGGCGAGGGCAGCTGCTATGGATAATTCTGAAATGGTGAAAGTCTCTTCTTCCTCACTTCAAGTGACAGACAAGAAAAAGAATTCAGATCATGTTGAATAGACTCATAAAGAACACGATCCCTGGAACTGTGAGCGTCCAGCAGAAAAGGTCACATTTCTAAAAGTGACTGATTTAGGAAACTAAGTCCCATTTTTAAAAGTGATTTAGGCACCTAAATATCTTTGAGGATCTGGGTCTTAGAAGCCTCATTGGAAGTCAATGAGAATTAGGCTTCTAGGCACCTAAGTCACGTAGACACTTTTGGAAATGTTACCCCAGTCTTCTTTGCTTGTCCCATATGACCATCCAACCATAGCCATTTTATGGAAATCACTTTCAGCCATGTCCAATCTGGGCTGGATTTACAGCAATGAATGAGAAGAGAAAGAGCCCTGGGCCCAGTTAACATAGGTGTTTAGGCTCCTAGCTCCCATTCATTTCAGTGGGAATTGGGTGGTGTAATACCTTTGAGAATCTGGGCCCCCATTGCACCAAACTCAAAGCACAAGAGAGTGGAGGACCATGCTGTAGAGTGAGTATATTGAGCAATAATTTGAACACTGAAGATCTGTTTCAATAGCCCCTAAGAGAAAGGCCAACAAAGGTATTTGCAGTCATTCCTCTTATAGTTTCTTCTTGGATGTTTAAAACTGAAATCTGGACCTTTATGGCCTTTTCCCTTATTGTAGGTGCACAGGCATATTATTGTAGGGTCTCTCACGTGGGTGAGGCTGTGCAGACACTAATTTCATATTGTAGAGCCACTACTTAGGGCTGGACTGCACTCATGGGTTTATTATTGTAGAGTTGCCTCTTTGGGCCATTGTCCACACATGCAATGGTTTATAATTGTAGGGATGGCTTATGAGATCTGGGACCAACAGATGGACTTGTTATTGTAGGGTGTCTCTTAACATCAGCTATTCTTCCCATAGATCTTCATCTACTTACTTACTTCATCTACCACTCTTCGATGGGTTGGGATGCAGTATTCATAGATTGGCACACACAGCACTTTAGGGCAGGCAGTAAAAAATCAGTTGCTTATGTGAAACCACAGGTCAGGTTAGGCAACATGGAATGTAGCTGAGTGTGTTGTATGAATAAGTGAACAAGGCATCCTCCTTATTTCATTTATTGATAACTCCTTGACTCACCACTAGTCCCTTGACTTGCCTAGGCCTGGCTGATTCACTTGGACCTGACTCACTTCATCATAAACTCTTTGACTCATCACTAGCCCCTTGACTCACCTGGACCTGAACTTTGCCTTTCTTGTGGTAGAGGTCATTTGCAAGCTGCGTTGTCTCTCCTCCTTTTGCTCCTCCTCGCTGCGATGAAACAGAGTCCGAGTTTCCATGCTGAGCACTCACAGAGGGATCTTACCTGCCAGTACAGAGTCAAATATGCCTTGAGCCCCCCTTTGAAATGGGCTATCTCTGACAGTCCAGGATAACCCTTCATTTGCACATACAAATAAGCACCTGTTGACCTCAATGACACCAGTCTCAGTTCTTTAAGGCAGCTAGTTATTTTCGGTTCCTAAGCATCCATTTGCTCGCAAATGAGGGATTCCCATTTTAAAAACTGGGACTAGCATCTGCCTTAAAAACAAAGCAGTGCAAAAAATATTTCTAAAAGATATTCTCTAGCTCAAACAGAAGTGCTGGACTTGATGCTGAAGTTACTGGGTGAGGTTCTCTGGCCTGTGTTATGCAAGAGATCAGAACAGCCGCTTCTGATCTTAACATCTGTGAACAATTTTGGTTCTATGTCTTGGTGAAATATGAAAATCAAAGAGCAGAGGGTCCCTCAAGAGCCTTTAAAAGTAATTGGAGTCAGGAGAAGAACAATAAATAGCTAAAATCCAGTCACTACATTGATTGTTCACTAAAGTCCGATTAAATCAAGTGGAGTCTTTCCATTGGCTTCCATGGGCATGGGATCAAGTTCCAAAATAGCATTCAGACACTACAAGGAGGAGTCTGGTATAAAACCTAGATGAGCCAGATAGGGTAGATGAGGTGGGATAAATTAAACTAAAATAGGTTTGATAGACAATCTTAAAACATTGAGGTCAATGTTAAAAAGTTAGCAGAGTTTTGGACTGGAATCCATATGGACTAAACCAAAATCTTTTTAAATCTGAGTGCACCTTAAAATGTGCTTTTATCTTAATTTAAAAAACTTAACTTTTTCATATTCATTAACTGTTCTCTGAGAATCACAGTCAGGTGGCGAGTGATGTAAGATGAACGGAATGTTGAGACACGAGTCAGGCCATCTGATTGGCCAAGTGGTGTCACCCTTTACGCTGAGGCTGAGAAGAGTTGGTGCTCCTGGTAGGGCCATCTTAGGAAAAGGCCATGGCATTGTAAACTCCTCACAGCTAATATCAGGAGGCTTTTTAAACAGCAGGGGGCTAGAAGGAGTGGGGAGGAAAGGCAGGTGGGTATGGAATGGTAGAAGAGAAGAAAGCAAAACCTGGCCACCTCCCCTTCTCCAAATCCATCCTGAACCAGCACTGTTGTTTTGTAGCCTTATTCTCTCTGGTAATCCCTCTTATGGGGAGAGATATACCATGAGGTCTGTTACTGCAATGCTCGTGCGCAAACCAGCTATATGGAAGAGACACATTTGTGTTGCTGGGAGTCCAAAGATAACTCTCCCGTTATTCCATTGGGCAGAGCCTGGGAGCTCATTTAATTCCCCTATTTCCCTGAAGAAGATTACGGAAGATCTGAGAGAGTCCTGCAGCAATCAAAGGGTTAAGTTTTGTCTAAAAAAAAAATCTCATGACTCAATAAACCACAGGATTTTCACTAAAACAGCTGAAGAATCCTCTCTTATTTGTTCTCTTTGCTGGAGGTGGAAATATGGGGGATGAAAAATGTGGCTACTGGCTCTGGTCCATTTCCTCCCATCGGCTGCCTAAAATGCTAAGCTATCCCTGCAGCCCCTCCTCCGGGAACATGCAGTGAGCTGTTTTTAAGTACTGAATAAATGTCTGGGGATTAAATGGAACCAACTTTTAAAAGGGTATCCCTCCCTAGCCCGCCCCACCTACAATCTTTTCAGAAACCCACTGCATTAAAGCAAACTGAAGTCCTCCAGAGTGGCCCTGATGTGACTAATACATGAAAACAAAATCAGTCTGGGTAACATACAAATTACAGGATTCTATGATTGGGTAGGAAAAGTCTTTGGTTATAAAAGATTTGGGGTAGATTTTTCAAACATGCTTAGGTGGATTTAGGAGCCTAAGTCCTATTTTCCAAAATGACTTAGACCTGTAGATACCTGAATCGGAATGATTTTCAATGAGGCTTAGGATCCTACGTGGCTTTGGAAAATGTTACCCTTGTTAATAATATTCCTTGAAAACCCATGCAGTTAAATCTGTCACTGACTCATTTCAATGGAAGGAATTTTTCCCTAGCTATTTTAGTTTGGCTTTTAGTTTATTGCAGTCTAGTCCTAAACCATTATTCAGCCAGGAAGATACAGTTTTTACTACAATTATGTTGCATTAGTCTAATTCTTTTAATAAGCTGTGTAAATGTTAATATAAGTAACCTGCTTAAAAATACCCAAGATGAAAATTTAATTGTTATAGTGAACTCAAAATATCCCAACATGCAACGTAAACTATAGAATTATCATATCACTGTTCCATCAGTAGAACACAGCTTTAGAAAAGTCTTCCCTAGACAGCAAAGGAAATATAAGGAAAAGAAAATAAGACCAACCTAATTCTTCAGAAAAATGCTTCTATGCTCTTTAAAATATGCTCTGAACTATATTTCAGCTGAAAAATAACTACCAGGCATCGGATATGTGTTTCCATAGTCTACACATAAATATTGTTTCATGTTTGCTTTTATTTTAGTTTAGTTTTTTTCCTTGATCGTTTTGAACTAATATTCAGTGCTCTGCAACCTAAGGTCTGCTATAGAGAGACAGAGCTTTGTTCTGTTAAAACATAATGTCAGCTGAATTGCAGCTGACTGCTTTCCAGTCCAAAATGTAATGATCTATTTAGAAAAAAAATACAACTGAATGGCTTCTTGCTGGAAAAACAGTCTCACAAGGAAAAGACTGGTGGGGGAGGAAACATAGCAACTCTTTCAGGCAAGAGAAACTCAAGAAGCATGAATTATCTCCATGTGCAAGTTCAATGAACACTTGCAATAGCTGATGCCGCTATAAAAGTCTTATAAGTCTTGTATAAACTGTAGCCTACTTACAGATAAGCCAGATTCACCCAGAGCAGCACCAGAGAGAGTGGCTGTCCACAAGAAATTAAAGGACACAGGACCGTTTCCTTTTCCCTGCTGATGACATTAAGAATGACTGTTCCCAAAAGAATGTGCCCTATGGGTAAGTGCCCACCCTGGAGTCTTAAATATAGCATCGTGCCATAGCATTGCAATGACAATGGGGAAAACTATCCATGGTTTACAATGTTTGAACAGTTTGCTGCACTGGCAGCTACTTGCAAAACCTTTTCTAGGTCAGGCAAATTAATGCTGTTGTTAAAATGGTACAACGGGGGAGAGATGCTGCCAGATCTAAGGGCATGGGAGCATAGAATTACCCATTGCTGATTTACATTGGGCAGAATTTCACAAAGCCTCTGAAATGAATTGAGAACACTTTAATCTCCCCTCCAGGATCCCCCATGTGTTGGTGGACAGCTGCTGAATAACAGAGTGAACCAGTTACTTTGATACCTCTTTAGTGAATGCCAGTTCCAGCCAATTTGCATCAAAATCTCATTGGATCAGGAGCTGATGGCAAATCAGTGTTTTGATTGGCTTACAGCTGTCTCCATTTGTGGAATATATTACATAGTTCATTTATCTGATACTTTCACAGTTACTGGAAAATTGAGGCCTGCCTCATCAGCAGAAATGATTGATTTTACTTAAAAGTCTGTCTATGTTGCAATAAGGACAAACTGCTGCCACCCATGCGAGGGATTGGCTTTTTATTCTGTGGTCTCAGGTCCTGCTACGAAAAAAGAGATGCAGCTCTGAGAGTGGCTGGCTTAGGGGGCTGCAGGAGTAGATTGTCAGTCAGGCACTTCCCAGCTGAATCCAATTGCATCCGTGTAGCACTGCTCAAAGCAGCGAGAGTTGTGAATTGGCAGAGCGCTGCCATGTACTGCCGCAGCATTCGCCAGCTGAGCTTGTGCACTGTACATCCAGAGAATGGAGCTACGGGCACATATTTTGAGTAGAGCCTCTCAAAGCGAGCTTTGTTATAGGGGTTTCTTCAGATTCTTAATGGGAGCCTAGAGCTTTCCGTATTTCACAACAATTTTAGACAAGCTCAGTGAATGCTGGTGCTCTTCAGAGGCCAGGCCAGTGCCAGCCATTCAGATCTTGGCTCAGCTGGAAGTCATGCTTTGACTTTATTAATTTGCAAAGACACGAACGTGCTTGAGCAGTGGAAATGTTCTGATCCCATGGAGGTGAATAGCCCTGCCCCGCACCAAATTGCGGATGCCTTTCAAGTTCTCTCATGTAGTTCTCCCACTGCACCCATTTGAGCTGCCCTGAAGCAACCCATTCTTGGCCCCTTCTGAGTAAACACCTCCACACAGGGAGGCCAGGATTAAGATCATTAAGCTTATTTTACTGGATCTCCTAGGCCTGCAGAGATAGCAAATCACAGTGTTTTCCTCTGGGTCGTTGCACTCGGCCTGCATTCCTGAAGTTTGGAGCTTTCCAGCTGCTGTTTTAGTTAGTCTTTCCCAAGGTGCCGCTGCTTAAATAAACCTGAGTCGAAAATGTCTCCATTTTACTTCTCTTCAAACGTGACCCCTTGAAAAGTTTAAGCAAACAAAGAGCACACAAGAGATAAGCACCCAGTGCTTCATCTCCTGCTTTAGGAACACATTTTAGGCTGCATTGGTGACAATCTGTTGTAAGCTGTGCCCAGGGTGGCTGGCACAGGGAGTGGCTATGTGACAGCTCCCTAGATATAGCTGAGAAGATAAAGAGTGTAATGCCTTTCTGTAGGGTTACAGATGGCACCTGCCATGCTGATGTCACTAAGACAACTGGCATGACAAGGCTCATCTGTCACTAACATGACATCTGGCTGAGAATAAGCGAGGCCTTTGTTGTAAGGCAACTCCAACTTTTATCGTCTTCTGACGCCTAAACCCTCTTATCCCCCAAAGCCAAGGAAAATGTGAAATTATCTCCAGTTAGTGAGGTATAGCTGGCTAGCATGAAAAGGCCTTTGAAGCGACGTTGAAACCAGGCTGTTTATCTGGAGCTGTCCTTCCATGGAATGGAAAAGAGCAGCCTGAGATCATTAGGCTATTACCACAGCTGTTTTTCCATGATGGATTTTATAACAACGGGGGCTATAGATCGGTTTCAGAGAGAAGCAAAAAGAAGCATAGTGATGCTCAGTGCATAGAGGGGATGGTGGAAACAACACAGCTTCAGTAAAATTAGAGGTGTAACTGCCCTGCCTCTCCCACCTCAGGAGAATAGTTTCAGAGAGAAGACACATCCCCTTCATTCAGTTCATAGGGTGACTCACTAGACAAGCATGTATCTCCTGCTGGTTTAGTATTTCAGGGCCCAAAGGACATACATGATCATGTCCTGGGCAAGCTGTGATCAGAGCAGGGGACTGGGAATATCTCTATCAAGAATCCCTTTTATAGGGTTGGATCCAGAGAGCCTTTCCATTGACCTCAATGGGCATTGATCTCTCCCATGTGCATTACAGTTCAGTCTGGTCTCTTCCCTGCCACGAGGGATACAACAGGGAAAGAAGGATAGAACAGTGGTCAGGGCGCAAGCCTGGGACCTGACAGACCTGGAGTCTGTGCCCAGCTCTGCCACAAGCTTCCTATGTGACCCTTGACAAGTCACTTAGGGCCTGATCCAAACTCAGTGGGAGTTTTCAGTGGGTGACCTCCCACTAGGCACCTAGCTGACTCTCTAGGCACCTAAATAGCTTTAAAAATCTGGCCCTAAGTCTCTCTGTGCCTTAATGCCCCGTCGGTACAATGGGGCTAATAGCACAGCTCTGCCTCAGAGGGTGTGGCAAGGATAAAGACCTGCAGCAGAGAGCAGAGGGACTGGAAAAGGCTGTTAAATAAAGCACACAGGCTGTATTTCTCAACAGCATCTTTTAAAAGCTGTCGCCGAGATGCCTTGCCCTCCCCCATTGTGCTGTCCCTGCTGATCTTGCATCTTGGGTTTTGTTTCACAACACCAGCCATGCAGCACGGTGGCATTTAATTATTCCCAGAGTAGCATCGCCCGGAATGCTGCTGACATGAGATACCCAGCCTGCAGGCGACACCACTGAAAAAGAAGCCCACATCACTGGCTTGAGCCAGAGCCTTTGCCAGTGGAGGAGTGGCTTCGCAGAATGTTTTGACCCAGCCTTTTCTTTGGAAACATGTTAACAGGCAGCTGGCCTGTTGCAACATCTGCAGCTGTAATTGCCTAGGGGAGAATGTTCTGCTGGCATCATAGAAACACGTGATTCATGAACCAGTGCAAATGGCGTCTATGGAAACAACTGTCCAGATCAACTCAATGGCACCAAATGGCATCAGCAAAGGCAGCACAATAGAAATGTCTTCTACAGGCTGATAGCCAGTATCTGCACCTTTGCAGCACTTCTAGACAAGCTCCTGATGAAAGCACTTAGCCCAGGGGCAGTTCTAGAGCCAGGTGACCCAGGGGCTGACTCATGGTGGGTGATGCGCCTCTCAGGTGAGCAGTAGAGAGGGTGAAAAGTTTTTCATCTGAATGGTTTTGTGACAAAAAATGCTGTTTGCATCCAAATGTTTCCCCAAAATGCATTGATTTCAATGAAATTTCATTTTAAACATCCTCCCTCTCCCCACAATGAAGCATTTCAATAATGCCAGAAGTTCCATTTCAACACCTATGGAATTTTTCACATCAAAAGGACTTCTTCAGATGAAATCCATTGTTTTCTAGATAACATTTAACAAAAAATTTAAAAAGAAAAATCAGAAAATTGGAATGAAATATTTAGTTTTTGTCAAAATGAAATGTTTCAATTGACCTGAAATCAAGTTGGTGGTGGTGGCGCTTTTTTTTAATCTCATTTCATGGAAAATTTGAACTTTTTGTTTTCAAACAACAACAAAAATTCTTGAACTCTCAGAACTTCCCACTAAATGGAAAATCTGGTTCCTGCCCACCTTTAGTGACAAACTTCTAAATAAACTTAGCCTTAATGATAGCCTGGCCCGTCAGGCACCCCAACACTGTTGCGTCTGCTATTGCATCTGCCCCCAGCTCCCTGGGCGGTGACTGCTACCTTTCTTCCCGTCTGAATAGAAATATTTAGAGTGCAGGTGGGGTAGGGGGAGAACCTTTGCTTGTGCTGCTAGTAAAAGAAACACTCAATCCATCTCTTGTTTCCCTTGCTGCTCCCCTTTGCATCACCGCTATCCAATCTCACTAATCACGGCTATCCAATCTCTTCACTCCCCCTCCCGCCCCTAACCTCCCTCTGGATGCAGCACAGGCCAATTGGACAGTTCTTGGCTTTTCTCATTTAAATTGTTCACATGCACTATGGACCGTGTAGCAAAAACCACTGATGGGGACATTAGCTTTTCCCCCACACAGCAACTTCACTCTGGGGCAAATCCTGGAGCCTTTACTCAGGCAGAACTCCCATGGAATTCAGTGAGATGTGTGCCAGAGTGAGAACTAAGGACAGATCTCTGCCTCAGGATTGTAGGATCTATCCCTTTAAGAAGCGCATTATCATCACCAGAATTGCAATTTGCCTATTACAACGCTTTGTGCCAACATGGGGCTTCCATGCTACATGTGAATTTCACTGCATTTGAGCTCATGCTAGGCAGGACCCCTCTTTTTTCCAATTCCCTGATTGCCAGCATAACCACAGCTAAATCATAGGGTTAGAGTCAAATTGCAAAACCACACTAAGGCAAATGGAATGTAACCTTTGACCTCATCTCCCTCCAAGCTGAGAAAACACACAGACTGCACCCCACCCCAGTGTCTTGAATAGTTCATCTCCCCACAGCGCTCATCACCACCAAGAGAAGGGCTTTGCTTATTCCTACAGAAACGTCCCATTTCCCGCTTAAAACTGACAGCATCATGTGCTCAAATGACTTTCCCTCCACACCTGTACCAAATCACAGGCCAAGCTTCCTCTTCTCCCCATTCCAAAATAATTACCTACTTGGTTGGTGCTTTGGACAATAGAGCCCACCTGTGTCCTATGGTGCGTGCATTAGCGGCTACTCTGTTTACTGCTGGAAAAGGAACAGATCCAGGGAATACCTCATATCTTTATTCTACAGGAATTTTCCCCTAGGTTTAGGTTAGTGCTGGAGAAAAGATGCTGAAAAGAAGTCCCTGGAGACAGATTTTATTTAGCAATAGAAGAGATACAACAGTATATGCTTCCCCCTCCCTGCCCTGCCTATGTCTCTTACACTTGACCCAGGCTTGGTCTACACTACAGGGTTAGGCCTCTGTAAGCTGCCTCGTGCCAACCTCGCTGTGGAAGTCTCTTCACTGATGTAAGTGCCTCTGTACGCCAATTGAGTAACACCGCCTCCCTGAGCAGTGCAAAGTCACCGTTGCTGTAAGTAGGTCGATACAGTGTCAGTGCAGACGCTGATGCTTTACTCACATCGCCTGTTACTGGTTTTCAGGAGCCATCCCACACTGCCCCACACTGTCAATGCAATCGACACAAGTGCTCCTGGTAAGGACGTGCACCGCCACCATAAGGAGCTAAGTGCATGCACACACATGCAATGTAATAACTGCACTGATTGCACGCCAATGTAAATTAAGTCAACATAATTTTGTAGTGTAGACATGGCCCCAGGGTGGCTCCTCCCATTGGAATTGAAGGCAAGAGATGTACATCACAGTCCCAGCCTTCCTCCTACCCTCTCTTCTCCATCCTGCAGCTGGGCTCCGCTGAACTTCCCTATCCCCACTCAGAGAATAGCACGGGGACTCCATTGGCACTCAGTCCTTGTTCAGGGCGGAAAAAATCTGTTGGCTCCAGGGAATAAAAGAACCAAGTGGAAACTGAGCAAGCACGCAGGATTTGGTCAAGGACCATGCTGAACTATTAAAAAAGACAAAGGAGGATGGTTTCATTGCCCTGCCGCCACTGAAGAGCACAGTGGGCCAAGGGGAATTCGGTTTCACTTTATTGCCCATGTCTGAAGCTTATGACCATAAATTCACTTGTGTCTGTAAAGAACCACAGCTGCAAAGCAAAGCAAACATTCCATTCCGGGGAGCGGCCTCTGGCTTTGTAGGGATCATGCACTCAGAGGCAGAGTGAGTAGCTAGCTGATTCATTTACAGAGATGGCACTTAGTCATATGCCATTGCGGGCATGGCCCAATGCAACTCAAGAGAGAATCAGAGTAATCAGAGATAAGAAATTTTATTATAGGAAATATACACACAGCCTCCCCTCACACAGCCAATGAGGGTTCTCGCTGCCTCATCCACTTCACAGCTCAGCCAATCTGAAAATATCCCTTTTCTCCCTTGACTCTAAATCCTCTTTCCCTCTACTCTTATTTATTGAAGTTTGTCAAGCTTTGGGCAATGCACTTTGTATGGCAAATACTAGACAAATTAAGCTTCTCCTGTATATTACTGATCCCTGAAGTATATCTCCTAGGGCTTTGTCCATGCCAGTTTCAGATGATGGGGCTTTCACTCCCCTTTCCCGAGGGAAATGACTGTGTCTCGACCTCACAGTCAGGAAGCATTTGATGGGCTGGCACAAGGACTGTAAGAAAGAGGAGTTTGGCTTAAGTAGCAGTTTCCAAAGAAAGTTGCCAAATTCTGAAGATTGGCCTGGAAGCAGGTGTAATGGATCTCTTGCCAGGCACACACACATCATTAGGTGCCTGTATACTTCCTGTGAGCATCTTTGCACTACCTATTACTAGTAAAAACAGGTTCATTTTTGCAAAGATAGCTGCATAGAGAGATTGTGGCTGGGTCAGAACATCTGGACTACACCCCCTGAATACTAAGTCACACCCCAGCAAAGCCCTCACTGGCTCCTGTCATGGAAGGCCTGAGCAGCAGCATGTCTGTGAGAGGGTCAGTTTTCATCCTGTCTGCCCAGTATTGGCTGCAGGTGTATTGAAATACCCCTGTGAAATTGGATCCTGAGAGTTGTGGCTATGACCCCACTACCTAAAGTGTGTTCATCTTGAACTAGCAGCAAATCAGAGTCACTAGATTGTAATGGCTGCTTACGGGGGTCAGTACAAATCACTTCCTGTCATTTGGGCTGGAAGAAAAATCTGTCACACTCAGAGAAGCTAATCAAAGGGTCAGAGAACGGGACATCGCACTTGTAACATTCACAGAGTGTCGAACGACACCAAACATTTTAAATGACAGATTCTCAGCTCACCTTCTCACCCCACATAGTAGCATGGGAGTCTTTCTTGCCCCACAGTGCCTTAAAAGCTGTAGGGTACTTTGTGCTCCCCATTCTATCACTCCCGAGCCTCAACACACAGCCTTCCTTATAGGGCTCAGGAATAGGAGTGTTTATAGATTTTGAGGACACGGGTGCACTTGGAGAATTTTACCTTTAACTGCCTCAGGAAGTGAATGGGTTAGGACATGGGCCTATGTAATCAATTTGAATAAATAGCCTTGTATGTCGGTACCTTCTAATTCAAAAGTTCCCAACTCACTGTATAGACAGTGGGCTAGAGTGTGAAGACTTGACTCAGACTTTATCTCAGGCCAAACTCTTATTGTCTCCGATCGGAGTTTAGAGTGAACAAGGGATGTGTAAAAATGGAGTAGGGCCATCAGGAGTTGGCCATAAAACATACAGTACCAGCTGCCTCTGGACTGTAAGGAAGCAGCCAGCCAGCTCGCCCAGGGCACACTGCCCATCAGCGGGGAAAGAATAAATGTTTAGTTATGGAAACCAGGGCATATCCCTAATGACTCGCACAAAAAGTGCCAAAGGCCCTTGGAGCCTCTCCCCAAAGCAGGCAGAACTACAGCTCGTGCTAAAGACACAGATGCAGGGTCACTGCCTGGAACTCCATTTAGTTCCCCGAAGTGCACACAGGTTGAGTTCGCTCTGCCATGATTTGAACCTGTGGTTGCAGAGAGTTTCCAACAGAGGCTTAGAGCACTCAGGCTGCCTCCTTAGCAGTGCAGAGCTGTAACTATTGGGTGTAGAAGATAAGCAGCTAGCTTATGTAATGGAGGAAGGAAGGCCTTGCCTTGCTATGAAAACTAATGGTCATAATTCACTTACTACAGAGAATGAGGGATGAAACCTGAACTCACGTGAAAAATATTTGCAACATACAGGGGAAATAACCAACTCCAGTTTATAAAACTATTAACAGGTTCCCTGGTTCCATTGCCCCACACTGCAAGAAGTGGAAGAGAACACAATAGTAAAAAACCACTGAATGATGGACCTGTGATAAAGAACTTGGATTGGATTGTACGTGAACCAATCCAGTTAGCTTTTTTTTCAAATAAATATTTACCTAAAAGCATCAATAGAAACACTTACAACAAGCCAGTGAATTGGCAGCTATTGCCTTTGCTATGATGCTTCATCTCTTTATTTGTTGCCCTTATTCATTCCTCGTTTAAGACAGAGATATTAAACATGGAAAAGACACACCTGTTATTCCTGCTGTAAGCACAGAGGAGGGGAGGTGTCAGGTATTCAGTGGATATAAAAATTTTATTAAAGTTTATGTTTAAAATCAGATTTACACAAGTTAAGAGGGAAGGTACTGTACATCTGGGGTCGGGCTTGAGTTATGGGGGATTGCAAGTATCCGTTGCAAGGTTCACGAGGTACATACATATCAATTAACCAGCATAGATCCAGATTGGGGTGTGAGAGTTTTTAAAGCATCAGTGGATAACTTGGCTAAGGTATGCCGCCCGTGGAATGTATGAAGAGTCCAAGTCAGTCTTGGTATTACAGTTGATCTTAGCCAAAAGCCAAAGAAAAAGAGTGTAACTTGAACTTTGTTTTCTGGTGACTTTGCTAACTGACTCTCCTGTCTATCAGCTTCGATTCAGAACCTCTGATAGATTCCGTCTGACAAGTGATAAGTGACTGATGAACACATGATGAGACTCTGCTTAGAAATACTATTACCATCTGGGAAATGACCATTCATGAGAGCCTCTCTGAACAAGATTTGTTCCTCGCTGTGACTTCATCCGGATCTGAACTTCCCCAAAGTTTAGATCTGAGATTTTGGTACAAAGAAACAGGTGTCAGCTACGAAATCTGACTCCCACCCCAAATTGACCCAAATTTTATGGGACTTGAATCTGGCAGGTGAGCTTGGGCTCCCTCTCTAGTTTTAAAATAGGCCAACTTTTAGGTATAATCGGTTTGACATCCAAGAAACAAAGAGCCAGGTATTATTAAAGTGCAAAGATAACATAGCTTTCCTGGAAGCAATGCAGTTAGTAAAGGCACCCATGCCCATGAAAACGGAGGGCTGGATTCTGACACTCTTATGCTTGTTGATTAGTACCTTACTCAGCTAGGAGTCCCATTTATTTCAGTGACGACAGTTGCCCAGTAGGGCACTCTTTAATGTGAGTAAAGGTTGGCAGAATCCGGCCCTTAGAGATCATTCAATGCTGTGCTAACACATCAGTGTGTTATCATCCTGGCCATGCTCTCACTGTACCTTTAAATCCAAGTCTCTGAACAACATAGTTAAAAGCATGCCATTATCCTGGATAGAGCTAGAGGCATAGGATGCAATGGCATTTAGTTCTAGGCAGCCTGGCTCCCTTGCTGCTGGTAGCACATCTGTTTGAAAGTCCAGAGGCTGCTGTTTGTTTTCAGGATATGACAATGAATCTAATGACATCAACTGGCCTGTGCTGCGTTCCTCGGGGAGGTCATCACAGGTACAGACTGACTTTAGTAAGGGGGAGGATGATGATGGAGGAAGCCCATCCTCTGAGACAGAGTTTGTGTCAATGGTCAGTGAAGACAGCAATGGCAGCAACCCTGCCATCTGCCGTCTGTAGTTTCCTCCTTCCTGCAGCAGAGATAATGACTGCTGGGGCATGTGCAGCTTAGCTTCCTCACAGTCTGTCTGGAGCATCAGCTGCTGCGCTGGCCCCGTGGAGAACACCGATCCTGTCATGTCAGTGTCACTGCTTTCCCATAATCCTCTCTCTACCAGCTTCGGTCTCTGCTCTTTGTAGTTTTCATCACAGTACCTTTCGCCTGGTGTCTTGGTTTTAAGTTTGCCACTGACAAACCTTTCAGGAGAAATACCCTGCAGCATCTGGTCTGGCATCCTGTTGATGCATCTTGGGCTTTCGATGCACACTCCATATGTCAAGGCCAGAGGTTTCTTGTTCAGCGTGCATGGTAGATTTTCCTGGGCTATTTGAGGTGCGTATGCTGAAGAAAAACCATCCACTAGGCTGACTGGCTGAATGATGGGCTGAAACGCCAACACACTGGCCTGTTGTTGATAGGTAGTTTTTTGCAAAGGGTATAAAGATGTCTGCTGCAGCAGACTAATTGGCATTAACTGCACATCTGGGGTGTACAGAGTAGTTTTGGATAAATCATTAATGGGGCTTATAATGTGCTCCACTGTTAGCATGAGGGGCTGGAAGGCTGAAATCCCTCTGAAGTCCTGTCGTGGTAGAAAGACAAATGTTAGTGAGTAGCAATGAAGCTGTGAGTTTTCAAAGTTTTTTATATTATTTGCAAAATCCCTTTGGGAAACTGTGCATAGGAGCTTGCAATCCACCATACTGGATCTGATTGACTGGCCCAGCTGATCTGGGATCCTGTGTCTTCCAGTGTTCCTTCAAAGGAAGGCAAACACCCCTCCTCGTGCACAGATCAATTGTGCAATCCTCCATATGAGGGAACAAACTCCTTCTTGCTCTCTGCTGTATTTGGCTCACACCCTGCTGCATGGAAATGGATTGCTCTTAGCTTAGCATGCAGAGCTCCCAGTACTGTTAATGGCCATTCAAGTGGAGAGATAAACATGTAGGCCAAGGTTTTCAAAAGTGATTAGTGACTGGATGCCTCGATTTTTGGGTGCCCAACTTGACACACCTTAATGGGGGGCTGATTTTCAGAAAGTGCTGAGCATCCATCTTCTAAAAATCAAGTCCCACTAAGTTATTGCCAGCTGGGCACCCAAGAATGGAGGCACCCAGAATCATTAGTCATTTTTGAAAACTTATGCTATAAAGAATAATAAAAGTGTTGCTTTTGGGGTTCACAATTTTGAAACCTTCCAGCAGATCACCTCAAAGTCAGCCCTTCTCCAAGGAGAATAAACTCAGCTTCCTTAACCTTTCATAACAACTAGTCTTCAGACCTGCCATCACCTGTGTTGCCCTACTCTGAAACTCTCCATAACAATCTTTCCTGAGCTAGAATGTCCAGGCTGCATTGCCAAAGGAGTGTTACACATGCCTCACACAATTACCTCTTCTGTACAGTTATCTGCCACAACTAGTCATGCTGGAATTCTATTTTTGGTGGGATAAGTCTCGTGACTGGAATATTGGTATAGAGGGATGTATATTGTTTGGGAAGGGCAGGCAGGATAAAAAGGGAGGAGATACATCAAGAATATATGCACTTGTTCTGAGGTCCAGAAGGGGGTGAGAGACAAACCAGATGAAAATCTTTGGGTAAAGACAAAAGGGGTAAAACAGTAGGGGTGATGTCATGGTAGGTGTCTATTCTAGACCACCAAATCAGGAAGAGGAGGTGGATGAGGCATTTCTAGGACAAATAACAAAACTATCTAAAACACAATACCTTGTAGTAATGTGCAACTTTAACTACCCAGACATCTGCTGGAAAAGTAATATGGCAAAACACAACATTTCTAAAATGGTCTTGGACTGTACATGGGAGAACTTTTTGTTTTGGAAAATGGAGGAAATAGCCAGAGGACAGCCACATTAGACTTGATTCTGACCAAGAGGGAGGAATTGGTAGAGCATCTGAAGGTGGAAGGCAATGTGGGTGAAAGCAATCATGAAATGGTAGATTTCATGACTCTAAGGAGTGGAGAGAGTGAGAGCAGCAGAACAAGGACAATGGCCTTCAACGCAAACTTTAAACAATATCTAAGAGAAAAAGGAGTTCAGGACAGCTTGCAGTTTCTCAAGGAGACAATATTAAAGGCACAACTACAAGGTATCCTAATGAAAAGAAAAGACAGGAAGACTAATAAGAGGCTAATATGGCTCCATCAGAAGCTCTTTAATGACCTGAAAACCAAAAAAGGAATCCTACAAAAAGTGGAAACATGGATGAATAGCTAAGGAGGAGTTACAAAAGAACAGCACAAGCATGTAGGGACAAAATCAGAACGGCTAAGGCACAAAATGAATTACAACCTAGTAATGGACATAAATAGCAATAAGAAGAGGTTCTTTAAATACATTAGGCACAAGAAAAAGATGAAGGGAAATGTAGGTCCTCTGTTTAGTGGGGAAGGAGAGTTAATAACTGATGACATCAAGAAGGCTGAGGTGTTTAATGCCTATTTTTCTTCATGCTTTACTGTAAAATTAATGGTGCCCAGATAACTCAACACAATTAATACTAACAAGGCAAAAAGAACACAAGCCAAATTAGGTAAAGAATAGGTTAAAGAATATTTAGATAAGTTGGATGTGTTCACGTCAACAGGATCTAATTAAATTCATCCTTGAATATTTAAGGAATAAGTTGAAACAATCTTAGAACTGCTAGCAATTATCTTTGAGAACTTCTGGAGGATGGGCGAGGTCCCAGAGGAATGGAGAAGGACAAACAGAGTACCACTCTTTAAAAAAGGGAACAAAGAGGATTGGGGGAATTATAATGTTAATAATAGTGTTATAAGGAATAGCCAGAATGGATTTGTTAAGAACAAATCATGCCAAACCAGTCTAATTTCCTTCGTTGACAGGGTTACTGGCCTAGTGGATGGGGGGAAAGCAGTAGATGTAATATATCTTGATTTTAGTGAGGCTTTTGACACGGTCCCACATGACAGTCTGATAAGCAAATTAGGGAAATGCAGTCTAGATGAAATTACTATACAGTAGGTACACAACTAGTTGGAAGATGTTACTCAAAAGGAGTTATCAATGGTGTACTGTCAAACTAGGACAGCGGAGAGGGTCAATCCGGGTCCATTACTGTTAAAATATTTTCATTAATAAATTGGATAATGGAGTGCAAAGTACCTCACTGAGGAAGGAAAAATCAAATGCACAATTACAAAATGGGGAATGGCTAGGCAGTGGTTCTGTTGAGAAGGATCTAGGGGTTCGAGGGGATCACAAATTCAATTAGACAACAATATAATGCAGTTGCAATAAGGACTAATATTCTGGGGCGTATTAACAGGAATGTTATATGTAAGACACTGAAGGCAACCATCCCATTCTACTCAGCACTGATGAGGCCTCAGCTGGAGTACTGTACCCACTTCTGCACACCACATTTTAGGAAAGATGTGGACAAACTGGAGAGAGTCCAGAGAAGAGCAGTAAAAATAATAAAAGGTTTAGAAAACCTGACCTATCAGGAAAGGTTAAAAAAAACCCTGAGATATTTGGTCTTGAGAAAAGAAGATAGAGGGGGGGACCTGATAGTCTTAAAATATGTTAAGGTCTGTTATAGAGAGCATGGTGATCAACTGTTCTCCATGTCCACTGAAGGCAAGACGGAAGTAATGGGCTTAAATCTGCAGCAAAGGAGATTTAGGTCAGATATTAGGAAAAACTTTCTAACTCTAAGGGTAATTAAGCTCTGGAATAGGCTTCCAAGTGAGTTTGTGGAATCCCTGTCACTGAAGGGTTTTAAGAATAGGTTAGACAAACACCTGCCAAGGATGGTCTAAGTTTACGTGGTCTCTTCCAGCCCTACATTGCTATAATTCATGATCCTATTCAGATGGATTCACATTCGCCCATATTAAACATTTCCTGTAAAGATTTAAGGACACTTACCAAAGACTTGGGCCGTGCTGTGTGTTGCTTGATGTATTTATAGCTCACATAACATACCACAGCAAACAGCGATCCTGTAGCAAATGTAATTCCCCCAACACAGTAGAGGAGCCAGGTGGTGTCTGTTCAGTGGGGGGAGGGAAATGGAATTTAGCCTCACAGAATAGGGTTGGAAATAATGTACTGGATCATCTAATCCATCCTCCAGCATTCAGTTCTTAGGGCTTAATGGTGCCATTAAGCACAACTGTTTTCCACTATGCTCTTTATTGCTGCTTGAGATCATCACTTTTTTCCCCATTCCTAATGGACTGGTGAGAATAAATTGATCCCACTCCTTCTTATAACTCTGAGTGTAATTGCAAACTGTCTCTCCTAGGCAGCTGTCCCCATGGTTAGCTGTGTCTGATTGCACAAAGGCCTTGGGATAGTGGAAACTTAAAACAGAGGAATAACATGCTGCTGGACTGTGCTCCGTGATGCAGTGGTTCCCAAGCCTTTTCATGGAATGGACCCACCTCTTATTAGAGTGTCACATGGACACCTCCCCTCCCATGGACATCAGGTATCAATGGCCAGGGGACGCTAAGCCTCCCCTAATCCAGGCCGTGGCCCCACTCTGCCCCAAGACCCTGCCCTTGCTCCCCCTGTCCCCCAAAGCCAGTGGGGCCTCAACTCCAGTTGATGGACTGGAGCTTAGGGCTCGGGCCAGTGGCCAGGGGCTGGGGCAGCCAGGGGTGGTTTGGGCCAGCCAGCAGCCTTGGGCAGCTTGGGGGTCAGGCCAGAAAGCACGGCTGGGATGGGCTGGCCGGGGCTCCTCTGGCCGCGGGGAGAGGGGTAGGGAGAAGGGGGAGGAGTGCTCGGCGCTTCAGTGGGTGGAGGGATGGGGCCAGTGCTAGCTTCCCTGAAGGGGGGCGGGGTTCACCCACCGCCCATGTCCCCTCCACATTTCCAACTACACAGGCCTCTAATTCAGACGTGCAGATTCAGCAGGCTCACCTGGTAACGTACTAACGCAAAACACATGAGGCTGGCTTCTTTTTTCTAAGTACTTGAGATATATTGTGACATTATATTCAGTGTCTGGGTTCAAGTCAGAAACTTCAAATTCTTTGTTGTTCTCATTCTTTTCCCACTGTTCAAACAAAAAACAAAACAAAACCAAAAAACCCCAAAGCAGAGATTTGTATTTTAAAGAGGTTAAATTATTTAATTACTTCAACTCCAATTGAAAAAAATCAACAAAACACTTGTATTAACCAATAAAATCCTCACCTGACTCTTACTAATAATCCCCAAGACTAGCAAAACATCTGATTAGTTTTTCACCATTAGGTTGTTTGCTTTTTGTATTTCACTTCCCTGACACAATGAAGATGGTACAGTTGGATGGATAATTTTCACTGCAACATATTTCCATCACAAAATGATATTTTGACAAAACTAAATTTTTCCACAAAAATCACCTTGATGTTGCTGAAATTTTGTTTAGGAAAACATCGAGGAAAAACTTTCAAAAGTGTCAAAAGAGCCAGTTTTCACATTTTTGGAACAAAGAGTTTTGATTTTTCATTTTTAAACAACTTCTCATTTTGAAACGTACATATCAAAAGAGAGCTAAAATTGAAACAAAACGTTTCAGCTGACCTGAAATGAATGTTTCATGAAAATTTTTGAAATTGTGGGGTTTTTGTCACTATTTAGAATGAAAAAAAAGTTTCAAAATCTTGAATTTTTTCATGGGACAGATTGAAAATCCATTTTCCAACCAACCCTCCTAGATAGGTCATGTTCCTGTTTGAGTCTGGTCAGTTTCTAGTCAGTTGTAGGATTGGGCTTCTCCGAATATCAAAGATACTGAAAATTCTCTTGTTCTTCAGAAATCCCATCTAGCATGAATTCACTTTTATGCCTGCCCCGCCCCTGCATTTTATTCAGACAAACAAGGCTGGGTTTTACGAAAGCCAACAGTTAGTGCGTCTGTGGAGGTGTTACCTCTTGGTGTGTCTTTTGGCTGAATAGCTTCATGTGGTAATCGATGGTACCAAATCTGCTGTAGATGTCTTCCACAGTTAGCTGGGAGCCATCCTCATCTCTCAGAGGAGTGTAGGGGGGTTGGATGAAAAACTTTATGGATCTAACACTGGGAACGTATTTCACCTCTGGCTTTCCAATAGTAGCTAAGAAGATGGAGAGTGAGCAATGTCATTTAACGAAACAAAAGATGATAAATTACTACAGCATCTGTTTAGCGAGTATAATGATTGCTTCTGACATTGTACAGTGCCCTTCAGCCCGATATGCCCGACAGCCTAGAGTTATTTAACTTTTATGGAGCTTTATAAAATGTGGCATCAATCATTCCTTATCGCAGGCTGTGAAAGAGTCACTATGAACGATGAATTCTCAAATAAACTGAAGGGCAAGTGTCAAAAGAAATCGAACAAGATTATAGGTGGAGGCAAAGCGTTTGATCAGCTGTGAGTTAACAGCGACCGCCTGTAGTGCATCAGGGTCACATAGCCTTAAAAATGAAACTGTAGAGAATGGCTGTGGGGTACAATAGTCCCACTTTGAGATGCACCCCAAAGAAAGGTGAATTTCTAATAGTTAGGGATATTACATGGCACTTTTATAGCACGTTTCATGCAAGGATGTCAAAGTGCTTTGGAAACACTGAGGCCTACACCTAAAACTTGGGTCGATCTAGCTACGCCACTTGGGGATGTGAAAAATTCACACCCCTGAAAGATATAGTTAAGCTGACCTAAACCCCAGTATAGACACACCTAGGTTGACGGAAGCACCACTGTGGAATTTAGATATACATATACCCTAAGTCTCACAATGTCCCTGTGAAGTAAACATGGCAAATATTACCCCCATTTTACAGAGAGGGTAAAATGAGGCAGAAAGAGGCTAAAGGACTTGCCCAAGATCACACTGTCAATCAGTGGCAGTCATGATTTGGAGGTGGGATTATGTTAATTATTCATAAGGCTGGCAGATTATCCTAACCTTCTACAGCTCCAACCTCACAGCTTCCATGACTAGGTCTGTGGCTGCTCACAGGCTCCCATCATACCCCTCTTAGTGTTCTGCTGGGTCTCGCTATCCCCTAATAGAGCCCACAAGTGCACTAAGATGGGCAGTTGCTCCTTCAGAGATATCTGACTTTCCAGAGTAGGTCAGCAGCCCTTCTCCACCTCCAACCCACTCTGGACACAAATGTCAGCAGGAGCCCAAAGCTCCCTAGTCAAATTCGTTCCTGTCCAGCATCACAGTCTCTTTCAGAGGGGGAAACACCCACAACCCCCTTTCCATAGTGGCCTTTGTCCTACAACACTGAAGCCAATGGACATGTCATAGTAAACATCAATGAGAACAGGACTGAGCCTACAGTAATCAGGTATGTTGTTAACAGACTCCAGCCATATCCCTTACTGTCTTCTCTGGGGTAGAATCTCTGTGAGCAGACCCAGTCGGAAGAGCAGCAGTTCTGGACTATGGCCCTCACTCGAGCATAGTAGGGCTCTCCGAAGTTTTCTGTCTCATGCGTAAGGTTACAGAAGGGCTGTGTGATATTCTGGCACTCGCTCTTCTGAAGCCAGTCTTCATCCCCATACCTAAGAGAAGATAAAGTGACTGCTCTCAGTCCGCCCTATCTAATTGCTAGAATATATTTTTACACAATCATAGACACACATGCGTGCACGCTCCCTAAATATTTGAGATCTGCAATATCAAAGTAATGACCAACACGAATGCCACTATTTTCTGCTTCTCAAGTGCTTTTCAGAGCAGGATCTCAGAGCATTTTATAAATATGAGTGAATTAAGCCTCAGAATGTTCTTATGAAGTGTCATTTCACACACCCCCATTTTCCAGATAGGGAAACTGAGGCACAGAGCAGGGAAGTGACTTACCCAAAATGAACAGTCAATCTTGTAATAGAACCCAGGCCTTATAGCTCCCGGACCCAAAGTGGTTTCTAGCCCTCTATAAATGACTCAGTATACAGATTTGGGACATACAATTAATGGGTTGTTTAAAGATTCTTTTCTTTCAGCCACTGATGAGAATTTATTTAGCGAGCGGGTAACTTTTTGTCCTATCTCTTCATGAAAAAGGGGCTTGTTTACATGAACAACAGATCAGCGTCAAAAAGGGGCTAGGAAGTACACACAACTCATTCACTGCAGCTGGCAAAGACCTTGCACAGATTAAAGGTGACATTTGCAGAATTGGGTGCCTAACGTTAGATACTTATATCCTTTATCTAGGCACCTAAAGAGGCCTGATTTCTAGAAGGGCTGAGCACCTACCTACCCAGCTGCCAGGCAATGGGTACCTCTGGGAACCCAGCTACTTTCTGTATTTAGGTTCCTAGATATGGATTTGGGCGCATATCGACACCCAACATGGAACATTTTGACCCTTACTAGAGGAAACTCCGCTTCAATTCTGAGATCATAAGGTAGGTATTTAAGGAGCATACGCCCTCTCTGCCTTTTCTGGAAGGGATTCAGGAATCCCTGTGTTTGCTAGCTGGTAACCAGGACCCTAGAGGAGAATTTTCTTACACATGGAGCCTTCCATGCAGCAGCCAGTCTCACTGTGTGTGTGCCCATCCTGCTCAGGACCCCAGCTGATCTGGGATCCACATGGCCCATAGGCAGCAGCTGTGCCAGCTCCAGGTGACTGGGAATGGGCTGTTCTTATCTCTTCTGGAAGAGGCTCCTTGCATAGATTGTTTCTCCTCCTCTCAGGGGAACCGTAAGGAGAATCTGATCCCAGACACCAGTGCTTAATTTGTAATGAAAGAGGTGCATGGGCTCAAGCAATTTTTTTACTTTCATAACTGATGCAGCAAGATGAGAGGTGCCAGGGCTATGAACTGCCCAAGCTAGATGTGCCGGGGCTCAGCCCTGCCAAGCCATGGCACAAATTAAGCACTGCCAGAAACTCCCTGTAGCTTGGCAGCTAGAGCAGCTACCCAACGGAGCACAGGGATTGGGGTCAGTCTTTGCCAAAGCCCCTCATGGCTTGTCCTGCAACCACTGGCTTGCCAGGCAGACTCGGGGTGTAGCCCTCGCAAAGCAGCTGCAGGGCTTTGAGCCCAGGAGTTATTTTCTGTGTATGGGTGGTGACAATAGACAAAGGAACTGAGCACGACAGGGCATTCCAGCCCAGCCCAGTAGCACTTAGGAGGTTGTTTGTGGAGCAGCCTAAGTGGAAGGTAGCTGTATCAGGGGCCTCCCACCAGGAAGGATCCCCAACTTTTAATTTGCTCAAAGCAGGGTTTTCCTACCAGTGAGGGGAGGCTTCCTAGTGCCCTCCCAATGAAAGCTCATCATGTCTCACATTCCCTCCCTAGCCTCATGCAAACAGGCAGCTGTGCCCTCTCCTTATGGCTTTTTCATTAATTAGTACAATTAACACACATCTGGGAGCTGAATGGTTAATGAGCCGGCTGCACTCTTTCATCTGCTCCTCCTGGCACCTGATTATGGAATCTGTCCATGTCTTGCTTGGAGAAAGTGTTGCCTGTTGGTGAAAACATGGGGAGCGGGTGGGCTGAGAATCTAGATGCCTGGGTTCCATCCCCAGCTCTGCCACTGAATCATTGTGTGTAAATTCGCTGTTAAGTTTGCCAGCTGAGGACCCATCCAAAGCCCAATGAAATGAATGGAAAGACTCCCTCTGAATTCAGTGATCAAGCCCTGGGTGACCAGGACCCTACAGTGGACTTGTTCAATGGACGGGGGCTTCCAGCTTGTGGCTGCACTCACCCTGGGCCTGATATTGCAAGCTTTATGCAGAGCAACATTTACCCAGCTATAGTCCCACTGCAGCTCACATGAGTAAGTGCAGCTCAGGAAAAGAACAGGGTTGCATAGTTGGGTCCTTCCTGCATGTGTCTCGTGCACCACCACAGATGCAGCCTGGGACCTCATGGCCTGTAGGACCAGATGATCCACAAAGGAGCCTCCTTGTTTAGACTGCACTTTCCCTTGGGGCTCTTAGCTAACTCTGCTAATACAACGTGATCACTGTCGCTGACTCACAGCAGGCTTGGGCAGGGATGGCCGGGCTGGTGTTAGAGAGTGGCAGAACCGTGAGCTTTCCGAGAAGAAGACCTTCCAGCTGGGCCAGAGTGCGGTGGGATTGCAAGAAAATTCTAATGGCCAATTATCTGAAGTCCCCCTGGGCGCAACCTGGGAAATATTATGTGGCCTGTTTCTAAACCAGCTCTCAATTGCCAATGACTGTATCAAGACATAACCTCTCTCTCTCTCCCTCCCCACAGAGAGCAGACTGGGCTCTGCATAGCAGAAAATATGTGCTGCTTCAAACTGGCTGGAAAATGAACCAACAATAATAATAATGGAACTGAGTTTGTTTTTCCATTTTATTTTGGTTTTGCCAAAAGTTTTCCACCCATCTCTAGTTCTGGAACAATCATTTGAAGTTCTTCTATAGTCTTTCACATCTCTTTTAGCTCAAATCATTTTACCAAAGTACAAGCAGTATTAGTAGCTGTATTTCACAGATGGGGAAATTGAAGCACAGAACAGCCTAAGGTCCCACAGTAGGTCAGTAGCAGAGCAGGGATTAGAACCCCAACCGCCAGCCCAGGGTTCTTATCCACTGGGCCGGAGAGCTTTCAGTTTCTGTTTATTCCTTCTTAACTGACAGTCACTCTCCAGCTGAGATTAACTCCAAGACCCTGGAGCTCAGTTCCAAACAGAGTCATTTCCATGGCAGTCAAAGAAGCAGCCACTGGCAGCTAAGCCTGCTTTCCTGCTCCAGCCCTTTTCTCCCTGAAATCCAGGAACTCAACACCCATTCAAGCAGGACCCCAAGGAGAAGGCAAAGCCCACATACCGTTTGTACTGGACTTCATACACTGTGCCCGGGGGAGTCTCTGCTTCGCTTTCCCACTTGAAGATGTTTTCAAAGTTTGTAGAAGAAAAGGCTGCATGTTTCAGAAGCGGTGACCTCTCTGCAATCGAACAGCCTAGAGGAATGAGGGAGCTAGCATTGAAAGGCACCTTCCAAGTCATAACACCAGGGTTTCCAGCTTTGCCACAACACTCAGCCAGCTGTGGGGGTGCTAGTTATCCCTATGGTAGTGATCAAGGACTATAGACTATGCCCATTACAGTCAGCTGGAGATGGGCTGAGGACCTGGTGTTTGGATCTAGACTGAGCTTAGGTTGGAGCTGGGGATGAGGCCAGTTGCTGGAAACAGCCTGCAATTCTGCAACAGTGCACTTAGCACAACAAGCCATATGTGACTGGTCAGATCCTGAGCTGGACCCCCCAAGCATTCAGCACAGCTCATGGGGAGTAGCAAGGGGCAACAGTGCCTTTATGCCATCTCTGCATTCCTATCCAGGCCTCTGGCTTGTTCCCTGAAGGCTGCTCTGATTTACACCATCAGCTCTAAGGGTCATTCAGGCAGTCCTGAATCAGCCAGATATAAAGGGGTGCTGGCCACGCTCCCTTTCCCCTGGGCCATGCCCACCCTGGCCATGGGGAGGGTGGGTGGAGACTAAGCTCTTGGGGCAAGGACCATCTTTCTGTCACGTGTCTGTGCAGTGCCTAGCACAATGGGGCCCTGTTCCTTGGTTGGGGGGCCCCTAGATGCTACTGCAATATATATAATAAGTGCCAGTATAGTGGCTTGACGCCACCTGAGGATTCCCCTGATCTGGGTACCAAAGGCAGCTTGCCAAGAACAATCCATGCCTCCCTGCCTCTTCCCTGGGCAGTGAGGAGCATTACGCTAACATTTAGGGTGTCACTTCCTGGCTGACCTTGCTGAACCCTGAATGAGTGAGTGCAAAGAACCTCTCCTGCCGAGAGAAGTCGGGCTGGCTAGTTGGGTTGGATTCAGGATGATTGTACAGAGAGCAATACTCAGAGGAATTGCTGAAGGGCCTGGCAGTGGACTCTGGCCTGGGAGCGTCAGGGTGAAGACAATTCCCCAGCTATGTGGCATCTGACTTCACCAGGCTCGGCCCAGGAGCCTGGCTCTGGGAAGCAGGGAAATCACTTGATCTTTCTCTAGGTGCTCCAGAGAGCTAGCTCTGCCCCAGCAATCAGCCCAGCAAGACACTGATGTGAGCCATGGACCAGGACTCGGGCTTTGGGCTCCCTCCAGAGCACTCACTCACGTAAATACACAAGGCAAGGTTTTCCCACGACTTATTCGTGCTACCTGCTGGTCTGGAATGCAGCCGAGGGAACTGATCCAGGCTCTTGTGTTTAACATCTAACCCTCAAAGAGGCTGTGTTTACACAGCAAGTCCTGGCTGTCCTCTGGAGCCAGTGACCTACATTTTCAGAAGTCACTAGGTGCAGCCGAAGCGACAAGGAAACGTATTGGCGCCATGCAATATGTAAACAGGGGCTGGACAGATTCTGCCCTGACGGACACCCCCATTCTGAGTGCGAGCTGTTCGAGGCGGAGTCGTGCCTGCCTCTGTTTGTGCAGGGCCCAGCACAGCTTCCCTCTGGGCACAAGGGCAGTGCACACGGATAGTAACGTGGGCACAGGTGGAGGTGGAAAGAGGGCAGGACGTGGCCCTAAGTATGCCCCAGGGTGAAAGGCCCTCTGTGGGTTCCTGAAGCCAGGCCTGAGGGCTGATCCTGTGGCCCCTGTGCTCACATAGCCAGCCTCGGAAAGATGCTGCCCCTGGCGCTGCTCAGCATAAAAGGGTTGCCACTGCCTTTTCTCTTGCCCTGCTGTCCCAGAGCACCCCTGGGATCAGCACGTGACTCTGAGTCTTCCTCTGCCCACGAGGGAGTTGGGGAAAATGCCATCTGCGTGCTACACACCCCCAGCCCGCTTGATCCCCACAGAAGTCCCTTTTGCTCAGATGTGTCCTGGAAGGGGCTCTGTAGGGCTTGGAGGAGCAGGAGGGGGGGCGGGGACAGGAGCCTGGCCGTGGTCAGTGGCACCAGAGAGCCTGCTGGATTCCTACACAGACACCGGAGCGAGTTAACCCAGCTGGGAGTAGCCATAGGTCCCACTGTCGCCTACTTAGCATTCCCAGGGAGACCCAGCCACTGGCAGGAGGGTACCCCAACAGAACACAGGGGAGAAAGGGGCTTTCCAAGTGAATGGCTCCATCTACCGCGGATTTGGAGGCACACTTCAAACAGATCTCAGGGATCCATGGTGCAGTGAGATCTGAACCCCTCACCCTGCCCCGTCCCGCATCCCTGTCCTGAGGATCCTGCTGCTGAAAGGGGTGATGCGGCCCCTTAATCATTAAGCTCAGCTCTTTGCCTGGTGTATTTGCTGACGGTAACTGGCCTCAACTCTGGGGCTGCCTCTTGCAGAAACTCAGTCAATGATCTGATCCCTATGATCCCTCTATCTCCCTTCCCCCACCGCTTTCCTATTGCCCCTTCCTCCATCCCCAGGGTGTGCTAATTTTGAGAGGGTCTGATCCAAATCCCATTGAAGTCAATGGGAGCCTTTCAGTGATTTTGACAGGCTTTGGATCGGGCCTAGGACAAGCCCCTAGTCCTTCCCTTGCTAGTCCATACAGCACCGTGCACTCCAGCAGCGCTACAAAAACAACTAAGACTAGAGCAATCCTGGCAGAGAGTTTAAAAACTAACCCGAGCAGAAGCGAACTTTTTAGGTCAGTGGTTCTCAACCAGGAGTCCAGGGCCCCGTGGGGAGCTGCGAGCATGTTTCATTGGGGCTGCCAAGCAGGGCTAGTGGGACCCACGGCTGAAAGCTGAAGCTCCATTGTCTGGGACTGAAACCCAGGACCCTGAGTCCCACCACCCGGGGTTGAAGCTGATGCCTGGGCAATGTAACTTCACCAGAGCTCCTGTGGCATGGGGCCCTAGGCAATTGCCCTGCTTGCTATCCCCTAACATCAGCCCTGGCTTGTATATGCAGAAAACCAGTTCTTGTGGCACAGATAGGCCGTGGAGTTTTTATAGCATATTGTTGGGGGCTTCAAAGAAAAAGGTTGAGAACTCCTGCTCTAGGTCTCATTTCAGGGCAGCCATGTAACAGCTACCTCCAGCTGGGGGAACCAGCCCCTGCACCAGTAAAACCATTGAAGGCCGTGGTTCTCCCGGTAGAAAGGAAATGAAAGCCAGTACTTACCCACCAGGGAACAGACAGCCCAAAAGATCAGAGACTCCTTCATGAATGACTCTGTGAGCTGGGACATGAAGATGGGGATGTTTCCCAAGCCCAGGTAAGTCACCTCTGAAGGGAAGTAATTTCCTGCCTTCGGGAATGTAAGCAACGCTGGCCAGGAACAGGCTGCAGAGCTACCGGCCTGCCTTCATTCCCGTTGGAGCACATGAAGCCGTGCGTGCGCAAGAGGGAATGGGAGGCCACACACGCAGTGTGTCGTACAAAGGTACACAAGGAGTGAAAAGTTCCCCGCTTTCTGAACTGAAGTCAAGTGCTGTTTTCTGATAAGGAACTGCCTGCCTGAAAGCCCTTGCTGGTACTTCCCATCCTGGCACTGGTTTTTCTGGTCTGGTGGCTTTACCTCTGTTATTTTAAAAGGCAAAACTGGTGTCAGTGCATATTTGTGGTTACGTAACCTCTGCAAACAAGGCAGCTAGTTTCATTGGAAACACCTTGTGGCTGCTTCCTTCACTCCAAAAACACCCACCTCACTTGTTAGTGAGCTCTGTGCCTGTTGCATTTAATATGCATTAGAATCGACTGGCTGATGTGCAGCACTGCCCTCTATGGAATGGAATCTGAATTGATCAACTGTGTGTCATAGTCCCTACATCATTAGCTAGCTATGGAGATTTTCCTGTAGCTCAAGCAGTGGGCTTTTGGAGCCGGAGAAGCCAAGCAGTATCCCCTATTACAGCTGTGAAGTTCCAAGTGACCACTACAGCCAGCCCATGAACAAACATCCTACTGTAGATGTGGCTGTTTGTTACATAATGTTCCCCTCAAAAATCATGGGTTTGGCCCCCTCAAAAAAAATCATGAGGTTTAATCTATATTCAGGGCTCTTGTTCTTTGCCTTCCGGTCTTTGAGCCTTTTGGGCACCTTCAGGTCACAATTTCAGGCTTTTCTCCACAACCACAAGGGACAAAGACTTCTTTTAAAAAGGCTGAACTTCTCACCTAATCCCGTGCCTCCAGGAGCTGGAGCTTTAAGAATAGACCAAGTATCATGAGACTTGCAATAAAGTCATAAGAGTTGGCACCACTTCTTACTCTCTGTTTTGCTTGGAAGAGTTCCCAGGCACAGCGATTTTGTGTGCATAGCCATGGAAAAGCCCCCACTCCCTGCAAGCTATCTGTTGCTGGACTCTAAAGTACAGTAACTTCCTAGCTATTGGATGGATTCTTGCCTGGATATTTCTGGGGTTTGTATTATCAATTGCTCAGTATCTTACTGTTCACAACAGAATGAAATCCTGGGGCTCAAGTGTTGCCTAGGCCTATCCTGGCCTACTACATAAATCTGGATTTCACCTGAGGCAGAGCAAAACAGCCACCCTCCCTGGCATCTAGCTACTAACACCACCAGAGCTTTGGCCCAAGCAAATGGCTGATCAACGAGATCACCCTCAAAGCATTCCCTGAGTGTGTAACAGAGCTGCACTATGAACAGGCAGGGGCCGACCTCTTGGCCCCATTCTGGGGTGGGAACTTGGTACTCTTTAAAGCCAATTTAAAAATCCAATAGACTTGGTTTCCCCTTTCATTTTTCCTTGGAGTTCGGTTTAGGTGCAAAGCTTTTCTCCCAAGCACAAACCATCCCAAATGAGCCTGGGGCCCAACTTACAACCTCTTTAAATTAATTACAAACATTCATCGAATACAGTAGTAAAGCCCTGTGCACCATAACCTGGTTGTGATGTCCTGAAGGCAAAACATATATTAGGAAAATACCACAGCTGATGCCTACCCAGTCCCTGATCTTGTTATTCTCTAGTTCTCTACCTCAGATTTATTCTAGCACCCATCCTAGTAGGATATAAGCCCTGATGAATGCTCTGAGTGCACCACAAATTCACAGAAAAGCTCATGTAGGTATCCCTCCCACCTCACCTGGCCAAGCTGTAGAAGTCCAACCAGTTGATTAAGCAAAACCCATCTATCAATTAGCACTGCTTGTGTCTAATCACACACCCCTGTCCATCAAGGAGCTCTGTGGATGAAGACTGTAAAACTGTCCTCATGTTTTCCTCTCCTCAGAACTCATGTTACTTGTTAGAAGAAGAAGCAGGTTGACCCAGATGCGGATTGAGTAGATGGAATCTGATACTTGTTCCCCTGGACCCAATTGTCCAGTAAGCCCCGAACTGAGTACAACACACTCTTTTTGTTTAGATTAGTATGTACATGCCTACATCCATTACAACACCCCAAAAACCCTTAAGTAATAGAAACACCTACCATTAGTAAACCCACCCCTATTTAGTACTCATAACATTACATGTTACTTTTACCTTGAAGATACCTTTCTTTGCAACAATTTGTTGCCATAAATCTCCCTCATCAGCAGTTCTCAGGGGAGAGAGGAAGGGGCCCTAAGCCAGGGCTTGTTTATGCAGCTGGGAAAGGGAGGGAGGGGAAGATAATATTCCTTTTACCTTCTTTTACACAAAGGGTACTTCTCCTGCAGTCTTCTGCAGCTGCATCCTTATCAATCTTTATGAACAACAGAGATGGGAACAATCTGGCAACTTATATTTTAGACAAAGAAATACTGAAGAATTTGCAACTTATGTATTAGACAAAGTAATACTGAAGAATCTGTAACTTATGTATTAGACACAAAGATATTGCCCACATATGCCTTTGTCCCCTAATGCCATGTCAGCACATTAGCAGCTTATTGTTATACTTAACCCTAAAATATCCCAACATTACTTACAACCCCATGTTGACAGAGACTTGCTATAGCTCATGATGACCTATGTAAAGACCATGATGGGGGTGCTTCCCTTAGTCCTCAAGAGTGTTCCATCACCTGAGATGCTTTGAGATTATTATTTGAAGGCCTTGCTTGTCTGTCTTCATTTGTAGAGGGATGGAACCTGCCTCATGGAATTTGTTTTTCTTCAGAGAGAGAGGGACCAAGCTGTAAAGCTCAGAAATGGGGTTGGAGTCCAACCTTCCCAAGGTTGTGGGGGTATGTGAGCTCCAGTGAGGGAGAATTGGAACGAGTGTCATTTATAACACAGCTTTAACATGAAACTCTGCTTGGAACTTTGAACCAGGAGGAAAAGGATGAGAAATCTTGTCATCTGATTTTGCAGTCAATAGATTTTAAGGCCAGAGCGATGATTTGATCATCTAGTGTGACCTCCTGCGTTATACAGGTCAGAGCATTCAACCCAGGGATTCCTGCCGTAGGCCCAATAATTTGTGAACAAAGAGCATCCAGCTGCATTGTCTTCCCAATAGACCACACTCCTGCATTCACAGACAGCAAGATCAGCGGTGCTGACATTATGTGAGATTGAATCCCAAATCACTGAAGTTTTGCTAAAGCTTTCCAGAGTACTGCTGCTGGCTGGGTGTGTACAAACAGACTGAATTAGAGCTCCATGTAAATCAAAAGCTTGTCTCTTTCACCCACAGACGTTGGTCCAATAAGAGATATTACCTCACCCATCTTGTCTCTCTAACATCACAGCAGCAGCCACCGAGACCAAACTTTCTAAATCACTGCCCTCCGGTGGCAGGTTAGACACATAGCATTTGTCATCATTTCCCTGGGTGTTTTCACATTAAAGGTTGATTTTTAGAGACGGACAGCCCCTCTGTTGCTCACTGCAGGCCTGAGTTTAGCACCTCTGCAAATCAGCCTGCAAACTCCCCTCAGATAAAGAAATCAGATCCCTGAAACATGCAGCAAATTCTTAGCCTATGTTCTCTTCCCAAATCTGCAGATGGAAGCAAATCTGGTTCCGTATCTGGGTTTATAATTCCCCATACAAAGGGGGACAAAGGCAATTGTGATATGGACACATGTCCACCGAGAACTGGACTGAGACCATCAACGCATTTCCCACAGACTGTCAAACTGTCAAATGGTAACAACTTTCAGTCACTACTCGAGTCTGGTCTGAAACAATGGTGTTGGTCCTGCTTTGAGCAGGGGGTTGGACTAGATGACCTCATGAGGTCTCTTCCAACCCTAATCTTCTATGATTCTATGATAATATGCTGAGGTCCAGATCTGGTTCTGAACCCTGCGGCTTGCTGCTGTCTCTCTCTAGTCATTATCTGATCTGAAACATAGGGAGTGACCAATAATGGTGAAAGGCATTGTTGCCATTATCCATCACCTGACCCCTTCCCCTGCTTCTGGTGCTTAATCTTAGTCTCCCCATCCCCTGAAGGCTATGAACATTAAAGATCCACATTAATACTCCCCTGCCTTTTTCTCCCGGTGTAAACTGTCTAAGGTATGACTCCATGACCATGGAGAGCTCTGAGCAAAGGCAGCTCACCATTTCCCCTTTAATGAGTCTCCTTTTCTTGATTTCCTTTACTGGAATAAAACATACACATCAAGTTCATTTTAGCTGGAAACATCACAAGTAAAACACCATCAGCCCCTAGAGACGGGCACAGATCCCACCTCTGTCTAGCACCTCCTTCTGGGGTAGTTTGGGGTGGTATTGGAGCTTTGACTCTTCCTCAGAAATGGGTAAGCAGCAAGGGAATGCAGCCTACAACAGCAAATACTATTCTTGGAGGAAAGATGTACGATCAGTGCTTAATTTGTAATGAAAGAGGTTCTGAGGCTCAAGCAATTATGTGCCAGGCCACAAGCAATTATTTTACATTCATAATGAATGCATCCAGCCCAGTGGCGCCAGGGCTTTGAACTGCCATGCCTAGTAGTGCTGGGCAGCCCTGGCACAAATGAAGCAGTGTGCACAATGAATTGCTTAGAATTTCACTCCAACCAAGTGTTGATGTGAGAGGCTGGAAGGGATTCCATTCTGGCAAATAGCGTGGGCTTTCTCAGGTGAGCAGAGGAGGCCCTGTGTTGTGGTGGGGAAATGCAAACACACACACACATGCACCCCTCTACCCCCCAGAACATTATTGCTTCAGTACACAGCTGCTTTGAGGCACTCTGCTCAGCAGGGTGAATTTCAGCACCGACAGGTGTGTTTTTATATAAATCAAAATAAATAACCAAAACAAACATCTCCCATTGCTGGCCTCAATGTTTGTTCTCTCTGGTGAGCTCTGCAGGCTGACGGGGAAGCTCCCTTTACCCCACAAAAAGCAGATGTGGCCCCATGTCTACGTGGGAGGCAAATGTCCACCCTAGATTGTTCCACCCAGCAAGGGAAGCAACTGCACAAGGACAGCTGGGAGAACAGAAGTGTGCTGGCCTGGATTGAAATCCACACACAACTGGAACATGCCATGTTGCCAGAGTTTTGCTGGCAGTTTTACACAGCCCTTGACTGACATAAAGGTGTGGGGTTTTTACAGTACAATAACTAAGGCTAAGAGTATTTGTTTCTTGCTCATGACATGTCCATGACTTTTACTATAAATACCCCTGACTAAATCTTAGCTGCTCCTGGGGCCTGCGGGCATCATTGCTCTGGGGGAACTTTGGGGGCTGACAGCTGCCTCTGCTTGGCAACGGGGGCTGACTGCACCTGGCTAGCCATTGCTGAGGCTCCTGGGGCCAGCTGCTTGGATGGCCCTAGGGTCAGCGGCACCAGCCACTGCAGAAGTCCTGGAAAGTCACTGAATCCATGACTTCCCTGACCTCCATGACCGAGGTCATGCAACCTTAACAATAACTAACCTGAGATCCTTATCTCACTGTAAAATTCTAAGTGGAGACGAGGCACGGGTAGTGATACCATGAGGTAGCTAGGCAAGACTAGCACCACACCCCTGCCTGGGGTCGAACTCACTTTGCTTACCTCATGGCAAAACTACAAAGTGCCTTGTTTTTCCTCGTGATAAAAACCCACCTCTTTCTGTGAGTGAAGACCTAGCCCTAGCAGGACAAACAGTAGCAGAAAGCATTTTGCATGGGTGGTAAAGCACAAGCAGCATAAATCTTGGGCCTGACAAACACTTGTCCTTGTTTTCCTCCTGGATGGAACTCCCTAGATCCAGGCCAGCCACAAGACTGCTATCCCCATCACTTCCTTGGCATATAACGCACATGCTGATATCCCTGGAATTTAAAGGTTGGATCTCTCTCTTGCTGCAAGCTGCCACCTTTCCCCTGTGTCTCAACTTCAAAAGTCTCGCCTACTAGCGAGGCCGGGGGTGATGGGTCTTCTTCCAAGCACACTGTGAGGCCGTCGCTGTCGCTTGCGATGCCCTCGTCCTCTGCGAGCTTTAAAGTCTGGAAGCAAACAAGCTGCCCCTCAAGAGGGAAACCACCAGAGTCCTGACTGACTTCTAGTGCGACACACACTATTGGGTCAGGATAAGGATGCCGCTGATGGTTGGTGTTATGAGGACCACTCATTGGCAGGCGGTGCTCATAAGCAGGAGGCTTTCCATTGAGCCCCTCCGTCAACACAGTCACTTGAAGGAAGGTGTCTCCTTGGCAGACATGTTGCCCATGTCCATTTGTAGCTGGATATTGGGCTTCAAAGAGAGAGAAGTCTCCCAAGGAGGAACTCTCAGAAAGAAAGGATTTCTCGCTGTCTTGGAACCCAGAGGTGTCCCCCTTGGCCGAGCCCCTTCTCCAAACAAGCTGAGAGAACCCTAACCCTGCTAGGTCAGACACAGATACTCCCTCAAAGTGAGAGCTGTCCAGTTCAGAACTCGAGTTGGACCTTTGGTGACTCGTGCTGGCTACTTGGCAGTTGGGAGCTCTCTTCAGGAACTGAGGCATTTCAGTGTAGGGTCTGAAACTGCTGCTGTCATCGTCATCCTCCTCCTCCTCCCAGAGTGAGAGGAGAGAAGCCTTTAGTGATATGTGGTTCCTCACTGAAGGACAACTCCTTCTCCCTTCCAATGCTGGCTTCTCCATGCAGACGAGGAGGTCTTCCTCAAAGAACTCCTTTTCGCTGGGCTCCTTCTCAAGGATCTTCCCAGGAGCCCTGAAATGGGAGAAATCCTAGCGGGAAGGGAAATGAGATTGACAGGTTAAAGGAGGTTTTCATTTTGACAAATACTTTTTAAAGCAACATGGGAAGTGCCAGAGAGCCTGTCCCTTCCATAACCTGGAGGTGATAGCTGCCTTTTGACATTGTGCAGGCAGAAAGGGACAAGCTGCTTCCAGCCACACTGGGGGTTGGGGGAGGAGAGGAGATGAGCTCTGCAAAGACATGGGCAGGTCATCCCTTTCCCCCCTCCTCCTCCCCTGTGGCTGGAAGCCGCTCCTGTCTCTTCCATACCCCTAATCATTTTTGCTGCCCTTTTCTGAACTATTTCCAATTCCAATATATCTTTTTTGAGATGGGGCGACCACATCTGCACACAGTATTCAAGATGTGGCCATATCAGGGATTTATAAAGAGGCAAGATGATATTTTCTGTCCTATTATCTATCCCTTTCCTAAGCCTTGTGTCACACGCAAGTTGTGTGCTACCGCTGTACAAATACACTGAAGTATGTGTTATCTGCTCTCAATTCTGGACCCAATCCTGAGAAGTGCTGAGGAAATCGGGAAGAGTTGCAGGAACACAGCAGCTTCCAGGACTGGCCCAATAATGCAGTCTTTGCGTACCAAAGCTTGAGGCCTCTTCACTCTCTTGGCAGCTTGTTTACACAGACATAGGATGGATGCAGCAGCTGTGCAAAGGAAAAGCAGGACGAACAATGGGACTGCAATGGTGACTAGGAACTTCCAGTCCATGTCTGCAAGAGAGAAAGCCAAGAAATAGTTCTGTTGCTGTGGACATGTTCTACAAGTACTACTAGCTTCTTACAGCTAGGGTGACCAGATGTCCTGTTTTTATAGGGACAGTCCATTTTTTTGGGACTTTTTCTTACATAGGCACCTATTACCTCCCACCTCCTTTCCTGTTTTTTCACAGTTGCTTTCTGGTCACCCTACTTACAGAGGACTTCTCATCCGTCGATCTCAAACCTCAGTGTCATTCTCCTCATTTGACAACAGCCTAGATAAGGGAGTGATTTGGCCAGCTACAGAACTCAGGTCGGCCCACATCCAGACCAGTGTTCTGTCTAGAGCTGGTCAAAACCTAACTGATTTTTTTTACAGAAAAGGTTCCTGAAAATGGAAAAAAGAAAACCCTTTAATCTAAGTTCTCCATGGACAATTTACATTTTCAGGGGAAATTTAAATACCAAAAATTCTGGGCTGAAATACCAAGTTATTTTGGTTAAAATATTTTGGTTTTTGGCCAAAGTCTCAGTTTTTCAGGCATTTTGACTTTTGACAAAAATTTTCACAGAAAGGAGACACTTCTTTGCAAAACCAGCCTCTTTCCTGGACCACCTAATTCTCCATCAAAAACCAGTTTGGATGGAAAAATTTCCTTCCAGCCCTGTCCCTTCTCAACCAATCCCCTTGCTTCCTCCCAGCAGGGCCGTACCTTTGGACTTTAACAGCACGCACATTGGCTTGGAAAACTCGCTGTGTTTCAGTTGGATTACTTGGAAAGAAGCCCTGGCACTCAGGCAGTAATTGCCGCTTATCTCCCGAGTGTTGATTGTTACCTTGTCCCACTTCATGTTGTCGTAGTACTGCATCTGCTGAGACACAAGGAAAACAGAGGGTTAGAGATGTTTGGGGTTCTCTATTCAGACCTGAATCCTCTGTTTAGACTCTGGAGGGACCTTTGTGACTTGTCTCTCCTCTTCCTCATGTGTAGATGTTAGCCAGGCAAGAACAACGTATCACTCCACAGGCGCCTGGTCTGGCACTGGTATTTCTCATTTGACTGTTTCAGTCTTCTAGGCCTTGGCTGCACTAGGGGGCTAATTTGCATGGAGTGTTTTGCACATTAACTGGTGCATGTGAGACGGCATGCTCCGACTGTGTACACAACGTCAGCTGTTCTCCGATTCAATACCTATCAGCGAGTCTTACACTTTGGACTTTGTGTGGAGGACGTGGTAGTGTTCTGGGCAGGTATCCCATGAGGCTTTGCTTCTTTGCAGGACTCTATGTATCCTGGGACTTTTGTCTCTGTGCATTGTGGTATATATAGCAGAAGGATCTAGAATGTTGGATTTGGGCATCATAGAATCATAGACTATTAGGGTTGGAAGGGACCTCAGGAGGTCATCTAGTCCAATCCCCTGCTCCAAGCAGGACCAATCCCCAGATTTTTACCCCAGTTCCCTTAATGGCCCCCTCAGGGATTGAACTCCCAACCCTGGGTTTAGTAGGCCAATGCTCAAACCCCTGAGCTATCCCTCCCCCCTATCCCATGATTCCCAGTTCCCAGAAACCCAGATCCATCCCGCTCCCCTCCCCAGAACTTTAGAGACATTTAGACCAAGATCTCAGCTTTGCATCTCCAGTACGTATCTATGCCTAATCCAATGAAGCACTGATCTTCTGACCTTGTCTTCAGTTCCGGCTTCCCAGAAGTCCAGGTCATACTTCAGATCGATAAAGGTGCTCTCTACACAGGAAGCCAGGGGGAAAGCGGCACTCACATTGATTGTACTTTCCGTCACGCTCACTTCTAGTGCTGGGGGAGCCAGTTCTACTGTAATTGAGTGCCCAGAGGTTAGAGCAGCACTCGCATAGATCCCAGTATGCAGCCAAAAGCCAGTCACACAAACAGGGCATGTACAGAGTAACCCAGGACACTACGTTTTTGTGAAGCTCAGGCTCTTTCTTAGATGGATGCAAAGAGTTCAAAGCCAGTGCTCAGGCCTGCCGACAGCAAGGGCGGGCCCCAGGGCAGAAGAGTCGATGGGCCCCCATGTATGCACAAGCTGCACCCATGTGGCTGCGGGCCACTTGACATTTGGGTGGTGCTGTGCCCGCGCTGGCTGGTGGCCAGCGAGCTGCCGGCTCCGCTGCTGGGCATGCTCTTCCGACACAGCCAGGGCTTCCACAAGCCCACCCAGTTGGGTTGCCAACTGTCTAATCGCGCAAACCCAAGGACGCTTGCCCCGCCCCCACCCCTGCCCCTTCCACTGGGAGGGAATTTGGGTGTGGGTGGGGATGCCGGGTCAGACTCTGGGAGGGAGTTTGGACACAGGAAGGTGTGAGGGCTCTGGGAGGGAATTTGGGTGTGAGTGGGGATGCCGGGTCAGACTCTGGAAGGGAGTTTGGACACAGGAAGGTGTGAGGGCTCTGGGAGGGAGTTTGGGTGTGCGAGGGGGTGTGGGCTCTTGGAGGGAGCTTGGTGCGGGATCTAGGCTGGGGCAGGGGGTTGGGGTACAGGAGCAGGTCAGGGGGTCAGCGCTTACCTTGGGCAGCTCCCAAAAGCGGCTGGCACACCCCTCTGGCAGTGTCTCCTAGGCGGGGGGCCTAAGGGGTCTCTGCGTGCCACTGTCCACATGCACCGCCCCACAGCTCCCATTGGCCACAGTTCCCAGCCAATGGGAGCTGTGGAGTCAGCGCTTGGGGTGGGGAAAGCGCATGGAGACCCCCCTCTCCAGGGCCCGTAGGGACATGCCAGCTGCTTCCGGAGCAGCGCAGAGTGAGGGTGGGCAGGAAGCCTGCCTTAGCCCCGCTGCACTGCTGGCAGTGGCCCCCAGTCCCTGACCAATTGCCCCTTTTACCCCCATCAGTGAGTCTGTCAGTGCTTTAAGCATCTGACTTGGGGGTAGCCACTTGATCTGCAGAAGCCATGATCTCAGTGAACATGTTGGATAATGAAGGACAAAGAGCCTGCGATCAGAAACTCCCCAACGGGCACTGTCCTTCCCCCAGGGGAGGTTGTTGAGACTCAGCTCTCTGCATAGGGCCTACAGCTGTAGTGTGGGTCTGTTCTATTCAGGTTCTTATGCCGTGCCCATCACCATGGTATCTGAGCACCTTACGAAATCTTACAAGCGTGGAAGAGAGTAGAGGGAAACTCCAAACTCTTCTAGTGCTGTGGGAGCATCACACAAACATTCTCTCTGGAAAGGCCGTTCAGCCATAGCATACACTAACAATAATGTACCATCAAAATGATATTCCATGAATCCTGACTCCACCCAGGGAGACTGGCGCCCTGCCGACAGGGCTTTGACACGGGCCTTGAATTTGTTGTACGGGTCTGACACACAAGTCAGATTGCAGGTGGTTTGGGAAATATTTCTGCAGTGTTGGACCCTTTCCCACTGCTTTTTGTGATCCCATCTGAAAGAAGAAACAAAACCAACAGAGGGTTGAACATCTAGGGCTTCCTTGGGCTAGCAGGGGTGGCGTTTTGCAGAATTAGCACCAAACGTGGCTGAGGGCTTATGGCAGAGCTCTCCCCACATTTGCCTATTCCCAGAGATTGGCCCTGGCAAAGGGACAGAGCCCAAATTCTAATTATTTAAATGGCCCCAAAGATTTACATTCTGCTTTACAGCAACAGAATGAAAGGAAGGATTGCCCAGTGGTTAGGGTGCAAACCTGGAACTCCGGCAACCATGGATCAAATCCCTTTTTCTGACTCAGACTTCCTGGGTGACCTTGGGAAAATCACACACGCCATGATACTGGTGGTGGCATGGTGTAGGGTACGTGTAGCGACAAACTGCAGTGAAAAGCAGGCTGCACAGGGAAGGCAGCAGGGAAATTCTCGGGCAGCGGGAAGCTGCTGCAGCCTTTCCTCACTGCCTCCTCCCTGCCAGAGCCTTTCCCGGCTGACAGAGGCTTTCCCTGCCACAGGGAAAGGCTCTGACAGCGGGGAGATAGCAGGACACTATACTGCTAAAAATAGCAATGCAGATATGGTAGGCCCAGCCTGGGCATGTAGGGCCATGTAGGGTCCACACACTAAGGTTCTGGCATGTCTCCACTCTACAGGGCTAAGCAGTGCTTTGCCGCCTACACTGCTATTTACTCCTGTGCTGGGGAGGGCGTGCTATGTCTGAACTCTACACACCATGGTAAGCATAGACACAGCCTTAGTGTCCGTGCCTCAGTTTCCTCATCTGTAAAACAGGTTTAATAGCACTGCCCTGCCTTGCAGGGTAGTCAGGACGAGCAGCACCTTAAACACGGTCAGGCACTTAGATATTACAGCGATGGGGGCCATATAAGTACTTAAGGTAGAAGGAATGAGACTCAGTCTCTTCCCTAAAAAGCTTTGCAACCCCAGGCAGAGATTTTCAAATGTGACTTGGAAGTTTAGGCACCTGTGGGGTTTTTTTGGGTGCTCTACTTGAGCTGCCTTAAAAGGTCCTGATTTCCAGGAAGATGGTCCTCTGCAACTCCTGAGGATCAGGCCCCTTGAAAGTGTCTCACACTGGGCCCACAAGTCACTTTTGAAACTCTTAGCTTAAGCATATTGGGCCTGCTCCAGGCCCGTGGAGGCCAGCGGAAAGGCTCCCATTGACATCCCTGTGAGATGGATCAGGATCTGCAAGTCCTCCCATTGTGGGCTGCACAAGCAGGGCCTGGGGATGGAGAGGCCAACACAGGCAGGAGGAGAGGCAGCGCAAGGGAGGGAAGGCTGGTGGAGGATCAAAGGAAGGGGAGGTTTGAAGCAGTGGGTTTTAAGGAGAGATAAGAGAGAGATTGTGCTTGGTAGATGAAAACAAGGGGCCAGATTCTCCACTCTACTGCACCAGCTTCCTGCTGGTGAAACGCCATTTCTCCAGTTATACGGTCATCAGCGGACAGACTCCTACTGACTTGGCTCAGGCCCCAAAAGAACCAGGCCCTTGGGGACAGACACCTCCTGGAGAAGGAGGCAAAGCCGGAAGCAGGGGCCAGCTGAAGGGAGCAGCAAGGAGAGAGAGGACAGAGCCTGGGGCAGGCAAGATTAAGGAACTTGAAACTGCAGTGGCAAGAGACAGGAAGCCAGAGAGGAACCACAGGGGTGTGCTCAGAATGGCAGGGGAGAAAGGGAATTGTAGCAGCCAGGCTGCGTGGGGTGCAGTAAGAGGGTCCCCGTAACAGCACAGAGAGCAAACACGGCCCTGCTGGGCTGGGCAGCACCGGGGAGCACTTTTAACCAGGCTCTAAGCTGCCTGAACCCCAGCTCCCCTCAGTGCTCTACACAGGGTTAACAACTTTTAATCGCACAAAACAGAACACCCTGGCCCCATCCCACGCCCCACCTGTTCCCTGGGGCCCCACCCCTGCCACCTCTGTTAGACCTTACCCCCTGCTCACTCCATCCCCCCTCCGTCTCTCTCCCCACCCTCTCCCCCACCCTCACTCACTTGCTCATTTTCACTGGGCTGGGGCAGGGGGTTGGGATGTAGGAGAGGGAATAGACTCTGGGGTGGGGCCAGGGATGAGGGGTTTGGGGTGCAGGAGGGGGGTCTGGGCTGGGGCTGAGGGGTTTGGAGTTTGGGAGGGGGCTCTGGGCAGGGGGTTGGGGTGAGGGAGGGGGTACTGGCTGTGGGCTGGGGGTGCAGGCTCTGGGGTGGGACCAGAAATGAGTGGTTCAGAGTGTGGGAGGGGGCTCAGGGCTGGGGGGGGGTTGGAGTGTGTGTGTGGGAGGTGAGGGCTCTGGCTGCGGGTGTGGGCTCTCGGCGGGGGCCCAGGATGAGATGTTTGGGGTAGAGGAGGGGGCTCTGGCCTGGGGCTAAGGGGTTTGGAGTGTGGGAGGGGGCTCTGGGCTGGGGCAAGTGGTTGGGGCGCAGAAGTGAGTGGGAGATGCAGGCTCCAGCAGGGTGTTTGGGTGCAGGAGGGGTCTCAGGCTGGTGCAGAGGGTTGGGGTGTGGGAGACGGTTTGGGGTGTTGGCTCCAGGCGGCGCTTACCTCAGGTGGCTTCTGGGAAGCTGCCAGCATGTCCCTCGGCTCCTAGGTGGAGGCATGGCCAGGTGGATCTGTGCGTTGCCTCACCCTCAGGCATCACTCCCGCAGCTCCCAATGGCTGAAGTTCCCAGCCAATGGGAATTGCAGAGCCAGTGTTCATGGCAGGGGCAAGGTGCAGAGTCACCTTGGCAGCGTCTCCACCTAGGGGCTGCAGGGACATGTCCCTGCTTCTGGAGAGCCACATGGAGCCAGGTAGAGAGCCGACCAGCCCCGCACAAACAGGACTTTTAATGGCCTGATCAGCGGTGCTGACTGTAGTTGCCAGGTTCCCTTTTCGACTGGGTGTTCAAGTTGAAAACCAGACATCTAGCAATCCTAGCTCTACAAGGGACGGCCTTGTAGTTGATCAGTTTGTTTGCGGGCCTGGTCCATCCAGCATAAAAAGCTAGGAACGGACCCGGCTAATAGAACCGCCACTCACAATTCTCCCCGCACCCCACCCGCCATGGGGAACAAGCCCCAGGCGCTCCTAGTCACTTTCCCTTGTGGGACACCCACCTTTGGTACCTCACAGTATACAGCACATCTGGTGGGGACCCCTCTCCGGGGAGCCACGTTAAAGCCATGCCGAAATCCTTCGACAGCAGCGTCACGTTGCGAGGGGGGGACAGTGGCACGGAGGGCTGCCACAGAGCTAAGGAGCCTGGAAAGGAAGGAAATAGGAAGGAAAAGCTATTTGAATGCTCCAGGCTTGATTCTGGGGCTGGGATGGGTTTGGGCGCTCATGGGAGAACAGCACATGTGAGGACCTACTGCTCTGTGACGCCTTCCTGCAGCGCTCCTGATGGGCGTGATTCACCCCAGCCCTGAGGGGTGTTTGGACCAAGTTTTGATTTTGCCCATTTTCCTGCCCCTCAGGCTTTGTCCTTCCAGCACAAGAACCAGCTCGGTGCATCTGAGTCCAGCCTCAGTGAGGTCGTAGGCTGCCCACGCTTTTCTCAACCCCTGGAAGCAGCTTAGGGTTCAGATCCAGATCTGGGGAAAGGACTGGATCAGTTCATAGTTGACATGCTCTGGTTTGACGGTGCTGCCTTCAGTTCTTATGGAAATTCCTCAGACAACTGTTTCAACTCCAATTTTTTAAAACATGTTTCTCCAGAAGTTCCAGATTTCTGAGTTCGAAGCAGGTCATGGCCCTGCCAGCCCTACACACCAGGCACCTGGGGTTTTCAGGACAGAACCAATTTCTAGCTATCCCTGCTCCTTCAGGAGGATGCTTTTTAGGGTGGGTCCACATCTGAGGTGGAGATGTGATGCCCAGCTCATGTAAATGTACCTGCATTAGCTCAGCATGAACCAGTCCCTAAAAACAGCAGCATGTCCACAGCAGCACTGGTAGCGGCTTGGACTAGCCATCCTGAGAACAATCCCGCCCGATCCCCGGGGCCTGTGCCCCCACGGACACACTGCTAGTTTTAGGCATTACTAGAGCATAGCTAGTGTGTGTATATCTCCATGAACAGGGAATCGCACCTCCCATTTCAAATGTGGGCACATCTCAGAGGAAAACCTTTAATTTGATATTTATCCACCCCAGAGCCTTACATTTCACTCCTGTTTACATGGCCAAGGCCCCGTCCACAGAGACTTTGAGTGTTTTGGCAAAGACGAAGCAAAAAGCGCACGCTATGCTTAGACTATGCCTTTAGCATGAGCAAAGCAGCACAAAGATTTCCATACTGTACCTAGAATCTGCTGTAAGGAAGACAGAGCTACCAGGATTCTGATTCTCCCGGCAGACATGCTGAAGCCGAGACTTGTAATGTGTTTCTTTTCTTATGACCACTTTCATTATCCAGTTTCCTGTAATGCCAGTCAGCCACCTACAGGAGAACACAGGAACCACTCCCTGAGATAAAGGTAGCCTCACACATCAGCTGCAGTTCAAAGGCTGAGCTATAGTTTGAACACAGGACACCTGTGTGTAAGGGCATGGAGCTCCCGGTTTAATGACTGCTGTAATCAAAGAAAACAACTCTCAATCTTCAATGATAAATACACTCTAGCCTTCCCTTCCAAAGTGCTTTACAAATACTTCTGCTTCCAAATAGCCCTCTGGTGTTGGGAAGTATTCTTAGATCCATACATAGATTTTAGGGGCAGAAGAGATCATTATGATTACCTAGCCCAGTGGTCCCCAGCCTTTTCCAGGTGGCAGGCACCGGATGATGAGCCACCGAGGACCATGGCTGGCAGACAAGCATCCGCCAAAATGCCACTGAGAAGCAGCAACGTCAAGAGGCATCGCTGCTGAAATGCCGCCGAGGTAGCGTCATCAAGAGGCATCGCCACCAAAATGCTGCTGAAAGTCACCTCTTGATGACGGTGCTTTTTGGCGGTGATGCCTCTTGATGACACTGCTTTTCGGCAGCATTTTGGCAGATGCTTGTCCTCTGGCCAGTACGTGGGCACACATAGATGCCCCAATGGGCGCCATTGCTCCCGTGGGCACTGCGTTGGGGACCACTGACCTAGCCTGCGTGTCTAGTAGCAGGCCAAAGGATTTCATCCAGTCATTCCTGTGTTGAGCCTATATCTTTGGGTTCAGCATATTTTGAGAAGACATTATTATGCTCATTTTACAGATGGGGAAACTGAGTCACAGAGATGTGAAAGTGACCTGCCAAAGTCACACTGAATCAGTGGCAGAGCTGGGACTGGACTTCAGGTCTACACCCAGTCACACCCCTGGGCACTTTCTCACGGAGACCATAGGTTTCTCCTTGGTGTATTGAGAACTGTTAATGCTCCAGGCTGACCCAGTGCACCCCCTTGCCAGTGGGTGTGGTGTTGCAGGTAAGCCCTGAAGATTTTTCTCTCATCAGTATTTCAAGAAGTCCTGACAAACTGATAGACGATTGTGGAGAGTTTCACTGATTAACAAAAAAGGCAATGCAGAACATAAAACTTTCACTGCAGCATTTCCACACCGCCAGCATCTCTGCTAGTGCAGATGCTCTAAGCTGACGAGAGAAATTTTGACATTTCTCCACCAAGCTCTGCCCAGAGGCTGTTTTGCTCACTGCCTGCCTGCATCGCACAGTAGAACCTTCACTTGCAGGAGAACCAAAGCATGGGAGCAGGGTATGGGCAGCCACTGTTTTGTTCCTGTCATTGGCCCCAGGGCATCCCCTCATCCCCCTTTCCCGGACACATTCCCGGCCACTCTCCGGATATGCTCAAGTCCTGGGCACCAACAACTCTTTAGGATGCCTCAAATCTCAGTGGGGGTCTACTGTGTCTGTTAATGAGGCTGGAGGGCAGATGCTGGATCTGTGATGCTCCCCTGTTGTGGTGAACAGGACAGCTGGAGAGAAACACACACACAGGAGGTGTGAGCAGTGCACAGAGAGACAGCGAATGCACGTGTGTACCAGGGCTGCCTGCACGTATGTGCCTAGAATGAAAGGCTGACACACAGGGTTGTTGGTAGCCAGGTAATCTTTATCCCTAGGGCCCAGTCATCTGACATGCTTCAGGGTTATAACAGGTTAATACCCCCATCCATGGCAGAGATCAGACAGCGTTCATTGATTACACTGTTGAAAGAGGGTGATTCACAAGGGTGAAGGTAGAGGAAGTTTCCAGACCTGGAATGGGGTTGCACAGGAAGGCGAGTAGCAATTTCTGACTTTTCTCCCCACTCTGCAGCAGAGTGGGAAGCAGCATCTAGGCAAACACCTCACTTCGGGTCTTCCTAAGAGCCCTGGAGGCAGGTCATTATAAAAGAGAACATGCAATTTTTAGCAAGAGTTAGCAGACCCCGACCTCCATGCCTGAGTGTCCCTGTAGAACATCAGGGGTGAAATGGCCTCATGGAAGCCAATGGCAAAACTCCCTTTGACTTCAACAAGGTCAAGGTTTCAGCCCCCAAAAACTAACTAAACCACAGCAAAGAAACAAGCTAACGTGGCAGGTCAGTACCAGCAGGTGGTGCTGCCTAGCAAGCAAAACCCATGGGATAGTTAGCACACGGAATGCAGGAGGAGACAGGCATTAATCTGGGATGGTATTAAGACTCATTTAGGAAATTGAAATGTGCTTTATTAAAACTCCCTCCACCTCCAGTATCCTCCAGTGCCCTTTTCTGTATTGGCTTTTCAAAGGTGTCCACTAACTTTGGGCATCCAACGTGAGACCCTCACAGCCGAATTCTGCTCTCATGCCAGCATACCAAGAGTTCAGTGGGGCTGTGTGGGCTCCAGATTGCCTGAGCCAGAACCTTAAACAGCATGTAAAATCCAGGTTGTCCCTCAGCATGTAGGGCACTGGCCTGGAAGTCGGGAGAGCTGGGTCTTTTCCCAGCTCTGCCCTTGATCTGTCTGTATCTCTTTCCCCTGACAGAACAGGTCATGCAGGGGGAGGAGTGGCACTATATGTGAAAGAAAACGTAGATTCAAGTGAAGTAAAAATCTTAAGCGAATCCACATGTTCCATAGAATCTCTGTGGATAGAAATGTCATGCTCTAATAAAAATATAACATTAGGGATCTATTATCGACCACCTGACCAGGACAGTAATAGTGATAATGAACTGCTAAGGGAAATTAGAGAGGCTATCAAAATTAAGAACCCAGTAATAGTGGGGGATTTCAATTATCCCCATATTGACTGGGAACATTTCACTTCAGGACGAAATGCAGAGATAAAATTTCTTGATACTTTAAATGACTGCTTCATGGAGCAGTTGGTACAGGAACCTGCGAGGGGAGAGGCAACTCTAGATTTAATGCTGAGTGGAACGCAGGAGCTGGTCCAAGAGGTAACTATAGCAGGACCACTTGCAAATAGTGACCATAATATAAAAACATTTAACATCCCTGTGGTGGGAAGAACATCTAAACAGCCCAACTCTGTGACATTTAATTTCAAAAGGGGCAACTATACAAAAATGAGGGGGTTAGTTAAACAAAAGTTAAAAGTACAGTGACTAAAGTGAAATCCCTGCAAGCTGCATGGGTGCTTTTTAAAGACACCATAATAGAGGCCCAACTTCAATGTATATCCCAAATTAAGAAACACAGTAAAAGAACTAAAAAAGAGCCACCGTGGCTTTTTATCTCTCACTGCAAAAGAAGCAGTGAGAGATAAAATGACTTCCTTTAAAAAGTGGAAGTCAAATCCTAGTGAGGCAAATAGAAAGAAGCATAAACACTGCCAAATTAAGTGCAAGAGTGTAATAAGAAAAGCCAAAGATGAGTTTGAAGAACGGCTAGCCAAAAACTCCAAAGATAATAACAAAATGTTTTTTAAGTACATCAGAAGCAGGAAGCCTGCTAAACAACCAATGGGGCCCCTTGACGATCGAAATACAAAAGGAGCGTTTAAAGACGATAAAGTCATTGCGGAGAAACTAAATGGATTCTTTGCTTCAGTCTTCACGGCTGAGGATATTAGAGAGATTCCCAAACCTGAGCTGGCTTTTGTAGGTGACAAATCTGAGGAACTGTCACAGACTGAAGTGTCACTAGAGGAGGTTTTGGAATTAATTGATAAACTCAACATTAACAAGTCATCGGGACCTGATGGCATTCACCCAAGAGTTCTGAAAAAACTCAAATGTGAAGTTGCGGAACTATTAACTAAGGTTTGTAACCTGTTCTTTAAATCGGCTTCGGTACCCAATGACTGGAAGTTAGCTAATATAACGCCAATATTTAAAAAGGGTTCTAGAGGTGATCCCGGCAATTACAGACCGATAAGTCTAACGTCGGTACCGGGCAAATTAGTCAAAACAATAGTTAAGAATAAAATTGTCAAACACATAGAAAAACATAAACTGTTGAGCAATAGTCAACATGGTTTCTGTAAAGGGAAATCGTGTCTTACTAATCTATTAGAGTTCTTTGAAGGGGTCAACAAACATGTGGACAAGGGGGATCCTGTGGACATAGTGTACTTAGATTTCCAGAAAGCCTTTGACAAGGTCCCTCACCAAAGGCTCTTACGTAAATTAAGCTGTCACGGGATAAAAGGGAAGGTCCTTTCATGGATTGAGAACTAGTTAAAAGACAGGGAACAAAGGGTAGGAATTAATGGTAAATTCTCAGAATGGAGAGGGTAACTAGTGGTGTTCCCAAGGGTCAGTCCTAGGACCAATCCTATTCAATTTATTCATAAATGATCTGGAGAAAGGGGTAAACGGTGAGGTGGCAAAGTTTGCAGATGATACTAAACTACTCAAGATAGTTAAGACCAACGCAGATTGTGAAGAACTTCAAAAAGATCTCACAAAACTAAGTGATTGGACAACAAAATGGCAAATTAAATTTAATGTGGATAAATGTAAAGTAATGCACATTGGAAAAAATAACCCCAACTATACATACAATATGATGGGGGCTAATTTAGCTACAATGAGTCAGGAAACAGATCTTGGAGTCATCATGGATAGTTCTCTGAAGATGTCCATGCAGTGTGCAGAGGCGGTCAAAAAAGCAAACAGGATGTTAGGAATCATTAAAAAGGGGATAGAGAATAAGACTGAGAATATATTATTTCCCTTATATAAATCCATGGTACACCCACATCTTGAATACTGTGTACAGATGTGGTCTCCTCACCTCAAAAAAGATATTCTAGCACTAGAAAAGGTTCAGAAAAGGGCAACTAAAATGATTAGGGGTTTGGAGAGGGTCCCGTATGAGGAAAGATTAAAGAGGCTAGGCCTCTTCAGCTTGGAAAAGAGGAGACTAAGGGGGGATATGATAGAGGTATATAAAATCATGAATGATGTTGAGAAAGTGGATAAGGAAAAGTTATTTACTTATTCCCATAATACAAGAACTAGGGGGTCACCAAATGAAATTAATAGGTAGCAGGTTTAAAACAAATAAAAGGAAGTTCTTCTTCACACAGCGCACAGTCAACTTGTGGAACTCCTTGCCTGAGGAGGTTGTGAAGGCTAAGACTCTAACAATGTTTAAAAGAGAACTGGATAAATTCATGGAGGTTAAGTCCATAAATGGCTATTAGCCAGGATGGGTAAAGAATGGTGTCCCTAGCCTCTGTTCGTCAGAGGGTGGAGATGGATGGCAAGAGAGAGATCACTTGATCATTGCCTGTTAGGTTCACTCTCTCTGGGGCACCTGGCATTGGCCACTGTTGGTAGACAGATACTGGGCTAGATGGACCTTTGGTCTGACCCGGTATGGCTGTTCTTATGTTCTCCCAAATCCCCAGCTAGTGCCCTAACCACCTGTCTGAACCTGCAACCCCTGTTAGCTGGAGCTGGTTGAAAAACTGGGATGGGACACGGGTGTTCCATTTGTGATTTTTCCTTCAAAAATATTCATGGGAAAATTAGAAATGTAATGAAAAAAAATCAGTCTGGTTTTGGTTTGAATAGAAGATGTTCATTTTGAATTTCAAAAACCAAAATTTAAGGAAAAAGGCCATTCAAAATGGTTTCGAGTCAAAATTTTCCATAGACAAATTTCACTAAAACAACATTTTTCACGTGGAAACATGTAATTTTTCAAGGCCACCCTGGTTTCTGGCCCGCAGCTCTGATCTCACTTCCTTTGTAACCGTCCAAGCCTCTCCCCATGTGTGTGATGCTGGGCGGAAGGGTGCCCTGGAGTTGGGCTGGGAAGATCCCTCTCTGATTCCAACTATGTTTGGCTCCATTTCCACTTCCACAGCAGCCTCCTTCCTCCCAAGTACCAGTTTGTACAGTGCAGTTACCTTCTGTGGAATGAGTCACACGATAAAGGGAGCAGCCATGGGCACACAACCATACGGCCCTTGCACATTAAGGTTCAGGAATAGCTGTGCATTTCAAAAGCAGTGATCACCCTAGGGAGCATCTGTTCCTGTTGCTTTGACCTCTTGGGGAAGACATGTACTCCAAGAGAAGCAGATCAATCAAAGTGACAAGCACACGCCGAAACCTCTGAGGTGCTCATGGGTCAAACATGCTGTGACAGCTTCATGCAGAGCCCCGAGTCTGATCCTGGCACTCTGTGGTGTGGCAGCTGGACCTGTCCTTGGTTCCACGGCTGGAGGAGCTTGAACTTTCCCACCCTATCACTGGGAAGTCCTGGGGTAGTTCTCTTGAAAGAGCTTGCAGTGAAGTGTTTAACCTATAGCCTGTGGGACTGGGAATTTTGTGACTTAGTATGGTATATTTGCTCTCTGGCTGTCTAGGTTCTTATATTGCCCTGGCACTGTGGAATCTGAGTGCTCTGGCTTCCACGGTCTCCGGTATCTTGGTTCCTTGTCACTCTGGAAAGTCTTTCAAAGTATTCAGGAAGGCAAAGGAGAAGAGAAGAGCTGAGGAGGGACATGATAACAGTCTTCGAATATGTCAAAGGTTGTCATAAAGAGGATCACTTGTTCTCCATGTCCACCAAGGATAGGATGAGACGTAATGGGCTTAATTTGCAACAAGGATGATTAGAAAAACTGTTGTATCTGTAAGGACAGTTAAGCACTGGACCAGGTTACCTGGAGATTCCATAACCTCCCTGTCATCTGAGGTTTTAAGAACAGGTTGGACAAACACCTGTCAGGAATGGTCTAGGGATGCTTAATCCTGCCCCAGTGTGGGGAGCTGGACTAGATGACCTCTTGAAGTCGCTTTACATTGCTATGGCTCTCTGATCACCTCTCATCCCACACGAAGGCCAAGTGGCTGAATTCCATGCTTGCGGAAGTTCCAGGCTCTTTGCAAGGCATTGTGTGGATCAGCTCCATCCCTAGTAAGACTCCTGCATGCACCGATCCACTTAGGTGCTACTTTAACCTCTCCTGGGTGACGGTGTTGGTGAGACACGTTACTGTAAGGGGAAATGACCACCCCTGTGTAAACCAATGAGCTGTCCGTGGCAGCAGAGAATTGCCTGCATGGGCACCCCCGGCTGTTTGATCTGGGAGATGGAAATAGGCAGAGATTTTTACCTGCCTTCTTTGCCTGAGGAAAGAGAACCTGCCACTCCTGGGAAGTGCAAGATGCACTCACCGGAATGCAATCAGTCACTGAGAAGTTGCACCTTATCCAAGACAAATCTGGCTCAGCTGGCCAAGATTGTATGTTTTACAATATGGTTAGCAATGCCCTAACCAGCCCAACGCTGGCACACGTTTGTCAGGTCTCGGAAGGGCTGATTACACCTTGCCAGGCCTGTGTTTTTCCACCAATGAGGCAGCAAGTGAGAGTCAACACCAGAAACAGAAGTTGTGTTTTCGATCTTTGCTGTTCTTTTCTTTCTCCTTTTGTGTTTGTCTTGTTTTATCTTCTTAGGAACCAGGATCAGACCTTAACAATGACAGCAACAACAACCACCAGCCCATCTCAACTAACTTATTTTTTCCCCAAAAAGGCCAAAATTACCATCTTTAATATCCTCTAAGAGACAATCAGGCAAGGGTTTTTCCCTTCTAAAAACTCTCTCCAGCAAAACAGAAAGGGAACAAATATTGTAACTAAAATGAAAGCCATACATCCCCATGCCTTGACAGCCCTGGCTCGGACCCCCAGCTCCGCTTCCCAACCATGTCTCAGCCTCACCCACTGGCCCTGGCATTTGGCTTCTGATCCCTGGCTCTGACCCTCAGCTCTGCTCTCGACTACATTCCCAGGTGTCCCATGGTGCTGATTCTTGATTCTGGCTCAGCTCTCATCTCCAGGCCTGGCCAACCCCATGGCTCTCACCCTTAGGCCCGACCCCCCTATGTCCCAGGTGTGATCCTGATGTCACCCCAAGTGTGGGTGGTGAGCACTTGGAAATGCACTATGCTAACAGCCCCCCAGTTACAAAGGGGGTAGCTGGGCCTTTGCAGCGAATGTGCCGTGTCTCCGGTGCTCACTTACTCCCTTGGTCCAACACAGCTTGTGCGCTGACTTTCCAAGGATGATGCAAGTCACACCTGAGGCTAAGCAGAGGGTGGGGAGTGAGGGGGACGTATCATTAGCCCGTTGGGTTGGGTAACATTATCACGGAGATCAGTCTACGGGCTCTAATGGCGTGACACAGATTTACATCGACTGAGGATCTGGCCCTTAGCCTTAGCAGTGGGATGTTCCCAGGATGCTGGGTGGAATGTGCTTCCCACCACCACGCCCATTCTTCAGTTGACAAGAATTAATGTAGAGGCCCAGTCTCCTGTCTGAACAGCTCCCCCCCTCCCCCTTGCTGGAAGAAAAGTCTCCAAGGAGGCAGGAGTTTTCTCTGGCCCCTTTGCCATCAGGAGAGGAAGAGCTCATCTGAATGACAGGAGTATCAATGAAAGAGAGGCATGGGAAAAGTTGGAAGTGGGAGCCTCCAGTGATGTATATGCACTGGGGAAAATGTCCCCCAGCCATGCAGAAGACCTTCCCACCACTGCTGAGACTTTGAAGCCAGGCAGCTAATGGGTGTTTATTGTTATGGGAAGAGATAGACGCAGATAAGGTCTCCCTGAGCATTTAGGACAGACTTTGTTTACAGCTCCTTCCAGACTTCAGTTGAGTCATCCCACTGCAACCCGCCCCCCACCCTCCCCATGTAGCACCTACAGGTCCAGGCTTCCCTGGGACCAGGGCGTCTCCCCACCCTACTGTGCATCTGGGCAGGGGGCAGCGAGGATGCTGATGCAAGGAGTCATCACATTGATGGTCTCACAACCTCGTGCCCCACAGGTGGGGGCAGGACACCTTGGCAGGGGGTCTGACATTGGAGGGAGCCCATGCTGCATCTCCAGAGAGGCAGGGTCAGTGAGTTATGTGGGCCCATGATGCCCAGGCTCCAGCAAATTCAAGGCCTGGGGGGCCCAGCTCCACCAATGTTCGGGGCCAGGTCTCACCCCCGGCTCTGCCTACTGCTCCCGCAGGCCTCACCTAGAGCATCCCCCGGCCCTTCTTGTCACCCCTGAGCGTCCCTGCCTGCCCTGAGCCGGGGGGTGACTGCTCCCTGCAGCTCTGAACTGCGCTCCCTCACCAGCTGCTGCAGGCTACAGGGATTGGTGCCGGGGGCAGGCTGAGGCGGCTGCTGTGGGGAGGGCTCATCCTGGCTGGACCTCCTGAGCAGCAGCCGGAGGGGGCTTGGGTGAGTGTTGTGCAGGGGAGCCAGAGAGGGGCCCCCCCTCTCCCAGAGCTTGCTGTGTCAGTGGAGAGAGGGCTGGGGCGAGTCCTCCTCTCTGACCCCCAGCCTCAGGGCAGCCTGCCTGCTGCACCCCAAGCTCCTCATCCCCAGCTAGTTGAGATTTTTCCAGTCATATCTCTGGTACAGAGGTTCGTTCCTCTAGAAAGTCAGACCAGAGTGAGATGCATTTTAGTGGTGGGTGAAGTGATCCCTGTGCACCTCTTAGCTACCTCGCTGGGGTATCATGAGACTTAGCAATAAAGTGCTTGGAGATCCTCTTATGAAAGGTGCTCCAGGAGTGCCACGTACTAGTATACCATAGCATGGAACTCAATTCATTTCTTATACTTCCCCTTCTCAGCAGGGGTCAGTTCAGAACAGGTGCACCTCCTGGAGACAGACACCTCATAGATGTTTAACACACGCCAGCCGAGTTGGTAATTCCAGCTTGTCAAAGCCTATTACTGCATCTCATGATACAGCAGTATGCACATGGGGTTTCCTTCCAGCTCTGTCTGAGAAGCTGAGAGAGGAAGTCTTGAGATCCTAAGCAGTCACTGGCGACAGATGGCCAGGTAGCTGAGCTGATTGCTAGGACAGCATTGTCAGGCAGGGAGAGGGCAAACTGCATGCCTTTTTGGCTCCTTCATTAGTTATTTCGCTCAGGATGTTGGCTTCACTTTCTCAGGTGTTTTTCAGCAGCTACCAGCTTTGTATTTAAGCTGCAAATTTAAAGCATCAGTGATTTGAAATGGGAGGCTCTAACCCCTCCCCTGGAAATCTAACTGAAAACTTTTCTGAAGACTCACTGCCATGACAAATCCCCGCCCAGGCAAAGGGCCAGGAACTTCCCAGGCTCTCGCCTTCATCGGTGTTAACTCTCATTAGTGCTAATGGGCGTGAGGTGCAGGCATCCAGAAGAGAAGAGGCAGGCATTCTAGGCAGGAGCTTTGGTGCTGTTAGGAATTTGTACGGCCACGTTCACATTAAAAATGAATTTATTTCTTACTGAGAGTTTTCTTTGCTGGGACAGAGCAGACAACTTCCAAAGAATAACTCCCAGGTGACACAGGCTCAGCATAGCGCTTCGTTACTTGGCTGGGGAAATGATTACAGGCATTGATAGTGGACCACCAAAGGCATGGAAATGGTAAACCTCAAGCAAAGGAAGCAGCAAAGAGTCCTGTGGCACCTTATAGACTCAGGCCATGTCTACATCTAAAATTTTGCAGCGCTGGTTGTTACAGATGTATTAGTACAGCTGTATAGGGCCAGCGCTGCAGAGTGGCCACACTTACAGCAACCAGCGCTGCAAGTGGTGTTAGATGTGGCCACACTGCAGCGCTGTTGGGCGGCTTCAAGGGGGGTTCCGGGAACGAGAGAGCAAGCCGTGGAAGGAGACCAGCTTCGCCGCGGTTTGCTCTCGCGTTCCCGGAGCCACCCTGCAAACCGCAGGGAAGGAGACCTGCTTGCTCGGGGTTCTGGGAACGAGAGAGCAAGCCGGGGAAGGAGACCAGCTTCGCCGCGGTTTGCTCTCGCGTTCCCGGAGCCACCCTGCAAACCGCAGGGAAGGAGAACCGCTTGCTCGGCGGTTCGGGGAACGAGAGAGCAAACCGGGAAAGGAGACCAGCTTCGCCGCGGTTTGCTCTCGCGTTCCCGGAGCCACCCTGCAAACCGCAGGGAAGGAGACCTGCTTGCTCGGGGTTCCGGGAACGAGAGAGCAAGCTGGGGAAGGAGACCAGCTTGATTACCAGAGGCTTCCTCCTTCCACGGAGGTCAAGAAAAGCGCTGGTAAGTGTTTACATTGCATTACCAGCGCTGGATCACCAGCGCTGGATCCTCTACACCCGAGACAAAACGGGAGTACGGCCAGCGCTGCAAACAGGGAGTTGCAGCGCTGGTGATGCCCTGCAGATGTGTACACCTTCAAAGTTGCAGCGCTGTAACTCCCTCACCAGCGCTGCAACTTTCTGATGTAGACAAGCCCTAACAGATGTATTGGAGCAGGAGCTTTCGTGGGTGAATACCCACTTCCTCAGATGCATGTAATGGAAATTTCCAGAGGCAGGTATAAAGATGCAGGCAAGAATCAGTTTAGAGATAACAGGTCCGTTCAGTCAGGGAGGACCAGGCCCTCTTCCAGCAGTTGAGGTGTGACCACCAAGTGAGGAGAAACACCTTTTGTAGTTGACTAGCCATTCACAGTCTTTGTTTAATCTTGAGCTGGTGGTGTTGATGCATGCTTCTCATGCATCCTATAGCACCATAGGGTCCTGATTTCTGGTAGGGCCTCAGTGCACTAATGTAATGCAAACAATTAGTAGTAATAGCAATAAAAACACATCACCCTGCCATGCTACACTCCAGCTATCAGAGTCTCAACTGTTCTTAGCACAACTCCCCAGGAAGATAACACTTATGCTCCTCTTCCTGGTTATCACCACTCTGTTTTATTTGGTTGGTTTGCCCTTTTATATATGCATTTCCCAGCCTGCTCAGCTGATTGCTGACCCTTTAAATCTGGGAGAGACTACCAGCTGCAGCCCATAGGGGGTCAGTTTGATTCTGATTTCTGTAGGGCCTTCTCTGCTTCCTGGTAAGTGTGTTAGCTTCCTGTACGTCTTCTATCTGTTGTAACAGTCCTACTCCCAGCCTGAGTGCATAGCAGTCACGTAGCAAATCCAGCTCCTGGATTTTATAGGATCCACTTTAACGTCTAGTCAGACATATCAATAGAAGCCCCACCCATGGAGGGCTTGGCTCTGTGTGGGTGAACTACGCACTCCTCCCCTTTGAGATCTGCCAGGCCCATGTGTTGCCTTGTTGAGGGTATCCTTCATGCACTGCTTTGGAGTTTTCATAATAATAGACAGCAATTTACAAATATTAACTAACCCTCAGACTTCTCCTGTGAGATGGGAAAGCAGCATTAGCACCCTTTTACAGATGGGAAAACTGTTGCAAAGAGTGGAAGTGACTTCTCTGAGGCCACACAGTGAGTCAGCAGCAGGCCCAGGCATAGAACCCAGGAGTCCTGATTCCCAGTTTTTTTGCCCTGATCATTAGATGGATTTTGCACAGCACTGAAGAACATCTTGGTTGTAGCTGTTAGTATTCAAAGCCTATAATACAGGAGATAGAGACAGATGATATCTATGCAATCTATTGCTAACCCCAGCTATCAGAAATCAAGAGACAGGCCTAAAAATTATGAGAGTTAAAAAAAAAATTACATTCTGGATTCTTTCTCTTTGCTTTCTGCTTTTGCACCTTTAGGGGGCACCTTAGTCCTGTCTTCAAGCTTTTCTCTGAAACCAGGAGGGCTAGAAACTTCCTTTTCTGAAATGACACAGAAATTAGGAGCTCTTTAAGAACTGCCTCTATCGCACGTGGTTAAAGTGCATGATGAGCAGCTCAGAACACTGTTTTAAACGAAGCTGGGAGTCAGATCTGTGATTCTCTTTGTGGGGCACAGTGAATTAATGTTTGTAAAGCATGTTACAACCCTCGAGTGAAAGCGTCTAGAGGGAGGCAAAGCTTCTTTTTCCCATTCTCCCATTGACAACAATGGAAGCCCAATGAATGGAGCTGACCCGGGGCCCGGTGCTGGGGTGGGGTGGGGGGACAGGAGAGTGTAGCTTTGTATTTGTGCCTAGAGGGTGGTTTGTTTTGGCATAAACACAACAGCGGGTTGGCAGAATAGGGCAGCTGCAGCTGAGTCAGTGCAGCACTTGCTCCTTACCTTACTCTGCAGTAAGCTGTGGTAGGTTGGGGCAGAACTGGAGCTGAGTTACACTGAGGCTCTGAAAGGAGCCAGTGCTGAGCTCAGTTACAGCAGTGTGAATCCGAGTGACTCCACCGGGGTGCTCTGGATTCATGTGAGATCTGGCCCATAGCCTCCAGCTTTTCTGGAGAAGAGCAAAGAGGAGAGGAGAGGAGGGGTCTTCTCTGGTGCTATTAGAGGCTTAGCGCGAAGCTAATTTTACAATAATAAAGTGTTGGTGCGTGTCTGTTAGGAAAGGGGTCGGTTTCCCCTCACTGTAGCTCCATTGACGTCTGCGTTGCTACGGCAGAGAGGGGTCTGGTGCCAGCAGGTTTAACAAAGCAGGGAGAGTCCTTATATCTTTTAGGCTGGGAGTGGCTTAAGCCCTGTCCAATTCCAAGGGTTGTCCAGGGGCACATATAGTTCCGTGCATCAGCTGATCCAGGCAGCCGGCTCAGTGTCTGAATTGGCAGGCCAAGCTGCTGGTTGCAGTGCCCTGTGGAGGGTCGCACCACATGCCTCAAACTGCACCAGCCCTTGGCTCCTGGGGGCAGGGGGTGTGGTCAGAGCAGGGAGACGAGGTGTGACCTCCAAGAAAGAGAATTTACAATGTTTTGTTTAACCCGGATGAACCGTGCTGGCTTGGGGGCTGCAGATCCCTGTTCTGTGGGTAAGGACTTCAGTCTTATCAAGCCAGCACTGTTTGTTGTTGTTAATTATTATTGCAATAGCAGCTAGAGGACCAAATTAATTATTATTATTGTTATTTGTATTACTATAGTAGCACTGGGGAGCGCCAGTCACAGGCCACGCTCCTGCTGCGCTAGGTGCTGTACTAACGCAGAACCAAAAGATGGTCCCTTCCCCAAAGAGCTTACAGTCTAGCTAGACAAGACATACACAGACTAGGAGAAAAGAAGTATTGTTCCCATTTTCTGCATAGTAAGTATTTTGCCACGGTCACACAGGAAATCTGCAGCAGAGCCAGGAATCAGCCCAGATCTCATGAGGCCACTGTCCACAGTCCAGGGCCTTAACCGGAAGCCCAACCCTCTTCCCAAACTTGGCTTTGGGCAGGGCAGAGGCAGCCTCCACTCTGTGATATGCTCATGCGTAGTTAGAAAGACGTGATAGTTTTGCCTTATGTGATCCAACAAACATACCATGTATTGGCTGAATGAAATGAAATCTAGTGCATCAGCTGCCCAGCTGGGTGGACAACCGCAGTCATGAGGACATCTTCAGGTACTCTGCACTCACTGGAAGCAAAGAGTTTGGTAGCTTCATTTCTAAGCCCTGATTTTCAAGAGGCTGGCAAATTTCTAGCCTTTCCCAAGGGGAACGGAGAGGGAAAATTCACAAACCTGAAATTGGATCTCAGCCCCGAATCCTGTATGAAACAAATACAGAACTGTGGCAGGCAGGTTAACCCCCCACTAGTATGTCTTCATATTCTGCAAGCTGTAAGTGGTGTGTGACATGGGACTGACTGCTAAAATCCAAGCAGCCTAGGAGAGAAACAGTGCTTCAGTGCAGGAGGGAGTAACCATGTCCTTTGCTGAGAGATAGTGTCAGGGAAAATGCTTTGAAGACCCAATTCCTGGCCCAGCCCTGAGTGGGGTTCTGTGGAATGTTATACTGACCTAACTCCTCACGTGTAGACAGCTCTGTGTCGGCGGGAGAGCTTCTCCCCCGGCATAGCGACCGCCTCTTGAGGAGATGGACTAGCTAAGCAGACAGGACCTCTCCGTTCAGTGTAGAGAGCTTCATTAAAGCGCTTAAAGTGTTGCAGTTATGCTGATGCAGTGTTTTAAGTGTAGACTTGTCATTAGGTTTATAAATCCACTTAGCACTGGTGTAAAAATTACTGGACAAGACCCAGGCCAATGGAGAATCAGGCCCATAGTGGTTAGTGGATATAACAATGCATTTCAGTGACATGGAATTCCTGATTTCAATCTCCACTCTGTCGCCAAGGAAGTCATGTCACCCCTCTGTGCCTCAGTTTCCCCATGGATAGAGCTGGTTGAAATGTTGCATTTGAAGAATATTTTTTAATGAAAACTGGAATGAAATGAAAAATGAAAATGTTTGTGTTCAAAATGGAAATTATCATGGGAAATGTCCTGTTTTCTCACTGAAAAAAAAACACTTTTTTTTCAGTCTTTGTTTTTTTCTTTTTTCTTCTTTTTCTTTTTCCATTTTTTGCCACTGGCAAAGTAGGGGGAAGGAAATCCCTCTAAATGAATGGTTTTAGTCTTGCAAAACCTTTCATAGATTTTTTTAAGTGAAAAATTTACATTTTCCACAAAAAAAATTACTCTTTTTCAAACCATCTCTAAACAGGGGGTTAATGCTTAACTATCACCTGGGGATTTAATAATAATGAAGATAATTAATTAATCCTAGTTGTTATAACCCTTTCCATGAAGACATCTCAAAATACTTTACAAAGGAGATCAGTATTGTGAGGAAACTGAGGCACAGATAAGTGATGTCACTCAGCAGGCCAGTGGGAGAGCCAGGAATAGTACCCATGTCTCCTGACTCCCAGTCCAGAATTGTCTGTTGTGTGCTGATGAGGTGCTTGGCTCTGTACAAGATGCAGAAACACAGAGAGTCTCTTCCAAGGAGTCTGCAGCGCTTTGAACTTGTATGGTGTTATGTGTGCACTAGGCATTATTTGTACCTGCTTCCTATAGTTACTGCAAAACACAGCTAGGGATTTCACAATGACTAGCTGAATCAACAAACAGCCATGACGATGCAGCTTTCAGAAGCCCATTACCTGCTCCTAATTAATATGAGTTCGTTAAGCAGAAAGGAGGCCACACTAGCATTTTGGGGAAGCGTGGGTGTGCTTAATGATACAATAGTTAAATTTCTGCTCTTGTTTGTTGCTACAGCTCTGAACAGACAAACAGACCTGCCCACGAGCTGCACCCAGGCTCTGCGACGAATGCATGTTAGGGAGAGTGCTCTCTCCATTGCATTTTCTCACTGGGGGTGAAATTCACTTCACCTGCGTAAATTCAGTTACTCTGCCTTTCTGTAGGCATGGAAGGGAGAGTGGAAGATCCCAGCTCTCTGCTCTCAAACTGGGGAGTGGAGATGCGTGGTGCACCCTGCCAAGCTGCTGCTATGTCTGCAGTCTGTGGCCTGCCAAACTGCTGCTACCATCTATGGCAGGGGTTCTCAAACTGCGGGTCAGGACCCCGCAGGGGGTCGCGAGATTATTACATGGGAGGTCGCGAGCTGTCAGCCTTCACCCCAAACCCCACTTTGCCTCCAGCATTTATAATGGTGTTAAATATATAAAAGGTGTTTTTAATTTTTGGGGGGGTCACACTCAGAGGCTTGCTGTGTGGAAGGGGGCACCAGAACAAAAGTTTGAGAACCACTGCTCTATGGCCTGCAGTGGGGGCCGAAGCCCCTCAGTCTCATGTAAACAGGGGTCAGGGTCATTGCATCCTGCATAGTTATGGATCCTTTAGCCCGTCTCCAGCTCACACCAACATTCCTCTGTGGAATCTGTTGGCCATCATCAGAGATGCACCTGCCAGTGTCTCTGCTCCCCTTCTTGGTGCTAGCTTGAAGCCAGGGGGGGTTTTGTCTGCAGGACAGGGCCTTCAGCTGTGCTCGGTTCCTTCAGCACTTTCGTGGATGCTGACAACCAGCAAATCTCTGGTTTTCAAACACTCGGTGAAAGACTCTTTACAAACACGTGGATGGAAAGGGACCAGGCTCTATTTAGTGCTGCAACTGTCTGCTCCAGAAAACGATGGTGTAGCGAGTGCACCTTCTCATGCCAGCGACCCTGGTCCACCTAGCCCTGCAGAATCATCAAGGCAAAGAGAGAGTAGGCCAGAGTCCATTCCTTCTGGTGTATCAGCAGAATCATGTGTGGCATGCGGATGCCTTGGCAGCCATGTGGTTGCACAGGTGCCACTGAGGGAAGAATATGAAAGCCAGTGAGGTTGCAGAGAGGTCACTGAGGAGGCCACCACGGGGGCAGTGCCTCTGGGGAGGCCCCAGAGCCTTTATTACAGTGATGACACACAAGCTGGAGAAAGTGTCATCTCTCTTTAAGATTCCAACAGACGTTTGCAGGGCTGGCAGCTAAGGAAAAAAAAATCATCTTTTTCCCCTGTGTAAAGCGAGTACATTTGATACTGAAATCACGGAGTCAATACCCATGAAACCCCCTCTGATGGCTGCGTTTTTACAGTCACTTCTCCAGAGAGGACCTGTGCTTTGGACACATGCCTCAAATGCAGCATTCTGCTGTGAAAAGGAAGCTCGGCAGAGCAAGAGAGGCAGGACTGCGTGTGAAAATAGCCATTGGCTTGTAGTGGCTCTCTAATGTGAAAGAGGCGTTAGCTCGTAAATGCGCAGTGAAGCAAAGGTGTCTGTCCCTGTGATCTTTACATATAACAGAGGAGGCATGTGGGGAGCAGTTCCTGTAACTACTGCTCATGATAGTGGCACAACCCTTACCAGTGTATTAGCGCCATATAAATCTCTTCCAAGCTCTGTGCAAACAAGGAGTAATTAATAACGTGTTTCTCACTGCCCGAGTTGAAAAGTCTTGCAAGCTGTAAATAGGTGAACTAGCTGAGAGGATCATGAAGCGCAAGACTGCACATTTGGGCTTTTCAACAAGCTTCCTTTTGCTGATGTAATTTTGCAAGGCTTTATTGTCCCCTGAAGGAGAGGTCTTTCCCAGGGCTGGCTCTTGTGCTTGCTGAGGCATAAAGCACATGCTTTGCTGAATCAGGGCCTAGGATAGAAGAGGATGTTGCAATTCGAGCAAGGAATATTGGGTCAAATTGTCAAAACTGTTTAAAAGCCATAGGAGTCCAAGACCCATTTTCATAGGCACTTGGGAGTCTAAATCTTATTGAGTATCAGAGACCGTGTTAATCTGGATCTGTAAAAGCAGCAGAGAGTCCTGTGGCACCTTATAGACTGACAGACGCATTGGAGCATGAGCTTTCGTGGGTGAATACCCACTTCGTCAGACACATGGATCTGACAAAGTGAGTATTCACCCAGGAAAGCTCATTCTCCAATATGTCGGTTAGTCTATAAGGTGTCACAAGACTCTTTGTTAAATCTTATGGAACATTAATGGTATTTTAGGTCCTAACCCCCCGAAGTCAGTTTTGAAAATAGGACTCAGGTGCCTAAGTTTCTTGGGTGCTTTGAAAAATTTTACCTGGCACCAGAATTTTCAGCCATTGCTGTGTGTCTAGTTAAAATATTATGGACGTATGTTTACATAAAATTTAGACAAAACACTGTCTTAACAGGTCAGATTCACAGTAGGCATACAAAGCAGACAGCTTTGCTATGTGAGATGGAAAGATGCCTATCACCTTCATCTGTAGCTTTCCAAAGATGAGTGAACATTATTATCCCCTTATTGCATGTGGGGAAACCGAGGCACAAAGAGGCAAAGTATCTTGACCAAAGTCATACAGTAAGTCGGTGGCAGAGGTAGGCTTTAAACCCAGCAGTCCTGAGTCTCATTCGAGTGCCCTGTTCATACGAAGCACATTGCCCTTCTAATTAGATTCCTCCTGTTAATCACACCACCTACACCTTGGCACACTAGCTCAGTCCTAAGGTATCTGTGAATGAACTACAGTATGTATCTTCCAGCCTTTGGCTATTATGATTAGAAATCAGCATCAAGGCATCTGCTCGTGAAAACAGCATAGAGAAAATTTCTCTCTGACATCATCTCTGTTCCACACTAAATTGGTCTTGTTGCACAATAAGCATTTTCGCTTGAGTTGAGGGTGAGGTGATGGATAAAAACAACCTACGGCTTAAATCCCCTTTCAGACCACCACAGCCCAACCCTCTGGTTTTCTCTGATGCATTACGGCTGACAGCAGTAATTTTTAATGACAGATGACAGAATTCACCTTAGGCAAAAGACAACCATAATGGAAATTTCCTGTGGGAAAGAACTTCAAAAAAAAAAAAAAAAAAAAAAAAAAAAAAAAAAGCTTTAACTTTTTTGTGGTTTCTGTTTTGGGGCCTGATCCTTGGGACGCTTCATAGGCTTTAAGGCCAGAACGTCACCTAGTTCTGGCCACCTTGCTGAAATCCTTCAGTTCCCAGTTTTACTGGGATTTAAGAATTAAGACCAGCACCTTATAGGAAATCCTCAGCATCTGTAGACTCAAGCCTTTGAAACCTGAACAACTGGGCGCCCCTTCAGCTGGGTCTGTTGGATCTTCATGGGAGGAAAACTAGGGTCTGTATTTGTTGCAATCCCTTGCAAGACCGCACCTCTCTATGAAACACAGTCTTTTGCCTAGTGACTGATACTGTGAGTTAAGCTGGGATTGCACAACAATAGACTCTGATCTCAACTGGGAAGATAGCATCTCTTCTGAGTAGTAGCCAAGTTTTTCCATATCTCAGTGACAGGCTTTTTTGCAAGGGGGTTAGGGGGGAGAGCAGGATTTACACACCTATATAAATATTTGAGCCCGATCTCGCCATTCTGACTCAGTCTTGACTGGGGCAAAATTCCCATGGAATTAAATATGGATGTTTATCTATCCTTGCCCTGTGGATCTGACAATCTAAATGTGAAGTGACACAGGAATGGCAGTAAACAGAAGGGAGGGCAGGGAAGGAAGAGGGTTACAACAGCAGGAGATTGTGAGGTTTGTTTATTGCTCTACACACGCACTTTGTTGGCTCATCTTCCAAAATCTTCATTAAAAAAACCCGGTGAAGTTTGCTAAGCCACAACAATGTACCCACATAGATCGTCTACAGCTCTCAAGCGCGTCACAGCAAGGAAATGACTGAGTACGGATATTTTCACTGACCACATCTTACGCTCGCTGGGCGAAATCCTGGCCCCATTGAAGACCATGGGAATTTTGTGATTGGTTTCAATGGGTCTGTCTACACTGTCCAGAAAAACCTGTGGCACCAACTCTCAGAGCCTGAATCAATTGACTCAGGTTCACAGGACTCGGGCTGTGGGGCTACAAATCATGATGTAGATGTTCCTGCTCGGGCTGGAACCTGGGCTCTAAAACCCAACAAGTGGGCGAGTGTCTAGGAGCCCAGGTTACAATCCTAGCCCAAGCGTTTACACTGCTATTTTTAGGCCCAAAGCCCAAGTTTGTGAGTCCAAGTCAATTCACTCGGCCCCTGAAATGTGGTGCTGTGGGTTTTCTTTGCTGTGTAGACAGACCTAATGAGGCCAAGATTTTCACCCATTTTTTTCTACAATATAAAAAGTGCATTTTTAATGCAACACAGTAACCTTAACTCTGACCCATGCATTGCTGGTCTTATCAATTATTTTTGTACTATTGGTTTCAGTATCTACCTATCTATCTATCTATGTATTTTCTTTTAAGGGCTACTGCTAAATGGAGGAAAAATGATGACTCATTACATTTACCAACTCACACTTAAATCTTTTTAAAATAATATCACTTCTATAGTTTAATAGGAAAACATATATAATGTTATTGGTTTATGGCAAACATCTGGATGGCATGTGGACTTGCATTTGAGACTTGTGGCTATTGGTATAATAATAATAATATTGATTATTATTATTTATTCTGTGGTAGAATGTAGGAGCCCCCGTCATGGCCCAAGGACCCCATGGCGCTAGGCGTTATACAAACACACAACAAAAAGATGGCTCCTGTACCAAAGAGCTCTCAGTTTAAGGCTTGGTCTACACTAGGAAATTAGGTCAGTATAACTATGTCGCTTGGGTGTGAAAAATCCACACCCCTGAGCGACGCAGTGAAACTGACCAACCCCTGGTGTAGACAGTCCTCGGTCGATGGGCGAATGCTCCCGTCGACCTTGCTACTGCCTCCTGGGGAGGTAGATGACTTATGCTGACAGGAGAACCACTCCCGTCAGCATAGGCAGTATCTTCACTGAAATGTGCTGCAATGTTTTAAGTGTAGACAAGCCCTAAGTAATGTGTGTCAGTAAGGTTGTGGATAGAGCACTAAACTAGAGACCGAAGTTCTATTCCTGGCTCTGCTGCGGGCCTGCTGGGTGACCTTGGGCAAGTCATGGCACTGCTTTGTGCCTCAGTTTCCCCATCTGTAGTATGGTGTTAATGAATGTGACCTCCTCTGTAAAGTGTTTTCAGATCTACTGATCAAAAGTGCTAGATAAAACTAGCGAGGTATTCTAATTTTTATGTTTTATATTGTATATATTTTTATATTTCTCATGTAGAAGGGTTTTGCATTTATATTTTGACATTACAGATAAAAGAATAGGGTTATTTTTTCCCTGTAAGTAACTATAAGGTGGTTATGTTGTGATGAAATAGCTATTACTTGATACTAAGAATAGTGTGTTTGTGCTGTGAACCGTGTAAGGTTAATGATGTAGTTAGTAATTTGTTTCCTTGCTTAGAAGCGTTTTGTGATTTGTAAATGATAGGACAGATACTGACATGGCTGTCAGTATGCAACTGTGAAGCAGATCCTCTGCTAGTGTTATTTGTCTTAGCTCCATTTAAGTCAGTGGAGCTATGCTGATTTATATTAGCTGAGAATCTCATCCATGATGTGTTTTTAATAAGGTTTTTTAAATGGAATTTTCTAACTTGCTAGGTTATTTCAGTATCGTATATGTTTTATTTTGTGCAGATAAAAGAAGACATAGTTTTAACATTTTTAAATAAATGGGATGGACAGAGCTGGGTCACCAGATCATTAACATAAACGAGTCATGCAAATCTCAAAATGTCCACTAAATGTTCTTCAGTAGTTGTCATTGACACTTACCCCCAAAATGTGAAAACATAACCTTTATAGTGTTGTCAATTACAAGGGGCATAAAAATGATCCTTTGAATGATATTTAGTCTATTCCCCATTCTTAGTGTAACATTTTTCCGTAATCATTACGTAGTCTCCATTGTCTGAGAACCTAGTTCCTGATGGGTTTTTAATAAGGTTTGTTTCAATGGAATTGCTAGATGGCTGGGGGTGGGTGGGTTCAGTTTAGTTTAGATTAAGTTTACATTAAGATAAAATTTAGATTGGGTGAGAACAAAAGCCACATGCCAAGGGAGAGCATGGAGTATGCATCTCTTTTGGAACAGGCTGCAGCTGAACTGAACACAATGGCCGCTCCCTCCAGCAGTTGCCAGACTCCTAAGACTCCTCAGCTTGCAGTAGACAAGGCACAAACAATAGCAGTTATGCAGCTGCATATGTCACACCTGGGGTCTCATGCTATGGTATTTATCTGATCCCCTTTATCATCGTATCTGAACATCTCATCATTTGTAACGTATTAATCTTATTCTTCAACACCCCTTTGAAGTAGCCCTTCCCTATTATCCCTACTGTACAGACGGGGAACTGAGTCACACAGAGACTGAGGCTGTGTCTACACTTAAAACATCACAGTAGCACATCTGCAGTGCTTCTGTGTAGACCCTTACTACAGTGATAGGAGGGGTTCTCCCATTGGTGTGGTAATTCCACCTCCCCGAGAGGTGGTGTCATAGGCTCCAACTCCTTGGATGCTCTGGGGATGGATCACCCATGGGGAAAAAATGGTGGGTGCAGAGCACCCACCAGCAGCCCCCCATCAGCTCCCCTCCACCCCCCAGTGCCTCCTGCCCACTGGTGGGCCCTGCTGATCAGTGCCTCCCGCTCCCTCCCTCCCTGCACCTCCTGTGCCTCCCACGAACAGCTGCTTTGTGGCATGCAGGAGCCAGGACGCAGCCCACTGGGCGGGGAGGGTGGAACTGGGTGGGGCCTTGGGGGAGTCGAGCACTCCCAGGCACTTTGAAAAGTGGGTGGTCTCTAGATCAACAGAAGAAATCTTCTGTCAACATAACACGTTAAGTCTGCTTAACTACGTCACTCACCCAGACCCCTTGCAGCAATGTGTGCACCGTACTGCAGACACTTGCTACAGCAATGGGGAGGGGTTTTGCTCATTCTGTAGTTAATCTGCTCCCCCAAGAGGCGGTAGCTAGGTCAATGGAAGAATTCTGCCATGGACCTATTGGTGTCTAGGCCACGGCTTAGGTTGGTTTAACTACATCTTGCAGAGGGGTATGGATTTTTCACAGCCCTGAGCAACCTAGCTAGGTTGACCTTAGTCTTAGGGGTAGATTAGGCCTACGTGACTTGCCCCAGGAAGCCTGTTATAGGGCAGGGGCTTGAACCTGCATCTCCAGAGTCCCAAGCTGGTAGCCTAACCACTGAACCATCCTTCCTGTCTGCTACCTGTGGTGCATCAGCTCTCCCAAGAAAGTCCCTGGAAGGTAAGGGTGCTCCGCACCTTGCAAGAATCAGGGACTAGGCCAGTCCCTTTGCTTGGTGAATTTACCATGATTGCAATGGCATCCTCTGGGTGTTTTAGAGAGAGCTGGTTATTATGGCCCGGCCCTGATTTAAAGTCAAACAAAATCCAGGTTGAGCCATAAATATGAACGATGCTGGGGACTTCTTTTGTCCATTTCTCTCGTTCTTGCTCTTTGGGCTGTTTTCCTGGCAGAGGAGGGGTTTCCAGCTGACTCTCACAATGACAGTTTAATGTGTTTCTCTGATATAATCCGTTCCTGTCTGCAAGCCCCACTCACAGCGACAAAGCAGGAGACCCCCTCCCTGCACCTCCTAATCCGCTAAGAGTAAAGGCCGAGACCGTCTGAACTAGCCTGACAGGAATGGTGATCGACAGAGCAGAGGCGGGGGGTGGGAGTGGGAAGGGGGGGCAGCCTGAGGGAAGTCTGCCAAGCTTTGCTCCTATAAAGGTACTAATCCCTTTGTATCTGAGCGCCGTCTGAGCTGTTGAAAGTGTTACAGGAGAGGAGATCCTTTCATGCCCATTTGCTAGCACTTGAGTCCTGCCATCTGAATGTTTAAGCTAGTTGTTGCAGGGGTGCTGGTGGGGAGATTACACCTTGGCCTGTAACCGGCTAGCTTGGAAACTCAGGTTAGATCCCAACAGGGCTGGCTCAGCCCTTCATCCTTCCAAGGTATGGAAAGTGACTTCCCTGCAGATATACTGTGTGTGTTGGGGTCTTCGGAGACCTTATCAAAGTGAGGTTCTGTCTGGACGCACTCATTCTCATGAGGCAGAGGAGAAACTGAGGCAGAGTGAGGCAAAGTGACTTGCTCAAGGACACCCAGTGAGTCAGTAGCAGAGCTGAGAGTTCTGACACAGGCCCACTGCCTTGACTTATAGACCCCACTTCCAAACAGGGCTGGGAATAGAAGCCAGGAATCCTGATTCTCAATCCTCTGCTTTAACTTCAAAACTCCATTCATTCTCCTAGTACTTTTTTCCATGTGTTCTTCAGAGCAGCACAGTGGTGGTGCGGGTTAATTATAGCGATGCTACCATTGCAAAACAATAATGCACCAAATGTTACTGTGCCTGGGGAAAGAAAGAAATAAGAGAAGGCTTTGCCCTTCTCTGGCAGCTTTACACACGAGGAGCTCAACTTATCTCCAGAACATTACTGAATTCAGCCTCATGTCACCCTGGCTCAGTGTTATGATCCCCATTAAAGCACATCACTGTTCGTGTTAACATGACAGCACCATCTTCTCATTGTGCAATCAACTGGTGTCGCCTGCCTCAATTTTCCCATCTGTAAAATGGGGATAATGACACTGCCCCCCCCCCCTTGGCAAAGTGCTTTGAAGTCTATGGATGAAAAGAGCTAGGAATTATTATTTTTATTATTATTACTACAAATCCCCGTCTCAAAAAGATTAGCAGCAAATGAAAACAAATGGTTACGTTCCACAGCCTCAGCCACTGGGCTGGGTGAAGTCATTTGTGAGTCACCCTGTTTCTTTCAAGTCATAAAAATCTTTGGTTGCATCTGCCCAGCTAGGCACTAAGAGGACATCCTGAGGGTTCCCCACACTCAGCTACTGATGATTGCTGACTAATGAAAGGCTGGGATGAGTGTGATGTACTTGCTTTTCCTTGACCTTATTTGTAGTCCATCCAATTAGTTTTAAGAGCAGCTGCTCATTCACCAGCAGGTAGGACTGAAGTCTGGCATTTTTTAAAGAGCCCAAAGGGCGCTAGGGATTCAGTGGGATTTGTACTAATAATAATCCTGAGCTCTTATCTAGTACTTTTTGGCTGTAGATTTCAAAGCACTTCACAAAGGGAGGTCAGTATCATTCCCATTTTATAGATGGGGAAACAGAGGACCAGAGCGATGACATGACTTGCCCAAGATTACCCAGCAGGCCAGCGTCAGAGTCACGAATTGCCTGCGTTCCAGTCTAGTGATCCGTCGGCTAGGCTGGGTACCTGACTCCGCTAGACTCCTTTGAAACCCCCCGATGACATTTCCAGACTCTTTGTGACAGGGGCGTCACTAAGATGATGAAAGCGCGTGGAAGCCACCGAGAATTTTGCACCATGACCTTTTTTTTGCCCACTTCCAGCAAACTTCAAAGATTTGCCCAATGCCTTAGTGGTTTCCACAGGGCTTCTGCTTGGATAGCCTGGTCGGAGATGGGTCAAAGCCAAACCCAAATCCCCAGCTACCGATCCCTGCACTTGGGTGGAGTTTGGAAGGTGTAGCGCTGAATCAATCAGATGGTCCCTGCCTCTGTATTAAATGCCCTTGAACACTGATCCAATTCAGGGTCAAAATTCTGTGGCTTAGACTCTTGGTGCTTCTGACCTGAGCTTCTCATTTATCTCCAATTCTTGCAAGACTTCACTGCAGATCCCTTAGAGGACCCGCTTTTCCTCTCCTGCCCCTTCTATGCCCCCCACTGAAACTACACTGACTCTGGAGTTATTCCTGGGTTTACCCACCAGGTCAGGCTGATGACTCTCTGGTCCAATATCTTTCTTCCATCAGTGGCCAATACTTGGCATTTCTGGGGAAGGTGAAACCCCTTCAGCATGCACACAACCTCTTGAGCAACGCTGTGCGCGGGAGAAGAATTCCTTCCTCGTCCCCGGGGGCCCATCCGCTCATGCCCTGAAGCAAGACCTTTCATTACTCCTATTTTCTCAGCGTATATAGCTGCAAATGTTGTTTGTGGTCATAAAAATTTCCAGCCCGTTTTAAAACCCAGCCATGTTGTTTGCCTTTGTGACACTCCCGTGGCTGTGAATTCCCCAGCTTGGTTATGTGCTGGGCATGCTGGAGTTTCCTTCTATGAGTGGTGTATGTGCTGCTCTTTAATGTCACTCCAGGCCCCCTTGTTTTCATCAGGCCTGGCTCTGCAAGGCACAGAGACCACCTCTGCTCCCGCTGACTCACTGGGAGTCAGGCTCAAGGTTGCATTTTAGGGGTGGCCTTAGAATTTGCAGGGGTTCTAAGCAGGAGAGGGGGCCCCATGCTGCCAGGAAAAGGGAGAAAGGGGATTGAATCAGCCCATTGCAATCCCCGCATCAAAAAGAGTGGGTGTGTCTAGTACTGAATTGCTTCCCACCAGACACATTGCCAGAGAGGAAGCCAGCTGGGGTCTCCCCTGAAGAGTGCAGCCCAAAGCAGCTGCTTGCTTGGCTTGTGTCCAAGGCCAATCCGGGAAAAGAGACCAGCCCCTCCATTTTCACCATGTCCTTCATAACTGTGCTGACCTCCCTTGAGTCCACCCCGACTTCTGAACTCTCGCCACATGCCGGGGAAATCTCGCTGGCTCTCTGACCATCTTTGTTGTATTTGAGCCTCAATTCCACTCCAGTGTGGCCAGCCCCAAGTGAGCAAAAATCAAGAGTCAGGCCTCCAAAGCTCACAATATTGGCTTAAAAGCCACGAGATTCTTAAAGTTTATTCCCTCCAACCACAATAACTAGAAACTTCCATATCCTTAGGGAAAAAATAAATACAGCAACAACAACAACAAAAATGGGTTCTCTTATTTTATTTAATTTTTTCCTTTCTGGTTCCTGAGTCTTTTGGGTGCACTTGGGTCACGTTTGCAAGTTTTCTCTGCAGCCATGAGGGCTAAAAACTCCCCCCCACACACACTTCCCACACCAATATGCCACGCTCCAGCAAGTACCGTGAGGTGGGTGCTCTCTCAAGAAGTTGGGAATTGCCATCCATCTAGGCAAGCATTGTGCCTCCTGTTCCCAGATGCTAAACAGGGAGATGCAGGATACCCCATAGCAGGCGCTTTTATGGAGTAACTTGCCCCTAAGGGAAGGTGATACTGTGAGGTGTAACGAAACATGAAGGTATCTAGTGATTTGACTCCCAGCTCCCTCCTGGCCTCCCTATATTTGTGTGGCTGGAGTTAAGAAATGAAGCTGAGAAGTGGAGCTGGTGGCATTGGTCCCTGATTATTCCTGCTTCCGGGACTGTGACAAAGACATGAGTCCCAAGGAAGTGAGATCCCACTGTAATAGCGATGCAGGACACTGAGTCTGCAAGACCGCGGTGGTGGAGGGGAAGAGAGATTCAGCATTTAAGGCAGGGAGGATTGGAAGATGCTTGTATTTACTGGAGTGGGGGGTAACTTTAGCTACCTTGAGAATCCTGCAACAATGTCATTGTTCTGAGAGCAGCTGCCGAATGAGAGCCAACGGGGTCCAGACTGATGATGCTAGGAAAGCCATTGTGCCATCCAGCATGTGTGTTAGAAACAGGTCTATGGACTGATTCATGGTTTGGTTTATTTAATGCTTTTCTTTCTCCTGGTTCTACCAGCGATGGACTGGTGGAGATTGTTGGCTCTGCAGAGCGGAGAATGAGGAAGGCTAGGTTAGTACATGAGGATCTACTCATGAACCCCCAGCCCTGCAGGGAAAGTAGGGACCAGGTCAGAAGAAAAGGAACCTGGAGGGAACTCTGTGAAATCAGCCATCCAGTTCTGTGGAACGCTCTGTCTGTAAGAGAGGTGTTCATGGCCTTTCAAAGCGGGCAGGGCATGTGGCCTGCCAACTCTCTGAGCCCAGAGACCCATGGCTATCTCTCTGGGATCACAAGGGATGTGGGCCCCTCCGTGATTAGGGGCAGGTACAGAGCAGAGTTTAATGCTGCTCCAAACACCATCAACTGCTGTGGAAGGAAACTGCTCCCCAGCTTTGCCTTTTCCCAGGATACAGGGAGATGCAGGCCCTGAAGCCAATGGGACTGTCATGTCCCCGTCCCCCGCCCCTTTGTATATCTCTGCTTTGCTCCCTCTTTCCCTCCCCCTGGCCTAGTACTACAGCCGGGGGGCAGCAGGCCATGCATGTCTCACTCTTGGCTATAAATTGGATTAGATGGTTACCTGGGCTGGTTCTTGCTCCCAAGCACAGGGTTACACTGATGGTCAGATAGCAGGTCAAGAAGTCGTTTTGCCCCAGGCACTGTTGGAAAGGTATAGGGAGAGCTTGGCCTAGAGCACAGCGGCTGGGCTAATCTGTCGGGCAGGCGTATCCGGCATCTCCGATGTGCTGCGGTGGCAGGAAGCCTGCCCTGCATGCAACTCGTGTTAGGGTGAGGGTCGGCTCTGTCCGTCACGGTGGGCTGGAACCTGGGGAAGATCGGGGCTGAGATGAAGTGACACCAGAAAGTCGGACTGAACCAGAACCGAACTTTGTTTCAGATTCCATGAAAAATTGAAAAAGAAACGTCTGAGTGTATCGATTTTCAGGGAGGGCCCTCAGCTTTGCAGGGTGTGGCTGCAGCTGAAACCTGAACCATTGGGGCCAGGTCCTCAGCGGGTGTAAATCAGATGTAGAATCTGGCCCTCTGTATTTACCACCGGAAGCTCAAATAAAAATATCCTTGTGCTACCTTATTAATTTTACAGAGCTCCACAGATGGGACAGGGGTCCTTTCATGACCTTCGAGGAGCAAACTCAGAACCTGTAAGCAAATCCACCCCAGTCTGTCCCAAGACACTCAGCTCAGATGCCGTGTCCTGGTAACTCTGTCATTTGCAACCCTTATTTACATGATCAGATGGGGAAAGGAGGAAGTTTAATAACAAAGGGTGTAGCTAGCTGCCCTACATACAATCTCCGAGATTAACAGATGCAGTCAGACCCTGAGGTGCTGGAGTATTTACGTTTGCAATAAGGGCTGATGTTTATTACCCACTCTTAGTCCATTCTTACTTCATGGGAGCTTTAGATTAAGGGGGAGAGTTTTCAAAGGCACAAAGGTTTTCTGTGCCACCAGACTTTCCTTGTCTTCTTCAGTGTGTCCCAAATCCCTTTGTCGCAGCTCAGCCAGGGATCCCCCCTTTTCTTATTCACATCCATTCTTCTTTCAGATGTCTCCTCACCTTGCAGGCGTGCTCCAGAATTCCAGCCCCACCAACATTTCCTGCCACTTGCAATGTTTGCATCCATCCACCCATCCCTCTGTACCAGCCTCTCCTTTTTTCTCCTTCGCCAGTTCATGCCTTTGTCTATTCCAGCTCCCAGCTCATGAAGGCAAAGTGCTCTCTCTCCAGCTTCCACCCAAAAACCTCTTGGAAAAGGAGACCATCTTTTCCTGTTACTCATTCCTGCTGCAGTGACAATCAGTCGCTCCATGCTGGCTTTGTGGCCCCTGCTTGTGCCTGTTAGGTCTGAAGCCTCTCTGGGGCAAGAGGTTGTTTGTTGCTTGACCCCTTCTTCCCATATAAAGCACTGGGCACCCCTGTGGCACTGTATAAATAATCATTCCATTTTCCTAGAGATGTGTTGGACCTCAGGAAGGTCACTTCAAGCTGGGGGAAGCCCCTCAAACCTAAAAGTTCATCTCCTCAGCTGCACAGCTGGTTGAATGTGTGGAATGCTGTGACAACGCTAAGTATTATTAAATGAAACCAAACAGCTTGGGGTGAATTCTGGCTCATTCTTAGAACTCGGTTCAGATTTGAGAGGTACTTGGATGCTACAATGTAAGTATCTAGATAGCTAGACCTGGGCCAATACTCAAAGCAAGATTCAGTAAAGACTTTGGAAATGTTACTTGAATTTCTCTTTGACTGCATCTGTGGAGGTGTTCCAGGCGTGAGTCAACTTGCAGGAATGCTTCTGGAACCCAGTGAATTTTCAAAAGGTCTGGTTTTAGCCCATAGATTTCAGATGCTGTGATTTACATCAGAAGGAACCTAAGTGATGGGAAATCCTCTGAAAGAACCACACCTTGGCTTGTAGTAGGCCAGTTCATTCAAAACCTGCTTCAAAGTTCTTCCTTTTCTGCTATATTAATTGTTTTAATAAACAGCATGGGAACTATAGACCCCCACTCCTTCGGTTTCTTGGGACAAAACCAGATTTTGTTCTAAAGTTTTCTGACTTTTAGTCCCCAGTCAGCTAAGCAGTATCCATATTACCAATAATCCATTTTATGCTGGTGACTAAGGAATTGTCAGTCTTCTGTTTTTCTTGCCCAGCTGTGGGACAAAAGTCACTTGTCCTCCATTTATATATTTTCCTTGAGTTTAGCAATGGGGTTCTGTCAAGAAATAAGAGATCTGCTGATTTTCCAAAGAAGATTGCAATGAGTGCATCTTCGAAAAAGCATTCACCACCCCTGTGCCTGCAAACCCTGCAGTTATACATACAAATTGGCTGGTGGGTGCACAGTTACCTGATTTGCATGCACAGACAGACATTTGCATGAGCAAATAAAGGTTCTTAAATATGTAATTGGTGGACTTTTTTCTTTAAACCTTCCATTGAAAATGGTGGGTCTAATTCTCCTGGCACTTTCACCTGCTGTGAATTAAGATTCACTCCTGTGAAGCTAGTGGAGTTAGACCAATTTAAAACTGGTTTGAGCAAGAAGAGAATCAGGTTTGCTGGCTGTGTAGTGGTTGCCACTAGAAAAAATCAATATGTAGGGTGCTGTGGTAATTGAGTCTACATCCTAAGTATAGGAAGTACCTGAGTAAAGTCAACAGCAGAGTGGTAGGTATCTGATCAATTAATTTCCCTTTGCTGGCCACTATTGTACATGTGTGTTGGCCTGATGGAGTGAATTCCAGGCCGAGCCTGGAGTAGTTATGCTTCCTTGCCAGCAGCTCCAGAGAGGAAATGAATTATTCTTGTTAAATCAATCTAGGTAATTTGCACCTCCTGCAAAGATACCCTAATTGCATTGGTGTGGTCAGAGTGAACTGCAAAACAGTGAGCCAGAAGTTCAGACACCCTGGTGCCATCATTAACGGTTGCAAAATTGCCCCAAATGTTTACTCACCCGCCCGATAGCATGTTTGTATTCCATAATTCCCATGATTAATTTGCAAGGGGAAGGGAGAAGGCGTATAATGCAATGACAACTATCCTGCCTTTTAGATCAGGTACTCTTGAACTGGACCTATGGTCCAGATCCTCAGGCTGGTGTAAATGGGCATAGCTCTGCTGAAGTAATGGGGCAGATCCCTAGCTAATGTAAGTCTGCATTGCTCCATTGATGATATAGATTTGTACTAGCTGAGGATGCTGCCTTGAAAATGTTAACGTTTGTTCCTTCTTTGAGTCTGCCCCGCTTTGTGCTGTCGTTAATCATAGAGAGTGGATGGGATGAGACTTGGAGTGGCGTTGTTAAGCTGACCTCAGCCCCATGCAGAAAGGAAGAGTTCTTCCACCAACCTAGCTGCCTTCTCTCAGGGAGGTGGATTACCTACGCCAACGGGAGAGCCCCTCTTGTCGGAATAGGCAGTGCCTACACTAAAGCACTGCATCGTAAGAACGGACATACTGGATCAGACCAAAGGTCCATCTAGCCCAGTATCCTGTCTTCTGACAGTGGCCAATGCCAGGTGCCTCAGAGGGAAGAAACAGAACAGGGAATCAAGTGATCTATCCCCTGTCACCCGTTCCCAGCATCTGCTGCTGTAACATTTTAAGTGTAGACAAGCCCTGAGCTGAAGTCAATGGTGTTGCTCCAGACCTGAGGGCAGAATCCAGCCTCTTGTGTTTCATACTAGGACTGATGGAAATATTCCATCACCTCTTTTTCAGGGAGGGCGTTGACAAAATGAAAATATTTGCAGGATGTGTCTGCTTTACTTGGACAATTTTGATTTATTTATTTATTTTTGATCAGAAAAGCAATAAAAAACCCCAAACCAGAACGTTTTTAAAGTTTTCGATAGTTTGGGGCCAAAAAATGTTCAGGGTTTGGCTTTTTCAATCAAATTTCAAAAAATTCCGAGGGAACCTCCTTCTCCCCTCCCATTTTCCAGCCGGCTCCTGCTGTGACTGTGGAGCGCTGTGACATGATTTACTAAAGGGGCCCGTCCTGCCAGAATAGCTCCTTTCACTGTTCTGTATTGATGCTCCAGGTCCTGGCCAGAAGATGGCAAACACCGGAGGGGTGTGTGTCTGAGAGTGGGTGAGAGACTGGTGATTCTGGTGGAAATAAGACTTTTCCCACCCTTCGGGAAAGCTCAGTGTTGACTTTGGGTGGAGAGTTCCGGGTTCTGTCTGAATCAGTTCTTCCATCCCTCGGCACAACCACTTAGTAAAGGAAGCTGAGCAGAGCGAAAGGGAAGTGACTAACCAGCTGCAATGAATGTGGTGCCCCTGCCCTCAAGTGAGATGCATAGCTGGGGTTTGATGTGTCAGCAACAGATCCAGCTCCTTATTCCCAGGCTGCATAGAATCTCTCCACGTACCTGCTTGTGGCTCTGTTCTCTGTGTCACTACAGAACGCAGGTGGTTTTTGAGTACATAATAATGGGATGTGGAGATGCAGATACCAGATCACAAGGTAGATGAATCCTGGTTAAGGTAGCGGACTAAGACTCAGGAGAGCTAGGTTTGATTCCGTGCCCTGACACAGATTCACTGTTTCAACCTCAGCAAATTAATCCCCTTCTCCAAGCTTTGTTTCTCCATCTGTAAAATGGGGATAATGGTGCTGACCTTGTCTAGTTCGACTGCAAGCTCTTCCCTCAAAGTGCTACTGTCACAAGCAGAGAGATGCTGGCGAGTGTAAGAGTTTGCTTTGCTTTGCCAGTGTTAACAGTAAGCTCCTTTCATGCGGTCCCAGAATGCAAGGCTAGAATGCACCGATGTCCGAAGGTGGTGATATGCCATTTGCCTTGCCACGCAACTGCCACTGTATCATACCATCCATCCCAACCAACCCACTCCTGCTGGGCTCCATGTCTTCCTTCAGCAGCCTGCTTTCGGGTGCCATGGGCTACAGCGCGCCAGAATCCAGGCAGGCTTGGGATTTTCCCCCAAACCAGACTCTGCCAAGAAAAGAGATCAGACTGGTGATTACTATTGTGGGCATAGCTCTGTGAAGTCAATGGGGCAGATCCCCAGCTAGTGTAAGTCTGCATTGCTCCATTGATGACACAGATTTGTACTAGCTGAGGATGCTGCCTTGAAAATGTTAACGTTTGTTCCTTCTTTGAGTCTGCCCCGCTTTGTGCTGTCGTTAATCATAGAGAGTGGATGGGATCAGACTTGGAATGGCGTTGTTAAGCTGACCTCATTCCCCATGCAGAAAGGAAGAGTTCTTCCACCAACCTAGCTACCTCCTCTCAGGGAGGTGGATTCTCACTACCTATTGTGCCTATGGGACCTTCCACTTGCTCACAGGTTTCTACATGCCCAGAGAAAACCACACACAATCCTTTTCACTGGCAATGAAAGAGCAGATCCTGTTTCAAGGGCAGGACAAAGAAATTGCAGAGAGAGCCGCATAGATCATGCAACCATTATCCCAATGAACACACTGGACTGATAGACCCCATGGTCCCATTCAGCTTCATTCACCTCGAATTCTGACTATCAAGCTGAAACCCAGTGGGAATAATGAGCGAACTCTCCAGCCATTGCAGGGGGATTTGTGAGCAGCACCTGTTCAAGGAATAATCAGCCCAGCAGGGGGATGTTTGCTGTCAGCTGCACTTGGAGCATTTACATTTTTGACCTCCACTAAGTGTGATAATAGTGCACTTTGTCAGTGTCAGACAAAACCTCTGTGGGTTCCATGATTGGCCTGTCCCTACTCCTGCCTGCTTCTATTATGATTTCATCCAAAGACCTCCTGTAAGGGTTAAATGACCTCACATTAGTGCTAATTTGGGGCTAACTTTCCTATTCAGCATGGAACAAAGCATTCGGCGTTTATGCAAGTCTCATAAAGCAACAAAGACCACACACACAACCTAACCAGGCTCAGCCTGGACATCTGCAAAACTCCTCCCAGCTCTTTCCATTGTCCTCAAAGGAGTCCCTCCCAGGGTGGGGTTGGGGGAATATTCTCTTTATGCTTTTGTTTCCTGCTTTGTGATGGGATTGGGGGGATTTATTTTTGCTATTTTTTAATCTTAGCAATAGTTGGTATATCATGTTTGATCATCCCTGTTTTAGTGTCGAGAACCAGTGACCCCAAGTGTGAGAAGTAAAGGAAAGGTTGGATATTTAACAGAAATCTTTACCCCTGATGGTTTGTTGGGTGTTTGAGTTAAATATGTGTTAACAAACAGTCTTTCCTAAAAACTCCCTTCCATTCTCAATTGTCCAGACTTCATTTCTTTGATACCTGTGATATCATTATCCTACCAGTGCTCCAGTCACCCAGATTTTTCTAAGGAAAACAGGGAAGATAAGAAATTTGTATGTTAAAAAATTCAAGCTGAAGTTTTCTTAAGTTAAACTCCCAAACTTTTCAGATCTTCACTCATTTGAACAAAGAGTGGGGAAGTGAGACATGCACCCACTGCTTTTTCCTTTGCCGGTCACCTTTAAGGTAGTTGTGTAGTGATTCCCCAGCGTAGCATCCTACCCTCTCAAGCCATGATGTGTGTTGTTCTGAGGGACAGTTCCTCCTTGGAGACCTAGATTTATCCTCTGGCCCACACTGCTGTTCTTTCCCTTTCACCGTGGGAAATGATTGACATCAGCTGTGTGAAATGACAAGGCCAGGGGGATACACAACACTGATGCTAATGCAGCCAGTCTCACATCATTCCCAGCTCCCTGAACTAATAGTTTGGTGCGACCCTCAGTTTGGTTCTTTTCCCTGTTTGGGCTGGGGTGGGTTGAGGGATGTGCCAGAGAACACACACCCTTTCTCCCCACCATATTAAGACTCTTTTTGGACACCCAGTTAGAGCGTTACTTGAGAGAGGAAGGGATGATCCAGTGTTTAGCTGTCCAGCTCAGGACTTAGCTCACCTGGATTCAGTTCCTGTCTCTGTTGCAGGCTCCCTGTGTGATCTTGGGAATATCACTTCATCTCTCTGTGCCTCCAATCCCATCTGAACATTGTGGAAAACAGAACTTCCTTACTTCACTGGGGCGTTGTGAGGAGTTGGGATACTAGGGCTAGAGAGCCTCCCGCTCTTCTAAACTGCTCATGGGGATTCTCCATTACTCCTATCTCTGCAACTGGAAGAACTGGAGTCTTAAAGTGCCCATGGACGTTCATTTACAATCCTAAACAGATCAGAAGCTTCCCTGCTGTTTGTGACCTCTCCTGCTGCTGGGTTCATCTCAGCCTGAAGGTCAGGAAGGAAATATTACTCACTCTCTTCTTATGCTTTAACCGACACCAAGCCAAGTTTGACTGGTTGCCAACAGGTCCTGAATAAGGAAGAGAAGGCTCTGGAATATGGAGCTTCCCTGATTCCTGGTTGTAGTTGAGAAATACTGTCTTCCGGCCACCTAGCCAGAGAGACTACACACCCCAGAAACCTTCCCACTGGGGAAAGAAATCAGACAATAAGCCAAGCCCAGGAGGTGAAACTACAGTCATGGGGCCAGTCCTGCTTATTACACATCTGGGCTCCTCAGCCTCATAGAGAGTCATCAGCTGAATTATTAGTGTCTCAGCATCTGTGCTGTTATTAAAAGCATCGTGCTCAGAACTGCACTGGGGCACGAATTAGGACATCCGAATTAGGACATCCGCCTTTGTGGACTGTTTTGGGTTGCTAATTTTATAGCTTGACCTCAGGGAGTAAATGCCGAGGGTTGGCTTTATTAGCCAGAGGTGCTATATTGGGTGTCCTGTAGCGGAGCGTCCTAGGTGAGATCAGGAAAAGGAAAAGTGGCTGACACTACGGTGATGGGCATGGTAGAGATGCCTGAGGGATTTCATGCTTGGGCCAGCGTAGGAAGCATTCCAGTGCCTGCATGCCAGCTCCTGCAGAATGCCCAGTCTGAGTGGCTGGGCTCTGCATGGGGGAGCTTCTTGGTGAGTGAGGAGATAGGATTACCCGAGCCCCAAGGCCACAGAGGAATCTCCCCCGTGAAGGCCACAGATCTATTCTGCAGCTTTCTTCAGTCTCCCATCTGGAGGCAACCTCTTTGGCCTCTGTACTCCCCCTTCATTGTGCAGTCAGGGCAATGGGTTTATGTAGAGAGACAGCTGCCAGCTCTGGCCTGAATCTACCCACTACGGCGGTTCCCCAAATTGTTTCCCACACAGTGGAACCCAAATGGGTGGCAGGTAGGACCCACACTCTGTGCATACAGGAAGAGGGTCAGAATTGGCCCCAACCTGTGTTACCTTCTCCCAGCGGTTGCCATCCTGGGCCTGATGTGACCCCTTGTGGGATTATCTAGGGGCAGGGGAGTGTCTGCTCACAGTTAATCCCATCTGCATCAGTCAGAGTGAAATGGCAGTGCAGTCCCTAAGGCAAGAAACCTCCTCTGTATAACCTGCCCTTTAGCTGAGCGAATGAAAGAACCTGAGATAGATAGTGAGATAGGAGAGGTGGGAGCCTGGTGTTCCATTAGCCTCTGTCTTTTATTCAGACCAGCGCTGTGCAAAATAAATGAAACTCACCATGACTAGCCTTTCTATCAGCATCTGGCATCTTTTGTCTCAGCCTGCAGCCTTCCCTCTCCATTGATCCTGGGGGCTGCTACTCCCAGGGGTTAGAGCTGGGCAAAACTTTTCACCCTACACTTTTTGTTGTTGGTTAAAAATACCGATTGGGCAACATCAACAAGTTTCGCAACTATGTATTGATTTTGCAGAATTATTTTGTTTAGGGGAAAAAAAACTTTAAAGAAAACTCTGAAAAAATCAAAATGGCCAGTTCTGACATTTTTGAAACATTTCATTATTTTTGCCCGAAACAACTTTTTGTTTCAAAGTGTCTTTTAATTTTATATTAAAAATTGAGCACTTTCAATGTTTTTTTAAATGTTGAAATGAAACATTTTGATTTGGTTAAAACTAAACCTTTTGTTTGGCTGGAAACTATATTTTTTCTTTTGGATTTGCTGAAAAAAAAATTTATTTTGGTCCAAAATTTTTTTTTCAACTTTTTGAAATTGCCAGTGAACCAAAACCTCCATATTTTACCCAGCTTCTACTCCTCTTGTCTCTGATATGATCCCAGATGCTGTATCTATCTATTTCATGGTGAAATAACTTCAGGGTAGAGGACTTTCTCTTCCTGCCTGTCTGGTAGCGGGCTCTCTAGACATTGTATAAACAATGGATTAAAGTCTTGCGCTTGTATGGGAACTCAAAGGAAAATATCATCTCGCTGTCAAGTTTTATATCTTCTTCAGCGTTGTGTAAAACTGAGTTCCTTTTTATTAGGGCTATCGATTCATCGTAATTAACTCACGCAATTAACTAAAAAAATTATTGCGACTAATTGCACTGTTAAACAAGAGAATACCAACTGAAATGTATTAAATATTTTGGAAGTTTTTCTACATTTTTAAATATGTTGATTTCTATTACAACCCAAAGTGTACAGTGCTCACTTTATATTATATTTTTATTCCAAATAAAACTAAAAATGATAAACAAAAGAAATAGTATTTTTCAATTCACCTCATACAAGTACTGTAGTGTGATCTCTGTCATGAAAGTGTAATTTACAAATGCAGATTTTTTTGTTACATAAGTGCACTCAAAAACAAAACAATGTAAAACTTTAGAGCCTACAAGTCCACTGAGTCCAACTTCTTGTTCAGCCAATCGCTAAGACAAACAAGTTTGCTGCCTGCTTCTTATTTCTAATGTCACCTGAAAGTGAGAACAGGCTTTCACATGGCACTTTTGTAGCTGGCATTGCAAGGTATTTACATGCCAGATATGCTAAACATCCATATGCCTCTTCATGCTTCAGCCACCATTCCAAAGGACATGTTTCCATGCTGATGATGCTCGTTTTAAAAAATAATGTGGTAATTAAATTTGTGACTGAACTCCTTGGGGGAGAATTGTATGTCTCCAGCTCTGTTTCACCAGCATTCTGCCATATATTTCATGTTGTAGCAGTCCAGATGATGACCCAGCACATGTTCGTTTTAATAACACTTTCACAGCAGATTTAAGAAAATGCAAAGAAGGTACCAATGTGAGATTTCTAAAAATAGCTACAGCACTCAACCCATGGTTTAAGAATCTGAAGTGCCTTCCAAAATCTGAGAGGGATGAGGTGTGGAGCATGCTTTCAGAAGTCTTAAAAGAGCAACACTCAGATGTGTGGAAACTGCATAATCTGGATCACCAACACAGAAAATCAACCTTCTGCTGGTGGCATCTGACTCAGATAATGAAAATGAACATGCGTCGGTCTGCATTGCTTTGGATTATTGTTGAGCAGAACCCGTCATCAGCATGGCTGCATGTCCTCCGGAATGGTGGTTGAAGCATGAAGGGACATATGAATCTTTAGTGCATCTGACACATAAATATCTTGCAACGCCGGCTACAACAGTGCCATGCAAATGCCTGTTCTCGCTTTCAAGTGACATAAACAAGACACAGGCAGCATTATCTCCTGCAAATTGTAATCAAACTTGTTTGTCTGAGCAATTGGCTGAACAAGACATTGGACTGAGTGGACTTGTAGGCTCTAAAGTTTTACATAGTTTTATTTTTGAATGCAGTTCTCTTTTTGTACATAATGCTACATTTGTAAAGTTCAACTTTCATGATAGAGATTGCACTACAGTACTTGTATGAGGTGAACTGAAAAATACTATTTTTTTTTGTTCTTTAGGTATGTATAATAAAACAGAAATATTAAGTTGGTGTTGTACACTTCATATTCTGTGTTGTAATTGAAATCAATATATTTGAAAATGTAGAAAACTTTAAATAAATATTTAAATAAATGATATTCTATTATTGTTTAACAGCGCGATTAATCGTGATTAATGTTTTTAATCACTTGGCAGCCCTATTATTTTGGTCTATACTGGGATTTTAGCTACCAGCGCAAGTTCATCCTCCTTGCATAGACATGATTTACACTGATGCAGTGCTATTTGTCTTGATGCACTTTGACTTAGTTTCAAACCAAGGTAAAACCACACTGCTGCTATGTCGTATGTGCATTAGAGGTTTGCATTGGTGGCTAACAACTCACTGTAAAAAAGGTCTTATAAAACTTCCATAGTATTATTTGCATTACGGTCATGGTTAGAGGCCCAGCTGAGGTCAGAGCCCCATTGTTCTGGCAGCTGCGTTAATACGTATTAAGAGAGAGTCTCTGCCCCAAAGAGCTTACAACTGAAATTCACAAGATGGACAAAGAGTGAGGGAGAAACTGAGTCACGGAGCAGGGAATTGACTAGACTCCTGCTCTCCTCTGTCCCAGCTTGAGTGCCTTATGCACCTGACCATAATCATAAACTAACAGTGTTCCTTTTCATATACAGCAGCTCAGTTTGTAGATTAATTTCATTTGCCTTTTTCCAGGGGAACGTGTACCACTAACCGTCACTGAGTGACCCATAGGTGCTACATCACGTTTGTGGGAAAACGTCGGCGTGTTGGTCAAGAGGACAGGATGCTTCTCGTGAGAAGAAAAACAAAGCCCGCAGCAGGTCTTGATGTAAAACAACATATTTGCAGCGTGTTTTGTAATCAAGCCCATGTGCTGTATCAGGCACTTTCCACAGGGAGGGAAAATCCCCACACCCCTAGGGGCCAGCATTTGCTAACTGCCGCCTGAGATGTTTTTAGTGCATCTCGCTACCTAAACATTGCAAAACACTCCAGGCTTTTCATTCCGTGGGATAACAGGTACCTTACATCGAACCTCCTATAGCTTCCTCTCCAGCCACCTGTGCTGAGAAGTGAGAGTTTAAGCCCTACAGAGACTGTTAGCCAACAAGGCTTGTCTATCGGGATTACTCTGTGAGGAAGGCTCATGAATTGTACATGCTTAATCGAGAAAAGGGAGAATTTAGAAGAGGTCCCATATAGAACAGTAAGGACCAGTTCAGTCTCCATGGCCCATTGAGTTCTTGGCATCTCCCCTAGCGCTACCAACAAGGAGTGCAGTCCATGCCAGGTGTGGTGGTGGTTTTCTGTGATGCAGACACTAAGAATTAACTGCGGTGCCTGGGCCTTGATTACATTGTAAGTTCTGGGAGGCAGAAGCTGTGACATCTTCTCATTGGAGAGCTGGTGGAAACTCGGGATTTCCATTTAAATGGGAAATTTGGACCTTTTGAAATTTGTTTTTGTTCCAATTTGGAATGAAAGCAGGTATTTTTGAAATTTCCCACAAAATAGAGATTCTGAGGGAAAAAAATCCTGGTTTTGGGAAATGTTCATGTTGGAATTTTGAAAGTTCATGTGGAATTTTATTGGTTTTTGTTTGCTTTTTATATTTTTATTGCTTTTTACATTATTTCATGAAGTGTCAGTACCAGCAGTCCATCAGATGTGCTACTGACGTGACATAATGTAATAAATGAACTATTCTGTCGAATGATGGTAACTGTGATTAGATGTTGATCGATGTTTTGGCTGTGTGTGTGTGTGTGCCCTCTGTGTGCCTCCCCAGCCCTGCGAGGACAGCTGGCACGGCAGACGTCGAGCAAACCACTCAATGACCACAAAATCCATTAAGGGATGAAGGCACCCAGCCAGGTTTATTGTTGACAAAGCATGGTACTAGCATCCTGCAGACTCTACCAGACCACTAATACATGTATCCCATAACAATGGACCAGCTCAGAGAACAGGGGGACTTTCTGTTCCTCCCTAGGCCAGACAAAGTTACTCCCTCTGACAGACATCTTTATACCTTGATACAAACAAGTTAGTCCTGCCCCTCTGACGTAGTTAGTTACTGCCCCCTGATGTTGCTAGTTATACCCATCATCTTGTACATGTTGGTTCGATCAAAACATCTCTATTACATATGGTCCTCCTGACCTTACCTTTTAGGAGGAGTCAGTATGTTCCTGTTTCCCTTGGGGAATGTTTTTGTACCATCCTTGATATTGGAATGTTCTGGTACCACTTGATGTCGGGATGTGTTTGCGTGAGCATTCTGTGACTACCGCTCCTTAGGGATGTGTATTTCTGCAATTTCAGCCCTGTTCTTGCCAAATTCTGTAAGCAGGTCCTGCCTCATACCAGGCCTCATACAAGGGCTTATGTCTCAGGCTCTCTTCCTACTATGGGCTTGGCTACACTGGCTCTTTACAGCGCTGCAACTTTCGTGCTCAGGGGTGTGAAAAAACACCCCCTTGAGCGCTGCAAGACACAGCGCTGTAAAGCCTCAGTGTAAACAGTGCCGCAGCGCTGGGAGCGCGGCTCCCAGCGCTGCAAGCTACACCAGTAAGGGATGTGGTTTACGTGCGCGCTGGTGCTCCGACCACACTCACACTTCAAAGTGCTGCTGTGGCAGCGCTTTGAAATGTCAAGTGTAGCCATACCCTTAAATAATGTTCTGTAGCTACTTCCCTGATTCACCTTTTGGCAGGATACTGTGAAGCTCTGTAGCCCATTTTCCAAGCCCTGAGCTGTCTTTTTTGATGGGAATGGTGGGTATAATACCTTTAGTGTTGCAAAATTCCACTTTGGGCTTGGTGCAGAATCAGAGACATGGTGGAAGCTGCATATTCTCTCTTCCCTTTGATGACCCTGCGTTAGCATGACAATAATGGGATGGTGGGGGAGGGAGCCTCACTGAGAATTTGCATGTTTCAGAGAGATTGTCAAAGGGAAATCCCTGCACTCCTGGAACTAGCTGCAAACCAGACCTCTGTGCCTGCAGCTTCTCCCACACTGGATGTTTTCATGTATTTCCAGTTGAGTTCAGTCTCATTCAGTTAGACCATAGTGTCTGTGAATTGCGAGGCCTTTTGGCAAGATTCAAAGATTTCCCTTTGGAAATGAGGTTCTGTTCCCACCTCCTGTTGCTTTTTCTGCTCATTCCTAGCCCCTCTGTATTTTTCATTTCATTTGAATACTTCATCAGCTAGAGATGGTTCCAAACCAGGACCTGAATCTAATGGCTGGAGGTGTTCGCATTGAGCTGAATCAGGATCCCAGATCCATCGTCGTCCTCCCCCTCTAAAAACATCTGGATCTGAAAAGTGTCAAGCCTCTTACCATGCCAGGGGTTCTGCCAGCCCAGCTGGCTGCTTTGTTCAGAGAACAGGACTTAATGTGCCTCCTCTGGGCATGTCTTTTCATAGCACATATAAAGACTGGCTCTGGCACTGCAGATAAATGATCACACTGCATGAACCTAGTACAGTAGGGTAGCAGAAAGTCAGAGTGAGAGAGACTTTGATTCACATCCTATGCTAGATTTTCCCTGGAAAGCATTGCATGAGGATTAAGGTGTTTTCTCTAACAGAATGTCCCTTTCAATGGTGCTCTGAGAAATCTCACGCACACGCGCACACACACCCCCCGCCTCCAAGTGCTTGCATTTAGACAGGCAGTCTCATCTAGTGGCAGGAGCACTGACTGGACTGCAGCTACTTCTGAGTTCTAATGTTGGCCTGTTCCCGTCTCCCTGTTTATAACTACATCACAGGAGTGATGTGAAGATTAATGAAGAACGTCAGTATTGTCAACCCCAAGCATTCAAAAATCACGAGATTGGCTTAAAAGTTGTGAGATTGTTTTTGTTTAAAATTGGGGGTTGTTTTTTTCTTTTTTTGCCTCTTGATATCTGAGCATTTAGGGGGTCATGTTTTCCAGCTTTTCTCTGCAACCCTAAGGGCTAGAAATGTACTTTAAAAAAATGGAAGCTCAGATTCTTACATAATCCCATAACTGCAGGAGTTGGGGCTTAAATAAACCCAGCCAAAAGCCAAAACCGCTACCACCTCTAAATGTTACAAGATGCGTAATAAATTCATGAAATGTTAAGGGTTTATGCTAAATGGCATCAACACATTGCTGGTCTAAGGTTTGTTCTACACTACCAATGTATGTTGGTATAACTACATCTCTCATCCTGCGGTGACATAGTTACACTGACCTGAGCCCGGTGTAAACAGTGCTGTGTTGATGGGAGGGCATCTCCTACCAGGCGCTGCAGCACTGCAAATGCAAATGTAGACAAACCCTAAATTCATCTCTCAGCTCGCTAAGAAAACCCTGTTGCCACATAAGGACATCATGTGGGGTTCTCTAACCAGGTTTGGTAGAGTCATGGAGCATCAGCTGGCTGTGGAAGAGCTTGCAGAAGGAGGGCACCATGTGGAGTGGCCTTTGCATGTGTTCTGTGGCCCATCTCTAATATTTCTTTTTTAACTTGCTAATCAGAAATGGGCCTGAATCCAATCCCAGCTCTCAAAAGGCCCCCAGAGTTCAGATCTATCTCAGAACATTGTAGCCAGCAGCATCTCTGGAACTGGCTAAACTGAAATCACCCATGCTCTGGGAAAGTTGAGACTGGAGCCCAAACGTTGCTGCTGAGGCCCATCTTAATCATAGAATATCAGGATTGGAAGGGGCCTCAGGAGGTCATCTAGTCCAATCTCCTGCTCAAAGCAGGACCAATCCCCAGACAAATTTTTGCCCCAGATCCTTAAATGGCCCCCTCAAGGATTGAACTCACAACCCTGGGCCAAGGCTCAAACCACTGAGCTATCCCTCCCCAAACTGAGCTAGGCCAAGCAGCTCTGGGACAGTGAGCCTGTATCTCTGCAGCAGAAGATCCAGATGAGTGATGAATGGTGAGCCAGTCCGAAGGCACTGCCCATGTGAGGCCAAATTCACCCCTGGTGCAACTCTCCATTGACTCAAAGTTGTTACAGGAGGGGCGAATCAGGTCTTTTGAAATTGTGGCTGGGATGGGATGGCGGTGAAGACAGTCAGGAGCAATGACTGATTTTACATTTGGACATGGCCTTTCTTTTTTAAACAAAAGCTTTTCCAGGCACAAGAGCAAGCTGCCACAAAACAACAGGCCGGGCAATTTCCTGAGCCCCTTGTCCCATCGCAGCTATTGGCAGCAGCCTCTTGTAGTTCAATAACTACTTGGATGAAGTGGGTTTTAGCCCACGAAAGCTTATGCTCAAATAAATTTGTTAGTCTCTAAGGTGCCACAAGTCCTCCTGTTCTTTTTACTGGGAGAAAATTCGTCACCTCCACTTTGATTTGTAGGAGGAAAATGGTCTCTCTGCTTGGAGCTGCAAACACAGGACATCCAGCTGATGGGAGAGAAAGGAAGAGTAAGCATGTGGGGTTGTGACTGCTTCTGTCTTGACTGACACACCAGGGACTGAACTGGGGACCTCCCAGCTGAACGCATGAACTGCTACAGTTTGAGCTAAAGATACGCAACCCTCCCCACTGGGACTGTAACCAGCTCATCCTCTGTGGATCAGGCACATCAAGAGACCCTTAAAACACACCCACCAGCCTGTTACATGGGCACAAGGTAACACCCTGCTGGGAGACTAACAGAAATTCATTTGGGGGCTTGAGACTAATTTCCAGATGCAGCGATGAGCAAAGCAAACTTTGGCTCCAACCTACTTCCCTCCACGTACATGTCATGAAACCTCACTGGAGGTTTGGGCCTTGTTGCCTAGGTTGACCTCCCAGGCTGAAACCCAGAGCTTCTCCACTAGGCCTCAAGCCAACTCATTCCTCCCTAGCCTGGGACCTGGGCTCCGCTGGGCAGGTTTGCTTTAGCTGAGCTCTGCGTCTGCCTTCAGGCTGAGGGGAGCCAGGTAAATGGTTGGCATGATTGCTGGCTCTTAAATGGTCTAGATGGCATGGGACAGAGGCTAAGAATCGGGTGGAGATGGAGAGACTGAGAGCTTTTTCAGTGGTCCCTCCAGGTCAGGAGGTACAAGGGACTTTGCCCGTGCTGTTGTGGATAAATAGGACTTTGGTCTCCAGGGCTGTCCACCGGACACCTTTCCCCAGCGCTAAGGTTGCTTTATAACTGATAATGATTGTGGCTGATGTCTTAAACTAAAGCTGGCAATTCTGGGGGAAAGTAAAGGGGGGTCACGTTTGTTTGTTTATTTAAGCTGAAAGTGGCTGCCCTGAGACGGTTGGGTCAGTTGTTTACAACACAAATCTGTTACCATGTAAAAACTGGTAGAACTAGCTGAAAGCAACAGGAATTTTCCTACAGCCCCCCAGGCTACAACAGATAATAACAAACAGGGTCCCGTCTCTATTAAAAAGCCACTCGAGGAGAGGGTCACCTTGTTTGTTGATGCTAGGGTCTGGCAGACCCAGCTTACCTCCTGAGTATCCTGCTGTCAGGAATGTCTGAGTAACTGAAAAACGCCCAGTGGCAAAGGGTCATTTGGAAAGAGAGAATGAAGGGGGAGAGAAGGAAGGAACTTTGAAAATCAGAGGGCCAAATGCTGAACTCCTCATGATGATGATGTATTTGTATGTTTGTAATGTGTGCAATAATTTATATTGCGGGAATGTAACCCCTTCATGAGTGTGTGTTACAGGTCCCACTGACTGGCTCTACCACCTAGGACATTATTATTCGTATTGCAGTAGTGCCAAGCCACCCAGTCCTGGAGCAGGACCCCATTGTGCTAGGTGCTGTACAATCAAAGAATCAAAAGACAGTAGTTGCCTCCTTACAATCTATGATAATCCATGCTCAGATTTCACTTGTCCTTCTTCATACCAAGTTCCTGAACAAACTAGTGGGAGTTTTACCCACAATGAGATATCTGGTTTGGGCCCAAAGATTTCTGGTGCTGTGGCTTATATCAAACGCCATTTGAGTGCTGGGAAAGCAGCTGAAGCAGCCAGCCCTCAGCTTGGTGTAGGACAACTGGCTGCAACCTAATTCAGGCTACTTCCTCGTACACTTTATTAATTGTTGGAGTGTTTTAATAACCTTTGGTTGAGTGCAGCTGAAAATGCAGGTACGTCACAGAGCTACTGGAATGGATAGTGGACAGCTTTCCTTAGGAAATGCCTTATGTCCTGCAGACGGAAAGATAATACAATGTCCCCCCCGCACCCCTGTAAGTTCATTCAAGAAAAATCTCCCCCGTCCATTGGAGATTAATTGGAGAGGTGACATGCACAGTGTGCCCCCACCCAGCTAGAACAGTGTGAAGCCTTTTTAGAATAATCCTAATCAATTTAGCAAGAGGAGAGGGCTAGGTTGGGAGAAGGGCATTTATGACAGTGTCCAAAGTTGGGCTGGTCTTCAGAAGCCTTATTAGAAAGATAATACTAGCATATTAATATATCTGGTGCAATTTTTTTAAATTAATTCCTCTAACAAACTTGGGGCGATACAGGGGTCCATGTGCAGAAATCCAGTGTTAGTGTTACTGGGGGGGACAATCTGTGTAGACAAGAAGTGGGTGGGGAAACAGAAGCACAGAGAGAGAACTAGAATGGCATCCTGTCTCTTGGGCCACGCTGCCTCTCAGGCAGCTTTCCAATTACATCATATGTGACCAGGCACCAGAAGCCCAATTCTGATCTCTTTCACACCACTGCCCCAGTGTATCGCCACTAACTTCAGTGGAGCGATTCCTGGCTTCCATTGGCAAGGCGTGAGACCAGAATCCGACCCCAGAGCGTTCCAGTGGACTAAGCAGAACAAACCCAAGTGCAACCCCCTTATCTTAGAGGGAATGCAACTGCAGGCAAAATCTCACCCTCTAACTCCAGAACTCTTGGAAATCTGGGCATGGAAGGTTCTGCAGTTTATCTTGACTGTGCTGCATGCTTTATTTTTAGAGTATCATAAAGGGCTTTTGTTCCAAGGTATATTTAGTAGGGGAGTGGAAGGGGAAGTGGGAGGGCCATGTGCATAGGGAATGTGTCTCTTGGTCTCTCTCTTCTAACCCACCCTGCTGCCCGATACTCCTGGAGGGTGGAGTGTGAATGAAAAAAAAGAGAGAAAATAATAATTAAAAACACTGAAATCATAGTCTAGGCGCACAGGCCTGGAGGCCTCTGGTTGCCTTAAAACATATGTTAGCACAAATAAGGCACGGTGCCCAAAATCACGAAAAAGGTGGGGCAGGGGTGGTCTCGCCTCTGTCAGCAGCTAGAGTGTGTCTTGGAGTAGCGCAGTGCTGACTGCACTCCCCTTCTATAGATAGCGTAGCCTAGTGTCTAGCGCTCTGGACTGGGCTTGGTTCTAGTCCTAGCTTTGCTGGTGGGTGACCGTGGGTGAGTCATGTCACCTCAGTTTTCCTACCTGTAAAATGGAGATAATGATACTGACCTGCTTTGTATGGCACTTTGAGATCTACTAGTGCAAAGTTTTATCTAAGCTAGGTGGTCTCATTACATATAAACTCTTCCTCTTTTCTAATATATACACTAATTCTGGGGATCGAGCAGTTAGAAAAGGAGGCAGTGCTTAAAAGCAGGAATTCTGGGTTCTATTCCCATCTCTGCCACTTACTTGTAACCATGCTGTGCCTCAGTTTCCCCATCTGTCCAATGGGGATAATAATGCTTCCCTGTCTCAATGAGGGTTGTGAGCATTGGTTGAATGTTTGTGAATCTTGCTGACAGCCTTGGATTAAAGGCATGAAAAGCGCAGAGAGTAACATCATATTATGAGGAACATCTGTGATGCGAAGGAAGAAGAGTCAAACACACTGAGCCCCATTTTCAACAGGCCTCTACAAGTGCATCAGCAGCATCTGTAAGTTCAGTTTTCACCACGTGCACAAACTGGCATTTGCACATAAAGGTGGGGTTGCTACCAAAGGTGCCAGCACAAAGGTGTTGGCTTTTTCTGTGACCTTCACCTAGCTGCGAATACTGTGTAGGTTAGGAGAATGCCCCAGGGCTGCTCGCAGAGGTGACCATTTAGTTGCACAAGTAATTATACCTGCCAGAGCCTGAGCTGTGGCCATGCACACTGTGTATGTGTGTGTATCTGTGTACATGTGTAGGTCTGCATGCCTGTATGTATTCATGCATGTGTATGTGATGTATGTGGCTGCACATGTGTGTGTGCGTGCATGTTCTGTAGCTGGTGAGGTCTCCTTTCTGTAGCCCACTGCCCTAGGCGCTGGAAAAATTCAGGGTCTATTTTAATTACAACAAAGTTACAGGAAAAGCTATCTCTAAAGGCCAAAAGTAATAAAAATGAGACAAAGAAGCCGCCACTTTGAGATCCCAGGGTTTGGGCTCATTGAAGAATTGTGTTGTGATGATCACAGCTCAGCTGTGTTTCACGAGGGGACTTGACTGTCTTTCAGCAGGATGCCTGGTGCAGTGGAGCAGCTCAGTGTGGGTAGCATCACGGCTACTGGCCACCAGGCTGAGCCAGGACCTCGGTAAGTCTGTTGGACAGCCCCAGTAGTAGTACTGGCTACCTCAGCTTCCGCTGCCCCCTCCTGTGAACTGTGACATCCTGAGAGAACTGGAGCAGAGACAACAAGAGGGAAAGAGTTCCCAACGCATGTTCCACACGCCAGCATCTCAAGCAATGCTCCAAGCCTGACTCCAAGATCAGTAAGTCAGATGAACTTGGTGGCCTGGGTCCATACTGGTGTTTGTATCATTGCCACCACCTGCAGAGACAGCCTTGACCTTGTCATGGCTGATGCCTCATGACTACATGTCATCCTGGCAATAAAACAATGGGTGGTATCCAGCAATCCAGGATCTGGCATCCATGTGTGGGTATAACCTACATGAAGCCCATTTCCCTGCCAACCGAGTGTCACCACTCCACGTTCCCAGCTTCCTCTGCACTCTCTCTCTGTACCTGGCCAGTCTTTTGGCACAAAGCTCTGGTCAGAGGCTGCCATCTGCAGCCAGATCTCCAGCCAATTCTCTTAACAGTGTCTGCTCTCTCTCACTGCCAACGCTGCTGCTTCAACTCCAGCGCCTAATGGGTCCTTCTCTCTAGCAAGCCAGAAAGACCTCGACAAATCCTCTGATGAGTTGGTACTGCTCTTGGGACTTCCCGTGAGCTGAGAAACACCCCCAACACACATCACACCCTGGTCTGGTTTAGCATGTGAATTGCATCATTGCTGGCTTTAAGCGGGTCTGGGTGAAGAAAAACTGCCTAGGACCTCAGCACTGATCACTGAGCAATGTTATTTCTGTATTTGGAGTCCCAATCAGAAAACATTTGATTGGACAATGCCACCAATCCAGCTTTGCCGCTGCTGTCCACGGGTCAGTTAGGAGAGACATTTTTCTTTTCCCCTCTCCTCTTTTGACCTCCTCACATTCTCCCCAGTGGTGCTTGGCACCAATCCTGGGCCCAATTCAAGATCGTTATAAGGTGGGGATTACCCTTTGGACATTCCATCCCTTCCCTGGGTGGGGCAGGTTACCACGTTACATTCAGGAGGCAGGGGATACCCAGACATTTCAACTCCTCATATCACTAAGGAGCATCATGTAGGTTGAATGGTGGGTCATCCTCTGTTATGGTGGGTCCCAAGCACTGGCCCACAAACCTACTCTTACAGCTGGCGCTCTAGGCTCCCCCATCTTTCATTCACTAGGCTGCCCACCCCTTTCATTCACATTCAAGGTCTGAGGCAGGTAGGAGCTTTTACAGTGGAATGGAAGACAATAGATAATGGCTAGCACAGGACTGGCACAGCCAGTCCCTGCACTGCCAAGGCTGCTGAACTCCAGGACAAGGGTGATCAAAGACTAGTGGGGTCAGACCAGGCGTTGCCCTCTGCACTTAGTGGGAGCCTTGAGTTCCTAGTGCCCCATTCCCCCCCAACACTGGGGTATGGCAACCAATCTTGCTCCCTTGTTTTATTCACCTGCTGACGTGGGCAGATAAATAGCCAGGATGGAGTGAGAAAGGGAGACATGAAACGGTTTTTCCTCCTTTCTTTTTCTTTTTCAGGCTTGCACCAACACGTCTCCTGGAATCCTTGCCTGCCTTCCATGCCCAGCTAACATGAGTCACACACTGAGCCCATCCTTTGCCTGCTCCTTGCAACACGGATGACAGAAACTATCCAGCGAGAATGGGAGCGCTCGAATCCTCAATGAGTTTTCTTTTATTGCATAAACCTTTTGGCTGTTTACAACCAAGTTGCTACACAGCTATTGCCAGGGAAGTCCTTTCAGATTGTGGTAAAGCGATATTATGCCCAGGCTACCCTTTGTCTTCCTGTGTGTGTGCTGGAGCTGTGCTGTCATTATTAGTTCAGAGAACAGGACAGCAATGCATGAACAGTACGTGGAAAGGTTCTTCCAGAGCTCTTGTTCCCTAGTGGGCCCAGCAAAGCCAATGGAAGGATCCCCATATCCAGTGTGTTCTGACGTTGGAGGCCACGTGCTGCAGAGGGGTGCTGACACCTAGTAAAGTAACATTTTAAAAAGAGGTTCATTGAAGAGGAAAAAAACACCAGTGACCTTATGGGAAGGATGACTAGAGGAGGCAAGGAAAGGGGAGTCCAGGGTTAATGTGTAAGTAAAATGATTGTATCTTTCAAAAATTGACAGGAAAATATCAAGCATAATTTACACTGTGTGTGTGTGTGTGTGTGTGTGTATCTGAGTGCTTCTAAATAGACACAGCAAAGAGCAAATCATGTCCCTGGCTTCATGAGAAAGACAGATGCTCCGGTTTGGCTCTGCAGCGTATGAAATGCATTCCCAATACTGAACGTGAGCGTGAAACTAATTATCACATAAATGAATAAATGAATCCACTCCTACTTTTGTCATACCTTTTCCCTGGAGGGTTTTCCCTCCTTCCTTCCCCCCTCCTCTTTAGAAACAGGTAGATTCCTCCTCCACATGTCTACCTGGTTCAGCACACAAAGGGTTAACAGCTGCACCTGTTTAAGGTGTACCTGTCCCATGGCACCTGTCTCATCAGCCAATCAGTGGCTGAACTCTGGGGAACCTACCTGTCAGCAAAATACCTGTACACAAGAACCTCAACATAAATCAAACACTTCACTTCACAGGCCATGTCTGTAGTTAGCAGGTACTAGAGGAGAGAAGTCATCAGAATTTGCTGTCTGCAAAGATTTGGAAACCTGGGGAAACATGTCTAATGAACTTGAGTAAGTAGATCATTTTTTTATTTTATTTAACTAATCCCCTAAGTATTTCATCTGAGGCAGGATTTAAGTACTTCTGCTGTGAATAAATTAGACTCCACAAGTTTAATCTGCCTGTCTAGCTATTTACACATGAAGCTAAAAAAGTGAAACAAGGCTTTTTCTCAGTCTTTCTATTCTACGGTAACCCAGTGCTATGCTTGTTATGAGTCGGTCATTACTTCCCTTAATAAAAAAGCAAACCTCTTTAAAACTGTGATATTAAATTTTCCCCCAGACTGAAATTTGACATACAAGCATTCGCCTCAGAAATTCCTCTCCTTTGCCCTGAAACAAAACAAAAAATAAAAATCCAGCCTATGGTACAATTGATGGAGTATTTTTAATTAGATGGTTTCCCAAATAAATCAATAATCAGTCCTGGAAAAGTTTCTGGGTTCTTCTAACTAAATAGATTTTATCAAGGCCTTAGAAATGGATGTGGACCCATTTATTTTGATTTTTGGGGAGGAAAAAAGTATTCAGACAAGTATATTGTAATGCAGTTTTTCATAGACAAGTAGCTGTTTCTCCAAAACTTGAACTCCTAAATGTTTGGGATTCAAAATACTTTGTACTGTTAATATCCATTTTGGGTAGCACATGGACCAACAGCCAAGGGACCGCAGCACTGTAGGCAAAGGATGAGTTTTATAATTAATGGGCCCATTTGTGTGAAATTATGTGGTAGAGATAGGACCGGTATAGGGGAATGGGGTAAGCAGGAGACCAAATTATGCTTCCCTTAATCAAATGGATAGTCCAATTGAAGTTGAAGAGGCTATATATATAATACGCATGTTTCTGTATGTGTGCTCATGTGTGTGTATAGAATGTAATGTATATAGAGAAGATATATATGGAGCTTTGGAAATGTGCATTTTAAAATATGTATAATTTTACACACAGAGAGTGACCTGCCTCCCAGAGGTATTGGGAATTAATTTGTTAATGATTGTAAAGAACAGTGCAGAAGTAAAGTGCTAATGATGATTTTATATATATATACACACACACACACATTGCTACAGACCTGAGTAAAGAATAGAAGTGTCTTAATTTTTCCCCTTTTGAACTCTTTGGATAGTTTAAAGTTGTTTTGATTTTTATTTATGTAGGTCATATGGCTTGTTCCCTAAATACTGTATTTTGTTTTTGTGTGTGTGCACGTGTGTACAGATGCGCGCATGCGTGCACACACACACACAATTCGATTTTTCTACTGATTGTGGAGCAGTGGGATTACCTTACCTAGCGAATTACATGGTTGCTTGACCTCTCTCTTTCTAACGGACTGTTACCCCCCCCCCCCAATGTCCTTCAGATGAAACAAAGGGAATTGGTGAAAGCTCCATCTCCTTTGTGATTGATCAAAATGCGGAGGTTGCTATCTGGTCTCCATCTCCTGTTTGTTGCTTTGTCTAGTTGCCTCCAGATCAGATAAAAGGCCGCTGGCCGCTAACTGAATCCATGTGAACTGAAATCTTTCCCACTGCTTAAGCTTGTGGATCATTTTCCAGACCTTGGGAGACTTCAGCTTCACTTATTTCGCCCACAGATACCACAAAGTTTGGCTCAAGAGCTCAGGCAGTTGGAAGCTACAGTTTCAAGGCCTGTGCTGATGCCCTGTCATGCACTGCATGTGGGCCAGGGGTGGGCAATAATTGCAGGGGACTCTAGAGAGAAACAATTTAAGAGAACAATGGGCCTGGAGTACCTGGAGCTGAAAATACGCCTGGGGGCATGCAGGGGGAGATAAGGGAGATGGGAACAGCATAAGGTGACCAGATGTCTTGTTTTTAAAGGGACAGTCCTGTTTTTTTGGGACTTTTTCGTATATAGGCACCTATTACCCCCCACCCCCTGTCCTATTTTTTCTCAGTTGCTATCTGGTAACCCTAGAACAGTATGACATCAAAGTCATCCATGAAATGTTCTCAGAAATCAAGTACAGCCTTTGGCTTCTGGCTCCGCCACAGAGATAGGAGAAAGCTGGGTCACTGAATGAGAGGAACCTGTGGAAGATTTGCTATAGAGGATGAACTTCTTAATGATGGGTTAATCCCATTGGGCCACAATTATGCATGGAGGTCAAGGGGAGAGGAGGGCTCTTGGCATCTCAGGACCAAGCACTTACAGGGTGGCAGCCCGGTTCTGAAGAGGATAGTGGTGAGTCCAGCTAGCATGACCCCTGGTCCTTTCCGGTGTGCATCCTCTCCCCATCACCAGACTCCTGTGACACACTGTTCAAAGACACAGAGAGAAGGGGACACATCCTGAGGGGGTGTAAATCAGCGCAGCTTTATTGACTCATAGACTCTAAAGCCAGAAGGGACCATCATGATCATCTAGTCTTAACCTCCTGCACATTGCAGGCCACAGAACCTCACCCACCCACTCCAGTAACAGGCCCCCCACCTCTGTCTGAGTTACTGACATTCTAAAGTCATGATTTAAAGATGTCACGTTCCAGAGAATCCACCATTATACTAGTGACCTGTGCCCCATGCTGCAGAGGAAGGTGAAAAACTCCCAGTGGAGCTATGCTCCAGCTGAAGATCTGACCCAAAATGATAAGGACCCCTCTTCCTCCATAGCAATTTTCAGCACAAAGAAGGTCTGGAAAGGGGCCAGTTTGGCAAGGGAGATGAGCCTTTTCACATATGATATAAATAAGAAGATTTTAACGTACCCAGCCATCTCTGTTGAGCAGGTGTATAACACGGCACCGCTGCAGCATGTGGCTTTGAAAGAGTTAACCAAGAGCTACTCCCAGCTGTGGTTTTGTGGTCGAAACCATGATCGCCAGAAGCAAATTTTTGTCATGCACAAGGTGTGTTATTAAAACTTGAGTTATGCTCCTGGTGAATGAAAAGTTAAAGCCCTTTATTAAATCCTGGCTGCAAAGCAGAGAAGGGCTAACCGCACCGGCAGCAATGTATATTTTAAAGCAAACCATGGGTTTTGGTTTTATAAAATTATGTCGTGAGAGATTTGTAAATTAAAAACCCAAATAACTGCAACACAATGCATGGTAAAGGAACTAGAACCATTCCGAGTAAACCCTAGAGTCAGAGCAATGTTCAATCAACATTTATACAGTCTCTCTATTTATATATTGTGGATCAGGTTCCCAACTGGCAAAAATCAGCATAGCTACAGTGTAGTCAACAGAGCAAAGACTCTTTACTGAGGATCTGGTTCTGTATTGAGAGCCACTCTTTGGAATTTTGATCATCATCAAAACTATCATCCAAAAAGCACTAAAATGTATATTCTGCACTTGGACCCAATTCAACATAGCACTTAAGCACGTGCTTAAGTTCTGTTGATTTGCATGGTGCTCATTCCAGGATCAGCGCCTGAAGTCCTCATAGACTGAACACTCAAGGACAATTATGCTCATGGTACACAATTGAAAAAAATATTCCCCAATTTGTCTTAATTAGCCAGTGATCAAATTCAGACTAAAACTCCACCTCCAATGCATGATTCTCAATGAGCTCAGAGGTTAAGCTCCATTGTTTGATTATTATTGTTATTTATTTGTATAATGCTCCTGCCTGCGAGTTCCAATTATGGATCAGGACACCATTGCAAATAGACAGTCCTTTATACAATCTCAGTATAAGACAAGAGACAACAGGGGGATACAGACAGGCGGGGAGCACAAGGAAACAATGACATGACACTGGTCGACATACTGTTAGTGGCCAAGCTCTTGTTCGTTGTCCTTGTTCTGTCTTTGGCATCCATGATGCCCTGTCTCCAGGAAACAGGTGGTTGAATTGTGTTACACCTAGAACTGGGTGAATCATATTTGTTCAACAGATATATTATTTGAAAAATATCATATGACATTTGTTGATTATATGAAGAAAGATTTTCCCAGCATGGGGGAGACCTGCTCATGGGAGATCCTTGTGTCCCAGCGTGTACGGGCAGCTTTGGGAAACCTTACCAGCTACCAGTTGGGCTTCTGGAAAAGGCCATTCAGGAAGGGATTATGGTAGCCCGAGCCAGGCCAAAGTGTAACTTACCTATGAGGAGAAAAAAGAGAGGGGTTGGGGAGGGAATCGAAGGTGGAGGAAGGAAAAGGAAATACAGGAAAGAAGGGAAAGCTGGTGTCCAGAGAGGAAGTAAAAACAGGAAGGAAGGAAGGAGGAAAAAGAAAGATACATAGGTAATTGTAGTGTCTGTGTGAGACAGAGAGCATGACACCTGGGGTCAAGTTCCAGCTCTGCCACTGACTTCCTGTGTGACCCTGGACAAGTCACTTAGCCTCTCTGTGCCTTTGCTATTCTTAGTACTGTACTACTTTAAAATGAAAGCTGAGATTCTCACAAATTCACCTGACTTCAGGAGCTGGTCATGTCTAGGGTGACCAGATGTCCCAATTTTATAGGGACAGTCCTGATATTTGGGGCTTTTTCTTATATAGGTGCCTATTACCCCCAACCCCCATCTTGATTTTTCACCCTTGCTATCTGGTCACCCTAGTCTTGTCACTCAAAGTCCTTGAATGCTATGGTGATGAGGGTGGGATAGGAACCAGAATAGAACAGAATGGGGCCTTGATCTCAGTCGGCTATCACAATATAAATAATAAATTAATTACTGGACTAAACCCAGGTCATCTGAAGAGCTGCCAAAAACATTCAATTTTGCATGAAAGATTGTGAATCCACTTGTGCCAATTCTCATGATTATTATTGTGAGAATATATTTGGATTTTTTCCACTTAAAGTGCCAGTTCCTGGAGTCAGGTTAATAAATGAGAATCTCAGTTTTCATTTAAAAAAGAAGTAAGCTTCTAGCCCTCCTGGTTGCAGAGATAAGTTTGAGAATGTGATGCCTAAATGCTCCAAAATGAGAGTGCCTATAAAAAACACTCTGAACACCATATTTTTAAAATCTCATGATTTTTAAGCCAATCTTGTGGTTTGGGAGGGTTCTCATGATTTTTGAATGCTTAGAGTTGGTAATCATAGAATCATAGAATATCAGGGTTGGAAGGGACCTCAGCAGGTATCTAGTCCAATCCCCTGCTCAAAGCAGGACCAATTCCCAACTAAATCATCCCAGCCAGGGCTTTGTCAAGCCTGACCTTAAAAACCTCTAAGGAAGGAGATTCCACCACCTCCCTGGGTAACCCATTCCAGTGCTTCACCACCCTCCTAGTGAAAAAGTTTTTCCTAATATCCAACCTAAACCTCCCCCACTGCAACTTGAGACCATTACTCCTTGTTCTGTCATCTGGTACCACTGAGAACAGTCTAGATCCATCCTCTTTGGAACCCCCTTTCAGGTAGTTGAAAGCAGCTATCAAATCCCCCCTCATTCTTCTCTTCTGCAGACTAAACAATCCCAGTTCCCTGGGCCTCTCCTCATAAGTCATGTGCTCCAGCCCCCTAATCATTAATACAGAATGTGTGTGTATATTAACATGAAGATCTCTCTGTCTCTCAATCCATCCTTCAAGGTTGTATATTTATCTGTCTATAATGAATATGAGTAAGAGAGAGACAGTCAGCAGAGGTTCAAACCCAGATTTTCAAAAGTGCCTACTGATCTTGGGTGCCCAATTAGAGGTATCTTAAAGGAACCTTATTTTCAAAGGATGAGTGCTCAGCCCCTTCTGAAAATCAGGTGCTTGCAAACATCAGTTTGGGCCCTGAAAAACAGGCACACAAAATCACTAGTCACTTTGGAAAGCTCACTTTAATTCCTTAACGGTGAGCTATTTCCTTGGTTTAATTTCCTGGACTCTGTCTTATTTCATTGAAGCATCATTTCTATGGATTTCTAGGGTTCTTTTTTAAATAGGATGGTTTATGAAATATCTTCTAGTAATTACTGTATACAAGGAAATGTCCTTAGCACATGTGACGAGGTGGTGTTTAGTATCAGATAGTAAGCTGTTATAATTAATTCATTCACATGATACACAGGTATTTGGCAGAAATGTTAATGAACCAGAGAGCTTGTTTGGTGGACTCAGATTAGATCGAAAAGGATTTAAAGAACATGCGTAGTTTTGTTGTGTTGACTCGGATCAGGTAGTTGGTAACTTGACTGCTTGCTGCTGGTACTGTGTATGGAGCCCTCAGTAACAGTGTTAGCAAGTAAGATGTGCCCGCAGCTCTGTCACTAGGCTATGGAATCGCTCTATATAGCTCCTGTCAAGTGAGAAAAGGAGGAAATGTCTGGGAGGAGTAGGAATTGGGACTCCTGGGTTCTAGCCCTGGGTCTGCCACTGATTAGTTGGGTGACCTTGGGAAAGTCACTTAACAAAATTCCCCATGGCTCAGTTTCCCTACCTGGGATAATGAGCTAGCTCCTAGGGGTGGAGGGAGAATGGCCCAGAGAAGGGCAAAAGACAAAATGATTCTGAGCTACAAACACACACCCAGCAGGGCTGGGGAGCATGTCCTGCCCTATTACATTACACAGGTAGGGACTGCCCAGGGGAACGACTTGGATCAGGCCCATCAGCTGTTGTGACTTTACAGTGAAAGGAGGCGTGGGTGGGTCAGTGGGGCTATGGCTAATCTGAGCCTGGGCTTACATGGAGCACATCCCATAGCCTGTTTGTTCCTTTTGGCTGCCCCCGCAGCAGGGCCCTGCCCTCTTCCCTCCTGCATGCTGGGTGTGCCAGGCCTTTCTTTTGTTAGATCCTGCTCCACTGAAGGAGGTGCTGAGCGCCTACAGCTCCCGCTGGCACCGTTCACGTTTCTTCACTTGAGGTCCCAACACGTTTTCCACCTGCCCCTCCTTCACTGTCTGATTTCACACGTAGGCCTGTGCCGTGTCTAGGCCGGCGCATCCCTGGGGTGAGCTACCCTTCCGCACGCACACGGCGCCTAGGTCGCCCATTTCCAGGGGCAAGCGGAAAAGGTTGTCTTCTCTGAGAGTCCACATGGGAGTTAGGAGGCAGGACCTCCTGGGGGGGGGGGCAAGTGAGGCAAGTTGCCCCAGGCTCCGGGCCCTGCAGGGGCCCCCAAGAGAGTGTTTTTGGGCCCCCGGAGCAAGGTCCTTCACTTGCTCCAGGCCCCTGGAGCTTCTTCCACTCCAAGTCTTTGGCGGCACTTTGGCAGCGGGGGGTCCTTCTGCTCCGGGACCCGCTGCCAAAGTGCCAGGTCTTCAGCAGCAATTCGGTGATGGGGACCCCACTGCTGAAGACCCCAGGCCACCTGAATCCTGTGGGTGACCCTGTTAGGAGGCAGAGCGGGGAATTTCTAATTGCTGCACTAAACTGCCCCAGTTGGAAACATGCTCTAAGCAGATTGTGCTGGGGAAGGAAACTCTCTGTGTCAGGAAGTGACACTGCACTTGGCAACTGTAAAAATACAGGAATAAACTGTCATCATTCGTTTGTACGCATCTGTTTTAAGTGTCTGTCTCTTTCTGTGTGTCTGTGCTTTGCACGTATGCCTATGTGTGTTTCCTCGTGGCTGCGTGCTTGCCGAAAGGCTGGATCGGAGCTTTGCCTTTTGATTTATTTGTTGTTTATTATTTTATCCAAACGCTCCTGAGCACGGATGGAATCAGAGCGGAGGTTCGTCTCCAGCAGCTCTGCACTTAGCTCATTTCAGAGGGTGCTGTTCTGCTCTGGCGGGGAGCCCGGCTTGCTGGGCCTTGCTCACGGCTGGGTGAAACCTGCATGCCTCCAGAAGCAGGTGTGCTTCACCGATGCTCTTTATGCTGCCTGCTCTGTAAGCTGCGATGCTGATCCCATCCCAGACCCCTTGTTGGCATAGGTTGCTATAGACTGGACCTTTGAATGGGAGGAACAAGGTTACTCCAGCAAAAGGCCAGTCTTGTGGGGTACAGCATGGCTGAATGGCAGCCCCAATGTGAATAATCTGGCATATGGCTAGACCCAGATCTCTGTGCTGGAGCTTTGGACGCTCACCACTGGCTGCTGTGGGTGCTCAGTTCCTGCTCATATACTGTACAGCCATGAGTTTCTGACGTGACCCGTATTTATGCAGTGGCTCTAACAGGTTACCAGAGTGCGGACAGAAAGGCAGACAATGGGGAGGGTTTTTTCCCCACTTGGCTGCTTGTTCCATCTCGCCTCCTTTGGGCATATCTTCCTGTCTCAGCCTAGCCCCGGTGTTTGCTTGCGGTCAGAGGGCCGGCATTGGGATAGTACCAGGAAATAAAAGGGGGAAGATGGAGCTGTCACTGAGTGGGATTGGGCAGGGGGTCACTCGGTGGCAGACTCTAAATGGTTTGGAAACAAAGAGATTGCACAAAAATCAGGCACTGCTTTGCTTAGCCGGGACAGCTCTCTGCACACACCGGGAGAGACGCCCTCCGTCCCATGTGTTTGTTTCAATAGCTGATCCCTTTTAGTCTGAGGGCCACACAAAGGGAGCTGCTTGTAAAAGGAAAGTTTGTTTTACCAAACAGAAAGAAGACCGTTTGCACTGGGCTCATCGTTAGCTTGACAAATGCAACAAGGAGGTTGTGGGCCTTCGAGGGTGGTGGTTGGAGTGGATCTGGATCCAAAGTTCATGGGGGTTTGGATCTGGGGGTTTGGATCAAGCTCATCTCTTGCCTGCACCCAGATTTACGGAGTTTGTGATGCAGGGCTGGAGACAGCCCGTAGTAACCGCAGCAGCAGGGCATGCTGGTGTATTGCAGCCAAGCACACCAAAAGGCAGAAAAGTGACCCAAAAAATGGCACCTGCTCCCTGGATGACACATCTGCTTCTCTCCTAGCCCAAGCCCGTGGTTATATATATGAGGCCATCTGTACATTGCAGAGTTTTGTCAGCATAGCTATAGTGGTCAAGGGTGTGGAAAAAACAGTCCCTAGCCAAAATAGTGATGCTGGCAAAACCCCCCAGTGTAGGTGCAACTCTGCTGACAGAAGAGTGCTTCCACTGAGACAGCTAATTTCATCTGAGGAGGGGATGTTGCTCCTTCTGTCCACATATGCTGCATCTACACTCGGGGTCTCTGCTGGTGTAGCTCTATGGGCAAAGCATTTGCAGTGTAGACAAGATTTTAGTTAACCCTGCTGATCCCTCCCCACCCCCACACAGGTGGGAGAGCGAGCTGGATTCTGTTCTGCTTGATGTATCATCCACAGAATTGTCAGGTGAATTCTGACTGCAGATCCTTTTCAATGGAGGGTAAGAGCTGGAAAATTCTCTGCTGTTTCAGATCCAAGGCTGACTTTTTATCAGCGATGGTTAGAAAAATCAGCTTTGGATTATACTGTTACGCCTTTTGACCTGAGTGTCTGGCCAAAATTCAGCGTCCTTTGGGTTGTTTCCGTAAGGAGGAGAAATTCATGATGGAGTCAGGTGTCTTCGATGCAGTCTTTTTTAATTACAAAGAATGTACAAAGTCCTGCTTCCCTGAACACAGGAGGAGCCAAACAACTGGAGAGAGTTTCTTTGCTCACAATTCCAAGCCCGTTCCAGCCAGCACTTAACCCAAAAGTTCAGTCTCTCAGGGCCATGCTTGTTCTGGCTGTATCCTTGGCTTTCTTAGCCGCTTCTTGCTCTGGGTATGTTTACGCTGGCGTTGAGAGACAATGGACCTGTGCTAGCTCTGCTCAAGCTAGTGAACTAAAAATAGTAAAGTAGCGTGGCACAGCTGCCTGAGCACAATCTCCTCCAAGATCTTATGTGTGTTCCCGGGCGGCTAACCCATACTGCTGAGGCCACACTGCTTTCTGTAGCAGGCTAGTTTGATCACAGTGTCTGTGCGTACGTCTGTCTGATCTGGGAATTGTACACCCAGCTGCAGTGTAGACATACCCTCAATCTGTCCTGGTGGTGCTTCTGCCTCTCTCTCTCACACACTCACACACACACACACACACCGCTGCCACAAACATTACCTAGCCCCAGTCGTAAGCCATTATCAGCTTTAAGCCAACATAGGCCAGTTGCTGCCCAGGTTTCCATGCTGGTTCAGACTTTGGTGGTTTCCATTGTTTCAGTTATCAGTAAACAAAGGGCATTGAATGCAGGCTTTTAGTACCAGCACCTCTCAGCCATAACCATATCAGCGCCACACCTCCAAGCTGGAAAGCAAATGAGAGAGAAGAAATACGGGCCCCAGAAATGTCATTGTTGGCCAGATCCTCGACTGGTGTAAACCACTGTTATGCCACTGACACGAGGTAACATTTTCAAAAGTTGCCCTTTTTAGCATGCTCAGAGGAAGACTCCCCAGCCAGCAAGATGGAACCATTAGCCCCTGACCCTCCACAGGCAGTGTACGATGTGGTGTGTCAACGGTTTATTGTAATTTGGCCTTAATAGAAAGTTTTTTCAAAAAAATGAAAGTGACTTTCACCTCTAAGTACCTGTCACTTTAAAAATGGGGCTTAGGCTTCTCAGGCATTTTTGGAACTTTTCCCGGTCGTAGACGAGAGCTGGGCACAAGCTGCAAAGATTGAGGAATCTGGTTCTCCTTCTGCCTTGCTCCTTGGAGGGCAAAGCAGATGTAAAAATGGTACCACTCTGATTCAGTGGCACTGTACACCTGCTGTGAAATCCCTTTCACAGGCGTTAATGGTGGGCGGTGCAGGGGAGACAAAGGGTCTGGATCCAGATGAGTGTTTTCCCAAAGTGTGAGAGGGTTTGGATCTGGGGTGCTGGTTCCAAACCATTTCTTATTTTAACAGAGGTGCTTTTCTAACCTTCTCTGCACCTTGCTGTTTGGTCTTTCCACGGTGCGTTTCTTTCTGCTGATCCCAAGCGATAGGAATTGAGTCTCACCCCCCAGAGTAGGCTGTGCTGCTGACTGTTCTTCCTTGAGCAGATTGGGTTGAGAATGGGTGAGGATTCCTGCCCAGACAGGACTGAACAGCCCCGGCGACAGCCATGAAATCTGAGTCATCCCGGGCTCCTCTCCTTAGAGACAGGCGGAGCAGCACTGAAGGGGAGGGAAGGCTGCGTGAGAACTGCCAGAGACAACGAAACTCGCCAAACACCTGGTGCAGTTTCACGTATAGAGTGAAACCAAGGTTAGAGCATCAGCCCAGCCAGCGAGGGCGAGGAAATGAAGGGCAAATGCAGCGTCTCCGTTATACCAGCAGCTGGGTTGGGGCGGCTGCAAAAATAGGGCAATATGGGACAGCGTGTTACATGAGTAAAGAGCAGAACAGGCAGCTTCTCTCCCAGTATGGTTCTGTCCAGTGCTGTCCTGGGGAAACTGGGCCCCGCTAGATTGTTACAGCCTCAGCTCCGCTGAGGGAAAGTTAAGCCCACATCCTCAGAGGCATTTAGGCACCTAACCCCTGTTGATTTCAACAGAAATTATGGGCCTAAATACTGTTGAGGATCTGGGCCTTTAGTATCCCCACAACTCGGGCTCTGGACGAAAAGGCCTGTGTGCCATCTTCAGCAGCACTCCCACCGGTGGAGCTGCAGCAGTGGGAGGTTAGTGCCGACATGGCCTCTGAAACCATCCTGTTCTTCCTGCAATCCCAGAGCTGGGCTGCCAGACAGGATGGAGCAAAAGGCAGCAACGCTAATTCAGGCCAAATGCTCCCCTTGGATGCAGGCCCACAGGTCCGGTTGCCTTCTCCGAAACAGCCATTGAGCACATGGCTCATAGGGGGAAGAGTTCTCTCAGGACACCTGTGTGATTTCCTGCATCGCAGAACCAAAGGGAGCCGAAAGGACCCGTTGTTAATAATAATAATGAGCTATGTAGTGCCTACGGGTCTGGCTGGGTTGGTCATGCCTAGGGCTGTGAAAATGGGCTCCTAAAGCCTGCAGCAGTGGGTAGCAGCCCCCTTCAGCTAGCATAAGAGCCCTTTGAATAAGCCAGTGGTTTTTAACTTGTGGTCCGCGGAGACCTGAGGGTCCACAAACTACGCTTAAGACTTCCAAAGGGCTCCGCGCCTCCATTCGAAATTTCTATGGGTCCGCAGATGACAAAGGGTTGAAAACCATTAGAATAAGCAACAGTGGGGCTTGCAGGTGCAGATGGGGCATGAGAACAAAGCTGGAAACTTGTTTGAAAATGAATCATCAATGTCTCACTGAAGATCAAACCCTAGGACTCCTTTTGGACTGATAGAAGGCCCATGGGCCCAATAGAGGGGTCAAATCAGCAGTGAGTAGCACTGGTTGAGAAACGATTTTCCCCAGAAGCTTCAACCAGAATGAGATTCCAGCTGAATTTTCCTATTAACTAACTTTTTCATTGCAAAACCGACAGTACAAAAATGTCCCAGTTCTCAGCAGCTGAAAACTGTAAAAAGCTGGGGAGGGGAGGTTGGTTGCTGTTTTTTCAATCCTCTACCCCCAATTTAATAGAAAATGGCTATTTCCCGTGGAATTTTGATGTTAAAATATAAAGCAATTTATTGTCAACAACAAAAAAATGTTTTAAATGAAAAATGTCAACTAGCTGTAGTGGTGATGTTGTGGAGGGGTGGATTGTCAGCATCTCAGGGGTATGATCAACAGATTCTATGGGGTAAAATGCCCCACTGGGCCCAACAGGTGCTGCAAGCTGGGTCTGCTACTCATCCCGTCCCCTCTGAGTGGTTACAGCCCAGCTGAGCAGAATGCACAGGGACAACTAGACATTTTTGGTTCTGTTCTACTGAATAATGCCATGGGTTGCAAGAGGAAAGAAAAGGTGCCCGAGGTGTGTATCTCATAGCAAGGTAATTGTGTGTCTGAGAGCCTACTGAGGCAGAATTTAGAGAGCTGGGGAAATTGAAAGTGCAGAACACAGACGGGGCACTATTCAGTGTACATGAGGGTGGAATTTCCTCCCTGGAACTGGAATTCTGTTGATCACGTCAAAAATGATTTTAAAAGAGTATGTTAGAACTGACTTTAAAGTTTACAAAGTCAGGAAACCATGAGGGGGATTTGGATTCATCCCGTCGGACCACATGGCACGGTTCCCCAGGGATCGTTTCTCCTCCTTGCGGACCCCCGTTGCCGCAATGCGAAAAGTGAAAAACAACGAGCTCGCAATGTCACGTTACCCTTTTGCACTGAGTAAAAGGAAGTGAGTGCGAAGCAGCCCGTGTGCCACCCTGCACAGGCACAGGATGTGCCCTGGGTGGGGATGTCCAGGTGGCAGCATGCTCTAGCGGTCAGAGCGTTAGCAAAGGCCGCTCTGCTGTGCTGCCATTCCCCTGCTGGGGCTGAGGCATCCGTTTGTGGCCAACAGGATGGCTGCAGCAGAAGGTGCCTGCCTGGGTCCCCTCCATAGCTCCTGTCAGGACAGGCCGTGGCCCTAACACTGCACAAAACGCAGCTGCAAATGGGCTTTCCAGAGCAGCCGAAGGGAGGTGGGCGTCCGCCGCCCACTGAGTTCTAGTGGCTCCTTTGAGAATCCCAGCCCACGTTGGTTCTGTGCCCGTTGAAAGGAGTGCTGGGAAATGTCCTGGCCATGACTGGTTGCCTTCACCCCAACCTCGCTGGCTCAGTTTCAGGTCCACGTGCTTCCTGAAGAACGACAGCATGAACTTCCCGAAATTCTCCTACACCAATGAAGATGAAGCCTGGAAAAGCTACCTGGAGAACCCCCTGACAGCCGCCACCAAGGCCATGATGAGGGTGAACGGAGATGATGACAGCGTAGCTGCCCTGAGTCTCCTTTACGACTACTACATGGTACGTTCCTAGTGGGCACCGTGTGCCCTCAGCCTCATAGGCACCACCGTTTCGTTTTCCCCAGGGGTTCTCCGCCCCTTCCCCCAAGGCCCCGCCCATGCCCTGCCCTTCACCCCACCCCTTCCTCAAGGCCCCACCCTTCGCTCCGCCTCTTCCTGCCCCAGTTCTGCCCCCTCCTGAAGGCCTCCGCCTACCGCTCGCTGCTCTCCACCATCCCCCAAACTCCTCCCCGAGCCCCCAGTCAGCTGTTTGATGTTGCCCCCGATTAGCTGATCAGGAGTGCCACCAAATAGCTGATCTGCAGCACCGCTAAACAGCTGTGGCTGGTGGGTGCTTCTTTATTTTTTTTTTCTGTGGGTGCTCCAGGCCCAGAGCAGTCACGGAGCTGGCGCCTGTGGTTAGCCTGTTACTCTGCAGCCTGGGGGAGGCTGCATGAGTGCTCAGTGATTTATCTGAATCACCTTACAACGCTGCATTGTACGGCGCACTGTGTAGCCGCTCTTGATCCTGGCAGCAAAATAAAACCGCCTCCAACGAGGGGCGGTAGCTTCATCGCTCGGAGTGCGACTCCTGGCGACGGTGTGTTTTTTCACACCCCTGAGTGACAAAAGTTTTAACGACATAAGGGTTTTGTCTACACTGGCACTTAGGTACTTCACATGGCTCCCCATTACCAGAGTATCTGAGAACCTCACAGCTGTGAACATCTGGATCCACACAACACCCTGGGGAGGTGGGGCACTGCTTTAGTGTAGAGAAGGGAAAATGAGGCACAATTCACACAGAATTTGGTAGAGGAGGGAAGCAAATTTAAGACTCCTGAGTCCCAGTCTAGGGCCTTAGCCACTAGACTACACTTACTATAGCCAGGGTTTATTTTGCCTCTGCATTCCTTATGTAAATCTGTGGCAGTGAGGAAGCCGTTGCTTTGCCCTTTTGCAGGTCCCAAAGGAGAAGAGGATCCTTCCACCTGGTATGATGGGACGCAATGAACTGGGAAAAAGGTTAGACCAAGTCTTGCTGTCTGTCTGCTGCTGGCATGCATGATGGATCTGTTAGTTTGCATAAAACAGACTTCAAAGCACAGCATTATTACTAACAGCGAAGGCTATTAACAGAGAGACACATTAAAATTCCTGCGGCCGGATCCTCAGTGTGTGTAAATGGATCTTTGCTGATTCACACCAGCTGGGGATCTGCCCCACTGAAGTCAGTGGGGATATGCTGATTTACATCAACAGGATTCAACGGAACTAGGCTGACACCAGCCGAGGATCTGTTCTTTTGTGTCCCTCCTTGTGACACTGGGCCAGGGCAGAGGGACTATTTATATGTTGCTGGGCTGGAATCACAGAGTCGGCGTGGACTCATTGACTTGATAAGAGTTTTCCATTTCAACTGCTTCCAGTTTGCCCAGCGTTCTCCTCTGATGTCCTCGTAGGCTTCAAGGCTGTTCAGAGAAATCCTGAAACAGTAAAGGCCCATTAGGCTCAGGGAAGTCAGTGTCCTTTGCTGGACACTGTGTACCTTGGCAATCTGCTCTGCATAACTATGTTTGAAGCACTTGCCCTACAATGGGCAGTTGTATGACACTTTATTCCTTTCTGGCAGCTAAGTCCTGGCAGCTAAGTCCTTCTGCTCTCCCGGCCCGGCGGATGGGCTGTGTGCATTATTTTCCGCAGTGCTCTCTGTTTGTAGAAGCTGGGTACACGTATAGTTTTTAATAATGGCAACAGAGCTGCATGTGCTAATGCAGGGCCAGACCCTGAGCTGCAGTAAAATGGCGCCGCACCTTTGACTTCAGTGGAGCTAAGAGTTCTGCAGTAGCTGAGGATCTGGCCCCCAAACGAATTTGATGGCTGGGCTGCTTTCAGCATTTCAGACATGTAGGTTATTTAAATATTTGCTCTCCAGCTGGGGTTCGGGCTCCCTGCTGACCTGTTGCAAAGGGATGACACTCCCTTCCCCTCACTAGCAGAGGAGGTAGGGGAAGAGTTAGTTTTCAGGGACATTTACTGGTTGTCTGAGCACTGACATACTCAACACAGGTGTGAGGAGCCATTGTGTGTTCCTTGGATCATGAAGCAAAGAGGATGGCAGCTGCTGCTCCTCCTTCGCTTCCTTGGGAACAGCTGGGGCTGCCAAGAGGAGCGTGGGTTACTAGCATGGGGGTGTGTTTGTTCTTCTCTGTATGGAAACAGAAACAGGGGTGATAATTTATCACCACCAGCTAGGTCGGGGCTGCAGACCTGGCAATATCAGACTGCAGCCCAGAGGGGGACAGGATTCTGTCCGGTAGAAGTGCTTTTTGCTAGGCAGCCTAGGGTAGCTGCATTTTATTGTTCTGCAAGAAAAAAAAATCATCTTTTCTGGCCCAATGACACTATGGAGTCTTCAGCTTTGCTTTATTCCCAGGCTCTGTCCCTTTTGCTCCTGCTTTGAAGTTTGCCCCTATCTATCTCACTTCACTGTTGCCAACTCTCATGATTTTATCCCAAGTCTCACAATGCTGGGGGCGTTTCTCAAAGCTCTGGCTCCTGGAGTCATGTGATTATGTATGAGAACCTCAGCTTTCTTTTTAAAACATAAAGTAAGTTTCCAGCCCTGGTGTTTGCAAAGGAGCACCTGAATACGCAAACCCTAAAGGCCCCAAACCCAGAAATCGAATAAAACCTTTTTTTTAAAAATCTCATGATTTTTAAGCCATTCTCGCGGGGCTGACTCATGATTTCTGAATGCTTGGGGTTGGCCCTGCTGCTATGTTGTTAATATTTAATATCCCAAGAAGAGATGAGCTGATCTAAAACCCAGGCCTGTCTCTAAGCATCAGCTATTGCTGCTAAAAGCTTATCCTCTGACTTCCTGTGAACCTTGTAATCCTGTGAGGGGCTGAGCGCTCCCAGCAGCCATTGATGCCATTGGGAATTGAGGTGGGACTCTGCACCTTGCAGGATTGCAGTTACAGGCAAAGAGATGAGGCCAGGGGGTCCCTTATTTAGGGCTCTCCCGGCTGGCTGTACTGGGATTCCTGGTGTCTGCTACCCCCGAATATACAGCTTGCTCCTTCATCTCGAGTCTAGCTCTGCAAGCCCACGGCTCAGTGTCTCCTGCCCCTGTTTCTGATGGGATCCTTTCTCCCTAGGAACTGTCACGGAATGGAGTACGACCCCGAGATCGCATCCTTCGAGGGATCTGCCCACCTCATGAAGCTCCTGGCTGAAAACGTTTCTGGGACCCAGGAATATTCCGACCTGCCTAAGAAAAATGGCTTGAGTCTAGAGGGTGTCCCCATGCCTCTCAAGCCGGCCATCCTGCTCCCCAGCACCAGCAAGCTGGAGCCCTCCCCTGAAAACTACGCCATCGCCTCGGGGGATGTGTACGACAATGGCTCGCTGAGTTCCCTCTTTGAGAACATCCATGTGGTGCCACAGCAGCAGAGGTGGCAGCCAGACAGCACTTTCAAAGATGATCCGCAGGAGGTCAGGCGCTGTTGTGGGCAGTGTGGTCTAGTGGGACTCAGGAGACTGGGTTCTAGTCCTGGCTGTGCTACTGGCCTGCTGGGTGACCCAGTGGCATTGATATAGTGGGGGTTAGCTTAATATGGAGATACACCTATCTCACAGAACTGGAAGAGACCTTGAAAGGTCATTGAGTCCAGTCCCCTGCCTTCACAGCAGGGCCAAGAACCGTCCCTGACAGATTTTTGCTCCAGATCCCTAAATGGCCCCCTCAAGGATTGAACTCATAACCTTCGTTTTAGCAGACCAATGCACAAACCACTGAGCTGGTGCTGAAAGCAATCGAACAAATCTCTAACCCCTGTATCTGATAAAAACCACTTCAAGCCAAGGGGTGCTGCTGCACCTCCAGCACCTCTAGGGTGACCTTCACCTCTCTGTGTCTCAGTTTCCCCATCTGTAAAATGGGGATACTGTCCTCCTTTGTAAAGCCTTTTGAGAGCTGCTGTTGAGACGCTTATCATCATCATCTAGGCAGCTGCCAATGAGTGAGACAGTGCCTCCTGCTGCAATATGCATCCACATGGAACAAATCCCATGCAGTCAGGTGGGATGTGGCTCCAGTTTAGACCCAGGGCCAAATTCAGACCTGGTGTAAGTGGGCACAGATCCCATCAGAGTCTTTGGGTCAAATGCAGCAGTGACTTAACCAGTGGAGTAAGTGACGCACCTGGTACATCTGGGAGTGTGATTTGCACAGCGTTGGCATGCGAGGGGTGTATGAAACAAGTGTGATTGACACACTGAGGGGTGTGGAGCAACATTCAGGTGGGTGTGATAAGAAGAATGGGTGAAGGGACTTCTTAACCTTCCACCTGCCTGTTTGCCCTGCTACACCCTTCTGCCCTGAGGTGTGTATGTTACTCATTGTGCATGGAAGGCTGATCAGAAAACACTGCATTGTGTAAGCACTCACACCCATCTCCTTAGTAACTTCCCCGCATGCTTCATACACTACCATTTGCATCTCTGCTGAAGTTGGCCCTGACCCATTGTCAGTACCATGTCACTCGCGATGGCTCAGGATTTGACCAGAAAATTCAGAAAGAATCCCACTCTCTGTGGCTGACACACCACAAATAGTCATGCCCTGCTTTCTGGGAAAATCGTTAACCTTGGGCTAGTTAGAGGCATCCTCGTTTGCCTCAATTGGAAAATGTCCCCAACTGAGAGGAGGACTTCAGTGCAGTGTCTCTAATTCTGGGCCTGATCATGCTGTCCTTACCTACTGGAGTCAATTGGAGCTTTGCATTGGAGACCTCATCCAACTCCCATTGAATCAATAGTCTTTGCATTGACTTTGGGAGATGAATCAAGCCTTCAGACTCCAGGACTGGCTGCGTGTAATGTTTGTAGCTCCTATTATTAATCACCGGTGCAGCAGGCGGGAAGTGGGAAAAGATTCCACTTTCATTTATCCTGGTTTCATTTTCCCTACAGTCACTGCTCTTCGGTGATATCCTCAAGTCCCAGCCAGACCAGCCGTGCTCTGAGGGTTACCCTGCCGATGGCGCTAAGAGGTAATCGACAGTTCGTTAGTCTGGCGTGTCCCCTGGTTTCCAGTTCACCTGGCAGCGGTCACTTCCCCTCGTTTCCTTTGCCCAGCTGCTGATCTGGGTGGGCACTCACCTTGGCAGAGTTACAGAATTAATATTTCCACAAGGGTGATCCAGTCTGGAATAATGTCCTTAGTGTACTGGGGATGAGTGTGCTGTCATGAGGGGTGGAGTTCAGGGCATGTGGAAGCGAAGGGCTCTTAGCAGTGGTTAGGGTTTGAGATATTGCTTGTAGAGAGAGGGCCTAGACCAAACCTTAGATCCAAATCAGCCTTCACAGGGAAGTGTTTTTTCCCTCTCACTGTCTCCACCTGGAAACCTGATGTGTCAGCAAACACAAGAGAACCTTCTCTAGTCATGAGCTTCCCCGCTCAGCCTGGCAAGACTCAGGGAACCAAACTGTTGACTTTGCTTTGGATAGAGCAGCCAAGTGATGGGCCTTAGAAGCCTGTCCCCTGTCCATAGGGAGCACAGAGGCAGAGGATGCTGAGCAGGCTTCCCCACGCAGCTTAGCCAACCCCAATCCAGCTTGAACCCCGATCTCCCTGCTAAGGACCTTCTGCTGCAATTGTAGCCAGCCAGGGGGTGTTTACACACTACCCAGAGTCCCTGCTGGGTTCTTGGGTTGAGACCACATGCATTCAGGGTTCCAGAGGGCTGATTCTCCTCTTGCTTACACTAGTGTAAATCAGGAGTAAGCCACTGACATCAGGGGGTTATGGAAGTCACTGGTGAGTGTGTGTTGAAGGTCCCCCTTTATGAATGTGTGGCAGACTGTAGCTCTTTAGCTCAAGAGAGGTTCCTGGTTCAATCCCTGGAGGGGGCTCGTCCAGGCACACGGGTGTGAGTGAATGGAGAAGCTGCTCTCTGAATCCACTGCTACCTCTGACAAACATGCCTCCCTTACACTCCACAGCCGTGGTCACACTAGTCATGCTTGTTGCCGCGGATTCCACATCCTTGACCTGGCATCTGGGCACTTTCTGCGCTAGTAGCTTCATTGGCTGCATATCATCTTCAGGTGCTGCCAGGAAACAGGCCCAATGCTTAGGGAAAATGATAGAGAAAGCACAAGCCAGGGGAGTCAAATCTTCATGTCCTTCCTGAGCTAGCATTATGGGTCCTTGCTTTCAGCCAGCAGTCGTATTCATTGCCGTCTCCTTGTGTTTTTAAGGCATAAGGAAGTTTAATACCCCTCAGGGCCATTTCCTCCTCCATTTCCTGCCCTTCCCCACAAGCAGATCTTTCCTGTTCTGTGGACGGTATGAAATCTGTGACTAGATAAGGTGATCCTGCCTCCCGGTCTTCATTCACCTCCTGAGTCACCGTGACTCAGTTGGTGACACGTTGCTCTTTCTCACAGACAACAGCTCACCTTAATAGGCGAGAGGCTTTCTGTTTGCTGGAGACTCCAACATTTTATTGATTTGTATAAGTGGAGCATCCGGCCGTCACTTGCTGGCATAACCCTTTGCTAGCCAAGAGGTGCTGCATTTAGAATGGGTTTCGGTGTTGCTAGCAGAGGGGATGAAGGTGAGGGTAAAAGAAAAGCCTTAGCACCTAAAATGTGAGTTTTGGTCACCTTCAGATGGCAACGAGGCTCAGACTTTGTGTGCACGAAGTCCTAGGTGGCAGCAGAGACCTGGACACACTCACTGCCCAAGGCAACAGACCTGAATTCTAGCCCCAGGTTCAGAGCGCTTGCAGCTCCCACTCAGTCGAACAGGAGACGCAAGCGGGCAGCACCGCTGGCAATCAGGCTGCTGCTCGTCATCCCACGGGGATACTGGCGGGGCCTGACTTCAGGCATTTTGGAAGTCTTGGTCCTGTCTCTATCATGGTTTATTCTGGCAAGGCATCGAAGCACTCTCTGTCCTGCCATAGCTCTGCAAAGTACCAGATACAATAACATATGGGGATTCCTACCTTGTTAGCACAAAGTGCAGGTAGAGAGGAAGCGAGGTGCAGTGGTTAGGGCACTAGCTCAGCCCTTGAGAGACCTGACTTCAGAGCTGGAGAGCAGTGGCTGCTGGCCAGGATCCCAGCTGTAAAGGCAGAGCCGCCATCAGCAGCAGCGCAGAAGTGAGGATGGCCTGGTATGGTATTGCCACCCTTACTTCTGCACTGCTGGAGCACTGCCTTCAGAGCTGGGATCCTGGCCAACAGCCACCACTCTCCAGCTGCCCAGCTCTGAAAGCAGTGCAGAAGAAAGGATGGCAATACTGCAATCTCCCCTAACATAACCTTGTGACCCCCTTGCAACTCCCTTTTGGGTCAGGACCCCCAGTTTGAGAAATGCTGGTCATCCCCGTGAAATCTGTGTAGTATAAGGTAAAATCACACACAAGACCAGATTTCACAGTCCGTGACATGTTTTTGAAGGCCGTGAATTTGATAGGGCCCTAGATACGGGGTAAGGTAGATGGGGGGAGTGGAAAAGAGACAAGTGCTTGTGTGTTTCCACCCTGTAACAATGGAAACTTGCAGCTCTTGAGCTAGCTAAGGTCCCTCTCCGTAACATTCAGACTGCAGTGGTATTGGCTGGTTATTCCTCATTCTTTCTTTGTTCTGTAGGAGTGACTTTGAATATACCCTGGGCTCCCCTAAAGCCATTCACATCAAATCTGGGGACTCGCCCATGGCCTACCTCAACAAAGGACAGTTCTACCCAGTCACACTGAGGACAGCTGGAGACGGCAAATGTTTACACTTGTCCTCGAATAAAGTGAAGGTAAGAGACCCACTGGCTGTTTTGCTGACAGACGCTATAAACGGACGTCAAGCAATTGTGCTGCCCTGGGAACGGATCAGGGAGAGAAAATGTGCATTGTGGCTCACGTTGGCTTAAAGTACGTAAAGTATAATACTTAGTCCTGCCTTGAGTGCAGGGGACCTCTCGAGGTCCCTTCCCAGTTCTGTGATTCTGTTAAAGTGATGAATGGGCCAGAGAGGCTCAGGACATGTCAACAGACTCTCTTACCCAGCACCTGGAGACCATAGACTCTTCCTCTAACTTTATCATTTGGGTGGGAGGTGCCCAAGAGACATTCCCACAAAACACCAGAAGCAAAAGGCTGCCTTGAAAATGCTGTTTGTTAGGTGGGTTCCAGTCATCAGTGATGTGTGGCCTGTGTACATCAGCTAGTTTGAAGCAAAAGGCTTGCAGTACAGGGTTAGCACCCCTTCCTAAGAGCAATATCACCCAAAGCAGGGGACCCCTGTGCCTGGCACACTGGGGGAAGGGGGCATTCCAGGGCAGAGTGGAGGGAGAGACACCATAGCCAAAGCAGACCTGCATCCCAGAAATCCTGCTGTCCCAAAATGGCCCATTGTGGCCATTACAGCAAGTTAGAGCAGCCAAGAGGGTGCTCTGGCCTGTGCCAAGATAGCTCCTTGCAGCCCCAGAAAGGGGAAGTATAAACTGCCTCCCCTGCACAGGGATGAATTTGGTCCTTTACAAATAAGTCAACCTCCAAGTCCATAGCACAGCCCGACGTTCTGTGTGGATAGATGCTGGATGGCAATTCTGGTGGAGATGGACCTGATGTTCTCCAGGGTCTCCCTGGCTAGAAGTTGGGGCCTCTCCCTCCCGCAGTGATGAGAGGGTGCACCGAGGAAGGTGTAGGAAGTGCTGGGAAGTTCTCTGAGGAAATGGTCTAGTTAAGTGCAGAACATTAGTAGCAATTAAAGGCCCTGTAAATATCTTAACCCTTAGGCTACCCCAGCCCCATGCATGCAGTAGCACAACGCAAATAGGACCCTACAGCTTGATTCCCAGATTTGCCACTGACTTACCATGTGACCTTGGCCAAGTCCTTTCCCTGCTCTGACCTCAATTTCCCCGGCAGTAAAATGGGGAGAATCATACTATCCTTTTTTTGCCAAGTGCATTAGGCCTATGGATGAAAAGGGCAATCCCAGAGCGGAGTATGATCAACACATTAATGTGGGGCTGTTCTGCTTATTTTTCAGAGTACTGTGATGGTTGTTTTCGACAATGAAAAGAATCCAACGGAGCAGCTAAAGTTTTGGAAGCACTGGCATTCGCGCCAGCCGACTGCCAAGCAGAGAGTCATTGACGTTGGTACGCAGCAGGGCTTTCCCGGGGGTGAGCGTCCAATGGGTGGGTGCTCGCAGCTATTTTTAGGATAAGTTCCTTGCCCATTTTTAATGCACAATAAGGCAACTTCAGCTACAGAGTTTGGCCTGGAGGAGTTAGGAAACAGCTGAGCAGGGATTTTTTGACCAAACGATTTTTGTTGAAAAATGCCAATTTAGCGAAGTCGAAAGTTTTAATGGGAAAAGTTTTGATGAATTTATCGACTTGGAAATTTTTCTGGAAAAAAGAAAAGTTTCAAAATTGTCAGTGGGTCATTTTGATATTCTATATGGAAAAGTCCAGTTTTTCTGTACAATTTTTTTGATTAACCCAAACCAATTTTTTTTTCCAGATTTTCAGTTTGGAAAAATTTCAAGATTTTGCCTTTTCGTCCTACTTTGGGATAGGAAGATTTTTTTTAAATCTGTGAAATTTTCGCAGGCTGGGAAAACCTTTTCCCTCCCAGCTCTGTTACGAAGGTGCAGAATAACCTGTGGGTGTCAATGTCTTTCTGTCTGGGTACTTTTTAAAGGTTTAGGTTGAAATTTTCAAAAGCACCAAAATGACTTTAGGAGCCTAAATTCCATTTTCCAAACAGACATGGGAGCCAGGTCAATGAGACTTAGGCTCCTACATTACTTAGACACTTTTGAAAAATCTTACCCTTTTCCTGTTCAGTCATACAAGTCCAAGATGGCAAAGATATTCTCCCTTGCCAGAACATGATTATTCTTACAGTGCTTTGAACTTGACCTGACAACTCATATACGAGTGTTTTGTCCATCCAGTAAAGTACCTAAAACATTGCCTACTGGTTAGAGCAGGAGGCTAGTGGCAAGATTCTCTGTTGCACTTTGTTTCTGTTGCGTGCAACAGAGCCAGGTGGGGGCTGTTGAGCACCAGGTTATGACTCCTTGATACTCTACTCTAGCACTGACTGCCTGGATGGCTGCTCTAAATTATGCCAGCTGACAAAAGTTCCTGAGGGACCATTCCCTGGCTGGGGATAGAGCACATTGCACTCCAACCACTACTCCCTCCCACCCCAACTCCACCCTTTCCACCTTCAACATGTCACCTGCACATGGGGCTATGGGGAGGGGGAGGTTCATGAACTTGCTCTGTGCCTGCTGGAGTCTTTCCCAAGCTGGCGGTCTCTGCAGCAAGGCGGTTATGGCCAGTCTCCACTCCCTTTGCACCTCAGGCAGCACAAAAGGAGCAGAGTGAGTCAGAGAATCTGGCCCTAGGAATTAGTCCAAGTCCTGCCGCTGGCTCAGATTCTTGTAGTCACTGTTCTGATCCAGCAGAGCTCTGCAGTCACAGGTGTAAATGACAGGTTCAACCACTCCGCACCACAGGCTCTTCTGTGGTCTGTTCCTTAACCGCTATGTACCTGAGTTGATCCAACTGTATAAAGAACCAAACACCTACCTCTTGCATGGGGAGGCTGAAGTAATACTCTGCGATCTTTGGGTGACAGCTATTTTAGAAATGCAAAGCGCATGTGATGCAGTGGCGTCTGTGTACGCTACTCACGCATTGTATACCCCAGGACCGGCTGTGTCCATGGTACGATTCTGTCTGGCCCCGTGAACAAGTGCATTGAAGGCGCCCTTTTGTAGAACACAAGGGCACCCTCCGCACGGCGGAACCTCCCCTGCACTATATGTGCAAGGTCACGTCACACAGAAGACACCATTTTGCACACCTGTGTAGAATTGCATGTCTGACTAAAAACATCCTTGCTGCCACTGAAGTGACTCTAATTTTGCAGTCAAAGGGTAAATCACTCGTTAAATGCATTTCAGCCGACTGTAAAGAAAACTTCAACACAGTCCAGCACATTGAGGAGATGGCATACAACGCCTTGTCCTTCGTGTGGAATGCTAACGAAGAAGCAAAGGTATGATCCAAACACGGAGGGGAAAGGAGAGGGCTTGTTCTGAGGCGCAGTTACAGGCCAGCTGTCTCAGAGCTGCGCATGTCTTTTTCCCCCCAGCTGAACGAGAAATGGAGTTTCGAATCCAAAACCATTTCTCGTCACTGACCCTGTTTATTTATCAGGATAGTAGGGGAGAGCCCCCTGCTTTTCTGTGCGCTTAAGCATCACCACTAGCTAATTAAGATCCCGCTTACAGCTCAGACAGGCTTGGATCTGTTTTTTCTAGTGCTGATGGGGTTTTAAGTCCGAAGAAAGCCTTTTTCATCATAGATCAGGGCCAGGCATATAGGCAAAGCCTGTTTAAAAAAAAATCCCAGAAAACAAAAAACCCCAAAGCTTAAGGAACAAGAACCCTCCTCCAGACTGATGCAGCAATAGCCAGGTGGCACTCCCTGTGCAGGAGATCAGCTGGATTGTCCCAATGATTCTTTTTGGTCTTAAAATCTCTGACATTTTCTTACCAACATCTGAGCTTCACACACCATGGAAAGTTCTGGTTTCCCATGTGTCTGCTCAGGCCAGGTCCTCATTAGTACTTTGTGTTACCGGTTTCAGTCAGAAGGTGAAAGGAGCATCAGCAAACAAACACGCCAGCTAAAACAAGCCAGAAAGAAAAAGTAAACTGGGTTTCTTAAATTAGTAGCTTGGGAAAACTCTGGTTTGCTCTGGGATCTCCACAGACCCCGCTTTCAGCCCAGAGGCGACCTTCGTCTTTTACAACCCCGAGAGGTTAACAAATGTCTTCAAGGCACAGTTGTCAAAAATGGAAATATGCCAGGTATGCAGCAAGCCCTTGGGGGCACCTCAGCCAAACACAATTTAGCTGTTACCAGAAACTTTGTCCGCACACTGGCCTGGGGCTACTTCAGGGTGAGACTTCAGAGAGCTGAAAGGTCTGGGAGCTGCCAAGAGAGGCCAGCTATACAGGGCTGTCTGTAGTATAGAACTTCTGACATAAATTGTCATTCGTCATTCTTCTTCTTGCTACTAAGCTTAATGCAACAGATGTCTTCTTTTCGGTCTAGAAGTATTGGCTAGACCTGATTTCAGGATCAGTTCCTCCGCACAGGCCCCATTAAGTTGTGCTGATTTATGCCAGCCGAGGAACTGGTCCTAGTATTTGTCTCCAGAAACTCCAGGGAAAATATCCAGGTTGCACAGATGAGTTTGTAGTTTGGAAGTAGAACTAAGGCTGTGTGAGTGCCCAGGGTTCTCTTCATATTTCCCACCAGAGGTAGCTGTAGTCGGACAGTGATGCCTGAGACGGTTTTCAGGACGAGTTATTTATTCAACTGACAATAAGGACCATAGGTGCTGGAACTAGGGGATCTGACAGTCCTGGTCCCAATACAGCAGCTACAGAAGCCCCCTGGTGCTGCCGCACTCCCTGGCTTGAAGTGGTTTCCATCATATCCAGGGCTTAGAGTTTGGTTCAATGGCTCTCAGCACCCACCACTACCTAATTGGTCCAGCCCCCCTGCCAAGGACTGATTTCCAAAGGGAGCCAAACCGTGATGCTGAGGTGATCTAGCCTGCCTCCATCTCTGCAACTGGCTCCTGTCTGTGTGTAACAAAGGGGCATGGGGCCTGACCCAAGGCCCGCTGAAGATGACGGGAGCATTTCTGTTGCCTTAATAGTGCCCAGGGAGGCCTTTGGCAGGGCTGTGAGGAACAGGTTGCAACATCATTAGAACATCAAGATTGTCCAAACCAAAGTGTCCCTCTGGATGGACTGTGCTATCTGCGGGGAGTAGGCTGTGAAGAGCAGATGGGAAGATGCAAGGAGGGGTGAGGCAGCATGTGGTCGTGATGGGGAATGTAGTGAGTGCAGCCCTAGGGCCAGGTTCCCCATCGCCCTGCATCTGGGGCAGCCATTTACACCCGTGCAGAGATGGCATGAGGCACGACTGAATTGGAATGGGAATGTTACACTCACTCCTGGCTGGTGTAAGTCACTGCATGCAGGCAGTGCAGGGCAGCAGAGAACCTGCTAGATCTAAGCTGGTGAGGAGTGATTGAGTACGTGCTGGAGGAAGGTTGAGAAGGCTGGACGGATGAATCTCAGAAGCACCGAAGAGTCGATTGCCCTCTGATGACATCCTTCCCTCTGTCATTTAAAATCCTGGGATTACAGGTGAGCATTCAAGCTGTGACATTCTCCCTTCTTATCTGCAGGTTTTTATTGGGGTGAATTGCCTGAGTACAGACTTCTCCTCCCAGAAAGGAGTGAAGGGCGTCCCTTTAAACCTCCAGATCGACACCTACGACTGCGGCCCTGGGACAAGCCGGCTGGTGCACAGAGCTGTCTGCCAGATCAAGATCTTCTGCGATAAGGTAGAGCCTCTCCCTCCCTTCGGAGAAGTGCTTCCAGGGAATTTTATACTCACTCCAAACGAGCACAAAAGATCTGGAGCCACTGACTGAGTTGGAGGGGATGAAAACCCAGAACAACCCAGAGGGCATGACTGAATAGACAGATTCAGCCATCTTGGGGTGAGGAGATTGAGTTAGCCAGTGTGTCTGGATCACTGAGATCACAGGAGTTAGAGATGGACAGAACCGATGGAGGATCTCATCCGTCTCTGGCCTAAGTAGGGTTCTGCCCTGTAACTTATTCTCTAGTCCTGTCCCTGTCAAATGTTAAGACTCAAGATCTGAGATTTTCCCCACTCCCTTCGGAGGCTGATTTGCAGTTTTGTAGCTCTCAGGGTTTGAAGGTTTTTCCTAATGGCACTTTAAAGACTGGTGGCACCTTAAAGACTAACAGATTTATTTGAGCATAAGTTTTCGTGGGTAAAAAACCTCAGTTGAGATCTTTAAGGTACCACCAGACTCCTCGTTGCTTTTGCGGATACAGACTAACACGGCTACCCCCTGATACTTGACACCATGCAAGGTTTTTCCTGATGTTTAGCCTATATTTTCCATTTTAAAGGGAGGTGGTTTTTTCTTAACTTTAGAAATATCAGGAAGGCCTGGTCTTATTTTCCTGAAAGACCTCTGGGAGGTGTTCAGGCTATTTACTGTGAGTTCCTGCCCCTTAGGATGTGGAATCTTTTTAACAAGGGCTTCCATTATCCTAAGTGTTAATTAGTCAATGAAGTTAACTATGTATTAATTAAAAAAAAATTAAGTAATTTGACTAATAATTCCATCCCCTTTCAATTGATCAGATTTTACACTCTTAAAATTCCACTACTTTCCAGTCACCACAGAGTCTTCCAATCCAAGGCGGGTCAGGTTCTCCGATACCATGGTGATGGGTAGATAGTGTGTCATATTTAACTCAACAGGGGGGCATTGTGGCCTAGTGGGTGAAGCATGTACAGGACTGTGACTCAGGAGACCTGGGTTCTAATTCCCTGCTCTGCTACTGGCCTGCTGGGTGATGTTGGCAAGTCACTTCCCCTGTGTGTGTCTCAGTTTCCCCATCTGTAAAATGACACTTCTCTCCCATTGTAAACTGCTTTGAGATCTACTGATGAAAAGTGCAATGTAAGAACAAAGTGGTATTATTAAAAGAAAAAGGCAACAAAAATGATTAGGGGTATGGAACAGCTTCCATATGAGGAGAGATCAATAAGATTGGGGTTTTTCAGGTTGGAAAAGGTACGACTAAGTGGGGGATAAGATAGAGGTCTATAAAATCATGACTGATGTGGAGAAAGTGAATAAGGAAGTGTTATTTACTCCTTCTTATAACACAAGAACAAAGGGTCACCAAATGAAATTAATAGGCAGCAGGTTTAAAACAAACAAAAGTATTTCTTCACAACACGCAGTCAACCTGTGGAACTCTTTGCCAAAGGATGTTGTGAAGGCCAAGACTCTAACAGGGTTCTAAAAGGAACTAGATAAGTTCAAGGAGGGTAAGTCCATCAATAGCTATTAGCCAGGATGGGCAGGGATGGTGTCCCTAGACTCTGTTTGCCAGAAGCTGAGAATGGGCGACTGGGGATGGATCACTTGATGATTACTGGTTCTGTTCATTTCTTCTGGGGCGCCTGGCATTGGCCACTGTCGGAAGACAGGATACTGGACTAGATGGACCTTTGGTCTGACCCAGTGTGGCTGTTCTTATGTTCATAAAAGGCTTGCCGACAGGACCTTTTCAAATCCTGCTGCGCCCTCACAAACAGCACATTCTGTCTGTGCCGGTGCTGCTGTTATGGAGACTGACAGGGTTAGCTGCCTTTTGTTGCTCTCCATTTAAGAGGCAAATGTCCAATAAAAACAACAATGGGCCAGATTCTCTGCTGAGCCGCAATTTCCCCTGAAGTCAATGGAGTTGCACCAGCAGGCAATTTACTCCAATCTTCACAGCATATTAAAAGGTAAAGGTAAGACGTGATCTGAGCCCAGACCTGGGAGTTCGGACTCCTCAGTGCTGATCCCAGCTCTGACACAGTCTCATACTTTGGCCTTGGGTAAGTCACTTAGCCCCTCTGGGCCTCAGTTTCCCAGGGATGTTTAATGTAAAGCAGAGTACTGTTAACACTGTAGCTGGAGCTAATTTTTGCCTAACTTTCCCCACAGGGAGCAGAGAGGAAAATGCGGGACGATGAGCGCAAGCAGTTCAGAAGGAAAGGAAAATGCCTGGACTCCAATAACAACGGTTAGTACAAGGACTAGTGACCAGGGGGGAACAAGGGGCCTGATCCAAAGCCCACTGAAGTCAATAGGACTCTTTCCACTGACTCCAGTGAGCTCTGGATCAGGCCCAGAGTTAGTCGCTAAACAGTGTACTTGGATTAGATTTACCCAAGCTACCATCAGAGCCAGAAAGCAGTGTGCGCCCAGGACAGGGAGACAGGAGAGCCTGGGCTCTCTGTGTAGCCTGCAGCAATTTGCTCAGATCCTGCAGAGACGGATAGAGATTAAGTGCCTAGATGGACAGATAGACCGAACCTCTCTCTGTCCTAGTGATGATACCTGTCTGAGCAAGGTGTTGGGAGGATGTATTCGTCCTGGCTGGGAATGCTTTGAAAATGTTGCACACTGTCTGAGAACTGGGCTAAACTGTTGCTCCCATTGGAATGTGAAATAATTTAACGTGGGTGAAGAGAGAGTGAAACAGGGATTTGTTATGTTAATTACCATCGCCCTGTCCTTCCTAATGCGATATTCTACGATTGTGGCTTGTCCTTTGTTGCTTGTGCAAGTCTATTTGAGCGGGGTAGTGGTGGGGCACCTACTAGAGCCAACACGCAGTGGGGGGTAACAAAAGGCAGATGGTTCCTTCATGCAAGAGAAGTTTCTAAGGAGGGTTTTCCGGGGAGGCTGGTGTATCAGGCTCTGCACACCACATCACTTGTCCCTTTCCACTCCCCGGGTGTTGGTTCCAAGGGCCGTAGTTCCTGTCTGATGGCCGGGGGTCCATGGGCAATGAGATGGTCTTGGGCCTGTTGAGTGGGCACCTAGAGGTGGTTCCTTCAAGGCATGAGTGAGGCACGTGAGCGCAGTGGGGAAGCTCGCACTGCGATACCCATTCTGGGGTTAAACGGGGCTTGTCTCCAGGACTGTTAACCTCCTCCTGGCAGGGACCAACACTGTCCATCTTTCAGCCCAGGAGGAGGGAGCTGGGTGAGCAGGAGGGTTCTCTGCCTCTGTGGGACTTTTTTCTGGTCCCATGTCCATGCGTGCATCCAAGCACAGTTGCTCTGGGCAGCATCCACTGACTCTTTGGACTTGGTCTCGGTGCAGTGGGTGCTGTCTGGGTTCTTCCGGTTCACCCATTTTGACCTTGTGACCTGCGTCCCCATTCCTGTTTTATTTTTTGTTGCCTATGCTCCTTTGACGTCTGGGTTCTGTGGTCCATCCCTCACCTGTGCCAGTGGGGCCTTTTGGTCTGGTAGGCTCCACCCACTGCTCCTCCTCATCAGGTTGGCTAGTGTCTTTCACCAGCATGAATGGCTCTTCCAATAAGGACAAATAAAATAAAACCTCCCTTGGAAACCATTAAGGGTAAAGGCCATGAAATGTCCTAAATTTGCACAGTGATTCTATCCATCTACAGATGAGAGTTAGGGCTTCATTCGCTGCTCATTACAAAATATCTTGAGTTTCATGCACTCTGTATAACACGTGAGTAACTCTTAAAGCTTTGGGCTGTTGGTTCTCAGGGCATGTGCGTAAATCTCTGTCATAATGGGACAGATCTCACTGATGTGATGAAGCTGCAGACTGGCAAAGGTTTTCTGAAATAAGATTTCTTGTTGTTCCCTTAGGTTTGAAAGGCTGTTTGCTGTCTGGCTTTCGAGGGAACGAAATCACATTCCTCAGGCCAGAGACGGATTTAGAAACCGAGCCAGTCTTGTTTATTCCAAATGTCCATTTTTCAAATCTTCAGAGATGTGGTGTGGTAAGTCCTTGTAAAAACATCCCCCAAACACACACAACTTGAAAGTTGGGTCAGGGGAGTGTGTCCAAGAGACGCTAATTGCATCGTGTAGAGGAAAAGAACCTACAGCGTCAATTTTATTAACTAACAATTTCAAGGTCAAGAGAGATTTAATTTGGGGAAATGTGAACTTGAGGAAAAGTTTTCTCAAGAAGGGTTGTATAAGGATTACCTGCAAATTTGCACAGTGGATTGAGCTGGAAAGAGCAAAAGCATTTGCAGAAAATGACCCCTAGCAAAATTCCTCTGTTCAAAACACCTCCATCTGTGGGATATCCCTCAGCTTCTCCCCGGCTTCTCTCTGTTCCCAATGATCCTCCCTCCAGCTGAGAAGAGCTGGGCTTCCAAACTGATCAGTAGTGCTCTGGAGGCCATCGCTCAAGAAGTTGAGCGCCTGTCTGAGTTTGTCCAAATGGGCAAATTCAGCCAGGACAGCATTGTGGCGTCTCAGCACCACATCTTCTTGCAACAGGATCATATTTTGGTGCAACAGTGTTGAAGCTAGGGGTCAGGAGAATTTGGCCTGCCACACCAGAATCTGCTGAGAAACCATGGGCTCTGGATTTAGAATCGATTGTGAGATTCAAGTGCCTTTTGGTTCTGACAAGATGTATATTCTGGACTGTTGTCTGTGGGATAGGAATCGCAGTGGATGAGACTCTGTCAGGCTTTCACGTAGTCAGAAAAACGTGGACGTGTGTTTGTTCTTTAATTACAGTTTCTTGGGGGGAAATGACAGTATAAGGGGGAAAAAATCATCGAACCTTTAAAACAAAAATATCAGCCGGGTTTGCAAACCTGAGACCAGCCCATGTTGTTGCATCCCCAGCTGAATTATTCTATTCCAGTGATGACATCATTGTCATGATGCTGCATCACCCCACGGCACATCACAACAAGGCATTTCATGGGCCCCCAGACTCCAGAATGTCCTGCAGTTGGGTAGACTCTTCCCATTGAAAAGGGGATAATGCTGCTCTACAAATGATGCCAAACTTCCCACCGGCCCCAGCAGCAGGGGATACGCTAAGAATCCATGGTTGAAATCTTGATTCCACTGAAGTCAATGGCAAAGCTACCCTGGATTTAAATGGAGCCAAGATTTCATCCCATATATGCACATCCCTCCCCTGAACCCTACACAGCATATTCTGCCTTCAGCTGCATGGCTGTAGCTAAGGACAGGATCGGGCCAGGATAGCTAAGGCGAGAATGAGCATCTTAGTGGGGAGCCCATCAAGGGACATCTTATGGGCTCTTGAAAACAAAATTTAAACTAAAACAATCTTTTGTTTTTCTTTCTTTTCATTCAAGATGCTTCCTGCTGCTGCTGTTCCTAACAATGTAAACAGGTAGGAAAGGACACTTTTTTTTTTTTTTGGACTTATCAATCTTTTCACCTCTTTGGGCCAGTAATTGTTTTTGTACATGTTGAGCTTAGCATGTGCACGCATATCAGCTAACTGCGGGCACGCCATCTGCCTGCACTGAAGTCTTCTCTCATGTAAAGGTGTGGAATGGACTCTCATAACACGCAGCCCCACCCCCAAAAAGGACTGCTGTGATGTTTCCTTGACCACCCCGAAAAGCTATTGTGCTTATCATGCTAATCGGGTGACGGAACATGATTACAAATCAAAATGATCCCTGAAGTGGCTCGGAAGGGCTAAGATAGCCAAAGGCAGAGGCAGCTGTAAAGGAAGCCAAAAGAGAGAGAGAGACTCGCTTTCAAAGTCGCGGAGGTGGGAAGTTCAGATACCCACCTTGGCCTGATCCAAAAGTCAGTGGAAAGATTCTCATTAACATCAGTGGCTTTTGGACCGGGCCCAGTAATTCCGAGACGTTACATGTCTTTTGCCTGGGATATAAAATCAAACCCCTCGCTGCTTGTGATCACTGGAGAGCCCGTTGCACTCAAGGAGAGGGGTGTTATCTTCGGTGTCCTGGCCACAGTCCAACTCCGGTAATGCTTCTGTCACCGGCTGTTGGAATGTTTGCTTCTGTCATACGTCTTCCTGACGGTCTCCTCTCGTGTTTACTTAGATTGCCATTAAAACGGAGCTGTCCCTCGTTCTCGGACGAGTTTGATTCTTCACCTTCCAAACTAGCCAAAGAAGAAGATGCCAAGAGAGGTATTGTTATTACTGAGATTATCATAGCACCGAGCAGCCTGAACCAAAAGCCCAGGCCCCCATGTTGCTAGGTGCGGTGCAAACACAGAACATAGGGTCCCAGCCCCAAACAGCTTTCAGAACCTCCCCAATGGGAATTCAGTTCCTATGGCAAGGGGTTCATCACTTGGCCCAACTCACTCGGGATCTTCATTTAAATGGGATCCTACAAGCTTTGGAAATGTGCAACCAGTGGTTTAAAAGCTGCCTGTTGTCTATCCCAGTCTTGTTGTATGTGCGGAGGGAATCCGAGGAAGTATTCGATGCTCTCATGTTGAAGACACCAGATCTCCAAGGACTCAGGAATGCTGTAAGTTTTGTGCTGTGACTGTGCCGCATAAACTGCAGTGTGTTCTCTGACATCAGGGGTTGGGGAGGGGAGAGGGGGTGTTAGAATTAACTCCCTGTGCATGGGGCTCAGCACAAGGACAGGGCACCACTTCTATCTCACGCCTGCCCTGTTTGGAGGAGCTAAATGGTGCGTAGGCCGTGTGCTAAGAATTCCACCCCAGTGAAAAAGTCAGCGGATGCGTTGAGATCTGTAGCATGAGAGGTGAGCCCTCTCCAGGAGCACAGACCTTATCAGCGCAGTCTTTTGTTCAGATCACAATATAAAAGCCCTAGGATTCTCCTTTTATTACAGTGTTTTCGTATTTTCAGCTGTAAAACATCCCTCACCGTTCCCTGGCTCTATCTCCTGGGGATCTGAAGCCAGGGCAAGTCAACCTGCTATCCACCTTAGGATGGAATTTTCTGTTTGAGGAACACACAGGGCATATTTCTGTGATGATTATCAGAAGAATCCCCAATAACCCCAGCTCCTCTTTGGGGGGTGGAATAAAACAAACAATAAACCTAAATGATCCAATGGTGCCTTTATCACTGCTCTTTGGGGGGGGAGGGAGGGGTTGTTCCTTTTGCAAACATTTAAAAACAGAGCAGAGACAGGTTGCAGAATGTCGGGTTATAGCTTCCTCCCATGGCAATACAGCTAAGCAGACAAGAACCTTCACAGAAAATGCTGCAGAATGAATGTAAAACTCTCCCTCAACTTCCAAACCTGCTCAAAGCATCATCAAAGCGCTTATGATGCTAGAAGCCTTTGCAGCTTGACCCAGAACCTCAGCAAAAGTCGTGATCGCAAGGGATTCAGGGCTATCAGAGTCAGACGTGCACTTTCTGTTGATAATGAGCAGCATCAAACCAAAAGCTGGAAGGTGCAGAGGCTTTGCACAGGTGCATTAGTCTCTCTCTCTGTGCCGAGGAGGTGACTCCCCAAGGTCACGTACCACTTCAGTGATGGAACCTGGAGTTATCACCCAGGTCTCCTGCGTCCCGTGGAACCAAGCAGCAAAAGGCCAGATTACCGTGGTAACCCCAGTATAAGCTACATTATTGCTCTAGCATTTATTTATAAGGAGGAGGGGGGGAAATTCCTCCAGTGAGGAATGACCCTACAGCAAAGGCCCCTTTTATTTTAACTGCTGGGATTTCATTCTGAATGTGCAAAAAAAAAAAAAAAAGATTTTAAAGTGTAACGTTTTCTCCTGCAGATTTCAGAAAAATATGGGCTGCCTGAAGAAAGCATCTATAAAGTCTATAAAAAGTGCAAACGAGGGTAAGCAAATCTCCGATCTGCATTTGCACTGCGTGTCTAGGATCTTTGTACCCTTTGGTGCCCTGCCATGAGATGAAGCCGTATTTTAACAAGATAATAAATACCAAAGCTATGAGAGGTCTGTGCCATTTGGAGCATATAAAACACAGAACTCTTTCTGCCTTTAAAGATTTGGGATAACGTTTGTTTGTACTAACTTTATTCTGAGTGGTGAAGTCTCCTCGGGAAAGGTGAGGGGAGGAGCTGGTTGGGTTGTTTAATGGATGATCTCTCAGAGTGAAAGCCTGGGCTTAGAGAGAATTTATCTTATCTCAATCTGCAAGGTACAAATGTTTGCTTCTCACAACTAGTGTGCATAACTGGCATCAGGCCTTGCCCGGATCAGGACTGACCAGTGCGGAGACTGTTGAGCAGCAGAGAAAACAGCAGCGTTAGGAAGCTTTGCATTGTGTTCCACTGACTCTTCCCAGGGTTAGGTACAAACAGGGCACCTTCATTCCCAGTTTTGCCAACTCATCAGCCATCACTCGCCCGTGGAGTGATCCACAGCCATGGGAGTCCTTCCTGGACTCTGGTAGGTGATGGTCAGACCCTACGTATGAACACGAACCCTGAATTTATAGATGCCAGGGACAGAATGAACCTTAACAGGAATTTAGACATAAACTCTTGCCTTGATTAGGATTTGTATCTCCTGCTGATGGCACCGCTATGAAAACGTGTTGTTCTTTGGTGCATTGGTTTGACATGCTGGGGCAAGAGGCCCTGTGTAGAGCAACCGTCCAAGCCTGAGCTAGGTCAGTGGTGATGAAGGTTGTTACTATCTATTGGTTGTCTGGTGGCTCATGTGGGATGCGTCTCAGCTGGTTCCGGTGTGTTCACATCACAAAGCACCACCTTTGTAGGTACTAGCTGGCTCCCAGTGTTCATAGTCCCAAGGATTGACTAACCCAGAGACTGAACTTCCTTCTCTCCCCTATAGGTGGTCCCTCCAGATCACTGTTAAGGTACATTGGTCAAGATCATCAGCTGGGGTAAACTGCTGTTGCTGCATTGACATGAATGGAGCTATGCAAATTCTCGCCGTCTGATGATCTGGCTCATTTCCCGTAGTGCTCTGTGGATAAATAAAGGACTCAGTCTCCGGAGCTGCCAATCCAATGTGAAATTCAATGGAAAATAAAAATTCAGGGGCAATGTAAAAAATTTCCAAGAGCTCTCCGAAAACTCAAGAACTTTGGGCTCCATCTCCACTAACAATAGAATGAATGAGACTGGGAAAGTCCTCTTAGGCCTGGGTTACACTAGCGGGGGGTGTGAACTAAGATACGCAACTTCAGCTATGCTATTCGCTTAGCTGAAGTCGAAGTATCTTAGTTGAACTTACCTGGCCGTCCTCACGGCGGCGAATCGACTGCCACGGCTCCCCCGTCGACTCCACTTACTCCTCCTGCCGAGGTGGAGTACAGGCATTGGTTCGGGGATCGATTTATCGCGTCTCGTCTGGATACATCGAACACGACCCGCCCATCCGGCAGGTAGTATAGATGTACCCTTAGAGTCTGTCTTTGATAATCACGCAGGGTTAGTGAAGGTAGCTTTAGTCAGTGTTGGACAGTATTTTACTCTGGTACTTTTAATTCATACCTTTGCCTGTTAGCTATGGTAGAGGGCTCGTTAATGACTTCCCGGAAACAAACAGGTGGCCTTTTAGCTGCCAGGGCTGAGCTGTCTAAAAGTTTCCTTCAATGGCTCCAGAAGAGTAAAACCGTGTTGTGGTGGTGGTGCCTGCACATCCTGCCATGGCATTGTGGGAGATTAAGTTCAAGGATAGCCCTGTCCCTACCCTGATCTACAAAGTGACGGGAGGACTTTTCACACAACTCACAACTTACCTGTGGAACTCATTGCCATGGGATGTTGTGAAAGCCAAAAAATAATTTGGGTTGAAAAAAGAACTCGATAAGTTCATAGCAGACAGGTCTATTAATGGCTATTAGCCAAGATGGTCAGGGATGCAACTCCATGCTCTGGGTGTCCCTAAACCTGACAACCAGAAATTGGGAGTGGAAGACGGGGTGGCTCACTCCAAAACTCCCCCTGAAGCTCTGGTACAGGCCACTGTTGGAGACAGAATACTGGGCAAGATGGACAATGGGTGACCCACTGTGGCAGCTCTTATGGGAATAGACACTTTGAGGGGTATGCAGCGCGGTCCGTTCGTTCTCAGCTGATCATTTGATACTGTAATGCAGATCATGAGAACGGGTTTGCCGTGCAGCGGGCTTCTCGCTAATCTTCTGTCAAAGAGCTCATGTTGCCAGACAAAGAATACGTCGAGTGCACTTTCATTGTGCCCTACCCCCGCTGAGGCGCTTGTTATGTCTGGAAAACCGTGGTCCTGGGCCACCAAGCCGCAGCTTGACGTTATTGTGTACTGTTGTAATTATAACTTGGGAGCAGCGAACAGCAAATAGCAGCAATGCTGTCCTCGGAGACGGAGCAAATAGCTTTGTTAATCTGCCATTGTCTGAAAGGGAGGCTTTGATTGTTGAAGTTGAAGGGTCCCTCCTAGCCACGAGGTGATCCTTTGCTGAAAGAGCTCAAGAATTTCACCTGACGTTATTGTACAGAGTCTTGCTTTCTTTGCTAAGTGACCCCAGAGAAAAACACCCTCAGAGTTGAAGATTGGAGCTGGCGCCGCAGGTGGGAGATTGGGTTGTTTTGTAACCAAACCATGTGCAAAGTGTGATTTTTGAGGCATAATCAGACCTGACAGGGACCCTCCCCTCACCTCCCCTAAGTGGAAGAGCTAGTGCTTGTGCTTAGACAGGGTTGGGGGAGTCTGGGGAAGGGCTTCTGGGAATCAGCCTTTTCTTAGTTCAGACTGTAAGTGATTCTTAGAGGACCCCATGGAAGGTGAATCCAAACCCCAGTCAGTGATCTGCCCGGGCAAGCCTACTGCTGCTCTCCTTTTGGTTCCTGGTTCAGCCCCAAAGCTGCTGCTTCTGAAATTCTCTTTCGTATGTAACCTTAGAAATGGCTAATCTCTGTGACTGTCCCCAAGATGCTGGTGGGGGGAGAGTTTTGCTTTGTTGGGAGTTTGCAGGGCAATATGGCACTTGCTGAACATAACTACTTTGCGGATCCTGTGCAGCTCTGGGGCATTAGCTGAAACGCTCTTTAAACAGACCTTGTTACTCAGACACGCTGAGATATGTGCAAATAAAGCCAGCTCCTGCAGTCAGAGACACTGAGTTATAGCTGGCGTCTCTTGTACAATTGAGGACGTGCTAATCACGTCAGAAACCCTTCGGGGCTTGATCCTCATTGAAAACAATGGGCAAGATCCTCCACTGGTGTAAAATGGCGTAGCTCTGTTGACTTTAATGAAGCGACATGGCTTTACACCAACGGGGGATCTGGCCCATTGACTTCAGTGGAGCGGTGCATCCCTGAGAACAAGCAAATTGCTATTTTCCAGAACGTGCTCTGAAATAAAGAACTCTGAACCACTCCCTTCCCCCGACGAATGGGGAAAGACTCATCCGCTGCCAGGCTTATTTTCATAAATCTAGACAGCGAGTCCTCCACGCACAGAGATACGATCGCGCTTTGCAAGCACCAGTGACTGCCTGGAAAATGAATGAATTGTTTTGACTGGCGTAGGGCCAGGTTTTAGCGCAGAGGGAGGCAGAGAGGAGAATTAGAATGACCCCAGTTTGTGCATTCGGTGGTTTTGGTGACGGGGCTCCTGACAAGCGTCTAACAAGGCGGAAGAAACCGTCCCAGAATGTTGGCAGCGGCCAGGGTGTGCCGGGGGAGTTGAAAGGGACTCTCGCTGCTGGCCCATTCTGTTGATGTCCGTGTGAAAAAGTCTGAGTGAAGTAGGCTTCTCAGGGGAGATCTTCTAACACACTCTGCACTGGCATCTGTCTGGGAGTTTGACACTGAGGTCAGTGGGAACAGAGCAACAAGCAGCCCCGATTGCATCTGAAAATCTCATTTCATGGCTCAAGGCCTGGATGCAGGAAGGTGCTTAAATTTGTGTGTAGCTTTCAGCAAACAGGTAGCCCTGACTTCACTGGGACCGATCACATGCTTAGAGTTAGGAAGGAACCCGAGAATGTTCCTGAATCAAGGCCTTGATAGCCCTAGAGGTTGGCATCTTCTATCCAAAGACCAAGGACAACATGGGCAGTGGCAGTGCATGTCTCCCCCCTACACATACACATCTGCCCTCCTCAGCCCTGACATGGTGGAGCCCCCTCTGAAGACCAGAGTAGCTCGTCCTCTGTTCATACTGTCAATGGCCTCTCTGCTAAGACTGACCTCGGGGACGCCTCTTGTGAGGTGGGCTCCAAACAGGCATCAACTGGTAACTACGTTGTTACTGCTAACTTGGGTTGGAACTGACTGTGCTACCTGGCTGTGTGAATCTGAGTCCCCTGTGCAGATGAGTTCCTGTGAGGCAGGGGGGAAAAGGGTCTTGTCTGGTTGAGGGAACCACCTGTAACTTGATTTTTGTTTGTTACTCTGTCTGATACGAAGTTAATATTATGAAGTAATGAATGCTTGGGAGAAAGAATCAGCCAGGGGCTCTTATCCCTGCCCAAAACGGAGGAAGGAGGAAATTAAAAGGCAACATGTAAAGCAGACCAGATGAAATACCGTCATATCCAACTTGTAATTAACCTTTGGAACTCATTGCCAGCAGTTATTGGTGAGCAAATACCTCACTCAGCTTCAACCTCTGCTACAATCTACTAGATCTTAGGAGATTGCGAAATGTTTCCTGCTCTCCTAGCCTTAATTTTCCTTTTGCACAATTTCATCCCATTGCTTCACCCTAAGCAATTTTCTTTCTCCTTAGCATTTACTCTGTGGGCCTCGGCTGGTATCAACCAATGTGGCTCAGTGGAACAACCTTGATTTAGACCATCTGAAGGCATGGCATGAAAAGTGGTCCTTGGCAGCAGGGCCGGCTCCAGGCACCAGCAGGTGCTTGGGGTGGCCAACGGAAAAGGGCGGATGTCTGGCTCTTTGGCGGCAATTCGGTGGCGGGTCCCTCAGTCCCTCTCAGAGGGAAGGACCTGCCACCGAATTGCTGCCGAAGAATGAAGCGGCAGCGGAAGAAGTGCCACTGAAGTGCTGCCGATCACTGCTTTTTTCCCCCCTGCCGCTTGGGGCAGCGAAAACGCTGGAGCCGGCCCTGCTTGTCAGCATGGTGACCTACATGCTCCATTCAGCTCATAGGCAGATGACATGCGTTTCAGGATGACTAGTAGAAGTAATGGGCAAACTTCATAGAACTGTGAGCTTGGTCTGGATCTGCAATCTAAGGTCTGGATTTCTCTTCAGGACTTACCTGAATCTTTTTGACTGAGAAATCAGACTGGAAACCCAATAGCATGAGGTTCGTGTGACTCCCGGTGCCTCATGTCTAGGATGAATCGGAGAGAACCCATGTAACTTTGGGTTCTCTTTCCATGTTGGTCAAAAGTGCAGAGCAGCATGAAAACAGCAGATGAAGAAAGCTGACCCAACTTTCCGCAGTTCCCCATAAAGCTTGTATCTGATTCATACCTAGATGAAGGTTCAATTCAGTTAATAGTTTTAATGTTACTCAACATCTATAATGGACCTTTCACCAGGCGGCTGCTAAATGCCTGACTTAGGCAGGTAGCATCCCCATTCTACAGATGGGGAAACTGAGGTGATGTGATTTGGTCAGTGTCACAGAGGAAGTTGGTGGCAGAGCTGGGAAGTGGTGTGTTCACCCACTCTTGTCAGTGGGTAGCACTTTTCAAAGCTGAAATAAGGCTGGGTGGGACAAGTTGCTTCCAGACCAGATGCCTTTCCCAGCTGTAGGTGGATGAAATATGAAAGACTTTTTGGAGATGCCTCATTTGTCATTTAAAGTTACCATGGTTTTGGGTTGCATAAGGCAGCAGCGTGGGTCGGACACACCTGTGTGACACAGCCCTAGATTTCCACTCTGCATTTAAAGCAGCATGCAGCTGTCTACATCTGGGACGACTGGAATGGGCTTACACAGCAGAACTCCTACTACAAAAGTGGACAAGCAATTGAAGAATCTAAGAGGAGGGTAGGGGGATTTTGGCAGCTGGGTAGAATGTCATCCTATTCCACGACTGTTTTGCTTCTGGGGCTGCCAATCCACTCACCTTTCTATCTGCCCCCACAGCCTCTGGATCTCTGTCCTCTCTCATGTTCGCTACCAGAGGCTGGGGCCTCCTTGTTGTGTTTGTGTGACAAGTTACTTTGTGCCTCAGTTTACCCATGTGTCGTGTTTAATGCCCTCCACTGAAAGGCCCTAGATATAGGAAATCAACCTGCTTATAAAGCATTCTGAGATCTTCTGAAAAGTGCAATGAAGAGTAAGTTATTGAGCACCGGTCACAATTCTAAAGCATGTAATTAACAAATCTGAATGAAAAGGCAAAACTTGCCCCTTCACTTGTTTGTGCGCGTCCTGTTTCCAAGGCAATCTGACATTCCTTGAATTCTGCACTGTCTTAGAACGGATCGGCCAGATGCTCTGGTGCTGTCAGTTGGTGTATCTCCATTGACTGCCAAGGGACTTCAGTGATTTACACCACCTCTGTGCCTGACAAATAACAAGCTTTGCTAGAAACTGAAGCCTCTTTATTTCTGAGCATTGCACAGTTAATGCTATTGCCCCATCAGATCCCACTAGAGATCTGGAGGGAATGTGCTGTGTGCAATGAAAAACGGGTTGTTCTTTTTGCCACTTCCAAACGGTTCCAAGTGCCTTCTGTGATTTATGGGAACGTAGCTGTGCGAAGCCCTGTGACATCAATGATATTTTAATGAGGAACTCTACTATAATGGGGAGCCATGGCCATGGCTTTAAATCAACTGTTGAAATGCTTCTTCCCCTGCCCTTTGTAATTTCTGGTTCCAAGCAGTTGATTTTATGACTGTCAGTGAAGTTGTAATGAGTCCACGGCCAGGAAAGATGTGGCCGCTTGGAAGGAGCAAAGAATTTGGAGTGCTGGCTCTCCTGCTGATGCAGTATATTCAGGCAGCATGTGTTCTTCTCTGCATTTGGTGGATTAGCTACTGGGCCAACGAGGCCTGTGCCCAGCGGCCCCGGACAATTGGGGGGCTCTGGAAAAATGAGCGCTCCTGCATCCCACCCCGCTCAGCCCACCTAGCACTCCTGCCAGGGACTGGGGTCAGGCTGCAGGGGCTTGCTCTGCTCCGTCTGCCTGGCATTCCTGCTGCAGAGCAGGGAAAGTGCCCCAATCATGCTCCCTGGCAGGAGCGCCAGGCAGGTGGAGTGGGGCAAGTGCCTGCACCCCGACCCCACTCCCTGGCAGGAGCACCCAGGCAGAGGGGGGGAAGTCCCTCGCCCTGACAGGGGGGATAGGGGAGGAATGCAGCTGGAAGGGATGGGGAGGGGCTCCCACTTGCTCTGGCCCAGGGCCCCACAAAGTCTTAATCTGCCTCTGCCTCTCTGGGAGAACGGGCGTACAGCACTTACATTCTGCACAGGGATCTTGGCGGTTGTAAGTGGAAAAGACCCTCCCAGTCAATTCTCCGCATTGCAGCCCAACTCGGCAATGCCATGAAGCCCGGGGTAGGAGAAAGTGGACAATGCAGTATTCTGTGTGTGCCCTCCCAGCTCACCTGCTGCTGGTGTTAAATGAGGGGCTGGAAATGAGCCCCTGACTGCTTACCGCAGAGCCCCAGAAAGGAACCAATCGGTCACAATACGGGTCTGATTGCAAACTGGTTAGTAACAAGAACACGGACTGTTTGTATTGTGCTTTGCCTGTTCAAAGCTCTCTATAAAAGACTATCTGATCCTCCCAGCACCCGTGTGGCCCAGGCAGGTCAGTCCTATTATTGCACCTAGGTGGAAACTGAGGCACAGTGATGTGCTAGGACTTGTGTAAGGCCACCTGGCAAGTCAGTGGGAAAGTCAGGACGAGAACTCAGCATGTCTCAGTTCCCACCACTCCTCAGCTGAAGTGACTGCCTGAAATATACGCCCCTAATCCAATCTCTCTCCTCTCCTAGCATCTTGGTGAACATGGATAACAACATCATCCAGCACTACAGCAACCACATGGCTTTTTTACTGGACATAGTGGAAGCAGAGGACAAAATCCAGATCATCCTCAAAGAGCTCTAAAGAGCCTAGGGCTGCACTTACGCTGGGACTTCTCTCCCGAAGCCGGCGAGCTGGACCCAAACGGAACACAACCTCATGCCACACCTCATTGCCTGTACTTGAACACGTCCCCCTGGGGAGGAGACGCTCAGCGCGAGGAAGTGCTTGGACAATCCATTCTCAATGTGAACGTGGAACTTCTCGCCATTGAATTTATTATTATTAATTATTATTATTATTTGTATTTTGTATTTTCTTCCCCCCAGGCAACAGGTCGGAGCTTCTGTTTCACGGTTGAGATAGCAGATCTGCTAATAGGGTTGTCCAATGGCAGCCTACACACAGACAAACAAACGCTTTTGTTCACCCCTTGTCTTGGCCTGTTGCTGAATCGACCACAGGCAGCAGCTTTCTACTAAACCATCAGTCATGCAGAACCTTCAAACAGGGCTGATCCTGGCCGGCAGCTCCTCGCTCCAAAGAGACTTTCTCAGATGCATTGAAACATGGCTGCTAAACAGATGCTGCCGGCTCTGGGCACGGCCCCTCCACCTCACCCCGGATGTAAATACCACGCGTCAGCCGTTTGTTTTATACGTTTCTAATGTACCCTTCCTTTTATATTTTGTATATGTATAAATATGCCTTGTTTTATATTTGACCCAGCACCAGGACACTGAGAGCATTTCAAAACCGGGCTGCATCACATTTCCCCGGGAACTCGTTTTTATAACTGTGTTGTTGGGTTTTTTGTATATTCCATAGCAATAAAGGTTCGGAGATGGAAAGTGGATGTGTTCTTGCCAAACTTGGTGGGGCTTTGGGAGGACTAGGCAGGACCCATTGGGAAAGGGGGAGGGAAGCAGAGAAAGGATTACAAGTTGTTTCATGGGCCACGTGCTGGGTAATAGCATGAAGATTCCACACTTGTAAAACTGAACTGGTTCTTTATTAAGAGGACAGTTCACAGGGAGGCTGCAGCCAGCATTCTAGCCATGTGGCCACAGACTGACTTCCAGCTGTCTCCTCCAAACTCGTCCTTCCTGCAACCCATGTGCCTCCCTCCAAGTCCATGTTACAGAATGAACACTTAGCTCCTGGATGGAGCTCAAAGTGTGCTTAGAACCATTCAGTAACCCTCACACACCCCTGGGTTCGAATGGGGAGATTATCTCCATTCTGTGCATTCGGAAACTGAGACATCCGCCCTACTTATCCCTGCTAAGGATAATTCCACTATCTTCCTCTCCCTAACACTCACAAGGCTCCATGGTCTTCCATCCTCAGACAACAGCCCTTCCTCAGTAGGGTCCTTCTGTGCCAGATGAAGTCATAGGCCCATGGCCAGGGCCTCAGCTCCTGGAGTCCTGTGATTATTGTATCAGAATCTCAGCATTTATTTAAAAAAAAAAAGACACAAATGTCTGGTCCCTGTAACTGGGAAGGAAAGTGTGAAAACATGACCCAAGTGTAACCCGGGCAGCAATGTCTACCTGAGTCTGCTGAGAGCCTGGAACATGAGTTGCCCATATGCATCTCAATGGGGTGTTAACTCCAAGACTTCCTGCCACCATTTCCCCAGAGGGCTCAGTGTGCATCAGGAGTGAGTAGCAGGCCCAACCTGCCTACATTCCAGCTGCTGAGGTAAGTACTGAAGGGTCTCTGCCAACAGGGATGGGGGGCACTGCTGCAGCTCCAGACATGGAGGGTGAGGAGATCCCCTGCTGCCACTCCTGGGTGGGGCAAATGAGGCTTTTGGCACTGTCCCTGCCTTTGTGGGGATGGAGGGGAGGCGCCCTGCTGCTGCAAGTGGGCCCACAGGCGTGGGGCCTTGGGTGGGGCTCAGCTGGAGAAGAGGATGAGCTGGCCATAAGGGAGCCTGTAGGAGGTGAGGGGCCGTGTGAACAGTAGGGTCAACTCTGCCTCTCCAAAAACTGCTTTTTGGTAATTGCCGGCCCCGTCCCATCTCGTCCCATCCCTCTCCCATGTGAGTTAGGAGCAGAGCATAAATGGAGGCAGCGGGGGAGAGGGATGAGAGGGAAGTGGGTGAGTGGTGGGAAAAGAGGGGCATAAGGGGAGATCTGGAGGAGTCGAGAATAAATCCTCCCCAGCCTATCGACCAGGTTTCGAAAGCTCTGCAGCGTCTTTCTGTGGATCCTAATTACCGGACAAGGAGTCAGGACTCCTGGGTTCTATGTCTGGCTCTGCCCATAACTCACTTACTTCCTGGCTTAGTTGCCTCAGTTTCCCCACCTGTAAAGTGGGAGTGAGCATTAATCCTGCCTTTGGAAACAGCTGTGTGGCCTCATAGCTGGAAAGTGCCATAGAAGAACTAAGCATAAAAAAAAGTAAATGCCCAATTCATTTCCACTAAGCTTCTGGCAGTTTGGGGCGCCGGGGGGCTGGGCAGACACACACTGTGGGCCAGGCAGGAGTGTGTGCGTGTGTGTGGGGAGGCCGTGGACTCTCGGATTATTGGTTCTATTATCCCAGGGATTAATTTGGCCTGTTGGTTGTCCAGGGTAGGTGCTGTCTCTTTCCTGACTCAGGTGACATCTGAATGCAGATCATCAGTAAGAACAACAGGCAGAACCATGGAAAACGTTCAGCCAGGTGCCGGAGCGTGCCGTGCTCCCTGGGTCAGAGCTTGTCAATGGTAATGCTGGGTCTCAATGAATGTTTCCTGTGGCAATGAAAGAGCCTCAGCTACTGACTCTCCTGTCTTATTTCTAGTTTAGTGGTTACCATCTTCCTTCAGTTTCCACTGGCGACGTGAGTCTCCCATGTAGTTCAGTTGCATTCTCAATAGCTGCCATCGCCTGTGGAGAGGGGCAGGGGATACACCCGTGTGCAGATCAGGGGAGCAGAGGCAGTGGAAGGGGGGTCAGAGTTTTCAGAGCCTGCAGAGAAGTTGCCTGATCAGGTTAGGGGCTGGGCTGAGAGGCGCAGTACAGATTTCTGGAAGCTGCAAGAAAAACATGGTTCTATTTCCCACCCATAATGTTGCAAGGTTTCTGTGATTATCACAAATCCCTCAGTGAGTCAGTTGCTCTGCTGGAAAATCCAGTTTTGCCCACCCTCTGAGTGCATCGTGTTTCCTTACAGCCCGTCCTCTCGCCCAACTGACTGGCAGTGGGCACGCAGAGGAGTACCCCTGCCATCCAGGATGGTGCAGAGGAAAGGGGAGAGCCATTTTTCAGTTGGGAGGGGGGCAGAGAATGGTGGGAAGTGGTTCATCCATACTGGCTATGCCCATGGCAGGTGAATTGAGACTAGGCGTCAAATGTACCCATGGTGTAAATCCATTGAAGTAATGCAGTTACACCAGGGATGAATCTGCCCTTGGATGTGATTCTCTTCTTCACACCAGTGCAATTCCATGGACTCCAGTGGGTTTCCTTGTGCTTTTCACCAGTGAGCGAGCAGAATAAGGTTGCAAGCAATCGAACGGCGCTGTGCCACTTTGCACCAGCTGGGAACCCGGCCTGAAGTTTTGCCGGGTGGGAACTGCTGCTTCTGGAGCTGCTGCAGCCCTTTGCACGAGTGCAGCCAGAGCTCCACTATTCCGAGCGGGCTGCATTTCACACTCGCTTTGCGCTGGTCTAAGTGGCCACACGACGTGGAGGGCAGGAGAGGATCAGGAACGTATTTTGATGCAAGCAAAATGTGAACCTGCCTTCATCCTGATCTCACACCCATTTCATATCGAGGAAACGCCATTGATTTCAGCAAATGTCAGCTGATTCACAGCAGCGTGAGAGCAAGCCCAGCCCCCCCCCTCCACCGTCCTGCCCAGGGTGGGTGTTTCGCTGACGTTGCTGGCGTGCTCAGTACTGGTTCATCCCTTCCAGCAAAGGCGAGTTGCCATACAGCTTGTGCAAAGCACAGCTCACAAGCCTGTAAGAGCATTCTTGACTCGTCACCCACAGCCCACCAGCACCCTGAGAAGATTAAAGTGCAACTGAAAAGGCTCCGGGGCAGCAAGTCCTGAGGGTGGATAAAGGTCATGTGAAAGTATGAATCCACTTGTATTTGCCTGGAGTTCATGATGATGAATGAGAGAAGCTTCCACTGAAGCAATATTCTGCTAGGTCTAGTCGATGGCTGGTTTGTACTGACTTAAACAAAAACCAGACCAATTAATTCAAACGTTTTTGACTTATCCTCACTTCCAGATCAGAAAAATGCACCCACAGCTGTCTGTTCATTTTGAAAGCTTGCTGCTTACATTGCACAAATTCTGCAAGTGCATCACACTGACACATGCCAAGACCTGACTGCATGACAAATTGAAGTGCTCTATCCTCAGAGAAGGAACATCACAGAAATGCAAACTTTTCCCCGTATTGCGATCCAAATGTGCCCCAAACCTGAACGCAACTGAGCTAGCTATCTGTAGGCTGACCAGACAGCAAGTGTGAAAAATCAGGACAGGGAGTGAGGGGTAATAGGAGCCTATATAAGAAAAAGCCCCAAATATCGGGACTGTCCCTATAAAATCGTGACATCTGGTCACCCTAGCTATTTGTACCATCTGCTAGGAACAAGGTCAGTCTCCCACTCCATGGTTTCTTTGCAGAGTGCCGATAAGAATGTTGTCACTTTCATTGCTTTCCCTTGTATCTTTCAATTCCATGTATCTTTCATCTACCCTCCTCACCCTAATTTCATGTCACTGTAGGTTTATTTACATGTAATTTGTCTCTTGCTATGGGAAATGTGATCTGCTAAAATCCCAGACCGCCCAGGGCTTTGTCGGAGAGATGAAATTTACACGACACTGGGCCAGGGTAGCATACTCTCTGGGGCAGCCTGGCCATTATGCCCGCGTATGCTGTCATTTACATCAGTGCAAAGTGGGTACCAAATAGGGCCCTTTTGGGGCCAGCCTCTGAGCTGGAGTAAATCTTCATATTTTCATTGACTTCAGTGGAGTTTTTCCTGATTTATGACTGTGCGAGTAAGAGGAGAAACAGGTGAAGATAGACAGGTGCATTTCCAAACCTCTGATCGAATGCTCAGTACTGGACAGCTGCTCCTACTCCCACCTCCTTGTGGTGGTGTTGATAAGCTGAGACTGCTCCACACATGCTGCTATTATTTATTATTTGTATTATTGTCAGGCCTAGGACACAGCCAGATTTATTTCGTGTTTACAGGGAGAGAGTGCACCTAATCCAGCAGCACACATGCATTCTAAAAGCCAGAGGTCGAAATGGAGGATAAGGGGAACCGCAGTTCCAACCAAGACAACTGGGGATAAAAAGCAAGATATAGATTACTGCCAGTACACTCTGTTTCATGTGACTGGCCAATATATGACCAGAATTTATCAGTGCCAAAGATACATGACCACTAATTACCTAGGGTAAAAAAGAATCAAGCAATATTTGCATGAATTGTTCAACTTCATTGGAAGATCTTAGGTCAATTTCAGCCTAATGATCACCTTTCAGTTTGCAATATGTGCACAATACCAGTCGCAGATGCCAGACTATAAGGACAGTTAAAGCACGAGGGCTGGAGACACCATAGCTTGCCCATGCATTAGCAACTGCACGGCTGGTTTTGAATGAGGTTCAGTCTTTGCAGAATTTCTCCAAAATATGGGGGCTCTGATGCCTACAGTACTGGAATCCACTTGTTATCAACATTGTAGATAAAGGACTGTTTCCCTGGTACTTCTGGCAGATAAGTACCTATAACGAGAAAGTATCCGAGGGGGAGCCATGTTAGTCTGGATCTGTAAAAGCCGCAAAGAGTCCTGTGGCACCTTATAGACTAACAGACGTATTGGAGCATGAGCTTTCGTGGATGAATACCCACTTCATTGGATGCATGTATGTATTCACCCATGAAAGCTCATGCTCCAATACGTCTGTTAGGCTACAAGGTGCCACAGGACTCTTTGCTGCTATAACGAGAAAGGTACATAAATGAGCTAAATGCAAATTTCAGATTATTGACTAATGTAGGAACTATGGTGTCTTGTTTGCTGGAGGCGGGGGGATAAGAGAAAGGGCGATAAACTCTTGATTGTATTTTTCATTGGCTGCATAGAGCATCTTTAACAGAGGTGAAAGTAAGCCGGTCCGGTCTGGTATAGCGGCAAGAGCCAGGACACCGTGCCAGACCAGACCAGCTTCCGCGGGGGTGATTTAAAGGGCTCGGGGCTCCAGCCGCTGTGGGGAGCCCCGGGCCCTTTAAAGTGCCACCAGAGCTAGGGCAGCCGGGCTTGGGTGGGGATTTAAAGGGCCCGAAGCTCCACAGCGGCCAGAGCCCCAGGCCCTTTAATTCACCCCTGAGCCCTGGGGCTCCCAGCTGCCTCTGCTGCTGGTTGCTCCAGGGTGATTTAAAGGCCCTGGGGCTCCCAGCCACAGCTGGAGCCCCAGGGCCTTTAAATCTGGAAAGGCCCCGCCTCTTTTGGTTGAAGCCCCGCCCCTGCTCAGTTTAAGTTAAGTTCTTTAAGTTACTTTCACCCCTGATTGTTAATAAATAATGGCCAGATTCCTATACCTTTATTCATACCAAGCTCTGCCACTGAAGTCAATGGTACTGCATGAGGAGTAAGGACATATTCAGCATGAGTAAAGGAGATGAGAGGAGAGAATGCTAGTCTCCCTGCTCTGCCACAGACTTCTTGTATGACCTTGTCCAAGTCACTTACGCCCAGGTTAGCATTTAGGTGCCTAACACCCACTGAACAATCAACCTTTAAGGATGTGGGCCTCAGTCTCTCTCTGCCTTTGTTTCCCATCAGTACAATGGGAAGAACAGCATTTCCTTACCCCACAGGGGTACTGTGAGCATAAATACATAAAAACTTGTGGGGCGCTCAGATACTATGGTAATGGGGCCATATAAGCACCTTAGATAGATAGTGAAGCCAGCCCAAGGTGGCCCACAGTGTTGAAAGGTTTAGTGAAGACAGGAAGATGTTTTTTTCCTGCTTGAGTATCGCCTCAAATTTGTATGACATGTCAATTCAGTGAGATAAAAGCGAGCCGTCTTGGCCTCCTGGGCTTTCGCTAATATGCATGTATCTGCTGTTACATGACAGAGGTATGGGCACGCCATGCTTTCATTAACATCCTTATTAACGTGCATTGCAATTAGAGACGAGTCTGGGTTATGACACTGGGATCTAGTTCCAAAGTTTGCCTCAGATCCTGTGTTTGGACCTTTCTTTACTATTTAACACGATCCAAAGTTCACCGTGATTGTTTTTTGTATTGACTGATTGTATCTTTATCGGTGGCTTTTAGGTTAAATGATAAACCAGAAACCCTGGAAATATTATTAAATATCTGGCGTCCTAAAATCCAGACAAGTACTTTGTATCCAACCATCCTTTAATATAGCTACTGCAATAATATAGCCCTACGAATTTGACTGTGCGGTGTTTAGATTGTTCTTTTCCTGATGTCATTGTTCTTACAAGGTACATGCACAGCACCGCAAATCTGTATTACATGCAAGTCGTACAGTACTGAGCCATTTTGCATTACATATTAATAGTGCACATGGGCTAACGCTACTTTAGATTTCATTGCAGGGAGCGTTGCCCCAATGAAGTTTCTTTCGTGACTTCAGAGCTAGCGGTAAAAGGTTAGAAAGAATGGGATCTGATCTTTTCTAACAGGGTTGTGGCAGGGTTGAGTGGATTTGTGATTATGGGAGGTGTCCTGACTTTTCACAAATTAACAATGCACATGCACGGTTTTCAGTTTAATACTATGGGAAGGAAAAGCTTTAGACTCTTTTACTACCTTCTGTTGAAAGTATTTCTAGCCCCACTCACTTCATCTTTAATTCATTTTTAATCATCCTAGGAGATTCTGGGCCAGATCCTCAGCTGGTGTAAATTAGCACAGCTTCATTTGCTTCAATTAAGGTGCATCAATTTACACCAGCTGAGGATCTGGCCCAACATCTAAGAAGTAGACCAGTATTTAGGGACATCAGCATTTATGCCCAAGCACTTGGCATGCTCAGCGTTTGAGATGTAATATGGACAATGGTTATCATGCAATCCTTTAAGAGAATTGGTCCCTCTGTTTCTGCTGCCACAAGACCCTTGGGGAAAATGATGGCACCATTTTAGCCTAGTATGACATTCCCCATTAGTCTGTGGATGTACAAATTCTACAGATGAATAAAATCATATACTGTACTGTAAATAATAGCAAAATTGCTATTGTCTGCTTTCCAAACCAGGCATTCATCTGTCAGAGGGACTTAGGGTCATGTTTCTTGTATTGTTTACTTCCTCGAATACACCTAACTTACTCACTATATGAAAATAGTGTTACTCATGGCAATTATTATTAATTGCACACAGGGCACTCGGGACCAGATTCCACCAGCCTTGCTCACCCTCAGCAGTTCCCTACTCCACACGCACCTGCAAAGTGAGCAGAATGTCCGGAAGTGGCGGCAGAATCTGGCCCTTCGTTTGTCCCCTGCATGTTAGCAATTTTAATGCCAAAAGGGGCAGCTCTGGATCCCCAGCGTTGCTGAGCACACGGGGAGATGAGCGGGCCCTTTGGGACTGCGTGTGTGAGTAAGGACTGCACAATCTATTCCTCTACATGCACACTGGATATACGGGTAGGTAATTAGAGCAAAGTGCATCATACTCATGGGAATGTTAGTACATTTAACCCATGCGTCTCTGTGAGTAGGTCCCTCCTTCTACCTTCTCCAAGCATTTTCTGGATACAATTATGGGACCCGCTTCATCTCCCACATGTGCTGATGTAAATCAGGAACAACTGCTCTGGACTCAGCGGAGTTACACCAGTGTCAGAGTTAGACCAGAGGAGATTCAGGGCTATGATGCCCTGTAATGTTGCTTTCCGCTTGGGCTATGCAAAGGCTTTGCAGTTTCATGAGTCAGCTTTCTTCCTTCTCCTCTAACTACTTCCTCCCCCCACCCACCCCACCCACACAGGGCTTTAAGGCAGCACAGGTAAAACTTTGGTTGTAATAACAAGAGTTGAATGGTAGTTTTTCAAATACAACATAGCTCCCATAAGCTGTTTGTCAAACATGCTGACAGTTGGTGATACCTGAATGGGAATCGCAGTGCAAACATCTATGCTTTTCTCAAAATATTTTAAACAAATGGTCTAGTGATCCGACCGCAGGGCTGGGAGTCAGGAGATTTCGGTTCTAGTTCCAGTTCTGACACTGAATCTCCGTGTAACCTTGGACAAGTCACTTAGTTCCATGTTTACAACAGAAGTTAGGTGCCTAAAGATGCAGTTAGATGCCTACTGGGATTTATAACAGCTCCTAAGTAGGCTAGGTGCCCAAATCACTTAGGCATTTTGGTAAATCCCACTAAGGCACCTGGCTGCATCTTTAGGTGCCTAGATACTGTTGTTCATCTGACCCTTAGCCTTTCCGTGCCTCAGTTTCCCTATCTGTAAAAAGGTGGATAATACTGCTTAATCAGTTATGGAAAGTGCTTTGAGCGCTATGTAAATACAAAGTATTTGTCTAGATATTTATTTTTACCTGGCCCAGGTATCCCTTGCTGAGCTGTGTCCCCTCTCCATCGCCCCGTGTTTGAGACAAATACAGCACTAGAGATGTAATGCTTTGGTGGGCCTTCGTAGTCCACTACTTCATACTGCCCTGGCCCAGGCAAAGGTGGATTTTTAGCTGGAGGTATGGCAGGGGCGGAGAAATTCAAGTTTTGCTTTCGCCTATCAGAAGAAAAGAGAATTGAGATACATTGTAAGTTGATGGGGTTTGAAGTTTGAGCATAAAAGCTGTGATGTCTAATGATGTTAGGTGCTGACGTTTCAATGAAATTCAAGAGGTGGTAAGTGCTCAAATCACATAAGATCCTTTGAAAAATCACAACTAAAAGCTTTAAAGAATGACCTAGAAAAGAACTATCCGGAGCCTCTCGGATCACACGCCTTGCAAATCTGGGTACATGTACAAAGCCATGTATCAAGTCTCTTCACTTTATTGCAAAATAGATTGACTCGATGATGGGCCTGAGCCTGCTGCCATTGAGAGCAAGGGCCATATGCTCAGCTGGTGTAAATCAGGGGAGTTCCCCTGAAGTCAATGGGGCTGTGCCAGTTTTTTCCAGCTGAGCATGTGGCCTCATATGCGTAAATCAGTGCTTTAAATGGGAACTGGGGTGCACCTACACGGTACATACATGAGTAGCCCTTAGCACAGACAGAAATAGCAGAGACCATGAGTCACAGCTTGGGTGAGTTAAGACACACCTGAAGGGCGTGGCTATGTACTCACATATATACCCTCCCTGGCTCTCTATTCACCCACACCAGCCCTCCCCGTTTACACTGCTGTGTTTAGCACTGTAGTGTCCTGCTGCCTTCCAACTGGTGGAGCCTTTCCCCAGCACAGGAAAAGACCCTGGCAGTGAGGAAAGGCTCTGGCAAGGGGGAGGCCACAGGGAAAAGCTCCTCTAGCTCCCTGCTGCTGGAGCCATTCACCACTGTCTCTTCCCCGCCAGCCCCTTTCACTAACACGTGAAGCTACAGACTGTAACGGGCTTTTCACTGGAGCATGTAGCTACGGTACCTGACAATGTAGTATGGCCACAACCTAACTTGGGCATCTGGACATGGATCGTTCTGATGGTTGCTGATGATGTAGATCAATGATCCTCTCACTTGAGGGTTAATTTAGCCCTCTGTGTTTAGCACACGCCGTCTGGCATTAATTCTCCCTCCCTACAGCTTTCCACTCCTTTCACAAAACCTCTGTGGTAAGATACACCTGCCTGTGTGCAGAGAGCAGCAGACTTGCCCATATACTCCTCATACCTTTCCCTGGTCAAGAATTTACTGTTGATCTTAATCTTATCTCAGGCAAACCAATGTCACTGTCACTGAGTGGTCATAATAAATCTACTTGAATAACCTGCTGATAGGTGGATTTATCTGCCTTTCCAGAATGATGCCAAAGGGGAAAGAAAGGGGCTTTTCCTTTTCTTCCTTTATTCTGTTTTGGCCTGAACTGAAGGAGCAAGTGCTTGAAACCTTGCAGGAAGAAGGCCTGTTGTCCACCTCAGTTTTGCAGACTCTATGAAGTTCAGACAAGCATCTAAGCTTTATTCAAACAGAGATGTGGGGGTCTATTTCCTGTTCTGCCACTGGGTCATGTTTTCCTCAGTTTTCCCATCTGTCAAATGGGGATCATATATCATACCTACTGCCCAGTGGTTGTGCGGTATTGATAACAGTTTGTGTATTTTGCTTTTCAGTGTTATCAGCCCACCTCCCCTTTCAGGCAAAGCAGCCTGATCTTTCACTTCCCAAGGGAGCCATCTTTTACCCCAGCTGTAAACCAATGGCAACAGAGGCAACCGAGTATGGGCTTGACTGTGCTATGGTGGAAGAACTTTGCAGACAGCCAGGTGTGAGCTCTTCTGCTGCAGCTGCTAGACCCTCCTGCAATCTGATGTGTTCACAAGCAATGCCTGGCAGTGAAAAGCATACAGGTTAGGACTCACATGGAAGGGGTCTTCTTTGCTGCTTTAGGGGGGTTGCTGAGCTGATATGCTGCAGGCCCTGGGCTTATTGTGTTCACCTTTGTTTCACGATGAGTATTTGATCTGAAGCAAGACACTAGAATCCTGGGGGACTTCTTGACGAGGGAGTCATTGATTCTGTAATGGCCTGATAACACGACAAGAAAAGGGATGTAAAAACCAAACCATGTCTCAGCTATCGCACTGGGGTAGGCATAAAGGGACATGAGTCAATGAAAGTAAAAGGAAACAGCACAACAGGGTGTTTGGAGGGGAAAGCATTTCTTGAGATGATAAAAACTGCTTCCTGGAGCAACTTATCCCTGGGGCACAGAAGATGAGTGACTACTCTAGCGACTTAATCCTGAACACGGGAGCATCCAGGGAGGACATACAGGTAGGAAAATTAGCAATTAAAAAATCAGATGAGATGTTGACTGTGAACATCACTTGCAGTGACGCCACTAAATGTAAAAATGACTAGAGCCAACCATCCTCATGCTTCAGGGTGTAAATTTCATGAGGCCAGGAAGAAGTTTCCTTCTATGGTAGCACGACAGATTTAGGTGTATTATGGTGTGCGACGTCACACCACTCCCTGAGCCCCTGGCACCCTGGAGGGAGCCCGAGTATGTTCTGGCAATTCCCCTAAGTTCCATAAATCTACCAGGGGTGTGACTATATCTGGATGGTGCTTTAGTATTAATTCTCAGGGGCCCATCCTGTAGAACTTAGAAGTGTCACCTACTAATATGCAAAATGTCATAATGGGTTGAAACCAGCAAGGTGCTGCACATCCCCTGTGATATACTGGGTGCCTGAGTAGCCATGGATGTCAGTGACGGTGGTGAGCATCTGATAAGACCTGACTCAGACTCACGGTGATGCCTTTCCTCCCATCTCAACAGCTCACTTACATGGAGAAGGCCATTTTTCTGTTTTATCAGTGCTTAATCCTCTTGCGGTTTTGGACAAAAACACCGCCCGGGCACATAGGTTGTTCCTTTGCTTGCAGAAATCTAGACAGGCCTGTACAAAATGAAGTCTCCATGAATTCCTTTGAATTGACTTTCCTCCTGGGTATTTACTAACGTAACAAAAACTGGTTTTTTAGATCCAGTCTCCATGGTGAATCAGAACTGCTCTAATGATACAAATGTACGCATTATTAGGGCCAAATGTTCAAGAGAGTGCACTGGTTTTCTATGTCTCAGTTTCTGATTGCTCAACTTGTGAGGGCTAATTATCAGAGGTTCTGCCGACCAGCAGTTCTCACTGAAAATTTGGTTGCATTTGTTTGGTGGTTGCAGCCAGTCTTTGCTGCACCAGCTTGATTGTAAAATACCCGGCCTCATTCAAATAACCGAATCAAGCATGGCATTTGGAGTAGTGGTCCCAGTACACCCAAAGGGTAATCTGCATGATAGCACCTGTAAGAGCATAAACAAACAGTTGCAACTTTGCCCTTAAGGGTCGGCTAGAATGACAAAAATGTAGCCTCTAGTTTTCTACCCAGCCCCAAATCACTCTTCAAAGAGATCAAGTCTATCATTTAGGGGTTAATCTTGCATGCCTCAAAGCCAATGGCAAAATTCCCATCAACTTCAATTGGATCAGGCTAACTTTACCAGGCCTGCTCCATCCCGTGGAATCCGACTGATTTCAATGGACATTGGTTTAGCCCTGCTGCCTACATAGTTCTGCAAAACTGAGATCAATTGAAATTCAACAGTCTGAAAAAAAATACATTGTTTTATGCAGTGGTCGTGCAGCCGTGTTGCTCCCAGGATATTAGAGAGACAAGGTGGGGGAGGGAATATCTTTTACTGGACCAACTTTGGTTGGTGAGAGAGACAAGTTTTTGAGCTGACTGGGAAGCTCTACCTCAGGACTGGGAAATGTACTCAGGCCAGGTCTACACTACAGACCTAGATTGGGACAACTATGTCACTTGGGGGTGTGAAAAATCCACATTCATACTGACCTAACCCCCACCCTGTGTAGACAGCACTATGTTAACAGGAGAGCTTCTACCGTCAACAGAGCTACTGCCTCTTGGGGAAGTGGGTTAACTACGCTGGGGAGAAGCTCTCCTGTTGGCGTGGTTGTGTCTTCACTAAAGCGCTACAGCTGGGCCCCCGTACCTGAAGACAAGCACCTCAGAGTGTCACAACTAAACTCAAGGTGAACAGATTGTTAAGCATGAGTAGTTAACACACATTTCAAGGGACTATTCACAATGAAGTGGCCACGTAACACCCCTCCAGTCATAGGGGGGAAAAGAAGTCGGGGGAGGGAAGGCAGCTGGGGCAGGGGTTTTTAGTGGGTTATAGATTGTTTTAATAAGCCATAAATCCAGCATCTCTCTTCAGTCCATGATTTTTAGTGTCTAGCAAAGTTATGAATTTAAGCTCCACGGCTCGTCTTTTGAAGGGGGTTGCAGATTTCCTTTGTGGGTGAGTGCTGAGAGGTCAGAAGTAGAGCGAGCACTGTGCGAAAAGTGTTTGCCCACAGGTGATGTGGCGTTTTGTCTTTTATCATTTTCCCCCTGTGAGCTCATTCAGGAGTACGGTGATTGTCTGGGTTCGTCCACATAGTTGTTGTTGGGGCATTTAATGCACTGGATGGTGTACACTACATGTTGTGACAGGCTGAATTTGGCCCATACACTGAAAACATTATTGCATACAGTTTCGGACACTGCTTCAGCTTTATTTTGCAGTCTTAAGGAAAAACTCCTCTTGACTTTAGTGGGAGTTTTGCCTGTGCAAAGGATTGGGCCCTCTGCTGCTTCCCAGACCATTTCTTTGCCTACGGTCATAAATTATCAAGCGCTGCCATCTTTTAAATGGATTGTTTCCTGTTGTGCTTCTCGAAGGTTAGACACAATCCCTTACAGTAAATCACAAGACAGTAATTTATCCAGGAAGGTTAATCCCAGAAGCAAATTCTTACAATGTTAGAAATAACATGCTACGAACCCATTATACTAGGATATGTCAAACAAATATGACCTGCAAACTAGCTTAAACAACCGAAAACTTGTAGAAGCAGATCCTTGTAGCTGGAAGGCATTGTAACAAAGTCCAGTGTCTTAACCAGAGGCCATCTTCGGGAAAGTCGGCCTTTCCGCAACAGCACAGTCCCTATACTGGTGCATTGGTTCAGAATTCACTCAGGGGAAAGGGGGGCAGTGCACAGAATCACCAAAATCCCGTTAAGTCAGTGGAGCTGTGTTGGTTTACACCAGCTGAGGATCTGATCCATTTATAAACAATGAAGAGACATGATCATTGATTCTGACCGAGCCTATAAATGTATCACATCAGTGGAAACTCATTTCGAACCTACAGCCATGCCACCTTAAGTGGGGAGTTAGTCACATCTAAAGCATTGAGGAGAATTGAGCGTGATTGGTACCTGCGTGGGAGACAACCAAGGAAAACGGAGGAAATGCTTAAACTGGCCTAAACTGTTGCACGGTGTTACTGTGAGCTTTGAGACCAGACACATTCCACCCCAGCATCCCACTGGATGTTTATCACACTTGAAGTGAGTATATAGTGTGAAAAGACCCTGGTGAAAAGAGCATTGTGTCAATATAAGAGATTCTTGTGCTAAGTGACAGACGCTCAGGGAACTAAGCAGACATGGTTTGCAGAAAAAATTGCAGAGAGAATGAGTTAAAGTAACAATGATCTGACAGCTGACAAATAAATCAGCACTGGCAAAGCACAGAAGGAACAGTGAAATCCATGACCAATAGATATAATATTTTGATAGGCAGCTATTCATAATGCTTCACATTTCTTTAATAACTTCCTTTCAAGAATTTGCAAACATTCATGGAGTAAGACTTACAACACCCCAGTGAAGCATGTATTATTGTCACCAGGTGACAGATGGGAGGAGGAGGAGGAGGCACAGAAAGGTTAGTGCCTTACTCAAGATCACACAGTGAGTCGTCACTGGCAGAATCAGGAACAGAACCTCAAGGCCAGATCCTCAGCTGGTGTAAACTGGCAGAGCACCATGCAAGTCAGTGGAGCTATGCTGATTTACATCCGTGGAGGATCTGGCCTCTGATTTCCAGCCCTGTGTTTCATCAGACCACACATCTATTAGAAATAAAACATAAATTGTGAAATCCTGGCTGCATTGAAGGCAGCCGCAACACTCCTGATGAATGCAGTGAAGTCGGGATTTTACCCAAGGGATTCTGTGGGGTCTTTCGACACCTCAGGTTATATTGTAGTGGGAAGACAGAGGGTTGCTGCAGTGGCAGATCCTGGATACCTACTGGCTGTCTCAGTGACCCATGTGCTCCAGATTCACGGTGACTGAGACAGCTCCCTGCACAGGGGTCTGATCTGCTTTCAGTGAAGAAAAATGGCACAACTTTCATTGACTTCAGTGGAGCAGGAGGAAGCCACAGGTGCCCAAGGAGAAATGCCCTTTCTTCTCCTTGCACACCCTTGCTGGGCCAGCCATGCTCTAGTCCATACAGGATTAAACACAGTACAATGATTTCCATATAATTCCCCATATATCCCTTAAAGTTAGTTTTACATTGGCTTTAACCTTCTGAGTTTTGCCCCTTACGTTGTATTGGTTGGGCGCTGGGGTGGAGGTTTGCTCTCTCCTCTTAGCGATTGGTTGCTGAAACATGCTGGAGTTTCCAGTGCTGAAATCTTGCTTGGATTGAAATGCCAATGAGAGGTTGTAGGCATTTGCGGCAGGGTAGCTGGGTTTTCTGTTGTGTGGGAGACGAGCATCCTAGAAAGAGACAAATCAAAGAAATCAATAGCAGCTGAGCAGCAGTGCTGGAGGGAGACTGGTGAACAGCTTGGATCCAATCTTCGACCTCTGGTCTTTTACATATTGTTATAACTGGGTAGGGGATATCCTCTGTATTTTACATACAGCAGAACACCACTAAATTGCATGAATGGCTGGGAGTCTCATTGCAAGGGGTCTGATCCTGCCAGTGAGGTGCTGAGCCCCATTAATTCCCATTGGCTTCACTAGGAGAAGATGCTCAGCAGAACACTTTGTTAGTGCATTAGATTATCCTCCATTGTGACAGTTAGTTTGAAAATGGGTTTAAAATCCTGTGCAAAATTAGATCATTAAAAGGACTGAGCAGATTTTCTTCTAACTCGGCTTATGATTTGTAACTCACTGAGATTTATAGAACTGACTTGGTTGTCACTAGCTTTAGCCATTTTCAAGCTGGGGTGAGCGCAACATTTCCAGTGAGACCACGTTCAGGGGAAATGTGGGGGTTTTTCTTCACACTTGCATAACTCAAACACTGCTCAGCCAATTTTGCTCCAATTTTCTACTCCAAAGGAAAAAAAAAATCATCTTTGGATTGAGATCAAGCTTAGAAAACTTTAGCCGCAGAGGAATTTGTTTTAAATGTTATATGAGCAAGTGCAAAAGAAGGTTAGAATGGAGGATGGAATTCAGCTTTAATTATAGCAATGTCTTCCAGTGACTGGTATAGGTGTAAGGTGCCCTACCCCTATTGTATCTCAGGCCCAGATCCTTCAGGGCATTTAGATACCTAACCCCAATTTAAGACTCTGACTTGAGGTGCCCTAAATTTAGGCAGCAAGGGATGAAAAATAAGATGTGATCATTAAAGGCCTGATGCAACAGAAGTTAATGGAAAATCCCTTAGGTCCAGATCCTCAAAGGTATTTAAGTGCCGAACTCCCATTGAAATTAACGGGAAATTAAATTAAATTGACTCCCATTAATTTCAGTGGGAGTTAGGCACTTAAATACCTTTGAGGATCTAGGCCTAATTGACTTTAATGGGCTGTGGATCAGGCTCTAAAATATACAACCTCTTTCCGTTACCATGGAAGGAAAGTAGCCCGTTCCTTTCTTCGACAGTGAGGTGCTGTTAATCTCTGCAGACTGGTGAACGACATTATAGAATCCTGGGCCTGGAATTTCATTCTAAGAAGGAAACATAACACGTTTAGCAACAATCATCCTTCTGAACACACTCAAAACGTTATTTAGGAAGTTTCAGAGCTGTGACGGCAGAACATAGGAATTGTCAGGCTGGATCGGACCAGAGATCTAACTTGTCCACTATCCTCTCTCTCGGTGGCCAGTACCAGATGCATCCAGAGAAGGTGCAAGAATGCCTTAATGGACAGTTATGGAATAGCCAAAAAGGGCTGATATTGCTGGGCTGGGGATGAGCTCACAGCTCCTAGGAAGTGCCCTAAATGGCGAGTGAAATCAATCACCTCTGACAGCCAGACACCCCGTCACTTGCATTCATGTGGCAGAGCTGTTTCTGTGAAAAGTGGGGGTGTGAAAGGTGAGTGAGGGTTCTTCAGCCTTGGTAGGCTGCCAGCCTAGGAGATGGAACTCCAAATGTAAACCAGGTTGCCATGCCCTCAAGCTGGAAGATCATCCTTGGCAGACAATGGCACTAGATGCTGGAGAGGAGGTGGATGCCACCAGCATTAATGTCACTGAGGGCTTGGCTACACTCGGAACTTCAAAGCACTCCCGTGGCAGCACTTTGAAGTGCGAGTGTGGTCGCAGAGCTCTCCCAGCGCTGCACGTACTCCAGCTCCCCGTGGGGTTTAGCTTGCAGCGCTGTTTACACTGATGCTTTACAGCGCTGTATCTTGCAGCGCTCAGGGGGATGTTTTTTTCACACCCCTGAGCGAGACAGTTGCAGCACTGTAAACCGCCAGTGTAGCCAAGGCCTGAGTCTTACACAGTGAACCATGCCTTAAAAATATTGTGTCTTCCATAATGTAAATATTGATATTCTCGTTATCAGTGAAAGGATCTAAACATTTTAAAATCCTACTAACACTTGGCCTTGATTATATCTGGTGGCAGTGAGTTCCACAGGTTATCGGTATTATTTATTATTACCATAGTGCATAGGCGCTCCAAATACGCACCAGGACGCCATCGTGCTAAGTGCTATACAAGCACAGAATGTGCATTGTGTAGACAATTATTTCCTTTTATCAGCTTTCAGTTTCACTGACTGGCCCTTGTCTTCACGTGATGAGAGAGCTCCTAATTTACCTCCTCTATTACACACATCTATCAGATCAAATCTTAATTTTATCCTCTCAAAACTAAACAATCCCAGTCTCTCTCCAGGACTAATCATGTTGTCAGCTATTTCTGAGCCCCCTCTGTTTGTGCTGCAGCTTTTATTTTGAGATAGGCTAACCAGAACTGAACAGAACATTCCAGGTGAAGGCGTACCCTGGACATAAATAATGGCATTCTCATATTTTCAGTATCATTTTCCATTCCATTCCTTGGACACCTGAACGTTTTGTAGTAAGTGTCGTTGTGCAATGAGCAGATGTTTTCATTGTGTCAGAATAATAATCTTATTTTAATGTGAGTCTCAAATTGCACAGAAAAATGAATATGAAATGGGAGATTAAGTTTCCTACAGGCAATTTGTACAGACTGGGAGTTTAAAACAACTGCAAGACTGAAATCTCACTTGTACATCTGACTTGACTGACTGAATTCAGCATGTGACTCAGCTCTCCTCCTGGGCTTTTCAGAAAGAGAACTGGGCGGGATTCTATTTATAGAGCAAAATAAACCAAAACCAGCCTTAGTTCTATGTGATGACACCTTAAGCTCTTGAGGCTCCGCGTCCCGCAAAGTACTGAACACCTTCTGTAAAGCGCTGGGCTCCCTCTAATCCGAGGGACGTCAATGGGATTTGTGGAGGCTCAGGACTGTATGAGATGAGACCCCTAGAGAGAAATATAGCCTCACGTAAACACAAATGTTAGATGATTTAGGTATGTAAGAATGGAAATATCTGAGACGCCTGACCTCGGAGAGCATATCATCATCATGTAACCTTGTCTGTCAATTACCTGTGGAAACTATTTTGGATGGAGCACTGGGCAAATACATGAGACTTTATAAGCACATAAAGAGGTCCTGTCCTGTCCGGTTGCTGGTCTGAGGAGTGTAAGCTCAGATTCAGACAGAGATATACCATACACAAGAGAAGATCGTGTGGGAATAACACAGAAGAGATGGGTTTGAAGAGGAGAGAGACGGCAGTTGGTGCAGAGGACATCGGGAGCAATTCCAGCCACACACCCCAATCCTGCATTGAGCTACACCTGAGTGCAGGCATATCAACCCCTTCCATGCAGGACTCGGGCAACAGGAAAGAAAGTACAAAGCTGGGAGTGGGAAAAGGAGATAAAGGGAGAAGACAGGAGAGATGTGGGAGAGGCACAGGCAGTGGGAGAGGGTGTAGGAGGAATATATAAATAATAAAACCCAGCATCCAAGCAGAGTTTGCATTAATGGCGATAAGGCAGAGGCAAGTAAGGAATGACCTCATCATCATCTTTGGCTACCACTCCAAGTGGCCAGACTGGTACTCCAGTGGTAACATGCTACCATGCATGACATCACATTTTAGGACCTGATCTAGGTCCTTTGTGCCACAGCCAGGAGCTCTGCAGGTCTGATGGGCCTGAGGAGAGAGAGATCCTAACCCTAAACCCTCATGGTTGGTTTAGGAATGGCATTGACAGGATCTCTTCACCTATAAGGCTAGGCAGCATGGTACAGGGAGGTATGTGGGGAGGGCAAGTTAGAACTCAGATACTAATGGGCACTTAAAGAGGCAGGACAGATTAGAGAGGACTGGCTGTGAAGAGCTTTGCAAGGACACCAGGTCAAATCTGAGCCTTGAGAATAGCGAATGAAACGCATTATTGATTGACAGCCAGCTGCTTCCTGTGTGCTGGTGGATACAATCTAGTTACTAGTGGGGAGCATCCACTATTTCCATCCACATCATGGAAATCCTCATAACAATGGGTCAACTCCAGTCTGACAGTCCCAGCAGAGATCCTGTATTCACTTCATTCCGTTTTCCTTAAAGGAGATAAGGGGGGAATCCTGGTTCACCTTTCTATTACTCCAGTTTTATGTTGGTGTGACCCCATTGAGTTCAACGAGTGACAATGTTGTCCACTAGCTGTGGAACTGGACTAGGAATCCGATTCTACTCCTGGCTCTGTTGCTGACCTGCTGTGTGACCATGGTCAAGTTACTTCACCTCTCCGGTCATCCATTTCCCCTCCCACCCTACGTAGATTGGGGTGGTACTGCTTCTTACCACTTCTACATCCAGTACCTACCACAATGGGACCCTGATCTCACTTGGCACTACCATAATGCTAATAATACAAGTATAAAACTGGAGTCACAAAATGGGAATCAGGCCCTGAGTCTTTAGTTCTTATTTTTTCCATGTATAGTTCCACAAGACGCTGCCTTCCTTGTAAACAAGGGCATGGGAGTTACAGTGTGAATGGCCATGTAAACATTCGTCAAACTTTTCTTTGTAGACGGAAACTATAGGATGCACTGAGGACGGATGTAAGTGGTGCAGCTCCATTGATTTCAATAGAGTTGTCCCTACTTACATTAGACTTCAAGAGGTTGCTACATGACTAACGCTTCCTGGATGGAAGATACATCGGGACTTAGGCACCTAATTGCTATTTGTGCCTTTGAAAATCTACCCCCCACTTCCCCAATCTGATTACATACCATTAGGCCCTTCTTCCTCCTTGAGATCATATTCTATTGGGGAGTATGGAAGACCACTAGGTCACGGTATTAGTTGATCAGAAATATTTTGCATACAACACCCAATAATATACATAAAAGTTCTAGTGGGGAGTGAATCCCTGTACCTGTAACTATGTGTTAATGTACTCTATAGTGTGTAGTGCTGAAGTTCTGTGAAGACATGATCAGATGCGTTTGGAAGGAGAAGCTCAGAAAGCAGCCCTAGAAAGAGCTAGTATTTGATGCAGTAACCTTTCCCTAGGGATAACGCTTAAGCAAAAGTCTACTAAGGTCTTGTGTCGCTTGTGTTTTGACCCACTTGCTACTCCATCCTTCTGGCAGGAAATGCTTGGAGTAGAAGGGAGTGTTTTGTGGAACTACCTTAAAACTCTACCTCTTCTGTTTTAGTCAGAACTTTGCATCAGGTCATCTGGAACTCTTGGAAACTGACCAGACAGACGGCGCCTGCAAGAGGTAGTTAAGCAACGTCTCCACCTTGATCATTTCCTCTCATCTTTGGTCCTTGATGTCAATGGTTATTATTATTATTCAGGCCTGAGATAATGTGCTCTTGATATCGCTGAGATGGGAGAGACAAGCAAGAAGGAAGAGATCAAAGGCAGAATAAGAAAAAGAGAAGATACCAAATAACTCTCTGATCTACCCACTTGGAAAAGGGTTCACGAAGCTACAGAAATCCTCAACTGACTTAATTTTCATGGCATTCTAAGGAGCCATAGCAGTGTTATTCACCAGATGGAGAGCAGGGAACTTTCTGCAGGAGGCATGGAGACTCCTCCTCCCATCAGAAGAGGAAGTGGTTAGGAAGCTGGGCCCCAACAGGCCCCTTGCACACAGAGGATGGGTCATCTGTATTGGCTACAGAAAATGAATTCATGTAGCTGTCTGGTTGACTTGTACAGTTTTACAGTATCTTACTGCTTCCCCCTTCTGGCCAAAGAGGAGTAGACGTCATAGTCTTTAGTCAGTATTACGGTGTTTATCCACAAAGAGCTCAGGATTAAAGAAAGAAGTCCTAAAAAGTTGGGTCATATTCTGCATGCATTTACACCAGTGTAAATCTTCACTTCATTCACTTCAGTGGAATCATTCCTGATTGGTAGTGGTGTAAACGAGAGTAGAATGGGGGTCTTTGGTGGTCTGGCAGTATCAGAATCAATAAGAGACTAGGTGTAAATAATATTTAGGTTGGAAAACAAACTGGCAATTCAATTCAGTGATGAGACACAGTATCCTTCACACTTAGCACCGAAGATAGGGAGGCTGGAATGGAGAGGAGGAAAAAAAAAAGAAGCACAAAAGCTATTTTTCAAAGGAGCCTTAGAGAATTAAGTACCTAAATCCTATTGAAATTCAGTGGTAGCTCCACTGGTATTGTACAGCGTAACTCAGGGGCGAATCAGGCTCTTGAGTGTTAAAAACGTGGTTTCATGCAGTTCTTTATCAGCAAGGTCACCTGACTCTTTTTCATCAAACTACTTCAGCATTTTCCTAGCTGATTTTCAATAACACTTCTGTTTTGCATTGCTGTTAGTGGGTTTTTTTCCCCAAAGCCTGATCCATGGAATCCTATTTAAAACTTGTATACATGCTGTGTGTCCAGTTCAACTTAACCAAACTTATTATAAACAGGATCACCAAGAGATAATAAGAATATAAGATTTATAGCAAAGGTCATAAATCTCAAAATATTTCTACCCACCTGGTTATACTGAAACCTCTTCGCTTGAGAATTAAATCCCTTTTTTTCTGAGTTTGGGATCATTCTTGTCTGGTATTTATAAGGAATGGAGGAGACCTTGTAACCTAAAAGGTAAAGCCAATAAAAACAAGATCCTGAATGTGGAGATACAGGAAATATGTAACTGTAGCACCAGATTTCATTTTAAATTGGAAACAGAAATGAAATGCAAATCTATCATTAATGCAATCCTCAGGTCAAGAAATCATTTGTTTTTGCATTGAATTTGCCTGTTTTATTTAAGAAGTAAAGAAAAAACGATCGCTGCAGCACTTTAAAGGTGCTGCAGTGTCCATGAAGAGCTGCAGGGCTCACTCCGTGCTGCTAAATCACTTTTGCCACATCTCCTTATTTAGACCTTTGCTGAGACAGCCTGAAGTGGGGCATTTTAGCAGCCCATCTCATGGGCCTGATCCTGCAAAAAGCTGAGCGCCTTCTGGAAGATGCTGTGCACCCTCAGCTTCTATTGAGCACAATGACAGTTTAGGTTACTCAGAACCTCCCAGGAGACACTCAAGCCCAGATCCTCCAAGGTATTTAGTTACCTAACTCCCATTGATTTCAACAGGAGTTAGGCACCTGAATACGACTGAGGATCTGAGTGTCTGTGCTGTGCAGGATTGGGCTCAAAGGCCTTGTCTACACTGAGATTTTCTTGACATTTCCCACCAGTTCCTACTTTGGTAGCCCAGCTGGGAGGTCTAGAGGAGCCAGGAGCCAGCAGCTGCTGTGTTTTTACCACTGTGCCATCTGAGTAATGTTAGCTGAGGTGGTAAAACCGCCAGCGTCTTGTCTACTCTAGAGCTCCCTCTGCTGCAGCCTATAGTGGAGCTGAACCAGGAGCAGAGCAGCAGTGAGAAGCTCAGTGTAAACACAGCCATGCTGCTGACAAGGGAGGAAGTGTTTTAAGATGATCTTTGAAATTAAAGGGAAGAGCAAAGAAGGGAAGAGATACAGGAGATCTATTCTAGAGCAACTGCAGAGGGGAGAATGCTCTCAAACCAACAGTAGTGAGGGTGTGTGGAGGGAGAGGTGGCAAGTTTTGCAAGCAAGGGGCATGACTGTCCACTGCCCTGCACTTCGTGTCACCATTTACACAGTTGCACAGTGGAAGATTCTGAAGTGGTGTCATTTTATGTTCACCTTGCACTGGTTTAAATAGCCCAAGGAGAGCAATTCTGAAGTGGATTGTGAAATGACTGGAACTGGCTGTGGATATAAATTGTTCAGGATCTCACTTCCTATTGATGAGGTTCACTGATGCTGCAGTTTCAAAAAACAACATTTGTGGCTATTCTTTCCCCTTCTCAACGGCAAAGTGCTTATTATCCGATTCAAATACTGTACCTCTTGACGCTTTCCCGATCTGCACAGCATCTGTTCCTTTGGTACTAGTAGCTACAGAAAAGGTCTCAAAGCAGGCAGCCATGTTACACAACTATTGGCCACTGGCTGGAAATACTCTTCTTCTCAGGGTCACCATTTTGTTTCTAAAACATCAACTGGAAATATCAAAATGTATATGAATGTAGAAGAAAAAAAACTTGCCAGAATTTCTAAACAAGGCTGGAATGGCAAAGATTTAATAAACAAGGGAACTTCCTGTTCAGATTATGATTATTATCGTATTTTACATTCATAGAGAATCTGTCACCAAGAATTCCCCGAATCCCTGCAATCCTGACCTCAGGGGGACTGCGGGGGTGAATGAAGGCTGCAGGTGTGGGCCCTGCACATAAACATAAACCATTCTACCACCTTTGGGCTGGGGGTGACATGATGCCAATCCAGCTTCACAGCTGAGAGAGGGAAAGGATTTGACCAGGAAAGATTGAGGCAAAGCCCTGTTATGAGAAAAGCTCTGGGAATTTTTAATTTTTAAAGGTGCACACTGGCCCTCTGTTTTTAAGGTTATTTTAAAGATAACGCTGGAGGAGGAATGTGAAGCTCAGGTACTGTGTTTAGTTGTAAGAGCATCTGCTAGGTCAGGTGAGAGGAAGCGTTGCACGCCAGGACTGGTTCTCAACATTTTTTCATTTGCGGACCCCCTACAAAATTTCAGATGGAGGTGCAGATCTCTTTGGAAATCTATTGTCTGTCTATATAGTTGAATTCTATTCAGTTTCCAGTCTAAGTCTTTCATGGACCCCTTAGACAGGCGAGCCCCGGATCACAGGTTGAGAACCACTGTGCTAGGACTCTCATCTCTGCTAAACCAGAGGAGAGGAAGCATTGCATGCTGGGACTCTTGTCTCTGCTAAGCCAGAGGAGGGGAAGCATTGCATGCTGGGACTATTGTCTCTGCTAAGCCAGAGAAGGGGAAGCATTGTATGCTGGGACCCTGGTCTCTGTTGGGTCAAGGAAGAGGATGCAGTGCCTGCTGGGACTCTTGTCTCTGCTAAGCCAGAGGACAGGAAGCATTGCATGCTGGGACTCTTGTCTCTGCTGGGTCAAGAGAGAAGCATTGCATGCCGAGACTCTTGTATCTGCTAAGCCAGAGCACAGGAAGCATTGCATGCTGGGACTTTTGTCTCTGCTAAGGCAGAGGAGGGGAAGCATTGCATTCTGGGACCCTGGTCTCTGTGGGGTCAAGGAAGAGGAAGCATTGCATGATGGGACTCTTGTCTCTGCTAAGCCAGAGCACAGGAAGCATTGCATGCTGGGACTTTTGTCTCTGCTAAGCCAGAGGAGGGGAAGCATTGCATGCTGGGACTCTTGTCTCTGCTAAGCCAGAGGAGGGGAAGCATTGCATGCTGGGACCCTGGTCTCTGTGGGGTCAAGGAAGAAGCAGCATTGCATGATGGGCCCTATCACCCCTGCGGTGCCATCCCTGCCTACCTGGCTGCCAGGGCTGCTTTAGAGAAAGACTCTGAGAAAGTTTACACTTGGTTGCCTAGACAACAGCAGAGCCAGCTATTTTCCAATCATTTTGCTTGTTACTTTGGTGCTTTACATGCTCGTCCAATCACAGAAAGGCTTTCGAAATGGCATCTGGTTTGTTCCCCTAGTTAAGACGGTCCTGTACCATCACTTCCGCTGCTGCACATGGGTCTTAAGGCAGCTGAGCTCGCCCCCGCAGGCCCTGTTACAAAGGGACCGCAGGGATGAGTGGAGCAGCCCCTTTGTCTGCTCCCTGCTCTTCATTGAGATAGAAACACAACTTGTCAGGCAAAGCCCAGCCAAGCCCACTCCGGGTGATTTCAGACAGTTCTGCAGACTGAGCAATCTAAAGCAGAGGGGGGCAAACTACGGTGGCCCACGGGCGTGTCCTGCCAGGCCCTTGAGTCCCCGGCCACTCCCTGACCGCTGTAGCGCGCCGCGCCGCCACCCATGGCCTGCCGCTCCTGCCGGGCAGCACGGGTGGCATGGCTGGCTCCAGCCAGGTGGTGGGGCTGAGAGCTCTTGCTGCTCTGAGGGGCATGATAAGGGGTGGGGGTTGGATAAGGGGCAGGAGATCCTGGGGGGGCAGTCAGGACAAGGGGCGGTTGGATAGGGTGGAGGTTCTGGGGGGGGCAGTCGGGATGGGGAACAGGGTGGGTTGGATAGATGTGGGAATCCTGGGGGGCGCTGTCAGGGGGCAGGGGTGTGGATAGGGGTCGGGGCAGTCAGGGGACAGGGAGCGGTGGGGGTTGGATAGGGGGTGGGGTCCCAGGGAGCAGTTAGGGGCAGGGATCCCTGGAGGGGGTGATCAGTGGACAAGAAGTGGGGGTGGGGGAGGTGTTCGATGGGTCCAGAGTTCTGAGGGGGGCAGTCAGGGGGCAGATAGGGGGTGGGGGCCAGGCTGTTTGGAGAGGCGCAGACTTCCCTACCTGGCCCTCCATACAGCTGCAATGCTGATGTGGCCCTTGGGCCAAAAAGTTTGCCCACCCCTGCTCTAAATGTTAATAAGGTTTTATGTTGGCCGAGAGGGGCTGAGTCTGCTCCTATTGAGGTCAATGGTGTGTAGGGTGACCAGATGTCCCAATTTTATAGGGACAGTCCTGATATTTGGGGCTTTTTTTAATATAGGCACCTATTACCTCCCAATTGGCCCCAATTTTTCGCACTTGCTATCTAATCACCCTAATGGTATGACATCCACTAGCTGCAATTGTGCAGGCTCCTGGGCCAGATTTTTAAAAGCCCTCAGAGTCAGTTGGCCCAGTGGCTAGATGCTGCCCTAGCAATCAGGAAACCTGAGTTTGATACCTGTTGTGTATCCTTTGGAAAAGTCATTTTATCTTGATATTCTTTTTCTCCCTCCTTAGGTCTTCAGACTGTAAGCTCTCTGGTGTAGGAACTGCCTCTTGCTATGTATTTCTACAACAATGGGCCTGATCTTAGAACCTCTAGGGGCTACTGTGATATAAGTAAAAGCTCAGCATCCACATCTGTAGTCAGAATTGCTCATCTCCCATTTAGGCACCTTAATAAGGGTCAGATTTTTTTTAAAGTGCTCACCAGCACCCAGCAGCTGCCAAGGTGCCATGTTAAAAAAATCTGACCCTCATGAAAGTGCGTAAGTGGGTAGTGAGTTATTTTGGAAATCTGCCCCATCGTGTGTAACATTGATATAATCAGAACACTTAAGACCCCTTTGATCATCGGATCAGTTAACAAGCATTAACGATTACTAGGATTATTGTTTTAGTATGGTAGTCAATGCACTGGCAACAGAATCCTCTTCATTGGTGCAGCAGGCTGGCTCTAGGAGGCTGAATCCAAAGCACAGGCATTTAACTAGTGCATCTTGGGCTGCATTGGAGAGATGCTAAGCGCCTGTAACTCCCAATGATTTCATTGGGGTTTGTTTGTGCTTGTCATCTCACAAGATCGGGCCTCTAACAAAGAAAACTGCATGTATTCTGAGAAAGAGCCTCAAGCCAGGGTCCTCCCCTCTGAGTGCAATGAACAGGAGATGAGGGTACTCAGCATCTCTCACAATCTTGCACATTTGGGCCATAACATGTATTCTGAGAAAGAGCCTCAAGCCAGCGTCCTCTCCTCTGAGTGCAATGAACAGGAGATGAGGATACTCCGCATCTCTCACAATCTTGCACATTTGGGCCATAACATGTATTCTGAGAGCCTCAAGCCAGGGTCCTCCCCTCTGAGTGCAATGAACTGGAGATGAGGGTACTCAGCATCTTGCACATTTGGGCCATAACAGCCCATATAGTCTGCTGCTTTCCGTGCAAATACAAAATTGTGACCACTAGAGGCCACCCCACTAAATGGTTTGAAAACACAGCTCCTGCCCTCTGCTTTCATTCTCTCTCTCTTTAATATCTTGCACTTCAAACAAGCTTTACCATTCCCAACCAATAGGCTGGGTCTGCCTTTAACACCCTGCCTAGCAGCCAGTAATCTCAATCCTACATGAGCCTCCCAGCTGACTGGCAGGGCTAGCATCAAATCGCAGTATCTTGAGAAGAGCAAAACACTGCGGCAGACTGGAAGCCCTAAGTTGGGTGAGAAATTAAAAGCAATTTGTGTAACTCCATATCCCTGGGTGCAGAGTATTAGCAGAGATCCCTGCATCAACTGAGCCTAAGCGGAAAGCCAGACGAGTGTGTTTGAAATCAGCTTGGGTGAGTGATATCAATGGCTTGGCCTGGGCAATAGAAAAATCATGAATGATCTGTAATTTCGGGCCTGATTCGTGTTTTCTGGCGGGCTGGGAATGTATTTTGTGTTGGCTTGCGATGTGTTCCTGCTGGGCATTACTCTGAAAAGCCAGCTGTGTTGTTTTTAGGCTCAGAAGTGGCCCATACAGGGCAAGGCGGGTTGCCTAAACCAGGAAGTGACACGGAAGAACCTTGTTGTTCGTGTTGCAAAGCTCTGGATTTGGATTGTGCCTGGATGGTCATTCAGAAGTAAAATCTTGCTTTTCCTTCTGCAGCCTGAGACAGCTGATTTGCTCGGTGGCTCCCTTCTTCCTCCGCTGGGCGTGTGAACTGCATTTGTTTTAACCGCTGTCACTGGGGGTGGGCCGGGCAAATCCTTTATAGGCCTGAGGCTTGGAAAGAGATTGTGGTTTGTAGCCAAGCATGGGACTAAGCGGTGGAACTACCGGATCCTAGTCCCATCTTTGCCTCTTAATTGTTCTGTGACCTTGGGCAACTCACTTAGGGTCTGAGTTTTGGAGGGTGCTTATCATCCATGGCCCATATTGGCTTCAGGATCATGTGGTTTCACTGGGAGCTGTGGGTGCTCAGCAGCTCTGAAAATCAGGCCCTTAAACTGCTCTGTGCCTTAGCCTCCCCGGCTATAATAAGGGATCACTTTGAGTCTCTGTTCCTGGGTATTTCTAAAGCGCTTTGACATTCTCCAGTGAAAGGTGCTTATCAAAGTGCTCGCTACTGCTAGGTCCTTCGGGTGTGCATGGTGCTTCCCACACAGCTAGAGTGGGGCTTGGCCCCAGAGCTTGAAGTCTCTGAGGGCCCGATCCTGCTCCCACGGAAGTCAATGGGAGCATTGCCATTCGGTAAAATGGGAGCAGACTCGGACCCCCTGGTTAGAGCAAATGAAAAGCAGCACTATTATTTCTGTTGGGTGGTGGTGGAAGGACCTGTGATGTTGTGTCTCCTGAGTGTACAACACAAGGACACCAGGAACTAAAGGAGCGTAAAATAGGACTTGGAGGACAGAGCTTTTTGACTCCAGTTCTCCAAATGGGATGGCCTGACATTTAATACCACCCAAAGGAACATTTGCCTTCAGGACAACATGCAGTTTAAGTATCGGCTCAGATAAACTGAGTTCTATGCAATTGGTGCTGTGTGAATGTCTTGAGGAAAAACCTTAAACACTGAGGTCCCGTCTGATATGTATGAATGTCAGTTTGATTCTGGGGAATTTCTTATAAGAGTAAAGGTTTGCCTGGTGTACTTGGCCAGAATTTCTCATCCCATCCACCTGGCTCCCCAACACTTGTGTGTGTACGTCGCTATAAATACACTGCTCTCAGGTGGCAAGTTTTGTGGTGAGTGTTCATTGATTTACCTTTTATTTTTTAAATCTTTCTTAGTGTCTAAAATCTCGGGAAAGATAAGCTATTGTGTTGGTGACCTATTGGAAATACGGATTGATCCACACCTCTTCCTGGAGTGACTGGATTGTCCCTGCTTTGTCATGCAGAGAAAAAAGGAGACAGCAGCAGAACAGCAATTGTGAGGATGCTCGGATTCCACTGACCAGCCCATTCTTTAGCTCAGGGAAGCAAGATGGAAAAGGAGAAGTGGTGTAAAGTAATGGGCCAGGAGGCACTGGCCATGCCCAGGTCTCTTCTCTAAAGAGCGGTTGCAGATGTTGAGGAAGCCGCAAGGGAGATGCGTGAATAAACCAAAATGGAAGGAGGGAATGGCCCAGATTTGCAGCTCCAGCAACTTCCTCTCGCAACAGCTGCCATATCTGTACTGCCCCATGAGGATCCCTATTCTTACAAGGTCAGATGTTCACCGGCTTGGAAATATAAATATTGTCTTGAGTGTGCTGAGCTCTTCGATCACGTGCTGTGTGTTTGTATTACAGCAGCGCCATGGGGCCCTCATGGGCTAGGTGCTGTGTCTAGACCTAGTGAGGCACAGTACCTGCCCTGAGGACCAACAGCGAGATAGATAAAGGAAGTGAGAGAGGAAGGATTATAACCTCCCAATTTGTAGAGTGGGAGCTGAGGGACAAAGGCCCAGATCCTCAAAGATATTTAGGCTCCTAACTTTTTCTGACTTCACTGGACGTTAGGAGCCTAAATAACTTTGGGGAGCTGGGCCAAAGATGCTAACTTGCCCAAGGTCACACGGGGAGCTGGGAAGTGAACCCAGTGCTTTAACCAGGAGCCCGTCCTTCCTCTCTAACTGGTCCTCAGTCTGGAATTTTCAGAGGATCTTGATGGAGTTAGGACTGGGATTTGGGCTGCTGACTCAAAGGCCCCTTTGAAAATCCCAGCTAGAATGACTCTGAACACTGTGCAAGGGTCTTTGCTGAGGATGCAGATCTGGGTGCCGCGCAAGTCGAAGTGCTGCTGAGAGAACTGGCATGGGCACGTTTCAGTACGTTTGGCCCTCCCGAGCTGGCAACTCTGAGTTGTGTGGTGGAGGCAGTGCCTCTGCCATGCCTTTCTAAATTGAGGTTTGGTTGATGAACCAGCGGAACCTGCTGAGCTTCTTAGCCTGGAATCCGGTAGGGTTATAATATTGTTCCCCTCCTGCTGTCTGCAGTGGGATGTTCTCTTGGGGCATGTCTACACTGCAATTAAAAACTCACGACTGGCCCATGCCAGCTGGCTCGGGGTAAGGGGATGTTTAATTGCAGTGTAGACAGTTGGTCTCAGGCTGGAGCCCAGGCTCAAGGACCCTGTGAGATGGGAGGGAGACTGTGCCTCACTATGTCTGTACACAGTCCCTAGCTCCTTAGCCCAAGCCCTGAGTCAGCCGGCAGGGGCCAGCTGCAGGTGTCTCATTGCAGTGTAGACATGCCCTTGGATACTCTGGGAGAAGTTGGCTTGATGAGACTCGTGGCTTATTAAACTCCTTTTGCACCCTAATCACCTTCAGCTTTTCAAAGGGCTTTCTGTCCCACATACACACGTAATTTGTTACTTTAATGCCTGACTGTGCATGGAAAAATAATGCCAATGTCTTTAATATCAATAGTTGGGGAGAGGGGGACAAACATGGGCTCAGCTATCCCAAAAAAATCACCCTGAAGTACCCGCTCTACCTTGGATATCTATGTTTGAAACGAAAACTGTTAATGATACTCTAATGAGATTTAGACTGTTGCTAGAGGAACGCAAAGGGTAAATGTCCCTACTTGACACAGAGAAATCACTCCAATCTCTTCTGGTAGCATCGTGATGTGCATCTCTTTTGTGATTCATCCTTTCATTCATTGTTGCTCTGAATTCTGCCTCTATCTTGTTCAAGGTATTGCTGGGCTGTAAACACTAGTCTGTCAGGAGTGGTTTCCACCCCCTGTGCTTTTCTCTGGAATGACTAACTGGTTCATTTAAAAAGTGCATTCTAAATCTCTTTCCTGCAAGCTCCTATCTGGCCAGTTGTTGTGACAGTTGGAGGTCAGTCAGGATATTTATTAGAGGCTGAACCTGGAAATAAAGAAAGGTACTGAAGAACCTGCCTAATCTGTACTCTGGTGAACACCAAATTCTCAGATCCTCCATGAAAATGGATTTTTAGGTGTGCCACTTACTGAAAAAAGAGTATGGTGCAGGGCTACATCAACTTCCTGATGGGGATCTCAAGGAGCTCCATAAACATTCAACTAAGCATCTCAATGCCCATGTCAGGCAGGAAGTATTAACCCCATCTTACAGATGGGATAACTGAGGCATTAAGAGGCTAAATGACTTGACTTGCCGAAGATCGTATAGGATTAGTGGCTAGATCTGGAGACAGGACTCTGAGAGAGGTATTCAAAAATCTGCTTTCTATCAGGATTGCCCCCTCCTCAACCTTTCACTGGCTTCACAGAGCAAATCTAATATCTGCACGTTTGCTTTGCTTTACAGGAAAACTTGATCGGTGCATTACTGGCTATATTTGGTCATCTAGTTATCAGTATTGCACTCAACCTCCAGGTGAGTATCATGAAACAAATATTGACCCTCTTCCCAAGTGTCCTGTACATGAAAAGCAGTAAGGATCCCCAAGTTTCTGCTTTTTTGCTTATTTTTATTTTTTTCCTTTCTAGAAGTATAGCCACATCCGGCTGGCAGGTTCCAGAGACCCCCGGGCCTATTTCAGGACCAAGACATGGTGGTGTGGTCTGTTTTTTCTGCTGCTGGGAGAACTGGGGGTGTTTTCGTCCTATGCCTTTGCTCCTCTTTCACTGATTGTGCCACTCAGTGTAGTGTCTGTTATAGGTAAAAGAAAAGGACTCTTGTATCTATGTTTATGTAAGATTGCTCATGAAAATGCAATGCACGTAACTTTTTGTCTTTTTTAATAGCTAGCGCAATCATAGGAATTATATTCATTAAAGAAAAGTGGAAACCCAAAGACTTCCTGAGTAAGTTTCACTTCCATTATTCTTTATTCTTCAGTTCTGCTTTGAATATGGCTTAAGTTTTACTTCATAGTATATAGCATGACAGTTATTAAAGGGACACCAATTCTTAAAATGCTGTTTTTACAAATGGATTTTCCGTATCTTGGGTTGTTTGATGAAAATGAACCTGTAAGGTCCCCTCCTTGCTTACTGATCTTAGAAATAGTTTGATGTGGGGTTTATTGGAGGAATCTTGGCACGTCCTTGGGCCTTGATCCTGAAAATCCCTTAAATCAGTGATTCTCAGACTTTTTGTACTAGGTGACCCCTTTCACATAGCAAGCCTCTGAGTGCAAACCCCCCCCCCCGCTCCATACCTTTTCATATATTTAACACCATTATAAATGCTGGAGGCAAAGGGGGGTTTGGGGTGGAGGCTGACCAGGGCTGACTCCAGGCACCAGCATTCCAAGCTGGTGCTTGGGGCGGCAACCTACAAGGGGCGGCAGTCCCTGTGTTTTCACCGCTCCAAGCAGTGTGCTGAATTGCCACCGCGGGTGGCGGGGGCAGTCTGTGCGCCTTTAGGGCGGCAGGCGCGTTTCCGCGGTGGCGGCAATTCGTCGGCAGCTTCTATGTATAACTGTCCGTGGCGGTTTCAGCTAAACACAGAAGCTGCCGCCGAATTGCCGCCCCTGCAGAAATGCGCCTGCCGCCCTAAGGGCACATGGACTGCCCCGCCATCCGGCAATTTGGCGCGCTGCTTGGGGCGGCGAAAACTGTAGAGCCGGCCCTGAGGCTGACAGCTCGTTACCCCCCACATAATAATCTCCCAACCCCCAGTCTGAGAACCTCTGCCTTAAATATTGTCTCAGTTCAGATTAACAGTGCCTGTGTTCCCCCTTGTCTGGTCCAGCAAGGGCTCCCACTCTCAGGTTTCTGTCATCACCTCTCCTGGGTGGAGACCCATGTCTCTCTCCCTTCTGACCAAGGTATCTCCAGGCTGAACAGTTCCCTACCTTCACGGTGTTATTCCTAGCAGAGACAGGCGGCCAAATCAGGCCTGCTTATTTTCTCTGCGGAGATGGTTGACAGACTGACTGCCCACCAATATAAGGTACCTCACAGCTCTTTCTAGGCAAGCCCATTTTATTCTTAACATAAAAAGCATTACAGAGAGAGCCTATTAAAAACAATAAAAAACCCTGCTCATATGCTAATAAGTCTGCTAGAGGTCCCCCCAACCCTAAGGTGAGCTCTGGCTAGAGCAGTCCTTCCAAACCCCACCAAAGGGGTTTCCTTGTGGTTTCAAGCGACTCTCAGCTTTGGCTCAGGCCAAGCACGCTCATGTGTTTAATTCACCTTTTCATACAGCTCCAGGGTCTTTGATTGAGAGTTTCCAGGATCAGGTAGTTAATAGACAATGGGTTTTCCTTCCCCAGGCATAGCTTCAAAAAGGTGGATTTGAAATGGGTCGTTTGCATTCCCCCTTACTCCCAGATATTTTGTAGGAAATCCACCTCACGTCTTTTTTTTTTTCATTTATTTTTTTTAACTTTGAAGTTCCTGATACCTTAGAGTGCATTAGTCAGTCTCCTAGTGAAGTTACATACAATTCCACAGTAATGCATACACAATTGCATGTTTAACATGCTGGACCCCAAAGAGTATTAAAGCTAATTCAGGAAATTGTCAGTCTGGCACCAACACAATTGAAGTTCAATGGAACGACAGAGATGCGCAAGTATTCGTGAGGGGGGGCGGGGGCCTTAGACTTTCTGCCTCCTGAGAGAATGAACGCTGCATTGTTAAAGAGGCATTGCCAGGTAGCCTAGGCCTAAGATTTAGCACTCACCCTCGCCTATTTGCTTAGAAGACTTTTTCTCTTGAGTTAACTCTTGGCTCTCAGCTCAGAGCACATATATTGCATGTTTTCTCTAATATTTTGAAAGAGGGGCACGGAGGGTGGAGGAATGAACCATTTCCAGGGGGAAGCATGATCTGTAGTTAGAATGATCACTATGCATGTGCAGTGTGTAACCCATACATCTGTACTAATCCACTAACATGTCTTCTGTTTCTTCTCCTTGGTTTGCCAAAGGACGCTATGTTTTGTCCTTCCTAGGCTGTGGTTTGGCGGTTGTTGGAACTTACCTGCTGATAACATTTGGACCCAACAGTCATGAGATGATGACAGGAGACAATATAACGAAGCATTTAGTCAGCTGGCCATTTCTTTTATATATGGTAAGGTGGCCCATAAACTATGGGATGGATTCCATGCTTTCTGAAATCTGTCTGTCTGGGGCTTTCACTTAAAATGGATTTTCATAGGTACTTGCTGCATTTTCATAGACTCCAAGGCCAGAAAGCACCAGTGTAATCATCTGGTCTGACCTCCTGTATAACACAGGCCATAGAACTTCCCCCAGAATAATTCCTGGAGCAGATCTTTTAGAAAAACATCCAATTTTGATTTAAAAAATGTCCATGATTGGGAATCCGCCATGACCCTTGGTAAGTTATTCCAAGGTTAATTACTCTTGCTGTTAATTTACGCCTTATTTCCAGTCTGAATTTGTCTAGCTTCACTCTCAGCCATTGGATCATGTTATACCTTTCTCTGCTAGATCAAAGAGCCCATTATCAAATATTTATTCTCTGTCGGTACTTATAGACTGTGATCACATCACCCCAGAACCTTCTCTTGGTTATGTTAAATAGATTGAACTCCTTGAGTCTATCATAAGGCAGGTTTTTGAATCCTTTAATCATTCTCATGGCTCTTTCTTGGCTCTGTTAATGACTCTAAAAGCTTTTCCCATAATTGTCTCCCTAGCTCGGAGCCTGCGTCTGTATGCACAATCTAAAGCAGAGAGTGTGTTTTCTAGAACAGACTGGTCTTCAGCTTCCCTTCCCTCTCTGAATTATTGTGCCAGGATTCAAGCCTATTCAAAATACTCCACCCCCTCCCCAACCTGCCACTGTTACCAATCTGCAGTCTGTTACCAGGGGTTATCAACTGTGCCTAAGATGCCCATGTACTGTGACTCAGATCTGTACTTTTACCAGAAGGGCAAAAAACCTCATGTTCTCATAATTAGGACCCCATCCAAGTCCAACTTGACGGCTGTTGAAAGAGTCCTATTGACTTTCATGGGTGGTGGATTGGGTCCTCGTGCAGGAATCGCTTTAGGAAAAGCTGAATGAGAACAGTGACCTGGGTGCACAATTGGCATTATTTGGCCTGTTCGTTGTGTTTGTTTTATTTTAAGGAACGCAGCATCCCTAGAAAATCCCACTCCACTCTTCTTCAAAAGTCACTGAAGATCTCATCCATTCAGATCAGGGATGATTTGACCTATGGTCTTACTAGATCCTGCCTCAGCTTTGATGGATGTTAGCAGTACCACAAGATGAGAAGATGTGCACAGTGTCGTTTCCAGTCATCAAGTTTCATGGGACTAGGCAGTTCTGTGGCATCAAATAAAGCTATAGTATTACAAGGCTTATGGGAAGCAGTGTGGCCTAGTGGGCACCACACAGGACTGCGACTCCGGAGACCTGGGTGCTATTCCAAACTCTGACATGGGCCTGCCTTGGTGACCTTGGGCAAGTCACTTCCTCTATCTCGTTTCCCTACCTGTAAAATGGGGAAAATGATACTGACCTCCTTTGTAAAGCTTTGAGCTCTAATGGTGAAAGGAGCTAGGTCTTATTACCATTGCCGACATAAGCATCAAAGCCGTATACATGGCAAGAAAAAGGATTTCCCACCCCATCCCTCACTTTCTAATACTTATTTCTTTATTTTTTTTCCTAGCTTGTGGAAATCATACTATTCTGCCTGCTGCTATATTTTTACAAAAGGAAAAATGCAAACTACATAGTAGTTATTCTTCTGCTGGTAGCATTGCTGGGTAAGTTCAAATGTGTGCTTAAAATTTTCTAACAGTGGTTTAATACCGTGAATTGGAATGAAGAGCTCCTGGCGGTGGGGAACATTAATGCATTTTATGTCGCTAATCACAGTAATTAACTCTAGAAATGTTTATGAAAAGCAAATAAAGCTGGTATCTTGCTATAGCATTTCAGAGCAGAGATGAACAAGGTCTACTGGCCCATCAGTCCACTCCTCATGGAGGCAGAATCTAGTCCCCCAAATAGAGGATTTGTCAGATTCTAAACCCTGCTAATGACGATGTGTTGTGTTCATGTATGCAAAACACTAGGAGGTGTCCTATGGCTTCAGCTGAGGTGGAAGGATGATCTTGTGGCTAAAATACAGGATTTTTAGTCCGGGAATCTTTCTGGTTCTGACACTCATTCCCTATGTGACCTTTGTAAGGCATTTTACCTCTCTGCATCTCCATTTCCCCATCTGTAAAATGGGAGGCAGGGATGGTGGGGAAACTTAATGTCATGAATGTTTGTGAATTGCTTGCTTTTGAGCTCCTCAGTTGCCAGGTGCTGGAGGAGGCTTGAAGATGATTACTGTGACCTGTTACATGAGCCATCATAGTTTTAAAGGAAGAGCTGTGACACTGTCACTGCAGTTGTATTTATGGCTTCTTGGGGCGCCAAGACAATACTATGTCAACAGATCCACGTTTAATCTAGAAGAAGCTCTGGAGGTGGGGCAAAATCCTGGCTCCATCAATGTTGATGGAAGTTTGCCATTGACTTCACTAAGGCCAGGATTTCGCCCCTAGCGTTTTCCTTCCTGTTGATCTGTTGTCTTAAGAAACACCAAGTAAACAGAATAATAGAAAGGCAGAGACACCGACATGCTAAAGAGTTTGGAGTTGAAGGTTCCACTTGGTGTATAACTAGCTCCATGATCCAGTGCTTTGAAAGCAGTATGCAGTGTGCTGCAGTACTTCCTCAAGCTTTGCTATAGATGTAATATCCATCATTGTGGTATCTAGCTTAATAACTACAGGCCTGACAGGGCAACCAAATCATGGACAGGGTGACTACCGTAATTCTGAGTTGCCTTGACTTGTGCTTGCAGAAACAGGGAACAGAATTGGCTTTTCTCTGTCCTAATTCTTGAGCTGTGTTTAGAAAATTCCTCCGTTTTAGTAATAAAGCTGGTACACCATCAGAAGTAAGGCATGTTTGCACCTTTCTAGTCCCTTTTGTTTGATCTTAAGGCGCTGTTCAAACATTAATGGAGATCAGGTAAATACCTGCGTTCTACAGGTGGGGAAGCAGCCACACGCAGAGGTTAAGTGACTCACCCAAAGTCATGTAGTGAACCAGTGGCAGAACTGAGAATAGAGGTCAGGAATCTCACTCTTCCCCTGTTCTGTCCTTTGCAAAAGGAAGGCTGAGACTCTTGTCACCTTTTGCTTTGTTAGCAGTCACCTGTTGTGGCCAGAGATTCCAGTTAATAATCCAGTGATCTGTGCTGCTATGTTACAACTGAGCTTTGTTACATATTCACAGGGTCTATGACTGTAGTGACTGTGAAGGCTATAGCAGGCATGATTGTTGTCTCAATACAAGGAAGCCTCCAGCTTGGCTACCCTATATTCTATATCATGTTGGTATGCATGGTTGCAACAGCAGTATTTCAGGCAAGGTGAGTTGATATGGTCTCTCTTCCTATTGTGGTTTACAGCTGTGCAGTACAATGCAGTTAAAATGTTTAGAAATCAACCCATATGGACAAGACTAGGTAGTTAAATTGCTCACTGTTATGCTGGTCCTGAAAGAGGGAAGTTCTTCATCCCTGTGCTATGTAAACACCACATCCTTCATAATAACTGTAGAACTAAGAATTAAAAGAAAGGTACAAGATTGTAATTAAAAACAGAATAGTGGCCATTGCTCTGAAACCGTAATGTTAATGAAAACGTGATGCTGACGGTCTGCCAGTACCTGTACGCCAGCTTTCATCGTTAAGGGCCTGTTTCTGTTCCCACTGAAACCTATGAGAGTTTTGACGCTGACTTCAGTGGGAACACTGTTAGCCCTGTGCTAACACTATGGACTAAGTCTGCTGTACACTACTGAAAGAAGTGTTACCAGCACTCTCCTCTGACCCTGGTATTAGCAACATGAATACAAACTTTTTAAAAATCTGGCTCCGTTGACATCCGTAGGAAAACTCCCACTGGTTTCAGTGGGGCCAGGATTTCTCTTTGGGGTCTGACTCTCCTTTTAAACTGCTGTGAGAGAGTGACTCCACTGAAGGTATGAGGAAGAAGAGACTCTAAAATCTTTATCTAGAGAGCATTCTTTTGAGAGGTGGAAAGAAACAGAGAAAGAACTATCTCCTACAGAAGCAACTTCTAAACACATGTTGAGAATTCTTCTAAAAAAGAAAAAAAAAAATCAACCTGCATTGTTTGCCATTGTATTGAAGGTTTTTAACCCAAGCCTCACAGCTGTATGACTCATCTCAGATTGCCAGCATAGGATACATCCTGTCCACAGCAACAGCGATTACAGCAGGTAAACACTTGTGCAATGTTATCAGGTTTCTTGTTCTCTTAAAATAAGGGCAAAAGACTTTGGAGAAAAGTCCTGATTTTTCTAGCTGAGGAAGATAACTTGCATTTTCTTGCTGTTTTCTGTAGTCAGTTTCATTTTGTGTGAATTCTCCCATTAGGCTGTTGAAAAAACTCTCTCTTAAGATCTGACCGCTGATTTGGTGCTTATGTCTGAGACTGGATCACTCGCTCTGTCCTAAGTATAGAAGAGTGGGTGTCTTGCCATCTGAATGCTTGCTAGATGTGTAGCTTAGGTCCAGGGCTGAAACGCCTCTACTGTTTGTGAAACCTCACCAGAACTCAGCAGAGTGGGACTGATGCTACTGAGAAGTGCTTTTATTTTCTCAAGAAGAGTCTGCTGTGATTCTTTGGACAAAGTTCTTGTTCACATTGTATTTAGGATGCTGCAGCTCCCATCCTTATGGGCTGACATATTCCTGTTTCAGGCCTTTTCTACATGGGAAAGTTTTATCAGCATAACCTAAAGTATAAATTGATACCCATATAGCTAGATAGATATAATCCGCGTGTGGACACTTTTATTACAAGAGTGGCACTTTTTTCATTGATTTAGTGTATGCCAGTTGGGAAGGGATTTAAGCTAAAATGAAAGCCATTTTAATGCTGGAGTTCAAACAAAAGGATTATATTTGTATAACTATGAGGATTATCCCTATATAGCTGGTAAAACCCTCCCAGAAGACAGGGCCTCAGTCTTCAGTGCCTTTGTAAACTACATATGGACTTAGGTGGTGGTCGTCTCATTCAAGGTCCTAAATGGCTGTGGCTCAGTTTTTCTGCCTGATTTTTCTCTGCTCTTGGGTTCCCAGACAGATATTGCAGCCAGACACAGCAAGTTATTTTGATTTGCCTCAATTATCAATTTAAGTGAGTAGGAGCCAGGACGCTTTGAGCCCAATCCTGAATGGTGATCTGTCCCCTCAACTCCTGTTGACTTCAGTGGGTGCAGAGATCACTTGGCAGAATTGAGCCATAGGCAATTAGTTGGGAATTCACTCCCTGTTGCCATTAGAGGTTCTCAACCTGTCTTGCCATTCAGGGCAGGGCTCAGGCAATATGTTCAATATTGCTTATATGGCACTGCTCTTCAATGCTAATAACTTCAACCAAATCACTGGCATAGCAGCCTTAGAGGTGGTTGTGAAGTACGTTTGATAGCAATACAAATAATTGTTGGCTGTGGCAAATGGAGTATCACTATTTTCCATCCTAGAATATAACTGGTGTAAAGGAAACTTCACAAGGAAGGTTGTGTCTGCCCATAAAGGGAAAGATTTACCCCAGATGAATAAACTTCCTAGTTGTTGTGGCTTTTTTTGTTTTAAATGGGGTTGGGTCTCGATTAAACATAAAAATTGTATTGTTTTAATGATACTGGTGTAGTTAAAGTGATACAACCCCCTAGTGTGCATGGAGTTATGCTGGTGTCTAAAGGTACTCATACCAGTGGAGCTATTCTCATACAGGAAAAGGAATGAACTCTACCAGCATAACGCCCCATAAAAAGAGTATAATTGCATCCGCACTAGGGTGTTGTACCAGTATAACTATTTTGGTAAAATATCCAATCCCTAACTGACACATTTATACAACTTTTAAGTGTAGAGCCGGCATTCCTATACTTCCTCTCCTTTTTAAAAAAGCTTCTTTGGGGAAAAATAAAACAAAACAATTTTCAATTTTGGTATCTTTTTCATGATTTCTCCCCCTCTAAAAATGATTTGATTGCTGGAGGAAGTGGTGATTTAAGATGTACCTCTACTTGCTAAGTCACATGGGGGAGGGAATCTAATTTAAGCTAAAACCTGTTCATGTTATCTCCTCTTGTCTCAGGAGCAACCTTCTACTTGGACTTCACTGGTGAAGATGTTCTCCATATATGCATGTTTGCACTAGGGTACGTTTTTAAAAATACCAGGCCAGATCCTCAGCTGGTATAAACTGACATGGTGCTATTGAAATGAATGGAACTTTGCTGATTTACACAGATGGTTACTGTGTTAGCAAATTTCTCTGTATGGCTCTGTATGGCTACACTTTTAAAAAAGGGGGGTGGAATTTATTGTCCTCTGTGGCAGGAATTATTTTATTGAAACCTATTTGGGACTCCTTATACTACTGCTTTTTCTTCTAGCGTCCATTGATGTGTAGGATAACCGACTCTGAAAACTGTCCTACTAGAATGTAAAATAGCCCATGAAGTCCATATCTTGTCTCTGACATAGGCCCAAGGTGGATGTTTCAGAAGAGTATAAAAGCTCTGTTGTGCACACATTTGTGCAACAACTATACCATGCGGGGAAATGTCTTCCTGACCCTAGATGGAGATCAGCTTAGGCCCTGAAGCATCAATCTTGATACCAGTTACCTTTTATCCCCTTTAACATTTAGCGTAAGGGATTAAAGGAGTCCCTCCTAATTTCCAAGCAAGACTAGAACAACCAAATAAATGACCGTCCTCCGAGAACCCATCCCACATTTTATGCTGAACCTATGTTGGGCTGAGGACAGGGTTTTGGGAGTCCAGTCAAGTACTGCTTGGATACTCCTACAGTGCAGACAGGATCAGTAAAGCTCTTCCTTACTTATCTTGGTACTGAGTCTCGTTACAATGCGTTGATTTTTAAAATAGCTCTCTCTAAGCAGGGGACACATTAAGCTATCTTACAAATTAATACAGAAACACAGACTCAATGAAAGTACTAATTAATCTTGTCTCTTCTCATTAGCATACTGCAGAAATTAGGGCTGACAACTGTCAGTGCATTTACCTACAGACATGCCTAAAAGGTCATACTGTTGAATCCTGGAATTTAGTAAAAGTGAATCAAACTTTGGGTTGTTACCATTCCCCTGTAATTTGTCAAGATTTCAGCACTTCCCATAACTGCAAATTAATAACTGAGCATTTTGCCAAGGGAAAGGTTGACTCGTTCTGATTACTAGTTGCACACAGCATGGATCTCAATAATGTAGAACACAGTCATTATTCAACTAAGAGACGCTGCTTCCTGGTGAGCAGGGCTGTAACTCTGCTCTGCAGGTTCTGTCTCTTCCAGCTCAGTGCTCTGTTCTTCTGGTGCATGATGGACATTCAGAAGAAGCAACAACTGTTGACTTCTTTTTTTTTTCCACTCACTTCACTAGGCCTTTTTTCTCCTCTTCTTCCCCCTTCCTGCTCCTTCTCTTTCAGGTGCCTCATTGCATTTTTAGGTGTCTTCTTAATCACAAGAACCAAGAAGAAATCCATACCATTTGAACCCTACATCTCCATGGATGCTATGCCAGGTAACAAGAAAAGTCCAATATTTTGCCATTCTGCCTCTTAAACATCCATTGTCAGAATAAAAAGTCATGTTTTTATTTCTCTCTAAATTTTATTTTATTTTAACATTTTGTTCAGTGTTGCAACCTGTTGGGCTGCTGTGGTATTTTTTCTAATTATTTTTATTTGTTAAACTGTTTATGCATCCATAATTTTTTCCTCTTCATGATGGGTTGCGTCTACATCTTTGGTAGCTGAGCAGTGTAAATGATCACGATGAGGTTGATACGATGAGTGCAGCTTTGGTGTCAAATTGTTTTAAAAGGAATACAGAGGGTCTGATCCTCATTTACGCTAAGGATGCTTTACACTGTTCTAGTTGGTAAAGAGACCTTAAAATGGGAGTATATTCCCTGCCAGAGTGGTGTGATGTGGCCTTAGTGTCCATAAGAATCGGGTCTAGAATCTGAAGCAATCTTAATAAAAACCAGATCTTTTAACCTGTAAATCACTTTACAAATGCCAATTAGGGAGAAGCTCTGTCCTCAAGTAGATGAGGCAGAAAGGGTAGGGACGCAATGCTGCACAATGCTGTATGCTTTTAACTCCTACTAACCTAACCACAGGGAGAGTTGTGGGTGCACCGTACCTCTGAAAAATCAGGCCACTATTGAAAAATGAACATAATTTATACTGCACAGGATGAAGTAATCAATTCTTAGGTCCTGAATATTAATTGCTCCAAGCACTCAATGCCCCTCTCATGAAAGGGGCTTCAGAAATTCAAAAAAGTAAGAATAAACTTTGGGGAAAGCAGAGGATTGTGACTAAATGATGTTCAAATTAATGATAGGTGACTGCCATCACCCGCCCACAACTTAGCCACTGTAATTTTCCACGGTTATTTCTGTCTTTCTGTTTAACACTCACACAACTGATAGGGCATATTGCTAGCCCTGAAATTGTATAATTTGTCAATAACAGGGCAGAGGAAGAAGGGACTTCCCTTCCTAACCATTGAATCCCTGCCTTTCCTCCCACTGTTGCAGGCATGCAGAATGTGCACGACAAAGGAATTGCAGTTCAGCCTGACCTCAAAGCTTCCTTTTCCTATGGTGCCCTGGAGAACAATGATAGCATGGCAGAGATCTACACTCCAGCCACACTGCCAGTAGTGCAAGAGGAGCATGGTTCCAAAGGCGTTTCTGCACTGCCTTACCGTGTGCTGGAGCACAGTAAAAAGGAGTGAGTGCTCTTTAAGAAGCTGACTTAGGGCAACAAGAGTGTGGTCTTTTATTTATTTATCGCTTTGGTTTTTAGATCCATTAAAATATAAACGAGTATGTTAAAGCTGAACTCCGTATGGTTTAAAACTAGTCTCAAACTTAACTTTCAAGACGGATTATTTGGATAAAGGACTCTGTATAGTTGTGAACTTGGAAGCATTTGTCCTAAGCTAGCAGTAAATCATAGCCACCTTAAATGGAGGACTAATTCAAACGTGCAATGACAGGCAGTATTGTGGCTCTCTGATATTGACCAGACAGCTGGCACTGTGAAGCTATGTGAAGTACAGGGACTGTCGCTTTTCAGCTCGGCCAGCAGTAGGCATAACACAAACTGAAGTCAACAGGACTGAAAGGCAAAATTTGGTTTCTCATGTATCTATTATGAAGGAGTTCCAGAAAGTTGGACCATAATGTGTTGGTTATTATGAACACTTCTTTAACATGGCATTAAAATGTCACTGAACTAAAGCAAAAGAAGGTTGTGTGTTAGGAATGGTATAAAACAGTAGAATAAGGAAGTAAATGATCTGATCCACCTTCCTTCCTCCCCGCCCCCATAAACGTGTTGCATTTCTCAATAACCGCTACTCTATGTCTAGTGTTGCATGAGATGTGCATGTTACATGTTTGTTTGTTTTTTTGTAGCACTGTTGTATTAGATTGCACATCAATTTAGGACACAGATGATGGTCACTAGTTTTCTGATTTCAGAGAGTTTGCCACAGGCTGGATTAGATGGTGCAGAAATTGACACAGTGAAGTGCAAGAAATTAAAATGGCATTGTAGTTGTTCAAACTTTAGATTTACCAACTTCTTAGAGTTCTTGTATTTCTTTGTAAGGTCTAAATTCAATTTTGTTTCCTGAACAAAAGATTCAGACTGAGATTTTTCAAAGCTGTCTTAAAGATTTGGATCTCAATGGTGTCCAAATCCCTTTGGCAGATTAAAAAACCTCAGCATCCGTGTTGTGAGGTTTTGTTTTCTTCAAAAGTAAAAAGGCAGCAGCCCATTACTTATGAGCTACCCAACAAGAATAAATGAACCTGCATGGGTCACCACTTGTGAGCAGGATAACAATAACACAGCAGTGTGCATTCATTCATGATAAAGGGAAAAATATATTTAACTTTCTATCTTCTAAAGGGTGTTTAGAAGTAGGTAGGGAGAAATTCTGTCAGATTAAAGGGACATGGTCAAAATATTTGTTTTTAAGAGTATAATGCTTACAGCTGCATGTAAATTACATCTGCTTTTCAGGCAGTTGCACTTTGTAATTTTTTATTTATTTTTTTTTTTTTGGTCCCCTTTCTAAATATATCTGTCTTGCTAAAGAACGGAATTTTAAGTCTACTCAGTGCATTTCAGCCTATCTTCATAGCAATGTGGCTGAACAAACAAGCAGAAGCTGCTTTGAAGTGAATAGCAGTTGCTTTCTGTGCACTGCCCAAGGTTACTCCTACACAAACTGGGCTGAGAGGACCTAGGATTTGCAAAAGCGGGTTTGTGTATTTATATACAGTGGGCCAGATTCTGCTCTCACTAGCAAAAAATCTATAAGAATTCCATTGATTTGGGTGAAATATATCGGAAATGAGAACAGAATTGGTCCTTCTGCATACAATGTTTGCTTTGTTGGCTATAAATACTACTTACACCTGCAAATACTTGCCACTGCTTTGGTACTTTTTGAGCGGCTCGAAAAAATTTGTATAAAAGACCTCCTAAAGGGTGGATAGCCACTGTCTATATTTTTACTTTACACAGAGCTACTTCACTAGCTTGGCACATCTGACAATTCAGAGCTTATCATTGGCATGCTGTACATTTGAGCTTATGAAACCTAGAGAAACATCTGTTTTGGGGGTTTTTTTTGCCCATTGTGCTTAAGTTAATGGACTAGTATTGCCAGAACATTAAACTTACTGGATTTCCCCATGACATTGATTTAATACCATTGGCTTTCAATCCCCAGTAGTCAACTATTTGTGAATGTATGTTGGGCTTTTGTTCATTTAAAAATACAAAGGAGAATGGTAAAAGGGAAGGTGTGTGGGGGGAGGCAAGAATGCTCGCTTCTCATATCTCTTCCCTTTTAATCACTGAGGCAGTAGGCGTTTTGACATTGTGGCTATTAAACCACAGAAACATATTACTTCAGTACAGATCAGCACTAAACCACAAATGCATGCAAATTCAATGTTTTAACATTCTAAAACTTGCTCTATCCTGGAGCCCTCTGCAGTAAATGACATAAACTAGTGTCTGATTTAATGGGTTTGATCCTACTATAATAATGTAACTTAGCCACCAGTAGACTTCAATGTTTGTTTGGGTTACTGATCCTGCCATAGGCTACATACAGCCCTTTGTGTTACTCAGATATAGTTTTCATAGGTGCTTCTTGGTGGTATTTAAAAAGAAATAAAAAATTGCAGCTGAGCAATATGCAAAATTCCTGGAGAGTAAATATTTAGGCTCTTTAGTACATGATTGTATTTATCACTGATATCCTGAAAGAGATTCTCTACTGTGGCTCTGAGAGACACAGCACAGAACTCTAAGCCCAAGACTTTGTCACCTTTTGTACTGTCCCCAGGCATAAAAATAATAGATAGCCTTCTACAGATCTCCACAGTGCTGCACCCACGCCCCTGACACACCCCTCCTGCCTCTGACTCTTGGCACAGCATGTGGCTGTCTTCTGCAGATCCTGCATTGGGGAAATCCATCCCTGGCCAGGTCCTGGGGGCTTTTAGATTTTTACATAGCTCTGACCCTTTTCCTGGGTATAAAGAGTCCACACAGTCTCTTGTCCTAAAGATTTAAGCAGTTCAGCCTCATTTCAAGAGTTAATGGGCCATTTTTAGATGTTCATAGCATTTGCTTTCAGTAAAACTCGCTTTTAAAACTTTCTAACAAATGGCTCTAGTGAAGGGTGAGTGTGTGAGATCTATATAAAAATAATCGCTTGGGCTGCTCCACTGTGCCATGTTAAGGCAGCATTGGGTGATCTCAGTATGCAGATTTGTGACCAAACATACTAACATAGGAGCAGCACCTTCACCAGTATAATTTTTGTTTTTATTATGTTGGTCCTACAGCAACTCATGACATGGCCAATAGATTGTACTTCACGAGTACTTGCTGCATGTGTTCAATGCCTGATATTTAAAATGGCTCCATAAATCACCTCCCTGCACTATTCCTCAATTCTGTCTTGCAGCCACCATCCCTGTTAACCAAGTAGAAGTGCATGGCACTCCTCAGAAGCCACATGCATCTCTGCAGAAACCCTGCCCTCCGTTTAAGCAGTCTTCCAGCCCCAGCAGTTACAGGGCACAATTAGGTATCAAACCAAACTTCCCCCACCCACTTAGCAGCTTAGAGCATGCTTACAAGGGCAGGTCTTGTAGATTGGTTTTAATCTCAACTTTACTTTCTTTACAAAATACTCTTAGGGCTCAGATGCCACGGATTATAATTCAGGTTGCAGCAAATATTTACAGCTAAACTGACCATTAGAATTTAAAAGGAGTACATCTCCACCTCACTTTCACCTTCCACACATCCCATCCTCCTTGCAACGTCTAAAATAGTCTATTTATTCTAGAATAGTTTTAAGCAGTATATTTTTGTCGGAGCTTCAGTTTATTCAGGGCTTGGTCCTGAGATGTAGAGAGCACATTCGAAACCCATTGACTATACCCATTGATGCACAGCTTCTCAGAATCCAGCCCTTAAAATGTGCATAGAAACTGCTCCCTCCCTTACTAAAATGGTGGTGTGTGGGAATACTGCTCCTGTAATCATCCCTTAACTCCTCCCTTTACTCTTAGAATTAAAAACTGCTTTATAGAATGTGAGAGAGACGCTTATTGTCTCCGCAATGGAAACGGTGTGGCTTTTCAATGTACCATGCGCTTAAATATATTCTAAATGTCTCTCACTTGTAACTTTATACTGTGGAATACAGGCCTGATGTTGGCAGATATACAAATTGATTTGCCTGTGAAGTTTTGTTCACATTAAAACATGTAAATAAAGAGCTTTACATTATGAACTATAATAACTTAATTTTTCATAAGCGATGTTGCATGTTTATTTAATTGTCCTTTAGGTAAGCTCTTCAAAAATGAGACTTAATAAAAGGTTCTAGTAAAATATATGGAACTCTTTCTTGACCAATAAGATAACACTTATGATTGATTGTATTCTGTTCATATTAAGAGAGACATCATGACAGTGGAGCATTCTAAGCAATGACTGATACATACATTCAAAGAGGAAAAAGTCTACTTTTGGACGCGTGACTTATAGGGAAAAAAATCCATGGCACTGAGACTGGGTTGGGAATTGCAGTGTTCCCAAGTATCACAATATTTGGTGTTGGTTGGAATTATTTAGCTGGAAAGCCCCTTCTCCTGGATTCATGTAATTACATAAGAAAGTTAGTTTAAATTATTATTTTTTTTAAATCTAGCCCTTGTGATTTTGGAGAAAAGCTTGAAAATGTGACTCAGGTGTACTGTAGAGTTCTATTTAATTTCTGGTTCTTGACCCTTTATTTTTTTAAATCTCATGATTTTGAGGGTCTGGGTCATGATTTTTTGCATGTTTGGGATTGGCAATACTGGGATTAAAGAAGTGGCACTCTTCTCTCTGAGGTGATACTCCATCCATTACCCTGCTGTGATTATTGGAGATCCCGTCCTTGTGGAATATCATGTCTTTGCTTTCAAGTTGGATTTGAAAATGTATCAGCACTTCCTATCACTGCCTTTATGAAATAGAGATGATAAATTTAGAATACGTCTTAACTGAATGCTTGCCAACCTATTGATCCTGACCATATGGGGTCCATATTCCAGAGGGATAAGTAGATAACCCTGAGAATACTCAATTAAATGCATATACTGGGGACTCATATACCAGTGGAAAAAGCACTGGAAGCCATATGTCCTGGTGTTGAAAAGGGTTTTGGCAGGAGTCGCTACATACTATATTTATAAACTATGAAAGTGAAAATATTAAAACATATAGTAAAGGGGCACTGGCGACATTTCCCACACAGTTTCAACTGGAAAGAGAATCTTCCATTGTTCAGTAGAATTTTGCTGTAGTACATTGTTAAACTGTTACTATATTGCATTCTGAAGTGGCTGCATTTCATCATTAGGTGAAATTATTTTTATTATAGAGATTGCAATCAACTTGTGTTTTAGGATCAAAGGAACTATATAAATATGCCCCTGCAGAATCAATTGATAGAGATAGAAAAGAACTATTGGATGCATTATAGTCCCTGTATAAGGACAGAATATATTATTGGCCCTAAGAGAGGAAGTATTACATACTAAATTGATACTGCATTTGATCACAGCCATAAAGGCTATGATAATAAAGGATAACTACATACTGCCTCTGTTGCTGCAGCATTTAAATGGCAGAATTCCTTGCCTACAGAAGTGAAATTGCCTTTCTGAGAATGCTTTGCTTATCATCCTTCCTCCCATCACAGGAGAGCCTTTCTTTGAACACATGTAAATGAGAAAGCTAGTAGGGGAGATCAGACTAAAGTTCGTTTCTGCCCTTCCTTGGCCATAGGTAAACTTTAGAAGAAAGCATTTAAATCAAGGTAAGTACAGCACTTGAAATTGAAATTCTGGCCTGCTATGGAAATTCTCCCCATAGCTGCAGAGTGAGAACAAAAATGATCAACAAAAGGTTTTTAGCATTGGTGAAATCAAACAGCAATTTTTATTTGCCTCTCATGGAAGACAAAAGTACAGGCAAATATTTGTATGCACTTGGTTTGGATATAAACTTAGGTAACCATATGCAAATATATCACGAAGTTTGGGCAGCCAGGGGGTTAGACAATGAATCTCATCAATGGATTGTTTTTACTTTGTGATAGAAGGAATATGAATTCCTGCAGGTCCCTCTTTTATTGTGCTGTTTGTTCCCAAACCCTACCTAAAAATGTGAGGGGACAAAATGAAAATTTTATTGTGAACTTTTAGCTGTGTTAGTATGGATGAACATCATAATTAATAAAATGCTAACAACATGTCATATAAACATTGTGGAACCCCATTTCATATAATTCTTTTACAGTTGTCCATTTCCAGCTAAAATGTAGGTTAGCTGTTACACATGCAACAGAGGAAAATATGGTTTTGTTTTTACATAATACTACTTTTTAGAAATTCTGAAAACTTTTGTAGTAGACTCTGCTTCTTGAGATTTGAATTCTAATTTCAAAGAGAATGTAATGGAAGAAGGAAATTTCTGATATAAATTAGGGCTGTCAAGCGATTAAATAAATTAAATCATGATTAATTGCACTGTTAATAATAGAGTACCATTTATTTAATTTTTTTATTTTTCTACATTTTCAAATATTGATTTCAATTACAACACACAATGCAAAGTGTGCAGTGCTCACTTTATATTTATTTTTGATTACAAGTATTTGCACTGTAAAAACCCAAAAGAAATAGTATTTGTCAATTCACTTGATCCAAATACTGTAGTGAAATCTCTTTATCATGAATGTTGAACTTGCAAATGTAGAATTACGTAAAAAAAAAACTGCATTCAAAAATAAAACTGTAAAATTTTAGAGCCTGCAAGTCCACTCAGTCCTACTTCTTGTTCAGCCAATTACTCAGATAAACAAGTTTCTTTACATTTGCAGAAGATAACGCTGCCTGCTTCTTATTTCCAGTGTCATCTGAAAGCGAGAACAGGCATTCGCATGGCACTGTTGTAGCCAGTGTCGCAAGATATTTATGTGCCAGATGTACTAAAGAGTCATACGTCCCTTAGTGCTTCAGCCACCATTCCAGGGGACGTGTGTCCATACTGATGATGGGTTCTGCTCAGTAACAATCCAAAGCAGTGCAGACTGACGCAAGTTCATTTTCATTATCTGAGTCAGATGCCATCAGCAGAAGATTGATCTTTTTTGGTGGTTTGGATTCTGTAGTTTCCACATTGGGGTGTTGCTCGTTTAAGACTTCTGAAAGCATGCTCTATACCTCATCCCTCTCAGATTTTGGAAAGCACTTCAGATTTTTAAAACTTGGGTCAAGTGCAGAAGATATCTTTAAAAATCACATATTGGTACCTTCTTTGTGTTTATTGTGAAATCTGCCACAAAAGTGTTTCTTAAAATGAACATATGTTGGATCATCAGCTGAGACTGCTACAACATGAAATATATGGCAGAATGCAGGTAAAAGAGCAGGGGACATACAATTCTTCCTGAAAGGGCTCAGTCTCACATTTAATTAAAACATTTTTTTAATGAGCGTTGTCAGCATGGAAGTGTATCCTCTGGAACGGTGGCCGAAGCATGAAGTGGCATAGGAATGTTTAGCATATCTGGTACATAAATACCATGCTATGCCATCTACAAAAGTGCCATAAAATGCCTGTTCTCACTTTCTGGTAGCGCTGTAAGTAAGAAGAGGGCAGCATTATCTCCTGTAAATGTAAACAAACTTGTTTGTCTTAGTGACTGGCTGAACAAGAAGTAGTACTGAGTGGACTTGTAGGCTCTGAAGTTTTACACAGTTTTCTTTTTGAGTGCACTTATGTAACAAAAACAATCTACATTTGTAAATTTCACTTGCTTGACAAAGATTGCACTACAGTACTTGTATGAGGTGAATTGAAAAATACTATATCGTTTTTACAGTGCAAATATTTGTAATAAAAATAATATGCACTTTGATTTCAATTACAATACAGGTTACAATATATATGAAAATATAGAAATACATCAAAATGTTCAATACATTTCAATTGGTATTCTATTGTTTAACAGTGTTACTAAAACTCAGATTAATCTCAATGTTTTAAATCACAATTCTTTTTTTTGGTTAACTGCAATTAATTGACAGTCCTAATATAAATTTTAAGTTCCTAGGGGCAGGGACTGACTCTCACGATGTGTGTACAGCACCTTGGGCAACGGCGACATTTTTAGTGGAGACCTCTAGACCGTATTGTAATAAAAATAAATAACGAAACTGGGAAGAAGTCAGAATGGATTAGCAGGTTAGAGGGAAAGAGAAACCTGTGTGTGTATATGAACACACAATATGGGAGGGAGGTGTTTACACATACACAGAATATGACAGGGGCCTAGAAATCTTCCTGTGTTTCTGTATACACACTGTGGTAGAGTCCCAAAGACTGCAACAACACTGCGGTCAGTACATTAGAATTATTTTTAAGGGTTTGCTAGCTCCGCATACCCCGTCTTTAGTGATAACAGTGTTTAGCACTGACCCAGGCTCAACCCAGGGACCCCCACACCCCTTCTGCGAGGGATGGAGCTGCTGCAGCTTCAGCTTGTCCCAGCTTCATCCATGACTCCAGCCAGGGCTCTGCCCTCCGCTAAGGTGTCCAGCTCCCCAGTCCCTTCCCCACATTACACCCCAAGGCCCCTTTAGCCCGCCCCTCCCCCATATGACGCCCCAAGACAAGGCCCCCTATAGCCCAGCCTATCCCCCATATTACGCCCCAAGGCAATGCCCCCTTTAACCCAGACCTCACCACCTTACCCCCCCAGGGAAATGCCCCCCTTAACCCAGCCCCCTCCCCCTCACTGCCCCCCCCGGAAATGTGCCCTCAACGCAGCCCCTCCCCCTCACTGCCCCCCCGGAAATGTGCCCTCAACGCAGCCCCTCCCCCACACTGCCCCCCAAGAGGGTGGGGGGCGGGGCTACACCTCATCCCACTTCCCACGGGAGTGGCTCCTCACAGTCAGGCGAATATCTGGCGACGGCGGACAGGCAAGAGCCGGCGCATGCGCAGGAAGCGCCCTCCCCCCCCACTCGCTCCTTTCCATCCGGGTCACACTCCCTCCCTCCCGCTTTGGCGATGCGGGGACGGGAGCGCGCCCGTTCGCGCGTCCCCGGGGAGAACCACGGTGCGCGCGCCCGGACGGGGGGGGGACGCTCCCTCAGCTGCTGCCATCGCTGCCAGCTTCCCCCCGCCCTCCTCCGAGAGGGCTCCGGGCCCTGCGCGGCTCCGACGGGCACCCCAGGCGGGGACGGTGAGTCCTCAGCGCGGAGACCGACCCCCACCCCCCATGCTCTCCCCCATCCCCCCTCTCCCTCACAACTGCCCCCCCGGGGAGCCGCCTCGTGCCTCTCCGTGGGCGCTTCCCCGGGGGGGCGGACGCGCGCGCGCGCGGGCAGTTAGCCGCCTTGGGGCGGCGGTGGGTTTCGCAGCCGCCCGGTGTAAGGGGGGGTGGTCTCCGCTGCGTTTAAAGGGCGGGGATGGGCTGTTTGCCCACCTGAGTGTCACCCCCCCCCTCCGGACACATCCCTCGGTGCTGCTGCGGGCAGCAGGTCCAGAGTGTGAAGGGGGAATGGCTCCATGGGCGGGGAGAGCTTCCTAGGCTGCCCGCTCCCACTCAGATCCCCCGTTTGCCTGGCCCCGAGGAGAGCTGGAGCTGTGGGGGTTAAGTGGGTGGGGATGGGCGAGGTACTGCACAGGAGCAGCAGTTGCCCAAAGTTTGCAGACCACCCCCACCACCCCATCTCTCTCCCCCTCCCTGCTGCAGCACTTGCTGTGCTTTCTTCTGCAACTTCTGAAGCTTGCAGATCTCTTCTGGAGGCAGGTGGTGGTGGATTAACTCCACAAAGCTTCTCCCTTCAAATGGGAATGGCCTGCCTGTTTGCATCCTACCTGTGGCACCGATTGCTCTGATGTCTCCGGCGCAAACGGAACACTTGAGCTCCAATATTCAGTTGTGCGTGTAGAGAATTTAAACAATTATAAAATCACCTCTATGGTGACTACTAAAATAATCAACATTTATTTTTGTGTAGAAGCTCTTGCTCCAAAGCAACATATTCAAAGCAATTTCTGCACTGCACTTCATGAGATCCGGAACTTAGTATTATTTGCAGCTATAAATGATGATATGAGACATAAAAATAGGCATTTTGTTTTAAGGTTACATTTATTTATCTCTAGTTCACTACACTGTGATATAATACAACCTATTATCAACAGTCATGGCGTGGTTAGGCATCACATGTTCAGTGTGCTGTTTTCTAAGGTGTATTGTTTGGCTTCTTCCTGTGTTTGTATGTTTTGAAAGGGTTTTAAATGCTCTTGTGGTCTGAGAACCAAAACAACCTACTTAACCATTTAGTTAATTCTTAATTCCTTCATTTCCTCTTATTTGTTATAACAGAACATGTTATTTCTAGACTTCGGTGCTGATCTTGCAAACACATTGACTTAAATGAGATTACTCACGTAGGTAAAGTTACACATGTGTTTGTGTTGGCAAGATTGGTCTTAGACTATACACTTTGGGAGCAGATATTTCTGTCTGTAAAGTGCCATGAATGTTTTAGCCTTGTCAATATTAAAGACTTCTGGAAATTTTCTGACTATTGCACTAGTAATGGTAGGAGACAGGAGATGCTAATGTGAATCACCGACTGCTGGTGTTCTTTCCATTCTGTCCTCTAACAGTGCTCAGAGCAGGTCTAGAAAAAATATTAAAAACACTGGTGGTACATGGTTACCACCTGTTATTTCTCTCTATTGCTTGAGCAATAGGGGAGAATTTCCAAAAATCCTCATTGTTCACAAGGCTGTATAAAGTTTTTTTAAAAAACACCTTGTCAGTATTTCTAAAAGTGCTTATTACCTTGGTATCTAAGTGTGCTAACCAGATCATATGACTTCTCACTGGAATAAAGGAATTAATAAGGGGTCAAGATCAATTGAGTGGCTAAGGCTCCTGGTTTGGTTTACAGGATCGATGTAGTCCTAGTGTATGAAATCACTTAAGCATCTAAAAACATGAGAGAGAATTCAAACAACATACATTAGCTAAAGGAAGATAGGGTTTGGGATGCCAACTACACACAAACTGTATTGAATACTGTGCATTTCTCTCATTTTCTGGGTTAATATTGAGGGATGGAAGGACAGGAAAAAAGCAACAACAGAGAAAAATAGAAGTATTTCTGACCCAGCTCCCTGTTCAGGTTACCAAGCCACCATCTCTTCCTTCCAGAACTACCATCTTTCCTTCTGGAATAGGGAGCCAGAGCTCTCTGGCCCTGGCTTCATTTTGTTAGGAGTTGAGCACGGACATAACACACAGTCTCTTAAAAAGATGCTGTAAAATATTTATATATATAGTCTTTTAAAAGGTAGACTTCCCTCTACCCTGCTTGTAATAATTAATTCTTAAATACCATATGTACATCAGTTAGTTTATTTGGGTATCCCACTCTAATTTTAATGGAGCATTGAATGGCTTTGTGATTAGCCTTCCATAGAGTTTAGTGGTTGCTGCAATGCCAGCTATGGTGTTCGGGTACTGATATTTTTGGCAAATCTGCAAAAAATAAATATCCTATAAAAATTAAGAGGTATAGGTTTGTTATTTAATAACTAAAATTAGGGGATGCATTCCTATTTTTTTAAAACAAAAATAGTTCAAGCTATGGATCTAAGCTACTTGACTTTCGTTCTGTTTATTTTTTACACCTGCAAAGAAGGTTATAGTAGTGCAAATAATGCAGAACTGCTGATCTCTGCTACTAGGAGTTTTCTTTGTGGCCAGATGAAATGAGCAGAAAAGATCTGTTAAAACTCAGTTTTTGGCTAGAATGGGCCCTAATGTAGAAAACTCTCATTTACACAGACCTTGTTTGCAGTAGCTGAAGGGAACAACTGCTGTCTCCTCTGCTGCTTACAACTATCCAAGTGTCCTCTTTTATACTCAAACTTACCAGATGCATAATTTTATACCTGCTTCATTTTTTATCAGTTTTAGGGAAACTAGTTATCCGCATCATGGTACTAGAATTTGTAAGCTACTCCCATCATCCCAGAATGACTTAGTACGGTGCCAAACTTTCAGTTCACAAACCAGAAAATGGTGTATAATATTTTTGTTGCTGCAACCGAACTATTCACAACATGTTGAGGTTCATTTATAACAATGCTGCACTTGAAGATGGTGGAGCTATTCACCATGTGTAAAGTTGAGTGCCTGTCTTTAGAGGATCACGGCCTTTTTTTGGTACCTGTAATCAAGGATCTTAGAGTACTTCGCGACAGTGGGTAAGTGGCAATCTTCTATTTTATAGCTGTGGAAACAGGTAACAGAAGTTGAGTAACAAGGCATCACCTCAATTCAGCAAGAGGCAGAGCTGGAAAGAGAAGCCGGGAGTCTCCCCACTGTGCTTTAGTCAACAAGCTTCCCTTTTCTGCAGTAATAATGTATATCTATATAGCATTAATATATTTAATAACTTATTAAATTGCTGTTCAGCAAAAGTCAGCATTTTCCTCACGTTAAGAGTGTTTATGCTGTAAATGGGGAAATGTGATCATTATGTAGTGGGCTGAGCGCACATCTACAAACCAGGAACTCCAAGGCTCTAATCTCAGCTCTGATTCTGAGCTGTGCTGGTCTTGGGCAACTGATTTTAACTTCTGCATGTGTTTGTTTTATTTCCATCTGCAGAAGAGGGATGATGATTGTCTGCCTCACCTCAGAGTGAGGATGAACTAATCCATGTTTAAGTTGTTCAGTGCTAAATGACGGTCTTACGTGAAAACACTTACAAATGGGTCCTTGTGTCCATGTTAAGATACTTATTATATGATATTGTTAAACTTTACTAGGCCAGTTTAGGTACAGTGCAAGGTCACTGTGACATTTAGCCTCTTTCAGCTACTACGTTTTACTTCCATCTGCATCATATTAGCTGAATCACTTCATGCTATACTTCAAGCACTTTACTGTGTGTTGTTTTGTACTTCACCCTAACATTCTATCTGTATTTAGATTATACTTTGTTGCTTTACTATGTACATGCATTGTTTACATAGTGTAGATTGTCTTTTAAACACCATCATCCCACTCTTGAGACAAACTCACTCTTACTCATTAAATTGCGGTTATTCAGATTCATAGGCATAAATCCTGAACTGGAGAGAAGATGAAGTGAATGAAAAATCTCCTTGAATCAAAATCACCACCCTCACATACTTTAAATCTTTGTATTTTTTAGTCTTTACTTTAAGAGTCAGGAGCTGGTGTCAGAGTTTAATCATCAAGCAACTCTACATTCTAACAAAGTCAGTGAAGAAAAAGCAACTGGAATGACTGGTAAATAGTAGGCATTTAAAATCAAATATAAAATTATCAATATGTCATTCCTAGCAGTCAAGCAGGAAAAAAAAATCAGCGTACGGAAGTTGAAGGACATGCATTCCAAAAGACACATTTAAACCAGATTGGGGAGTAAAGGGAAGGGGGGAGAACCATCTACTCATGATTAGGCTGAATTCCAAAATTCCAACACAGACAAGTTTTAAAATCCTACAAGCTGGGTTTTATAACCAGAAATAACATTTACTCCTTCACAACACTGTCATCAGATGCTGCAATAATCAGCTGTGACATTAACACACAATGAGGAAGTGTACTGTAACTAGGATACACAATGTTGATCTGTGGCCTACACTATAATATTTTTCAGTGAATAACTTCTAAATATTTGGCATTTGTTTTTAAATTTGTCACTTCTGTTTGTATTTCAGACATAATGAAACTTACCAACATTGATTTTATATGAACAAGTTTGCTGTGATTAGTAAAATAATGCTAAATCACTTCAAGTTTAAATGGAATGAAGTAACTTTTACAAGTACAGCTTTGTAATTGGATTTGTATCAGATAACACTATCTTTCACATTTATTAGAAACAAAACATGATTTGATTGCTCAGACTTTTATATAATGTATGATATGCAAAAATCTATTCTCAAGTACTTTGCATTTCTCTAGTGCCTTCCACTCAAAGATCTCATAGTAGTTTACAAACATTAATAGATTAGTCCCAACACCACTGTGTTGTAGGAAATCTTCACTTACAGCTAGGGATACTAAAGCACAATGCTTGAAGTGACTTGCCTTAGGTATCGCTACAAATCTGGAGTTTAACCAGGATTAGCACCAAGGCCTCCTGACTCTCAGTTCTTTTCTTTTAAATCCAGATATTCTGCAAGAGAGACAATAGTTATTTTTAAATCTGTTACTCCTAAAATGCATTGTGCATGTGGAAGATATTTGTGTGTTAAAGATATTTCACTAGTTGCTGGTCAGTTGACCTACAAATATGTAGCCAGACAAATACCAACTTTGCTTACCTCTGTGAAGGAAACGACTGATATCCATCCACCAGAGAGCAGAATGAATTTCCGCTTGCTTGGATTACCCTTGTGGAATATTTTACCAAACACGATTTATCATACTGATGTGATCAAACCAACATGTAGGCTTCTTTTTTGTTTTTCTTCTTGGACTCTTCAGGACACACAGATCTGGTCTTTTTCCTTTCGACCATTCTGTGTTGACAGTTTTAGCGCACAGAGTGCTGTACTGCACAAGCCCAGTATATGCATCAAATTGTAAATGTAAAAGAAGATTTTCTGAAAGTGTGTGTGTGTGTGGAGTAAGATTCAGGAATCAATACTCTTATTTTTGTCCAAAATCTTTCATTTTGCATTATATAGTGATGTCTTCTCAGGTTTCAGTGTGAATCTCCCCAGAGCAATACTCCTTTCAAACTCTCAGCCTGGCCAGAAAAGGAAGTTTTATACTTTCAGAAGCTTTTTTATGAGCCTGTAATTAAAAGCAACAACAACAAAAAAAATTGATTTAAAGGATATTTACTTTTGTTTTTAAATTTAAAACAACTATCATTAGTTTTTTAAATCACTGGTATGGTACATGTTCCATGACTACTTTTGTATACAATCTTTTACATGTGCTCTTTTATCACACTTTTCATGCATGATCTCAAAGCCCCTTCCTTACAAAGCCACATTTTACACAATGGGAACCTGTGGTACAGAGTTCTGGGACCCTCAGACCCTACAGGGTTCTCGAGCCTACACAACAATGAAACAGCCCCCTGCGCCCACGTCGACTGACCCAGGCCAGTCGCTGTTTTTTCTTTGCTGTGTAGACTCACCCTTAAGGTCACACAGTGAGTGTTAGCATATGTAGGAATAGAACCTAGGTCTCCTGTTGCTCAGTCTCCTGCCTTTTTGCATGTGCCTCCTTTCAGTTTAATATGTCCCTATGCTGAGCGTACACAAACACATGCTCACTATGTCTTAGTTATATGAGAGAAAATTTAAATACTCCATCTGCTTTTCAGTCATTGCATTGTTTAGTGTCAGTAATCTGCATATTAGAAAGCTCCTTAAATGACACAGTAGAATGTAACCATTCTGAAGGAGCTGTCATGGACTCTGATGTTGATAATCTGTGGAGTAAAGAAGGCTTTCTTTCCACTGTGATTAGGGTTGCCAACTTTCCGAATGAAGAAAGCAGAACAGCCTTACCCAGCCCCCTGCCCTGCCCCTTCCTGAAGCCCCGCACCTACCACGCCCCTTCTGTGAGGCACCACCCCTCCCTCCACTCTCCCTCCTTCCGTCGCTTGCTCCCCCCTCCCCTCGCTTGCTCTCCCCTCCATTCACTCACTCATTTTCACCTGGCTGAGCAAAGGGTTGGGGTGTGAAAGGGGGAGAGGGCTCTACGTTGGGGCTATAAATGAGGGGTTCAGGGTGGTGGGGGAGACTCTGGGCTGGGGCAGGTGGTTGGGGTACAGGGGGGATGAGGGCTCTGGCTGAGGGTGGGGCTGTGGATGAGGAGTGCGGGGTGCAGGAGGGAGTTTGGGTGCGGGTGGGGGTTCGGGGCTGGAGCAGGGAGTTGGGGTGTGGGAGGGAGTTCGGGTTGCGGGCTCTGGGCTGAGCTTACCTCAGGCGGTTCCTGGAAGTGGCTGGCATTTTTCTCCAGCTCCTAGACAGAGGCGCGGCAGAAAACCTAACTCTGGTGATGGTTTTTACTGTTTAAAGATATGGGAGGAGGGGTTTTGAGAGAGAAAATGAAGGCATTCTCTGAAGCAAATGAAGCAAACAGGATGTTAGGAATCATTAAAAAGGGGATAGAGAATAAGACTGAGAATATGTTATTGCCCTTATATTAATCCATGGTATGCCCACATCTCGAATACTGTGTACAGATGTGGTCTCCTCACCTCAAAAAAGATATTCTAGCATTAGAAAAGGTTCAGAAAAGGGCAACTAAAATGATTAGGGGCTTGGAGAGGGTCCTATACGAGGAAAGATTAAAGAGGCTATGCCTCTTCAGCTTGGAAAAGAGGAGACTAAGGGGGGATATGATAGAGGTATATAAAATCTTGAGTGATGTGGAGAAAGTGGATAAGGAAAAGTTTTATAATACAAGAACTAGAGGTCACCAAATGAAATTAATAGGTAGCAGGTTTAAAACAAATAAAAGGAAGTTCTTTACACAGCGCACAGTCAACTTGTGGAACTCCTTACCTGAGGAGGTTGTGAAGGCTGGGACTATAACAATGTTTAAAAGGGAACTGGATAAATTCATGGCGGCTAAGTCCATAAATGGCTATTAGCCAGGATGGGTAAAGAATGGTGTCTCTAGCCTCTGTTCATCAGAGGATGGAGATGGATGGCAGGAGAGAGATCACTTGGTCTGACCCGGTACGGCCGTTCTTATGTTCTCTGTATTACAGTAATTTAGTTAATTTTTCTTTATTACCCTCTTTGCCTTCCCTCAGACTTCACTGGCTTGCTTGGTTCTTCTGTGTCAAGTTCAAGTTACTTGACCTTTTTCAAGGCTTTAGTAACTCAGCCATATTTAGTGTATGTCTGCCCATATGTCACCCTTACAAAGTCCCATTTCTCTGTGCCAAATACCATCTCTTTCCTCCTTTACACATGTTAAGTACTTGTCAGATAGATTGTTAATTTTGAGGTGCGGAGTCCCTGGGGTTTAAGCCTTTTGTAAAAGGGGTGCGTCCCCTTGTCATTCTATGAATAACACAGCTGGCATTTTCAGTGCTATTCGCTCATGACTCAGTTTGACTTGGTGAACCCTCGCCCTCTTAATGCGCTTGACTGGCTGGCCTGGAAGGATCTCTTAAAATTCAGAGCTTCCAAGCCACTCAGTATTTTGTTTTTTAGTCTATATGACTTTTTTCCCTTCACTTTTAGATGGGTTAGCCCTCAGGGAATCGTTACTTCTTCGCCAGTTACACAAGCAGGTTCTGGCATGACATCTCTTTCCCCTGGTGTTGTTTAATCAATGCATTTGGAATATTTTATTCAGAAAATCATGTGTAAAACTCACTTTTGCTGGTCAAGTTAGGTCCGATCTACACACACAATTGCATTGGTTTACTGAATGACGTGATGTTGAGCTGATGCAACTTTGTGCATGAACGTTAAGTGGTTTATAAATGTATCCACATGCAGTTTCATTGGCTTAACGAAATAAGTTAACATTACATGTTTGGTTAAACCTTCGTAACTTCTGTGTGTGAACAGGGTTGTTTACATCAGGTCATTGGATGTAAACTGCAATGCCAACTTCCCTGTATGTTTCAAAAATGTCCTACTGTATTTAGAAGTGTCTTGATCACATGGATATGGCGCCTCAGTACTACAGTGCACGAGCACTTTATAAATACCTGCATCAGTAACTGGGGATATCAAATAATTTTTTCCCTCATTTCCAAAAATTTTTTCCTAAGGGTATCTGGCTATTGTCAGTTATGCTTGCTTCAAACAAACACATGAGTGAGCATGGACTGATTTTTTTTTTCCACCCCCCCATACACATACTGGTTACAGTTAATGGCATTAGCTGACTGTTTCAAAGGAATAAGCTAGTTAAGCAAATAAAATATTCAAAACAAACAACTGCAGATAGTAAACAAATATATTGGCTGCCAGTTTTTCCAGTGTTCTGCGCAACTTACTCCCCATCCCCAAACAAATATCCCTTCTTCCAGAGATTACACATTAATATACAGTAATGTAACTTCTCCTTTCTCACCACAAAAGTGCTCTTGTGTTTTAGCAAGAGTTGACAACATGTGTTATATAAAATGCAGTTGCTTATGCAAAAATAGTTCATATTCTAAGGTCTTTGGTTCAATATCCTATGTGATATCTTGTTTGCATTGCATTTTATTTCCATTTCACATTTATTGGGGATTCCATGTATAGCACTGTGCAGACTACCCATACAGATTAGACTATTTTATTTTTTTTTCTATTCATACAGTGTCTATTGTGGAAGACACCATTGATCCAGCAGTTAGAAAAAGGGGCTTAGAGTCAGGAATATTGGGTTTTGTTCCTGGCTGTGCTACTGAGTTGCAAGGAGCTTGGGCAGGACAGTTAACTTTACAGTGTATGTGTTTTTTCCATCTGTAAAATGGGGAGACTTTACAACTCTCCCTAGCTTGGTGAAGCTTGTTTATAAAATACTTTGACATACTCCGAGAGAAAATTGCTATCTAAATGCAGAGTATTATGGCATTGAGGAAAGCTTGTAAAACAGTTTCCTAATACTTTAATTTTCTGTTACTTTAACAAAAATTCTTTACATTTATTAGAATGGATGGTTTCTTACATTCCTTTTCATAGCTCAAACAGTTGAGTCTCAGGTTTATAGGAATGAGATAAAGTGGTTCTGTACTGCAGGCTGTAGGCAGCCTTCACACTGATTTCTCTTTTCTGCATAAAATGATTCATCTCAAAGAATAACTGTAGCAGGAAAACGTGATTTACTGGTAAATTCAGTACTTGTAATCCTCCGTTTTCTCTCTTAACAGATTCCTGTTAGAAGCCCTGGCACATAAAGAAAAGTTGTTTCTGGTGGACAATGCTCAGAGACACTATGAAGTCTTGGAGTGACAGCCAGACAGATGTTTACAGCAGTGACCAAGAAGAGGAAGAAGAAATGATCTTTGGAGAAAATGAAGATGATTTGGAAGAGATGATGGATTTAAGTGACTTGCCTACCTCACTCTTCGCTTGCAGTGTGCCAGAAGCTGTGTTTGAGGTACAAGAAGAAAAGGTAAGAGTACATAGGGTATAGTGATCTAAATTGGTGCAATTGTAGTTAGAGCCTATTTTGTCCAGATTTTCAGTGTTATTACTTATTCTGGCAGGTGAAAAATAACTAGATTTGCCAATGAGTTCAAACTGGTTTCAATGCTGCTTGCCAATAAATTCAAATTGGATTCTGCTACTATAAAACAGCTAGTAGTGTAAATTCTTTCTAGCATCTCAGTTTGGTGGTATGGCTGTAGTACTTTTCATAGCCCGTCTCCATGCAGATTTCTTGCCTTACATTTTATAGTCCAGGGAGGACTTAAATATTTGATTCCAGGACAAGGATCACTGTTAAAAGAATAGTATTGGTTCACAGTATACTGTCAGACCTAATGAATAAGAAATAACAATTTGAAAGTGGTTTGAAATTTCTAATCTAAACAGGGCTTCTCTGGGCCATTATCTTGTTTTTTTTATTCAGTCAGATGTGTAGTTATCCTTTGCTTCTAATGGCTATCAGGAAGAATCTTCTACAGCGAATGAGTTCTGTAAAGCAAACTATGGGTGAAATGTGAGCCATTAATGTAGTGGAGGAGGGATTGATCTGTAACTTCCTTCCAGTTTTAATTTACAAAACTATAAAGTCTACTACAGTTCTATCTAAAATTCTGCATGCTGCCTGGAGGAAGGTGTGGTATCAGCTGGGAAACATTGTTCTGCAAATCAGGGACACTAGGTGGTGTCCTTCATTTTAACTTAAGTCTCTTAAAGGCAGTGGCAGTGAACTGCACTCCTAAACTATTAATCACAACAAATAAAGCTATTGAAACTCTACCAAAGAGATTTTATAGGCTGCTAACTGCATAGATGCAAAACACAATTATAAAGATCATCAAATTGGATTCCACTCTTGCCATCCTAGGGTTTTGCTTAAACTTGACCATCCTTTCTTCCCTGCTCCCTCCTTTTTCTTCTCTGTCCTTCATCCTCCTTTCTGTCAGTCTTTACAAGAAAGCTTCTGCCAAAATGCCGGTTTTGCACTGGACTCTGAAGCTAGGCAGACTAAGGCTCATTCTCATCCAACAGGTGTTTCACAGTCTAGGACCCCAGCACTGAGAGTGCCTTACTGACAGCACTCCCTAGAGATCCTTGTCATTTCCATTTCCTGAGGTGAGGGGTTTCTGGAGCAACAGCTTGAAATATATTATCTGACTGCAGACAGTAATGCTGATACTGCAATCCTTATTCTATAAGGGAAAGAATATCAGGCCTATGATTTATAATGCCACTTAAGTATACATATATTTGATTAGGGCAGCCTTACAAAATTCTGCTCACCTGCTACCGCTTAAGTAGGTTTGGATTTTTATTTTATTTTTTTCCAGAAAAGTAAAATATAATTATTTTTTCTATCATGACAAACAGCAGGCAAGTAGATTTTGTTTGTGGACAGTTGTATTTTCGGGACTGTTTTGTGCGAGGCTGGATTAGATATCTTCAAATTCTGATTTAGTAACACGTTAAAATTGCTGCCAAAACATGCAAGTTTATGCCAAACACTCTGAAGTACTGGCTTGATAAGTTCTGTGGGCTGAAGATCAATTTTACCTGTGTTTTATTTGAAAGAAACATCAGAAGAAAGTAAATAATTGCTTTAAACAACCTGCTTCCCAGACAATTTTTTTTATCTAATACCTTCCCTTCCCGCCACCCTCCCACACACATTATATGCCATTTTAAGTGTTAGTTTCCCTCTACCGTCTCTCCCCTGGAGAGGAGCAATCCTGTAGTTGTATCCCAAATCAGAAATTCATATAGAAACAAATTTGACTTGTCCAAAACACTCATTATCCACAACTGTCAGTGCCCTAAAATACTTGGATAATTGAGTTTTACATCTAATACTTATATATCACTTCATATTTCCAAAACGCCAGACAAATATCATAATGCCCCTGAGAGATAAATAGATGTAATTATCCCCATTTTTAGATAGGGAAACTGAGTTACAGAGGGTAAGAGTAGCTCAAAACCACACAGCAAGTCAATCTTAGAGCAGGATTAGAATGTAGATGTTCCTGGCTCCCATGACTATGGGGTGGAACACAAGACTACTACTTTTCTCGCTGGTACAGTTTCGTTCTGTAACTGATTATCTAAGTTACAATGAAGGGCTCTGGCCTTTCTGGTGGTAATGTATCTTTGTTAGAGCTAATCAGATAAAGGCTTTTTTTTCACAGAAACTTTCAACTTTTCAGCAAAAAATTGAAAACTGAAGTAATTCTGCACAAACCCAAAGTAGTTTGATTTGGAAATACAGCAGAACTCCATTTATCCGATCTAATTGGCAGGGGCCAGACTGGATAATCAAACATTTGGATAATCTGGAGAAAAGCTGCAGCACCATCTAGCTGCCAGAGGAGAGATCATCTGCTTCTGGACCTGTGTGCACTTGTTGTTCGGTTAATAAGGAGAGATGGATAATGGAGGGTCAGATAAAGGAGCTTCTACTGTACTGGTGTGGCGATTCATGGAGATTGTAGTTCACATACCTCATGCTCCCATTCTCCTCTATAAACCAACTCTCTGGTCAGATTACATCTTCCATCATGCATCATACTATCCTCTCTAGTGAGGAGAGCCAGTGCCTCACGGGCTTTGGTCCAGTGACCATGGTGCATCATGGGAGATTGTCTGGCTGAGAAGCCTGGCCCACATAGGAGAATGTAAACATGAGGCAACTGAAATAAAATGCCTGTGAGCTAGCATGGCATCCTATCCAAACTGAAATATTTCAGTATTCAACTGAAATATTTTTGGTTTGGGTCCACAATTGAAATTTTTGTTTTTTACACTTTCTTTTGTTGAAAAATCAAATTTTTCTACAGTAAGATGACAATTTTCATGAAGAATGTTTAATTGAAAACCCAGTTTGCCGTCGGAAAACACTTCTGATGAACAACATTTCCACTAGTCTTAATCTTTATGTATAGTGCTGTTCATTCCAAAGCACTTCATAAACATACATGCAGCCCCAGGGAAATGCTGCCATCTCTGGGATGAAGGGGAACAGCAAGGTAGTGTAAAAGGCATTGCATAACAGCGGGAGAACGTAAAACAAGGGCAAGTTCCTCATCTTATTTGGTGTCTTGGGATTCCTAGTGTCCTCACAGAGCAGACAAGACCTCTGGTGAAAAGACCTACACACAGCAAACAGCATAGAGATCAATTTATCTGCCCCATAAAGGTAAAGGACTCATCTATCCCTTCCTAAATTTGAACCTCCAGGGAGTCTCGATAGTTCGGCATCTTGCTGTAGGACAACTTAAATAACAAACTTGTGCTGCATATTAGACTCTGGAGTTGAGATTCAGCCTCCTACTCCCAGAAATGGAGGTGGACAGTGCACAGCAGGAGGTCAATGCAGTGTGTGTGTGTGTGCGTGCGTACATACGTACTCTCTCTATGCATGTTCATGACCCCCAGATAGAAACAAGGCTGGTAATCTAGATCTGATTTTAGGCCTAGCTGCCTAGAGTGCCCGTTTAATAGGTAACCCACAATTCAGTAAGGATGCTCTTGTCAAAGATGCTTCACTAGAGGTTTTGACAGCTCTTTATATATCTAGTAGTAAACTCTATTGGCCCATGGGATGACAGTGAATTTTTTTAGGCTGTGCAAATCCAAAAGAAAAACCTCAAGGAATGAAGACTCTTATGCAAAAATTTACTCATTACAGTACGTTAGATATATCAAATCTTAATCATCCTCCTTCTTTTACTGCAGTTCAGATAAAACCGCAGATGGCCTGTGTTTAAGAGCCTTTGAAGGGGAAAGGGTATTCTAATCCTGTGACCTATGTCCTGAATACAAATTATATTAAATATAAAAGTGAAATATTGCTAATATGCCATTGTGATTTTCAGGGTTTTTCCCTTCTTAACATCCATCAGTTTTATATCAGAGGGGTAGCCTCTGACGAAGTGAGTATTCACCCACAAAAGCTCATGCTCCAATACGTCTGTTAGTCTATAAGGTGCCACAGGACACTCTGCTGCTTTTTATCAGTTTTATATATCTTTCCTGCTTGTTAACAGATCATAGGACGGCCCTGCCCATGCTGAAAACCATGTCTACATACAGCTGTTGCTAACAGAATTCTAACCATAGTAGAAATAATAATTTTTTTAAGACCCCACTAGCCAAGCCATGCTATAGAGTCACTAGCCTCCAGAGCCTAGAATTCAGTTTTATAATACAGTGCTAACAGTTTTCAGATTGAAAAAATCCCTGCCCAAACTGGTCATGGGAACAATGCTAGAATTCTGTCAGCAACAAGTGTTTAAACACATTTCAGATCCTAGAGTCTTGGAGGTCTTTTTTCTTCATTACCCTTGATTGCGAAGGCCTATATCACTGTCTTCACTGCATTTTTTCCTGTGTTAGGAAAATGTCTTTAAAAGCAGTTTTTAAAAACTTTCTTGAAACATTATTGTACCAGATGATTAGAGTAAGACTTGATTTGAAATGGACTGGTCTCTGTAAGCCAAGGAGAGTAAACTTTTAAGAATTATAAAAGGAGAAGTGACAGAGTCCTGTGGCACCTTATAGACTAACAGACGTATTGGAGCATGAGCTTTCGTGGGTGAACACCCACTTCTTCAGAAGAGAAGTTATGCTCAAGGTGAGCTGCTCAGAATGTATCAGCAAGATATAAACCTGATTAAACAATTCACAGAAAAGAGAGTGTATATCCCTGCAAAATATACTGGTAAGCCAGTTTCCCATCTGCCAAATAGGAATCTGTAAGGTAGCATCAGCAATTTCAGGGAGTAGGGATTTCACTCCGTAGCTCCCCAACGTCACTTCCGGTGGGGAGCAGCAGAGGCAAAAGAGCCCAGCATCCAATAGAACAAATTTTCAGTGGTGCCCTCTCAGCGATGGTCAGCATAGTATGTTTTTAGAAAATCTAGACATTTTGGCTGCTGACTGCTGCCCTTTTCTCTTTTTGCGTTCAACTTTAGATCAGGGGTCGGCAACCTTTGAGAAGTGGTGTGCCGAGTCTTCATTTATTCACTCTAATTTAAGGTTTCGCGTGCCAGTCATACATTTTAACCTTTTTAGAAGGTCTCTTTCTATAAGTCTATAATATATAACTAAACTGTTGTTGTATGTAAAGTAAATAAGGTTTTTAAAATATTTAAGAAGCTTCATTTAACATTAAAATGTAGAGCCCCCCTGGACTGGTGGCCAGGACCCGGGCAGTGTGAGTGCCACTGAAAATCAGCTCGGGTGCCGCCTTCGGCACACGTGCCATAGGTTGCCTACCCCTGCTTTAGATACTGTGGTCGTCCAGGATGATTCAGGATTTGGTTTTCTCGCTGCATTGTAGGTGTGTTCTTCGTCCCTTGTTGACGGAACATATTTGTCTTTTAACCATTCCCTCGTGCAGATGGAGTTAGTGTGTTAACTAGTGTACGCTGGTTTATGTTCTTTATGGAACTCAGTTTGCATTCTAGTGACGTCATTTGTAGTTATTCCTCCCGATTTAGTGTACTTTGTTCCCTGCAAATACTGTCCAGTGGCTTTCATCGTAGAATACCTACAATCTGATGATTTTTTGTTCACTATAATCCTCATTATCTTATCTCCAGTAGCTGCATGAACCTTTATCCTATAAATCTGATCAACTCATATAATTCCAGACTTATTTGCTTTATTCCATAGCATTTGCTGCCTCTGCATGTTAATTTGACACCATCTGAAAATGTAACAACTCCTGAAATGGTGCCATTTTCAAAGCCATTTAAATACAAGGTCAACCAGAGTGAGCACGATAGTGAACTAGTTTGCCTCTCTCCCTGCTTTACATGTTTATTTTACCAATAGCCTCTGCTTCTTATCTCTAAGCCACTTTACAGTCCGATATTTAATTGCTCCTTTCCAATTACAATATATCACAGCTATCGACCTTGGAGATCCTTGATGCTAATGCCAGGAGCTCTAGAGCTAAAGGCTCAAAGGGGGGTGGGGACGGTTAACAGAATATGTTTCTATTTTTGGCAATGGGCAGCCTCAGGCATCCACACACTAGTACTTGTGTGCCGCACTGACCCTAACAGGGGCGTGTGTAATGGGAGTTGTTAGTACCCTGGCACAGAGGCTAACCAAGGAGGTGGCCAATGTGGGAGGAAATCAGAGCCTCTTTTATCCTTTTCTGTTTTAATTTAGTTTACTCTTACCATGGTTTAACTCTTTTGGGGTTCTGTTTTAATATTCATTTTAAACAACTGTTAAATAAAATCTGTACTACAGAAGCTACTGGAAGTGGATAGTGCAGATAGACTGGAGAGGAATCATAAATCAGATATGCAAATAACTTTTAAGGCAGCTTACAGATCTGCACTTGAATAGGGGAGGGGACGTTATATAATTGCTGTTGCTCTGTCAGCCTGCTATAATCGTATTCCTGTGGTGCAGGAGAAAGGTGCCTGCTGTTGAGTTTTTCAAATGGCTTATTTTCAGTTGCAGAGCTTTCATTTTTTCTTCTTTTCCCCTGCAGAAAATACTTAGTTCATCAGCCATTAATGTTATACATAGTGTTACCTGCATCTCTTCAGTTTAGCCTGAGCATGGGTTACTGCTAGGTCTGTGTAGGTCCCCAGAAAAGCTAATTTCCAGCCCTATATGTTGGTGCCCAAATATATTTATGAGTCATCAGTGAGCAGAAATACATTGTCATCAATGGGTTGAAAGCTTATGTAGAGAGACACTGTCTTGAGTATTTTCAATAAGATTAATTTTAAAATATTCCTGTATCTGGTAGAACATCTTTTACATATTTTCTTCTCTGCACTCTTCCCTCAAAATAAAGAACAACAAAACCTACAAATCCATCTCTGTGTTTGTAAGGACTTCAGTACCTTCAGCATCTGTCACCTGTCAGAAAGTTAGTAAAACTGTAATGTTAGTTAAAAACAAAACTGAAGAGGAAATACTTTCTTATACAGGCTACCCAGACTGCTTCAGTTCGTCCCCCGTAGAGCTGGCACTATCCCATCATTCCTTCTTTGTGTGGAGAGTATTGAAAGCGTGCACCACAAGACATTGGCTTTATAATTTGTTTCATACGTGTCTCTGATAAGCGTCACTTGTTGCCACTCTTTTGCTCTTTCTATGTAAATACTCCAAAAGCATTACCTGGGCACGTGAGGCTAATATGTGGAGACGTGCTAGCTCTCTGTCTAATGACACTTGGATAATTGGCTGCCGCATGAAATCATTCTGTAAGGTGTTTGTCACGTAGGCTTTCAGAATGCAGTCTGCATTGGCATGTGAATTCACATGGAGCCTTCTTTTGAACGGATACATTTTAGGACTGGGTTAAATTTTCTCTAAATGTAGTTTGTGAGCAGTACTGATTGACCTGTTAGCAAGCTCATCTGAGCTGATTGATTTTAGTAGATAAGACATTATTTTAGAACAGGCCAGGATTGTGTGTTAGGTCTATAAATGGAAAACTTATTATGCAGGCTTATTCCTAAAGCTTGCAAGAACAGAGCTGCTTTGATATATTATTTGGCTTTTATCTGTTTTATAAAACTCTGCTTTATCAGCCTCTGGACATAGATTTCAGTAGCTTGATTTAGAGAGATTTAATTCTCTCTCTATTTTCTTTCAAGGGGTGAATGCACAGCAGACACTTACTGAATCAAATGGAAAATGTGCTGTGTGTGCACATACTGAAAGTGCATCCAGAAATCAGCTCTTTTGGTGGGGCTTGCGGGGTTATCCTCTCCATTCATGTCATTCTTCTAATGAATTTGGTGCTTGCAAAAGTGCTGGATTGACAGATCTGGAGTCTGATTTCACTCTCTATCTACATGTCCATGCAGTTCCGGTTGTGTTTCTCCTATGCTGCAGTCCCCACCCAACTTGCATTCCTATAGTTCAAGGAAACGTCAAGCTTCACTGGCAAAGCTGGTGGAGTTTTCAAGCTGTGCAAGCAGAATGTATCTGGATCAAAACATAATCTTCCCTCTTTCCCCCATTCAAACCCCAATTTGCAATTACATATAAATAGTGTATATGTATTGCACAAATATTTTTCATGTACCACTTTTCATCTGTAGATCTCAAAGCCCTTTACATAGGTGTATAATGATCAATATTCCCATGTAACTGATGGGGTGGGCACTGAAGCTAAAGGGATGCCATAGATTTGAAATATAGACATTTAACTTCTGTTTTTTAAAGTATTTTCAGGTAACAGGCCTGTCTCCTGCTATCTCTTCCCCCCCGCCCCACCTCCCTCGATGCTTTGGTGAAGCATTTATTGACTGCAGTGTATGTTCAATCAGCTGGGCAGTGAACTATTTTATTTCAGTTTTTAAAAGGCAAACATACACTTACAGAAAAGGTTGTCAAATGCAGAAGTTAATAAAATCCTTTACAGAGCTTATTTTTTCCCCCTCTGCTGTAAGTGGAAGAAATTAATCATTGGGGTTGCATTTAATAATAGAAGGCAGAAGAATTAAGACAGAGCTGACTTATGTAGTGTCATAAGAACATATGAATGGCTATACTGGGTCAGATCAGTGGTCCATCTAGCCCAGTATCCTGTCTTCCGACAGTGGCCAATGTGAGGTGCTGCAGAGAGCATGAACAGAACAGGCAATCATTGAGTGATCCATCCCCTGTCATCCACTCCCAGCTTCTGGCAGTCAAGAAGCTAGAGGCACCCAAAGCATTGGGTTGCCTCCCTCGCCGTGAACTTTTCTAATTTTTTTTAACCCTGTTGTAGTTGTGGCCTTCACAACATCAGCTGGCAATGAATTCCATAGGTTGACTGTGGTTTATGTGAAATTGTGGTAAACTTGCAACCTGTTAAATTTCATTGGGTGACTCCTGATTCATGGGTTATGTGAAGAAGTAAATAACACTTGCCAATTCACTTTCTCCACACCATTTGTGATTTTATAGGCTTCTATCATATCTCCCCCTTAGTTGTTTCTTTTCCAAGCTGAAAAGTCCCAGTCTTTTTAATCTCTCCTTATATGAAATTAATTCCATACCCTTACTTATTTTTGTTGCTCTTTTATGTATCTTTTTCAATTCTAATGTATCTTTTTTGAGATGGGCGACCAGAATTGCACACAGTTTTCAAGGTGTGGGTGTACCATGGATTTATATAGTGGCATTATGATATTTTCTGTCTATTATCTATCCCCAAGGTGTTTTCAAGCACCATAGATGAGACATTTAAAAGTGGAAATATCTTTATGTTGAGCTGTCACTAGATGGCACCATCTTAATTAAGATCTATAGGCCTTTGTTTGCATTAGTCCAAATTACTATAAAAATGGAGATGGAATTGACAGTAAAACAAGGCTTAAGAGTTTCAGTTTGGTTACTTTCTCTTACAAGCGTTTAATAGAAGAGATGTCCAATACACTTGCTGGGCAGGTCTGTGCTAAACTTTTAAAATCAAGGGGGTGAGTGAACTAGAGAATCTTCAGGCTCTAAGGCAGTAATTAAGTTGAAGAAACTTAACTGGAGGGAAAAAATCAAAGGAAAATGTATTTTCACTGAATGAAAATCTTCATTTTATATCTGAATAATTTTTATTTCACCTTTAGGAAAGATTTGAAGCACTTTTCACGATCTACGATAATCAAGTTACATTCCAGTTGTTTAAAAGCTTTAGAAGAGTAAGGATAAATTTCAGCACCCCAGAGGCGGCAGCAAGAGCACGGATAGAATTGCATGAGACAGACATCAGTGGGAAAAAGCTGAAGCTGTATTTTGCACAGGTATGATGCAATATGTAGATGCTCTAAATGCACTCTTGTCTCCTCTCCATTCTGTACTTATTGATGGGTTCTCATTCCTGACAGAGTTCTGAAGTTCCCTCTAACCACACACATGTGCATCCTTTCTCCACTTCTTCAGCGTGAATCTACACATCAGGGACTCTTTTTTTTTTTTTTTTCACCTGCAGATGATACAGCTCTGTAATTGGCTGGAAGGGTCACTCTTGAGTGACAAAGCTCTCCCCTCCTCCACAAGCTGAACGCTCTCCTTTTCTTAAAGTGCAGTCCAGCATCTCCTCTCCACAGACACTGGGTCCATGTACAAATTTTGTTGGATTAGTGGCTCAGCATGTGTTATATACAATCCCAAGTTCATTGTCAGCATTGAACAAAATAATTAGAAACAGTCGGAAGAAATTGAGAGGAAAAAGTAGACTTAGGCTATGTGCCGCTACAGCCGTGCCACTAAAAGACGCACAGTGTAGCCATTGTTTGTCGGCAGGAGAGAGCTCTCCTGCCAACAAAAAACTTCCACCCCAACGAGTGGTGGTAGCTTTGTTTGTCGACAAAGCGCTGTTCGCACCGGCACTTTATGTCGGCAAAACTTTTGTCATTCGGGGGGTGGGGGTGTTTTTTTTCATACCTCTGAATGACAAAAGTTGAGGAGTTCAGGTTCCAGTGTAGACACAGTCTTAGTTTTAGGAAAAACTTCGTGGCCATGAGAGAAATCTCCCCACGGAATAGTCTCCCAAGGAAGTGGTATAAGTTCTGTTACTTGCAGCTTTTAAAGCTAGACTGAATAAAACACTAGAAAGGTGTTATGAAGAACAGTCCCACACTGCAAGAGAGTGATATCTCTTCTCTCACTATTAGATCCTCTCGTTTAACTTCTGTGATTCTGTTATCATGGTAGTATTGTTTCTTCAGGTCCAGATGTCCAGTGAAGTAGGAGACAAGTCCTACCTCCTTCCCCCAGAGCCTGTCAAACAGTTTCTGATATCGCCTCCTGCATCTCCACCTGTTGGATGGAAGCAAAGTGAAGATGCAACTCCTGGAATAAACTATGACTTACTCTGTGCTGTTTCCAAATTGGGTCCAGGTAAGAATGTCTTCCTGCTTTTGTGGCTGTTCTGCTTCAGAAATGTCTGTTCAGTGGCTTTCGTCACCTCTCTAGAAAAAGGAGTGGAGTATAGACACAGATCTCCTGGTTGTCCCTATGTGGTTACTTGTAGGGACAAAATGGTTCAATGCGTGGTCTACCAATTTCTTAATTGATTGAGAGAGCTTCAAAGTTTAGCACCCTGCTGGATTGCATGCTCTTGAGATAGAGCCACATATTTTACTTAATTTTCCCTCTGAAATCTCAGTGCATATTTAGTTGAACGAGAAACACAAGGTAAGGTTCAGTTAGTTGGAGTTCTCTATCTTAGCTATTTTCTAGGATGCCAATCACTGCCATATTTAGATATGGCCACCACATAATTTAACTGTCAAACCTTTTAATTGACCTTTTCTGGGGACCTTGCCATTTCTTTCCTCTGACAACAGAAACTCCAGTTTCTCAGTGCACGGTGTAACAAAGCTCGTTTTAGATCCTCTGAAAGGTGTGGTAGAAGTGCATAGTGCTTCAGTGTTGTAAGCAAATTAAGACAAATATTGCTATAAGCCAGGAGTCGGCAACCTTTCAGAAGTGGTGTGCTGAGTCTTCATTTATTCACTCTAATTTAAGGTTTCACGTGCCAGCCATACATTTAACATTTTTAGAAGGTCTCTCTCTATAAGTCTAGAATATATAACTAAACTATTGTTGTATGTAAAGTAAATAAGGTTTTTAAAATGTTTAAGAAGCTTCATTTAAAATTAAATTAAAATAGAGAGTCCCCTGGACCGGTGGCCAGGACCTGTGCAGCGTGAGTGCCACGGAAAATCAGCTCGTGTGCTACCTTCGGCACACGTGCCATAGGTTGCCTACCCCTGCTATAAGCCCTTTAAAGTTGCGCGTAAATGTTTCCATTTTCCCCTCCAAAATATCAATTAAGTGTTGTTAGTGTGCAGAAAGCACAATTTACCAACTATGGTGGCAATGTATTTCAAAACATGTAAGCAGCACTGGTCAAATCAAGTATGAAAGTGGACTAAACTAAAGCTGAAAAGGGATTAAATGAATCTTCAGATTTTTAGTACATCATTTACTGTGAATGCTAATGGAAACCTGTTTTTAAAACAAAAATAGTTCAGTGATATTTTTTTATTTCCTGTGGGATACTGTTACAGATTTGTTACTTTGAGTTTAACTGTCAAACCTTTTAACTTGCTTTTTCTTCGTGCTATACTCTATAGGAGAGAAATACGAGCTTCATGCAGGAACGGAGTCTACTCCTAGTGTAGTCGTTCACATTTGTGAAAGTGAAACAGAGGAGGAGGAGGAAATTAAAAATCCAAAACAGAAAATCCTTCAGACAAGGCGCCCAGATCCTACTCCAACAATACTAAGTGAATCTAAAACATTTGATTGTACACGGGAGGTAGGGGGTACCATGCACTGTTAAGTCTTGTGATGCTGTAAACAATATCTATTTGAGGATAGTAAATTAATACGTGTATTAATGTCTGCATTGCTGCATTATATATGGCAGCAGGAGATTTTACTTGTAGTTGTCTCTCATGTTCAAGTTCTTAGATGCCAATATTCTAAACAGCACTTTAATTTGTAAATCTAACCCCCCAAGTGCAGCAAGTCCACCAGATTTAAAATAATGGCAAAGCAGGAGGTTGAGTTTTTTTGAAGATATGTTCACATTTCCTTGATATTGTATAGCACGATGTACCAAATGCTGAAAGAATATCTTATCAGTACCATCTATACTATTGGGTACAAAATAGTTTATTTTATAACAGTCAAATGTGATTTTTTTTGTACTGGTACAACATCTTATATTTAATCAATATATTAATTCGAAGTGTAATATACAGTGTACATGAAAATTCCTCCACAGATTGGCCCATTTGTGAATATGTTCCATTTACTTTTCTCAGAAATGCCAAATACTTTTTTTTTTAAAGGTACCTTTATGATTTGACATGAGGAACAAATACATGTGCAGGATTAAATAAGTTGTAGTTGGCAGAACTGCAATTTGGGGAGGAGGGGGGAGAGGGGAAACCACAGACCACTTAGGAGGCAGATGGAGTTTGCCTCTACAATATTATGCTGCTGTAGGATGGTGTTACGCTGATAGGTACAATTGTTTGCATCGACAGTTGATTGAAATAAAACTGACTTACAGGATGTTGAGTGAAACATGGTTTCGCCTATAGAATGTTAAACCTCCAGTCCTCTCTAACAATATTGTAATGTCCCCCTGTCATGGAGATGGCCTACATTATATGTAAAGTGAATAATCATTAGATTATGGTTGTGATATTAGGGGATAAGAGGTCCAGCGTTAGTTTTTAACGTTTGCTCCTAAACTTTTACAGTTTGCTTCCTTTTTTAAAGACAATCAGTTGCTAGGATGGTTCAACCAATCTCCACTCTGTTTTTATCCAGGTTGCACTCCTGATTTACTGTTCCGATTTAAAAATATGGTATTTTTCATGGCATCCTATATGGCTGATAGCACATCTGCAATTTCTGAAATAGGAAGCACCTTTTGAAATATACATTTGTGGTTTTGTGAATTTCTGTGTTAAGTGTTTTAGTAGGAGGAAATATGCCTCAGTTTAGTGGCACGTGCTCCTATGGTTTTATGCTATTTTATAAGCAACCTTTTTTAGCCTACACAGATTTTTTTCTATAAAAAATAGCTAAGAAATTCTTTGTGAACAAACTAGGCTGTTTAGGTTCATATTTGATTCTGTACATAAATCACTCTGAAATTGGCCTTTATACATAATTAAAAAACAGTATCATGATTTGGGTAAAGGGTTTATTGAACTCTCAAAAGCATTTTTACTTGATTGACAGCAAGAGAGTGCATTAATGGTGATAAATTCAAACAGGCGCAGTAGATATGACTTCAATATTGTGTCAGCTGTTGATTCTTTCCTGCCATCAACTTCAAGTTGCAAAATGGGATCCTGCAGGCAGGTCCTCATTTTGGAGACAGGAATAGCATACATTTGAGCAGGGGGAAAGTAAGAAAAATCTTTCCTCTTGTGTGTCTTGTGCGTATTGGCATAACGTTTATGTAGCTCTTTATTATCAAGCCATTCAAAGTCTAGCTTCTCTTTTTCACTGTTCCCCACCTCCAGTTGCAAACTTATGTTGTCAGTAGGGCCTTGTGCATTTTAAAATGCCAGAAATCAGTTTGGGATTTTCTGTAATGTTACATTTTTGTCAGTTGTTCATTTACCCCTTCGCAAATGTTGTAAAGTGGAAAAACTTCAGGCAAATTAGGCAAATGATCGAGTCAGTAATGCTATTGTGAAAGTAGCGTGTGTGAAATGTCTGATTTGAATTCCAGCATAAAAGATCCATGGTGTAAAAAAAAGACATGGAATAAAAAATAAGTGCCATTCAATGTTTTTCCATTAACTGTATCAAACTTGGGCCCATATGGAATATGTAATTTGTCTTTTTTGGAAGCTGGGTATCCTAACAAATCTGTATGCTTGCAAGTTGAATGAATCGTCAACACTTAGGGTTTCTGGTTTGTGGTGGTCTTCCTTCTAATTTGTAGTGTTTGTTTATAAGCAGATTGGCTTAAAAATATTGCCTTGAATTAAAGATAAAAATTGTCCTTGCACATCCACACTCTGAACGCTTGGCTTTGAACTGCTAGTGCCTGCCGTGAGCTAATTTCAGCACTGCAAAAACAGTTGGTTTTCAACATGGTTTATAAGAACAAACTGTTCTCACGTTTTTGTTGTTTTGGTGAGGTTATATCATTTTATCCTAAAACTGGAAAATCCCAATATCCAACGCCCTTATTGTAGCTGATCAGAACATTCTCTTGCAAAGTTTTGGGTGGGAGGGTTGTTCCGTTTTTCTTCTTCCTAAACTCAGTTGGTCCAGGCAAGTTTTATTTACAGCAGAATACAAGATACTGTCCCCTCCACTATAGAAAAAGTCCAGCCTCTATTACCACGGTTAGGGAATACAAGTTATTCTTTAGATACCTTGAGTGAGGAAAAGACCTTGGAGCAAGAGATGAAAGAATATTTTTGATCAACCAAACTAAGATGATGATAAGCAGTCTCTGTTGAAATACTTGTCTGGTATGTAATAGATGCTGCCACTGGCATTGGTTGACATTTGCTTGATCAATAAATCCATCTTATCAAGCCCTTGAGTATACAGCTAATATGGGTCAATCATTTGGCCCTGAGGATCTGCAGTAACCTATATGTCCCATATATGAGATCTGCCTTGAAAAGAACTGAGATGTATGCTAAATAGCCAAATTCATCTCTGATGTAACACTTCCTAGTCAGTGGCATTTCACCAGGAATTAACTTGACCCCTTCTTCCCACCTTGAATCTTATTCTGATCAGATATATAAGAGTAGTGTGAATATTGACTGGGAGTTCTTTTAAAACATATTTATTTGAACTTGTATGAAAGTAAAAGGGTTGTCTACCCAGAACTTTTGGGTATCTTAAAAATAAAATTGAACAGCAAATTACACTCAACAGCCAACAGAACTAAACCACCTACAAAATTCTCCCCTTCCCAAAAATCTAATCTCTATCAAGCCCCCCCACTTTGCAGCACCCCGTACAAATAGCTGAGCCTTTGCAGCATTTTAGTTGAATTCTCTCTCTTTGTGACTTGCGGGACGTTTATACTGAGCAGTCAGCAGACCAGATTCATAGGAAAAAAGCCACTTCTTTGGGAATGTGGTAGGAGGCCCTTTCACATTGCTTTGCTCATTATTGGCACTTAATCCTAAAAAAAGGAAGGTATCTGACTTCATGATGCCAGTGGCAACATGCTTAATTTAAATCGTATTGACTACTTTGGTTTGTAGCCAGACTGACTGCTTAGCCTAAAAATAAGCTGTGAAGATGACAGAACTTTCTCACAGAATGACATGTGGTTGGAGAAGACCAGTTAGGTAAGTTACTCAGCGGGTGAAAATCAGCCCAGTTGAGGACAATGGAGCTGTGGCATTAACTGAGTATCTGGCCCATTTACTGAATGATCAAAGTTTTAGGAGATTATTTATGAAAACAAATACTGGAAAACACAGACACTTGTTGCTGGTGTTTCAGCACTATGTGAAAGGTTCATTGAAGAGAGGAGAAGAGCTATAGTTTCCCAGTTTGGATAATTCACTTCTCCCTGGCTCAGATGATGGTAACTAATCAGTTGCAGCCTGTGTAAATCATTGAATGAATTAAGCCTTTTTCTCTTTCTCTCAAGCTATTGGGTCTCCCTTTGTGAATACTCTTTTGGGAATTAAAACAGACTGTATATGATTTGTAAGAGGCATTGCAAGAGAGGTAGATGGACAGTATTTACTGGCCTGTTCTCCCATTTGTTTTGATGGGAGGCTACACGATTAGAGAGCTCACTTAAAATGGTGATTGATTTATTTATTTTTTTTAACTGTGCAACTACAAGGTAGGAAGTTTGCATCCATATGAGGTTCCACAGTGTCTCAGTCTGTCCTCTGTGTTTGTATTTATCTGGCTCTCCTCTTCCCTGCATCTGAGCACCTTGCACTCCATAATGGATGTTATCTCTGATGAGGTAGGGAAGTACAGTTATTTGGGTTGTATATTGGGGGTACTAGATTTTTTTTGTGGCGTTTCAGCTTTCACTCACAATTGAGACACTGTCAGTTTTCCCTCCATCCAATAGAAATTACCATTTCATCTACCTGCTCTTTCCTTTCGCCCATATTTTGCTTCACTTAATCACTAAGGGCTTGTCTACACTAAGAAGTTGTCAACAAAACTCTTGTCTTTAGCGGGTACTTAAAAAAGCCCTCCTCCGTGAAAAACAAAAGTTTTGCCCACGCAAGTGGCAGTGTGAATGCGGCTTTGTCGACAGGAGAACTCTCCTGTCAACAAAGCTAACGCCACTCGCAGGGCTGGAAGTAATTTGTTGGCAAAAGTGCCAACAAAGTACCGAAAAAGAGCATTTACACATGTCGACACAGCCTTGTCGCTGAAAGCTGCGTGGTGTGGACAAGCCCTAAGATGGGTTTTGCTATCTCACAGCACAGTTCCCAGCCAGCAGTTGTTCACTTTACAGGTGCTGAAATCTTTTCTCAAATTGGGAACTGAACATCAGATGCATATTCACACACAAGAAAATTGCAGTGGCTTTAAATGTGGAAATCTTGTGTATCAGAGCACTTTTGTGTGCCTAAAAACAAGGTTTTTGTGACTGTTTGTGTTCCACAGGCCAGTGGCCATCACATACTGTACTTGCATGGCTTCTGCTAAGTACCTCCTTGAAAAAAAGAGCACTATATCATATTTATCTCCTGGACTTCATAATGTCTGTTGTGAAATGTACATTTTTTATAGGAGGGTTCTGTGTCTGTCTCTGTTCAAAATGTTGACTTTGAACAGATCTGGACTTCAAAGAGAACTGATCTATTAATTTCCATTAATCCACTATTTTTAACACCCAAACATTTTAATATTAAAGGATTACATTTGAGAAGCAAGAGGAATGCATCAGTTGAGAACAGCTGCTGTCTGTCATCCTACCTGATTCCTATTTTACTCTCTTGCTGCTGCTTTGTGTGAAGTGTTACAGTACCAGGAAGTATCGAAGTAAATTCCAGCTGTTGATCACATGACGGTTTGTGCCATAGACGTATGTTTCTCTTGCACATGTGATTTCTGTACTGTTTGGTCTTTGCCTAAATCTTCCATCATTTTCATGTCGGTATGTGACCATTTAATTCAATAACATTCTTCATGAATTGAGGGTACAATCAATTTTTCCTAGATGCAAGTTTTGCCTTGTGTGTCCTGTATTTGAGATGTACATTACCCATTTTTGTCTACCTATCGATGCGTGGTGTGTCTGTGTTCTCAAGACGAACTACAATAACATGCACTCCATATTATATTGTACCTGATGTGACAATCCAAGCTGTAGTCCATGTAGACTGGCTAAATATGACCATGCTATGTTGCTCTGACAACAAAGTCTATAATGTTCTGTAAAGATGGCAAAGCAGAATGTGTGGTTTGGTTTTTTTTGAAGCTTTTGTGATTCCTGGTAAGTTTTTGTTTTTCAAAACTAAGAAATAAAATTAGTCTATTTTTGTTTCTTAAACTAATTGAAGGAGACTTCTTTCTACTTCGTGTATGTATGATGTCAACATATCCCCCACATCAGACTTCCCTGGGGTTTAATATTACTGTTTCAATATTGTGGTGCCAAATAAGCACCTCTTCTGGACTGTACAAGTGGGAATGGCTAGCCTCTGTTTTAGCTGTTGAGAGGGGGAAGGATGGTTCAGTGGTTAGTGCACTAACCTATGACTTGGAAGACATCGGTTGATGTGCTTGTGCTGTCATGTATGGCCTTGAGCACTTAGCCTCCTATAGCCTTGTCTGTAAAATGGGGATCAGAGCACCTTTACAGGGTGCTGAGGATAGATACATTCAGACTCACGTGGGGCTCAGATAATATGTAATGGGGGCCACATAAATATGATAAAATACAGCCCTTTGGATTTTGGAATGTGTGTGGAGACTGTCAATCTTTTTTAATATATGGGAAAGGCACCTAAAGGTTTGGATAGATGCCTTTAATGTCTACATAAATCTCAATCAAAGAAACATACACGGATATAGATCTTAAAGGGAACAGCTCTCAGACTGCAGGTGGGGCAGAGAGGGGTTATTAATTGTGCAGCTGAGGGGTGGAGTTAAAGTTGAGGGGAAGTTGGGGAACAGAATGATCAGACACCTAGATGAACATGATATGTTGGGGAAGAGTCAGCACAGCTTTTGTAAAGGAAAATCATGCCTCACCAATCTATTAGAATTGTTGAGAGGGTCAACGAGCATGTGGATAAGGATGATCCAGTGGATATAGTGTACTTGAACTTTCAGAAAGCCTGTGACAAGGTCCTTCACCAAAAGCTCTTAAGCAAAGTAGGCAGAGGAAAGGTCCTATCATGGATCAGTAACTGGTTAAAAGATAGGAAACAAAGGTTAGGAAAATGAATGGTCAGTTTTCACAGTGGAGAAAGATAAATAGCAGAGTCGTCCAGGGATCTGTACTGGGACCAGTGCTGTTCATCATATTCATAAATAATCTGGAAAAAGGGGTAAACTGTGAGGTGGCAAAATTTACAGATGATACAAAATTACTCAAGATAGTTAAGTCCAAAGCTGACTGAAGAGTTACAAAGGGATCTCACAAAACTTAGTGACTGGGCAACAAAATTGCAGATGAAATTCAATATTAATAAATGCAAAGTAATGCGCACTGGACAACATAATCCCAACTACACATTCCAAATGATGGGGTCTAATTAGCTGTTACTAAAGAAAGATCTTTGAGTCATAGATAGTTCTCTGAAAACACCTGTTCAATGTGCGGTGGCAGTCAAAAAAGCGAACAGCGTTAGGCACAATTAGCAAAGGAATAGATAAGATGACAGAAAATATCATAATGCCCTTCTATAAATCCATGGTACGCCCACACCTTGACTGCTGTATGCAGTTCTGGTTGCCCCATCTCAAAAAAGATACTACAATTGGAAAAAGTACAGAGAAGGGCATATGAGGAGAAATTAAAAAGTGTGGGGCTATTCGGCTTAGGAAAGAGATGGCTAAGGGGGGATATGACAGAGGTCTATAAAATCGTGAATGATGTGGAGGAAGTGAATAAAGAAGTTTTATTTAACCCTTCATGTAGCACACAAACGGGGTCACCCAAACAAATGAACGAACAGTGAGCCTGTGGAACTTGTTGCCAGGGAATGTTATGGAGGCCAAAACTATAACTGTTCGAAAAAGAATTAGATAAGTTCGTGGAGGATAGATCCATCACTGCTTGTTAGTCAAGATAGTCAGGGATGCAACTCCATGTTCTGGGTGTCCCTGAACTTTTGGCTGCCGGAAGCTGGCACTGGACAATGGGAGGGACCACTTGATAAATTGCCCTGTTCTGTTCGTTCCCTCTGAAGCATCTGGCACCTGCCGCTGTTGGAAGACAGGGTACTGGGCTAGTTACACCATTGGTCTGACCTAGTCTGGCCGTTCTTGTGCTCTTAACATCAAAGCAGCATCTGGGCAGCTCCTTTGAGCAGCTAGCACAAGCCCCACCGACACACGTCTGTGGACCCAGGATGGGCGGTGTCTGTGGCAACTTTAACTCGCTCTGAACGTAGATCAAGGATCTGAATGAGTATGAAAAGTGAACTACCCTTTCCCCTGAGATTAGTCTCTCTAAAAAGGGCTGAACCAGTGCATAGGGCTTTCCCCCATGGTGTGCTGGCTGTGCATGAGGAACCCTTCAGTTCCTCGTACAGAAAATCTAAAAAATCCCCCATTCACGCACCCAGTGCCTACTTCCATTTGCTATCTAAGAAAAGGTGCAAAATAAACCCCCCAAGCTGCTTTTTGCCCTGAGGTTAGGGCGACCAGACAGCAAGTGTGAAAAATCGGGACGGGAGTGCGGGGTAATAGGAGCCTACATGAGAAAAAGACCCAAAAATCGGGACTGTCCCTATAAAATCAGGACATCTGGTCACCCTAGCTGAGATAAAAATGGAGTGATTTACTCTGCCAGGTAAAGGGATGCCGCCTCATGACCCCTCAGCACAATGTGGTGATATCCCTAGGAAATGAGTCTGTTAAAGTGGACTGGCGTGACCTAGGTTTCATAATTACTATGTTCATAGCAAGCAAAGCCAAATTAATCGTAGATGTACGGCAATTAAAACTGTGCCCTTCACCCTCGTTTTTGACACTGTGGTGGTTGAATCATTGCTAATACAAAATGATTCTCCTGCCAGTCCAGGACTACTTAGGGTTTCCAGAGCTTTTTCTCACCAACTAACTTGAGAACAGACGAACACTTTACTGCACACCTGGCTTTGTTCTGTCTTTTTCAGACGTTTGGTGTAAATTCATCCATGATCAGGTCTGTGGACCACATCAACATTTGGAGTAGTAACCGCCATCAAGAAGGATGGAACCGAACTGCAAAGGGAGCTGGAAAGATTAGAGCTGTGGATAAGAGGAGAGTCGGTCCTAATAAAAGTAGGTCCTGCAGCAGGGGAAAATGCAGCACAGATACAAAGGGGTAGGGGAGGGTATAAGGAGCTGCATCACTTTCAAATATTACAATTAAAATCATGTAACATAAACTGAGCTCTCTTGTAGCTGCAAGAAAGGGGTAAGATCAGGATTGGGAGGATCTCTGTACTAAATGAGAACTGACAGCCACCATGTTAAATGTTTGGTTAGATATTGTAACAGGGTGACTGTTCCTAAGGCCTTGTAGAGCTACGCTGAGCACAGGTGCCTCAAGAGGCTGAAGGAGGAAGTAGGGACTGGGAGTGTGGACTAGAGGAGGTTCTGCAGAGCAGTCCTAGGAAGAATCAGACTCAGGAAGGAAGTTTGAGTTGAGTTTTCTTTTGTTGCTCTTTGGGTGACCAATAAAAAGCCCCTCAAAGGCACAAAGGGCAACTAGTCTCCCAACTCCCGTTGCCTTTCAGTGGGAGTTTGGCACGCATGTAGATTAAGCTCTTTGTGATCGAACATGGTCTTGTGCAGTGCTTAGCACAACAGGCCCCTGATTTCAGTTGGCTCCTCGGTGCTACCATAATACAAATTAATAACAATAAATTGCCTGTGAAATTCTCCCCCAAAGCCAAACCCCCGGAAGGCTGCGTGCTTGGACTTTGCATAGGGTGTGCATAAGAAAAGACTAACGGTAGTTCCCTCTTTTGTAAAGCACTGTGAGATCTACCGGTGAAAGTTCTACCTAAAAGCTAGGTGTTATTCCACACTCTTCAAAGCATGTTGCGAACTTCACTTACTTACAGTGTATGTATCTTATGAAAATGTCATCATCCACACATGGATGGGAGGAAAATATGATTTACTGCTAGAATTGTCAGTGTGAGGGACAAGGTGGGTGAGGTAATATATTTTAGTGGACTAACTTCTGTTGGTGGAAAGGACAAGCTTTTGAGCTCCCCCCAGGTTCTTCCTCAGATCTGGGGAAGGTAAGAATGTCCATGTAAATACAAGGTGGGAGTGGTTTACATATGTTATAGGAGACCAGGTACAATGATGTGGGCAGTGAACAGCTTTCTTTGACCTTGGACTGCAGAAGTATGAATTGCCCACTTCAATTTAAGTGGTCTCCTACCAGGGCTGCCCAGAGGATTTAGGGGGACTGGGGTCTTTGGCGGCGGGGGGCCCCTGCTGCCGAACTGTGGCCGAAGACCCAGCACTTTGGCGGCGGGTCCCAGGGCGGAAAGACCCCCCGCGGCCGAATTGCTGCCGAAGACCCGGAGCGGAAGAAGCTCCGGAGGCCCGGGCCCCACGAGAGTTTTCCGTGGCCCCCGAGCGAGTGAAGGACCCCACTCCACAGGCCTCAAAAAACTCTCGTGGGGGCCCCTGCGGGGCCAGGGCCTGGGGCAAATTGCCCCACTTGCCTCCCCCTCTGGGCAGCACTGTCTCATACAACATGTATGAACCCCTTATGCCAACAATCTGTCCCACCTTGTATTTAGCTTGCACGTTCCAGCTACCCTACCTTCCCCAGACCTGAGGAAGAGCTCTGTGAAATGCTACAGTTTGTTCCTTCCACCCCCCATAAAATATACTTCCTCACCCACCTTGTCTCTTTCATCCTGGGACCAACACAGCTTCAATACCACTGCAAACAAGAATGGGCAGTGAAACATAAGCCGATAACAGAATTTGGGCCCACACCCTTCTCCCACACTCAGTCACCAGGCTAGACATGTGTCTCCCTGTGAGCATATTGAGAGACTGAATTCTTGAGTCCGAGGATTTTTGTAGTCCATTCCTTTTTGGAAAACAACATTTTGCACTGGCATGTGCTCTAACTACTAGATGATGCTGCCCTTTTAATTTAAGTATTTAGTGAATCAAGGAAAGTTTGTAAAATAAGGAAGAGTTTCTCTATGAAATCAGCCAGCAGAAGGAGCCTGTAAACCTCTGTGAATGACCATTGAAATAATTGGTTTACTGTTTTAAAGTCTACAGAAACTGCATTCCTTTTGTTCACATGACGTTCTACATTATTTGTTTTGCTAGGACCCCAGCTTGGATTGCTGCCCTGTTGTGACAGGAGCTGTACAAACATAAGGAGACAAATCCTACCCCCATGAGTTTACAGCCTGAAGACAGGCTTGTCAGAGGAACTGAAGGGGATTGGGTGCCCAGCTCCAACTGACATTCAGGCTCCTTTTTCAAAATACCAACATAAATAGGCAAGATGGACAATGAGTGACTGGGGAAGCAGATGCACAAAGTGGAAAAGTGACTCGTCCAGGATCACACAGTTGGTCAGTAACAGCGAGAAACAGAACCCAAATCTCCTGACCCCTAGTCCAGTTCCCTGCCTCCCTTGCAGCTTAGTGAAATTCAGACTTCCTGAACCAAAGTATTAACTATACTTAATTAATGAGCACCAATTTTCCCCCTACTTTATCCTCATTTTCTCTCTTAATTAGAACCTCTGCTAATATATTTGAATGGGTGTTTTTTAGAATGCGTAGGTCTGCAGAGAAACCCCTTTCTTATGTCTGTATTATGAGAGAACTAGCAATTCCCTTGAGGAATTTTCTCCCTCATAAATAGCTGACAAATATTTACCGCCATCTGTCCAGTTTAACAAAGTCTATACCCTGGGAAGAGAGACTTCAAGAAAAAGTAAGTGCTGGCTTGGTTTAAGAACTTCTAAACATGGATTCTGGCTTCATGAACGTGTTGCTGCTACTGCTGGTTCAATTTCTCACTTCTCACTGAGCAATCGCCTGTGAAAAGGCCTCAAGCATAAAATGTCCCCACTTAATTTATTCCCAGGAAGGGAATGAATATTCCATAAACCTTTTGAATGGGGTGGTGCCACTCTGCACTTGTTGGGGGCTGCATTATCTTTCACTCTCTTCTGCTTCTTTGGGTTTTATTGCTGGGATCATTTAATGTCTTGAAAAAATATATATTTGAGAGTTTAGTGTTCCTGTGTGTGTTTGTAATGTGGAAAGGGCCACAAGTAAACAGCCCCCACACGCTGGGGAAAATGCAGAAGTTCTTGCCTTTGCTAATCTGAACAGGAGATGCACACCTAGCTGTATCTGTGACTCACTGCTCCTGCGTGGGCTTTTATAGCACCTGTATAATTCTACCACTTCTCCATTTTGAACACTTGAAGGCCAGCGCTGGTGGGGAGCTGAGCACCCTCAGCTGAACTTGCTGGGAACATTGAATTCAAGGGGAGTTGAGGAGCCCCTAGAAACTTATGGGATTGGACTCTTAAACAGCTACTTCCTTGCTTTTTCCCAGTTTTTCCTTAGTTTTTATATTGATTGCTGTTTAATAAATGGTATTTGCTTTGAACTGTATGGAGGAGTGTCCAGAGCGGAGAGAGCACCCTGAAGTGAGGACAGCCTAGCCCCTGTCCTAAGTGACCTAAGTGGTTTAAAACAAACAAAAGGATAGTTCAGGGTAGTTAAATACTGGAATAAATTGCCTAGGGAGGTTGTGGAATCTCCATCTCTGGAGATATTTAAGAGTAGGTTAGATAAATGTCTATTAGGGATGGTCTAGACAGTATTTGGTCCTGCCATGAGGGCAGGGGACTGGACTCGATGACTTCTTGAGGTCTCTTCCAGTCCTAGAGTCTATGAATCTATAAAAAGGAAGTATTTTTTCACACAACGCAGTCAACCTGTGGAACTCCTTGCCAGAGGATGTTGTGAAGGCCAAGACTATAACAGAGTTCAAAAAAGAATTAGATAAGTTCATGGAGGGTAGGTCCATCAGTAGCTATTAGCCAGGATGGGCAGGGATGGTGTCCCTAGCCTATGTTTGCAAGAATCTGGGAATTGGCGATGGGGTGGATCACTTGATGATTACCTGTTCTATTCATTCCCTCTGGGACACCTGGCATTGGCCACTGTTGGAAGATAGGATACTGGGATCGATGGACTTTTGGTCTGACCCAGTATGGCCATTCTTCTGACCACAACAAGGTTGGGGGTCGAGACCCCCAGGAATCTTGGGCCCAGCCTTGTTGGGGTTACGAGGACTGTGTCACACAGGAGAGTGGAAGGGGAGCCCTCAAGGTCAGGCAGGAAGAGGGAGCGAGGACTCAGATCTTTTCTCTAGCCCATTTCACTGGGGTACTTTATAAGCCAGAAAAGTTCCCCACAATAGCAGAAATACAAACAACTAAACAGCATAGAAGCTTATAACATCCTTTCAGTTTTTCTGAGCAATGCTTGTATTAGAGACAGAGGTAAAATTGCCCAATGATGAGGGCACTAGGCTGGAAGTCAGAAGATTTAGGTTCTAGTCCTGGCTGTACCACTGACCCGCGAGGCGACCTTGGGCAAGTCACTTCCCTTCGCTGGGTTCTAGGGTTGCCAACTTTCTAATTGCACAAAACAGAACACCCTTTCCCTGCCCTTTCTCCGAGGCCCCGTCCCCACTCACTCTAGCCCCCTCCCTCTCGCTGTCCCCCACCCTCACTCACTTTCACTGGGCTGGGGCAGGGGGTTGGGGTGTGGGAGTGGGGTGAGGATTCCAGCTGAGGGTGCGGGCTTTGGGGTGGGGCCAGAAATGAGGGGTTTGGAGTGCGGAAGCAGGATCAGGACTTGGGCAGGGAGTTGGGGTGCAGGTGGGGGTGCAGGGTCCAGTTGGGGGTGTGGGATCTGGGGTGAGGCTGGGGCCAAGGAGTTTGGAGTGTGGGAGGGGGCTCAGGGCTGGGGCAGGGGGTTGGAGTGGGGGCAGAGGTGCCCAGAGATGTGGGCTCCTGGAGAGACTGTTGGTGTGGGAGGGTGCTCAGGCCTGGGGTAGGAGGTTGAGGTGCAGGTGGGGGCCTGGGGTCTGGGAGGGAGTTGGGGTGTGGGAGGGGGTTCCAACCTGGGGTGGGGTTGCAGATCCGGCCAGGCGGCACTTACCTCAGGTGGCCCCCAGTCAATGGCACAGTGGGGCTAAGGCAAGCTCCCTACCTGTCCTAGCTTGGTGCAGCTCCCAGAAGTGGCCAGCATGTCCTTCCCCTAGGTGGAGGCGCAGCCAGGCAGCTCTGCACAATGCAGGCTGCCCGCACCCACAGGGCCCCCCTTCGCAGCTCCCATTGGCCCCAGTTCCCGTCCAATGGGAGCTATGGAGCTGGGGGCGGGGGCAGCACATGCCAGCCACTTCCAGGAGCTGTGCAGAGCCAGGGAAGGCAGGGAGCCTGCCTTAGCCCTGCTGCACCACCAACCGGACTTTTAAGGGCCTGGTCAGCTGTGCTGACCAGAGCCACCAGCGTCCCTTTTCAACCGGGCGTTCCAGTTGAAAACTAGATGCCTGGCAAACCTACTGGGTTTCTTAGTTGCATCCTTTGTGAACTTAGACTGTAAGATCTTTGGGGCAGAGAGTGTGTCTTACTATGTGTGTGTAGGCACTACGTGAAAGATAATAAGAAATACTGTATAATAATAATAGATCATGCCATCTGTTGAATTACACCATATTCATTTGGACTATCCCTTGCACTAAACCAGTGCACGCTTACCTTTTCTCCTCTCTGTCAGGTTAAATACACTTCCAGTCAGCGTTATACTGAATGCACCTAACATTTTAGGAATAGGTTGAAGCTTGCTTAACAGCTGAAGCATGATAATTGCATTTGGCAATGTAGACTACATAGCCCAGATCCTAGTAAGTTATGCCTGTTCCTTGCTTAATGTCTGTAATTAAAGGCAGGACATTAGCCTTAAGCAGTTTCAGTATGTGGAGAACGACGACAGACCTTATTCTCCAAGATGCAGCATGATACTGAGAACCCTCAACTCTGGCTTCAGTCATAGTGGAGAGTGCTCCTTGCTTGACAGGGTGAGGCCCATAGTTCCTGAAAACGGGTTCAATTCTGCCCTTCGATACGCATGCGCAACTCCCATTTACTTCTTCATGAATTGCTCTTGCGTATCGCAGGGTAGAGTTTGGCCCTAACGAATACGTCCCCAAGGGCACAATGTCAGATTAGAAACCGAGATTGTCCAAGTTTAATCTGGCATTGGCAGCTGACATTTTGAATATGGAGTCAATGATCTTGAGAGCAGGGATCTTGTGTGTAAACTCAGGAGTGGATGTCAATGCATTAGCTAATAATAGAAATTTAAAGCCTATGGCAAGTTCAGGATCTGGCCCTCTGTAGACACTCTGCATGGACTTTCATTGAAGCCAGTGAGAGCTTTGTAAGTGGAGTTCTTGAAGAACTGGCCTTTATTTTGTATGTTGTGTTTCACACAAGCACTAGTTCAAAGTGCTTTGCGGTGTTAAATAACGTGGAAGGACATAGATGAGTCATGCACATAAAACGAGAGGGGTTTTTTTACCTGGCAAGGAAACAATGGGATTCTGTCACTACCTGTGTACCTGTTGCAGAGAAAGAAGAAATGAGTTGAGAGTCAGAGGAGGACAATAGGAATCAGGAGAGCTGGGATCTGTTCCAAAGTCCGCCTCTGATTCACTGTGTGACTTTGAGCAAGGAATGTAGTAACCTCTCCAGGCCTCATTTTCTTCATCTGTAAAATGGGGTTAATGTCTAATTCTGTAGGGTGTCATGAAACACAATAATCAATGCTGGTAAAGTACTTTGAGATCCTCAGGTGCAAGGAGCTGAACACAGTAAGTGTTAAAACAACGAGGAGTCCTTGTGGCACCTTAGAGACTAACAAATGTATGTGGGCATAAGCTTTTGTGGGCTAGAGCCCACTTCATCAGATGCATGAAGTGAAAAATACAGGAGCAGGTATAAATACATGAAAGGATGGGGGTTGCTTTACCAAGTGTGAGATCAGTCTAATGAGATAAATCAACTAACAGCAAGATACCAAGGGAGGAAAAATAACTTTTGAAGTGGTAAGAGATTTTCCCAATACTAATTTCTCCGTACTGTTACTCTCACCCACTTGTCAACTGGATGTGATAAGCCACTCTCTTACCACAGTTCCTAGTCCGTCAGATCCTGATTGCCGAGGGCCTCACGGGCTGAAGGGAAGAGAGATACTATTCAAGCTTCTTGCAACCTGGGCATTATCCTTTCCCTGTACTTTGTAGGGCCTCCAGCCATACGTCCTGGGTTCTCCAGAGACTGACGCTGTCCTTAGGCACAACTGTCCTGTACTGGACAGAATGAGGACTCAGTTCTGAGTCAGAAGCCCTAATCTGAGATTCCCCTTTGGCTCCAGCGTACTTTTAAAGCATGCAAGTTTTCTCCTTGCTGTCACAGTGAAATGCCAGGTGGTCATGAGACACAGCATGGGAGCCTCAAATTTGTCAGAGCACATTTTGTTGCCCTGATTCACCCATTGGTTCATTTTATCTCTTTGTTACTTGACATCCACACACAGTGCTTGGTCTTGAGCATCCTAATGTTAAATATCTCACGCAATGGAGACAGCTGGCGTTTTAGCCACCGGGTCATCTAAACTTGTTCTGAACAGGGTTATTAATGTGCCAACAGGTTTAAGAAAAGGGTGGCTGGTTAACACTAGTGGTCCCTCAGCTACTGCCAGCAGTGCTGGAGTGAATAGACCTTTGGGGTGGGGGAAAGCCTCCAGAGATCAGTACAAGGTCCTGTTTATGCGGGGATCTCAGCAAAGAATCCCCTTCACATCCATTGTATCTGAGTCCTGTTTCTTCACTATTGTGAGGGACGCTATGGAGATCTAAGGGTGAGCGCCATCCCCTCCTAGTCTTGTATCATCTTCAGCCAAATGAGCTCTGGGGCATCCGTGCCAAAGTGTGGCTAGTTCACTGCAGCACTAATTGGGATAACAATGCTCAGCAGTTACACCTTGCTTGGCAAACTGAGCCTCCCAGGTAAGCATTTGTGACATGGAGTCCAGGTTTTGGGACCCTGCAGGGAAGAAACTCTCACGCTTGCAACACCTTAGCTCTGTTTCTCCCAGGGGAAGAAATATCAAGATCTGAGTGGAGGTGCAGCGCTATTCTGCTGGCTCCCGCAGCAGCCAGACCAGGTAGATCTCATTAGTTCCCATGTAACAGAAGTGAAAGGCTGTGAAATTATCTTCAGGAGAAGCTAGAGCAGGGGTTCTCAAACTGGGGGTCAGGATCCCTCAGGGGGTCGCGAGGTTATTACATGCGGGGGGTCGTGAGCTGTCAGCCTCCACCCCAAACCCAGCTTTGCCTCCTGCATTTATAGTGATGTTACATATATTTAAAAGTGTTTTTAATTTATAAGAGGGGGTCACAATCAGAGGCTTCCTATGTGAAAGGGGTCACCAGTACAAAAGTTTGAGAACCACTGAGCTAGAGTGTCAGACAGGAAGTCGGGGGAATAGCCCCACTCGGGAGACATCTGAGGCCAACCTTGGTCTGTTCTAAAGTTCAAGATTTCATCTGACTCGAGTTGCTGCCTGAGGTGAATGAAAGCAGCTGCCAGAATTGTGGAGGTAAGGGGTCGGTAAGAGCCTATCCTCTGAAGACTGTGCTGTTATGTTACTTTCCCTTGATGGGGAAAAAGAGAGATTAGCGACTTGCCCAAAGCCAGCCAGTGTGTCGGTGGTAGAGCAGAGATTGTACCCACTGGTGTTTCCTGGCACAGAGCTCCAGTCTCTAGTCTGGAAAGTCCCTCCACGGAAAGGAGCATTCTCTCCCCATGGCAAATCCAGCCCCTAAGGGCTGGCTGCTTGGTAAGGGCGTGCCATGTTTTACACACACAGGAGGCTATAAACCTTGCAATAGCGTTTATTGCTCAGGTAATGGAGAAGTTCTGGGCACCGAGCCCCACGTGCTCGGGGGCCCTGTGCAGCACGGAAATGCTGCCAAGTAGAACAGATAGAACCAACATCGCTAGAGATCCTCTGGGCATTTACAAAGGTCCCGCCCCAAATCTGACAAAACAGCCGGGAACTGGCTCTGCTCTCCATTAACTGCAGGCCACGGTGCTCCAGCTTCATTGGGAAGGAACGTGTGTGTAGAGGATCTAGGCAGCAATTTACAATGGAAACCTTAACTCCTGCTCTCCTCTAGCATCCCACCCCAACCCACTCACTGATGGGCAAAGACCACAGGAAAGCAATTGACTGGAGACCTAGGACTTTCCCCAGAAATCTGGACTATCTGATCGTCACACGGGCTGATGTTTCCTCCTTTGTACTAAATGAAGTGTTAGGACGGTTGTAATACTATTTAACCACCACGTAGAACCTTTCACCGGCTGCACATATCGCATCAGTGCAATGCAGCCTGCTCCGAGGTGGAGAATGGAAGGGGAAGGTGGGATAAGGATACCACGCCTGCACTCACAACAGTGCCTCAAGTTCTTTCACATCCAGGCAGAATCATGTTATTTTTTAAGAGTCTTATAAAGACACCCACTAAACTAACTGAATCACCTTGGAAAGATGAATTACGGCGTCAGCCTTGCTGAGCTCTGAACCAGCGGCTCAAGGAAATCTCAGTAGCTCCATGCTGATTCGTAGGTCACTAAGCTGCCCTGTTAAATGGTGGCTCTTGAAACGTCTGCAAAAAAAAGTGACCAGCAACTAGGTTTTGAAGCTCTAATTCCCTCTAGATTCCATTGTCTCCAGCATAAAAGCTTTCACGTTTTGTTCCCCTGATTACATTTGATAAAGTGTTAAAACGAGCTTCCTACCCAACACTAAATCTGAATCAACCCGGATACTTACAGTAAGCACCTTGCCAGGCTCAGGGAACACAAACAGTGCCATACAAGAGGTGACTTTCTGTTTACTGCAGTGGTAAAGTGCCAAGCACACACCTCTCCTATGGAACCCAACCATCACCTGGGGTTGCAGAACCAGCTCTTTAAAAACGAACACTGCTGCTTGAATGCATTCGCCGAGGTAACTGGCACCAAAGCTGGGGCCCAGAGAACTAACACACGGAACCCGACCATAACAATGCTTGACCCTTACATGATGATTTCCATTCAGGGATCTCAAAGCACTTTACACATTTTAACACTTCACAACGCTCTTGTGCGCTAGGTAAATGTTCTTATGCCCACTTCAGAACGGGTGTGTCATCTTATCTAGCTCTACACACACTGGCTATTCTGTCTCTTCTCACCCCCACCCAGCTGGAATGGCCAATCAATGAGAACTCAGGAGTCCTCCCTTGCATGTTCTGCTCTAACCACTAGACTAATAGCCAAGTACACAGGTAACCAGATGGATTGACTGTACTGGTGGTAAGATAACTCTGGTACCTCCCCATCTGCCCCGTCTGTCCCTCACTGGTCTGTTCCATTAGCATGCATGGATCCAATGCGCTGAGCTAGCTTCTGGGGAGAGGCAGTTTCAGTCTTGCTCTGAACAATTTCAAGGTCCGCTGAGTGGAATGAATTACATGCCCTGTTCCCAAAGTATCTCCTGTTATGCTTCAAATGATCAGCGCAGCCTTTAGACATCACCTGGGTAGGTCTACAGGAGGGTAATCAGCAACCCCCAGCCCAGCATGGTAGGGAGACTAGTTGCAGGTGAGGTGTGCACAATGGAGTCATGACTAAGGGCTGATGCACCATGTCTCTGCATGACAGAAGGAGACTTTATCCCACCTAGATGGAGAATCTGAAAGTGCATAACCAATGGCTCCTTATCCCGAGGGGCAGGATGGCCTGGCAGAATTAGCTCAGGGCTTCTCACTTTTAGTCCTGACTCATCTGTTGCCTTGGCTGACTCCCTCTCTCAGTGATATCAACTCTTGTGGGTGATTTTTCACATTGTACTTAACATCCCAAGCCCCAGCTCCTGGAGTCAAGTGATCATGGGCAAATCTAGGCTTTCATTTAAAAAAAAAGTTTCTAGCCCTCATGGAGCATGCATGAAAAAAATTGAAAATGTGGCCCCTTAAGGCTCAAAAGAGCTGCAGAAGCCAAATGAAGAGCACCTAATTTAAAAAAAAATCTCATGATTTTTAAGGCAATCTCTTGATTTTTTTGTGGCAGGAGGTTGATTCATTGTGTTTGAATGCTTATTGAGTTGGCAATGCTGCTCTCGGCCTCAATTTCTTTACATGTCACCTAGGGATAAGAAAATTGAGCTATTTAGTTACTGGTTTTGAGGATAGTAGAAGATAAAGTACTAAAAGGCATTGGACTGTGTGAGTCAGGACACCTGGGTTCTATTCCCAGCTCTGACATGCTCGGTGACGTCGGGCAAGTCACTTTACCGTTCCGTGCCTCTGTTTCCCCACCCACATCAGTCCTGTGTATGTAGCTCGAAGACTCCTCTGGGCAAAGCCTGTCTCTTGTGTCTATACAGCGTATGCATAATGGACCCTGATCCCAGGTGGGCATCTTTAAGTGCTATCTCAGCACAAATAAATAGCAATTGCAACAAGTCTTCTTGCCTGACTTATGCAAAGCTACAGCTGATAACGGAGCTCCTGGCTGTTCTCACAAGCCTGGTAGTGGGAATGAATCATCAGGTATCTTATTTTTAAGGTGTAAAGTAGTTTCTCTTTTAAATAGCAGCCGTTAAAGGGCCTCGCTGGTTCTCAGAGGCCGTGGACCAAATTCAAAGGCAATGTGAATAGTGGTGTACACTACACATCGGTAATGCAGGCCTGAGCCTTAAGTGGTGCAATTTACATGCCAGGGATTTGGGAGGGGTGTGGGTAGCAGGAAAGTGGCTAGTAAGAAATCTCTCCCCCATGCTCCTGCCTAGACATGCCCAGCGACATGCAAACCCATTTCATTTTATACCCTCCTGCTACTGTTTTCCCCGTTCTTCTAGCTCAGTGTGTACATTACGCCATTTACATCCCCTCTGAACTTAACCCAGCCTCTGGGGCAGAGGAGCTCTGGTCCTTGTCTACAGGGTCTGATCTAAGGGTGGGCAAGGCTGGAAAACACTAACTGGCTGCGTTTGCTCATCGGCTGGGCAGTGATAAAGGTTCCTAGCATTAGGCCTCCCAAGTTCTTTTGCTGTGTAAAAGTTTTATCTTTTAATGTGCGTCTGTGAGCGGCCGGGAGGCAGTGGAATTTGAGCCAGTCGCAATAATGCTGCTTGCCTTCTGATCCCTGCCTCTGTCCAACAGAGTGACTCATTACTCAGCTTTTTATTTGCCTTAGTAGCTCTATCGGCGAGATAAGGAATGCTAATGCACCCATCAGATTTCCCAGTGCCCGCATACCATGGGATTGTTATCTGCCATTATAGCAGGGCTCCCTGGTGCAGGAAACTGCAGAAGGTGCTTTTAGGCCAGTGTACATGTATCAGCCCCCTGCATCCTCACGTCCCTGGGAGTGACTCTTACTAATGCTTCAAATGTTTACAGGTGATGGCAGAAGGGAGGATCCGGCGCTCCTGCCCAATCTGCAGCTGCAGGAGGCCCTGGATTAAGGGGGCTAACCACGCTAGGGAGAGGCAGTGATGAGAGCCACACTTCAGCATAAACTGTTTCATGCTAATTGTGGGGATAACAGCTTGGGCCCTCTAGGGCTTTGGGATGATCTCCTGCTTTCTCCCAGTCCTGCTTGGGATATAGCACAGATTTCCTCCTGCTATTTTTCTCCTAACTCTTTGCATAACTGCATGGCTCAGCTCTGGAAGTGATCCCTCTTCCCGGACCCTCATTTCCACCCAGCTGGCAAGAGACAGGACGCTGAGGCTGATCTTCCCTCAGTCTTTGCTGGAGACCCCAAATTTGCTTGCACTATCCCTGCAGAGCAGCCTGGTATGCAGAGAATGGCTTGCACAGGGTAGCAGGAACAGAGATGGGTTTGAATCCAAACACTCTAGAACTTGCTACAGGTGTGAACTTCAGAGCTGGCTCCCATCTCTTCTAAGCTGGACTGAAATCTTCCCACCCCCGCCTTTTTTTTTGGTCATGTGGATAGCGACGTAGGTGGCAATACAGGTTAAATCCATCACAATGCACAACCAAGTGGTAGCAGATTTACTTCCTGCACAATATGATTCTAAAAATATAGAAAGAAATGAGGAAGTGACTGTCATATCCCATGGGTGATCTGATTCCATCCTGCACACGCACCTTTACACCATCCTGTATGCTGCAGGGTGTATTTAGAGATTCAGGGAGAGGCAAATCTTAGTCCCACTGAAGTCAACAAGAGCTTCATTGGGACCAGGATTTATCCCAGAATGGCTACAAACGATGCTCTCCCTCATAGACCAGCCTCAAGCAAATTCTGAGTGAATTTGTACTGTGCTTTTCAGTCATAGACCTCAGAGCGCTTTACAAGGAGGTCAGTAAAAATGGGGAAACCGAGGCATAAAGAGATGAAGGAACTTGTCCAGTGTCACCGAGCAGGCCAGTGACAGAGCTAGGAGTTGCACCCTACTCTCTCTCAGTCTCAGTCTGGTGCTCTATCCACTAGGATACACTGCACCCCAAGGCCCCAATCAGGGATTGGACCTCCCTTGTTCTAGGCACTGAACCCACATAATGAATGTGGAACATTTCATTTGGAAATGATTCTGCTCACATGGCACTCGGGTGATGTCTACAGTATAAACACCTAGCTTGATGGCTCTGGCAGATGTTTTGTGGGTCTTTCCTTTGTTCCTAATTAAGGTGTGGATGGAAACAAGGTCTTTTGGTGGAGTAAAAAGAGACCCCTCTTGCTGACCCTAACATCGCTTTGAAAACTCACGTGGCAGAATCATTCCCACAGAACCCAGTCTGATGCCTAAAGCTTATGACTTCAAGTGAGGTTAAAAAGGAACTGATGATTACAAAGATCCTTTTTTCGTGGACATGCTAAGGAATGAGGGATGAGAAATACCGCAAATAGGACAAACAGGAGTGTTTATAAAAAGGATTTGGTTCAGTTTTCCAGGATATAACACAAGCCAAGCCAATGTTGTCCCTGTGGAGTCTGTGCCAGCTATATCAGTTAGATCAGATTTTGTGCCTTATGAAATACGGCAGGGATTTTCAAACTCCTTCCTGAGTGCCAGTGTATTTGGGCACCTGATTCACACAGCCGACACGAGTGCCTGAAATGCCCAGCCTAAGTCTGGATATTCTTTAAAGGCTCACTCCCCTTCTGTTCCTACTAAGGGCTTGACTTCAATATCTTGTAGCAGTGAGTTCCACCGGCTAATTATGTGTTGCGTGGAAAAAGTATATGCTATTTGTGAAACCATTCATGTTTATTTTTTAGTTCTGTTCCCCTTTATTCAGAATGATGTTCTATGCTTACAAATATCACTTCCATCATCAGGCTCTGCATCCCCATTAATCCTTTTTTTCAGTAGTGGAATGTGGGTGAATACATTGCTTCTGAAAGTGAGGTACCAGCACAGAATAGGCAAGGGATGTATAAGCTTCCCACAAAAAGCTCCACATATCCTGGCCTGCAAGGGGCTAGCTGGCCCTCTCCTGGGATATTTTTCAAGCAGAGAATCCCAATGGTATTATGTATGTGACAGTGGCAGAAGGGTTTGGAGAGCTGGAGGTAGGAATTGCTTCACTGCATCTGACTAGTGATCTATCTAGCCCAGCGTCTGGTCTCTGATGTGGCCAGCCCCAGATGCTTCAGAGGAAGGCACGCTAAGGTCTGCAGTAGAAAGCCATGGAATAACCTACTCATCGGGAAAGCATTTTCCTAACCCACAGTCACTAGAGATTGGCTCATGCATTGAAGCAGGAAGGTTTGGTCCACCCCAAAACGTTTGTTTGTTTGTAATCCTTCCTACTGTGACTCTGGGTGTTCTTTTGATGCCCAATCCTCTTCTGATCCTGCTAAGGTCATGACCTCAGTGTCTTGTCACAATGAGTTCCATGGGTTCATTATGTGGTTTGAAAAACAGTTTATCTGCTTTAAATTTACCTATTTTATTGACTGTTTATTTATGTAGGAAGCTTTACCAGGTTTACAAATTCTTCCCCTGTAACAAAACAACCATTACAACAGTGAGCTTTTGTTTGAAGAGACATCGTCCAGCAGTGTAGTCATCAGATCTTTCTACTGAACAGGGTATTACCACATTACAGGGTGCGTCATGACAACACCCATGACACGTCATTTCTATTGGTTTTTTAAAAACTGAGTGACATCTCTGCTTACACGTTTAACGGATTCAGCGTGTCTATCGAAGGTTAATATTAAAACAATCAGAAGGGCGCGCAGAGGGCTTTTTGCAGGTGAAAGCATTTTGTCTCAGTATTCAGTAAATGATAACCAAAAACTATGTGTCTGTTTTGCTTGGATGTGTAATTGGTAAATTTGCCACTTTTAATTTCACCAAATGTCCCCCTGTTCTTGTGGTAGGAGAAAGGGGGAAGAGAAGTGTGTCATCTACTTTTTCCAAACCAAATGCACAATAGTAAAGTGTGTTCTATTTGCAGGTGCTTTACAAACATTAGTTAACCCTTCCAATCTCCTCGCTCTGAGATAGAAACACTTCTACCCAGGTTACAGATGGTTAAATTGAAACGTTAACCACGAGATTAAGTAACTTGCAGAAGATGGATGATAGAGCCAGGAAGAGAAGCGAGGAGTCGGCGCCTCAGGCCCACATGCTAACATCTAGACTACACTATTCCCTGTCCCATGCTGAGATTTCTTCTCTGACCTCTGGCTTTCTGTGCTTAGTGTGTGAGCAGGGATCACACCTTCCAGTAGGTCTGGAAAACACTGAGCACATTGTGGACTCTGTGGCAACAACAAAAAAAAAATTATGAATCAGCCAGATCTTTTTCACCTGTGATTTTAAAGCAGCATATGGACTCAGGTCTCCAGAGAAGAAAAGGCCCACTTGTTTAACACATTGTGGAGTGGTGCCCACTCACCCCCAGGTATTTCTCCCGATCAGTCGTTTAAGTAAACCCAGTCAGACTCTGTTCCTCTCCCCTTCCTTGTGGTTACTGCCTCTCTGCTTAGGACTGAAGCCTGGTTGGATGAGGAATTGCATGTCTGCGCGTTCCGCATATGAGTGCTGGATGCGTTGATGCCTCATTTGTGAATTCCTTTATTTTGGGCTGGGCTGTGGGCAGAGGAATTCTTGTTTTCCAAAGCAGTATGTTACATTAAATATTGCGTGTGTGCCCGGAGTGACATTCAATACATTTAACAATCTGTCATTCTGGCTCATGACTTTCTTGCAGGGGGAGTGGCCACCAGCTATGGATCCAGGTAAATACTATGTAGAAATACAGGCTTTGATTGTGCAATTGGATCTGTGTTAGTGCCCCCCGGGGTTGCTGCAGAGCCCCAGCAACACACCATGCAGGGCTCCATCCAAGCCCATCTGACTGCAGAACAGGGAACACACTTAGCAAATTCCGATGTTAGCCACAGGCACCTGTGTAGAGCAGGGGGGAATAGGGTGATCAGATGTCCCGATTTTATAGGGACAGTCCTGATATTTGGGGCTTTTTGTTATATAGGTGCCTATTACCCCCCTCCCCTGTCCTGATTTTTCACACTTGCTGTCTGGTCACCCTGGGAGGGAGGTCACCCGCTCTCCCAATTTTATGACAAATCTCATGATATTTGGTGTTTTTTCCTAAAGTCCCAGCTCCTGGAAGTGGGATTACACGAGAATCTCAATTTACAATTAGGAATAAAAAGAGTAAATGTCTGGTCCTCTTTGCCAAGAAAACAGAGAACATCTCGGCTCAAAACTAGAGCTGGGTGAAGAGAAATCAGCAAATCGTTTCTTTTTTGCCTACAGATGCAGTTTCGGGTCAACCCAAACGGGTGGTGAATCTGGGTCCAATTTGGTCAATAGTTGTGGCTGAATAAACTGGCTCAAAGCGGAGTCGGAGTCAGGGGGCTTAGGGTGCAGTGGGGACGTGCCCCGGGGAGAAGGCACACAACTGCGAGCTGGGGGTGGGGCAATTCCTCCCTAGCTCCCCCCTTTCACGAACAAATCACTGCCCAGCCCTGCCAAGGGGGATGAGAAGGGATTTCCCGCTGCTGGGGGGTGCTCTGGGAATCTGCCCCCCCAAACCTCTTTAAAGTCGGGGGGGGGAGAGTAAAGGGAATTTCTCCCCCCTGTGCCTGGCTGGGGTCCCCACCGAGGCTGCTGCCCCCCATGGGCCGGGGGGGATCCCCTGCCCCGGGCTGGGCCGGCCTGGCCCGGGGGGGGGAGGAGGCGGCCGGCTGCGGGCGGATCACCTGGCGCGGAGGGAGGGGCCCCAGCCGGGGCGGGGAGCCCGGCTGCCCCGGGAGTCCGCAGGCGGAGCAGGTCGCTGGGCTGCGAGCGCGCCCCGGACACGGCAGGTAAGTGCGTCCTAGTCCCGCTACCAGCCGGGGGGACCCCGTGCGCCCCAGGCAGCGGGGGGAGCCCCCTTCCGCGCCCGTCGTTAGGGGACCAGGAGCCGAGCCGAGCCGAGCCTTGCTGCTGGGACCGGGGCGGGATCCCCGCTCTGTACCCCCGGACAAGAGCCTGAGCCGGGGGTGGGGGGACCTGCTGCACGCGGGGACACGCGTGGGGGGCTCCCCTGTTGCCCCCCAGGGCCAGTTCAGGGCTGCTTGCACTTTAGGTGCTGACAAGACTTCCCCCCTTTAGCCCCGGGCTGTGGGGCTGCTGTTGCACCCCCTTGGTCCCACCATACTAGAGAGACACCCATAGTGCTGGAACGAGGGGGGCTGCTGCACCCCCTGGCTTGAGGTGGTTTCCATCATATACAAGGTTTGCAGTTTGGTTCACTGGCTCTCAGCACCCTCCCCCTCCCACACTATACAAACTGATCCAGCGCCCCTGGAGACAAAGGGGTGGGGGCAATATCTGTTATTGGAGGGGGACCCACTTGTGTCGGTGAGAGAGACTCGCTTCGGAGCTCAGGCAGAACTCTTCCTGGAGACCCTCAGCTCCGTGGGGAGCCCAAAGCTTGTCTCCTGCACCAGGACAGGTTGGGTCAATACGAGATCCCTTCACCCCCTCTCCGTGAGAGAGAAAGAGCAGGTGTGGGAATGGAGAATCTAGTCCTTTGTTCTCTCCTGGCTCAGGAAGGAGGCAGCTCCCCCCCTCCTAGATTAAGCTGCACTTTGCTATGGGTAGCCCGGCATTTCCAGTCTGAGGAGCAGGGTTGGGGTGAAATCCCTTAAAGGGGCTGCTTGTATGGAGTCTTCCCAATGCCACTCATTGCCGCAGCTCTTTGGGGGATCTGTGTCTCTGGCAGGGAGGGGGGGTGAAGTGCCTCAGAAGGGGGGAAAGTTGCCCCAACCTTCCTTTCCAGTGGCGGGTCCCCACTCCCACGTCTTAGTGCTGAGAGTGGGCGCTGGCCCAGGCTGAATACAGACAGCGCGGAAGGGAGGCCAGTGCGCTTTCCTAGACTCGTTGGAAAGGCTTTGGTGGTTCTAAAAGTGATTGTGAAATGTAATGAAATAGTCTAGATGTACCCTGTGGGCAGTGTAACCAATCTCCTCTTTTGTGTGGCAAACATACAGCCCTCGTTCAGAGGGGTAGCCCTGTTAGTCTGCATCAGTAAAAACAATGAGGAGTCCTTGTGGCACTAGACCAGGGGTGGGCAAACTATGGCCTGCGGGCCACATCTGGCCTGCGGGACCATCCTGCCTGGCCCCCAAGCTCCTGGCCTGGGAGGCTCACCCCCACCCCCTCCCCTGCTCTCCTCCCTTCCCTCTCAGGCTCAGCTCGCTCACTCTGCTGCCGGAGAGCCAGCCTGACCTGGTCTCTGAGCTGCGTGGTGATGGTAGTGTGGTCCGGCTCCAGCTGGCCGGCGTGGCTGTAGCACTGCCAGCCACCAGTGTTCCAGGCAGCGTGGTAAGGGGGCAGGGGGGTTGGATAGAGGGCAGTGGAGTTCAGGGTGGTGGTTGGGGGTAAAAGTGTGGATAGGGGTTGGGACAGATGGGTGGGGGAATGGGGTTGAATGGGGGCAGGCGTCTTGGGGGGGCAGTCAGGAAGGAGGGGGGGTTGGATAGGGTTCCAGGGGCAGTCAGGGGACAGGGAGAAGGGGTGGTTGGATGGGGCTGAGGTCCTGGGGGGGGGCTGTCAGGGAACAGAGGGGTTGGATGGAGCAGGAGTCCTGGAGGGACAGATAAGAGGTGGGTGCCGGGCCACAACCCCCTCTCCTAACTGGCCCTCCATACAATTTACGAAACCTGATGCGGCCCTCAGGCCAAAAAGTTTGCCTGCCCCTGCACTAGACTAACAAATGTATTTGGGCATAAGCTTTCGTGGGCTAAAACCCACTTCGTCAGATGCATGGAGTGAAAAATACAGTAGGCAGGTATATATATTACAGCACATTACATTACGTTACATCTTTTCATGTACTGTAATATATATACCCGCCTACTGTATTTTTCACTCCATGCAACTGATGAAGTGGGTTTTAGCCCACGAAAACTTATGTCCAAATACATTTGTTAGTCTCTAAGGCGCCACATGGACTCCTCATTGTTTATACAGACCTCTGGTATTCTCGATCAGGTCCTTGCCAGAGCATTCTTGGGCCTAATCGTATCACAGGTTTAAAACCTTAAATGAGAGGTGTGCAACCATTCTTGGCCACCAAACTCCAAAAGCCATTACGCTTGCTTTCCATTTGATTGCATTGACCCACTGCAATCGCTGTCGATTAACTTGCTCTTTGTGCAGTGATTGCTTAGAGGAATAAGACAAAACAAAAGTCTTCAGTGATCCAGAATACCGTAGACATTGTCTGTGGCATTATTATGTGGTTAGCTTACGTGAGGGCCTAGGACCGGATTCTGCAAAGACTTATGTAGGTGCTTTACCATAGACATGTGAGCAGTCCCATCAATTCCATCGGGTCACTCGCATGTGCAAAGTGAAGGGTGTGTAAGCGTCTTTTTAGGGTAGAGGCCCCAGAGAAGTTTCCACTAGTTTATTTTTCCATCATTAGTACAGTGGTTAGTGGCACTTTTTTTGGTGCCTGCTAGTATTTAAAAGGTTACAGGTTTTGTAAGGTTGTTACAGAATTAACCTTTCTGCTCTGGACATTTGGTCACATTCTGCTACCGGTTATATAGCTGCAATCATTTCATTTGAGTTACTCTGGATTCACACCTGTGTGAGCAGAACTGAGACGCGTTTCTATTGCTGTATACTGAGCTTGTTAAACACAACCATAAACAGGAAGGAAATATGATACTGATGTGACATTTTGTTTTGCTGCCAAGCTATCCCATTGGCAGCTACTTGTTTCTTTAATTTAAAAACCATTAAGGTTAACATTTGAAACTGATCTAAGCAATTACTTCATCCCTGGGGAGAAGTCTGGAATGCCTGCTTGCAAGAACAAATCTTTCACTAACAATTTTCTCATTCACACCTGTGGATGTAACTGAGCCTGTTATCTTTATTGTGCTGTGGGTGAGCAAATCAGAAGGTGTTTCCTTAAAGTTGACAGAGTTATGCATGCACGCACTGGGATTCTGTGCTGGCAGATTAGTATTTAATGGGGGGGTGAGACAGAAGGCTTGGAACATAGAATATCAGGGTTGGAAGGGACCTCAGGAGGGATCTAGTTCAACCCCCTGTTCAAAGCAGCCCCAATCTCCAGGTAGATTTTTGCCCCAGATCCCTAAATGGCTCCCTCAAGGATTGAACTCTCAACCCTGGGCTTAGCAGGCCAATGCACAAACCACTGAGCTATCCCTCCTCCTTATTAGCCTAATGTATGGGTGTTCCTATAGCTGTTCAGCACAATAAGGATGGCTGTTAATTTCATTATTGCTGGGAACATCATGAAGTTGCTGACAGTTCAAAACATGTGTTTTCTAGATTTTCAAGGTAATTGAGACACTTAGTGCTCCAGGATGTCACTTTAAAAAAAAGAAAAGAAAAAAAAGACTGTAGGTTTTCTGGGAAGAAAATGACACAGGTATAATGCTATTTAATTCCCAGGGGATGCGAGGCTTAAAGAATTAACATTTGCAAAGTGCTATGAGAATCTCAGAGAAAGGGTGGCAGATGGAAGTGCGGTGTATCATGTGCGTGCCCATACAAAGTGTACCCTGAATAGTTTAGTGTGTTTCATGGGTTCCTGTGTGCAGTAGTTAAAGAAATCTTGTGACGAGTTTCATCCAGTTTTGGTAAGAGAAAGGAGTTGCCAGAGTTCTGCATCACAGAGAAAGTGGCTTTTCTCTTTTAGCATCCGGTGAAAACTGCGGGAGGGAAGGAAAAGTGGAGCGATGTGCATGGGAATTCTTGCTCTGCTGAATCCCAGATTAATGCCAGGCGCTTCTGATTGTTAAAGAAATAGAGTAACACAGTGGACTAGCAAGGGTAATTTGAAGGTGCCTGAGCAAATATTGCATGGCTGATGAGCAAATATCAGCTCTTGAATTTTGTAGCAAAGTGAGACCTCTAAGCACAAAGACCTAGTGAAATGCACACTCTGTAGGATCTGCTGCTGTGGTTTAAAGTGCTCAGAGAGCAAAGGCTTCTGGGAGGTCATGCTTTAGGAAAAGGTGGGCAGGTTTCCCAGCTTCATAGACTGAGGGGGCTGTTTGTTCATCAGTGCAGGTAAATTACCTGTATTTAATGCCCATGAGTGCTGGAGGGAGATTTAGCGCCTGTGCATTCCCCTGCATAGCTGGGTGAGAACAAGCCTCCTGGAGCTGTCACTTTCATGCAGTGTGTCTTAGGCTGTGTCTGCACTACGCTGCTTTTAGCAACACAGTTATGCCGCTTCAGCCATGCTGCTAAAAGGTGCGCCGTGTAGCTGCTGTTTGTCGGCAGGAGAGCAACTTCCACCCCCAACGAGTGGCAGTTGACAAAGTGCTGTTCACATCGGTGCTTTTCGTTGGTAAAACTTTTGTCATTCAGGGTTGTGGGTTTTTTAACACCCCTGAATGACAAAAGTTTTGCTGACGAAGTTCCAGTGTAGACAAAGCCTTAGAAGTGTCACTTGGGATGTGAGACTTGCAGAGGCTGTTGCAACAAAATCCAGCATATAAAAGAATCATGGAGCTTTTCTGTAGACCATGCAAACTGAACCGGTGGGATTCAGTCTAGTTTCTAGTGACAAAGGTGCATCATACACATACCATCATCACTGATGTTAATTGGTCCCCTTGATAGTTGTCTAAACAAAGACACCAAGAACTGAATGGGCCATAGAGACCTCCTTAGAGGTGTCCGGGGCACGTTGGTAGACATGTGAAGGTGACTTGCACTGCCACTGCCTGTGCTGCACCTGTTCTGCAGACAGAGGCCCTTGCTCTGGCATCTTTCACCAGCACTGAGGGCTTGTCTACATCACAAAGTTGCAGCGCTGGTGAGGGGGTTACAGCGCTGCAACTTAGGAGGTATACATATCTGCAGGGCATCACCAGCGCTGCAACTCCCTGTTTGCAGCGCTGGCCGTACTCCCGTTTTGTCTCGGGTGTAGAAGATCCAGCGCTGGTGATCCAGCGCTGGTAATCAAGTGTAGACACTTACCAGTGCTTTTCTTGACCTCCGTGGAATAAGCAGGTATCCCAGCATACCTGAGGAAGCCTCTCTGGTAATCAAGCTGGTCTCCTTCCCCGGTTTGCTCTCGCGTTCCCCGAACCCCAGTGCAAGCAGGTCTCCTTCCCTGCGGTTTGCAGGGGGGTTCGGGGAATGCGAGAGCAAACTGCGGGGAAGCTGGTCTCCTTCCCCGGTTTGCTCTCGCGTTCCCCGAACCCCCGAGCAAGCAGGTCTCCTTCCCTGCGGTTTGCTCTCGCGTTCCCCGAACCCCCGAGCAAGCAGGTCTCCTTCCCTGCGGTTTGCTCTCGCGTTCCCTGAACCCCCGAGCAAGCAGGTCTCCTTCCCTGCGGTTTGCTCTCGCGTTCCCCGAACCCCCGAGCAAGCAGGTCTCCTTCCCTGCGGTTTGCTCTCGCGTTCCCCGAACCCCCGTGCAAGCAGGTCTCCTTCCCTGCGGTTTGCAGGGGGGTTTGGGGAACGCGAGAGCAAACCGCGGGGAAGCTGGTCTCCTTCCCCGGTTTGCTCTCGCGTTCCCCGAACCCCCCTTGAAGCCGCCCAACAGCGCTGCAGTGTGGCCACATCTAACACCACTTGCAGCGCTGGTTGCTGTAAGTGTGGCCACTCTGCAGCGCTGGCCCTATACAGCTGTACTAATACAGCTGTAACAACCAGCGCTGCAAAATTGTAGATGTAGACATACCCTGACCTTCATCTGGCCCTGTGCAGGGGCTGCGAGTAGCTAGGAGAGGAGGAAATAGCTCCACTGCAGAGTGTAGTGATCTGCAGGAGGACCCGACTTCTAAGGCTCCAATCCTGCAAACATTGAATGAAGCACATCTGAACTCGATGTGTGGGAATTAAGTTACACTGCCCTTAGGTGAGTTCAGGATCAGGGCCTCTCACTGGGGACTACCTAGCAGAAATCTGGAATTCTTAAAGAACAGGACATCAGAATCCACGCATCTGCTTTGCAGCCTAGAGATTAAAGCAGAGCTATTTTGCCTCTTAAAATTTTCCACCTGTCAGTGCCCTGCTGTGGGTATTTGAAGTTGATCAGAAAGCGTAAGTCATGCACTTCCAAAAAAGAAAATATTGGGACAAAAATTTGTACGGGTTCCTCCAGTTTGTACCAAACTGCTCCCATCTGTCTGCGGGAAGCAAAAGTGCTGTTTGCTGACACCTGTCTCTCTGATGCCATAAGCAATCGTGGGAGGGGCTGCCCACCATGCTAGGGAGCTAAAGGAACCTGCAGATGGTGCGCTGAGACAGGGCAGCTGGGCATGAGAGGTCACTGGGAGAAACCATCTCAAGCCAGAAACTGGTTCATCTTGCTTTGTACAGCTGAGCAAATCCCAGAGATAGCGAACACTGTGCAAAACCCTGGCATATGCCCAGGCTGACAGTCCTTGCTCTTGGGGAACGAGTGCCAATGTGCTGTGTTCTCATGAACCTTGTGCCTGTCTGGGGTCAAAATTCCTGAAGAGTGGGTGGGTGAGTTCCTGCCTGTCTGGTTTGCATTGGATTTTGCTTGTTAACTTTGACCTTGCCTATTGTTAGTCGTGTGAGCTGCCACTGTGGGAGAGGCGATACATGAGAGCTGAAGAGAGATCACACAGACTGGAGTCAGAGGAGACAGGCAAGGGAAAAACTGGATGTACCAATCCTCTAGTTCCTTATAGACACAGCTCATTGCTGCCTCACAGAAGGGACTGTAAAGGCAAAGCCATGAGACTATGGTGATGGGAAGCCACAAAAGTAACCTAGCTAGGTAAAGGCACCTGTCAATGGACAGCGATGGTCCCTAACCTCTATTTGCCAGAAGTTGGGAATGTGCGACCGGGGATGGATCACTGGATGAATATCTGTTCTGTTCATTCCCTCTGGGGCACCGGGCATTGGCCACTGTTGGCAGACAGGATAGTGGGCTAGATGGACCTTTGGTCTAACCCAGCACGGCCGTTCTTATGGATTTTGCCATGCCAATGTAAAGTGCCACAGCCTTTGAGTGGCACGCACAGTGAGTTGGCCCTTCGCTGTGTGGAAGTCCTGCCTGATTGCTAGAGTGGGGATATAACTTTATATCAATTGTGTGTCTAGTCCAGAGGTGATGCATTGGGGGGTAGGGAGGATGCGGGGTCATGTGCCCCCCCCCCAATTGCTTCTTGGCTTGTACCTATGCTGAGCATGCTCTGTAACATCTACTGAAGCTGCTGCCCTGCCCCTGCCCCTGCCCCACCCCACTATCAGCAGGTTTGGGTTTCATACAGATATAGAACTCTGTCTATCCATGCCAGCGACCTCCTGCCTGTCTGACTAGACCTGCTTAGCAAACAGCAACCACAATCACACCCCGACCTGCTTAAAAATACATTGAAATCCGCCTCCCCAGCCAGCAATCTCATCGAACGGAGTGATGAAACACTGAAATAGTCTGCCCTGCCTGAAGACATGTGCTGGCCCTGGGGCATGGCTTTAGGATATCTCTACACTGCAATAAAACACCCACAGCTGGCCAGTGCCAGCTGACTGGGTCTCAAGCTGCAAGACTATGCAACTGCAGTGTAGACATCCAGGTTTGGACTGAAGCCGGGGCTCTAGTTGTGAGTTTAGTGTTTCTAGTCTGAGCTGCTGCACATAAATTGCTCGGGGAGTCTTATGATCCATTCTCATCTCTTCAGTTAAAACCACTCTGGCCTGATTCTGATTCTGCCCCCAACTATTTCCTTGTCATGTCAGGGAGTGACTAGAGATCCCTGACTAGTGCATAAGGTGTTCTTGTTCTGCTTGTTTGTGCTGTTTTAAGAGCCAAGCCCTCTTCCTTTTATCTGAGATTATTGCACGTGGGGACGATGGTCCTGCCTCTCTCTCGCTGGGCCGAGAGGATTCTGTCTCTGTTTATAGCAGGAGAGAAGAGCTGTTATGTCAATAGCACAGAGCCAGAAATGCCCTTTCAAAAAAGGGGCCCTCAAGAACCCCATGGGATGTGTCTGACAGCAGAACCGACCTGGGTCTATGCAGCTTGGTGTTTTCTCTCCCAATTTAGATAGTCAAAAGAGGCCTCCGACTCCACTTCAGTTTTGTCCCAGGCTCGCCCCGCACCTGCTCCACTTATGGAGGAGGAAGGACAGTCTGGTGAATGAACTACAGGACTGCGAGTCAGGAGATGTGGCCTGGCAGTGACTTCTTTCCCTTCACCTCTCTGGGCCTCTGTTTCTCCATCTGTGAAATGGGGAGGAGGACACACACTGCAGCGATCAGAGTAAAGCAGAGATGCTTGCGCCAGTTAAACTGGATGGGCAAAGCTTTCGGAAGTGATGAACTCTGTTGCCGCCTCTCAGCAAATGGTGTGCCCAATGTGGGTCCAGCGCTTATGTCAATCATTCCTGCAAAATCAGTACCACGTGCAGCATGCTATTCAACTGCAGGCATGGAATCCCAGCTCTGCATGCATGTCATGCTGGAGTCGAAACCCCAGCAGCCCTAAGCATTATGTTGGAACAAGCAGCCTCCAAAACGTGCAGCAGACCCTGGCTCACCCTCAGTGAGTGTAAGAGGGCATGATCCACTGGGTTCCATGTTAGAGCTACTGCAGTTTTAATAACTAGAGTCATTCAGAAAGGCCCCAATCATGGATCAGAGACCAGTGTGCAAGGTGCAGTATGCTGCTGAAGGTGCCATCTTTTGCATAAGACATAAAATTAGGTCCTTGCAGCCACAGTGTCATGGCAACTGCACTGGTATTCCCCCTTTGTGATCCACCAAAGGCCCCCAGTTTAGGCTTGTGGATCCCAGCTGTCACCTCTCTTGGGCAGAGAGCCCTGTCTCATTCCCTTCTGACCAGGAGTTTTAAGGCTGCCCAGCTCTCTGCCTTACACTGTGATATCCCCAGCAAGCCAGACTGCCTAAAAGGCCAGGATCTGTGTTTTGCTTTCTCTCTGAAGGCTATGCCCAGTGTGTTGCCAGCAATTGCAAGTTACCATCCAGTTTCTTCTAAGCAAGCATATTTATTCTTAAGGTTTCATTGCAGAGAACATGTATTCAAACAATAAATGTTCCTACACACCTGCTCAACGTTCTTATGAGAGACCACCCCAAACTCCAGCCTAGGGTTCTGGTAAGTTTTTTAGTCCTTCAAAAATCCACAACTGGCTTTTCCCCGTGGCTACAAGTTCATCTATCTTGGATCCAGAACCAGAACAAAGGCCAGGCAGATCATCTGTTTCTTTATACAGCTCGGGCCTTTGATCTTGGCTTTCTGTAACAGGTAATCAGCAGATAGTGAGCCTCTCCTCAAGGCATAGCTTCAAAAGGGTGGGTTTTTGCACATCCAGAGTTGGGGAATTTGAATTAACTCATAGACTCACAGACTTTAAGGTCAGAAGGGACCATGATATTCATCTAGTCTGACCTGCACAATGCAGGCCACAGAATCTCATCCACCCACTCCTGTAACAAACCCCTAACCTATGTCTGAGTTATTGAAGTCCTCACAGTTGCAGAGAGCACTTGTAGCCCAACAAACAGGTGGTGCTAAAACCAGCACAAACTGCCTGCTGCTGTACCATTGCTGCTGAGCATCCAACAGTTGGCTGCCAGAGGAAGCTCAAGTGTGTGAGAACCAGCATGGTCTGAGCAAGGACTGAGTTTATAAAGGACTAATCCCAGCTCAGAGACTTTGACATCCACATTGCTCAGATGTCCCCCATCTTGAGGGCAATCACTCATTGTAGACTCAGAGTTAGCAATAAGATATACAAAAGTGAGGGTTGCAAATTTATGATTGAAAGTTATAACTCCTCCCTAAGGATTCTCTGGGAAATCCACTTATTGGCCCTAGAGTCCATATTTGATTAGCATGTTTTCCCTATAATCTTTTGAACTCCTAGGTTTTATATCTGCCACATCTCTCCCCTAGAGAGGCTACATACATTCCCAGCCCACAATAACACATATGCTTAATACAATAAGTTCTTTCAAAGATATTGCAGGAAATTGCCCTATCTGTCACACATGCCACCTGTCATTAAAGATCCTTTAGTACAATCCTTTGCAAAGGGGACTGTGGTAGTATTAGCCCAAAGACCTAGATAAATTCCAGTGTGGATGATTGCATTGTACCATTCCAGATTCCCCCCACAGTTTCAAGTAGATATGGCATCCCCCTTCACTTTTTGTCCTAAAGTACTTTTGTGTAGGGTCACTGTGCACTGTTAGATAGGTGCTGGGTTCCCAAAATTGGCTGCATTTCAGTTTTGGACAACATGATTCTCTGGATAACATGTACAAATAGTTTGTAAAGCTAGAAACTAGTGCACGGAATAGGGTGACCAGATGTCCCTATATTATAGGGACAGTCCCGATTTTGGGGTCTTTTTCTTCTATAGGCTCTTATTACTTCCCATCCCCTGTCTTGATTTTTCACACTTGCTGTCTGGTCACCATAGCATGGAACATGTCACTATCTAAGAGGTGGAAGTTGAAATGAAAGCCTATATTGTTAAGATTGTAAGTTCTTTAATGTGAGTTGTTATAACACAAATATAGCTTAGAGACAAGATACTGGTCATGGAGGTGTGACTGAATGAAACAGGCTATTACGAGATGATTATTTGGATTATGGTCGCACCCACACTATGGGCTTGTCTACACTTACCGGGGATCGATGCACGGCGATTGATGCATCGGTTGTCGATTTAGTGAGTCTACTGAAGATCAGCTAAATCGACCGCAGATCGCTCTCCCGTCAACTCCTGTACGCCACCGGATTGAGAAGGGTAAGGGGAGTCGACGGGAGAGTGTCTCCCATTGACGTTGCGTAGTGTGGACCCCGCGGTAAGTAGATCTAAGCTACGTCAATTTGAGTTAGTTACACTATTCACATAACTCAAATTAGGTAGCTTAGATTGACTTTTCCCTTTAGTATATACATAGGCCTTGTCTACGACATATGCCTGTCTCCATGAGTTCCCAGGAATTTCTACCATGCCTCTGGAGTTGCTGTTTTTGTCTCTGACCTTGCAAACACTTAACACATTTGGAGTTTCTCCCTTGCCTTCCATGGGCTTTGGATCAGACCCAGGGTTTAAGTGCTTGAGTGATTCTGCTGAAGTCAATGGGACAGCTCCCATGCTTAAAGTTAAGCATGTGCTTAAGTTTTTGCAGGATTGGAGCCTTGATTCACAAAATTTGTGGTAACAGGTAGTGGAACTAAAACTTGGGCTTCTTTTTATTAAAGACAGAGCCCTCACCGCCACATCCCATTCTGATCTTTGTTGACTAGCACGCCTGCTTTTCATAGATCTGCTCACTGGTAAATATAAGAGGAATTAAATCAGACTTCTGGTTGCTGAGTTAAGTATTGAAGGAGCCCTCTGAGCTCCAGGAGCGATATGAGGGAAGTCAAAGAGATTCTTATGTTTGCTCAGCCAGAAAATCCGGTGCCCTGAATAAAGTTTAGAAAAAATATTTATCTATGTTACCAAGAAAAATCACCTCCCAGCCTTCTGCAAGCGTCTCTAACACGTCTCCTGAAGATGCTGCGGTCACACACCCTTCCTCCGGCAGAGCAGGAGTTAAAACAGACAAAAAATGTTTCTCATGCAGGGGCTTTTGAAACTAGAGCTGGGGTCAACAGACTGGATCAGAACTCGGGGGCTGCTCAGTTTTGGATCCAAATTCACACTCGTGGCCAGCACCTAGCTCTGATGGAAACGCATGGGGTTGGTTTTTCTGTTGGAACTTGTTACTGTGAATGAAGGACTCTCAATAATCTGTCTCTGAGCAAGAACATTGTCTGTGAAAAGTCAATTCACACGCTCAGTGAAAAGGCCCTGGCCTCTTCCGTTTGGCACAAGGAAGAATCTTCAAGCCATACTTCTTTATTCTCTCCTCTTTAGAGGCCGAATCCTAACCTCACTGAAGTCGATGGCAAAACTCCTGGCATTTGGGGTCCAAGTGCTTTTCTGTGGTGCAAGGTGCTACAGAAGAATTGGCATCAGATGGCTATTTCTGAAATACTACCTTGACTCCTGCTGATCCGGAATGAGGTAGCCCTGCACGGACCCCACATAGGTGCTGCAGGGCATTTTTCTTTCCGGTTCCGGCCTGAATCAGTTTCTCAGGATAATCTTCAACTGGAAAATACACAACCCGCACTGCGTGAATGGCCTCTAACCTGTGGCTTGTTGCCTGTGTACAGTGCTTGGTGCTAGTCAGTTCTGGGTAGTTTAATCTGATCTGCGTCACCTTGAGGGACCAAGTGTTTTCTTAGAATCCATCCGTGACCTTTTGCACTGACTGTGGAGGTCACCTCTGTACATGAATGGAAGGTGGACAGTCAGGTGTCAGGATGTAGTATTGGATTTACTGCTTCAGTCTAACGTACAGTGCTTTGAACAGGGTTACAGAGCAGGGTTTCTCAGCCATTGCCTTGCCTCAAGGGTTAGAGAAAATACCTTCACTTCTGCAGATCTAACTCTTCTTGTGAAAGGAAGGGGAGCGGTCCTTGAGTTAGTGTATCTGGGGGAGCATATTGGCTAGGTCTCTGTTTACCGTTTTTATTTTGAGTCTACTTAAGAGTTGGCAAAAGCCCAGACTGTTCCCTCTTCAAAGCTGGTCTCCTTTCTGAAAGAGCGAAAGCCCATATGCAAGTGTAACCCACACAGCTCCTTACCCATACACAAAGTACGCAGCTGTGTACGGCTCCAGGAAGCTTCAGGCATCACATTTCCTGGTGCCCTGCGCAGCTGAGTACTGCTCCCTGCCTTGCCACTTCCCATCCCTGCTCCGCCCCCTTCCTGCCCCTGCTCTGCCCCAGCCCTGCCCCCACCCCACTCCTTCCCCAAAGCCCCTGCCCTAATCTGCCCCCAGTCCACCTCTTCCCACCCCTGAGGACTGCAGCAGGGCTGGGCCTGCACTCACCGGCGGTGGAAAATGCAGGGACCCAGCCCCTTCTGTGCCGCCAGTGAGTGCTGGGGGGTAGTTCCCTCCTGCCCCCCAAGCTAGCCCTCACCCTCGCGGAGGCCTGCCCCCCCCGTGTGGGGGGCTGCTTAGGGCCCCAGAATAGCTAGGGACGGTCCTGGTTGCCAGTTTTGATTGGATGTATTCCTGGAGGTTTCATCACATGACATCACCTTTAATTAAAGATTAGCTGGATTGTCCAGGACAGCCCTAGTGTAGATGTGCTCTCCGTGTTCTGGGGAGAGCAGGGAACCCTTTTGCTATAAAAAGGCTAAATTCTCTGTTGCATTTCCCCCTATGATTTGAATAAGGCATTTTACATTAGAAACTACCTAAGTCTCATTTGCCAAGTCTGACTTGCCATTGATAGGTGCTTGGTTTAATGCTTCTCATGTGTCCAGTCATAACTTAAAAATGTACAGTGTGGTTGGACAAGCAAGGCCCTGTTGTAAAGGTGGCTTTTAATTAAAAAGTGTTGACAATAAAGGAAACTAACATTTCTTTCAGCAATCTGCTGTATAATTGCTCCCAGGTCTCTGCTGCTGTCTGATCCATCATTCAGGCATTGCACGTAAATGGACAGTTTTGTTTAAAAAGCAGTTTGGGGCAGATTCAAGGACCTAGGTATTTTTAAAAAAATGAATCATTTTTAGGCTGAAACAATGAAGTAACTCAACCTTTTGGCAATGCAACCCTTAGAGCACATAGTTTCTGGTAAATGTCTACTGACCGGCCTTACTGTATAGCCATATGGTTGCCAAACATATGTTGAGCTGCATAAATTTTCTTCTTTTGACGCTGCCTTGGCTTTAACTTTCACTTGGAGTTTAAGTTTAGGGTCCTCTCCCACCTTGTAGTTCTTCTGTAAAATCATCTTTGAGCAAGAGGCGTTTGAGCTCAGCCTAAACTGACAGCTTGAACAGTTGATCTTGGCAGTGGAAGTCTCCTTTGGCCCATGAGGAATATTTGAGCGGTGTGAACTGTGTAGGGTGATCTCGAACTCAGGAGATCTGCATTCGATTTCCAGCCAGGGGTCAGCACCACTGTGTTGTGGGACGGACACTTGACAAAATTAACGGACTTAGTGCCGGGCATTGGCGGGGGGGTTATGTAATTCAGTCATTCAACCTGTAAAATAGTGCACATAATTTTCCACACTGAACAAAAAACAGTAACCTAGCTAGCTAATAATATAAATTTAACTCACTTTAGTTTTTTTTTAATGCACTTTGGCACTGCAGCTAAATTCATGCATGAGGCTAAATTCATTGTTTATGATGTACGCAAATGCTCTGTTACTGAGTTCCATATAAGTATCGAGGGAGATGTTTGGAAAGAGAATGAAGCCCTGTGCTGAGCAACTGCTATGAGCTTCTGAGGGCCCTCAACGGCCATTGATTGTAGTGTGAGTTCAAGATACTCAGGACCTTTCAGTGCTGGGCTAACTAACTTCAACGAAGTTGATGGCACTCAGAAATGTATCCCATGTGTAGTCAATTGTTGTGTGGATATGTACCTATTGGGTTTCTGGGAACTGGGTGGGTGGAAGCCCGCCCAATGCTAAAGGATCTCCCCACCTCCCAGCCTAAGGGGAGGATCTACAGGACCTCAGAAACCCACTGATTCCGAGGGACAACTAATAAAAGAACAGGGACAGGAGTGAAGTCAAAGGATCCTAAGAAGGGAGCCTAACAGGGACACCGAGCAGAGAACCCTGGACAGCGCCCACTGCTCCTCGAAGGCATCAAGGGAGCCAGTGGACGCCGCCCAGAGGAACTCCGCCCAGATACATGAACGGACTAAGGACCGGAAACAAGCCCCAGTCACAGGAGTCTCCATTGGCCAACCTCCTCTCCCTGGTCACGTAGATAGGTAGGTAGGTAAGTAGGCAGATCAATAGATTAAAGCCTGCTATAGCTGTGCCTGGGTTTGGTTGGTATCAAAGCATTATACGAAATAAAAAGTACCCCAGCTGCATTTTACTGGGTTTGCAATTATTAGAAACTGTTTATAGACTTGTTAAATATGGAAGAAATGCTTTTGAATTATGAATACTTCTTAAAAATAACTACTTTTTACAGCAGGGGTCTCAAACTCAAATGACCACGAAGGCCACATTAGGACTAGTACATTGGTCCGAGGGCCGCATTACTGACATCTCCCCCGCACCCTGCCGCCCTTGGCCTCGCCCCCACTCCACCCCTTCCATGAGGCCCCACCCCTGACCTGCCTACTCCCACCCCTTCCCTGCCCCCATTCCAACCTCTTCCCTGAAATCCTTAGAAAGTAGCTCTAAATGAGGAGGAGCAAGAGCTTGGTGCATGACCAGATGGAATTGATGTATCTCTTAACTATATCTGTAGTGCAGAGGTTCTCAAACTGGTCCACAGACCACCAGTGGTCCGTGAGCTCCATTCACGTGGTCCACGGATAGTTCCATCTAAGTTGTGTGCTTTTATTTGTACAACAAAAAAATTGTGTTTTTTTTTTATATAGTACTTTTATCCAAAGCGCTTGACAATAGTTAGCTAACGGTACAAACAACATTTGGAAAGATCATTGAGTGGTCCGCCAAGACCCTCAGCAATTTTCAAGTGGTCCGTGGAAAAAAAAAAGTTTGAGAACCACTGCTGTAGTGTCTAGCAACTACAGTGAGGCAGGCCTTAGAAAAGCACCAGGTGGATTTCAAAGGAGCGCCCTTAGTTATTTCAAATTTTCAAATATTACTACTGAGGACTTGGATTTTCAAGAGAACGTAAGGGAATTGGGGGCCCAGCTCTCCATGAAATTTGGGTGCTGGGCTCCTTTTGAAAATCCCGTCCATAATAATGATTCAAACCAAGAATAGTCAAGCCCTGCTGTGGGCTCATATAGCAGAACTAGGGTCTGAGGCTGCAGGGTGATTGATCAAATAGGTGCTGAGCGCTTTCAGTGCTTTGCTGGCTCTTGTCTTCAGGCTGTGCAGGTTTTTTTTGTTGTTTGTTTTTTTTATTGCCGCTGCTGTTGTTGGATGCAGAAACCACCTGTAGTTTAATGTGATTATCACTCAGCCTCAGCAAGGAAATGAAGTGGTCCTTAATGTGTGTTTAACAAGGGCTAACCCTGGAGGACTTCATGCCAGAGCCTGAGAAAAACAAATGCTTATGTAAAGACGCTGGTCTGACATCAGGGCACTTAGTACTTCGTTGTATTGTTTGCCTGAAGCCACATTTATGCAATAGCTCCTGCAGGCTAATCTGAGCCTAGATTCTTTTTTTTCTCTTCTTCCCAGAGATCCTCCCAAGGTAAATTCGGGCGCATTATTTCATGAAGTACATCGTATTTTTATTTTGCCTTAAAACTTGGGCAGCGGGCCGAGCTGTTGTGGCGGGTTTCGTTGTTGTAAGTTGTCCCGGGGTGCATGATTGAACAGGCTGTAGAGCCCGTTTGGGTTGAGGTTGGATGGCCTGTCGGCTTATGGGGGAAGAAAAATGGATTTTGTGATGTCTTTTTTTAGAAACCTCTTTCCCCCCAATGCGTTGTGGGATCTTGCCACAAACACTTGATTGATTCCCTCAAAGAAGATAAAACCTGTAACCAAGGGGAGGGTGCCTTAGCCAGTAACGCTGAACATCAGCGCTGCATGACAGGGAATGCGGCTGCTTCTGAGAGGTAGTGGGTTGATGGAGGCAAGACGCCTGCTTATCCACCAAACACTCAGTGTGAGCCTTAGCCCTGACCTAGAGGTGAGAGGGTAGTTTGGTTTCTATGGCCAGCTGAGTCCTTGGCCTCTCCGGTGGAAAGTCAAGCGTGACGTGGGCACCTTTCCATAGGGAATTGGACTGAGACTCGCTGAACTCCTTTCTCATTGGCCGCCCAACAGCCGCCATCAGACAGGAACAAATGAGCGTGGGGCTGGGGCTTTCAAAAGGCCTATGGAAGTAAAAAACACCAACTCCCCATTGATTTGAGTGCATAACTCTCCTAGGCTCCTTTGCAAATCTCAGCCTGTATGCATTGTGACTCATGATCCTTGCTCATTGATCAGTGGGGTGAGGGAGACCGCCTCCCATCTTTAGCTTCCTGGAGCCTCCTTTGCGCTCGCAGGGCTGCAGCTATAAATGGTTTCAGTTCAATCACATTGGAAGTGTAGCTCCCCAGACTGCACTGCTTCAAGAGCTCTGATTAAAATTGGAAAGTACCTAGGTCACAGAGCCAAATCCATTCTCTGAAGCGATTTAGGCACTTAGGAGCCTAAATCTGATAGGAAGGCAAAAATTCTCCATAACTTTCAAACAACTGTGAAATGGCCAGTGGTCCAGTTTTCTTTATTAACACAGTCACACTGACTACTGTTTAGCTTGGTCTAATGCTTTCAATGGCTTTTCTTTCATCACATATTACATGCCAGTGTGGTCTAGAGATTAAGTGGCTAGAAATCAATGGCTCATTGCCAAGATGGTCAGGAATGCAGCCCCACGCTCTGGGTGTCCCTAAACCTCTGACTGCTAGAAGCTGGGACGGGATGGATGACATCCAATTGTGCAGATCAGTAGAACTCTTCTGCCTGCCAGAAGCAGGGACTGGATAACAGGGGGTAGCTCACTCAGTAAATAGCCCTGTTCTGTTCACTCCTTCTGAAGCATCTGGTACCAGTTACTATCAGAGACAGGATACTGGGCCAGGTGGACCATTGGTTTGACCCAGTAGGGCCTTTCTTAAGTGTTCGATCTTGCCCCGTTGACATCAGTGGGAGAAGGGGAAGCTCCAGAGTAGCAAATTTGGAAGTCAGCACGTCTCATGTTCTTCCCAACCCTGCCAGCGACCAGCAGCACAACTGAGGAGGGCAGGACACTAATTCTCAGCTTCAGGTTTCCCAACATGTTAAAAGAGGCTATTAACAACCACCCAGTGGAGCTGGAAAGATTAATTAATTGTGCTTTGAGACCCCCAGATTGCAGTTGCTACAGAAGTATAACTATTATTTCAAGTAATACAGATACAATGGCTGATTTGATGTCTAGCTGAACGGCTGGCCTATAACAGCATTTTAAATAGGGACTGGAGCCAATAGGCACTCTTGAACCTTTCCATTATTAGTGTCTGACAGAATGACACCCTTTTTCTGGGTTGCTAAGTGCTGAAGTTTGCATCTCTCCCCGAGCAGCACCTGCCTTTCTGTAGCAGGAAGTCAGCTCTCGAATGTAAGCTCTTATGGAAGCATGCAAACAAACCCTATATGTTTCCCCACCACCCTCTTCTATCCTTACCAGGTGTTTCAGGCAGTAGCAGTAGCTGTTTGGCTGGTTAGCGCCAACCCTGATGTTATTGTAAATGAGCATTTCCATTCAGCTTGCAATGCTGGGGCTGAGGGGAATAGAGAAGGTTTTATAAATGGATGGATTGCAGTCAGTTGCCAAAACAACCGACGTACTGTATCTGCAAAGGTGATTTAAATGGAAACATTCCAGGGGCTTCACTCTGCTAGTTATGTTTTCATCCATCTAATGAACATCTGGAAGTAATTCCACAATCTGTGGTCCCTTTTATCTGTAGAATTACACATAAATTAGCAGCTGTCAGGAACCCAGACAGGTGTGCATGTACAGAATGAGGTACAGTACTGTGTGTGTAGTGAAGGGAGCATTTAAAATGAATGTTGATAATAGTGCAAACCATAGAACGCCTGTTACATAGCATCTACCCAGGGGTATTCATCTTCAAAGCACTTTATAGAGAAATTAGGACCTGATCCAAAGCCCACCAAAGTCAATGGAAAGATTCCCATTAAATTCAGTGGTGTTTAGATCATATATTATCTATGTGGTCTAGAGTGTGGCCAGTGTGGTCTAGAGATTAAGTGGCTAGAAATCAGTGGCTAATAGCCAAGATGGTCAGGGACGCAGCTCCATGCTCTGGGTGTCCCTAAACCTCTGACTGCTAGAAGTTGGGACTGGATGGATGACACCCAATTGTGCAAATCAGTAGAACTCTTCCCTGTTTCACAGGTGAGAAACTAAGCAGAGAGGTTTCTCCAAGGCACTGTGGCAGACCGGGATTAGTTCTCTAGAGTTCCTTGCTCCCACTCCTGTGCTCAGAATACTGTGCTTCTCTAACAGGTATTTACAACCTGTATGTTCAGCAGGTTTATGGTAGCAATATGGAAACGAAGTGATGATGTAACTTTATTTTCACATGCAGTCCTTGGTATGATTATCTGAAAGCCAGCTGTGGCCTGTAGACAAAATTCATCCCTGCTGTAAACAAGTACATCCCCATTGACCCCAATGGAGTTTCACTTGCTTAGACCACAGATGAATTGGGCCCCATAAATGCCTGTACACCAACAGCCCTTTATTTATTCTAGACAGATTGAGTGGCCAGTTGGTAAATTACTGGTATGGATTTGAAATAGTGACCAAGAACTGACAGATGCAATATCCTGTTACCAATCCTCCGAAATGTCCAACCCTCTCTCATCGGCTATTGTTTGGCATTCTTAGCACACAGTCCAAGAAAATTACCCATCTGGTCTGCACTCTGAAGGCCCTGGAGCATGTGTTTCTGTAATCATGAACAGCCTGCTAGTTGGTGAAAGCTGGGCATGACTTTTCCTGAGTTGGGCCCTTAAAGAAATATGTGCTCAGCTTCCCCCCAGCTGTAATGCCGGACTCCCATCATGCTCTCCCTGCTGTCATCTTGAAATGAGAGCAAAGCAAATGCCTGAGATGCCTTGTACATGTTTCTCATTAAACAGGCACATAGTGCTAAGCAACAGCTTTAACTGAAATGAAAATGGGGAGCAGTGAGTGATGAAAAATGAAGCTTTGTGGAGAAGCTACAATATCTTTTTAACACTGAACTGTCAGGTTTTATCAGAAGAGTTGAAAATTCTCTGCAAAACTCCATGGTAGAGGACTGGAGCTTTTGATCCAAAATCCTTCTTTCAGGGTGAAAAGATCTATGACCAGACTAAAACATCATGTTACAAAAGTAACTTGGCCTTGGTTACACAAAGGAACCATTCAGTCAGAGCAGAATGACCTAGTTGTGGATTCTGGGACAGAGTTATTTTCATTATTTTTTTTTTTAACCAAAGAGAGTTGAACCATTTGACTGAAACAACCTTGCAATTCTAACGTTTTGCGCTGGGGAAAACATTGGGACAGGGGCCGCCCACTTCCCCTCTGCCAGTAACTTTCTGAATTCCCATTCTCAATTTATTAAAAAGCCTATTAATAGAACTCTTTACAATTGTAACAAATCCATGACTATGAGCTCTCGCTATGGTGCACATACTGGCCAATTAGCACTTGATAGGGACAGCAGGGACAGAACTCAGATCCTCCCGCTCTACCAGCCAAGGTTTTAAAAAATCAGAGTGACATTGTGGCCACGTTGCAGTCACTGGGAGTTTTGCCGTTAACTTTATTGGGGCCAGGATTTTACCTTATGTGCCTAAAGTTAGGCTCCTAAATCTCTATTTAGGCTCTCAAGTGGCTTAATTTTCAAAAGGGCTGAGAATCCAGCAGCTCCCACTGAGCCAGGTGCTCCATACTTTTAAAGATCACTTACTTGAGAGCCTAACTAGGCTCCAGTTTTCATAATCTTGGTCCATGTTCTTACTACTCAACGACTAAAGCAGAATAACTATTAGCTGCTAGCAGAGTAGGGCATATGCTACAAAGTTTAGCTGTTCTGATTCCATTAAGCAGAAAGGGGTGTAACACACACATGAATGTCAGCTCAATGCAGTATTAATACAAATCTCTCCCCCCAAAACATCGCATACATAGAAAGTTATCCATCAAAGACATTGTCTAGTTGCAGGAAATGATTGATACCTGTTTCTATCACAGATGAAAACAGCAGCCATTGTCTGCAAGGTCTATATACGCAATCCAGGGTACTGCTGTTGTGCTTCATTGCCTTCTCCTGGCCCAATGTATCACTGTGATAGCAGACTAGGAGAACCACAGTCAGCTGTGTGCCAGGGAGCATACATGCCCTGTAGGTTCCCATGGTGATAGTGGGCTCCCTAGCTCCTGGCACCCAGTGACAACTTGTCAACCGAATACCGTGGCGGTACAGTATGTTCTTAATGCACCCACAGAAAAATGACCATGTGTTAAGTCTCTCTAAGCCTGCTGCCCAGCGACTTTTACCATTGCAGCTCTGCCCTTTTCATGCATCTTCCTTCAGTGGCAGGAAGAGCCTTTCTGCTCCTGTCAAGACCCAGGTTTGGGGCTTTGTGTTTCGCTTGGTGCCACTGTTGACCACAAACGCAGCAGGCAGTACAACCTCCTGCTCTGTTAACAATGGCAAACCTGAAACCACTGCTTTCAGGAGGTAAGTAAGGGGGCAGAAGTGGATCTATGGTTTTGCAATGATGCGATCAAGCCCCACAGATGGAAGGTGCGGTAGTAGTGTAAAGGGTTGTTGTCATGGCAAAAATGTCAGTTAACTGGAGCCTCCTAGCCTCATGAGTGGAGACTTAATCACGTCCCAATTTTTTTCTGAGAGATGGAACCCGGCCACAGCAAAGCTGATTCGAGTCATGACCCCGCTTCTCTTCCCAGAAACTGCACCTGGTGTTTTCAGTTTCTTTCTTTGGTAAATTCTGCTTCAGCAAAGCTTTTTGAGGATAGTGTGGAAGGGGGAGAGAGATCTTCAAGGAGCCTCAGTAGCTGGTTGGTTGAGTGTGTGGTAAAGCTGTGCAGCTTATAATTTTCCTCACCTCACCAGTTGGTTTCTCTCCATTAAAAAAAAAGCCCTATATTGGGCTCTGGGTTAGCTTTAATTTTACATGACGTGAAGCAAACAGATACCAAGAACTTGCCCATAAAGTGTACAATATCCCAGTGGAGCATACGAAAACAAGTACGGCACAATCCTGATCAGTACAGACAAGATTCAGCCAGAGCATCAAGAGTTGAGGAATGATTTAATCTTGATAGGCTGGAGAGCATTATATCTTCAAATCAAAGAGTTGAAATAGATTTTGTGGTCTTTGTGAAATGGTGTTTGGATCCTTCCACTGTTGAAGGATTATTTTAAGGGCTAAGGTTACTAGTAATTCACAGAATGCTGACCGCTTTATAAAGCGTTTCCTATATTAACATGTATATAGGATGTTTTCCCCGAGAATGCTACCAAATGGAGTAGAAAGAAGAAACAAGCTAAATTTGCACAATTGATCTAGTAACAAACATGTCCTGTCCCCCTTCGGACATGTTATTAAGAGTGGGCTGGACTGCATACCTCATTTCTCTTTGCCATTATGGCCCTGTTGCAGTACATGCCATCTGTGGGATCATAATCGACTGCAATGTGATTTAGTTACCGTAATGGGTTTTTTTCCCGCTTAGGATGAAGAAAGTAATTTGAAGATTTAAATCTTCCTTTGGCATAAAGATTTTTTTTCTTCCCCTCTCCTCAGAGAACTCTAAAAGAAAGAGAGTGCAAAGTATTTTACTTATTATTGAAACGTGCTGTAGAATCTCATGCATTCTCCTGTCTGCCAACTCCAAACCTAATCATTCTCACAAATCTCTCCTGCCAGCAAAGATTTAGCAGGACGAAGTCTCCTAAGGCTTCATTGACATTACTGAACATTTACTACAGAGATTTATCACAAATAATCAAAACCGACACAATTGTCAAAGTACGTTTGTGGATGCAGTAGTCTGTTTAAAAATAGTCTCTTTGTTTGTTTACTGAATCACGAAATTTAGTATCCTTGACTGAGGGTTTCTCTCCACTTATTGGGGGATCAACATGTGGTGATTGATCCATGGGGGATCGAGTCAGCAGGTCTAGTGAAGACCCAATAAATTGATCACAGATCGCTCTCTCGTCGACTCTTGTACCCCACTGGAACAAGAAGCATAAGATAAGTCGACAGGAGAGTTTCTCCCATTGACCCAGCGCGGTATAGACACCACAATAAGTCGACCTAAAGTATGTCGACTCCAGTTATGTGAATAACATAGCTGGAGTTGCGTAATTTAGATTGTCTAACCCTCATAGTGTAGACCTGCCCTGAGACTCCTAGTCATTGGTGCAAATCAATGAGGAATGTAATGCAACTGTGTATGGTATATATGAGACTCTTCTATTCTTTTCCAGTTGTTCTCCCTTTATATTCAAAACAAAGCCCCAAAGATTGCAGTATCACTACTTCAGGCGGTAGTGGTTTGGACAAGTACTGCAGAATACAGTTCCCCATGCTAATAGAGAACCCTCCTGTGTTTTCCACTTTCAAGGTCAGAATTGTCACTGTTGCAAGGTTATGGCCTGATTCTTTTGCTATTCCAAATATCAGGAGTTCCAGGCCAAACTGCAATGTGGATTTTGAAACTCACTGTCTTTGTAGTTTGGTTGCCTGTTGCCAGTTGTTTCCAGTTTATCCCATGATTTCTCCTCTGAAACTTAGTACTGTGTATTGGGAAAACTGCATCTTTGGCATGCATGGAATTTGCTTACTTTATTCCATGTGTCAGCAGTGCTAAGCACTGTATATTTTAAGGGGCTAGCAAAGTATCCTTATTCACACTGGGTGAAATCATGGTATCATTGAAATCCATGGCAAAACTCCCCGTGGCATCAGTGGGGCCAGAATTCCATCCATGGTACAGGACTTTACTCTGCAAGTGGTTTATTCATGTCAACAGAACTATTCATGGTGTAAGGTGATTACAATCTGGGTCTTGGTTAAGACCAAAATATCTGATGGATAATTGTCCAGTTATCTCAAATAGGTGCTGACAGTAGCTATTTCAGTGTTTGTTTTTAAAATAATTCTTCTTTCTTTGTCCAGCTGGAATCAAGATGACGACAGCTGCACCACTGGGAAATAATACCCTGTCTTCAACAAATGTGACCACAAAGTCTCAAGAAGAAATTCTTTATCAGAGTAAGACAAATATTGCGACAATAGATATATCTGAGTTGCATTTTAAATGCCATGTGTTTGGGGAAGATTTTGAAAAGATGTCCGAAAACATTCCCAGGTGCAAACATTGTTAAACAAGGGACTTATACAAAACTACCACCTCACCCTTTGAAAATTCATTCTCCGAAAGGTAATCAGAATTAAATAGAATAAAATGGATTTCAGTGAGCTTGTTTTAAAAAAAGTGTCAGTCTTGAAGGTCTTGTTTAAAGGCAGTTGTACTAGATTTTGATGCGTTTTTTGATGCTTTCAGCTATTCAATAGACACTGACTACTCAAAATAAGGAATAAGGAAAAAAGTCTTCTGTTACTGATAACTTATTTTTTTATTAATTGTTTTTAATAATCTAATTACTTGACATTATTTTGCTAGTCTTGCAGAATTTACTAGCCCAGGCACAAAGTCTAGTCACCTGCCCTCTAGTATGAAGATTGTAATGAAAAACATATGATACGTAGAGCCTGATCCTCCAAAGACTTAGGTATGTGCTTAACTTTACGCACAGTGAGTAATTGTTTATTGGGAGCACCTAGAGGGCCCAGCAGAGATCACAGCCTTGTGCTGGGCATCACTCAGATTCTTGAGGTGTGTCTACACTGCAGCTTCCCAGCTCAGATAGACAGACTAGCTAGTGCTAAAAATGGCAGAGTAGCCAGGGATAGTACGGACGGCAGCTCAGGTTAGCCGGAACCCAGGTGGTTAGCCTGAGCCACTATTTGCACTACTCTCAGCTACATTGCCATTTTTAGCATGCTAGCACGAGTGGAGCTATCGTGTATCCATCTGTCCAGGCTGGGAAGCACGCTCCCTGCTGCAGTGTAGACGTACCCACACTAAGGGCATGTCTACACTTACCTCTGGAGCAATCGATCCAGCAGTGGTTGATTTATTGCGCCTAGTGAAGACGCGATAAATTGACCACCGAGCGCTCTCCTGTCAACTCCGATACTCTACCGGAGTGAGAAGTGTAGGCAGAGTCTCGATGGGGGAGCGGCAGCAGTCGACCTACCTCACTGAAGACACCGCAGTAAGTAGATCTAAATACGCTGACTTCAACTACGTTATTCACGTAGCTGAAGGTGCATAACTTAGATCGATTCTCCCCCCCCGCCCCCACAGTGTAGGACCAGGCCTAAGGTAGAGTTCCTGCCTCAAAAAGTTTACAGATGAAACAGACAAAGGGTGGAAGGGAACACAGAGGTAGAGAAAGGAAGTGATTTGCCAGGGTTATATAACCGGTTGGGTAGAGCCACAGGTCTCCTGAATCCCCACCCACTGGACCAGATGGTCTCTCAATGGGTTTGTTTACTCATTGTATTTCCTTCAGCAAGGATTAGGAAAACAGACCAGTCAGTTTGTTTTTATTTTTAGTCAGTTTTACTCTCTAATTCTTAAGCCCTAATTCAGTGCCACAACGTTTGGAGTTAAGCCTTTGCCTGCAGAGTTTGCACCTCAAACCACTGTTTTTCCGGAATAAAAATGGAAACAAGTTTTGGAAATCTTTTTCTCTTTAAACATGCAACTTAAATTAACTGGGCAAAGTCTTGTTCAAGCAATACAATAAAAGCTATTTAAACAAAACATGCTCAGTCCTTTTTCCTGCCCCTCTCATAGGTTCCGGAGCAATTGTAGCTGCCATCGTAGTTGGAGTGATTATTATATTCACAGTGGTTCTGCTCATGTTGAAAATGTATAACAGGTACATGACTTTGTTCCTAATTTCTTTTATGTAGCTAAGGTTAGACAGGATAAACTAAAATCACTGCCACGTGCTTAGAATTTCTCATGTCTATGCTGTATTATGTCTATCGCATGTCTATCGCAGGCCATTTCAAGGACTTCATTGCCGAAATCCCAAGGACTAAAACTACAGTACACATTTCTGATTGTTCATTTGAAATTTCAGACATCATAACCATTCTCTCTCGCTGCCTTGAGGATCTTGTCTTTTTCTGTTCTTTCCACTCTGCTAGCACTGGTTTCCTTGCTATCCTGCCTTCTCCTCTGCACCTCCTGTATCTTCATGTCTCAGACACGGTTTCTGATATCTCAGACTTCAGAACAAAACATTTTAAATTCCTTTTGCATATGCCTCTTGATGTCTCTCTCTCCCTCTGCTATTCTGTATTTAAGTCTGAATAAACTGTTTTAGATGCAGTTTGCATGAAGGACTCTACAAAAAACAGAAATGTAACTTCCCCGTCCTCCTCCTTCCTAGTTCCATTTCCTTTCCCTCTCATCCATAAATCAGGTCAGTTTCACTTTGCTCCAAGCAGGAGCATGAGTAGATTTGTCTGTTTTGACATTGTAGCTTTCCAAGATACAAAAAGTGTAAATGAATGCAAGTCCGGCAGAGGCTTTTTGCGTGCCAGCCCCAGGCTTTGTCTATCATTTTCTGGCATATGCTGCCCTCTGGTTACCTGTTGCTTCCAGATGAGGCAACTTAAATGAATCAGGTCATCTTCATGAATCCTGAAGGAGTTTGTGTCTTCAGTTTTCTTTTTGTATCTGTGGTGACAGAAGCCTGCTGCCTTTTGTCTCAGTGGAGGATACAGATGCGCACACGTTAGACAGGGCAGACGGGCTTCCTGTTTGCTTTCAGGTGCTAATTCTTTTTAAATCTCTAGATGACCTGGGTCCTGGCTGAAATTTTTGGAATTAAAAAATGTATTTGAAAAATGACCTTTTTCAAAAAGTAAAATCTTTGCAAAAACTTGACTTCTGTTTTTCATGACACTTATTCCATTTTTTTTCATTCAGCAATAAAATAAACTTGTAAAAACTTGGGGGGATGGGGGAGAAACAAAAAAGATCCGTTTCATACCCTGCAAAAGAGTAACAACTTTGAAAATTTTTCAAAAAACAATTTACTCATTTTTTCAACCTGCTATACTGGCCATTTCCTCCTCTCCCCCATTCCCCATGCAGTTAGCCAGCTGTAATGCTCTCACTCTCTGTCCCCAAGGATTAACTCTTGGGAGAAGGCAGCAGAAGATTCTTGGTGCTGGACCCTGTTCTTTGGAACTCATTGCCCAAGTTTAGCAGAGTAGGGCAACAGAGAGCTGCTTATTCTGGCATTTTCATGGAGGAAATTGGAGTAGGGTGTAAATCTAAAACTCTCGTCACCACACTGATGAACCATTATTAACACTGGGTTTCAGTTAAAATCTTGGACTGAAATCTTGGCTTCACTGACTAAAATGGCAGGGATTCCCATTGACTTCAGTGTGGCCAGGATTTCATCCTTGATGTTCAATGCGCCATGATTCTTGCCATTTCCCCCCCCCCCCCCCGATGGTACTTAGAATGTGAGAGCCCACACCCGGACAAGTAGGAAATGATGATGAAATTTTAATTTTAATTTCTCTTTACAGACGCATGAGGGCAAAACGAGAGCTGGAACCCACAAGCACCAAAGCCAAGACTCCTCCTACTTTGGGACAGAACAGTACCAATGCTAACCAACCCACAACAGTAACTATCATACCAGTGGACATCCATATGCAGAACAGATGACTGTGGACATTGGCCCTACCTAAGAGAGATCACTCTCCTTGAAGAATGAGACATGATAACTAGACTCTTTATTCACGTAGACCTGTGACTCTTTACCAGAGGAGGATTGGCACTACGCGTGGAGTTGAAACTAAGGATTATGTGGGTAAATGGCCACATTTTCCTTTAGTAGAAGGAAAAAATAAAATGCTGAGCACCTTTGTATGGCTGATCTAACAATGTGATGGCATCATATCAGCAGGAACATGAAGAGTCATATTTTCTCTGTAGAAGTTAAGTGGCAACAAATGGCAAAAATACCCTTTAGATGGGTCAAAAGATGCACACTCCTGTATTCACAGTGTCCTTGATTAGTCATGAGCAATTTGGTGAGCTTTCTATTCCTCTCCTGCAGTGATCTTTCATCTTCATCACTATTGATCTGGATGTAAAAGCTACAACTATGCTTCATTCTTGGATTTGTTATGCTTGTATCTTTTTATTTTTATTTTAAGCATGAGGAATAACATATGAAGTAACAAAACTGTATTCAGACTTCACTGGCCTTTCTGATTCCCAGTCAGATACATACACATGGATTCAGATAAAACAAGGTATGAATGTGATATGCTTTTAAAAAAAAAAAAAAGATTTGATGTATTCTAGCAACTTGACAGAGTTTGTCAGTTTCCAGCTGAATCCCTCTTTTCAGGGATTTTAACTCAGCAGCCATATTTGTGCTGGGTTCTCAGCTTGGGAGCGCTTATTTATTAATTTTTTTTTACAAATGATGGGATGGGGAGAAAAATCAATTCTATTTTTAAATTAGAAGAGGCTCAAACAGGAAGAGAATGAAAAACTAGTGATATTTTGTGTGTGTGGCTGCTTTTCTTTTAAGATAGACTTTTTAAAAAACAACTGAAATGTTGCAATCCGTAATGTAGATTACAGACTTTGGCTTTTTTTTTTTTTTAGAAAAATAAATTATAAAAGCAACCACAAGTTATTTGGTTTTGCATGAGTAACTGTTGTGGGTGTGCAGTAATTCAACAAAAATTTCCCAAGGATTTTTCACAGGCCCACTGGGTGCACACACAAAAGCTACATTGTTACACTCTCTATGGCCTATTGTGTCCATGATCTACATGTTAAAGCGTTGCTAAACATTAGCTAACAGAGTAGACAGCAATGGTTCAGAAGAAGGCGGTGTAGTCTATTGATCTAATAATTCACCTTTTGCAAAAGCCCCTATATAGCGATGCACATGATAGTGTTCTAAAGAGCATCAACCCCATCCTTCAACTTGCCCAGCCTCAGTGTTGCAGCACAAGCCACACACTGGAATACCCAGGCACAACAGAGGGTGAACTGACGACAGTGTTAATCTCTGAGTTCACTTGGTTTGGTGGGTTTAAAATTACATCCATGGTGTTGTATTAAAAGAGAATGTTTTGGGTTAATACAGACTTGCGTATAGAATCATAGAATATCAGGGTTGGAAGGGACCTCTGGAGGTCATCTAGTCCAACTCCCTGCTCAAAGAAGGACCAATCCCCAACTAAATCATCCCAGCCAGGGCTTTGTCAAGCCTGACATTAAAAACCTCTAAGGAAGGAGATTCCACCACCTCCCTTGGTAATCCATTCCAGTGCTTCACCACCCTCCTAGTGAAAAAGTTTTTCCTAATATCCAACCTAAACCTCCCCCACTGCAACTTGAGAGCTGGCTTTAAGCACAAAAAAAGCTAGTGACCTCTTGGGGTCCACCCTTCTGAGGGCCTTAAGAAAATTTGCAACTGGCAGGCCATCTTGATTTCTCCTTCTGGCACAGAGATAGGAGAGGATGACACACTGATCTGATAGTGATCTGTGTTGGCAACTTGTGGCTCTAAACATACTATAAGGACAGCTTTGCCTGGGAAATTCTTTGTCACTTACAAAGGAGTGTAACCAATTAAACCAATCAAAGAACCAATTTTGAAAAGAATTTTTTTTAAATGCAAAGCCTGAGATTTTAAAAATAATTGTCCATGATTTAAATCTGACTGCAACTTATTTGTAATTCTCCCCTCCATGACTGTCACAAGTCAGCCTGACTCCCCTGGGTGCTTCAGTTTAAAAGATGCAACCAGAAAAGACATTATGCATTAGGTTGTAGATTGCTTCACAAACAAAAGCTGGTGAATTTTTCTACCCTGAACCAGGGCTCAGAAAGGTAAGTTGTTACATTTGCAAACACCTCCTCAAAAATGTGAACTGAGTGTAAATGATGGAGAGATGAGTCTGCAGACAGCCTGGAATGACAGCTTGGACAGATGTGAACTGTCCATCTAGCCCAGTATCCTGTCTTCCGACAGTGACCTGTACCAGATGCTTCAGAGGAGAGAACAGAACTAGGCAGTTGGAGTGATCTGTCTACTGTTGTCCAGTCCCAGCTTCTAGCAGTCATAAGTTTAGGGACATCCAGAGCTTTGGGGTTGCGTCCCTGACCATCTTGGCTAATAGCTATTGATGGACCTATCCTCTATCAACTTTTCTAATTCTTTTTTAAACCCAGTCATACTTTTGGCCTTCAGAACATCCTCTGGCAACAAGGTCCACAGATTGACTGCGCACTGGGTGAAGAAGTACTGCTTTGTTTGTTTTAAACCTGCTGCCTGTTAATTTCATTCGGTGACCTCTGGTTCGTGTGAGATGTGAAGGGGTAAATAATATTTCCTTATTCATTTTCTCCACAGCACTGATGATTTTATAGACTTCTACCATATCTCCCTTCAGTTGTTTCTTTTCCAAGATGAATAGTCCCGGTCTTTTTAATCTCTCCTCACATGAAAGCTGTTACATATCCCTACTCATTTTTGCTGCCGTTCTCTGTACTTTTTCCAATTTTTATATATCTTTCTTTGAGATGGGGCGACCAGAATTACACATGGTATTCAAGGTTTGGGTATACCATGGATTTATTTTGTGGACATATGATATGTTCTGTCTTATCTACCCCTTTCCTAATGGTCCCTAACGTTGGCTTTTTTTAACTGCTGCTGCACTTTGAGCAGATGTTTTGCAGAGAACTATCCACAATGATTCAAAGATCTTTTTCTTAAGTAGTGATGGCTAATTTAGACCCCATCATTTTGAATGTACAGTTTGAATTATGTTTTCCAATATGCATTACTTTGCATTTATCAACATTGAATTTCATCTACCATTTTGCTGCCCAGTCACCCAGTTTTGTGAGATCCCTTTGTAACTCTTCGCAATCTGCTTTGGACTTAACTATCTTTAGTAATTTTATATTGGGATAACTGTATCTACACTGGGGAGGGGAAGGGTGTTTGCTGCTTTAACTATGCCAGCATAGTTAAAACTGCAAACTCTAGGCTAGACAAGGCCTCACTACTCTACTTGCTCCTAGACAGAAGCTATAACATTCTTCATCTTAAATACTTTACTGAAACATAACTACAGGCAAGACAACCCTTCACAGGCAAGGCAAGCTTTAGCCAGTGTAGTATAGCATATTAGGCACCAATACTGTAACATGACATGCAAGCTATGCACAGAAACAAGCCTGGCAACTCTTTGGTCCCACAGTGAAAATAAGTAAGCAAACATACCGTGCTTAAAAAGCCATAAAATACTACAACCATACAACTACAACCTCACCAAATGAATTTGCACGCAAGCTTCTGCAAGCCAGCTTTTGTTCCTTTTGCATCTTTCAATTGACATTTTTTTTTTTTTAGCAGAAGGTATGTAGCTCCACCTAGCATCATCCTTCTATATGATAGGAAGCAGCTACCCTATATTACAGGCAGTATTTCCTTACAGATTAAATAATAAGTGATGGACTCCTCTGCTTAGCCACAGTTGCTAATATCGCAGAAATTTGTCTCCATTCATGGTTATAAATAAGCTTGGCAGAATTCTATTTTTATTTTTTTAATATAATTTTGATGGATAATTTCAATGTTTATTTTAAAGTATTTTTTCAACTTTCATCCATTTTAAATTTTCACACTTGTGGGAAATTATAAGGGGTTTAGACAATGCGGAGGCGGTTAATAGACTAATGACAGAAGATGCTGAGATTCAAAAAGTTAAAGCTTTATAACCATTAAAACACAAATTGTCAACATCGCATGACAAAAATATGCAAAGAAATACCTTTAAATAAAGATCTAAGTTCTCAGGCAGCATTTTTCTTTCTTTGCCTCTTTGTAAATTTTTATTTTGAATATATTTTCATTGGTTGGTGTGTGTAGTGAAATCAGCATTTACTGACATTTACTCATAAAAATCTAATCCTTTCAATCCTAGTTATAAGGCTACTTACCGCTGCTTCACATTATTAAAGTGCTGTAGAAACGTTAGCTGATTCAGCTGAATAGTACCTCCAGTCTGGATGTATGACATGCTGGAAAAGAGACAATGTCAATTTGAAATCTAGCTTTTTCCCCTCTTTTTAATATTGTCTAAAGTCCCACACCTGCCCTTGAGTCCCTACCAAATCTTGCAGTTTTACACACTTGCTATTTTTTGAAAACATCTTTATTCTCTGTTGGATACAAATGAAGAGATGCTCATTGCTAACTAACGATAAAAGGGAAACTGTGCCTGGTCTGTTTCAGCTAAGTGCCATCAAATGCACAGCATAACCAAACTAAAAAACTCCAGTTTTGTTCTCTTTAAAGATATACAGACTCAGGTTTTATAGTGGAACAATTTTTATACCGAGGGTGCTGAAGGCAGAAACCATGTATTTAGGTTAATACTAGTTCAAGACAAGGGGTGCAGCAGCACCCCTAGTTCCAGCACCCATGCACAGACTTAGTTTTTTTATCTAAAAGAAAAACATACCCCCCCCCGCCCCAACTTAGGTAGGAGTGTAATTTTCAAATAGTCTTTTTAATATACAACAATATGAACATTATATAGCCATTGTCACAGTATATCAGACTCCAGATCTGTCTACTCCAGCACCCTGCCTTTGACTCTAGCCGTTACCATGTCCTTCATGAGAAGCTGATGCAGTCAGAAGTTACGTTATAACCAACCAAGAAAGTTTCTTTCTAATCCCAGTTAGACTGGTTTATTTCTGAAAGCATGAGGGGGTTTTATCCCTTTCACAATTCCTGTTTTAAATACGTTACTATTTACTATTGTAACGGTTACAATAACTTTTTGACATTGACCTCATCTCTCCCATAGAGATTAGATAATTCTGCTTTCAAAACATTGCTCTCTCTCAGTACAAATAATGACGCAATGGGAAAACCGGCTACCATATGTTCAGATGTTCTCTTCCTCTAGAGGCTGGAAGCATTTTGCAGACGAGCTAGTTTAAGGGTGTGGGGGGTAAGTGATTTCCAGCAAGTCACGGTTGCTAAAGACATAAGGCCTGAAACCAGCCTCAATCCTGTTTGATCCTTGAGTGGCTCTTGACTTGCAGTGCTATAATGACTCTGGATCAGGCACTGCAGCACTCAGTGTGTGTGCATGCGTGCACTGGACATACTGGGCGGGTGCATGATGTAAAATTTCTATTACATAGACAAGACATGCAACAATCTTCCCAGCAAACTGGTAGGTTCTATATGGGGAGCAGATGCTCCAGCCCTCAGGATTTCAGCCCTTGCTGTCTCGTACTCAATAGCAGAGTACTGTGCACCAGTATGGAGTTGGTTGGCACACACCAAACTTGTTGATGAGCAACTCAACTCAACAATGTGCATCATCACAGGAACTCTCCGACTGACTCATCTTCCATGAGTTCTAAGCCACATCGTTCCCCCTTACCTCAGGAGGGACATTGCAGCTGGCAAGCTACTTGAGAAGGTACGTGACAACCCCGGTTTGCCCTTATTCAATGACCTTTTTAGCCCACCAGCTACAGGTCTTTCATCACGACACTCACTGTGCTTGAAGCTGCCATGACAGGAGGTGACAGTGGAGTCCCTGTGGCGGGAAGACTGCTGCTTAGCATCGACCAACAATCAGTACCTTGTCACAGGCGCTACTGCTCACCCGTCTGGCTTTGACATGCCATGTCGTCAGTGGGTCTTTCTTAACTGATTCCAGACTGGGCAAGGCCTTTGTGCAGCTAACCAGCACTGTTGGGGTCTTCGAGACAATCCAAGCTGTGGTGCAGATCGAACACTAATATACGTTGTCAAGGAGTGCTTGCTAACCAAATTCAGCAGTGAGCTCCACTTGGCCACTAAAAATGCTATTGCCTAGCAAATATGCAAATACTAAATTAATAAATAAGTTCCTGACATACAGCAGAGGGGAAGTGGAGTGACATTGCTTTAATGGCTGATAGGCAAACGAGCAAATAGAGGTGCAGGAGGAAGAACCCTGTCCCACTCAGGCTTTGTCTTCACCACAAAAAGATGATTTTCCCAGCTGGAAAACTGTAGTGGATTTTGTTGTTTTTCCCAAGGAGCTAGGCACGTTCAGCACTATACCCTGGCCTGTGGTTCAACTCCTCTAGCTACCTTGTGGTAAAGACCATAACAACCTCATTTCTATTAGGAGTCACAGCAGGCTCGCTACTCCGCCGCAGGTAGCCTGGGCTAAACAATGCACTTTCTGTTAGTGAACACAAACCTTAATTGTGTGGGTGGGTGGTGGGGGGTCAGGGTAACCAGACAGCAAGTGTGAAAAACCAGGAGAGGCAGTGAGGGGTAATAGAAGAAAAAACCCCAAATATTGGGATTGTCCCTATAAAATCAGGACATCTGGTCACCCTAGGTGAGGTGGGGTGGAGAAGACCTGTGCTGGGGCAGGGAGGGAAGATAGGGGACCAGTCCCAGAGGAAAGTGGCCAGGTGGGAGGCCCTATGGCAGTGAGGGGGGCACTGCCCCACTGGGGGTCCCTATGGGAAAAGGGAGAATGAGCCAACAGAAGCTCCACCAGCCATGACTTACACGGCCTCCTCAGGCAGGCCCCCTTCGGCGCATGCGCAGTTGACTGCACAATCACATGACCATCTGAACCTAAGCGCCCGCCGACCCAGCCTGCGCGCGCATTACAATCTTCCCTTCGCTGCTGCGCGGGAAGAGCAGGTTCCGCCTCTCGCGCAGCTAGAACCTACACGCTCCATGGTCAGTCTCCTCATTGGTCGGGGCCCGCCGGATAGACCCTTGAACCCTCCTCCCATATTCCCTCCCCCCCCATCAGGGCGCCTTCTGATTGGCTTGAGGTGGAGCGCGGTCCGCCCTCTTCGCCGCATCCGCTGATTGGCTGACGGCTGGGGAGGCTCGCGGTCGGACCCGCCCATTCCGTTCTGTGTCGCGCCACTCTGCCTCTCATCTCGCCGCGGTGAACGTGAGGGAAGGAGGGAGGAAGGGGTCGTGCGGGCGCGGTGCACGCCGGGAGAGGGAGTGCTCTGCGGCCAGGAGGAGGCAAGATGGATGCGGGCTTTTTCCGCGTAAGTGTTACCCTAAGCGGGCAGGTGGCGCGGCCCGGCCCGGCCGGGAGAACGCGGGGAGCCGGGCCGCTGGGAAGCACCGCGACGGGCGCTGCCGCCGCCGCGGGGTCCCCCTTGCAAGCGCGGCCCTGCCTCCCTCCTCTGCCGCCCTGCGCAGGCTCCCGTGAGGAGCCGCGGCGCAGAAAATGGCGGCCGGAAGGTGGTCGGTGCGGTTCGTTCCACCCGCGGGGGGGGGGGGGGGGGCGCAGGGACGGTGTCATCGCGCGGGGCGGTGGGGGTCTCTGCGGCTGGGTATGTTGGAGGAGGGAGGGGCCTGCCCTTTCCTCTGAAGCTAGAGGGGGCGTATGCCGGGGGGGGGCAGCTCTTACCCCTGCCCGCCGCACGCGCACGCTCCTCCTAGGGCCGCGGTGAGGCCGCGCTCTCCTCTCCCGGGCCTGAGCCTTTCCGTGCGCTAGGCCCCGCTGCCATGCGGGCCGCCCGGGCCTGGTGTCCGGCGGGAGGAAGAGGAGTCTCTCTCCATCCCAGGCTGGGACCCGAACTCGGCTCGGCGTGGGCGCTCGGGAGTCTGGTTCCTGAACCTCATTCTGCGCCTGCTACTCGTCGTCATGGCCAGCGACCCTCTTGGTTTGGTTATGCGGTAGAGACGGTGTTGAGCTGGGAGACTTTATTTATAATGATACCTAGAACGCATCTGCCTTTTGACCATGAGATGTGTGATAGACAGTGGGATTTTGGCCTTTAGGTCCTCCGGTGCCAGTTATACAGCAGAAAACAATCTGATAATCTTCCCACCTCCCCGGGGGGCGGGAAACGGATCTTCACATATGTAATAGTCTAGTTACTTAACGGGTGCAAAGCATTGGGCAAAAGCAAATGTTACGAAAATGGCTCTCCTGGGTGTGTGTTCGTGTTGGCTTTTGCCTTTGCTAAAACAAACTCTGCAGGAAAAAAATATCTGGAACATCCATAGATGCTATAAAGCTTAAATATACTCTGGATATGTTATTGTGTATCCTTCTCCTTTTTCCCTATCTTATTAGAATTAACTTGTTTGTGTATGGGACTAACATGAGTTTTATGTATGCCAGAGGTGATCATGAGAGTAGGTGGCACTAAAAATATCAACTTCAAATCCTTCCCTGTGCGAGTTCTCTGGGAAGTATTAATACTTTAGCTTGGAAGAAAGACTCCACAGCAAAGGCTGTTTGGTTGTGTATGCCTGGTGCTTTAAAAACACAAGAAAAGGTTATTTTTGCCTCAGGGTCTATGGGCATCCTCCTGCAAATACTGGACTCTATATATTTACTGCTTGACAGAGAGAATTGGTATGCCTGGTCCTCTGTCTTTGCAGAGTTTGGTTCAAAGTCTGATGATTCAGGGTTTTTCCAAGTGATGTGTTTTTTACACACACAACTTTTATTGTTAGAGAGTGCTCAAATAATTATAGTGAAAAATACCTTTTTTGTAAACACATTTTTAGGTTTTGGGATTATTATAAAAGCAGGTTAGCAGTTTAATCTCGGAGCAAAGAGGGCTGTTGCTATTGATAATCTTGGGACCTTACATGTTCTCAATGCAATGTGTACAATTTACAAATTGACTTCTTTGTTGAAATGAAGATTGTACCATGCAATTTCAAATCTCTCTTGGTGACCAATGCTGCTCGCTATGGTTTGTGAACTTCTAGGCTATGGGGCTGAGCAAAACAACAGCCTTTTTCTGCCTCCTGTAGGGGCGGGGAATTTTATTTCTATATCTGACTGTAGAATCTTGAATATTTGGGTGATATGACAAATACACTAAATTCAGGTTTGACTGAAGAGGGCATACATCAAACATGGAAGCACTCTGAATAGTCTTGTATTCGGATGCAACTAAATCTTTGAAAATAAATGCTAGCCCCTAGGATTTCTATTCTTCAGAATTACAGAGGAGAACATTAGGAGTTATAGCCCCATCTCTGTATGTAATGTCTTCATTTTATAGCATCTTATCTTGCTGATGCATCTGAAGGTGCTTTTGTAAAAGATGCACAATTTTACAATATGGTCTGCAGTGCCAAGTTAATAACTGAAAGTAAACAAAAACTTTTTTTGATTTAAAGTGGCAGCATTCTTATTTCATGTCTCAGAGCATGGAGTTAGAGAGATGGTACTAAAGTTGAAGCAGTCATGCAATATAGGACTGGTGAGTTCAGGATCAGATGAATTCAATTTATGTTTGCATAACAGAGTGACTAGGGAGCTTGGATTAAATTCCAGATGGTTTTAAATCAAGTGATCGGAGTATTTTAATGCAGCAAAAGCTCAGTTTATTTGCTTGTCCTCCTAGTTCCATCGCAAGCTGTATCCTTGGACCAGTATGTTAATATAAATACTTACCATATTGTAATGTATGGGAAAGTGCGTGAATAAATGCCTCTCTTTTGAATCAGTTACAATAGTAGCTGGTTAAATAAGCTTTGAATGTGAAAACATAGTTAGTGATTCAAGACTAAACAAATGAACAATATTTCAGAACCTTTGGTCTGGGGAAACTGAGCTGTATTAACATTTGTTGCATCATGTTTTTTTAAAAATACAGTATTAGGACTCAATACTGAAAATTCATACTTGCATGTGTATGAAGTAAACAGAACTACTTATGCAAATGCTATTTCCAGGATTATACTCAATCTCTGACTATAGTTTTGCTATACATGAAAGTGAATCAATCATTTATAATGCTGTACAGTCAACAAAGCAGGATTCCCCTTTTTATAACCTGTTGCTTATTACATGCTAGATTAATGAACTGTGCAGGGTAGTGGTAAATTTCAAAGAAATTTCACCTGAAACTTGAGTAAAGGATTGAATGTTTATAATCTTCTGTGATAATTTCAGTGTATAATCTCATTTCTGAGGTTTAGGTCTAAGACCGGGTATACATTCAAAAGTTAAGTCGACCGGTGTGTGACGAGTCCACTCCCTGTGTGACAGATTTAAGCCAACCCAACCCTTGGCATAGACTACTCTTCTTCTCTGGACCTAGCTACCGCTTTTCCGGGAGGTTGATTTAACTGTACCAGCAGGAGACCCTTCTCTCATTTTTGTAGTGAGTGTCTACACTTGTAGCGCTACGATGTCTGCAGCTGTGCCTCTATAGTGCTTCAAGTATAGACAAGCCCCGAGACTCTGATTTAAAACCAAATCTATCTTTGACACCAGATTTCAAGAAGAAAATGAGCACTTGGAGTTACTAAAAATAATGGGGGCAAGGGTGAATAGCAGTATTAAAAAGATTTCACCTTTCATCTATACCATAAGTGCTCCAGTTTTTTCCTTCTGCTATTTTCTGCTCTTGGACAGAAAAAACTGAACTGATTCCAGCTGAGCAGATCTCTTTGAGAAGGCAGTATACCACAACTCAAAATTATTTGACAACATTGTGCATGCTTTTAGATTTGCAAGTGCTGCACCATGGTGAATTATATGATTTAAGTGTCAGAGCTCTGAAACCTGATTACCATCTTCAGTAGGATATGACGATTGGTTAGTGAAGTGGAATGCTTTTTGAAGGTGTCTGCACAGGTGGTACAAGTGAACATTTTTTAATTGGTTTGCAGTTTATCAAACTTGTGTTTAATGCAAATAATATATGGCAAGGGACAAGTGGGAGACTCACTGTGGAACAAAGTTTGATGTCATACTGACAAATCTTTCTACTATAGGGAACGAGTGCGGAGCAGGACAATCGCTTCAGCAACAAACAGAAGAAGCTGTTGAAGCAGCTGAAATTTGCAGAATGTCTAGAAAAGAAAGTAAGTTGAGTTTATTTGGGCTGGATGGGTGTGGAATAAAGTAAACTTTTAAGATGTCACAACCAAGATGCACAAGACAAAATTCTGAATTGTTATCAATGGTTTATATAGACATTGGAAGGAAGTCGTGCACAAAAATACCTATGCGCATAAAAATGATGATCAGGATATCCAGATGCATATTAAAGTACACCCTTTAAAAGAGCACACATGATGTGTTTATAATATTAAAAGGATAGTGCCAGTTAGCTTTGGGCCCAAATTTAGGATTTGATTTTAAAAAACAGAAAACCAACTTTCAGGATGAACAGAGAATATTATTTTCGAAAGCTCCAAAGTGACTTGTCTCTAGATGTTTTTAAAATATTGCCCAAACTGTCCTCATGATTTTTTTACATTTCAGTTCTCTCTCCTCCTCCTCCTCCTCTTCTCCCCCCCCCCCCCCGAAAAAAGTTAGGCAATTCCTTCTTTAACTGGTAGTAAAACCGATGCACTTGCAGTGTGTCCTCAGTAGGAAGAGAGAGAGCATGACTAGAGAAACTAAATTGTAGTTGGGGGTTAATGATAATTTTGTGTGCAGGGGAAATGGTTCCTCTGAGAGTTGGCAGTAAGTAACCACCCACTTGTCAAAGCTCAAGCTCTTCTGTTGCCACTACAGCCAGCATTGGGGCTTCAATAGTTTTTATTGCTCATGTGCCCCTACCTTGTGGAAGATAAGGCTGGTGAGTCCACAAGTAGGAGCCCCAGCAAACTGCAAATAGGGCTCCATCAAAGAGGCAGTAATTATCCCTAAATCATAAAGACTGAACTCTAATCTAAATTCTGAAGTAACTACAAAACAGTATCTGAAAATAACACACTGTAACTTATCTTTTAGGAGCTATGGTCATGATCTAAGAATGTCACAAAGACTGTAACTTTAAGTGCCACGGTGAGGCTAGGAGTTAAATTGCTAGTGAACCTCATTGTGGCACTAGGTACAATAGAGAATCGGAAATTTAAAAAAAAACCCCACAAATGAATATAATGTGAGAGAGACAAAAGGTTGGATTTTCCAATTTAACAAATTAACTGTCAGAAATTTTATTAGTAGTTAGCTAACAAAAACAATGGATATGATTTAGACTTTTGATAAAATCCCTTGCAAAAAGTTGGCAAGGAAACTTTGAGCCTGATCCAACTATCATTGAAGTCCCTTCTGACCTTAAAGTCTGAGTCTGTGAAGTCAATGGAAAGTTCTCTGTTAACTTCAGTGGAGGTTGTACTGGACCCTTGGAGAATGTGGGATACGAAGTAAAGTCCTATTATGTCTTAAAATTGATTGAGATGATTAACTAAGATTAGGAATAACTGGCCAGGTCTTGGAGTATTTTAGTGTTCAGTACATTTCATACTAACTTGAAAGTGGATGTGTGTGTGGGGGGGAAACAATATTGTGTTGTAATGTTGCTCATTAGTTATTTACACTGATGAAGACTATGGAGCATGGTGAGAAACTCCAGAAAGACCCAACAAAACTATAAAATGTGCTATGTAGCTCTTACCTAGCAGTAGATCTCAGAGTGCTTCAACAAAGGAGAGCACTGGCGTTCTCAATTTCGCTGATGAGGAAACTGAGACAGAGAGTGGCAGTGCCTTGCTTAAGGTCACTTAGCAGGCCAGTGACATAGCTGGAAGTAGAAATCAGCTCTCCTGAGTCCTGTCCCAATGCTCTGTCCACTAGGCCACACAGTCAAACCCTACAGGTCTAGGTTCTGATTTAATTATAATGCTTTAAGAAAGATCTAATGGTCATTTTGGACAGTTTAGATAATTTGTCTGCATAATACATAGCTTTTTTATTACTTTATTAAAAGTTACTAAGCTTTTTTTCAGAAGAGGTTATAGAATAGTATGGAAAAAAGCCATTATACAAATTCAAAGGGATGGCCTCTTATAATACAAGGAATAAGTCAGCCAAAACTGGGACAGTGTAATGAGACATTTAACTATATAATGCAGTCTTTACACAATACCAGAGAATTCAAGGTACTGTCACTTGATTGTGTATAGTGAAAGGATGAGTATTTAAAATAGCTTTTCACATTTTTATTTGTCTACACAGGTGGACATGAGCAAAGTAAACCTGGAAGTAATCAAGCCATGGATAACAAAACGAGTAACAGAAATCCTTG